>NW_026526810.1:121862160-124372160 GCF_024362965.1 Panthera pardus | reverse complement strand
GCTTCCTGGGGAGAGTAATAAATGGGCAATGGAATCCTTCCCCTCTCCTACTGCAGCCAGTTTCCATGGAAAGTCACATGAGTCCAAAGAAGTTGACTTCTCCAGAGGAGTTGAGAGGGTGTTGCTACAG
Organism: Panthera pardus; assembly: GCF_024362965.1. Classification (NCBI taxonomy): domain Eukaryota; kingdom Metazoa; phylum Chordata; class Mammalia; order Carnivora; family Felidae; genus Panthera; species Panthera pardus. The sequence continues at coordinate 124,372,030 of NW_026526810.1, read as the reverse complement.
TTTGTGTAAGAGGTGGTGTCAGGCCAGACTGGTGTCAGTGGGAATGAACTCAAGAAGTAATTTTAATGGATTGGAAATGGGAGATGAGGGAGAGAGATGAATCAAGGATTCCCAGGTTTTCTGACTTGAGCAACCTGGTAGATGGAACTATTTGCTGAGAAAGAAAAGTAGGAGGAACTGGTTGGCAGTGGGCACAATCACAGTTTGATATTGTCCATATGCATCTGTGCCCACTCCCCAGCCCCCACTTAATTGAAAACTCCTGGAGAGGAGCAAGCTTGACCTGCTCCTCTTTGAACCCCCACACAGCACCCAGCACCCAGCATGGGGCTGTCAGCACAGACTTGCTGACTAAATGACCATTCTCAAGTCAATATCTTGGTGTCAAATAGTAGGTAAGGAATGTGTAGTGGAGACTGAGGTGGCTTTGGTCCCAAAGGGGAATTTGTTGGCTCATGATCTAAAAACCAAGGAAGAGCAGGGCTGAAACTGGCCTTAAGAGACAGCTAGAGCCAACACTCAAAGCCTACTAGGGTCTTCTTCCCCTCCAGTTTCCACTTTTCTCTGGGTGTTAGCCTCATTCACTATCATTCCTACTTTTTACATTCTTCTTCATGTAATACTTTTACAAATCATCTTCTTCATGTACTTGTGTATTGCCTGCCTTCCTACCCCATGCCCTATCATGTAAACTCCATAAAGACAGGAATTACTTCTATCTTGTTTATTGCTACTTCCCCAGCATCTCAAATAGTGCCTCTCTTTGAGTGGAGGTCTTGTAAAAATTTTATGAATGAATGAATGAATGAATGAGCAAATGAAAGGCTTTTTCATGCAAAAGGCAAGGATTCTGTCTCAATTTGCCTACCTCTGAGTCTAATCACTATGCCCAGGGGTTTGAGGTACTATCATTGTCTCATCTTGAGTCATGCCCCTGTGTCTGGGGGTGGGAGGAGACACAGAACCAAAAGTAGGACAGACAAAAGCTATGGGCAAAGAGAAGATCTTTGGCCAACAACATTACGGGCAAATGGCACTAAGAAGTAGTCTCTTAGACACTGCTGAGTGTAAACTATTCTCAGCCCTGACCTCTCCTTGGAAATGTGTGGGCATTGTCCCTTCCAATCTCCTGGCTTCTGAGTTACAGTAATTTGGACATATTTATGAGACACAGACTCTGGGCAATCTATTTAAACCTTGGATGCAGTGATAATATTCTCCAAACCAAAATTCAAATACACAGTCTGATAAATGTGGGGACAACAGGATGCAACGTTTAAATTAGGCTTGTTCCCAAAATGTCATGATAGTTGCTGGTTTCTCCTATAGGTGTCCACTCCAGGTTAGCTGGGAAGCCATTAGCCATTTGAGCCTTGATTCAACGAATGACATTTACATGGGGGAAGTGCTGGCATTAGCTCATCAACATCATTTGCAGTATCCAGCAGTGAGTCCAATTTCCCTTAACCATTTGGAAAAGTGGCAAATTATAGGGAACAAATGTTCCTTCCAGCAGCAGGAGAGACACCTGCCTAATGAATCAGCAGTTATGCAGATGGTAAAATGGAGAAACCAAGCAGGAAAGGTCTGGAGTCGGCTTCTCTCGATAAGTAATCAGTGCCAGAGCATCTTCCCCCCCTCTAATCCTGCTGGGCTGGACCACATGGCTTTCCACACAAATGTAGGTCATTTAAAATGCTGTCAGCAAGCTGGTGTTTCTTACTGCCAAGACACTGGAAAACCTATAATGACTAGGAGAAATTATTTCCAAGCTGGTGTTTCTCTCTTAAAACAGAGAATCCAGAATTTTAAAGCTGTATTCTATACTCAGAGTCATGATTCTCCTTCAGTGTTCCCCAGATAGCTACCAACTTTGTACGTGTATGGGTTCAGGGGTGGGAATGGAAGTAATGGGAAAAGGAGGGGAAGGAAAGAGTGCTAAGCTGTCTTTTTAAAGGCACTAATTACAATTTTGCACTTTACTCTTGAAGGTATTTTAAAGCATTATACCCACTTATATGAAGAATCAAAATGTCATCCTTTATGCCAAGATCTGGAGACACATTTGGCCCTTGGTTTGGCTGAAAAAGAAAAGTATCTGTTCTACTGATTGAATTTACCATTTTGCAAAATTACCTCTGTTTAATTCATGAAATTTAATCATGATCATGCTGGGATTTATTGCTTCTCATTAATGCTTCCTTTGAAGATGAGTGGGAAGACCTAAGGTTGAGAGGAAAGAAAGATTCTTTCCAAAGTACTGTAAGATTTAATTTGGATTTTATTAAATCTCATTAGTTCACTAATACAAAATTTATAACACTTTGGACAGACAGTGGGCTGGTATTTATCTTCGTTTAATCTATGAAAAAGTGATTTTTCTCTGCAGGTGAATGATATCAATAAGTCTCAAGGGGATATTCTATATCCTTGATAGAATATTTATTAGACACTTTCTTTTATGTACAAGTACTATACTAATTTCAAAATTTTTCATATATTCATTAAAGAAGATGGATAGAGGCTACCTCTTGAAATACTTTCCTATTTACTATTGTCATTGCTTTTTTTTTAAAATTTTTTTTTAACATTTATTTATTTTTGAGACAGAGAGAGACAGAGCATGAACAGGGGAAGGCCAGAGGGAGAGGGAGACACAGAATCTGAAGCAGGCTCCAGGCTCTGAGCTGTCAGCACAGAGCCCGACGCGGGGCTTGAACTCACAAACCGTGAGATCATGACCTGCGCCGAAGTCAGACGCTTAACCGACTGAGCCACCCAGGCGCCCCATTGCCATTGCTTTTTAATTTTTACTCTTCCTCATTCCAAAAAGTGTCTGAACCAGCCTACAACAGAGGGCAATCTATGTAATTAAAGCTAAATGTATGTCTGATTACCACATCACACAAAAATGTTGAACCAGATTTTCATTAAATCGGGAGAACATTTTGGGGATGGTCTGTCTTAAAAAAATGGGTGAATCTGAAATTAATTTTTGAAAAGTTCTGGGAAATGCTGTAAAAATGGTGTAGCAGTTTTAGTGGAAAACCCAAAATAAGAGTGACTTCAAAAAAGTAAAATTTATTTCTGATTCACCTAAGAGAACCCATTAGCTAGGTGGCTGGAGCTGAGAGGATGACTTTCCAGGCATCAGTGACTTACTACCCATCTTTTTGTTCCATCATCCTAGTGCAGGCTTCTATCCCTTGGGATACTTCATGGTCCAAGATAGCTGCTGGTGTGACAGGGATACTACCCATTCAACAGGTAGGAAAGACAAAAGACTCCCTCTCCAATGGGTCAGCACCCTTTAAGCAGCCTTCCTGGAAATCCCACAGAAAACTTACGTTAAAGCTCATTGGTCAAAACTTAGTCACATGACCAAGCTTCACAGAAAGGGGACTTTTGTTAATAAGGAAGAACAGGAGAATGGATGTGGGGTGGAACCAACCAGTCCCTGCCATGAACAGATAGATAGCCATCCGTCTGGGTGGCTACAATTGTGGTATAACCTGAGGAGGAGAACTAGAAAATGAAGAGCAAGGAAAGTAAACGAATGCATGCAGTTACTATGATTAAACAGCAGCTTTAACACTGATCTTCTTGATAGCCACCAAAAAAAAAAAACCCATTGTTTTTACTTAAAAAGCAAATATATCAATTCTTCAGTAGAAGCAATATGTATATTGGAACTGAATACTATAATGTTTCTCTCACTGGCACCACATACAAGCATAATAGACACATGCTCTGTACTTTCAAAATTACTTTCATTATTAAATATTCTATCCCATTGTTCTCCATACACATACTCACCTCTGCACATCCAATTTCTGTCTTAGCAAACATGGTCACCTTGGGTATTGGAAACAGTGAAAGGCACAATTGAATGTTGTGATAAATTTTGCAGGCAGTATGAAGAGTGGTTCTGTGGAAATCAGAGGAAGGGATGAAGCAGAAATGTCATAGTGTTGTCATCCATGCCCAGGTCTTTTGTTTTATAGGCCCCTGGACCTCACTGATACCAGGCTTGACCAAGTCCTGGAAGACTAACTTGGCCTAACTGAAATGCACATGAAATGGAGACAAAAACCAACAGTAAGTAAAATAATTGTCACAAAGACTAAGAGTGTCTTTCCTGGCATTATCTGCACATTTTCTCTCTTTAGTTAAGATATTTGGGAAGCCCAATCTTGATCCAAAGCCACACTTTGGATCTGTCATGAAAAATCTCTATCACAGGGGTCAAATTACTCAAAACTCAAACAATTCATTTATCTCCCTCTTAGGCAAGTGTACATGGAAACCCAAAGGTTGCTTTGAAAACAGGAAATTAGAGGAAGTTAAGTGATACCCTGAATATTTAATGGCATCAAGACTGTCTACTACCACATAGATGGGATAGTTTTGCCTAGAGAATGGAAATCATAGAAACCTTTTGGCTGAGACTCTTCTCTCCTTAATACAGTCTCAACATGCATGACCAACATTTGCTCCTTTACCCTTCTTTTTTGAGGCTCTCATGGCTGCCCAAACCTCCTTGGGGACATAGCATTCTTTAATGATGTCCTGCTTACCCAAAAAAGCTTTTTCTCTTTTGGGTGACCTTTCACTTCTTTGCTCTTCTTCATTGAGTGTTCCTCTCCTGGGTTAACTCTGAGAGGGCAATCCAGAGTCTTATGGGGGCCATTGTAGTGAAATCCCTAAGTATGGTCTTCAAATGAACTTTCGTAAATATCAAGAGCATAAGACTCTAGTGGCTATCATTTATTGAGAGCCCATTGTGTTGGCCAATGGCCAAAGGCAGCTTTACTTATAGTTTCTCATTAAATCCATAAAATCTAGTGGGAAAGATTATTATGTCATCTTACAGCTAAGGAAACTGAAACTTGCAAAGTATATTCATTTCCTAGGGCTGCCATAACAAATTATCACAAACCTAGTGGCTTAAAAACAATAGAAATGTATTCTCTCAGAGTTCTGGAGGACATCAGTCTAAAATTAAGGTGTTGGCAAGGCTGTAATCCCTCCAAAGACTCTAGGGGAGACAATTCCTTGTCTCTTTCAGCTTCTGGAGTGGTTACATCCTTCCAATCTCTGCTTCCATCTTTATGTCACTTTCTCCTTCAGACATCTAGCATTCTTCCACTGATGTTCTATAGTATAGGAGAAGGCACAAAAAATGAATTTCTTATTTCTACAGCCCTCTGGTTCTCAGGTGGACTCCCGTACAGGACTGCCTTCTCCTTGGAGGTTCTGAGCAGGGACCAGCATTAAGAATCACATCACAGTGAGCTAAAGAAAGTAGATATAAAGCCACTCTCAGAATAATGGAGTCAAGACTAGAATCTGGTTCTGCTTGATGAGTGCTCATTACTTTGATCTCTACAATACTGGATGATAGTATCAGAGTCCATGTCATAGTTTGAGTTAGGTGGGTCACTAATAGTGTTACCTAACAAGTGTGGCAGTTTCTCAGAGTGTCAGCTGTAGGTGTGCCTCCTAACACCTCCACCATGTACCAGGCTCTGTGCTGTATCTTGGGGACACAGGTACAATTCAGCTATAATCCTTGATGCCAAGGTACTAGGAGAAGACAAGCCAGTGATCAAATAAGCAGGCATGGTGAGATGCAAGTGTTGCAGTAATAGAAGTTTGTATTATGGGGTAACATAGAGGAGGGGATGGTTTGTTTCAGAAGAGGCCGGACTCAGGGATGCTTTTACAAAAAAGTATGGGTTCTCTACCCAAGATTATACAGTCAGTAGGCAAAGCAGCTAGAATGGGAGCCCCGATCTGTCCACCTCCAAAAACATTCTTAATGTTCTTTCCACTCTGTGAAGACGTTTATGCAAGGGCAAAATTAATGAAGTAGAAGTATGCACCCCAGGAGGTCTGACCTGGTCCAAATTAGAACTTAGAATGTCTTGAGGGGTGGACATAGCATTTGTTTGTATGTCCTTTTCTGAAATATCACCTGTCTCAGCTGGCTGGTGATGATGGGAGAAGAAACAGCAAAATATTCTAGGTTTCTCTCTCAGAAGGCATCCTGGAGTGCTGGTTATTGCCTCCCTGATTGGGGGAAGCAGACGACCAGATGGTCATACTCTGTTTATTTTCTTCAAAAAGCACTTTAACTGTTTATCTAAAAGCTAATCTTGTAACGTACAGCATTTAAACTAACTTATCTCAATTAATCTAATTAGTAAGATACAGCTGCATACTCTGTAGGATAAAGGCAGTGTGCTCTCTATTTCTTTGGCCCCCACCAGGTCTAGCCCAGATCCTTGCATATAGTAGGTGAGCAGTACAATTCTATTGGACTAAATTGAGTTCTTCTTGTGCACTGTTGGTGGGAGTGTAAAATGGTGCAGCTGCTGTGGAAAACAGTATGGAGGTTCCTCAAAAAATTAAAAATAGAGTTACCATATGACCCAGCAATTCCTCTTCTGGGTATATACCCAAAAGAATTGAAAGCAGGGTCTCCAAGAGATATTCATGGATATAACCCATGGTCATAGCAGCATTATTCACAACGGCTAAAATGTGGAAGCAACCCACGTGTCCATTTATGGTTAAATGAATAAACAAAATATTGCATATACCCACAGTGGAATATTACTGAGCCTTAAAAAGGAGGAGATAGGCTACAACATGGATTCAATTTAAGGACATTATGCTAAATGAAATAAGCTGGGCACAATAGGACAGACACTGTAGGAGTTCACTTATGTAAGGTGCCTAGAGTAGTCAAGATCATAAAGACAAAAAAGTAGCATGGGGGGAGGGGAATCTGGAGAGTTAGTGTTTTAATAGGTACAGTTTCAGTTAGAGAAGAATGAGTTCTGGAGATGGATGGTGGTGATGGTCACACACCAATATGAATGTACTTAATGCCACTAAACTGTACACTTAAAAATGGCTAAGGGGCGCCTGGGTGGCTTGGTCGGTTAAGCGTCTGACTTCGGCTCAGGTCATGATCTCACGGTCCGTGAGTTCGAGCCCCGCGTCGGGCTCTGTGCTGACGGCTCAGAGCCTGGAGCCTGCTTCCGATTCTGTGTCTCCCTCTCTCTCTGACCCTCCCCCATTCATGCTCTGTTTCTCTCTGTCTCAAAAATAAATAAACGTTAGGGGCGCCTGGGTGGCGCAGTCGGTTAAGCGTCCGACTTCAGCCAGGTCACGATCTCACGGTCCGTGAGTTCGAGCCCCGCGTCAGGCTCTGGGCTGATGGCTCAGAGCCTGGAGCCTCTTTCCGATTCTGTGTCTCCCTCTCTCTCTGTCCCTCCCCCGTTCATGCTCTGTCTCTCTCTGTCCCAAAAATAAATAAACGTTGAAAAATAAATAAACGTTAAAAAAAAAATTAAAAAAAAAATGGCTAAGACAGTCAATTTCATGTTGTGTGTTTTAATCGAATAAAAAAAAAGGGAAGATGGGCACCTGGGTGGCTCAGTTAAGCATCCAACTTTAGCTCAGATCATGATCTCACAAATTCCAGCCCCGCTTCAGGCTCTGTGCCTCCCCCACTCTGTCTGTCTGTCTGTCTCTCTCTCAAAAATAAATAAAACAATAAAACAATAAAACAATAAATAAATAAATAAATAAATAAATAAAACATTAAAAATTTTTTAAAGAAATAAAAATTTTTTGAAAAGGGAAGAAAAAAGGAAGTGATAGAGAGGTCAAACAAACTTCATCCCCTCTGAGGTTTGTTGTGCTTTTGGTACACATTTCAACTTTCATAATAAATAGATTGATGTACAAAAAATGTTTGAGTTCTATTTAGCATCCCCATACAATGTTGGAAACCAGTAAGAATTCAAGTCATATTAATTTCATGATCAATTTAAAGTGATAAAGCCTGTAGATAAAATAATTTGGCAAGTAATTGTTATCTGAATGAAAGATTACTTGATCTAATATTCTAAATTTATTGTAGGTCATTGAAAATAATAGGTCCCAAATGATGGTAGAGTTCCCACTACGACCTCCCGTGAAAAGGCAAGGTGTCCCAAAGGAATAGCTTGCTATAAGCTGAGAAATGTGGGGCAGGAGCATTTTGTTTTAATAATAACTTTGTTTATCCTGCTAGTTTCTCTCACTGCTCTTCTTATTCGAGCAGCCAGGCCTTCCCAGTGATGATGACCCAGAAGCGTCCTCCTGGTTTTGGTTTCCAAAAGCCTGAGGCCCTGACTAGGTGGTCAGTTGAAGAAAATAGCTATGAACTGAATGCTTGGGTCCCCAACAATACATGTTGAAATCCTGTGTGGAGCTCTGAGGATTTAGGGGCCTTTGGGAAGGAAATAGGGTTAGTAAGGTCATGGGGGGGAGCCCTCATGATGGGATCAGTGTCCTTGTAAGGCTTGGCATGGGGCTTTCTTCCCTCTCTACTCTTACCACGTGAGGATACAATGGGAAATCAACAGTCTACAGCCTGGAAGAGGGTCCTCACCAGAACCCAGCCATGCTGGCATCTGATCTCAGACTTATGCTTCCAGAATTGTGAGAAATACATTTCTGTTGTTCATTAGCCACCCAGTCTGTGGTATTTTTGCTATAGCCACCCAAGCTGATTAAGACAAGGACTCCACCAAATCTTGGAAGAAGGGGGGGGGGAGCTTTTTCTGAAGACCAAGCAAGCATTCCTTAGGCTGTGGGAATAGGAAATGAAGAGTGAGTGATGAGGGTACAGGCACCACTAGGTTCCTAAACAGGGGGCCCTACAGCCTGCTTCCTGCTACAGCCAGCAAGACCCAAAGAGGAGATGGCAGGTTTGTGAGTTTGGCAGGTGGCTGACTGCAACCTGGCAGTAGTGGGGAGAGCCCTGAGACACGAAGGACCTTTGTGGACAGGAACAGGGCAACTCTGTGGCAGCTGCACAGATTGATGGCTGTGGCACCTCTCAGGAAATCTCCTTTCCAGTAAGACTGCCCTTCCAACAAGGCTAGAGCAGCAGTTGGATCATTGGCTTGTACTGAAATGGTTTGTTGTTGGAGGATTTGCTACACACATAGAATAGACTTCCCAGAGTTAAATATGTATATGACACAACTCCCCCATGCTCTCCAGAGTTGAGAGGAAATAGAAAACATTCATCCTTAGTGGTGATAGGCACTATTTGCAGGACAGTTTGGCAAATCTTGCCACAAGCTTTAATAGCATACAGACTGTTGGGCCGCCTGGGTGGCTCAGTCAGTTAGGCGTCGACTTCAGCTCAGGTCATGATCTCACAGTTTGTGGGTTCCAGCCCCATGTCAGGCTCTTTGCTGACAGCTCAGAGCCTGGAGCCTGCTTCTGATTCTGTCTCCCTTCTGAATCTGTCTCCCTCTCTCTTTGCCCCTCCCCTACTTGCTCTCTCTCTCTCTCAAAAATAAACATTAAAAAAAATTTAAAGCATACAGGCTGTTCAACTCTGTACCTCTCTACTTCTAAAAATTTATCTTAAATGATTCATTTTGTACTAAATACTAGATCAAAGATTTAAGAACAAGATTGTTCAGTGGAGCATTGTTTGTAACAGAAAAACATAGTAGGAAACCACCAAATTGTTCAATCACATGGTTGGATCAGAGATGGGAAAGTGAAAGCTCTCTTAGCCAACCTAACTGAACTGACTTCCTTTTTCTCCATAAAATCCACTGACTAAGGCTGTGGTCCCTCCAGCAGGCCAGTGGGCTATGCAGAGGAGTGCACTGAATACCTTCTGCCACCTGCTGAGGTGTGTGGTCGCTAAGAGCCTGCAGGAATCACCCCAAGGTAGCTCATGGCAGTTGTACTTACTATCTTCATCCCATGATATAATGAAATATTATGTAGTGATACAATATGGGTGCAGAGAGAAAGAGTTGTTTCTATGAAAACTACCTTGAGTGTATAAGAAAAACTTTCCTAAATCAGAGTTCCCAAGGAATCACTGTGGAATGAGATCTGAGTGAGATCATTATAAGTAAGTGGGGAAAATTAGAAGGATTTTGCACATGGAATGTGTGGCTGTGTCTTTAAATGTTCACCCACTTTATTTTTTTTTTAATGTTTATTTATTTTTGGGAGAGAGAGACAGAGCACAAGCTGGGGAGGGGCAGAGAAGGAGGGAGGGGCAGAGAAAGAGGGAAACACAGATTCTTTCTGTGTTTTCTTTTTGTTTGTTTGTTTTTTTAAGATTTTATTTTTAAATAATCTCTACACCCAGTGTGAGGCTCGAACTCACAACCCCGGGATCGAGAGTTACATGCTCCACCCACTGAGCCAGCCAGCAGAGTGCTTTCACATGTACTATATGGTGTTATTCTCAGACCATCTCACTGGTTAAAGGCAGAGCCAGTTTTTTACCTTTGCTTTACAGATGAGGAAACCGAGGCAGGCAGAGTTGGAATGATTTGACCAAGGTCTCCCAGCTGTAAGGCTGGGAACTGGGACTAGAATACACACCTCCTGACTCCTGGACAGGGACAGGTGCAGCCGAGTCATTCCTTTTACTGAAACCACACCAAACCTGCTGCCTGCTCAGCCAGCAGAGAAAGCCTGAGAGGACCTGGTTTCTGAGGAAGCAGGAGCAAGGCCCTTCTGTCTGGACCTGGGGGTTTGACAGGAGGCCAGATCTCTGTTCTGTTCCAATTCACTTTCTGCAAGGCTGTAACCTCTAGAATTCCCAGGAGGATGATCACAATGAAACATAATCTGATAGCCCCGAAGCAATCCCCAGCACCTGCTTGTTCCTTCCCACAAGGACATCACGTCCTGCAGGCTGCCATCAAGAGCAAGTAGCTTATAGCCCTGTTACCCTCCTATGGCAAAGCTCTGTGTCTCTGTGTCAGGTTGGTGGGAGACAAAGGGATGACAGTGTCTCTTCTTGATGGTTGCACCTCCCCAGAAATGAAGGGAAGGTTGGCTCAAGGTGGCCATATTTGTGTAACTGCATGCTTTTAGCATTTCCAGCTCCACCCAAAGACCTTACATTCAGTAGAAGCATCTATCTCAAGAGCAGATTCAGGGAGACAGCATTGCCATTTGGGTGGTTGTCCTCAGAATTCTTGTCCATACACTGGAGGTGCTCAGTCCCTTGAACAGCCCCATTCTGTGACAGCAGAGTCTTGGAAAGAGATGAGTTTGCCCTGCTAAGGAGTTTGGTACTGAAGGCCAAGTACAAGCTGCATCCCAGAGATGCCTCATTCCCCATGTGGCTATGCAGCAGGTGCAATCTGACATAACCTTCCCCTTAAAGGTTCAGAGTTGAACTTCCAGTGAACTGGAAAGTTCTAGGTCTCTGGAATTCTTTTCCCTTCCTAGCTAGCTCAAGCTGGGTGGATTGAATTTGGAGGACATAGTTTTTCAAAAAAGAAAGAGAGGAAGGGAAGGAGAGATTGAGAAAGAGAAAGAGAGTGGGAAGAAGGGAAGGAAGGAGGGAGGAAGGAATAAAAAATGAAAAGAGGAAGGAAGGAAGGAAGGAAAGGAAGGAAGGAAGGAAAGAGGTCTTTGAGATCTGAAAGAAGAAAAATAACTAGGTAGAGGGGTAGAGGGAAAATGTTCTGTCAGAGGTGGAGGAGGACGCATATGCAGCCCAGAAAAATATATGATACTTGTAGTAGTTAAGGTTGTACCAAGTTGCTATGATAAAAATCCCCAAAATACGACTCACATGATAGCAATTTCATTTCTGTCTGTAATTAGCAACTAGAATGAATAGGCAGTGCTGCCCCAATAGGTTGTTCAGAGACCCAAGCTTCTTCCATCTTATTGCTTAGCCACCCCTCTTGGAACAGAAGGTGTTTTCCTTATCCACATAATCAAAGCTGGTTCACCTTGAAAACCCCACCATTTCAACCCAGAGGGGAATAAAGAAGTGGCTAGCAAGCACCAGTGGAGAGAACTTAATCACAGAGCCAGATCCAACTGCAGGGGAGGCTGGAAAAATGTGACCTTCAGCAAATGGCCATGTGCTCCAACAAAAAGTGTATGAGAGTGGCAACAAGCTCTACTCTAAAAAGGGAGAAGGAAAGAATGGGCATTAGGATACATAGCCTCTGCCATAAAGCAAAAGCACTCCCGACACATATTGTCATTGAACTAACAAATATAGATGGATGTCAGCTGTTGCCTTGGTTCAGTTGGAATGACTGCACCATAAAGATTTCGTAGTTTTATAAGTTTCCTGGAAATGTCCTAGTTGCAGCTTCTCATCTTTGTATATCGTGAATGAAGTACCAGGGAAGGAACTCCATCTATAGAGTACTTACTATGTCAGGGACTGTATTCTGTATTTTGCATACATTGTCTCATGCGAATGTAGTAACAATCCATTTTATAGATGATGAAACTGAGGAAGAGAGAAATTAAGATCAAATTACGTCACATCACAAGTGTATATGATGTATTAGAACTCAGATCTGATTCCAGATTCCATGTTTTTAACAGGTACACGATATGACTGCTCCTAGAAATTATAACTCTATTGAAAGGAATTTAAGAAGTGATGCATGTCAAAAAAAAAAAAAAAAGGAACTAATGTACGTCATTCTACTAAAGGAAACAAAATCACTACATTAAAGAGTTTTCTGCACCCCCTTCTCACTGCAGAATTATTTACACTAGCCAAGACATGAACACAACCTAAGTGTCCATCAATGGATGAATGAAGATGTGGTATATACATAAGTGGACACCTGGGTGGCTCAATAGGTTAAAAGATCTCAGCTGGATCTCAGCTCAGGTCTTGATCTCAAGTTTGTGAATTCAAGCCCCACATTGGGCTCCACACTGGGCACAAAGCCTACTTAAAAAAAGAGGATGATATAGATGTGGCATATACATAAATATAATCTTTCAGTCATAAAAAAGAAAAAGGAAATCCTACCACTTGCAACAGCATGATTGGACTTTGAAGGCATTGTGCTAAGTGAAATCAGAGAAAGTCAAATACTGAATGATCTTATATGTGGAATCTAAAAAAAATTGAGCTCATAGAAACAGAACTGATTGGCAGTTACCAGAGACAGGGGGCTTGGGCTGAGGGAAATGGGTGAAGGTGGTCAAGAGCTACAAACTTTTAGTTATAAGATTAATATGTTCTGAGGTTGTAATACACACCATGGTGACTAATAATACTTTGCTATATATTGAAAGCTGCTAAGAGAGTAGATCTTAAAAGTTCTCATCACAAGAAAAAAAATAGGGACTATGTTAGGCAACAGATGTTAACTAGACTTACTGTGGCAATCATTTCACAATATATACATATACCAAACCATTATGCTGTACTCTTTAAACTAATACAATGTTGTATGCCAATTATATCTCAATACAACGGCTGGTGGGGTAGCAAATTGAGATATGAATTGAACAGAGAACAAGGATAAAAATCGTAATTCATTTATAACAGGGTAGATACTTTCTATTTTATGTCCTTAGGAATATTCTAGTTTAAACATCTTGCTTTTTGCTTCTTTCCTTCCTTCCCCCATTCATGATTAAGTCTTCCGTTTTATCATCTAAGTGACTGGCTTGCAAGTTACCCTTACACTCCTAAACACTGGGTTATACCACATACTGGTCATTGAATACTGATTTTTCAAACAGTGAGACTCCCAGAACAGATGACTTTTAATTCACTGAAGGGAATTTAACCTTTTTAGTTTTAGCTGTTCAGAAGTCTCAACTTTAGTCATCAAACATTTACTGATCACCTACGTTAGGAACAGTGTTAGGCACAGGCTACAAAAAATGAATACAGCCCAGACCCTGCCCTGGAGATGCTCTCAGTCTTGTGGTGGAGGCACACAAGCAAGTGTGCAGTAATGGCATTGGCCTGACACAGTGGCCAAGGACATCAAAGACTGCTTGGAGAGCAGGGTGGGTGTCGAGGACAGGAGAGGCTTCACGGGCATGATGATATTTAGGAAGAATCTTGAAAGGTGAGAAAGACTCAAATAGTGAACAAGGGCAAGGAAGGCCTACCAGGTAGAGGGAAGAGTATTTAGCAAAAGCACAGAGGTGTGTCATATAAGGACACCTGATTTACAACAAAAGCTTTATGGCAATTCAGTAGAGAAATGATAGTCTTTTTGATAGTTGATGCTGGGCCAGTGGAATGTCCACATGGGGGAAAAAAACGAATTTCAATCTCTGCCTCCCACCATACACAAAAATTAATTTATGATAGATCTTAGAACTAAATGTGAAAATAAAATCAATAAGGTATGTAGAAAAAAGATAGGAAAATATCTTCATGATCTTGGGATAAGCAAAGATTCCTTAAAACACAAAAAACACTAACTTTAAAATTTTGGTAAATTGGATTTCATTAAAATTTAAAACTTTGGCAAAAACCAACAGAAGATTGGAGGAGTAGAAAAGCAAGCCACTGGCTGGAGGATACATATATCCAACAAGGAATTTGTATCCAGACTGTATTAAGAACAGAAAATCAGTAAGAAATACACAAAGTGTGCAGAAGAATTGAACAGGCACCACACACACACACACACACACACACACACACACACACACACACAAATCAGAATGGCTGATAAAAGTCTCTCCAAGACCAATGGTAGGACCTGGGGTTTCATTCTGCATGTAAGCGGGGAGCACCATGGTGGTGGTGGTGGTGGAGGAGGAGGGAGTCTGAGCAGGGGAGTGTCATGACCCAAATTTAGGCTCTCCAAAGCATTTGGAAGCAGGAAGACCTGTTAATACATGACTGGAAAACTCAGCAGGGCTATCCCCATAAAAGACCTTATGTGAGAACAATTGAAGTCAGGGTGTGACTTGCTCAGTTTCATGTGCTAGAAAAATCACATTGGCTACTATGGAGAGTGACCTTGGAGAGAGTGGGTTGGGGGGAGCCAGGTGAGTGACCATGAGTATACTTCCAACTCTTCCTCAGGATCACCATTCTAAGCATCTATACATAGGTTATTCTAGAGTCAGGAATGCTGATTCGTTGGGAGTTCTGGTTAACAGGATGCCCAGTGCCAGAGAGCTTTCTCCATAGAAACCTCATGGCAAGATGGCAGCATTTATCTCAGATCTTTCTTAACAGTGTTTTACACAGAGGATAAATGAACAGCTGCCCCTCTATATTGACTCTCTTTTCCCCCTTTTCTTCAAACAAAATGGCAACTGGAGAGGGTTTGGCTGCTCTTTTGGGTTTAGCTCCATTTCCCAGCTCATAGTCACTCCCATGTGGCAAAGAGGAGCTGGTTTGTGGGCACATAAGTGAAGCCCAGCTGTGAGAGAGGCTAAGGAAAGAAGGGTCATTATCATAGCATCTCATTTGGATTTCATTTTTGCATGTCCACAACTGAGGAAAATTGAGAGATTAAGAGCCAAGTGGAAATTTTTTTAAGTTTATTTATTTATTTTGAGAGAGAGAGAGAGCAGGAGAAGGGCAGAGAAAGAGGGAGAGAGAGACATTCCCAAGCAGGGTCCATGCTGACAGCGTGGGGCTCAATCCCATGAACCGTGAGATCATGGCCTAAGTCAAAATCAAGAGTCAGATGTGTAACCAACCAAGCCACCCAGATGCCCCACAAATGGAGCTTTCTTACTTGCAAAGCAAATCTATGTTCTACTGGAACCGCTTGCTGTAAAAAAAAAAATCACAGAGAGCTGGGAACACACAGCCATTTTCAAACACTGTCATTATAGAAAACACCCTTTTAGGGTTAAGCACAGTGATGTAATGTTGTTATTCAAAGGAATGTACTACAAATTTGTATTTTGTGCTTTTATTGTAGCTGGGGGGTAGGTTTTAAACACTGAGCAAAGTATAAGTCAACTGGAATATTGCTTATTCTCAAATGCTGTAGAAATAATAAGAAAGACAACCCCTTTTATTTGAGAAGCAGGGACCCATGGGTGGTTATAAGAAGACAACAGAGAATTTGGAGTTGGACAGATCTGGGTTCAAATCCCACCTCCACCACTTATCAGAAGAATGATCTTTGGACATTTGCTAAACCTCTCTGAGCATAGTTTTCTGTCTGTAAAATAGAAATAAAATGCCTACCTTTCCAGGTTGTTGTAAATATTAAACTAGAAAGTGCACATAAAGCATTGACACATAGTAGATGCTCAGTAAAGGAGAGAAATGTGACTAACATGTTATCTACATAATGCTTTCAGATGTATAATTGAAACACATTGGAGACAATAAATAAAATAGCCGTTTGAATATTCCTCCTGGTACCAGACCTTCAATATGGCACTCCAAGGGCCCATTATCACAGGACTCTCCTATGGTGTTAGACACCCCCCCCCCCCACCAACCCAGGAGCCTCCCCAGGCCTCCCCAGACCCCTAATGGTCTGCAACGGAAATAATGGATTTCCCAAAAGCTATCATTAGTGTTTCAAGAAAAGACTAACACAGAGCTACCCCTCAATAAACCTGCACAGACTATCTCAAAGTTGAAGAGCTGTTGCTTTTGTCTGAAATTAAGTCAGCCCAGGTGTTAACCCATGTTAGGCAGAAGCTCAGAGTCTTTGCCATACACATCTTTGATGATTAAAAATGGGCAAAATGAATTAGACATTTTTCCTCGGATTGTCTTCATATGTCCAGGTGCCTATGACAACAACAGCATAGACTGGGTTGCTCATAAACAACAAACGTTTATAGCTCACAGTTCTGGAGGCTGGAAAGTCCAAGATTATAGTGCTGGCAGATTTCCTAGACAGACATCATTTCTCTGTAACCTCACTTGACTGATGGGGCAAGGGATCTCTCTGGGGTCTCTTTTATAGAGACACTAATCCCATTTGTGGGGGCTCAGCCCTCATAACCTCATCACCTCCCAAGGGCCCCATCTCGTACTACCTTCACCTTGGAGGTTAGGATTTCAGTATATAGAGTTGGGAGGCACAAACATTCAGACCATAGCACAGATGAAATCTTTCTTATGGAGTCCAGAGGTCAGCTGGAGGCTCTGAGATCTGAGGAAACCTGCCTCAAGTCTCTCCATCCCATAATTTGAGGTAGTTCAAAGCCTTCGCTGAGGCATCTGCAGATCTCTGGGGATTTGGTTCCTCTGGCTCCTATGCTGGTTCCTCTTTGACTCCACTTCAGTCTGAGCTCATTTACACACACACACACACACACACACACACACACACACACACAATGTACTCACGCTGTGCATTTTGTGGGTTTAATTAACTTTGCTGAGGGTTGTGGGGGGCACAAGGATGGAGGTGTCACCAGCAAGGACCCCTCTTCTTACTGACTTCACACTGATAAAACTCCCTTTCTTCTCTGTCTCCCTTTTTCCTTCTTCCTTCCTCACTTCTTGCTTTGTCTCAGCAAAGCAGTCCAGCCAACATCCTTTTGAGCTAGAGCATTGGGTGTCTTCTCCCCCACACAAAATGGCTGCCTTCCTCCAATGAATGTCAAGGAAGAAGAAAAATTTTCCCCACCTTATAAAGTTAATATAAATTTCTTTGAGGAAAATCATCCAAAAAAGAAGGGGGGCAGTCTTTACTAACAAAAGTATAAGAAGCATTAATCTAAGGAAGTGGTTCTCAAAATGTGGTCCCTAGACTGGACACAAGGGCATCACCTGGGAGCTTGTTAGAAACATAAATTCTCAGGCCTTACCCCAAACCCACAGAAACTCTGGGGTGGGATCCAGCAAATTCTGTTTTCACAAGCCCTCTGGGTAATTTGGAGGTGTACTAAAGTTTGAGAAGTGTTGATCTAGAAGGAGGACTTTGGGGTCACCTGGGTGGCTCAATCGGTTAAGCGTCCGTCTTCGGCTCAGGTCGTGATCTCGCGGTCCGTGAGTTCGAGCCCCACGTCAGGCTCTGTGCTGACAGCTCAGAACCTGGAGCCTGCTTCTGATTCTGTGTCTCCCTCTCTCTCTGACCCTCCCCCCATTCATGCTCTGTCTCTCTCTGTCTCAAAAATAAATAAACGTTAAAAAAAAATTTTTTTTAAAAAATAGAAGGAGGACTTTGGCTGTTACCAGATGGGAGTTCCAAACTGAATGCCCATACAGGCCAGGCAGTAGTATAAAAGGTATTGGGCAGAAGGGCATGTGATGAAGATATGAGTGAGCTCCGGCTGGTTTCTACTACCTGAAAAGGAAGATCCGGGGTGGTCAGTGTCTCTAAATCTTCAAGAGAAGACAGAAATGTGAGTTTTTATATGCAATCTGCAGCTGTTTTAAGTGTTAGCAACCAACTGAGAAGCAACCAAGTGAGAAGGTCATTTTGACCTTCTCAGTTAATTCAGAGGCTTGCAGATCCTATCCACATCGTCTCCCCACTTACACTGAGAATCACAGGTTTCCAAGCCCAACTCCTGGATCTGCTGCTCCCAGTTCAATTTTGAAAGCACAATTAGGAACACAGAAGAAAAAAGACCTGGAGACATTCATTTAACATGGATTTTGTGCCAAACGTTAAAATGGGTTTTTAAGTTAATGCAGGGCTGTGGAGTACAGAGCTTGTGAGGTGGCAGGGAAATGGTACTTGAACTAACATGAGACGTTGTTTCTGGGCAGCCTTTTTATTTCCATCTGTATTTTCTCAGGAAGTCACCAGGGAATCCGTTTTGTTCCCTGCATCAAGTTTAAAGCCCAGCCTATAGAATATATGCAGTGCTCTGCTGTTGCCATGGCAACCATTAATCTCCTAATTCCTTTTCTAAAAATAAAGTGCCCTTTCTCAGAGTGTCTGTTTCCACTTTTTATTTAAATCTCACTGTCTGCAGAGGCTCCATCTCTGTTTGACCTGAATGTTACTTTTGTTTGGCTCCAGAAGAGATGGTGATAACACACACTCTAGACCTGTTAAGGTAGAAGGCTAATCAGAGCTACAGACTCAGAGGCCATAAAACAACCCCAGTGATTTCACAGAGAGGGGTTCATGGCCATGTTCCTTCAGCACAGGTGCCACCTGGACCAGTGTCTCTCCGGCCCATTATTTCATCTGCTCCTTCCAAAGAACTGTATCTCCGCTACGTAAAGAAAAGTCGGAGAGACAAAGAGACAGGCTGAGGGCCCAAAGCCCAAAGCCCTGATACAGGATGGAGTCTCACTCTCACTCCTGATCTGTAACTAGACAATTGTCACAGGCTTTTCTTCACCTCCACACAGGTCTTGATGATCCACTTTTGAGGCATTTGAAGAGCTGAAGGGAAAGGAAATGTTGAGTATTGACAAAAATTCTGCAGCCTTTGTACATCAAAGACCAGGCCTCCGTCAAGATGTCTGCTAACTGATTGCTTGGGACTTCTGACCTGAGAGGGAAATGATCTATAGACTGTCCTTCCTGAGGCCACTTGCCATGTTGAGATCCTACGAAAATGGGGCTTGTCAGGAGATAAGATGAAAAAATCTACCCAAGATGAAATAATAGGTGTGATCCCTGCCTTCTATGAGCCCGCACCCAAACTAGCCCACACTAAAGTGCCCAAGCAAATGACTAGAAGGCATTCATAAAGTCACAGTGGCATCCCTGGTTTTCAGGGGAATGTGTACTTGGAATTTTCTCCACATGTGGGCGAGCCATCCACACTCCTCCCTCTCCATCCTTGCTGTGGCCAGCCTGCTCCTTGACAATCCAAGCTTGTCTGTTAACTCTGTGATGACGAAAAAGGCACGTTCCTCCCTGCCAAACTAAGTGGCCAAGGCAGAAATGGCAAGTGTGACTTTGGCTCATTTATACCATACACAGCTTGTGTTTGAAACACAGACTGTCTAATGGGAGTCTTAAAGTTTGCCTATTATAGATAATACAAAGTTAGGTAAAATCATTATTTTCTTTCTCTTCCTCTTGCAATTTTAAGAGCTAGTTTTAGCTGCCATTCTGTCCTACTATAATGTTGTTCGCTTGGATGATGGCCCTTTGGCACTGCTAATGTAGAACCTCAACTCTGTGGTGTTTTTACTGAGGTAATGTCACCTGCCATGACCCCAACTGTACACTGTGGCTGGGGGTCAGGCTGGAGGTGATGGGTCAGCCACTGGGGACGGAAAACGGTCGGTCAAGAATTGGTCCTTGGAAAATTTCATATGACTTCATTCATATGTGGAATTTAAGATACAAAACAAATGAGCATAAGGAAATGGAAGCAAAAATAATATAAAAACAGGGGGACAAAACATAAGAGACTCTTAAATACAGAGAACAAACTGAGGGTTGCTGGAGGGGTCATGGGTGAGGGGATGGGCTCAATGGGTAAGGGGCATTAAGGAAGACACTTGTTGGGATGAGCACTGGATGTTACATGTAGGGGATGAATCACTGGAAGCTACTCCTGAAATCATTATTGCACTATATGCTAACTAACTTGGATGTAAGTAAATAAATTAATTAAATTAAATTAAATTAAATTAAATTAAATTAAATTAAATTAAATTAAATTAAATTAAAAAAGGAATTGGTCCTCGCAGAAGTCCAGGGCAGCACAAGGGATTCTGGGCCATATCTCCAAATGGACAAGTTGCTCACAGAAGAGAGCACTGAATTAGGTGTTGGTGGCACTGGCCAGTCCTACTATGAGGAGGAGAGAGTCCAGGGGCAGGGACTGCCCTGCTGGAGGATGAAAACACCTGCACAGAAAGCGGGAAGACTCCTCCCTCTGACTACTTCCCCAGGAGTCTCATGATCTGATCCCTAAAGACTCAGACTGACCTTGGCTTTCACAACACTTTTTCTAAGGTCTCATCACATGCTTGATAATCTTCATGTTAATACTTAATCTTAAAACCCCTGTGCTTTTATAGCAGCATTTTCCCCAGCAGCCAAACTGTAAAGCAATCCAAGTGCCCATCGACAGACAAAAGGGTAAACAAAATGTGGTGCATACACACAATGGAATGTCATTTAGCTTTCACAAGGAAGGAAATTCTAGCACATATTACCACACAGATGAACTTTGAGGACATGATGCTAAGTGAAAGAAGCCAGTCACAAAAGGACAAATACTGTATGATTCCATATATATGAGGTCTTTGGAATAGTCAGATTCAGAGAAACAGAAGTAGAATGGTGGTTTCCAGGGGCTGGGGAGCAAGGGCGAGTGGGGTAGTATGGAGTTGCAGTTTTGCAAGATAGAAAGATTTCTGGAGATTGGTTGCACAACACTATAAATGTACTTAACACTACTGAACTTAACACTCAAACATGACTGAGATCATAAATTGTATGTTCTGTGTATTTTACCACAGTAAAGACAAAGGAACAAAACCAAGAGAAAAAAAAAACATCACTTGTTGAATGGCCTCCCCTCTCCTTCCCCAGCTGCTCCCCTGAGATGAGTTGAAGACATTGGGTCCTAGTCCCAGAGCTGCTGTTCAGAAACCAAGTGGCCCTGGGAAGCTCACAAAAACTTTGTGAACCTAACTTTCTTCATGGATAATTGGGAATAATAATAAGTACCCTGGAGGATCACATGAGAAAGGGTTTTGTGAATTAAATAGGCAGTACATAAGGGATAATGAATGTTGTAAAGCCATCGTAACCCATATGGCACCTAAAAGGAGATCTTGTATCCCATTTCAGGACTCAAGTATAGGAACTGAGGGGATGGGTGAAGAAATGTGCACTAACCAGCAACCGACCCACTTTGTTGAGACAGAACAGTGAGGCCCCACCACCTGCTAGTCCCTCAGCATTCTCATTCTCTCCATCCCAGAAAATTAGGTGAAGTTTTACACTCAGATGTTGATTCACAGACATTTTGCAGGGACATGTGCACTGTTATAAGGAGCACTGGGGGCTACAGAGCACTAACCCAGAAGAATAAATACCAATGATGAAAGTTCAGGCATTAGCTTTTTTTTTTTTTTAAATTTTGAGAGTGAGAGAGAGAAAGAATGCGAGTGGGCAGAGACAGAGAGAAGAAGAGAGAGAATCCCAATCAGGCTCCACACTGTCAGTATGGAGCCCAACTCAAGGCTTGATCTCATGAACCATGAGATCATGACCTGAGCTGAAATCAAGAGTTGGACGCTCAACTGACTTGAGTCACCCAGGTGCCCCCAGGCATTAGCAATAGTACAACATGGAATATATACTGGGGCAGGGACAGAGGTTGAGGTGGGAGGGGATTTTTTTATCAATCCTTTATCACATCATGCAGACAGATGCCAGGTACACCACCAGAGTCTGTCAGTGGATAAATGGGCAAGAAAACCCAAGGTCCTCGTCTTTAGAGCCATGCTGCCATCTTGGTGAGATAAGCAACACAGCTTAGAGTTAAGGACAAGGATACGGGAATCTAACTAACTGGATTGGGATTCTGGTTCTTCCACTTAGCAACTGTGTGGCCTTGTGCATGTCATTTAACCTTTCTGTACTTCAGTTTCCTCACCTTTAAAAATGAGGATGAGGATAATAGCACCCACCTCATAGGCTTGTTGTAAGGAATAAATGACTATTTATATAGAGTGAGTACTTAGTGCTTGGCACATAGGAACCACTCTATAAATATTTGTTAAGTAGAACCCAGAAAGATTGTCAACCACCAGGTTTATTCTCTGGCTTCTCCATTTCATCTTTTCTTCTCATTGCTCTTATCACTGTAATTCCCTGCATGGAAAATGTACTCCCCACCCATGCCCTGGCCACAATCATTTAAGTCTCTCTTATATTCCTGGCTCCTAATAAAGCTGGCTTTCAGACCTCATTTTCTAGTTAGTTGTCTAATTTAGAGACCTTGTCAATTTGCATTACATAGAAATAATGCAGTAGGACTTCAAAGCTACTTGGAATTGTGCCCTGTAGCCCATAGCTCTGAACCTTCCAGAGTGGGCTGGAACAACTATAAATTATTTGACTGAACAAAACTTCTCCCTTGCTGATTCTCTTAGGATCACTGGGTTGGAACACTTTTTGGGGTAACTGTATAGAAACAGATGGGCCTAAAAAAAGTGAAGTTTTCTATCCATAGATAGAAGTTGAGTGAAATGTAATGTTTTCATTGTAATGATTTGGGTTTCTCTGTTATCATTGCTGCTCTTTTTCATTTCTTTCTTCTACTTTTTCTCTTATGTTTAATCTAATAAATCCTTGTTGGAGTTTTAGATAAAATAACATGCACAACTGCAATCTATGCCCCAAAATTTTTCAGACAATATTACAAGCCCCTTAGAAGCCCCATCATGACCCCTTCTAGTCACCCTGCACTCCTAAGCATGACCTTACTCCCAAGAGCACAGAATGGTTCTGACCGTTCTGATTCCCTGCATGAATAGAATCCTACAGAATGTATGGTTTCAGGTCTGTTCTCACTGAACACTATGTTTGTGGGATTCATCTGTCTTAATCGTGCATGTGTTTGTACTTTGTTCCACATTGTACATTGTACATCTGTACATTGTTGTGTAGTATTCCATTGTGTGATTATACCACCATGTGTTTATACATCCTATTGGACAGATATCTGAATAGTTTCTGGCTTGGCGCTATTTTGAATGGTGCTTCTAGGAGCCTTCTGGAACATGTCTTTTGGTAAATGCGTGTAATTGGTCTTGTTTTGTACAGTGGGTTTGTCTCCCCTCTTTTCCAACAGGGGTCCTCTCTCTTGGCACAGTGAGCCAGAGTAAGTGGTGGGTAGGAAAGGAGAAAGGAAAGGAATTCTGATAGCCTGACAACTAGCTCCCACCTTCCTTCCTCCCCTACCACCTTCCTCCACCAGCTCCCTCATACCTGGTATTCTACCTACTCCAGCCGGTAGCTGCCTTTCTGCTGATGCACTTGCCCCTGGGGGCTCCAGCTCTTGTGCTGGGGTCCCTTCCACAGACCTACAGGTCAGAGTTCTTGGGCCCTAAGGAGAGCCCTCTGAATCAGACACCTAACCTCTACTGATAGCTCTCTAGCATGCCCCTGTCTTCACTGGGCGACATGACTCAACTGCTTTATTGGACTTCTTACATCCTTAATAGCTGTGTCTCCTGGGCTTTCGTCACCCCAGAAAACTCATTGTAACCTCTTTTAGTAGTTATGAGTGTGGGATTGAAGGGAAGGAAATGTAGATTTGAACTTTAGTTCTGGGTTCTAGTTGTGTGACCCTGGTTAGTCATTTAATCTCTCTACACCTCACTTCTTCATCTATAGTAACAGTAATAACACTGAATTCATAATGTGGCTACTGAGTTAAATGAGATAATACACTTAATATTATGATAGTTATTGTTATACTACACTCTGCATTATATTTTATCTTGAGGAAGTCCCAATAGTTCACATTTGTTTGCCTTGTTTTTGGCAATGTGTCTAGTAAGAAGTTGCTCTGGCTGAAGCCAAAGAGTTTGCTGCCTGTGTTCTCCTGTAGGATTCTGATGGTTTCCTGCCTCACAGGTCTTTCACCCATTTTGAATTTTTTTGTGCGTATGGTGTAAGAAAGTGGTCCAGTTTCATTCTTCTGCATGTCGTGATCCAGTTTTCTCAACACAATTTGCCGAAGAGACTGTCTTTATTCCATTGGATATTCTTTTCCGCTTTGTCAAAGATTAGTTGACTGTATAGTTGTGGGTCTGTTTCTAGATTTTCTATTCTGTTACATTGATCTATGTGTCTGTTTTTGTGCCAATGCTATACTGTCTTGATGACTGCAGCTTTGTAATATAGCTTGAAATCCAGAATCATGATGCCTCCAGTTTTGTTTTTCTTTTTCAGGATTGCTTTGGCTATTCGGAGTCTTTTTTGGTTCCATAGAAATTTTAAGATTGTTTGTTTTAACTCTGTGAAAAATGCTGGTGTTATGTTGATAGGGATTGGATTAAACATATAGATTGCTTTGGGTAGTATCGACATTTTAACAATGTTTGTTCTTCCAATCCATGGAATATAGAATGCTTTTCCATTTCTTTGTGTCCTCTTCAATTTCTTTCATAAGTGTTCTATAGTTTTCAGGGTACAAATCTTTTACCTCTGTAGTTAGGTTTATTCCTAGGTATCTTATTATTTTTGGTGCAGTTGCAAATGGGATTGACTCCTTGATTTCTTTTTCTATTGCTTCGTTGTTGGTGTATAGAAATGCAAGATTTCTGCAAATTGATTTTATATCCTGTGACTTTGCTGAATTCATGTATTAGTCCTAGAAATTTTTTGGTAGAGTCTTTCAGGTTTTTTCTACATATAGTATCATGTTGTCTGCAAATAGTGAAAGTTTGACTTCTTCCTTGCCTATTTGGATACTTTTTATTTCTTTTTGGTGTCTGATTGCTGAGGCTAAGACTACCAATACTATGGTAAATAGTAATGGTAAGAGTGGACATCTTTGTCTTGTTTCTGACCATAGGGGAAAGTTCTCATTTTTTCCCCATTGAGGATGATATTAGCTGTGGGTCTTTTGTATATGGCCCTTATGATGTTGAGGTATGTTCCATGTATTCCTACTTTGTTGAGGGTTTTTACCAAGAATGGATGCTGTATTTTGTCAAATGCTCTTCCTGCATTTTGTCACACTTTTTAAAAAGAGGCAGGAGGGGTGCCTGGGTGGCTCAGTCGGTTGAGCGTCCGACTTCAGCTCGGGTCATGATCTCACAGTCTGTGGGTTCAAGCCCCGTGTCGGGCTCTGTGCTGACAGCTCAGAGCCCGGGGCCTGCTTCAGATTCTGTGTCTCCCTCTCTGTCTGACCCTCCCCCGTTCATGCTCTGTCTCTCTCTGTCTCAAAAATAAATAAACGTTGGGGCGTCTGGGTGGCTCAGTCGGTTAAGCGTCCGACTTCGGCTCAGGTCACGATCTCGCGGTCCGTGAGTTCGAGCCCCGCGTCGGGCTCTGTGCTGACTGCTCAGAGCCTGGAGCCTGTTTCAGATTCTGTCTCACTCTCTCTCTGACCCTCCCCCGTTCATGCTCTGTCTCTCTCTGTCTCAAAAATAAATAAATGTTAAAAAAAATTAAAAAAAATAAATAAACGTTAAAAAAATTTTTTTAAAAAGAGGCAGGATACTAATATTTATGTGTAGTTTTTCATTTTAGAAAAATTAAATACATAGAGAAAGAGATAGCAAAAGGACAACAGTATTTCCCTCTGGATGGTAGTATTCTGGGTCATTTTTATGATGTCCCTTATATCTTTCCAAAGCTTCTGATACATATACATATACATATACTTTTATACCCACATACACATAATTATCAGATTTTAAAAATAAGCCTAGTTTGAACAATGGAAAGGAAATCAAAATAGTGAACTGGTTATCTGAGGGTGAAGTTAGGAAATGGTTTAGTATTAATTTCCAGGATTTCACTCACTTTTTTTCTGTGCAAAACCTACTAGGGTTGCCACCACGCCATGGGGGCAAGGAGGAATATGTTTCACACGCAGGTGATCCACTTGAGTACCTCTTGGCACTTGCACCATTTTGACAGTAAGTACAGCAAGCCCCACCTGAGAGGGACATGATGACCTGGGGCAAAGATCCCTCAGGGATGCAAATCTGGATCACACCACTAAGTAAGCCCTGTAGATCAGTAGAGGTGTTAGCTGAGGGTGCGAGGAAATGGATGCTAAAGGAGAGAGATGATGAGTATTAGTTGTGGTTCTAAGACCAGATACAGAGCAGGGGCTCTAGCTTATCTTACAAACCTTCCTCTTCTAATTTTCCTCCTGGGAAGAGACCCACTGGACCCTGGAAGGAGCTGTTTCCAGAATGCATATGAAGACCGGATCCAAATGAATAAAGGGTGGACTGTGGTGATCACCTAGATCCCCTTTCAGGAAAGCCTTGTTCCCCAGCTGCTGGGAGTGCTGTTGGGACTGCCTTCAGCTGTCATCCCTTCATGGCAGAGAACTGAAAGAACCAAATTTGTGATTTGGAAAGATTTCTCTGACAGCTGTTAAAGGGAATGCTCTAGATCCATACATATCCACATGGAGAGAGATC
This sequence comes from Panthera pardus, assembly GCF_024362965.1. Lineage (NCBI taxonomy): Eukaryota > Metazoa > Chordata > Mammalia > Carnivora > Felidae > Panthera > Panthera pardus. Next base: position 124,345,200 of record NW_026526810.1, on the reverse strand, counting down.
CAAAACAAATCTTAAATGTAAAAATCAAGATGTAGAGAAATAGACAGTGTAACTATTTGGAACACCTACCAAGCAAAACCATATACTACTTGTGGATACATATGTATGTATATCAAGATATACAAAAATGAACACATATGTGTATATCAAAATATATATAATTAACACAGTAGATATATTTGCATTCATTTTGTAAACTTTCACATACGTAAATATTTTGAATTAGTTAGCTTTTGCTGTGTAACAAATAACCTCAGTATATTGGTAGATTGCAATACCGAATGCTTATTTTTATTCACGTTACATAAGGACTATAGGTTGGTCAGGGCTCTGCTCAACTCTGCCCAGCTCTGCTGGACTATGGTGGGTTTATGTTCTGCCTCCAGGGAGAACAACAGGATGAGGAGGCAACAAATTATTGTGGGAAAAAAAAGTGATTCAATCTACCATACACACCAAACTTATGATGGTAATTGCCTCCGAAGGAGCAGGAAGGGGAATACAAAGAGGAGTTAGTGAATAAAGGGGATGTTGTCTAGACTGTTACATAGTTTTATAAATGACTTGATGCAATATGACAATTCTGGATGATGGAAATATAGATAATTGTTTAAATATCCTTGGTATTTAGCTTTCTATTTTTGCAGACATGATGGATTGTTAAGGGATGAGATTAAAGATGGAGTTGGGCGGGGGTAGTTAGGAGGTAGAATTCCAGGTAAAATGATAAAGACCCAAATTATGACCCTAAGAATAGAAATGATGTAATAGAGTTATTTAAAAGCTAGAGCTGACCAGACTTGATGATCAACTACATGTGAAAAGTAAAAGAGACTTTAAGTGGAGCATGCCTACAGAGATGAATCCTGAGTGACCACAGGTGTCCCAGCTCGGGTGCCGTTCTCTGTGCTGGGGAACAGAGGAGGAGCAAGCAGGTCATGGTGTGGGTGGATCGAGAGGAAGTGATGCCTGTCATTTCAAGGCTTGGTTGATAACTGAATCTTACTATTTTCCTTTTGTCCTGTTTGTTTACTTATTTGTTCTCTTGCTTTCTCTCTCACTACTGGTTTGCAAACCAGGAAGGCATACACCTAGCTGTAGGTGTTATTATCTGTAACAAGGCTCTTCGCTTAAGGATGTGAGTTCTATAGAGATAGGGTTGGTGAGATAGTGTCAGGCTGATCAGGGACTGTGTTGCTCTGAAGAAGAAAAGTACCACAATGAAAACTCAGTGACTGATCAACACAAACACTTTGTAGACTTCTTAATTTTGCTTGGAGGACTCATTCACCATCATTCAATACCTTTATGTATTTATTTAATATGAACCTGGAGCGTCCCTCAGAGAGGCCTCCATGAGAGCCTGCTAGACAGCAAAACAAGCCTTCTAATTCAGAGCCTCAGTCCTTGTGACCTTTTGATTTGGGGTTCATATCTGAAACCACGGTTCATTTTTCTCTGTCGTTTTACCTCGCCTTCAGACATTCTGGAGGGAACACCCTCGCCCTGAATTCCTGGGACTTCCCAGAAGAAACATTTAACCAAGCCAATCAATATTTAATCTCCAAATTGTTAAAAATCTCTGCAACCCTTTCACATGATGAAATGACAAACAAAAGAAAAACAGAGCTGTACATGCATATAAATAGATCCTGGGCAGCAAAATGACCTCCTTCTCTGGTTAAAAGCCAGACTGACATTACATCTAGCCATGTCTTAATTCCTCCTCACTCCATGTACTTGAGGAAGATACTGGAACTAATAGCTAATTCCCTACCTGCCCCTCCAATTCTATCCCATTCCACAACCCATCTCCACTATCACTTATATCTGCAGCTCATGTTTCCAGCAGCAAAGTGCTGTGATCTTACTCCATCTAAGACAGTCCTGGAAGAAACAGTGGTGATGAAATTGCCTGGAACTAGACTGTTCTACTGTGTGCAATAATAGAAAAAATGCTGGGCTTGCAGACAGTCTCTCTTTCCCTTTTGTGGTTTCGAGCAAATCACATAACCTTCCAGAGGCTTAATGACTTCATGTCTAAAATGGGAAGACTCATAACCACAATGTGGATTTTTTATGAGGATCAGGTGAAATAAAGTCTGTGGAAGTGCTACCATAGTTTTAGAGCAGAGCTTCTCTGGCGTTGAAGTGTGTACAAATGCATGTGAGTGGAATACAGATTCTGATTCTGTGGGTCAGAAGTAGAGCCTGAGATTTCTGAATTTCTCACAAGCTCCCAGGTACAGGCATGCCGTTTTACTGTACTTTGCTTTATTTACTTTGCTTTGCAGATACTAATGCCAGAGCTGCTTGTCCACAGATCATAACTTGAGTTATAAGCTCTTTGCTGTGCTGTCCATTATGGTAGCCACCAGTCATGTGAGGCCACTTAGATTTAAATTATTAAAATAAAACAAAATTAAATTAAACTTAAAATCTACTTCATTGATTGCAGTTGCCACGTTTCAAGTGTTCAGTAGTCACCTGGGGCTAATGGCTACTGTATCAGACAGCACATATATAGACCATTTCCATCATTATAGAAAATTCTACTGGGCTGTGCTAGGTTAGAGTACTGTAGAGATGTTAGAGAGCCACTCTACAACACTCAAACTGTGTGTACTGAGCACCATTCATGGGAGCTCTATGCCTTTTCGTCATACCTTGCCACATGCCTTCTGGCAGCTCCTGAATTATATCATTTTGTAACAAACCAGTAATCCAGTGAGTAAATAGGTTTTCTAAGCTCTGGGAACCGCTCTAGCAAACTAATCAAACCCAAGGAGGGGATCGTGGGAACTTCTGGTTTATAATAGCCATTCTGTCAGAAGTACAGGTGACAACCTGGGCTTGCAACTAACATCTGAAGTTGGAGCATGGGACAGTCTTTGAGACTAAGCCCTGAACCTATGTAACCCGATGCTATCTCTGGATAGATAGCATCAGGATTGAGTTCAATTGTAGGACACCCAGCTTGCGTCTGGAGCATTTCTTGGAGGTGTGAGGACACCCTCCCATCCCACGATGGAATTGGGTTCAGAATCACCTTATGGCCCAACTTCCCCAGCCTTACATCCAGCTATAGCTTTTACTTCTCTGGGTCCTACCACAACTTTAATAAGAGTGAGAGATGAAGTCTGCCTGCTCTTGCATTGTTGACAATGAAACACTGACAGTGTGCTGGAGCCTGCTCACCTTGACTCTCAGGAGCCAACAATACACATCTCTTCTCAATTTTTCATTCAGTGAATTCACATTGGAAGGCTTGGAAGTGGCCATAGTGGGAGTATTTATACCACAGCAATTGGCATAGACTATAAATCCTCTCCCCAACTCCCAGAGAGCCAATGGTTAGACATTTATTAGCATACCATCAGATACAGGAATTGTGGGGAGAGGATGTGGTGCTCAACATAATTTAGAATTTATTTGGAGGACTCTGTTATTTTTCAACCCAGATGCTTCTTCCCCTCTGTTTTCTCCTATGAGGTCTGAAAGTTGTTTCATTTCTCAGAGCAGAGATTCCCTGGCAATACACAGGACAAGTGGCCACTTTGGCAATTCAAAGACACCATTCCATGGCTTAAGACAGAGTGGTCCCCAGCATAAGAGAGACATCAGAGAGACAATGAGACATGAGCCAACACCCCCCCCACACACACACACACCCCACACCTATTGGCAGGCTGCACCTGACACTCACTTCCTTTGGTGTGCTTCCTTCAGTTTGGTGATCAAACCAGCTGATTTCATTTTCCTCTGTGACTATTAAATTAAGAACCAAAGATGTGCAGAAGTGATAAAGGAAAAGTGGGCTTGCTTTTTGTATCTCACAACCATCCTTAGTGGGCTGTAACCACCATGGAAACACTCTGGAAGTTATGGAACACCAAGAACTAGGTGATAGGCACTTTTGCCCAGTGCTGGGGCTGCGGTGGGAAATTAAGTCCAATGATGAGAAAAATCATTTGGAGGACTTGAAAGAAGCTCTGAGTAAGGCAGCTCCTGGGCAAGCTTCTCTTAAGCTCCTCTTTTCTCTTTCTTGGGTCAGTGATTGTTGGTAAAGCCAGCTCTGCGGGACTGCAGTGGGCAGTGCCTCATAGGAAACTCCTACCTCCATCCCTGTTGTTTTTATTCTTCCCTTTTCTGTTTCTTTCGAAGGTTGACTCTGACACTCAGCGAAGCCTCTTTTGCTTTGGATCAAAGTCCTGGAAGCAGAGGGACAGAGAGTAGGAGACTCTCCAGTGATTTATCCTGTGGTTTCAGCAGGGCCTCAGACTCACCCACTCACACCAGCACTGGATGTTAGGTTCTTCCCTACCCCCCACCACACCCTAATGTTTCAGCAGAGGGTAGCATCCATGATGACACTTCCTTGTCTCCTTGGCCTTCAGTTCACTCTCCTGATCCTTTATTCCATTTGGATCAACTGTGGGCTCTTTCTCTCCTAATTATAGTCTACAAAGGCCAATTTTTCAATGAGTTGGCACCTAAAATGAGCCTGTTCTTTTTCACACTGCAGTTTGGTTTTTAATAGCTTGATTAAGTAAGATAGCCAACTCAGGTGAATCAGCTTGCTTGGAAGGAGGTATTTAGGGCTACAGAAGAAAAAGTCTTTATAAGTGGCCCACTTAAAGGTAGATCCAGACGTAGCATGTCAATCAGAAATTCCAAGTTGGATATGCAGAGTTCAAAATATGGAGCAGATATCCCACATGCGCCCCATGTGCAGTGGGGAGGGAGTGTTAGAATCCTGTTTGTATGAGGGGGTCTCACTCTCTTGAAAAAAAATAACTCTTCTGTGAACAAGAACAATAACAAAAACCTGGATCATAAGGTTGGTCCAGTAACCTGACCCCACTGATGGATGGAGGATGACTTAAATGTTGCTATTCCCTCACTTTCACCTCATTGGCACCCCCAACCCATTGGTCCTACCTCTCTTCCACTGTTCCTTACCTCCTATTGTCACTCTACCCCTTCTAGGCTTAATTCCAACAGTGCATCATCATCACTGCCTTGCCTCTGCCATTTTCTCTTTCTCCAATGTGCTTTTCTCGCAAAAGCCTGCCCCTCTACGTACTCTGCACCTGCACCCAAACCACTGACTGTGGCCAGAGAGAAGCCCATGGCCACGCTGTCTGTTCTCACACTCAAGTCCGCATCAGTCCCCAGTGGGGCTCTTGCTGCCAGTTAGCAGTCCCATCTTGCGTTCACCTGAAGAGTCACTTCGCACTTTCTCCTTTTTCCTCAAACCTCCAGTATCTCCTTGCTTCTCCTTACTCTCAGCTGAGGACCCTGAAAGGGAAATAAACATTTCCCAGAAACAATGGGAGCAATTAGAAGAGAAAGTCACATGCTCCCACAAACACACCTGTCCAGATGGCGGTGCCTGGGCCCTTACGCTCTGTCTTCCCTCTGGAAGTTACTGTGGTTGGAACTGTCTACACTTCATCTAAAGCCAAACCCTTCCCTGGAATGCTTCCCCTCTCACCTGCAGTGGTCTCTCTCCTCCCTGCCAGTCAGTGTACAGACATGAAATACAAGCAAAGCAAAACAAAATGTAGAAACAAAAACCACCCCTGACCTCCTATCTCCACTCCTAATACTCTCCCTCTCTTTCTCTCCTTTACCTAAAAATACCTTGAAAAGGTTATTTACTCTTGCGGGCTCTCCTACCTCTCCTTCCCGTCTTTAGTGAATCCCCTCAGGTCAGACTTTCATCACTACCTGTTCGGTGAGAGAGCTGTAAATCCAATGGTCAGTTTCAGCTCTCCAGTTACTTTAGGAGAAGACTCATTTTTATGCCGCCGAGCACCTTCACTGCTGAGACACACTTCACTAATTTCCACTGCTCACTCTCTTGTTTCCTTCTTACTCACTGGCAACTCCTCAGCCTCTTTTGCTGCATCTGCATGGTGGTCCCATCCCCAGAGTTTGGAGGGTACAGTCACCAGACATCTTCTCATCTCTATTATGTATTTCCTAGGAAACCTCAACCTGATGGCTTTAAGCACCACCTATCCACTAACGACCCCCAAAAGTTCCAACCCAACTCTTGTACCCAGCTGTCTCCTCAACAGCTCCATTTGGATGACTGATAGAAATTTTGAGCTTAATTTCCACTCCTGATTTCTCCCCTCCATCAGGTGTCTCAATTGCTGAGACTAAAAAGCCATGGAAGTGTCTGTACCTCCTTTCTCTCACTCACTCTTCTACATCCAATCCACCAGCAAATCCCTGGCAGCTCCACTTCCAAAAATATATCCAGAATCTGCTCACTCCTCCCATATTCCATGGCTACCGCCCTGATCCCAGCCACCACCATCTCTCACCTGATCGTTGCCCCCATCCTGTGATTCCCTTCTTGGCCTCTGACAGCTAGGATGAGACTTTAACTCAGGATGGATTGTGTCATTCCTCTTCTCAGAACCTTCAGATCACCTTCTGTCTCTCTCAGATAAATCTAAAGTCTATACCATGGCCACCAAGGACATGCAGAGTGTGCCCTGGAACCTCCCTGTCCGCACTTCATCCCACTCTCCCCCTCCTGCCTCAGTCAGCATGCACTGCTTTAACAGAATACCACAGACTATGGCATCTTAAACAACAGACATTTATCTTCTCATAGTTTTGGAGGCTGCAAGTCCAACATCAAGCTGTCAGTAGGGTTGGTTCTGCTGAGGCCTCTTTCCTTGGCTTGCAAATGGCACCTTCCCCCTGTGTCTTCACATGATTGTCTCTCTGTACATGCACATGTCTGTGTCCAAATGTCCTCTTCTTACAAAGACACCTCTTCTTACAAAATCGTATTGGATCAGGGTCCACCCTATGCACCTCATTTAAACTTAACTACCTGTTTGAAGACTTTCTCTCCAAACACAGTTACATTCTGAGGTACTGGGAGATAGGGCTTCAACATGGAGTAGGGGGTAGCATAACTCAGCCCGTAAAGTCTCTGTCATTTCACTCCAGCCACACTGGCATCCAATTGTTTCTCCGATGTGCCAAGCCTTATCTCCCAGGTTTTTTGCTCTTCTCTTTATCTGAACATCCTTCACCCTTGCTCATTCCCTTGCTCATTCTATCTTCATGACGTATGGCATAACCCTTAAAATCATAGGCTCTGGAGCCAGACTGTCTGTATGTGACTTTAAGTGAGGAACTCCATCTCTCTCTATTTCTATTTTCCCATCATGAAATGGAAATAATAATGGTACTTTCTTCATATAACTGAAATAAGCATAAATTAGATCCTATATCCAAAGCACTTAGAGCAGTGTCTGGCACATAAGAGATGCTTGAAATATATTAGCCATTGGAGTTGTGACCGTGGTTGTCTAATACAGTTAAACCTTGGTTTGTGAGCATAATTCATTGCAGAAACATGCTTATAATCCAAATCATTTGTATATCAAAGTGAATTTCCCCATAAGAAATAATGGAAACTCAGATGATTCATTCCACAATTAATCTGGCCCCCTTATTTCTTCTTTATTCTTTAATATTGTATAAATTGTCAATGTAAATTTCTTATAAAATCTTGCAATTTCAGCCACTTGGATACCTCGTTCATAATTCTTGATGATTTCCTTCTTAACTTCCACTGTAATCATCTCTTTACCACCTTTGTTTTCAACCTGTTTCTGCATGGGGACCATTGTATACACTTGCATGGATGTTGACTACAATACAGTATTAATAAACTCTTATCATATACTGTATTTCATGTACCTGGAAATAAGGCATCAGAGGACAGGGTCTATATCTGCAGGCAGCCTGAACTAGAATGAAGCAAAGCATTCCTGAGCTTATTCTTATATTGAAAAGCAAAGGACTGTCCATAGATGCTTTGATGACATGACCAAAAATACACTAGTGCCAGTTGGGGGTACCTTCCAGACTTCTGAAAAATCACTGATTTCTGCCAAACACTGCAGCCTGAGACTGAGCATCTGAGCATGGGAGATGATCACCCACAATCCCACAGTGCGAGAGACAGACAGAGAGAGAGAGAGAAGGAGAAGAACCATTGGCTCAGTTGTGATCATGTGACGTTCAGTGTCACATACTACTCATATTGCAAGACATCACTCATTTATCAAAATAAAACTTGGCGCACCTGGGTGGCTCAGTTGGTTGTCCGACTTTGGCTCAGGTCATGATCTCACAATTCATGAGTTCAAGCCCCGCATCGGGCTCTATGCTGACAGCTCAGAGCCTAGAGCCTGCTTCGAATTCTGTGTGTCCCTCTCTCTCTGCCCCTCCCCCACTCACACTCTGTGTGTGTGTCTCTCTCTCAAAAATGAATAAATGTCAAAAAATGATCAAGATAAAATTTATTAGAAGCATTTGTTCATCTTGCAGAACACTTGCAGAACAAGTTACTCGCAATCCAAGGTGTTACTGTATTCTATTTGATGAACAGATATTGTGCCTGGAGCATCCCTGAGGACTGGCTGCTGGAGGGTCACTGAGATGATTGGATGCAGACAGAAACAGCATAAATAGCAACAGCCAGTATATAGAGAGCTGTCTCAGTTGACTTTGGCTGCTATCACAAAACCTCCACAGACCAGGTGGCTTACACAGCAAACATTTCTTTCTCATAGTTCTAGAGGCTGGGAAGTCCAAGATCAAGATACTGCAGATTCAGTGTCTGATGAGAGCCCCTTCTCTGGTTTGCAGACAGCTTCTCTCTTGATGTGTCCTCTTATGGCTGAAAGAGAAAGAGAGAATCTCTCTGAAGGTCAATTTTATAAGGGCATTAATCCTGCTCATGAGGGCTCCATTCTTATGATCTAATCACCTCCAAAGGCCCCACCTCCTAACACCATCATATTGGGGATCAGGGATTAGATTTCAACATATGAATTTGTTGTGGGGTGGGGGGAGTGGAGGTGGGGACACAAACATTCATTCCATAGTAAAAGTAGAAATCAAATGTCACTTTATCATGGAGGTCTTCCCTAACCACTGCTAAAATCAATGTATGTGTCTGTCTCTCTTTCCCTCCCTCCCTCCCCCATTGGGATACATGACATTCATTACCCCTGATATATTGTAAGATTGTTTATGATCTGCCTTTATTATCAACCTCCAACCTGACTTATAAGCTCCACAAGAGGCAGAACTTTGCTCTGGTCACGACTTTACCTCCAGAGCCTAGAATGGGACTCAACACACATTTGTTGACCAAAGGAATGGGTGTACTGTTCTGGGCCCCAGGCTCCCATCATCCTGTTCTTAGAGAAAAATCAGCAATGAACTTAAAAAACGAAGAGTACCAAAAGGTCACTTTTCAAACAAAAACTGTGACATATGGTAGTGGGGTTACATGTGGCCATAAATTTGGGGCAATGAAAACAGCCATCTCCGGATATGCCGTATGGGTGCAAGGCCACTTCGGCAACATCCCCAGAGTGTGCTGCTGGAACCAGCAGCAGGTGGCAGGGCTGGGTGGTGACCTGGCCCCGTGATGATGCGCAGACTTAGCAGATGGCGATAGCAGTGCCATGCGAGGGCAGAGCCGTGAGACAGACAGCCTCAGTAGCTGATACTGTTGTTTTCAGCTGGCATATCGCGGTGGCACTGACACCTCCTGTAGATGGTGGCAGCGGCACCCCAGGGTGACAGGTGCAACCATAGATGGCAGAACCCAAGCTTTACGGGGTGCAGACCCTGTGGTGGCAGAGCCAGTGGAAAAGCCACAGCAGCAGCAGCCTCAAAATTGGCCGGCAGCACAGAACCCCTGCCGGGGCTCCAGAGAAGACCAGGTTAGCGACACGTGGTACCCAAGAGCGGTGTGGCCACCGGCCCTTAGAGACACTCAGAAGACCCACAGGAAGAGTAGGAGGGTGTCTCAGTGAGAGCTGAAGCCCCCATAATTGTGGAGGGGGCAGAGCCAGAGAAATACTGTCTGGTTTGGTGAAAGGGACAGACCGAGAAAACTTGGATTAAACATTATGCTGGGCATCATTTGTGGCCCTTAACCACACTCCCAAATTGGGATGCTGTCCCCAGCCAAGCAGAAAAATTCTATTTAGGTGCTGCTGACAAGAAGCGCTGACCAAGGTCAGAAGGGAGGAAGAAAGCAGAGACCATTCTTCTTCTGCCCGGTTATCAGCTGTTAACCAGCAAGTGCAGAGACCACGGGCCCCTGCTGTGGCCGTGGCATGTTGGCTTCTGCATTTTCTGGGCTCTGGATCACATCACCCTTCCCTGCTTCCTACTCCCCCAGCCCTTCCAATAATTCTGTGACCTAAATCCCGGGTTAAATTCCTCTCGGCCTAAAGACCTAGAGCAGTTTCCAGTTGGTTGAGTGTCCAACTTTGGCTCCCGTCGCGATCTCGTCGTGGTCCATGAGTTCCAGCCCCGCGTCGGGCTCCGTGCTGACAGCTCAGAGCCTGGAGCCTCCTTGATATTCTGTGTCTCTCTCTCTGCCCCTCCCCCGCTCATACTGTCTCTCTCTCAAAAATAAATAAACATTTAAAAAAAAAGCGTAGTTTCTGTCTTCACACTGATAACCCTGACTGATACCAACATGTACCTTGTGTTTGTCTGATGGTTTATGGTTTAAAAATAAATCTAATTCTACAACAGTTCTGTAAGGTGGAAAAGACAGGAATTTTAGTGGCCATTTTTTATATGGGGATAGAAAAAGAGAGTAGCAGGAGCCTCCCTGCTCGCTCTTTTCTTCTCAACAGCTGAGTAATTTTGGCCAATTTGCTTCCTCTTTCTATGCCTCAGTTCCTTCACCTATAACATGAAGGCTTGAGACTATAATCATTAGCCTTCAAACAGTTTCTCCTGCAACTCTAAGAAATATATTTTACATACTGCCCAGTACTTACATCTGCATGCATGTAAAAAAACTAAGACTAGAGTTTCAAGGTGTCTGTGTGGCTCAGTCAGTTGAGCCTCAGGCTCTTGATTTCAGCTCAGGTCATGATCCCAGAAGTGTGGGATCGAGCTCCATGTTGGGCTCCACGCTGAGAGAGGAGCCTGCTTAAGATTCTCTCTCTCTCCCTCCGCCCCTCTCCCCTACTCACATTCTCTCTCTCTAAAAAAAGACTAGTTTCATGAAATAGGACCCCTGAGAAGCACAATGTACTCTGATGTCATTCTATTTTTCCATTAATTCTTTTAAATGCTCTTGGTAGTTATTATGGACTGAATGTGTTCCCCCCAAATTCATATGTTGAAATCCTAACCCCCAGTGTGATGGTATTTGGAGGTGGGGTTTGGGGGTGGTGATTCTATCACATGCGTGGAGCTCTCATGAACAGGGTGAGTGCTTTTATAAAAAGATCCCCGTGAGTTCTCTCACTGCCTTTGCACTGTGCGAGGACACAACAGAAAGTCAGCAGTCTGCAACCCCATAGAAGAGCCTCACCAGAACCCCACTGTGCAGGCACCCTGATTTCAGACTTCCGGCCACCAGAAATAAATGTCTGTTGTTTAAGCCACCCAGGATTGGCTAATTTGTTCTAGCAGCCCCAACAGACTTCAGCAGTGACCTACTACTACCTTGATTTCACAATCCAAGTACTTGGGCAAGTAACACCAGTTTCCTGAGTCTTTGTTTCCCACCTGAAAAGTAGGGAAATAACTCCTCCTTTATAGGGTTATTGGTAGAATTAAGCAAGGACTGATTCTAGCTCAGGGTGTAGCCCAAGGTTGATGCTGGCTTTTATCCTTGGAACCCGATCAGCAGAGCTAATCATACCTGGTACAATGATTACATTAAAAGCGAAGAACAGGCCATGAACGCAGTCCAGGGGAGAAAAAAACCTGAGCTGTTTATAACACAAGAATACAAGCTCTGCCAAGTGGTTCAACACCTCCCCTTCAGTTGCCAGGAATTCAACGTAGAAACACTCACCATGGCTTTATACATGCTCAGGGGTCTGCAGGCAAAGAGAAACAGCTCATGCTGGAAAAGGATGTAATACCATCAAGCAGCATGCCAGCATAAGCGTAAGTGACAGAGTAGCCTCATTCTGTGCCTTATCCCACTGGGGTACTTTAACAGTCAAAATGTCTTCACAAGTTTCATGTTGCCAAATACCCACCTTCCGTCTTAAAGCAATGCTATTTCCATAGTTTTGCTCTCCAAGAGGCAATGAGCAAATTGAATTTTTATAAACCAGCTATCATGCCCCCACTGGCTTAAATTATAACTTGCAGAGGTTTTGTTTTTAATTCCTGATTCATTTTCAACCCTAACACTTAAATGAAAGTCTCCCTGCCATCTGCAGCCTGCCTGCACCAGAGGTCTCAGTTGAGAAAAATAGAAGGCATACGGGCCGTTTACACAGAAAGGGAATTTATTAAAAGATATGAGATTGCCTACAGAAATTCCTGGAGGGCTAGAGTCAGGCTAAGAGTCAATGAACATGGGAGCCCAGGCTGCAGGGCAGCTCAGACAAGGTCATGGTCCCTATCGCTAGATGCAGATACTATGACTGCCACCTCTTACCCCAGGGGCTGGATGCCAGGCTCTCCCTCCTCCTCTCCCCAGCTTATTGAAAGCTGGATTCCTTCACTGCCCTATCATCTGAGAATTGCATTCTGGGGAACAGCCGTTTCCTCACTGCTTTCTTCCAAATTAAAGCGTCACATGGGTGCATCTGATTGGAGAAGACAAGGTCATGTGTCTGTACCCTAGCTGCCAAAGGAAGGCCAGCTTCTACCTTGGTTAGTGGGGGGGGGGGGGGCGGGGAGGGGGAGGATTTATATTTTGGGACATTCTCCCCCAAATGCTGGGGGACCATCCTTTACTGCGCACTATCTTTACACCATCCCTGTCGGTGTAAGCAAAGATTTTTGAAGTAGAATTATTTAGAGATTCAATAAGCTTCAACAATGAAACCAGTTTTATGCTGTGTGGAAGTTTATGTGCATAGCGATTCTGTATACAGAACCTACCTTTGAAGGATTTTATAATTTAGTTGAAAAAACAGACAACCAGATTATAACCCAGGTTGGTAAATCATGGCAGAGTAGACCTTTAACCATTCAGGAGGACCATATCTGGAGACTTTGGGGTGTCTAAATTTGCAAATATGGATAATGTGTTTGCTGAGAATCCTGTTTGAACACGTTTCCTGTGTGTATCCTCACTGCCTTTTCAATGTTCACTTATATTCTCTCTTAATTTAGTGCCATTTTAAAACAAAGCAACAGTTTGTCTCGTTTGCTAAAAATATATGCAACAATGGCCAGAGATCCACAAAGAAAGTTGAGATGAGAGTGCTTTATGGCCAGCTAGTGTTCTCAGTAGTAGCATCACTTAGGACTGAGACGTCACTTAGGATTAAGCGTCACTTAAGCAAAATTGTGCCTAAAGAATTAGTGGAAGAAGGTCAGTGAAGGTTCATCAGAGAAAGCGAAAATCCAAAACTCCTTTGATACCTAACACATGGTCTGATCCGGCTCTTAGTCTCCGGGCTCATCTCTGTTATTCTCCCCTTCACTCACTGGACGTCGGCCCCCTGGCCGCCTCTCTGTTCGTCCAACGTAACAGGTTTTCTTACCTCGGGGCCTTAGCACTCGCTCTTCCCTCTATGTGGGATGATCTTCTTCCCTGATCTTTGCACGCTAGTTCCTTCTCTCATTCAGGTCTCAGAAAAAACAGCACTTTCTCCAAGAAAGCCTTCTCTAAACACAAGGGTAAATAGCCACCCTGCCCCCAGCTCTCCAGCACACGTTGTTTTATTTCTTTAAGCATGCTTACTGTTATCAGCTGTTACCTCATTCACTTGTTTCCAATTAATTGTTGGGTCTCTTCTTCTGAAACATCGGATCCATGAGCAGGAATCCTGTCTGACGAGCTCACTCCCCCCAGGAGAGTATGTGACACACATTAGGGACTCAGTAATTATGGGCTAAATGAATGGTAAATCATTTAAGGGTAAATAAGGTAAATCTTTAAGGGTAAATAAGAGTTTGTAAAGAAGAAAGATATGGGCAGGCATTCTAGTCTGGGAGAACACAAAAGCATACGTTATTGGCACTGAGGAATAAAACAGCTTTAGACTGTGTGGAACAGGCCGACTGTAGGCAGGCACAGGTGCGGAAAGCCTAGTGTACCGCATGCTCCATCGGGGAACTTATTCCTGCGGGGAGTGAGGGGCAATGGAAAGATTCCAACCAAAGGTGAAAATGTACTGAGATGGGAGCATGACGTGTGCACGCGAACTTGCAGAGATGAAGACAAGGGAAGGAGAGACACTTACCACCAGGCTAAAGACCTTGTGTTGGGTCTGCCACAGAAATTTTAAGAAAGCCAGGTTGTTATTGGGTTTGGCAAACACCATGTCCGATGGGGTGGATGAGTCAGGGCAGGGAGAAACTAGAGTCAAGAAGAATGCTTAGGAGCTTTATGGATCTCAGGCAACATGTCACTAGGGCCTAAACAAAGATGGTAAAATTAACAATGACTAATAAGGAGCCAAGAGACATTTTAAAGAATCAATAGAACTTGGCTATTGGGGTCAAAGAAAATGGTTGGGTTCCAGTGAGAGCCCTTTTTTAGACTGCAGACTGCAGACTCTGGGTTGTATCCTCATAGGGCAAGAAGAAAGCTACGGAGCTCTGTGGGGTCCGTTTTATAAGGGCACTAATCTGATTCATGAGGGCCCCATTCTCATGACTCATTACCTCCCAAATATCCCATGTCCTAATACTATCACACTGGAATTCAACATATGAATTTGGAAGGAACACAAGCATCCGGTCCATCACAGTGGCCTTGGCTGTCCCTTTCCTCCCCTGTCCCCTGCCTGTCCTTCGAGGTTGATTCTCCAGCCATCTCGTCATTTCTGGGCTCTGTCTCACGTCTTCTGACTCACTCTCCACTCCACTCGAGTTAGCCATACTTGATTTCTGTGGTTCACGACCAGGAATCCTGACCGGCTCAGCACCTAATAAACCGAAGAGACTTACAAAAGGAGATCCAAAACAAAAACAAACAAAACTTGAAGATTTTAAAGCAGTGAAAATAGATAAACTTTCTTCTGCGTATACAGTAGTTTCAACTACACTTTTTTTTTTAACGTTTATTTATTTATCTTGAGAGAGAGAGAGAGAGCATGAGTGGGGAGGGGCAGAGAGAGAGGGAGAGAGAATCCCAAGCACACTGTCAGCATAGAGCCCGGCTCGGTACTCAGTCCCATGAACCATGAGATCATGACCTGAGAGGAGATTAAGAGACGCTTACCCGAATGAGCCACCCGGGCACTCCTGTAACTACAGTTTAAATGGCTCCCAAGCAGAAACCGCTGCATTCAGAACGAATGTTAACAAAAAGCAGCTGAAATAATCCCAAGATGCCAGCCGCTTCTGCTCCAACACCCCCGATATTGTTATGTTTTAAACCAGAGCAACAATCTCCAAGTCTTGTGTAGAATGGATACCCATATATGCCCCGAAAACAGCTGAGATTTCGTTCAAAAGTCATGAGAGGCCCTCAGAGATAGAAGCTGGGCTGTTATATAGCAGTTCAGAAGAGACAGATTGCTACAGAACACAGAAGTAAAGTATTTTTTTAAAGAAGTGCTTAATTGGTACAGCATGTGATAGGACACGTCCTCCCAGATTTAATGAAGTTTAGATCGTATGACTCAAATTGTGAGGTCATTTGCAAATCAAGTTACTAGATGGCTTTTTTTTTTTTTTTTAATGACTCATGTTACCGGGAACTGCCAGGGCACAAGTGATTGCCTGCCTTATCCCTGAAGGGCGTTCCGCTTGTCAGGAAGCAAAACTGCTGGAAAACCGATCACACATTCTATATAAAATATGGCTTTATGATGACCGCCTCTAGCAGTGGGGGTAAAGGAGAAACTTAGAGGACATGATAAAAAAAAAAATCCGGTGGAGGTGGAGGTGGAGGTGGAGGAGGGTCGTAACCCTAGAACCTGACCACTTCTCATTTGCCCAGCTCCCGTCTGGGCTTCTGCAGTGTTCTTACACAAGAACTTATGTTCTGATTTTCACTCTTTAGGGTCTATTCTTATCACAGCAGCCAGGGTTCCTTTTAAAACCTAAATCCAGATTATATTCCTAATCAGAATTTAGCAGTGATGCCCCACCTCACTCAGAAAAGCCCTTGCAGGGGCTTACAAGACCCTAATGATCTCTCAGAACACCCCTCCACACACGTATGCGCGGGTGCACACATGGATGCGCACACACACACACACACACACACACCTCTGACCTTACCTTTGCTGCTCTCCCCCTCACACCCTGCAGCCATACTGGTCTGTTTGCAGCTCTCGAACAATACCAAACATGTTCCCGTCCTAAGGCCTTGGCTTGAGTTGTTCCGTCTGCCTGGAACACTCTTCCCTAAGATACCCACTTAGCTTATTTCCTCAACTTTCCTTATGTCTGCGCTCAAATGTCACCTCCACAAGGCTTACCCCATCCTCTCTCTAAAATTGCAACTCGCTGCTTTCCCTCCACCCTCCTGGTCCCCCTGCTCTTGTTCTATTTTTCCCTAGCGTGTATCTTCTCCTTTATTTGTTGTTACATTTGCTGACTGTTGTCTGTCTCCCCTGGTAGAGCATAAGCCCCATAATCACAAGGATTTTTTGTGTATTTTTTCTCCTACTGTGTCTCCATAGCTTAGAACAGTACTTAGCATTTAGTAGCCGCTCAATAAATAGTTATTGACTAAATGTCTCAAAGGAGAAATAGAGCCGGGCAGAAAATAGTCTTTCTGAGTTTCTAAAACTCTAAGCTCATGGTCAGGAGAAAGGATAGGGTGTAGACAAAATGCATGGGAGACCCTTGAAAGAGAGAGGTTCCTTCCTACTCAGATACTAGAAAATATTTGAGGGGACTGAAGGAAACTGATGAAAGCTGAGTTTGATGAGTTCTGCAGGACCGAGGACAGCCACATGGACAGGAAGGAGGGAGGTCTCAGTGGCAACCTGTGTGTCTACATGTTCCCTCCCCAAACCCGGTAGCCTGTAACCAACCCCTGCCCCCCACCTCCAACCCACACCTTCACACAACCCTGAGAAAGCATGGTGATCCCTAAAGACTGATGGGATTTTCACACTATCTCATTGGGATAAAGATAGAAATCATAACCGAGTTGAGTTACGTAAAAATAAAATTCTGTTTCCTTCATGCCAGCGTTCCAACCTGCCTCATTTTGTATCATGTCAAAACGATCACTAATATTTGAAGGAATGGAATGAATTTCAAAGACGTTTTGGTTGTGTGCCAGGCAGAGCCCAACTTTGTCCCCAGGAGTCTGGGACAGGCATTGTGTGTCCTCTGCTGACCTTGGGTGCACTTCTGCAGGAAAATTAGAGACGCATTAGGTGCTGCACACAGCTGAGTGATTGCCATGGCAACCAAAGGCCCATCACCTGAGCTTTAGTCAAACTGCTTTATCAGGAGGGATTTGCAGACCAGCTCAGAAAATGGAAGATGGAAAATTCATATTCTGTCTCATTTTCTCTTCTTTTCTCACGTTTTGGTACTAGAGTTCTAAAAGTGGCCCATCCCGTCTCTTCCTAAAATTATTCTGAATGCCTTTTTACTTCCATCTCTGAGTTGTTGTCTGATTCATGGATCCTTGCACTTGATGAGGTGAGGGATTGGGATAGAATTAGCACACAGCATTTCCCTCAGGGGTCACCCTGCCATGTCGCACGTGGGCAAGGCTGGCAGAATGACGATGTGTCCCTGAAGAGGCCACTCGGGAGCAAGCATATCTCTGGTCTGTTGAAGGGGATCCACGACCCTGTCGTTCTGTTGTCTGGAGGCGACCATAACCAAGATAGAAAAGTTGTCATGTCAGGCTGTTTCTGGACGTGGAGCTGTGTTAATGAATAAGTGATGGCTTGCCCAGATCCTCGTGGGTTTTATTTCTCTCTGATCTATCACTTAAAGTAGGAGACGGTAAACATGAAATCACAGGGAATACAGTTCAGGTGATGGGTCCCTAGGTTACTATGGTGATTACTCTGCTATGAATCAATGTCCTTTCTAAAAACAGTTCTAACGCCTTAATAAGCCTAAGCATCAACCACAGAACACGTCTACGATGTTTATGCCTGGGACCCTTCCCCACGATCTGATTTAGTAGGGATGGATAGACGGCCTAGCAATTTGTGTTTTTAAAAAGGACACCCTTCCCAGGGCACCTGGGTGGCTCAGGCAGTTGAGCATCCGACTTCAGCTCAGGTCATGATCTCATGGTTTTGATTTCGAGTCCCACATCGGGCTTGCTGCTGTTAGCACAGAGCCTGCCTCGGATCCTCTGTACCCCCCTCTCTCTGCCCCTCCCCTGCTCACACTGTTACTCGCAAAACTGAACAAACACTAAAAATAAAGCCAAAAAAAAAAACGCTTCCCAAGGAGTTTCTCATTCAGATGGTCTTCACACAACATTGTAAGAAACACAGCACACTCAAAAGCCTTCCCCATGAGTAAGATTAAGCTGTATTAGTACAGGTTTGGCAACATGCTAATGAGTCTCAGATGACTTTGGGGTAGGACAACATGGCTACAGTAGGGTCAGCTACTTAAGTATGTGTTCTTGAGCCACTTCCAAGCCCTCAATTTTCTTATCCATATTTCCTTTATACAGGGGATATCTGGTATCTGCTTATGAGTGAGCACCTGATACAAAATGACTAACCCCTGAATGTCAAACATACGCACAGACAGGCAAAGAAAAGTTAATTCCAGATTGGTTCATATGAAAATAGATATTACTATTTCAAAAACCTTATAATAATGATTTGGGCGAGAAGATTCCCATTCTCATATAGAAGGAAAGCCCAATCTCCTAGCTTGATGTTAAGATTGCATTAAAAAATGGATTTTATATTTTCAAGTCTCCGTAGCTGTTGAGATAAGGAGTCATATAAGTTTTATGGAAACTTTTGTTACTTTGCCTTAAGGGTATACACACACACATTTTGGTGTGAAAGACATAAAATCATTACATATATGGTTATACTGGGCTGCAGGACAGTGGATGGAATTGAATTAATTGTTAGAATTTAATCAAACCTTTTGCTAATTATCCCTTGGAAAAGAGAAAACTTGTGGGTCAGTTATACCATGTGAGCAAAATTATGGGTTTCAAAAGGCAAAAAAAGGAAAAAGAAAAAATTGGATCATGGAATTTTAGTTTGGAAAAGCCCTTAGAGATGCTGCATTCCTATTATCTACACTCACAGATTTTGATCTTCACACCTGGGCAAAATTCGCAGCACACCTGGGTTGTAGCATTGCATTAGAGCTTTATCGTGCTGATGATAACTTCAGATAGGTTCCCTTGAATTCAAGTGTCTTTGTCATTTAGGTTTTAGTTGTTTGTTGTTTCTTCATTTTTCATTATTTGGATTTGACTTCTACAAGTATATTTCAAATTCTGTTTTGCTTTTTTGCTCGTTTTGTTTTGCTTTTGAGAATGGGGTCAGATGGAGGGAGTTGTTTGAAATAATGGAAAAACAAGCCGATACCAAGACTTTAGCAAAAAAACAAAACAAAAAAACCCCACAATAATAATAAGGGATAATAAGGCTGTCTTAGCTCTACTGTTGTAACAAAATACCATGCACTAGGTGGCTTAAAGAACAGACATTTATTTACAGTTCTTGAGGTTGGGAAGTCCTAATTTAAGGTGCCAGCAGATTCCATTACTGGCGAGGTCCCTCCTCCTGGCTCACATAAGTATGCCTTACCACTGTGTGCTCACATGGTTGAGAGAGAGAGTGGTGGTCTTTTGCTCTTCTCATCCTCATGACCCCATCGAAACCTAATCATCTCCCAGAGGCCCCACCTCCCAATACCATCATACTGGGTGGTTAGGGCTTCCACGTATGAATTTGGTGGGGAGCACATTCGGTCCATAACAATGGCCTTGCACAGAAAGCATTCAACATGGCTCAGAACACCTGGTCCCTCTGGCTGTGGTGGTGTTGAGCCAGGCCTTCAACATCCTGAGCAGTGTCCTCATCTGAGACATGAAGGGGAGGGACCAAACACTTTGTGCAAGCTCTTCTGACTCCCAAATGCTATGACTTCATGAGCAACTAGTGCCTGGCTCCTGGTAATCACTCCAGAAACATGTCTGAATGAGTGATTACTTGGATTAGGTGCCCATAAAGAGAAAGAAATCCCCTCACCTCTACAAGCTTCCAGAGCCTGGATCAACAGTCACACTTTTAAAGGCAAAAGACATTATCCAGCTGAGGAGCACATTGTTAAGGTTTATGTGCAAGGTTGTTTTAGAGGAAGATGTTTCAACTTTTTCCTTTTAGCAATTCTCTTTACATAAACTCAAAAGGCAACACATTTCCCGGAATATATGATAAAGTTTATGGTTTCTTTTTTCTAGGCTTTTCCACAAAGCCTAATGTAACCCTGTAAGGAATCATCTTAGGTTCGTAGATTTCAGGGGCATCTGCTCTGGACCCCATGTTGATTTCATCTGCCTTTTGGAGTCTCCTACAAACTCTGACATTTCCCATTTAACTCTCAGCCCAATTCCTAGTTATTTTAGGTCAACATCCTATGCTTTGGTTAACTCAGCTTTAAGCAAAGCTATGTCTACTTCAGATGAGATTTTCCACACATTTTGAGGATTTAACCATAGGAAATATGCCTATACTTCATATTTGAGTTATACTGAAGAAGGGATACAATACAATACAATACAATACAATACAGTACAATACAGCGCCTGGCATAGTACGGGTTTGTTGAATAAATAACTGCCGTCTAAATATTCATCCCAAGACAAACCTTTCCCCACTGTCCACTAATGTCCCTTCACCTATCAGCCATTCCTGCCCCAGTTCACCACAAAGGCATGGGCCACTATTCACACAGATTCTGCCACACACGTAATAGCCCTAATTCCTCCCAGCAGGCTTCTGTTACTGCCATGTGGACTTAACTGTAAACATGGCCCCGGGCTGCCTGTGTATTTTTCCTCTGAGTCAGAGCCCTTTATCAAGAACACAAAAAAGAGGGTGAGGAGGAGGTTCATTTTTCCAGGCCCTGCGGGGTGTGCAGCCGGTGACTTTCCAATTTGCAGAAGGGAACTTCAGTCTCTCTTTTATTAGTACACTTACCCGTCATGACCTGCTGTGCCCAGAGCAGCACTCTACCCTCCATAACCTATCAAGATATTTGCTCCGAAGATTACCCGAAAATCCCCTTCCAGAGAAGGCTGGCCCCAGCAAAGGTGATGGGAAATGACAGACTTCATTCGGAGAATTAGACCATTATACCCCATCTGCATCATCCTCTGTGGTGGGATGACTAGTGTCTTCCAAATATTCATGCCCACCCAGAACCTCAGAATACTGCCTATGTAGAAAAGGGTCTTTTGCAGATGTAATTGGTTAAGACAAGGTCATGTTGTATTAAAGTGGGGCCTAAATCCAATTACTGATGTCCTTATAAGAAGAGGAGAGGACACGTACAGACCTGAAGGGAAGGAAACCACGTGACAGTAAAGGTGGAGCCTGGAGTGACACAACTACCAGCCAAGGAATACCAAGGATTGACTGCCTTTGAGGAAGACTTCAGAGGCAGCAGAGCCTTGCTGACAGCTTGATTTTGGATGTCTTCCTGCCCTGTGGGATCCCCCAAATGAAAGCATATTAAGATAAGACAACATGGTTCTAGATTTTGTGCCATGCCATTGTAGGTCAACAAAGGCTTGGACCTTTATGGGGGTTGGTGTGGATCGAGAGAAGGACAGAAAAGATGGCACACACTGGCTAACTGAGCTAGATGTTACCACGTTAAGACTGAAGGGTTTCAAATTACACAGGCAAAGTCTGGAAAACATTAGAGACTTAAATTGAGGATGCCTCTAAATATTAAGAATAACTACGAAAAAGACACAGATAGAACTTGTAAAACTCCCAAATCAGTAGAAAGAAGCTAAAGGGAATGTTCTCTGACTCTCCTCCGGGACGCCTCAACTCCTCTCTGCCTTTCAGTTCTAGTGCCATCACCATGTGAGAAAGCCAGACCAGTCCTGCCTGGCCAAGGAATTGGCTACTCTGCTCCCAATTGCAAGGAGGGGAGAGGCCGAGGGGAGGGGAGGGGATGGGGATATGTTGTTTAAACCTGTCTGCAGATAGGGAGCAGATATGTCCAAGAGAGATCATGGGTCCTGCTGGAACCATAACAATATGTCTATTCATGTAGTTGATTGATGCAGCTTACATGAGGCCCCATGAGTATAAATATTGTTTCTGTATTTTATTTTTTAATTTTTTTTAATGTTTATTTATTTTTGAGACAGAGAGAGACAGAGCATGAACGGGGGAGGGTCAGAGAGAGGGAGACACAGAATCTGAAACAGGCTACAGGCTCTGAGCTGTCAGCACAGAGCCCGACACGGGGCTCGAACTCACAGACCACGAGATCATGACCTGAGCCGAAGTCGGCCGCTTAACTGACTGAGCCACCCAGGCGCCCCTGTTTCTGTATTTTAAAGCAAATAGAAGATATTGATTTCCCAAACGGTATCTACATAGCAACTTTTAGGATCTTCAGATTAATTTGCAATTAAAAAAAAAGAATATGATCCCCCCACCATATATACACCTACACACACACACACACACACCAAGAAAACACTCCGCAGAACCCCAAAGGTGTAATGTGTGTGGCACCATGTGGGCAGAAATGGATGTGTGAACAAAGCCAGCACAGAAAGTGTCTTGAAACACTTATTCATCCTCCCACCCCCTTCCAAACACATTGTGTTGAGTTTACAGCTTTGAAAATGTAATTAACACTTTTATTCATGGGAGAGTAGGCCCTAAGAATTTTAACAGGATGTACTAGAAACAGATTCAGATCTCAATGAGCAATGGTTGACCTGAAGGATAAACCAAGTATAGCCACCATTTTCTGGGCTCCTAGGAACCTGGATACCATCATGGGCTTAGGTCAACCTTTCTTTGAATCCTGCTGTCATTGTTGTCATATCCCTGTATCACATTTGAAAATTAAACTCCACCGAGTACAGCTCCAAGAATACCATGATGAAAGCCCAGAAAAACTATTTGAATAAATGGGATCTAAAGCTTTCTGTCTCTTTGCTGTGATAACTTCACCAGCCACACTCACGGTTTGGGGATTGGTAAGAGCAATGCCCCTGCCAAAGTGGCTGCTTTTATGGTATGAGCTTAGGGATGCCATGGAGCTCCTCTTGCCCCCAGATATCTCTCAGGTAATTCTGCCATAACGCCTGAAATCCCATGTAAAATTACATGTATATTACTTAGGAGGGAGAAACATATAAACCTCCAACATTAAAGAGAAATCTGACATCACCTTGAGGGAAGACAGAACTGGCAAGTATTGGTGAAGGGACACAAAGGTCTAGAATAGGAGATACTGCCGGGCGGGGCAGGGCAGGACCCCAAGACCTGACTGCTGGGAAAGGAGGCAAGGTGAGCCAGAGCGGGAGGGGAGGCACTAAACAAGGCAAACTTCATCCACTTAATTCTTCTCCCTAGAGCTGAGAAAATAGAAGGATGGTGTGGGTACTGCTGAGGAAACCAGAGGCTAAATTATAGACCTTCATCCTGGAACAACTACTTTGTGTGAAGATGTGAGGGATATATTATTTTTGTATTAAAACAAATACAGATATGTTTTGGAGTTAGTTGCAAGATCCGCATAGCTATTTTAAAGACAACAAACGAGAAGGCTCCAGCTTCAAATGCCATGCTCACCATGAACTCTTGGGGTGACCTAGACTAGAACTTTCTCAGCTCTTGTCATCTTGCCTGGCCCTGTGTCACTGTGCACCTGGAAAAGCTGCTTGCTGAAAATCTTCAAGGATATGAAACTAAGGAGGTTTGTCCTGGGAAATCAGTATCAAGACCTGAGAATCAGTACAGCCCTGAGAATACATGTTCTTTTCAATGGAAGTCGCTGAGAAATTTTTTTCTGATTGGAAATCCATTATAAAGGGGCATAAAACCAAAATAAGCCCTCTATAAACCTGGCAGGTCAGAATGGAAGGGATGTAATGCCTCCTGTCTCTGTTGCAGCCATTTGGGATTTTTTTCTTGCTTCCTTTCCAACGAATGAACATCTTCCATGCTTATTCGGTGTAACGAAACTAAGACGTGCTCAACGCTGGTTGAGGTGACGACTTCCGATCACAGGACTCCCTAGCCTGGGAAGTTTAAAATATTCAGCTTTGCCTTTCAGTTAGTGTCTATGCTATTAGCAGGCTGCATGGTTGGGAAAGTGGAAATGTATTGGTATAGTGGGGAGCAGAGGTATTTAAGTCCTCAAACTCTGTCTTATAAAGGTGTCGCTATGGCAGGGGTGGGGGTGCATTATATGTCTCTGAACTTTGTGTTTCTCATCTGTAAGATAGAGATCCAAACTGCTGGACTGCTAGCCCCACAGGGTTGCTGAGAGTGTCAGAGAAGATCATGAAAGCACATTGTGACTCATAGAACTCATGGAACTATCAGGACACAGTCTGATGGGAGACCTCTCATTGCGTGTGGACCATTTGTTGCGTCACATCTTGATGTTTATCGCGTTCGTGGAGAGCTGCCACCTTGTCTTCTACTTTTGCCACCTTATCTGTTCTTAACTGGCTGAAAGGAGACAGCACACCAAGAGGCTGAGATTCCCAGCTCTGCCTTTTACTATCGAGTGCCCTTGGACACAGTATGTAATACCCCTGAGGTTATCGCCAGGAAAATAGGAATCATGACTGTTAACTTGGGGAGTTGTAAAGATTACAAGCAATGAGCACTTAATACATAGTCATTACCTATCATTATGATGTCCTCTCTCCCCACCTCTGTTCACAAGTATTTCATGAGGGTCTCAAAAGGTAATCTGGATCCTTCAGTTTGAAGGCCTCTCTCTAAAGAAAGCTGGGACCCTTCCCAATGGAGCTTTACTGGACACCTCCCATTTGAGTGGTAGTAATAGGTGGATTTTTTTTTAATTTTTTAAATGTTTGTTTATTTTTGAGAGAGAGATAGAGAGAGTGAGCAGAGGAAGGGCAGAGACAGAGAGGGAGACTCAGAATCCCAAGCAGTCTCCAGGCTGCACGGAACCCAGTGTGGGGCTTGAACCCACGAACCATGAGATCATGACCTGAGCCAAAGTCAGAGGCTTAACCGACAGAGCCACCCCGCCACCCCTACGTGGATTCTTTAATAGCTACAGGTCTATTTGGATTATCTATTCTTGAAGGTGCTTCAATAGTTTGTGTCTTTTTTTTTTTTTTTTTTGAGAGAGAGAGAGAGAAAGAGAGAGAGAGCATGCAGGTTGGGGGGGGGGGTGGGGAGAGAATCTTAAGCAGGCTCTATGCTCAGTGTGTAGGCGAGGCTTGATCTTATGACTGTGAGATCATGACCTGAGCTGAAATCAGGAATCAGATACTTAACCAACTGAGCCACCCAGATGCCCCAATAGTTTGTGTCTTTTGAGGAATTTAAAGGTAAAGGTGCTCTTAGAAACCACCTGGCGTGCTGGCTTCAGCAGCACATATACTAAAATTGGAACGATACAGAGAAGATTAGCATGGCCACTGCGCAAGGATGACACACAAATCTGTGAAGCATTCCATATTAGAAAGAAAGAAAGAAAGAAAGAAAGAAAGAAAGAAAGAAAGAAAGAAACCACCTGGAAAATTGGTTCTCAAACTTTAGATACATCAGGCTACCCACAGCCTCCCCCTAGACTCTAATTCTAATGTTGTAACAAATATTATAATGGAAAAAAACTGTCACCTGGGTAAGTATTACTGTTTTTATTTTCCCCAAATTCCTGTTTCATGAAATACAAAATATCACATAACTAGTAGCCCTGCGTTTGTTGTTTTTTTTTTTAAGACAGCAATCTTGTTAAAACTGTTTGTTGCAAGCCATGATTAGTGAAGCACCATCTGTGACAGTCAGTGTTCTTTTCATGAGTTGGGACTATCTAGGCAAATTTTTATGCATTTGAGTGCAAATGGGAAAGAGAAAAGGGTGAAACCAAGCAGAGATGTGGCATATACTGTCCGATCAGATGCATGTACTGTGCAGTTGGGAAATTTTTATTTATTATCTAATGTAAATATATTCATTTTCACACCCTTCCTAGAAAACTTAATTTAAAATCTCTGTCTTACTTTATCTTCTCCAACTGATCCTCAACATTGCCTCCAGATCAATTCTTACAAAACACCTGCCTCCTCTTCAACCTGAACTCAGGTAAAGCTTGAACTCCTTAACTAGGGAATCAAAACCTTCTATATTCTGGCACAAGAACAGACACTCAGATCAATGGAATAGAATAGAGAACCCAGAAATGGACGCACAAACGTATGGCCAACTAATCTTTGACAAAGCAGGAAAGAATATCCAATGGAATAAAGACAGTCTCTTCAGCAAGTGGTGCTGGGAAAACTGGACAGTGACATGCAGAAGAATGAACCTGGACCACTTTCTTGCACCATACGCAAAAATAAACTCAAAATGGATGAAAGACCTCAATGTAAGACAGGAAGCCATCAAAACCCTCAAGGAGAAAGCAGACAAAAACCTCTTTGATCTTGCCCACAGTAACTTCTTACTCAACACGTCTCTGGAGGCAAGGGAAACAAAAGCAAAAATGAACTACTGGGACCTCATCAAAATAAAAAGCTTCTGCACGGCGAAGGAAACAATCAGCAAAACTAAAAGGCAACCTACAGAATGGGAGAAGATATTTGCAAAGGACATGTCAGATAAAGGGTTAGTATCCAAAATCTATAAAGAACTTATCAAACTCAACACCCAAAAAACAAATAATCCAGTGAAGAAATGGGTGAAAGACATGAACAGACACTTCTCCAAAGAAGACATCCAGATGGCCAACTGACACATGAGAAAATGCTCAACATCACTCATCATCAGGGAAATACAAATCAAAACCACAATGAGATGCCACCTTACACCTGTCAGAATGGCTAACATTAACAACTCAGGCAACAACAGATGTTGGCAAGGATGTGGAGAGAGAGGATCTCTTTTGCATTGTTGGTGGGAATGCAAGCTGGTGCAGCCACTCTGGAAAACAGGATGGAGGTTCCTCAAAAAACTAAAAATAGAACTACCCTATGACCCAGCAATTGCACTACTAAGCATTTATACATGGGATACAGGTGTACTATTTCGAAGGCACACATGCACCCCCATGTTTATAGGAGCACTATCAACAACAGCCAAAGCATGGAAAGAGCCCAAATGTCCATCAACGGATGAATGGATAAAGAAAATGTGGTGTATATATATATATATATATATATATATATATATACACACACACACACACACACACACACACACACACACACACAACGGAATATTACTCAGCAATCAAAAAGAATGAAATCTTGCCATTTGCAACTATGTGGATGGAACTGGAGGGTATTATGCTAAGTGAAATTAGTCAGAGCAAGACAAAAATCATATGACTTCACTCATGGGGACTTTAAGAGACAAAACAGATGAACATAAGGGAAGGCAAACAAAAATAATATAAAAACAGGGAGGGGGACAAAACAGAAGAGACTCATTAATATGGAGAACAAACTGAGGGTTGCTGGAGGGGTTTTGGGAGGGGGGGATGGGCTAAATGGGTAAGGGGCATTAAGGAATCTACTCCTGAAATCATTGTTTCACTAGATGCTAACTAATTTGGATGTAAATTTAAAAAAATAATAAAATAAAAATAAAAATAAAATAAAATAAAATAAAATAAAATAAAATAAAATTCTATGTTAAAAATTTAAAAAAAAAAAACCTTCTATGTTCCATTTCTTTCTGTGCCTCCAAATTTTGTTCTCCTTCCCAGCCTATTCCTGCTGCTACTGCCCAACTCCCATTCAGACAAATTTATATTCTAGTGCCCCCCAAATATGTTCACCCACTAGCATTCCCTGGCCTCTCCCTAGCCCCTCTCTCCTCTGACTGCTCACAGTACTACTCCACCTGACATTAATATAGTATGGTGTATCTTTTCTTATACTTGTAACCTACTCATGTCTTCACATTTTAATGTGTGGTTTTTCCAGAGAGTAGGTTTTGTGATTTGGCAGGTAGATTGTCCAATCTGAAAATCTCTGCCTTTTAGCTGAGAAAATTGCATTTAATTTAGACCATGCTATGGACCAAATTGTGCCCTCCCAAATTTAACCCCTGACAATACTACCTTCCAGATAGGGCTTCAAGGAGGTAATTAAAGTTAAATGAGCTTTTAAGGGTGGGACATTAATTCAATACAGCCGGTACCCTTGGAAAACGAGAAAGACACACCAGAACTCTCTTTCTCTCTGCCACGTGAGGACACAGCAAGAAGGCAGCCACTCACAAGTCAGGAGGAAAGCTCTCACTGGGAAGGGAATTGGCTGGCTCCTTGCTCTTGGACTTCCCAGGCTCCAGAACGGTAAGAAAATAAATTTCTGTTGTTTAAGCCACCCGGTCTGTGGTGGGCTTGTTATGACAGCCATTTACATTTAATACAATTATTGATACGGTTAACTTTAAATCTACCATACTGTTTGTTTATAGTTTGTGCGTCTCTTCTCTGTTCCCTTTCTTCTCTTTTCTGCTTTCCTTTGTTCTCTGCATGGTACAAGCACACTGTTGTGGGATTTCAGTGGCAGGGGACAATTAGGGCGCACTGCCTGAGGGAGCTGGATCTGAAGGCGTCCTAAGCCTTGGACACACAGCTGAGGTTAGGAGCATTCAAGGCTGAGAGAAAACCACACCTCAAAACCTTAATGCACTAAATATGTTGAAAACTAATAATTATGTTTGGCTGAAGTACAGGTGGCATAAAGGGAAGGCATGAAAAGTGCAGAATTCAAAGTAGGTTTGAAGCTGATGCCAGGGGGATGCAAATAGTTGAGAGAGTTCAATTTATAACAAACTATTTGCCTTTAAGTTCTATGTATATTTCTTGAAATTTTTGAAAATTAGTAACTTGCCTAGAGATTCCTCAACCAACACATAACCGTGAAAGCCTTTTCATCGGAAGAAAATGCGCTTCTCTAACTTTTCCTTTATTTACTCTGCCAATGCCACCCAAAAGTCTTACTTGCACCTGGGTTTTACCTACACCTGTTTTCCTCAGAAAAGAGAAAGTGTAAGTCAAAATACAATATAGTAGGTAGCTCTTAGATATAAAACTAGCAAGAATAACTAAGTAATTCCTATAGGAAAAATCTACAAGTGTGTTTGATCTGCTAGGATAGGCTTTTAACATGCAAAAGGGCATCATTTCATGATATGGAACATTAAAACTTCCATTAATTTTTTAAAAAATATTGAGATATAAATGACATAGAACATGTTAGTTTCAGACGTACAATACGATGATCTGATATATGTGTATATTGCAAAATGATCACCGCAATAAGGAGTTAACATTTATCACCTCACATAGTAACAATTTTTTTTCAATGATGAAGACTTTTAAGATCCACTCTCTTATTCACTCTCAAATATACAACACAGCATTATTAACTGTAGTCACCATGCTGTACATTATATCCCCAGGACTTATTTTATAATTGGAAGTTTGTACCTTTTGTTCATGTTTACCCATTTTGCCCACCTTCCATCCCCATTTCTGGTAAACCCCCCCAGACTGATTTTTTTTTAATCTATCGGTTCAGGGTTTTTTTAGAGGGAGGGGTAAGATTCCACATATAAATGATACCATATGGGTATTTGTCTTTCTCTGACTTATTTCACTTAGCACAATTAACTCAAGGCTCATCTGTGTTGTTGCAACTAGCAGGATTTCCTTCTTTTTTAAAGCTGAGTAATGTTCCATTGTATACATAGCCCACATTTTCTTTATCCATTCAGTGGACACTTAACCTTGCTTCCATATGTTGGCTATTGTCAATAATGCTGCAGTGAACATGGGGCTACAGATCCCTTTTTGAGTTGTTATTTTTGCTTCCTTCAGTCAAATACCCAGAACTGGAACTACTGGATCATAGGACCACTCTGTTTTTAATTCTTTTAACAACCTCCATACCATTTTCCATAGGGGCTGCACCAAGGTACACTCCCACCATCAGTGCACAAGGGTTCCCTTTTCTCCACATTCTCACCAGCGCTTATTTCTTGTAATTTGATGATAGCCATTCTAACAGGTATGGGGTGATATCTTACTGTGCTTTTGATTTGCATTTCCCTGATGGTTAGTGATGTTCAACACCTTTTCACGTACCTGTTGGCCATCTGTGTGTCTTCCGCGCAAAAATGTCTATTCAGATCCTTTGCCCGTTTTTTAATAAGATTTTTTTTTTTTGCCATTGTGTTGTATGAATTCTTTATATATTTTGGATATTAACCCCTTATTAGATATATGATTCTCAAATAT
Source organism: Panthera pardus (assembly GCF_024362965.1). NCBI lineage: Eukaryota > Metazoa > Chordata > Mammalia > Carnivora > Felidae > Panthera > Panthera pardus. Next base: position 124,314,783 of record NW_026526810.1, on the reverse strand, counting down.
TTTCTCCTGTTCGATATGTTGCCTTTTCATTTTGTTGATGGTTTTCTTTGCCGTGCAGAAGCCTTTTGGTTTGATGTAGTCCAACTGGTTTATTTTTGCTTTTGTTGCCTATGCTTTTGGTGTCCAGTCCAAAAATTTGCGAAAACCAATGTCAAGGAGCTTACCGTCGGTTTCCTTCTAGGAGTTTTATGGCTTCAGATATTACATTCAAGTACTTACTTTGTTTGGACTTGATTTTTGTGCAGGGGTTTGATAGTGGTCCAGTTTCATTCATGCATGTGACTGTCCAGTTTTCCTAACCCCATTTATTGAAGAGACTGTCTTTTCCCATTGCACATAGTTGGCCCCTTTGTCCTAAATTGATCATATATGTGTGGGTTATTTCTAGGCTCCTTATCTTTTTCCATTGATCTGTATATATGTTTTTATGCCAACACCACACACTGTTTTGATTATAGCTTTGTAATATAGTTTGCAATCAGGATGTGTGATACCTCCAGTTTTGTTATTCTTTCTCAAGATTGATTTAGCTTTTTGATATTTTTTTGTAGTTCCATACAAATTTTAGGATTGTGAAAAACGTTTCAATATCTATTTCTGTGAAAAATGTCATTGAACATTTGATAGGGATTGCAAATAAATTTGTAGATTGCTTTGGATAGTATGGACATTTTAACAGTATTCCAATTCATGAGTATAATATCTTTCCATTTACTTATGTCTTCTGTGTTTTTTGTGAATGTCTTATAGTTTTCTTATAGTTCCAGTGTACAGGTCTTTTAAAATTGATTATAGTTGGTGCGTCTGGGTGGCTCAGTCGGTTAAGCGTCCTACTTCAACTCAGGTCATGATATCATGATTTGTGAGTTCGAGCCCCACATTGGGCTCTGTGCTGACAGTTCAGAGCCTGGAGCCTGTTTCAGATTCAGTGTCTCCCCCACTTACACACTCACTCTCTCTCTCTCTCTCTTTCTCTCAAAAATAAACATTAAAAAAATAAAATAAAATTGATTATAGTGATGGCCGTTCAACTGTAATCATATTAAAAATCACCAAATGGTACATTTTAAAAGAGAGAATTGTATGGTATATAAATAATATGAATAAAAAGCTGTTATGTTAGAAAAACAAACAACTCTGGATTTGCTAAATGGGAGTAATTAGTGACCTCAATGGAAGGGTTCCCAGTAGTGGCTGGATTTGAAGCCAGACTGAAGAGGGTCAAAGAATAAATGAGATGAGGAAGTAAGCAACAAACATCACCTGCCCTTTCATGATGTTATGACAAAGGAGCTAGGGTTGTGCTAGAAAGGAAGAGATTTAAAGTGACCATGATTTTAAAGACAGAGAGAGACAGGGCACCTGGGTAGTTCAGTGGGTTGAGTGTTCGACTTTTATTTTGGTTTGAGTCATGATCTCACAGTTCGTGAATTCAAACCCCACATCAAGCTCTGCACTGAGGGTGAGGAGACTGCTTGGGATTCTCTCTGCCCCTCTCCCATTCACACTCTTTCTCTCAAAATAAATACAGTTTAAATTTTTGAAAATTAATTCATTTATTTGAGAAAAACAGAGTGAGTGGGGGAGGGTCATATAGCAGGGGAGATAGAATCCCAAACAGGCCCTGCATTGTAAGTGTGCAGCCCAATGCGGGGCTCAAACTCACGAACCACAAGATCATGACATGAGCTGAGACCAAGAGTCAGGTGGTTAACTGACTGACTCACCCAGGCACCCCTAAAATAAATAAACTTTAAGAGAAAGAGAGAAAAAAATTCTATAGAGAAAGAAATTGAAGCTATCAGATCAGAGCAGGTGAGAGGCCGTGGCCGTGACCATTATAAAGTGCTGGAGCCCATAGAAACTTGAGTTTCAAACACTGGAAAAGGGTCCACTTTATTTAAATACAAAAAAAAAAAAAATCTTCCTAAATCTGTCTAGGTTTGGCTTTTCCTTCCCTAGGATAATATGGTTGCCGTCTCCAGAAGTTTCTGTCATTTACGTTTCACCAGCAAACTACTCCTTACTAGTCAGGATGCAGGGAGGGGGAAGGATCACAGTGCAGGAAATATTATAGTCCCTAAGGATTATAATTTAACTTTTATTAATCCCTGTTCTTTCATCTCAAGAATTTGGCTTTAATACCAAGGACATAAAATCACAGCATCTCTCAAAAATGTTGCTTCTGGTCAGCCAAACATAGGACTAATGCCATGTATATGAAAAGATGTACAACTGTTTTCAAATTGCTAAATAAAACTTTCCCCCTAATATCTGAGCCTAGGTAACTACTTTGGAACTCTGGAACATATCCATGGACCATTCCAATTTATATGTTCCCTAGAACTTAAAACTATCCAGTAATGGCCTTTAACAAAATTCGATTTCTGGGTTATTTTCCAATGTTGAGTCCTACCACAGAAGTTTGGAAAGCTTGTTTTTCTGAATGCTTAAACTCAATCCCAGCTGAAAGCTCTTGATAGAAATCCCTCATGTTAATAAAGGTTAGTGGTGGAAACCACATTAAAGATGTAGTGATATGCTATCTTTATTAATTTTCTCATCTCGAGGCCATAAAGTACGTTGGGTGCTCAGATGCTGGGACATACTATTCGGAAATGTAACAGAACAATGAGTAGGTTAGGATGTGACATATTTGGGAAGGAACTTCCAACCTCAGCAATTATTGTGCAGGCAATGGTCTTGCCAGATCCTATCTTCATCAGTGGGAAGCTGAAGTTAACTTTGGTCAGACAATTTGTAAATGGACTGAACACCTTTTTAGCCAGGGTAGAAGACAATTGTTAGCCTTCCTTCTATAGAGATGTTGGCACAGGTGCCTAGGTGGCTCAGTCGGTTAAGTGTCCGACTTTGGCTCAGGTCATGGTCTTGTGCCTAGTGAGTTCAAGCCCCCGCATCGAGCTCTGTACTGGACAGCTCAGAGGCTAGAGCCTGCTTCAGATTCTGTGTCTCCCTCTCTCTGCCCCTACCCTGCTCACTCATGCTCTCTCTCCCTCTCTCTCTCTCAAAAATAAATAAACATTAAAAATAATGTTGGCACAGAAGCCAGTTATGCAGTCCAGAAGTAATTTTTGTTGCAAAGATATATGTAGCTCTTGACGCAGTGTTCTCTTATGCCATCATTCTGCCTGGAGCCATCCTGACTCATTCTTTGCATTGGTGTTCACATCGAATTAACATAAATTCAAGACGAAAATATCTTCATATTACCTTAGGAATACTGACTCATTTATTTTTTGCTGTTAATATTAGCTTATTACCCAATTTTACTAACGCATATATCATTCATTTTAAACAGTAGTAGCTTTAGGGGCACCTGGGTGGCTTAGTTGGTTGAGCATCTGACTCTTGATCTTGGCTCAGGTCATGACCTCATGGTTTGTGAGTTCGAGCCCCGTGTTGGGCTCTGTGCTGATGGTGTGGAGCCTGGTTGGGATTCTATCTCTCCCTCTCCTACCCCTCCCTCCCTCACACTTGCACGCATGCTCTCTCTCTTAAAATAAATAAACTTAAAAAGCAGTAGTAGCTTTATTTATAGAAGAAACACTAGGTGATTTCATATAAGGGGTAAGAGCACATCCTCAAGGGCCACGCTGCTTGCATTTGAATCCCAGCTCTGCCGCTTATTAGCTTTATAACCCTGAGCATGTTAACTTCTCTGTGCTTCATTTTTCTGATAAGTAAAATGAGAGTAACGGCACCTTCTAGGACTACAGTGGGAAGGAAAGGATTAATTCACATCAAGTACTTAGAATAGGGCTGGGTGCATACAACATCCACAGTAAATGCAAGCCTTTGCGATTACTTTTATTTTCGATTAACTAAGAAAATGACTCACGTTATAAGATTTCAGCCTAGATATTGAATACAGTATTAAGACATGTGATTGTGCTTGAGGAAATTCTCATGAGCTAAGAAACAAGCGCTAGCATATATCCTGGGGAACCAAGAAGAGTAAAAGCACAAGAGTGAAATCTTGGGTTCTAGTCATGGCCATACCACCAGCCCACTGGGCTTTGCTTCCTTCATCTGGGCCGCCATGATTCATCTATGTCTTCTCTAAAACTCCTCCCAGCCTCTCATACTCCATAATGCCTCCAATTCACATCTTTTTGTTCTGTCAGCTAAGCAATCCTACTCATACAAATCTGAACAGAAACAAATAGGTATCTGTAAGTTAGTTTTCACGGAATTAAGACCTTTTTGAAAAATCACATGGATGGGTCCCAACGTCCAAACTACAAATTTGGGTGGCTTTGTTCCTTTGACACATTTCCTTGTGTGCACACGTTAATGAGAATTCCACTAAATGTAGGAGAGACAAGTTCAAGAGCCTTTGCAGGATTTTGCAATACGTGGTCCAGTGATGTGGCCTAACCCTCTCGGGGCTCACTGCCCATGGGACTCCAGGCCTGTGACTCCATTTCTAATCCTGATACTCTTCTATTGAAAGTGTGATATCCCATAAATAGCTTCTGAGGAAAATACAAAATTGGTGGTACATCATCTCAAGTAAAATTAAAATAATGACTTGATTTCTAAGATTACTGGACTTTGGAAAAAACTTGTTTTTTCTGAGATAACTAAAATAAAAAATCATGGAAAATGACAGAATGATGGTGTTTTACACACTGATTTATTTTAAAGCATAATACATAAAATGCATAGTGTCTCAAAAAGCATTTGATAAAGAGTTTTAAATACAATTTTAAGCTCTAAGTAAACTCTCTAACTGGAATATATATACACATTTTTAGCCACAAAAGTGGAATTTTTATGGCAGGTTTCGGACCTCTAAAGCTACATGCTAGCTAATGGCCAGGTCAGGGACATTAAAAATGTGCATTAATAAAAATTTGAGGAAATTCATGAAAATGTTTCAGAAACATTATAAACAAACACGTACCATATAATGTGGGAGAAGTTTTCACGATCTACTTACAAATAGCACATCCTGTCTTAGAAAGTTGTTATTATAAAGTGTTCATTACGCATTCTTGTGCAAACTCCCTTAGGCCATCTTCACTAATATCAAGCATTGTGTGTATATCCTATACATACAAGCACACTACTTTTTCCCTTGTGCAATGCCCCATCGTAAGAATATACTTGGTCTCAGGGACAATCAGAGCATAGCAAAATGCTGCTTTAACTGTTTAATTAAATGTTGGGTATCCACATGATCTGGAAATGCTGCTTCAGATTTCTGAGCAGCAACATAGCTTCTCTGGAGATCTCCAATCTGTAAGAAATACCAGAATAAGACCAGAAAAAAATGAGTAAGAAAGTCAAAAAAAGATGTACTATCTGTACACTGTAGAAAATCAAAGGGTTCTTAAGGGTAAATCGCTTGATTATGCTCTTTGATTCTAGAATCCTTTCACCTAGATTACAATTCAGTCTTGTAAAATATGAGAAATATAAAATAACCAATCATATAAATTCTGCTCCATTACAGCGGTCTAGTTATGAATTCATAAGCCTGTGTTTTCGTTTCCTATCACAGACAGTGTTATAAAAATAAAATAACATTTGCATACTACAACACCCAGCTCTATATAGTTTCAGAATGCCTTAGGACAACGATTTGTAATGTGCCACAAAGACAAATTTTGGCTAGGGCATTATCTTCTTTTTTTTAAGTTTATTTATTTTCAGAGAGAGAGAGAGACCGTGTGAGCAGGGGAGGGGCAGAGCAAGAAGGAGAGAGAATCCTAAGCAGGCCCCACACCATCAGTGCAGAGCCTGACCGGGGGCTGCTGGAACTCACAAACTGTGACATCATGACCTGAGCTGAAATCAAGAGTTGGATGCTCCCCTGACTGAGCTACCCAGACGCCCCTCGGGCATAATCTTTTAGACAGAAAGTTCAAGCAATAACTATTATATATAAGATACGATAATGGGCACTAGGGTGGCTCAGTCAGTTAAGTGTGAGACTCTTGATTTCACTTAGCTCGTGATCTCAACAGTTCCTGGGTCGGAGCTCCGCCCTGGTCTCTGCACTGATGGCACGGAGCCTGCTTGGGATTCTCTCTCTCTCCTTCTCTCCCTGCCCCTCCCCCATGTGCACCTGCATATTCTCTCTCTCTCTCTCTCTCTCTCTCTCTCTCTCTCTCTCTCTCTCTCAAAATAAATAAGCCTTAAAAAAAGATACAATAACATGCTCAGGGAGGTTTTAAAGGGTGCCAGTAATGTGGGGTTTTAGAAGTTTTTAAGTAATCAGTTGTCTCTGATTTTCAATAAACTTTTGTGTTAAAGTTCAGTCCCAAAGAAAAGCACACACAGTATCTGGATCCATCTGAATAGATCTAGATTCATGCATGCGCTCATAAAAAAGTGAGAATTTTTTAGTGTGTGCACACCCAAACCTAGATAATTCAAATCTGGCAGGGTTTTTTTTTTTTTTTTTTTTTTTTTTTTGAAACATATAACGCATATTAAAAACATGAGTTTCTTTTTTTAAAAAATCATAGCATTTCTTTTTAACATACCATTTTCTCTTACAGAAAGTATAGCCTTCTGTGTAAAGAAATCTCTCATTTGAGTTATAGATTATTAAAATGTGATATGGGAAAGGAAGGTATCAACCCTTTGTGGTTTAACTAAGTGGCAGCACAGTGCAGTGGAAAACACCTGGGCATCGTTGGGGTCTGGATACAAATTCTGAACCTGCCATGGCCATGTGACTCCAGGGGAGTCTTTTAAGCTCAAGCAGCCCTGGGTTCCATTAGAATGTAAGCTGCATGAAGTAGACGTTTTGTTTTATTCACTAACATCCTGTGCCTACAACAGTGCCTGATACGTAGCAGAAGTTCAGTAAATGAACCAACAGTTGTATAAAAACACGAGTCAGGAAGGTGAGGGAAATGTACGTGGCAGGGTTGTTGGGAGAACTCGAGATGGTGTATAGGAGCACCTGGAACAGGGGCTAGCACTTACGAGCACTCAAAAATGACTACTTCTATGGGGCGCCTGGGTGGCTCAGACGGTCAAGCATCTGACTCCGGATCTCGGCTCAGGTCTTGATCTCACGGTTCGTAAGTTCAAGCACAGAGCATGCTCAGGATTCTCTCCTTCCCTCTCTCTCTCTCTCTCTGCCCCTCCCTCCCTCTCAAAATAAATAAACTTAAAAAAATAATGTTTAAGAAAATGACAACTTATTTCCCAGCAGAAATGCAAGTTAGGATAGCTTGATGTTCGTGCTATAAAAAATGACATTTTTATAATGTCTTCTGGTCTATAAAGAGTCTTTACACAGCAAATATTTTTAGCCATTTCCTTACCCTTGAAACTCACCTTGTTAAAAAGAAAGATTTCCAAGTAAAAGTTATCAGATACTTTTTATCTGTTTTTCCTCTTGTTATTGAAAACGGCGCTCCTTTTAGCTCTTGGTCATTAACTGACTTGTAACACAGTATTAACAGTTGTATTTTCCCCACATTGTTCACCCATATCCCTAATTTTATAGCAATAATGACAGGATTTCTTTGCAATAAAAGCCAATTACTAAATCCCTCCTCAACCAGGCGTTACTTAAGGAGTATTTTTTCATGACTAAATATCATATTTTAAAAATAAAATAATTCTGTAATCTATAACAGATAATCTATAATGCAATCTATAATATTAAGTTTAGTCCATATCCAGTGATAAATTTCTTTACAGTGTATCAAACTATCCCTTCAAGTGAAAGACATGTGTATGTAATGTTTAAAAAAATCGCTTCTTTCAAAACGTTAGAATTTCTTATCTGTATTTTAAAAACCAAGAAAAAGAAACAGATCAGATGAGGAATTGATAAAGAAAGAAAATACCTTATCAGAGACCGTTGCAAAATTAAAATGTGGCTCGTACATATGGGGTGCTAAGGATGAGGCAGTTTGTAACAGTGCTCTTGCCTGTATTTAAAAAAAGAAAAAAAGGAAAGAAAAGAAAACCAAGGATATATGAACATCTATCAGCAGTATATTTGTAATTATGGGTTTTTTTGTTTTTTGTTTTTGTTTTTGGTAAAAGAGTCTTTTATCCAAGATAGGACCTTAATAAACATGATCCTGTGATAAATACAGATGACACGCCTCATGAAACACAACTTACCGAAATACAATACTTATATCTTGCCAAAATTATATTAATAATAAAATTGCTTCAAAATATGAAGAAAATTAAGAGTAGTTATAAAGTCAAGAATCATTGTTCTTGTAAAGTTTATATTTTAATACGACAAATCAAAATACAATCTTCTCAATGCAAAAAAAAGGCTTATTCTAGTTTTATTGCTGTTGATTGATTTCTTAGGCTTCTAATGACTCGTTCTCTGATGCTACAGAAAACAATTAAAAATAGTAAATTTCTAAGCCCCAAGTTCTGTGCTGGAGAATGGTGATGAGCATTTAATACACTGTTGACCTCACAGTAACAAGTGAGTGCAACTGAAAATGACAAGCTCTCTGTCATCTCATGTACTCAAGAAGCAAAATTCGCATCATTTTTCATCCCCTACAGGCTCAAACGATCATGCATTGCAGGGACCACTGATAGACAAGAGATGCTCACACATTCATTGTTAGGACCACAGACTCCCCATTCCACACTGCTGAATATCCCTCCAACGTGTAACTAAACCCAAAACCTCCATCCATGACCTGTGGACAAATTGTGCATCTTTTTTTTTTTTTAATGGAAAGTAACATATGGGATGGTAGATATTGATTTGTTTGTTTTATGATTAGCTATTTTTCTTTCAATTGATGTATAATTTTTAATAATAAAATAGGGGTTAGTAGCATGAAATCTTTCACCAAAACATTTCAAATTGGTTGAATACTAGAGAAACTGTAATAAGTAGGAAACAAAGATCACTGACATGGGGACAGAGAAAAATCACAAAAGCACTTGCTTCATATGGAGATAGGTCAAGTTCCATGGCAGAATAAGTTCCCATTTGGAGTACAGTTGACCCTGGAACAACACGGGTTTGAACTGCATGGGTCCACTTGCATGTGGATTTTTCCAATACATACAGGACAGTACTATTAATGTGTGTTCTCTCCCTTATGATTTTCTGAATAACATTTTCTTTTCTCTAGCTTACTCTACTGTAGACTACATGTAACATACAAAATATATGTGCATATAACACACAAGATAACATATAGTACATGTAACATACAAGACAATGTGTTGATGGACTGCGTACGTTCTTGGTAAGGCTTCTAGTCAACAGTGGGTTCTTAATTAAGTTTTGGGGGAAGGTCAAAAGTAAAACTTGAATTTTCAACTACATGAAGGGGTCAGCAGCCCTAATCCTGTGTTGTTCAAGAGTCATCTGTAGTTAGTTTTTGTTTATAAAATACAAATCTGTCTTATTTGGGGGAACTGATGACATAAAGGTAATGTCCAAGGATGTTCATTTCCTTGTTTTGTTACAAGTTTATCGCTGTGCTTAGGAGACCAGGTTAGAGGTTAACATTCCTGCCATGGTGTTCACTATGTCACTTACCTCCTGGAATCCCTGTTTCTTCATCTCTAAAGTTCGGAATGCAATACTTATCTATCCTCGATTGTCACTAATACTGTATAAGTGTATTTAGCCTTTTAAACTTCTTTTTTATGATAAAGTGATTTTTTAAGCGTCTGCCCCGTGCTCAATACTATGCTACCAAGCCAAGTGCTTTACGTGCATAATCGGCGAATCCTCCCCAAACACCTGCAGGTTCCGTTATTAACCCCATTTTATATACTGTTCATTCATTTCACAAATACTGGCCCAGCACCTACCACCTGCCAGACACTGTTTTTGATGTTGAACATCTGGCAGCTGGAAGAGAAACAAGGTCCCTATTTTCATGTGGCTGCCATGCCACATTACATATACATATGAACATATTTGATAAAATAAGTACTGTGAAGGAAAAAATAGGAGATGTGACAGTGGCGGAGGGCTCCTTTAAACCGATGTTTGAAATGACCTTTGTAGGGAGGTGGCAATTAAGCTAAGACTCAAATGACAAAAAGAAGAAAAAGTCGCCGCAGGATCTGAAAGAAGAACATTCCAAAGGCCGTAAAGTAAGAACAGGCACAGCGTATGTGCAGAGCAGACTTCTGGATGTGTCCAGAAGTCTGAGAGTTGGCAGGAAGGGAGAAGTAACAAAACGTGTGGTCTGACAGAGAGCCAGAGGCCAGATGATGCGGGCCCTGTAGGCCAAGGTTTGAATCCATATTTCATTCCAAGCAAAAAGGAAAGCATTTGGAGGATGCTGAGCAAAGTAGTAGAAAATTATTGTTTGATTTGATTTTTTTTTTAAGTAGGCTTCATGCCCAGTGCAGAGCCCAACACGGGGCTTGAGCTCACAACCCTGAGATCAAGACCTGAGCTGACATCAAAAGTTGGATGCTTAACTGACTGAGCTACCCAGGTGCCCCCAAATCTTTCTTGTTTAAAAACAAAAATCCCTTCGGCCGTTGTGAGGAGGATGTGTTATAGGGTACAATTACTTGCTGATGCAAGTGGAGACCAAAAGAGCAGCTAGGACAAAGATGAAGTCAAGCTTTCGCTTTTTGCAGATGACATGATATTATACATGGAAAATCCGATAGACTCCACCAAAAGTCTGCTAGAACTGATACATGAATTCAGCAAAGTTGCAGGATACAAAATCAACGTACAAAAATCAGTTGCATCCTTATACACTAACATTGAAGCAACAGAAAGACAAATAAAGAAACTGATCCCATTCACAATTGCACCAAGAAGCATAAAATACCTAGGAATAAATCTAACCAAAGATGTAAAAGATCTGTATGCTGAAAACTATAGAAAGCTTATGAAGGTAATTGAAGAAGATATAAAGAAATGGAAAGACATTCCCAGCTCATGGATTGGAAGAATAAATATTGTCAAAATGTCAATACTACCCAAAGCTATCTACACATTCAATGCAATCCCAAAAGAGCAGCTAGGAGACTCCTGTAGTCGAGTTCAGGCAGGAGAGGAGTACAGTTTGGAGAAGGGTGGCAGTGGTGGAGAAAAGTGGCCACATCTGGGATGTGACCTGGAGAAAGAACTGACAGGGCTTGTCAGACATGATGGGGTGAGGTGGAGGAACTGAGTGCTTTCAAGGTTGGCTCTTAGGATTTTGGTTTGAGCACCCAGCTGGTCACAGTTCACAATTCACCAATTGTGTCACAGTTCACTAAGACAGGGAAGACTTGGGGCGATGCAGGTTTGTCCTGACAAAACCAAAGGTTAAGAAAAAACCAGAAAGGTTAAGTAACTTGTCCAAGGTCACATCACTCATGTGACAGAGCTGGGATTCAAATCCAGGCCAGTGAGCCTCTAGAGCTCAATTTTATAAACTATAGCATGTAAAGATAGCTACCCCTGACGACGTTTCTGTGGAGAAACCGGATTAGCCACTGAGCCACTGTAGTTCACTGACCTGCTCCACGTGGCCCTTCCGCATCTCCAGCACGGCCAGGTTGTTGTAGGCCTCAGCGTGGTTATTGTTGTTGACCAGAGCGAGCCTGAAGCACTGATGGGCCAAATTCGTATCTCCGATGCCCTTGAAAAGAAAAGCATACCCGTTGGGAGGAGCACTGGGTGTTGTATGGAAACCAATTTGACAATAAAGTTCATATAAAAAAAAAAAAAAGGGAAGAAAAAAAAGCTTGTATTCGCACCCGCGGATCCACACGCTTCCTCCCTTCTTTCCTCACGTGAGTCTTTGCTGCTACCAAGCAACAAGTACCGATCATAATCAAGTGTGAATTGTAGGTAAGAGGATTTAACTTGAGAAAACAAAATGAGTTCTGGTGACCCTTAGAAATCGCTACATTGCTACACAAGCCCATAACCAAACCTGGATTGATGGGATCTGAAAATGTCTTCAAACTAATTTATGGCTACCTTTTCTACACCGGAAATAATACGAGAGAGAAAAAACCTACCACAGCCACATGTCCCAAGTTGTACCAGACATCAGCTGCCTCTTCTTCGTTTTCAGCCAGAGCAAGGGCACGTTCAAATGAGGTCAGAGTCATATCATACTGCTGGGCATAGAAGCAGCAGAGTCCCAGATTGTTAAAAAGCTGGCAGTTATAGACACCCATCTGCAGGAGCCGCCTTTTTGAAAAAGAGCATATATTGGTGTCAGACCAACTTGATAAATATTAAGACCTATTTTTTTTTTACAAAGTTAGAAATGAATGTTTTATAATTTTTAACATGCCCAAGGAATAGAAATAGAAAGTATTATAGTAAATGAAAAAACATTCCGCAAATACAAAAGTGTGTCTTTTTTAATGTTACTAGTCACGGGAAATATGTCCAGAGGACAAAGTCTGAAGCAACGTACATGAGTTTTTTCCTCCAAAAGCTCTGTTAGAGAACCAAAATACAAAAGAGTGACCTAAAGGAAAACCCAAAGCATTTTGCTTCATAAAGTTTTGGTGACAATTAGTAAACCCCTAATACCCCTAATCTAATTTAAGAGCTGTGTTTAGGATTTACCCCCAAGTTTTCAGCTGAATTGAATCTTGGTTTTGGTTATCTGTACTTCGTCATTTAGCTGTGTCTAGGGACCTTCTGATGAGCTTCCATCGAGGAAGACAAGACCATCAGTGGATCCCTACATTATTCACTTAGCTTTCATGCTAGGGCTCAAAAAACCCGTTTGCTTCTATGCATCATTAATCCCAAAGGACAATGGGCAATAGAGTTCAAATAAGCCAAGGAAAATCCACCCCAGATGCCCTGAGGAAAATCCATGACCCATTTGGGGGATGGAGGTGTAGAGTCAGCTGCATATGCCTAAGGCAGCATTCATTTTATATTTTATGCTTCTAACATATATTTGGAAAGAACTCTCGTCAGCTGCCAGTTATCTCCTGGTATATCAGCTAGGGGTGGAAGAGAAAATCAAAATTTAAAAATTAATCTCAGAAACCATCTGTAGGATGAAATAAGGATGTTCTCAAAAGAGAACCAGAGATAAGAACATATTTAGACTTTGAAAAATTATTTGGACAAGAGTTGACAACACTTCACAGAAGAGGGGAACCTGTTTCAGGTCCTCATCAGAGCTCAGAAGCTGGCATCCACTGCTCTTTGCAAATCTTGTCACTATTTCAGCTTCGGGGCCTTTATATTGTATGTGGTGGGATTAATGGAAGCAGTGGGTGGCTGATTCATACAATGCCATGGTGTTAAAAACTCAATTATCCAGGTATGTTTCTGCAAGATGCCAATATCTGAGCATGTTCAAATTATTAGATGTCCCTTTAATGCTCATCAAACATCTGGGTGCTTGAACTTTTAGTCTCCTATAGACGTGGTCTATGCATTACCTGTCTACATTTTCATTCCATTATAGTTTCACCAGTATTTCACAGGAAAGGAGTTCTACAAAAAGACTGTAAAGCACACCTGTAAAACCGGAGAGCTATTTCTGGTTGATCAGAATAAAAGTGGTTGCTTCCAATGCATGCAATGGCTTCCACATGAGTATTGTCCTGTTTCAAAACTTCTTTGTAGTATTCAGCTGCTGATGAAATATTGTTCATTTCCTATTCTCCATCAAGAAGAAGAGTGACACTTTATTGCTGAGAAAAAAAAATTTTTTTTTCTGGCTGATTTATTTTACTTGATTCAACAAATATTGAGAGCCTATTATGTGCCAGACTCCGTTCTAGGCCCTGAGGACACAATGCAAACAAAAAGATAAAGTTGCTATCCTCAAGGTTACAGTGGGTAGGAAGAGAAGCAAATGAACAAGTAGGTAATATAATGTCAGGCAAGTCTAACGGATGTGAATAGAGGCGAAGAGAGAGGGAAGGAAGGATGGAACCAAGAAGCAGCATGGTTGTATTTACATTTTTAAAGAATAACTTGGTGGCTACACACAGGAGACACAAAAGGGGAGAAGAGCGGTAGCAGAGAGACCGGGAGTCCTCCTGATAATCATAAATCAATGCATTTAACGTTATTACTGTCTTAGCTCTCAAATCCACCTTCAAGGCCAGTGCAGGCTCCACAGCCCTCATGAAGATATCCCTAAGGCCCTCACTTCACATAACTCTTTCCGCCTCTCAATTTATAGGACACTCATTGCGGGAACCTCTCACTCATTCTTACCAGATGACAACTCCTATCTTTTGTTAGATTTTAATCATAACATATTTTATTGTGAGAAGCAAGCACCACACAATGCTTTCTTATTACACAGAATTTTTTTTAACCTCTGTGGACCTCAGTATGGTTTTTTATTTCAGGACTTTATTATTTTTAGAGCAGTTTCAGGTTCACAGCACAGCTGAGGGGACGGTACAGAGATTAAATGCATTTTGTTATTCAGTATCAAAAAATGACCTCCATTATCACCAATATCATCAATATTTAGCAATATGAAACCAGTTTTGACCTTGTGGACCCTCTGACAGGGTCTTGGGGATCCCTGGGAATCCCTGGGCCACACTTTGAGAAATATTGATATTAAAATATTTGAGGCCTTTCTTCCCACTCCTACTCGCTCATTCCCAGAAGGCAAACTCAGCATGCTTGTCTCAGCCCCTTCTGGACCTCTTTGGAAGCCAACCTGCCTGTCACATGCCCCCCTGTTCTTCCCTGCCAGGTGGAGGGGGCTCTCCCAGGGACAGAAGTTCTGCAGGTTGCACAGTCATGTCTGGGTGGATAAGGCTGTCTAACTCAGAGACTATCAAGTCCTTTTGGTCACACATCTAAAGCCACATGCTCCAATTCTGCTGTTATCAGTAATAAAGTTAATGGTTTATCTTCCATTTTTCTGAATCTTGTATCACCTGGAGTGATGAAGGGGGGTGATATTGATTCGTTCCATAAAACCCCAGTAAAACATTTCTGAGTTGATCCAAACTCATGCTGGATGTATATCTGTTCCCATACTTTATATTTGAAATTCTTATTCAAAGTCCTGCCAGGATTTAGTTCTTTAAGAGAAGAGGCATTTTCATTCATTGTTTGTAGCTAAAAAAATAACTAATTTTTTTTTTTCAAAACACAAGGCTGATATATTCATTAGTTGTGAGGTCATTCTCTCCTGTATTTTACACTGCTTTTACGTGCAGCTATTCCAAATATCCTTTAACATTTTAGGAATATAAGAACCCATTGAAAAGCATGAATAATAAAGACTTTCATTAGAAGTGTATTTTCTACTTTTTGGTAAAACAAAAGCCTTGTAAGACTTGAAAGAACACATGACATTGAAAGCACCTCACTCCCCACCCCCGCACACACACCAAATCCTTCCTTCCTACAGACTGAATGTTTCTGTCCCCCCTAAATTCATATTCATATTCTCCAAGGCGATAGTATTTGGAATAGAGTCTTTGGGAGGTATTTAGATCATAAGGCTGAAGCCCTTAAAGAAGAGACATCAAAGAGATGATCTCTCTCCCCACCATGTAAGGATGTAGAAAGAAGGAGTTTGTCTACAGAGCAGGAAAAGAGCCCTCCCCAGGAAATGAATTGGCCAGCACCTTGATCTTAGACTTTCCAGCCTCCAGAATTGTGAGAAATAAATTTATGTTCTTTAAGCCACCCAGTTTATGGTATTTTGTTACAACAGCCTGAGCAGATTAAGATTCTATCCTTCCAAAGAAGAATCTCCACACCTAGGCAGCAACCTGACCACTGAATTTAATGGCCCCATGAGACATGGGCCCCATGAACATGACTTTTATGGTTTCTGGGGTAACAACATCCCACAGTGAAGGGCTTCAGTGTTACAGCTGCCAAAGTTGGTGTATCAGTCTGCTTGGGCTGCTATGACAAAATACCATAGACTAGGTGGCTTAATCAACAGAAATTTATTTTCCCACAGATTTGGAGGCTATAAGTCCAAGATCAAGATGCCAGTATGGCAGGAATCTAGTGAGGACTCTCTTACTGGCTTATAGAGGGTCACCTTCTCACTGTGTCCTCATATGACAGAGAGGAAGGGAGACAGAACTAGCTACCAGCACACTCTGGTGTCTCTTCATTCAAGGGCATTAATCCCACCATCAGAGCCCCACCCTCACAACCACCTCTAAACCTAATTATCTCAAAAGGCCTCAACTCTGCCATCACACTGGGGGTTAGAGCTTCAACATAGTAATTTGGGAGGGACACAATTCAGTCCAATGCAAAAAGACTCCAGCCTGAATGGATAATTGTTTCAAGACTTTCAGTTCTCTAAAATTAGTCCTATAAAATTATTTGGGAGTGTTTGTACACTTGATTGATGGGCACATAATTAATTTATGTAACCTTGAGGAGTTTTAGACTGAAACTAATTTTTTTGGCAGTCTCATATGTAGTTTTTCAAATGTGTTATTGTAAAATATGTGTTTATGCTAAATAAATGTAAACATTGCAAAAAGTTATAAAAGTCCCTTCCCCAAATCCAGTCACAGAGGTTCTGTGAATAGTTTCTTGAGTATTTTTCAAGAAATTCTGTTCATATATGTGCACACATATATATATGTGGGAACAGCCAAATATATAAATCGATCACAAACATAAAGAAACTCATGGATAGTAATACCATAATGGTAGGAGACCTCAACACCCCACTCACAGCAATGGACAGATCATCTAATCAAAATATCAACAAGGAGGGGTGCCTGGGTGGCTCAGTCAGTTGAGCATCTGACTTCAGCTCAGGTCATAATCTTACAGTCCATGAGTTCGAGCTCTGCATCGGGCCCTGTGCTGACAGCTCAGAGCCTGGAGCCTGCTTTGGATTGTGTGTCTCCCTCTCTCTCTGCCCTTCCCTCGCTCATGCTCTCTCTCACTCTCAAAAATGAATAAATGTTAAAAAAAATTTTTTTTTTTAAATCAACAAGGAAACAATGGCTTTGAATGACACATTGGACAAGATGGACTTAACAGATATATTCAGAACATTTCATCCTAAAGCAGCAGAATATACATTCTTCTCCAGTGCACATGGAACATTCTCCAGAATAGACCATATACTGGGACACAAATCAGCCCTAAGTAAGTACAAAATGATCAAGATCATACCATGCACATTTGCAGACCACAACTCTATGAAACTCGAAATCAACCACAAGAAAAAATTTGGAAAGGTAACAAATACTTGGAGACTGAAGAACATCCTACTACAGAATGAATGGGCTAACCAAGAAGTTAAAGAGGAAATTAAAAAGTATATGGAAGCCAATGAAAATGATAACACCACAACCCAAAACCTCTGGGACGCAGTAAAGGCAGTCATAAGAGAAAAGTATATAGCAATCCAGGCCTTCCTAAAGAAGGAAGAAAGATACACAACCTAACCTTACACCTTAAAGAGCTGGAAAAAGAACAGCAAATAAAACCCAACAACAGCTGAAGACAGGAAATAATAAAGATTAGAGCAGAAATTAATGCTATCGAAGCCAAAAAAAACAGTAGAACAGATCAATGAAACCAGAAGCTGGTTCTTTGAAAGAATTAACAAAATTGATAAACCATTAGCCAGTTTGATCAAAAAGAAAAAGGAAAGGACCCAAATAAATAAAACCAAGAATAAAAGAGGAGAGATCACAACCAACACAGCAGAAATAAAAACAACAACAAGAGAATATTATGAGCAATTATATGCCAATAAAATGGGCAATCTGTAAGAAATGGACAAATTCCTAGAAACATATACACTACCAAAATTGAAACAGGAAGAAATAGAAAATGTGAACAGACCCATAACCAGTAAGAAATCGAATTAGTAATCAAAAATCTCCCAAAAAAACAGACTCCAGGGCCAGATGGCTTTCCAGGGGAATTCTACCAAACATTTAAGGAAGAGTTAACACCTTTTCTCTTGAAGATGTTCCAAAAAATAGAAATGGAAGGAAAACTTCCAAACTCTTTCTATGAAGCCAGCATTACCTTGATTCAAAAACCAGACAGACCCCACTAAAAAGGAGAACTATAGACCAATATCCCTGATGAACATGGATGCAAAAATCCTCAACAAGATATTAGCCAAGTGGATTCAACAATACATTAAAAAAAATTATTCACCACGACCAAGTGGGATTTATACCTGGGATGCAGGGCTGGTTCAATATCCGCAAAACAATTAACATGATTCATCACATCAATAAAAGAAAGGACAAGAACCATAAGATCCTCTTAATAGACACAGAGAAAGAATTTGGCAAAATACAGCATCCTTTCCTGATAAAAACCCTCAAGAAAGTAGGGGTAGAAGGAGACTACCTCGAGATCATAAAAGCCATATGTGAATGACCCAATGCTAATATCATCCTCAATGGGGAAAAACTGAAAGTTTTCCTCCTAAGGTCAGGAACAAGACAGGGATGTCCACTCTCCCCACTGTTATTCAACATAGTATTGGAAATCTTAGCCTCTGCAGTCAGACAACACAAAGAAACAAAACGCATCCAAATCGGCCAGGAGGAAGTCAAACTTTCACTCTTCGCAGATGACATGATACTCTATATGGAAAACCCAAAAGATTCCACCAAAAAACTGCTAGAATTGATTCATAAATCCAGCAAAGTTGCAGGATATAAAATCAACGCACAGAAATCGGTTGCATTCCTATACACCAACAATGAAGCAACAGAAAGAGAAATCAAGGAATCGATCCCATTTACAGTTGCACAAAAAAACCATACAATACCTAGGAATAAATCTAACCAAAGAGGTGAAAAATCTATACATTGAAAATGATAGAAAGCTTATGAAAGAAATTGAAGACACACAAAAAAATGGAAAAAGATTCCATGCTCCTGGATAGGAAGAACAAATATTGTTAAAATGTCGATACTATCCAAAGCAATCTACATATTCAATGCAATCCCTATCAAAATAACACCAGCATCTTCACAGAGCTAGAACAAACAATCCTAAAATTTGTATGGAACCAGAAAAGACCCTGAATACTCAAAGCAATCTTGAAAAAGAAAACCAGAGCAGGAGGCATCACAATCCCAGACTTCAAGCTATACTACAAAGCCGTCATCATCAAGACAGTATGGTACTGGCACAAAAACAGACACTCAGATCAATGGAATAGAATAGAGAACCCAGAAATGGACCCACAAACGTATGGCCAACTAATCTTTAACAAAGCAGGAAAGAATATCCAATGGAATAAAGACAGTCTTTTTAGCAAGTAGTGCTGGGAAAACTGGACAGCGACATGCAGAAGAATGAACCTGGACCACTTTCTTACACCATACACAAAAACTCAAAATGGATGAAAGACCTCAATGTAAGACAGGAAGCCATCAAAATCCTCAAGGAGAAAGCAGGCAAAAACCTCTCTGATCTTGGCCACAGCAACTTCTTTTTTTTTTTTTAATTTTTTTTAATGTTTATTTATTTTTGAGACAGAGAGAGACAAAGCATGAATGGGGGAGGGGCAGAGAGAGAGAGGGAGACACAGAATCGGAAGCAGGCTCCAGGCTCTGAGCCATCAGCCCAGAGCCCGACGCGGGGCTTGAACTCACGGACCGCGAGATCGTGACCTGAGCTGAAGTCGGACGCTTAACCGACTGAGCCACCCAGGCGCCCCGTCCACAGCAACTTCTTATTCAACACGTCTCCAGAGGCAAGGGAAACAAAAGCAAAAACGAACTACTGGGACCTCATCAAACTAAAAAGCTTCTGCACGGCGAAGGAAACAATCAGCAAAACTAAAAGGCAACCTACAGAATGGGAGAAGATATTTGCAAAGGACATATCAGATAAAGGGTTAGTATCCAAAATCTATAAAGAACTTATCAAACTCAACACCCAAAAAACAAATAATCCAGTGAAGAAATGGGCAAAAGACATGAACAGACACTTCTCCAAAGAAGACATCCAGATGGCCAACCGACACATGAGAAAATGCTCAACATCACTCATCATCAGGGAAATACAAATCAAAACCACAATGAGATGCCACCTTACACCTGTCAGAATGGCTAACATTAACAACTCAGGCAACAACAGATGTTGGCGAGGATGCAGAGAAAGAAGATCTCTTTTGCATTGTTGGTGGGAATGCAAGCTGGTGCAGCCACTCTGGAAAACAGGATGGAGGTTCCTCAAAAAACTAAAAATAGAACTACCCTATGACCCAGCAATTGCACTACTAGGAATTTATCCACGGGATACAGGTGTGCTGTTTCGAAGGGGGACATGAACCCCCATGTTTATAGCAGCACTATCAACAATACCCAAAGTATGGAAAGAACCCAAATGTCCATCGACGGATGAATGGATAAAGAAGATGTGGTTGGTGTATACACACACATACACACACACACACACACACACACACACAATGGAGGATTACTCAGTAATCAAAAAGAATGAAATCTTGCCGTTTGCAACTATGTGGATGGAACAGGAGGGTATTATGCTAAGTGAAATTAGTCCATCAGAGAAACACAAAAATCATATGACTTCACTCATATGAGGACTTTAAGAGACTAAACAGATGAACATAAGAGAAGGGAAACAAAAATAATATAAAAACAGGGAGGGGGACAAAACAGAAGAGACTCATAAATATGGAGAACAAACTGAGGATTACTGGAGGGGTTGTGGGAGGGGGGATGGGCTAAATGGGGAAGGGGCACTAAGGAAATGTCCTGAAATCAGTGTTGCACTATATGCTAACTAGCTGGGATGCAAATTAAAAAAAAAAAAATTAAAAAAAAATTCTGTTCATATATGTGCACACATACACACATGCATTTTTTACCCATAAACAGAATCATTCTACACATTCTGATACATGGTTCATTGTTTTCACTCAGTGTCTTGACTCTTTCCATATCAATACAAAGGGCTCTACCTTATTACTTTTTCATTTTTGCAGTTTTCCACCAAGACATAGACCACAATTTATTTAACCAGCCCCTTTTTGATGAAGTATTAGTTTGTTTCAATTTTTTTTTTTTTTGCCAAAAAAAAAAAAAAAAAAAAAAACCACTATAAAACCATCCTTGTACATATCTTTCTGAACTTGTATGAAAAGCCTTAAGGAAAATTCCTACAAGTGAAATTTCTGGGCCAAGGAACATACACCCTGGAAATTTCATCAGTACTTGTGAACTGCCTCCAAATGGATTTTGACAATGTACACTCCCAGCATCAGTGTTCATGTGTGGGATTCGTTCCTCCACAACCTTGACAACCCTACATGCCATGGAACTTCTCCATCTTTGTCAACCTGATTAAGGGGAAAAAGGCATCTCATTTTTGTTTTAGTTGTTTTTTCCTTAATTATGACTGAGGTGAGGCATTTAGTACACCACATATTTATATTTCTTTTCCTGTGAACTGCCGATTCATGTCTTCTGCCTATTTTCCTATCCTATCTTGTGCTATGTGGGGCTTGGGTGGAAAACTGCCCTCCTGGATACAAGAGAGCCGAGGGCAGAGATGTGGCTCTGAGGGATCTGTGGGGATCCCTGGGCACTGACTCGGCTTTCTCCTTTCAGATTTGACCAGTCTGCTGATGGGACTTAAGTTCAAAACCAGGAAAGCCCCGTGTTTATAAATATTTCCTTCAGAGGAAAAGTACGGATGATTTAAGTTCTTCCCAGATGGGTGTTACAAAGCCCCAGTATGAAAGGTGGTGGTGTGGCCGAAATGTAGCAGGAATTGGCTGTTGTCTCATCTCTAGGGTGACTTTATTTGCATGGAGAGCATCACAGCCACAATACAGGCAAGTAGGAAAATGAGGGCCTATGCAACAGCCACACCATGATTTTGACCCACAACTGCTCTGAGAAAATACCTCCTTTCCATAGGGGCTTACGTGACTAAATGCGAACCTGTAAGTTTGTATGCATGCACATTTGTGTGTGTATGTGTGTGCGCACATATGTGTCTAATTCTCCCACCAATCTGCCACCACCTGAAATTCAGCAATTTTTAAGCAACATACAGACTGAGGAAACTTAAAAAAGTAGTCTTTTGTCTGTCTCATGTATGACAAATATTTTCCCTGTTGGGTATTTTTACACTTTTTTTTTTGTTTGGTTGGTTTTATTTCTCTTTTCGTTTTTATAGAATATTTAACTATATAGAAAACTTATTTATCTAGAAAATTTAACTTTTATGTTCTCAAATTTATTAATCTTTTCTATTATGGCTTTCAGTTTTCTATCATGCTTAGAAAGGTCTTCCCATTCCAAGTCTATACAACTAATTCATCTGTGTCTTTTTGTTCTGAAACTTTCATGATTTTATTTATTTTTAAGTTTATTTATTTTGAGAGAGAGAGGGAGAGAGAGAGAGCATGAGTAGGGGAGAGGTAGAGAGAGATAATCCCGAGCAGGCTCCACACCATCAGCACAGAGCCTGACGCAGGGCTCAGACTCACAAACCATGAGATCATAACTTGAGCCGAAATCAAGAGTTGAACTCTCAAATGACTGAGCCACCCAGGTGCCCCTGGAACTTTCATGGTTTTAAATCTTTGAGTCATCTGGCAGTAACAGATTCTTTTAGTATAATCATTATTCATTATTCATCCAGCTCTATTTTTTCAATAATCCGATAATCCAACTGATTTAATAAGCAATCTTTATAATATTATAAATTTTCATATGTATGAACATACATAGACTCTATTTTGCTCCTTTAATCTATTCCTGCATCAGAATTGTTTACATTACAGTAACTCTAGGATAACTTTTGTTAATGTAGATTTTTTTTTAAATTTTTTAACATTTATTCATTTTTGAGAGACAGAGACAGAGTGCAAGTGGGGTTGGGGCAGAGAGAAAGGGAGACACTGAATCCTAAGCAGGCTCCAGGCTCTGACCTGTCAGCACAGAGCCCAACTCAGGTTCGAATTCAGGAACTGTAACATATGACCTGAGCCGAAGTCAGATGCTTAACTGACTGAGCCACCCAGGTGCCCCTTATTAATGTAGATTTAAAAAAATATTTTCAAATATGTAAATGTCACTTCAAGTCTATGAATAGCCATGGTATCATTTAAGTGATGTTTATCGGGGTTGTTTTGGAACTAATTTATAAAATACGAACTATAATTCGATTTTAGTTATTTAAAATAAAGTCGCTAATAACTTAAGGAGGTGAATGTTGCAGTGATTCTCAAACTCCGTTTCTACATCAGTGAGCTCAAACATACAAATGCCTGAGTCCCGCCTTTCAGGGCATCTGATTCAGGAGGCAGAAGGTGGGCCGTCCTGCTCAACCTCTCCTAAAGTCAGTTTTTCAACATAGTGAACCTCAAAAACCACTAGAATAATATTTGCTAGAGTAACATTTCTAATTTCAAACATCTTTAACAAAGAACAGTTCAAATTAGAGACCTGCCTGTTAAGTGGATAAACAGAATTCCTTGAGAATAATTAAAACCACAGCCAAATAAATTTAGCAAGAATACATTATTTTAAACAAGTTTTCTGCTCAAAATAAGCAATGAACAATAAACATGTTCATTTTTAAATAGGAAACACTGGAAAGACACAGGATCAAAATGAAAGAGATAAAAAGAACATGATGGAAGAGGATCCCTCCAGAGAAAAGCCTGATGTACATACAAAAATCCCTAAGGTGTATGTAATGTAGGCTGCAGTGCTAAGGAACAAACTTTACTTATTAACTCTGAATCTACAGTCACATAAAGAGAAAAAGAATACAATGGAAATCTGTCTTTATATGGTAAACTTTGGCACCAGGGAAATTAACTGTTAGATTCCAGGGGAAATACTGCATCTGACTATTTTAAGTTTGCGCATAGTCTCTGATCATGCTTCCTGCGGATGACAGATCGTCCCCACGATTTGGATGCTTTCTTCTCCACTTCGAGTGCCAACTCCAATTCCACTTTCCTCCCCAAACTTTTTCCTGTACACTTAGGAAAGGATATGGCCCTCCAACTCCTGGCTGGACCCAGAGCTGGAAAGGATGAAGGGAGCTAATTAAAGGGTCTATTCTCTGTCCCAGCCATAGCAACAGTGACTATAACAGAGGCTCGGAAGGAATTCTTTCAACCGGCAAACACGCGTCAAAGATTCCATAGTATGTCTAGCTGTTTCTGCCAGCACCTCCTGCCTAAGAAGGGCAGAAGGACTGAAATATGCAGAAGGCAGATCTTAAAGGTCAGAGAGCTCCGACTGTATTGAGGCAGTCCCCACTATGCGTGAATACCACTGCTCTCAAAAATTGATTCTCTTTCATTTCTTGAGCTTCTTGGTCAAAAGTTTGTTCATGTTCAACTTAGGGTTACACAAGTAAAGATACAGAGATACTAACACAGTATTTCATTTTTATTGAATCACCAAAGCCACCTACTTATGTGTTTATCAAATTTACATCTCAAAAGGGGAAACAATATTTTGAGACAATTTAAAAATAAAATTTGTGGGGTGCCCGGGTGACAGTTGGTTAAAGTGTCCAACTTCAGGTCATGATTGCACAGTTTGTGAGTTCGAGCTCAGCGTCAGACTCTGTGCTGAGAGCTCAGAGCCCGGAGCCTGCTTTGGATGCTGTGTCTCCCTCTGTCTCTGCCCCTCCCTTGGCTCTGTTTCTCAAAAGTAAACGTTGAAAAAAAATTTTTTTAATAAAATTGTTTTTATTTTTTAAATGTTCATTTATTTATTTTGAAAGAGTGTGGGGGAGGGGCAGAGAGAGGAGAGCCAAGAGAATCCCAAGCAGGCTCTGCACTATCAGCCCAGAACCTGATGCGGGGCTTGATCTCAAGAACCATGAGATCGTGACCTAAGCCGAAATCAAGAGTCAGACACTTAACCGACTAGGCCACCCAGATGCCCCAGGATATTTGTTTTTAATTTTAAAAGTAATGCATGTTCATGACAGAACATCTGGAAAATACAAAAAGTATGAAAAAGACAATAAAAATCATTCACATACTACTACTCAGATACAGCAACTATTAATAGCTCCCACTCTTTTCCTAACAAAATAATTTTAAAATATTGTCCCAGCATTTCAAGTAATTTAAGAGAGAACAGAGATGCTTCTTGTCAGTATTGTACTGGAAGTACTAAACAGTAAAAAAAATTTTAAGTGGCAAAATAATTGATGTGAAGAGATGAAACTGTGTTTGCAGATGATGACTATTTTATTTATTTAGAAAATCTAAGAGAATCTATGGGTAAGCTATTAAAATTTAAAAAAGGTATTAGGCCTGTTTTCTAGTGTCAAATCAACTTTAAAAAATTAATGTATTCCTACTCACCAGAAATAGTCAAATAGAAAATAACAAAAAAAAAAAAAAAGAAAGAAAAAAAGAAAAGGATTCCATCCACAGTTATATTTAGGAATAGATCTATGCAGGAAAGAGCATAATAGGTCTGAAACTGCTATTCTTAGGCCTGCTTGTTGTAAAGAACTTAATCAAACTCAACACCCAAAAAAACAAATAATCCAGTGAAGAAATGGGCAAAAGACATGAACACACACTTCTCCAAAGAAGATATCCAGATGGCAAACAGGCACATGGAAAAAATCCTCTGCATCACTCATCATCAGGGAAATGCAAATCAAAACCACAATGAGATACCACCTCACACCTGTCAGAATGGCTAAAATTAACAACTCAGGCAACAACAGATGTTAGCGAGGATGCAGAGAAAGAGGAACCTTTTTGCACTGCTGGTGGGAATGTAAACTGGTGCAGCCACTCTGGAAAACAGTATGGAGGTTCTTCAAAAAATTAAAAATGGATATGACCCAGCAACTGCACAACTAGGTATTTACCCAAGGGATACAGGTATGCTGTTTCAAAGGAGCACATGCACCCCAATGTTTACAGTAGCACTATCGACAACAGTCAAAGTATGGAAAGAGCCCAAATGTGGTGTGTATACACACACACACACACACACACACACACACACACAAACACAATGGAGTATTACTCAGCAATCAAAAAGAATGAAATCTTGCCATTTGCAACTATGTGGATGAAACTAGAGGGTATTATGCTAAGCAAAATTAGTCAGAGAAAGACAACTATCATATGACTTCACTCATATGAGGACTTTAAGATACCAAACAGATGAACACAAGGGAAGGGAAGCAAAAATAATATAAAAACAGGGAGGGGGACAAAACATAAAAGACTCCTAAATATAGAGAATAAACAGAGGGTTGCTGGAGGGGTTGTGGGAGGGGAGATGGTCTAAATGGGTAAGGGGCATTAAGGAATCTACTCCTGAAATCATTGTTGCACCATATGCTAACTAACTTAGATGTAAATTAAACAATTAAAAAAAAAAAAAAAAAAGGCCTGCTTATACGGTTGGCCCTTGGCTGGCACCTGAGAACTTGGAGGGTTTCTTATATTGATATAAAACTTCCCTCAAATGATAAGAGGGGCTCACACACCTAAACTATCTGTGTAAACAATGTGGTGCATAAATCTGATGTGGTGTGTGAATACCTGCTTTATTTCTTGGAGTCTGGGATTTTGGTACATGGTGGGCAGAAGGTGCCCATATGACCAACCCCCAGTAATAACATTGAGTATCAAGTCTCTGATAGACAATGCTTCATACATGTTGTCACTTTGTTACTAGAAGAATTAAATGTGTCCTGTGTGACTCCACTGGTGGAAGACTCCTAGTAACTTGTGTGCCTGATTTCCTCTGAACTTTGACCTGTGTGCCTTTTCCTTTTACTGAGTTTGCTTCATAGCCTTTTGGTATAATAAGTCTTAGCTGTGAGTGCCACTGAATGCTGAATCCTGAGTCCTTCTAATAAAGCACTGAACCTCAGGGTGGTTTTGGGAACCACCAAAATAACATCTTCCTGGAGAGAATTACAAAATATTCACTGAAGCACAAAACAAGACCTAAATAAATGGAGAATTATACATGATGGAGAGTGGGAAGAAAGGCAGCCCACCCACCCCATCATTCATATATTCAATGAAATTCCAATCAGTATGCCTGCAGGAGTTATTTTGATTATTGGTGGTTCTCAATAAGTCAATCCTAAAATCAACATGGAAAAACAAAGGATCAAAAATAACCATCTGTGAAGAAGAACAGGTGGTAGAATTTGTCCAACTTGGTAGAGGAATTATTGTAAAGCTACAGTAATTAGGCAACATGAAGGTATCTCAGTGGGGCTTTCCATGGAATCTGACAACATGATTCCAAAATTTGTAAGAATAAGCAAAAGTCCAAAATGGACAAAACATTCCTGATAAAGATGAACACAGAGCTGTGCCAAATGGTATTTGAGGCTTCAATACATAGGTGGTATAATATTGGTACAAGGATAGACAAACAGACCAACAGAATAGAATAGAATAGAATAGAATAGAATAGAATAGAATAGAATAGAATAGAATAGACAGCCCCTGAAACATACCTACCATGTATAGAAAAAAAGTTGATAATTTGACATTACAGACTTTGGAGAAGGATCAAAAGATGTGCTGTACAAAAAGCTATCTATAGGGGGAAACTCATTTAAACCCCTACTTCCTACCACACTTTATAGTCTTTTGTATGTTTTAAATACTTCATAAGAAAAACTTAGTTGACTAAACACATACACTAAAACTCTGACTCTGTTAGTAAACCACAGCCAGTGATCATAATTTTATAAACTGTTCTCCTTCCTAGGACCCCAAGGGCCTATGAGCTTCTTAAGTAGCGTTTAACTTCAATTTTACACCAACTTTTTGTTTTTGTTTTTGTTTTGTTTTTAATTTTTTTTTTAACATTTATTTATTTTTGAGACAGAGAGAGACAGAGCATGAATGGGGGAGGGGCAGAGAGAGAGGGAGACACAGAATCCGAAGCAGGCTCCAGGCTCTGAGCCATCAGCCCAGAGCCTGATGCGGGGCTCAAGCTCACGGACTGCGAGATCGTGACCTGAGCTGAAGTCGGACGTTTAACCGACTGAGCCACCCAGGCGCCCCATACACCAACTTTTTGAATAAGCCTTACCTCATAGATCCTGGCAATTCCACAAAGTAGGGTTACTTCTCCTGGAAACTTATCTAAGCCTTGTTTGAAAAGATTTAAAGCTGTCACTGGCTGATCCAATGAGACGTAAACCTAAAACCAAGATACATTTCAATAAAAGTACTCGCACTTAAAATAACAGTATTTGTTACAAGTTTATAATTACTGCTTAGTGACACATGATCTCCTAGATGTTACAGTAAGAAGTTAATGTCCAATAGTGATGTTATAGTTTTACCTTCACGTGTTGTATCTGAAGCATTTATTCATTTATCCCTTCAACAAATGCTCATTGTGGGCTTGTATTGCCACAGAGACTGAGCAGTAACTCAGCAAGAAAGGAACAAGGGAAAATCTGTTTCGGATAGGACAGATACAAGTATGTCTATAAGCGGGCACTAAGGAACCAAATTCGAGACCGAAGTTGAAGACGAAGAAAGAGGAAGGACCCAAGGAACAATAAGGTCTGCAAGAGAGCAGCAGCAGAGACTCTGTGGAGAAGCTGGTTTTCAAAAGGGGCCTCCAGAAATAGAGGACAAACAGACTTGTGAAGAATGGCGTCAGGGAGTTGAGAAAGTCATCACTCGATGGCTTCCACTTAATTAGCAATTAGAACAGTAGCGTGGATAAACCACACACTTCATAGAAATTTCTAAAGTAGAGAATTATAGTTTTAGGGATGGAAACATAAGATTATGACATTTTTTCTTCATGATCTTGGATCCTCTGTTTCTTTCCAAATTGTGTTTTGAAGAAGGTCTTCATGGGAAAACTGTGTATAGTGTCTAATGCTTACGTATGAGATTAAAAGGAGAGGTATGGATGAAAAATTTTCAATATTTACTTCATACACTACTGAACTGCTTTTTTAAATAAAATAAATAATTTAATATACTAAGTAATACAAAATGTTTGATAATTTTTTAAATTAACAATCTAATATTTGCAGAAATAATACTGTTCCTAAATCAGATTGCTGTTTATTACCTAGCAATTACTCTTTTATATATTAAAGAAAATAAGAAAATTTTACTTTTATACAGTCATGAAGGCAACAATAGATTTAAGCAAATCAATTTATGGAAAAATATGTCAAACCATGTACTTAACAATAGTTAAAAAGCATATTTTTTTTAACCACCAGGCAAGTGATTATCAGTTAAGAAAATGACAAATAGCGTGACTTAAGTTTTCATTTCAAGGTGTCAGAAAAGTTTAAAAGTCTACTGTGATGCTTAGAAGCTTCCTTAAGAATTTTAATATGTAATGTACCGAAGGTGGACTTAGTTTCAAACATCTCTGAAAACTACAGTAAATATATCGAGATTATTTGGCACCGTAAGATTATATGATGTAACTTTCATTGTGTCCTTTTAGTATACAAATTCTTAAAACCGTATTTAGGAAGTAGTTCTTCCTTTTATATCTCTTCTTTTCAACCTCCTTTACCACACTTTTTCATTTTAAAGTGTTTTTTGTTTTTGTTTTGTTTTGTTTTGAGAGAGCAGGGGAGGGGCAGAGAGAGGGGAGGACAGAGGATCTGAGGCAGGCTCCGCACTGACAGAGAGAGTCAGATGCAGGGCTCGAACCCACAAACTATGAGATAGAACATGGCCTGAGCCGAAGGCAGACGCTTCACCAACTGAACCACCCAGGAGCCCCGGCACTTTTTAATTTTAAAAAAATTCTTCAAGATACAGTAAGATGATGCCCTAACTGCCACTTCATCAAATGTTTCTAGAAGCCCTGGTGAGGGGCCAAGATGTAACTTTTCTCCCAGGACTGAAAATTCTAAGTGGCCCTTCACCTCTTTTGTGGCTGTGGGGGGCAGCAGGGGACAGTGAGTAGGAAGACCTGCGTTTCAGTGCTGGCTCTAAACAGCCAAGTGACCCTGAAAACCCTACTGGAGCTTCTTTAAGTCTCTGTGGCCATAAAAGTACAATGGAAATGTGAAACCTACCTTGCAGGGTTGCTATGAGTCTTACATTAAACTGTGTGTGGAACAGACCTGATATAATACCTTGTACTGAATAGGTGTTCAATAAAGGGGAAATCTTTGTTGTTATGGCCAAGCCAGGAAATGAAGGACCTACGTAAAAACAGTCCCCGTTCTCTACCGTGTGCTGAGGTGGGAGTCTGGCAGGTTGTAGGAACTATGGCCTCTCTGGGGCCTGTTACCCAGGAGGGTGGTAACAAGCCTACGGCAGCTTCTTCTACTCTGATGGGCAATCTTTCAAAGGGGTTTTCTTATTTTTCATGGCAATCAATTTCTCCTGAGACCGTTAGCCTCCATATGTTCTCACTTTTCCACTTGCTATAAAGAAAAATATGTCTGAGCACATTAACTTGCCAAATATTCCTGAAGAAACTGGCAACTCTCCGTGTATACTGGCCAGAATTTGAACCTTTATTTTGAGAAGACAGATTTCACTCCGGTTTAAGAATACTTACTTTTGCCAAGTAGAGAAATGTATCTACCATTTCCTGCTGCTTCAGGGCTGATTTAAACTGTTTTTCTGCTTCACGATACATTCCTAACCTAAGAACAGTCATTTAAAAAATTAGACATTCAACTTAAAAATACTCTAGCACTTATTCACACACTGAGGATATGAATAGAGACAAGTTACATTTCTATCTGGAAGAGTAAGTGTGTACTAAAGAAGGTAATGTCAAACACACATATAAATTAATATTAGCATTATGTTTATACAGTTTAGCAAAAAGTTGCCTATTTCCCATGTTCACGGTCCATGCAACCCTCAAGCAACCCTCAAACGGTGTGTAGAAAGTCTGTCTGGACAGCAGGGCTAACAGCTGCCAGTGAGCCAGGTCATACCAGTTTACCACCCAAAGAGCTTATGATCAGCTGGACATATGGCAAGTGACCTGAATAAGTGCTTAAGGTCTCCATTTTATTAGAAGAACTTGATGGCATTTCTATGAAAATATTACCTGCTCTGGGACAAAGGCCCATTTTTAAAGCCATTCTTAAACAGTTTTGATGTAAGTAGTAATTGCTACTTGAGGGAAACAGGTATACCACGTTGTGATTCTAGAAACATTTTCTTCTCCTTTTTTGTTTTCGTATCCAATACAGATTGTCCTAGTCTACAAATCTGAGATCTGTTCCTTGTCTCACTGAAGCCGTCCTGATATCAGCCCAGGGAACGTTCTATTACCACTAACTCAATCGTGAAAGCATACTTGAGCCTGTCCTAGATCTGTCGGGCTTTCTCATTGCTCGCCAGCCAAGAGCTACTTGGGCACCTTACGATGCTTTTACTTTGTGAAAGTTGGAACAATACACAGTATGTTCCCTCAGTCTACTTCCGTTCATAGTGAATGAAACAGCTGTATCCTAACAGCTGTTGGAAGATATAAGATTAATGGGGTTAAAAGCAACGTCCCCCCGCAAACACTGCCCTAAAATTAGAGAGAATGTGTTAAACGGCAGAAGCCCCCATATAACTTTTACAAGAGTATTCATAAAATGTTACCAAAGAACTCTAAAGTTCTGAAAAACGGCATAGCTCTCTACACAGCTTCGACTGAACATTCAAGTCTCAAGCATATGGCTAAAGTTCAGCCACTGAATTCTGTGAACACTTAATTATCCACGAGAGTCTGGATATTTTTATCTAATATGATGTCTCTTCCCAAAAATGATTTAAAAGGGATTACAATGTAATCCTATAAAACACATGCAAAACAAGAATGAGAAAACAGATTTTTTTCAAACAATGGTGATGGAACGATAAACAAGTTAAAAAACAAAAAAGCAATCAGAGCCATTTAACTCCCCTGGAAACCAAAGAAAGGAAGGATGGATCATACACATTTTTTTATTACCACACCCTCAAGAGAGAACTTCTAGTACTATCAAAAAGGAATAACCACATGGGTTCTTGTGCAAAGGAAATTAACTGGGCCATGTATAAAGAAAGACTAGGAATAATGAAAATATCAGGTTCAGGAAAATCGGCCAATATCAGAGAGTCAAAGTCCAGAGATAACCCCACCAACTGCTTAGCTTTTCTCTCCAATTTAATTTAATAAATACTGTCAAGCACCAACTGCATGCACATTTCATAACACAAAAGAGAAGATCGCAACAATGTCCTAAAGGCACAAATAAGCATGAAACAAAACATTCACAAATAAAAGGAATCATATTATGGCCAATAAGAGAAAAAAAAGTGTTTTGAGAGCACAGAGGAGGAGTGAACCAAGATAGATTCAGGGAGGAAGAGACAGGCAAGCCTTTGAAGGCTAGAGAGGGTGGGATGGGGGTTGGGTAACATCTCTGCTGGAAACAAACTAAACTGTCAGCACAGGCACACAGAGAGCACAGTGCACAGCTCTGTAGGGGAACGCTGGGTTGTCTAGGGAGGTAGGTAGGGTGCAACCGGAAGGAAGGACACAATAAGTAATGGGGGAAGAGAGACAGATGGGCAAGCGTGTGGACTGGACAAGATCAGGCGTGCCCCATTTAAAATCCAGATTTCATCCTCCAGGTAGGGGAGATTAACCGAAGAATCCAACCAGAGCTGTTTTTTTCACAACACTGTTCTGACGGTCGTTTCTAAGAAGGGCTGATGGAGCAAGAAAATGGGGGCAGAGAATCCAGATTAGAAGCCAATGGAACAATTCAAACAAAGCGAAAGGCCAGAATTCAGGCACTGGTATGAGAATGGGTAGTAAGGGAACAGCTGTGAGAGCTACCTGTAGACAAAGAATTGGCAGAATTTACTGATCAGAGCAAAATTTGGGGCTACATCCTCTGGTAATCCACCCTTGACCTCTCCAGTCCAACTTGGGAGCTCTTTTTCTGGGCTTGCTTCTATTATGGTGGGAGCTAGGCTTATAATTGTTTACTGTCCTCTCTTCCCTCCCCTCTCTGCCCTCCCTCCCCTAATCCCCTATGATTTTTTTTAAATCATTTATTCTGTTTATGTTTGAGAGAGCGAGTGTGTGGGGGGGAGGGGCAGAGAGAGAGAAAGAGACACAGAATCCAAAGCAGGCTCCAGGCTCCGAGCTGTCAGCACAGAGCCCAATGCAGGGTTCGAACCCACGGAATGCAAGATCATGCCCTGAGCCAAAGTCAGATGCTCAACTGACTGAGGCACCCAGGTGCCCCGACTGTAAACCATTTAAAGGAAAGACTGTCTAATAAATATTGGTAACCCTTGTACCTGGCAGAGTAGCAGCTCGTTACATAGCTTAGTGAGTGAGTGAATGCAGGAGTGCTGGGCACAACAAAGATGAGAGGTTATTAAGGGACAGAGAAGAACTCTGACTAATACGGCAAGGTGCACTCATTTAAATGCCATCTTACACGGACGGCAGAAGGAGTCCAAATTGTGCTTGTCTTTAATTATTAAAGATTTCTTAAGCTTTTGTTTAGAAGCTCAGGATTTCAAGCTTGCCTTCAGAAATTATACTCATAAAAATTTAATGGTATAATGCTACAAAATTACCTTTTAGTAGAAAATACTTCCTCAATCTAACAGCAGAGAAAACACATAAGTTCTATGTAAAAATACCTAAGCGGAAAGTAGTCTTAATTTCAACCAAAAAAGAATAAGCATTCTTTTTATTCCATTTATATATTTCCTTTTCCTCACAGTGTTGGACTGATAAGTTCATCTGAAGGATGCTCAGAGTAACCTGGTTTTGAATAATGAAAGGCATATTTATCTTTATAAAATACAATTGCCCGTTTGTCTCTATTTTTCAAATGCTTCAAATGCACTTCAATTCTAGGCAACAAGTTTTAGATCATTTACTAGTTGCTGTACAGTATTCATAAAACTAATTACAACTTTTCTGACCTCGCAGTTAATTTGCTTAAAAACATGTTTAAACATTAAGTGAATTAATGGAAGATTATTCAGATCCTAGAGAAACACCATGGAATTGTGCAAATAGTAAGAGAACTGGCCTCAGAAAACTGAGCTCTAATTCTTGTCCTGCCACTTACTAGCTGTGTGAATCTGGACAAGTCACTTTTTCTGAGGCTCAATTTTTCCCATCTGGACAAAGGGCTAATAATTGCAACTACCTCCAGGTGCTGTGAGGTTTAAGGTAAAGTAACAAATGGACAAACTATCTCCCAACTGTAAAGCACACTACAGATGTGAGGCATTGGGGGAAATAAAAAGACTTGAGAGCAAGAGGAGAAGAATGGGAATCAACAGCCTCAGCTCTAACTGCTCCGTTACTGACTGGTCTCGTACTAACTAGTTCCTGATGCAAATCACAGGCTCTCTCTGGCCTCAGCCTCCTCATTTAAAAAGTGCTGTTGTATCTGATGGTCTCACAGTTTCCCTGGCCCGGCACTACAATTTTACTATTCTAAATTTTTTTTTAATGTTTGTTTATTTTTGAGAGAGACAGAGACCCAATGCAAGCAGGGGAAGGGCAGAGAGAGAGGGAGACACAGAATCCGAAGCAGGTTCCAGGCTCTGAGCTGTCAACATAGAGCCCAAAACAGGGCTTGAACCCACGAGCCGTGAGATCATGACCTGAGCCGAAGTCGGAGGCTCAACCGACTGAGCCACCCAGGCGCCCCTACAATTTTATTATTCTAAAGGTAACAGTTCTTGGTGTTACCATGTGATTGTTCAGGAAGTGCTTTCTCAGGTAAGTCAAAGGCCCAGTTCTTATTTCTTCCTGAGGAAATCCACCCAGAAAAATAATGATCAGAGTTGAAACTCTAAAATATGTCACTACATCTAAGGCCTTCACAAATCATCAAAATTTTACCTGTAGTAACACTTTCCAATCTGCACTTTCCACCACCAGTCCTTGTACTGAGAGTACTCTGTGGAGAGGGCAGCCAAGTCCAAAGCCTTTGAAAACAACTCATTTTAGATTAGGATTTTCTTTTCTAACAATAAACAGAAACAATAAATAATGAAATGAACCGTGTAATTAGCATCAATCAAAACATGCATTAGAAATCAGACAGAAACTCAAGTTGTTCATGTTTCCAG
Organism: Panthera pardus; assembly: GCF_024362965.1. Lineage (NCBI taxonomy): Eukaryota > Metazoa > Chordata > Mammalia > Carnivora > Felidae > Panthera > Panthera pardus. The sequence continues at coordinate 124,279,786 of NW_026526810.1, read as the reverse complement.
ATGGCTCCACCAATTTTCCCTAAATAATCAGTTCCAGACCAGAGGGCTGACAGCAGATGAATAGTAAAAACTGATCAAAGAAAAGCAGATGGACAATATGTTAGAATACAATGCTAATATACAAGGCTTAAAATGGATATTTAAAAATCCCCCAAGTTGTACCCTCCCCCACCCTTTATCTACCATCCAATGATCCCTGTAAAGTCAGTGGTGGTCAAGTCTCTGGTGTGTCAGCCAGGTCCAACTTCAGGCCCCACTTTACAGACAGATGTAGAGAAATAGAAAAAGGTCAAGTAAGCAGACAGAAGAAGGCCTGGAAAACAGGATCGTGAAGAAGAGTCAAAGGACAAGGGCACTTGGGTATCTGCTGTCTTCAACCACCATTGTTCCATCATCCTGACCCCGCCTCACGTCCAGTGATGCTGAGGGTCAGACCTGCCTTTGCTGCAGACTGAAAAAGATCTGAGATGCTTGCATATTTTACATGGGTTTATCCCTTTCTCTCCAACATCTTCTAGTTTGTTCCTTCCAGTGTTTATAGATGACTAAATAGGAATTCAGATTTTATACAGAAGTAGAAACCATTTGGACAAAAAGGAAAGCAAATCAATCTTTCCACAAATTTGAAGCTCATGTAAAGATCTAGTGAATAAAAACTCAAGTTATTAGTTAAAAGAGAATTCTCACGTTTTATGATACAAGTCTTTCTCTCAAGATTGGAAAACTCTTACTCTTTAGCCAGTGTTAGTATAATCATTATATCCAACAGTTAAAGTATCTCTCAGATTTTCAGTTCTGTGATCTCAGAATATATCCCATATTACTGTCCATGTCTTAATGTGAACTCATTGCTGAAATGCAAGCCAGATGAGTTCCTTTGATGTCCCACCACAGAATTAATAACTTTTCCTTGTGTTTCCTCATCTTCCCTTACTCCAGGGGAGACTTCTAAAGACGCATACTCTTTATAAAGGAACAGTGTCACCATGCTGAGGTTCTAATGCACCTGAAAATCAACACCTCTATTTGAAAGCTATGTGAATTCAAAACAAGCCACAGGCTACTCTCGTATGCTTATTTTTCTTTTTTCCTCCAAGCCAGAAATAAAAGTAGAAGCAAAAACTGGGGAAAAATTATAACTTCAGTTAGGTTATCTCCCAAAATACTTGAAAAACATATTTTCAATCAGCTCCATTCAGGACTGCATTGTAAATATCTGAACATGTTAATTTTAACTTAATCTGTATAAAGAACTTTTCCAGCAGATAGATCATATACACTCTCATGTTTACTATAAAAGACCTTCTATTTTTTCAGAAAAATATGTCTTTCTCAATTTGCTACATATTCTAATTTCTCAAGGTTAGATTTAGTGCTTGTTACAGACTGCTGATTTTGTTTATGGTCCTAAAACAAGTTTTCCTATGTAAGACCTCTGTGTTTGTTCTCAACCGATTAAGGAAATTAATATGACTTATTGATATGGAATAAAAATGTAAAAAAATACATTGTAATGATCATTCCTCAAATGAACACTGAGGCTGCACTAGACAAAACTATTTATGACTATTTCAAATGGGCTTTAAGTTCCCTGAGAACAGGCACCCCTTCTTACACATCTCTGTGGTTCTGATATGTTGCTATGCTGTTAAGAGGCACTCAAGGATGATGTGTTGATTGAATTAATTCTATTCCTTATTTCTGACTTATACTGAAAATAACTTAAGAGCCAAACAAAACTCATAGTAGTAAGATTTATAATTAAAAGAAACTAACATTTTAAAATGTTAAAGTGATGACAGATCTTTATTTCTTTAAAGTCTTTCTCAATTTTTCAAAATAAATGACTATGTAACATTTAAGAATCTTTGAAAAATCAATCTAATATCCAGATATTCATAAAGGCCTAGAATGTCATATAAAAGCCATAAGTTTATAAAAGTCCACAGGAGAGGGGACCTTGGCAGATCTAGGCTACATAATGTTTGTGAATACACCCAACCGAGCATCGCAGTGTATTTCTTTTTTTTTTTTTTAATGTTTATTTATTTTGAGAGAGAGAGAGAGTAGGGTAAAGGGAGAGAGGGAGGATCCCAAGCAGGCTCTGCACTGTCAGCACAGAGGCAGGGCTTGATCCCACAACCGTGAGATCATGACCTGAGACAAAATCCAGAGTTGGACACCTAACTAAGCCCCCCAAGGTGTCCCGTCCAGTTTATTTCTAAGTGACAGTGCTCCAACCATTAATATTTTTTAAACCAGTCATCCTTTAGCTATTGTTATTGTTGCAACAACTTCAGGATGATGAAATTAAAGAGCATACGGAAATAAAGATTCCAGAATCAACCCACATGCCACTTTAATTTTGCCAATACTGCCAATATCACCCCAAAAGGCACAAGCGAGGAGGGAAGGGAGTTATTAAGAACTCAGAGGCAGAAATACGGTTTTCTATAAGTCAGCTTTACTTCTTCTTATCATTTAGCTATTACTTCATAACATTCTCTATATTTACCTCCAGTATCCTCCATATTTGTCTGCAGATAAACACAGGATCAACCACCCACATGGCACTTAAGTTTTGTCAACACTGCCCCCACAAATGGAAAAAGCATTAAGAACGGAAAGACACAAATATAGTTTTCCATGGGAAGATCAATTTCATTCTTTCTTAAGTACCACTTCACATTATCCTCATTTGTCTATTGTATGTTCGTGTTTGTGTGAAATGGTTTATTTAAAAAGAAATCTGGAGGCCACCCAAAGTAACCAGTATAAAAGCACCTCTGATTTCTTAAGAATGTTAAAAAAAAAAAAAAAATTCCTCTTTTCTTTTTCCAGATAATGTCATAAAACAGAGTTTGTGGAAAAAAGGCATGAAAATGCATGCTTTCTGCTCATTACCTAAATCCTTCTTCCTTTCAGAAAATAACATTTGTGATAAAAATCTAAAATGACATCTTAATGGGACAATCTGATCCATAACAGAACTATAATGCAATGAGTCCATAACAGAGTAAGAAAACAGAAACAGGGCATCTGTCCTGCTCGATCCTCCTCACATCCATCACAGTACCCAATAATTATTTGTTTCAAGAATAACCCAGTCGAGAAATAAACCAATCAATAAATTCATGAATAAAAAGGAAAACAGAGGAACCAACAATTTGTGCTTTTCACAAAATAAAAACAAAAATTTCTTAATTTCATGTTCTATAAAATACATGTATTGAGGGTAAGCAGATGAAAATAACAAGCAGGATATAATTAATTACAAATATTTTATTTTATTACTGCCCCTAATTTATAGCTAAACTTATAAATGAAAAGTTGCTATAACATTATTGAAAATTTTGGAAAAAATTGGATAAAGTTTTGGTAAAACTGGATACTTTCCATTACTGCCACAAGGTATAGCTTTTCAATTTACTGTCGTACTCTTTTCAATTTACCGTTGGCACCATGGAGGCATTTAACAAATATCTGTAGAATTAACACGCCTTAGTTCTATAATACTTTTATTTCCTTTTTTTTTTTTTTTTGGTAATACCTTCTAGCATATGTTATAGTACATATTTAGACTAATAACTATTTAACATACGTACTAAATGTTATATTCTGTGGGCTTAACATTATAACACTTTTCTGTTTCTGCCCGTTTTGTAATTATGATTTTTTTAATGGCTGCATAAAACGCTAGGATGCAGTGTAGTGTAACTTAGGTTGTTAATCTGGATTGCTTAGTTACTACGGCTAATGCTACAATGAACATCTGCAAATAGAGCACTTGTGAAATTTCTTAAGAAGTTAAAATTACAAAAAAAAAAAAAGTTAAAATTACATACACAATAGGAATATGTTATCTTATTCTGTTTTATATTACCATACTCTTTTCCAAATTATTGTACCATTTAAAATATCATCTATATCAGAGTAACAATTTACTCCACTCTTTCCCAGCATTTTTTTTTTTTCAAATTTCAGAAATGTGAAATTGAAAGTCCAAATTCTTTAACTTACTTTTTTGTGTTAGAAAGTGCATCTCTAGTGTGCTCGTTTACTGGCATTTTCTCTAATGTCAATTTTCTGTCACTGGATCATTTCCATTTCCACAAAATTTTCCTAACAAATTTAGATAAGCTTTTTCCTATTTAACAAACACTAACATTTTTAAATCATGCTTATATACATATTTCATTCTTCTGTTGTCCTTTTACATTTGTTTGGTTTTGTTTCTGTTCACTGTGCAGAGATATATATAAGTCAGTATATGAATATATACTGAGATATATATGAATCAGATATATATGAATCCATAAGTCTCTATTGTTTGCTAGTTTAAATTATTTTTCATTCTTCACTAATCAAATGTCTAAAAGAAAGTCTTTAAACAAATTTTCTCAACAGTGTTGTTTAATGAAGCATAAGGATCTGTTTCCAAAAAAGTAAAAAATTGTGCTCAATGTTGCTTGTTTCTAGAGTATTGAGTCTTTCACTGTTCTGAAGAATAAAAATACAGGGGCACCTGGGTGGCTCAGTCGGTTAAGCGTTCAACTTCTGCTCAGGTCATAATCTCCCAGCTCATGGGTTCAAGCCCCACATCGGGCTTTGCGCTGACAGCCCAGAGCCTGGAGCCTGCTTCGGATTCTGAGTTTTCCTCTCTCTCTGCCCGTCCCTGGTTTGTGCTCTTTCTCTTTCTCAAAAACAAACATTTTTTAAAAAATTTTTTAAAAAGAATAAAAATATAAAATTTGTAAATGGGGACTCCAGCTCTCAACGGTAGTTTGTATCACTTCCTTGCTACTGAGATCTGTTTGAGAGTCATTTTTGCTGTGCTTTTTCTCTTAATTTATGGACTTCTTTCATTGAGCTAGGAGACACACACCCTCCTATTTGTTTGTTATATCAAGCTCTGGTCCTCAAGTCCTGTTCATGCTCCCAGCTCTATTTGCCTACATTAGGAGGCCTAGCATTCCAGCCTTCGATTTTTAATTTTTTAAATGTTTATTTATTTTTGAGAGAGAGACACACACACAGCATGAGCAAGGGACAGACAGAGAGGAGGAGACACAGAATCCAAAGCAGGCTCCAGGCTCTGAGCTGTCAGCACAGAGCCCGACACGGGGCTCGGACTCACAAACCACGAGATCATGACCTGAGCCAATGTCAGATGCTTAACAGACTGAGCCACCCAGGTGCCCCCCCAGCCTTCTATTAATCATCGCTTTTCAAGCTATATTCTTCAGCAGTAGTTCCCAATCCTGGCTGAAAACTAGCATTGCCTGTGGAGGTTTTACAAACAACAGATTGACCAGACATACTCGTGGGGATTCTGATTCAGGAAGTCTAGCAGGGATCCAGAAATCCATGACATTAAAATTCACCAGGTGAGCAGTGCCTGGGTGGGTCAGCTGGTTAAGCGTCTGACTTCAGCTCAGGTGATGACCTTGTGGTCCATGAGTTTAAGTCCCACATCAGGCTCTATGCTGACTGCTCAGAGCCTGGAGCTTGCTTCTGATTCTGTGTCTCCGTTTCTCTTCTGTCCCTTCCCTACTCACACTCTGTCTCTCTCTCTCAAAAATAAATAAATGTTAAAAAAAAAACTTTTTTAATAAATAAAATAAATAAAATTCACCAGGTGATTCAGAAACAGCTGGATTTAGGAACTACTTAAGAGCCCTAGGATTTAAGAGCCCTACTTAAGGGCAGGAGCTCAGAGAGGGGAGGAGTAAGGAGGTGGCCCAGTGGGTGTATTCTTGGTCTGTTACTTCTGCTTGAACTCCTGCAGCCCTGCTTTTTGTCTGTTTTCTACAGCAGGGTCTGGATAAGATTTTGTTTGAAGAGAAAGGTTTGTGTTGTTTAAATAAAAAATTTGAAAGTCGTTGCTCTGTTTAAGATCAAATGTTTTTAATCAATGAATATGAAGAACTGTGAAAGCATTCTATAATACATCATACGTAAAGGTTAAAGTCTGTTAGAATCTTTAGAGTCTTTAAGATCCTTAGGATCTTTAGAAGAGAAGTTCAGTTAGTGCAGAGAATAAATCCTATTTTATTTCACTGTGGCTCCTATTCCTCAACGCCATTATATCAATGCCAAGATGTAGAATGACATCCTTGAGATGAATGTATTGATAAAGACGTCATCCCTGTGATCTCCAAACAGCATATGATCTGTCTTTCTGAACCCATGGCCTACAACTCCTCCCCTCACAGACCTCACTACAGCCACCCTTGCCTCCTTCTTGCTCCTCGAACAACCCACGCATGCTCCCACTTAGGGTTTTTGCGGTTATTCTCTGTGACTTCCATATTCTTCCTAAACAGAACTGCACGGTCTGCCCCCCGCCATCAGGTCTCCGATTAAGTGTCTTTTCAGAGTGGATTTCACTGACCACCTCCCACCCCATCCAAAATGGCATCTTCCCCCGTCACTGTCTTCGCTTCCCTGCTCTTTCACTTCTGTAGTACGTACTATCCCATGACATGTTACGTGTTTCTAAATGTGCTAATTATCTCTATTCCTTGCACAACCAGAATATAACCTCCAAAAGAGCAGAGATTTTTGTCTGCTTGCTTCACTCTGTAATCTCAGGGCTAGATCAGGGCCTGGCACACCACGGTGGCTCAGAAATCTGGGGATGAAAGAACAAAGGTCTCTTCAATAAACAAATCCTCCAAAAGTCAAGATACAGCTTTATGTTATGTAGAGTAGAGACTGACTCATTTATGAATAGGAACGGTGTTTGGATGTTTCTTTATAATGACGGTATAACTCTATGATTTTACGTGTCATACTGTGACTCTGACCAGCTTTACATGAAGTGAAAAAGGCGTGTCCTGACTTATTTACAGAAATGTGCATGATTTCTGCTCCAACCTTAGTTTCCTCTCTTCCCTACGTGGCCACGTCCACTAGCACTCATCACAGACAACTTCTACATTCTGTGTATTGGGCCTAGGCTCTCACCTACATTTAGTACCACATCTTCCAGGACATGCAAGTATCTGCACTTGGATAGCCTGTCATAGTTTCAAACTACAAATGCCTTCAAGTGAATTACCCAGCTTCCTTGGAAACTGACTTCCTTCCCTAATTATCCCATTCCTGTTAGTAAAACAATCATTCTTCTTGTAGCATCTTTAGGAGGCAGATTTGACATGTTTCTTTCCTCTGTCCTCCACATCGAATCTATCATCAAGTTCTGCCACTGCTTTCTTTAAAAATGTCTCTCTGATGCTCCCACTTCTTAGTATATGGCCTATTTATTTCTCACCCCATTATCTTGCTCCTGTTTTTAACCCTTTCTTTACGTTTATTTCCCCTCCTTCCCAAAAATCTGACTTACTTTGTGGATCTTTACTAATATCACGCTTTTGAATTTTTTTTCCCCTTTGCTACCTGGTGACAGTTTCACAGCTTGGCAAGTACCTCTTTAATTGTCTCATTATGCCAATTTTATTTTCTCAGCTGGACTGCATGCCTGATAGAGTCAGGAAAAAAATATATTTTTATTAGTTTTCCTAGTATATGGCATTGTGGTTGACACACAGAAAACACAACTGAGGAAAACGTTTTTATTTCCCTGAATATTTAACATATGCATATAAAGCTTTTTCCCTAAACTAATAAGAAAATGAGGGAAAGTACTATCATTAGACACTGCAGAATTAACTACGTTCAATTTGACAAAATTTGTGAAGTTACTGGTCATTTGCATATTAGCATGTAAAAAGTGAGGGGGCGCCTGGGTGCCTCATTCAGTTAAGTGTCTAACTTCAGCTTAGGTCATGATCTCATGGTTCATGAGCCCCACATTGGGCTCTGTGCTGACAGCTTGGACCATGGAGCCTGCTTCGGATTCTCTGTCTTCCTCTCTCTCAGCCCCTTCCCTGCTCATGCTCTGTCTCTCTTAAATAAACGTTAAAAAAAAAAAAAACTTTTTATAAATGAAGAAGTCCTATGCATATAACCTTAAAAGTCTGTTAAGAGACTACAAAGATATTTAAGTATTATTGAAGCTGGGTGATGGGTGATACTGGCTCATTATATTATTCTCTGCACTTGTGTGTTTGAATTTTTCTATCATAAAATGTTAAAGGAGGGATAAGGGGCGCGCTACAAAAAACCAGAAATACACATATTAATAAACCTATAATTCACTATATGGACTACAGAAAAAAAATGGATCAACAACGCTATTAGTATAAAAAATAAACTGTAGCAAAAGCACATTATACAATATTCTCAACTATCTATATCTTGCTTTTTAGTGGAAATCTAGTCTATGGACCAGGCACAGTTCTTACCTCTTCTATATTTATACAACTTTTCCTATTGAAAATAACAGTGGATTTGAAAGTATTAGTAATGCTCCAATTTTTAATAATTCCGTCTGTTTATAAGGTCAGAAATAGAACATTTCAGAACTGAAATCCCCAAAGTCAGAAAAATTACAATAAAAGAAAAGAGCATGAATTCAAAACTTACAGTCTTAACATCATTTTCATGATGAAAGATATATTCAAACAAAGCCTATGAAGAAAAAAAAAAGGCCAAAAATACATTAGATTTTATTTTACCAAAAGCACTCTATTGGTATATCTGATACGGATATACTCAGACCATTTTGACAGCAGCTGGGTTGAACCAAAATAACAGGTACACTAAACATGCCTTCATAAGTAAAGGGTCTATCCATCATTTGTTATAATCAGCATTTTCAAATACAGTGATTTATACTTGATTCTTGTTTTTACAAACTGGAAAACTGAAATAACTGAACAAGGTTTTTCGTATTATATACACTATTTTACTACAAAGAGAGATGAAAAGACCAACTCTGACATTATCCTAAAACAGATTCAGCCCATTTTTTTATACACTCCGCACATGTTATACAGTCATTATGATAATGATAATGACACTTTAGACATGGGAAAAATCCGGAAATTCCTTCTGAAACAAAGTAGATCTTAGGTGTAAAGTGGGATGTGTACATGACTCTAATGTGCAGCTAGGTCTGAGAACCATTATTTTAATACTTCCCCCAGCTCATCTGGATAAATAAGCATTGACCGAATTACCTCTTAGTGTTATCATGTTTGTCCATAAAACCATCAATGCACCCTTGCAAAGAGGTTAGCGTATCAAGATTATTAACAAAGAAGACTTAAGAGGCAACCAAAGGAAGAAAAAAGAAATCAGGACAAGTCCCTTCTTTTAAAAACTATACCTGACCCTCCATTTGCTCGGTGATAAAGAAGAAAAGTTAAGAGTACAGCTTGTGCCCCCGTTGCTATGAAAGGAGTAGAGACTCAAGCAATCAATGCTAGAAATGAGTCTTGATGAGTAAAGGCAAATTGGAAACCAAAGACAGAAAAAAAACCTGGCATTACTTCTATAAAAAAGCACAAAATCTGATTCAGTTTAAATCTAGTAACAGACCAGGTCTGTCCTGGAAGCATCATAGTTTGAGGGAGATGCCTCCATGGGCTACACTCCCTGAATAGAAAACAGCAATGGTACCAACCAGCCATCCAGCCACCTCAAACAAATGGCTGAAAAGGGCAGGGGAGCCGGATACTCCATATGAGTTGCTGTTAATACTTCACTCTCGTGAAGGTAAGGGAAATACACATAGCTTTACAATTTTGCTAAATGAAGTTGACAGGATTGCTGTCAAATGAGAAATTAAAACATCATGGGCATTATTACAGGCTAATTTCCTATCAACTGACATTTCTTTTTCAGCTTTTAATTTCAAGTCTGTATGGTTCATGTCCATTCTTATATAACCTCGTGTTTGACATTTAGTAAATATGTTAAATGCCATTAGAATTCAGATTCAGAATGAGCTCAGCACTGATGCACAGAATTCACAGACATTACAGCTAAAAACTTGAGCTAGGGTTAGACCAGTTTCAGCAACAGCTAAGTGCTCATGTCTCTGAATTATTCCAAGCTCAACTTCAAGTTTATTTTTACACTAGAAAGGTCACGGGCCCCACCTTTCCCTCTCAGTCTCTCTTTTTCTCACTCTCACACATACACACACTTACTTTCACTCTCCCTTTCTCCTTAACATAAAGGAGCATCTAATCTTTGAGTAGTTAGAATTAGTAAGGTAATTCTCAATGAGGATCACTCAAGCCAGACAATGGCTTATGGAGATGCTTGCCTAATTAGTAATTAAACGAACATATTTTTTTCATCTTCTTTTTGACAGTCATAAAATTCTACAAGGATAGAAAATTATTTTTCTGAGAATAGTCCAAGAGGGAAAAGGAAAACACACACACACACACACACACACCGATGACCTTCTAAATTTCATTCCATGAAGATGATGCTGCTTGTCTGCTTTGTTTGTTATCAATTACTATTTTTTGTTATAAGTGACTACAATTTCCTATGCAATGGTATTGTATACTTTATTTCTGATTGACTTTCCTTAACTCAAAAGACTAAGAGAAATTTTACACAGTAATTAAACATTTCCATTTCAAGCAAGATATGGCCTTTCCTTCACAAAAGAAATTTTTTTTATTTCCTACAATGTTATCAGGATAACATATCTAACATTACTACTTCATAACATAAAATCATTTTAAGTACATACCTTTGCCAATTTCGGTTTCTGGGCATATTTTGTCAAATTCAGTCTAGATAAATTTATAAAAGGTCCATCAGGACTTGTAAGCATGGAAGCCTATGGGGAAAAATGACAGAACAAGAAATCTGAAACTCCCTCTGGAAATATAAATTGAGTGTAATGAGCATAAGTAAAAAGAACCACCTTCAAAAAATCTGCCATGTGACTTTCCACTGTAACAACAGCAAAAAAAAGATATAACGTAACACCAAGCTACTCTGGTAATACAAAGATAGGGTAAAGCTGACAGAATTTACCGTTCCCAGCCTGACAAATCTTCCAGTTGTGCTGGTGACTGGGCGAGCTGTGTAGGCAGTTCTGGGTGTTCTGATGGCCTGTTCCATAGTGCCAGGCCTTCCGCTCTGTGTGCTGGGTCTAAGGAAACCTGTAATGGGCCTTCCAGCTTGAGTGACTGGCCTGTGAAGAGCGTACATTGTGAAAATACCAAGAAGATCAATAAGGGAAGATTCTCATACAATCTGGTCAGAATTTAATGGCAGAAGGTATGAAACAGAAGTACATACCTGATGGCTGGACTAGGCCCTCCTGTCTGATTAGTTCCAGGCAGTTTCAAGGATGTTCCCGGGCCTACGACATGAGATGGCAAATTCAATTTATAGATTAGTTATTAATCTGTAAAAACTGTCAGCTGTTGTAATTTTCAGAAATATGCCGGCCTGGTGAAAAAGACGTTAATAACAGGAAATATATTAGGGAAAGGTGTTTGAGACTGATATTTATTAAAAATCATGGTATTTTATGTTCTTACATTTAATCTTCACACTAAGTCTGTAAGGTAGGCTGTATTCACCCATTTAGCAAAAGCTTAGAGGGTTTAGTAAACAGGTCAACCTATTAATAGAGGTGGGTTTCAAACTCAAGGCTGGCAGACTCCAGAGCACCCAAAGACGGTTCTATGCTCATAGTGTATTTCTGATACAAACTTCTCCCAACAAAAGATCATGTACCCACAATATATAGAATTTAGACATTTTAACTCCAAAAGAACAAAATGATGGGGGGGGGGAGGAATTTTAGCATGAACCATATGTATTTTTTTTCCTCAATTTCCATTTGAAGCTTTAAAACAGTTATTATCTTGGGGCACCTGGGTGGCTCAAGCAGTGAAGTGTCCGACTTCAGCTCAGGTCACGATCTCGCAGTTTGTGGGTTTGGGCCCCGAATCGGGCTGTGTGCTAACAGCTTAGAGCTTGGAACCTGCTTCAGACTCTGTCTCCCTCTCTCTCAGCCCCTCCCCTACTTGCATTTTGTCTCTCTCTCTCTCAAAAATGAACATTAAAAAATATTTTTATTATTTTTCAAAACATAAAAATGACTGACAACAGTTATAACTAATAAATACCAGCAAGACCACCATACATTATGGTAATCACTAAATACCATTTGCTCCAACACATCTGCAAGCTGGGGGCTGGGCCTCTGCGGCAATCCCAGTGGGCATTCACAGGCCAGTGTATTACCCCATCACCTCATATCATGCATTAGAGCAAATCACCTTCAATTATTACAGTGAAGTGATGTTGTCCAAAGATGCTTTTTTTTTTTAATCCTTTTAGAAGACTTGAGTTGTTTGGATGCTTCCTGTGTTTCGACTCTCAGATAAACAATTTTCTGTTATATTAGATAAGCAGTTCAGCTAGAATCCATTTTAAATATAAAATCTGTTTAAATGCATAATATAGCTTGTATTGAAAAATTGTTTTATACAGCAATCCCACATCTTAAGTTTAAGATAGTGTAACTGAATTGTGGAAGGAAAATCTTTGTACTATATGACAGGATAGAGACCATTAACCTGAAGCAGTGTTTTTTTCATGTATATAATGTCTTGTGTTTATTTTATACACATGTAGTATTCTTCCTCCTAATGGCATTTCATTTACTTAAGTGAAAAACCAATACTTACGTGGAACTTGAGCAATAGCATTTTCATCCAGCATCATTTCTGCAATTCCTTCCTGATCTACGTCAATTTCATCTACATATACCATTTCAGTGAGTGCCCGTGCCTTCAAAATCCAAGCTGCCTATAAACATGGATAAAATAAAGCACACATTAAGTAGTATTAGAAGTACTGCCTAGCCTATAGAAGATTTATTATCGTCTAAATTTTATTAGGCATGTTTACCGTTTAATACATTATGCTAATATAAAGAGCTATTTCAAGAAACTAATACAAGACAAGGTCATTACTAATCAAGAAATGCCCATTAGATCAATTACCTAGTAGTCTTCTAACATGCCTTTTTGTAAGTAAAAGAAGAACTTCAGAGAAAATTTTACTGGAATAATAATTCGAAAATCAATTAAGAAAGCTCTGACCACAGTGCTCTTTCTGCCTTCCTCCTTCAGGACCAAAGGCCCTCATGAAGACCTCCCTGATGGTTTAGTTCTAAACCTACTTTCCTCTTGTCTTTCTCACAGAGCATTCTCTTTACACTTCCATCAAATGTACTCACATATTCAAGAAACACTGTAATTATCAGGCATAGGTTAGCTCCCTTCCCCAAAACACAAGCCTTTTTACCTTGTTCAGTTCTGAATTTTCCATAACACCTATGGTTTTTGCACATAATAGGTATTCCAAAAATGTTGAATTGAACTAAGGTCAATTTCTCCCAATTCCCAAGAAGCTAATCAACACAGTCTTGGCTGCTTTGTGATCTAGGCAGTAGAAAACCTGCTAGAAAGTGGGGGGGGGGGGAGGGGGGGGCGGGGAATGGAAAAGGTAATTAAGGAATCTGGAAAATATCAACTTCACTCTACCTTGAGAAATTAGATGTCAAGGTGTGCACCATTAAATATCTTGCTCAACATTTAAAACAGCTTTATCAGAAATGTTTACCTTTCTGCTTCACTACAGAACAGAAGCAGAGAACAAGTAAGCTCGGTGTCCTTGAGCAGCAGCACAGACCCGATACTCTATAGGGCAGAGGAAGCAGCAGCGAGGGAAGTTTGGCGGGAGGCAGGGTAGGGCTCACCATACTAGGGAACCGGCTGTGAAGCCGGCTAAAGGAGGAACAGACTGAGAGAGGAACAGACGAGAGCTACAGAGTTCCAAAAAGTCCTCGCGTAAAGAACCCAAGATGCATTCAATCAGTCGGTCCACACCTATGGAGCACTTCCTAGTTACATAGCATTGGGCTAGGTTCTGAAGAGGAAGCATGAGAAGCTTAAAACTTGGATCCTAATTTCCTGAACACATCACCTACTGAATTAATTGACAAGGCAAAGCAGGGCATGATAGGTGGCAGGTGTGTGGTATAGACAATAGTTTTATAGGAATTAAAAAGTAGAGATCCTTTCGTGGGCTAAAATAACTGGAATGCATACATTAGACAAAAGTTCTTAAGGAAAAGGAAAATTCTTCATGCTTTCACTTTAATGGGAATAAAAAAGGCTGCCTTCATAGCCGTAGGTTCCTAAAATGAAATTATATTTGGCTAGATGATTGGGTTTTTTAGCTTCTACTTTCCTGTGTGAGATTTACTGGATTCAGATAACTTAAAATGTTTCAACTGTGTGGATTTAACACAATTGAATAAGCAGAATATGGAATCAAAGAATTCATTTGTTAAATAAATAAATAAATAAATAAATTTCAGTCGTAACTGCATCTAACTGTAAGAGCCACTAAAGTGTGGAAACAATTGGAGGTTTTCATTCATCAAAGATCAGGAAGGTCGGCAGATCTTTATAACTCTGCTCAGGGGTCAGGGAAGTCATCTCTGGCTTCAACTCATGGTTTAATTTAACTTCAAAGATGGAAATAAGTAATCCTGATTTATCTTGAGTCTCCACAGCTCATACTGCCCTGCAAGGATCTGACAGCTTTCATTTCTCAAAAGGGCATTCCTTGCTCAGCATGCTGGTGGACAGGAAGGATTGCAGCATTTTCTTTGAAACAGTAAAACAGGATATGGGTGCCACGGTTCACTCCCATATTACTAGGGAGCACCTATGGCATGCCAGGTCCTGGGGACAGAGAGAAGTAAGCCGCGGCTAACTAGCTTACACAAATTTCGGTGTTGTAGGGAAAGCGCAGTGATAAAAGTCTGGAGCATGCTACGGGAGTACAGAGAGAGGCACCCAGCTGCCTGGGAGTAGAGGAAGGGTAGGAGAAAAGAGTTTGCTAGTAGCAAAGACAGGAAAGCATGTATTAGGCAAAGAGAACGGGACAAGGGCAGGCTAGCTTGAGGGCTCAAGGCATGCTTGGCAACTCCAAAACAGTTGAGTATGGTTGAAGAATCAGGTTCAGCTGAGGCAGCAGTCAGAGAAGAAGCTAGAGAAAAAAGGCAAAGGGCAGTTGAGGGACCCTGTATGCTCCAGTGAGGTGTAGGGACTTTTATCCTGATGATGAGCTAATGAAACTTTAAAACTCCAACTTGGAATCCTAGTTAAATCAACCTTCTAAAAGTCAACTTTTTATTATTATCGTATCACCTATATGGCTGGGTATTAATTATCCCTGCACATATCTTTTTAATAATTAGCATGTACATACCGTTATCTCATAGTTAACTCCATCATTCTTCCTGACATCCAGCCTCCTACTAACCTCTCAGATATTACGGAGGTGCAAATTTTTTTAATATTAGGCTAAGTAAAAGAAAAGAAAGTAAATCTACTTTTCCCTCACCACCAAATGAATAAATGCTTCAGAAGCCAAATAGGAACATCTTTTTTAAAAGGTTATTCTATAAGATTTCACTTTTTCAAAAAGGTAAATGGATCTATATTTCAGTTTCTAAAATTTAATTCTTCAGAAGTAGAAATCGTGGTGGGAATCTTTTATATTTAAAGATCTATAATAAAGTCTACTTAAACTATTATTTAATTTTAAATTTCATCATTTTTTGAGAATACTAATCTTCCTGACTTTCCTCTTGTCCTAACACAAATGACCTTGAAAATCACATATCACTGCTTGCTTAAACATCAGATTGTATTCAAAGAACTGCTCTTGGCAATGTGAACAATTCTTGAGATTTTAATGAAAACAGCAGATGGGGCTTTGGCTTTAAAAAAATTTTTTTTTAATTTTATTTTGGAAACAAGCCAAGTATGTTTTACAGCCCTAAAATCCTGTTTAAGTTTTTCAAAAAGTTCAAAACTAATCAGTGATTACATTAAATTGCATAACAAAGCACAATGGGATGATCCCAAACTGGTCCTTGAATCTGAATAAAAAATACAAATTGGTTTTATTAAATATGTTTAAGTTGTTACTACATGACAGGGTCATGCAGTTTATGTAAATATATTTGAATGCCTATGTATTGGAAAGTACCGTGAAATCAACAAAAATCACAGAAGTGCAGGAACTTTTTTAAAGGGAAAAGCATGTGAGTCAATTATATCGTTCTTTATCTGTAAAACATAATCCCATCTCATTCACCTACTGAGGTAGTCTACAGGACATTATTCTTGAGGCAATGATGGAAAGGAAAGGAAAATAATGCCTTACGAGAAGTGAAAAAGTCTACTGACTGAGCAAAACATGCTGAAATTGTCTCATTCCTTTTAATACAAAATTGGAGGCCAAGAGTTTAAGACATAAAAGAAACAATTTTGCTAGATTATTAGAATAAAGCTACCAAGGAACAGTCTGTCTAACCTGAGCGAGCCATCATAAGAATCGGTATAACATCTGACACTCTGCCTACTCTACGAAAATGAAAACTTAGCACAAAATATTGAATTGTTATTGTAAAGCCTCATTTATTTTGAAGTTGTGCAAAAGAGGAAGGCAAAATGTATGAATAATGAGCTCAAAAGAATCCCATCAGCCTTGTTCCCTTTTTATTCTTTTAGATCACTATCCAGATAGTGATAGATAATTAAGTCTACAGTAACAGAACAAGAAAGTAATACTAAATACAGGTCCTTCATGAAGTCCCTGCATGGTTTGAAACTTTCAAATGCCATTTACAGTTTTAAAACCATAACAACAATGTAAATTATTGACATTTTAATTTAATTTTAACAAAACCAGGGCACCTGGGTGGCTTAGTTGGTTAAGCATTCGACTTCAGCTCAGGTATGATCTCACAGTTTGTGAGTTCGAGTCCTGCATCGGGCTCTGTGCTGACAGCTTGGAGCCTGGAGCCTGTTTCAGCTTCTGTGTCTCCCTCTCTCTGGGCCTCCCTTGCATTCACTCACACACTCTCTCTCTCTCTCTCTCTCTCAAAAATAAATAAACGTTAATTTTAACAAAACCTTCCAAAATCACTGAAAAGAAAAGGCACATTACTTACTCTATTTATAATTTAGGTCCTTCTCAAACGAATTGTGCATATATTATGCAAAAAAATAGTTTAGTACCATCTATCAATTTGGAAATCAAAATTACGAACACTGCAGACAAATTCCTTTAAAATCCTTTTCAAGAACAGAGTGCTTCATTTTAACCTTTTACGGTGCTTGCTTGATAATACTACACAGGCCTCCATCAAAGTATTTTGTATTCTGCTCTCTTGGAAAAGGTTGAATGATTACTCATAGGAACCACATATGAGGTTCAAGTTGTTTATTTACTGAAAACCACTGTTAGCATTCTCTCTCATGTGGCAGGGCCAACACCTGGCAATATTTAGGGTGATTTATAGCACTCTCATCCGTTCTTATTCCCAGACTTACTGGAAACTCCCTTGTGTTAAAAGCTTCACTGGCCCGCATGTCCCCCTAACCACACTTCCTCTCCTTGGGCTCTCTCCAGACTCATTCACTGCGTCTTCTCCAGTTAGCAGGTCTCTCTGGCCACCTCCCATCTCTAACCAAGATAGTTTGGTAGACAAGGCTATCTGGCCAGTGTCTCCTCCTGTCTTCTTCACGGTGGCAGGCACCTCGCTCTAAAATCGAGCCCTTCCCAGGCAGGGTGAGCCTACTCTTTACTCAAGATATATCATCCTGTCCATCACAATCTTTTCAGACATTTGGGGCTCTGCTGACTTCTTGGCCCCGTTCCTAAGCTCCTGGTTTCCCTTGCTTCCTTCTCTATTTTTCTCATCTTTCTGGTCAACATTGGTCATTTCAAGTCTTAAGACTATAAGACTACTCACCCATAGACACAAAAATACTGGAAATAGAATACTCTACATAAAAAAAAAAAATACAAAAAAAATATTGGAAATAGAATACTCTACAGAATGGTAGAGAAGGCTGATTTTATAAAAGCATTAATAGATATGCAGCAGGTTTTCTAATCTATAGGAACGAGTAAGCAATAGGAAGTATTGTATTCTCTAAACTAACAGTTGCAGCTAACCCTTTACCTGAGTCACTGGCAATTCAGGATCCGGTTCCTGGAAAGCATTAAGAAGGTAGTAAACATTTTTAGGAAATACAGTTTCTAAAATAAAAAGTCTTAGTGATGAATTAAGTATTTGTAGACAGACTCAAACTCATTGAATAAAAATCCGAATATCAACTTTAATCTTTCTCCACAAGTACTCAAGAGTTCTGCATATACTAATACTAATATTGGTATTAGTGTGTTAACTAATATACACTGAAGAGTGCTGAATTTGCTATGATCAGAAAATTCTAATTGCTCGAACCTCATTTAAAGCACAGAGAAGTTATCTTAACTACTTGTTTAATGAAGACACAAAATCTCAGAAATTAAAAACAATTTTACAGCTATACCAAGGAAACACTTCCTTATATTCATGGTGGTTAAAGCATTCAGACTTTAATCACTTGGGGAGGAGGAAGAAAATCCACAACATACTATAAATCTTTCTACTCCACATAAATGGGATTAGCAGCTAAAAATAAAAAAGTAATTCCAACTGTAATGTGCTCCGAGAAATGTGTATGAATAGACTATGTCATACATATTAGTGTCAGGTGCTAACAAACTCAGGGTTTTTTCCTGTCCAAATTAAATAGAAATCCACTGGGGAAAAGTCAGACTTGTAACAAATTTATTTATGAAATAATCTATACTTCTATATCTACAGTTAGCAATCTGTGCTGAACACTTCACTGGCAGCATGTTTTATCAGGGAAGCTACTAAGAAAAAAGAGAAAGGGAAAAAAAAAAATCCTTCCTAGCCTTGCTTTCTACAGCTCTAAAACCCAAGGAGAATACTCAAAATATTTTTTAAAGAATATATTATGTGTGCAAGCAATGTTGAAGCCATCTGGTCACCATGCAAGGGTAAGCAATTTCTATAGCACGATACACGGTAGGAACACGAGAAGCAAAGATGAAGCTAGGCTACAAAAGCAAAGGCCCTGGAGGGTGGGATTTAGAGAATATTCGGCAAGCAGCTGAACCGAACACAAAACAGCAACTAAGAATACATGGCAGTTGGAGGTTTTCAATTCCAGCATGCATCAGGAAGATCTGGAAAAGCACAGATTGCCTAGAACCCACAGTCCATAATTAAAGAAACACACCGACACAGGCAATGAGATGACAGAGGAGTAACCCTTTCTATTCCTTCTTCTGTTTATTTGTATACATGTCTGTATGACCCATTATCTCACTTGAGTCTCATAACAACCACCGGAGGGAGGCAGGTGTTATCCATTTGACAGATAAGGAAACACATTCAGAGATGTCATGTAATTTGCTCAAGGTCACACAAAGAAGCCAGGCTCTTCCTTGCCAGTGCATCTAGGAGATTAAAAAATGAGTTCAAGATAATAAGGCAGGATTGAAGCGTCAAGTGTAGGAGAGATAGAAGATAAGTTCCACACAGGGAAAAAAAAAGTTTACCCATGGTGACTGCAGACAATACTTGAAAAGGAAAACAAAACACACAAGGGCTGGAAGCCTCTAATAGGAAGGAAAAGCTAGAGGCCTGTCATTCTGCCAAGGACAGGAAGATGCTTCCCAAAGTCAAACAGCAGCTCAGCCTCAGTGTTCTGATCACTGAGGAAGGCCTTCATGCTCTATCTGGTTCTTCTGCCCCACAGGAACACATCTGTGATTTGCCACACCACGAAGGTGAGGTGAGAAGGTCAGAGAAGATGGGCAAGTGTAAAGACAGGTGAGGTTGTGCAGATGGAAGATGGAGACAAGGCCCAAACAGGAAGTGAGGCCGAGATCACGATCATGTTAGTTCCACAAGCTTCCCCGGACATTCCTGCACCCTGCTAGGTGCTGAAAACATTCTGTGGGGAATGCACATAATTAAATAAATGCCAATACAATGTATGAAATGCTATATTCAAGTTATAGACCAGTTATAGACGACTTAGATGGAGAGGAGTAAAACAATAAGGGAGATAAGAAGGGTGTCAGAGAAAAAGAAAGATATTATTCCGGAAATTACTGAGTGCCAGTGATCTATGAACTATATTCATCATCATTTTTTTTTTTAAACAAATTCTTTTTTTTAACGTTTATTTATTTTTGAGACAGAGAGAGACAGAGCGTGAACAGGGGAGGGGCAGAGAGAGAGGGAGACAGAGAATCCGAAACAGGCTCCAGGCTCTGAGCTGTCAGCACAGAGCCCGACGCGGGGCTCGAACTCACAGACCGCGAGATCATGACCTGAGCCGAAGTCGGACACTTAACCGACCGAGCCACCCAGGCGCCCCCATCATCATTTTTTTTTTTTTTATGTTTATTTAGAGAGAGCTTGAGCAGGGGAGGAGTAGAAAGACAGGGAGAGAGAGAATCCCAAGCAGGCTCTGCACTGTCAGCACAGACGGTGACGCAGGGCTCGAACTGGCAAACAGAGAGATCATGACCTGAGCTGAAATCGAGAGTCGGATGCTTAATCGACTGAGCCACCCAGACGCCCCTGTTCAGCATCATTTTATCAATTTCACCGAACACTTTCCTCACAGACTCTTTCCAGATTACCAACAATCTTTTCAGAAAAAGATCAATGCCAGAATCCTACATGTAAATATCTCTAGCTATACAGAGACAATAGCAACTAACATTTTTGATCACTTACCATACATTAATGAGCTTAACCCTCACAACAACCCTTTGAGGTAGGTGTATTATCATCCCCATTTTACAGAGGAGAAAACTCTGAAGTCAAAGTGTACAGGCAGTATTTGAACCCAGACACTCTGCATCGAGAGCCCGCACTTTGCTGAGTATGTGAGATCATAGCAAGGCATGAAAACAGACTGCTGTAGGGTGTGCCAGACCAAGGCTGCGTATGACTGGCCTGGAGATCCATCAAGAGTAGCAGGATTAAGAAGGAAGAGTTAGGATGTTTTAATTTAGAGATAGGGCAAAACTTTTTTTTTTTTTTTTTTTTAAAGCACTGAGACTTTCACCTTTGGGTCTCTCAACTATAGTCTGTTATTTAAATTAATCCAACCAAATAGGGAACGGCAAGTTAGGTTCATTTGGTCTAGCAAATCATTTCCATGGGTATTGACAGAGTTGAGTACAAAGTTGTTGGGTACAAAATACCCTGGAGTCAGAAGGGCTGGGCTTGATCCTCAGGGAGCCACTTAGCTACGTGACCTTGAACGAGTCACACGACCTCTATAACCTAGTGCTCCTCTCGAATTGGAGCAAATAGTGTCTACTTCATAGCATAGTTTTAAAAATAAACCTTGGGGGGGGGGGGGGGGCGCCTGGGTGGCTCAGTCAGTTAAGTGTTTGACTTCGGCTCAGGTCATGATATCATGGCTCATGAGTTTGAGCCCTGCGTCGGGTTCTGTGCTGACAGCTAGGAGCCTGGAGCCTGTTTCAGATTCTGTGTGTGTATGTCTCTCTCTCCTTCTCTTTCTCTGCTCCTCCCCCACTAGTGCTCTGTCTCTCTCTCTCTCTCTCTCAAAAATAAATAAACTTTAAAAAATAAATAAATAAAATAAATAAACCTTGTATTTTTAAGAATATTTCATAGTTTGGAGGCCTTCCCCATATGCTATCATAATTAGTGAAGTGTAAGGTGGTCGCACTTTCAATAAGAAATATCAGTTGCACAATTTCTTTATAAAACCATTTCTATAATGACCAGAAAAGCCCCACACTCTCTATTACTTCCCTTTCCCAAACCCAGAACTAACTCCCACTTGTGTCTCATCAAATTAAAACTACCTTTTGACTCTCCTTCAGAGCAAGTAAGGGGACAGAGTGGAGTGACACAGCCTGGAACCAACAAATGCTCATTAGCATCAACTTCAATTCACATCAGTTTACTTCCTTCCTTCCTCCCCAGGGTAAGGCTTACTCTTAGGTCGTTGCTATTACTTCAGGGTATCAAATCTCTAGATAATTCTGAATGCGACTTCTTAATTGCCACCATTACTTACGCTGGCTCGTGAGTCTGACCCAGCTTGGCCCTGAAACTTCTGAGACATTATTCAGAAGTTAGCAGTCACACGAAGGAAAACAATGAAAGAGAACACAGAAATTGGTGGATATCAGAAGGTTTAGGGAGAATCCAAGGACCAACCAAGCAGCCAAGTAGGAATGTCATCTGTGTAATTCAGCAGGAATACAAATTCATAAAATGAACTCCATATAGAATCAAAAGATTAAGTCTGGCTTCGTCTCCATGGCCCCAAAGAGGAACTAAATTAGATAATCACACAGAAAGATTTGTTTGTTTGTTTGTTTTGCTTAGAGCACCAGATCATTGTCTCAATCAACTAATAACACAGAGCTCACTAGGGACCCCTGGTTCCATGTCTTTCCCTTAAGCCAGTGGCTTTCAGCCTTTTCTCCATCTTCAAGTCATTTACAATAATAACCCCTTCCTCTCTGTAACATATCTCATTATAAGTAGAGACTGGGGAGGAGAATGTGAATTTTTCCTGTTCTGATATATAGCCCCCGCTCCCACTCCCAGAATCACTGATTTTCGTAACTTGAAAATCTATCAGAAATCTACTCCATTAATAAAAGCATATTGTCTTAAAAACCTCACTGCCTGAAAAACCTGCACATTTTATGAACTGTTTAATTATAATGGAGCTAAAAAAAAAATTGGGGCTGGTTTTAAAGCCATGTATCTGACATATGGAACACAAGGAACAGTAATCAGATTAAGCAACTAATCAGGATGATGGACATGAGCTGTAAAAGCAAGCATTCCCTCTAGGTCACACCGCCGTGTGGAAGACCATTTTGCCTTTCTCCCTTTTATATCTTACAACTTATAAGCACTTTTTCAATCGTGATTTAAAGAACACTTTGAAAAAAGACAATGTCTCTCAAACTTCTTGTTCGTGCTGTATTTTATCAAACAGGGAAGCTACAATAAATTAACCAGTTATCTTTCTTTCTCTATATTCTCAAGAGATCAGAATCTTAAATGTCCTTCATGGTTACACACCATGCCCTTTTAAGTCTCACTATTCTGAATCTGGGAAAAACAGTTTACAATCCATCTTCTTCAAGAACCTTTCCACATTACCAAATACCATATTATTACAGTCAACAACCTATCCTTAAGTCTCTTTGTGTCCAAATAAAAATGTATGACTCTAAAGAAACATGCTATTTCATTGTATATCATACCTCTCTGGCCAACCTGACTACCCTGACTTTGGCAAGAATCAAAATTAAATAAAATCCAGATGTCCTAATGGAAAGTACAAAGCACGACCTAAGTATTTTTGATGATACTATACCAAAATTGTATCTCTTACAGGAGAAATAAATGTAGAAGACATAGTCTCAGAGGTGGACTTATCCCAAAAGGTTGATATATCAGAACCAAAAGAGGTTTTTTGGGAAGCTCTGTGGACCAACTTAAAGAAAGATTAACAAATAACAAATCACTTTAGAGAGGCTCTCCTCACCTGGCACAAAAATAAGCAAAACCAAAAGTGAAAAACAACATCTAAAACAAAAGCTATTTGGGGCATCTGGGTGGCTCAGTAGGTCAAGCTTCTGACTTAGGCTCCGGCCATGATCTATCTAGCCGTTAGTGAGTCAAGCCCCGCGTCAGGCTCTGGGCTGACAGCTCGGAGCCTGGAGCCTGCTTCCGATTCTGTGTCTCCCTCTCTCTCTGCCCCTCCCCCACTCATACTCAGTGTCTCTCTCTCTCAAAAATAAATAAACGTTAAAAAAAATTTTTTTAAGCTATTTTTGTTTTAGGGGCAGGAAAAAAAAAAGCAAAAATGAATCCATTTGACCCTCAGAAAAAAATATTTTAATTTCCTTGCTCTTCCACGTGTCCAGGAACTGCTTCAGAGTCATTCATTTGTACTAAAATCAGTTTGGTGGCACAGGAATGGTAATCGGAAGTTGTGGGGGAAAAGTACTCTGAAATGTTGAAGCCTCAAAAAATTCGTAAAGGTTAAAGGAGGATGTGAAGATAAACCATCTGACTGCAGAGCTGAGGACCATCTGCTTCTGCTCTGATCACATTTCTGTTAACTTTTCATAGATTGGTAGTCTCTCCGTCAATTACCTTCCTCCACTGAAACAAAGACAGCATCACAAGAAATCCCAATAACAAAATTACTATCAGAAACGCCCTCCTGGGGGCGCCTGGGTGGCCCAGTGGTTTGGGCTTGATTTTGGCTCAGGTCATGATCTTACCGTTCATGGGATCAAGCCCCAGGTTGGGCTCTGTGCTGACAGTGCAGAGCCTGCTTGGGATTCTCTCTCTCCCTCCCTCTCAGCCCCTCCCCTGCTCTCTCTCTCTCTCAAAATAAATCAACTTTAAAAAATAAAGGGAAGGGGCACCTGGGTGGCTTAATTTGTTAAGCGTCCAACTTCGGCTCAGGTCATGATCTCACGGTTTGTGGGTTCGAGCCCTGTGTCGGGCTCTGTGCTGACAGCTCAGAGCCTGGAGCCTGCTTCAGATTCTGTGTCTCCCTCTCTCTGACTCTCCCCTGCTCATGCTCTGTCTCTCTGTCTCTCTCTCTCAAGAATAAATAAATATTTTTTTAAAAAATTAAAAAAATAAAGGGAAGAATATTTCATTGTTCATTTTTAACATCTAACAGATAAAGAATAAATAAATATGAGAAATACATTTTTCTCATATCTCTTCCCAATTTGTTAAAATCAATTAAAAGCTTTTAATTCTGAAAGAATTCAATGTATATATTTCTGATAAACTGCATAAAGAAATCTCAGTGGGAAAAAGGAAAAAAGAAAGAAAGGAAAGAAGGAAAGAAGGAAAGAAGGAAAGAAGGAAGGAAGGAAGGAAGGAAGACTCTCCTGGAGGAATCTGGGAAGAATTTCCTTAATTGATTAAAAAAAAAAAAACAACAACTGGCCCTCAAATCAAGAAATGAATTAAGAATGTCCATAATGCAATTGCATTTATTTGAAAAGGTAAATATATGTTTAGGAACCTATGGGGCTGAGAATTAAGGATGGGAGTGGAGGGACACAAAGGTCAACTCTCATGTAGTGTTGGTAGGAATGTAAGTTGGTGCAGCCACTGTGGAAAACAGCATAGAGGTTCCTCAAAAAATTAAAAATAGAAATACCATATGATCCAGTAATTCCACTACCAGGTCTTTACCCAGAGAAAATGAAAATACTAATTTGAAAAGACAGATGCACTGTTGTATTTACTGCAGCATTATTTACAATACCCATGATATGGAAGCAACCATACAGATAGATGAATGGAAAAGGAAGATATGGTATATATGTACAATGGAATATTATGCAGCCATAAAAATTAGATCTTGCCATTTGCAACAACATGGATGGATCTTAGAGGGTATTACGCTAAGTGAAATAAGTCAGACAGAAAAAGACAAATACCATATGATTTCAGTTATATGTGGAATCTAAAAGACAAAACAAAAAGCAGAAATGGACCCAAATACAGAGAATAAACGGATGGTTGCCAGAGGGGAGGGTTGGAGAGGGATGGGCAAATGGGCGAAGGGGAGCCGGAGATACAGGCTTCCAGTTATGAAATGAATAAGTCATGGGAATAAAAGGTACAGCATAGGGTTTATGATCAGTGATATTGTAATAGCATGGTATGGTGACGGATGGTAGCTACACTTGGGGTGACCACCGCATAGTATAGAGAAGTTGAATCACTATGTTGTACACCTGAAACTAAGGTAACATGGTGTCAACTATATTCAAATTTTAAAAATTAAAAATTACCTAATTAAAAAGGAAAAACACACAGTGAAAAAACAGTGTTTAAAGGCTGGGTCAGAAAATAACTAACACATAAGTGAACCCTACAAACTTTTCAGCAGCCCTATCCAGCTATCAAAAGCCCGGTTTGGTGGGGTGCCTGGGGGGCTCCGTTGGTTAAAAGCTTCGGACTCTTGATTTTGGCTTGGGTCATGATCTCACGGTTCATGAGTTCGTGGAGCCTGCTTGGGATTCTCTCTCTTCCTCTCTCTGCCTCTTCCCTTCTCATGCTCTCTCTCAAGATAAATAAATAAAACTTAAAAATTTTTGGGGCGCCTGGGTGGCGCAGTCGGTTAAGCGTCCGACTTCAGCCAGGTCACGATCTCGCGGTCCGTGAGTTCGAGCCCCGCGTCAGGCTCTGGGCTGATGGCTCGGAGCCTGGAGCCTGTTTCCGATTCTGTGTCTCCCTCTCTCTCTCTGCCCCTCCCCCGTTCATGCTCTGTCTCTCTCTGTCCCAAAAATAAATAAAAAACGTTGAAAAAAAAAAAAAATTTTAAAGCCCAGTTTGATAAGGTAATATAAAGCTAAACTTCTATTCCCAATGAAATACTGCTCATTGTTCTGCCAATATATATATAGTTCCTACTTAAATAAACTACCTCAGCAAAACAAATAAAAAGGATTAGAAAGGAAAGGAGTATCATAAATTTCTTCTAGATCTGGTACTCATTCTCCTAAGCCTACTCTGATATTTACATCAAACCCATTAACAACCCCTGCTCATAACAAGAAAATAGTAATAAAGCATAACATTTTTTAATGTTTATGGCAGTAGACATTAATTATGTATCACATTATGGACCATTATTTCAAATCCACAGCAAATAGGACAATAGAATAGGCCAGGACCTAACAAAATCGACTGCCCTAATGATCTTAACCATGTCAAATGGTTAACCAATGACAACAGCAGTATTTCCCAATATAAACCTGTGTCTTTTTTTCTTCATTATCATTATCAAAATCACGGTTCTACCAAACATGCCTTGTAATAAGTCTTTAATCTTTCAAGAGGGCCAATAAGGCCTAATGACAGCTGTACAAGAAACCAAGTAAAAAGACACAAGCCCTTACCTTATTTAGCTGCTAATTCAGGAGACTGCAAAGCCCTAAATCTGTTTATCTTACTCTTCCTAGATAAAAAGGAGCAAGGTCCCTCTATGGCCCCATCTTCACCATTAATGAAAACACTTCTGCCTTGACCATGCACTTTCCAAAATGGCATCTCTCCAAAATAACAAGGGAGAAATCTATCTCTGTCTCCCCCATCCGCCCCCCACCCCGAAGGCACCAGGGATCAAGTAAGTTTCAGAATACTGTCTTTATCAAAATTAGATAGGTCACCTTCCTTCAGGACTTTCTAAAGCCTTTAATCCACAAGTATGTTAAAATTCTTTACCATTTAGCTAAAATCTTGAAAAAGGCACGGTAGATGGGAAAATGTACTGGGAAAAGTTGAGAAACACACAGCTTTGAAATATTAGGCTACATCGGGGCCAAAGAGGGAGCACAGTATGGACAAAGTAAATGGATTTATCAGCTTTGTAACTTTGGACAAATTACTTAACCCTGTGCCCCAGTGCACTTAATCTGTAAAACGGGTGAAACAGTACCAATTTCCTAAGAGGGATGAGGATTAAATGAGATGACTTCTAAAACCCTCCGAACCAAGCCTGACATAGAGTAAATACTCAATAAATGTTAGCTACTATTTTTGTTACCTATTTTGCAAGGTTATTCTAAGCATAGAAATACCCATAATTTACACAACTTAGTAAGCAGTAAGCACTCAACAAAGGTCATTTGGTTGAACACATATAAAATCCTGCTCACAGTGCCTAGCACAAACTAAATCTGAATTCACAGGCACAGTATTGTACTGAATGTGCTATGATTATATGTTATTAAGAGTATAGGATCTTAACCATTAATAAAAACACTGCTCCTTTGCTTATAACATTTCACCATGAGACTACATCTCCCTAGTACGGTAACAATGAAGATACCCAACCCTTGCCCACTGCCAAAAGAGTAGCAGAGGTCAAATAAGTTTCAGAACTATTGTATTGACAAAATTACATTTCTTTTCTTCAGAACCCAGAGGCTTTAGTATGAATCTTGAATCTTCAAGTAGGAAATATACTGTCCCCAGATGAATTTAGCGAGGAAACTTTCTGTCGCTAAGCAGCTCTTGGGCAACAGCTCTGTGGAACACAGAATGGAAACTACCCTAAATTAATGGAAAAACAGAAACAGCATGTAGAGCTCTTGCAAACCATTGTGCTTAGAGCAGTGCCCGGTCCATCGTAGGGTTTTAACAGACTTTTGTTGTACAAAACGAAAAGGGGTCAAGGTACTGTAACAGTTCCCAGACATAGTTGATTGTGGAATCCGGAACCTTGTTTTTTGTTTGTTTGTTTGTTTGTTTTGTTTTGAGTACCACCTGTGGGACTAACTGTGCCAAGAAACACGCTTGGAAAAATGCTTCCCTGTGGAAACACAGTCCTATTAATGAACACGAACTAACCCAAAAGAATCGAGCTTAGCATTCTCACTAACATGGATTGTTACAGGAGAGATGTTCTACCTATCTGAAAGTCTGTATGTTCACCTCAACAGGTTATCTGTCATCCACTTGCTCACATGCAACAAGGCAGAGCCTAATAACAGTATTCACACATAGGCCTCCACTTATGTAACTCCCCTCAATTCTCCTTTTTTTTTTTTTCCCTAATATCTCCAAGGCAACACTACTAAAGGAAAAGCTGGGAAACCAGCTTTTACTAGAAGCACTGACAAACTGCCACAGCTCTGCTCCTCTTCTCCCTTTTTCTCCAGGAACTACCTGCCACCGGTGTTGTTCCTCTCACACACAGTATATGGCCATCCTCACTCTCTTGATTTAATCTCTCACTTCATTTAAGAGAACAAAACTAAACTAGCACTGTAGTTTATTTAAGGTCTTTTAATCAATGCCATCATTCCTTCTTTCAGGGAAACTCTTTCCCCATCCCTCCCTCCTAATAGTAAATGTATCTCTTCCCCTCGTAGATTCTCATTTCTCTAACTTTGCATTTCCTGCCTCAAGTTGCACTCATGTCCCAGAATCAAAGCCTCCTTCACTCCCGGACAACAATCTTCACATGAAGTGGGAGGATCACAACGTTTGATCCAAATAACAACAACAACAACAACAACAACAACAATAAGGCAACTATTTCAACAAGAGGTGAGAAGTTACAGATCTTTATACATAATTGTTTTAGAAATTAATAACGCACACGCAGAGAACTTAAGAGCCCATCCATATGAAAGTATAAACGAATCATCAAAGTTCTGCACCAAAGTGAAATTCGGGACTTTTAAGTGTTCCTTTAAGAGACGCGTAAAGGAAAGGGACTGCTGAAGTTTGAGGAGGGGGCGGTTCTGGCACAGCACGCGGGGGTTCCGTGGGGACGCGGGGACGCCGCCCGAGGGGAGGTGCCGGTCACGGCTCTAGGGGATCTCGCGCCAGATGCCTGTGCTGACCACACGATCAACTTCGCCCCGGGCCTTTCACCCCGGGGCCCCCACGGGGCGGCCCCGGGACCCCCCAGGGCCCTCTGCCTCTCGCCGGGATCCACAGGGCCGACGGGGTCCGGCCGGTACCTGGTCATAAGGGGACTTCTCCAGCATCTGCGTGCACAGATCGGCGCAGAGCTGGAACTTCCTGCGCCTAAAATAGCTCCAGGCCAGGAGCAGCGGCTCCATCTCCGAGCCCATGGCGGCAGAGCGCGGCCCGCGAAGGACCGGAGCCGGGCCTGGGAGGGCGGGGTCGAGGAGCCAGAGGCGTCCAGCTCTGCCCGGCAACGCGCGGAGGCAGGGGCCTAGCCTGAGAGGTGCCCGCATCGCGCCTGAGAACAGGAAAAAGAAAACCCACCACGAGTCGAACTCAGCTACGAGGCTTGTCAAACCTTGGCTGCAGAAAGTGTGTACTTTTAAAAGATACATATTTCATTAACCTTGAGAAGAAGGCACCATGGCTAAATTAAGAGGTAGTGACTTAGACACCTCCGACTGGGGTCCTCCACTCTCCCAAAGGAGGACCGGTTGCCTAGCAGCGAAACGCTCTGCTTACTCTGCCAGTCTGAGAAAAATCCCAGGTGTTGACCCTACAACGGGTGTCCTACTCTTCCTTGCACGCTTTCCTGCCCCTATCATTTATCCTTCCAATTCTAGAAACACAAACATGAGACCAGTTTCTTCAATACCATACTGCCCACCAGAACCCAAGGATTCTAAAAGCCCTCAACAAATCTCAGTGTTCGAATAGAAAGGGTATTGGATACTGCTTAGTCCTATCGAGGCATTTTACAGATGAAAAACTGAGATCGGCTCAGAGAAGAGAAATTATTCACCCCAAATCGCATGAAGTTAGGGAGCGGGACTGTAATCTGGGCTACAGATTAGGCTGTTACAGATAGGCTGTTAATACCGCTATTATACAATGCATAAGGATTCCGGATTACACATTGGTGACTTTTTTACAAACAAAATGACATAACACAAAATTTTAAAAAGGAGCTTTTTGAAATGCCATCTCCAACCAATTGCTGTTTGTCAAATGCTTACTTGTGCGGAATGATTTCTTTAGGCACAATTCTGACTTCTCTCTAGAGATTTACACAGATACGAAAAAAGAAGTGTGACTGGGCTAAATCTAGGTAGACTTCGTTAGGAAGGGTATCTTTTTTCCTTGCCTCTTTCCTACCACAGTGGGAGAGGCAAGAGAGGAAAAATAATACTGAAGAAATTTCTGGTCAGGTCTAAATCTCCTTTTACAGATAAGAAACAACAACTCTTAGCAAAAATAAATCACTCACAGTTTTCTCAAACCACTAGGGTACCATAATGCAGACATTATATTTAATCCCAATATTTATATATTTCATAAATATCAAAATGAAACTACCTTTCTAACCTGACTAATGGGTTGGGAGTAGTTTTCTTCTCCTTACTAAGCAGTATTTCTTGTATTTCTTGAATTTTTGCTTTTTAGAAGCGAATAGTAATCAGGGTTTTTTCTTTTTTAAAAAATGTTTATTTATTTATTTTGAGAAGGAGAGAGAGAGAGCATGAGTGAGGAAGGGACAGAGAGAGACAGGGAGAGAGAGAATTCCAAGCAAGCTTTGTACTGTCAGAGCAGAGCCCTATGCAGGGCTCAATCCCACTAACCATGAGATCATGACCAGAGCCAAAATCAAGAGTCAGATGCTCAACCAACTGAGCCACCCAGGTGCCCCTATCCAGGTTTTGATTATTACAGTTATGTTTATTGTAATTAGTCCATTTTTGTTTCCCTCAAAGTGCTTCTAGAAATGTATTCTGTCCTAAGACAATAGCCTGTTGTTTCTGAGAGTCAGGTTGTAGGACTACACATGCTGGCAATTGCAATTGGGCTC
Organism: Panthera pardus; assembly: GCF_024362965.1. Taxonomy (NCBI): domain Eukaryota; kingdom Metazoa; phylum Chordata; class Mammalia; order Carnivora; family Felidae; genus Panthera; species Panthera pardus. The sequence continues at coordinate 124,248,611 of NW_026526810.1, read as the reverse complement.
AATATTTCAAAAGACTTTTTGTTTTCTGATACAATGTTGCTATGTAAGTGAGTCTCAACTCCAGCTCCATATTAGACAGATTTTTAAATAAAATTTTTATTTTAGAACAGATTTAGATTTATGAAAAAGTTGTAGAGCACAGAGAGTTCCTATATACTCCTCACCCACTTTCTCCTATTGTTAACATTTTATGTTAGTACAGTACATGTGTCACAATGAAGGAACCAATATTGACACGTTGCTATTAACTCCACGGTATATATGGATTTCAATAATTTTCCCCTGATATCCTTTTTCCATTCCAGGATCCCACTTTGGATACCTTATTACACTGAATTAGTAATGTAAGGGTTAAATTGTAGTGTTAGGGCTAACCTGTAGCCTTGAGAAATAACAGCTTTGTTTTAACACTGTAGGTTAAGAGATATCAACCTTATCCTATCAATCAAGGGAACAAAAGTTCAAGGAAAATCAACTGGATTAGTGTTTGATTGGATTGGGGCAAGGGCACGTCAGAACTGTTTCCACCCCCATCTGGAAACTATTTCTTTGTTCTGTTCCCAGGTGACGATAAGACGATGTGGTGGGCTATAAGAACTCTGTACCCCGGCTGTTCGGGCCGCACTCTGGTCAAGAGTGTCAGTCCTGATCGGTCTGCCTTGCCTCTCATTGCAATAAACTTTGTTGTGACTGTCACTGGTGCCCATAGCATTCTGTTTCAGGAGTCATGTGGGTGCAACAGTATGTCTCCTTTCTCTGATCTGTGGCAGTTTCTCAGGCTTTCCTTGTTTATGATGACCTTGACAGTTTTGAAGAGTACTAGTCAAGTATTTTGTAGAATATCTGGAAAACTTTTAAAAATACAGATACTCAAATTCCATCCTTCAAGATTCTGATTTAAATAGCTTGATGTAGAGCTAAAACGTCAGTTTTTTTGTTTTTCTTTTTAAGTTTCCTAGTTAATTCTACTAGGCAGCCAGGGTTGAACAACTATCATGTTGAGTTCCACATGGGCTTGCATATATTGAGATTATTGCCAACTTCCTAGACAAGAACAAGATTTTTATAAGTGGTAAAAATAAAGAGACATAAATATATAAGTATGGAACAAAAAAGAGGCATTAAAAATATTTTAGGACCATAATAATTCATATTAGCTTCTTTCAGAAGGCTGTTAATTTTTTTTTTTTCCTTTTAGAAAAGTCAAATGGAGGGGCGCCTGGGTGGCTTAGTCAGTTAAAGTGTCCGACTACGACTCAGGTCATGATGTCTCAGTTTGCGAGTTTGAGCCCCACATCAGACTCTGTGTAGACAGCTCAGAGCCTAAACCCTGCTTTGGATTCTGTGTCTCCCTCTCTCTGCCCCTCCCTGCTTGTGCGCACGCTCGCTCTCTCTCTCTCTCTCTCTCTCTCTCTCTCAAAAACAAATAAACATTAAAAAATTTAAGAAAAGAAAAGTCAAACGGCTGTGGAAAATTGTAGAATACATAGTAAATTGCAGGATATGAAGCACGTCTAAATGTAGCATAAACTGAGCCTTTAAAAGATTATACGGGGCGCCTGGGTGGCTCAGTCGGTTGAACGTCTGACTTCGGGTCAGGTCATGATCTCACAGTCCGTGAGTTCGAGCCCCGCGTCGGGCTCTGTGCTGACAGCTCAGAGCCTGGAGCCTGTTTCAGATTCTGTGTCTCCCTCTCTCTCTGACCCTCCCCTGTTCATGCTCTCTCTCTGTCTCAAAAATAAATAAATGTTAAAAAAAAAAAAAGATTATAAATTGTGTAAATTTTTAATTGTGTAAATATGTTAATTGATTATGTGAATGTGCAGATAGACTTTATTACATTTTTTTATAATTTCTAATCCATAATGCAGAAACCATTTTTTAATGTTTACTTATTTATTTTTGAGAGAGAAAGAACGCGTGCACAAGTGGGGGAAGGGCAGAGAGAGAGAGGGAGACACAGAATCCGAAGTAGCTCTGGGCTCTGAGCTTTGAGCACAGAGCCCGACTCAGGGCTCAAACCCACAAACCTGTGAGATCATGACCTGAGCTGAAGTCAGACACTTAACTGACTAAAGCCATCCAGGCACTCCAGAAACCACTTTTTTAAATGGCATGCTAGTAACAGGAAGAATATTAAATGTAACAGCTCCTAGCGAAAAGGGTAGATAGGACTTACTAGGGTCATTTTCAAACTGAGGAAAATGAAGCACAGAGAAACAACTTAATCCCTTTGAAAGAAAGGGTCAGTTTCCCAATCAGAGCTAGATCTCAGTTCCTGGATCCTTATCTTTTGCTCTCCAGCAACTACATATCCTTTTAGGTTAATTCTATTTAAAGTCAAATACTATAGATATGTAACTTTAATTGTCAAAAGTTAACTTTTCTTAAATGTTACATTGGTATTATTCAGGCCATTTAACGTTAACCCAAAAGAAAAGCAGTTAAACTGGGATCTTCTCTTAGTCAACAAGTATTTGTGTAGGCCCTGTGCTTGGTGATAAGAACAGCAGAGAGGAACAAGAGAGGTCTCCCGCCACAAAGACACTTAGAATAAAGAGTAGTTAGGGGAAAGAGCACTGAATTTGAGGTCAGACTTACTGGCTGTGTTTTCTCAGGCAAATTAGGAATCAATATAGGATGGTAGTTAAGAAGTCGGCTCTGGTGCTACATTTCCTATATTTGAACCCCTGACTCTCCCATGCACTAAATGTGGGGATCGTGGGCAAGTGGCTTAATAGTCCCATGCCTCAGATATGTGCTTCATCCATAATGTAAATGTTCTTTAAGAATTTTTTATTCTGCATTAAAGGACTAGAAAAACACACATGATGGATGAAACTCATAAGAAATGTTAACTATAGATAGTAAGTATGTCATAGACCTATAGGACATGCTAAACATAGAATAGACATTTATGTGTTAAACACATTAAGAGAATGAAAAAATGAGTGTTACTTGTAGACAGAAAGAGATGGAAAGCAAAATAAGCCTTAAATACTCATAAAGCATGGATCAGCTTTATCTACCTCAAATTGGCCACCCATTGGTATCATCCGTTCTAGCCCACTTGCCCTCTGCTTAAAATACATACCGTTGCTCATAAGGTTATCACAGAGCTATAACTGTAGCTGTGTATATTTGCCTCTTCTTCTCTCCAATAGAGCAAACATCTGGCACCACAGATCTTCCATCTCTAAACTTTCTTGCCTGCCCTTGACTCTGCTCCTTGTAACAACACCATCTGTGATAAAGAAAGGTGATGTAAAGAGAGTCAGGACACAGGAACTTTGAGCAAACCACAGGCCATGCGGTCCTTTCACCTATTTGCACTAAATATCTTAACCTATTCAATCCCATTCCCTTTGCTTCTCACTGTAGATTTTAAGTTGATTTAACAAACTAGCCATTTTGGTCTATGAGCCTTTCAATTTCAGGGCTTCCAGGATAAGCCCACTAGTTAGTGTACTTAGAAGCCACCATAGCATTTCCCCACTACATATCAAATGGGAATGAGGATGATGACTACGAGAACAATGATGATGACGGAATGACTATTTTATGGGATGGTTGTAGAGATCAAGCCAATTTCATTTAGGCAAGGCATAATTACATTGTCTATTCAAAAAACACAGAAACACATTGGGATGGAAACCAACAATGTATGCAACCAGGGATTGCCTCAATTTTCAGTCAGACACATTTATTACATCCTAGAGAAAGAGTATTTTGAGACAATACCAAAGAAACTGGAAGTCGTTCTTTTTTACCCATTCTTGAGAAAGTGCTTAATAAATACCTATTGATATTTTAGCAAAAAATTCTTTTGAATACACAGTATGAGATGCCAGGAATACAGAGTGAATAATGGAGGTGAACAAACAAGTACAATAGAAGGAGGTGGGAGCCATGATAAACCCAGGAAGGGACAAGGGTACGAGTGAAGGCACGGGGCTGGGTGATTTTACATCTTCTCCATGGTTGGTAAAGAGCTTTGTGGTCAGCAGCTCAGGGAAAGCTTCACAACATGAAATCATGTGATCAGGAAAGAAGATGTGGAAGGAAAGAAGCAAAGGTGGGCTCAAGCCAGATCATCAAGAGTATGGAACATCACAGAGTGGAATTTGCACATCCAATGAAAAACCACCAGGGAAATTTTACCAGAGAATAAGAACAACTTGGCTGATTTAGAGTGAAGGTAGGAAGATCACTTAGGATACTCCTGTCATAGTTAAGGTACGACATGCTGGAAGTAATGGACGCAAGAGGCAAACAAATGTCGAAGAAATAAAATCAGTAGAACTTGGACACTGATTGGATATGTGGAGGGCATTTGGCTAAGGAAAGAGAGAAAACTAGTCTAGTTCTCAGGTTTCCAAGTGGTGAGTGTACGGATAGGGGGGCCAGTCACCAAGATCAGAATGAAGGAGAAGGAATGGAGTGAGAAAAAATGAGAGTAGTTCAGTCTGGGGCATAATGATTTTATTGCCTCTGGGACAGCAGGATGGAGATGTTCTGTTGGTTACTGGAAACAGATGCACAGAAGAGGCCATGAAAACAGTTCAGTGATAGAGATAAAATTTGAGACTCACATAATTATATATCTGTTCATCAAAGGCAATGGAGAGAATGAGATTACCCCCATGGAGAGTTTGTGGAATGAGAAAAGAAAAGAACCAAAGACAGAACCATGCAGATTACTAACATTAAGAGACAGGTAATGAAAAGAGGAGAGATAAAACATACCAAGAAGGAATGCTCAGACATGTAAGAAACCAGATCTAAGAAGACCAGATGAGTGTGGGATCGTGAAGCCAAACTATAGAGAAAATTTCAAAAAAGAAGAAGCAGTTCAACCATGTTAAATTCTGAAAAGATACGATGAAAACTAAAATAAAAAATAAAAATAAATAAAAATAAAAATACCAGGTTTGGCCATAAGTCACCCATCTACAATATTTGTCTCCATTTGACTACAGTGGAGTCAAGAGAGAACAGGCAAAGAAATCTGCGTGTAATTAGTTGAGGTGAGAATCAGACCTAAGAAATAGACACACGAATAGAAGTTATTCTTTCAAGGAACAGTCACTCAAGCAAATGATTTAAAAATATTTGCAAAGCCACAGGCATGTGTTTGAATTAACAGAAGTTTTATACTTTGTGGTGGTTCACCATATAATAGATGCTGTGTTCAATTTTTTAAAGCTATAGGGCTCTGGGGTGCCTGGGTGGCTCAGTCGGTTAAGTGTCCAACTTCAGCTCAGGTCATGATCTCATGGTTTGTGAGTTAGAGCCACACATCAGGCTTTCTGCTTTCAGCCAGAGCCCGCTTCAGATCCTCTGTCCCCCTTCTCCCTCTCTGCCCCTCCCCTGCTCTCTCACTCTCTCTCTCAAAAATAAACTTAAAAAAAAAAAAAAAAAGCTATAGGGTTCTACTACTGACAATTGCATAAACCACTGATTCTGGGGTAGAAACTTTTCTCTAAAATGGATGTGATCTGAGGTAACATGTTTTTAGTCTTTTTGCTCAGGAAGAAGTGGTACTTTTATACTCCAGGACTCTACTGAAAAAGTGAACTCATTATTAGTACTAGTATGGGACTTATTCTACTATTTAAGCTTTTTTTTTTTTAAAGCCATTGAATGAATAATTCCCAGCAATATACAAGCAAATGCCATTCAATATTAAAGTAGGAGTCACTAACAGATTTATCTATTTACCAGTATAACAATGGCTACCATTTATTGAGCTCTTATTCTGGGTGGATTGGGCACAATATTAGGTTCTACACATGCTCTTAAGTCTCCTCACTAACTCTGCAAGCTTGGTACTATTATTGTCCCCATTCTACAGAAGAAGAACTAAGACTTGAAGTTAGTTGTTTGCTCAGTTATCCAGTGAGTCTGTGCACGAGGATTTAAATTTATGTGGAGTCAAGATCCTACACCCTTTACCAGATGAGCAACTTGTATTTTTTCAAAAGTACAAGATGCTCTAGTCACACTGAATTTCTCCCTATTCCCTCTATACTTGATGTACTTGAAGCATTCTGTGCCTTTGCACATAGCTGCAGTGTCTTATCTCCATCCCCCATGCCTTTTGTCTGGTTGGCATAGATCCAAGCCAACTTTCAACCCTATTTTGAACTCTACTGATTCTCCAAAGACCTATCTGCAAGATGCTCTCAGTACCCCTCTTATAAAACTTCTTATGCTACACTATAATATCTTTCTCCTTGTAGACTTTAATGTTATTCATCCCTTTCCCAGAAGCCTAGCATACGGTGCACACATGGCATAGACATTTCATAGATTCTTGGTGAATGAATGGCCAAATGAAGTTCAATAACTACTATACCAAATTCAAAATTGATGGTTACATTTTGAAATAAATAACTTAATCTTTGAATATGCATTGTGGCATCTATCTAAAGGCTTAGGGAACCAATTTAACCATGCCAAAACTTAGTGTCAAATAACTTGTTTTCATTAAAATACCAAAGCCTTTGGAGATCAGTCTATATTAATAGAGTCTACCTAAAGCAATTTGAAATTTCTTTTCAAAAAGAATTAAAAAGGGATAATCCTTAAAGGGAATAAAAGTCTGATTTTATAAAGACTGATTCTTGGTTTTTATTTTCTAAAATGATCCATTTAAAGATCTTATACATTTTTAAAGATAGCTTAAATATTATACAAGTTATCAGAAAGTTCACTTGCTTTAAGCTAGTGGATATTTTTTCTAATACTTTTCTATAATTCCAATATTACTAGGTAAATGTTTCTTAAGATCTCAAATAAGCCTTTTTTTTTTTTTTAGATAATTTCTTGGACACTTCACGTATCTTCTTGATACAATCAATCCTCTTGATAATTAGTTATTCACCAAGCATTTATTGAATGCCTACCGGTGCCAGGCACTTTCTAAGCTATGGGTACAGTGATTATTAGAGCAAAGACTCTCTCCTCTCATGGATGGGGAGAAGAGATTACGACTATTGGTAAACTAGTAATATACCTACCTTAAACCACAACCAACGTCATACTCAACAATATACCCTTAGAAGCATTCCCAGTAAAATCTGGAATAAGCGATGCTAGCACTACTGCTATTTAATACTGTTCAGAAAATTATAGCAATGCAATAAACAGAGTAAGAAGTTTGGCTATCAGAAAGGAAGAGCCAAGATATTATTGTTTGTCAGTTGTAGATAATTGTCTTTCTAGGAAACTTTGTTATTTAGAAAGTTCTTTTTTTTTTTAATGTTTATTTCATATTCCATAACTTCTTGGACCCTCTGATTCAATGATTTGAAATGCTACCTTCATTATATGCTAAATTCGAGTATAGAATAAATATTGTTTCTGGGTTGTGTGTTCAGGGTCATTGACATGAAGGTCAATATTTTTGAAAGTATAACACTGTTTTAATTTCTGTAGCTCTATTTACAAATCTTTACATTTTTTTCAAGTCCTCGAATTTATGTGAGGCTTTATTCATAGATAAACTATTTTCAGTTATGAAGTTAGTCACAATCCAATATTACTGGCATTTTAAGTACGTGAATAATGATTTTTCCTAATCTACTGGGAAATAGTCTCTTAATACTCTGCTCCTACTATAGTAAACTCCAAATCAAAAAAGCTCTATAAAACTAGTGACTTCCTTGAAAATAAAGAAAATGCTTCTCAATTTCTGCACATGAGCTACACTACATTAACCCCAAATTACTGACCATCTACCAAAATCTATTTTCTTCTTGTGGCTCTTGAATGAAGCTATTACCTGTTATTTTGGCAAAGGTCTTAAGAAAGTGAAAATACAATTATTAAATATTCCCCTTTATTCTAAATTTGCTTGTTTCAGTCTGAATTTCACACGCAATTACACATCTGCTCAGGTGAGCCATCTAGGTGTTCTTAGAAATATTTATCAAGTCCCTTTGATTCATATCACATACGACAGCCTAAACGATTTTAAACCAAGCACATAAAGAGAGGCTGATTACATTCAATTGCTTTTTCCATCAAGCTTCTTGTACTCTGAAAATCAGATTCTAAAGTCTGAGAATGAATTAATTTTCAACAATTGAAGTAGGCTTAGAACTCTGTTGGTATAAATTCTATTTATGTGACAGACAACCACTTCTGCCTCCATCTTGTCCTCATGCAGTTGAACATGATATGAAAGAGCACCTTCTTTCCAGTCATTGGTAAGGGGTCATACAGATTCTTTAAAAATCACTTAAAAAGGAAAATAAACCCAGGAGCTCCTGGATGGCTCAGTTGATTAAGCTTCCAACTGAAGCTCAGGTCGTGATCTTGTGGTTCGTGAGTTGGAGCCCCACATCGGGCTCACTGCTGTCAGCATAGAGCCTGCTTCCGTTCCACTGTCCCCCACTCTCTCTCTGCCCCTTCCCTGCTTGTTCTCTCTCTCTCTCTCTCTCTCTCTCTCTCTGAAAACAAATAAACTTTAAAAAAAAAAGGAAAAAGAGACCTAGATTCTTTTCACTAAAAAAAAAATGACAAAGATCAAAGCAAAATCTACCTATCCTATGACATTTATACATAGAGAATCCTAGTATAAATATTTAAAATATAAAATATAAACACAGTAAATTGGTGCAGCCACTATGGAAAACAGTATGGAGTTTCCTCAAAAAATTAAAAATAGAAATACCATGTAATCCAGTAATTCCACTACTGGATATTTACCTAAAGAAAATAAAAACACTGATATGAAAAGATATGTACACCCCTATGTTTACTGCAGCATTATTTATATTAGCCAAAATATGGAATCACCCTAAGTGTCCATCTATAGATGAGTGGATAAAGAAAATGTGGTGAATATATATATAGATGTATATAATGGAATATCACTCAGCCGTAAAAAAAGAATATCTTGCCATTTACAATAGGATAGACTTAGAAGGTATTATACCAAATGAAACAACTCAGAGAAAGACAAATACCTTATGATTTCACTTATATGTGGAATCTAAAAAAACAAAACGAGCAAATAAATAAACAAAAGCTCTAAACAAATAGACTCTAAATACGGAGAACAAACTGATGGTTGCCAGAGGGGAGGGAGTAGGGGAATGTGTAAAATTGGTGAAGGGGAGTGGGAGATATAGGCTTCTAGTTAATGAATGAATAAGTCAGAGGGATGAAAAGTACAGCATAGGAAATAAAGTCAACGATATTGTAATAGTGTTGTATGGGGACAGATGGTAACTAATCTTGTAAGCATAGCATAACATAAAGAGATGTCAAATCTCTATGTTATACAGTTGAAACCAGTGCGACATTGTCAACTATACTTCAATAAACTTCACATCTTAAAAATACAAAATAGAAGAACAGATTAAAAAAAAATTTTTTTTTAACGTTTATTTATTTTTGAGAGCCAGAGGGACAGAGTGCAAGCTGGGGAGGGGCAGAGAGAGAGGGGGACACAGAATCCAAAGCAGGCTCCAGGCTTTGAGCTGTCAGCATGTTGCCCGATGTGGGACTTGAACCCACAAACTGTGAGATCATGACCCAAGCCGAAGTCAGACACTTAACCGACTGAGCCACCCAGGCACCCCAAAAGAACAGATTTTTTTAAAATGCAGTATACACTGTATTATTACATCTCTGCTTTCTACTCTGACCAGCCACAAGGACATTTTATACATATATGAAAGGAGGGCAAAGAGTGAGAAAGTGTCTTTGATGTGGCTAGAACGCTGCTCATTTTTAAAAAATTAAGTTCTGGAATGTTCTAACACCACCATCCAAACTCCCCAGCAAGACCTAAAAGTCCTACAGCTCCTAGCTATTTCTCTGACCATATCTCATCCCCTTATCGACTTGCTTACTCCACTCACGTGACACTGGCCCCCTTGCTGGTCTTTGACTGGGCTTAGCGGGGCAATGTTGCACTTAGTCTTTGTAGACAGCCACATTCTTCCCCCAGATAACCTCTCAGTCACTTAATGAAGGGGTCCTTCACTCTGTCAATTCATGAAGGTCCCCACTGACGTGTCACTTCATTAAAGAGGTCCTCCCTACAAACCAGCCCCATCTCATTTCCCTGCCACTTTTTTCTCCATAGTACCTGACACCCCTTGGCATATTTCATAAGTATGTACATATACATTATCATCTATGTCTCTGCCCTCTCTTCTGCAGAATGCAAGCACCAAGAGTTGATACTTTGCTCTATCCTCAGTGCCTAAGGTAATGTTTGGCATATAATATGTCCTCAAAAAATATTTGCTGAATAAATTGCTTTCTTTCCAATAATGTTAGGCTAAATAATACAAGTTGTGGGTCACTATTTAGGTTTAAAGATCCAATTATTAATTAGCATGTTGATAAACATTAGCACTTGACAGTATGAATTATTCAATTGAACATAATGTCTATGCCTTCTCATAAAACCACATAGAAAATTGTCAAATCAAGAACCTCTGCAACTCTATCTCATTCTATTCATAATCTCTGGCCTTAGCCCTCTCTTTGCTGTTAGGGTCAATAGCAGAGTAGTCCCCTCACGGTATTCATTACTAGACAAATTTAGCAGAGAAATGAAGAGTCATCTACCCAGCAGACTGCCTACCCTCACTTACATCCTGACTGCCCATCCCTGAACCCCCACTGGCCCTTTTTTTAAAAACAATTTTTTTAATGGTTATTTATTTTTGAGAGTGTGAACAGGGGAGTGGGAGAGAGAGAGGGAGACACAGAATCTGGAGCAGGCTCCAGCCCCTGAGCTGTCAGCCCAGAGCCTTGATGCAGGGCTGGAACTCACCAACTGCGAGATCATGACCTGAGCCGAAGTCAGATACTTAATCAACAGAGCCACCCAGGAGCCCCTATAGGAAGTTTGAACCCCTACTGACATTTGAGAAGAGGAGGATGGCTAGCGGTGCATGGAGGAACATATTTTGTCTTCTTGTGAAAGTATCATATTTATGCTTACTGGCATTCCCCTTCCTTCCCTCAATATCCTAAAAAATTATCCACTTCACTCCGGAAGTTCTAAAGTTCTAAGCATTTGTAGGGTGGTGAATTACATTACACGACTCCTTTTCCTTCGGGATATTATGGCAGATTATATTATTATCCCCACTTATTCACTCCTCCCTTGCAAGAAGACTTAACATCCTCACCCATTGTTGCCATGTGATTCAACACTGAGTTGGCCCCCATTGACATTGGACCTGGCCATGTGACTTGCTGTGACCGATGGGTCATGGGCAGAAAAAGTATACTACATGCTCTAAAACTTTAAGAGCCTTTCCGTGGTTGGCTTTGCTCTTTTCCCTCTGCTCCTTCAGCCTGAGACCTAGAATGAGAAGAGATGTAAAGCAAAGTATAGCCAGGCCACGTCACTGTAGCTGACCCACAACTACCCTGACCCACAATGTGAACAGGAAAGAAATGTTGGTTATTGTAAACTACTGAGATGCTTGGATCATTTGTTATTGCAGCAAAGCTAATATCTTCATACTCTTCTTTTTTCTCCCATGATTAGAATTCAAATATCCATTTCTACAAAATTAACACGATGTGAAGAAGTCCCACATGAAGAACACTACTAATTTTACTGAAGGGCATATGAAAAGAAAAATAAACAAATAAAAAAATACCATGTTCCTAGATAGGTAGATTACACAGTGAAAAGTTTCAGTTCTCTTCAAATTAACCTATAAATTCAGGGTGTTTTCAGCAACTAGAATAGTTGAATCTGACATTCATCAGGAAGAACAGTCCCCCCCCCCAAAATTTTTGAGAAATGATACTAATGACCGTCTTGCCCTACAAGATATTAAAAAATGTACACGGATGCTATAGTAATCAAAATAAGATGGTACTAGAACAGGTTCACAAGTAGATGGATGGAATAGAATAGAAAAGCCAGAAATGGCTACATATATGTGATGATTTAACAGATGATAAACATGGTAGTTCCTCCCAACACTACCCAACCTGTTCTTTCTGAAATCATTCCGATCTCAGAAAATGGTACATCCATCTTTCCAGTTGCCTAGACCAAAAGCCTTACATATATGCTTATCTTCTCTTTCTTAAACACACACATCCAAATTCATTAGCCAAGCCTGTTAGTTCTACCTCAAAAATAGATCTAGAATCTACCTCTACTAAACCGCTTTGCCCCAACTATTCTTATCTCTTGTATCAATTACTGCTTTAGGCTCTTGGGACCTTTGACACTACTCAACACAGCAGCCAAAGTGACTCTTTCAAAATACCCTAAATCAGATCATGTCACTTCTTTCCTTAAAACCCCTCCAGTGTTGGCCATCTCACCTGGATTTGAAAGCCAAAGTTCTTAATGCTAACTCATAAGTCCCTAAACGATCTGCCCCCTCTTCCACCCCATTAGATAAGATCCGATCTTATCGAATGCCGCCTTACATTAGCTTATTATACTGGAGTCACTTGAGCTTCTATGCTAATCCTTAAGTGGATCAAACATGGTGCCATAACAGGTTATTTGCACTTACTCTTTTCTCTACCAAGAATGCTCTTTTCCTAGATATCCACGTGAATTGCTTCATCCCCTCCTTCATGTTCTACATCTAATGCTATCTTATTAGAGTGATCATCCCTGACCACCAAAATTAGTCACATAACTTTCCCAGTGCAAAATGAAAATGCAAGGTTTTTCATTTTCGGAATTTCAAGACAACAGAGCATTATAATATTGAACATTTGGAAAGATTCAAAGCTAACATGTATTTTTCTATCACTTATCAACTTGTACATCAAGCCACTAATTTTATTAGGAAGGAAGACAACTAATTTTTATTTACATAAAATATAAAACAACATAAATCTAGTTTTGTTTCTGTTACATACAGTAAGACACTCTCTATGATCATGTGTCAATCTCTTATAATTTGTCTACACAGTATTTCACAGGATATGAAGGAATGATCATAAGAAAAATTAATGGTGCTCAAAAATTGTATCAGATGATGTCAATGATTTAACAGTACACTTACTAAGTTTTTCTTAAAGGTATATTATGTTCAAAGGCTATAAACCCCTCAATTTATGATTATTGAGTTGAGAACCATCCTGTTTTCTTCCAAGTACAGAATGTTTTATTTCTGTCACTTTTTCTGAAATCAGTACTTAACCCATCTCATTTTTTATTTGTTTGTTATTATTTTTCCAGAAGGCCCATCTCATGATAACGTATAACTAACTTGGACTCGCATTGTATGGCACAGGTTTTCATGTAGATGTATTACCAGTGTGTGTGTGACATTGTTTGAAACAACCTTTACTCTTCACGTCTGAGAACAACCACCACAACAACATAATAATAAGCATTTTCTAAAACCTTTTTGAGATGCTGGCCTTCTTTTTGGTCTTCCAGTTCAAGTTCACTTATTGTCTAACAAACAAATCAATCAATACCATTGAATTATTTCAATTAAATCCCTTTTTTTTATTTAATTCCTGTTTTGAGAAGGATTATTAATTAGCCAAATGATTCCTTTTCTGGGGAATGTTCCACAACTCTTTGGTGAAATGAGCATATTACATATATGCCTTCTTAATTGACTACTTAACTACTTAACTTACTTAACTACTTAACTACTTCTGCAGCAAAGTTAGAATGTTAACACTGCTTTTCTTACATATAAAGTTTATCATCTAATTTCAAAATGTTAACAGCTTTCCCCATTCTGTCTAGTCTAGTCATCCACTCCAGTCTCTGCTTATGTCTCTACTTTTCAGCTAAAGTTCTAAGTTATTGTTCAAATTTGTTTTGAAGTTTTAATTTTAAATTTTTTCCCCAGTCCTGATCAAAAGAAAGGAAGAAATAACTCAGATAACTCACTGAATAATGACTTAAATGGGCCTATTTCTCTTGTGGTCTTCCAAGAGTCCTGTCACTATATCAACCCCATTAGAATGTGCATCAACAGAAATTATAAGATATTCATAAAGTTCGCTCTCCATAATTAGATTTTTACTCACAGGACTGGGTATTATCTGATATTTAAAAATTAATAGGAAAGGATAAAAAAAATCAACAACAAAGTTAATCTTCAGGAAAGGATGTGTTTTAAGATGTGCCAATGTTCAGTAGAGCTGTTTCAAGCCTGTGGAGGAACTCTGTCTCTTCCTCCCCATGAATACTAATAAAAGAATATGAACAAGTTGGAGAAGATAAAGTATATTTAGTCACTAAGCCAGAAGATCAACCAAGTAGGAAAGGCACAATTTTGAGGATGAGTTAACATGTCCCATTTGTTAACAGTATTTTTGAAGACCCTCGTGTACTCATGCTCTCATACATTTTGTAGAAATTGCTTGGAAAACATTCTTCAGGCATCCGGGAGCTTTTTTATATGGAGACCTTTACGAATTCCACTCAAGTGCCCCAATTGCAGAAGTATTATTGAAATTCCTCTAACTGGTATTGAATCTTTACCTGTTAATTTTGCATTAAGGGCTATTATGGAAAAGTACCAGCAAGAAGTCCGTCCAGATATCGTTACCTGTCCCGAACTTTACAGACAATATTAAGTGTTTACTGTCTCCTAGATAAAAAATTAGTTTGTGGTCATTGCCTTACCGTAGGTTAACGTCATGGTCATCCCATAGATGATCTTCAAGGTGCCTATCTGAAAGAAAAGGATACACCCCCAAAACTGCTTGAACAGTTAGTTAACTGACACACACTGGACAGATCTTACTCATCTTATCCAAAAACTGGAAGAACAGAAATCTCATTCAGAGAAGATGGTCCAAAGTGATAAGGTAGTTGTTCTCCAGTATTTTAAGGAGTTAGTGATACATTAGAACAGAAAAAATTTTTTTCTTAGCTGCTCTTGGTAAAGTTAGCAATCTGATTAATCAAGAATACACTCCACAAATTGAAAGAATGAAAGAAATATGAGAGCAGCAGCTTGAATTGATGACACTGACAACATCTTTACAGGAAGAGTCTCCACTGAAATTTCTTGGAAAAGTTGATGATATCCGCCAACACGTACAGATTTTGAAACAAAGACCGCTTCCTGATGTTCACCCTGTTGAAATTTATCCTCGAGTGAGCCAAATATTGAAAGAAGATTGGAGCAGAACAGAAATTGTACAAATTAAGAAACTTCTCAATCCTGAAATGAAAATTTCTTCAAAGAGGATGCCATGTTCCTGGCCTGATAAGGATGAAAAATAAGTCAAAGTTTTTAAGATTTTAAACATCGTTGTAGTTACATTAATTTCAGTGATACTGATGTTGATCCTCTTTTTTAACCAACACATAATAACCTGAAGTCTATCTTTTTACCAAAGTTTATCTAACAATTTGCATGATTTAAAGAATATGCTATGTCACACTTTATATTTGCTGAAGGAATTCATGTGGAAAATAGTTTCTCGTTGAAAATTCAAACCTGAATTGTTTAAATAGGCTTATTCTGTACAGCAGAGACTAACAACCATTGCTAAAGGGAGAAATAAGGTAGCATGGATAAACAGCAAACTAAACTATCCGAGTTGCAACAAATACAAATACCCAGAAATGTTAAACCATCCATACTTCTCTTAGATGAAAATGTGTCAGAGCTAGAAATGATACAGAATGTGTCTAAACTAGAATAATTATCTAGTAACTACTTAATTTAATACATTATCCCATTTTATTTGATTGAGGCTGACTTTATCCCTGTGACCTTGAAACACTTCTGTACCGATACTGTCTTTCAGCATGATTATTTCTTTTAGCATTATATGCCACAGTGGTTGGTTACTGTTGCAGTTCTTTATGTATACATAGCTTTTAGGTTAAAAGATGGCAAAATTGTTAAAATACATATATACCTTTATTTTGATGTGGCCCGAAGCCTCTAAATGGGCAAAACAAGGAGGGTGAGTAGAGGTTTTAATTCAAACAGCAGTCTAAAAGTAGTAAGGGATTGCATACATTAAGGATATTTCTGATCAAACATACATGATACATTAATGTATTTTAGATAAACATTGCATTAAATCTATCAACATTCATTCCTAACAAGTTATTGATTTTGGAAATGTGTTAGGGAACAATGACCTTTTCATATAATGATCTTACTTTATGGTTTGTGTAAATTTGACTTTTGGTTAGTGCTTTAGTCTTGCCGGTCAAATCCATTTTTGGATAAAAACCCTGAAAACACATTACTAGAATAATTGTTGATATATTCCATCCTCATTTGATTTAGGTGGCACCATGTTAACTATATTTGTCTTAAAGATGGTCTTAAGTTCTCTGCCATTTGCTTATGTGAATATCAAAGTACCAATAATTTAATCTTTTCTTCAATTTTGCTTAAATGGGAGTCTGTGTAGCTATTAAGTCAAATCCCTTTGATTAGTTCCCTTATTGTTAACAGGGACTGGAATTGTGCTTGTGGTAGGACTTTTGGCTCTTCTGTCCATGGAACCATAAGTATAAGGTTATTTGCTTTCCAGAAATTCCAAATTGGCTGTTGCTCTTGGATCCATTCCCTAGGAGCCCTACCTAGCTCAAAGACTTTCAGGCCCTATTAGGGAATGCTCCTGGTCCTAGATTACATATAAAATATAATGAATTAATACGGCTATAGTTCTAAAATACTCCTAATTTTTAATTAAAAAATTTTTTTTAGTGTTTATTTTTTTGAGAGAGACAGAGCATGAGCAGGCTCCAGGCTCTGAGCTGTCAGCATAGAGCTTGACATGGGGCTTGAACTCTCTAGCTATGAGATCATGACCTGAGCTGAAGTCAGATGCTCAACTGACTGAACCACCCAGGTGCCCCTACTGAGAATAAATCTTAACACAAAGATGGCTGGCTGTATTAAATCAAATTTATGATCAGAATCAGAATTATCTAGCACAATTAACAGTCGTGTGGGCAAAAAATATTTGGAGGGTATTAATGGAGGTGGAGGGGAGAGACATATTGAGGTATTGAAATAAACACAGCATAATAACTTTAGGCTGAAGTTGCATTAAATTTTAGTCACAACGTAAAAATGCCATGTACTTTTTGAGTACGTGCATTAGTAAGCACTGAAATTTGTTAACTGTTGTGGGTCAAGCACTTACTGAAGTAGGTATTAACTTCTACTTTTTATAGATAAAGAAACATACCCTAAAGTAATTTGCCCAAGGTCAAAAAGCCAGCATATGGGAGAACCCATGTATTATTTTGAGTTCTTACTCTCATGCTATCAAAACTTTAAGCCAATAGTTTTATTTTTATTAAATTAAAGCTTCTAATTTATGTCTAAGAATCATTTATAACTAAAAATTGAAGCATATACCTATGAACATTTTAGGTTTGACGTAAACATTTTGTAACTTGCCCATTCTTAGTAGACAAAAACTATTTACAAATTTTATATAGTATGCATGAACATAGTCCAGAATACAAATAACTGATTCTTATACATGCTCCTTCTGTTTGGTAATTCTTACCAGGAGTATGAAATTGTAAAATTTAAAGTATATAATCTTGATATATTTCTAAGTTTTATATACAACAAAATATTTTAATAAACTTATTTTGCTACAAAAAAAAGATGTGCTAATGTTCAAAATGCTTCATTGTGAACTTTAAAAAAAAAAGCAATTTCAGTATATAATAAACTAGTTGACTGTCCTTTGAACAAAGCCAATTATTCTAAAGAAAGATTTTTATCGTAAGCATTCATGGAAAATTCTCTATAGACTTCAATGAACATCGTGAACAAACTAAAGATACCGTCATATGCATTTTTGTCAGAGATCAAAATAACATATTCTAAATCAGTAGTTTATAATCTTTTTATTACCCCTCAAACACCTCTCATGAACAGCATGCCTTGAAAAATTATGTGAACCAAACTGCAAATATTAATTATCAATTTATTTTTCAACCCTTCTGAATCAAAGCTTTATATTATAATTTTCTGATTAGCTCCCCACAAGACAGTAATTAATTGCAACTTTATAGTGGAGAAACCTGGTAGGCACCAACTTAACCAAGTGACCAAAGTTGATATAACCAATAACAGAACAAATAGAAATCATCTGCCTCTGGATATGACGTACTAAGATGGACACACACTGCTTTTATTACTGCTAAAAATGTATAATGTGATCTAGTAATGAGGAAACATCAGACAAACCCCACTGAGGAACATTCAACAAAATAATCTGCATTCTTTAAAATGTCAAAATGTTGGAAGATAAAAAAGACCCAGAAACTTTTCCAGATTAAAAGAGACATGGAAATAAAAATGCAACATGTGAATAGGATCCTGGATCCTACTGAAAAATTTTTAAATTTTTCCTATAAAGGACATTAATTGGACAATGGGCAAAATTCGAATAACGTTTATAGATTAAATAACAGTAATGTATCAATGTTCATTTGCTCCTGCGCCACCCTCTGTTTTTAGTAATCTCTGCAGGATTGTAACAGAACAGGGTCTCTCTCTATGTTCTTGCCCTTGCCCCAGCCGACCATTGATGCTTGTCACTCATAAACTTGTGGTGGGAAATAGGGGAGATGTTCCTGGTCCTTTTTGTCCAGCCTCTTGGGCTTCGTCAGGCCTGTGAGTCTGGCCTGGCAGTTAGACTTTTTTAGTACTCCTGCCCTCTCCCCAGGACAGTCAAATGCTACCTTGTATCTCTGATCTTATTTGGGGGAGTTTTCTGTTCCCAGCCCAGTAGTATCAGACCTCTGCTTTGTGTTGGTATTTATACGGTATTCCTGGACCCAAGTGGATTTCCTGCACCTCCCTGAAAGCTGATAGATTTTGTAACTACCCCTCCCCTATCAGCAGTGGATCTTTGTCTGAGGCCCATGGTCCAGGTTAGTGGGCAGAGTTGTCTGCCTGTTCCCTAACAGCAGCCAACCACCTATCAGGCCTGTGTGCCTGTACCACAAAGGGGGCCACTGTCCATTTTTGTGCTCTCCCCCTGCTCTGATTTCTTCCTCATGAAAGCCCTCAAGGAGTTTATAGCTGCTAGGGGAGTCCAACATTAATGAATTGTGCAAGTAGGTGTAAAATTACAATTTTGATAAGTCTTTAAAAAACTTTTTTAACATTTATTTTTGAGAGAGAGACACACACACAGAGAGTGGGCACACGGGAGGCGCAGAGAGAGAGGGAGACACAGAATCCAAAGCAGGTTCCAGGCTCTGAGCTGTCAGCACAGAGCCAGACACGGGGCCCGAACTCATGAGCAGTGAGATCATGACCTGAGCTGAAGTCAGATGCTTAACCGACTGAGCCACCCAGGTGCCCATGACTTTGATAAGTATTATCAAAGTATTATAACTGGTGTTATAAGAGTGTATAAGAAGAGGAGTGATGTCCTCAGGCTATTCAGGAATCGACTCAGGAATGACTACAGAGTACCAGTCAACCAGATGAAGGGCCTAGAGGAAGATCAGCATATAGAAAAGCCCTGTGGCAAGGTAACATGACTTGTTCTAGGAAACAAAAGAAAACAAGAAGTCTAGGGTGGCAGGAGGGCCAAGAGAGTGGGAGAGGGTGTGAAATGAAGGTGGAGAAATAGGAGCCAGTCCCTAGTGGGCTTCCTGGCCTAGTTAAGGATTTGGTCTGTCTTTTAAAACAGTAGGGGGGCGCCTGGGTGGCGCAGTCGGTTAAGCGTCCAACTTCAGCCAGGTCACGATCTCGCGGTCCATGAGTTGGAGCCCCGAGTCAGGCTCTGGGCTGATGGCTCGGAGCCTGTTTCCGATTCTGTGTCTCCCTCTTTCTCTGCCCCTCCCCCGTTCATGCTCTGTCTCTCTCTGTCCCAAAAATAAATAAAAAACGTTGAAAAAAAAAATTAAAAAAAATAAAAATAAAAATAAAACAGTAGGAAGCCTCTGGAGAATTTCAAGTTCGTGTTGGTGGTGGTAGGGGGAGTAATTTTAATGAGATTTGCAAAAACTAATATTTAAGCAACATATAGTTCAGATCCTACAATGTTTATATTCTGCATATTGAAGACTTTGAGTTCTTGAAGATAAACCAGAATGTACTAGAAGGAACCACAAATAAGAGAGTAAATAAGATTCGAACTACTCAGTGATATGCCAGTATTTTGTATTTGGTTATAGAAAGGGCACTGGAAAGTGACCTCTCTACACTGTATTAGATGGAGGTAAGTTGTAATTCAAAAGAAATTTTACATTAGCTTATTTAGTCACATTTAATTACGTGGCCTTATATCGTGAAATAAATTACCAGCAAATCTATATTCAGAAACATTTAGTTTAGTTTTAAAGTAAGGTATAGTTTTAAAGGGCTACATAATATGTAAATCAAATATTTATTGAATCTCATAGGGTGCATAGAACAAAATAATGTAAAATGTAAAGATACTGCTTAGAGATAGTGTTTTATTTGCTGATTAAAGTACTTTCCTGCTATAGGAAACTCTGTGGCTTTGAAATATATATGGTATTTTACTCCTGTCTTTTATACATCCTGGCTTTATCTCTTTTTAGCTCCAATTATCATATCTCTTCTTTCTGGAACTGTGGTATCTACAACCAGACTGTGGCTGCCTTACCAGGAAATGTCCTCCTATATCAAAATCAGCTTCAGGCTAATCTTTTCATAAATACTTGGCAGCTAAGTTTATTTTTTTGCACAACCTATAGTAAATCTACTTTTGTTTCTTATCTTTCTTACATCTCTTTTTAAAATTAGAGTAGGTGGGGTGCCTGGGTGGCTCAGTCAGTTGAGCATCGGACTTTGGCTCAGGTCATGATCCCATGGTCCATGAGTTTGAGCCCCATATCCGGGTTTGTGCTGACAGCTCGGAGCCTGGAGCCTGCTTTGGATTCTGTGTCTCCCTCTTTTTGACCCTCCTCTGTTCATGCTCTGTCTCTCTCTGTCTCAAAAATAAATAAGCATTTAAAAATAAAAATAAAAAAATAGAGTAGGTGTTGATCAGTAGAATTCAATAAAGTCTCTTTTGATAAGAGCGTGATTATGATTATTTTGTAATTTTTAGGTACGGTATTTGATCTATTAAAATGTATATAGGGGCACCTGGGTGGCTCAGTCAGTTAAGCATCTGACTTCAGCTCAGGTCATGGTCTCATGGTTTGTGGGTTTGAGCCCTGCATTGGGCTTTGTGCTGACAGCTCAGAGCCTGGAGCCTGCTTCAGATTCTGTGTCTCCCTCTCTCACTATCCCTCTCCTGCTCACGTTCTCTCTCTCTCTCTCTCTCTCTCTCTCTCTGTCAAAAATAAAACATTAAAAAATGTATATATATATTTATATATAATTCACTTATTAACATACATTTTCACTTGTTTTTAAAGGTACTTATGTCTTTATCTTGTTTTCTTCTTTGGAACATAAATTTTTCAAAGCACAGACTGTGGGTTCATTTTCCTTGATCGCTCCTCCATAGTACCATAGTGATTCACACATGGGTGCTCCATTTATGTTTCACCATGATTATGGCAGTGGTTCTTAACCTTTTTCTTCCTGTGGCATGCTTTTGAACAATGGAAGTTTTGGTGATCTATTTGAAGGCATTACAAACATGAAGCGCCTTGAAACAAGTCAACAATAAAGAGAGTAATCAGTACTACTGTATATAATAATATCTTTCAGTATTTGTGCAAGCATCTATGGCCTTGAAGGTGTTCTATTAAAAGTTCATTGAGCAAAATGGTCTCACGTTTTCTTTATCAGATTGATGTTAAGATGTGCATCTTACTTCCTAATGGTAGCTAGTTATACAACTGCTGTGCTGAGGACCACAGGACACTTGGCATGTAACTATGCCGTCCAAATCTTTGCACTAAGAGACTTGACAAACTCTAGCATGGCTTTAATAGTTTAAGACCATGATTGTAGAATTACTCATCCCCCTTAAAACGCCTGCCCGAGAAAGCTCAATGCTGCCAGCAGTATTTACTGTTTGTTCCAGCCAACACCTGGTAATAGGGCCATGTTCTCCCTCTTAGAGCAGTTACTTTAGAAAGCTTGCAATTATATGTCCATTCTCTGCCCTTTGAGATGTAAATCTACCACCCCAAATTATTTCCTCAAGGACTGGAGAGTTGTCTCTTTGAAATGCAAGCATTCTGGGAGACAACTCTCACCCTCAGTCCCTGCATCTGCATAAATAATTTCCTAAAATTCAATATGATAAATATTAAATGGAGGATAAGGGACTAACTTTGGTGCCTGCCTTGCTTCAACTTGTACCGATACCTCCTGTCATAAAGATAGAAGTTTAATGGGACACCTGGGTGGCTCAGTTGGTTAAGCGTCCGACTTTGGCTCAGGCCGTGATCTCATAGTCTATGAGTTTGAGCCCTGCATCAGGCTCTGTGCTGACAGCTCAGAGCCTGGAGCCTCCTTTGGATTCTGTGTCTCCCTTTTTCTCTGACCCTCTCCTGCTCATGCTGTGCCTCTCTCTCTCTCTCTCTCTCTCTCTAAGTAAAGGTTAAAAAAAATTTTTTTTTAAGATAGAAGTTTATTTCTCCTCCAAATAAGCTCCACTTGACAAAGCCAGGTGTCCTAGTTATATGGACTAATGCCTCTTAACACCCTGCCATTCCTTTTCCTTAGCACACGCACACTTTTAAAAAATCGCTATCCTGGGGCACCTGGGTGGCTCAGTCGGTTAAGCATCCGACATCGTCTCAGTTCATGATCTCATGAGTTCAAGCCCCACGTCTGGCTCTCTGTTGTCATCACAGGGCCCGTTTTGGATCTTCTGTCCCTCTCTTTCTGCCCCTCCCCCACTCATTCTCTCCCTCTCTCTCTCTCTCTCTCTCTCTCTCTCAAATAAATAAACATTAAAAAATTCTCTATCCTTTTATTTCAGGGAAGTTGAGTTCAGTATACGCTGAACCCTCTTCCCTACTGCAATAATATTATTGATAAAATCTGTCCTCACTGCTTTAACTAGTGTCCAGTTTGTCTTTGACAATAATATATTGCATAACCTGCTTAAGTCAATGTTCGCAATTGCTGCAGAAATATATTTTATGTGTTGATCATGGTTTGGTAGCATTTGCACTCAGGAAGTAAGCACTTGGCTGCTGCCAGGTGGATCTATGTTAGGAGACAATATTTCATGGTTCTCCTGTGCTTTTGCACATCTTGTTTGCAGAGGCACTGACTGCCTTTGTCCCAGACCAGCTTCTCAGGGATGTCTGTGTGGTAAACAACCTTGGAAGATAAAGACAGCATCTCTCTCTCTGGAGCAAAGGGCAGGTTTATTTATTGTCCAGTATAGTAAAGATCACATCTCCCTTGTGGACAAGGGTTAAAGAGGCTTATTGCCCATTATAATAGACTTAGGATCTCTGACCTTGGTTGAAATTCCTCTCCTTAATGCAACTCATTGTGTGTGCAATTACTATCGGGCCCCCTTTATGATACTCTGTGGGAATTGGGGCTCTCTGAGCCCATGGCCCAGAGATCACAGAAGAAGCTGGGTGATGCAACATGGAAGTGTGGGCATACCCACCATGAGGTAAGCCTCAACCAGTGGGAGAGGAGGGGGCTGGACAAATAAATGACCCCTCTTTCCTCTTTCTTCTTTTCTCTCCATTTTCTAAATCCTGATTTAAAAAATCTTTTTCAATATTCTATTACAGGAAATTTCCAATGTTACCAAAATTTATTTGAAAACCTAATTTTCAATGGTTTATAATATTTTTCATATGGGCTGAATCTTTTTACTTAAAGTTTTCCCTATGGTTGGACAGTTAGGTTTCTTTAATTTTATTGTTCTAAATTATGCCATCGGAAATATTTTGGTGCACGAATCTTGATCTGCATTTTATTATTATTATTATTATTATTATTATTATTATTATTATTATTTTGCTATGACCGTTAGCTAGGTGAGAAATTAGTGAGTCATAGGATAAGGACATTTCAAGTCTTAAGATGTCTAAGTTGCTTCTAGAAAAATTTTTTGACATGGGAGTGGCCTGATCAGATCCATGATTTTTGCAGATAACAAAGGTTGCAGAATCTAGGGAATGGATAATTAGAATTCGAACTGAACTATGGCAATGGATATTGAGAGGGTGTGGATATAGAGATGGGAATGGAATTTAGAAATATTTCTAAAATAGAGTAGAAAGGAGTTGGTAACTGGGTATGGAAGATGAGAAACGGCAAGGAACTAAAGACAAATGCCTAGCTTTCCAACCCACCTAACTGGAGGAATACCAATGTTGTTAAAACAGAAAAAGAAGATGGCGGAGGGATATGGGGGCTGGGTTGCTCAATTAATTGAGCATCTGACTTGTTTTCTGCTTAGGTCATGATCTCACGGTTTGTGAGATCAAGCCTTGCATTGGGCTCTGTGCTGACAGCACGGAACCTGATTGGGATTCTCTCTCTGTCCCTCTCTCTCTCTGCCCATGCCCTGCCTTCTCTCTCTCTCTCAGGAAAAAATAAACATTAAAAAAAAGAAGATGGCAAGGTGCGTACAAGTGTAGAAGACAATTTGGTTGGAGACTACTTTTACTTGAATTATATACCAGTTTTTAGAGGCTTTAGGTGAAATCTAGCCAAGTATTTGAAATATGGTTGCTGATGGACAAAATCTGTTGCTTTGGCATCTGGGCCTATCTCTAGAATTGTTTTAGAGGAGGGTATTTGGGTGGCAATCTGTTAGAAAAAGTTTTGTCTCAAAGATGCATTTATTTACCAGACACCTGTTATTTTTCAAAAATTTAGATTGCATGTGTATTTAGTTAGGTAAGTGGATGTTGGGTAATACTAAAGCAACAAGTCAAGCCTGGGTAGCCACTGCTGGCTTCCATTCCTTCTTATTCTGGTAATAATGACTTCAATTTTCCTTGGGAGCATTAACCCTCTCCCATTCTCCCCTCCTATGGTTTTAGCACACTTGGCACTACTCTATGGATCCAGGCGTTGGGCACGTATCTAAACTCAGCCAATCGGAGACAATGGAGCTGAAGTCTAGGAGTTTCCAGGGGAACTGAAAAAAAAAAAAAAAAAGCTCTTTCCATAGGGACTGCTAAGGAAATATGTTGTAGAATTGGAGCTGTTGGCAGCTATTTTGCTTGTCTGGTAATGGAGTCAACCCAAAGGAAAACAGAATGGATGACCTGGCTCCAAACACGTCACTTGAGCCCTAAGATCCAAATGCATTGATGCCAGTTACAGTTTCAGTCCTATGTGGCATTAAAATTCCTTTTCTTAAGCCATTTTGAGTGGGTTTCTGTCATATACAGCCACAGAAGTGCTGACAAATATGGTATAGGGGATCAGAAGAAGGTTCAAGTTTTCAAAAGCTTCAACAATTCAAGATAAAACTAAGAAGAATCCTATTGTGACTACACAAGTGTTCTCTTTTATATTTAGTGGCTGAAATGTATGGAATGTCTACTGTAGTGCCAGGCACTGTGTTAGGCTCTATACGTACAGGTTAATTATAGGTTAATTAAAGGTTAATTATACAGGTTAATTAAAGGTATAGTTACAGAAATATATTTACGTACAGCTTATTAAAATATGAAAATAATTCATAAATGGGCTGAATTAGCTAGCTACGATTAACATAAATTTTGACTTCTGTATTTTGTATATTTTGCCTTATATTTCTTTTGTAAACCTGAGGGTAGTTCAAATCATTAGCCAGCAAGTAATTTGTTGTTTACTTTAATTTTAGAAATATTTCAAATATTTGGAATATAAAGCTCCATACTAAGAACTCAAGTTTCGTGACATAGATTACCAAAGGGCATGGGAGCTTTTATTTAAAATGTTTAATAAATGTCCACTTGTTGATGTATAGAGTTTTGGGGGTCGGTCTTTCTCTTGCATCCTTATTTGTAGTACCTTCAAAAGTTACTGATGGTGTGGCATCTTATCTAGTAATACAAGCTTGATTAAGCTTTATGATGTGATATTAGTGAAAACAGATTATATAAAGTTGTAGGAGTAAGAACTAATCAGGTTTGGGTTTTTTCCTGTAATATCCATGAAGGTTTCTTTTTTTTTTTTTAGCCATCTTTGTGCCTCAACTGTCTATTTGGTCTTCAGTTGTCAGTTGAGGATGCTTTAATTAAGAATGTTTTTGCTTCACACTCCACCCTTGGGTCATTAAAAATTGTTATGGAAAATATGATAATGGAAAAATAAATTATTTAAATCTGTTATTAATATGAGTATTTAAATATGTAACACGGGATCCATAAGACATTGTACTGAAAAATCTGAATCGGAACAAAGTACTTCTTATTCTTCACCATGCTGCATCTCATAAAAATTACATAGAACTAGCAATTGATGTACCACAAATATAGAGCGAGAAAATATTTCGTCTTTTCTAAGTTCACTGCTTAAATTTAGATAATCAGCAAGTTTTTCTTTTTCTCAACAGGGGTTTTCAGGGAACTCACTAGTGAGTTAGCAAACATATTCCTAAGAAAAAGACAAAAAACAAAACAAATACAGGTGATAAAGAGAAATTGTATGTGCCTTTGTCCAGAGAACCTCATAGAGGACTTTTTATGGCTTCAGAGCCACTTCTCAGGCCTGAGTTCTCTTTTCTTTCCAGCAGGTGTTCAATCTGAATTCCTTTTCTCCTTCTGCTGAGATTGTTGTTATCTGAGTCAAAAACAAGCTGTGAAGTGAGGCCCACTTCCCCCCAAGCTTGTTCACCACTCCCTTTTAATTTTTGGCTGCTCTGGAAATTAGGACAAGGGCCCATTTCATTACAAAAGTTTTATAGCTAATCACTGAGAATAACAAAAATAACAAGCTTGAGGACTTCTGAAAGGTCAGAAACTTTATGAAGTCCTTACAGTGTTTCTTTCCTGCATCACACTCCCTCACTACCCTATATATATCGTGAAATACAGGGCATTTGATTTTTACTTCCAACCTTTCTGGGGGAGTTCACAAATCTGCTCAACCTTCAGAATTTACTTTTCATGAACTTTGTGTAAATTCCTTGCTCTGAGATGGTGTTTCCCTGCCTGTATACTAGAAGTCACAACCAAAAGGTGGAAAGGTATCTCTTGTCTCAAGTTGGTAATTTGCATCTTTGAAGAAGCAGAGGAAGCAGGTAACATCCATTCCAAGGTACAGGTACCCTATAGGAAACACCTTTGTGTAGACACATTTCTTGAAAGGATACTAGTTTATTATAGTTCTTGTCAGATTTTCAAGTTTTGGTATTTCCCAGGGAAACCGAAACTGATTTTTTAGACATAGAGGACTCATATTAGTATTTTTTTGTTATAAACCTTGTGGCTATCATCCTGCACTTAAAACCTTTAAAAGTATGGATTTCAAATTATTTTTACAAGTATTGTAATCCTGTGAGGGGGGGGGCACTTAGAAAACTGAGTAGGAGAGGAACTGACATAGTGAGGAATTCATTGCTTCCAGTATTTTTGTTTCAGTCACATTCTCCATTATCACAATACTCAAGCCATCTTACTTCACCATTGCTACAATGCAAGAAATATCAACAGTTTATTGGTATGCAAAATAGGAACTAAAAAATAAATTCAGGTACCATAGCTATTTATTAAGAAATCGGACCTAGTGTGTCATTTTACGATCTACATCAGTTTTAAGGTCACCTGCACAAATAAGAAAATGTACACTTAGAAAGTCAGGCTTTATCTCCAATGTCTGGTATAGTGAGCAGCATGAAGCAGTAAGAAACAAACAACACGCGCGCGCGCGTACACGCGCTAAGTACCAGGGAAAAAATGAGATTAGCATCCTGGGGTTGATTCTCCCAGGCAAAGACATAGCCCAGACAGGGCCTTTCGAGACAGGCGCTTCCCCTACTCCCAGTAGTAGGAGGTGGAGGGTCGCCGATGGTCCGCGCGGGGTCTGGGCAGCTTCGCAAGGGCTCAGCGCGTGAAGGAGGCTGGGGAAGCTCGGGTGCTAGTCTCTGGGGAAGAGCGACCCGGCTGAGGTCCCCCGGAGCTAGCGGTGCCCTTACGGTCCCCAGTTGAGAAGGGCGGGGCGAAACGGGCGGGGGCGGCGACGGCGGCGGCGGCGGGGGGCGGGGCCGCGCGAGGCCGCGCCGCCGCTTTTCTCAGCTCGGGGTCGCGCGGCGCGGGCCCGCCGGGCTGGGGAAAGAGGCCGCGGCCGGGCGCGAACGCCGCAGGTGACCCGGGCGGGGAGCAGGCTGCGCGGGCGGCTGCTGAGGAGTGAAGGCGGGGGGCGGAACCTCGCTCGGCTCCGCTCACAGCCTGGGCGCTGCGGGCTGCGGAGACGAGCCGAGCTGAGGCGGGAGAAGGGGCGCGAGACACCCCACTTGACGGCCGGCGGCGCCCGCGGCCCTCAGAATGTTCCGCGAGGCGAGGGTTCTCCTCCCGCCCGTGGGCTGAGGCGGCGGCGGCAGAGGCCAGAAGGAGCGACATGCACCTGTCCGGCGCGGCTTAGAGGTCGCGGCAGGCGGGAAGTCCCGGCCGCCAGCGGGAGGGCTTTCTTGGCCGGGCCGCGGCCGCCTGCCGCTGCCGCGGGCCCAAGCCGGAGCGGCGGGGTGGGCGCCCCGACATGGCGGCCCGGAGCGCCCCGAACTGCCACCTGCGACTCGAGTGGGTGTACGGCTACCGGGGCCACCAGTGCCGCAACAACCTCTACTACACGGCGGCCAAGGAGATCGTGTACTTCGTGGCCGGCGTCGGCGTGGTGTACAGCCCGCGGGAGCACCGGCAGAAGTTCTACCGGGGCCACAGCGACGACATCATCAGGTACGGGGGAGGGGGGCGGCCGTCGCCCGTGCGAACCGCTCGCGGAGTTGGCACTTGCGCGTCATTCCGGGTGCGGTGACCCGCTGCTGCAGGGAGCATCACCCCGGACGGAAACCCACCAGTGTCTTGTCCCGGATCCACCCTGGTGACACCCGGCGAACCCCTTTCCGTCTCGGTGTTCTAGAGTCTCTCCCTTGCGTCGGTGCGGAGCCACCGGGCGTTCGGTTTTATGGCTTTGTGCCCTTCTCCCTCCTTCGAATTTATGAAAACTGCAAAAAGGTTATTTTGGTAGCGGTTTACTCCTTTAAATCCCGTCAGAGATTTCTTATTAAACGAATTCCGAGAGGGCCCGGGAGAAATCCTTTACCTAATGGGAAACTGATAAAGGCACCGCAAGCTGTGGGCTCTCAAATACTGGTCCTGGGAAGCGCCCCCAGTAGCATCCTGGAGGGCACTCACCTCCTGGCCATAATGATTAGTTCGGGTTTCACTGCCTCCTGTTATCAGATAGAAGAGAAACCCCGGCAGCCTTCAGGTGATTCATTGGAAATTAAAAATCTGCACACCTAAGGGCACTTTGGTGGGGGGGGGTGGGGGGGTGGGGTTCAGCTGAACAAGCAGCTGAAAGTGAGTCTACTGATTTCCAATTCTCATTTCCTCTCAAGGACTCCTGAATAGATTTAGCGTTTTTTATTTAAATCACTTTTTTTTTTTTTGCATTGTAATTCTGTTTTCAATGCTTGTTTACATTTTAGTGAGCCGGTATATTTGAAATGTAATTTCCAATCAGTGTCTCCGCAGGACTTTTCCGACAAAGTTAAAAGCTGCAGAAATTCTCCTAGGCTATCGGTTATGCTTCAAGCACAGCATTTTTGTCCTTGACAGGAGAATACCTTTTAAAACATTCTGGGAATGTGTTTGTGGGCTGCTGCTTTTTTTTTTTTTTTTTTTTTTTTAACAAGAGATTCTGTGATTTGACTTGATTACTAAGTTATACTCCCTTCTTTATGTTCCACAGGATTTAAATCGGGCATTTGAAATCCAGTAGCTTGGTTTGGTGTTTTGTAGGCAAGATGCTCTGGCACTTGAATTCTGTAAATAACAGAGTTGTACTGCTAGTTTGCATGTCTGTGCCTGTGTGGTTTGTAAACGGGAAAAGGGGGCCTAAAGGTAGAGCAAGATGGAGTAAAGATAAGGACAGCAGAAATTGACATTCTGGAATAGGGAATGAGGTGGTATTTTTGTTCGTTGCTTGTGATTCACCCCAAGAGTAGAATGTGCCCCAGTTCTTTGTCGTTTTCCCTAATAGTTTCCGCTTTCTCTCTTTTTTCTTGTGTTGGGTCTCTCACAATACAGGGAGGGTAGCTTTAGTTAGCTGAAGCAGCCTCAGCTGAAGCCTTCTTCCGGATAGTATGTTTGTCGGGTTGAATTCGGTAGGTGTGATGGGTGTGAAGGATTTTGAGGTCTTCTCATGGTGCACTTCTATTGTTTTTACTTCTTGGTAGTTGAGAGCAGGATGGTACTAAGGCCTTCTGAAACTACATATGGTGTATTTGACAGGGATAAATGATGTTGTGTTTATCCTGCAGCAATTAAAGCTATATTATATGTCACACTGAGTTTTTATAATTGTGTTTCAGTAAACATATATATATCTGACTAATTTTTGCCATAAATGGATGCATGCTTATGATTTTATGCAAATGATTCATCCTTAAAATAATTTCTAACAAGAAGGTTTCCCCAAAAATTGCAGTGGGGTACTAAAATCTGAATCATGTAGTATCTTGAAATTGGTGGCATATATTTAATACAGTATCAAGATTATAACATAAACATCAGTGAATGAAAGGGCTCTGGAAATTTTATTTCAGCCAATAATGACACAAATCATTCTTGTGAAATAGATCCAACAGATTTTCAAACCTTTCAATTTGTTTTCAATTCAATGTTTGAAGCAGAAGTATAGAAACTACTCCAGTAACTTTTCAATTATGTCATAGCAGAAAATGTAATACTCATAAACGTGATACATGGTGGAAAACAATGTTCCTGCAAAGTTAGGTTTAGTAATAAAAAAGTCAATACTGTTTTTACTATATTTAGTTTCCATATTTGGTTGAAACTTGTGTAGAATTTATTGGTCAACTAGGACTTAGTCTGGGGCTAAGATTATTCCAGAATGAGCAGATTGTTCTTCTTAGATTTTGAAAACGTAGGTGCTATAGTAATTGTAAAGACTGATTCATGACCAGTCTGTCATGTGCTAACCAGTTCTCTCACCATTTTACTACATCTAGTATGGCCAGTGGTTCTGCCATGTGACTTGTCTTATTTTATCTGTGTTGCTTGTGGTTGTCTTCTTTTTGCCATATCTGTATATATACTTCTCTTGTAATTTATTCTTTAGTTATATTTATTTTAGTACTACAGATTTATGTAGAAATTCATTTCACTGTCAGAAATCATATAGGAGGGGCACCTGACTGGCTCAGGCAGAAGAACATGCGACTTTTGATCTCAGGGTTGTAAGTTTGAGCCCCACGCTGGGTGTAGAGATTATCTAAAAATAAAATCTTAAAAAAAATAATACAGGAATTTTAAGGTCACTTTTTCTTTCTTTTTTTTCCCTCCCTACTGTGTCTCAAGTTAAAATGATAATGATAAAATTCTCCAGCTGTTAACTGTTTATTACAGGTTTAAATTATAAAATAAAATAATTATAAAATATTCTAGACTACTGCCAGTTTTAGCACAAGAAGCACATCTATAGCTTGGTCTATATTTTGAAACTTTTCCCAGTTTTCTTCCCAAAGGATGAAATGACTTTAAAATTTTATTTTGCTAGTTACTTCCCAACACTTTTTGTCACGTTTGTTCTTGAAATGAATATTATTGACAGTTTTCAAATCACTTATCACCAGTGAAGACCACTCACTGATGGACTATAGTTAGCTTGGTGCATTTTGTTACTTGATTCTGGTTTTCTTGTGCACATGAACCTCCACATTGAACAGCCTATGCCCATTGTTTGTATATTTTCTAGGTACATAATTGAAGTTTTTTTTTTTTTTCCTAAACATGGTGAAAGTATCTCACAAGGTGATGATGAGACCAATACTTTGAAGGGAGTACCATATTATATGGTTGCAGTTTAGAATGATAATTATTCATTGCTTCTAGTATGACTTTTTTTTTCTTTAGACAAAATGAAAGGTGTATTAGCTCTTTCCTTCAATTGTGGTAGGTGGTGTCCTTAAGAAAGGAAACTGACCACCTGTGACCAATAAGAACCTGGTGAGTGAGGAGAAGCCTGGCCTTAAAGCTTTCCCTCCCAAATGGTGGCTGAGCAGTGGACTCTGATGGATTGGGGAGGGGGTGTGGGGAGGGGAGAGAAAAGGAAAAACTGATCAAGCCTCACCGTAATCTAGTAAAAGTGGTTTTTAACAGCTCTGTATTTATGGTATAGAAATTGAATTTATTTGGGGTGCCTGGATGGCTAAATTGGTTAAGCTTTTGATTCTTGACTTAAGCTCAGGTCACGATCTCAGGGTTTGTGAAATTGATCCCCCCATGGAGCTGAATGCTGACAGTGCAGAGCCTGCTTGGGATTCTCTCTCCCCTCTCTCTCTCTGTCTCAAAATAAATAAACATTAAAAAAAAGAAATTAAATAATACAAGTCAAATTCTTGTTGGAAAAGCAGTTCAGAATGTCTGATCATTTTATGGTGGATCAGGGTTTTTTTTTGTACCTTTTCATGGGTTTAAGATACAACTTTTTAAGGTCAGGAAGGAATTACTACAAATCTACCTGTTGTCTGCTTATGTGTTTTCAGATATATGGTCAATATTTCTCAAACCAGGCTGATTATCAGAATCCTTTAAAGAGCTTTTTGCCAATTTTCTAGACTTTTCCTTAGGTGCACTAAGTCAGAATCCTCTATATATAGTTGGAGCCCGGAAATCTTTTTAAAGTGCCCCAGATAATCCTGTTTGGGAAGAAAACTGCCAGTCTGTATCCTAAAACATGCATGACTAGAATTCTCAACAAAAAAGCAATTTGAAAAATGAGTATAAACCCTCCCTTCAAAGCTGGTACCATAATTTTCTTAAGCACTGTGTAATATTTAGAAGCAGTAATTCCAAAAATATTAGAATGTATACAGAATATACACTAGAATATATACAGGACATAAAATGTCCCTGTGTTTAAGTTACTAGAATTTGGTGAGTTTAACTTTCACAGACAGTATAATTCTATTCTGTAAGATTTCATGTTATGTCTCTGAATATAAAAATATTTATGGTTGTTTTACAAACACTGCATAGTTTAAGGGATAACATTAAGAGATGTTTTCAGAGAAAGGTGAAATTATCTGGGGGCACCTGGGTGGCTCAGTCAGTTGAGTGTCTGACTTTGGCTCAGGGCATGATCCCACAGTTCGTGAGTTCAAGCCCTGCATTGGGCTCTGTGCTGACAGCACGGAGACTGGAGCTTGCTTTTGAGTTCTGTGTCTCCCTCTGTCTCTGTGCCCCTCCCCTGCTCACGCTCTCTCTCTCTCTCTCTCAAAAATTAAAAAAAAACATGAAAAAAATTAAAAAGAATTATCTGGAATAACAGTTCAAGATATCATAAATGTAAATTAAATGTATCTTTATTGTTTACTTAAGGGAAAAGTCAGATTTTTAGGTTTGCATTATAATAACTATTGTTTTATAATGCCTCATTGAATATGCAGGGAACTAACAAAATATATTTTGGATATAAATTAAGGAAAACATGGAATAATAAATTCTTAGAACTATTAAGAACTTACTGTTCAAGGCCTTTTCATACCTCAAAGAAATACAGGTTTCCTCTGCTATCTGAAAGTAGCATGTTCCTATGAAACCTTTTATAAGCCAGAATGACATAAAGTGAAGAAGCAGTCACCATTCATTTATATGGAAAAATTTTTGTGCATTCCTAGATCCCAAAAATAACTTCTCTTTTCTTTTCTGAAGCAAAGAGAATAACTTCTCTTTGCTTTTCTATGCTTGGGACACATCTTGCTAATGGATGCACAAGATAAATTGAGATATAAAGCACAAATGCTCCCAGTCACAGTTCAGAACTATGACAGCTTGATGCTAGGATGCTGAATGTAGTTCCAAGCAAGGAGCTTGGTGGAGCCACTCTCCCTGGTTGGGGTACATGCTCTGTAACAGCTTGCAGTAAAACAAACACTGAATGCTGTTTTGCTTCTTGCCTTTTTTGTAAAAGCTGAACTCCTTTTCGGATTTCTTCAGTTAGCGGAAACAGGTACTAGTGTAGGTCTTTTGTGAGAGAGAGGTGGTGTAATATGAACTTTCAAAAAGCGGGAGTACCTGTATTTATTGAGCCTTAGTTTTGTGTAAAGGTCCTGTCTTAAGATAGTCAGAGTTTAAAGACACAGTCAATTAAAGAATTACTTAAAATACTACGTGTACTAGGGGTAGCATTGGTGTACATGTAATCTGGTATGCACATGGGGACATAACAGTTCACAGTGATGTTTCCTAGTGAATATATTACCTAAACTGGGTCTTTAAGGAAAACAGGAGGACATGTCATCAGAAGAAATGAGTGAAGGTGTAGCATTATGGAAATAGGTAATATCATATGCAGTGGTCTCGTGTTAAGAGAATATTTGAAAGAGTATTTGTACTCGCTATCTTCAGTTCTTTTTCTGCCATTCAGTCCTGGCTCTTCTCTGTTTCACCGTAGCAGCCCTTGTCAGGGTCACCAATGATGTCCACATTGCCACATTCAGTGGCTGGTTCTCTGTTCTCATCTTTTGATTTATCATCATCATTTGCCACAGTTGGTCACTCTCACCTCTTAAGACACTTTCTTCAGTGGCGTTTGGGACACATCTTAGTGTAGACATAGGTATTTCTTGGTTTACTTATTCTTTCAGCAAATATTTATTGAGTACCTGTTATTTGCCAGGGACTATTCTTTTTTTTTAATGTTTATTATTTTTGAGAGAGAGAGCACGAGCAGGGGAGGGGCGCGCGCGCGCGCGCACACACACACACACACACACACACACACACACACACACACACACACACAAAATCTGAAGCAGGCTCTAGGCTCTGAGCTGTCAGCAAAGAGCCCAACATGGGGCTTGAACCCAGGAACCATGAGATCATGACCTGAGCAGAAGTCAAACATTTAACCGACTGAGCCACCCAGGTGCCCCTAGGCTCTGTATTTTAACATTCTCAGGTAGTATGTGAACATATTAAAATTTGAAAAGCATGCTCTAGATCATTGGTTTTCAAAGTGTGTTCCTTTAACCAGCAGCATTAGCCTCACCTGAAAACTTGTTAGAACTACAGTTCTCAGGCTTCATTCTTACCTAATCAGGAACTTTAGGTAAGACTCAGCAGTCCATTTTAGTCACGTCCAGATGATACTGATGTAGTTTAAGTTTGAAAACACTGCTCTAGATTCCTGATTCTCAGCCCTGGCTACATATTAGAATCACTTGGACAGTCAAAAAACAAAGCAAACATAATAAAACCACCAATGACTGAGTCTCATCCCTGCAAATTCTGATTAATTTGTTTAGGATAGCTCCGAAGTATAGTTTCTTTGTTGTTGTTTGCTTCTGTTTAAAAATTTTAAGCTTCCCAGATGATTCTAATGCAACCAGAGTTGAAAACCACTGTTCTAAATATAGTAGTAATCCATGTTTAGCTGGTGGGCTAGGAAGTCAACCTGAAAAAAACTTAAGGTCTGGTCAGATTTATTCACTTACTATTATTTATTCACTTACTATTACATATAACAATGTGGATAAGTTGCTAGATATTGAAATCCCTTTAAAAACTTCAGACCTCTTCACTCTTACCATTACTATTTAACATAGTGCTGGAAGTCTTAGCCACAGCAATCAGACAACAGAAGGAAACAGAAAGCATCCAGTTGGGCAGGGAAGGAGTCAAACTTTGACTATTTGGAGACAACGTGATACTCTATATAGAAAACCCAAAAGACTCCATCAAAAAATTGCTAAAACTAATAGTTGAATTCAGCAAAGTTGCAGGATATAAAATCAGTTTGCAGAAATCTGTTACATTTCAATAAATCAATAACAAAGTAGCAGAAAAAGAAATCAAGGAATTGATCCCATTTGCAGTTGCACCAAAAACAGTAATACCTAGGAATAAACCTAACTAAAGAGGTAAAAGATCTGTACTCCGAATTCAGCAAAGTCGCAGGATATAAACTCAATGTACCGAAATCTGTGGCATTTCTATACATCAATAATGAAGCAGCAGGAAGAGAAATCAAGGAATTTATCCCATTTACAGTTGCACCAAAACCCATAAAATACCTAGGAATAAACTTAACCAGAGAGATAAAAGATCTGTACGCTGAAAAATAAAGAAAGCTGATGAAAGAATAGAAGACACAAAGGAATGGAAAAACATTCCAGGCTCATGGGTTAGAAGAATAAATATTGTTAATATGCCAATACTACCCAATGCAATTCCTATTAAAATAACTCCAGCATTCTTCACTAGAATTCACCAGAATTCTTCACAGAGCTAGAACAAAATTTTTTTTAATTTGTATGGAACCAGAAAAGACTCGGAATAGCCAAAATTATGTTAAAAAGAAAACCAAAGCTGGAGGCATCTCAATTCTGGACTTAAAGCTGTATTATAAAACTGTAATCATCAACACAGTATGGTACTGGCAGAAAAACAGACACATAGATCAATGGAACAAAATAG
Source organism: Panthera pardus (assembly GCF_024362965.1). Lineage (NCBI taxonomy): Eukaryota > Metazoa > Chordata > Mammalia > Carnivora > Felidae > Panthera > Panthera pardus. Next base: position 124,212,100 of record NW_026526810.1, on the reverse strand, counting down.
AGAACCCAGAAATGGACCCACAAATGTATGGCCAACTAATCTTTGACAAAGCAGTAAAGAATATCCAATGGAAAAAGGCAGTCTCTTTAGCAAATGGTGTCAGGGAAAACTGGATGGAAATGTGCAGAGGAATGAAAATGGATCGCTGTCTTACACCATATACAAAAATAAATTGAAAATGGATGAAAGACCTATGTATGAGAAAAGAAACTACCAAAACCCTAGAGGAGAACACAGGCAACAACCTCTTTAACCTCGTCTGGAACAACTTCTTACTAGACACGTCACTGAAGTCAAGGGAAACAAAAGCAAACATGAAGCATTGGGACTTCCTCAAGATAAAAAGCCTCTGCACAGCAAAGGAAACAGTCAACAAAACCAAAAGGCAGCCTATGGAATAGAAGATCTTTGTAAATGACATATTGGATAAAGGTTTAGCATCCAAGACCTATAAAGAACTTACCAAATTCAACACCCAGAAAACAAATAACCCAGTTAAGAAATGGGCAGAAGACATCAATAGACAATTTTCCAAAGAAGACATCCAGATGGCCAATAGACACATGAAAAGATGCTCGACACCACTCATCATCAGGGAAATACAAATCAAAACCACAAGGAGATACACCTCATACCTGTAAGAGTGGCTGAAATTAACTCAAGAAACAGCAGGTGTTGGTGAGGATGAAAAGAAAGGGGAACTCTCTTACAGTGTTGGTAGAAATCCAAACTGGTGCAGACCCTCTGGAGAACAGTGTGGAGTTTCCTCAAAGTTAAAGATAGAACTACCCTATGATCCAGCAATTGCACTATTAAGTATTTATACAAAGGATACAAAAATACATATTTGAAGGGGCATTTGCACCCGATTGTTTATAGCAGCATGATCAACAATAGCCAAACTATGGAGAGAGCCCAAGAGTCCACTGACTGATGGATAAAGAAGATGTGGCATATATATAAAATGGAATATTACTCAGCCATTGAAAGAATGAAATCTTGCCATTTGCGATGATATGGACCTAGAATGCATTATGCTAAGTGAAATAAGAGAAAGAGAAATAACATGCGACTTAAGTCATGTGTAATATAAGAAACAAAATAGATGAGGGGTGCCTGGGTGGCTCAGTCGGTTAAGTGTCCAACTTCGACTGAGGTCATGATCTCACGGCTCATGGGTCTGAGTCCCGCATCAGGCTCTGTGCTGACAGCTCAGAGCCTGGAGCCTGCTTCAGATTTCTGTATCTCCCTCTCCCCCTCCCCTGTTCATGCTCTGTCTCTCAAAAATAAATAACATTAAAAAAAAACAACAGATGAACAAATGGGAAGGCGGGGAAGAGGAGAGAGGAAAACAAACCACAAGAGACCCTTAGAGGACTACAGTAGAGAACAAACTGACGGTTGATGGAGAAAATTGGGTGGGAGATGGACTAGATGGTGATGGTTATTAAGGAGGTCACTTGTGATGAGCACTGGGTGTTGTACGTAAGTGATGAATCCACTGAATTCTCCTGAAACCAATATTGCACTGTATGTTAACCAAAATTTAAATTAAAAAACAAAAGAAAACAAAAAACCTCCTGACTTGTTGCCTAAGGACCTCCCATGCTGGACAGCATAAATCTCTATGTTTGGAGATTACCAAAAAAAAAAAAAGGGGGAAAAAAAGCAGTCCTCAGTATGGTTTTCTGTTTATTGATGGATCTGGTCAGTATCATCAGGGACTTAAAACATTAAAAGGAAGATATCATACATCATCAGTCCAGAAAAATGCTCACTCACTGGGGACCTGAAAGCTTTACTTAATGGGCAAAGTTATGTGCATCCTGGATGTATCAAGATGATGTATCAGATGGTGATTTCAACAGACTCCAGGAACAGTTGCAGTGGGTCTGCCTGAGTAATTTGGGCCACGGAAAGACCAAGATTGTCCATTAATAAATTCCATTTTGGAGCCAGAATCTGCACTCAGAAATAAACCAAATATGTTAATATTTGATAGGACGTATAAATACATCAAAAGGACAGATCATCCCTACCCTGTGAAATTCTAAAGTGGATGTATTTGCATAGACAGTTCAGATAACACAATAGGTACATGTCCAGTCAGAAAAGTAGTGGAATGCTGTGTTTTGAAGGGCTTGAGACCACATGTTGCTGTTAACCAAGCATAAAGCAGCCACTAAAGAGCAGTCAGACTGGCTTCAGTCTGTAAGGCCAGCAAGTTCTGCATTGTGTCTCAGTATGGATCAGTATTCTGAGACAGCATAGCACACTCGCAAGGGGTTACACCTAACCAGCCTAAACAAGCTGCTTTGGTTACTGTGGTAAATGTTCTAATTACAGGTAGCTCATGGCATCACCATATTGGCCAAAGACTGCAAGAATGGGTACCAAGGCCTTCATAGCTCCTGGATTTCCTATCTAAAGTATTACCATCTGTTGGCCAGTGTAATTTAAAGGTGAATTGGATTGTTAAAACGTCAAGTGAAATATAGTGCCTGTCTTAAGACACTGGCATGCATATCCATCTGAGGTAGTAAGCATAGGGGAAAAACACTAACTTCTTGGTGTTGCTTGAGTACTAGAATGAGGGGATAGGCATGGGACAAAAGATTGGAGTCCATACGCAGGCTCAATTCATTATAACACCACAAAATTCTTAATTTATTTTTCTTCTGGGATGGACAGCTCATAATGTTGGATTGGCAAACAGGAAGTTCTGATTGTAGGAGTTGTTAACTCAGATTTCACTCTAAAAGTTACCTTGTTATTCACAACTGGGGGGAGAATATCTGGTTTTACTTTAATCCAGAGGCTGGGGAAAATAGGGATAAAGCAGAGAGACAGATGGGACATGAAGTGAGAATTCTGGATTATATCATTGCTATGGATGGATGGTGTCAACATCTTGACGGAGCCCAAAAAAGGGAGAGATCATTGTCATGGATGCTTAAAAGCATGGAATATGAGGCATAACAGAGAGTACCTAATTGAAATTAAAGAACCAGAAATAAATTGTTGGCAAGAGAAGTGTACATAGCCTATTCCCCAAATCAGAAGAACTGAGCTGCGCAGCTTCCTTGTCAAGGAAATGCTCCTGCTCTTCCTGTGAATCATGTACCTAGTTCACCTCCAACAAAGAGGACAACCATTTTCTGCTTCAAATCCATTGGAATCTCTTTTCAATTCTGTGGGAGACTGACTTTCTTAGGAGATACAGTACTAGACACCACTGCCTCTGGTGGAGAAGCTCTCATTACATATTTATTTCAGTCTGTGGAGCATAATTAAAATTGCCACAGGCAGTTCCTCTTAAGAATTTTGCAGTTTTTGCTTGGAATGATGTTGCTCGTGATATTATTTAAATTAGCCACAAGATGATGATGTAACCAAGTCTAACCACCTCAGTGTCCATATTTTTACAGGTGGTTGATCAGGGTGCAAGGCGTAATACCCCAACCAGGAGTGGAAAGTGAAAGGCCATTCTAAGTCTTGTAACATAGGTGATGACTAACTACAGACTCTATAGATTAGTCATCATTACTTGGTTGCAATGTGACTTTTCTAATTATTAACTTGTGGACAATGTTATTTAGCAAAGGTGGCACTACTAGCATGGTAAGAAATATTACCGGTAACCTGGATGTTAGATTCAGATGGCATGCACTTGGAAAGGGTAATATTTGTAACCCCAAAGAGACTGTGTAAGAGAGTGAGGGTGACTTGATAAGGAGTATGAGGGGGCACCTGGGTGGCCTTAGTTGGTTAAACATCCAACTCTCGATGTCAGCTCAGGTCAGGATCTCACAGGTTGTGAGAGCAAGCCCTGTGTTGGGCTCTATACTTAGTGTGGAGCCTGCTTGGGATTCTCTCCCTCTGCCTGCCTCCCTCCCTCCCTCCCTCCCTCCCTCCCTCCCTCCCTCCCTCCCTCCCTTTCTCTGTCTCCCTCCCTTTCTCTGTCTCCCTCCCTCTCCTCTCTCCTTTCTTCTCTCTCCTTCTGCCCCTCCCCTGCTCACACACACTTTCTGTCACTCTCAAAATAATAAACTTAAAAAATAAGAGTATGAGAGGCTTGGTAGGCGCCTCCCTCAACGAGTTGTTGTTATGTTTTTAAAATTAGTGATATACACTATAGAATACGATTATAGGAAATTGAAAGGTGTAGAAAAATATTTACCCACATCTTGTAATCTGGAGATAATACTACTGTGTTTTATTATTTTTTTAAGTTTATTTTGACAGAGGGAGAGAGCGAGCCGACGAGAGGCAAAGGGAGAGAGAGAGAATCCCAAGCAGGTTCTATGTTGTCAGTGCAGAGCCCAACGTATGGCTTGATCCCGGGAACTGTGAGATCGTGACCTGAGCCAAAATCAAGAGTCAGATGCTCAACTGACTGAGGCACCCAGGCGCCCCTAATATGTATTTTAAATTGGCACCCCAATTTATTTCTGGTTCTTTAATTTCAATTAGGTACTACTCTCTGTTATGCCTCATATTCCATGCTTTTAAGCGTCCATGACAATGATCTCTCCCTTTTTTGGGCTCCGTCAAGATGTTGACACCATCCATCCATAGCAATGATATAATCCAGAATTCTCACTTCATGTCCCATCTGTCTCTCTGCTTTATCCCTATTTTCCCCAGCCTCTGGATTAAAGTAAAACCAGATATTCTCCCCCCAGTTGTGAATAACAAGGTAACTTTTAGAGTGAAATCTGAGTTAACAACTCCTACAATCAGAACTTCCTGTTTGCCAATCCAACATTATGAGCTGTCCATCCCAGAAGAAAAATAAATTAAGAATTTTGTGGTGTTATAAGCCTTTTTTTTTTTTTTTTTTGGTAAGCTCTATGCTCAATGTGGGGCTTAAACTCATGACCCCGAGATCAAGAGTCACATGTTGTACTGACTGAGCCAGCCAGGTGCCCCTTCTTTTAAGCCTTTTAGATACATATATTCCTTTTTAAAAAGTCTTTGTGTTTTTAGAGCAGTTTTAGGTTTGCATCAAAATTGAAAGGAAGGTACAAATTTCTCATATATTCCCTGCCCCACACATGCATAGCCTCCCCAATATCCACATCACTCACCAGAATGGTACACTTTTTACCAAGGATGAATATACATTGACACATCATAATCACCCCAAATCCATAGTTTACCTTAGGGTTCACTCTTGGTGTTATATATTCTATGGGTTTGGACAAAAATGTACAGTGACATCCATCATTATAATAACATATTTTCACTGCCGTAAAAATCCTCTGTGCTCTGCCTGTTCACTCCCTAGCTCTACCACCCACAACAGGTAATGTCGTTTTGCCTTTTCCAGAATGTCATGTAGTTGGAATCATACAGTACGTAACCTTTTCAGATGGACTTGTCATTTAGTAATATGCATTTAAGTCTCCTTCATGTGTTTTCATGGCTTGATAGCTCATTTCTTTTTAGTGCTAAATATTCCATTGTCTGGACGTACCATTTATCCATCCACCTACTGAAGGACATCTTCCAAGTTTTGGCAACAGTGAATAAAGCTCCTGCAAACATCTATGTGTAGGTGTTTGGGTAGACAAAAGTTTTTAACTATTTTGGGTAAACACTAAGGAACACAATTGCTGGATTATATGTTAACAGTATGTTTAGTTTTGTAAGAAACCATCAAACTGTCTTCCAAAGTTGTACAATTTTTGCATTCCCACCAGCAATGTATGAAAGTCTCTGTTGCTCATCCTCCTCAGCATTTGGTATTGTCAGTGTTCTGGATTTTGGCCATTCTAATAGACGTGTAGTGGTGTCTTGTGATTTGCATTTCCCTGATGACATGATGTGAAGCATCTTTTCATATGCTTATTTCCCATCTGTATACCCCTCGTTGATGAGGGGTATGTTAAGGTCTATGGCCTACCTTCTCTGACAGCACCGAGTCTGCTTTGGATTCTCTCCTTCCCTCTCTTTCTGAACCTCTCCCCTGCTCACGTGCTCTTTCTCTCTCCAAATAAATGAATAAACTTAAGGGGAAAAAAAGGTCTTTGGCCTAATTAGTAATTGAGTTCTTTATTTTCTTATTGTTGAATTTTAAGAAGTCTTTGTTTTAGATAACAGTTCTTATCAGATGTGTCTTTTGCAAATGTTTTCTCCCCATCTGTGGCTTGTCTTCACATATTTTTGACATTGTCTTTCACAGAGCAGAAGTTTTTTATTTTAAGTAAGTCCAGTTTATCAATTATTACTTCATTTATCACGTATATGGTGTTGTATCTAAAAAGGCATCACCATAACTGAGGTCATCTAGGTATTTTCCCATGTTTTTTTCTAGTAATTTTATAGTTTTATGTTTTGTATTTAGGTCTATTATCCATTTTAAGTTAATTTTTGTGAAGGATGTAAGGTCTTTGTTTAGATTCACTTTTTGCATGCAGTTGTCCATTTGTTCTAGCATTATTTGTTGAACAGACTTTCTTTTTCCATTGTTTTGCTTTTGCTCCTTTGTCAAATACCAGTTGATTATATTTATGAGGGTCTGTTTCTGAGCTGTCTCATCTATAAGTGTTTTTGAGTTCCAGTATATGTTCAGCAATATACTAGGCAATATGTGGAATACAACTTAACTGTAATATTGACTCCAAGAATACTAGGAAAATACTCATGCTTTCTTTCTTATTAAGAAAATTGGAGGGGCACCTGGGTGGCTCAGTTGGTTAAACGTCTTTCAGCTCATGGTTTGTGAGTTCGAGCCCCATGCTGGGCTCTGTGCTAACAGTGAAGCCAGCTGGGATTCTGTTACTTCCTCTCTCTCTGCCCCTCCCCCGCTCACCCTCTCTGTCTCTCTGTCTCTCTCTCAAAATAAATAAACTTAAAAAAAAATTTTTTTAAAAAGAAAGAAAAAAAAATTGGAGCTGGCCTGGACTGAGAATCCAGATGCCCAGGGTATAATGTAGCAGGAAAATAAGTTCCAAGGCCTAGAGCTCTTTCATTCAGATGTTTCCACCTGTGCAGTTGCAAATTTCCAACATCCTTTTTCAGATCCATGACAAGGTTATTCTAGCAGAGAAAGAACACTGCATTGGGAGACAACCTGGGTTCTAGTCCTGACTATCATTAACTAGTATGGAAACATTAACCAGAAGATATTGAAGCTGGAGAACTTGCTGTGGAGTTCACATTTTTTGTAGGCAGCTGCACAGCCTGGGTCAAAGAACATTAGCACAGTGGAGTCATGTATTTTCATCTGCTTACCTGGTATGTCCAGCTCTAAGCTGGCAAACAGACCCACTCATTGGGGCGGCTTTATCTCAATATAGGCTTCTAGTAACAATAAAGGTGGTTCAGATTTCTGTCTGTTCCTTATATTATATGGTCTGAGATGAAAGTGCCTGCAGCCATGAGTAGAAATCCATTTTTAGTATTTTGTCATTTACAGATTCTTTATTTTTTAATGCTATACTCCAGGAAATAAATCTTTGTGAGGAGGGAAAGTTCCTTAGCTGTTTAGTAATGCTGATGAATTTGATTGCTTGGAAATTAGTATCTGAACAGTGAATTAAGGATGTGAGATTGTTAAAAGTAGTCTAAGGTTAATTACTTATGGGGGTGTTAGTTGGTACAAATAGGAGTTGTGATTATGGTAGATATTCCAGAATAAATCAGCATTGTCACTTCAAAAAAAAAATTGGAACCATCAGAACTGTCAGATTTTACCTACCCATCAGCAGTACATCCCGCTCCTATCTCATAGTAATCCCTCCATGTGTGAATGAGATCCTGCTCCAGATCTCATTGCCTGCTCCAGAGTTTCTCCCTGGTCACCTATATCAGTATTGTTGATGATTCTTCTAAGTTGATTCCTGTTAGCACATAAAATATGCTTAAAAGATAGTCTTTTCAAGAAACAATATTAAGAACAAATGAATATCCACATGGGGAAAAAAATGAACCTCACCATATACAAAATGTAAGTCAAATTAGGTTATATACCTTAAACACCAAAGCTAACACTATAAAATTTCTATTAAAGTATAGGAAATAGGGCATAAAAAGGATAACGTAAGGAAAATTATAAATAAATAATATAAAATTATAATAAAATTAATATGAATAAATAATATAGAATTAAAACTTTAGACTTCCAGGTAACCGAAGACAGTGGTGGATATGTAGTAAGTAACCTTCCAGAGTGTCATCCCCAAATAATTCAAAATCACTTCACAAGTATGCAGTTTCTATGCAAAGTCCTAGCCTTGCCATTACTTAAGCAGAGAATACCAAGACTGTAAAATAACTGTAAGTAAAAAGAGAAAAACAAATTCTACCTACAGTTTTATAAGCTCTTTCCTCCTTATCACTGAGCACTGAGCAGGGAGCACCTTAACCAAAAACAAACAAAAAACAACAAAAACCTATGAAAGCAGTATCTTGATTGAATACTGTAAGAATAAAAACAAAAAGAACTATAGATAATGCTATAACCTAGTTAGTAAAATTGTTTCCTACAGGGCTAGCAATTCTGAAACAACTTTGTGTATATCATACTTAAATAGACTTGAGGTTATGAAAGACTAATTTCTCACTCTTGGAAGAAGTTATACATAAAGAAGTCTTCAATGAACCCTGTGGTTTTGGATTAGAATCAGATGTATCAATATGAACTCATGGTTTTTAGATATATACACCCAAAGATACATAATATAGCCATGTGTATATACATGGGTTAGTACACTACATATATTTCTCAGCTCTGTCTGCAGCCTAGAAGGAATAACACTCCAATAACAATGGCCACCTCTGCTGTCCAGGTCTTGTTCTCTAAATACCATTTGCCAATAAAAGGCTTCCTAGAGAAGTAGTTAATTACAGGGCTGGAGCAGGAAAAATGCTAGATGAGCCTGGAATATATTGTGGTTCCTCAAAGTAGGTCAATGCAAAACAGATGTTGGCTTGTTGAAAAAATAAGGGAGCCAACCTGAAGGATCTCCTGAAGGTCAAAGATGCAACAATTTGAGCTACAAGATAAATAATGATAGTATTGAATTTTAACCCATCGAATAAAACAGGACTATCAAACAGCAGACCCTGGGCTAAATATGGCCTGCCATCTATTTTTGTAAATAAAGTTTTATTGGAAAACAGACATGACTATTTGTTTTTGCAGCCTTTTTTTTTTTTTTTTTTAAATAGTCCCTCTAAGGAACCCTTTTAGGTATTTTTTTCTTAATTGCCCCAACCCACCACAAAATTTTATTACCACAGATATACTGTATATCAATTTATGTACCATATATGTATCTATGCTTTCTTCATAAAAAGAGTAAGACCTTCACACCCACAAGAACCAGTTTTTAACCCCATGGAAGTGATGTTGCTCCCAATGAGAATGCATGGTTTACATATCATCAATGGCTGATTTGGAATTATAACCATAAAGTTGAGTAGCTGTAACAGAGGTTGTATGGCAGGCAAAGCTTAAAGTATTTACTGTCTGTCACTTTACAGAAAAAAAAATGTTATTAAAATACCCATGGGGGCATCTGGGTGGTTCAGTTGGTTAAGCATCTGGCTCTTGATTTCGGCTCAGCCCATGATCTCACAGTTTGTGGGTTCGAGCCCCACATTGGGCTCGATGCCGACAGCACAGAACCTGGTTGGGGTTCTCTGTCTCTGTCTTTCTCTGCCCTTCCGTTTACTCTCTATTTCTCTGTCTCTCAAAAATGAATAAACATTTTTTAAAAATCTTAAAATTCCCATGAATTCAACTGTATAAACAATGGATTAAATAAAAGAGAGGGGTGCCTGGGTGGTTTAGTTGGTTGAGCATCTGACCTTTGATTTCCACTCAGGTCATGATCTTGTGGTTCGTGGGGTGGAGCCCTGAGTTGGGCTCTGTGCTGATAGCACGGTGGAGCCTGCTTGGGATTCTGTCTTTCTTTCTCTCTCTGCCTCTACCCTGCTTTCACGTGCACTCTCTCTCTCAAAATAAATAAATAAACTTTAAGAGAGAAAAGATAGTTCTTCCTATGGCCAAAATAAAGACAAGAATTAAGTGTTTGTGAGGATGTGAAGAAAAAAGAACCTTTGTGCACTATTGGTGGGAGCATAAATTAGTATAGCCACTGTGAAAACAGTATGGAAGATTCCTCAAAAAATTAAAAATAGAAATACCGTATGATCCAGTAATTCCAGTAGTAGGTATTTACCCAAAGAAAACAAAAATTCTAAGAGATATACAAAACCCTATGTTTATTACAGCATTATTTATAGTAGTCAGTATGGAAGTAACCTAAGTGTCCATTGATAGATGAATGGATAAGGAAGATGTAGTATATTTACACACACACACAGACTGTACTATACAGCTATAAAAAAGGATGAGATCTTGCTACGTGCAGAAACATGGATGGACCTAGAGGGTCTTATGCTTTTTTTTTTTTTTTTTTAATGTTTGCTTATTTTTGCCAGAGAGAGAGTCAGAACATGAACAGGGGAGGGGCAGAGAGGGAGACACAGAATCTGAAGCAGGCTCCAGGCTCTGAGCTGTCAGCACAGGGCCCAACGTGGGGCTTGAACTCACCAACCTTGAGATCATGACCTGAGCTGAAACCAAGAGTTGGATGCTTAACTGACTGAGCCACCCAGGTGTTATGCTAAGTGAAATAAATCAGACTGAGAAAGACAAATACCATATGATTTCACTCATGTGAAACATAAAAAACAAAGCAAATGAACAAAAAGCAGAACCGGACCTAAAAATACAGAGAATAAACTGATGGATGCCAAAGGAAAAAGAGGTAGGGGGGTAGGCATACTAGGTGAGAGGGAATGAGGGATACAGGCTTCCAGTTATGGATAAGTCATGGGAATAAAAGACACAGTATAGGGAATATAGCCAATGATACTATAATAGTGTTATATGGTGACAGACGGTAGCTACACTTGTGGTGAGCGTAGCATAACATATAGAGAAGTTGAAACACTATGTTGTACACTTGAAACTAATGTAACATTGTATGTCAACTATACTCAAAAAATTAAAAATTAAAATTAAAAAATTTTCCTTATGGTAGAATTCCAATCAATAAATGTAGAAGAAAAGAGGAAATAGGAGGATCGCATAAGGCAAACAGTACAGTAGCAACTGTTTCAGGCAAGGCCTAGCAGTGGATGCTAAAATTAGTGAATGAAAGTTTGAGGAGAAACAGGATCTTCATGGAGTCAAAGCATCTCCCCTAAAATACATATTGACAACAAAGAGAAGCTTTGTAGTAACCTTACAGTGGAAAAACGTGGCAAGCACCAGCTTATCTAAGGAATTAAGGTAAACATCATCAGTAGTAATGCATATTGACATCCTTGATATGATGAACTAAGAAGAACAAATACAATTTTTGTGGTATACTTGCCAAAAATGCATGATCTCACTCCAATTATGGAAAAATGTGTTACAAATCCAAATTGAGGGACATTTTACAAAATAAGTGATTAGTACTCTTCAAAAGTATAGCATCATATATTCTCTTTCACTCTCTCCCTCTCTCAAAATAAATAAACATTTTTTAAAAAGACTTTAGGAGCACCTGGGTGGCTCGGTAGCTTAAGCATCCGACGTTGGCTCAGGTCATGATCTTGCAGTCCATGAGTTCGAGCCCCGCGTCGGGCTCTGTGCTGATAGCTCAGAGCCTGGACCCTGCTTCGGATTCTGTGTCTCCCTCTCTCTCTGCCCCTCCCCCACTCATGCTCTGTCTCTGTCTCAGAAATAAATAAACGTTAAAAAAAAAAAATTTAAAAAGACTTTAAAAAAAGGGGCGCCTGGGTAGCTCATTCAGTTGAGCATCCAACTCTTGGTTTCTGCTCGGGTCATGCATGGTCTCACTGTTCATGGGATGGAGCTTCAGATTGGGCTCTGTGCTGATAGCACCGAACCTGCTTGGGACTCACTCTCTCCCTCTCTCTTCCCCTCCCCTACTGGCTTGCACTCACGTGTGTGCGTTCTGTGTCTCTCAAAATAAACAAACATTAAAAAAAAAAAAAAACTTTCAAAAGTATACCATCATGAAAGACAATCAAAGAAACTGTTACAGAGATTGAAGTTGCTAATGAGAATTAAATGCAACTATCCTACCCTGGATAGGATCTTGAAACAGAAAAACTTCAGTGAGAAAACTGGTGAATTTTGAATAAGTAGTTTAGAGGGGGTACTAATGTTAATTTCATCTTTCTTATTGTACCAAGATTATACTATAGCAGTGGGGTGAGGGATTTAAGATAACTGTTTAAACTATTTTTGCAACTTTTTGATGAATCTAATTAGTCTAAAATAAAAAGTCTCAACAATTTTTAAATCTTTTGGGGCACCTGGGTGGCTCAGTCGGTTAGACATCCGACTTCAGCTCAGGTCATGATCTCGGGGTTTGTGGGTTCAAGCACCGTGTGGGGCTCTGTGCAGACAGCTAGGAGCCTGGAGCCTGCCTTGGGTTCTGTGTCTCCCTTTCTCTCTGCTCCTACCCCACTCATGCTCTCGCTCTGTCTCTCAAAAATAAATAAACATTAACAAAAAATTTTTAAAAATTAAAATCTTTTGCTGTTTAAAAGATACCATTAAGAAAATGAAGACAGTCCACAAACTGGGAAACACAGTTCCAAAACACATGTTTGAGAAAAGAATTGTATCCAGAATATATCAAGAACTCTTACAATGCAGTAATAGGACAACAGACCAATTAAAAAATAGGCCAAATGCTTTTTGCCCAGAGTCCGACCCAATTGTAGGAAGAGCACGACAGTGTACAGAGGCTCATACTCTGGACTTTCTAGTCACAGTACGATGAAGTAGAGCCCCTGGGAGATTGAGAGTTGGGGGAGTTTATGGAGAGGAGGGAGATCTTATAAAGTTACATTTGATGTCCTAGACTCTTACGCTGCACATGGTTGGAACTAATTAGAAACAGCGTATCAAAGGCTTTGAAAACTGAACTATAATCATCCAGCTTCCAAATTGGCCCCTGTGGTGTGTACATGTGGTAATACTACAAAGGCTTTAAAAATTAAACTAACATTGGAACCATAGAAGGAGAACTGGGGCATGTGCCCTGAACCTAACCAGAGTGCTTGCCTGCTGAAACAGCATTCTCTAGAGGATTTTAACAGGGCCCAGGGTTTATAGCACAGTATTCCAAATGTCCAGGATATAATCCAAAATGATCACACAAAAAATTAGGAAATTCTTAAGAACTTATAAAAGACAGTAGTTATCAGCTCCACAATGAAGTGTTGGAATTATCAAAGAATTTAGAGCAGTTGTTATAACTATATGCCGTGAAGTAAACGGGAATGTTCTTGAAACAAATGAAATGTTTTAAGTTCTCAGCAAGGAAATAGAAGCTGTAGAAAAATGGAATATTTTTGGTGAAGTTTTGGGATGGTGGGGGTCTGGAGCCAATGACCAAGAAAGAATTCTTGAGACTTCTTTGGTGCAAAAAGGTGATTTTATTAAAGCACGGGGACAGGACTCTGGGCAGGAAGTACGCACTGCAAGTGTGGGAGGTGACCGTTTTATGTGGGGGGAGGTAGGAGATAAAGTCAAGAGGGAGTTTCCAAAGAGGCTTTCACGTGCTAAAGACTTACTAGAGGCCTAGCTATTGTCAAACTAAGGTTGTTTTTCCCTCTAGCAAAGCATTAACATTAAGATAGTAGGGAGTTCCTGGACTTTAGGACATTGATGGGATTGCCTTTTTCTGGTAAACTGTTGGAGACTTATTTGTTTTTTGTCATTTCCTGTTTTGGGGTAGCTGGGAGCTACTGATCAATTTAGGAAGTAATGTCATTTTAACAAAATTGCAGTATTACAATATTATATATAACATGTTGTAATTATATTACAGTGTATCTTTCCATTTATTTAGATCTTTTAAAAATGAACGATGTTTTGTACTTTTCAGTGTACAAGTCTTGTACTTTTTTGCTAAATTTATTCCTAAATGTTTTGTTGTTTTTGATGCTATCATAAGTGAAATTGTTTTAACTTAATTTTCAGATTGTTCATTGCTAGTGTATAGAAATATAATTGATATTTTATATTGACCTTATATCCTACCACATTGCTTATTAACTCTACTTGGGATTTATTTTGTTGTTGTTTGTGGATTCCTTAGGATTTTCTTTATACGAGATAATATCATCTGTAAGTAGAGATAGTTTTACTTCTTCCTTTTGTTTCTTGTTCTTGCCTAATTATCCTGTTCAGAATATCCAGTATCATGTTGAATGGAAGTGACAAGAGGTGACATCCTTGTCTCCTTCCTGTACTTAGAGGGGAAACTTTCAGGCTCTCACCATTAAATGTGATAATAGCTGTGGGTTTTCATAGATTCCCCTTTATCAAGTTGAGTAAGTTCTCTTTAATTCATAGTTTGTTGTGTATTTTTATCACAAAAGGGATTGGGTTTTTGTCATATGCGTCTTCTGTGTCTATTGAGATTAATGTATATGGGTTTGTATTTGTTTTACTTTTCTATTTTTTTTAGGATTGATTTTTATTCTATTACTATGATATATTGGTTGACTTTTATATGTTGAGTCAACCTTCCATTCCTACTTATCTTCCCTCCCTCTGGTTACTCATTTAGTATTCCCTGACTTGATGAATACCATCTAAGCCATCCAGATGCTCAAGCCAGAAGCCCAAGAGTCATCTTAGACCTTTCTTTCCCCCCAACTCACTACATCCAATCAGTTGATTCTGTCCTAATACCCTCCTAACTTTTCCCACTTTCAACTCATCCTTGACTCTGAGGCCAGGAGTGATTTTTTTTCTCCTAAAGATGAATCTCATAACCTGAATCTATTTATAGAAAAATTTATGAAGGAGAAATTTGTATTTACTTCGTGCCTCCTGCTAATGTACATAAACCATTACCAACTGTTTGGTCTTTGTCTTGTTTTTAAAGACTCAGACTACTTTCTGTGAACTATGGGTGACTCTTCTGTTTTTTGAAATATTTGTGCTATAGTAAACAAAACTATGGTATTGGTATAAAAACAGACACATAGATCAGTGAAGCAAAATTGAGAGCCCCGGAATAAACCCACACGTGTATGGACATTTAGTTTATGGCAGTGGAGCCAAGAGCATAAAATGGAGAAAGGACAGTCTCTTCAAAAGATGGTGTTGGGAAAACTGGACAGTCATATGCGAAAGAATGAAACTAGACCACTATCTTATAGTGTACCCCAAAATTAACTCAAAATGGATTTAAAACTTGAACGTAAGACCTGAAACCATAAAGCTTCTAGAAGAAAACAGGTGGTAAGCTCCTTGACATCAGTCTTAGCAATGTATTTGTGGATCTAACTCCAAAGACAAGGGAATCAAAGGCAAAAGTAAACAAATTGAGGGACACCTGGGTGGCTCAGTTGGTTAAGTGTCTGACTTTGGCTCAGGTCATGATCTTGTGGTTTGTGACTTCCAGCCTGCATCGGGCTCTGTGCTGACAGCTTGGAGCCTGGAGCCTGCTTAGGATTCTGTGTCTCCTCTCTCTCTGCCCCTTCCCTGCTAGTGCGCTCGCTCTCTCTGTCTCAAAAATAAATAAACCTTAAAAAAATAAACATATTGAAATACATCAAACTAAAAAGCCTCTGCATAGTGAAAGAAACCATCATCAAAAGGAAAAGGCATCCTACTAAATGGGAGAAGATAGTTGCAAATTACATATTTGCCAAGGGGTTAATATCCAAAATATATTAAAAAATTCCTACAACTTAACAAAAAACAGTTCAAATAAAAAAATGACCAGAGGATCTGCATAGACATTTTTCTAAAGGAGACCTATAAATGGCTAACAGACACATGAAAACATGTTCAGCATCACTAATTATTAGGGAAATGCAAACCAAAACCATAGTAAGATATCACCTCATATGGGTTAGATTGGCTGTCATCAAAATGACAAGAAATAACAAGTGTTGGAGAGGGTGTGGAGAAACAGGAGCCCTCATATGTAAATAAAACCCTGGGAATATAAATTAGTGCAGCTGCTGTGTAAAACACTATGGTTATTCCTCAAAAAGTTGAGA
This sequence comes from Panthera pardus, assembly GCF_024362965.1. NCBI lineage: Eukaryota > Metazoa > Chordata > Mammalia > Carnivora > Felidae > Panthera > Panthera pardus. The sequence continues at coordinate 124,196,035 of NW_026526810.1, read as the reverse complement.
ATAGAGCTGCCATACTATCTAACAGTCCCACTACTGGACATTTATCTGAACATGAAAACATTAATACAAGAACATATATGCAGCCTGGTGTTCATTACAACATTATTTACAATAGTCAAGATATGGAAACAACCTAAATATGCATCAGTGGATGAATGGGTAAAGAAGGTGTGGTATATAGACATTGTGGAATACTATTCAGCCATAAAAAAGAATGAAATCAGATGTTGACAACATGGATGGACCATGAGGGTATTAAGTGAACTAAGTCAGAAGGAGAAAGTAAAAAATAGTATTACTTCACTCATATGTGGAATCTAAAAAAATAAAATATAACAAAAACAAACTCATAGACAAACAGAATGGTGGTTACTACAAGGGTAGGCGGTTGAGGGGTGAAGGGAGTCAAATGTATGGTAATAGATGATAACTAGACTTTTGGAGGTGATCACTTTGAGATGAACACAGATATTTAATTAAAATGTTACATAATTAAAACTTATATACCAATTTTACTTCAATTAAAAATGGGGTTTATAATTTATTACCATAGGAGTGTTACTAAGTGCTATTTTTGGATGCTAAGATTTTGTGTAATGTCATGTAATAAAAGAGTAAAATAGGAGAGAGGGCTTAAAAACAGATGAATACCAAAAGAGAAAGTGGCATGTGGTGAGGCTGCTACTAATTTGTTGCTGTGGTGCAATTGATCCATTGTGAGAATCCTTTTCTTGCAAAGTTTACACACATTATATCATATTACAGAGATTTTGAAGTCTATCATCATCTGGTCATAACATACATATACTAGTCAAGTAATAACTCAGTATGGATTTTTGTAGAAGTTATTTTATTTAAAAAAATTTTTAATATTTATTTTTGAAAGAGAAGGAACATGAGCAGGGGAGGGGCAGAGAGAGAGGGAGACACAGAATCAGAGGCAGGCTCCAGGCTCTGAGCTGTCAGCACAGAGTTCTGAAGCAGGGCTCAAACTCAATAAACTGTGAGATCTTGACCCGAGCTGAGGTTTGACACTTAACCAACTGAGCCACCCAGGCACCCCTAGAAGTTACTTTAATTTTTTTTTTTTTTTTTTTACATTTATTTGTTTTTGAGAGACAAAGTGAGACAGAGCATGAGTGAGGGAGGGGTAGAGAGAGAAGGAGACACAGAATCCCAAGCAGGCTCCAGGCTCCAAGCAAGCATTCAGCACAGAGCCTGACGCGGGGCTCGACCTCACAAACCGTGAGATCATGACCTGAGCTGAAGTTGGACACTTAACTGACTGAGCTACCCAGGCACCCCCACTAGAAGTTATTTTAAGTCCAAATTATATTAAATGGATAAAGTCTAAATTTTGCATTTGTATATATAAAGTTTATGTATATCAAATATAAAAGCTCTATAAACAGTTTTAAGTCAGTTTATTTATTTATTTTGCAGCCTTGCATTGCATCCTGAACGAGTATTGGTAGCAACGGGACAAGTTGGGAAAGAGCCTTATATCTGTGTTTGGGATTCATACACTGTGCAGACCATATCAATTCTAAAGGATGCTCATACACATGGTATAGCTTGTTTAGCATTCGACTTAGACGGGCAGGTATGTGATTTTTTTTCTTTTTCTAAACTACATCTTATAAACGTGTACTATAAGAAATGATTACAAATCTATAAATATTAAATTGGAAAGCAATTGATGAAAAATACCTGTTTGTTCAAGGGTGGAGGTACATTGGGTGGATAGTTGATGAATATAAGAAAAATAAGAACAAGAAGTGGTCTTTATTTCACATATCACAAACTTTTTAATTGAATTAATACTATTATAAAAGCCAAAGAGATTCTGACTCAGTAGAATATTACCTAATTGTCCTAGAAATTTTACATATAACTTTTCCAGGTATCAACATAACTTTCCTTATGTTGATAAGACAGATGAAAGACGTCTTAGGAAGACATCTTAGGAAAACTAAGTTTCTCTAAGTAGAGCTGTATACATTTTAATTTTCAGTTATTTTAAAGGTTTCTGTTGAAGTTACATTTTTTATTGAAAATAAGGAGGTGGTTCCTATAAGAGCTATTTTTATACAAAATCAAAGTTGAAAACAAAGGATATAATTATCAGTTCCCAAATTATCATCTACTTCTAGTGAATGATTATTTTAAAAAATTAAACAGGCCAAGAACTTTTTTATGGTGTTTTCATGGAACTTGTTATACCTAAAACATATTTAAGAAGTGGTAAGAAGTTGAATTTTGCAGGTATGGTTAATTTGTAGTCTTTAACAGTTTTATGTTAAAATTAGACTTTAACAGTCATTTTAACTTTTAGAAAGATTTTAGTTGCCTGCTTTTCAGTTCATAAAATTAATTTTATAGGTTGAGATTTTATAAAAACAGATCACATTGTGTTTTGTTCTCTTGAAAATGACAGATATTTTATTTATAACTAAGGAATAGCTTCTTTGAGTAGCATAGATTAATATGCCTTTCTGTTAAGAGTCTGTTAAGAGATCTTTAAGACTTAATTGGAACCTTTCATTTGGGGAAAAATGTGCTTCTAGGTTTAATATTAGTATTGTAGCAGTGATTGGCAATTACAGAACCTTAATTCATGTCCTGTTTTGCTATTTTTCAAGTCCCTTACTGTCCTCATATCAATTTTATTTTCTTTTTTAAAAGGAAGAGAATTACTCTTAACCTATCTCTTGGGAGATTAAATTTTATGAAACAAACGTACATGGATTTTTTTTTTAGTCATTTACTAAAGGTGTTATGAAGTCCACGATGTATTAACTATAAGTATCTGTATTCTTTCAAAATAGATGTTTTCTTCCTAATTTTGAAATTGCTCTTTCTAAATGTTATGTGTTGCATTGCTGAGGAATTTCTTTTGTGTATATAAGGAGAAGTCATGCCCATAGCTCTTCCTAGTTGAAAGCCTTTAATTTTGCTTATTTTGTAGAACTTATAAGAAAAGCCTTTGGTACATGTATTTTATTATCACAAATCTTCATGAGAATGTGTTACTTAAAAGTTTAAGCTTATAAAAAACATAATAATAGCTAAAAGTTACTGAGCACATACTAAGTACCAGGCATTGTGCTGAGCCTGCATTATCTTATTTAATCCTCACAGCAACCCTATGAAATAGATACTATTATTATCTCTATTTTACAGATAAAGAAACTGAGACTTAGAGAGGTTAAATAACTTGCCCCAGGTTACACAGCTAGTAAATGGAGCCAGAGCGGAAACCCAGGTCAGTCACACTCCAAAGCTCATGTTTTTAATCACAATGCTCTCCTGCCTCCCAAACATGGAACTTAGGAAGTAGTTATTTATATTTCAGAAGAAATTCATCCATCTTAAATACAATTAAAGCTTATAAGGAACTGCTGCCGACTGAAGATTAAGAAGAGTATCTCTGAAATTCTATTGAGAAAATGCCTTAGTTAAAAAATATATTTGAGAATATATTCACTAATATCTGAACTGTTTATGAGCTATCAACTAGGAAATAATTGTGATTTTTGCATTTTATAATAGTGCTCTATTAAGATTTATCCAGTGAATTTCCCTGTTAACAGTAATGCTGAATATTATTTTCCCAGAGGCTTTCTTCTAAATGGACTGAATATCCACTCTGACACCAGAAGTCTGCCTTACTGAGAATAATTAGGGCCTGAAAAGTCTGTTTCTATAACGCACATCAAACAGGGACTAAAATTTCTAAGTGGGAGGAAGGGAAATTTGATACTTTATCTTGCAAATACAACAGTACACTGCAAAAACATTTCTCATGTTGAACACAATCTAAGCTGTAGTTACAGCTCTGGTGATTTACAGAATGAACTAAGAATAAAGCATTAGTTTTTAACTTAATTTTGTCAATTATATGATGGTACAAAATAAAAGGCTTTAGTGTACCTTAGCCTTTTGGCACATGATTATCAAGAGAGTAATTTTTGCAAAAATATTAGGGGAGTTCACTGGTTTTTCCAAGTGCCTTTTAGCAGTCTCTTGCTAACTTGACATATCTCAAGTGCCTATTGTATTATTCTTGAGTTTTTTTCTATTTCTCTGCCAGATCCTAATTTCTAATGATTTTATGTAGGATTTTACCAGTATTTATTCCATCAAGTCCTGCCTCTCTTGCAAAATTTGTGATTTTACTTTGTGACATCATGATCATTAGTTCTTGTGTAATGAACACTGAGACCACAAGGACTCACATACTAACATGTTTTAAGTATAATTGTTTGTTATTTGAATATGGTTTACAATTGCAGGAACTCATGGGATGCGTCTAGCTGTGTCTATTAGGATAGTTTTCTTATTTGAGCATTGAGTGCACTAGAATCTTTTAATAAATCCAGTTCAGTTAAGGGACACAACTAAGGTTTTGTTGGGATCAAGGAGAAATTCTAGAAGCTGGTTTTCTTTTTCCCTTTCTGACTTTTACTTCTTAATTAAAGGTGCCTTTCCTTCTGTCTGCTTCTTAAATGTCAGTGTTCTTTAGGAATCTGTGGCCTTCTTTTCTTTTTACTTATTCTCTCTAGGTGATCATCTAGAGCCATGATTTTAATGTCCATGTCAGTTAACAGTGAAGCCCCAGTTTCTCTCCTCAACTCCAGATACCGCCCCCCATCCCTGCCAAATGTCATACAAATATACTATGTACGATACCTTTAAAACTGAATCTCTCTTTATTCCAACTCTCTTAGAAGACAAAGTTGACCCTTTCTCTGGCTTTGGCCTGCTTCTCCAGCCTTGTCTCTGGCCACTTTCCAGTTGGCACTCCTCCCCTCAGCTACCCTGAATTAGACTTTTTCCTGAAGGCACCATGATCTCTCTAATCTTGCTGTCCTTTGGTCTGAAAGGCACTTTCTCTTACTTTTCTACCCAACTCTTACATGGTTAAAGCGTTACTTTTACTGGAAAACTTTATCTTCTTCCTCACCTACCCAGGCTGGGTAAATGTGAGAAAACATGATACAGTAAAAAATGATAGAAAGCTAGGAGAGGAAGCAGTATTGGCTTGGTTATTTCTCTCTTATCCTCTCTGCTGTTGCTTAACCTGTGCTGAGGGAGGTTGATTTTGGCCATGTTAAGTTTATCAGGGCTACAGAGGAAGTGCTTCCAGATCTCCTTTTTTTTCACTGTCTGTACAGAGCTGAATGCTTCGAGGCTCTATGGAGATACATGGAGTTTTAAAGCTTTTGGCCCATCGTGGTTTGCTGTGTGTGTAGGATGAGCCAAGTCAGAAGAAGCATCAATAGAATGGGCAGTCCCCCTCTGACTATTCCTCACTTTAGATTTGTTTTGTGAAATTTTAATCTCTACACAGTAGGTAGATTTCTTTTAGCTAGATATTTACTGATACCCTGTAATTCCCAAGACTCTCAGGAAAAGTAAGTCCTCTCCTCTTGTTCCCTTGGTCTTTCTGCCAGGGTGGTTTGATGGAGAGCCACAACAAACTATATACTGTATCTTTTCATGGGAGCCATTCATTCTGCCCATTTGAGGGTTTAAATAGTAATTCTACTTTGCAGAATTTGTTTCTGAGTATTAGATGGCATTTCTCATTCAGACAGGTAGAGGGCATAGGTTCTTAAAGCTAGTTATGGTTGTGGTAAATTAACAATGATGATGATAACAAACATTTATGTAACATTAACCACATATTAACTTTTTTGTGTATGTATATATGTTAATTCTCATAGTAACCCTATGAAACACTTCTATTATTCCCACTTAATAGGTGAGGAAACTGCGGTTCAGAGAGGCTACATAACTGCTGAAAGTAATCTAATTAATTAATGAGAGATGGAGCTGATGTTCAAACCTAGGTAGTCTGATACCAGAATCTATGCTTTAAATCAGAGGTTAGTAAACTGGTGCACTTTGTGTAACAACTCAGTAAATATTTAAGCCTTGTAGACCATACATACGGTCTCTGTTGCCACTCCTCAGCCCTGCGTTGTCGTAGGAAAGCAGTCATGGGCAGCTTGTAAAAGAATCGGTATGGCTGCACTCCAGTAAAATTTTATTTACAAAAACAGGATTCAGGCAGGATTTGGCCTGAGGGTTGTAGTTTGCTGACCCCTGCTTCTAACCCAGGCCAAAAAATCTGTGTCGTGGGCTGATCCTTGTGATTTCTTCTTTATCCCTTTCAGTTACTTACAAGTGTATTGTTAATTTGCACACATTTGGAGGATTTTCTGCACAACTTTCTGTTACTCTAATTTCTGTTTTTGTCAGAGAACATACTCTGTATTTTAGGGGTTTTTTTATTTGGTTAGGCTTATTTTGTGATTCAGAATTTTGTGATCTTCATGAAGTTTCATGTGCACTTGGAAAGGATGTGAAAAAAATATATTCTGCTGTTTCCTTTCTCTCCTTCTGTTTACTGTGCTGTCGTCGTTCATTTTACTTATATGTATTTTGCAAATCCCATAATAACTATTGTTATTTTTGCCTTAAGCAGTTTAAAAAGAAAATTAAAAATAAAAGTCTTATTTACATATTTACCATTTGGACGCTTAATTCACAGGTGTATCATTTCTGTCTGGCTGAAGTAATTTCCATTATCATATCTTCTAGTGCAGGTCTCACCTTCTGTTTACTTGAAAAAGCCTATTTTGACCCAATTTTCCAAAGGTAATTTTGCTAGGTATACTGTTCTATGTTGCCTTTTTCCTCCTTAGGATTTTTGAAGAGGTTATTCATTGTCATCTGACTTGTATAGCTTTAGATGAGAAATCTAGAATAACTTTTTAATCTTTGTTCCTCCATACTAAAATTGTCTTTTTTTCTGACTGCTTTTAAGATTTTTCTCTTTAGCACTGGTTTTAGCAATTTGATTACCATTTGTGTTGATGTATGTTTTCTCTGTGTGTGTGATTATTCTGCTGGGAGTTTATTGAACTTCTTAGATTTGCTGGGTTTATGAGTTTCATCACATTTAGAAAATTTTAGCCATCATTTCTCTGATTTTATATTTTCTTTGCCTCCATCTTCTCCTTTTGGAACTACAGTTACCTGTATACTAGACCACTTGATGTTTTTCTAAAGTTAGCTGAGGCACCATCATTTTTTTTCCTTTTTTTTTTTCTGTGCTTTATTTTGAATCATTTCTCTTGCTGTATCTGTAAGTTCATCTATCTTTTCTTAATTCTCTAAATTGCTGTTAATCCTATGGTGTGAATTTTTATTTCACATAATTCAACATTTATTTTTACAAATTATGTATGTTCTTTCAAATCTTCCATTTCTCTTTTTATTCTTTGTATGTTTTAAAATAATTCTTGGGGCACCTGGGTGGCTCAGTCGATTAAGCATCCGACTTCGGCTCACAGTTTGTGAGTTCAAGCCCCACATCGGGCTCTGTGCTGACAGCTTGGAGCCTGGAGCTTGCTTTGGATTCTGTGTCTCCCTCTCTCTCTGCCCCTCCCCCACTTGCATTCTGTGTGTATGGGTGTGTGTGTGTGTGTGTGTCTCTCTGTCAAAAATAAATAAACATTACAAATTTTTAAAAATAATAAAAATAATTCTTGAGCATCCTGAACATTTTCATTTTAATAGCGAATGTCTCCTAATTTTTATCATTTCTGTGATTCTTGGGTCTGCTTCTATTAACTGATTTTTCTCCTGGTTATTCATCACATTTTCTTCTTTGTTCACATGTCCAATAATTTTTTTTATTGGATGCTGGACACTGTATATGTTACATTCTGCATTCTGGATTTTGTTGTATTCCTTTAAAGTATTTTGCACATTAAAAAAAATAAAATATTTTGTACATTGTTCTGGCACGTAGTTAAATTCCTTGTGAATAAGTTTAATCCTTGTGAAAGCTTGCTTTCAAGCTTTTTGGGGGGCAGGGCTAGAGTAGCTTTTCCTCTAGGACTACTGGTTTAACTTTGCCACTAAGGTGCAACTCTTCTGGGATCCCTACTGAATACCTAGTGAACTCAAAGAGTTATCTCCATTCTGGCTATTGGGAACTTGAGTGATCCTGACCCTTTATGATCTTTGGGAATTTTTTGGCTGTAGCTCCCCAGTAATTGCTTTTTGTCCACAATTTGTTCTTTGCATGGCCTCACGGATTTCACCCTGGGCATGAAAAGATTGGTGTTCTCAAGGGGACCCATAAACAAATTTTCTGGAGCTCTTTCTCTGCTCTGCAAATCCTAGCCATGACGTCTGAACTCTAGGCTCGCTCTGTCTTCTCAAATCAGCAAGTCTGCTGGGCCCTGTTTGGATTCTACCTTTCTGTGCTATAATATGGAAATTGCCTCCTAGATGAAGGCTAGGGCAAGTACAGGTCTCACCTTGTTTGTTTCTCCCCCTTTGAGAGTTCACAGTGCTTCACTTCCTGTTTTGAATGTCTGAAAATGTTCGTTTTTGCATACTTGTGTGGTTTCTGGTTGTTTATGGCAGGGGGGCAGGTTCAGACCCTGATACTTCTCCATGGCTGGAATTCCATCTCTCACGTTTCTTAACCTCTCTCACACTTTCCATCTTGCTAGCTCCTCTTTTTAACTCTGTATCTTCATCTCCCTCTACTTGCCTATGTAACTCTTCCACTGAGTTTTAAATTTTATTTATTTTATTTTTCATTTCTAGAAATTCCATTCGCTTCTTCAGATATGCTTGGATACTTTTTATAGTCTCCTATTCCTTCTTCATATGAAGATATTTTGAAGCCTTAATTTTATATATCTGTTCACCTGATAATTCCAGTATCTGATGTTTTATGGGACTGATTTTGCTATTTGTCTTGATTAGCTGATTCTTGTTGTTTCTTATTTCCCATGGTTATGGGGGTTAGAGGTGTTTATTGAATTGCTACCTGTAGGAATTCTTTGAGGGATGGATTGAAGTGTCAGTTCTCCAGATAGGATTTATATTCACCTGTGTTTGCTACATTGTTGAAGATGCCTGAAGACTGCAACCCTTAGGGCCACTCTGAATAAAATTTTCCGCTTGAAGGGTTTATGATTAATGTGGAGTTAGGCCCTACAACCAGTTGAAAGCTGCTTATATCTGTCCATTTGCCGGGAGGTTTTTCTTCCCCTTCATGCATGCCACCTCTTTTTTAAAAAGGGCTGGGGTGCCTGGGTAGCTCAGTCGGCTAAGCGCTCATCTCTTGATTTTGTCTCAGGTCATGATCTCACAGTTCCTGAATTTGAGTCCTGTGTCAGGCTCCATGCTGATAGCATGGAGCCTGCTTGGGATAGTCCTTCATTCATTCATTCATTCATTCTCTCTCAAAATAAATAAATAAATAAACTTTAAAAACAGGGGAGGGATACTTTCTTGTTTTCCCTTTCTCTGAGCAGTTCACTGCTTTAGATATCTGAAATTCAAATCTATACCTTGGGCTGGCCCTAAACCTTATCTCCCTCCCATTCTTGTTCAGTCTGCAGAACAAACATCAGGCTTACTAAGAGTTAGCTGGTGCCTTTAGAGTAAAGTGGATGTGGGAGCTTTCTTACCTTCCAGGATTCCTATGTGAAATCACTTTGTTTTTGTTCCAGATTTCTTAATTCCTTGACAGCTCAGCAGTGCATTTAAAAAGATGTTTTTACATTTTATCTAGCATTTTTAGTTTTTGGCAGGAGAGACGTTTTAGGGTATTTTGTCAGTGCTACTGTTAGGATGGAAGTCTCTCTTCTGTTTCTTAATGTAAAGAACTACGCATATGTGAATATTAACAAGATGAAATACATCCAGCCCTTCTCTATTAGGTCTATAAAACATAAATGTGTAAGTTTTGATGTTTTGATGCCCATGAGTAGAATTTGTTTATAATTTGCTTCCTTTTTGATTTGTTTGCTTTTTATTCCCTCATGGACTTCTTGGATATAATTCAGCGCTTGGTTTCAGTTGGACTTGATTCAAAGAATGCAGTTTGTGTTTGGGATTGGAAAAGGGGAAAAATGTTATCTATGGCCCCTGGCCACACAGACAGAGTAAGTATTCTCCTTTGGGGTTTCTACTGGGTACTGGATGGGGGAAAAGCCAGAGGAGAGCCAGAGGATTTTGTGTTTCTGTACTTTGTTATTGCCAGATAGTTCATATGTAACTAATAATTTAAAGTACAACTGTAAATACTCAGAAAATTTTAGAACGCATATGTATTGTAGTACTCAAAAATATGACTCAGTATGCATAGTGTTAGAGCTAAACTTTTAACCATTGTTTGCTTCAGGATAAATGATGAATGGTTCATGCCTATGGTCTATTTAGTATGGTTTATCACTAATTTGTTATGTATATATCACAAAGTGAAAAATGATATGTATGTGTGAATTTGAAATTATGTGTTCATATTAAAAATTTTAGAGACCTAACATTTTTTACTTTGGAAACTTGTTAAAAATACATTCCTTGTTCTAAGCTATATAAAGTTAATCATAAAAAATACTTTGTAGTCAACTTTTAAATTAAATTTACTTTTATAAACATACATCAAAAACGTTGTTATAAGCCTTGTAAAATGTCTCATTTGTGTGTGTGTGTGTGTGTGTGTGTGTGTGTGTGTGTGTGTGTGTGTGTGTGTAGTAAAATTATGACCTGAAGCAGCACAGGAGATACAGTGTTTGATTCTATTGGGGGTGGGGGGGGTAGGGGTGGAATCTATGAATGAATCTATAAAAGTAGCATAGAAAATTTTGTGTGTATTTGCATTTTGGAAAATAAACATGTCTTTTAGCAGATTCTCAAAAGGGCCTGTTACACACTCACAAACACAATTTAGAGAATTATTATTATTTTTTTTTTAATTTTTTTTTTTAACGTTTATTTATTTTTGAGACAGAGAGACAGAGCATGAACGGGGGAGGGTCAGAGAGAGGGAGACACAGAATCTGAAACAGGCTCCAGGCTCTGAGCTGTGAGCACAGAGCCCGACGCGGGGCTCGAACTCACGGACCACGAGATCATGACCTGAGTCGAAGTCGGACGCTTGACCGACTGAGCCACCCAGGTGCCCCAGATAATTATTAAAGTGTAACAGATCAGATTTGTATATTTTAATTAGGTAATTGCATATTCTGACTTAAAGCATTACACACTTTGGATTTAGTAAGTAGATTATTATGAAGATGGTACTGTTGGAATTTTTAAAGTATTTTTGTAGTTTGTATTTAAAGTTGCATCAATATGGTTTTCATATAATCTGTGTATGGTGACTTGTTAAACATTAATTTATAAGATGTAATCGTTATTATTACTGAAGAATATAATTTTATACATTTTTAAAGGTAATAAGCATCTTAGGTGATTATGCAGGCAGGTGTTAAAAGAAACATGGTGAAGAGTAACAGAATTGTTTTTTTCTGCTATGAAATTATTTTTCAAGAGCTTTTCTTTTGTTATTAAAGTATATGTTTCTATTGCATATTTTCAGCTGGGTTTTTTGTCGTTTGCTATTATAACAAAAATGGTTGGTTAGAATTTAGAATTTTGGCAATCTTAGACAAGAACAAAGCCTGAGATCTCCAAATTTTAAGTATAAGGTAATTTTGTTTGACCCATAAACAATAAAGAAAGCTAAAAAATAAAAACAATTTTCACTGTGAAATAAATATTTGGATTCTTTATGTAAGTAGTTTTGTATGGTAGAAAACTATAAAAACATTCCCTATTTCAATTGCTTAAAAAAGTTCTCAGGGCACCTGGGTGGCTGAGTTGGTTAAGCATCTGGTTCTTGATTTCAGCTCAGGTCGTGACCTCACAGTCAGTGAGATTGAGCCCTGCGTTGGGCTTTGCACTGACAGTGTGGAGCCTGCTTGAGATTCTCTCTCCTTTCTCTCTGCCCTGCCCTCTCTCTCTCTTTCTCTCAAAATAAATAAACATTAAAAAAAGTTCTCTGTTTCTAGCTGTGTTAAGTGTACATTCCATTCATTATGTTTTCTGTGCAGAAATTATGTAGGTACTTGCCTCATGCCCTAGTTCTGTTGAACATTCTTGTGACTTACAGACGAAATTTTTTATTTTTTTTTAATGTTTACTTATTTTTTTAGAGAAAGTGAGAGAGAGAGAGAGAGAGAGAGAGGGGGGGGGGGAGGGAGGGAGGGAGAATCCCAAGTAGGTTCTTTGCTGTCAGCCCAGAGCCTGACACAGGGCTCCATCTCAGAAACCATGAGACCATGAGCATAGCTGAAATCTAGAGTCAGAAACCTAACCAACTGAGCCGCTCACATGCCCCTGGACCAGATTTTTTAAAAAATTAAAAAGAGGCATTAATTTTCACTTCACTAGTTGTTTCATAAAGTTCATAGAAGCTAAGAAATAATTTTTTATTAATATTTTATTTTTATTTCAAATTTTTAAATTCTACTTAATATATATGGTAAAACTGGTTTCAGGAGTAGAATTTAGCGATTCATCACTTACATATAACATCCAGTGCTCCTCACAGCACCCATTACCCTTTTGGCCCATCCCTCACCCATTTCCCCTCTAGCAACCCTAAGTTTGTTCTACATAGTAAAGAGTCTTCTATGATTTGCTTCCCTCTCTTTTTTTCCCCCTTTCCCCTATGTTCATGTTTTGTTTCTTAAATTCCACATATGAGTGAAACCATATGGCATGTCTTTATCTAAGAAATAATTTTTGTTCATATCATTTACATATTTATTTCTCATGAGATTGTGAAGTGTGGGATTCTGATTATTATTCATTGAGGAATATTGTTTTATGATAGGTAGGGTGTTGGGGCATTTGGTCTTTTGGATGGATTCTTAAGTGATTTTGAAAATAAGTATTTTAACCATGAATCTGATTTGTTTACAGATATTTGATATCTCTTGGGACTTGTACCAGCCAAATAAACTTGTCAGCTGTGGTGTAAAACATATCAAGGTACTAGAAAGGTCTTGTTTTATAATAGTCATGTATACTACTCTCTGCCACTAAGTACTCACCACACTATTTACAATTTAGGGGAGTCTTAGGATTTTGACAGTACTTATTTTTAAAATGTCAACATTTTTAACGTTCTGATGTTCAACCTAACAGGCATTTACTGTGTCATTACTGTGTGTGAGGCACTGTAAGGAGTATAGGTATGAGTAGGGAATGAATAAAACACTTTCCATAAAGAAATTTATAGTCTAGTGAAGTAGGTTTTACTACATCTGTCTTGTTTTCTCATGTTTCACCTACAGAATAAAATGTGAGCGTAGGAAGCCAAGCAAAGGAAGAGATTTCCTGCACAGAGATAAGTTGGTGTGACGGAAGCAGCATGGACAGAGTTGGCTTTGCCACTTACCAGCTTAGGTGTTTGACCCGGGATGAGTCATGTAGCCTCACTGAGCTTTTTTCACATCTTAAAAATATGGCTGCTGTTATGTTATATAATCTATATAATCCTTGTAGATTGGATTAAGTAAGGCAGTGTTTATTCAAGTGCTTGTCAGTTCCTAGCACATAGCACCTGGTCATCTTTCTGACAGTATTATCTTTTCCTCTCTCTATATTTACTCTTTGATTTGACCTCACCCTTTGGTAGCCACTGTTTATTATGCTTATGAAAGCTCTGAATTTTGTTTTATAATTATAGTTCAGGTTTTGAAGCCCATATAGTCAGTGGTGATATTCATTCTTATGTTTACAATTACTTTTAAATCCCTGGTGCACATTGGAAATACTTGCTTCTTCCCCTCTCTGATATAACAGTTCCTTACAACAGTTAATTCCTAGTAAGTAAGGTTCTGTTTACATCCTTTCTTTCGGTATGCTTACTCCGTCTGCATTTTCTCCAAAGCATCTTTAGCTGCCACTGCAATTCTGGTTTTGATATTCTGGTACTGATTTGATAATGAGTAGTATTAAATCTTTATTTCTTTAACAGATACTCAGCAAAAGTCTTTATGCTAGATTTAAGGTAGAAATCTAGCATAGATTTGTACCTTACTGCAAGAGTAGTACAAATACTGCAAAGGTAGAAATTTTTGTCTTTTTCATCTGTGATGAACAAGATGGTGTTTGTTATTCTTGATATAAAATGCTTAATAAAATATTGGCAAATTAATAAACATATTACTGTTTTGTATTATAAATAAAACTGAAAGTTCCATTTTCAGGTATTAAACACATGATTCTTCTGAATTAAACTATATTTTTACTGAGTGACATTTCTTTTCTTGTAGTTGAGTCAATGGAAAGTAGGGTAGATGTCTTTACAGGCAGTACACGTGAGGAAACGAAGTCCCAAAGATGATCTAGAACTTCACTGGCCAGTACAGTAGCAACTAGCTACATGTAGCTATTTAAGTTAATTAAAGTTAAATAAAGTTTAATCACTTCTTCTGTCACCCCAGTCATCACATTTCAAATGCTTAAGACCCACATGTATCCAGTGGTTACTCTATTGGACAGTGTGTGTGTATATGTATATATACGTAGAGAGAGAGAGAGAGAGAGAGAGGGAGGGAGAGAATATTTTCATCATCGCAGAAAGTTCTATTAGCTAGCATTGATCTGGATTATAGAACATGAGTGCTTTACTCTGAGCATCAAAAATTTTGGATACCTGGGTTTGACTCTCTGGAGATTCTGTCTCAGTTTATCTCTGTGGGGGCCCAGCATACTATGTTTTATCCTTTCTCTCAGGTGAGGTCTAATGTGCAGCCAGATTTGAGAATCACTCCTAGATGAAAATAAATAGTAGGTTGAAATAGGGATTTGCTGATAGGAAGAGAACCAGCTATCCTTGTGCAAAGGGATCATGGGGCTTTTAGAATGAAAAATCATAAAAATTCATTGATTAAAGCATTCATTATTGAATGGATAAGCATCATAATTTTTTGAGGCTTCAGGGTTTTTAATTTTTTTTTTTAACGTTTATTTATTTTTGAGACAGAGAGAGACAGAGCATGAACGGGGGAGGGTCAGAGAGAGGGAGACACAGAATCCGAAACAGGCTCCAGGCTCTGAGCTGTCCGCACAGAGCCTGACGCGGGGCTCGAAGCCATGGACCGCGAGATCATGACCTGAGCTGAAGTCGGCTGCTCAACCGACTGAGCCACCCAGGTGCACCGAGGCTTCAGGTTTTAAACTAAGATCTTTAGGTCTTAAAATAAGATCTCAACAGATGAGGGGAGATGTTTAAGTATGTAACAATCAATGTTATTTTAAGTGGTAACTTACTATAAAGTTGAATTTATTCTCTGGGCCAAATTTCTTTATGCAAAACTATTTATTCTGTATATCAATGCCCTAATCCATTTTTGTTTATTTCTTTCTACACACTATTAAAATTTACCTGAATTCACATAAAAGAATAAAAACCTTGGTCATGAAGATTTATGTTTGACTTCCCATTTTCTCCTAAGAATGAACTAATTATTCCAAATGTGTATCTTTTAAGCTTTACAAGTAAAAGAATTGCTCAGCTTTGAAAATATCAGTGAGAACACCATTTTCCCCCCATCTTTACTAACTTCATCAAAGATTGGACGTTAGGTTGGTCCTCTTTCCTAAAAGTGTCTGATGTCTTATCTTCATTTTCATTGCTAACCCATAGCCAAGTCTTTCAATGTCTGAGTTTCATGTAAATTTTTTTCAGAAACCGAAGGGGGGAAGCATAGCCTATTTTTAAAATAATCTAGTTCACCCCCCTTATTCTTACAGATAAGGATTGAAACCAGTGGCTTATCAGCTCTAATATAGCTATTGACAACACTAGGATGAGGATGTGAACATTTGAAAGCTAATGTTTCATAAGGGAATTTCTTAGGTAATTTTTAGTCTGCTAATCTAATATAGCTTCAAAGTACTAGAAATATTTTACTTTATTTTATAAGCATTCTTTGGTAATTTGATTATACTGTGTACCTTTTAGTTCTGGAATTTATGTGGAAATGCTCTGACCCCAAAACGAGGGGTCTTTGGTAAAACTGGTGACCTTCAGACAATTTTGTGCCTGGCCTGTGCAAGGGATGAATTAACATATTCTGGTGCACTTAATGGGGATATATATGTTTGGAAAGGAATCAATCTTATAAGGACAATACAAGGAGCCCATACTGTAAGTATATTTAAATATTTTAAACACTTTTCGATAACTGCTTACCTTCTTGTCGTAGAGCAAAAGATTATGTAATGTAGCAGACTTTCTAGTCAATTCAGTTACTTGAAAAATGTTGTTCTAACTGAATTAGCCTGTTTGTTTTCAAGATTTCAGTGAAGAAGTGTTATGCAATTAGACATGTAGATATTTATTAAATTAGTATAAATACTACCTTGTTCAAGCCATTGCTCTGGTATTTGTATCTTCCTCAGAGTATTATTGATAAATAGCGTATTAAATTCAACAGTAAAAGTATTCTAGATTAACTACAACAGAATAAAGCTAGAACTCTTGTGGGTAATATTCTAGAAAAAATACACCTTTTTAATTTTAATATTATTTCATTAAGTGAGTGAGTGGAAACGGAATTTAATTTTTGTAATTCCTGAGATTTTCATATAGAAAAGTTATCAAACTGGGAAAAAATCTATTGTTAAAACTTTTTAGTGTTTTTTGGATTAGGGATTTTTAGCAGTTGGGTCCCTCACATAATGAAGGGACCTAGAGAGCACAGAGCTGCCCCATGGTGAGCAGTAAGATCTCAAGTAGAAAAGTTATTAAATGTATTTATATGAACCATGATAAATATATAATATGTTACATATTAAATACATTAAAGAACTACTTAGAACAGGACTTGCTTTAAGCAAAAGACCAGAAATATCAGATTCTTTTCCACAAAGGTTGTGGCAATTTACATTTTCATCATCAGTCTATAAAAATACCAGTTTGCTCTTCATATTCCTCAGTGCAGGATTTAACCACCGTTGTAAATTTTTGCTTGTTTTCTGGGTGACAAGTAGTAACTTCTTGTTTTGATTTTGTTTCCTAAATATATGTAATTTCATATATTTGTTGACTGCTTGAAATTCCTTTTCTATTAATTGGTTTTTCTTACTCTTTGCTCTTTTTTGTTATTTTTGTCCTTGGATTTTCTTTATTCATTTGTATGTTAGGGTATTAACCTTTCAGTGGTCATACACATTGCAGATATTTCCCCAATCTGTTTGCCTTTGCTTATGATATCTTTTGTCATATGAAAAATTTGTTTTCCTTTATGGCTTATGGGTAAACTGCCTTGCATAAAAGGTCTCTCATAGCTCAAAGTTCTATAAATGTTCTTTTGACTCTTTTCTAACATTTATTTCTCACATTTAGAATGTAATGTCTACAATTCATTTTTATACGTGGTATAAGGTTTAACTTTATATATGTCTCTATATGTCCATGTCATTGGTCATATATTGTACATAGATACATGTATACATAGATTTATTTCTAGATTTTCATTTGTGTTTTCTGTTGTATTTGTTGATTGCTGTCATACCAAAATCTTTTAAAGTGGGTTTCTGCCTACATTACAGATTTTCTTAAAGAGTACATATTGTTAAATTATTTTATTTTCTCCACTAGGCAGGAATTTTTAGTATGAATGCTTGTGAAGAAGGCTTTGCTACTGGTGGCAGAGATGGCTGTATTCGCCTTTGGGATTTAACTTTTAAACCGATTACTGTGATTGATCTCAGGGAAACAGACCAGGGATACAAAGGTAATAACAAATGTGTCACTACTAGACAAATTCTAAATGTACCAAGGATTGTCTGTTTCTTTTAGTAAATATAAATGTAGGTTTTATAAATATAAATGATATTTAAATTTGCCCGTTCCTACTGTATAGATTTAATTGATCTCCTTTTATTGAAGAGGAGAGTTTGCCTGAAGACAGTCTTGGTTTACTATTATGACAAGGATTCTTGCATATGTCTAACGCTTATTAAAATGGGATTTACAGAGAGATGGGATAAGGGCTTACTTAGGTAACCTTGGATTTTGAAAATATTTATCTGTTAGAATGCTAAATATAACTATTTAGCGAACTGTTGAAAATAAAACGTGTTGAGGGTTGAGGAAAGTTTTGTTCAATTGGGAGATTTTTTCTTCTTTAGGGACTTAAAAAATTGATATATTAAAACAGTCTTTCACAATAAAAATAAAAGTTTTATTCACTAGCGCGGTACTTATGATTGGAAGTTGCAGAAGTCTATGGTTAAGCCTTATTTCAGTCAACTTACTAGGTGGGTGACCTTGGGCTACATATTTAATCTCCCCCATAAGTGAGAATAAGACTGTCTCCTAGGATTAAATGAGCTAATTTAATATATATAAAATGTTTAGAATACTGTCTGGCACATAATAATCATCTAGTAAATGTTAACTGTTATACTATTTTCATTCGTTTTGTTGAGCATTATTGTACCTTAAAGTTTGCAAAATAATTTGACACTTTGTCCTATTTGACCTTTACAAGAACATTGTAAAGTTCACAGTATCTTTATGTTGGCCACATGATACAGATGAGAAAATAGAGAAACACTAGCTTTCGTAAGGTTATAAAAGGGATTGTGGAATATAGAGAAAAAGTAAAAGTCTCTCTTTTTAATGCTTTGGTGAACAGATGGAAGAAATGAAATATAGACACATGAAAAGTCAGATTATTATACAGAGAAAAATAGTACAATTACTTTTGTCATTCCTGCTTAATTAATTTTGAGATGGCTGAAGAAGTGGTCAGACTATGGAGTTGTCTATGAGGAAGAAGAACGTATGTCTTGAAGGATGGATAGAAATTAGGCATATAGGAAGAGAGAACTATCATTACAGATAGCAAACAAAATGGATAATTGAAGACAATGTGTAGATCAAAGACTTGGAGATTTCTTTTGTCTTACATCTAAGGGATAAAAGGTACAAAAATTAAATTGATTTAGCAGATCGGCATTATGTTATTACAGCACTGATCTTAAATACAATTTACTTTTGACTAGGTTTGTCTGTGAGGAGTGTTTGTTGGCGTGGTGACCACATTCTAGTTGGAACACAGGACAGTGAAATTTTCGAAATCGTGGTGCATGAAAGGAATAAACCTTTCCTAATTATGCAAGGGCATTGTGAAGGTGAACTTTGGGCACTTGCTGTTCATCCTACAAAACCTTTGGCTGTGACTGGAAGTGATGATCGTTCAGTCAGGTAAGCAGATCATAGCGTAATTGCATAGGCTGGAATTTTTCCTTAGAAAAACATAAAAACTTCATAAAAATACTTTGATTTAAATATTAACAGCTTACAGTATACAACTGAACATAATTAATTGGTATTTAATAGAATAAACAACTTACAAGATTTCTTTTCTCTTGATAACATAAGTTGAAGATTGTTCCATATCAACATGTTCACAGATATTTTTAATAGTCATATAATATCCCACTGCATGGATATACTGTAATTTATTCAACTAAACTATTTTTTTTAGTTAAAATATAGTTGACATATAGTGTTAGTTTCAGGTGTATAACATAATGATTCAACAATTATATACTTTACAAAATGCTGACCGCAATGAGTATCATTATCATCTGTCATCACCAAAGTTATTACAATATTGACTATACTCCTTATGCTGTTCTTTTCATCTTGTGACTTATTTTATAACTGAAAGTTTGTACCTCTTAATCTCCTTCCCCTGCTTTTCCCATTTCTCCATCCTCCGCCACTCTGACAACCACGTTTGTTCTCTGTATTTATGAATCTGGTTTTTTTTTGTTTGTTTTTTAGATTACATATATAAGAGAAATCATATGGTATTTGCTTTTCCTGACTTAATTTGACTTAGCTTAATATCCTCTAGGTCCATTCATGTTGTTGGAAATGGCAAGATTTCATTCTTTTTTTATGGCCAATTCCATTTTGTATATATACCCTACCTTGTTTATCCATTAATCTATTTTTTTTCTTTCCAAGATTTTATTTAAATTCCAGTTAGTTAATGTGTAGTACTGGTTTCAGGAGTAGAATTTAGTGATTCATCACTGACATATAACACCCACTGCTCATCACAACAATTGTCCTCCTTTATCCATCAACCATTTAGCTCATTGCCCTAGGGACCTCCCACCCCCCACCAGCCAACCCTCAGTTTGTACTCTATAGTTAAGAGTCTCTTAGGGTTTGCCTCCCTCTCTTCCCCCCTTCCACCTCCCCTATGTTCATCTGTTTTGCTTCTTAAATTCCACATATGAGTGAAATCATATGGTATTTGTCTTTCTCTAACTGACTTATTTCACTTAGCATAATACACTTTAGTTCTATCCATGTCATTGCAAATGGCAAGATTTTATTCTTTTTGATGGGCTGAATAATATTCCAGAGAGTGTGTGTGTGTTTATGTGTGTGTGTGTGTACGCGCACACACGCGTGTGTACACATCTCCTCTTCTTTAGCCATTCATCAATGGACATTTGGGCTCTTTCTATAATTTGGCCATTGTTGATAGTGCTGCTATAAACATTGGGGTGCATGTACCTCTTCGAATCAGTATGTTTGTATCCCTTGGGTAAATTCCTAGTAGTTCAATTGCTGGATTGTAGGGTAGTTCTATCTTTAACTTTCTGAGGAACCTCCAGAGCACTGTTGTCCACGGTGTCTGCACCAGTTTACATTCCCACAAACAGTGTAAGGTTCCCCTTTCTCTGCATCCTTGCCAACATCTATTGTTTTCTGAGTTGTTAATTTTAGCCATTCTGACTGGTGTGAGGTAGTATTGATTTGTGGTTTGATTTGTATTTCCCTGATGATGAGTGATGTTGAACATTTTTTCATGTGTCTGTTAGTCATTTGAATGCCGCCTTTGGAGAACTGTCTCTTCATGTCTTTTGCCCATTTCTTCACTGGATTTTTTTTTTTTTTTTTTTGAGTGTTGAGTTTGGTAAGTTCTTTATAGATCTGGGATACTAGCCCTTTATCCAATATGTCATTTGGAAATATCTTTTTCCCTGTTGTAGGTTGCCTTTTAGTTTTACTGATTGTTTCCTTTGCATTTCAGAAACTTCTTATCTTGAAGAAGTCCCAACAGTTCATTTTTGCTTTTGTTTCCCTTGCCTATGGAGATGTGTCTAGTAAGAAGTACCTATGGCCAAAGTCAAAGAAGTTGGTGCCTGTGTTCTCCTCTAGGATTTTGATGGTTTCCTTTCACACATTTAGGTCTTTCACCATTTTGAGTTTGTTTTTGTGAATGGTATAAAAAAGGGGTTCTGTTTCATTCTTATGCATGTTGCTGTCTAGTTTTCCCAATACCATTTGGAAAAAGACTGACTTTTTTCCATTGGATATTCTTTATTGCCTCATCAAAGATTTGTTGACCATATACTTGTGGGTCTATTTCTGTGTTCTCTATTCTGTTCCCTTGATCTATGTGTCTATTTTTGTGCCAGTACCACACTGTCTTTATGATTACAGCTTTGTAATACAGCTTGAAGTCTGGAATAGTGATGCCTCCCACTTTTCTTTTTCAGTATTGATGTAGCTATTCAAGGTTTCTGGTTCCGTACAAATTTTAGAATTATTTGTTCTAGCTTTGTGAAGAACGCTGGTGTTATGTTGATAGGGATTGCATTGAATGCATAGATTGCTTTGGGTAGTATAGACATTTTAACAATATTTGTTCTTCCAATCCATAGCATGAAATGTTTTTCCTTTTCTTTGTGTCTTCTTCAATTTCTTTCATAAGTGTTTCATAAGTGTAGTTTTCAGGCTAAAGATCTACCTGTTTGGTTAGGAATATTCTTAGGTATCTTATAGTTTTTGGTACAGTTGTAAATGGGATAGAGGGATGCCTCAGTGGCTCAGTTGGTTAAGTGTCTGACTTCATCTCGGGTCTGGTCTTACAGTTTGTGAGTTCAAGCCCCACATTGGACTTCACGTTGATGGTGTGGAGTCTGCATGGGATTCTCTCTCCCATTCTCTGTCCTTTCCCCACTCGCATGCCCTTTTTCAAATAACTAATCTTTAAAAAAGTGAATGGGATCGATTCCTTGATTTCTGTTTCTGCTGCTTCGTTACTGGTGTATACAAATGCAGCAGTTTCTATACGTTGATTTTATATCCTGCGACTCTGCTGAATTCATGTGCCAGTTCTAGCAGTTTTTTGATGGAGTCTTTTGCATTTTCCATGTAGAGTATCATGGCATCTGTGAAGAGTAGAAGTTTGACTTTTTCTTTGCCAATTTTATACATTAGTATGTTGATGAGTACTTAAGATTGTTTCCATATCTTGGCTGTTATAAATAATGCAGCAATGAACATGGGAATATATGTATATTTTTGAATTATTGGTTTTGGTTTTTTGAGTCAGTACCCAGAAGTGCAGTTACTGGCTTATATGGTATTAATATTAATTTTGGGGGGAACTATCCATATTGCTTCCTTATTGGCTGTACCAATTTACCCTCCCACCAGTAAGACACAAGAGTTCCTTTTGTCCACATCCTCACTAAGGCTTGTCATATCTTGTTGTTAGACACTAGCCATCTGACAAGGGTGAGGTGATTATGTTATTGTGGTTTTGATTTGCATTTCCCTGATGATGAGTGATGCTGACCATCTTTCCATATGTCTGTTGGCCATCTGCAAGTCTTCTCTGGGAAAATGTCTATTTAGGTCTTCTGTCCAGCTTTAAATTGGATTTCTTTTGGTGTTGAGTTATATGAATTCTTTATATTTTTAAAAACCCCTTATTGGATATATCTTTTATAAATATTTCCTCCCATTCAGTAGGTTGCCTTTTTGTTTTGTTGATGGCTTCACTGTGCAAAAGCTTTTTTGATGTAGTTCCAATTGTTTATTTTTTGTTTTTATTTTTGCTTCCCTTGCCTGAGGAGACAGATCCAGAAAAATATTGCTAAGGCTGATGTCCAAGGCCAAATTTACTTCCTGTGTTTTCTTTTCAGAGTTTTATGGTTTCAGGTTTTATATTTGGCCTTTAATACATTTTGAGCTAATTTTTATATACGGTAGAAAAAGTGGTCCAGTTCTCAATAAGTTCATCCAGTCTTCACTCAAGTCTGGTGAGCATCCTTATGAGCATTAGTTTGAACTCTTTATCAGGTAGATTGCTTTCTTCCATTTTGCTTAGTTCTTTTTCTGAGGTTTTGTCTTAACTCTTTCATTTTGGGACATATTCATCCTTGTCTCCTCATTTTGTCTGACCTGAGTTTATTTGTGTGTATTAGGTAGTTGAGCTACGTTTCCTGATTTTTCCTGATCTACATAGTGACCTTATGTAGAAGGTGTCCTTCAGGGCCCAGTAGTGCAGTCCCTCCCAGTCACCAGAACCAGACCCAGAAGTGTCCCCTGTGTGAGCCATGTGTACCCTGTTATTGTGATTGGGCCACAGTTGATCTGGGAATGCTGTTTGGGTGGGGCCGCCTCCCCTTCTCTGATGCAAGAGTCATTTTGGAGGGGTGCTTGTCTGGCCTAGGCTCCCCACCAGGTGTGGCAGGGTGGTTGTCACTTTGGGGAGACATCAGCCCTGGCTGAGGCTGCTCACCAGGAATGGTGGAGTAGGAGTCACTTCATCGGGGCACCTACAGGAGCAGGTAAGTTGGGTGAGGTGAGTCCACAGGGGAACCCTGATGCAGGGCAAGGGGTGCTAGCAAGATAGATACAGAGTATCAGGCTGAAGGAGAGCAAGAAGATGGTACTCGCTAGCACTTCTATTCCCAGAGAAAGCTTCTACAGATTCCCGCCCCTCCAGCATGCACCCTAAAATTAGTCAGTAAATCTCTTTCAGGTATAAATAAACCCCGGTGCTTTTCAAACTGCTACTTCTGTGCTGGGTCTCTGACCAAGTGATGAAGTGTGCTGGTCCCTTGCAGAGCAAAGTCTTAATTCCCTGTAGCCATCTGACTCTCCTGGAGTAAAGTCTTGCTGATTTTCAAAGCTGCTGGAATTAAGCCCCACTTACTTTCAAAGCCAGATGTTATAGGAACTCATCTTTCTACCACACATACCAAGGGCCTGGGGTACTTGATGTGGGGCTTGATCCCCTTGGTCCTCAGGGTGGATCTCTGTACCTGGAATATCCCTCCTGCTTGTAGTTTGTTGTGCTGGGGGTGTGGTACCCGACTATGTCTCTGCTCCCCCTACCATTCCCGTTTTGACTGCTACTTTATGTCTTTAGCTATAGTCAATCTGTCCTGTTAATCTTCAGGTTATCTTCAGAGTAAATTGTATTATATGTAGCTGTTGCCTCCATGTATACATGTGAGGAGGTAAGCTTAGGATCCTTCTATTCTACCATCTTCCTAGTCCATTATTGATGAGAATTTAGGTTCTTCCAGTTTTGTGCTATTAAATACAGTGCTTGCAATGAATGTCCTTTTACGTATGCTATTTTGTACATGTGTAAACATGCATATCTCTGTGGAACTTCTTAGTGTTCAAATGATGTATGCATTTTAAATTTTGATAGATAATGTCTTATATAGAGGCAGTAACCATTTATATATACCTGTGTATACAATAAACAGAAGAGATAATGTATTAAAATACAGTGAGTGTGCAAGTTAGCCAAATCCAGAATGTGGGGAGCTCTGGAAGGCAAATACTTAGTTTCTTCAATAACTTAAGAATAAAAAAGGGGGAGGGAGGAAGGAAGCTACAGTAAAAGGTTTAAAGGACATATCAACAACTGTAGTATATGGACCTTCCTTGGAGCCTAACTCTAAGGACCCAAAGGAATGCTGTGTGAAAATGTATGTATATAACCGTATATATGCCATATAACGTATGGCAGTGCCTGTTTTCCCATACCCATGGCAGCACTAATTATCCCAAAAGGTATGAAATGATCTTTTGTTATGTTGTGAAAACACTCATTTCTCTCATATTGAGAGGTGTTGAGTATGTTTACTTATGTTTAGAGGACATTTGTATTTCCTTTTCTCTGACCTGTCTGTTCAAGTTCTTTGCCTATTTTCTATTAGCTCATTGGTTTTTCTCTAATTACTTTAAAATATCTCACATCTGTCTATATTTTGAAGAAATTAGCAGGTGGTCTATGATAGTGGTTCTCAAAGTGTGGTTCTTGGACTAGCAGCATCAATATTCCTTATAAGAAATGCAAATTCTCATGTCTTAACCAGGACCTGATATCAGAAATTTGTGGTTTAACTTGGGGTGCCTGGTTGTCGATATGTCCTTTAAATCTTTTTCTGTAGCTTCCTTCCTCCCTCCCCCTTTTTATTCTTAAGTTATTTGTTGAAGAAACTAAGTATTCACCTTCCAGAGCTCCCCACATTCTGGATTTGGCCAACTTGCACACTCACTGTATTTTAATACATTCTCTCTTCCCTTTATTGTATAAACTGATAAGTAGGTCTAGAGATTTGACGAGATGCAGTTACAAATTTTAACCAAGAATATTTCCTAGATGGTAACGTGTATCCCTGTTTGGTGGTATCTAATGTGTATTCTCTTTTTTAAATCATTTTAGCAGCCATTGATGGTTATTATCTACTTCACTATTTCTCAACCTTTTTTGAATTGTTTTCCTAATGAGAATTTTTAGATATTTTTTCCCCAGATTATACCCCCTTCATGTGAAATTTTAACACCACAAAAAAGTACATCTCTATTTTTGTATTTTGGCCCATTAGAGAGCCACAAACCATCATACTATTTAAAATTTTCATTCCTAAGGACTAATTTTTAGCCCCCTTGGGAACCTTCTTACACTCTTGGTGGTAATGCAAACTGGTGCAGCCACTGTAGAAAACAGTATGGCATTTCCTCAAAAAGTTAAAAATAGAACTACCCTATGACCCAGCAATTGTACTACTAGGTATTTATCCAGAGGATACAAAAATACTGATTTGAAGGGACACATGCACTCCAATGTCTATAGCAGCACTATCAACAATAGGCAAATTATGGAAAGAGCCAAAATGTTCATCTGATAAACGGATAGAGAAGATATGGTATATACACAAACGTGCGTGCGCGCACACCAATATTATTCAGCTATCAAAAGGAATGAAATCTTGCCATTTGCAATGATGTGGGTGGAGCTAGAGTGCATTATGTGAAGCAAAACAAGTCAGAGGAAGACAAATACCATATGATTTCACTCATGTGGAATTTAAGAAAAAAAACAGATGAACGTAGAGGAAGGAGGAAAAAAGGGAAAAAAGAGAGGGAGGCAAACCATAAGAGACTCTTAACTATAGAGAACAAACTGAGGGTTGCTGGAGGGGAGGTGGGCAGAGGATGCCAGTGCTTAGTGGGCACTAAGGGCACTTGTGAAGAGCACTCGGTGTTACATGTAAGTGAAGAATTACTAAATTCGACCCCTGAAACCAGTATTACACTATATATTAACTAACTAGAATTTAAAAGCTTGAAACAAATAAAAAATAATCATTTTTAGTCCCTTTGGGGCAGTATTGCACCTGTCAAAAATCCACGACCTAGATCTTTTATTAAGAGTTTCATATATGGTATTTTAACTTCATCACTCGTAGTCATTAGTTAGGTATCCTATCTCTATAAAAAGAATTTCTCCTCATCAACTATTTGGTTATCTTGGGTATAATTTGTACAAGAAAACAGGAAAGTGCTTAATTCTTTCTCATTTACTAGTTTAAAACATTGTTGGTTCCCTGGAATCCTTTGTGTAATCTATTCACATTTCTTATCATTTTTTGTAGGATTGTAGATTATTTCCTCCTTTATAGTTAGCAGTTTTTTATATGTTATAGATATTAACTGTTTCTGATGTAAGTTGAAAATAATTTTCACCAATTTGTTACTTGCTTTTTACTTTGCTTAGGTTTTTTGCCACACAAATGTTTTTTTTTTGTTATTTTGTTTTATGAACTGAACAATATTTTCTTTTATGATTTCTGAGTTTTCTACCATCGAGAAATCTGCAAAGTTAAAAAAGTTTTCAGTATATGCTTCTGTGTTTTAATGGCTTTATTTTGTATGTTTAACTCCTAACCTGTGTAAAATTTACTTCAGTATAAGAAATAAAGTGGAATATGCAACCTAATCTTTCTAGATAATCCATCCTGTTTTTTACTGTCATTGCGCTACTCAGTTCTCTGTGGATGGGAAATGCCATAGCTCTGTGTCCACCTGGAAATTTAGTGTGGGATTACACTTACCCATGTGCTTTGTTAGGAACTATCTTATAATTCATTTTAGGAGAACTGCTATTACCAGTTGCATAGCTGTTGGAAAAAAGGCAGCTTGTCCTTTAGAAGTAATTGCTCAGTCTTCGGTTTCTGTTTTGTTGGGGAAGTTATTGGGAAGGATCTCTTGCATTGAAAACAACTAAAAATGTTGGTTAAAATGTAAAATCTTCAAGGAATAGTCAAGATATTAAAGAACTATTATCCAAATTGTGAAAGAAAATGGGAATTTAGGAGCACAAGCAGGCCAATGCCACTTTGCCTTGAGGGCATTTGTCTTCCTTTGACTGACTTGACCTTTGTAGCTTTCTCCTAGGGCATGGGGGCAGATGTCGAGACCCAGGGCCCGTTCAAAAAGAATGAAATCTTGCCATTTGCAATGACGTGGATGGAGCTAGAATGTTTTATGCTAAGTGAAATAAGTTAGAGAAAGACAGATCCCATATGATTTCACTCATATACGGAATTTAAGAAACAAAACATTATGAACATGGGGGAAGGGAAGGCAAAATAAGATAAAAACAGGAGGCAAACCATAAGAGGTTCGTAAATACAGAGAATAAACTGAGGGTTCCTGGAGAGGTGGTGGGTAGGGGGATGGGCTAAATGGGTGATGGGCATTAAGGAGGGCACTTGTTGGCATGAACGCTGGGTGTTATATATAAGGGATGAATCACTAGGTTCTACTCCTGAAACCAATACTACACTGTATGTTAACTAACTTGAGTTTAAATAAATACATTTAAACAAAGAAAAAGAAAAAAAATCTCAAGGCACACCCATGGAGTGTAGGCCAGCATACGCTGCTAAAACACCTCTGAAAAAAATATCCCCTGTAATTTGTGTGGGAATAGAGATCTTGTTTCAAGTTTTGATAGCACAGGAAGAGTAGTATAAAGCTGCTTGATGATGTTATTCAAACAACATTGGTTATTGTCAAAATAACTTTACCATGGTATAAGTTTTACATATAATTGCTGCTTTTACATTGTAACTTTAGATTGAATTCATTAAGAAACAGCATCAAATCTTCAGTGAAAGCCAATTTCCAAAGCTGTTAAGTTTTTATAATAGTAATTGAGGGCATTTCTGGTTCTGAAAAATTTCGTTCTAGACTCTGAGATCAAAATAGCATAATAATACTTTACCACTGTTAATTAAGCCATTAACTGCTGTGTGGTACAGCAAGTCAGGATTTTGAGCTTCTGTTCCTGACAAAACTTCAGAACTATTGGTTCAAAACATGATTCAGGTTTTTTTTTTGTTGTTTTGTTTGCGAAATACTTGCTAAAGAATAATCTAGTGAGGGGTGCCTGGGTGGCTCAGGTTGCTCAGTTGAGCATCTGACTTTTGGTTTGGTGATTCTCACGACATGGGATCAAGCCATGCCTCCAGCTCCGCACTCAAAGCACAGAGCCTGCTTGGGATATTCTCTCTCTCTCTCTCTCTCTCTGAAAATAAATAAACTTAAAAAAAAACAGTGAATAATTGTAGGCTTTTTGAACAAAAGCTTACATTTTTATAGGCTTTGTAAGTTTGCCACGGCTATTTTTTTCTATCCATGTTTTTCAGCCCCATCTAATGCCACTTTACATTGTATTGGTTTAGTTCTTTTTCACTTACGTCTTTGAAAACATTCTAGCTTGTAGTTGTTCCACACCGACTAGCAACAGAAACTGATTTTTCATTGCTTCAAACTTGGCATTGACTCTTCATATAAATAACTGAGTAGTGTTGTTAACATCTGTTGACTCACCAGAATTCAGGGAAACCACTGAACATTGTTTGTCTTGTTTTTTAGTTAACTGTTGGTGGTTTTTCCAACACCTTCAACTCTTTGAGAAACTCTTCTGACCTAAAAGCTAATAACCTTAAATTTATTTTCTCTGGACACATTTCTTTAGCCACTGCAATTTAAAATAATATAATTAATCCATTACCAAGAAACAGCTTTCCTTGTTTGGCTAACAAGCCACTTAGAAACTTAACTTTTGTTGACATCACATTTTAATTTTTAAATTAGAATTTTTCTAATCATTGCTTTCCTGTGAGTCAAAGATACCGTGATGAGTACTTAGTCCAGTAATGTTAATCTGTATTTGTGTTTTTTTAGAGCAGCTATAGTGTTATTGCATAATACAGTGCTGTACCATCTAAATCAGTAACGATATAATTCATGCCCCACTGTGCCTTAAAAATGCAGCCTGTGAAGTTCACTTTTCTCTTTTTCTTCTTGTTTTGACACAATGGGTATATATGATTAATACACCTAGCACTGAAATTCTGTCAGCTTGTAACTCTGTCACTGCAATTTGTAGTGCATGGAAGGGGCAGTACAAAGTGATATGAACGTCACATACCATCTGCCGTTTCTTTGGCAACAATTCCACTCTGCCTCTGCAGTATGAAAGCAACCATGTAAACAAAAAGTGTGGCTGTGTTTCCATGAAACTTGATTTACAGACACTGAAATTTGAATTTCCTAGAATTCTCTCATATCTCAAAACGTTGTCATTTAAAATTTTTGTCCAACCATTTAAAAAGGTAAAAACCATTCTTACCTTTCCAGACTGTACAAAAACAGACAGTGGTCCCGGTTTGGCCCACAGGCTGTGGTTTGCTGACCCTTGTGGTAGAGCATAATGTCTTTGGTAAATATAATTGTTATTGAAATACTGAAAGTTTTCCTTTGGAATCAGGAAGAAGACAGTGATGTCGACTTTCACCATTATATTTGTCACCATTATAATCAGCTGTAGACTAGAAATCTTTGTCAGCACAGTAAGGCTATATCTGTGTAATATATTTATATAAAGATACTTGGTTTGGAATGGAAGAAACAAGTGTCATTTGCTGATGTTATGATTATATATGTATAAAATCAAGAAGAAAATGCAGAGAAATTATTGGAATTAAAAAGATAGTTTAACAAATCTCCTAGCTATAAAAAAAATATACAAAATCATTTTTCTTACAAAACATCAACAAATAGAATGTTTAAAAAAAAACTGCTCAGGGGAAGAGAAGGCACACACCAGTCTGGCTGTGGCCCCAGCGGTGGGCTGGGGGCAGACATCAGGTCTGACTGCGGCCCTGCCCACCAACGCAAGTTATTCAAGACAGCACAGGGGAAGTGCCCCGCAGTCCCGCACCAACCCAGGGACTATCCAAAATGACGAAACGGAAGAATTTCCCTCAGAAAAACGTCCAGGAAATAACAACAGCTAACGAACTGATCAAAAATGATTTAAACAATATAACAAAGTGAATTTAGAATAATAGTCATAAAATTAATCACTGGGCTTGAAAACAGTATAAAGGACAGCAGAGAATCTCTTGCTACAGAGATCAAGGGACTAAGGAACAGTCAGGAAGAGCTAAAAAATGTGATCAATGAACTGCAAAATAAAATGGAGACGACTACGGCTCGGATTGAAGAGGCAGAGGAGAGAATAGGTGAACTAGAAGATAAAATTATGGACAAAGAAGAAGCTGAGAAAAAGATAAAAAAATCCAGGAGTATGAGGGGAAAATTAGAGAACTAAGTGATGCACTAAAGAGAAATAATCTACGCATAATTGGCATTCCAGAGGAGGAAGAGAGAGGGAAAGGTGCTGAAGGAGTACTTGAAGAAATAATAGCTGAGAACTTCCCGGATCTGGGGAAGGAAAAAGGCATTGAAATCCAAGAGGCACAGAGAACCTCCTTCAGATGTAACTTGAATCGATCTTCTGCATGACATATCGTAGTGAAACTGGCAAAATACAAGGATAAAGAGAAAATTCTGAAAGCAGCTAGAGATAAACGTGCTCTAACATATAAAGGGAGACCTATAAGACTCGTGACTGATCTCTCTACTGAAACTTGGCAAGCCAGAAAGGAATGGCAGGAGATCTTCAATGTGATGAACAGAAAACCCATGCAGCCCAGAATCCTTTATCCAGCAAGTCTGTCATTTAGAATAGAAGGAGAGATAAAGGTCTTCCCAAACAAACAAAAACTAAAGGAATTCGTCACCACTAAACCAGCCCTACAAGAGATCCTAAGGGGGATCCTGTGAGACAAAGTACCAGAGTCATCGCTACAAGCATGAAACCTACGGACATCACAATGACTCTAAACTCATATCTTTCTGTAATAACACTGAATGTAAATGGACTAAATGTGCCAACCAAAAGACATAGGGTATCAGAATGGATAAAAAAACAAGACCCATCTATTTGCTGTCTACAAGAGACTCATTTTAGACCTGAGGACACTTTCAGATTGAGAGTGAAGAGATAGAGAACTACTTATCATGCCACTGGAAGTCAAAAGAAAGCTGGAGTAGCCATACTTATATCAGACAAACTAGACTTTAAATCAAAGGCTGTAACAAGAGATGAAGAAGGGCATTATATAATAATCACAGGGTCTATCCATCAGGAAGAGCTAACAATTATAAATGTCTATGTGCCGAATACAGGAGCCCCCAAATATATAAAACAATTACAAACATAAGCGACCTTATTGATAAGAATGTGGTAATTGCAGGGGACTTTAACACTCCACTTATAGAAATGGATAGATCATCTAGACACACGGTCAATAAAGAAACAAGGGCCCTGAATGATACATTGGATCAGATGGACTTGACAGATATAGTTAGAACTCTGCATCCCAAAGCAACAGAATATACTTTCTTCTCGAGTGCACATGGAACATTCTCCAAGATAGATCACATACTAGATCACAAAACAGCCCTTCATAAGTAGACAAGAATTGAAATCATACCATGCATACTTTCAGACCACAATGCTATGAAGCTTGAAATCAACCACAGGAAAAAGTCTGGAAAACCTCCAAAAGCATGGAGGTTAAAGAACACCCTACTAAAGAATGAATGGATCAACCAGGCAATTAGAGAAGAAATTAAAAAAATATATGGAAACAAATGAAAATGAAAATACAACAATCCAGACGCTTTGGGATGCAGCAAAGGCAGTCCTGAGAGGAAAATACATTGCAATCCAGGCCTATCTCAAGAAACAAGAAAAATCCCGAATACAAAATCTAACAGCACACCTAAAGGAAATAGAAGCAGAACAGCAAAGGCAGCCTAAACCCAGCAGAAGAAGAGAAATAATAAAGATGAGAGCAGAAATAAACAATATAGAATCTAAAAAAACTGTAGAGCAGATCAACGAAACCAAGAGTTGGTTTTTTGAAAAAATAAAATTGATAAACCTCTAGCCAGGCTTCTCAAAAAGAAAAGGGAGATGACCCAAATAGATAAAACCATGAATGAAAATGGAATTATTACAACCAATCCCTCAGAGATACAAGCAATTATCAGGGAATACTATGAAAAATTATATGCCAACAAACTGGATAACCTGGAAGAAATGGACAAATTCCTAAACACCCACACGCTTCCAAAACTCAATCAGGAGGAAATAGAAAGCTTGAACAGACCCATAACTAGCGAAGAAATTGAATCAGTCATCAAAAATCTCCCAACAAATAAGAGTCCAGGACCAGATGGCTTCCCAGGGGAGTTCTACCAGACGTTTAAAGCAGAGATAATACCTATCCTTCTCAAGCTATTCCAAAAAATAGAAAGGGAAGGAAAACTTCCAGACTCATTCTATGAAGCCAGTATTACTTTGATTCCTAAAGCAGACAGAGACCCAGTAAAAAAAGAGAACTACAGGCCAATATCCCTGATGAATATGGATGCAAAAATTCTCAATAAGATACTAGCAAACCGAATTCAACAGCATATAAAAAGAAATATTCACCATGATCAAGTGGGATTCATTCCTGGGATGCAGGGCTGGTTCAACATTTGCAAATCAATCAATGTGATACATCACATTAATAAAAGATAAGAACCATATGATCCTGTCAATCGATGCAGAAAAGGCCTTTGATAAAATTCAGCAACGTTTCTTAGTAAAAACCCTCGAGAAAGTCGGGATAAAGGAACATACCTAAAGATCATAAAAGCCATTGATGAAAAGCCCACAGCTAACATCATCCTCAATGGGGAAAAACTGAGAGCTTTTTCCCTGAGATCAGGAACACGACAGGGATGTCCACTCTCACCGCTGTTGTTTAACATAGTGTTGGAAGTTCTAGCATCAGCAATCAGACAACAAAAGGAAATCAAAGGCATCAAAATTGGCAAAGATGAAGTCAAGCTTTCCCTTTTTGCAGATGACATGATATTATACATGGAAAATCCGATAGACTCCACCAGAAGTCTGCTAGAACGGATACATGAATTTAGCAAAGTTTTAGGATACAAAATCAATGTACAGAAATCAGTTGCATTCTTATACACTAATAATGAAGCAACAGAAAGACAAATAAAGAAACTGATCCCATTCACAATTGCACCAAGAAGCATAAAATACCTAGGAATAAATCTAACCAAAGATGTAAAAGATCTGTATGCTGAAAACTATAGAAAGCTTATGAAGCAAATTGAAGAAGATATAAAGAAATGGAAAAACATTCCGTGCTCATGGATTGGAAGAATAAACATTGTTAAAATGTCAATACTACCCAAAGCTATCTACACATTCAATGCAATGCCAATCAAAATTGCACCAGCATTCTTCTCGAAACTAGAACAAGCAATCCTAAAATTCATATGGAACCACAAAAGGCCCCGAATAGCCAAAGTAATTTTGAAGAAGAAGACCAAAGCAGGAGGCATCACAATCCCAGACTTTAGCCTCTACTACAAAGCTGTCATCATCAAGACAGCATGGTACTGGCACAAAAACAGACACATAGACCAATGGAATAGAATAGAAACCCCAGAACTAGACCCACAAACGTATGGCCAACTAATCTTTGACAAAGCAGGAAAGAACATCCAATGGAAAAAAGACAGTCTCTTTAACAAATGGTGCTGGGAGAAGTGGACAGCAACATGCAGAAGATTGAAACTAGACCACTTTCTCACACCATTCACAAAAATAAACTCAAAATGGATAAAGGACCTGAATGTGAGACAGGAAACCATCAAAACCCTAGAGGAGAAAGCAGGAAAAGACCTCTCTGACCTCAGCCGTAGCAATTTCTTACTTGACACATCCCCAAAGGCAAGGGAATTAAAAGCAAAAGTGAACTACTGGGACCTTATGAAGATAAAAAGCTTCTGCACAGCAAAGGAAACAACCAACAAAACTGAAAGGCAACCAACGGAATGGGAAAAGATATTTGCAAATGACATATCGGACAAAGGGCTAGTATCCAAAATCTATAAAGAGCTCATCAAACTCCACACCCGAAAAACAAATAATCCAGTGAAGAAATGGGCAGAGAACATGAATAGACCCTTCTTTAAAGAAGACATCCGAATGGCCAACAGGCACATGAAAAGATGCTCAACGTCGCTCCTCATCAGGGAAATACAAATCAAAACCACACTCAGATATCACCTCACGCCGGTCAGAGTGGCCAAAATGAACAAATCAGGAGACTATAGGTGCTGGCGAGGATGTGGAGAAACGGGAACCCTCTTGCACTGTTGGTGGGAATGCAAATTGGTGTAGCCACTCTGGAAAACAGTGTGGAGGTTCCTCAAAAAATTTAAAATGGACCTACCCTATGACCCAGCAATAGCACTGCTAGGAATTTACCCAAGGGATACAGGAGTACTGATGCATAGGAGCACTTGTACCCCAATGTTTATAGCAGCACTCTCAACAATAGCCAAATGTTGGAAAGAGCCTAAATGTCCATCAACTGATGAATGGATAAAGAAATTGTGGTGTATATACACAATGGAGTACTACGTGGCAATGAGAAAGCATGAAATATGGCCCTTTGTAGCAACATGGATGGAACTGGAGAGTGTTATGCTAAGTTAAATAAGCCATACAGAGAAAGACAGATACCATATGGTTTCATTCTTATGTGGATCCTGAGAAACTTAACAGAAACCTATGGGGGAGGGGAAGGAAAAAAAAAAAGAGGTTAGAGTGGGAGAGAGCCAAAGCATAAGAGACTCTTAAAAACTGAGAACAAACTGAAGGTTGATGGGGGGTGGGAGGGAGGGGAGGGTGGGTGATGGATATTGAGGAGGGCACCTTTTGGGATGAGCACTGGGTGTTGTATGGAAACCAATTTGACAGTAAACTTCATATATTGGGGGAAAAAAAAAAACACACTGCTCTAAAAACACTTAAAAAATCTAGTTTTGCTGATCTTGTCCTAACCTCTTGGGGTAGATTTCTGTTCATTAAATTGTAGCATTTGTTTTTACAATATCTGTGTTTAAAGTTCCTCCTAAGTACTATTTCAGCTGAATCCCACAAGTTTTGATATGAAACATTTTATTATAACTTGAAAATATTAACTAATTTTCATTTGTGTTTTTTCTTTGTCCTTTAGGTTATTTAGAAGTATAATTCTTAATTTTTCAAACAGTGGCATTTTCTACTTACCCATTATAGATTTCTAACATTAGAGTCTGGAACAGACTCTGAATTTGCATAGTCTTAAATGTTACTCTTAAGTTTAAAGACTATAGGGACGCCTGGGTGGCTCAGTCGGTTAAGTGGCCGACTTCGGCTGGATCATGATCTCGCGGTTTGTGAGTTCGAGCCCCGTATCGGGCTCTGTGCAGACAGTTCGGAGCCTGGAGCCTGCTTCGGATTCTGTGTCTCCCTCTCTCTCTGCTGCTCCCCTGCTCATGCTCTATTTCTCTCTGTCTCTCAAAAATAAATGTTTAAAAAATTTTTTTAGACTATATATATAGTATATACCATATACCGCTATACCACACGCACGCACCCCTTATATATACCATATGTATGTATGTGTATATGTATATATACATGTGTGGGTGTGTGTATCCCCTTTGATCAGAGTAGAAATCATCTACCTAAAATGAATGATTGGAAAAACTTGATTTCATTACAATTGGAATTCTTATCTTTTAAAATATGAACAGTATTCCTATTTTCATAGATAAGATCTCCTTCTGACAAAGCAAAGTATTAAAATTCTAGATTCATATTACTTTCTTAAAATGAGATGATTATTTTAATCAAAATCATTTCATAGAGTTCATCATTTTTTTAAGCACACAGTGGTTAATTACTCTTTTAATTAAATGTTACAGGATATGGAGTCTAATAGATCATGCACTAATAGCAAGGTGTAATATGGAAGAACCCATTCGTTGTGCAGCTGTAAATGTAGATGGAATCCATCTTGCCCTTGGAATGAAGGATGGCTCATTCACTGTACTTAGAGTAAGGTATGATATTGGACTAGAAATAAAAACAGTAAATTTTTTTAAGTGAGACTATATAATACTCATTGTTTTTACCCATTTCCTTTCCTCCCTCCCTTCTTATTAATATATATACACATACACACATATATATCAGATATTGCTTTTATTGAATATTAAGTATATTAATAAAAATGGCTTTGTCAGAAAGTAGTTAACTCAAAAATCTTGGTTTTAGGGGTTAAGAATGTTTAGTGAATTAATGGCTAAAATTTTGAGCTACAAATTTGGGTTTTGACTTCCATTCCTTGGTAGTATTGATTTTCAGTAATGATCCTCTGCCATTGGTGGGTGGGGGTAGCCTTGGGGCAGTTAAAAATGGGTGAAATGTTTTTTGTTATTTGTAGCTTTATTCTTTGAAAAAAAAAATGCCTACTTTTTTTTTGTTTGTTTGCATCATTAGAAAAGTTGAAAGAATTTGTTAAAGCAGTTAACATCCTGTGTTGAATTGTAGTTATGGTGCATTCAACTGAATTCTATATAGCTATTAAAAACTTTGTTGTAGATCCATGTGTGTTCATAAGCATATATACTTACAGAATCCTTCTCCTTAGCCTGGTGAGTGGTAGGACCACCTTTTTAGTTGCCCAGTCCAGAAATCATTAATTCATTTCTCTCTTTTGCCTCCCTTGTATAGTTAATCACAGAGTTCTGGAGAATCTACTTCCTGAGTAGTCTTCAAATTAATCTGCTTCCTCCCATTCTCACCATTGTACTCTTG
This sequence comes from Panthera pardus, assembly GCF_024362965.1. Taxonomy (NCBI): domain Eukaryota; kingdom Metazoa; phylum Chordata; class Mammalia; order Carnivora; family Felidae; genus Panthera; species Panthera pardus. Next base: position 124,158,902 of record NW_026526810.1, on the reverse strand, counting down.
TATGGGCTTCTGCAATCTCCTAACTGGATTGGTGCAATAGTGTCTCAGCAGGTCTCCTTACCTCCTGTTTTGCTTCTTTCCAGACTTTTTCTTATTCACTCTTCAGTTCACTATTTTTAAACACATTTGTTTGCAGTCCTCCTCTTCCTAAAATACGATAAAAGCTTAGCACTGTCCTTAAGTGGAAGTTCGTAATCCTTAACATAGCCAGTAGTGCCCATCTCCAGCCTATTTCTTTCTACCTCAGTCTCTTTCTTTTAACTGTATAAAACATCTTTTGCTTCTTCTGGTACCTCGTGTTCTCTTGTACTTCTGTTTCTTTTTTCTTTTTCTTTCTTTTTTTTTTTTTTTTTTTTTTTTTTTTGTACTTCTCCGTTTCTCTAGACACTGACTCTTTTCTGGGACAGATTTTTACAATGAGATATGGTAAAATTTTTCTCTTGTACTGCTTTTTAAATTGTGATAAAATATGTGTAATATAAAATTTACCATCTTAACCATATTTTAAAATTCAATGGCATTAAGTACATTTACATTGTTTTGCAACCAAGAATTTGAGATGCTTGGAAAATGTCTAAGAGTTCCTCTTGTTTAGCTTGTATGCATTAAAAATAGTGATTATTTTTTGTTAATTGTACATTTATTTCACCTTTCAATTATTTGCAAGTAACTAGGTGAATAAGTTCTTATTTCTAATAAGTCAGTGTTTAAGCAACTGAGTCCAACATTGCTGACAGGATCACTGGAGTGGTGATTATGACTGCTGCATGCCTTTGTAGTTTAACCACAAAACTTTAACTCAATATTTTTTTTTTACTTTCTATAATTTATTTATTTTTATAATTTACATCCAAGTTAGCACATGGTGCAACAGTGATTTCAGAAGTAGATTCCTTAAGCCCCTTACCCATTTAGCCCATTCCCCCCCACAACCCCTCCAGCAACTCTCATTTTGTTCTCTAAGAGTCTCTTATGTTTTGTCCTCCTCCCTGTTTTTATATTATTTTTGTTTTTTATTATTTTGCTTCCCTTCCCTTATGTTCATCTGTTTTGTATCTTAAAAGTCTTTGTATGAGTGAAGTCATATGTCTTTTTCTAATTTTGCTTAGCATAATACCTTCTAGTTCCATCCACGTAGTTGCAAATGGCAAGATTTCATTCTTTTTGATTGCTGAGTAATACTCCATTGTATATATATACCACATCATCTTTATCCATTCATCCATTGATGGACATTTGAGCTCTTTCCATACTTTGGCTATTGTTGTAACTCAATATTCTTAATCCTAAATTCACTTGGTCACTGTTTCTTCTTGGTTTGTGGTATATATTCTCTATACCATAAAGCAAAATTCATAAGTGTAGCTATACTAACGTACCCTCATATAATGACTGGAGGAATATTGAATAGATTTGAATCTAATGCACTGGTTATTATTACTATTTTTTTTTTCAGTAGGCTCCAGGCCCAGCATGGAGCCCAATGTGGGGCTTGAACTCACGACCCTGAGATCAAAACCTGAGCTGAGATCAAGAGTTGGATGCGTTTAACCAACTGAGCCATCCAAGGTTCCCCCTAATACACTGATCCTTTTTTATTTAAAAAAAAATTTTTTTTATTAAAGAACGAACACCTGCATGAGAGCATGTGCACAAGAGTGCATGGGCGAATGGGGGGGAGGGGTAGAGGGGAAGAGAGAGAATCTTAAGCAGGCTCTATGCCCAGCATGGAGCCCCATGCAAGGTTTGATCCCATGACCCTGGGATCATGACCTGAGCTGAAATCAAGAGTCGAATGCTCAACCAACTGAGCCATGCAGGCACCCCCACACTGATTCTTAAATTGAGGTACAAGGTGATGTGCCAGCACAAAGTTACATAACTTCTAGAGCATCTCTTCCTTGTGATAAAAACTGTTACCAATTTTATATTAAAATAAACATTAATATCGTGGAATTAAATGAAAAAAGTGCAAATATTTTTAAAATTAGAAGATACATACATGTAAAACTTTGACTTATGGTGGGCTGCATGGTGTGATGCACAGCAGACTCCTCAGAGGCACTCATTCATTCTCATGAATAGTTAGGAAGACTTTAGAGGAAGAGCTTGATAAGCATAGTTAACAAATTTCCTGGGGGATAGAATAAAGTTTCTTGCAGGGTATGGAATAGGCTTTGGTTGTAAAAACATTGTCATTTTAGATTCTACAGTGGCTAGCCATTTGTCTCTTTCTGACCATGTCACTACCACATTATGTCAACTTTAAAAGGATTAAGATAGGGGTTGCCTGGGTAGTTCAGTCGGTTAAGTGTACAACTCTTGATTTCGGCTCAGGTCACCATCTCATGGTTTGTGGGATCGAGTCCTTGGTCTGGCTCTCCACTGACAGCACAGAGTCTGCTTGGGATTCTCTCTCTCTCTCTCTCTCTCTCTCTCTCTCTCTTTCTCTCTTTCTCTCTTTCTCTCTTTCTCTCTTTCTCTCTTTCTGTCTCTCCCCTGCTCATGCTGGCACACTCTCTTTTCTCTTTCTCACAAAATAAATAAAATAAACTTCAAAAAAGAAAAAAGCTTTTGCTAACACTACCCTGTCTCTAAGGCCAGGAAATGTCAGTCTTCATCTAGGTTGATACTCAGCAGTATTTGGCCCCCTTAACCACCCCCTCCTTTTCAAAACATCCTCTTCCCAGACTTTGAATGTTAATTCTCTTTCCCTTTTCAGCCTACTTCTGCTTCCATTTTCTTTATAGGCTCATTATCTTCTGCCTACCAGTAGGTATTGGAGGACATCAAAGTTCATGCCTAGGCTTGTTGTTCTTCTTACTGTGTTTTCTCCCTTAGATAGTCTTATCCTGCCTCCAGTTTCAGTTTCCAGCCGTAGCCTGATGGTTCCAAATACGTTCCAAGGTCTCACTCTCATCTCTCCTCTGAACTCCAGCTGTGTATTTCCAGTTGTTTATTTAACATCACTTGGATGTCTCAGAGGCATCTGCAATACAGCGTGTCCCAAACTAAAACTCAGTTATAAGGCATCATTGAAAAAATTGTTTAACTTTACTGGTTGAAATGGTCGTTAATTGGGAAGAATTTGTATTGTATTAAAAAAGCTCGAAGAGGTTAAAATAAAAACCTCTTTTTTATTTTTTATAAATAAAAAAGACATTTGAATGTATATCTTTATATAGGCACTATATAAAGATATACATTCAAATGTCTTACTGAATACAAATCAGTTCCTCTTTTCCTTATTTCTTGAATGTAATTTTGCACATTTGTCTGATTATAAAAATTTATTTGAAAATCAGTGTTTGTAATTAAGCATTTTTCATAAACTCAGTATTTCCAAGGAACTTCATCATAAAAATCTGTGATTTTATTTCCTTTATTGTATGAAAATTTAGTATGAATCTTTAAACTACCTTAAAGTAATTAAAAAACTAAAATTCAGCATTTTCTTCTACTTCCAGCATATTTGGTCCTCTTATATTTCTGTTCAACAAAATAATTGTTCCTGAATTAATATTTGTATCATTTATATTTGTTTTATAATTTATAAATACTTGATATAGCTTCATAGTCATTTTAGACACATTTGAAAACTGAACTAATTCTCAAATGACTTGTTTTCATGTGGTCTCATTTTTTCTTTACAGAGATATGACCGAAGTTGTACATATTAAAGACAGGAAGGAGGCAATTCATGAGTTAAAATATTCCCCAGATGGAACTTACCTTGCTGTTGGATGCAATGACAGCTCAGTTGATATCTATGGCGTTGCGCAACGTTATAAAAAGTTTGGGGAATGTGTTGGGTCGCTTAGTTTCATCACTCATCTTGACTGGTCCTCAGATAGTAGATATTTACAGACAAATGATGGAAATGGTAAAAGACTTTTTTATAGGATGCCAGGTAAAAGTTTCTAAGTTTCTAATAAATTAATATTATTATTTATGGATTTTTAGTACCTGTAAAATATTTTAGAATTTGACGAGAAATAGAGTATAAAATACATTTGATTACAGGAAATTAAAGAAGATCTGAGCTCATGTTTCAGGCATTATGATCTTTTCCATCAGGCTGCCCTATTGAAATCTTTTTGGTTCTTCATTAAAACTTCTTTGCTTGGAGTATCTAAAACCTACTTGATGTTGAATTCCATGCTATGTGAGGAGTATTTGGTAAAGTCCTACTCTGTGTTAGAAAGTCAAAGTGCCATTTTTATGGGTGGAACTAATTAAATATAATTGCTAACAATGCCTGACCATAAATTGTTTGGGTTTTTTTTTGTGGTTACCTCAAATAAATTTTGTAAATATCCATTCTATAGCTAAAACCCTAAATTTGAGAGAGTTGCCACCAAAGATTTGTAAAAGAATTAGAGCAACCATCAAAATGTTATCTCTCAGTACCTCAGTTAGTTGGATGCTTAATGAATTAGTCACTAGTTTCCAACAACTTATTTAATAAAACTAGCTGCATAATTAAATTAATGCCTCTCCCTAAAAGTTTTTTATTACCAATGTGTGTGTAATTAGGACCGAATCCTAACGCCCTGATCCCTAATGTAAATGTATTACTCCCTGGCCATCCTTCCTTCATGGTCCTTCAGTTTTCTTTTTTTCTCTCAACCATGTATATTCTTAGGTTTCTCATTTAAAAGCTGATTTGCCACTTTCTTACAGCTTTTACTTGTTCTTCTGACTTACAGTGTTGTGACTAATCTGGTATGATTTTAGTAGGATTAATGTTTATTCTCCACTTGAGCGAACCTGCTAAGCTACATCAGAATCAAATCTGTGTGTCTCTAATTTCGGTAGTGGCGTTTTAAATAATTTCCTTTCATTTAGTTTTCTTCTCTCCTTACTGTATTCACCTACCTATTCATGCTACTCTCCTTTAACTGTAGTGCGAAGAAATTTTGGAGTTTACCATGTTATCAGTATAATTTATGCTTGAGAAAAAATAAAATGAAATAACTTCTTAAATTAAGACTATTATTTATTTTTAGGAGGAAAAGAAGTGACAAACAAAGAAGAAATAAAAGGTGTTCATTGGGCTTCATGGACATGTGTTTCAGGCCTTGAAGTAAATGGAATTTGGCCCAAGTATTCAGATATCAATGATATAAATTCAGTAGATGGAAATTATATTGGCCAAGTTTTAGTTACAGCTGATGACTATGGAATTATAAAATTATTCCGATATCCTTGTTTAAGAAAAGGTATTTTTTCTTTCAAAATACTATTAAGTAGCTCGTCTGTTATAAAAGACTTATAGGAGCACCTGGGTGGCTTAGTCAGTTAAGCATATGACTCAGTTCGTCTCAGGTCATGATTCATGGTCCTGTGAGTTCGAGCTTTGTGTCAGGGTCTGCGCTGACAGTGAGGAAGCTGCTTGGGGTTCTCTCTCCCTCACTCACACTGTCTGTCTGTCTCTCTCAAAACAAATAAATTAATTAGAAAAATTGTTTTAAGTAAAAGACTTTTAAGTTCTTGTAGAAAATTAGTTGAGATAAAAGGGTTTATATTTTTTTAAATATGTATACTAATTAATTGGTGAAGGGTTGCATGAAAATGAACAGAATTAGCTACATTTATTTTGCCAATTTAAAAATTGTTTGTTACCGTTATTTTGGACATGAAATTTTTATTAGAAGATTATTTTTGAATTCACATATTAAGAATTTACTAATACTTTAGCTCTTCTTAAAGAATCATTTTCTCTCCACTCCCAGAATTATTTGATAGAGTCAGGCTATACAATGATAGACACACTTTTCTTATTTCTGATTATCTTTAATCATTTAACTTGTTAAACATGTATCTTTTAGAAGACATTTTTTTCTCATGGCTTTTTCTCAAGAATCTCTCAGGTCATAATTTGGAACCTGTTGGTTTCTTGGTTGGTTTTCATGTACAGGTGTGTTTTTGTTTAAATCCTTAACATATATTGTTTTGGCATTTATATACTTTGTGTAAACAGTCAGGGTAAGATAAATAAGAGGTCTTATCATTGTTTATTTTCTACACATTTTATGTATCACCTTTTTTTCTTGGATCTCTACTTAAATGATGATATTAAACATTCTGTTCATAGACTTGGGGATAATTAAGTGAAATACTGTGTATTACTGTGTGGAACAAAGCATGGGACAAATAAATATTTGAGTTAGCTTATAACAAGTCCATAAGTACTAAAATAATTATATGAATAAACAATTAGTATCAGGAAATTAGTTTCCTGGAAACCAAAAATAAAATAAAACAGGACACAAAATAATTTTCATCATAAGTATTTTAAGCCTTTTTTTAACCCTTTTAATTTGAGTGTAGTTGATATACATGTTTTGTTTTTTTAAGTGAACTTGTCTCATCGTGGGGCTCAGATTCATGACCCCAAGATCTAGAATCGTGTGATCAACTGAGCCAGATGTTTTTTTAAAAAGTGTTTTTCACTATTCAGGGAAAGCAGAGTTTTTTTTCTGAGATTTAATTTTCAAAGAATTCTCTCATATAGCATGGAGCTTTAGATTAGGTGCAGTGAGTATATTCCTAGGGCATTAATATCTGTAGCAAATGTAGTAATTATTTTTACCTGGTCATTGGTAAAAGCTTTTAGATACATGTTAAAATGCAGTTCAGTAAAAAGTGAACAGCTGAATAGTTGTGTTTAAGTAGGTAGTTCAGATATGTCATTTGCAAAGGAATGGGAGAAGATATTTGCAAATAACATATCGGATAAAGTGTTACTATCCAAAATCTATGAAGAACTTCTGAAACGCTACACCCCCAAAATAAATAATCCTGTTAAGAAGTAAGCAGAAGACATGAACATTTTTCCAAAGAAGACATCCAGATGGCTAACAGACACATGAAAAGATGGTCACCATCAGTCATCATCAAGGAAATACAAATCAAAGCACAATGAGCTACTACCTCACACCTGTCAGAATGGCTAAAATTAACAATTCAGGCAATAACAGAGGTTGGTGAGAAATGTGGGAATGCAAACTGGTGTAGCCACTCTGGAAAACTATATGGAGGTTCTTCAAAGGTTAAAACAGAACTACCCTACGTCCCAGCAATTGCACTACTAAGTATTTATCCAAAGGAATCAAAAATACAGATTCAAAGGGGCATATGCACCCCAATGTTTATAATAGCATTATCAACAATAGCCGAACTATAGAAAGAGCCCAAAAGTCCATTGACGGTTGAATGGATACAGAAAATGTGGGAATATATATACAGTGGAATATTACTCAGCCATCAAAAAGAATGAAATCTTGCCATTTGCAATGACGTAGATGGAACTAGAGTTTATTAAGCTCAGTAACATAAGTCAGAGAAAGACAAATACTATATGATTTCACTTGTATGTGGAATTTAAGAAATAAAACAGATGAATATATGGGAAGGATAAAAAATATAGAGAAGGAACCCATAAGAGACTCTTAATTATGGAGAAGAAACAGGTTTGATGAAGGGAGGTAGGAATGGGGGGTGGGCCAAATGAGTGATGGCTATTAAGGAGGGCACTTGTGATGAGCACAGGTGTTATATGTAAGTGATGAATCACTAAATTCTACACCTGAAACCAATTTTACCATATATGTTAATTAACTAGAATTCGATTAAAAACTTGAAAAAAAAATAGGTAGTTTATGTTGAACTTAAGGGCCCAATTTTCCTAGAATTCTATGCTAGCATTTCTGTTGTGCCTTTACACTAAAATGGTAAATTCCAGATCTTGCCACCTCTGGGGTGTTGTCGATTCCTACTTGCAGGATTTCAACTTCCTAGCTGAAACTGCATCATCTGTAAGTAATGCTAAGTGTGTTAATAAAGCCTAGCTAAATCTCTAGTAATTAAAGTATCCTGTTTCTGGATCCTACCACGTAGCCAGGACATGAGAGTCAGTGGCGCAAAAGATTTTATTATGGGGGCGCCTGGGTGGCTCAGTCGGTTAGGGGTCCGACTTCGGCTCAGGTCACGATCTCGTGGTCTGTGAATTTGAGCTCCGCGTCGGACTCTGTGCTGACCGCTCAGAGCCTGGAACCTGTTTCAGATTCTGTGTCTCCCTCTCTCTCTGACCCTCCCCCATTCATGCTCTGTCTCTCTCTGTCTCAAAAATAAATAAACGTTAAAAAAATTTTTTTTTAAAAAGATTTTATTATGACTCAAGATGAAACTTGCTTAGTTAGAAGGTGTGTGAATTCAGTAAGATTAATCATGATGGTCTTAATCTTAGACATTGATTCTGCACACTGTTTCGTGTACTGACCCTATGCAAAAACAAAAATAATTTTCTGAGCTTTCTTAGTCAAGTGAATTGGATTTATTGACAGTTTTTATCTTTTGTAACAGGGAAGGATATTTCTGTTGCACAGTTATTTCATTTTTAAATATATAGTATAGTATTCTGAATTTTGGGAATATTTTACTGAAGTCTTAGAAAAATTAGTCTTATTTAGTCACTGCTTCAAGAATATAAATTGTTTTCCTTATTTTTCTTTTTGTGATATTTTTATTAGAAATTTATTTTATGGTAAAGGTTTTTATTTCTAGGCACTTGTGAGTTAGCTTGAGACTGGGTAAGTAATTGGGGGAACAGAAGATAGGATATAACTGCTGCATCTTTTTAAAAATATATATATTATTTTTAGAGGAAGACAAAGAGTGTGATTTGGGGAGAGGGGCAGAGGGAAAGAGAGAGAATCCCAAACAGGCTCCATGCTCAGTGCTGAGCCCAACTTGGGGCTGGATCCCATGACCCTGGGATCATGACTTGAGCTGAAATCAAGAATCTGATGCTCAACTGACTGAGCCACCCAGGTGCCACATAACTACTGCATCTTTAATGAATTAGTAGAAATATTTTAAGATTCTGTGTTTATTGAATTTATATACTTACATAAAGTTAGTATTACTAGAAAAATTCTCTTTTAGATTAGTTATGAAGTTTTACATTCTTTTTTTTTAATGTTTATTTTTGAGAGAACGCAGGTAGGGGTGGGGCAGAGAGAGGGGACAGAACATCTGACTCTTGATTTTGGCTCAGGTCATGATTGTTGTGGAATCAAGCCCCGTGTTGGGCTCCACACTGAACATAGAGCCTGCTTAAGATTCTCTCTCCCTCCCCCTCTTCCCTGCTTGTGTTTGTTCTCTCTCAAAAAAAAGAAGGGGGGGAGGGTAGGTGATGGGCATTGAAGAGGGCATCTTTTGGGATGAGCACTGGGTATTGTATGGAAACCAACTTGACAATAAATTTCATATATTAAAAAAAAGATACATTTCATGCATTTATTCTTCTGTGGTGGACATTTGAGTAATTTCCAGTTTTTGCTATTATATGCAAGTTTCTCAAAGATGTATACTTAGGAGTGAAATTGCCGGGTCATAGAGAATTTATAAGAAAATGCCAAATTGTTTTCCAAAGTGGTTATACCATTTTTAAAACCCTGTTGATCCACATCCTTTTCAACACTTGGCATTGCTACACTTTTTAATTTGTGTAAGTCTAATTAGTTTAAATGGTGTCTCACTGTGGTCTTAATTTTCATTTATCTAGTGAGATGGATCATTTCCCCATTGTTTTTGGTTTTCTGCATTTCCTTTTCTGTCAAACATGGGCTTAATATCTTTTGCCTATTTTTCTATGGAGTTGTTTTTTTTATTAAGTTATTTTATACTCTAAATACAAATGATTTGTAATTTTTATGGGTTGCAAATGTGTTTTTCCAGTTTTTTACTTACTTTTATAACAATTACAATAATTACTATTGTGCCTTTTGTTGACCAGTTCTTAATTGCAACGTAGTCAAATCTGTCTTTTTTTTTGATGAATAGTTCTGTTTTGTGTATTAAAATAATATTATACTAGGATCAGATAGGTAGTGTCATATTTTATAAAAAAAGTGTTAAGGTCATTAAAACATAGTTAAATAGGAAAATATCTTTTGTCATATTGCTACCATTTATTGAAGGGATTAGCTCATATTGATTTTATACTAAAATATACTTTAAAACAACTAGAAAAGAAATGGGATCACCAAAAAAATTTTTCAGTATATTGCTTTAGCCTCATCAAGAATTGTCTTCCCCTTCTCCTTTAAATCAGGAAGTTCCTATGACCATTCTGTCTTGTTCCCATAAATCTTTTCTCTGAGGGGCGCCTGGGTGGCTCAGTCGGTTGGACGTCCAACTTCAGCTCAGGTCACGATCTCGTAGTCTGTGAGTTCGAGCCCCGCGTCGGGCTCTGTGCTGACAGCTCAGAGCCTGGAGCCTGTTTCGGATTCTGTGTCTCCCTCTCTCTCTGACCTTCCCCCGTTCATGCTCTGTCTCTGTCTCAAAAATGAATAAATGTTAAAAAAAAAAAAAAATTTAAAAAAAAAATCTTTTCTCTGAAACATTCTAATTGATGACATACTATTTAGGCCTTACCTATTCTTCTGTCATTTCTTGTCTTAGGCCAGGGTTTTCATAGTGATGGAACTTTGAGAGTTTATAATCTAACTTCTATTAGAATGGAAATGGAGTCCAAGAGAGGTTACGTGATGTGCTCAAGCTCCTGTGCTATTAAGTAGTCAAGCAGACTCTTTAGCAAGCTGTAGTCTTTTTTCAATTTCTAATATTCTTTACATCACGTTTTGTCCCCTTTTGTAAGGGTTGGAGTCATGTTCATGCCCTCTGATTTCCTTCAATATTCTTCCCTCTTCTATAACCTAGTATTCTAACTCAAGTGTACAGACATAGTAAAGGGAAATGTGATCTTTGTTTTTCTTTCTTTTTTTCAAATAGTTAATGAATATTTCTTGTGTTCCAGGCACTAGGGGGATATAAACAAGATGCTATCCCTGTCCTCAGAGAGCTTATAGTTTATTAGAGGGATTAGCAAGTAAATAGATTATTACATTTCAGTGTTGTAAGTATAATTACACAGGGTAATCACAGGGAATTCTGGAAACATGTAGGATGATACTGTTGGTTTTAGTGAGTCAGAGTCACTTTGTGAAAGGTGGGACATTGAGGTTCACTTTTAAGATACCTGTTTCTCATAGTTAAATAAGCAGTGCTGATTATTAAATAGTTATTAATACTGTCCATTTAATTATAAATAACTAGCTTCCCTTAGACTTATTCTATAACTTGTTTGTTAAGCTGCCATCGTTCTTTCTTCCAGAGAGATTGATCTTTGAGTAGTTGTAGAATACAATTTGGAAGGGACTCAGAGGATTATCTATAACTTAGAGAGTTATTTACAACTCTCTTGGGGCTATTGCCCATTGCAGTTAATTAGAATACATGCTCATATAACTTCCTCATATGCCTAAATATGACAATATTAGTACATCTTAAAAACTCGGAATTTTGGGGGCGCCTGGGTGGCTCAGCCGGTTAAGTGGCTGACTTCGGCTCAGGTCATGATCTCGCGGTCCGTGAGTTAGAGCCCCGCGTCGGGCTCTGTGCTGACAGCTCAGAGCCTGGAGCCTGTTTCAGATTCTGTGTCTCCCTCTCTCTGACCCTCCCCCATTCATGCTTTGTCTCTCTCTGTCTCAAAAATAAATAAATGTTTAAAAAAAATTAAAAAAAAAAAAAGCTAAGAACTTTGTTTGCTGGAATCTCTGGCTTTACTTTCTCTTTTAATATATATATTTTTTCTTTTCGAGACAGAGTGAGCAGAGAAGAGGCAAAGAGAGAGGGGGAGAAAGAAAGAATCCCAAGCAGGCTCCGTGCTGTCAATACAGAGCCTGACACAGGGCTTGATCTCATGAACCATGAGATCATGATGTGAACTGAGATCAAGAGTCAAACACTTAATGACTGAGCCACCCAGACACCCTTCTGGCTTTACTTTTTAAGACTCTGGTGGCTAAGAGTACTTAAAGGACCCCATCAAAGAAAGTAATAGCCAAAGTCCTCTCAATGATTAAATTATGCATTCTCATATGAGAGAGATGGGACTAAATCTTACCGTATTGGACTTTCCTGGGTGAACTGTGGCAGGTTACCTATCTAGAAAGTTACTGACTTGTATTATTGCTACATAAAAAAAATTGGTTCCTAAAATTTAACAGCATTGCTATTAAGCAGCAGTAAATTGTAATTTTAGATGAGTCTTGGTCAAATCTTCTATGCTTTCATTAAGATGCTATCCCTAAATTCATAGCCAAGGTAAAAGTTCATCTCCAGATTTTAATTGATGGAGCTTTGCCATCCTGACATATAGGCCTTCTATAACTTAATTTAAAAATTTTAAAACATTGGGGCACCTGGTAGCTCAGTTGGTTAAGCTTCCAACTCTTGATTTCGGGTCAGGTCATGAACTCACGTTGTGGGATCTAGCCCTGCATCAAGCTTTCCACTGAGCTTGGAGCCTGATTGGGAAATTCATTCTCTCTCTCTCTCTCTCTCTCTCTCTCTCTCTCTCTCTCTCTCTCTGTCTCACACACGCACACTTGTGCATACTCTCTCAAAAAAAAATTTTTTTAAACATTGTCAAAATGAAGCCAAACATTATTGTGTCCAATGTACTCTAATAGGGATGTGTATATTTTGCCAAATATTAGGTTTAAGCAGGATGTAGAGAATGTTTTTTGAACTTAGAAACACAAAAGCGGTTCTTATAATCACACACATTATTTTTAAAAAATCGCCTACAGGGGCTTCTGCACAGCTTAGTAAGTGTCTGTCTGGTGATCTTGGCTCAGGTCATGATCTCTCAGTTCATGAGTTCGAGACCTGTGTCAGACTCTGCGCTGGCAGGATGGAACCTGGTTGGGATTCTGCCTCTCCTTCTCTCTCCCCCTCCACTACTCATGCATGTGCTCTCTCAAAATAAATAAACTTAAAAATAATAAAAATTAACCACAAAGTTAGACAGTTCCTTTACAGTTAGAGAAATCTGGTGTATAATACCTTAACCAAATGGTACAGCCTAACATCCCTAATGATAGAACTTTGCCCCTGGAAATGATGTATCCAAAAGGATACGTCACTTATGCCAAAAAAAACACATCATCTGAATCTAATCATGAAGAAACATTAGACAAGCTTAGGTTGAAGAACATTATAGAAAACATAGGTTTAAGGAATTACTATAAAGGATAGTTTTTGGGACAACTGGGCATATTTTATTTTTATTAATATGGGGTATTGTATTGATTTTTGAATGTTGAACCAACATTGCATTCCTGGCATACATCCCATTTGGTCATGCTGTATATTCCTTTCTGTATGTTGTATTTTGTTGATGGCTTAAGTTTTAGAAGGATCCTCTGATTGCTAGGACTAGGAGGGATGGGGGTGGAGTAGGCTAGTTGAATTTCACTTAAAAACCAAAGGGTTCAGGTCATAACATTCAAATTTTGTGATGTGGAATCAGTTGATGCCTTTGTGGCTGCAGGCTTTTCTTTGAGCAGTAAGAAAATGCCTCACAACCCTTGGGGTTCCTACCAAATTCCATTGTGAATCAGTAGAGCAAAGACTTACATCCCTTCATGTAGACTCATTGATTTAATTCAATAAACTTTTGAATTAATATTTTTACTCTTTGATCCTAGTTAAGATATTGGAAGGAGGATGTATTGGTTCAGGTATAGAAATTGTGGTTTGAAGTGGTATTTTTGTGTGTGTGTTGGCGTTTGTTTATCAATTTAAAGGCATATTTTTTTGTTTTAGGAGCCAAGTTTAAAAAATATATTGGCCATTCGGCTCATGTAACTAATATCAGGTGGTCACATGACTATCAGTGGGTTATTTCTATTGGTGGAGCAGATCACTCTGTCTTCCAGTGGAAATTTATTCCTGAAAGAAAACTAAAAGATGCTCTTCACATAGCACCCCAAGGTGAGTAGTATACACTGCCCGAACAGTAACCCTAAAGTAGTGATTTTACTGCTGAAATGTCATTAGTCTTAGTAAGTTAACAGTATAGTTTTTTTGTTAGTGGAAATGTTAAAATCCTAGCTGTATGTGTTTCCAGTCAGATTATCAGCATGGAATACAAAGTACTTTTGAATGTGTTTTAATCCATGGACGGATGAGTGAAATAAGTTACATTATCGAAACAAACATTCAGTGCATTCTTGGGGAGATAGATATCTAGGTTTCATATATAGTTATATATGAACATGATTATCTAGTGTTAATTCATTTGTTGCATATAGTATTTTCTAGATATTTTTCATGTTAATTATAGGTCATATTCACTTACATTTGCCCAACATTCAAGTTCGATGCAGCAGTTGTTGTGGCACCAGTAAAGGCATTTAAAGTAGCTGTTGAGTTTATGGTGAGGTGGAGGGGAAGGTGATCTGTGATACCATTTACTGACATCTGTGTTTCTTGAATAGATCATGTCATGTGATTGTTTTATGGCTTGTCACCATGTCAGTTGGCACAGGCAGCTCTAAATATTAATTTTACAGTGCTGTTTTGAAAATGAATGTTCTTTAAACAAGTAGTGTTTCATTTTTAAAAATTACAGAAAGTCTGGCTGACTCTAATAGTGATGAATCAGATTCAGATCTGTCTGATGTTCCAGAACTGGATTCTGAAATTGAACAAGAGACACAGCTTACCTACCGTCGGCAGGTAATTTTTATTATCATGTGATTTTTTTCTGAAAAACTCTAGTTTCTTTTTTATCTTGCTCCCTGTTGTTTATTGATTTATTGTTATCTTTTGTGGTTTTTAATTTTCCAAGAAATGTTTTTCTATTGCAGTTTTTCTACTTTAAGAGTTAAAGTACACTTGTGTAAAATGTTCTTTTATAATAAGTGCTTGATATATTAAGTATGCCTGTAATTCTGTTTGCCTATAGCTTTTTGTCGCAGTAAAGTTCCATTCATCTTCTTTAAAATATTTTCTTATGAAGCATTAGAATTTTGGGGTGCCTGGGTGGCTCAGTCTGTTAAATGTCCGACTCTCGATTTCGACTCAGTTCATGATCTCACTGTTTGTGGGATCGAGCTCCTCATTGGACTCTGTGCTGGCAGCACAGAGCCTGCTTGGGATTCTCTGTCTCCCTCTCTTTCTGCTCCTCCCCGACCTGTGTGCTCATGCACATGTGTGCACACACATTCTCTCAAAATAAGTAAACATTAAGAAAAATAAGACATTGTTAAAAAAATAATTTCATCCCAGCTAGTATCATCCTCAATGGGGAAGAACTGAGAGCTTTCCCCCTGAGATCAGGAACATGACAGAGATGTTCACTCTCACCACTGTTGTTCAGAATAGTATTGGAAGTCGTAGCCTCAGCAATCAGACGACAAAACGAAATAAAAGGCATCCAAATTGGCAAAGAAGTCCAAGTTTCACTTTTTGCAGCTGACAATATACACTACATAGAAAGCCCAAAAGACTCCACCAAAAAATAGTGTATAGAAGTTGGTTGCATTTCTATATACCAATAATGAGGCAATAGAGATATCAAGGAAAAGATACCATTTACAATTGCACCAAAACCCATAAAATACCTAGGAATAAACGTAACCAAAGAGGTAAAAAATCTGTACACACTGAAATCTATAGAAAGCTTATGACAGAAATTGAAGAAGACACAAAGAAAGGGAAAACATTCCATGCTTATGGATTGGAAGAACAAATGTTGTTAAAATGTCAATACTACCTAAACCAATCTACATATTCAATGCAGTCCCTATCAAAATAGCACCAGCATTCTTTACAGAGCTAGAACAAACAATCCTAAAATTTGTATGGAACCTCAGAAAACCCCAAATAGCCAAAGCAATCTTGAAAAAGAAAACCAAAGCTGGAGCTATCACAATCCTGGACTTTAACCTATATTTCAAAGCTGTAATCATCAAGACAGTATGGTATTATCACAAAAAGAGACAAATAGATAAATGGAATAGAGAACCCAGAAATGGACCCACAAATATATGGCCAAATAATCTTTGTCAAAGTGGGAAAGAATATCCAGTGGAAAAAAGATAGTCTCTTTAACAAATGGTGCTGGGAGAACTGGACAGCAACATGCAGAAGAATGAACCTGGACCTCTTTCTTGCATCATACATGAAAATAAATTGAAAATGTTTGAAAAACCTAAATGTAAGACAGGAAAGACATCAAAATCCTAGAGGAGAAAAAAGGCAGCAACCTCTTTGACCTCAGCCACAGTAACTTCTTACTTGACATGTCTCTGGAGGCAAGGGAAATGAAAGCAAAAATGAACTTTGGGACCTCATCAAGATAAGAAAGCTTCTACACAGTGAAGGAAACAGTCAACAAAGCTGAAAGGCAGGGGCACCTGGATGGCTCAGTCAGGTAAGCATCTGACTTTGGCTCAGGTCATGATCTCATGGTTGGTGGGTTTGAGCCCCATGTTGGGCTCCGTACTGACAGCTTGGAGACTGAGCCTGCTTCAGATTCTGTGTCTCCCTCTCTTTCTGCCCCTCCTTGGCTCACACTCTCTCTCACTCTCTCTCTCAAAAAATAAATAAACATTAAAAAAAAAAGCTGAAAGGCAACCAGTGGAATGGGAGAAGATATTTGTAAATGACTTGTTGGATAAAGGGTTAGTATCCAAGTACTTACCAAACTCAACACCCCCCCAAAAAAAACCAAATAATCCAGTGCAGAAACAGGCAAAAGACATAAACAGACACTTTTCCAAAGAAGACATCCAGATGGCAAACAGACACATGAAAAAATGCTCAACATTGCTCATCATGTTGAAATACAAATCAAAACCACAAGGAGATACCACCTCACACCAGTCAGAATAGCTAAAATTAACAACTCAGGAAACAGATGTTGGCGAGGATGTGGAGAAAGGGGAACCCTATTGCACTGTTGGCAGGAATGTAAACTGGTGCAGCCACTCTGGAAAACAGTGGGAGGTTCCTCAAATAATTAAAAATAGAACTACCCTACGACCCAGCAATTGCACTACTAGGAATTTATCTAAAGGATACAAAAATGCTGATTCAAAGGAGCACGTTCACTCCAATGTTTATAGCAGCACTATCAACAATAGCCAAATTGTGGAAAGAGCCCAAATGTCCATCAACTAATGAATGAATTAAGAATTCAAGAATTATATGCATATATATATGTATATACACACACACACACACACACACACACACACATACATACATGCAATGGAATACTACTCAGCAAAGAAAAAGGATGAAATCTTGCCATTTGCAACAACGTGGATGAAACTGGAGGATATTATGCTAAGCGAAATAAGTCAGAGAAAGATATATGATTTCACTCATGTGGAATTTGAGAAACTTAACAGATGCACGTTGGGGAAGGGAAGGAAAAATAAGATAAAAACAGAGGGAGACAAACCATAAGAGGCTCTTAAATACAGAGAACAAACTGAGGATTGATAGGGGGGTTAGTAAGGGGTTGGGTTAAATGAGTGACGGGCATTAAGGAGGGGACTTTTCAGGATGAGCGCTGGGTGTCATATGTAAGAGATGAAACAATGAGTTCTGCTCCTGAAGCCAAGACTACACTGTATGTTAACTAACTTGAGGATAAAAATAATAATAATCTCATGGAACACTAAATATGTATTTGTCAGTGTGATACACAGAAAATGTAAATTTGTTGTTTCCAAGGAAGAAAATTTCATAAAATGCCTTCTTATTTAAGTGTTAAAGCTTTACTAAGCGTTAGTAACAGTGTCTGAAAGTTACATTAGGAACCTGTGAACACCTTTATTAATTTGTATTCTAAGATTATTTTTACTTCTGTACGTTATTTAAAGGTTTACAAAGAAGATCTACCTCAGCTTAAAGAACAGTACAAGGAGAGACAAAAAGGCGGTACTTCTAAAAGAAGAGAGCGGGCTCCAGGAAATAGCCTCCGACTGCACTTTGTTCATGGGTATGAAACAACTATTATTCATTTGTGTGTTTACATATTGGTTCACATTTAGTAGCTTTGTGACTTTGAGCAAGTCACTCAACCTTTCTGTGCCTTTCCCATCTGTAAAGTGAAGGTAACAGTACCTACTTCATAGGATTCTGATGAGTAAATAAGCCAGTGTTTTTGGTGACTTAGAATATTGTCTGGTGCATGATGAGCACTATATAAGTGCTTAAGTGTTGAAAATAAATTTGTCTTATTAAAGTTTAGTATTACATTTATAGAAATGGAGTTCTTTAAACAAATGAAAATAAGTAAAATGTAAGAGATTATCATTTCTCCTAAATATTTCTGATTTGGAATTATATTGTGCCCCCCTTTTTTTTTGGCCTGCATTTGGCCCTTGTATTTTAATTTCAATAAGATAAAGTTTCTGAATTTTCTTAGAACATCTGGCAATACAAGTGTCATATTTCATCCTGAAACAACAGACTCTCCATTCAGTCCTTCCCTTCTCTGCTACCCAGTAATCATTTTCTTACCCGACTGATAATGCTTTCAGGAATTTGAAAAAGGATTCATTTAGTAAGAATATTGTATCTCTGGTGTTAAAATAGGCAGTATTTCTTTGTAGTTATATATTATATATTGAGTTTCTTTGAAGCACAAAAGAAGGGTTGCTATAAATGGAATTATATTGACTATTTAAAAAAGATTCAGCTATTTTTTCTGGATGTGTATAATATTTTAGAATTGTTGTTGGAACATTTTTGGGGTATACTCATGATTCAACAATGTGTACAGAAGGGTACATTTTGAAAATCCTTTTCTCAGGGAGCTCCCCTCTACTTGCTAGGTGGGATACTGAGTCATGAATCTTTTAATAAAACCAATTAGATATTCAAAAAAACAAAAACAAAAAAGAAAATCTTCCCGGCTCTGCCCTTCCAGCCATCATTTTTCACCTTCCAAGGGCATTTTCTTCCCTTTCACTCATAAAAAAGTAACAACTTTTGTTTAATGGTACACAAATTTAGTATCATGCAAATAGTAGTATACTATATATACTTTTCTGCACCTTTCCTTTTCATTCAGTATTATATCTTGGATTTAGCTATTTGTAATCAGAACAGTTCATAAACGTTTATGGAATTTGAGATGCTTGTATTTTGTTTTAGTTGTGTAGTATCTTGTAAAACTGGAAATTGACCTAAAAGGTACCTATTTCTCCTCTGTATAGTCCATATTGACCAGATATAAGTCTAATGTTAATTTTATGTGATATGTTTTCTATATTCAGTTACAGAGGTTATGACTGTCGAAGTAACCTTTTTTATACTCAAATTGGTGAGATTGTGTACCATGTCGCAGCAGTGGGTGTCATTTATAATCGGCAACAGAACACACAGCGCTTTTACCTGGGTCATGATGATGATATTCTTTGCCTGGCTCTTCATCCTTTGAAAGACTATGTGGCAACAGGCCAGGTAAGGCCTTTGAAAGACTACATGGCAATAGGCCAGATACGTTAGACCTTTGTTTGGGTTTACAGTTAGGTTAGTCCACTTTTTAAAAAAATCTCTCTTGTATTCTAGGAAATGAAGAATAAAGAATTCTTTACAAATAAAATTTACCCCCAATTTTTTCCTACTGTTTTCCTTAGATTTTTATTGTTTTGATTTTTTTCTTTTTTTATTTGGAACTAAAAGTTTTGGCTTGTCATCCTCCTGTCCGGATATATATTTTTTAATTAGTAGAGTAAACATAGCAACATAAAGATTAGAAATCTGGTTTCTTTAAGTTGAGTTATCTAAAAATAATGAAATTAACAAATGTTCTGTGACAAACAGGATGACTACATTTTTGTTTTACAACCATGATAGTAACCATTCAGGTTTACCAAAGTACAAAGCAGAAATGTTGAAATAGAAGACTGAGAAAAGTTTTGACTGATATTTTTCTATGTGGGTATTCTTAGAGAAGGAGGAAAAGGGTGATGTTTATACATTCTTTCTATATGTAAACACCTTACTAGTTTCTTAGTATATACGGTTGACCCTTGAACAACACAAGTTTGAACTGCATGGCTCCACTTACATGTAGATTTTTCACAGTACTGTAAATGTGTTTTCCTTATGATTTTCTTAACATTTTTTCTCCAGCTTGCTTTGTCCTAAGAATATAGTACATAACACATGTAACTTATAAAACTACCTGTTAACTGACTATGTTGTCAATAAGGCTTCTTTCTGGTCAACAGTTAAGTTTTTTGAGAGTCAAAAGTTATACGTGGATTTTGGACTGTGCAGGGATTGACACCTGAACCCCCACGTTGTTCAGAGATCAACCCTATTTCACTCTTGTCACCTGTTTTACAGAGAAACCATTTCCATTTACAAATGAAGAAGTTTAGGTTTGAAGAAATTAAATAATTTTCTGAAAGATCTTAGAGCTAATAAATGGTAAAGCTTAAAGGTCCCTTAGTCTGTCTGGCTTTTTAAACTGTGGGGGTCAGCAACTTGCATCACTCTGTAGAGCTTTCCTGAAAGCAGAGAACACTCTTCCTTTCTTCTTTCCCCCGTCTTCCTTCCCTTCGTTTGTGCCTCCCTCTTGCTCAGTCTTTCCTTCCTTTTTCCTCCCTCCTTTCTTCCATTTCTTCAAAAACATTCATAGAGCACATGCTGTGTACCAGGAAATGTGCTGTGCTGGGAATATAAGGATAAATAAGGCATGGTCTTGCCGTGGTAAACATTCATATTCTGAGGGGGAAGGCATACATGCAAGAAAAGTCGTGATACAAGGTTATAAAGTGTAAATAAAGCAGGGTTTCTTAACCTTGACACTATTGACATTTTGGGCCAGCTAATTCTTTGCTGTGAGAATAGTTGCATTGTTGCGTACAGTGTAATCCTATGTATTGCAGGATGTTTAGCAGCATCCCTGGCCTCTACTCACTAGATGTCTATTAACACCACCCACCCAATTGTGGTAACCAAAAATGTCTCCACAATGTCAGATGTTTCCTGGGAGGCAAAGATGGACCCCTGCTGAGAACCACTAATGAGGAGATATGCATAAATTCCTTTTGCAGTGTAACAAAGGACTGATTAATTGTGCCTAATAGAATCAGGGAAACCTTCATGGAGATGATGACATTTGCACTGAGCAGTTTACCTGACAGGGGAGGTTGGAGAAAGTATTCCAAGTATGTTATTTGGAAAAGGGGGCCAAAAATCCCACAAAACACAGCTTATTTAAAAAACTGTGAGTAGCCTGAAGTATTCAAATCTTAGGGGCATGATGAAGAACTAATTAGAAGGATTGGTGAGGTCCTCAGGGGCACTGTTTATCTTTACCTTTAGTTTATGTAAAAGATTCCTCTTAAAGCACAATTATTTACCCATTGCATTTGGCAAGGAGTTTCAGTGTTAAGTTGTTCTGGCAGTACTGTAATGAAAGCTGTATAAAAACTGGTCATTTGCTACCATGATTCTGGGATTGCAGAGAATTCAAGTTAGATTAAATTAAAAGTCATTATGCCCACCGGACATCCCTGGATACCTACTGTAGGGGAGGCACAATTTTAGGTCTAGACGTCCTAGATTTTCAGCTGGGGCTCTTTAACAAAAAAATCAATGTAAAAAAGAAGAACAAAAGTTTATTAACAGGTGTAGTGCATATCACGTTGGAGAAATCTAAACCAAAGTAACTCAGAATGATGGCTTATATTTCCACCTTGTATAGAAAACAGCAGGTTCTTAAAGAAATGACAGGACAAAGGAAAGCAGTTTTAGGCTTCTAAGGGCCACAGGCTGTGGGAAGGTATATATAGGATGAAACTCCTGGAGTAAGGTTTCTTTGGATTCCTCTTGTGCTGTCTCTGGGCTGAGTCTGTCTCCAGTAAAGGGAGAACTTACATAATCAACCGGTTGTATAATGTCAAATGTATCTCGATATAGTTGAAAAAATTGTGTGTGTATATATACATATATATATATATATGTATATATACACACACACACACATATATATATACACACACACATATATGTATAATTATTATAGGTATACAAATATGTGTATATCTATATATATATCGCATTTATGCAGAAAAGGAGGTGGAGTTTGGGGGGGCTCTTCCTTTATTGCCCTCAGCTGAAAATAACTTCTGTGTCAAAGAGGCATATTTTGGGGTGATATATTCTGGTTTCCTTCACCATCAAGCCATAGGTCTTTTGCTTCTGGCTTCACTTGAACAACAGTACTCTGCTTTAGGCATTGCAGAGTCCAATCCTTTCTCCCAAGGCACAGGCTTACACTGCCTTCCCTATTTCTCCCAGTGCTTTCCGCTTCTTTCCTGTATTACGTTTCAACCAGCCAGTCTCATTTCTATAATTACAGACTTTTAAAATAAATTAAATGTTTCTTAAAATTGTTAAAAATGAAAAAAAATATCAAAAGTAAAAGTATTTCTGAAGTGTTTTATCTGAGGGCTTTGAAATTTAGATGACAAATCTAAATGGTGTTTTGTTTTGTTGGAGTAGAGTACAAATAATGCTCCTTTGTCATGAACTGTGATTGTAATTGGAGGTGAAAGAAACTGAAAGAACATTACCTGACAACGTTTATATGTTGACTATACCCTAATTTGAAAATTTTAATTCAAATCTGTTGAGTGCTTCTTATTTGAAAGCATTAAATGTCTTGGGGAAACATGAAGATAATTCAGCGGCTGCCACTGTCAAGAGCTCACAATCTAATATGAGTTGGATGAATATACAATTCACTAAAAATTTACCTAAAACACACTCATTTAGATATCTTGTGGGTACCTCAGATTCAGCGTGTCCAAAATGGAGATAAATGAGATTCAGCTTTCCTTTCAAACCTGCTTATCCTGGTATTTCCTACTTAGAACATGACGTTAAATTAGCCTGGTTGCCTAAGCCCGAGAATCTGACTTGTTCTCTTCACCCAACAGAGCCAGTCAGTCCCAGAGCTGCATCCAAGATTTGCCCTGAATATAGATAGCTTAGTTCTCTACCATGACTACATCTGTGCCTTGTTGTTTTGTTTTTGTATTTTACCTTATCTCTGCTGGCCATTCTTTGCTTCATAATTTTCTAATCTGTTGTTATAACCAACCAACTAGTTTTACATCTTCAGATTTTTCCCCCTAACCATTTTCTCAATCCACTAATAATCTTTCTTTTCTTCTGTGTTTATCAGTAGCTTTTAAGCTAATGTGTAAGTTCATTAGCATGCAGCTCAAGATATTTAACCTAGGCCAACTCCAGACTCTTTTTTTTTTTTTTTTTAATTTTCTTTAATGTTTATTTTTGAGAAAGAGAGAATGAGAGAGAGGCAGGGGGAGGCAGTGCAGAGAGAGGGGGAGTCACAGAATCCGAAGCAGGATCCAGGCTCTGAGCTGTCAGTACAGAGCCAGATGTAGGGCTCAAACTCATGAACCATGAAATCATGACCTGAGCTGAAGTCAGATGCTTAACCAACTGAGCCACCCAGGCGCCCCCAGACTCCTCTTTTTATCTCTTACCAATTATTTCCTGGTAAACTACGCTCCTGTCTTTTGAGCTATTTAGAATTTGTCTATGTATAATACTGCTTCACATCTTTTACTTAGTTGCCTCCTCTGGACAATTCTTACCCTCCATTTCTGTTCAGTCCTCCAACTTCATCTAATTCTTATTCCTTTTAAAACTTAGGTAACATCTGAAAACTTGCCTAACCCCTCCTCTCATCCCTGACTGCCATGCCCCACACGTGCCCTAATAGCACTCACTCTTTTATCTTCGCCAGCACTGAACATGGTGTTGTTCAAGCTTCTCCACCTATTAGCTGTGGGAAAATAACCTAGCCTCTCTGTGCCTTAGTCTCTGTATGTTTTAAAATAAGGATATCGTCATTGCCTATCTCTTAGAATTGCTGATTGTTACATGAGTCCATCCTTGTAAAGCGTTTAGAACAGTTTCTAGGACATAAGTCAGTTCTCAGTAAATGTTAGCCTTTGCCATCATCATCATCATTTCCATGTGAGATGTCCGATAGGCAATTGGAAATGTAAGTCTTAAATTCAGAAGAAGAGTTTAATATTAGAAAGTAGAATTTGGGAGTCATTTGTTGATTTAACCATTGAAACTGAAAGTGAGATACCCCAAGGCAAAAATGTAGAATGAAAAGACTGGAATATTAAAGACAGAATTTTGGGGGAGTTTATATTTAAGGGACAGGTAATGAAATTGTGAAGGAAACTCATTAGTAAGAGTCCAGGAGATCAAAGAACCAGGAGACAGTGCTACTGTGAAATTATCAAAAGTGTCAAACTCTACAGAAGTTAAACAGAAGACTTAATGGTCCGTGGGAACGTTTGGCTGAAAAACTTCAGTGAAATATTGGCTGTTGGCAGTCTTGTTATTTGTTATGTCTTTATATAAAATCAGTCTCAAAATTAATAATAATTGGCAGCTATATCCTTTATTTCAGGAGTTGCCTTTACAGGCAAAGCTATTCTAGCTCTTTATCCTTGTAGTTAAAAGTGATCACTTGAGTCTAAGAGAATAATTACAAATTGATAGTTTACCTGTGCATCAGTGAACATCTAAACCAAGTAAAAACCTAAGTGATAGCATCTATTCAGAGTCTTAACTGCTTAGTACTTTAAGTACTTTGTTTTAAGTACTTGTTTAAGTACCTCTGTATCTTTGTTTATAGCATTATCCTAGCCTAGAATGTACTTGCTTTCTTCTCTTTTTATCTGAGAGTGCATTTTCTGAAGGCCAGGTCACGTATCCTCCCTTCCTTTTCTTTACAGCCTTTCGTCTTCATTAAGCATCTGTTACCAGATATTCTGATTTAACTGAAAATGTCTTGTTTTCCTACTGAGTTTGCAAAATTTACCTGAATGTCTTAGTGCTCGTTGTTCTAGCATGGCAATACAGCTAACTATAGGTGCTCAGTGAGAATTATCTTTATTGATGAAGTATAGGATAAGATTTGTGAGTCACACAGAACAGTCCTAGAAACACTGAGCTTAGCCTCATTAGCATTTTAACAAATGTAAGAAAGAAATGTCAGTCACATATACAATCTGCTTTATATTTTTTATTTGATAAATGCCCATAACAAATAAGACTGTAAAATCCCATTTTATTTCCTTTTAATACATATGAAAATAAAAAATTTAATTGTATGACTTTTATAATTCTTTCTATTGTAGGTAGGTAGGGATCCCTCAATTCACATATGGGATACAGAGACCATTAAACCATTGTCAGTATTAAAGGGCTGCCACCAATATGGTGTCTGTGCTGTTGATTTCTCAGGTAAGGCTGTTTTCTGTCTCAGTAAGAATGGTTAAAATGCAGAGGTGATATATAGCATTATAGTTGAAATCAGTGTTGCTTAAACTTGTCATGTAGCTATGACCTACACAGTTGTTTTAACATTTATTTATTTTTGAGAGACAGCACAAGCAGGGATGGGCAGAGAGAGAGAGGGAGAGACAGAATCCGAAGCAGGCTCCAGGATCCGAGCTGTCAGCAGGGCTTGAACCCATGAACCGCGAGATCATGACCTGAGCCAAAGTCGGACGCTTAACCGACTGAACCACCCAGACGCCCCTACACAGTTGTTTTCAAATGAACATACTATTGTCCTAACCAGTCAGGGCAGAGAGTGTGGGTTTGCGGGCTAGCTTATAATTTAACGCGTGTTATTTTTAATACCCATTAATATAAATATGTTTCTGTTAAAACAGAAAATGTTTGTATAACATCTAAAACCATCTGAATTACTGCTCATTCTATGTACCTCTTGCTTTGGGAAAACCCCAGTCTCACTTAATATTTTTTAGCCACAGAGTAAACTGAAAATGTTTAGGGTGAAAGCTAAGAAAGAAAGAGGTGAATACTGAGATACTTGTTTTCTAGCATTTCTACAAAGTGATAATTCCAGGCTATCTTATAAGAATAATTTGAGACCATTTTAGCTCTTTGCTTTATATTTTACACTTTAACAACTGCATGTAGATCTATAATGAAAGCTAGGATGTGGATTGGGGAGAGGGGAGAAATACCATTAATAGAGGATTTTATTTCAAGAAACGGCAAATTTGTGCCTTCTGCTGCTCCAACTGAAATGAGAGTGAATTATTGGGGGGAAGTGTAAATATGCCTTTAGGGACATGCTGAATGTCAAGAAACAAGAAGATTGATGGCAAACAAGGGAGTCAACAAGAGAAATTTCACAGGTAGTGATAACGAACTAATTGAGGTTTGCAAAAAGTGGCAGGGTGGTAAATGTTTAATTGTAGTTTGGGCCTTTGCAGCCTATAAACATGTGCACACCTGTCAGCACGACTGACTTCAGTCATTTGTGTAATACATTCATTACTTGTTTGATAATAGTAACAACTAATATAATTGACCTTCACTACAAACGGTCATATTAATGACGGTACGAGGTTGTAACCTACATCTTTTTCATTCAGTTAATTTTCATAATCCCTAGGAGTTGTTATATCACAATAGAGTTCTTACAGTAAATTTAATTGAAGTAAATCTTTCCTTCTTTCTTAATTTTTTCTTTTTATTTAAAATCTCTTTTTTCCACTTATCTACTTCCTCCCCATCCTAACCTGGAAATGAGGCCAGAGAAAAATAACAATGTTTAAATGCATTGAGAAATTACTCTTTCCTTGCTTACAAATTCTGGTTATTTTATAGCTATATATATGCATGCCTAACATTTAACATCATTTTATAAAATTTTAAATATAGTACTGTGGTTTCAGAACATGTACTGAATGTTTTTTATCTTCTGAATGTTAATGGCCAGTGTCTCTCTGATTCATTTTTATAGCGGATGGGAAACGTTTGGCTTCAGTTGGAATAGATGATAGCCACACTATTGTGCTGTGGGACTGGAAGAAAGGAGAGAAACTTTCAGTAGCAAGGTGGGGGAAAAACTTGATATCACATTGGCAAAGTACTGAAATCACTTAAAAATGTTTTTAATTAAAACAGTTTTGAAATCAAACATGTAACCTTTTTTTAATTGCTACCATCTTTGTTACCATTGAATAAATAGTATAATCATGGTAAAAAGACAAATTAAGGATTCATTTGTAGGTTTATCCCTTGTGTACCTACTTTTACTGTAACTGTAGTAAGACATTGGAAGTAGCTATTATCTAAAACTCTGCATTTATAGGTAGAGTGAATTCTGTTGTATGATAAACTATTATATAGCCATTGGAAATGCACATAGCATATATTTGAAGGATGAAACATAAACATCTATATCATAAAGAAGCTAGAGATTATTTTTATTTTCTGTTACATTTTCCATTTTCTAAATTTTCTACTATGAGTGTGTATTTTATAATAAAAAATATTAACAATTGCTTTAAAGGAGGAAATAGTCAACAGTGTCAGAGATTATTTTTTTAATGTCTTACTCCTTAAAATGAGACATTAAAGCACTTTAAAAATACAGTTAAATGCTTCTTTCAGCACATAGATAATGGCCAAATAAAAAATAGTTTAAGAGGAACTTTGTGTTTGCAATGGCTATGTTAAACTATAACAAAGTATTATAAAAGTTTTTTCTTTAACTGATTCATGCCACAGTTCCCTATGCACAGTACTATAGTAAGTGCTATTCAAAAGTTCTCTTCACACTGCTCCTATCTCTTAAAATTCCATTGAGAAGAGTTAAGAAATTAAAATTATGACAGAATAGCAAATGTGCAAATTCATGATTATATAGCCCAAACCTGAGAGATAAGTGGGTCAAAGGTTCAGTAATGGAGTAATCAA
The DNA here is from genome assembly GCF_024362965.1 of Panthera pardus. Lineage (NCBI taxonomy): Eukaryota > Metazoa > Chordata > Mammalia > Carnivora > Felidae > Panthera > Panthera pardus. The sequence goes on along the minus strand of NW_026526810.1, from coordinate 124,131,212 downwards.
GGTAGAGTATGGATTAGGCAAAAGATTATTATAGGAAAGATTTATCTTCAGAGTTAAAACATTGTTTTGTTTTTTTCAGAGGAAGTAAAGATAAGATTTTTGTTGTAAAGATGAACCCCTACGTGCCTGATAAGTTAATTACAGCTGGAATTAAACACGTGAAGTTTTGGCGTAGAGCAGGTAAGGAAGTTCTTCTTTTTACTCCTTTGAAACAAGAAATTATTACTTTTAAAAGTGATTTAGCTAAGTACAATGCAGTATCTGAGATTGGACCCTGGAACAGAAAGGAGATATTAATGGATAAACAGGTGAAATCTGAATGAGGTCTGGAGTTCAGTTAATAGAAATGCATTAAACATGTTGGTTTCTTAGTTTTGACAGATAGTCTATAGTATGTAAGATGTTAAACTCAAGAATTCTGTTACCCTTGAATCTTTTATGAAAATCTAAAATTATCCAAAATGTTTTTTTAAGTGATTCACAATTGTCTTGATATATTATAAACAAATAGAAGATTGTTTTTATTGTATTTATTGACTACATTGATGTAGTATTCATATTTTCAAAAGGGTTTAACTTATGAGATGAATCAAGTGATGTCCAAACTCCTTTCTTCTGCTAAACACATATTTTTTAGTATAAACTGAAAATGAGAAATTTTGTAAAAATTCTTTATATGCTATAAAATGATACAGAAGCGGAAAATCGTATTGCTTGAGTCATTTGTAACTGTAGATTAGCAGCTGTGAAATAAGTTTGCATTTTAAAATAAAAAATGTCTCCTTTCTAAATAAACTAGTAGTATAAGTAGTATACTTATAAATTCCACCAGTTTGATATCTAAGTCTCAGCCCACTTAAACCTTACAGATAAAATACGCGAATAATAGAAATAAAACCTATCTAAGAAAAGAACAGTCTTAGTGAAGACATTTCCCAAGTTCAGGTTACTTTCAAATTGTAAACTACATAGAACGTGAATTAGTTTTCAGACTTGGATTTTCTACTTTATCACAAACTCATCAGATCATGGTGTATATACATTTACATAGTAAAAAGAAGTATTTTCACATTTTCATTCCTATATATTTAAACAAAATTTTAGAGTATCTTATTTACTTGGAATTGCAAATACCAAACAAGTAGTACTTATTATTTCTGTCTTGGAAAAAACCAAAAACCTTTGTAAATTTCTTTGAAATAAGAGACTTAAAGGGGCACCTGGGTGGCTCAGTCGGTTGAGCATCCGGCTTCGGCTCAGGTCATGATCTCGTAGTGTGTGAGTTCGAGCCCCGCGTCGGGGTCTGTGCTGATAGCTCAGAGCCTGGAGCCTGCTTCAGATTCTGTGTCCCCCTCTCTCTGCCCCTTCCCCACTCATGCTCTGTCTCTCTCTGTCTCAGAAATAAATAAACATTAAAAAAAATTTTTTTTAAAAAAAGAGACTTAAAGTAAATAGTTTTGGAATGAAGAGATTTACAATTGAATAACTTTTTCCTTAAGTTTCATTAGTCATATAGTAGACCTGAAACTGAACCATATGGGTAAATGTTAAAACTTTGATGTGCCTTCCAGCCTTCCTCACTTTTGGTGTTCTGATCCATGGAGTTCACTAGCCAAGTGAGAAATAAGTAACCACTTTATTCATTGGAGTAAGTGCTAATCCTCTAAATGCATAGCTTTATGTAAATTAAGTAGTCATGGCGTAGGCCTGAGTCTAAAAGGGAGCTCTGACCTCCTGTCTCAGATCTAGGCTTTGAGAATTTCAACTTATGAATTATTAATCTGTCCTCGAAGGAATTTGAGCTCTGTTTCGTGTTTGGTAGGGGCAGGGAGCCACCAAGAGTTTTTTGAGTGCAATGATGACCTGGTACAATAGGAATATGTTATGCTGTGCCTGTCAGAAAACCCAGTTGATTATTATCTAAACCAGGAGTGGCAGACTATTTCTGTAAATGGAGAAATAGCAAATAGTTTAGACTTCTAGGCCCAGGGACAAAATCAAGAATATTATATAAGTACTTACAGAACAAGAGTGAAAACTCCTACCCTATTTTATACCCGGTTGCCATTAACTGGAGATATTCTCTCCAAGATCAACTTGCTGTAGTGAAAGGGCCTGGCAGTTTGGGCTGGGGGAACCATGGTCAGTCTTATTCCTCCCCAGTGACACATAGGTCCTAGTGTGTTCTCCTTCTGGAAAGCCCTACCTTCTCACCTTGAGGAGCTAGCTAGAGTTGAGGCAGCTCCTAGACGGAATTCCACTGCTAGGTGCCATTAGCCAGTTGCCATTAGCAAAGTCCTCAACTTGTCAATGGTAACAAGCTTAGACCTTGGGAAACTACTAGCTGGCAGCCAAAAGTTGGGGAGGCAGTTTCTGGGAGCAGAGAAGGAAATAAGCATGGCCTGTGTAGCTCCCAGTGCTAACCTGTTCCAGTGGGCCCTGTACAAAAACAGGTGGTGACAGGGTTTCGCCCACAGCCTGTAGTTTGCCTCTCCTGCTCCAGATGACAGTCTGTGCTCTCCTGAAAGCCAGTCCCTTCCCTTGTATACTAGATCCTTTCTCTTCTCGCCCACTCAAGGACATCACTGCAGCCCTTCTTCCCTTTCTCTCCCGCATCCTCACTTTTCCCTCTTACTCTTTCTCTTTGGCATACAAATGTGGGGTTATTTTTCTATCTTAAATAAATAAAACCAAACAAAAACCTTCCTTCAACTCGACCCTTGAGTTGCTAATCAGTTTCTCTTCTTATCTATGTACTTTAACACCTTTAGACCATTGTTTAAATGTTTACTTTGCAGTTTATCTTCTTCTTTCCCTTGAGGGAATTCTGACCTATTTTTCCCCCTCATGAGTCTACTTAATTATTCTTACAAGTTCACTAACAACTCTGACTGCTGTGTTAAGAAAAGTCAGTCTTCTGAATACATTTGGAATATGCCCACTTTTTAAAAAATTATTTTTTATTTATTATCTTTAAAAATTGTTTTTAATGTTTATTTTTGAGAGAGAGAGAGAGAGACAGACAGACAGAGCATGGGCCAGGGGGAAGGGCAGAGAGAGAGAGAGGGAGACACAGAATCTGAAACAGGCTCCAGGATCCGAGCTGTCAGCACAGAGCCGGATGAGGGGCTCAAGCTCTTGAATCGTGAGATGGTGACCTGAGTCGAGGTCGGACACGTAACTGACTGAGCCACCCAGGCACCCCATATGGAGTATGACCACTTTTCATCATCTTCCATCCAACCGCCCTGGTCCATGCCACCTTTATCATTTGCCCAGATGATTGAAATAGACATCTAACTCCTTTCTTCCTTGCTGTTCTCTGATTTACTCTCAACCCAGAAATCAGAATGAACCTATTAATACATGATATGCCAGATTTCATTCCACTAACCATTTCCCATCTCATGTAGAGTAAAATTTAAATCCTTACAATGGGGGGGTTCCGGAAGATGGCGGCGTAGGAGGACGCGGGGCTCACCTCGCGTCCTGCTGATCACTTAGATTCCACCTACACCTGCCTAAAGAACCCAGAAAACCGCCAGAGGATTAGCAGAACGGAGTCTCCGGAGCCAAGCGCAGACGAGAGGCCCACGGAAGAGGGTAGGAAGGGCGGCAAGGCGGTGGGCGCTCCACGGACTGGCGGGAGGGAGCCGGGGCGGAGGGGCGGCTCGCCGGCCAAGCAGAGCCCCCGAGTCTGGCTGGCAAATGCGGAGGGGCCGGACAGACTGTGTTCCGACAGCAAGCGCGACTTAGCGTCTGGGAGGTCATAAGTTAACAGCTCTGCTCGGAAAGCGGGAAGGCTGGAGGACAAAGGGAGGGAGAGCTGCTGAGCCCCCGGACGGCAGAGCTCAGCTTGGCGGGGAACAAAGGCGCCAGCGCCATCTCCCCCGCCCATCCCCCAGCCAAAATCCCAAAGGGAACCAGTTCCTGCCAGGGAACTTGCTCGCTCCGCGCAAACACCCAACTCTGTGCTTCTGCGGAGCCAAACCTCCGGCAGCAGATCTGACTCCCTCCCGCTGCCACAGGGCCCCTCCTGAAGTGGATCACCTAAGGAGAAGCGAGCTAAGCCTGCCCCTCCAGCCCCCGTGCACCTTGCCTACCCACCCCAGCTAATACGCCAGATCCCCAGCAACACAAGCCTGACAGTGTGCAAGTAGCCCAGACGGGACACGCCACCCCACAGTGAATCCCGCCCCTAGGAGAGGGGAAGAGAAGGCACACACCAGTCTGACTGTGGCCCCAGCAGTGGGCTGGGGGCAGACATCGGGTCGGACTGCGGCCCCGCCCACTAACTCCAGTTATACACCACAGCACAGGGGAAGTGCCCTGCAGGTCCTCACCACGCCAGGGACTCTCCAAAATGACCAAACGGAAGAATTCCCCTCAGAAGAATCTCCAGGAAATAACAACAGCTAATGAACTGATCAAAAAGGATTTAAATAATATAACAGAAAGTGAATTTAGAATAATAGTCATAAAATTAATCGCTGGGCTTGAAAACAGTATACAGGACAGCAGAGAATCTCTTGCCACAAAGATCGAGGGACTAAGGAACAGTCACGAGGAGCTGAAAAACGCTTTAAACGAAATGCAAAACAAAATGGAAACCACGATGGCTCGGCTTGAAGAGGCAGAGGAGAGAATAGGTGAACTAGAAGATAAAGTTATGGAGAAAGAGGAAGCTGAAAGAAAGAGAGATAAAAAAATCCAGGAGTATGAGGGGAAAATTAGAGAACTAAGTGATACACTAAAAAGAAATAATATATGCATAATTGGTATCCCAGAGGAGGAAGAGAGAGGGAAAGGTGCTGAAGGGGTACTTGAACAAATTATAGCTGAGAACTTCCCTGAACTGGGGAAGGAAAAAGGCATTGAAATCCAAGAGGCACAGAGAACTCCCTTCAGACGTAACTTGAATCGATCTTCTGCACGACATATCATAGTGAAACTGGCAAAATACAAGGATAAAGAGAAAATTCTGAAAGCAGCAAGGGATAAACGTGCCCTCACATATAAAGGGAGACCTATAAGACTCGTGACTGATCTCTCCTTTGAAACTTGGCAGGCCAGAAAGGCTTGGCACGATATCTACAGTGTGCTAAACAGAAAAAATATGCAGCCGAGAATCCTTTATCCAGCAAGTCTGTCATTTAGAATAGAAGGAGAGATAAAGGTCTTCCCAAACAAACAAAAACTGAAGGAATTTGTCACCACGAAACCAGCCCTACAAGAGATCCTAAGGGGGATCCTATGAGACAAAGTACCAGAGACATCACTACAAGCATAAAACATACAGACATCACAATGACTCTAAACCCATATCTTTCTATAATAACACTGAATGTAAATGGATTAAATGCGCCAACTAAAAGACATAGGGTATCAGAATGGATAAAAAAACAAGACCCATCTATTTGCTGTCTACAAGAGACTCATTTTAGATCTGAGGACACCTTTAGATTGAGAGTGAGGGGATGGAGAACTATTTATCATGCTCCTGGAAGCCAAAAGAAAGCTGGAGTAGCCATACTTATATCAGACAAACTAGACTTTAAATTAAAGGCTGTAACAAGAGATGAAGAAGGGCATTATATAATAATCACAGGGTCTATCCATCAGGAAGAGCTAACTATTATAAATGTCTATGTGCCAAATACCCGAGCCCCCAGATATATAAAACAATTACTCATAAACATAAGCAACCTTATTGATAAGAATGTGGTCATTGCAGGGGACTTTAACACCCCACTTACAGAAATGGATAGATCATCTAGACACACAGTCAATAAAGAAACAAGGGCCCTGAATGATACATTGGATCAGATGGACTTGACAGATATATTTAGAACTCTGCATCCCAAAGCAACAGAATATACTTTCTTCTCGAGTGCACATGGAACATTCTCCAAGATAGATCATATACTGGGTCACAAAACAGCCCTTCATAAGTTTACAAGAATTGAAATTATACCATGCATACTTTCAGACCACAATGCTATGAAGCTTGAAATCAACCACAGGAAAAAGTCTGGAAAACCTCCAAAAGCATGGAGGTTAAAGAACACCCTACTAAAGAATGAGTGGGTCAACCAGGCAATTAGAGAAGAAATTAAAATATATATGGAAACAAACGAAAATGAAAATACAACAATCCAGACGCTTTGGGATGCAGCGAAGGCAGTCCTGAGAGGAAAATACATTGCAATCCAGGCCTATCTCAAGAAACAAGAAAAATCCCAAATACAAAATCTAACAGCACACCTAAAGGAAATAGAAGCAGAACAGCAAAGGCAGCCTAAACCCAGCAGAAGAAGAGAAATAATAAAGATCAGAGCAGAAATAAACAATATAGAATCTAAAAAAACTGTAGAGCAGATCAACGAAACCAAGAGTTGGTTTTTTGAAAAAATAAACAAAATTGACAAACCTCTAGCCAGGCTTCTCAAAAAGAAAAGGGAGATGACCCAAATAGATAAAATCATGAATGAAAATGGAATGATTACAACCAATCCCTCAGAGATACAAACAATTATCAGGGAATACTATGAAAAATTATATGCCAACAAATTGGACAACCTGGAAGAAATGGACAAATTTCTAAACACCCACACTCTTCCAAAACTCAATCAGGAGGAAATAGAAAGCTTGAACAGACCCATAACCAGCGAAGAAATTGAATCGGTTATCAAAAATCTCCCAACAAATAAGAGTCCAGGACCAGATGGCTTCCCAGGGGAGTTCTACCAGACATTTAAAGCAGAGATAATACCTATCCTTCTCAAGCTATTACAAGAAATAGAAAGGGAAGGAAAACTTCCAGACTCATTCTATGAAGCCAGTATTACTTTGATTCCTAAACCAGACAGAGACCCAGTAAAAAAAGAGAACTACAGGCCAATATCCCTGATGAATATGGATGCAAAAATTCTCAATAAGATACTAGCAAATCGAATTCAACAGCATATAAAAAGAATTATTCACCATGATCAAGTGGGATTCATTCCTGGGATGCAGGGCTGGTTCAACATTCGCAAATCGATCAACGTGATACATCACGTTAACAAAAAAAAAAGAGAAGAACCATATGATCCTGTCAATCGATGCAGAAAAGGCCTTTGACAAAATCCAGCACCCTTTCTTAATAAAAACCCTTGAGAAAGTCGGGATAGAAGGAACATACTTAAAGATCATAAAGGCCATTTATGAAAAGCCCACAGCTAACATCATCCTCAATGGGGAAAAACTGAGAGCTTTTTCCCTGAGATCAGGAACACGACAGGGATGTCCACTCTCACCGCTGTTGTTTAATATAGTGCTGGAAGTTCTAGCATCAGCAATCAGACAACAAAAGGAAATCAAAGGCATCAAAATTGGCAAAGATGAAGTCAAGCTTTCGCTTTTTGCAGATGACATGATATTATACATGGAAAATCCGATAGACTCCACCAGAAGTCTGCTAGAACTGATACATGAATTCAGCAAAGTTGCAGGATACAAAATCAATGTGCAGAAATCAGTTGCATTCTTATACACTAACAATGAAGCAACAGAAAGACAAATGAAGAAACTGATCCCATTCACAATTGCACCAAGAAGCATAAAATACCTAGGAATAAATCTAACCAAAGATGTAAAAGATCTGTATGCTGAAAACTATAGAAAGCTTATGCAGGTAATTGAAGAAGATATAAAGAAATGGAAAGACATTCCCTGCTCATGGATTGGAAGAATAAATATTGTCAAAATGTCAATACTACCCAAAGCTATCTACACATTCAATGCAATCCCAATCAAAATTGCACCAGCATTCTTCTCGAAACTAGAACAAGCAATCCTAAAATTCATATGGAACCACAAAAGGCCCCGAATAGCCAAAGTAATTTTGAGGAAGAAGACCAAAGCAGGAGGCATCACAATCCCAGACTTTAGCCTCTACTACAAAGCTGTCATCATCAAGACAGCATGGTATTGGCATAAAAACAGACACATAGACCAATGGAATAGAATAGAAACCCCAGAACTAGACCCACAAATGTATGGCCAACTCATCTTTGACAAAGCAGGAAAGAACATCCAATGGAAAAAAGACAGTCTCTTTAACAAATGGTGCTGGGAGAAGTGGACAGCAACATGCAGAAGGTTGAAACTAGACCACTTTCTCACACCATTCACAAAAATAAACTCAAAATGGATAAAGGACCTGAATGTGAGACAGGAAACCATCAAAACCTTAGAGGAGAAAGCAGGAAAAGACCTCTCTGACCTCAGCCGTAGCAATCTCTTACTCGGCACATCCCCAAAGGCAAGGGAATTAAAAGCAAAAGTGAATTACTGGGACCTTATGAAGATAAAAAGCTTCTGCACAGCAAAGGAAACGACCAACAAAACTAAAAGGCAACCAACGGAATGGGAAAAGATATTTGCAAATGACATATCGGACAAAGGGCTAGTATCCAAAATCTATAAAGAGCTCATCAAACTCCACACCCGAAAAACAAATAACCCAGTGAAGAAATGGGCAGAAAACATGAATAGACCCTTCTTTAAAGAAGACATCCGATGGCCAACAGGCACATGAAAAGATGTTCAACGTCGCTCCTTATCAGGGAAATACAAATCAAAACCACACTCAGATACCACCTCACGCCAGTCAGAGTGGCCAAAATGAAGAAATCAGGAGACTATAGATGCTGGAGAGGATGTGGAGAAACAGGAACCCTCTTGCACTGTTGGTGGGAATGCAAATTGGTGCAGCCGCTCTGGAAAGCAGTGTGGAGGTTCCTCAGAAAATTAAAAATAGACCTACCCTATGACCCAGCAATAGCACTGCTAGGAATTTATCCAAGGGATACAGGAGTACTGATGCATAGGGGCACCTGTACCCCAATGTTTATAGCGGCACTCTCAACAATAGCCAAATTATGGAAAGAGCCTAAATGTCCATCAACTGATGAATGGATAAAGAAATTGTGGTTTATATACACAATGGAATAATACGTGGCAATGAGAAAAAATGAAATATGGCCTTTTGTAGCAACATGGATGGAACTGGAGAGTGTGATGCTAAGTGAAATAAGCCATACAGAGAAAGACAGATACCATATGGTTTCACTCTTATGTGGATCCTGAGAAACATAACAGAAACCCATGGGGGAGGGGAAGGAAAAAAAAAAAAAAAAAAAGAGGTTAGAGTGGGAGAGAGCCAAAGCATAAGAGACTCTTAAAAACTGAGAACAAACTGAAGGTTGATGGGGGGTGGGAGGGAGGGCAGGGTGGGAGGGAGGGCAGGGTGGGTGATGGGTATTGAGGAGGGCACCTTTTGGGATGAGCACTGGGTGTTGTATGGAAACCAATTTGACAGTAAATTTCATATTTTAAAAAATAAAAATAAAATTAAAAAAAAAATAAATAAAAAAATAAATCCTTACAATGGCCTGTAATGCTGCCTTTGACCTCTATGACCCCATCTCCCATTACTTCCTCCCTTATTTTCTTTGCGACACCATACTGACCTCTATAGCTGTTCCTTGAAGGTTCTTGTCACATTCCTGCATTGGGCCCTTGGTGATCCCTCTGCCTTAAACCCTCTTCTTGCATGGCTTGCTCTTGCTACCTCCTTCATTCAACTTCTACCTTCCCAGTGAGGCCTTTCTTAACCACCCTACTTAAAACGGGCCTCTCCCATTTCTTATCTCCCGTTTATGCTCACATTTTCTACATAGCACCCATCATCATCTGTTAACATAGTGCACATTTTGGTTATTTGTTATATTTATTGACTGTCTCACCAGGAAACTCCATGAGAACAGGGAGTTTTGTTGTCTCTTTTGTTCATAACTTTACCCCCAGTGCCTTGAATAGTGCCTGGCATATATATTTCCTGAATGAATGAATAAGTTCAATTGGGAAAAAAATTGGGCAAAAGATATCAATAGGTAATGAATGGCCAATAAAAATAGGAAAATATGATAAAAAATAATCAGAGAAATGCACATTAAAACCATAGTAAAATTCAGTTGGTATTTCATGTCCCCCAGTCTAACAATACCAAATATTCCTGAAAGGTGGGAAGCAACAAGAACTCCTTTCACTATTAATGGGGGTGTAAATTAGTGCCTCAACTTTGTAAAATAGTTTGGCAACAGATGATACCTCTCATTTATATGCTTTCCCTTTTGTGAATACCCTGTGGTCATTCCTGGGCATTCCTAGAGAATCTCTTGTACTTGCATAGAAGAGGCCTTTACAAGAATGTTCAAAGCAGTGTTGTTTTCAATAGCAAAGGCTTGGAAGCAACTCAAGTGCCCATTAATAGGAAAATGGATGGACGGTTATGTTCATATAATGGAATGCTTACAGGGTTACAAAAATGCATTTTCTAGATGTACAAATCAACATATATAAAACTCCACTACAGATTGTTGGTGATAAAAGCAAGTTGCAAAGGAATATAGTTGACCCTTGAATAGCATGGGAGGTTAGGGTGCTGACCCTGCATATAATATTTGACTCCCCAAATACTTCTAATAGCCTACTATTGACCCAAAGCTTTACCAGTGACATAAACCATCAATTAACACATATTTTATAAAGTATATTATGTAGCATAATTTTACAACAAAGTGAATTGGAGCAAAGAAAATGTTAAGAAAATCATAACGCATGCCCCTGGGTGGCTCAGTTGGTTAAGTATCTGACTCTTGATTTTGGCTCAGGTCATGATCTCACAGTGCATGACATCGAGCCCCATGTCAGGCTCTGTGCTGAGCCTGCTTTGGATTCTCTCTCCTTCTCTCTCTGCCCCTACCCCACATGTGTGCACATACACTGTCTCAAAAGTAAACATTTTGGGGTGCCCGGGTGACTGAATCAGTTAAAGCATCCAACTTAGGCTCAGGTCATGATCTTGTGGTTTGTGAGTTCGAGCCCCGTGTCGGGCTCTGTGCTGACAGCTCAGGTCCTAGAGCCCATTTCGAATTGTGTGTCTCCCTCACTCTCTGCCCCTCCCCCTCTCATGTTCTGTCTGTCTGTCTCTCTCTCAAAAATAAATAAACATTAAAAAAAATTTTTTTAATAAACATTGTAAAAAAAGAAAATCATAAGAGAAAATCCATTTATTGGACTGTATTGAAAAGTATCATGTAAAAATAGACTTGTACGCAGGTCAAACCACTGTTGTTCAGGACAAACCACTGTTGTTCACTGTACATACAGGATGGTATTATAGAAAATCTTAAAACATGGATAATCTAACATTGCCTAAGAATTTACAAATAAGTAGTAAAAATAATCATTACAAGGTTGCTTTTTCCTGTATTTTAAGTATGCTAATAAATGTACTGCATTTTCCCAAACCACTCAATTTAAAGGAATGCATGAGAATAGTCAACATCACTTTCACAATAGTAAGGGGTGAAAAAGGGAGATGGGATTGGCATCATGTTTTCGTTGTTTTTACAATTTTATGTAGGTTGTTAGGGGATATACATACATTCATTGTATTGAGGTTTTTTGGTACTCTCTTGTTTTCTTAAATATGTCATAATAAAAAATTTTGAAAACCAACCAAAAGTGCTAAGGACTGATTAAAGCCAACTTCGCATATATGTTTTTATCCAAAAAGCTATGGCCTAAAAGGTGCTGTGGGTGTGGCTGTCTCAGCCAGGCAAGTTGCTGATTGAGAGACTTATATTTTTCTTTTTAAGTCTCTATTTAAACATTTACAGTAGGAAAGAAATTTTATCATTTTATTCATTTTAAAAGTGGTACTTCTGTGATATTTTTTTATGAACCAGGGGGAGGATTGATTGGAAGAAAAGGCTACGTGGGCACACTGGGGAAAAATGACACGATGATGTGTGCAGTATATGGATGGACTGAAGAGATGGCTTTTTCTGGAACATCCACAGGAGACGTGTGTATCTGGAGAGATGTCTTTCTTGTAAAAACAGTTAAAGCACATGATGGGCCAGTGTTTAGTATGCATGCATTGGAAAAAGTAAGTATCCTGAAGATATTTTTACATTAAACATAATTTGATCATGGATTGTAGAGCATTTTCACAAGTAAAGGAGTATTGCCTTTCTGCGGAGCTGAGCCACCCAGTAATAATCTGTAAACTAGAGCCTTTCTACCTTCTTTTATTCCTCTTTCAAACTTCTGAACACAGAGTGAAATAGGTCTGCTATTAAAAAAGTTTTAACTCAATACTTCTTAATCTCTTCCTGTGTGTCAACAATGGCTTAAGTGCTTTATTATCACCATATCCTGAGAGGTAACTACTGTTCTTATCCTCTCTTTTTGAAGGATGGGATTATGAAGCATCCAGGAGAATATATGTATCTTGCTAAAAGTGGTAGAGTTACCTTATGGTTCCAAATTACAAACCTTGCTCTTAAAGTCCTGTCCTAAAAGTAGAATGTTTAGTGTTACTGTAAATATTTTTGTAGTTTTCATGTTGATGTATAAAAAACATAATAGATTCTTACGCTAATTTGTTTGTAAGCTGTAATTTTTAGCTGTAAATGTTCTTTCCTCTAGAGGTTTGCAACATAAAGTTATTTTTTTCAACATTTAGATCTTTATTAACTTGAAGCTTTTACTTTCAAAGGGATTTGTAACTGGAGGAAAAGATGGGGTAGTAGCTCTTTGGGATGACTCCTTTGAAAGATGTCTCAAGACCTATGCTATAAAAAGAGCCGCTTTGGCACCAGGATCTAAAGGTGATTTGAGATTTAATTTAATTTGAGCAGTAAAAGGTTAATTGCTCATTAACATGCATGGCCACTGAGGTGGAGCACACGGAATATATTTTTCCATCTTTACTAGATAGGCATCAGAATTTAATGGGAAAAGCTGTTTAACTGGGTGCCAGAATCATTGCTGTCCTTTCATAATCTATTTTCTGTGACACAGATGGTAAAGTATTAGCCAAATGCAAGATTATTAGTGATAATTTATCATTTTTAATTTTTCAAAGAAAATTGCCCACATGGGCATCACATTTACCATCAGTCAGGAATTTGTGTTCAAGCTTGGCATTTTGTTTCATGTTCGTGTTTTGTTGACCTTGCCTGTGTATCCTTGCAGGCCCTTCCTTTTACCCTTGCTCTCAGTGTATTAAGGCATTACACCACATTCTCTGTGACCTCCAGGCCTTTCTATATGCTATAGCTTTTGCCTAGAATTTGCCCTTCTCTTCCCTCTTGCCCCTTCCAATTATCTGACCATATACTCATTTTTCAAATCTCAAACATTATTTCTTCGAGGATGATTGCTTCCACTCCCATCTCCCCTCCATCCCCTCAAAAAAACTAAAATTCCCTTATGTTATGCTCCTGTTTCACTATGCTCCTCCCACAGGGCCTGTTTTCCGCATTATATGCTCTGTGAGGGCAGGAGCTGGCCCTGTTATGTTTACAAATATATCTCTGAAGCCTTCCTAGGACATAGTAGACAGAAAAGCATCAATCTTGAATTGAATTAAAAGTACTGACTGGAATATTGTAGGTGCTCTAAGAAAGTAAGGATGTGAATGAGGAGGGGCAAATATAAGAGGAAACGGTTATTGGAATAGTAGTAGGAGAGCTGGGATAATAATTGTATATAGGTGGTACTTTTTTACTTATTTATTTTGAGAGAGAGAGAGCGGTAGCAAGGGAGGGGCAGAGAGAGAGGGCAAGAGAGAATCCCAAACGGGCTCCACCCCCTCAGCACCGAGCCGCCGTGGGGGGCCGATCCCATGAACCACTACTACACCATGAGGTGAGCAGAAATCAAGTCAGACGCTTAACTGACTGAGCCACCCCTGCACTCCTAGGTAGTGCTTTTGAGATTAGTAAATTGAGTGGTTTGGGAAAATGCAGTGCATTTATTAGCATACTTAAAATACAGGAAAAGGCAACCTTGTAACGTGATTTTCATTGTCAAAGTAGCATCATCTGCAATATGTACATCCTTGTATTCTAGTGACTTTATACCTAGAAGAATATCTCCACTTAACATTTCAGGTCTTCTCTTGGAAGATAACCCATCTATACGTGCCATATCATTAGGACACGGTCATATTTTAGTTGGCACAAAGAATGGCGAAATACTAGAAGTGGATAAAAGTGGCCCAATAACACTTCTGGTCCAGGTAATTTGAAAAAAATTAATATACTTTTTTTCCATTTATATGCAGTTGATTAATATGTAAGAGCCAAAAGTTAACAATAGTGAAAATAACGTTAAATTAATTAGGGAAATATTTCATAATATATACCAAAAATTTTTAATTTAATTATAGCTTGATGAGTAGATATCAGTAAATAAATATTCACATTATCATGTGGAATAATTGCCAATATTTTAAGTAATTTCTTATCACAAAACAAGAAACCAATGAAAAGAAAAAACAGTTGTGATTAATTTAACCAAGTCAATTTATTTCATGTTCAATTTTATTTCTTTGAAGTACATTTGTTGAATCTAAGGTAGTTGTTTTTCTGTGAAACTCTTCATTTTCATCCTTAAGTTTCTAATTAAAAAAAATTAAAAATGTACACTAAAATTTTGTTGCTGAAAATATTTGTCAGTGAAAATATTAATAAAACAAATGTTAACATAATACAAAAATAATAGCAATACCAACATTTGTGTGGTAGAAATATAAAACGGAAGAGCAGGATCACCTGATCCTTAACATTTTCATCAAGAATGCTGTATTGGGGCGCCTGGGTGGCTTCATCAGTTGGGCGACCGACTTCAGCTCAGGTCATGATCTCATGGTCTGTGGGTTCAAGCACCGTGTCAGGCTCTTTGCTGACTGCTCAGAGCCTGGAGCCTGCTTCAGATTCTGTGTCTCCCTCTCTCTCTCCTCTGCGCCCCCCCTTGTGTTCTATCAAAAATAAATAAACATAAAAAAAAAAAAACTTAAAAAAAAACCAGCTTTGCCTTTAAAAAAAAAAAAGAATGCTGTATTTTGCCTTTGCCTTTAAAAAAAAAAAAAGAATTTTTTAGGTATACATTTCCTATATATATTATATCTTTCTGAAAAGTATGGAGAGCAATAAATACTTTAAAACACAGTAAGTGAGGTAGGATCTACCTAATGAAAAATTGTCCTCCAGCTCTATATGGTAGGACCAATTTTAAGTTTGCCTTTTATTCTGAAAAAGAATTATGTTCTTTCTTATTACAGACTTATTTTTTTCTCCAACCCCACTCCCCCCCACCTCACTTTTGTTAAAACATCAAAGAGCACACTTAGAGGAGAGCACTGCACATGCTTTAATGTTAACGTAATATCCTGATGTACCAAGGAGAATTTGTAAGCAAATAAATATACATATTTACAAATATACAAATATGTACAAATATATATATTTGTATATATTGTATACAAATATATACAAATATACATATAAAACAAAACGTTTTATATTAAATTTACTGTCAAAATTTGGTGTCTTACTCTTTAACTTCAGTTACATAATATTCCTTTAAAAAATTTTTTTTAAGTTTAAGAGAAAGAGAGGGAATGGGGGTAGGGCAAGGCAGGATAGAGAGAATCCCAAGCAGGCTCCACGCTGTCAGCACAGAGCCCAACAAGGAGCTCAGTGTCACAAATTGTGAGATAATGACCTAAGCCGAAATCAAGAGTTGGACACTCAACTGACTGAGCCACCCAGGTGCCCCACATAATATTCCTTTCAAGTAGAAAGATGGTAGAGTCATGGTATTTAACATATTTATGATCTCTTGGAAAATACTAACACAAGTTCGCTTTTACAGGTGAATCCACAGACAGCACTTTCAAAAACACAGACAATTTTATAATTGTAAGAAAAGATTTTGAAGTGATAAATGACATCCTGTTATTTTTCCTATTTATTATAGAGCTTAAGATTTCAGATGTCTGCTGTCTCCTAAACATCAGAAACAAAACAAGGATGTCAGGTCTCACCATTATTGTCTAGCATTGTGTGTGAGGTCTTAGCCAATCTAGAAAAACAAAGCAATATAGGTCTAAGTGTTGGAAATAAGTGGAGAACACTGTCAGTATTTGCAGATATTTTAACCCTATACTTTGCATATTCAAGAGAATAAACTGAAAAATTACTAGAATTAAGGAGTCTGGTAAAGTGAGATTCAAAATCAACATCTAAAAGCCAATAGTATTTCTATATATCAGCAATAACCAATTAGAAAAATAGGACATAGAAATAGTACTCACAAAGAAAACTATACAATAGCCAGGAATAAATATAGCTAAAACTATGGAAGATCAGTGTTAAGAAAGCCATAAAGTTTTACTAAAGACATAAAACATCTAAATAACTTATGAATTCAGTATGATCATAAACCAAATCCAAATGATATTTTTCAAAAATTCTGGAAAGATTTTTAAAAAATCATCTAGAAGAAAAAATACTCAAAAAGAGTGCAGAAATTTTTGAGAAACTCCATGCGGGAAATAAGATAAAACTTATAGTAATTAAAAGTGTGGGGGGAAAAAGTGTGGAGATATACAGGGAAATGCAAATCAAAACCACAGTGAGATATCACCTCATACTTGTCAGAATGGCTAAAATCAAAAACTCAAGAAATGACAAGTATTGACAAGGTCGTGGAGAGAAAGGATACTCCTGCACTGTTGGTGGGAATGCAAACTGGTGCAGCCACTCTAGAAAATAGCATGGAGTTTCCTCAAAAAATGAAAAATAGGACTACCCTGTGATCCAATAGTCACACTAGGGTATTTACCCAAAAATACAAAAACACTATTTGAAGGGATACATGCACCCTATCTTTTTTGCAACATTATTTATAATAGCCAAACTATGGAAGCAGCTCAAGTGTCCCATCAACTGATGAATGAATAAAAAAGACGGGTGTGTGTGTGTGTATAAAATGGAATATTATTTTGAATATATTATTCACCCATAAAAAGAATGAAATCTTGCCATTTGCAAGATGGCAACATGGATAAAGCTAGAGAATATGATACTAAGCAAAATAAACCAGTCAGAGAAAGACAAATACCATCTGATTTCACTCGTGTGGAATTTAAGGAACAAAACAAATGAGCAAAGGGAAAAAAAAGAGACCAAAAAACCAGACTCTTAACTGTAGAGAACAAACTGATGGTTACCAGAGAGAAGGTGGGGGTGAGGGATGGGTGAAATAGGTGATGGGGATTCAGAGTACACTTAATCTTGATGAGCACTGAATAATATATGGAACTATTGAACCCCTATATTTTACACCTGAAACTAACATTGCATGTTATCTACAGTGGAATTAAAAAAAAAAAAAGTGTGGAGATATATGTACATAACTGGGCATTCAGATGAACACAGGAAAAAAAAAAAACATGTACAGCAGTGTTTGTAGCAGCATTCTATGGGTCAGTTTGAGGAATAGCACCTCTTAACAATATTAAATTGTATCCATGAACATGGGATCTTTCCATTCAGTTAGATCATCTTTAACTTTTTTCAACAGGTTTATAGTTTTTAGTATACAAGTCTCCTAGTATAATGGACCTCATTTATTCTAATAGTTTTTTAGTGGATTTTTAGGATTTTTTATATATAAGATCATGTGAATGGCAAATGTAGTTTTACTGTTCCCCTAATTGGGATGCCTGTTATTTCTTTTTCGTGGCTAAATATCCTGGCTGGAATCTTCAGTACAATGTAGATTAGAAGTAGAACAGACAGAGGAAGTACTCAATCTGTACCATTTAGTATTAACTGGATTTTTCATAGATGCCCTTTATCAGATTGACGAATGACACTTCTGTTCCTAGTTTGATGCAAGTTTTTATCATGAAAGATTGTGTCATTTGTCAAAAGCATTTGTCAAAGGCTTTTTCTTTGTCTATTGAGAGATCATGTGGGTTTTTTTTATTCTATTGATATGGTGTATTATATTAATTAGTTTTCATCTTTTAAACCAACCTTGCATTCCTGAGATAAACCCCACTTAGTTACGGTGTAGAATTCTTTTTGTATATGTTGGAATCAGTTTGTTAGTACTTAGTTGAGGATTTTAGCATCCACATACTATATATAAGGGATCATGGGTCTATAGTTTCCTAGTGATGTCTGATTTTGGTATCAGGGCCATTTTGGCTCCATAAAATGATTTGGGAAGTCTCCTCTCCTCTTCTCTCCTCAGTCTTTTTCCCTGACTACACCCAGCCCCTGAACTCCATTAAATTGCTGACTGATGCTGACTAAATTGCTACTGTTTTCCACACTTTGCCTAGAGCACAAATTGCTCAGCCTCCTTAAAGGGGACACCCCTTTCATAGGTTAATGTTTGAGATTTTGACTTGAAGCAGTATCCTCCCAGCAATCTCTGAGATTGCCCTGGTTCTGTTGAGCAAACTCACTAGTCTTCAGAGTAGCCTGTATGTTTAAGGAGTACCAGTCAGCTCCCATTTGCCTTTCATCACAACCTTCATTGTTTTCGAGAGCACCTTTAGGCTTGAACTTTTCTACACTGTGAAGCAAATCAAGTCATTTCCTTTGAGGAGACATTAGGAGCTATTTTATGGCTTGCTTTTTCTTCCAGGCACACTGTCTGATCCAAGGCTCTGAAGTTGAGTGTTTGGATAGTGATGACTCTTTTCTGAGTGCCCCTTGCTTTAGAAACTGAGTGCTCCATTTTGGGGAAGGGGTAGTAGGGAGCAGTAGCCTCAAGTCTTCTTGGGTTGAACTGAAGCCCCAGTATTCTTAGTGGCATGACCCCCAGTGTAGAACCTCCATCTCAGAATAGGGATGGCAGAAGGGAGTTCCCACCTGTGTCCAGCACTCATCAAGGTTTCAGCTGTTAACAGGCATTGAGGGCAGGATAAGAAATGCGGTCACCTGCCTCTTCTGGGAAGATAGCCCATTAGAGTAGGGGAAGGAGAGAGAGCACCCATACCTTGTGTTGTTTACATCAGTCTGGTGTGGAGTTTTCAGGTCAGTGAGTTGGAGATGGGGAGGAAAGGAGTGGGTCTTGGTTCAAATACTGCAAACTCTCACTGTTCTTACCAAATATTAGCAGACTTTCTTGAGTAAATGTTTCTTCATTTGTCATAGTCCCTTGGAACCATTTCGGAGACCTTAATTTTTTATTATTAATTTCACCAGTTTCACTGGGGAGCAGGACTGCAGCACTCCTTGTTCTCACATGCAGGAACTTCCTCCTCTGTGGCAGTTATTAACATTCCAAGGCAGCCAGTTTCTATTCTCCTCACTCAGTGACTATTTTAGGATTTTAAACTAGTTTAAATAGTAACTGATTGTAGTGTAATTGTGAAGATAAAGTTGTTACTGAGGTATTTTAAGGTATATTCCAAAGAGAAAGTTTTAGATTAATCCATTATTCATTATCCTGTCGTGTATTATCAGGTGTTGTCTTTAGTTTTCTTTTAAAAACACATATATTTAGGTTAAATTTATCTTAACTATGTTCTCTTTGTAGGGACACATGGAAGGAGAGGTGTGGGGTTTGGCTACACATCCCTATCTGCCCATCTGTGCTACTGTCAGTGATGATAAAACCTTAAGAATATGGGATCTGTCTCCTAGTCATTGTATGTTGGCTGTCCGGAAACTGAAAAAGGGTAAGAGGCTCTCAGACTTGAGCACAGATTAACATGTTAGTCACATTTAGTCACAGTTTTCTAACTCTTCACAAATCTAAGAAAGCTACAGTAGGTGTATAAAAAAGGCTTTACATATTTATTCTATGTGCACTTGCTCATGATGCTATATAAAGAAAATTAATTATACCCAGTCTTTGCTTTGTGAGACCTCCTGTGAGCATACCTATCCTGAACCTGTTTGCAGTGTCATGTTGGAATTAAAAATACAGGAAGAAAACAAGTTATCTACCCTTTATGACTCTAGAATATATGTAATTCAGAATCAAAAATGAAGAAAGAAGGCCTTAATTTATAAAGGGGTAGCAGAATTGAGGGGAGAATATTTTAGGGTGAAACAAAACTAAGCACATTTTGTAGGAGGCAAATGAAGCTAGCCTGTCAGTATAGAGAGATAAGGGGCTCAGTTATTGCATTAAGACTGATATTATTAACCTAGGGCAAATGAGGATGTACAGATAGCTTCACATTTCTTAGTGAGGTGGTAGGGAATGTTATTTTAGAATATGGAGGTACTGAAGGAGGAACTCTGGTTGAAAAGGTTGGGAATTGGGAATGTAAGAAATGTGATGGAAACAGCAGATGAAAGGATTGTCAGGCCATAATAAGGGCCAAGTTAAAGTTAGGTAACATGAATTTGTAATTCAGTCAGTTAATTTATTTTTTTCTTCTATTAAAAGAGTCTGTTCTTCTAGGGTTACTGTATTCAAACATTTGTACTTAACTAAAAATCTGAAACTAATCACTGTCTCTAGAATAATTGAACTCCTGTCACTGTCTCTTCTTTTTTTTTTTTTTTTTGAGTTATTGATGGCCAGCATTTTCATTCTTTAGTTGTTTTTTCCCCCTGAGATCTAGAGATTACCAAATGTTATATCAGCATTTCTATACTGAACTTTCTACATGAAGGGTTACAGTAAGATCACAAAACCATAGTCACACTTCTGTGTACACAGGAAATCACAGTATCAAATACTCTTCTTCACAAGGCCATAGGAAGCCGATCAAATTTGGAACATACCTTTAATAGACCTCAGATTTTCTTTCTTTTTTTTATCGAGGTATAATTGACACATAGCATATTAGTTTCAGGTGTACAACATAATGATCCAATATTTGCGTATATTGTGAAATAATCACTACGATAAATCTAGTTAACGTCCATCACCATACATAGTTACAAAATGTTTTCTTTTTATGATGAAAATTTTTAAGATCTACTCTTTTAACAACTTTCAAATAGGCAATATAGTATTAATTATGATTATTATTAATATAGTGATTATTAATCATAGTCACCATGTATGCCCACCTGCCACTGGCAACCACCAATGTTTTTTGTATCTACGAGTTTGTTGTTTTGTTTAATGTTTTTAAATTTATTTTTGAGAGAGAGAGAGAGATACAGAGTGTGAGCAGGGGAGGGGCAGAGAGCGAGGAAGATCCAGAACCCGAAGCAGGCTCCAGTCTCTGAGCTGTCAGCACAGAGCCTGACACAGGGCTCAAACTCAAGAAACGTGAGATCATGACCTGAGGTGAAGTCAGATGCTTAACCGACTGAGCCACTCAGGCGCCCCTGTTTTTGTTTTTTTAGATTCCACATATCAATGAGATGGTATAGTGTTTGGCAAGATGTCATTCATTTTTATGGCTGAATAATATTCCATTGTGTATGTGTATTTACACACCATTTTCTTTACCCATTTATCTGTCAGGCACTTAGGTTGTTTCTGTATCTTGATTATTGTAAATAATGCTGCAGTGAACATGGGGGTGCATATGTCTTTTTGAGTTAGTGTTTTCATTTTCTTCAGATAAGTACCCAGGACTTGCTGGGTGGACTTGCTGCATCATATGGTAGTTCTATTTTTAATTTTTGAGAATTTGGTTTTTTTAATCCCTCTTCAATTGGACATTATTATTGTTTAATGCAGTCAGTGTTTACTTTGGCTTATCTATGCTTATTCACTTCTTCACATTTTCTTCTTGTATCTCAGACATTTTTTCTTTTATCATTTTCTTCTAAAATGTAGTCTTAGAGTTTCTTTAATAAAGACTTGTTGGCAATTCCTTCAGTTTGCTTTGTCTGAACCAGTGGAATTCCAAGTATAAGATGGTGGGAGTGGTCTGTTCCAGCAGCAAAAGTATTTTATCACTGACATTGCAATTCTTAAAAAGCAAACTGATTTTTTTAATTGACATATATTTGATGTTAGTTACATTTTCTGTTGCATCATAATTCAGTCTTGGTAGGTTTTACATTTTTAGGAATTTATCCATTTCTTCTAGGTTGTCCAATTTGTTGGCATTATAATTGTTCATAGTAGTCTCTTATGATCTTTTGTGTTTCTGTGGTATCATTTGTAACATCTCTTTCATTTCTGATTTTACTTATTTGTATCCTCTCTTGTTTCTTAGTGTAGCTAAAGGTTTGTCAATTTTATTTGTCTTTTCAAAGAACCAGTTATTAGTTTCATTAATTTTTCCTTTTATTACTTTAGTCTCTGTTTGATTTATTTCTGTTCTAATCTTTGTTATTTTCTTTCTTCTATTAACTTTGGCCTTCAGTTGTTCTTTTTTTCCTCTGGTTCCTTGAGGTGTAAAGTTAGGTTGTTTATTTGAGACTTTATTTCTTCAGGTAAGCGTTTATCACTGTGAACTTCCCTCTTAGAACTGTTTTTGTTGTATCCCATAAATTTGGGGATGTTACATTTCCATTTTTGTTTGTCTCGAGGTATTATTTGATTTCTCTTTTGAGTTCTTTGACCCATTGGTTGTTCAGTAGCATGCTGTTTAATCTCCGTGTATTTGTGAATTTTCCATTTTTTTCATGTAATTAGTTTCTAGTTCCATACTGTTGTAGTTGGAATAGATGCTTGATATGATTTTAGTCTAGATTTATTAATACTTGTTTTGTGGCCTAACATATGATCTGTCTTGGAAAATGTTCCACATGCAGTCAAGAAGAATGTGTATTCTCTTGCTTTTGGATGGAATATTCTGTAAATATCTGTTAAGTCCGTCTGGTGTGACATGCCATTTAAGGGCAATGTTTCCTTAATAATTTTCTGTCTAGATGATCTATCCATTGATGTGAGTAAGGTATTAAAGTCCCCTACTATTATTGTATTGCTGTCTACTTCTTCCTTTAGGCCTGCTAACATGTGCTTTATGTATTTAGGTGCTCTTCTGTTGAGTGCATAAATATTAACAAACGTTACATCCTCCTGCATTGACTCCTTTATCCTTACGTATTGACCTTCTTTTCTTTGTCTCTTATTATAGTCTTTGTGTTAAAGTCAATTTTGTCTGACAAAAGTGTAGCTGCCCAGCTTCTTTTTGTTTCCATTTATATAGAATATCTTTTTTCATTCCTGCACTTTTGTGTGTGACCTTACTTCTACAGTGTGTCTCTTGTAGGCAATAGATAGATGGGTCTTATATTTTTATTCTTTCAGCTACTCTGTCTTTTGATTGAAGCATTTAATACATTTTCATTTAAAATAATTATTGATAGGCATGTGTTTATTGCCATTTTGTTGTTTGCTAGCTGCTTTTTGCAAACCTGAATTTTTTTTTTTTTGAGGAAGAAATGTTTTTACTTTATTTTTTATTAATAATTTATTTTTTAATTTACATCCAAGTTAACATATGGTGCAACAGTGATTTCAGGAGTAGATTCCTTAATGTCCCTTACCCATGTAGCCCATCCCCTCTCCCACAATCTTTCTGGTAACCCTCTGTTTGTTCTCTCTATTTAAGAGTCTTATGTTTTGTCCCCCTCCCTGTTTTTATATTATTTTTGCCTCCCTTCCCTTATGTTCATCTGTATTGTATCTTAAAGTCCTCATATGAATGAAGTCATATGATATTTGTCTTTCTCCAACTGACTAATTTCACTTAGCATAATACCCTCTAGTTCCATTCACGTAGTTGCAAATGGCAAGATTTCATTCTTTTTGATTGCCGAGTGATACTCCATTGCATGCGTGTGTGTGTGTGTGTGTGTGTGTGTGTGTGTGTGTGTGTGTGTATACATATCTTCTTTATCCATTCATCCATCGATGGACATTTGGGCTCTTTCCATACTTTGGCTATTGTCAATAGTACTGCTATAAACATTGGGGTGCATGTGCCTCTTCGAAACAGCGTATCTGTATCCCTTGGATAAATACCTAGTAGTACAATTGCTAAGTTGTAGGGTAGTTCTATTTTTAATTTTTTGAGGAACACCATACTGTTTTCCAGAGTGGATGCACCAGTTTGCATTCCCACCAGCAGTGCAAAAGAGATCCATCTTTCTCTACATCCTTGCCAACATCTATTGTTGCCTCAGTTGTTAATGTTAGCCATTCTGACAGGTGTGAGGTGGTATCTCATTGTGGTTTTAATTTGTATTTCCCTGATGATGAGTGATGTTGAGCATTTTCTCATGTGTCAGTTGGCCATCTGGATGTCTTCTTTGGAGAAGTGTCTGTTCATGTCTTTTGCCCATTTCTTCATTGGATTATTTGTTTTTTGGGTGTTGAGTTTCATAAGTTCTTCATAGATTTTGGATACTAACCCTTTATCTGATATGTCATTTGCAAATCCCGTCTCCCATTCTCTCGGTTGCCTTTTAGTTTTGCTGATTGTTTCTTTCGCTGTGCAGAAGCTTTTCATTTTGATTTGGTCCCAACAGTTCATTTTTGCTTTGGTTTCCCTTGCCTCTGGAGATGTGTTGAGTAAGAAGTTGCAGCAGCCGAGGTCAAAGAGGTTTTTGCCTGCTCTCTCCTCGAGGATTTTGATGGCTTCCTGTCTTACACTTAGGTCTTTCATCCATTTTTTAGTTTATTTTTGTGTATGGTGTAAGAAAGTGGTCCAGGTTCATTCTTCTGCATGTCGCTCTCCAGTTTTCCCAGCACCACTTGCTGAAGAGACTGTCTTTATTCCATTGGATATTCTTTTCTGCTTTGTCAAAGATTAGTTGGCCATACGTTTCTGGGTCCATTTCTGGGTTCTCTATTCTGTTCCATTGATCTGAGTATCTGTTTTTATGCCGGTACCATACTGTCTTGATGATGACAGCTTTGTAATACAGCTTGAAGTCCGGGATTGTGATGCCTCCAGCTTTGGTTTTCTTTTTCAAGATTGCTTTGGCTATTCGGAGTCTTTTCTGGTTCCATACAAATTTTAGGATTGTTTGTTCTAGCTCTGTGAAGAATGCTGGTGTTATTTTGATAGGGATTGCACTGAATATGTAGATTGCTTTGGGTACTATTGACATTTTAACAGTATTTGTTCTTCCTATCCAAGAGCATGGAATATTTTTCCATTTTTTTGTGTGTCGTCTTCAATTTCTTTCATAAGCTTTCTATCGTTTTCAGTGTATAGATCTTTCACCTCTTTGGTAAGATTTATTCCTAGGTATTTTGTGGGTTTTGGTGCAATGGTAAATGAGATCGATTCCTTTATTTCTGTTTCTGTTGCTTCATTATTGGTGTATAGGAATGCAACCGATTTCTGTGCATTGATTTTATATCCTGCAACTTTGCTGAATTCACGGATCAGTTCTAACCGTTTTTTGGTGGAATCTTTCGGGTTTTCCATATAGAGTATCATGTCATCTGCGAAGAGTGAAAGTTTGACCTCCTCCTGGCTGATTTGGATGCCTTTTATTTCTTTGTGTTGTCTGATTGCTGAGGCTAAGACTTCCAATGCTATGTTGAATAACAGTGGTGAGAGTGGACATCCCTGCCTTGTTCCTGACCTTAGAGGGAAAGCTCTGTTTTTCTCCATTGAGGATGATATTAGCATTGGTGCAAACCTGAGTTTTTAAGAGGATTTTTATGTTTTAATTATGTAGTATTATTCCATGTCTTGGCTCACTTCATATTTTCTGTCTCTCTCTGCAGTATTCTGGAAATTTTAAGATCTTATTCTAGTTCTTAATTTTCTTTTTAAAAGTTTTTTATTTAAACTCCAGTTAACATACAGTGTAATATCAGTTTCAGGTGTACAATTTAGTGATTCAGGGCTTACATACAATGTCCACCCAGTGCACATCACAACAAATGCACTCTTGATACCCATCACCTGTGTCACTCATCTTCCACCCATCTCCATTCTGGGAACCATCTGTTTGTTCTCTGTAGTTAAGAGTCTGTTTCTTCATTTGCCTCTCTGTTTTTTTTTAATTTAACTTTTTATTTTTTAAAATTTACATCCAAATTAGCATATAGTGAAACAATCATTTTTTTTTTAACAGTTTTATTTATTTTTGAGAGAGAGACAGAGCTTGAGTAGGGGAGGGGCAGAGAGAGAGAGGGAGACACAGAATCTTAAGCAGGCTCCAGGCTCTGAGCTGTCAGCCCAGAGCCCAATGCGGAGCTCGAACCCACAAACTGTGAGATCATGACCTGAACCGAAGTCGGACGCTTAACTGACTGAGCCACCCAGGTGCCCCTGCCTCTCTCTTTTTATTTCCCTTCTCTCATTTGTTCTGTTTCTTAAATTCCACACATGAGTGAAATCAGATGGTAGTTGTCTTTCTCTGACTAACTTATTTTACTTAGCATTATACTCTCTAGCTCTATCCATGTCATTGAAAATGGCAAGATTTCGTTTTTTTTTTTTTTTTATGGCTGAATTATTAGCAGCTCTTTCTCTTTCACGTCTGCTGTTTAACCTACCTGTTAGGTGTGATAATTCTCATTTTTAGGAATTTTATTTTCTTTCAAATTCCTTAGATTTTTTATAACATATTCTTTGTGTTTTAGCTTTCCTTTTTTATGTCTTTAATCTTTACTTATCAGATAAAGATTATGAAATCTAGTTATCTGACATCCTTTGGGATCTGACTATGCTGTGTTTTTTTTCTGCTGTTTTGGTGTTATTTTTCTGCTGACTCCTTCCTGGTGTTCCATTTTATTTTGTGCTTGAATATTTGGATTATAAATTTATGTTTAATTGGGCTTTCTTTACTTGTGGGGTTTCTCTGAGAAGTCTGGATCAGAGGTGTATTTCCAGAGTGATTTTGTGTTTCCTTCTCCCAGGTGCCTGGGTTGCTACTATCCAGAACTACTAAGGATTTTTTTTTTTCACTAGGATTGCATAGATCATATAGTTAGTATAACTTCAAATCTAAGATCTGCATAAGCTATGCTGCATTTGTGAATCTTCAGTACAATTTTTCCCCTCTGTCTAGAACCCAAGTCAGGATATAGAAGTCTGTTTCCTGATGTCTTTCTCTACTGCCAGGCATATTTTTGAAACTTGCTCTTCCCTTGAGATATGATTGTAGTACTCAGTTAAAGGACAGTACAGGTATTTGGAGGTTTTGGGGGGTGGAAGGGGAAGAAACTGTATGTAGTTAAATCTGTATTTTCTTTCTTCATATATTTATAAAAGAAATGTTAAAAATCATTGAAACTAATAGTATAATTAAGTACAAAATTTGTAAATATAAATCAAGTGAAAAGACACAATTATAAAAATATATCTGTATTACCTTATTTTAATTAATAATTTGTTTAAAAATAAATACTTCATAAAATGGAGAAACTTTCAGCATGGAAACTTGGAAATGCAATAATCTTTCTTTTTAAAGCAGTCTTAACAAGAAAGCCCATTAATGGTATTGTTATTGAGTTGCAAAAGTAATTAGTTTTGTGCAAATTTTCCCAGATGTTCAAAAGGCCCTATATTATACTTCATACTAATCTGAGTAAGGTGAAAATATATAAATAAAATCCAGTTCCAAATTTCCTCTAACTCATCATATACTGCTCTCTCTTATTTGAGGACATCTTTTTTAATAACTTTTAATTTTTCTTAGTAGGGACTATAGCTCTTTTATTGATAACAAGCTATAATGTTTGCTTGAAAGGAAGCATTTCCAGTTTTCTTTGTCCTTAGATTTGAGATTTATAGAAGGAAATTCTAATTTACTACTGTCATGTCTAATGTGGATTGAATTGTGTCCCCCAAAATGATATGTGTAAGTCCTAACCCACTTACATTTTAATGTGACCTTATTTGGAAATAGGGTCTTTGCAAATGTAATCAAGATGAGGTCATACTGAATCAGGATGCACTCTACACTGAATGACTAGTATGTGTTCTTATAAGAAGGCTGTGTGGAGACACAGACACAAAGGGAGAGTGTGATGTAATAACAGGAGGCAGAAATTGAGGTGATGAGTCTACAAGCCAAGGAACATCAAGGATTAGTGGCAAACTCCAGAAGCCAGGGAGAAGAAAGGAAGGATCCTTCCTAGAGCTTTCAGAGGAGCATAGTCCTGCCTACACCTTGATTTCAGACCCTAAATTCCAGAAGTGTGAAAGAATACATTTCTGTTGTTTTAAGCGACTCAGTTTGTGGTAATTGTAATAGCAGCTCTAGGACACTAATACAGCGTTCACATTCGACTTGTAGAAAAAGTCTTTGAACTAGAGGAAGAATTATTCACGCAAAGCTTTGCTCAGTTGATTGTCATCTCCATAAAGCTTGAGAGAAGTAGGAAAATATTCTGGATGCCTTAAGATGCGGATGATCCAGATATCAGATTATTTTTAAATTTGGAAATAATGTATTACACCTTCAGTATTGGTATTTTGGAACTTAAAAGTAACCTAGAACTTGAAAACCAGTACTGGATGACTACATCGACTGTATAACCCTTAAAAGATTGCAGTTTTATCCAGGAAGCCCAGGACCAAGATATCTCCTGTACCCTCAGAGCAGCTGTGACTTTATTTTACTACTCTCGTTTTTTTTGCCCTTTATTTAGTTTTCATCCCTGGGAGGGTTTTTTTGTTTGTTGGTTGGTTTGTTTTTAGTTTTTAAGGAGCTCAGCTATGCATTTAAAAGGATGCTTATTAGGTTAATGTTTGCTTAAACCCAACTTTCCCCCTGCTCTAAGCCTCCGTTCAGCCAGCTGAATAGGGTTGAATACAGTGTGCAGTTGTGATGACTAGTCTCACTACCATTTTGTTTCTCTGCTCTCCTTTGTGGCAGAACTCCTCGAAATGGGTGATACTCAAAAGGCGATACTGTCTTCTCTATTTTCACATGACATTTGCTTCACAAACCTTACCCCAGTTAGGCTTTTGTTTCTATTTGTCCATTGAATCTGCTGCCAATCTCTTGGTCACCTCTGGGTCCTCACTCTACCTCACAGTAGTTTTTGACATAACTGATCATCCCTTCTTTTCTGAAATACATTTTTCACTTGGCTTTGGAACCCATGCATGTCTTTCTCCCTCTCTATCTTATTGACTTCTTTTTTTCTTCTTCCCTTAACTGGCTCTGCCTCTTCTTCCTACTCTCTACATATAGAAATGCTCCCGGGTTCTCCCTGGCTGTTTTTATTTCATTTGTACACTTGCACTTTGTGTGACTATATCAGTCATTGTCCAGTTAGAAGACAGACACTATACTAGTTATTTTAACATGGAAATTTTAATAATAAGAATTATTAACTAGTAGAAGGTGTTTACCTACTGAAGGCTGTAGAAAGCAGCTACTAGGCCTAGTTAGCTGAGGGATAATAAAGAAAGAAGTTAAAGGAGATGCAGAGGTGTTTGGAAAGGGTGTAACTGCCATCATAACAGTCTGTCAGTGGTGAAGAAGCTTGCCAGAGAGTGCAGGCCTCCCTCAGTGGAACAGAGAGACAGTGGTCACTGGCTAAAGGAAAAGCTTGCCAGAGGGTACAGACCAGAACTGAATGGCAAGTGGGCTTTTTGGAGAAGAACTTAACCCAGGACAAAGTTGACTGTTGACTGGTGAGGGCCGCTGCTGTCTTAGCAGAGCATCTTGCTAGAGACTGCAAACCACAGCTGAATCGTTAGGCCCATTACTGCGACAGCGGGGAAATTTGCTGAAATTTGCTGCCGCAGTGGGGACAGCGGGGAGGGGGGGGTGCTGCCGCAGTGGGGGGGTGCTTCAGGCTCCCTGCACACCAGTGCTCTGGCTCTGTAGGTAAAATCCAACACTGGAAGCCTAAAGGAGAGCCCCTTTCTCCTGCTTTGGACTTGTAGTGTCTTTCCAGCACCCTCTATTGGCAAAGCTTTGTATCAGCGGGCAAAAGAGAGAAGTCTACAAGGCCCAAAGAATGGTAGATTTGGAACTAAGAGGCAATAAATAATAACTGGCACAGACTATCCCTTTGTCTAATTAGCGTCCCTGTACATCTTTTACAAACACTTGAACTTCAGTATAACCACAGAACTAACCTTATGTTTATGTTCTACCCAAAAAGTTTCTAACCAAAGAGATGCAATTATTCCTGGTACAAGTGAAGAAATTCTCACCCTCTCCCCCAAATTCGAAGACATACAGTTCCCACAGTTATTGTATTCATTCCAACATGATTCTACTCATGACTCTCAAATTCATAGTCTTACTGAATATTCTTTTACTTCAGACTAAATTGTAAAGTTAACCATCAACAAACTTATGTAAAGTATTAAAAAGAAGAGAGAAGGAAGCAAAAATAATATAAAAACAAGGAGGGGAACAAACCATAAGAGACTCTTAAATACAGACAACAAACTGAGGGTTGCTGAAGGGGTGTTGGGTGGGGGATGGGCTAAATGGGCAAGGGGCATTAAGGAAGACACTTGGGATAAGCACTCGGTGTTATATGTAAGTGATGAATCACTAAATTCTGTTCTTCAAATCATTACGCTGTATGTTAATTAACTTGGATGTAATTATTTAAAAAACAAAAAAAAGTAAATAGCTTATATATACACAAGCATTTATGTCTAGTCCTTATTTCTGTAACTGGCTATGGGCTGTGATTGATAACTCTTTTTGTTTGTTTTTTAAATTATTCTTGGTGCCCTAACCCCCTTTTTTTCCTAATGTTTATTTTTGAGAGAAAGAACAAGCAGGGAAGGGGCAGAGAGAGGGGAGGACAGAGGATCCGAAGTGGGCTCAGTGCTGACAGCAGAGAGCCCGATGTGGAGCTTGAACTCATGAACCATGAGATCATGACCTGAGCTGAAGTCGGACATTTAAGCGACTGAGCCAGTCAGGCGCCTGTGGTTGTCATCTCTGACTTCCTTCTTCTTCTACCCATTTCATATTTTCTTTGTCCTGAGCCAGAAACCTCAGGTGGTTGGAGTTACTTAGCTCATGAGTAACCCAAACCTTCATTGCTAAATTAGGTGAAATTTCAATATTTCTACCTGTTTTTTTCCTGGTTTTCTATTAAGTTTCACTATTGGTCATAGAAGACTAAGGGGCATACTAATGAACCCTCCAGGTCCCAGATATAGTCTCCTTTGCCCTCGGTGTGTAGCAGTAACTCAGTTTCCCCTCTATAATTGCGATCAGCCACTCCAGCAAGAAGAGTAACAGCCCCTTTCTTTGCCTGTTGTTTCACTGTCCTAAGGAGCCCAACATGACCAGGTGGCAGTCTACATTCCCATTCAGAGGAATCAGTATGTTCCCTGGTAAAAGAATTGTCCCTGCTCTTAGGAGTCAAGACTAAATAAGCAGAGCTCAGATTTGCCAGGATGCAAAACAAAATAGTGCAAGTTGATTATTAGATTTAGTAGTGAGAAGAATCACTCCCACTTCTTGATTTTCCAGACCCATGTAACTAGCCATGAGGTAGACAGCACCATGTAATGAACTGTGATTCAAAGTATATATTGCATTCTGTAAGACAAAAGCCCAGTCTTTCAGGGTGTTGTTTCCCAGATGGTGACATCAATTAGTTTTCAGTAAGCCATACTAGCTTTCTTGGAGTAGTGGGAGTTGTGATAAAATCATTTAATTCCATGGGTATGAGCCTAATGCACATTTTTTGCCTGAAGTTCCTTGATCAGAAGCATGGAATTCTATGTTAGTGGATAGGGCATCCATCCCATGTGTCCATGGATGATGGTGCTAGCAGAAGCATAATGGTCAGTCAGGTAAGGCAAATCCAGGATTCACATCTATTCTCGTGAAGATGAATCTTTGCCTTCTCCAAAGAAGAAGAGGTCCAGTATAGTCAACATGCTACCAGCTGGCTGGCCAATCTCCCTGGGGAATGGTGCCATGTCAGAAGTTCGGTTGCTCTCTACTGTTAGCAGAGTAGACACTCAGTGGTAATGGTAGTGGTAGCAAGATAACCTTGGAAAAGAGAGTTCATGTTTTCTAACTCAAGCATAAACTCCATCCATGCTACTTACCACAAGCCCACGGAGTAAGTGCTAGCTGCCTAGGAAAAGAGGCTGCTCTGAGGTCCCTAGAGCATTTATTTTGTGTATCTGATTACTGAGAGTCTCCTCTGTAGTGGATGCTTTTTGTTGGGCATTCCCTGAGATGCAAAAATCTTCACACCTGTGCCCTTTCTGAAAGTTCGATTTTCCAGATTTCCTCATCTCTAATCTTCTAATCCTGAAAGAATTCAGTCCCTGATTATTCAGATAGTTCACAGTTGCTAATGAGTCCATGTAAATCTGTCTATCCTGTCATCTGTCACTACAAATGTGGAAAACTAAATGTACCTGCTCCAGGTGCTGCCTGTTGTGAAATGTTACTTCAAAGCTGTCCCTCAGGGCCACCACCGAGTAGGGCTCTAGTGCTTTCAGGTGGGTGCTGACATATACTGCATAGAAGCATCTGTAAATATGGCTCATTGTTTTTCTTCCTCATTCAGCTGATAATCAATGAATACCCTTGAGGCCATAGGTATAGATAGAGAGAGAGAGACGAGGTATTGCAGCAGGAATTATTGATGGATCCTGAGCCACCTGTTCATTACTTCTGGCTTCCAAATCTATCCAAGGCTCATCTTTTATATCCCTTTTCCACTTGATGATAGATTGCTGTTGTGCATACCCCATCTGTGACTAGGTTGGTCATGTAACTTTCGGTTCATGATGTTCCGGAAGCTTAAGATACACAGTCACTTGATATCCCATAGTTAGGCATTTACTGTCTACCAAGGCCTAGTAGCAAGGCTGAAACTCCTTCTGAAAAGAAAATTAGTTATTTGCAAAGGAGAGCATGGATTTTCTCCCAAATCTAAGAGATCTGCAGTATGATTCTCCTTTGGTAGCTTTCCAGAGACATTCTTCTGGAAACAGCATTTCTGTTTACCACAGACAGTTTGAGTATCATTAGATTTGCTAGATGATAAGGGCCCAGTGGAAGATCAGCTTGCCTTCTCTTGTTCTGGCCCCAGGGAAGCCTCATAGTGACTTGATAGTTGGGTAGAAACAGCTCACTCAAATGTGGTGTAGGCTTCCAAAAAGGTATACCAGGCATTTTGCTCCTTTTGTTTATAGTGGGTAATGGAAAATATAGCAATTTGTCTTTCACCTTGGAGGAAATATCTTAATATGCTCCCGATCATTGGATCCCCAGAAGCTTCACTGAGATGGCAGGTTCCTTAATTTTTGTAGGAATTATCTTCTGCTGTCTCAGTTCACTTAGGTCTTACTAAGGCATCTAAAGTTGTTGCTTCCTGTTCCCCAGATCCATTCTGCATAATGTCATCAATGTAGTGGACCATTGAGATTTTTTGTGGAATGTCCAGACGATCAGGATCTCTGTGGACTATATTATGGCAAAAAACAGGAGAGTTGAATAGCCCTGAGGCAAGGCTTTGAAGGTATACACAGATACAAGCCAGGTAAAAGCAGACTGCTCTGGTGGTCCTTACAAATCGGGATGGAGGAAAAAAAAAAAAAAAGCATTAACCAGGGCAATAGCTGCATGCAAAATGCCAGGGATTGTGTTTGTTTTTTCTGGTAAAGATCTGGAAGAGTAGCTTCAGTTAGCATTGCTACCTGATTAAATTTATTATCCGTAGGTAGTATCTGAAATCCATCTTATTTCACACAGACCAAACAGGCAAGTTTAAATGTGATAGGTATTCTTACTACTGCATATTTCAAGTCTTTGGTGATATCGCTGATATTTGTAATTTTGTAATTCTGAGGCTTGCAGTTTTGCTTCTGATTTATTGTCTTGATAGAGGAATTTCCAGGGGTTTTCACTTATTTCTTCCTGTTATAATGACTCTTACCCATGGATCACAGAGCCAGCCTAGTGGATTCTACAAGTTGCCAGGTATATCTGTTACAATTCACGAACTGGATGGAATCCACAGAATTAACGTCAGTTCAGAGCCCCTGTTTACTAACTCCTGATAGTATGGGTATTCCTTTCATGGAAACAATCATTCTTGGCCACCGATTGTTAGAGGAAGATTTACTTTATATGATGACATTGCTATAGGTTCCTCCTCAGTGGGACTTAGCCTTCGCTTTTTAACCAAGGGGCTCTGAGTATATGAATTGACGTTGGACTGAAAATAGGATGAGAATTTAAGTCTGGTTTTTTTAGCCACCAGGTCTGGGGTTTTTTCTGTCATATAGATCAAAGACTAATTTAGTAGCCTACTCATCTATTGAATTCCTGCAGACACCATGATTGATTAGTCACCAAAAGAAATCTCCACAGGCCAAAACATTCTGATTATTAGTGTATTCCTGCTGCCATTTTCGGTAAAGAACCTGCCCTGTCTTTTAAGTGCTGCTACGTGGCTTCTGCATTTCCTAGGTTATCCCTTTTGAATCAGGGAGCCCATATTATTGGGGACAGCTCTCATTCCTGATCTACATAGGAGGACATCAAAGAACTTTTCAAGGATGTAGATGCTGCCCTTAGTTAATGTATTTATAAATGCTCTTATGAAGGAACTAGTTTTTAGACTTTTTGGGGGGATGTAGTTGGTGGGTGAGTGTACACGTTGCCTATGAAAAATCTACTTCAGTGTTCTTACCTCCCTAAACTTTTTGATTCCTCCCTCTATATCAGAGGTCAGCAAATCCAGCCCACCTCCTGATTGTGTACATGTCATTGGAACACAACCATGTCTATTCATTTATGTATTGTCTAAGATCTGTTTTTGCACTATAACAGAGTTGAGTAGTTGTGACAGAGATCATATGGCCTGCAGTGCTGAAAATATTTACTGTCTGGTCCTTTAAGAAAATGTTTGCTAACCTCTGCGTTAGAGCACGCGCGAGATTTGATCCAAGCTGAGGATCTAGTGACAGCAGAGAAGTGGTTGTTAATGGTTCTTCGTAAGGTTAAATATCCCTTCAAGGTATATGCACCAGAAGGCCAGTCTTCCCAGACACAGGAGAGCAAACTATTTGCACTGGCTGTGAGACTCTGAATAATACAGAAATTAAAGATTTTCAGTTTTGTCTGAATCCAGTCAGATGCTCCCATTCCACAGTCCAAATTTCTTCCTTTACCAATCAGAAGAAATTTGGTGAGTCTGGGAATTCAACTCACATTGTAAATTTGCAACCTGCACAATTAAGTTTTGTATTTAATTTTCAGCCACATCAGCCCTGTCAGAGATTCTTCTAGGTCTGCAGTGTAAGCTCTCTCTATTCAGACCATGACAGATGCTGAAGGGTTAAGGACCAGAGCATGTTACATCTTTCTGTTAAATGTTCTATGCACTCAGAATCTTTTGCACAGCACAGTCCTTGTGGTCATCATTATTTTTGTGATGGTCAAAGGCAGCAGCCTCTTGGACTCCCAGGGCATTTTACTTCAGTAGAAGTGACAGTGAACTGCAGGATGTAGGAGACAACTTGATTGTTATGGCAATGCATACCTTGATTACTGACATCCCATTTCCCATTGGCAAGGGCCCAGCACTGTGCTTAAGCCCAAAGGCATGACTAAGCCAATTCCAAAAATCCCATCTTTAGTGATCTGTCTCCTGTGACTACTTCAGTATCAATTCTGTATCAATCAAGAGACAGAAACCACCCCAGGAATTGGAATAGGGAAAATTTAATAAGAATAAGTGTTAACTAATGAAAGGTGGTATTCTAAGGGGTATAGAAGTAGCAACTGCAAAAAGCAGCTACCAGCTGTAGGGCTAGTGGATGGTGATTAAGGAATGAACCCTTCCCCTCTTTTCCCGAGCTTCATTATCTCTTTAGAAAGGATGTGGGTGCAAGTGGAAAAGAAGCTTGCCAAAGGGCTGATGTAGGAAATCTTTTGCTATGGGGGGCAGAGAAAATCTCCCATCCCCAACTGCATCCCAACATCTACCCCTACCCCTTCATTAATCTAATCCACTGGTTCTAGCACACCAGAGGAAGGAAAAATCCCTTCCTTCTTCTTTGGCCTTATAGGGGCCCTCCAGTACAGTACCCTCCATCGGCTAAAATCAAGTTTAGGAAAAGGAAAAAATGTCAGCAGGGCTCAGCTGTATTGTATAGCAGGAAAGAAAGGTTGGATTTGGAGCTGAGAGTCAATAAATTAATAACAAGCTCTTATCCAGTTTCATGACTGTGACTACTGTCTACCATGCTACGTCTTCCATACTTATATCTCCAGTTTAGCCTCTCCCTTGAACTCCAGAGAAGTATAATTATATCATACTGGCTTATTGATATCTTCACTTGAATTTGTCATAGGTATCCTTAGCTTCATGGGTACAAAATCAAACACATGTACCTCTGCTAGTTTTTTCCATCTTGGTAAATGACATCATCATTTAAAAAAAAAAAAATAGCCTTGACTTTTATCTTTTTCTCCTATTCTGCTCCCAGTTAGTCAAAGTCCTGCCAGCTCTGTCTTCAAAGTATACCTCTACTCCAGCTACCCTGCTCCGGACCATCATCATCTCTTACTCCTAAATCTCAGAAATCATCCTAGATTTATTCATTACCAATGTATTCTTGATAATTAAATGATAATACATGACTTATTCTCAATTTATTCTGTAACTTTTCATTTTGTAAGAGCTGTACTTCATCCCTCCCTCTCTAAATTTTATGCAAACACTAAAAGCCTTAGGACTTTTGAATATGTCTGCTGTATCCTTTGCTGTCAGGCTAACCCCATTATTGTTTATTTCCCAGTGCATATTAACCCTGATTTTTAAAAATTAATATTAGCATTATTATTTCTTCATGCATGGTTAGATCTTCCATGCATTAATAGATCTTCCTAGTTTTGCCTAATAATTGTTTATTGTCATATTTTTTTTCAAATTTGAAAGCATATTTATAAAGATGGCCTTTTTTCTTAAATTTCTGATTGTAGAATAGAAACTACAGAGGTAGCAACCACTTAAAAAAATATTTCCACATATGTCATTGGCTTTTTATGTTAGCTAAAATCTCTCGTTCTTTCTCATCAACTTAGTTTTTTAAGATAAATATTAGTCCTTACTTTAGTTATGTCCAGAAGAGAAGATGGTTTGTATTAATTATTGCCTAATTACCACTGATTTCAGTAGAAAACTTTGTTGCCTGCATCCTGTGACTCCTTTTGAATATTGATTTGAGATCATAATGAATACAGGAACTCTCTTTGACAATAAAAGTTCCTTAACATGATTTTTTTAAATAGAAGAAAATCGCCCAATATATGCTCTCTTTTAGGTGGGAGATGTTGCTGTTTTTCTCCTGATGGTAAAGCTTTAGCTGTAGGTCTGAATGATGGAAGTTTCTTAATGGCAAATGCAGATACTCTAGAAGATCTTGTGTCTTTTCATCACAGGAAAGATATTATTTCGGACATTCGATTTTCACCAGGTAAGATATCATTGAAATCATATTTGATTATTAACTTGAGTCAGACAATGAGTAAATATATCCATATGTAATTTTTATTAACCATTATTTTATCTTGGAATTTTAATTTTTTGACTAGAAAAGACAGTATGGTAAGAAGTAAAATTCCTGTATTAGATCAGTGGCAAAATATCTGGCTTAGTGCCAATTCTGTCACTAAATTTTCTATGTGATTTTCTCTGAGTTTGAGTTTCCTCATTTCTAACATAAAAGGGATTGGATGACAACCTTCATTATATTCTTAATACTTTTGAAATTTTGCATTAATTTTGCTTCATCAGTTTCCGTGTATTCATTATCTCTGACAAAACCCACTATACTCTGGGAATTGCTAATGTTAGGGCAAAATTTACTCATTATTTTACTTTTATTTTTTCTACATATAAAGGGTTATTTTTTTGTTTTGTTTTTAGTTAAATACAGTGTATTGGATTACATTGTATATAATTTTTGGCCTTTTCTATCCACTGAACTATCTCACTATGCTAAAGAGGACATTTTCTTTTGTTAACCATAAAGTACTTGAAAAATATAGTTACTGTTTGTCATTTTATACACATTTTGTTATAATTTACAAAACACCTAAGTGTTCTTCCCAAAAAATGTTAAGAAAATTAAGTCTAGTTGTAGAGTGTAAAAAAACATTTCTAAAGAGAGACAGTCTCAAGCAAATATGTTTCTATTCTAGGTTCTGGGAAATATCTTGCGGTAGCATCCCATGACAGTTTTATAGATATATACAATGTGATGAGTAGTAAAAGAGTAGGAATATGCAAAGGCGCTACCAGTTACATAACCCATGTTGATTGGGATATTAGAGGTAAGAATTTAAATAACTTACTATTTGGTAAAAGTTTCATTTGATTTAGTATAGCTCCTTTAAAGAAACTTTAAAAAAGTGATTCAACAGATGAGTTCAAAATCATTGTGAGACACATTGTTCTCAAAATTATTTTCCACTACTTTATTTCACATCTGAAGGTGAATGCTGTGAGTTAAAACTTTTCAATACTTCCAGTATCATAATTCACATGATAGAATGGTAAGTGATAAATTCTTTAATTTGTAAAGTAACTTCAATATTATATAAAAAGTTTTTCAGTTATTTGTCCTATTTTTTAATATAGTTTTTTAAAGTTTATCCATCTGTTTTGAGAGAGAGAGAGAGAGTGGGGGAGGAGCAGAGAGAGAGGGAGAGGGAGAATGAATCCCAAGGAGGCTCTGTGCTGTCAGTGCAGAGCCCACAATGCAGGGCTCAAACTCACAAACCATGAGAGCATGACCTGAGCTGAAACCAAGATTTGGAGGCCCAACTGACTGAGCCACCCAGGCACCCCTGTTTGTCCTGGTTTTTGTCAGATAAGCTTAGTGTAAATAATAACTGAAAATTTGGGAAATAGATATGTTAGTGAGGATATTAATGTCATTTCCCCATCATTCGATCAAACACAGTTCTTAAAATCAGTCACGGTTGTATAACATACATAATTTAATGAGTGTCTTTGTTTTTTCAGCAGAACGCATTGCATATGGCAGTGTTAAATAATTTGGATAAATGCTAAGTGTTTTAAATGCTCCATTTTTAAGGATTTTTGTTTCATGTCTTCATTTATATAAATCTAGTATTAAAGTTTTTCCAAATATAATTAAACAAAATGCTTTTTAAAAAAAAAAGTCCTCAAATTTCTATCTAGGGGTTTTTTTTTATATGCATGATAACAGAAATAGTTTTTATGTATATACATACACAAAAATTAAATAATTTATGAATTCATTATGTGGTTGTGGAGGAAAATGTTTTTCATGTTTAAGCTTAATTTTTCCCATGAAAGTTAAACATCCTCATTCCAAGGAAGATGGCAGAGTAGGAGAATGCTAGACTCACCTTGTCTCAGATACAACTAGGTAACACCCACATCAGTGTAAATAACCCAGAAAATGACCCAAAGACTGGCAGACCAGATTCTCCAAAGCTGAATGTTGAGAAGAGTTCATGTGAAGAGGGCAGGAAGGGTGGAGATGCCGTTGGGAGCTAAAGGGACCCACAGGACTGTCTGCAGGAGGGAGGGACACTGTGAACTTGAAGAGGGGAGAGAAACAGACTCTCACACTGGGGAGCCCACAGGGGAAAGACAAAACATTTGGCTTTGAAAACCAGAGGGGTTGAATTCCGCACATTCTTAGTCAGCAGGGTTTAACACCTAGAACTTTAAAAATCAGCCCTGGAGGGGCAGGGGCACCTGTGTGGCTCAGTAGATTAAGCATCCAACTTTGGCTCAGGTCATGATCTCGCAGTTCTTGGGGAGAGAGGATAACAACACACACCAGTGGGATGGGGACAGGCATCTCATCTGACTGCAAGCCCTGCCCACCAATGAAAGCTTCTCAGGGGACAACACAGGGAAAGTTCCCTGTAGTTTGGTGCCACTACATCTCTGGCAAACACCTGGTCTGACTCAACTTAAGCCCAAGGTGGCCCTAGACTGGTCCACTAAGAACACAAGGATA
Source organism: Panthera pardus (assembly GCF_024362965.1). NCBI lineage: Eukaryota > Metazoa > Chordata > Mammalia > Carnivora > Felidae > Panthera > Panthera pardus. The sequence continues at coordinate 124,091,458 of NW_026526810.1, read as the reverse complement.
AACCCTGCCCATCGTCAGCAAAGAGAACCATTGCAGATGACTGGATTGAGGGCAAAAGCTGCTCAGCAACCATAGCAGGGCACAGGCAACACACACAGGAGATGCTCCCGAAGTAAATGGGACATTGCACTGCAGAGCACCACAGGACCTCTTTTTCACAAGGCCACCTCTCTTTCTTTTCTTTTTTCTTCTCTTTTCTTTTCTTTTTTCTTTCTTTCAGAGCATGCGACCAGAAAAAGGGCAGAGGGAGAGAAAGAGAATCCAAGCAGGCTCCACGCCTCAGCACGGAGTCTGACATGGGGCTCAGTCCCATGACCCTGGGATCATGACCTGAGCCAAAATTAAGAGTTGGGTGTTTAACCGATTGGGCCACCCAGGTGCCCCTAAGACCACTACTTTCAGGAGCAGGAGGTGTGGCTGACTTTCCTAACATGTAGAAATATACATAGAGAGTTAGACAAATGAGAAGAGAGGGATATGTCCCAAGTGAAAGAAGGGGACAAAATCACAACAAGAGAGCTAAATGAAACGGAGATAATGAACATGGCTGATAGAGAATTTAAAGTAATGGTCATAAAGATACTCGCTGCACTTGAGAAAAGAGTAGATGATCTCAATGAGACCCTTAATAAAGAGATAGAAAACATAAAAAACCAATCAGAGATGAAGAACTCAATAACTGAAATTGAAAATACACTAGATGGAATAAATAGTACAGTAGAGGAAGCAGAAGCATGGATTAGCGACCCATAGGACAGAATAATGGAAAGCAATCAGTCTGAACAGGAGAGACAAAAAATAATAAATGAAAATAGACTTAGGGAACTTAGTGACACCATCAAGTATAATAACATTTGCGTTATAGGGATCCCAAAGGAGAAGAGAAAGAAAGAGCGGTATAACATTTATTTGAAGAAATAATAACTGTAAACTTCTCGAACCTGGGAAAGGAAACAGAAATCCATATCCAGGACGTGCAGAGAACCCCCAACAAAACCAACCCAAAGAGGTTCACACCAAGACACATAGTAATTAAAATGACAAAAAGGGGTGACAAAGAATTTTAAGGGCAGCAACAGAAGACAGTTATATACCAGAAAAACCCCATAAGGCTATCACCAGATTTTTAGCAGACACTTTGCAGACTAGAAGGGATTGGCATGATATATTTAGAGTGTTGAAAGAAAAAAAAAACCTGCAGCCAAGAATACTGTATCCAGCAAGGCTGCACCTCAGCGTAGGAGAGTTTCCCAGACAAGCAAAGGCTAAAGGAATTCATTACCATTAAGCCAGCCCTATAAGAATTATTAAAGGGGATGTTCTGAGTGGAAAGAAAAGATCATAAGTAAGAGTAAGAAAAGTAGGAAGCACAAAAGCAGTAAAATTAAGTATATTTACAAAAATCAGTCAAGGGATTTACAAATAAAAGGAAGTAAAGTATGACACCACGTACCTGAAATGGGGAGAAGAGTAAAGAATGGATTCAAACTTAAGCATCCATCAACTTAAGATAGAGTGCTAGAAGCATAAGGTGTTATATACAAACCTAATGGTAATAACAAATCAAAACCCAGTAGTAGATATGAAAAAAATAAAGAGAAGGGAATCTACATATATCACTAAAGAAAGCCAGCAAACCATGAGAGAAGAGAGCAAGGGCAGAAAGGAATAGAGAAGAACTACAAAATCAACCATAAACAAGTAACAAAATGGCAATAAGTACATACCTATCAGTAATTACTTTGAATGTAAATGGACTAAACACTCTCATCAGAAGACCTAGAGTGACAGAATGGATAAAAAAAATAAGACCTCTCTATATGCTTCCTATAAGAGACTCATTTCAGACCTTAGTATACCTGCAGATTGCAAGTGAAGGAATGGGAAACCATTTCTCATGCAAACGAAAGTAAAAAGGGAGCCAGGGTAGCCAATACTTACATTGGACAAAATAGACTTTAAAACAAAGACGGTAACAAGAGACGAAGAAAGACAGGGTATGCTTAAAAAGGAACAATCCAACGAGAAGATAGAGCAACTGTAAATATTTAGGCACCCAACATGGGAGTACCTAAATACATACAGTAGTTAAATGCATATAAAAGAGGTAATCGATAGTAATAAGATAACAGTAGGGGACTTTAACACCCCACTTATATTTGTGGATACATCCAAACAGAAAATCAACAAGGAAATAGTGACTTCAATTAACACTGGACCAGAAGGATTTAACAGATACATTTAGAACATTCCATCCTAAAACAGAACACACATTCTTTTCAAGTGCACATTAAATAGTCTCCAGAATAGATCACATATTAGTCACAAAACAAGTCTCATCAACTGAAAATAATGATTGGGTCAACCAAGAAATGAAAGAAGAAAGAAAAAAAATACTTGGAGACCAATGAAAATGAAAACAGAACAATCCAAAATCTTTGGTATGCAGCAAAAGCAGTTCTAAGAGAGAAGTTTATAGCAAAACAGGCCTGGAGCAAGAAAAATCTCAAACAACCTAACCCTACCTAAAAGAGAAAAAGAACCGACAAAACCCAAATCCAGCAGAAGGAAGGAAAAAACAAAGATTAGAGCTGAAATAAACAAAATAGAAACTAAAGAAACGATGGAACAGATCAATGAAACCAGGAGCTGGTTCTTTGAAAAGATCAACAAAACTGATAAACCTCCAGCCAGATTTATTAAGGGAGAAAAAAAAACCAACTCAAAATCAGAAACAAAGAGGAGAAATTACCAACACCACAGAAATAAAAGACTTCTAAGAGAATAGTATGAAAAATAATATGCCAAACAAACAATATGACAACCTAGAAGAAAAGGATAAATTCCTAGAAACATACAACCTATCAAAACTGAAACAGGGGGGTGCCCGGGTGGCTCAGTTGATTAAGGGACCAACTTAGGCTCAGGTCATGATCTCACAGTTTGTGAGTTCAAGCCCCGCGTCGGGCTCTGTGCTGACAGCTCAGAGCCTGGAGCCTACTTTGGATTCTGTGTCTCCCCTCTCTCTACCCCTCCCCTGCTCACTCTCTGTGTCTGTCTCTCAATAATAAATAAATGTTAAAAAAATTTTTTAAAAAACTGAAACAGGAAGAAATAGAAAATTTGGAGGAATCCTGGGAAGATGGTGGCGTAGGAGGACGCTGGGCTCACCGCGCGTCCTGCTGATCACTTAGATTCCACCTACACCTGCCTAAATAACCCAGAAAACCGCCAGAAGACTAGCAGAACAGAGTCTCCAGAGCCAAGAGCAGACGAGAGGCCCACGGAAGAGGGTAGGAAGGGCGGAGAGGCGGTGCGAGCTCCACGGACTGGCGGGAGGGAGACGGGGCAGAGGGGCGGCCCGCTGGCCAAGCAGAGCCCCCGAGTCTGGCTGGCAAAAGCAGAGGGGCTGGAGGGAGTGTGTTCCGACAGCAAGCGGGACTTGACATGTGGAAGGTTATAAGCTAACAGCTCTGCTCGGAGAGCGGGAGGGCTGGAGGACAACGGGAGGGAGAGTTGTTAAGCCTCAGACGACAGAGCTCAGCTTGGCGGGGAACAAAGGCGCTCGCCAGCGCCATCTCCCTCGCCCATCCCCCAGCCAAAATCCCAAAGGGAACCGGTTCCCAGAACTTACTTGCACCACGCACACACCCAACGCTGTGCTTCTGCGGATCCATCCCTCCAGCAGGTCTGACTCTTTCCCGGTGCCGCAGGGCCCCTCCCGAAGCGGATCTCCAAAGGAAAATCGAGCTGAGCCTTCCCCTCCCGCCCCTGTGCACCTTGCCAATCCACCCCAGCTAATACGCCAGATCCCCAGCACCACAAGCCTGGCAGTGTGCAAGTAGCCCAGACGGCCACACCACCCCACAGTGAATCCCGCCCCTAGGAGAGGGGAAGAGAAGGCACACACCAGTCTGACTGTGGCCCCAGCCGTGGGCTGGGGGCAGACATCAGGTCTGACTGCGTCCCTGCCCACCAACGCAAGTTATTCAAGACAGCACAGGGGAAGTGCCCCGCAGTCCCGCACCACTACAGGGACTATCCAAAATGATGAAACGGAAGAATTCCCCTCAGAAAAACGTCCAGGAAATAACAGCTAACGAACTAATCATAAATGATTTAAGCAATATAACAGAAAGTGAATTTAGAATAATAGTCATAAAATTAATCGCTGGGCTTGAAAACAGTATAAAGGAAAGCAGAGAATCTCTTGCTACAGAGATCAAGGGGCTAAGGAGCAGCCAGGAGGAGCTAAAAAATGCGATCAATGAACTGCAAAATAAAACGGAGACAACTACGGCTCGGATTGAAGAGGCAGAGGAGAGAATAGGTGAACTAGAAGATAAAATTATGGAAAAGAAGAAGCTGAGAAAAAGATAAAAAAATCCAGGAGTACGAGGGGAAAATTAGAGAACTAAGTGATGCACTAAAGAGAAATAATCTACACATAATTGGTATTCCAGAGGAGGAAGAGAGGGAAAGGTGCTGAAGGTGTACTTGAAGAAATAATAGCTGAGAACTTCCTGGATCTGGGGAAGGAAAAAAGCATTGAAATTCAAGAGGCACAGAGAACCTCCTTCAGACGTAACTTGAATCGATCTTCTGCACGACATATCATAGTGAAACTGGCAAAATACAAGGATAAAGAGAAAATTCTGAAAGCAGCTAGAGATAAACGTGCTCTAACATATAAAGGGACCTATAAGACTCGTGACTGATCTCTCTACTGAAACTTGGCAAGCCAGAAAGGAATGGCAGGAGATCTTCAATGTGATAAACAGAAAAAATATGCAGCCGAGAATCCTTTATCCAGCAAGTCTGTCATTTAGAATAGAAGGAGAGATAAAGGTCTTCCCAAACAAACAAAAACTGAAGGAATTCGTCACCACTAAACCAGCCCTACAAGAGATCCTAAGGGGGATCCTGTGAGACAAAGTACCATAGACATCGCTACAAGCATGAAACCTACGGACATCACAATGACTCTAAACTCATATCTTTCTGTAATAACACTGAATGTAAATGGACTAAATGTGCCAACCAAAAGACATAAGGTATCAGAATGGATAAAAAAACAAGACCCATCTATTTGCTGTCTACAAGAGACTCATTTTAGACCTGAGGACACCTTCAGATTGAGAGTGAGGGGATGGAGAACTATTTATCATGCCACTGGAAGTCAAAAGAAAGCTGGAGTGGCCATACTTACATCAGACAAACTAGACTTTAAATCAAAGGCTGTAACAAGAGATGAAGAAGGGCATTATATAATAATCACAGGGTCTATCCATCAGGAAGAGCTAACAATTATAAATGTCTATGCGCAGAATACAGGAGCCCCCAAATATATAAAACAATTACTCACAAACATAAGCAACCTTATTGATAAGAATGTGGTAATTGCAGGGGACTTTAACACTCCACTTACAGAAATGGATAGATCATCTAGACACACGGTCAATAAAGAAACAAGGGCCCTGAATGATACATTGGATCAGATGGACTTGACAGACACATTTAGAACCCTGCATCCCAAAGCAACAGAATATACTTTCTTCTCGAGTGCACATGGAACATTCTCCAAGATAGATCACATACTGGGTCACAAAACAGCCCTTCCTAAGTATACAAGAATTGAGATCATACCATGCATACTTTCAGACCACAACGCTATGAAGCTTGAAATCAACCACAGGAAAAAGTCTGGAAAACCTCCAAAAGCATGGAGGTTAAAGAACACCCTACTAAAGAATGAGCGGGACAACCAGGCAATTAGAGAAGAAATTAAAAATATATATGGAAACAAATGAAAATGAAAATACAACAATCCAAATGCTTTGGGATGCAGCGAAGGCAGTCCTGAGAGGAAAATACATTGCAATCCAGGCCTATCTCAAGAAACAAGAAAAATCCCAAATACAAAATCTAACAGCACACCTAAAGGAAATAGAAGCAGAACAGCAAAGGCAGCCTAAACCCAGCAGAAGAAGAGAAATAATAAAGATCAGAGCAGAAATAAACAATATAGAATCTAAAAAAACTGTAGAGCAGATCAACGAAACCAAGAGTTGGTTTTTTGAAAAAATAAACAAAATTGATAAACCTCTAGCCAGGCTTCTCAAAAAGAAAAGGGAAATGACCCAAATAGATAAAATCATGAATGAAAATGGAATTATTACAACCAATCCCTCAGAGATACAAGCAATTATCAGGGAATACTATGAAAAATTATATGCCAACAAACTGGACAACCTGGAAGAAATGGACAAATTCCTAAACACCCACATGCTTCCAAAACTCAATCAGGAGGAAATAGAAAGCTTGAACAGACCCATAACCCGCAAAGAAATTGGATCAGTCATCAAAAATCTCCCAACAAATAAGAGCCCAGGACCAGATGGCTTCCCAGGGGAGTTCTACCAGACGTTTAAAGCAGAGATAATACCTATCCTTCTCAAGCTATTCCAAAAAATAGAAAGGGAAGGAAAACTTCCAGACTCATTCTATGAAGCCAGTATTACTTTGATTCCTAAACCAGCCAGAGACCCAGTAAAAAAAGAGAACTACAGGCCAATATCCCTGATGAATATGGATGCAAAAATTCTCAATAAGATACTAGCAAACTGAATTCAACAGCATATAAAAAGAAATATTCACCATGATCAAGTGGGATTCATTCCTGGGATGCAGGGCTGGTTCAACATTTGCAAATCAATCAATGTGATACATCACATTAATAAAAGAAAAGATAAGAACCATATGATCCTGTCAATCGATGCAGAAAAGGCCTTTGATAAAATTCAGCAACGTTTCTTAATAAAAACCCTCGAGAAAGTCGGGATAAAGGAACATACCTAAAGATCATAAAAGCCATTTATGAAAAAGCCTACAGCTAACATCATCCTCAATGGGGAAAAACTGAGAGCTTTTCCCCTGAGATCAGGAACACGACAGGGATGTCCACTCTCACCGCTGTTGTTTAACATAGTGTTGGAAGTTCTAGCATCAGCAATCCGACAACAAAAGGAAATCAAAGGCATCACAATTGGCAAAGATGAAGTCAAGCTTTCCCTTTTTGCAGATGACATGATATTATACATGGAAAATCCGATAGACTCCACCAAAAGTCTGCTAGAACTGATACATGAATTTAGCAAAGTTGCAGGATACAAAATCAACGTACAGAAATCAGTTGCATTCTTATACACTAATAATGAAGGAACAGAAAGACAAAGAAATTGATCCCATTCACAATTGCACCAAGAAGCATAAAATACCTAGGGATAAATCTAACCAAAGATGTAAAAGATCTGTATGCTGAAAACTATAGAAAGCTTATGAAGGAAATTGAAGAAGATATAAAGAAATGGAAAAACATTCCGTGCTCATGGTTTGGAAGAATAAACATTGTTAAAATGTCAATACTACCCAAAGCTATCTACACATTCGATGCAATGCCAATCAAAATTGCAGCAGCATTCTTCTCGAAACTAGAACAAGCAATCCTCTAAAATTCATATGGAACCACAAAAGGCCCTGAATAGCCAAAGTAATTTTGAAGAAGACCAAAGCAGGAGGCATCACAATCCCAGACTTTAGCCTCTACTACAAAGCTGTCATCATCAAGACAGCATGGTATTGGCACAAAAACAGACATACAGACCAATGGAATAGAATAGAAACCCCAGAACTAGACCCACAAACGTATGGCCAACTAATCTTTGACAAAGCAGGAAAGAACATCCAATGGAAAAAAGACAGTCTCTTTAACAAATGGTGCTGGGAGAACTGGACAGCAACATGCAGAAGGTTGAAACTAGACCACTTTCTCACACCATTCACAAAAATAAACTCAAAATGGATAAAGGACCTGAATGTGAGACAGGAAACCATCAAAACCCTAGAGGAGAAAGCAGGAAAAGACCTCTCTGACCTCAGCCGTAGCAATTTCTTACTTGACACATCCCCAAAGGCAAGGGAATTAAAAGCAAAAATGAACTACTGGGACCTTATGAAGATAAAAAGCTTCTGCACAGCAAAGGAAACAACCAACAAAACTGAAAGGCAACCAATGGAATGGGAAAAGATATTTGCAAATGACATATCGGACAAAGGGCTAGTATCCAAAATCTATAAAGAGCTCACCAAACTCCACACCCAAAAAACAAATAATCCAGTGAAGAATTGGGCAGAAAACATGAATAGACACTTCTCTAAAGAAGACATCCGGATGGCCAACAGGCACATGAAAAGATGCTCAACGTTGCTCCTCATCAGGGAAATACAAATCAAAACCACACTCAGATATCACCTCACGCCAGTCAGAGTGGCCAAAATGAACAAATCAGGAGACTATAGGTGCTGGTGAGGATGTGGAGAAACGGGAACCCTCTTGCACTGTTGGTGGGAATGCAAATTGGTGTAGCCACTCTGGAAAACAGTGTGGAGGTTCCTCAAAAAATTAAAAATAGACCTACCCTATGACCCAGCAATAGCACTGCTAGGAATTTACCCAAGGGATACAGGAGTACTGATGCATAGGGGCACTTGTACCCCAATGTTTATGGCAGCACTCTCAACAATAGCCAAATGATGGAAAGAGCCTAAATGTCCATCAACTGATGAATGGATAAAGAAATTGTGGTGTATGTACACAATGGAGTACTACGTGGCAATGAGAAAGCATGAAATATGGCCCTTTGTAGCACCATGGATGGAACTGGAGAGTGTGATGCTAAGTGAAATAAGCCATGCAGAGAAAGACAGATACCATATGGTTTCACTCTTATGTGGATCCTGAGAAACTTAACAGAAACCCATGGGGGAGGGGAAGGGGGGGAAAAAAAAAAAAGAGGTTAGATTGGGAGAGAGCCAAAGCATAAGAGACTCTTAAAAACTGAGAACAAACTGAAGGTTGATGGGGGGTGGGAGGGAGGGTAGGGTGGGTGATGGGTATTGAGGAGGGCACCTTTTGGGATGAGCACTGGGTGTTGTATGGAAACCAATTTGACAATAAACTTCAGATATTGAAAAAAAAAATATTTGGATAGACTGATTACCAGCAATGAAATTGAACCACTTATCCAAAAATTCTCAACAAACAACAGTTTAGGATCAGATGGCTTCACAGGCGAATTCTACCAAACACTTAAAGAAGAGTTAGTATCTATTTTTCTCAAACTTTTCTAAAAAATAGAAGAGGAAAGCTTCCAAATTTGTTTTATGAGGCCAGCATTACCTTGATACCAAAACCAGATAAAGATACCACAAAAAAAGAGAACTGCAGGCCAATATCTCTGATGAATATAGATGCGATAATACTCAACAAAATATTAGCAAACCAAATCCAACAATATATTTTTTTAAGTTTATTTATTTTGAGAGAGACAGCATGAGCGTGGGGGAGGGGCAGGGAGAGAGAGAATCCCAAGCAGGTTCTGTGCCCCCAACATCCATTCATAATAAAAACTTTTACCAAAGGTTTGGAGGGGATATACCTCAACATAATAAAGGCTATATATGAAAACCCCACAGCTAACATCATAATTAATGGTGAAAAATTGAGAGTTTTCCCCATAAGGTCAGGAACAAGACCAGGATGTCCATTCTTACCACTTTTATTCGACATAGGACTTGTAAGTCCTAGCCACAGCAGTGAGACAAGAAAAAGAAATAAAAGACACCCAAACTGGTAAGGAAAAAGTAAAACTTTCACTCTTTGCAGATGACATGATACTATATATGGAAAACCCTAAAAGTCCACCAAAAAACTGCTAGAACTGATAAATGAATTCAGTAAGGTCATAGGATACAAAATCAATATACAGAAATCTGTTGCATTTCTATACACTAATAATGAAGGAGCAGAAGGAGAAATTAAGAAAATAATCCCATTTGCAACTGCACCCCAAAATGATAAAATACCAGGATGCCTGGCTGACTCAGTCGTTAGAGCATGTGACTCTTGATCTCAGGGTTGTAAGTTTGAGCCCAATGTTGGGTGTAGAAATTACTTAAAAATAAAATCTTAAAAAAAATACCTAGATATAAATTTAACCAAGCAGGTGAAAGACCTGTACTCTGAAAACTATAATGATGAAAGAAATTAAGGGGGCATCTGGGTAGCTCAGTCAGTTAAACATCTGACTCTTGATTTTGGCTCAGATCATGGTCTCCATGGTTCATGGAATCGAGCCCTGTGTCGGGCTCTGTGCTGATAGCATGGAGCCTGCTTGGGATTCTCTTTCTCTCTCTCTGTCCCTCCCCCATGCTCACGCACTCTCTCTCTCTCTCTCAATATAAATAAGTATGAAAGAAAAAAAATTTAGGGTGACACAAACACATGGAAAGATATTCCATACTCACAGATTGGAAGAACACATACTGTTAAAATGTCCGTACTACCCTAAGTAGTCTACAGATTCAACACAATTCCTATCGCAATACCAACAGCATTTTCGCTAACCTAGAACCAAATAATAGTAAAATTTGTATGGAACCACAAAGGACCCCAAGTAGCCAAAGCAGTCTTGAAAAAGAACAAAGCTGGAGGTATCACAATCCCAGATTTCAAGATATACTACAAAGCTGTAGTAATCAAACCAGTATGGTTCTAGAACAAAAACAGACACATGGATCAATGGAATAGGATAAAGAGCTCAGAATAAACTCGTGATTATATGGCCAATTAATCTTCAATAAAAGAGGCAAGAATATGCAATGGGAAAAAGACAGTCTCTTGAACAAATGGTGTTGGGAAAACTGGACAGCTACATGCAGAAGAATGAAACTGGGCCGTTTTCTTATAACCATACACAAAAATAAAGTGGATTAAGGATCTAAATGTGAAACCTGAAACTAAAAATCCTACAAGAGAGCACAGGCAGTAATTTCTCTGACATTGGCCATAACAACATTTTTCTAGATAGGCCTCCTGAGGCAAGGGAAACAAAATCAAAAATAGACTATTGGGACAGCTTCAAAATAAAAAGGTTCTGCACAGCAAAGGAAACAACCAACAAAACTAAAAGACTCCCTATTGAATAGGAGAAGATATTTACAAATGATATATCTGAAAAAGGGCTAGTATTAAAAAAATACAAAGAATACACACCTCAAGGTGTTTGGGTGGCTCAGTTGGTTAAGTGTCTGACTTTGGCTGAGGTCGTGATCTCTGTTTGTGAGTTCGAGCCCCGCATTGTGCTCTGTGCTGACAGCTCGGAGCCTGGAGCCTGCTTCAGATTCTGTGTCTCCCTCTCTCTCTGCCCCTCCCTGCTCACGCTCTGTCTCTGTCTCTCAATAATAAATAAACGTTAAAAAAAATAATAAAAAAAAATACACATCTCAACACCAAAAAAATAATCTATTAAAAATGGTCAAAAGACAGGGGCGCCTGGGTGTCTCAGTCAGTTAAGCATCTGACTTTGGCTCAGGTCATGATTTCATAGTTTGTAAGTTCAAGCCCCACATAGGGCTGTCTTTTTTCAGTGCAGGGTCTGCTTTGGATCCTCTGTCTCCCTCTCTCTCTGCACCTCCCCCACTTTCACATGCTCTCTCTCAAAAATAAATAACATTAATAAGACTTTTTAAAAATGCACAGAAGACATGAACAGACATTTCTCCAAAGAAGAAATACAAGGGGTCAACAGACACATGAAAAGATGCTCAGTATCACTCATCATAGGGAACCGCAAATCAAAACCACAATGAGATATCATGTCACACCTGTCAGAATGACTAAAATCAAAAACACAAGAAACAACAAGTGTTGGCGAGGATGTGGAGAAAAACTAACCCTCATGCACTGTTGGTGGGAATGCAAACTGGTGCAGCCACTGTGGAAAACACTATGGAAGTTCCTCAAAAAATTAAAAACAGAATTACCATATGATCCAGTAATTCCACTACTGGGTATTTACCCAAAGAATATGAAAACAATAATTCAAAAAGATATGTGCACTCCTGTGGTTATTGCAGCATTATTTTTAATACCCAAATTATGGGAGCAGCCCAAGTGTCCATCAATAGGTGATAAAGAAGATGTGGTATATATACAATGGAATATTAGCCATAAAACAGAGTGAAAGCTTGCCATTTGCCACAACATGAACGGATCTAGAGTGTGTAATCCTAAGTGGTATCGTCAGAGAAAGACAAATATCCTACGATTTCACTTATATGTGGAATTTAAACAACAAAACAAATGAACAAAGGGGAAAAAAAGAGACCAAAAAACAGACTCTTAACTATGGAGAACAAACTGAGGGGAGGTGGGTGGGGGAATGGGTTAGTGAAGGGGATTAACAGTATACTTCTCATGATGAGCAATGGGTAATATATGGAACTATTGAGTCCCTGTATTGTACACCTGAAACTGCTGTAACAGGGTATGTTAATTACACTGGAATTTTTTTAAAAAAAGGAACTTAATGAGAGAAAGGTGGTAATGTTCACTGAATGCTTTTAAATAGGATTAATTCTATGCAGTTTTACGTATATGATTATAAAACAATTTAAATGTCATAATAAACCATGAAAGAAAATATTTTAAAAAGTTAAACATCCTGACTACATATATATATTTATATTTATGTATGTATATTTGTTTGTTTGTTTGTTTATTTATTTATTTATTTATTTATTTATTTATTTATTTTTAAGGAAAGCTTTTACAGGTCAACACTGGTGCTAAAGAACAATTATTCTTTGAAGCTCCCAGAGGGAAAAAACAAACCATTCCCAGTGTGGAGGTAGGAAAATAATAGTGTTTGCAATGTTGTGAATATGACTAGGTGGTTAGAAAACTGATGCCTGACTTTTATTGTTTACATATGAAGCCTGTTCTCAAATTATTCAAATCACGGATGTTCCTTCTGTGAGTTTATTTTACTGGCCTAGACTATTAGATGAGTAGAAGAAGAGGTGCTGTATTAAGAAAAGGAATACATACTTTTATGTCTAGCTGTGCTTCAGTTGCTTTTCTCAAAGAGAAGCAAGCAGATAGACATGCTATCTTAGGTGGGAGTATTGCATGTCTATCAAATCTTTTGGAACCCACATGCCTAAGATGTTTGGCAAACTTAAAGAAAAAGAAAAAAGGAAAAGAATGTGTTTGGCTTTTTTTCTTCAATGATCTTTTTTTTTTTTTTTAAGTTTATTTATTTATTTTGAGAGACAGCGAGAGTAGTGGAGGGGCAGAGAGAGAGAGAGAACCCCAAGCAGGCTTTGTGCCATCAGCATGGAGCTAGTCTTGATCCCACGAATGGTGATATCATGACCTGAGCTGAAACCAAGACCAGATGCTTAACCAACTGAGCCACCCAGGCACCCTGTGTTTGGTTTTGTGACTGATGGTATTAGCATAATTTTTTGACAAGGCTGAAGAAGAGAGGCTAAACACATTTAATATTAAAGTGGCTTAATAAAGAGAAGGTCTGTCAGTAAAGTTCTTAATTTCCAGTAATGATTAATTGGAAAACATGCCTCTAAAGTATTAGAAATTTAGACATGAGGTATAAACTACTTGATTATTCTAAGAGCAGAAACTGTCTTATTATCACTGAATTCTCAGCATGTAAAACATACAGGTGTATAATAAGTACATGTTGAATAATGTTATGTTAAAATTTTTCTACAGGGACTAGTGGCCTTGGGAAGCTACAAAAAAAAGAAAACTAATAATTTAACTATTTTTATTAAAATTTTAATTTTACTTGTGACATATGTAATTATAAAGAAACATTCAGATTTTTGTTGTTAATTTTTAAGGTTTAGATATTACAAAGTTACAGCCTTTTTTTCCTTTTTAGGTAGAAAAAATTTGTTGGGCATCATGGACAAGTGTGCTTGGTTTATGCTGTGAGGGAATTTGGCCAGTAATTGGAGAAGTCACAGATATAACTGCCTCTTGCCTCACCAGTGACAAAATGGTCCTAGCTACTGGGGATGATTTGGGATTTGTGAAGTTATTTAGATATCCTGCTAAAGTATGTGTTTTTCTTTAACTCCCATAATGATCTTAATTATAAAAATGGTTAAGGTCGTGTGCTTTCATAGTATTTCATTGTTGTAATGAGTATTACATATGTAATATGAAAAGTTTAGAATCCTATTTTTGACATCATATTTATAGCTTTAAAAAAAATGTTTACTTATGAGGTGCCTGGGTGGCTCAGTCGGTTGAGCATCAGACTTCGGCTCAGGTCATGATCCCATGGCTGACGAGTTTGAGCCCCGCGTCGGGTGCTATGCTGACAGCTCAGAGCCTGGAGCCTGCTTCAGGTTCTGTGTCTCCGTCTCTCTCTGCCCCTCCCCGCTCATGCTGTGTCTCTCACTGTCTCAAAAATAAATATAAACATTTAAAAAATTATTTAAAAAAATGTTTACTTATTTTGGGAAAGAGAGTGCACACACATTTGAGTTGGGGAAGGGCAGAGAGAGAGAACCCCAAGCAGGCTCTATGCTGTCAGTGCAGAGCCCGACCTGGGGCTCGATCCCATAAACCTGGGATCATGGCCTGAGCCAAAATCAAGAGTTGGATGCTTAACCTACTGAGTCCACCCAGGCACCTGTATAGCTTTTACTTAGAATTAGTATTATAATTTATGATTTCGTGCCTTAAGTTATATTGTACAGTGTTTCTCAATATCGAGTAAATAAATATCCCTTTTAGAAGAAACATTTCTTTTATCCGTAATATTAAATAATTTTAGTATTCTTTTGGTTAAATATATACCATTAACAGTAAATACAAACTATATTTATAGCTTTAAAGTTCAAAATGTTTTAACTATTAGATACAAAATACCATAAAATACCTATAAAATTAAAATAGACCTGATTCAATGTAATGAATGATGTTATGTTGCTAAAACTAGATTGTACAGAACCTTTGGAGTGCTATATGCCAGTGCTGTGTGAAGATTGAATTCTCTTATTGCTTTCTCCTTTTTTCAAACTACTGGCAAACATTAGGCTTTCACTTGGCACAAAAATAAAATTCATATATCAAGTCCAGATGCATTAATTCTTAATTGTTACTAATTCAGATACACATTTGGCCCTTGAACAACGTGGGGGTTGGGGTGCCAACCCCCATACAGTCAAAAATCCACATACAACCTTTGACTCCCCCAAATCTTTACTAATCGCCTGCTGTTGACTTGAGGCCTTACTGATAGCATAAAGTCAATTAACACATATTTTGTATGTTATATGTATTATATACTATATTCTTACAATAAAGTAAGCCAGAGAAAAGAAAATGTTATTACAAAAATAATAAGGAAGAGAAAACATTTACAGGACTGTACTGTGTTTATTGAAAAGTATTTGCATATAAGTGGCTCTATGCACTTCAAACCCATGTTGTTCAAGGATCACTTATATACTATAACCTGGCAACAGCATGAACATAAACATAAATTTGAAATAGGGCACTGAAATCTTATGATATTGGTGGTCTTAAGTAACTGCTCATGTTAATATAATAAGGCATTTATTGGTCAGAAACTTCACTTCTAGCATTCTAGATGGTATAGATGCCTTAAGAATAGGTTCTAGGATAATCATCTATGGATTCCTGCTTCACTTCTGTATTACAAGAACCACAAAATCTTAGAGAAAGTATCTTCTTGCAGTGTTTCGGTGACAGATCCCCCCCTTCTATTTGAGCTAGCATTTATTAGGAGTCTTTTCCAAAGAATTCACTGTTTTAGCTATCACTATATTTTAAGACATTTATTATTTTAATACCTTTGAAAAGATGTCCATCTAAAACTTGCTTATAATACATTGATCTGAAATTTACTTACTTAATTTGTTAGCGTTAAAAAGTTGTCAGTGTCTATTACTTTTGTTTTTCTTGATTTTTAAAATAAAAAATATATTTTTGTGGGTACTGTTTATAAACAAAAACACTAATGAATTGAGATGAAAGATATTTACATGAGTATATTCCAAAAGGGTTGATAATTACTTTTTGTTAATATGGCCATGCTGTACATAAGCATTTATATCCTTTTCAGTTGTTGTGTCTATTTCCAGCAATAATATGTCTGCAGAGCCATTTTTTTGAACAGATATGTACTTTTCCATAGACATCTACTGTAGTTAGCTATTACTTTATTGAACATTTAAGGTATTTAAATTTTTTCACTGCTGTGGGTACTGTGGTAAAAATTTTTTGCACACGTAGAATTTTCTTAGCATAGACCCCTAGAAGTGGGGGGATTGGTGAGTCAAAGGTCAGGACATTCTTATGCTTTTAATGCACAATACCAAGTTGATTTTCAAAACAGTTGTGCCCGTAGTACTAACAATGTGTGGGACTACTAGTTTTATCCTGTTGTCAACAGGTTTGGAAATTGTCATTTTTTATTCTAGTGAATTTCAGTATTTTCTGTTTGTTTTTTTTTACAAGATGACTTTGTGATGATTAATTTCCAATCATATATTAAGAAATAAATTCAAAATTATAACTGACCATTTTCAAGTAATAACATTTTTGTTTTCATCTTTAGGGAAAATTTGGAAAGTTTAAGAGGTATGTGGCCCATAGTACACATGTCACAAATGTTCGCTGGACCTATGATGACAGCATGTTGGTTACCTTAGGAGGTGCAGATATGTCTTTAATGGTTTGGACAAATGAAATGGAGGGCTATCGAGAAAAAAGACCTTGTGATAGTGAAGAATCTGATACAGATTCTGAAGAAGATGGGGGTATGTCATCTTTAAATATTTTAACAAAAGCATAGAAACAATTTAGCACCACGGATTAAACTACAGCGGTTAAACAAGTAATAACAATGTTAGAATAATTGTGGTTTTAGTCTTTGTCATCTGTTTAACACCAAAATTGATTGTATTACTCAAAAATAACATGCTGGCATGTATTGATGGCTTAAATATATTCTTTATCTACAAATGTATGATAATGCTACTTCAAGTAAGTACTAAAGTAAATTTTGTAGTATTGAACTTAGTATTTTCAAATGATTTTCATCTTTTCCTGATATACAAATAAGACCAGCTCATTATAGAAAAGTTAGAAAATACATTTTGCAACAAAAAATAAACACAGTATCCATAATTTGACCACTCAGAGGTAACTTTTGTTAATATGTTGAGGCATTCTGTTTTTTAACAAAAATGATATTATGTTGAATTTATGTTTTGTAGGCTAATATTATTTCTTAGTAATATTTCAAAAACATTTGTCACGTATCATTAAAAATTCTACATCATTTTTTATTGGCTGTATATTATTTCATAATTTGACTATAACACAGTTTATTTAACTTATTTTATACTGTTGAACATCCTTGAATCCAATGTATAAGATCATAATAGAGCTCCTCAGTTGTAACTTAGAGAATAATTCTTATGTTTTGATGGCAGGTTATGACAGTGATGTTACAAGAGAGAATGAAATCAGTTACACCATTAGAGCCTTATCAACAAATATTCGCCCAATGTTTGGAGTCAAGCCTCATTTGCAACAGAAGGAACCCTCAGTTGATGAGAGGTAACAGTCAAATTTAAAACTAGATGAAGAAAAATATATTGGTTTTGAAAATTGAATTTAGGGGCACCTGGGTGGCTCAAATGGTTGAACTTCCAACTTTGGCTCAGGTCATGATCTCACGGCTCATGAGCTCAAGTCCCGCGTCAGGCTCTGCTGACAGCTCAGAGCCTGGAGCCTGCTTCGGATTCTGGGTCTCCCTCTCTCTCTCTGCCCCTCCTCTGCTCACGCTCTGTCTCTCTCTGTCTCTCAAAAATAAATAAACATTAAAAAAATTTGTAAAAAATTGAATTTACTGTTTGAATTTTTGCAAAAACTAAGTTAACAGTGGTACTCTTGCATTTTACAGCTCCCAGCACCTCTTAGAAAATATATTTGTTCTTAAATACTTTTTAGTGATGTCACTGTCTCTTGCCAATAGTGTAGGGAATATATAAAGTCTATATGATTAAAAGAATATTATTTGCTAACTTCTATTAATATATGTGAGGGGATTGTAGGAGATAATAAAAATTGAATCCAATACCAAGTATGTTTTAGGAAGCACATGAGCAGAGGTAGGATTAAAGTTTGAAAAGGCGTTTTTATCCATGCATCTTTAATCAAGCATAGAAAATCATTATTTAAAAATTTTTTTCTGGGGTATCTGGGTGGCTCAGTCAATTAAGCATAAGCATCTGACTTCAGCTCAAGTCATGATCTCGCGGTTTGTGCTGACAGCTCAGAGCCTGGAGCCTGCTTCAGATTCTGTGTCTCCCTCTCTCTCTGCCCCTCCCCGGCTTGTGCTCTGTCTGTCTCTGTCTCAAAAATAAACATTACAAAAATTTTTTAGTGTTAAAAAAAAAAATTAAAAAATTTCCAGAAGGCAAGTGGAAGTAGCGTCCCATTAGAGAATGGGAATTACTGGTCTTTGTCTGGAAGCAGCAAACCAAAAATAAAGGCTGTGCACACGGCAATTTTATGAGGAGAGAGAATTTTTTAATAAAGTCTCTGAGTTAGAGGACAGGTCAAGAGAGGGACTGTGAACATAATAATCATTAGGGAATATGGAGAACTGTGAAGAGGTATATGGATCAACGAATGACATGGATTTCAAAAGTGAAGTTTTTAAGAAATGATAAAGGAAAAATTATCCAGAAACTGCAGTGAGGAACCAAGGAGGAGTAGGAGGTGGGAACAGCAGTGTCGTCTTCTGTCGAAAACTGTGTTGAGGAAAACTGTTATGAGAAGTTGGTAAGAATGTTTGAGGGAGAAGTTAAAATGACAAGGGAGTTCACTCACATTGGACAGAATTTGTAGAAAATTCGAGTAAATGTCTAGTCAGTGAGGGTAGTGCTGAAGGCCCCTGGGGCTCAGCTGGATAGAAATGACCAGAAAGCATTGGCAGAAGGGTTTGAGCTTGCACTGCAGCTGATGTTCAGGGAGAAGGATGGGAGGATGAGGGGCATGTTACTGATGGAGAGGGGGGAGCTAGAGATCTCTGAACTGACGAGCCGCAAAGTTCCCGCGGAAGTTCTTGGGAGGTGTTCAGTCATGCCTCCACAGCACCTTTTCCAGGTGCCCATTTGCTGATGAATTCTCAGATAATTGCATTGGCGTCCCTTATGGATGGGGGACAACATGGTGAGTATCCATTTTGTCATCACATATAAAGAGGCACAGTATTAAATTAGAGATAGGTTTGGGGCTTCTGGGTGACTGAGTTGGTTGAGTGTCCGACTTCGGCTCAGGTCATGATCTCATGGTTCATGTGTTCGAGCCCCTGATGGAGCTCTGTGCTGACAGCTGGGAGCCTGGAACCTGCTTCATATTCTGTGTCTCCCTCCCTCCCTGCACCTCCCTCTCTCGTGCTCTGTCTCTCTCAAAAATAAATAAACATTAAAATTTTTTTTAAAAATCACTAACTTATGAAGTATTTAAAAAAAAATTTTTTTTAATGTTTTTATTTACTTTTGAGACAGAGAGAGACAGAGCATGAGCAAGGGAGGGGCAGAAAGAGAGGGAGACAGAATCTGAAGCAGGCTCTAGGCTCTGAGCTGTCAGCACAGAGTCCGACGTGGGGCTCAAACCCACAGACTGGACTGTGAGATCCTGACCTGAGCTGAAGTTGGATGCTTAACCGACTGAGCCACCCAGGCACCCCTAGAGTATTTTATAAAATGAAAAATAATGTATATAAAGAATTTAGGTAGTAAGTCTTCACCACCCCTCCCTGGGAATGAAATATAGAATCACCTGAGGAAGATACCTGGTTAGTACTAAAACACTCCCTGAAACTAAATATCCACAAAGCAATGAACAATGCCTGTATAATCCATTAATTAGAGAAATACATAGAATTGTGCAAATGTAGATGTTCCTAATGAGGATTTGTGCAGTACAGTGTTTAATATTTCTGAAATTATATTTTACAGGTAATGAAAAGTAAAGAGTGTACTATAAGGAGGAAGGAACTCTAGACCTTCCCATAAATCTTTTTTATTTATTATATTGATTTTTAGTAAAAATACTATCATTTATCAGATAAATTAGGTATATTAGAAAATGTGACCTAATTTTAATGATGTAGCCCATCGTTCATGGTAAAACATTTAAAATTTCTCCTTTATTAATAAAGTGACCCAAGTTCTGACAGATGTAAGGATTTTACTGCTCATGAAAAATGCTTGATGGGTGCCTGGTGGCTCAGTGGGTCAAGCATCTGACTCTTGATTTTGACGGTCATAATCTCACAATTAGATCAAGCCCCGCATCAGGCTCTGCGTTGACAGTGAGGAACCTGCTTGGGATTCTTTCTCTCCCTGTCTCTCTCTCTCTCTGTCCCTCCCCTGTTCACGCTGTCTCTCAAAATAAATATACTTTTTAAAAAATGAAAAAAAATATTTGACACTTCATAATCTTTGCTGTTAGCTTTTTCCTTTTACAGCTAAATTTTTCAAAATTATTTTTGAATTGTTTTGCATTTGTTCTTAGTTTGTTTTATAATTTCAACTCTGCTGAATTCTTTTGAAAATGCCAAGGCCAAAGACAGAAATGACTCCTAGTTAGGAGCCTTCGTTTTCATAAAATGAGAGAATCAAAGGAGAAAAAAGGAAGACATTTCTTTTGCCAATTTTGTATATATTTGTGAGATAATGTCTATATAATTGTTTTTGTATTTTAAATAAAATATATTATTGTTATCAAATAAGAAACAAAACATTTAACTATAAACAGTTAAAACAAATACTTGTCAAATATCCACTTAAGAAAATGTTTCTGATGACAGTTGATAACTACTCTACTTGGTCCATACTTTTACAGGGCCTTTTTTCCTAAATAACTTTAATAATTTTATGTTTTACTTTTTGTAGCAAATCTTGTATATTTAAAGTAGTCATCAGTCAAATTTTCAATATTTTTTAATAAAAGTGTTCCAAACAGTGTAGCATAAAATTTAGGCATTTTTGTGTTTCTTTAGAATTGTATTGGTGTTTCCTTTCTTCTGTTTACTTAACTGCTACCTTTTAACCATCAGTTTCCATCAATTATTCATCATCAGTGTTTCTTTTTTTCCTCTTGCTCCTTTCAAAGGCAGGGGGTAGTAAGGTAAGTGTTTTATTAAATAAAATATTATATTCCATTATTTATTCTTTGTTCTGTTTTGATCTTTATAGTATTTTCAGGTATTGATTTTTTTTCCCTATAAAACATTGAACTACATTTGTCAAGAAAATTATAAAGTGAAATAAATCCTACAGAAAAATTGCATTTGTATGTGTAGGATGTGGGTGTTGCTGAGGTTCTTCTTGATGGTCATTTGGTTTTACACATGACTATTCACAAAGTGCAGATAGTTTGTTTCTCTGTAAGTGTCGGAGGCTCATAAAAATAGTTAACCACACATATTTATCAGTGACAAACTATTCAATTTATAGACCTGTTAGTTTTGTTTAATGTATATTTATACATTCATTTAAAAATATTAACATAGGGCAGTGATGATATCTGTATGTTTAATAAAATGGTATGTGCACAAAAGGACTCTCTGGAACACTTTTACAACTCCCTTTTAGTGAGATGAAAATGTCTTCAGGCAGTTTCTGAAACAGGACTGTGTGGAAAAAACCAGTCTATTTTAGAAGTAAAAAAAGGTACCATTAGGAAAATGCTGGGAGATAAGGATGAAAAAAATAGATTTGAGGCCAGATTGTGCAGAAACTCAGGTATTAGGCACTCTTTAACTTCTTTGGTAGACAGCAAAACTTCATTATTTGTTTTAAATGAGTGATGTGTGGGGGGCACCTGGGTGGCTCAGTCCATTGAATGTCTGACTCTTGATTTTGGCTCAGGTCACAGTCCTAGGGTCATAAGATCGAGCCCTGCATCAGGCTCCACACTAACCATGGAGCCTACTTAAGAGTCAGCCTCCCTCTCTCCCTCCCTCCCTCTCCCCCCTCTCTCCCCCCCTTCCCTCTCTCTCCCCCCCTCTCTCCCCCCTCCTCTCCCCCCCTCTCTCCCCCCTCCCCTCCCCCCCTCTCTCCCCCCTCCTCTGCCCTTCTCCCCAACTCAGGCTCTCTCTCCCCTGCTCATGCTCTCTCTAATTAAAAAAAAAAAATGTGAGGGCAAAGATAGAAGTCTAGAGTGTGATGTAACTTCTACAAAGCCCCACACTATCTTAGCAGAAATAAAACATTCAGATCTAGCCTCAGATCTGAAGTAACTTATTCAGGACTGATCTCTGCATTTTAAAGGGACGCTGACAGTTTACAGTGGAAGTTACTTGTTTCAAAACAAAGCTAAGTGGAGATACAGTTGTTGTCTTGGGTGTTAATGGAAGGGAGAAGTGACCTTCCTTTCATGAGCAGTTTCCATGCAGAGTTTAGATGACCGTTTGTCATCGGTGCTACAAAGAGATATTCTAGACATGTGAAGACTCCCTGGTTTCAGTAGGAGGATGGATGAGATGACTTTTGTGATCTCTTTCAGTTCTGTTTTGGTGATCATATTATTAAAGGGATTTTTTTTTTAAGTTATCTCCTTTACTAGAAAAAGCCTAAATCTAGCATGATCTTGAGTAACTCACATTGCCCGCTGGTTTGGACTGGCTGACTGGGACACCCCCTTGGGTCAGGAGGACCTACTTCACCTCCTTAGACAATTTCCTTAATAGCTCCCCAGTGCTACCAGCCTTTTAAGTTGGTTAACATTTTAGTGCCCATTCTTAAGAATAAAAATAAGCATCAGTGTTTTGTTTGAAATTCAGAGTACACTGTAGAAAAATATGAATGGTAAGCTTTAATATTTACAACACAGAACATGTTCAATGCCCATTTTTCTGTTTTCACTTCCTTCCTATTTTTCCTGCCATTCATGGAGTAACTGGAGCTTTTCTAATATGCAGTAATAAATAACAATAGGCCTTTAATACATGCAGTATGGTCTGCATTAAACTTGTAAAAATATTTAGTACAGAAGTATTTTTACTAGTGTTTTAAATTCAAATTTGTGTTGTAATCTTTTCCCTTTTTCATCTGCTGCTGAAGAGGTTCCAGGTAATCCCCTCTCTTTGCTATATTTTACGAGACCTAATTATGTATTTTTATCATCTTTCATATTTACCATTAATGAGCTGTGTTGCTTGGTGTTAACAGTTTTCCATGCTTTTCCCCTTTGAAATAAGTATCCCTGAAATGAGCAGCATCTTAATTACTGGATTTCTGCTACATAAATAACTGCTTTACCAAAACTTTATTTGTTCAACTTGTATAATTTCATAAGTTGTATAGCTTTATTTAAACAGTAATTATATAAATTACTTGAAAAAATTAAGATATGCTTAATTGTTACAGAGGCTTATGTAGATCAAAATTACCTGTTTGTTGTTTGGATTACAATTAAAGCTGTCAGATGGTAACACCAAATGAAGCTCACCAACAAAACTGACTTGGAAGAAAAGCCAAGCCTGCTATTATTCTTTAAAATGGTCCTAAGTAAAAGTAAATAAATAAAATTTTTAAAAATTAAAAAAAAAAATGGTCCCTAAGAGAAGCTTTTCAAATGTTAAATACTTCAAGTTGAACTCTATTTATTACTTATGGACATCCAAAAAAGTACATGAAAAAGGTTCAAAACCAAAATTTCTGCAGTAATTTGAAAAGTTCTTTGTGCATGTAATTTTCATGTCACCAACCACAGTTTCTGTACTTCTGCATTCTACTTTACGTTACATATGAACGTATGTACTTCTTTTGTATTGCGTGTTCATGATAGAACATTTCATTTACTTTTATAGATGTGTAACCTGGAAATTGTGAAAATATAAATCTGTTGTTAGCCTTTAAATTTATACTCTTTATCACACATGTTGGATTTTTTTCCTACGGGAAAGTCAGTTTGTATCATTTTCTGATTTAGTTGTTACAAATTGAATACTAACTTAAAATTTGGAAAGGGGAGTTGATAGCATGATTGATTTGTATCCAGTGTTCAGATTATTAAATATTTAACTAATGGTTATCTGGGATAAAAATAAACCAAATGAGGTGGGTTTTTTAAATTAAACACACAAATTTAGGAAAAGAGCCTCCCCAGTTTTGTTTTTGTTTTTTTATTTGGGTATAGTTGGCACACAGTGTTACTTTAGTTTCAGGTGTGCAACATAGTGATTTGGCAAGTTTATACACTATGCTCTGCTCACTACAAGTACAGCTACCATCTGTCCCCATACATTGTTATTACAATATCATTCACTGCATTCCTTATGTTACGCCTTTTATTCTTGTGACTTATTCATTCCATAATGGGAAGGCTGTATCTCCCCCTACCCTTCACCCATTTTTCCCATCCCCATATCTCCCCTCTGGAAACCGTCAGTGTTATCTGTATTTATAAGTCCCATTATGCCTTTTGTTTGCTGATTCATTTGTTTGTTTTTTTTTTAATATTCCACATATGAGGGAAATCATATGGTATTTGTCTTTGTCTGATTTATTTCACTTAGCATAATACCCTCTATGTCCATCCACATTGTCACAAACAATATCTCATCCTTTTTAATGGCTGTGTAATAGTCCATGGTGTGTGTGTGTGTGTGTGTGTGTGTGTGTGTGTGTGTGTGCGCGCGCGCACACCTGTCTTATCCATTTGTCTACCAATGGACATTTAGGTCGCTTCCGTATCTTGGCCATTATAAATAATGCTGCAGTAAACATAGGAGTGCATATATCTTTTTGAATTAATGTATTCATTTTGGAGGGGGGATAAATATCCAAGAGTGGAATTGTTGGATCGTATGATATTTCTATTTTTAATTTTTTGAGGAACCTCCATACTATTTTCCACAGTGGCTGTATCAATTTACATTTCCCACCAACAATGCACGAAGGTTCTTTTTTCTACATACCCTTGTCAACACTTGTTATTTCTTGTCTTTTTTGCTTTAGCTGTTCTAACAAGTGTAACGTGATATTGGGGGTTTGATTTGCATTTCCCTGGTGATTAGTGATGTTGAACATCTTTTTATGTATCTGTCGGTCATCTGTCTTCTTTGGAGAAATATCTATTCAGGGCCTCTGCCCATTTTTTAATCAGGTTTTTTTTTTTTTTTTTTTTGTATTGAGTTATAGAAGCTCTTTATATATTTTAGATATTAACCCTTTATCGGATATATCATTTGCAGATGTCTTCTCCCATTCAGTAAGTTGCCTTTCTGTTTTGTTGATGATTCCTTTTGCTGTGCAAAAGCTTTTTATTTTGGTGTAGTCCCCAGTTTATTTTTGCTTTTGATTCCCATGCCTTAGGAGACCATCTAGAAAAGTGTTGTTATAGCTGATGTCAGGGAAATTAGTTAAAAATTGATCCAGTTCTTTTACATCTAACTGTCTGGTTTTCCCAGGACCATTTACTGAAAAACTGTCTTTTCCCCATTGTATATTTTTGCATCCTTTGTCATAGATTAATTAACCATATAACCATAGGTTTATTTCTGGGTTCTTTGTCCTATTCCATTGATCTGTGTGTCTGTTTTTGTGCCAGTACCATACTGTTTTGATTACTATAGCTTTGTAACATAGCTTGAAATCTGGAATTGTGATACCTCTGGATCTTTTTTTTTTCTTTCTCAAGATTGCTTTAGGCTATTTGCAGTCTTTTGTGGTTCCATACAAATTTTAGTATTGGTTCCAGTTTTGTGAAAAATACTGTTGGTATTTTGATAGGAATTGCATTGAATCTGTAGATTGCTTTGGGTAGCATGGACACTTAAACAATATTAATGCTTTCAATCCATGAGTATGGAATATCTTTCCATTTGTTTGTGTCATCTTCAGTTTCTTTCATCAGTGTTTTATGGGTTTTCAGAGTGCAAGTACTTTACCTGTTGGGTTAAGTTTATACCTAGGCATTTTAAGAGCCTCCACATTTAAATTCACAATGGGAACTCTGTACACCTAATGGGATATTATAAAAAAGATCCTAAACTAGTAGTAGAAACAGAGAGGAAGGGCCTAGATATGAGAGCTCCTCCAAAAGTGAAGTTGATGAGTGTTTAGTAAATAGAATGGAGAAGAGAAAGAGTTGAAGGCCATAGTAATAGTAATTATCTTTTACAGAGTGTTGTATGGTTTGTAGTGCTATGTAACTATAAAATGTTTGCTTGACTAACTGATGGTGATGCCATTAACCTTACTGTAGACTTGAGGAAGAAGGAAAGGTAAAGGGCCTGGAGGAGAGTAAGTAACGAGTACAAATTTGAATTCGGACATGATTTATGTTGCCAACAGTATAGAAAGTTCACAGAAATGTTTTCAAAATTCAAGAAGAATGTATCAGATACCTGCCATGTGCACAGTACTGTGATAGAAACTTTAGAGCAGTGACTCAGGCTTTGTTATAATGCATTCCAACAAAAAGTTTTTGAGCCATTAAACTAATATTTGTATATTTATAAATAGTCTGTTCTTCTGTTAATGTATTATTTACATTATGAAACATACATCAAAGAAGTTAAAATGAATAAAAGCTCTCATATCTTCTTTCCACCTTCCTGCCTTAGAAGATGTAAAGAGGCCACAGTATAGTGAGGAACACAGATGGGGTTCGTTTTTGTGAAGGCATGTCAGATATCTCTCTTTGGAGGGCGGGTGAGGGAGGCTCAGTGAAGGTGCACAGTGATGGATGCCTTTCCTCATTCCCACTTTCCCATTTCAGGCCCCCCGTGAGCAGAGCCCCACCAAGGCCAGAAAAACTCCAGACAAATAATGTTGGCAAGAAAAAGAGACCCATAGAGGTAAGGAGAACCCACTCCCCTGTGTTACCTTGTGCTTTAAAATGTATTCAGAATTCATTCTATTTCCTTCTTGTAAGACAGCCAAGTGTTGTCATTAGTTTGTAAGAAAATAAATATATTGAATAATCTTTTTTTAAGATTTCATTTTTAAGTAATCTCTACACCCAAGGTGGGGTTCAGTCCCTCAGATTGAGTCGCATGTTCTACTGACCAAGCCAGCCAGGTGCCTCTGAGTAATCTTTTTTGTTTGGTTGTAAAAACTAATTGTTAACTGTCAAGTCTGAGTTTTGGATTGATATCCTTCATTTCTTTTTATTTTTTATTTGTCTTTTTTTTTTTTAGTCTTCCGTGAATAATATTCTGAATTGAACTGTCTCTCAAAAAACTTCTAAATGTAAATATATGTGAATGACCTATGGCTTATAGAATCACAGGTGCCTTAGCAGTGTCTTAAGCTTAGTGTTTTGAATTTAGAAGTCAAAGTTTGTCCTTCATGTGATACATTCACTGGGTTCATTGAAGGGTCCTTTGAAGGCTCTACTTCCAAACAAAGAAACTTTCCACAATAATTGAGCAAGAAGGAAAGCTCTCCCAGACATTTAATTAATTCCAGTATCAGTAGCCACAAGCAAACTGTGCTGAATCAGGTCAAAAATGAGGCGTAAATCTGCAGGACAATGATTGTTGTACTCCTCCCCCCTGGGAAGCCTCACAAAGTCAAAAAAACGGACATTTTCAGTGGCAGAATTATATGCTAGAACTTTAGCATGAGTTATCATAGATGATGTACTTAGTTTTCTGTACCAGTGTCTGATGTACTATTTGGCTCCTCAAAAGTATGTCACTTGGACATAATGTATCCTGAGTTATATGTGCAGATCACATATTTTTACTAACAACACAAATCGAAATATTCTTTTGGACATAAGAAGTATCTCAGTGTTTAACACATGAACTCCTAACAACTAAAATTTTTCAAATCAGATGACCTTGTGATTCCCTTTTCCTTTTTATATATGTAGAAAAGTATGGAGTGTTTCAGCTGCCCAAAGCAGGTCTAAATTTTGTATTCAAAGATTGTAAAGCATCAAAATGCATCCTCCATTTTGACTGAAGATACCAGTGCTGTATACAAAAATAATGGTGAACATTCAGACATAAGGAATTATATAATGGTTTTATTGTTATAGGACCTTGTGTTGGAGCTTGTTTTTGGCTATCGAGGAAGAGACTGTAGGAATAACGTTCATTATTTAAATGATGGTGATGATATAATTTATCACACTGCATCCATTGGAATTCTGCACAACGTTGCTACCGGTAGGAGACCCCAATTCTCCATCTCCCACTTTTTATTTAGAATTTTGTTACTTATAATCTTAAAATTTTTGTTAAAACTACAAATAAATTACATGAGTCCAGAATGTTATTCATACTATTGAATTTTATAGTAATATTTCAAGTAACCAAATTTACAGTCTTAAGAGAGTATGATATAGCAGAAAAAGATTTCATAATGCAAAGTGCTCCTAGGTCTCTATTAGAAGTGAAGGCTTACTGTATGTTGAAATCATGTTTTATAATGAAACCATTTCTAACTTTATTTCCCCATAACCTTAACATGAAATCGATGGATTGGTGGTTGTCTCTGATAGGTAGTGATTAAAAGTAGCATGTTGGGTGAGTGGTTGCTGGAGAGTAGGGTGAAGTGGGCAGTGTTCTTACTGAGGCCTCAGAAAGCCAAGGAAGATAGTGAGAAGGCTGCTTCCCTCTGTCTCTGCTGTGTTGATACTTTTGTTTTCTTCAAGGTGAGAAAATACTTCTTGATGTTAATTTAACTGATTGGATTGCTGAAAAGCAAATAAATTCTCATAGCATCATCTGATGATGAATGACGTCATAATCCTCCTAGTGACATTCATTATTTAAGTTTGAATTTTCTTGTGTGTAATTATAAACCTCGTAAAGTCTGAAAGTCGGAAGTAAAATTAGAGACTTTTTGGCCCAAACATTTCTGGCTTTTTCCTCTGGTGGTTCATTCCGAACAGGCAAAGAATGGCTTATGTGAGTCCTAATCCCCCGTGTCTCCTCAGTATTAATCATTAATATGATTGTCCTATTTTGGTTTCCTAAAGAAAAGGATTCACCAAGATCACACAGAAATCAGTGGTGATTTTTGATTTAATAATTTTGGCCATTTAAAAAATACTTAGATAATCCTCTTTAATTGAGGCTTCACCAAAGAAAATAGAATAAGAAAAGATGATCTAGAAAGGAATGTGTAAATATACCTTCATGTTTATCCTTGTAATTTTCTTTAATTTTATGATTTGTCCTTAATCAGTTTTCTACTGATGGGGTATAGAGAGAGAGGGCAGAAGGGAGACTGGGTACCTCTCCACTTCTCATTATTTGTCCTCTCTAGTTTGGGATACATTGCTGTGTTTACAGTCTAGGAAGTTTTGCCCTATTAGCTGATCTTCGAACTTAGCCAATAGCACATATACTTGCTTGTTTGTTGTTCTCACTAAACTGTCAGCCCTGGGAAGTATGAAGCACATTTCACTTTGAAGAGAAGTTTTAAAGTATTAGATCTGGTAAATGTCATTGTTAAATTGTTTTGTGTTGCTTCACTTTTGGATGATGTAGTGTGGGTGGACTAGATCACCCTGTAATCACCCTGGGTCCTCTGTAATCTGGACCCAACCTACGCCCTATCCTCCTGACCTCATTTCCCACCTCGCCACTGTACTTAGGCAGACCCACCTTTAGTACGTCTTGCATGATCACAGGTCTAAGGTTTCTTCGCTGTAAGTCCTATTAGGTAAATCACATACCTTCTTTGATCAGAATTCTTCAGTACCTCCCCACTGACTACATAATAAATATGAAATTTAATAGGTTGGCATTCAAAATCCTCTATCATTCTAGTTCCAATTTGCCTTTCCAACCATATCTCTCACATTTATCCTTGACCCTACATTTCAGCCAAATGAACCATATACATGCATACTTAGTACTTTCCTGTCTTTGTACCTTTGCTTAAAGTATTCCTCTACCTAGATTGCCCTTCCCCACCCACCTTCACTTTAACAAAATCTGTCTTGTCAGTCCAAGAGTGCCATATGCCCATGATAAGAAGAATCTTTTCTGCTATGAATTCCCAGAGCAGGCCCCTTCACTCTCTTGTGGTGCTTGATGTCTTTAACCTCATGTTAACTTTCAGGACTCTATCCCTTTAAAGATTTGGGTTATTTTTCCATCCTCATGATAACGTGCACATTCAGTTCTCAAAAAATACGTATTAAGTTAAACAGAGCAATTTTTTATTGTTCTAGATAAGTGCATTTGGCTGTTATGTCTTAAGGTTTTCTCAATTTTTTTTTATAGGGACTCAGAGTTTTTATCAGGAACATAATGATGATATACTGTGCCTCACTGTAAATCAGCACCCCAAATTTATCAACGTAGTGGCAACGGGCCAAGTAGGTATGTTTCTGTATTTTAAAAAGAAACAGTTTAAGTAATTGTATTGTTCAAATTAATTCAGTATCCTAGGGAAAAAATATATATATATTTGGGTATTGTTGAAAATGCGTTTGTATATAAAACACATACCTAGGGGCGCCTGGGTGGCTCAGTCGTTTGAGCATCTGACTTTGGCTCAGGTCATGATCTCATGGTTTGTGGGTTCGAGCCCCGCATCAGGCTCTGTGCTGACAGTTCAGAGCCAGGAGCCTGCTTCAGATTCTGTGTCTCCTTCTCTGTCTGCCCCTCCCTCGCTCATGCTCTTGTCTCTCTCTGTGTCTCAAATGTAAATAAATGTTTAAAAAAAAAAAAAACAAAAAAAAACATGCACCCAGTTTTACCATATGATTTGCTTCCAGGTATCTTTCTCTCGCTTTGGTTATCTTATTGGTTCAGACAGTTTAGAATTAAGAATAAACTATTTTATGGTGATTGCAGTAGTTGGATTTAGTCCTTTAGCAGATATTCCTAATTGGCAGAAAGGTTTAAGTTAGCATATAAAGCAAAAAGAATTTGGAGAGGAAATTGTAAATAAAGGGGGAGCCAAAAAGTAACCAGACTGACGGGCAGAATGTCTGTGGCAACTAGGACTGAGCTAGGAAGGAGAGAAAAGCTCTGTCTGTTGTCTGTTCCATGCTGCTAAATCCTTCTGCCTTTTTCTTTTCTTTGGCATTGATTTAAGTTGCCAGCTGTTTTAAAAACCACTTGTCTTGCTGTCTTCTTTTAACCCTTTAGAAAACTTAAAGGATGAGAGGATAGCGGGTCTAATTAGAACAAATACATCTACCAACCAGTGATCACTGTGAACACCACATCATAGATTTGGTCAGTTGAAGCTTCATAAGCTTGGTGTACTTTGTAAAAATGATCGATGTCATTGGGCTTGTTGGATCTTGGTGGGCCTCCGTTGCTAAGCCAACTCTCCAGGTGTCTTTTTCTCCTTGGATAGAATAATTTATGCTTTTAATATCTTCATTTTTCATACAAGTACTAAATTGATCAGTCAGAAACTCGATCTCTGGGTTACAGAGTTCTACAGTTGTACCACAAAGGTGCTTGTGATCTTCCTTTCTGTAAATTTTTCTATTTTTAACAAGAAGTAGACTGATCTTCATGCATTACACACAAAGATTCTAATATTTGAGTATAAATAGGTCTAGGTCCTTTTTTAAAAATGAGTCTTATTTTTACTCTGAAAAAAATGAGATCATGTTACCATTTTGGTTATAAAAGGGCCTATTCAGTGCCTCTTGACATATAGTTATTGTTCAGTTAATTTTTTTGAGTAGATTCATTTATTCAACAAACTTATTGAGCACATGCCATGCACAAAGTATTATTCTAGGTGCTAGGGATATAAGCCTACCAAAAAAAGATAATATCTCTATGTTAATGGAATTTATATACGGTGAATAGAATTGTAGAAGATACGGTTCTTCCATTTCCCAACTTTGCTTTTTTTTTCTTTCCCCGTCTCTCTCTTTGTTAAGCAACTTTGCTTTTAACATATTAGTGCCGCAGTTTTGTCTTTTAAGAAATCTTGTAGTCACAAATGTAATCTTTCATTAAAATTGACCCTCTTCTCCTTTTCCTTTTTTTATTGAGTTATAATTGACATAGAACATCGTATAGGCGTACAACTTAATAATTCAGTATTTGTGTCTGTTCCTTTTATTTCGAAAAGTGACACTGTAGGGAAATGTAAAATGGCTAATTATCTTCCAAGTCAAAGTCCAGGCACTACAGAGGTGAATTTTAGATCATATATGCAGTCCTGTGCCTTGCCCCACTGTACCCTTACACAGAATGGATACAGAAATTTTTTTACTGATGACTAATGGCACGTAGGATAGACTTGAGAGACCACCAACGAGTGAGGGACTTTTTCTTTTCTGAACCCCCAGAGTTGAGTCAGTAGTAACTTTGACTGCCAAGCTTGTATCATACCTGCAAGGCACAAACAGTCTAAAATGTTTATGGCTCTCTTTGTTAAAAATTGTTTAGGTCAGAGGGGAAATATTTGCTTTTGTGGTATTTTAGCCAGTTACATTCAAACTTTTTTTTTTCTTTACCTTTGTCCCTTGGCTGGAATCTTGGACTCTCAGGGCCAAGCAGAGGTGCATTAAAACTCCAGTCTGTTACAGGGCATTTTGTAAACCAAAATAAGAGTTGTATTATTTAAAACATGTCATTATATTTAAATTGTTAAAATTTCATGTGACTCTTTAAATAGAAAGAAAAAAAAGTTTTTATCCAGTAATTGGAAGGTCATATACGTGAAATGTTAATATATGTGTATGATTGAAATGAATGGCTTCACGTACAGTCTACTCAATTTAACATCATAAAACTAATTTTGTATATGACCATTTGTGATTTATATAAAAATTATTTTATAATTAATTTTTAAAGTATTTTAATAAGTATACTTAAGAATGTACTCAATAAAAATATTTTTAAGTATTTATGTTACTTATGGACAGTTGTTTTTCTGCTGTTTTTCCATTGTAGGTGATTTAGCAGACATGTCAGGTAAGGAAAATTCGGCATTTTCTGTTTTAGTTATATTGTTTAGTATTGGTAGTCCAAATTTTTATTGAGTAATAAGATACTTGAACATATTTTGAATTTTTTTAATGAAAAATCTATTCTTTTAATGTCATGATACTGAGCTCATTCGGCAGTAACAATGATAATTATTTTTAAAACTAATATATTTTGACCTTTTTAGTGTCCAGCACAATTGTAAGCACTTTCTGTGTTATTACCTGTGTAATCACTGCAAGGATCCTCCACGGTAGCTATTAACTTGCCAACATCATGTAGCTGCTGAGCGTGCAGCTGGGGGAAGGGCGCCTGGGCGGCTCAGTCAGTTAAGTTTCCGACTTCGGCTCAGGTCATGATCTCCTGGTTTGTGAGTTCAAGCCCTGAGTCAGGCTCTGAGCTAATAGCTCAGAGCCTGGAGCCTGCTTTGGATTCTGTGTCTCCCTCTCTCTCTGCCCCTTCCCTGCTTGCACTCTGTCTCTCTCTCAAAAATAAAAATTAAAAAATAATTTTTTTTTCTTAAAGTGCAGCTGGGGGTAAAAGTAATCTTAAATGTGAATCAGTAGGTTGTATTGCCTAAAAGTGAAATTTTTTAATTGCTATTTTTATATGTCCAATAATTGCACATATTGTATCAACAGATCACTTAAAGATTTAGAAATAGCTTTCTATTACTGATCTTGACCATAGCTTTGTGAATCTAAAAAGCTACTGGATAATGTGTGTCCATTGTTTTGACATATTTACTAGGCTTTTAAAATTTCCTTTTCAGTTTACATAGGAAAAATAGCAGTTTGGTAGGAAAATATGTCATGATCTGTGTCTGTTTCCCTTTTCTCCAGGGTAAAGCAGCATTCTGTGATTTGACTGTTAAACTACAAATGTATCCAACACAACAGGCAATATTTTTGCTCTCTTGGTTACATTCAAGAGCAGGAGTTGGCAAACCAGAGCCCTTGGGCCAAACCTACCTGTTTTTGTATAACCCATGAGCTAAATATAGTTTTTACTAAGTTAAATAGTTAG
The DNA here is from genome assembly GCF_024362965.1 of Panthera pardus. NCBI lineage: Eukaryota > Metazoa > Chordata > Mammalia > Carnivora > Felidae > Panthera > Panthera pardus. The sequence goes on along the minus strand of NW_026526810.1, from coordinate 124,057,568 downwards.
AAAAAATCAAAAGAAAATTTCACAGCATATGAATATTATATGAAGTTCAGATTTCAGTATCCAGAGATAGAGTGTTGGACACAGCCAGGCTCATTCGGTTACATATTGTTTGTGGCAGATTTTGTGCTACAGCGGCCTTGAGTAGCTGCAACAGAGACCTCACGTGACCCTCTGGTTGCTTTGCACAGCTGTTTGGCACACTGGAGATGCAGTGATGCTGTCATAACTTGACAGGTTTTGAGCTAACCCACAATTAATTTTGTTATTTAAGCAATGTATATCCATCATGTCGAAACAAGGCAAAAAAAAAGGAAAGTGGACTTTGTCACACTTCCAAGGCACAGTGAAATGTGGATTATATTGTTATCAAATTATATGGTAAATTCGACACGATAGCTGTGCTAAAATAATACAATATATTACATTTTCACACTAAACTTGACAAAAGTATTCCCAGTTCATGGGAAGCCCAAGAGTCAGAAAAATTAGAAAATGTAAAAGAATATTTGTGTGAGTATCTCATCACAACAGAATTTCTTCACAGAAATAAAAAATAAAATGAGGCTGCAACCAAGTTTTCTGAATGTTTCATTAGTTAATCAAGAAGAATTTACTGTGAGTTAATTAAATCATGTTTGATTGCAGCAAACATATGTCCAGAGAAAATAAACTTGTTTAAACCCATCAGCTTTTTGGCAAAACCTATTGCTAAAAGAGTTGAGGATGTTGGGAACAGCATCAGTAGCCAATTAACAAGACCCTAAAAAAAGCAAATAATTCTGAATGGTTTCCCTTGGCTCTTCATGGATTGACAGTTGTTGCCAGTTGCTTATTTGAGGCAATCACTGCCAACTTTGAAGTGACTGAAGAGTTGGCCTCTAGGACTAGTCTTCATGGAACAACTACGAAAGATAGTATTTTCAGAGAAGTTAAGAAAACATTAATTCAGTACAGTCTGAAGTGGAATCTGCTAAGATATGTGCCAACTGATGGTGGTAAAAATATATGTGGAGCTGGAGCAGAAAAAGGGTTAATGGGTTAATAAGTTTACAAAACTGGTGAAAATTTAAGGTGTTTAAAGCCTATGATTCATTGTGCCTGTTCGTCATCAGCTAGTTTGTGGAAAACATAGCAGTGTATCATGTGTTATTGACAACCTCACTTTGTCTTTGAGAGTCAACAGTTAACTTCATTTGTTCTCATAGAATTAGCCATCATCAGTTCCATGAATTCATGTTAGAAACAGAAGCTGAGTGTCCTAACTCACCCAGTGGTTTAGCAGTAGTAGCTTTATTGCGGTTTTTGGAGCTCAGAGCCAAGGCTGAAATTTCTCTGAATGAGAAAAGTACTGCCGTCAATGTCTATTATGGAAAACGTAATGGCCTTAGAAATTAGTTTTTGCTGCAGACTTGATCGTGTTTCTTAATGAATTCCACCTGAAATTACAAGGCAACTACAGTTACAGTAACAGCCTAAAATTACAGTTAAGGTGAAATTCTACAGTCAGGTCATTGATGGCCACTGATGTTGAATCACAAGTAACATCAGACTGCATGATACACTTCTCATGGTGCCAAACATTAAACCAAGTGAGAATCCCACTTGCCGCAAATGTATTTTCTGCTCTCAGACTGCAGTTCCAGCAGCACTTTTCAGATCTTGATGCAAGTGAGAAGGAAATTTCCACATTTCAAAACTCATTTGAACTGAAGTTGAAGAACTCCATGTAGGGTTCAGTTCATGGTGATTACTCTGCAATGGAAAACATGCTAAAAAGGCAGATATAAAAACAACACTCTAACTGAATCCTCTAAATGCCTTCCACGTGATTAATATGCTCAGTTAAGATCTTGTACTTTTGGGGACGCCTGGGTGGCTCAGTTGGTTGAGCGGCCGAACTTCGGTTCAGGTCATGATCTCGCGGTCCGTGAGTTCGAGCCCCGCGTCGGGCTCTGTGCTGGCAGCTCAGAGCCTGGAGCCTGTTTCAGATTCTGTGTCTCCCTCTCTCTGACCCTCCCCCGTTCATGCTCTGTCTCTCTCTGTCTCAAAAATAAATAAACGTTAAAAAAAAAAAAAAAAAAAGATCTTGTACTTTTGGATCAATATTTGAATTTGTCAGTAACTATCTACATGAGACATTTTCAAAGTTGAAATATGTAAAATTTTTACAGGCAAACATTTGCAATTGATCTTGATGAGAAAGAACTCTCAATTGGAAGCTTACCTTGTTATCGCCAAAGAATTTTCCTCTTCTCATAGTGGATCTTTATTATAAAAAATTTCACTCTCCAGGCGCCTGGGTGGCTCAGTCAGTTGAATGTCCGACTCTTGATTTCGGCTCAAGTCACGATCCCAGGGCCATGGGATGGAGCCCCGTGTCGGTCTTTGTGCTGAGCTTAGAGCCTGCTTGGGATTCATTCATTCATTCATTCATTCATTCTCTCTCTCCCTCCCTCTCCCCTGCTCATGCTCTCTCTCTAAAATTAAAAAAAAAAAAAAAATCACTCCGTGATTTTCATCAATAAAAATGTAATGGAAATTTTTCTCTCATTAGATAAGTACCTGCATAATATCTTCAATTTTGTGGTTTATCTGACCCTTGACAGAAAAGTTTGCAGCCTCCAGCTCTAGAGGGAGAGAGGCAATAAATAAGTAAACTTTTTAAAAACTTTTTTAATTTTTTCAAAAAAAAATTAAAATATTTTTATTTATATTTAAGTAATCTTTATACCCACTGTGGGCCTCGAACTCGCAACCCCAAGATCAAGAGCTGTACATGCCTCTGACCGAGCCAGTCAGGCACTCCAATAAGTAAACTTCTGAAACTAACATGACCTGAGATGGTGATATGATAAAAACAATAGGATGATGTCAGTAAAACTAGATGTTTGTTTTCTTGATGTGGTAACATTCAGCTGGGCCAAGAATGAGAACAAAAAAAATGACAGCTGAGGGATGAACTGGGGGACTCCAGGCTGAGGCTGTTTTGGGGAGTCCCAAGACCCACCCATACATTCAGTGATTCACTAGTAGGCATCCCGGGGCCCAGAGATTGTTAGGGCTATAGTTTCTTAGAGTAATCTGCAAGGGAAAAAGACACACTGGGTGAAGTTTAGACGCTGCAGGATCATAGGTGCAGTGTTTTGCCCAGGGACACCCACTTAAGCCTGAGAGTCCAGGCCTTTTGGGGTGGAAGGGCTGGTCGCATAGGCACAGATCAGCCACAACTACTGAAATACCAGAAGAAAGCAGGTGTTCAGTACACCAGGTAGACAAAACAGCCTTATTAACATAGGGACCATTTCAGAAGTTCTCACACACTTGCAAGCAGGCCCTTCTAATGATAGCAACTTCAGGCTTGTTTATGTCAACTCTTTACTGTGCAAGCCTTAAATCAAGAAACAGGAAGGTGAGTGTGGAGGAGTAAGGCCTCTAAGATGAACTTGGAGAAGGAGAAGGGGGTTAGGAATCAGGTGCATGGGGCTTTGTGCATGGGGCTTTGCAGGTCATGGAGAGGAGTTTGGATTCGCGCTAAGTGCAGAATTCTTCATGGAGAGTGTTAAGGGAGTGAGTTGATCTCATTTATGCTTTGAGAAAATCACTCTGCACTATTAAGGATGCAGAGGAGAAAGAGAAGTAATCAGAAAGTTGGGAGGCTGTTATAATAGTCCACGCAAAAGACATTTTTAACTGAGGTGGCAGGAATGAAAATGGAGAGAACGCTAGACAAATACAGAATGTATTTTGGAGGGAAAGCCAGTGGTCCATTCTGATGAATTGGATGTGAGGGCATGACAGAAAGTGAGGAATCAAGGCTGTTAATTTTTTGCTGGAGCGGCTGGCTCACTGAGACGGGAGAATACTTGCAGAGAGACAGTTGAGCAGGAAGAAATGCAGAGACCTGAGGATTAAAGGGAATGCAAGAAGACTGGTAGGTTTGGGGGTGAGAAAATAAGCTCGTGTCTGGTAGCTTCTATGTTGTTCATTTCATCAGCTGAGGGTGAGGAGGTGACAAAGAAGGTGGAGGATAAAGTTTTGAAATGGTCAGTTTGGGATGTGGGAGAGTGAATACATAATAGAAAATACATAATTACCCTTTGAATCCATTAGACGTTTTGTGAGTGGACACTAAGGGGACATCTTCTCTGTCTGACAAAGCCTGCCTAAGACAGTGGTAAGAATTTGACATTTTTGATCCTTAAGGCAATTCAAAGGGAGAATTCTCTGTACCCCCAAACCCCCATTTGTAGTTACTGTTTGTCACAATGGTTAGTTGTCCATCAAGTGACTTTAAGGATCTTCCGTGTTGTCCTGTATGACAGAAAATCAGGAAATACATTCATCCTAAGGTTGGTTGCATTCATGGTCACAAAAGGGCTACCAGTACCAGTTAGAACTACATGCTTCTTTGCTTTCATCTAGTTGGGAAGCAGATAAAAACCCTTTTTCAGAACCATGAGCTTAAAAGTCCTTCCGTTTAGCCTGACTGAGTCATTTTAAGACACAAACCAAACCCCAGACTAAGAAGACCTGGGGAGTACCATGTGCTGATTGGCTCAAATCTGGGTTACTGAACTAAATCACTGCTGCTGGGGGCAGAGAGTGGGGAGTGTGAGTGTGGGTGGCTGGGGGTTCGGGGAAGTCATCACAGCAGGCTTAGGCTGATGAACTGAGCAAGCAGGGTCTCTCCCTGAATCACTTGCTCTACATAAGGGAGGGGGGGATTCCTGAATAAAAGCATAACTTTATTAAGAAGGAAGGAGGTAATGGATAGTGGGTATGCTGCAAGGAGTTGTCCCCTGCGGAAATTAAAGAGTGAGATACAGTTGGTACACTTAATGGCCCGTATTAAAATTTTGTTAAAAATACAGTTTTTATAATACTACACCAAAGGCCAAGTAGAGGATGGAGAAGGAATATCCTTTAAAACTTTGGTTCTTATAAGATCCAACTAGTAGTTGGAAGAGACCCTTGTGGCATCTCTATACTGGAGAGTAAGAGTCAGGAATGCTTATAAAGTCAGTGGGATCGGGGCGCCTGGGTGGCTCAGTCGGTTGAGTGTCTGACTTCGGCTCAGGTCATGATCTTGTGGTTCACAAGTTTGAGCCCCACATTAGGCTGTCTACTGTCAACATGGAGCCCACTTCAGATCCTCTATCCCCCTCTGCCTTTTCCCAGCTTGTGCCGTCTCTCTCGCTCTTTCTCTCTTAAAAATGAATGAACATTAAAAAACAATAAAGTCAGTGGGATTGATTTTCCAGAGACAGCTTGATATGATGGAAGGAGCACGCACAGAACCTGGATTCCGAGGACAGCACACTGAAGTGCGTGTGACTTCGGGCCTGGCTGACTTCATAGGAAAACACACCTGCCTAGTAGTGGAGCTTTGATGTGTCTCCTGTTACAGACCTAGCCCGTGACAGGCACCCGTCAGCTGGTGGCATGTAGGAAGGGAAAGAGAAGAGTGTCTGTGTTACTCCAGCATCGTGAATGACCCTTTTTGAATCATAGAAAATCAACTGTAATGAACATAATTTAATCTTTCTTTAGTAAGTTAGAAAAGCCTTGAAAATTTGTAGTGATTGGGGCGCCTGGGTAGCTCAGTCAGTTAAGCATCTGACTCCTGATTTTGGCTCAGGTCATGATCTCACGTTTCATGAGTTCGAGCCCAACATCGGCCTCTCTGCTGACAGTGTGGAGCCTGCTTGGGGCTTCTCTCTCCCTCTCTCTCTCTGCTCTCTCTCTCTCTCAAAATAAACTTAAAAAATTTTTTTGCAGTGATTTAAATCTTAAATACTGTCACTGAAGGAAGTTTAGAACAGTCTAAATATGTAGCAGTCCCATGTCATGGTCATACCTGAATGTTGTAAAACATAAATTTCAGGTATACTGTCGTTACCATCTCATTTAACTTTTTATGAAAGCCTGAAAAGCTCAGTAATTCAACTTTCTTAAGATTACTTGCTATTTAATTTTTAGATAAATAAAAGTATTTGTAGTTTTGACATATTAAATTTGGAGGCAAAACTGAATGATGTTTCTTAAAAATCCATTATCTGCCTCATCACATTTAGGCAAATAAAGTCTGTGGATTGCCCCCAGGTGCTTTTTGTAAACATATACAAATGTTTGAGGGCACCTGTGTGGCTCAGTCAGTTAAGCATCCAATTCTTGGTTTTGACTCAGGTCATGGTCTCATGTCCCTGGGTTCAAGCCCCGCATCGGGCTCCACGCTGACAGCATGGAGCCTGTTTGGGATCCTTTCTCTCCCCTTGTCTCTTCCCTTCCCCCACACTTGTGCTCTCTCTCTCACCCTCCCTCCTTCAAAAGTAAATACACTTAAATAAATAAGTTTCTATATTATAGATGACCTATATAATATTTATTACTGGCAAAAAATTATAGACTGATCTAGTATATATTTACACTTTAAATCTAAGCCACCTAACATTATTCGTTGACATTAAGTTTACCAGTCCCTCATATCCTTTGACTTCTATTGAATAAAGAACATACTAACTTTTGGTCCAGTACTTAAATTATTGTGCTCAATTTTTCACACATAAATACCATATGTTACTACATGGAAAACTGTTCCCATACAGTTTTGATTTTTTACAGTTACATCTTTGAACAGGTTTTACTTCATGACCTCCAGTCGCTGGTTTACTATATTGTAATTACTTTGAAGGACTGACAGATTAATCATTGTATGCTATAAATTGTAGATTGTATACAACATAGTTTAAATTTATCAGAATGTTTTCTTTAGAGACCAAAATGTCTTTCTTCATCAAAAGATACCAAGACAGCTTATCTTATTAAACTGTCTCTGGGCACCTTGGTGGCTGCAGTCAGTTAAGGGTCTGACTCTTGATTTTGGCTCAGGTCATGATCTCATGGTTATGAGATTGAGCCCTGCTCCAGGCTCTTGCTGAGTGTGGAACCTGCTTGAGATTCTCTTCTTCCCCCCCTTTCTGTCCCTCCGCTGTGTGCTCTCTCTTTCTCAAAAATAAATAAATAAAAATGTCTCTATTTTTGCATTATTTGTAGCGGATTTATAGTTTGAAACAAACCCACTCTCGTATTTCAATTCTTTTACTAAAAGTACTTATGTTCTAAGACTGAATTAGCTGCTGAAAATGAATACATTTTTATGGGCTGCAGTTCATGAAGAAAGGACAATACAAATCCCTGATTTTTAAGTTAGAAAATACAGAGAACTGGGAAAATTTTTTAAGCAGCAGAAATGGGCTACACAAGATGAATAACAACAAATACAATTTTTTTATAAAGATTAGCAGTTTGGGGACACCTAGTTGGCTCAGTCAGAAGAGTATGCGACTCTTGATCTTTGAGTCATGAGTTTAAGCCCCACGTTGGGTGTAGACCCTACTAAATTTTTTTTTTTTACTTTTTAAAAAAAATCTAAATAAATAAAACAGATTAGCAGTTTGGGGGCACCTGGTGGCTCAGTTTTGTAAGCAAGCATCTAGCTTCAATTGGATCATGATCTTACAGTTCTTGGGTTCAAGCCCCACATTGGGCTCTCTGCTGTCAGTGCAGAGCCTGCTTTAGATCCCCTGTCTCCCTCTCTCTGTGCCCCTCCTCCATGTGTGTACTCTCTCTCTCAAAAATAAACCTTAAAAAAAAAAAAACAGTTTTATTTCTTCCCTGAAATCTTGTTTAAAAAACAAAAATTGGCACCTGGGTGGCTCAGTCTTGGTTAAGCGTCCAACTTTAGCTCAGGTCATGATTTCACAGTTTGTGAGTCCGAGCCCCGGGTCGGGCTCTGTGCTGTCAGGGCAGAGCCTGGAGCCTGCTTTGGATCCTCTGTACCTCTCTCTCTCTCTCTGCCCCTCCTCCACTTGTGCTCTCTTTCTGTCTCTCAAAAATAAATTTAAAAAATTAAAAAATAAAAAAACACTGTTTTATAAAGTGATGTGAACTTGGCTTTTTACCAGATATCTGTCTATATGGTTGAAGATTTCTTTTGAGATCTATTCACATGGTGTCCTTCCTACCTGTTGCCTTTCTCAGTTTGTGTTTGCTTTTCATCTCCCCTTCAGATGAGATACTGAGTAACAGTAACTAATGTTCAGAACTAATGTTCAGATAGCAGATAACTGAATATACTCTGATATTTAATTATTGTGTAATATTTGTACATTTCTCCACATAATTATATAAAGATTTAACAAGTATCTAAGACGTGTATTTCTGAATAATTTAAAGTTTGTGATTGCCTAATTTTCTTGTATAAATGTTATTTTCTCCAAAATGCAGTGTGAACTGTAGCCTGAAGAAGTATTCTGTATTTTTGCCTTTCCTTCCTCTTTCCTTTTCTTTCTTTCTTTTATTATTTTTTTAAATCGAGGTACAGTTGACACACGATGTTACATGAGTTCCAGGTGTACAACATCGTGATTGGACAAGTTTCCATGTTCTGCTGTGCTCACCGTGGGTGTCGCTACCATTCATCCCCATGCGATGTCATTCCAGTCCCATTGACTGTATTCCCTATGCTGTGCCTTTTATCCCATGACTTATTCATAACTGGAAGTCTGTATCTCCCACTGCCTTTCACCCATTTTGTCCATCCCCCTCCGCCCTCCCCTCTGGCCACCATCAGTTCTCTGTATTTGTGAATCTGTTTCTTTTTTCATTTAGTCTTGGTTTTGAGCTATTTTTTATTAAGTACACAGTCATTCTTTGGTACATACTTTTCCGTGTTTCAGAAAGTATGCGTCAGCCGTAGAAATGGAAACATCTGTAACAGGTATATTACAACTTTTGGATTTTATCATTATTTAGCTACGGCTCCTTCTATCCACATCTGGGATGCAATGAACAAGCAGACTTTATCTATACTGAGATGCTACCATTCGAAGGGAGTGTGTTCAGTCAGCTTCAGTGCTACCGGCAAACTCTTGCTGTCTGTGGGGCTGGACCCAGAACATACGATTACCATTTGGAGATGGCAGGAAGGTAGGGTTCTTTTTTCTTGGTGATTTTTAAAACTAAGAATACCAGGGTGATATGAACTCTGTTTCGTATTTGCTTTAACTTAGTGATTGAAATCATTCTTCATTTCAGCCCTGCCACACACACAGTACACAGCTGGTATCACTCACTGTATGTTGCACTTTAAAAACTCAGTGAAAGAAGCTCACGAAATAGAAACATATGCAAGTTACTAATACTATACATAATCCACTGCTCTTTCAGTAAGAAACCATATATAAGTCTCCTTGTTAATTCTTATTTGCTTGGTCATGGAGGGTGTTAAGAACGGAAATGAAATCCCAAGTGATAATGAAAGATGAACAGGATAATATTGCTTACCATACTTTAGATAAAACTTTCCAGTTACGTGGCTGCTACAAAAAGTGAAGTTCACAGAGCTACATAGGAGAAAGTAAGATGTGATTTCTAAAATCTAGAATGGCCCTTCAATGATGATAAAGCTCCCATTAATACACATGTCACTTGAGAAAGTATGTAAAAAGGACCTTCTCCGCCCGTAATCGTCTGTCATCTGGCGGCTAGGTAGCGATGCAGAGGACACGCACAAGTATTTGTTTTTTGAACGATATATTTTGAGTAGCTGTTCGATCTGGCAAAAACTATCTTAGTTCTTCTGCTAACTCAGGTAACTTTGTTGTCTCTTTTTATCAGGTGCCAAAATCGCCAGCAGAGCCGGTCACAACCGACGCATTTTTGTGGCAGAATTCCGACCAGATTCAGATTCCCAGTTTGTCTCTGTGGGAGTCAAACATGTGAAGTTCTGGACACTGGCGGGAAGGGCTCTTCTTAGCAAAAAAGGGCTCGTGAGCACCCTGGAGGATGCCCGGATGCAGACCATGCTTGCTGTGGCGTTTGGTGCAGTATGTCTCTTAAACCACGTGTGCTTGTGGAACTCTGAATCACGGCAGTTGGACTGCTTTGAATTTTCTTGCTTCAGACACATAAGCCACATTCGTGTTGTCTTGTGGCACCGTGACCCACTAACCATTCCATATGTCCCAGTCCTGCATGTATTCCACCTTTCAAAATCTGATACTTTCAGAAATCAGGGAGTAGGAAAGAAAATTAATGAGGGAGAAGGATTATAATGAAACATTTCAGTCCTTGGGCCACTGCCAGCCATTCTCAAAAGCCTTCGTTAATTTTCTAATTGTCACCCTAAGTCCCCTAAAATTTCTATCCTTCTAGTAGTTCCTCATAATCCTAAAAATTTGTCAGAATGAAGAAAGATGAATCAAGAAATGAAATTTTTCTAGTGTTTAAGGTGGTACCTGAGTTTAGGATTTCTTTTGCTCTCTATCAGCTTAACTCGCTGCTTATCACATAGTTGGAAGTGCTCTGGGCCAGTGCAGCTCTTTCAGAGTAGGAAGGAGAGCAAGATTCCCAGTCTTCACAGAGTGTTCCAGAGCCGTCCCCGCCCCCACATCCCATTGGGCTTGTGGTTTACAATCCACATCTCTAATACCCTGAGCCCTGGCCACACTTTTTAAATCCTTTGGTACATCAAAAACCTTGGTGGATCTCTGTACTAAAGTGTTTATGGGGCTGGGAATGTAATGCACAAAGAAAATTATACTTTTAGAACCTTTAAGCACATGATTTTAACAAAAAGATCATTGAAAATGTTGGTCATACCATGTCAAACTTCCGTTAAACATTTTGGGGATTCATAATATAAGATGGGTAGGGTAGTTCCTTTCCAGAAGAAAAACCCACACATTCAAATGCTTCTGGCATTTAATTTGCCTGTGTTGACTTAACTTGTTTCATGTATAAAATTCCTTATGTACCCAGTTGCCTATTCCCAATAGAAAATAAACTTGAAGACTAAAATATTAGTCCTGATTGACTTCCGGTTAAAGCAGCAGTGAAATCAGAATGTTTTGTTACATAGCAAGATGGACTGATGTTCAGTTTAGGACTGTTTGAACACCCTCCATGCCTAGGGTTACAAAAAAAAAAAAAAAAAAAAAAAAAAGCAAGGGAAGTAAAATCTTGGTTTCTACACCTAGAGCATTTACATTCTGATTGAAGATAAGGCATGAATTAATGATGCTCCTAGATGACAAGTATAATTATCGTTATCCAAATAGGTACAGAGAATATGCATGACTGCATATTCAAAGTAACATTAAATTGCTGTAGGCAGGGGCGCCTAGAGCATGCGACTCTCGATCTCTAGGTTGTGAGATTACTTTAAAAAAATTGTAGGGAAATTAAACATAGAAACTATGTTGTTGTCAGAAAGATTAAAGAAAATGTTTTGTTGTAATTCAAAATCTTACTTTCCTATTAGTTCTTTCCATATCGTTTTTGTTGAAAGATCTTGGACCAGTTGCTCTGAAAGTGAAACTAAAATGGATGAAAATAGCACATGATGCAGAATGTAATTTCTCCAGTTTCCGCATAAATGAACTCTATCAGGATTGCATTCTCAAAGTGATCTAAAGCACTATTACTTTGGGCACCTTATCAAATTTATCTTATGTTGTATTGCAGAAATGCACTGATTTTTGCCGTTTTGATTTTAAGAAATCATGGCAAATGTTAATTTCATATATAACCTCATGAATTAGTGAAATTTAAAAAACTCGTACAACATTGCTATAAGTTGTGTACGTAGTTTTACTTTCTGTGGCAAAATACTTTATCAAAACTAGTGAAATGTTATTTTCACTTCCTGTTCCTACTCTTTTTTTTCACTCTCAGTTACTGATGACCTCAAGTTATTTCTCAGGCAGCTGGAGGGAAGCAGCCTAAAGGGACGATGTAAACCAGAATTCTAAAATTTTGCATTGGAGGGAAACTTGGTGCCTGAACTCCCTCGTTTTACACATGAAAAAGCTGATCATCCTGGAGATTAAAAAACCTCACCGAAGGTTATTCCAGCAAATAAGCAACAGAATAGACTAAAAGGCCCTGACAAAACTAAACCTCAAGTTCAGACCTGAACCCGGCTGCCGGGTCCATGGTTTCTCCCACTGTATCATGTTCTTTGTATCTGAGAAGGTGAGGTAGGCCACACTTATGGTAGAGAATTGCGTCTGTTTCAACTCTATTTGAACTTTTGATGAGTTTGTCTCCCCCTTCCCCGCTCCTTTTCAGAATAACTTGACGTTTACAGGTACCATCAGTGGAGATGTCTGTGTGTGGAAAGATCACATATTGTGTAGGACCGTGGCCAGAGCTCACAACGGGCCTGTGTTTGCCATGTTCACCACACTGCGAGACGGACTTATTGTGACCGGAGGCAAGGAAAGGCCGTGAGTCCTGTTCCCACAGCCTTACCACACGTTCATGCACTGGGGGCTGCCTGCAGTTTGCAGTGAATTATTCTAGTTATTTCTAGACTACACGGATCATCCTCTCTGACCTTCTTCCTCATGTGCTTTGCCTTTATTGCCTTTTATGTGCCTTCCTGTTGACTCTTAATTTCTTGTCTTAAGTCACTTCTGATTTATTTCACAGTGTAAAGACACCTTAACCCCAACAGTTGGGGCGATAGCTTATTTCTCTGAGGTATGGTTTAGGTGGTTATCGTGTAGGCAGAGAACTGATTTCCCTCATGTCTGTATGCCTGGATAAGTATTTGCTGGGGAAGAAGTGACCCATGGGAGAATCTTTGCCCTCAAACCCAGGACGTATCTTGACTGCCTGCTCTCTCCTTTTTGGCCCAAACAGACACTGAGGGGTAAGGTGCATACAGCTGGCAGCCTCAGAAAGGTGTGAGGACACTAGAAACAAACTGCCTTGTTTGCTTTTGCTTGAGGCAATCTCGTTACATAAAATACTTGTTACATAAAATTGTGTAAAACAGCCTTCAAAATTTAAGTCTAACGAAAGACGTTTTTCTGAGTGATTTGAAAACCTCCCAGAAGAAGCCAGATACTAATGGATTTTCTGCCAACATACTCCTATTCTTGTTAAAATGTAGTGTTTGCGGGGCCAGGAAGCACGCACATGTCCATCCAGGATGAGGGAACCCACCTCATCAAACACCAGTGCAGCGGCTTTTGTGTTTCACAAAAACGAACCCCGTATTGTGGTCCTGGGTGTGCTTTTCTCCTAAGACAAGCAATTCATCTAACAGAAAATAAAGGAATACATTTTTCAGTTCTCCCAAGAGAAAAACCATAAATGGGCTATGTTTTCTCTTTTCTGTCTTACCCTGACGCTGGTGTTTCCCACACGCCTTCTGTTCAGCACACCTCTGCCCATTAGTAGCCTGCTGGATGGTTTCAGTGGGTATTTTAACAATGATACGAAGGAAAGCGCACCCCTTTTGGCCATTAAAGATCTCTTCTATAGCTTAGCACCTCTAATCCTGTTATCTAGCCTTACGTTTCCATTGTCATTTTAACATTAAACATCATTCTGCACATTTCCTTAATCAAGAGGATACATTATATGGGGGCGGGGGGATGTGGAGAACTAAGGAAGATTACACTCATGTCAGAAAAATGAATTTTCATCAGGTAAAATTTGCTTCAACTGAATGGCTCAAATACAGTGTATCTTAAAGTTGCCACAGAAAGTTTAGAGACTACAAAAAGTGAATATCGGGCTCCCCCCCCCTTTTTTTTTTTTTACTGTTCTGCTTGTATAATTTAGTATTTGTTTGTAATAAAAGTGATTTGTAATAGCTCATAAAAATGCTTATTTGGCTTGGGTTGCTCTTAGGTCAAGAGAAGGAGGAGCGGTCAAGCTGTGGGATCAGGAACTGAGGCGGTGCCGAGCCTTCAGACTGGACACGGGACAAGCCACGGACTGTGTCCGCTCCGTGTGCAGGGGCAAAGTAAGATGTTCCGAGAGCCGTTCCGGTGCAGCCAAAAGTAGAGAACGGTTATTCTTGCAGTTCCCTCGCCCTCTGCAACCTGACGAGTGACACTTGCAGAGGAGTCTGCTTGCTGACTATGCTCTGCCTTTTCCCGGCTGCCCCCGCAGCCCCGCGGGCGGCGCCCGTGTGCCGTCTGCCTCCGGGCCACGCTTAAGATGAGAAGCTACTCCCCGGTCTCAACACAGTATTTAAACCTCCATGTTTTCTTGAATCTACTAATTCAACCGTGGTGGGCAGCAGTGAAACTTCTTGCCAGTTGAATCAATTTTGATTAGAGCAAAATTTTGTTAAATTTTATTTTTAAATGTACATTTCTTTTTTTAATTAAAACATTTTTTTCATGTTTATTTTTGAGTGGGAGAGAGACAGAGCACGAGCATGGGAGAGGCAGAGAGGGAGACAGAATCCGAAGCAGGCTCCAGGCCTTGAGCTGTCAGCACAGAGCCCAGCGTGGGGCCCGAACCCACGAACTGTGAGATCATGACCCGAGCCGAAGTCTGATACTTAACCGACTGAGCCACCTAGGTGCCCCAATGCTCATTATTTTTTGAGAGAGAGAGAGAGAGAGAGGCAAGCATGGGGAGGGCAGAGAGAGAGGGAGACAGAGGATCCAAAGTGGGCTCCACACTGACAGCACAGAGTCCGAGGTGAAGCTTGAACTCATGAAATATATCATGACCTGAGCCAAAGGCAGACACTCAACTGAGCCCCCCAGGTACCTTAATTTTGTAAGTACTCAACCCCCCCCACCAAGCATGGGGCTCAAACTCAAAACCCCCAACATCAAGAGTCGTATGCTCTACCCAGCCACCCTTTTAAAAAACATTCATTCCTATAAAAAATTTGGACCATGCATGCACTGGCAATAAGTGTATTTATAAATTATATACATGTATTATCTTCAGTCCATGTATTAATTAGGCTTTTATTTATACTTCTTTTTTGTTTTTTGAAGTTTAGTTTGGAGAGCGAGCGAGACATGAACAGGGGAGGGGCAGAGAGAGAGGGAGACACAGAATTGAAGCAGGCTCCAGTTGTCAGCAGAGAGCCTGACACGGGTCTCAGACTCACGAGCAAGGAGATCATGACCTGAGTCGAAGTCAGACGCTCAACTGACCGAGCCACCCAGACACTGCTATTTATACTTTCTAACTAAAATGTAATACTTTCGGGGCGCCTGGGTGGTTCAATCGGTTGAGCCTCCGACTTCAGCTCAGGTCACGATCTCGCGGTCCGTGAGTTCGAGCCCCGCGTCGGGCTCTGGGCTGATGGCTCAGAGCCTGGAGCCTGCTTCCGATTCTGTGTCTCCCTCTCTCTCTGCCCCTCCCCTGCTCATGCTCTGTCTCTGTCTCAAAAATAAGTAAAACGTTTAAAAAAAATTAAAAAAAAAAATAAAATGTAATACTTTCTTCCTGTATCTCAGCGCACTTGCACCTCTTTGGAGATCATCAGATTAAAATATAGTCAAAGTCAGGGCTCTGTCTTAGAGAATAGTTCTATTCTTTGGCAGACTCGGGGCTCTTGCAGATGTGCCTCTAGTCAAAGAAAAACCTCATGAGCTAATGATGGGCTTGCTACTATGTTAGTTCAAAGCAAAAAGTTCTCTGAAAGGTCAGTAGGGTCCTTAAGTTATTAAAAGACATTGCTGTAATTACGATAAATATATCAATCCCCTTGTGTTTCAGGGCAAGATCCTAGTTGGGACAAGGAGTGCGGAGATCATCGAAGTTGGAGAGAAAAATGCAGCCTGCAATATTTTAGTTAATGGTCATGTGGATGGGCCCATATGGGGACTAGTGACACATCCCTCCAGGGATTTTTTCCTTTCTGCCGCAGAAGATGGGACAGTGAGACTCTGGGATATTGCTGATAAAGTAGGTACAAACAGTTTTTGGCTTTTTTTCTTTTAAGTTACAATTTCTAAGGAGAGTGTAAGTCCCAAATTGCTAGCACTATTTGAGAAGAACTATTTGAGAATTATGTTGAAAAGGAACTGGTTTACTTTGTAAGTACTTAATGTAGTTTTCTGTGGCTCTTTTGGTTCTTATGCAGAAGATGTTAAACAAAGTGAACTTGGGACATGCTGCTCGGACCGTGTGTTATAGCCCTGAAGGGGACATGGTGGCTATCGGAATGAAAAATGGAGAATTTATTATTTTACTGGTGAGCTCCCTAAAAATATGGGGAAAGAAGAGAGATAGACGATGTTCAATCCATGATATCAGGTTAGTCAACAAATGGAATAGAATTTCTAGTATATGTATTCTTAAATGACCCGGGTTGCATTTGAAAACAGGTCCTCATTAGTGCCTATAGCATTTTATCACATCATCACTTGTACGCTGAAATATGGCTTTTGTGTACTTACTTCTTGCCGAATTATTAATCTAGTGGCATCAACCACGGTGCCTTATAAGAGCATGTACTCAGGGAACGCTTGACGATGAAGCGTCACACTGGACAGGTCCAGCAAGTTCATCCTGCTAAGAATGATCTTCTGCTGCACCGAAGAGAGCCATCTGTCCTGTAGACGTCAGCCTGGAAACTAAAGCTGCAACCCCAACTCTCAACTGCATATATAGTCACTCGTTTAATTAACACCCATCAAACATCTATGCCCCAGAATCTGAATTAATTAAACTTTAAACTTTTCTTGAACCTTTATATTCCAGTGCTTAAGCTTATCTGGACAATGGCTACTATTTGCCAAGTGCCTCTGTGTGATCAAGATGGATTCCTGAATCTGCTTGCACCCTTCACCGAAAAACCCTTTTACAAATGAAACCGTCCTCAGGACTTCAGTATATAAACTTCTTGTAGGTCCCCCATTCCCCTCAAGAACCTGCGTTGTCCCAGATCACTTCCCATGATCACTAGGCATATACTCGTGTCTTCAAGTAACTTCTTCCAAGCTTCAAATAGTGTCCCTTCACCAGATAACCTGAGGGGACTTAAGCAGGTCTGTGTCCTTTGCTGTTAAGATACCATGATTCCAGATGAAAGAAACCTATCTTGGTGAATTTGGGGAACTATGTAACTTAGGAGTTATGTAATTGTTAGTGGCTTTTTCAAAACCTACACTTTTAAGGGAATTGGCACTTGAAATAACATGTAAATTCTGTTCCATGTAACACAAATAGAATCTCCATACACACAGTTGTGTCCACCAGGTAAATCTGCTTGAGGCCAGATCACACACATACTTGTTTTTGAGGTAGAATGGAAGTTACTGGTCTTAAATATTTATGATTTCATGTGTGCTGATGTATCTTTCACATATTTTATTACACCTCCAGATTTAGTCCGGATTCCCGGTTTCTGGCAGTGGGTTCTAGTGAGAACTCGGTGGATTTTTATGACCTAACATTGGGCCCCACCCTTAGCAGAATCAGTTACTGCAGAGACATTCCCAGCTTTGTCATTCAAATGGACTTCTCTGCAGATAGCAGATATCTCCAGGTACAGTACCTGTGTCCTACAGCCAGTTCACAGTAGCTGTTTTTACATTGTTAAGTGGATGCATTTAAAACTCCTGAGTTTCAGAGGGGCACCTGGCTGGCTCAGTCAGCAGAGCATGGGATTCTTGATCTCAGGGCCGTGAACTCGAGCCCCACGTTGGGCGAGAGCTTCCTGAAAAAACTCCCGAGTTCCAGAGCTTCTGAACTCTTGCCTTTGTTTACTCTTCACTGTTTCTGCATTCTTTAATATCCTGTTCTTCTCGGATCTTTTCTCCGTCGTCTTCTGACAGATTTTTGTAGTCATCTTTAATGTTCTTAATGTTAGAAATGTAAATGAAATAGCACGCTTTGCTAGTATACTCTAGCCTTCTGATGTGTCTCTCGCATTAATGGAATTCTTGTCCCATTTTAATACGCTGAAAGGTCTCCACTGGTTGCTATAAACGACATGTCTATGAAGTGCCTTCAGGAAAACCTGTTCTGGATCAGGCCACCATGGACAGAATTACTTGGGCCACATGGACTAGGTAAACTGGAAAATCCTGCTTCTGAACAGTTAGAGCCATTCCACTAGGAAACAGTGGTCAAGTTCTAAGTTTGTTACTGTTTCCTGAGTTCTTCCTAAGAGAAGAATGATATGCTCATGCTGGGACTCCTTGTGACTGGACATATTCTCATGCTTTATCAAGGTTAAAAGCCTTTGAAGATACCCTGATATTTTCCTTAACATATTAGGTTTAGTAACCAGCAATAAAAACACATACCGGGTACTGTTAAGCAATCCTATCATTTCTCTACCTAAACGAATGCAATCTTGCGGCGGTTAGAAATGAAATCCTACAAATTTGCTGTGTAACAGATAACCATGAGTATCCATCTTTTCAATCCATCAAATTCCTGTAGCATAAGCATCTTTATTAATTTTAAAGAACATAATTAAGTAGAAATTAATTACCAAAAACCTTTTTCAGTGTAGTACATCTGTGTTTGCTGTCGTACATTTTCTTTATTCCTTCCCTCTAGTATTCTAGGAGATGAAGTTCTGGGAATCTGGTCCAGACATGCTGAGAAAGCCAATGTCAACTGTGCCTGCGTATCTCATTCAGGAATCAGCCTTGTAACAGGAGATGACTTTGGGATGGTTAAGTTATTTGACTTCCCATGTCCTGAAAAATTTGTAAGTTTGTGTTTGGTTTCGTTTTGGATGTAGTTTTCTAGTTTAGACATCTGATCATTAGTACTTCTTCCATAATTTAATAGCTTAAACATGTTAGTCTCCTGGTTTAGAAACACTTAATTTTCGTTCCTAAGATTTTTTTCAAAACAAAAAATAAAAGCTTTTAGAAATTATCTCCCCGTGCCCCCTAAGTAACACCATCTTTGCAAACTATCCTAATAGAGCTGTGATTATTAGACTTTTATTAAACCTTTAATCGATTTCCAAGTTTCAAATTCTCTTCCTCAAAGGAAAATTTTCAGAGTGCCTGGAGACATCTGACTGCTCAAAACGCCTGGTCTGTTAAGGTGCAGATCCAGTACTATGAAAAAACAATGTTTATTTATTTTGAGAAAGTACTCCAGCAGGGGAGGGGCAGAGAGAGAGAGGGAGAGATTGAGAACCCCAAGCAGGCTCCACACTGTCAGGACAGAGCCCGATAGGGTGCTCAGTCTCATGAACTGTGAGATCATGGCCTGAGTCGTAATCACGAGCTGGACGCTTAACTGACTGAGCCACCCAGGTGCTTGTAAAAAAGCATCTAATAACGCTGCGTGTGGTCTGAAGTGCCTACTCTCTCCGCAGCCCCTGTGATGGAGACGGGGTTCCGGACAGGAACCTTTGATTTTCACGTGCCTCACACATCCTAAGCTTTCTTTTTCGTTGTTTTTTCAGGCAAAGCACAAAAGGTTCTTGGGTCATTCACCTCACGTGACCAATATTCGATTTACCAGTGGTGATCGGCATGTCGTTAGCGCAGGAGGTGATGACTGCAGGTTGGTAACTTTCCTAGCCAGAGAAGAACGGACTATCTTTAGTTTTATGAAGAGATCTAATATCACTATATAACTAACTGGGTAGCTGGTTCTGTGGAGTCACGTACTATGAAAATACAAAATAAAATGAATTAGAATTTTTATCCATGTCGTGATTTGAAAGCTCATTAAAAAACAAAATCTAGAAATATAATGAACTCACTGCATTTTTTTTATTGCAGTTTATTTGTCTGGAAATGTGTACATATGCCTCACTAAAAGATACGGATGCTGAGAAGACTGTATAAACAGCCTTGAGAGACCAGAATTACAGACGAGGAAAAAAAAAAAAAAAGGCAAACAGAACCAAACCCTGCATGGGCAAGTGGTGCTAACTTAGGATTGTAACAGGGATAAATGCCCAGAGTCATCGAAGTAGAAGACAGATAAGTTCAAGATACTTGCTGTATGCACTGGGAGAACTGTCCATAATCCACACACTGCCAGACGGTTGCATTTCAAGGAAGGATGGAAAAAACACTTGGTGAAAGCCAGCCCCGTTTGGGGGGAGGGTGCAGACTTGGCAGACCTGCTGGGGAGGTTGACAGGACCGCGCTTCTCAAAAAACAACAACAAAGCAAGACCTTAAAAACCCAACTTGCATAGTTTTCATCTTTTTAAGCAAACAGTTTTTCTTCTTTAGAATTTCTAGTTTATTTTTAAGGTTCATTATTTAATGACTTATTTTTTTCCTCGTGTTTACATAAGGAAAGAAAACACACCATCACCCTAAAGGATCACAGCTTTTAAAAGGTGAACAATTATTTTCCCTAAGGAAACACACACAAGCTTTACCGGAGAAGATAATGCTACTTAAGCATCAATAAACCTCTTTTTATAAAGGACACTTTTCTCCTGACAGTTTTAAATTCAGGAACAAATCCAAAGTTAGTAGTATAGGAGCACTACATTTTCATGGTTGAGCTGTCGATCCTTTAATGTTCACAAGTCCTCTCTCTAGCTGAAAAACTAGAACATGATTATAGCTTCATCAATGAGAAAGTAGTATGCTGAACAGTCCTTTCCAGTGGTGTACGGGTTAAAGGTTTAGAGAGCAGTAGTAGTTAACCGGGACAGCATACTGAATATTTAAAGATGTAGTCTAGTAGAAACACCTGTTTCACATGTACACTGAAATGTTCAAGGTCACATTTACAAAGTTAAACAATTTAGTAGCTCTTGGAAGTTTTTATAGCTTTTGTTTCTATTTAAAAAATTTACTAATTAGCTGTATGCCACCCCATAGGCTGACTTCCAGAAGGAATGAATACAGGTCCACCTGTAACACTTGTCTATTAAAATTCCTTTTTGGTGGATTAGGGCTGAACTCTTAGATCTTTATCCCTATTCACTTCAATGCTGCCAAAGATCAGTACTTGCCGTTCAGGAATTTGCTGTTTAGCCTGTCTGTAGTTTCCTGAAGATTGGAGATTATGTAGATTGCTATTTAAAAATATATTTTTCTAAGTGTGAAAAAGTTTAAAATGCTCTACTGGTCCTATGAATTTTTATTTTAATGTGTTAATTATCTTTGTAGCGTAATAGACCCCTTCAGGTTCTGGAAATCTGTTTGGCCTGAGCTCGATTTTGTATGCCCAACACCTTGGAAATACTAAAAACAGAAATAGCTGAATCCTATCACAGAAAGCCTAACCGGTGATTGAACATGGTCAGTTTTAAAGCTCTGAATTGTAGCTGTTGTCTGAAGGACTGATTAAGGCATGATTAAGCTCGAAACATAAGCTCATAGTCACATCAATGGATTCTCCTAAATTGAGCCAAATTTTAGAATACGCTAATATTAAATTTCTATCCATGTATATTATAAAGGGGCATTCAATAAATTTCCCTGAACCACCCTCTCCCTTCCCGTTTTTGAGCGTGTTGCACTTTCAAATTTTCCTTCTGAGCCAGGTTTGCTAGCTTTTGGCTAAAGAGAAATCCCATTTCACGGTACAGGTAGAAACTCTAGTAATAACCATAACAAAGTATAAAGCATAGAGCACAAAAATGCTTCCACTGCGTTTTTGTTCCAGCGGCCAGCCTTAATCCCTGCTGTCAGCTTCAGGACTCAAACTGTGGATTTTAAGTAGTTACCCCACAACCACCTTGTTTGTACCAGCCATCAGCTAAGGGAAGGTGAGTAACCGTGGTAGGTTATGAAGATTCTGCCCTGTGTTGTTTTTTTAACCCAGAGATTTACTTTTACGTGCAGTGTTTGACTAAGCTCCTGAATTTGTAACTTGAGAGTCCTGGCACGTTTGGTCCTGTTTCTGTGTATAAACGCACGCCAAAGCACACCGTGCACGCTCGTGCCACTCGCGCACCACCGGCGTTCCTTTCCTTCTGGTGGTTCTTTTTCATGGTGGTTCACGTTAGACCAAGTTATCCAACAGACGTAGAGTCAACCTCAGCTTGCCCGTAAACCAGAGCAGCTGAAGGTAACAAACTCTTAAATGTGTTCCCAGGCAGTGTTTATTAAATGGCAAAAAACAAAACAAAAAAAACCCCTGCTTTTAGCACGTCACTGACTTGTGAGATGGTTGAACCAAATCACTTAGGCTGTTTCCCGTTTGTGTTCTTTGTAGTGAAATTAGGAAAATGCAACTATATGCCATTTATAAATGAGGTTACTAAAAGTCTTTTAAGTTGTATTTCTAGAAATTTAATTTCTTCTGCAAAGACATAAAGCTCAATCTTAAGTAGCACTGGAATGAACAAATGCCTTAAATTCAGAGGAGTCAACTTTTTAGACTGAAGCAGAATGGTCATTTCACCCCAGCCTAACTACGTGAGGGCTCGGTCTTTCCCTACCAATCAGCACAGCGAAGTGCAACTTACAAATGGTTTAATAATTGGTTCTTTCTTCTACCCGTGGAAAAGCAATGGCCTCAAAACAGACTGCTGGTTTCATGCTCTTAAACATGGACTTTTTACACATGCTGTTTTATTATCCCTTGGGTATATAACTAATGAACTTTAATTTGGTCCTGAGAATGTTTGGGTCTTTCTCTGTTCCAACCAACTTTTAGCTTTTTTTTTTTTTAAAAACTGCTGTACATCAAGTCTTTAAAATCAGTGATCCGTTATTTAATTCTAAAGCATCTGACACTTCTTGCCTTAACTATTTTAAAAACCACACACAGAAAACTGGGTGTTGATTCAATAGTCCAAAAGTTTAGTCCTACTTTGCAGTTTACCCATCTGATTTCTGTAATTAGTCATTGAAAATATACTATTT
Organism: Panthera pardus; assembly: GCF_024362965.1. Lineage (NCBI taxonomy): Eukaryota > Metazoa > Chordata > Mammalia > Carnivora > Felidae > Panthera > Panthera pardus. The sequence goes on along the minus strand of NW_026526810.1, from coordinate 124,034,974 downwards.
AAATCTAATTTTTACATTAAAAAAATTTTCTGTGGATTTCTGAAAATGTTATTTTTCAGAATGTGAAAATACATGTATAATCTTGTGAGTTTAAAGTCTGTTTTCTGATACCTTCTGTATATAGAACTGTAAAAAAAAAATTTGTATAATTTTGTGATAAAATGCATTCCCAAAATATTTATTTAAAAAGTGTATGTTAACAGTAAAGCATTTGAAGGAACTGTTCCTGTTGTTTTGCGCTTGCCATCGCAGCTGGCTTTCCCGGACACTGGTAAGGGACCGGCTATTTGGGAACCACTCACCAAAGCATCACTCAACCCCAAAGGCCTGTACTACCATGCTTTTCAAACTAAATTCGCTTGAAATTAAAAAGCAGGACTGAATGACTTTTTTCAGCTGCCTCCACACTTCTGGCCACGCCTGTTTTCACAGTGGATAACCCTTGGGAAAAGTGAGTGCAATCCAACTTTAGAGTTAGAATGCTCCTCTTACTAAACATGTATCAACATCATAGCCCCGGAATGGATTATCAGCACTGACAATATCACCACACTGTAAATGCTGAGACTGAAATTGCAGTGTACAAACAAGCCTCAAATGTTTTAATGGAATTTAGCTTTTCCTTTAAACTGTCTTTTCACAGTCAAAACAAAAAACACCCAATGTTAAAACCACTTAATAAACTTACAAACTAGAAAAATTAGACACTTCAGATAGGCAATAAACTTCATATTATGAAAGCAATATATATTCCAAGTTTCAAAGGTTTGACAAGTTCTGCAGAGTATCTTTCATCAGTAGATGGAAACTTTCAAACTCCACAATCTTCTCCCAAGTAGCACTGTCATTCACTGAATAAACAAAAAATTTTTAATTAATGCCTTACATCCATATATACATATACACACACACCTAGTTATTAAGATGATTTTTCACACAACGAACATCTGTTCAACAGATTTACAACATAAGTACCAGATTTTTTACAAAAAATTCAATTGTATAAGGTAATGACGTAAATTCACAGGCCACACTAAAACTTTGTGAAATAATGCTAACAAAACAGATGTTAGATTTGTAAGCAGTATATATTCAGAAGGCAAATCTCAGCTGGAGATTACCTAGGTGAATAAGCAACCGCTGGTAAAACAATTTCCGAAGGACCCTGTGTAATGAAACAGCAGAGAAAAAAATCAAAGTGATCATTTCTCCCAAGTCTGTAGATTTCTAATCCTTACCTGGTTTGAGGTCGAATCCATTTCAAGGCATGTCGTGGCGGTACAGTGATGGTGGGATGATAAAACGTGCAGTCAGGTCTGGTACACTGAGTGTTAAATCTGCAGTGCTAAATACAGACAACGGAGTTTCAACATTTTTTTAAAAAGGCAATTTGAGAGAGACATATAGTCTAGTAATATTTTAATGCGGAAACCTTGAAAAATGAACCTCCCTCCCCCAAGACACAAAATCCTAGTCAAAGAATAACAGTAAGTTATCCGGCATATGATAAAAACTTCTAATCACCCTGCACATCTGACCCCACATCCCTTACAGTATCCATCCTTCACTGGACACCCTCATTTATGCCCAAATGCAGTTGGGGGAAGTGAAGGTCTTTCATAATGGCCTTCAGGGCCCAATTTCAGAGAGATCATTTCACCCTGAGCAACTAAACAGGTGGAGATACATCGATCTTTGGCACACAGAGTGAAAACCGTCAGGACAAATTTGGATGGTGTTAAGTGGCACCACGAATTTCATCATTGCAGTTTCTGACACGAGGTGGGAGAAAAACACACATACAGAAAAACCTACCCATAGGCTTAGGGGCAGAGAAGAATGGAAACTAAGCAACGGGGAGCTTCACCCTGAGAGCTCACAATACTGACGTTAGTTTCAGACCACTTGTCCTAAGGAGCCAAACAGTGGCTCACCCGACAGCCAAGAAAGAATTTAAATCATGACCTTAACAAAAATGAGGATCGCAGGGAGTGTGGGTGGGGGGACCATGGATACCCAAGACATTCAATTTGCTAGTGATCTTGCAGGTCTCAGAATTAAGAGTTAATCACTGAATCATTTTTGGGAAAATGAAAATTCTTACTTTTGGATGATAGAAGGGACATTCCATTTTCTTACAAGCAGGGAAATAACGGCACAGCTGACTACTAGAAGGTGGTGCTGGTGTTGTAACTGCTGACAAAGATAAGAACAAAGACTGATCAAATTTGGCAAAATAATCTGTCATGCAGTCTACTGATGTTTTTATGGCAACCGTTATAAAATTAAAATGAGGTGGGGCTGGGGCGCCTGGGTGGCTCAGTGGGTTAAGCGTCCGACTTCGGCTCGGATCATGACCTCACCGTTCCTGAGTTTGAGCCCTGTGTCGGGCTCTGGGCTGACAGCTCAGAGCCTGGAGCCTGCTTCGGATTCTGTGTCTCATTCTCTCTCTGCCCCTCTCCCACTTGCGCTCTGTCTCTCAAAAATAAATGTAAAAAAAAAAAAAAAATTTGAGGTGGGGCTCAGATGGTTTAGCGTCATCCAACTCTTGACTTGAGCTCAGATCATGATCTCATGGTTCATGAGATCAAGCCCCCTGGCAGGATCTACACCGACAGCAGAGCCTGCTTGGGATTCTCTCTCTCCCTCTTTCTCAAAAGTGATTTATATATTCATTAGAGAAAATACTTCAGAATGCTACTGGACAGACACACTTGCTCTTTAAAGACCGGTTAGGTGATTCTGGCACGATAATTCCTAAAAATAAACTCATATAAAATCACAAATGTCATCTTCCACCTAAATGTAGGTGCACAGGGTCACATACCTGGTTTTAGAGGCAGTACTGGAATTCTTCTACTCATATGAGTGAAGGGACAATCTGGTTTAGTACATTTTGCATCATATTTACAATTTGGATGAACAAACAAACACTTCTCAGCAAATTTACAATTGGGGAAGGCTCTATAAAACAAAAACAGTCACAATTACTTTTCTCAACGCATGATCAATTTTTTTGTAGATGAGGCTCCTCATACCCCATCACTACTTGTTTTGAGAAACACAGAATAGAAAAAAAGGGAAACTCAATTTTTTGAGGTAAACTCTACACCCAACATGCGGCTTGAACTCACAACCCCGAGATCAACAGTCACACTGCTCTTCCAACTGAGCCTGCCAGGCTCCCTGGGAAACTCAACTTTTAAGTGAGCGCAGATTTCAAAACAGAACATAGAAGTTTATCTGAAAGCCGAGGGTAATAACAGATTTTCGACTCCAGCAAGCCACCACCATGAAAGACAAAACAGTTTCTTATGGTAAGAATTCACACCACGTACTCTGTAAGATCCAGGTCTACAATCTTTTATGAAATAAACTCAATGTACTGGGCACAATGTATGTGCAAGGCATTGCTACACAAAACAGACTCCTTCTCTGGTCTCCCTCTATGGACATCCGTATCCTTCTCACATCAAAATTTCCTTAAAGAAGTTAAAACACGGAGGAGCGTCTGGGTGGCTCAGTCAGTTGAGCAACCAATGCTTGATTTCGGTGCAGGTCATGATCCCAGGGTTGTGGGATTGAGCCCTGTGTTGGGGTCGGTGAGAAATGTGGAGCCTGCTTAGGATTCTCTTTCTTCCTCTGCCCCTCTCCCCCACTTGCAGTGTCTCTCTAAAATAAATTAAAATTAAAGTTAAAAAAAAATTACATGGAGAGATTCCACCTCTAGGACCAAAAAAAAATTTTTTTGTTTTAATCTAAAAGCCACCTCTCAAAGCTCATGACACTGAACCAGCCAACTTCTAAGGAAAAATTATACCCAAGTCCAAAATGTTTTATCATTGCCTGTGACTATTTTTTTGTCCAATGTCTTAATAGCTGTGTATGTACACAGTGAGTACAAACCAGGGCACTTATACATATCTATCTCTTTAACGTGCAGAAGACTTCTCCCCCATCTCTCTACTCTGCCGAACACACACACACGTATGCTATTCTGGGAGGGCAATGGTTAAGTGTTACTGCAGTTAGTTACAAAGGTCAAACTTGCCCACAGGAAAGAAAAAAACCAGAACAAGCTCTAAGATCTAGAATTAACCCTGAAAATCAGCCATCAGCTTGCTGCTACTCACTTGCAAGGTGAAACAGGATGATGGTAAGCACACTCATCCCCATTTTTACAGGCAGGCCAGTACTTGCAACGCTCCAGAAGTTTTTCTGGTTTCTGGGCCACACTCAGTTCACTCATCTCGGCTAGAACAGGGAAAAGAAAAGTATCTCATTAATTATGATCAATTCAGTACACAGCACCTTTAGTACATTTCCCTCAAAACCCAGGCTCAAACTCTTACATTCCTCTAGGTGCAGAGTCAGAAAAGAAACGAGTCCGATAATCTGGTTAACGCAGATGACAGCCTGCGATACAAGGTCACCGGGAAGTAGGCTGAAGTTCTCACCACGAAAAGCAAAATACTCAGGGGTGCTAAGTACCCCCAAACCCCAATTCCCAGTATTATTTCAGAGCCAAATTAAATGGGAGAGAGAGGGAAGAACGTCAAGTAGGGAGCCAATCAAATGAAAGGAAAACTGGAAACACAAAGTGACAGAGAATGTGAACAAATTCTCACATTCAGACAAGACCAGGTGTAGTTCAAACACGGAAATCTTCCCACTCACCGAGGTATATACGCAGTTAGTTCTAAGTCCAGTTAATAAGAAACTCACCATCAACGTGAGGAAAAGTTTTTGGCCTAAAATGGGTCACAAATGCCATTGCCCACGGGGGCCCCGCAGACCACTGACAGTGAGCCTGGCCGGGTGTGAGATGCACGGTGGCAGAAAGCCTTGGTGTGAAGGAAACAAAGGTGGGGAAGAGCAGCCTGGAGAGCAAGTGCCTGCGCCATCGACAGGGCTCCCTGCCATCCCTTGCGGGGTCATGTCCAATGACCATGTCAATCACTAGGGTGTGGGAAAGTGAGCCCCGTGTTGCCAGATTATCTCCTGATTCAGAAAACCAAAAACCTTTTTATGTGACATAAGTTTTGAACGCTGGCAACTAATGCACATTTAAAACACAGAATAGCCAAATAAAATTATACCTAAAGGCTGTAATAACCTGCCAACTCCCAGCCCAACACACCCTAGCTTTAAAAAAAAAAAAAAAAAAAAAAAAGCCTCAAGGCCTCATGGATGGATGTTACATGTTATGGTTCACATTCTCATTTATGAAAGCAAATACCACTTCAACCACATTGCTCTAGTCCTCTTGCCCGAGGTCAGACAGTTCAAATCTGGCTCTGTAACTTAGCTGAGCCAGACACTTGCGGCAAGTCTTACCTAGTTCCTCAACTTCAGTTCCCTCATTTATGCAAAAAGAATATGATGTCATCCTTAGAGTTTTAGATTGAATGAAACAAAAATGCCAAACGGGCAACCAGTCAAACCCGAACAGCGCAGCAGCTAGTATCCTGAGAATTTAATGACCCAGTGACCCAATCTCAGTCTTCATTATAGGAGAACAAGGCACACAAAACCAGTCCTGGAGCCCAGAGAAGGACCGTCAAAGAGCTACTGTAAAACTATGCCTAATATATAGTTTCCCACGCTACTTTAGAAGTGGTAAAAGCCACCAGTATATAAAGGTATCCTTAGTCTGGGGGCGCCTGGGTGGCTCAGTTGGCAGAGTGTCGGACATGGGCTCAGGTCATGACCTCACGGTTTGTGAGTTCGAGGCCCACAACGGGTTTGCTGTCGTCAGCGCAGAGCCTGCTTCAGATCTTCAGTTCCCCCCTCTCTGTCCCTCCCCCATTCATAATCTCAAAAATAAAGAAAACATTAAAAACAAGAAAGGTATCCTTAGTCTCAAAATCTCGTATGGCTGGAAAGAGCAGTTTTCTCCAATTTCAAGTGTTTCTAGCCTCCTGCCTGCAGAGAATGCATCTTACCCTCCTCCTGAAAAAACAGACTTTACACTATGGTATATACGTGAGAACCCAGGCCAAATGAAGTCAATTTGGCCCAGGTCAATTGAAGAATACCCAAGAGCAGAGTGGCTGGAAAATGCAGTAGATACTCATGGGCTGTATTAAAGAAGTTAAATACTTTACAAGGAAACATGATCTAATGGAAACATTAAGTCACATATACAGAGGTCACGACTCTGGTTTTCCCCAACACTTACTTCATGATCCGTTAAAACTTTTCCTGTTCAGGATTAGGCAAATTCACTTTTTATTGCAAGCCATAAAATCTGTGCTGCCATTTAATGGCTAGGGGCAGAGGGGGACTGCGGTTGACAGCATCCTTGAAACACTGGACAAAAGCCAGCAAAAGAAATCACAAAAGTTTCAAACTCCCTGCTTAGAGTGGGGAGACCAAGAAAGACCAGAGCCTCTCTGCGAGGCCTCACTTCAGTTCTAACTACTACAAAGATTCATCCTTGAGCAGCAGTGAAACACTGAGTCCCAGATCAAAGCAGCGGCAAAGGAGGCTCACCGCTCATCACAGCTGTCTCTCCATAACGGCCATGGCACTTGTGAAACCTAGGCAAGAAGTTTGACTAACATGTTATTCAGAGCGTCACTGCTATGACACATACATCAGTAAAGCCTCATGTGGACATCTACATCTAAACAAAATTAGACCCTAACGTACATAAGCTACCAATTTTTCTCTCATTTTTAGACAAAATACACAAGATCAAGAAATCTGTACTGCGGGACTACGGTAGTTCTTAACCACCTTGGTACCATTAAAAATTTTTTCTGTCTTTTGATAGGGTCAGACTTTCAACTCCCTCCACTGATCAAAGCCATGACATTACATTATTGACTCGGCAGAAAAAGCATTCTCTTCAACAGTAGTTACGTCCTCCCTCACTCATCATCTCCCCCTAAAGGCTATTATATTTTTATCGACTGAAAAAGAGATTTAATCCATCTTCATGTCTCTGCCAAGAAAAGGATTAACTTGGAAGAATATCAAAACCCATTACTGTTTTTACTTTGATGCTATTCATTTTACGTTTCAGTAATTGTCTCCCCTACCAATGAAGGTGTTTCTACAAATTTCAGAAGACAGGAGGAACACGACTACCATTCTCTGTCACCAATGACAGCGTTCGGCAGTGCATGCACTCGCCACTGGATCCAGCGAGAGAAGAACAGTGAGTGATAGAGGTTCATCGTTCATCTGCCTGAAAGCGTACTGTTACCAGCACTGTTCATTTCACTTCTAAATACTATGCTTTGATATTAACTTAAACATAAGGTTTTTGCTAAACCTCCAGGAAGTATCTTGACAGAGTAGGTGAGAAACTCCTTTCAAGGGAATTTCATTGAGGTAAAAAATAGCATCAACATCCTAATTCATTTTTCTGTCAAGTTAACTACAGGAGAGACTATTGCTGTTACAAAGGGAAAGTAACAGGTACAGTTTCTACAGGGAAAAAAAAGCGCACCGGGTAGAAAGAGGGATGGTTCACCCTTTCGCGAGCACAGCTGAGAGAGACTTTGCCTCTCACGGCCGAGCTCCACTGTGGCCCTGGTGTAATAGCCCACTACCAGACACACACACAGGACAGTCTCAAATTGAACTAGTATTTTGTCTGAGAAAAGAGACTAGGCCACTACTGGGTTACAAATAAAAGCAAGGCCTCCAACCAATATGCATTCAAGGTAGAGAGACAAGTCCCAGATTTCCTTCACAATGCCAGCACCCTGGAAAGGGAAAATCTGAGCTCTCAACACACCATTTGCAAAGCTACCATTTGGGTCATCAAGCTGCCTGCTCATCAACTGCAACTGCTGTGGGTGGAGGAGACCTCTGAGTCCCTTGCTCGCGGCTGCAGTTTGGTTTACAGGTTTCATTCCTTCAAAGCACATGTCCTCCTCTTGATCTGACATGTATCCTGGGGGGCTGGGGACACCATCCAGCGTCACTATAAACTTGGGACTTGCAGGTTTATCTGGTTGTACAAGATCTCTGCCAGACAGATAGAAAATACCAGAGAATTAGGGAAACAAACACAAAACGCTGAGCCTCCTACAGTGCTCTTCAGCAGAACTATCGCTCCCTTACTTGTTGGTTTCTTCAGTTAAAAACGAAACAAAAACAAAAACAAACAAAAAACAAAAACGACTTGGTAGGACTTCCAGGTACAGCCCTGATGAATTCCGCTAACACACAATGGCTACGGCCAATCGCGGTGGCATCATCCAGGCTGCACTAAGGACAATCTCCCCTCCACCCTAAACATCGTCCTTTTGATCTTCATAAGGTCTCATGGAAATAAGCTGAAAAATCAGCATCTGTGTTCAGAACACAATGGCCAGCAGTTCTGTATTCACGCTAATTTTACTATCTGTAGGTTTGTTCCTTTATCGAACAGTCCATTTTCTAAGGGAAGCATCATCCCAACCCGATCTGCTAACTTTCTGTGCAAAGATTTCCTGGTTTTGATCACCTGGCTTTTAAATTTCATTTCCTGGATGTGCATAAAGAAAAGAATCTTATTTACGGGGCTAAATCGTCGACTGACTTATCTGCAAGTTAATGGGCTTCTGAACAAGAAAGATGAACTGGAATCCCTGAAAACTGTATTTGGGTTACCATGCCCGGCCTAACTTCTGACTCAACGAAAGCACTCTACACTGGGGGCTAGGATGGGGAGAAGGGAGCTGGAAACTAATGGTCAATCTGCACTATCTAATCAACACAAAAAAGCTACACAAGAAAAAGAAACCATCTACCGTGTCTGCATAAGGTGTCCTGAAAGTACCCGAAGGGTATCTGCAGTCTTCATCCCCGACTCCTGGTTTGGTGCCACTACTATTTCCTCAGACAGCTTTGGCTTCTTCAGAATAAATGATCTTGTGTCTGCATGGACCATGGATTCCATGTCATAGTAATCTGAGCCAAAAAAATTGGCCATAAATGTTTACTTTTGAATATACCTTGCATTCCCAACATCACACAAGTGAGAAGAATGTCAATCTTTTATATATTTGTAATTATTTTCAAAGGAAAATCACAACGGTTCTACCCCAGAATAGTGCTGCAATTCTGTGCCAAACATTTCTTTAAGGAAGTATTCCTCTCCTCATAACAGCACATTACCTGGGGCTTTGAATGAATACATCCTGCCTACAGGACAGAAAGGTTCTTATACGAGGCATCTAATGGGATATGAATATAAACTTACTCTACGCACAATATTTTCTAAAAATACATAGAAGAATCCTCATGTTCCCTAGAATTATGACACAAAGACTGCTTAAAAGTCTAGAATCTGTTTTGTTCATTTTGCATAGTACCACTTACAGAGAACACATCCTGATGAAAAGAATTCACCTGGCATAATTTCTGCCTGGTTGTACAGAGAAGACTATATTGAAAAGGAATTTTAAGATGAAGGGGCACTTAAAAAAAAATACAGCACAGAAAACACTGACCGTCAACGCTAATAACCACAGTTCACATCATCTACAATATGCTTATTAAGCCTGACTACTTTATAAAATATGCTACAAGCCCAGAGATGGCTGATCTATCAATATGCCATCAAGTGACGAAAGTTAATGAGCTGCACTTAAGGTTAACAGGCAAATAACAGAGAACAAAATCCACACCATTCAACTAAACACTGTGCTAAGTACACAAAGAAGAAAAGATAGAAAAACAGATGTACATAAAATTTCAGAATAGCATATCCTAAAAGGTGATCCAAAAGGAGTGGGAATAAAGCGTTGGGAGAATACAACCAACCTATTCCAGCTGGGGAATCAAGACAAAACCTACAGATGACGGACATTTGAAGCAGATAATAAAGGAACGAGAGGGAATAACCCGGGGGGAGAGACTTGGACAATAAACAGAACATGTCTGGCAGAGGAAACCATATGAAAAAAGGCAGAGGCTTTCATAAGACACAAGGAATCTAAGACCCGCTGAGAAATGTGGTGTGGCTGGAAGGGGTGTGTGTGCCAGGCTGAGCGGCAGGGAAGGCAGAGGCCTGAAGGATCTTGTATGTGTCAATGAGTTTGGATTCTGATCTAGAAGTCATAAAGAATCACAAGAGGTTTCTAGGTAGGGAAGTGACATGATCAAACTAGTTTTCAGAAAAACAGGTAGTACTAAGAATGGACTGGAGTCCTAGATCTCAGCTACCAGGCTGTTGCGCCCAGAAGAGATGGTGAGGCTCTGAATGAATGAAAAGATTCTCACCCTTTGTCCTATTTGAACCCATAAAAGAGAGGAGACCCTTTCCACACCATCAGCACCGGCCCCTCACAGAAGCTGCACCTGCAACTCCCATGCTGGGAACCAAGCAGAGCTGTCCTCCCTGCAAGGGTGGTGGAGGGTGGAGAGATGCAGATTGGAGGTGAGTGAAGGAGAAACCGGACCCAAGAGAACAAGGACGAGACAAAGAGCATACTGAAGGGGAGCGAAGATAAATGTCAATTTTAGATTTATTTAGTTTGAAGTCTTTGTGGGGCTCTCAATTTCGAAGTTGAAATAAGAGGAGAGAGAAGAGAAACAGCATCCAAACTAAAGGTGAACTAAGCGTTTCATTAACAAAGTGTCACAGTCAGTGCCGCCATCCCCACTCCACCCTCACAGGGAGTGGAAGGAGCGGATTTCCCTCCCTCCCATGTCACGGAGACCAGCATGCCCTCTGCTGCTCTTCAATGGCGCGAGAGGTGCCCAGCTGGCAAAGGCAGAGTCCAGAACTCAGTCCGAGGCTGCCGCCTGCTTCTCACCACCCTGCGCTTGGCAAAGTAGCTCTAACAGTTTGCATCTTGGAAGAAGAGAGAAGAGATGAAGATAATGCTCAGGGCAGGACACAGGAAAAAGTTAACATTTTAAGGGGCGGGATAGGAGGAGAGGAGATGAGAACGGAGAATGAAATGGAATCAGTAGAACAGAGATGGTGAAGTCCTGGAAGCCAAATGATCAAAGACCAAAGGAAATATTGGAGATGACATGTCACGTATGACAGGGTTTAGAAAAGTGGGCACTGAAAACTGAGCTTTCCGTCCTACAAGCATCACCAACCTCCTCTGCAAGGTTAACATTACCACCTGGGTCAAGCAGACAGACACAAGTTAGGGACATCTTCTGTGAAGACCACAGGCTGAACCCATGCATTTTGTTTCCTCCTAAAATCCCAATGAAATGTCAATAAAGGGTTAGATTATTAAAACATAAAGTCGCAAAGAAAATAACTATAAAAGGAGAGACAACCACATTTTGCAAGTCAAAAGCTAAGACCTGCAAAAGCTGAGTCTTAAGCCAGTAATGAGACATTCCAATGTGGATCCCAAGATTCTCCAAAGGCTGAGAAGCCGGTAGCACAGGGACTCTGGGAAGGGGTGGGGAGAAAGACAAGGCAAATACAGGTATGTTTAAGTGTCTATTTCAGAAGCAGTTATTTCTTCCTAAACTATAAATCTGTTTTGTCATTTCTGACCCTTACCACGCCTGTTGCCCTAAACTGAAGTTTTCTGGACTCACTGGAGACGTGCTTTCTCATTGGCCAGTACTGGAGAGGCCTATAAATGAAGCATCGTGGTCTTCGACAGAATGGTGCTACAACAACAACTAAATGTATAGTACTGAAATTTTAAAAAGCAGTTAGATTTCTTGATAACCTTTGACTATTTTCTTCCTTGGAGACAGGCAGAACTTAAGACTCTTGGAAAGGCCAAACCAGAGGGTCTCTAGACCAAGAGATGCCGGCCATGTTGAAAGAAACACCATTCTGAAAACAGGGAGGAGGTGTGAGCAAACATTACATAGTAATTAACGTTGAGGTACCTCCCCCAGCCTCTTTTCCTCACTTCGCTTCCAGAACACTGGCACCCAATCCACTATTCTGAAAGATCTTTCTGTGGAGAAGCTCACCAGTCTAAGAGGAAAGGCCTAAAGACAGTGACATCAGGGCATCCCAAACTAAAGAGACAAAACAAACGAGTCTCCACTGCAGGATCTATATTCAAATGTGAAGTCACAAGCCCTCCACCCCAACTAATGAACCCAGAATGCCTATCAGCTTTTTGAGTGTCCCACTCATAAATATAAGACAACCAAGGATCCCCAGACATCTGTGGAAAACCTGTCACGAAAGACAGCAGTCAAAACAAACAACCTGGAGAAAATAAGACCAAGAAGGGAGGGGAGAAAATACCCAAAATTATCTTTAATATCCTCAGAGAAATAAAAGAAACTGTTGCATACATGAAACAAAGTCAGTATATGAAAAATAAATAAGAGGAATATGCAGAAACAAGAGGGCTCCCAGAAATAAAAACCACGACAGGAGATAAGCAAAGGCTATATAGTCCTTGTAGGACCAGATGCTTCAAACTGTATGTGCACCATGGAGAAAAGGAAAAATTAAAGAAAACAAAAAGAATGCGGAAATGTCAGTGAAGTGGATACAACACACACACAGAGCTTAGCTGCCAAATATTTTGAAAGAAAATACCCTTATGTGGAAAACAGGATGGAATGTTGAGAGATGACAGCAACATCAAGGATGGGGAGTATTTAAACACTTTCACAGGCAAAAAGGAGAAGCCAGGAGAGGGGCACGATTAAGACTATAGGAGTATGGGGACACTAGTGTTCATCGACTGGGTAGGATCTAGCATCTGGGTGGAAGGGGACCCTGAAAGAAGACAAGTTCTTCTTGCTGAGACAGAGGTAGGTGGGGTAAGGAAATATACCTACTGACTGTGGAAGCCTGAGCAAGGGGGAAGAAGCAAGAGCCACAGGGAGGGGTCAAGGCACCACCAGAGCTTCCAACAACAGGCAGGTTTGGGGAAATAAAAGGAAGCAGGAGAAAAGAAGGTTTCTGAATTTAAGACTGCAGGTGACCAATGGCCCCTCTGTTACTCAGTGGACATTTACTAGGGTCTGCACATGCATCTGGCGGGGCGGGCACTAAGAACATAGATAAGTAAGGCACTCGTCCCTGTCCTAAAGCAGACCGTGGCATGTGTGTCTGTGTGGGGGGGGTGGAGGAGACAGGCAAACAATGACGTTACAGTGGCTCTAAGAACAACAAATTCCAAGTGTGGCCCTGGTGAGCAATTCTAAAGTGAAGTGGAAGTGAGGATAAGGCAGAACAGGCTAAGGAACATAAAAGCAGCTCAAGACAATGGCAAAGCAGGGCAGAAAGGAAAGAAGGTTAGGGATTCAAACTGTCCCTGGAGCAGGAAGTGACTGCCAGCAGATTCCAGGGACTCAGGTGAAATGACATCAAAGCAAGAAAGATTCTGAATGAGACGAAACATACGAACACCATATAACATGAAGAAAATGCAGATCTTGTCTCCTGGCCCTAAAATATTTTCACAGATCTAAATACAGCATCTTAGGGCAGGATCTAAGATATACAGAATACATTAAATGAGGTGTAAGAAATGGAAATAGCAACTGAAAAATGCTAGATTACAGTGAAAATTTAAGATGATTACCAACCTTGACTGATCTGCAGAGTTTCTGCCATTACTGGGTCGATTTGTAGTCGGGATAACAACTGCCTCTGTGGAGCTCCTAGGATACAAATTTTCAAACTTTACTAAGTTTTAAAAACAAACAATACATGTATATTTCCAGAAATGAAGCCTAAAATAATCTTAACTAGGTTCTTAAAGTCTTAAAAAAAAAAAAAAAAAAAACCAAACTTATAGCTTCAACATTGCAATTTAATAGTATTTATAGACCAAATTCCTTGTTGTTCTTTTGTCTGGAAGCCAGTTTTTTCTTGGACCGGAGGTAAAGCCTCAGAATAAAGGTAAAAGGCTGGAAAAGCCAGGAGGTGGTACTGTGTAGACCCACAGCTTGAGCCATAGTTGACAGGCGACAGCCAACTGCAAGATCAAAATAAGAAACATCTCCCTCCATCACCTGGGCTCTCACCATTACGACCCACTCCCCCACCCCTGGAACTGCAAACCAAAACACAGCACAGTTATCTGATCGTTTCCAAAAGTCAAACTATAAGCATGGACTGAGATGAAGAGAACAATGAACAAGTATGATGTTCAGAGGTCTGGAGCCCAGATCCTACAGCAGCATGAATCTCCTGTGAGAAAACATACTTAGCTGGAGTATTATTTCGTAAATGGGTTCATAATCTCCTCACAGTTACACTTCAAAGATAGGATGGAAAGAAGTCACACTTCTCCAAACCACCCCCCGCCACCACAGTGCTTAAGAGGTTATCAGGCGCACACCTGATCTAAAACCAAAGTGTATCGACGCATTAACATAATTATTCACCATGGGCAAGTGGCATTTATTCCAGGAATGCAACGATGGTTCAATGTCCACAATCAATCAACATGCCACACCACAGTAACAAAACAAAGATTAAGAATCTTAGGATTATCTCAAGACGTGCAGAAATAGCATCTGACAAAATCTGACATCCATTTATGATAAAAACTCAACCAGGGGCACGTGGCTGGCTCAGTCTGTTGAGCGTCTGACTCTTGATTTGGGGTTGTGGGATCTAGCCCCACGTTGTACTCCACACTGAGCATGAAGCCTGTTTAAAATTCTCTCTCTCCCCTCTGCCCCTCTCCCTGGTTTGTGTGCGCTCTAAAATAAAAAAATAAAATAAACAAACCTTCTCAGCCAAACGGATATAGAGGGTTCCTCAACATAATAAAGGACAAACTCACAGCTAATATCCTAAAGTGAAAAGCTACAAGCTTTTCCTGAGATGAGGAATAAGCAAGGATGTTCACTCCTGCCACCTCTATTTAACATAGTACAGGAAGTCCTAGCCATAGCCATGAGACAAAAAAAAAAAAAAAAAAAAAAAAAAAGGAAAAAAAGGCACCCACACTGGGAAGGAACAGATGATTAATATACAAAACACTAAAGACTCAACCAAAAAACTATTAGAATAAGTGAATTCTGTAAAGTTGCAAGATATAAAATATACAGAAATCTGTTTCTATTCACTAGTAACAAAGTAGCAGAATGAGAAATTAAGAAAACAATCCCACTTACAACTGCACGAAAAAGAATAAAATATTGAGGAATAAATTTAACCAAGGAGGTAAAAAACCTATATTCAGAAAACTGTCGGAAGAAAAGAAAATGAAGATGATA
This sequence comes from Panthera pardus, assembly GCF_024362965.1. Taxonomy (NCBI): domain Eukaryota; kingdom Metazoa; phylum Chordata; class Mammalia; order Carnivora; family Felidae; genus Panthera; species Panthera pardus. The sequence goes on along the minus strand of NW_026526810.1, from coordinate 124,019,845 downwards.
CAAATAAATGGAAAGATACAACATGCTCATGGATTGGAAGAAGTAACAGTGCTAAAATGTGCAAAGTACCCCATTAATCTATGATAAAAAAAGGCAAGAATCTACAGCAGGAAAAAAGAGTCTCTTCAATAAATGGTATTTAGAAAATGGGCAACTACATGAGAATAAAAGGAACTGGACCACTTTCTTCCAGTAATGCAAAAATAAATTTGAAATAAACTAAACATCTAAATATAAGACCTGAAATCATTAAAAAAAAGGGGGGGGGGGCAGTAAAATCTTGGGTATCACTCTCAGCAGTATTTCTTTGGATCTGTCTCCTTAGGCAAGGGCAACAAAAGGAAAACAACTGGGACTCCATCAAACTAAAAAGCTTCTGCATAGTAACAAAAAGGCAGGGCACCTGGGTGGCTCAGTCCATTAAGGGTCCCAACTCTTGATTTCAACTCAGGTCATGATCTCATGGTTCGTGGGTTCAAGCCCTGCATTGGACTCCACATCAGTGTGGAGGCTGCTTGGGATTCTCTTTCTCTGCCCTTCCCCTGTTTGCTTGAGTGCATTCTCCCTTGCTCTCAAACTTAAAAAAAATAAATAAAACAATGCTTCTTACTGAATGGAGATATTTGCAAATGACCTATTAAGGAATTAATATCCAAAATATATAAAGAATTCATAAAACACCAAAAAAACCCAATCTGATTTTTTAAAACAAGGGCAGAGGAGGGGTTGCCTGGGTGGCTCAGTCAGTTAAGTGTCCCACTCTTGATCTCAGCTCAGGTCATCATCTCATGGTTCATGAGACTGAGCATGGTATGGCTCCACGCTATAAGCGTGCAGCCTGCTTGGGATTCTCTCTCTTCCACTCTCGTGCACGCCTTGCACTCTCTCAAAATAAATACATGATTAAAAAAAAAAAAAACACTCAAATCTTTAAGAAAAAAAAGTAAGCACAGGAGCTGAATCAGATATTTTTTAAAGAAGACATAGAGATAGCCAACAAATGGAAGATGTTCCAACATCTAAACCAAAATGAGATACCACCTCACACCTGTCAGAATGACTAGTATCCACAAGGCAAGAAATAACAAGTCTTGGCAAGGATGTAGAGAAAAGGGAATGTTCACATACTGCTGGTGGGAATGGAAGTTGGTGCAGCCACTGTAAAAAACAGTAATTAAAAATTAAAATTAAAACTACAAATACCAATGGTACCCAGGTGGCTCAGTTGGTTAAACATCCAACTCTTGATCTAAGCTCAGGTCATGATCTCACAGTTCACGAGACTGAGCCCCACATAGGGCTCTACACTGACAGCAGGGAGTCTGCTTGGGATTCTCAGTCTCCCTCTCTCTGCCCCTCCCCTGCACACAAATGCTCTCTCTCAAAATAAATCCATAAAGTTAAAAAAAAAAATTTCTTAAATATAGAAATACATATGGTACACTAGATACCATAGGATCCAGTTAATTCCACTTCTGGGTATCTGCCCCAAGAAAATGAAAACACTAATTTGCAAAAATATATGCACCCTTATGTTTACTGCATTACTTACAAGAACCAAAATATGCAAGCAATCTCAGTATCCACAGATAATGATGTGATACACACACACACACACACACTCAGGAACATTACTCCGCCATAAAAAAGAATGGTATCTTGCCATTTGCAACAGATGGACGGTACTAAGTAAGAGAAAAACAAGTACCATATGATTTCCACTTATATGTAGAATCTAAAAAACAGTATTAATGAACACAAGACAGAAACAGACTCACAGATACAGAGAACTAGTGGTTGCAGTAGGGGAAGAACAAATAGGTAAAGAGGATTAAGAGGTTCAAACTTCCAGTTACAGTCAGAGGTGGTACTACAAATCATGGTGACAATTTCATAATGTATGTAAATGTCAAATCACTATGCACACCTGAAACTAATACTGCACTGTCAACTACACTTCACTTAAACTTAAAAATCAAAAAAGTAAAACAAAAGTGGTATCGTACAGTGTAGAAAGGGATGTGATTGACAGAGTTCCAAATACTAAAATAAAGTAAGATGACTGTTACTACTTTTTAGTGTATGTATTACTAGTAGTTTCATAAGGACAAACTTTGCTCACTCAGTACATGTACATAAGTTGGCAACTGCCTGCCAACTACCATGTTTCACTAAAAGGAGTTTTTCATTTTAAAAACTATACTCCATTCAAAATTCTATCAGCTATTTTCTTTTAAAATAGAAGTTAACATAATACTCTTTAGTGGTATGCCAAAAAGAATTCCTTCCAAAATTATCATAGCAAAAACACAGCAAATCCTGGTAAGCTGACCTCAAATACAGATGTCATTTGGTCAAGTTGTACTCTGTAGGACAGCTTGGGAAACTGATAAATATTAGGGTTATAGGAAGCTCTTCCAATTCTAATATTACTACAGGTCCCTTTAACACAATGAACAATGAAAGAATTACACGTTTTAAGAGAATTTCACAAGACAGATACATGAAAGAGGACTATTCTCTCACTGAAGTTCTGTTTTTCTATGTTCATCTCTCTTCAAAACATTTTACAGAGATCCACTAAAGAGAATACTGGTAACGTCCAGGCTTCTAAATTAATCATACAGACTCCAACTTTGCTGTTTAAAGGTCCGTGAAGTTCAAGTTTTGTGACTTGCTGCCTCTATATATAGACAACTAGTGAGTTGTCTCAAAGGTTATATCACATACTAAAAATTTACCTTTTTCAATGTTTCTAAGGAAACCAATTATTTTTATATCAGTAGTCCTTGACTGTGATTCAAAATCTACTTCCTCTTGAAGATCTTCAAACTGTTTATTGCATTCAGATGTTGATGTTGAACATTCATTCATTTTAACCTCCAAAGATGAGATTTTTGCTTCATTCTGTGACACTCTAACATTTAAATCAGAAAGATTTGCTTCCACTGTCAAAACTGCTGCTTTCATTCCTTTAATTTCACGGATATCAGTTGATATTTTCCTTAAAAGATGGGAAATATTGTCTAGCTCATTCAGTGAACAAGAGGAACTTGTTACAGAACCTAAGTCAATTGGCCCAGGTGAGAAGAAAATCGGTAAAGATGGTGATGGAAACCTTGAAGACATTTTCATAAAATTCTCTCTCCCTCTTAATATTTGGCAATTTTTCCTTCACAGCCCATTATATTGTTTCATCAAAAATAAAAAGTGATTAAGGCTGTTATTAAAAAGTATTAAGAGTGAATAACATCTTAAAACCTACAACTAAAAAGATAGGATTGTACATTTCTGGAGTCAGAACTCAAAAGTAAACTTGAAAATGCTAAACAAACCAGACCAATGTTCTCTTTGCTACAACTAAGAAGCCTTAATTAATATGAAGCCACGTATATCTTGTAAGCCCTATTTAAAGCTCCTCTCCAAACAATAAACCCTATTATTGCCTACAAAATAATTCTGGCTTCTGATTGGCTGAAAGCAGACATGTGACACACAAAGAATTTTCTATTATTTACCTCATCTGACAAGGAGCACTGAAGATCTGAAGTCAAAATTATAATATTAAGTACTTTATACCTGGATATGACGTGAATTTAACATATTTCTGTCCCTTTATTAATATAATTTTCAGGATTAAAATTATTTTTAAGTTGTTTTATTATCTTGAGTTTCATTTACCCTTGAAAATAGTACAGCAGAGTTTTTAGCATATCCTTTATAGGGAGAGGGTTGGTAGGGTATTAGACCCACAATCACAGACCTCTTAAAATATATATGGTAATACTGCAATTCAGCTGCATGAATATGGTATGGTAGGAATTTATAGATAAGAGAAATGAAGACTTGGCCTTGGTTTGATGATAGACTATTATTAGATGAGTGACTCTTCTCCCACTGTGTGGGTTATCTTTTAATTTTGATAGTATCCTTTGAAACACCAAAGTTTTTAATTTAGATTAAGTCGGATTTATCAATTTTTTTCTTTGGTTGCTTGTGTTTTGAGTGTCACATCTGAGAAACGACTGCCTAATCCAAGCTCATTTAGATTTACATGTACTTTTTTCCTAAAAGTTTTATGATTCTAGCTCTTACATGTAGGTCTTGGATCCATTTTTTAGTTAATTTACATAAGGTAAGGGTCCAACTTCATTCTTTGCCTGTGGATATCCAGTTGTCCAGCACCATTTGTTGAAATGAGTGTATTTATTCCCCACTGAACTCTGTTGACATTCTTGTTGAAAATCAACTTACCAGAAATGTACCAGTTTATATCGAGACTCTCAATTTGATTCTACTAATTTGTATGTATATCCTTAGGCTAGTGCTAGTCAATTGCTCTGCAATAGGTTCTGCAACTGGAAAATATAAGTCCTCCAACTTTATTTTTTAGTAGTTTTGGCTATTCTAGGTCCTTTTGGTTTCCATATGAATTTTAGGACCAGTTGCCAATTTCTTCAAAAAAGCCATTTATGTTAAAATTCCTATTTTAACATAAATGGAGTTGAATTCATATATCAATTTGGGGGAGGATCACCATCTTAACGATATTAAAATCTTCTAATTCAAGAACATGAAACGTCTTTCTGTGGCTTTAGTTTTCATTTTTACTTTGGTTACTAGCCAAGCAACAAGTAAGTTGTACAGAGATGCAAGATGGTGGACATGGCTCCCCATAGCCTCTACAAAAGAATTCTTATGATGAGTTGTAACCTTTGGTTTCCCAGCTAAAGAGATGGTGCTCACAATAACTGAAAAAAGAAAAAGTACTGAAATTTATAAAAGAATCTTTATTCATTAATCAACTGTATCTGTAAATTTAATCTAATTCCTTAAAATCTTTAGGTAGAAAGTAATTTTCACAATTTACAATGCTTTGGACTCATACAGAATTAAGAGCCCTAGCTGACAGGTCTCTGTAGTGTAAACAAACATTAGGAAAAACAGCACATCCTAAGCCAAACGCTAAGAAAACCAGTTGGCTCACTAGAGGGCAGCAAATTTCACTTCAAAGAGAGAAACAGGAAAGGGCTCTAACAGAGGAGTAACATAATGTCTAAAAAGAGCTCATTTGAGGCTTCCGATTATCAACTATTGTTCCCGGCCCAACTTTAGAATGCAAAGTAAGAAAAGATCCTTCCACAGATTCCAATGTAAATATCTACCAGCAGAGGGCATGTACATATTCTAAGGAAAGTGGAGTACAGAAAGGTTAAGGTCACGGAGTAAGCAGCAGCATCTGGATTCACACCTAAGCAGTCTGACTCCCTCAGTCCATACTCCTAATCACCATGTCATTATACTTTTCTCCAGGAATACGAAGTAGAACAAAACATGTCACTGATAAACTCATGTGATGTGTTTTATATGTACATATATGGTGTGCATATATACATGTAATTCTATTTTCACAGAAAAGACATACATGTACATACATATGAAAAAAATGCCAAGACGACTACAAACTGTTTTACGTGCAGTGCTTACCTCTGAGGAAGGCAACGGCAGAACTAAGGGGAGAAATTCTTTCTGTCTGAATATAAACACTCCTCTCTTTGCTAAGACTCCTTCAAAATGCTTTTAGTCCAACATGATACACTGGGCATATGCATTCATAGCCTCTCCTTCTGGAGTCCATAAAAATGAAGTAAAGAACTTAAGAAGGACAAAATCCTAACATACAACAGTGGCCTCCAAACTGAGTTTCTAAGATTACCCACTGAGGTAGAGGGAGAAATAACCAGAAATTTTACTGCATTAGAAATACTTATATCCCTATCCTCCTTAGGGTCCTATTTTAACATGTTCTAACATACTTACCAATCAATAACAGTGGGGATAGATGTAAATGAAATACTTACAGAATGTACACAGTAAAAAATGATTTCAGTACACAAAAAATTTATATAATCACAAATTATATCACACATTTAAAGACATGGGTTAGGAAGGGGATCACAGCAGATGCGATTTCAACAACCTCTGGAAAACAATATACATGGACAAATACCATCTGTGAGGCAGAGCAGAAAAGCCAGAAACCCTGGGAAAGCTGCGAGATAACACGTTCATTAAGACACAAGGATTTACTGAGCTCCTACTGTCTGGTACCATTCTGGGCACTCAATCACAGCAATGAACAACACACACACGCGCGCAGCGCGCGCGCGCACACACACACACACACACACACACACACACACACACACACACATATCCCTGGTCAGAGAACTTACATTCTGGTGGGGAGGGGAAGAAGATGAACCTCAAAAAACCCAAAATGTATGTTAAAGTATAACATGTTTTATGTTGATAACCTGAGCCTGGATAAAAAATATCTGAACTATGAAAACATGAAATGCCTTTTAGATAAGAAGTACTATGGGGAAAAATAAAGCTTTAGAAAAAGTGGGTTACGGAGTGGGGGGCTAGAGAGCACTTCACAGAGATGACTTCTGAGTTATATGGACATAAGGAAAAAAATATGCCAGGGTAAAAGGGGAAAGCATCTCAGACATGCTGTTCTTTGAGTGCTCTGGAAGAGGAACACACCAAGTATATCTGGTGGATAGCAAAGAAAAGCGGCGGGAGGGAGAAGGTGGTAGGTGACAACATCAGGAAGGAATCTTACTTTTATACGTGGGTGTGCAATGGGGAGCCACCAGAAGGTTCTGAGAAGGGGAGAAGCATGATCTCACTGACAGTTTAAAAGAAACACTTGCTACTGTGTGCAACAGACTGTAGGAGGCCGAGTTTGAAAGCAGACAGACCAGTAAGGACACTATTCTGATAATCAAGGCAAGTCACAGATGATGGCTTAACCTAGGATGGCAGAGGCAGAACTGATAAGGAATAGGTAAATTTAAATATACTCTGGAGGTAGACGTGGACAGGATTTGGTAAAGGTGGAAGGAAGAAGGAACATAAAAGGGAAGAGGAAAAGGAGAGAGAGAGGAAAGGAATGGTTCTAAGCTTGAAACAAAGAACAGCATTAGGTTTCTGGCTTGAGCAACTAGAAGAGTGGTGCTGCCATTAACTAGAATGAGGAAGACTGCAGGAAACAGTAATTAGGTTTCAGATAAGCTTAAAATAATTTGCAGTATATCCAAGAAGAAATGTAGAATAAGCAGTTGCACAGGAATTAGGAATTCAGATGCAAAGTCTTAGCTGGAGATATAAATTTGGGAGTGGAGAACGTTGAGATATTTAACTTGGATGACATGTAACAAAAGAGCATCCAACTGTGAGAAGTGAGGAACAAAGAAGACTACAAAGGACGTGAAACAGAAAACAAGGTTTACGAATGATACAGCCTCAGACATTTTTTTAAAAATTAAATGTTTTGGGGTGCCTAGCTGGCTGAGGAGAGTATGAGACTCTTGATCTTAGGATCAGGAGTCTAAGCCTCAAGTTGGGCATGGAGTCTACTTATAAAAAAAAAAAAATTAAATGTTTTAAAAAGGAATTCAACAAATTATCTGGGGAGAATCTAGACAGCTAGCAGGAGTGTAAGCACTTCCAAGGAAACGCCTCTACAATTTCAAGGCCAATTGCAGCTCCTTGTAAAACACTTTTCTTTCTTTCTTTCTTCCTTTTTTTTTTTGGAGAGAGAGAGATAGAGGGAACACGTGTGCTGAGGGGCAAGAAGCAGGGGGTGGAGAGAGAGAGAATGAATCTCAAGCAGGTTCCACTCAGCACGGAGCCCGACGCAGGGCTTGATCCCATGATCCTGGGTCAGGGTCATGACCTGAGCTGAAATCAAAAGTCAGACACTCAACAGACCGAGCCACTTAGACACCCCACTGTTTGCTTTATTTAAACAAAACCCACAGCAAAGCTTTAGCCCACACAATTCTAGGTAAGCCTCTTTACTGCCTTTTCTTAAACTAGGAACTGTGTGTCTGCAGACATTTTTAAAAAGAGCCTACACATAAAAGAGAAAAAAACAAAACAAAAATGGACTCTGAAGGAAACCATCAATTAGGGCACAAAATATAATTAAAAAAAAAATCCTCTAATTATGTTCTTCAGATAAATTTGAAGTAATACTGAATCCACAAAACAAGATACATAAATGGAACAAAGAGCTTATAGAAATTTTAAAATATGTTTGCCTTAAAAAAAAACAAAAACGGAGGAAGGTAATAAAGTCAATAAAACATCCCAAAGTAGCGTAAGATCAAGTAAAAAATGAGGAGAGAAAAGAGAAAAATCAAAGCAGGAAGTTTATCATCCAACTAGTAACAGAATTCCCAAAAGAGAACAATGAAAAAAGAACATGTTTTTAAAGAAATAATTTATAGAGAATTCCCCAGACTAAAAGCATGGATTTTCAAATTAAAAAGGTACAAAAGGTACCCAATCCAAAAGTGACTGACTAGCACCTATGTTTATCACAGCAAATTTCAGACCTCAAGAACACAAAGAAAATCCTAAAACTTTCCAGAGAAATGAATCCAAGGTATTCTATAATGGAGTAAGAATCACATGAGCAACCAACTCCTCAGCATAAACATGAGAAGCCTCAAGATAATGAAGCCATGCCTTCAAAGTTGTGAGGAAAATTCAATTTGGAATTCTGTACCTATCCAAAGTATCAGCTAAGTACAAGGATATCTTTAAGAGTTCTAAGTGCTCAGAAAAATTTACCTCTCATTCTTTTTAAGTTTCTTCATGATGTGGTGACAAAATGGAAGAATATACAGAGAAGACAATGAGATCCAGAAAATGCAGGGAAAACTCAGGGGAGGAGTTAAGTCCTGGAATGACAGCCTTGAAGCAAACCTAGTAAGCAACCAGTCAAATAAGCAAAAGAGGACAGAAGCTCTAAGATGAAGGTCCCTAAGAAAAGGGGAACCCAAAGACTTAACAGCATAAAATGACAGATTTTTTTGGCCATAATAAAGGTAGGCAATATAATAAGGGGGGGGGGGGGGGAAAGGGGGAAGAACCTAAGAAAAACAAAAAATTGTCCAAGAGTGGAAAAAAAAAAAAAAGACTCTAGGGAACCCCTAGCAAAGAGCTGTAGACAAAAAGTAAATCTGGTCGTCTATGAAGTAATATTCATATAGTCTCAATAATGTAAATATGCTGCTTATTGGTTCTCCACTTTTAGTCAATTTACAAAGAGTAGTCGTCTTAACTAGGAAAATACAACAAAATGTGTATCTGATCATCCTTAGCAATATAAAAGTACAGATGGCAGAGCTTAGAAGGTGTGGTGAGAAAAGATGTAGTTTAAAAAAGATATAGTTTAAAAAGGCACATAAATATCCTTATCTTTTGGGAGTCAAAATATACTGAAATACAGTAATCTCACAAAAAATAAATATTTAGATGTATTACTTAAAATAATAAAAGTAGCCAATAAATGAAGCAAAACACAGTGATTTTACCGAATGGGCCTAAAAAGCAGGGAACAGTGTTAGATCCTGATATACCGTAGCAAAGAACTAAAAGATACCACCTACAAGTTAGTGAATTAAGAAACAGTGGTTATAAAACATATTATAGACATGAAAAAAATTAAAGACATAAACATAAGCTTTTAAAAGCGGTAGCCCTCTGGGGTGCCTGGGTGGCTCAGTCGGTTAGGCATGTGACTCCTGATTTCCACTCAGGTCATGATGTCACAGTTCATGGATTTGAGTGCTGCATCAGGCTCTGCACTGACAGTGTGGAGCATGCTTGGGACCCTCTCTCTTCCTCACTCTTTGCCCCTCCTCCACTCACGCACACACTCTTTCTCTCTCAAAAATAAATAAACTTAAAAAAAAAAAAAAAAAGTGGTAGCCCTCTGGGAAGAACCAGTGTGGAGAAGAACAAAGCCAAGAATGTTGCTTTTTATGTTAAATTTTTCAATGCTAGTTGACTAATTTCTCATCTATCAGCAAGCATTACAAAGATTTGTTTTTCCAAATTTTCTATGGTGAATGTATATTTCATAGCGTAAAATATTTTATTTAAATGTTTTTTATACAACACATACAAAATAGGGAAATAAAGGAAATCCATGCCTAGACACATCGTAGTGAAACTGCAGAACATCAAAGACAAAGAAGATCTTGAAAGCAGCCAGAGAAAGGACAGATCACCTACAAAGGAACGACAGACAATTAGAATGACACAGGTCCACTCAACAATAATGGAAGCCAGAAAACAATGGAATAATATACACAAGATGTTGAGAACAAATAACTGTTGTTACCCTAGATTTGGGTATCCAGCAAAATTACTGCACAACAAGGGGAAAAAAAAACAGATAAACATTCTTGGCAAATTTAGACAAACAGACCAATTCTTAAAGAAACTTCCAAAGAATACACTTCAAAAATACTTGGAACATATTAGAAGAGGATGACCCCGACATAACATTCAAGATTTCAGAACAAAAAATGATAAACATGTAGGTCAAGTCTGAACAAACAATGCCTGGGTAAAATAGTGATAATGGTGCCCAACTTACACATTTTAAAAAAGACCAAAACAAAACAATGGAAACATTACGTAAGTAAAGACTGAAGCATAAGTATTCTAAAGTCCATTTACTTTGGAAATGGGGTCAGAACATTAACTTTTGAAATATGCGATTAAATTTGCATGGTAAAATTCCAGTGCAAACCACTAAATGAACAGAAATGGAGTGCTCTCATTTAAGCTAGTTAAAAAAAAAAAAAAAAGCAGAGCTGGGGCAATCAACAATAGTAACTAATGAATCTTTAAGGCAAAAGAGAAAAAAATGAAAGGCCACTGTGAATCAAAAAAGATGACAGAAACCAGTCCAACTACATATTAGAAATCTAAGAAATGTGAATGGTTTAAACTTTCCAGTAACAGGCAAACTCAGACTGGGTTAAAAAACAACAATCTAGCTTTATAATATTTAAGATATATATTTGCCTAAAACTTAAAAAGAGAAGACTGAAAACAAAATCAGGGAAAACAAATGCTGATAGAAGTATAGGAAAATTAAGATAAATATATCAATCCTAGTGGGCAATCTCAAGACTTTCTATCAATGACTGATAAATCAAGCAAACCAAAAACTCAGTAAGATCAAGATTTGAACAATGTAACCATAGAGCTTTATCTACTAAATGCAAAATTCTCAATCCAACAATTATAGTCCACGCTCTTCCAAAATGCACATGGAAGACGTATAAAATTGATGCCTTCAGTCTTAACAATTTTCAAAAAATATGTATGACACAGATCACAGTGACACAATGCAATTAAGTCAAGGGTACATATAAAAAAATAAAAGACAAAAACAAATCCTCCATATACTATAAATCAAAAACATTTCCATATAACTCATAGGTCAAAGATGAAGATCATAATACTAAGATGGATAATGAAAACATTATAAATTTGTGAATATGCAACAAAAGTGACACTCAAGAGAAATTTACACCTTAAATTTTTACATCTGAAAGACAAGCTAGAATAATTAAAAATATAGATGGATATATATTAAAAGAGTAGAAACCAATGAAATAGAAAATCAAGACATCAAAGGAGAATCAATAAAGCCAGAATTATTGTTTTTAAGTCTTTGAGCAAATTAACAAAATAAACTTCTGGTGACAGACTAATCCAAGACAAAAAGAGAAATAGCACGAATATTGTGAGGTGGTAGGCTAGTAAAAATAGAGGCCAGAGAGATGAAAGAACACTATCAACAACTCATGCCAATACATGTGTGCATATTTAGATTTAAAAAAAACATGTCAGGGGGCGCCTGGGTGGCGCAGTCGGTTAAGCGTCCGACTTCAGCCAGGTCACGATCTTGCGGTCCGTGAGTTCGAGCCCCGCGTCAGGCTCTGGGCTGATGGCTCAGAGCCTGGAGCCTGTTTCTGATTCTGTGCCTCCCTCTCTCTCTGCCCCTTCCCCCGTTCATGCTCTGTCTCTCTCTGTCCCAAAAATAAATTAAAAAAAAAAAAAAAAAGTTGGAAAAAAAAAAAAAAAAACATGTCAGAAAGCTGTAAAACAGTGAGTAAGCACAGTAATTAATGGCTGTTTGCAGAATGTCACTTTTGTGATTGTGAATAAATCAATTCAGTAAGAGCAACGGTAATCTTAAGCAGATGTGTTTGATACCTTTTAAAATTTTTAACCTTTTACTTTAAAACAAAACAACGATACAGAAAACAACACAACACAAACAGTAGTTTAAGGAATTTTAGAAGGCAAAACACCCTTACAACCACCATCCGGTCAAGAAAATAGAACTATGCCAGCTACCCCAGAAACCTTTCCATGTGCTCCATCCCAATCAGCCCTCTCCAAAAGTAACCATTTATGCCATTTATACTAATACCTAAATTTTCTTTGTGGCTTTATCACACAAGTGTGCATCTCTAGATGCTACAGCTTAACCTTGCCCCTCGTTATTTTGTCTTTTAGGTCTTTTAATCTAGAATTCTCAGGCTGTTTGACCTATATGGTGTCCCAGAGGCTGCTCTTTGCCTGTTGCACACTCATGATGTAACAACCAACATATTCCTCTGGCCTCTGTACCTCTGCAAGTTGACTGCTGATCAAATCCTCTGGCAAGACTAAGGTAGTTTTATTCTTTCATCTGGAGGCACGAAATGGCTTTCACTTTTTTCGTAGACATTAATCACCAGTGCCTACATTCATTAATCTACTGAGTTGGGGGAAAAAAAACCCACAAACTATAATTCTATCATTCTGTTTTTTTTTACTTACTAGCTGAAGTGATCTTTAAAAATGCTTTCCTAGCAGTGTGTGGTTGGTTCAGTCAATAGAACATGTGACTCTTGATCTCAGGGTCATGAGTTCAAGCTCCACATTGAGCACAGAGTTTACTATAAAAAAAAAATGCTCTTCCCATCTACTATGTAAAGAATTGCAAACATTTTCTATTTTAGGTTGGGGGAGCTTTATGGTCTCCTGCAACTATTCAACTCTGTGGATGTACTACAAAAGCAGCCAATACATACATGAATGGGCATGGCTTGGTTCCAATAAAACTTTACATACAAAAACAGATGCTAACTCCTATACTATTCAGTTACCCAGGGCTACCACTCTTTAAAGACAACATAAATGCTCAATTATGTATCCAGTTTTCAAGACAATGGATTAGCGTCTATTATCCTCCAGAAGCTAATTAAGGATTTACTTCAAAACATATGAAATCATGGATTTAAAACTGTTTGATGTGCTTTGATAACTGCAATGCTTACCCTTACTGAAGATCAAGTGTCAGTTTCAGTTGCTCTTCACAAATTGGCCCACTTACACTTTCCAGTTAGTACCTACTGGCTGTTTTGGAATTTTTCTGTTCTCAGGTCCATCGTTTACTGGAACTGCAAATAATGCCGACATGGCAAACTGCACAATCCAAAGATTTTTTTTTAATGTTTATTTTTGAAAGAGAGAGACAGAGCAGGAGCAGGAGAGGAGCAGAGAAAGACACACAGAATTCAAAGCAGGCTCCAGGCTCTGAGCTGTCAGCAGAGCCCGACACGGTGCTCGAATTCATGAACCGTGAGATCATGACCTGAGCCGAAGTTGGATGCTCAACCGACTGAGCCACCCAGGCGCCCCACAAGAGTTTTTTTTTGTTTTTGTTTTTTTTAAGAGAGAATGAAGAAACAAACATAAGATGAAATCACTAAAGCTTCATGAAATGTTTGAACCTAGAACAATTTCAAGAACACAGTTAAGGAAAAATGAAAAAAACATATGCCAACATTAGAAAGGTGTAAGTCAGAAATAATGTGATGAGCATTCAGTTTGGGTGGGTTGTTAAATTCAGATCTCAGTAGAAGAGGAAAAGGAAACTAGAACCTTTCCTGATACGAAAAGAAGGAAAAAAGGTTGGAAAGCAGTGGAGAATGACTGGACAGGCCTAGAGCCCAGATATTGAAGCTGTGTAAACGCCAAGTTGATGGCGTCAATCCTGGACAATGCAGGAGATGGAAACATTAGAATACTCTCAGAAAGGAGTCACATGATGTCATATTGTATATTTTTATAATAGAGATTTTTTTATTTTTTTAATTTATTTTTATTTATTTTGAGAGAAAGAAAGCACACGATGTGCGCACATACAAGTAGGGGAGGGACAGAGAAAGAGAGATAGAGAATGAATATCCCAAGCAGGCTCCACATTCAGCACAGAGCTTGATGTGGGACTCTAGCTCACAACCCTGAGATCATGACCTGAGCTAAAATCAACAGCTGGACCCCCAAGTGACTGAGCCATGCAGGCACCCCCAGAGGCACACTTTAAACAGGAAAGTGTTTGTACTTGAGATTGGGGTGGTGGGGTTGAGAGAAAGGAAGCAGAAAGGTCAGCTCAAGGCTAACCATAGTATGCCAGCCACAAGAGGATAATAAATTAGGGCCACTGGGACAATAGGGCAGATCTGGCAGGTAAGAGACAGAATGCTAAGAAAGAGGAAATTTAAAGATTTCAAGTTTAAGAGAACAGGGATAAGATTAACAAAAAGAAAAAAAGAGAAAATGTAGGCATCTATGTATCTCTAAATACAAGTTTTCTTAAAACCAGCAAAACACTGGTAATTATTAAGGTGAGGTAACTGGATTCATGGGAATTCACTGCACTATTCTTTCCACTTTTAATAACATTAAAAATTTCACAATAAAAAGACTCTTAAAATTCTGAAAAGTATAGGTACAGACTTTTCTCATGGTCCCTTCTCATTCTATTTTTGGGCCTAATGAGCACTTTTGTCATAGAACATTTCATAAATATTGAGTGGCAAATATTTAATGTCTCATAAAAAAAGTATAATAAAGGATGACGTATCATTTAAATTATTACCTTGGCTTTTTTCTATATTATCTCCTTTTGTTTCCTCTTCTTTAATGGGAGGACTTATCCTGGGGGTCCTGCTTTGCCCCTGGACCATTTCTGCCAGCAATTCTTCTTGAGAAGTTCGAGTTCTGGGAGCAACTGGAAGTGTCTGTTTCTGTGAGACTTTTATACAAAAAGGAAAAAAGATGAGAAATGCAGATGCAGTAATACATCAAAACCGAACAGTGAACATGTCCTATTAAATATAAATGCTTCCTCGGGTTTAGGACGTATGAAAAGTTTGAAACCGTTCAGATACCAGCTTTTTTCTTACAATATTCCAGAGAGACCAATAACGGATCTCATCTCTACATTTTAAACCATGTGCCATAAATACACTGCCACGCAAACGTATTCATTTTTAACCAAAAGTAGTTTATAATTTTTTTAATATTTATTTTTGAGAGAGAGAGAGAGAGAGAGAGAGAGAGAGAGAAATAGAGTGTGAGCAGGTGAGGGGCAGAGAGGGAGATGCAATTCAAAGCAGGCTCCAGGCTCTCAGCTGTCAGCACAGAGCCCAAAGCAGGACTCAAACTCACAAACTGTGAGATCATGACCTGAGCCAAAGTTGTGGACGTTTAACCGACTGAGCCACCCAGGCACCCCCTAACCAAACACAGTTTAGATTCTGCTTCATGATCACATAACAATTTCAAATTGTAACCTACATAACAGAGGCCAAGAACAAACTCCAATGCTATTTCTCAAAAAACTAGGGAAATCTCTCATCGTTATAAAAACAGGAAATTTCACAATGGAGTACTATGTGGCAATGAGAATGAATGAAATATGGCCCTTTGTAGCAACATGGATGGAACTGGAGTGTGATGCTAAGTGAAATAAGCCATACAGAGAAAGACAGATACCATGTGGTTTCACTCTTATGTGGATCCTGAGAAACTTAACAGAAACCCATGGGGGAGGGGAAGGGGAAAAAAAAAAAAAAGAGGTTAGAGTGGGAGAGAGCCAAAGTGTAAGAGACTCTTAAAAACTGAGAACTGAGGGTTGATGGGGGGTGGGAGGGAGGGTAGGGTGGGAGGGAGGGTAGGGTGGGTATTGAGGAGGGCACCTTTTGGGATGAGCACTGGGTGTTCTATGGAAATGAATTTGACAATAAATTTCATATATTGAAAAAGAAAAAAAATAAAGAAAAAAAATTGCCACAAGTTAAAAAGAAAAACCTTAATGTAAAAATAAATACATAAAAAAATAAATAAAAAATAAAAACAGGAAATTTCAAAGTCACAAAGAGTAAAATTCTCTACAATTCTCAACACTCAATAGTGTGCACAGGCAAAAAGAAAGAATGTAAATAGATTAGGTCTAGTGTTGGCCTTTGCGCAATAACCCAGATCTGATATGGCAAAACCCATTTTATGTTCAAGGTTAAAGTAGAAGATGAGAAGCAGGGGCGCCTGGGTAGCTCAGTCAGTTAAGCGTCCGACTTCAGCTCAGATCATGATCTCTTGGTTCATGGGTTCAAGCCCCGTGCTGGGCTCTGTGCTGACAGCTCAGAGTCTGGAGCCTGCTTCAGATTCTGTCTCCCCCTCTCACTAAAATAAATAAACATTTAAAAATTTTTAAAAAGAAAATAAGAGGACAGATGCCTATGAGGTTTAAAAGTTGCGAACTTACAATTTACTTCACTTTAGGAAGAGGTCACAAAAAGATGCAAAGGAGAATGAAAAACCAGAAAAATGCTACAAGAATAGTCACCAAATCCATAGCAAAAGTAAAATTTTTTAGAGGCACCTGAGTGACTCAGTCGGTTAAGCATCTGACTCTTGATTTCAGCTCAGGTCATGATCTCACAGCTCATGAGTTGGGGTCCTTTGTCTGGGGCTCTGTGCCTTCAGTGCAGAGCTTGCTTGAGATTCTCTCCCTCTCTCTCCCTCCCCACCTCACTCTGTGTGTGTTCGTTCACTCAAGAAATAATCTTAAAAAAAATTTTTTTTGAGTGGGTAATCACAGACAATGCAGAGCCTGCTTGGGATTCTCTCTCCCTCTCCTTGTCCCTTCCCAACTCTCTCTCAAAAAAAAACATTAAAAAAAGAAAACACTTTACACAATGGCTATAGCACATGGGGCAAAGTACAGAATTTAATGCTAATATGGCACCTATCACTTGGTTTGCATTTCAGAATAAGCTTTCTATAAGGTCAGATTACAGAGCTGACTCATCTCATTTTAAAAGCCTGCAAAACCTTTACCTCCTCTCATAAAATAATTTAGAATTTCTACTAGGACTGAGGCAGGAACATCACAAATGAATCAATTCTCTGCTTTATATTCCATTAATGGGTTCTACTCAAAGGAAAGAGACCAATATGCTCATACACCAACCATGTCTTTCTAACTCTGGCCTCTTACTACCCAATTGTGCTCCCTTTTATACATCATAAATTCCGATCAAATGCTGACTCCAATGCCAAGAATATTGCAGTCCCATCTTTACCAAAACTCCCTTTAAAAATTCTGTATTTCATACACACTAGAAAGAGGAAGGAAAAGGCATTATACATGGCTCTAAGAACTAAATTCCACCAATAGCTGCAAGTTCCTCAGACTGGTCAAATCTTTTTACAACCATTATTCCCTGAACCTCCTCTTGGTCTTGACATCTGGCAAGTATCTTTTTTTTTTTTTAATTTACATCCAAATTAGTTAGCATATAGTGCAACAATGATTTCAGTAGATTCCTTAGTACCGCTTACACATTTAGCCCATCCCCCCTCCCACAACCCTTCCAGTAACCCTCAGCCTGTTCTCCACATTTATGAGTCTCTTATGTTTTGTCCCCCTCCCTGTTTTGATGTTATTTTTGTTTCCCTTCCCTTATGTTCATCTGTTTTGTCTCTTAAAGTCCTCATTTGAGTGAAGTCATATATTGGTCTTTCTCTGACTAACTTCACTTAGCATAATACCCTCCGATTCCATCCACATAGCTGCAGATGGCAAGATTTCATTCTTTTTGATTACCACATATATATATACATATATATATATATATATGTATATATACACATACACACACACACACCACATCTTCTTTAACCATTCATCCATCAATGGGCATTTGGGCTCTTTCCATACTTTGGCTATTGTTGATAATGCTGCTATAAACATGGGGGTGGCATGTGGCAAGTGTCTTTATTATACCACAACTTGGGGAGCAATCAATTCTAGCTTCCTCAAGAGGTACAGAAAACTAACTTAATGTAAATGTAATACACTTAAATTACCTGTAGAATAGTTAGTTGTTTTTGTTACAGATTCTTGAGCTTCAGATATAGCCTTCAAAATTAGATTCTTGTTAGCTTGTTTAGAAGGTGGAAGTGAAGGTCTAAAAAAGTTAAAGGTATTTTGATTAATTTTTAGATTTCAGCTCTTCGCATGCTAGCCATCCATTAGGCCTTTACTATAGCCTTTTCTTAGGTTTGAAACAGACTAGCAATAGTTCTTAGGAAATGCCAACTAGATGGGAAAGTTTTAACTTTTTAAATAATGAATCTGGATCACCCCTCCTCCCCACTATATTACAGTTTTTAGTATTCTCTGCAATCTTCTCCAATTTTAAGCAATTTCTCTTTGATTAATGTTTCTCAAAAACCAATGGAAAAATCTTACGTTATTAAATTTTTATTTTCATGATCTCTAACAAACCCAGGAGCTCCATCAGCCAACTAAAGATTTACAGACAATGTTCAGGGTACCTCCTTTCAGGCTTTGCTGGCACTGACACACTGCTGGAGATGCTTCCTGTACGAGACCCACAATCATCATCTTCCTCCTCCTCTTCTCCATCATGATTGAATTTTTTTACTTTAACAACTGAACTTACCACAGGCAACTTTCTCTTCCGAAAGTTTTCTTCCTGCAATCAGATAAATTTACGCTTACCTAGTCTCAGAAAATAACAAAGATCTACCACAGTATTTCTTCCTTTTCAAGAAAAAGCCAATCATATTTAGAATTCACGGGCTATTTCCTGGTTTCTTATAAAAATATAAATATCCCTAGTAGCCAATCTTCAGCTAAACAAAAACTAGTGCTTTACAATCACTTATAAACAGCAGCATGTAACACTATTGAAGAAACTAATAAAATGAAATTACTTGTTTACTAGTAATTGCTGTGGAAAATCTAATAAAATTGACCTAAAATTCTACCAAAACTATAAGGTAAGGTTAAAGGTATCTCAAATGGGGGGGGAAAAAAGGTTATCTCAAATGCTGGCATCCCAGAAAAATAAACAAGATGTAAAATATCTGTAGAAGCCAGTTGTGAAGAGGAAAATCTGGTGTAGTATGTTCAGTAGCAGATGTATCAGTTTAAAGTAAACTTGCAATACGTGTGTAGCTATTCCACACATATTTAGTATTAAGAACTGCTAATTTTCAGCCTAACAAGCCAGAATTTAGAAGTATATACAGGGATGCCTGGCTGACTCAGTTGGTAGAACATGTGATTCGATCTCAGGGTCACTGAGTTCAAGCCCCATGTTAGGTGTGTGGCCTACTAAAAAAATAATAATAATAAAATAAAATAAAATATATACAAACCTCAATACTCATTTTTTCTGAGTTGTTTCTGAAGAAGGGACTATAAGTCTCTTCTAAGCTGTTAAGCACTTCCTGTTCACACAAACGTCCTGTTTCATATACCCGGCTGTTCTGTAAATCAGGTTGCTTGGCAGCATGAATATTGTTTTGTTGCTGCTGAAATTGCAACCTGTTTAAATGAGCACCACTGTCTGCATTTCGACTTGCAGGTGGTCGATAAATTTCAATAGAAGGGCGAGAAGAACCGTACGTAAGTGTCACTGTCGGTTTTTTCTGAGATAAGGGATTCTCCTGCACAAAATTGAGGTCTTCATCAATGAGATCATCTGGTTCTGGCTTAATATCAATCACATCTTCAGAGGGTGCTGGCTCCCTCAGAGGCTTCACAGTTGACATTAATCGGGTTGCAGCTCCATCATCATAAGTCTGTCTATTTTTTTAAGAAACACACAAAGAATTATATCCAATTTAGAGCAGTATCTTTAAATCTTCAAAGAATATTTAAATTTTAATGAAACAATGTAGATACTCCCTTTACAAATTCCATTAAAAACTACTCTAAAATTGCATTCTATTTTAAAACTCTGATTTACTACGTTTGAGGTAAAAGATAATCATACTTTGGATTTTATTATTTTATTCAAAAAAATTGCTCATGACCACCTCCGTATTTCCAAAACTTTCTGAAAACAGAAATTTAAAGATATAAAAACCAATGTAAATGTCACATACACACACCTACCTACCCACAGCAGGTCTACAGAGGATTCTCACCTAACATTAGTGGCTTTCTGCTCCTGTGAACTAGCAGAAACCCTGGAATCTCTTTTCTCAGGTCTTGTGCTAGCAACTGCGAGGGGTGGCACTGCAGCTTCATGCCTTCTCTCGTCTCCCCGACCGAAACTGCTCTTGTTTGAAGACACGTTATTATCAAAGATGTTGGTATCAGAAGACTTGAGACTGGAGGGATCTGAAAAGAAAATCACATGGTCCTTCTAAGCTGTTATTTATTACTGTGAACCTTCCCTGTCTTCATCACCAATTTAAAAGCAATACGTATTCTTCCACAACATTTTTAATGGCTGAATGTTATTCCATACATAGTAATATAATAATTATTTCGATTTGCTATTACTAAACTTTTAAGGAATTTTCGATTATAAAATACTAAAATATCCTTGAAGCTAAATCACTGCATACATGTACAATTACTTCCTTAACATAAATTGCATAGTTTCCCTTCCTTTATTTAAGTTTACTTATTTATTTTTGAGAGACAGACAGAAACTCCCAAATAGGCTCTGTGCTGCCAGCACACAGGGCTCAAACTCATGAACCATGAGATCATGACCCAAGCCAAAATCAAGAGTGGGGAATTTAACCGACTAAGCCATCCAGGCGCCCCTCTCTTCCATCGTTTAAATTATCTTTAAATTATGTTAAATTTATTGCTCTTGAATTCATAATTCATAGGCTTCCTAAGAAAGTTCAAATGAACCACTGTTTTCAAATTTATGGAATTTTTCCCAAAGCAATATACATGGCTTTAGAAAGAAAATGCTATAGTAAATTCCAAAAACCCTGAATTTTAATGAATCTTACCAGTTGTAACAGAGCGAAGTTTATCTAATACACCGTGAAGCCTGAAAGAAAAAAAAAATATATTTTAAAGCTTCCTTTAATCAAGAAAGATTTTATCTCAATTGTCACTTGAAATTTGATGACATTATACAATTTACCTTCAGATATAATGGTACTAAATGGTATTTAATAGATAAACAGTACTAAAATTAAAGACTCAATGTACCTTAGGGTAAAAGATAAAACACACAAATATGTAATACAGCTTATTATTACAATCATTTAAGCAGTTTGTTTTATCTATTAATATGGTTTTTGGGACAACTTAATTCCAAGCGTCGAAAAAACTTCAAAATAATCTTAAAATATATCACTTCATTGTAACTATTACTTACAAAACTAGTCACATAAACAAGAATAGACTACAACCTTGCTTATAATATAACCTGTTTTAGTAGTTATGTGCAAGGCAAATGTGCCTTACAATCCTTTCAGGAGGCTTCATGAAAACACCAGAAATATCTCATTAACAATGTTTCAACCAGAACCCCATCACATGCCACTGTCCCCTTGGACACAATTATTGCAGAATAGTCCGTTTCAAGCTGGTGAATGAACATTTAACTTAAAAAAATAAACTGCCAAGACAGTGACATCGTAACTTGTATCAGTATGTGTTAAGGAACTAAATTTATGGCAAGATGAGAAAGGTCAATTAATATGATTTTAAATTCAAATTCATGTAGTCCTTTATGTAAGAAATTTGTCTCAAGCATTCCATCAAGTTAATTAAGAAGGACCTACTAAGTCAGTCTCCCATATTATACTAGTGGGACTCCAACCAAAAGTGATACCAAGGATGAACCAAAAAAATCAAGTCAAAAAACATGTATGTGAAAGAAAACAAATACGTGGACTGTAGATTTAAAAAAAAAAAAAAAAATCAGTTTCCCCAGTCAAAAGTTCCACGGTCTTTTTTTTTTTTTTTTAATTCTAGGGACTAAGTGTAACAAGTGGGTTAGATCACCCACGCTACGGTAGTGGATGTTCCAAAACATCTGAGGATCAACCAGTGTACTGAATGTTCTTCAAAACTATGTAATATAATCAGAGAATTCTATTTGCAATTTCAAGAAAACTTCACAAGACTGATAAAGCATATAGTAGCCCACTGGGGCAAAAATACCTTCAAGACAAACTCTGGTTTAAAAGCAAGAAGTAGAAGTTAACCAGTTTCATATCCCTCTTTAGCGCCTATTAACCTCTCCCAGTCTCCTGCCATGCAAAGTAAGCAGGCCACTCTACTAGCTCAACTTTTGCTCCATTATCAACTTGTTCTGTAATTGGTGGTTCCCAGAGTGAGGGCCTTTTCAGAGTACTTCCTGATCTATTCTCAGCCACATCATTACCTCCCCCTACCCTCACTCTACCTCAAACATGGTACCAGAGCCTGGCCTGCCTTCTTAAATGAATCTTATGCTTTTTCTCCATATTCTCAACTGAAAGGCCTCTGTTGGTTTGAAAAAGGACACTGAAAATAATAACATGAATTTATATTTAAACATAAAATTGTCTTTTTACAATCCCAAACTTCAGAAGGTTCCAAACTTTTAAAACTCATTTGAAATTTTGTCCAAAACCTTTGCCCCCTAAAGGTTAACTCATTAGAGAAAGCAACTGAGGAAGTCAACCCGGCCCCCAAAACATATGTAACTGGTTTGGGTTCAGGGAAAGGAATAAGAGATCCAAAGGTTTACAAAGAAACACAATAACCTACCATTAACACAGACTAAGGACTTGCTATGGGCCAGGCACAGATATAAGTACCTTACATGTATTATTTCATTTAATCCTTACAATGTCCTATAAAGGGAATTTATTAATCTCATTTTACAAGTGGAAAAACCAAAGTAAGAGGCAGATCCAGGATTCAACCTCAGCAATCTGGCTCCAGAGGCTGTGCTCTCATGCATGGCTCACTACCTGCCTCTCCACAGTGAATCTGCCTCTCCTGTCAAGAACCTCTTTTCAGACAGAATACCTACTCTGATTTGTGCCAAACTTTGGTCTAAGGGGTAAAAATTCAGAAACATACCATACGGTGAATCGAATTGTGTTGTTCCCTAGAAACAGGGACAGGTCCTCTGTCATTTGGTCCTGACTTTTCTTGTTGGCCACCATCACCATAATGTAATCAGGAAGTTCTTCATCTAGTTAAAAGGAAAAGTATATAAAAACTTTTTTACGTTTTCCTCAATATTGACTTCTAAAAAGTTAACATACTTGAAAATATAAATATAGCTCTAAGAATTAACATCTCAGCTCTACTAGAATTATGTTGGACAAGAAAGTATAGCTTTTTTTCCCTCTTCATTACATAGGTATTTCAATTATTAGTAAGGATGGGAATTAGAAATAACAAATCCTTATAAAACTAGGTATTCTGAATTACAGTATCAAACTTGAGTGTATTCATTTCCTTTTTATCTTTTTAATTAATGCTCATCAATTTCAGCAAAGCTTCCAAAAAGCAAACGGATATTCCTCAAGAATAATAGAGTTTTGTATGTTTTGTGTTTTACTTAAGCTTCAAAATTATACTCCTTTCTCAAGAGAACATCTTTATCCTCAGTAAAGGCAGATTTCTATTATCTCAGGGTAATAAACTTCAACATCAAATGAACTAAAACCACCCAAAAACTCTACATGGTTTAAAAAATTTAATCTTAAATTTAAATAATTTCAATTTCATTGTTTTATCCTCATACTCTCCTACATAATGATTATGAAGGGGAGGTCTAGGACCAAAAAGAAAAACAAAACCACCACAGTAAGAAGATAAGGAAGCAAAAGCCATTTATCAAGAACTCTAATCCCCACCAAAAAAAAAAAAAAAAAAAAAAAAATCCTTTAGATTTAATACCTAAAATGTTCCTATTTTTAAGTAGGCAGAAAGGCTCATTTCAGAAATACACTTAGGCCAAAACAAACAAAAAACCTTTCATTTGTTTCAAGGAGAAATACCAAAAATCCAGTTCAAGAAAAGCACAAACATACTCAGAAAGCCCAATCTACAAATGGAAACAGAGAAATCTCATTTTTTTTTTTTTTTTACTGCTCTAGTAGTATGAAGACACAATTGATTTATTCACTTTATATTAATGGACATTTAAATCTCTTGAAATTTTACACTAACAACAACAAAAAAATGTTGCCAAGAAATTTTAGGAAACTAGGTGGCAACCCTGCCTGAACATTACGATTATTGGGAGAGTTAACTGAAAATCCAGAGGCTATGTGCTATGCAAGCTATTCTGTTTCACATCATGACAGACCTAGAAGAAGTAGTATTTATAAGGTGCACTGGGGTAAAAAGTTATTCATAGTCAAAGTAAACTAGCCACTTCTGCCTTACCAGTTACCTCAAGTGCTATGAAAAATCAAATCTGAATAGAATGAAAACTTTTCCTAATTTCCAGTATAATAACGTGCAGATAACACTAGCTAAGCAGCTGCTATAGAGGAGAGATTCTCAAATTTAATTTCACGTTAGAATCTGCTGGGGAGCTTTAAAAAAATCTGCTTATGTCCAAGCTCCCTCTCAATTAAATTACAATACTGGACAGGAGGATCAAAACATCAGCGTTTTTATTTAAGTATAATTAATATACGTTATATCAGTTTCAGGTGTACGACATACTAATTTGACAATTCTATACATTACTCCATGCTCACCACGGTAAGTGTAGTCGCCATCCGTCACCATACAATGTTATTACAACACTATGCTTCCTATGCTGTACCTTTTGTTTATGTGACTTATTTTAGAGCTAGAAATTTGTCCCTGTTAATCCCCTAAATCTAGTTCACCCATTCCTCACCTACCTCCCCTCCGGCAACCACCAATTTGTTCTCTGTATTTAAGAGTCTGGGTTGTCTGTTTTTAGTTTGTTTTTTAGATTTTATTTCAAGTAATCTCCACACTCAACGTGGGGCTCATATTCACAACCCTGAGATCAAGAATTGCATGCTCTACCAACTGAGCCAGCCAGGCACCCTGCTTTATTTTTTAGATTCTGCATGTAAGCTAAATCATATGGTATCTTTCTCTGTGACTTCATTTCACTTAGCATAATACCTTCTGGGTTCCTCCACATTGTAAATGGCAAGGCCTCATTCTTTTTTATGGCTGAGTAATGTTCCATTATAAACATATACACACGTGTATATGTTTATACGTATTACATCTTCTTTACCCATCATCTATCAATGGGCACTTAGGCGGCTTCCATACCTTGGCTATTGTAAATAATGCTGCAATATAACATATAGGTGCATGTATCTTTTCATACCATTCTTTGGGTAAATACCCAATAGAATTCCTGGATGTGGTATTTCTATTTTTAATTTTTTTGAGGAACTGCCACACTGTTTTCCACAGTAGCTGCACCAAATTGTATTTCCACCAACAGTACACAAGGGTTCCTTTTTCTCTATATCCTTGCCAAGCTCTTGTCTCTTTGATTCTAGCCATTTTGACAGGTATAAGGTGATAGCTATGGTTTTGATTCGCATTTCCCTGATTAGTAATGTTGACTATCTTCTCATGTGTCTGCTGGCCATCTACAGGTCTTCTTTGGAAAAATGTCTATTTTTATTTTTCCAAGTGTATTTCTTCTGACAGAGAGAGAGCAAACAGGGAAGGAGCAGAAAGGAAGAGAGCGAGAATCCCAAGCAGGCTCCGCGCTGTTGGTAGAGCCTAATGCCAGGCTTGAACTCACGAGCCGTAGAGATCATGACCTGAGCCAAAACCAAGAGTGAGATGCTCAACCAACTAAGCCACCCAGGCGCCGCCCTCTGTCCATTTTTAAAATGGATTTGGTGTTTGAGGGATTTTTTTTTGGTGTTGAATTGTAAGTTTTTTACATATTTTGCATATGAATCCCTTATCAGATGTATCATTTGCAGATACTGTCTTCCATTCAGCAGGCTGCCTTTTTGTTTTGTTGGAGAAATCTGAGTATTTAATGAAATTATGCAATGTGATGTGAGGAGATACAAGAGAGAACAAAAAACCATTTCTTTTCTTTGCAGAGTATCAAAAAGTTCCGTTTTCTGGAAATTGCAGTAAATAAGCCTGGTAGCTTATTTATGCAAAGTGTAAGGTTAACAAAGAAGTTAGAATGCTTTGTCAGCCTTCACAGATTTTCTCCATCATAATGTCAATGGTGAAGATGTGCTTTCCTGTCACTATCAGTTTGCATCTTCTAACCCAGCCATCCACCTGTGTGGATCAGTTGGTTGAGCGTCCAGCTGAGGTCATGATCTCACGGTTCATGGGTTAGAGCCCCATGTCAGGCTCTGTGCTGACAGCTCAGAGCCTGGAGCCTGCCTTGGATTCTATGTCTCCCTCTCTTTCTGCCCCTCCCCCGCTCATGCTCTGTCTCAAAAATAAAGATAAACTTAAAAAAATTTAAAATAAAATAAAATAAAATAATATTCTATGTGAGACCAGTTGTTGCTTCAGTACAGATCCAAGCAGAGAAAGGTGGGAAGGAGAGATACAAAGAAGCCCAAGGCAACTTTTGGGAGTAATGAATATGTTCATTAGTCTGATTATCGTATGTATTTGTCAAAACATACTAAGTTGTACACTTAAACTATGCACAGTTTAACGTATACCAATTACATGTCAACAGAGTCATTAGAATTCATACTGTTTTCTCAGTTTACAAAACAGGAAGAATCTAATGAAAAACTAATGTGTTCATAATATATTTTTACAGAATTCTGATTTCTCAAATTTATTTGAAGTCTATACAATAGGGGAAAAAGTGAGTTTTGAAGGTTTAAGCTCAGACTTCTACAATGTGAGGAAAATCGTCAACTATAAGTTTTTTTAAGTAAAAAATAAAGAAAATAACATGTGAATGACTTACAAATTGTAGTTGCCATCCCACTAACATGCTCCATTTTAAACAAACACAAATGAAGTTATCATTCTTAACAAAGACTTGTTCTCCTTTGTATCCCACCCAATACGTTAAAAAAGGATACTCAATATTTATTAAAGGACTGTTTCTATAACCTTAGAAGTTTCCAGGACTCTTTCTAATACCAAAAAAAGAGATTAGAAAGTCACCCTTTCCAGAAGGACGACACATAAACATACAATTAGGTAGTTAACTGTAAATCTAAATTAATAATGGCAGGCTCCAGGCTCTGAACTGTCAGCTCGGAGCCCCACACAGGGCTCAAACTCATGGACCATGAGATCATGACCTGAGCTGAGGCCTACGCTTAACCAACTTAACCAACTGAGCCACCCAGCCCCGCCCCCCCCCAACTCCCCCCACAATTTCAGTGGAGTTCCAGAGGACCATACAGGAGTGACTGACTCCTGTTTTTAGCATTAAGGACACAGAAGACCTGAGTTCTTTGGTCTTAAATCTGATACTGACCAGCTCTATTTAG
The DNA here is from genome assembly GCF_024362965.1 of Panthera pardus. NCBI lineage: Eukaryota > Metazoa > Chordata > Mammalia > Carnivora > Felidae > Panthera > Panthera pardus. The sequence goes on along the minus strand of NW_026526810.1, from coordinate 123,992,377 downwards.
CCCTTCCAAGACTCCATTTCTTGATTTGTAAAAGGAGTAATACTACCTGCCATTCCCGCTATTTTCAGGAACAAATGGAACTATATGAAAATATTCTGAAAATCATAAAATATATACCTTTATTACAATTACATTTTATATTGGACAATATTAGGCTTATAAACCAGGTTTTAATAGGCTCAAAATCCTTGGTTTGAGATTTTTGCTAAGTGATAGGAATCATCAATAAGATTGAATTCAGACTCAATGAACACGTTTGTGCTTTCATGTGCTAGAATTAAGAAAGTTCACATCATAGGTTTTCTGTAGATTTATTTTTGAACTAAAACAAGTTCCTGACACATAGCTGGTGTATCCATTAAGTGCTGATCAAATAAAAGAAAAAAATGAATCCTGGTTCAGCTTCATCTTCACTTCTGAGCCTCAATTCCTCTTACCTGTTAATGACTTCTAACAACTTTGACAACAATTTACAAAATGTGTCCAGCATGTGTTAAATTAGCAATTCTCAAACTGTTGGATCTCAGGTCCCTTTTACGTTCTTAAAAAAAATTTTTTTTAATCTCTATTTTTGAGAGAGAGCAAGCAGGGGAGGGGTAGAGAGAGAGGGAGACACAGAATCCAAAGGAGAATCCAGGCTCTGAGCTGTCAGCACAGAACCTGATGTGGGGTTCGAACTCAGAGACTGGGAGATCTTGACCTGAGCTGAAGTCAGACGCTTAACGGATTGAGCCACCCAGGTGCCCCTTAAAATTTAATGTTTATTTATTTTTGAGAGAGAGAGAGAGAGAGAGAGAGAGAGAGCGCGAGCGAGCACGGGCACAAGTGGGGGAGGGGGAAAGACCAAGAAAGAGACAGACAGAGAATATGAAGCAGGCTCCAGGCTGTCAGCACAGAGCCTGACAAAGGGCTCGAACTCATGAACTGTGAAATCGTGACCTGAGCCGAAGTTGGATGCTAACTGGCTGAGCCACACAGAAGCCCCCTAAAACTATTGATGACCCCAAAGAACTTTTATTTATGTGAGTTATCTATTGGTAATTACCAGACTAGAAAAACTAAGAATTTAAAAAAGTATTAATTCATTTAAATTAGGGGGCGCCTGGGTGGCTCAGTCAGTTAAGCGTCCGACTTCGGCTCAGGTCATGATCTCACGGTCCGTGAGTTCGAGCCCCGCGTCGGGCTCTGGGCTGACAGCTCAGAGCCTGGAGCCTGCTTCGGATTCTGTGTCTCCCTCTCTCTCTGCTCCTCCCCCGTTCGTGCTCTGTCTCTCTCTGTCTCAAAAATAAATAAACGTTAAAAAAAAAAATTTTTTTTAATAAAATAAAATAAAATAACATACCACACGTCAATAAACCCATTTATATGACATAAATAACATTTTTATTAAAAACCTACATTTTCCCAAAAAAAATGCAAAAGTTGTATTTTTATAAATCTCCTTAATACATGGATTTTAAGAAGACAGCTGGATCCTAGTTTCTCCTTCTGCATTTAAATGTTATGCTGTTCTAGTTGAAAAACATGAAGAAAATCTGGCCTCACAAATACATAGTGAGAAAATAAAGTATAGCTGACCCTTGAACAACATGAGTTTGAACTGCCTGGGTCCAATTATACCTGGATTGTTTCTGCTACAGTCATCAAAAATGTATTTTCTCCTCTTTATGACTTTCGTAATGTTTTTTTCCCATAGTTTATTGTAAAAATACAGCAATATATATAACATACAAAATATGTGTTAATGGACTGTTTACGTTACCAGTAAGGCTTCTGATCAACAGTCGGCTAGTAGTTATATTTGCGGAGAGTCAAAAGTTGTACTTGTATTTTCGACTGTGTGTAGGGAGGGGGAGAGGGAGTATCCAGCAACACTAACCCCCCAATTGTTCAAGGCTCAACTGTATTTTAACAGCCTTTTCAGATAATGCGGATATTCTTTTGTGATACTATACCAAAACTCAACAAGTGGTACTTTCTTAAAGGTTAGCAGCAATATGGAAACTAAAACTCTATCAATGACCTTTTTACACTTATTACATGAAAATCCCTTGATCCATCTTCCACTTTTATTTTTTTTCAATGCTTATTTTTGAGAGACAGTGGGGAAGGGGCAGAGACAGAGAATCTGAAGCAAGCTGCCAGCTGTCAGTGCAGAGCCCCCAACACAGGGTTCAAACTCATTAACTGTGAGATCATAACCTGAGTTAAAGTCAGATGCCCACTGACTGAGCCACCCAAGTGCCCCCATCCTCCATATTTAATGTATCTTTTTTCCCCTGTGTAATTCTGTATCATCACGCGCTGATCATGTGAAAGAATAGTGGCTAAGGGCGCCTGGGTGGCTCAGTTGGTTAAACGTTTGATTTCGCTCAGGTCTTGATCTACCAGTCTGCGAGTTCAAGCCCTTCATGGGGCTCTGTGCTGACAGCTCAGAGCCTGGAGGCTGCTTGGGAATCTGTGTCTCCTTTTCTCTGACCCTAGCCTGCTCGCACTGTCTCTCTCTCTCAAAAATAAATACACATTTTAAAAAATTACACATTAAAAAAAGAAAGAAAAAAAAATACTGGCTCACTGAGCTATACAAATCACTTGATATGCTGATACATTTCATTATGAGACAGAAAAGAATCATTTGTCAATATCATTAAAAATCTTTTGTCTTAAATGTTTGAGAGAAAGTGAGTGCACAGACAAGCGGGGAAAGACGCAGGGAGGCAGGAAGAGAGAATCCCAAGCAGAAAGAGAGCCACCCAGGCGCTCCAGAAATTCTTTTACGTGATGGGAAGCTTTCAAGTTCATGAAGGTAAACACAAATTTTTCAGAATTCTAATTTTCATTTGAAAGCTCAACTTTTGTCACTGGCAACAAAGTGTATCAGTTTTTTCCTTTGCTCACTCTCAAGAAAATGTCTGCCAAATACCCAAGTGTATGTATCTAGCTTGTCAGAATATAAAAATGATGTTCCCATGGGGTGCCTGCGTGGCTAGGTTAAGCATCTGATTCCATTTTGGCTCAGATCATCATCTCACCATTCAGAGCCCCTGCTTATTAGGATTCTCTCTCCCTCTCTGCTTTTCCCCGACTCATGTATGCAATGCACTCTCTCTCAAAAATAAACATTAAAAAAAAAAAAAAAAAAAAGATGTTCCATAAAAAAGGTGGCTGGGTTTAGTTCTCAACTCAATCACACAAATCCTTTCCATTTAGACAATCCATCCTACTTTAATATACAGCACAAGTACTTTATGAGTAATTCCTACTTTCTCAGACCACACATTAAAAAGATGTAGTCAAGGGCCAGGGTTTATAAACGATTTTTACTGCTTCACTAATTACATATGTATACATACATATTTTAAGCAGGCTTCACACCCAGCACAGAGCCCAATGCGGGATTCAAACTCACGACTCTGAGCCGAGATCAAGAGTACCACACTTAAAACGACTGAGCAATCCAGGCACCCCCCCCTCTCCTTAATTATATCCTTAAATGAAACTGGCTTTAAAAAAAAAAAATTCTAAGCGGAAGGGTGTGAATATGATCGGTCATAAGAGTTTGGTATGAGATCTCAATTTAGGGTAAGGTACCAGCACTTTGACCACTGCATTTGCCCAATCCAAATGTCAGCACAGTGAAAAGAGCGAGTACCCTATCAGTATTACTACGAAAACAGTTTTGACTTCACAAAAACCCTTGCCATCTCTCACACCGTAAGAACCACTGTTGTAAATGGTAGCTATTACTTTTACAGGAGGCACCAGCGTCAGAGCCAAAGAGATCTAGGTCTCAATCCATAAAGCGCTGCTCAAGTAAGCACTCAAAACCTCAGTTTCCTTGCTTGTACAGGGAGGGTTATTACCACTTACCTCTCAGTGTTCTCCTGGGTATTACCGTGACCTAATGCATAGACAACGGTTAAACACACTGCCTGACCCAAAGTAAACACTCCAATTATAAATCATAAACGAATAAAGAGAACGCATTACTGTATGCGGTAAGACAAAACGGGACAGGAAAAAAGAAGCATCTGAAAATAAAACTCACTGAACCATGACAGAGGCAAATGTGAGAAAACATTCATATGCAAAATAATGGTTCTGAAACCAGAAGATCAAAAAGAAAGTAAGGGAAATAGGAAAAACAAAGTAAGAATCAGATAAACATTATGGAGAAGACGACAGAGCCTCAAGAGAGAGGAAGCTAAACAATTTTAAAAACACCATGGGACTTTGGGGGGGGGGAGGGGACAAAAACAAAAACCAAGGTTGCATATAGAGCCTTCAAGAAAAAACAGTAAGTCAAATAAGTAACCAGGGAGTACCGGATTTGGAAGGAGAACGGGATCTCTCCAAAGTCAAAAGTACGGTGGGGAGAAAAAAATGCATTCACTAAAATTCAATTAGCAGCAAACTCTAAATTCTACTAGGCTAGCAACAAAAAACTTACCAACATAAGCTCCTAATTCTTGCAATTTCCCCTTAATGGCACTCTGAGGGGAGGGAAAAAAAACAAGCGTGCGTGTGAGAAAGGAGGAAAATCACCGGGCTCCTTAACGCAGAGGCAACTCAGCGGCTGCGTGCACCTCCCGCCCCTCCGCGCCCAGGTGGGGGTGGGGAGGCGCCCGGGCCCCCTCCCCCGTCCCCGCGACTCCTCCCCGCCCCCTCCCCCTCCCCCGTCCCCGGGCCTCCCGCCCGGCCCTACACGCCTCCTTCCGCTCCGGGCGGCTTTCTCCTGCCGCGGCCCCGCTCGCCCGCCGCTCTCTCCGGGGCCGCCTCTGCGCCCAGGCCCAAGGCGGCCCAGGCCGAGGTGAAGCCGTTCGCCGACCCTACGGCCCGCCCAGAGCCACCGGCGGCGACTAGGCCGCGGCGTCCAGGCCGGGCCCACAGTCCCCGTTACTCCTGACAACCGCGCGCTCGCCTGCCCGCTGAGGCCCGGGTTCCCGTCCACGCTCAACGCGGGCCTCACCCGGATCTTGCGGCTAATCTCGGTGCCGATCTCCATGGCTCCACGGCGGGCGGCGGGCTCAGCAATGCGCGGCTCTTCGCTTACCCAAGAGACCCGCGCCGGCTCCCGGCCCGCAGCTCCGCCGCCGCAGCCGCCAGCGTCGCTCCCGGCCGCGCGCTCTGCGTGACCCGCCCCCACCGGCCCGGCGCGCCGGGGCGAGCGGAGTCGAGCGCGCCTGCGCTTGCGCCTGCGCGCACGTGGGCCCCGGGAGTCTGTGTTCGAGCGACCTCTGCTGGCGACAAGTTGAGCAGCGGCGTGAAGATGCCCTAGGCTTCTCTCCGCCCCTCTCCGCACCTGGAGAACTCTACCTTTTCCTTGCCCCCATTTACTCATTTTACCCTCTTTTGGAAAATAAGGATGAATTAAATGCGCAGCAGAAAGATCCCTGGTTTTGGAGTGATATCTGAGTTAGAATCCAGACTTCACTTGCTTTTAGTGTGATATTGGTCTAGATAATTTAAACCTTCGGGTCCTTCGTTTTCCTACCTGTAAAATAGACTGTCTCCTAGCCGTTGCATTATAATTACACTTGAGGCAAAGGAATATCCTCCGCAACAGAACCAATCAATCACAGTTCTTTCTAATGACCACAACTGGCTCTCGGGTCTGGTTCTGCTTTCCTTCTCCGAGGCCCATCAGTGGCTCTTCCCCAAGACCTATCCTCACTCTTCTGCTTTCTGAAGTCCCTCCCGTTAAAGTTTTTTTCTGTCAGCCCTGAGTTCTCCCCTAAGCCCCACTCCCAAATTCCAGATGGCTTTAGGCATTTGTATTTCCCCTAAAATGAACATCAAAACTGAAGTCTTCTTTATCTTTCCTGATCCCCACTCAGACTGGTTTCTACTCCTGACAGCCCGGTTTCTATGAATAGCGGCTTCATTCTCCCTGTCCGTAATCACAAAATCTTGGAATTAGAGTAAGCACAAAGCGATGTCTCCTTTCTCCCCCATATCCACTAAATCTGGAAGTGGTCCCTATTAGTTACCCATTGCTGGGTAACAAATGACCACACTGAGCAGCTTAAAATACATGCATTTATCATCTCATGGTTTTCATGATTCAGGAATCTGATCACAGCTTAACTGAGTCCTCTGGTCAGACTCTCACAGGGCTGGAGGTGAGATGTCAGTCATGCTGTGTTCTCATCTGGAGGCTTGACTTCTCTAAGTTTTTTTTTTTTTTTTTATGTATCTGAGAGAGACAGAGGCAGCACGGGGAGGGGAGGGACAGAGAGGGAGAGAGAGAGAGAATCCCAAGCAAGCTCTGTGCTGCCAGCCCGATGTGGGGCTCAAACCCACAAAACCACGAGATCACAACCTGAGCTAAAACCAAGAGTGGGACACTTAACCAACTGAGCCACCCAGGTACCCCAGAGGAAAACTCCACTTTTAAGCTCATTGGTGTTGTTAGCAGAATTAATTCTCTTGCAACTTTATGAGTGAGGGCTCCAGCTTTTTCCTAGCTGTTGTCTTGAGGCCACACTTGGGCCTTAGAGGTTGCCTACAGTTCCTTGTCATGTGTTTCTTCACTCTGGCTACTTACTTAAGCCCTCCAAGACAGTCTCTCAGCTCAGGGAGGAGGGCCCAGCTCCTCTTCTAAGGGCTTTCATTTAATTTAGTGACTTAGGGCCACCCAAGTCCTGACCCCAAAATCAAGTGATTTAGGGCCTAATTACATCTGAAAAATCCTTAATTTATTTTATTATTTTTTTTCCATATTCATGAACTAAAAGCAAGTCATAGGTGCTATCCACACTCAAGGGGAGGAAATTATACAGGGTGTAAACAGCAGGGGAAGGAATCATGGGGCCATCTAGGATCTGTCTGCCACACGGCCCTTTATCTGATATATTTTTTTTTTCTTCTGAATTCCTATAGCATCTATGCGGAAGCTACTGGTATGACACTTAATATGCTCTCTGTAATATTAATTGTGTGTGTCCTCTCTAGCAAACTTACAAACTGTTTTAGTTCTGCATTTCTCCAAAATTTCTTTCAGGATACTAGACACATAGGAAGCAAATATTTATAGGATATTTGTAGGATATTTTGTAGGCTATCAAATATTTGTATGATAAAATAAATTAACTACCTAAATTAACGAAAGCATTCCTCATGGATTAATCCAATGATCATGCACTCATCCAACATTGATGAGAAGCAGTGGAACAGAGTGACTGAGAACAGGGACACCAGAGCCAGACTGTCTGGGTTTGAATCCTAGCTCTGCTACTCCCTCCAAGACCTTAGGCAAGTTGCTTGTCCTCTCAGTGACTCAGTTTCCTCATCTGTGACATAAGTATGATAGCAGTTTCTCCTTCATAGGGTCATGAGGGTGAAATAAGTTAACATTTTGGGAAGCATTTTGAACCATGCTTGGCTTACAGCAGCACTGTGTTGATTAAAAATTAAATGCCTTCCCAGAACCAGACACTGTGCTGGAAGCCAGAGCACAGACATGATCAAAACTGAGTCCCTGGGGTGCCTGGGTGGCTCAGTCAGTTAAGTGTCCGACTTCAGCTCAGGTCATGATCTCACGGTTCGTGGGTTCAAGCCCCCTGTTGGGCTCTGGGCTGACAGCTCAGAGCCTGGAGCCTGCTTTGGATTCTGTGTCTCCCTCTTTCTCTGCCCCTCCCCCAATCATGCTTGCTCGCATGCTCTGTCTCTCAAAAATAAACATTGGAAAAAAACAAAAACTGAGTCCCTGCTTTCATGACACTCTCAGTCCAAAGGATAGTACGTTATTTCTATTTCTTTACCCATCATTTCAGAACTAAGAATGAAAACACAGGATTTTGTATCCATTACCGATTACAAAATCCATAGTCAATACTTAGATAATACTGAAAGAACATTTTAGAAAGAACAGAGAATGTTTTCATTAAAATGTATTTAGAATAGGGAAATTTTTATTAAAATGTATTCAAGAGGCGCCTGGGTGACTCAGTTGGTTAAGTGTCCGACTCTTGATTTCAGTTCAGATCATGATCTCAGTCATGAGTTGGAGCCCCAAGTCGGGCTCAGCACTGACAGTGTGGAGGAGCCTACTTGGGATTCTCTTTCTCCATTTCTCTCTCTGCCCCTCCCCTGCTCGCTCGCTCTCTCTCAAAATAAATAAACATTTAAGTAAAATAAAATAAAATTCCAGGATCGGTTAACTTTCAGGACAATCTATTTAAAACTATGGAGGAAGAGATTTGCCAGCTGCTTAAGAATTCACACATTTATAATAACAAAGAAGATAAAAAGAAATGCTTTTACTTAAAAAAAGGGTAGAGGGTGTCTGGCTAGCTTAGTCAGTGGAGTGTGTGACTCTTGATCTCAGGATCGTGAATTCAAGCCCAACGTTGGACCTGGAGCTTACTTAAAAAAAGAAAAAAAAATTCACACGTTTAGACCTCAGGAGTTACAGTGTCTGGATCACAGGGGACAAACCCACTAAACCAGTGGTATTCAGTGGTCCATCACTGTTCGAGGTGCTTCCCTGTGAGATGCAGCTTCATAAACCACATGACATCCAGAGGAAGATGATCATGATGATGGTCAGACAGAAACCATGAAATTTACAAAGGGTATTTATTTCACTTGAAAAAGACTAAGCTGGACCAAGAAAATTCTTTCTGGCATGCAAGAGCTCTCCATTTTAGGAGGAATGACATATTTTGCTCTAGGGGATAGAATGAGGACTAGATTTCAACAAACCTCAATGCAGCCGAAGAAGGTTCTGGGCTGTCTTTCCAAGAAAGAGGACTAAAAAATGCATTGGCTTTGAAATCAGAGGGGCCTGAGCACTAAGCCCAAATCCATGGATCTGGAGTCCTCTGACACTGGCTTTGTAGTATCCCCAGCCTCCTCTCAGGATAGCATTCCACCTGGATGTTGCACGTGCACATCCTTTGCAAGTGTATGTGGGGAGAGCACGGAGGGGGTGGGGGGTCGGGGATGGTTTCTTTCAGCTTGGAATGCTTTCCTCTTCTTTTCCTTGAGTTCTTAGTGAGCTTTTTTGTTTGTCCTTCCAGACTCAGCCAGAAGTTGGTCATAGTGATAAAACAGACATTACCACCTCACTTAAAATGTATAATTTTTTAAATGTTTTATCTAGTTTTGAGAGAGAGAGCACGTGTGCGTACATGCACAAGTGGGGGAAGGGCAGAGAGGGGGGGACCACAGATAAAGCAGACTCCTCACTGACAGCAGTGAGCCTGAAGTGGGGCTTGAACTCAAGAACTGTGAGATAATGACCTGAGCCAAAGTCAGCGCTCAATTGACTGAGCCACCCAGGCACCCCTAAAATATATTCTCATTGGTATATTCCCCTTCTATAATATACACACATACACACACACACACACACACACACACACACACACACCACACATATATAGTACTGGAATGTGTGTGTGTGTGTGTGTGTGTGTGTGTATATATATATACATATATATATATATATATACACATATATAGGTCTAAGTCTTTGAAGACACAGCCATGCATCTTATTTATCCTGCTTTTTGTGGCCTCTGGCTTGGAATAAATGCAGAGTGAGTGCAAGTTTTTCAATAGTGAATATCATGTGGTTTGTCTGTCCTTGGATCAAAAGTCCAAAGTGTTGGGAATTATAGTCACAGTGCCACTTTGCTACTGAGGCTGATAAACGTTTTTCCGTTTTCTTGTCCGTTGGAACAAATATACTGCCAGAACCATCATTTTTCTATATCCAGGGGAATCTATGCTCTATATTCTCACACCTTTGCAGCTGAAAAGTTGCTGCACCTGATAAAGTGCTTAATGTGGTAGGCAGAGCACACAGTGAGGATTCAGACTAAAGGAGATTTCACCTTTCTGGCTGTGGCTCCCGCTACAGGAATCATTATCTCTATGTGGTGGGAGGAGGGAGGCATTCATTCAGATTTCTGCAGAAGATGGTAATTTACCCAGTGAGGTATGGTAGATACTCACCAAGCTTAATCTCTTAACTCCTAGTATTAGGAGATTAATTTCTTAACTCCTAATATTGGTCAATGGAGCACCAAACCCACAATTTCTTTCCTTCTTATGGAGTCTCTTTTTAGTACAAGATTTTCTTTTTAAAATTTTATCTTTTAAAAGATTTAAAGTGATCTCTTCACCCAACCTGGGGCTCAAATTTACAACCCAGAGATCGAGTTGCGTGCTGTACAGATGACTGAGCCAGCCATGCGCCCCTTAAAGTTTAATTTAATAAGAATTATCTTCACGCGGGTAAGTATTCACACTATGTCACTTTCTGGGTAACAAGAGGAGGTAAAGATACAGATCTGTAATGGCTTATTTATCCACAAAATATCTCTAGATGGATACATAAGGTTATGGTAACACCCGTTACTGTCAGGAGGAGAGCTGGGTGTCTAGAAGGCAGGGTGGGAAGGAGACTTTTCACTTATACCTTTTTGTATCTTTTGAGGTTGAACCATACAAATTACTTCACTTCCTTTCATACAAACATAAACCAGTGATAAATTCATGTCTGACACTTTAAAGGGGCTATTTATGTGGCTTACCACGGGGGTGTTACTATCAAATTAATGTGGTTGAGGGAAAATAGTTTAAGTACTTGGTCAACAAATGACACTTGTGCTGTGTGAGGGAGAAAGTTCAGATCTGTTGTCTAATATTGCTTGGGTTTTATGGTCATTTTCTATTTATAAATTCTTTTATTTTCTTCCCGATTCAATTAACACGTTTTTATTTAGTGCCTACTCTCTGCCAGTAGTGTCCTAGGAATGCTAGGAGATATAAAAGAAGCCTTCATGAAATAGTTTTCAAAGTTCTTGCCAAGTGTGGAGATCACTGTGGAATGGGGTGGCTAGAAAGTTGTCTTGGAACCAGAGCTTGCAGAGAGGAAAGGCTCAGACGAATGAATGGGGGGCAGGGCAGGCGGTGCTATGGGCCAGGAGAAACACTTGATTGGGGGATTCAGGGGGAAGAGAGAAATTAAGGATGGCCAGAGAGGCTAAGACCAGTTTAGAAAGGCCTGAACGGACAGGCAGAGAAGCTAGCCTTGGGGGTCCATTAGGAGTGATAAACCCAAGGAAGAGGTAAGCTTGGTATTAGCATATAAAGGAGAGAGAACTGAGAAACCGGATGCAAGACCACCCTTGTTGCAATAACCCCCGGATGTAAAATGATGGGGGTTTGGTTTAGAATTGTGGGACAGATAGGAAAGAAGAAATCATGAGGCATTACAAAGGAGGAAATACCAGGCCTTGATGGTAGGCTGGAGAGGAGAAAGGTATTAGAATCTCACATAATTTCAATTTTTCTAGCTTGGGAGACCAGAAAAGGGACTCATTTTCATGCCTCTTTTCTTTCCTCACACACAGTTTGACCCCCTCAAGGTGTCCTGCTGAAATATCAATTATAAACAGAATTAATTTAATTTTCCATTAGAAACACATGTGATCTTATTTGCTTTTAGCTCTGTCACCAGACTTGAATCTTGCCCAGGCTTTGTTCTCTCATAGCACTCATGCCTCTATGATGTATGTGTGATGTGTAGGTGTTTTCATCTTCCACTAGACCAGGAGTCTCCTGTGTGCAGGGACCATGACTTAGGTATTGTAAGTACTCATTGTCTGCTAGTTGTTGAAGAAAATGAGAGTTAAATAAAATGTAACACAAAAAATCTTTCCAGAAACAATGCTATTAAAAAAAATCATTTAGAGGCACCTGGCTGGCACTGTCCTTGGAGGTCAACTCTTAATTTCGGGGTTGTGAGTTCAGGTTCCAAGTTGGGCCTAGACATAAAAATTTTAAAAATCATTTAAATTAAAATGTACATAATAAAAACGTCCCTGCTTCAGTCACTCAAACCACATGTCAAGTAAAGATGGAAAAACCTGGGACGCCTGGGTGGCTCAGTCGGTTGGGCTTCCGACTTCGGCTCAGGTCATGATCTCACAGTCCGTGGGTTCGAGCCCCGCGTCGGCTCTGCGCTGATAGCTCAGAGCCTGGAGCCTGTTTCAGCTTCTGTGTCTCCCTCTTTCTCTGACCCTCCCCTGTTCATGCTCTCTGTCTCAAAAATAAATAAATGTTAAAAAGAAAAATTTAAAAAAAGACGGAACAACCCTACTATTGATGGTGTTAGGGTCACACAGTTTTGTTCCTCCGCTTAAGTGTTGCAATTCAGGGGTAATATGCAGTGTAAAAAGACAGTATTGTGTAATAATAAGCACTGCTAATAGGGCCGAGGCTTAAATGAAACACTTCACATATATTTTATACAAGTTACTGGAAGGTGATTATCATTCTCCCTAGAGAAGAGAGAAAGCAGGTAGAGAGAACTTAGGAGAGTTGCACAAAGTTACCCAGCTAGAAAAGTGTTGGCACTGAGAATTGAACCTAGACAACTTTACCATGGAGTCTCCTCCTTCATAGCTCTACACCGTATTGCATATACAGCTCTTTTGGAGACTGAGAGGTTATTTGAGACCTTATCAACCTTTTTTTTTGGCGGGGGGGCGGGGAGGAGACTTTTCCATCCAGTACTAATCAATGTTTTCCCTTTTTTACGGGGTAGATCTTTAGACGTAAGCATGGAAAGAAGAAATAGAATATTTGAATCGTTTTCAGAAATATACAACAGTAAACGGATAACTCTAGCGATTACAGCATATTACGGACCACCTAACAACAAAGTAGTAAAACTCTTTACCTGGAACCGAAATAATATCCCCCTCCCCTCATTTTTATTAAAAGGCTTGCTTTATTTGGAAACTCTTAAAATAAGTGGTCATATGATTAAAAAAAGCAGCGGCGCGCCCCCTCCCCGGCGGCCGGGCGCAGCTGTCCGCACCTCCCCCGCGCCCCGCCACCCGCATTCCAACTCTCTGAGGTCACGGGCCGCCGCCGCCTCCCCAGATCCGCCCGCCCGCCCGCCGGGCCCTTGTGGGGAGGGACGCCCGGCCCCGGCCGCTCCGCTGCTCCGGCCGCGCGTCCCGTGCGCGTCCGTCCGTCCGTCCGTCCTCCTGCCGCCCCGACCCCCACCCGGTTCCTTTGTGCGGCGCTCCCGGCCCGTCCCACCTCCAGGCCTTTCCCGTCGCCGCCGCCGGACTCTGCCCAGGGGAATGGTCTGCGGGCCGAGGTTTTGGAGACAGGAAGTGAGGCGCGCGAGCCCCATGAGCGCGCCGCGCCGCGGGCTGGCGTGCGGGCGCGGCTGCGGCTGCCGCGCGGCGGGACCCAGGGAGGCGGGCCGCTGAGCCGGGCGCGCGGCCCTGAGGATGCGGGAGCGGGAGCAGGTGAGGGCGCGGGTCCCCGGCCGGCGGGCGGACGCTGGGGCCGAGCGGTGGGGTGTGTCCGCAAGCGGGGACTTCGGAGCGCGTCGGCCAGCTCAGGCGTCCCGGAGGATGGGTCCCGGTTCCCAGACCCCTGGCAGCAGCGTAACAAAGAGAAAAGTCTTCCGTTTCCAGGTTCTCCGTGATCTATTTGGGTTCATTTCTAAAGGGGATCTTGAACTTCTATTCTGAACTCGGTTGACTATTGAGGCTAAATTCTGGATCACAGTTTTAAAAGTCTTAGGCATAGTTGCGTCTCTCAGAATATTAAGTGCGAAATTTGCCGGATAACTTTGGCGAGAAGGCGAGTAGGGAAGGATTGTTTGGTGGTGACTTGTTTTTGGAGTAGAGTGTTTACTCTGGAAAAAAGAATTCTTGGGTCTGCAAATTCCGACTTGTGATTTCTGCAAATCCTGATTAGATTGGCTTGCTCTTGGCATACGCGTCTTATTTTCTTTTTTGCTGAGAAAGCCTTATAATAATAGCGTACTCGCAAACACATTCAAAACACTCCGTGTGCTCTAAGTGACAACCGCTGTATGCCTAATTAGTTGCTGACAGATTTTTTTTAAACTTTGGGATATGACAGTAATTTTAATCTGATAATAGTTGTCTGTTTTGTTTCTAGGGTATGGTATTCTCGAGTATCTACGCATAAGTCCGTGAGAAAAATGTTTGATTTAATGCTGTAGATTTATGTATTACTCTAAAGATGTCATATACCCCTAGTGATTATTTTAAAGTATCATTGGCAAATTTACATGTGGGGAGGATCTTAGCAAGGGTGGAAACGACAGTATTCAGAGTGACTCTATTTGAAAAACTTTTGAAAGAGGATGTGAAAACATTAAAATGAATTCACAAATAGACTGCCTTTTGAAAAGTGGAAAAGAATTTAACATGTAGCTATTATTACATAACAGAATGGTTTTGTAGAGAAAGTATTTCCTAGTTTCTCCTTCAAAAGCGAATTATGAATTATTTGTTTAGTAGAGAAGTTATAATTTCAAACCTTTCAATTTACTGCATATTATTCTACACCTGAAACCCCCAAAAAGCAACTTATATTTCTACTCCATTTGCTAGTGAATACTATACGTAACTGAAAATTAAAATGTGTTAATCGTTGATAATTTTCTAAATTATTAAACAGTATTAACATAGGTTTTCTATAAATAAGCAAAAAGCAAGCTATTCTTGTGGATAGATCTTGGGGAAAAAGGTACCTGACATCGACATGCACACCCACATTGACCCCTCAACTTTCTCAATTATAACATCTACCAAAATAAAGAACATTGACTTTTCTTTATCTCTGATGCTGTACATTTCAAATCTCAGGGACAACTGAAAGTTTTATTCTGCATCTGCTTAATCAGAGCTTTAAGTTAATAATTAAGTTATATAGAGTAATATCTACTGCCTTCAAGGCTGTTAGGTCTGTCTTTGTAATGAAGAGTCTACCGTATTTGAACACTCTTAATACACATCTTTCCTCTGTATATATGCAATATCTTGTCTTTTCACACCACTTAATTTGTCTTACTTTCAGTTATCATAATTTGTATATAAAATTGAAATCCACCACCTCATCTCATGAAAGGTATTTATGTAGTATATGTGGTATTTTATGTACATCTAATCTTTTTTAAAAATATGTATTATACAAACACTGATGGCCCATCAGGCAATTTTTTAGTTAAAAGCTTATTATTTAAAATTCTCATTTGATTTTTTTTTTCCTTTTGCCTCAACTATCTATCTAGTTTATACCCTGAGGTAGGAAGCATTGAAAATCGCAAGTGGAGACCATATCTTTTTATATTTGTATTTCCCCCTTGTAGTATGGTCCTTTTACCTATAGAAAGTACCCAGCAAAAATTTTGTTGTTTAAAACAGCACTTTATGTAGTCCCGGTTGCCCTTTCTCCTCTATTGCTTGTTTTTAGCTTTTATTTTTTGGCTACCTGGGCATAACCAGAATTCCAAAGACAAAAACCAAAGCAAAGCACAAACAACAGAAAACAAAACAGAGAAAACCGTGGCTCCGTCCTTACTAGAGATACAGCCATGTATATAATTATAGCATGCATGTAATCTCCTTAAGGGCAGCGACGGCTTAGGGTTCGTCTTAGATTTCTCACACCGTCCACTACACCGCCTTGTACTCCGAGATGCAATACACTTTTGTGGAACGGAATTCTAAATGTTAACTTCGGCAAAGCCTAGTGAAATAGCTAAACCCTGTTCTCTAGCTCTGCCGTACCCCAGCCCTGTGTGCCCATCACCTCTGAAACCGAGACGCAGTCAGGAAAGTGGGAAAGAGCAGAGGACGGGGAATGAGGAATCTGGGATCAATTCCCAGTTCAGCCCATCCCAGTGTGAAGCTGAGAAAGCCGCTTCTTTCGAGGCCTGGGTTCTGTCTCCCAGCTGAGAGGATTGGGGGCGGACCTTGCCCCTCCGCGTGGTTCCCCGCCCAAGTTCAGGGTTGCGAGCCGCGGCCGAGCCAAACGTTTCGTCCTCGGGGGCCGTCTCCACTCAGAAGAAAACAAAGGGTGGGAACCGTCCCGGGATTTTGTTGACTCCTTTAGGGGAAAAAACTCCCAGCCGCCGCTCACGCTCAGTTTGCCCCAACCTGGAGTTACCATCAACAGGTGTGTTTTAAAATGTTGTAAATCGCGTTGGGGTGGGGGAGGGGGAAAGTGTCCTGAGGCTCCAAATCGGGAACCAGATGGACCCCCACCCAGACTTCTCCAACCTCCAGCGGGGCTCGAGCTGGGTTCTTTAAACGTTCCCTCCGGGAGCGTAGGGGCCGGTTCTTCCCTGGCGCGTCCGTCCGGAAACGTGGCCGCAGACGGAGAGTTCCGGGGCTTCTGAGGCAGCGCGTTGGCCAGGCAACGCCGCCTGCTTTTCCGCTGGGAGGACTCGATGGGAGTCCGAGTCTGAGTTCTCCGCTTGGTCCCCGGCCTCATGGGCTTGTTGAGCCGCGTCCGCCACTTGTTAATTCAGAATGGCGTTTAAGGCCTCGCCCGCCTCGTCTGCTGGCCCGAGGCCCCGCTTAGGTGAAGGCCCACCGCCTCTTCTGGCGTACCCTTCCGGAGGGAAGCCGGGGCCACCCTTTTCAGAATTTCCATGCTTCTGATGGTCATCGGATGACAAGCATCTGTAGGGTCTTTGCCTTGTTTATAAACAAATCAATTTGGTGACGTAAATATTTATAAACTACAAACGGCGCTACAAATGCTTGTTAAGCGTTTCACCTCGCTTGAACCTCGCGACTGCCATATGTTCCAGGAGATTATTCCTCCCGTTTGGGTTCAGGGTTAATTTGTCCACTGGGGTTTAGACTGTTACGTAGCGCTTTTGGAGGTGTTTTGCAGTGTTCTCCCTTAAGGGCTAAAAGAACCCTGACCTCGGGTGTTTTGGGTGAGCCAAAAAGCGACTAAAACAAAACCAAAAAAAACCTTTTAACATAGAGCCACTAGTACGAGCTACTAAGCTACTAAATTTGGCGGCATCTCCGTTGCCAACCATTATCTCATTTAATCCCCTAGATAGCCGTAGGTGGTTATCACTATTTGTAGGATTGAATGAGGGGTGGAGTCTGACCCAGGGGCTAACTCGTCTGATGATAAACTTCCTCACATGCCTCCCAGATCCCGTTCTTGCCATCTTTTTCCAGAAGAGAGAGAAAGCTTATTCTTTGGATGCAACCTTATTGATTTGTATTTTTATAAAAACTCAGTTCAGAAGTTGCTGTTGCCTATGTCACTGGTGTTCCTCTTTCCTCAGCACTGGCGTGGATGCTCTCTTCGCCCGGCCTTTGGGGACTCAGTTGCTTTTTGATGGCGGCAGCCGCTGCTGGGTGAGCAGCCGGAGACTGTACGGTGCGCCTGCGGTCAGGTCAGGAGAGGATCGCTTTCTCCCGCCGTCAACTGCCACCGGATTGGGGCGGTGCTTTTCCCTCTTCAACCCCTCCACCCGCAAAGGGAGAAGATGCCACTGCCATTCGGGTTGAAACTAAAACGCACCCGGCGCTACACGGTGTCCAGCAAGAGCTGCCTGGTTGCCCGGATCCAGCTGCTCAATAACGAGTTTGTGGAGTTCACGCTGTCCGTGGAGAGCACTGGCCAGGAGAGCCTGGAGGCTGTGGCCCAAAGACTGGAGCTGCGGGAGGTGAGACCCACATCCCCCTCCCCACCAGCCTGGCAAAAGGCTGCAGGCTTCTCTAGGCTGGCTTAGCGCCTTCTTTCCCATTTTAGTGCTTGCTGGCTCTGTGCTCTCCAAGTATGTCCCTGGCCTTGATGTCCGAGCCTGCAAGCCCCCCTCCCTGTGAGGAAGGAATAGATACAGAGCAAAAGGTCTTCTTTTGAGTGTGCCCCATAAGATAATAGTGTCTGAGTTTTGAAAGTGCTTATATTTGTTCCCTCAAAATGCAATCCAAAATCAGATTAGTAATGCATTTAGGATTTTCCGAGTGCTGGTTTTCTAACACCCCAAATGGGTCATCTTGATCTAGTACACTTTACTGACTTCATTCGTTCAGTATCCATTGACTGTTTTGCACAGTCCGTGCCACAATTATAAAGACATATCGCCTGAGTTTGAATTCTGGTTTCCCCACCGACTGGTTGTTTAACCTTGGAAAGTTATGTGCCCTCTCTGGGCCCTAGTTCCCTCATCTGAACCGTGGGGATAACATTGGTGCCTGATTCTCACAGTGGTTGTGTGATTTAAAGTGCAAATAAAGTCAAAGCTCTTTTTTTTTTTTTTTAACTTTGTATTATTTTTTTCCAAGTTTATTTATTTCTTTAGTAACCTCTATACCCAGTGTGGGCTGGAACCCACAACCTGAGGTTCAAGATTCAACATGTTGCTCCAACTAAGCCCGCCAGGCACCCCAAAGCCAAAGTTCTTTTTTTGTAATGTTTTTACTTATTTTTGAGACAGAGAGAGAGCATGAGCAGGGGAGGGGCAGAGAGAGAGGGAGACACAGAATCCGAAGCAGACTCCAGGCTCCCAGCTGTCAGCACGGAGCCTGATGCGGGGCTCGAACTCATGGACTGTGAGATCATGAGCTGAGCTGAAGTCGGATGATTAACCAACTGAGCCTCCCAGGCGCCCCGCCAAAGCCAAAGTTCTAATAACAGTCTTACAGTTATCATAGGGAGGTTTGCCCAGGAAACTGCTAATTTTGTCTGTAGGAAGTTGTGGAGTCCTCAAGGATCCACATCATATCTTAAATTTAAAATGCTATGTGGGGTGTCTGGGGGGCTCAGTCGGTTATGCCTCTGACTTTGGCTCAGGTTGTGATCCCACAGTTCTCGAATTCAAGCCCCACATCTGGCTTGCTGCTTTCAGCCTGTCAGGATGGAGCCTGCTTCTGATCCTTTGTCCTCCTCTCTCTCTGCCCCTCCCCTGCCCTCTCTCTCTCAAAAAATAAATAAAACATTAAAAAAAAAAATGATGGGCGCCTGGGTTAAGTGTCTGACTTAAGCTCAGTTCTGAATCTCACAGCTTGTGGGTTTGAGCCCCACATCAAGTTCTGTGCTGATAGCTCTTTGGTTGCTTGGTTTGGGGGTAAGAGGAAGATGGAGAAACTGGTTATTCTATGTAAATGCCCAGGTTATATTCCTAACTGGAAATCCCATTGTTGTAGTTCATAAAAAGGTACAAAGAGATAAACTGTGCTCCTGGTGACTATTGAGAATCATCTGATTGTTGGGTATAAAAGAGCTCTTTAGTGCCTTGGGCGTATGTACTGGGAGCTCACCCTAGTGTTGATAATGAGTAAGAAAATAGGTTGATCCATGCTACGTTGGGGGAAAGTAGAGGGTGCTGTAGGGAGAGGCTGCAGAGGGAAGGGGATGGTACAGGGTGGCAAAAGGCTGGACTAGACTTCCAACATAGGAACTGCAGGCCAAAGACATGAGGCAAGTTTTCTACCTGAAAGTAGTAGGGAAGTTAGTGAAGGATTTATTTTAATTAATTAATTAATTTATTTATTTATTTTTAAGTAATCTCTACACCCAACATGGGGCTTGAACTCACAACCCCAAGATCAAGAGTCGCATGCCCCCTGAGCCAGTCAGGCTCCCCATTAGTGAAGGATTATAAGTAGGGGTTTGGTATGATTGTTTTTGTGAAGGGTGGGCCCTCTGGAGAACGAGTAAAAAGGAGGAGTTGTGCAGACGGTAGTCACTTGGATTTGGATGGGAATGGAGAGAAGTGGATGGAATCTGGATATATTCAGGACCTACCTACCAAGTGTGGAGAAGAGCTAGCCAGGGGTCCAGGTTGATACTCAGGTATCCAGTGAACGTTGGAGGCTGTAACCGGGAGAGGCGGCATAAAAGGAAGAGCAGGTTTGAAAGGGGATAAGGAGAGGTGTGTGGTGAGATCACTTCTGGTGAGTTAGAGACGCCAGTTGGTTGCTAAGTGAAATTAGTCAGAGAAAGACAAATATATGACTTCACTCATATGTGGAATTTAAGATACAAAACAGATGAACATAGGGGAAGGGAAACAAAAATAATATAAAACAAGGAGGGGGACAAAACGTAAGAGACTCTTAAATATAGAGAACAAACAGTTGCTGGAGGCGATGTGGGGGGGGGATGGCTAAATGGGCAAGGGGGATTGAGGAAGACATTTCTTGGGATGAGCACTGGGTGTTATATGTAGAGGATAAATCAGCAGATTCTACTTCTAAAGTCATTATTGCACTGCTGATTAACTTGGATTAAATTAAAAAATTAAAAAAAAATGATGCTAGTTGGAGAGGTCGAGCAAGGAGAGGCAGTTGTGGGCTTGGAGCTCAGCTACGGGGAAGAGATTTGGGAATCTCAACCTAGGTCAGTTCATCAAAGCTGGAGAGGGCGTGAGGCCATCTAGGACAGAATGAGAAGACATAGCAGACAGACCCTTCGGGGTTGAATAGAGGAGGCAGAGCCTTAGGAAGAAGCTGAAATGGAGCAGTCCAAGAAGGAGAAAGTAAACCATGAGAGCTGGCCTCAGTGGCCAGCCCTGCTTGCTTACATTTATTATATATATTTTTACTTCCTTCACCCAGTTTTCCTTTTTTTAAAATGTTGGTTCTTCTTTTGCTGTCACTTCTTCCTCATGTACCAGGTCTGCGTACAGCCACTACAGAATCAACTTCTTGAGGAACTGTGGTTAATTTATTTTTGTACCTAGAGTACCAGGCATGGAATGTGCTCAATAAAAACAGGCTGAACTAAACCCACAGGCATCGCTTTCCTTCTCTGTTCGTCAGGAAGTTCCAGAGAAATGACCATCGCTTGTTTGAAGTGGCCATACTCAGGAACCAGCAACTTCATACGGCTGTGGGTACATAATGAGACTAATTTTAACAAAAGAGTAGAGTGCTTTGAGAGGGAACGGGCATGGGCCCTAGAAAATGTCTTGCCCTTGGATAGACTATCCCAGTATTTCCAATATTTAATGACAGTCATGGTTAGGAAGTTAGTTTGTATTACAAACTCTTCCTTTCAAACCTCTAGAAGCTCTGCTCTGTAGCATATAAACAGATGGCTCAAGCCCCAGGCCTAATCTTACCAAATGACCGAATGACCCTTCAGAAGGACTCTGAGTCAGGATAACACCTGTTCTGACTTTGTGTCCATACATCACTTGCGAGATTCATACGACGAGCTGTTGGTGTTTGTTATCTGGCACTATTCTCCCATCAAGTAGACTCAGAATTATCATAGTGTATAGATTTGGCTGATAAGCTCTGCTACTCACCAGATTTAAATTTGGGGAGGAAAAGTCTTTACTTGCTTAGTTATTTTACTTCTATAATGACAGTTACAAGGGCTACACGATAATATCATTAGAACACGATGCAGAGGTTTCACCTCTATCTGTAGTATTTTATTTCTTAAGCTGGATGCGTAGTTGTTTGTTTTTTTTTTAATTTTTTTTTTTCAACGTTTTTTATTTATTTTTGGGACAGAGAGAGACAGAGCATGAACGGGGGAGGGGCAGAGAGAGAGGGAGACACAGAATCGGAAACAGGCTCCAGGCTCCGAGCCATCAGCCCAGAGCCTGATGCGGGGCTCGAACTCACGGACCGCGAGATCGTGACCTGGCTGAAGTCGGAAAGCTTAACCGACTGCGCCACCCCGGGGCGCCCCTGGATGCGTAGTTGTATGATGTTTGTTAGTCTTCATATTTTTTTGAATGTCTAAGATATTTTATAATACATTCAGAAACTACAGATGGAAAGGTTAATGTACTTATTTCCAATTTAGTTACCTTAGATTAACTTTTTCTACGTTCACCATATTTGAGCTGTCGAAAGTGACTTCTAAAAATGGTAGAACATTATCCCCATAGGAGAATTCATTATAGTAACAGCCTCGTGAAAAGCTGTTGAAATTCTCTGCCTGTCATTCATTCTGAGTTTCATAATGTGTTTTCAAGAGAGGCTGTGAAAGCCTTTGTAGAATTTAAGGGAAATTAGGAAATTTTCTCTCCAGTTTGGAGGGTATGTGTTA
Organism: Panthera pardus; assembly: GCF_024362965.1. NCBI lineage: Eukaryota > Metazoa > Chordata > Mammalia > Carnivora > Felidae > Panthera > Panthera pardus. The sequence continues at coordinate 123,970,540 of NW_026526810.1, read as the reverse complement.
CAGAGGTTTGATGGATGTGGTGAGGCAAGAGGGTATCACCTGGGAACAACCACTCCCACTGGGCAGCGTTACCTCAATGGAATCAGCATAGTTTAGAGTAAGGTGGTTCAGTTTAAAAACCTATTGTCTTGGGGTTCCTGGGTGGCTCAGCCAGTTGATCATCTGACTCTTGATTTTGGCTCAGGTCATGATTCCAGGGGCTCCAGGTTGAGTGCAGAGCCTGCTGAAGATTCTCTCTCTCTCTTCCCCTCCCCTCCTCTCCCCTGCCCTTAAAACAAAGCAAAAACCTATCCTCTCAGGGAGTAAGACCTGCATTACCCCACCTCACTGAGAAGGATATGTAAAAGCAGGATTAAAATTTCATAATTTACAACAAGATATGGAGCCACCAAGGGCCCCAAGTATGTGTGTTCCCTGGCCAGGCCATGTTTTGTGGGCAGGCCACACGGGAGCCAGTTGGTGAGACTGGAACCAGAGAAGGAAGCTGCCTTGAAAGTCTTACCTATCTTCATGAGGGGAATGGTACTGCCTCTGGCATCAGACAAGTTCCTTTGAGTCTCGGCATGCTTTCTGGGCAGGGCTTAGGTGGGCATGGCCTTTATTTGCCTCTTGAGAAGGCTGTTTAACAGAGAGCTTAAGACATTTGCAGGTCGAATTAGAAAAACTTGAATTTGAGCCCCAGTGCTGCCATTTATTAATTATGTGACCCATCAGTTCTGTGATCTGTCCAGGCGATACATCATCACGTAATTCATAAATATCCTGTCCACTTTATGCATCTCTTTCCTTCACTTACAACAGTTCACATAGATGTAAATGTTTTATCTGAAAAAAGACCAGGCGAAATGAAAAAGAAACTTGCACGATAAAAACATTTTTTAAAAAGTGATTTTTGTCCAATTACATTTGGACTTGGTATTTTTCAAGTCCATTGGTTTTCATCGGTAGACTGGGGATAACAGTAAGAGTAGTATATACTTTTTTTTTTTAATTAAGAAGAATTTCTTTTATTTATGAGAGATAGAGACAGCATGAATGGGCAAGGAGCAGAGAGTGAGGGAGAGACAGAATCTGAAGCAGGCTCTGCACTGAGCTGTTAGCACAGAGCCAGACGTGGGACTCAAACTCACAAACCACGAGATCATGACCTGAGCTGAAGTCGGTCACTCAACCGACTGAGACACCCAGGCGTGCCCCAAGAGTAGTATATAGTTGATGGTGGTTGTGAGCATTTAGTGTTAAATGAAAAAACATTTAGCAGAGGACTTGGTATGTGAGAAACTCCCAGGAAGTGTGACTCTTCATTACTGTTAGTGTTTATGTCTCCCATTTCCATGTTGTGGTGACTTACCAACTTCTCTTGCAGATTAATTCTTTTGTTAATATCCTGTATTCTCTTGTAAATGGAAGAAGCAATGTTTATTCATAAAATGTTCTTAGAGTAAAAACAAGTATAGTGGCCACTGGCAATTGTACTTTTTTTTTTTAAACATTTTTTATTTATTTATGTTTTTTGTAGGGTCAGAGGGCAAAGGAGGAGGGAGAGAATCTTAAGCAGGCTCCACACTGAGTGGAACTGGATCCCACAACCCTGGGATCATGACCTGAGTCGAAATCAAAAGTCAGATGCTAAACCGACTAAGCCGCCCAGGTGCCCTGGCAATCACACCTTTTACGTTACTAGACTGTTAAAATTTTAATGTACCATTGTAATTTACCCATCATATTTGAACCTCTTTTTCCATGCCAGTTGAAATTAGTTTGTACAGTGTCACTGCATTTTGCCCCCTTATTTTTGATAATCCTATTTTTATCATGTTATCATGGGTTTTAATTAGATTCATTGCCTACTATTTCTTTTTTTTTTTTTTTTTTAAAGTTTCTTATTTTGAGACAGAGATAGTGCGTTTGGGGGAGGGGCAGAGAGAGAATTCCAAGCAGGCTCTGCACAGTCAGCCTAGAGCCTGATTTGTGGCTCAAACTCACAAAGCCCTGAGATCATGACCTGAGCTGAAATCAGGAGTTGGACACTTAACCAATTGAGCCACCCAGGCGCCCCTAGATTATTTCTTGTACAGGATCCCTTCCTTTATTATGAAGTCCTTATTCAACTTAAATTTACATGTGGTTGGAGTGGGGTTTTTTTGTTTTGTTTTGTTTTTTGTTTTTTAACATTTTAGTCTCCAGTTAGGAAACAAGTAACTTAAAACACCTGGGAAGCCTTTTGTTGTTGTTGTTTTGTTTTGTTTAAGTAATCTCTACACCCAACATGGGGCTCAAACTGAGGACCTGAGATCAGGAGTTGCATACTCTAGGGACTGAGCCAGCCAGGTATCCCAACTTTGGAAGCTTTAAAAAAAAAAAACAAAACTTTTATTTATTAAGTAATCTCTACTCCCAACATGGGGCTCCAACTCATGACCCCAAGATAAAGAGTCAGGTGCTCGGCCAAATGAGCCAGCCAGGTGCCCCTTCTAGAGAAGTCTTTTAAAGATAACTTTTTCATGTTTTGCTATGATACATTATGTGTTAGTTTTATAACTTAAATTTAGAAGGCAGTTTTCTTTCGGCGATTTTTGAGTGTTTTGGGTGTGAATGGGGGAAGGGGGATCCTCACCGTTGTCTACATATATGGTGTACATATGTAACTACAGTTTTGAAGTTGAGATCAATACTAAGCCATAGCTAAAATTACCTCCAAAGCATTTTGTTGAATCAGGCAAAAAATTGAGCAAAATTTGCAAGTTCTTCCTGTGACTTCTTATTTTAAGAATTTAATTAAAGCCTTTGATATTTGGTTACTCTGTAACGGTTTATCACAGATCTTCAGAAAATTTTTTAAAACTTGTATTCAAAGTACATCACACATATGGCAAGTTTTTATTCTTTAGAATGTAAGCTCTATCAGTGTAGTACTGTTAAGGTCACCATTGTCTGAAATATTGCCTTGTACCTTACAGTACTTAGTTGCTGAATAAATGTCTAGTTATATTTATCTACTTACTTATTTATTTATTTAACATTTATTTATTATTGAGAGACAGATCATGAGCATGGGAGGGGCAGAGAGAGGAGGAGACACAGAATCTGAAGCAGGCTCCAGGCTCTGAGCTGTCAGCACAGAGCCCGACACGGGGCCCGAACCCACAACTGTGAGATGTGACCTGAGCCGAAGCCAGACGCCCAACCAACTGAGCCACCCCAGGCGCCCCAGTGTCTACTTAGTTTAAAATTAAGGTTTTGGGGGCACCTGGGTGGCTCAGTTGGTTAAGTGTCCGACTTCAGCTCAGGTCATGATCTCACAGTTCATGGATTGGAAGTGCCGGGTTGGGCTCTGTGCTGACAGCTCAGAGCCTGGAGCCTGCTTTGGATTCTGTCTCCCTCTCTCTGCCCCTCCCCTGCTTGCACTCTGTCTCTGTGTCTCTCTCTCAAAAATAAAACATTTTTAAAAAGTTAAAAAAAGTAAATAAAATTAAGGTTCTTGTTTTGAATTTACATTGATAAGCATAGATAGCAGCTCAGTTAAGTCAGCTTTTATTTGCTCTATGATTGTATTATTTGGAGAGGGTTGAACATTCACAAAGCTTTGAACACAGGTAGGAAAGCACCTTTTTCTTTAGAATTTTCTTCTTCATTTTGGGGCTTCTTCTGAAACAGTCAGAAAAACAGGTTTTAGGGACTCCCTGAGGTAAGATTGCTATATTGAGGGAATGTCAGCTTCTTTTAAATAGGTTCTTCCCATAATGTTTTCTGGATGATGAGGAAATTTTTGGCTAAGGGATTTGTTGATATAGAGAGGCATCAAGCATATAATGCAAACCATTACTCTCAAGCACAACTTTAGAAAGTGTTCTTGGCCATCGGAGTGTTTTATTTTAAATTAGTGTCTTAGGTATTCCAAATATCCACTGACCTTATCTTGACTGTTATCTGAGTAGACCTCAAGAATTTCATGCGTATTTCCTTCTGTACTAGCTGTTTTCAGTTGGACTCTAAAAATAACTGAAACATGTGTAAGGTAAAAGTATAATACCTGCAGAGTTTTCAACCTTTCGGCTGCATATCTATTCATTCAGTTATGCAAGTTATAAATCAGATAAAAGTGTTGTATAGACAAGTATCAGTAAATATCTTTGGTTAGATCTCTTGGACCATCTGAAACAAATGGAAATCTTAGATTGACCTCTCTACCTACATAAAGTGAGCTTTCCAAGGTCCAAAACTGATTAAAATGAGCAAGGATTTTTCTAATTTTTATATTTTCTATTACTTTTCTCATTTGGTCTAGATAGTTAAGAACTAGCCACATAGGGGCACCTGGATGGCTCAATTGGCAGAGTGTGCGATCCTTGATCTCGGGGGTTGTGGCTTTGAACCCCACATTGGGTACAGAGATTACTAAAAAAATAAATAAACTTGAAAAAAAAAAAAGAACCAGCTGTGTAAATAAGTAGAGGAATTATAAATACAAACATGAAGATGTTATGCATTTTTAACATAAATAACATCACACAAGTTATTGCAGAATTTGGAAACCTGTTTAGAGAAATGAAGTATTATTCCATTTCATTTAATTTCTGATAAGTTTAAGAGGTAATGGTCTGAGATGTTTTTCTCCCAGTATTGGATTTTCCACTTCAGAGACATTAGAGATGTCCTTGAATCTCTTTCACCAACAATCTGCCAGAAATGTCATGACCGTCAAATGAGGCATGAATTTATTCATGTGGGGAGGTTTGTGAGTTATGAAATGGTGGATATAGGGAACTGATGGTGTTTTGGGGGCTCTCACTAAGTCCTGATGTTGTCCTTGGTGTATAAAGTTTCAGATTTCATTCCTTATAATGCTAGAAGTTTTAGTGGCTTTCTGCTGCCCTCCTTCTGGGTGGATGAACATGATTGTGCTGGAAGCTTAGTATGCCTTGTCACATTTAATCCTCACATGGAGTTAGGCATTATCTTTTCCATTTTAAAATGTCGAAACTGAAGTTCTGAAAAATTGGGTGATTTGCTTCGCTAATCTGGGTGATCACACAGCTCATAAGCAGAAGAGTAAGATTTTGAGTTTGTATCTGTGACACTTCTGCTTGAACTTTGACTTTTAAAGTTATATGAATCATGGGTCCCTTTGAGACTGTCTTGCAAATGCAGACTTTTGCAGACAATTTCAGGTGGTTCAGATACCCCTCCCCCAATCCATTTGTGAGCCAGGCTGTGGGCCTAGAAGCCTCTTATAGATGAGGCAGTTTTTCCCCTGCTCTCAGTTTAGCAGGATCTTTCTTTCCTGATCTTTCTTTCTCCAGACGAAGGTGTTGGTAGGATAGAATATTTGTGAACAATTTAAGAGCTTTGTATTTTTTAGGAGAATAATTTGCCTCTGAAGTATACTTCTCCCTGCCTGTGCCTACACATGCCCTTTTTGAATGGCTTTTCTCTCCATTTGAGGTATTCATTTCCTCACTGGGACATCTTACTCTTTTTTATTTTTTTTTCAGATCAGATTTTATTTTATTATATTTTTTTAAATGTTTATTTGAGAGAGACAAAGTACTCATGCGAGTGGGCAAGGGGAGGAGAGAGAGGGAGAGAGAGAATCTTAAGCAGGCCTCCCAGCTGTCAGTGCAGAACTTGACACAGGGCTCAATCCCACAAACCGTGAGATCATGACCTGAGCCGAAATCAAGAGTCAGTTGCCCAACCGACTGAGCCACCCAGGTGCTCCATTTTATTTTATTTTTTTAAAGATTGTAAATAATCTCCATACCGTGGGGCTCGAATCTATAACCCTGCAATCAGGAGTCACACACTCCAGGGGCCCCTGGGTGGCTCAGTCTGTTAAGTATCCAACTTCGGCTCAGATCATGATCTCACGGTTTGTGAGTTCAAGCCCTGCGTCAATCTCTGTACTGACAGCTCAGAGCCTGGAAGCATGCTTCAGATTCTTTGTCTCCCTCTCTGCCCCCTCCCCTCCTCGCCCTCTGTCTCTGTCTCTCTGTTTCCCTCCCAAAAATAAAATAAACATTAAAAAAAAGAGTTGCACACTCCAACCACTAAGCCAGCTAGCCTCTCTAAAGATTTTATTTTTAGGTAGCCTTTATACCTATTGTGGTGCTCGAACTCACAACCTGGAGATCAAGAGTCACATGCTTTACGACTGAGCCAGCCAGGCATCCCATGGACATCTTACTCTTCAGGGAAAAGCTCCTTTCATAGAGGAAAAGGAGGAATTGTGAGTGGGAATTCCTTCCTTGCTCTGATGGTAGACCCCCATCAGCAGTCTTCCTTACCAGATAGCACCTTTATGCCCACCCAAACCATAGGCGGGACAAGTTTTCAGCGAATGAGTGGATGGCTCATACTTCTATTTATGTATTAACCAAATTCACTGGCCAGTTGTTAAGCCCATACTTCATTTTTTGTATCAGAAACTCACCCCACCTGAAACACTGTGGGGGTTTTTTCTATTAACAAGACCTTAGCGTATGTTACTTTCTTAACCATATGCTGGTTTAGCAAATACTTTCCTGTTTGGCTCTCCAAACAGTTAGTTCATGAATAAATGTCACTTTATTTATTTGCTAGTGAACTGACAGGATATCCAGAGGCAACCTAAATTCTCAAGAATTAGCTTATGATGCTAATTTCACCAGAAGAAACTATGCGTGTCACAAATCCTTTATGAGAAGTAGCAACATGTATTAGAACTAACTTTTCCATGCAGGGTTTCTGCACCCTTATGTAGTAGATTGCCCAAATGAGATGACTAAAATGTATGCAGTGTTCAGGTTTGTAAATAGGACAGAGTAATTACGTTATTTTGAATGAGATTTAACTGAGCAGGCTAAGAAAGTGTACAAGTAATTTCATGCTGGTTGGCCGCAGTTCATTTTCTTTGCGAATATAAACACAATTTGCCTTTGTTCAGTTGTGTTACAGTTACGTATATTGCTCAGACTTTGACTTGACAAATTAATTTCGATGTCAGGTGAATTTCTGGCAGATTGAACTTTGTACCATTAGTTTCACCTGCAGGTGGCAAAGTAGGGTTCTACAGGCAACAAGGTAGAGTTTTGGTGCCAAAGGAACTTGGGTTTAAATCCCTTGGGTCACTACCCATGTAACCCAAGAAAACCAACTTCTCAGGATTTTATTTCTTTCATGTGTGGTATGGCAACACATGATAGTAAGAATGATAGCTATTTACTGGGTACTGACTAGAGGCCAAGCACTGTACTAGATGCTTTACATATGTATGATTTATCCCTAAGTGTGATTGACTTTCTTCCTTCTCCCACCATCTCAGTGATAGAGTGGACCAAAGATGGCCAGTGTCCAGACCAAGGTCCTGATGCAGGATACTTTTTAACTGGCAACTCTGATTTTTGGTGTAGAGTTAGCCACTTCCATTTTCCTTTTCATCATTTAAATTCACATTGGTTGAAATAATTTATTGAGGAGAAAATGGATTGGAGAACTAGGACTTGAGGTGTTACCATCAGCCAATTAAGTTCAGAGCTACCCTACTGAGAATTAAGGTAGCCATTATAATATCCTTTCTCTTCCAGAGTTTGGTGTGAATAAACTAGAAAATAACCTTAGTTCTCATTTACCTGTATTTTGCACTTACAGATAATATTTAGACAGTACATATTTGACTTTATTTTCATCACTGGCACCTATTTTGAAGTCAAATCTAGTTTGAATGGCAACTTAAGGAAAAGAACACATAAGTTCTTTATTACAGTATGATAACGTAAAAATGAAGCATGTTCAGTAATGAAGACTGTATCTAAAGTTATACAATACTTGTATGTCACCCACTGCTAGAGTGCAGAATTTGCTGTAGACTATTCCAGTCTTAGCCTCTGGCTGGGGCAACTAGCAGTGACAGCCCCCAACTGATATTCAGGTCTTTGCTCTCGGTTTACTGTTTTCCCCTCCACACCACACCACACCACACTACTTTTCTATTGAGCCTTTGTCATTTTCCTAAAGAGAAGCAATTCACGCGTTGATATTTTACCATAACTTATTTTAAAAGGAGAGAAAGAGAAGGAAAAGTTGCCAAAGACAAAATCCTGTTAGTGAAGGAAATAGTCAAGTATAGAATTTCCTATATACTAAAGATGCAGTATGAAATTTTATACTGTTCCAGAGGACTTAAAAACTGTGATCATAGGAGCTAATATGACTTGAGCACTTATCATGCTTGATCCACTCCTCTGAGTGCTTTGAATGTTTTTGCTTATTTTGATCCTCAGCAGTTCTATGAGTGAGGCACTATTCTGCTCCTCTCCATTTCACAGATGGGTAACACAGGTGTTCAGTGACTTGCTCATGGATCCAGGGCAGAAACCACAACCAGAGTAGTTCTTCTGGCTCCTCTTTGGTGGGCAGCTCTCTCCCCAGTCTGTAACTTTGGGCAAGTGACAGATGTCCTGCCATGGAGTTCATGCCCCTAAGGACAGCTCGGCACAGTGCAGCCTCCCAGATCTGATGGGGATTGTTTTAAGTACTCTTGAGATATTTATTATCGCTTATTTTAATTACTACAATTTATTATTTTGCTTAAAATATGTTTTTGAAGTTACATCAGGCCCAGAAAGATAATTCTGAGAAGGAACACAAGTCATAATTAGGCCAGCAAGACACCACTGGGAGTGCCCGAAACACTGAGGGCAGAGCTGTTCGACAGGGAGCCTTTCGTGAGCCCATCCCCTGGCAGAGTTGGAAGTGTCAGGCTGATGAAATTCCCCCAGGAGAATTCTCTGCTGAGTGATTTTCCAAAGCAATATCTGGTTGCACTGCTGTTGGTTGAACTTGGGGGCTCCTAGAATCCAAATCTGCATACAAACCAAACGTAGAGCCAGTGAGCCCATAGAAGTGCTTGCTGCCTTTCCTGATGGAGCTGAATCACTGCAATTTAGCTACTGTGCATGTTAGGTGTATTTCCACCTGTTACAGCATTTCACACTACCAAAGTGTTTTCATTCTGCTGTTTGCGAATTGTGAGCATGAAGACAGGGCCACTGGAAATTGTTACTACATTTTACTTGTTGTTTTTGTTTTTTTGGTTTTTTTTTTGTTTTTTAAAAAAAATTTTTTTTTAACGTTTATTTATTTTTGAGACAGAGAGAGACAGAGCATGAACAGGGGAGGGGCAGAGAGAGAGGGAGACACAGAATCTGAAACAGGCTCCAGGCTCTGAGCTGTCAGCACAGAGCCCGACGCGGGGCTCGAACTCACGGACCGCGAGATCATGACCTGAGCCGAAGTCGGACGCTTAACCGACTGAGCCACCCAGGCGCCCCTGTTGTTGTTGTTTTTAAGTTTATTTATTTTTGAGAGAGCGAGCGAGAGAACCCACATGTGCACGCGCTCAAGTGTGGGAGAAGCAGAGAAGGAGGGAGAGAGAGAATCCCAAGCAGGCTGTGCACTGACATGTCAGCACGGAGCCTATATGGGGCTCGGGGTTCAAACTCATGAACCATGAGATCATGACCTGAGCCAAAGTCAGACACTTAACCAGCTGAGCCATGCAGGCACCCCAAAATAGTACTATATAGAATAAAATGTAACTGGCATTATGGTACTTAATTTAAAAATATTGAGTGTATATTTCTGAGTTATGCACCTTTACTTAGTTAGGTACCCTTTGTGCCTTGGTTTTCAATAAGGAACATAGTTTAAAAGGAAATCTATTAAACCCTTAAGTGTGGCCTCTGTTAAGGGGAACCTTATTAATCAAGAAGGGGAAAATCACTTTTCCAAATTAAAAAAGGAAACAGTTTTGCTCTTTTCTTGGAGCATTTGTGTATATGGAAGAAGTATTGTAGTTAGAAAACCACCTCATAAAATATGTGGAGAAAACAATTATTTCATGTATGATGAAATCATGATTTTTAAACTTAAATAAACTTAAATAAACTTAAACAAACTTAAATAAAAAGCTATGCTTGTTTTCATTAATCAAAGTTTGTTTTGTTTTTGAGACAGAGAGAGACAGAGCATGAGCAGGGGAAGGGCAGAGAGAGGGGGAGACACAGAATCTGAAGCAGGCTCCCGGCTCTGGGCTGTCAGCACAGGGCCCAGTGCGGGACTTGAACTCACAAACTGGGAGATCATGACCTGAGCTGAAATCGGATGCTTAACCGACTGAGTCACCCAGGCCCCATTAAGTATTTTTTTTTAATGTGTATTTATTTCTGAGACAGAGAGAGACAGAGCATGAGCGGGCGAGGGGCAGAGAGAGAGGGAGACACAGAATCCGAAGCAGGCTCCAGGCTCTGAGCTGTCAGCACAGAGCCCGACACGGGGCTGGAACTCACAAACTGTGAGATCGTGACCTGAGCTGAAGTCGGTCGCTCAATCGACTGAGCCACCCAGGCGCCCCTATTTAAGTATTTTTTTTTAATGTTTATTTTGATTTTTGAGAGAGAGAGTGAGCTAGCACGAGTTGGGGAGGGGCAGAGAGAAAGGGAGACAAAGGATCCGAAGTGGACTCCATGCTGATAGCAGAGAGCTTAGTGCGGGGCTTGAACTCACGAACCATGAGATCGTGACCTGAGCCAAAGCCCGAGGCTTAACCGTTTGAGCCATCCAGGCACCCTACAAGTATAGCTTTTAATAACAGAAGTCGGAGTTTCTTCATGTGTGTCTGTTCAGGATTTTAACCACAAAAGCAATTTTCTTGATTTTATAATCTTCAGATCTTTCATGGTAATATTAATTTAAGAACAGTGGAACTGTTGTGTTTTTTTTTTTTAAGGCAGTGGAAAATACTTGGATAACATTCTTTCAGGTAATAGAAATTAACATTAACTCAATTCTTTGTTAAAATATATTTAGGCCCATATTCATTTGTAGTTCTAAAAGTTAATTCCTTTTATCTCTCCATGGCTCCCCTATCCCCACATCACAACCATATCTAGGTAACAGGAAACAATTATAATTTCAATCTGACAAAAATGAGTGTCAGAAAAACAAACAGCTCTTCATAAATATGCTCATTTCTGTTCTTTTCGCTTTTATGTTGCACTGTTATAACTTCTAAAAATACTGCTGGCTCTACTCGCTGTCTGTGGCAAGATAGAAGAAATAATTAAGAGGAGTTCAGGAAAATATTAAAAACATTTTTCCCTGAGAATTAATTTATACATATACATACATATACACACACACATATATATATATATATATATATATATATATACACACACACACACTAGAATCTGAGCCAAGTTAGTCTTTTAACCCCCTTGTCAATAAAAAGAGAAGAGCTAGTATTTATCAATTGCCCTAAAACATAGGCATTTGTGAATTAAGTTAATATGCCTCAGAAATCCCAAATTTAGAAAGAGAAAATTGATCTAGTTCATTTGTTGGAATGAGATACAAGAAATAGTCCTGTAATATAACAAAACAAACTGGTTAACTAAAATAATTGAGGAATGATAGGCTCTGGTTCACCCTCAGTTATGTGGGTTCTAAACAAAATGACCTTTTATGTACTAGTATAAAATAGAGCACACCAGCTTTGCCTCTGTTGAAACTGTGTACAGTGACATCTCGGTTATTTCTGTCGTTCTTGGGTAGTAAAATTTTGTGTATACTAAAAATTCCTATTTAATCTTAGTTTACTCTAAAGACATGTTGATAAATGTTTTAATCTTATAATTGAGTATCTTTCTCCATAGCCCTTATCAGTATCTGGCCTCCCTATATTTTGCTTGTCTTTCTCCCCCTTCCGGAATGTAAGCTACATGAGGGCAGGAATTGTATTCTTTTGTTCCCACCACAGTGTTTGACACAGAGTCTTTCTTTTTAAAGAAACTTTTTTTTATTACATTTCTTTATTTTTGAAAGGCAGAGAGAGACAGAGTGCGAGTGGGGGAAGGGCAGAGGGAGAGGGGGACACAGAATCAGAAGCAGGCTCCAGGCTCTGAGCTGTCAGCAGAGAGCCCCACGTGGGGCTCGAACTCACAAACCAGGAGATCATGACCTGAGCCGAAGTTGGACAGTGTTTTTTGAAGAATGATCTTACTGTGTTTGGGGATCATTGTATTCTTCATAGCATCTTATTGTCCAGGATAGTAAACAGAAAACTTATCAGGGTCTCCTGGGGGGCTCAGTCGGGAAAGCGTCCAACCTTTGACTCAGGTCATGATTTCACAGTTCCTGGGTTTGAGCCCTGTGTCAGGCTCTGTGCTGACAGCTCAGAGCCTGGACCCTGCTTTGGATTCTGTGTCTGTCTGTCTGTGGGTCTATCTGTCTACCTCTCTCTCTCTCTCTCTCTCTCTCTTTCTGCACCTCCCCCGCTCACACTCTTTCTCAAAAATAAACATTAAAAATTTTTTTTTTCTTTAAAAGAAAAGTTATCAGCAGTCATCTGTATAAATAGTGATCCCAATTCATGCCTTGGACTTTCTTTCAATATATCCCTTAAATTGATCATTTGACTCTTTTCCTAAAAGTTAAATGCTACAACAACAGCAACAAAAATCTGGCCATTTGAGGAGTTCAGTTACTTGGACTTCAGTTTAATAGAAATGTGAGTGTAATTAGAAGATCAAAGTGTACTTTTGAATGCTGTTTTCTTAGTCCTCATGTGTGCTAGATAGAGTATAGTGATACTATGTGTTATCACCTTGATTATAAAATAGATAATACATTATTTGACCAAGGACAGAAGAAAATGGATCAAAATTAAATCGACAAGGGAAAAAACACTGTGTGCTTGAGGTACTGTGACTACCATACTATCTGTCAAAAGGAAGAGATACAATGCTTCATTATTTATGGCACACTCAGTGGAGAGGTAAGCTCCACGCTTGAATTAGGTTAATACCTGTTAACTACCCTTGTTAGATGATCTCTGCCTCGGATAGGCTTTATCTAGAGAGCGATCTCCTCTCATCACTTTCCTGATGAAAAGTCTTCTGACTTCTGCCTCGTCTAAGAAAAGTATCAGGATAAAATTATAGTTGCAATTTTATATGGGATTAACTTTTATCAAACTCAGTGCATCAGTGGCTTAAAAAACCCTCCAGCTAAATCTTGTGTCCCTTTGCTCTGTTTTAAAAATAGTACAACTAAAAGACTCTTGAAATAATTAGACAAGAAATGACTTGGGGATTAGGAAAGGGTTTACATTCTGACAAGATGTGGACCTGCTTATAATAGCTCTGTCTCTTTAGATGACTGTGATTTGGGGGACACTTTTCACCCAAGCTCAAAAAAAGTTGGTTTTTTTTTTGAGTTTTATTTCTTTATTTTGAGAAAGAGAGAATCCCTGAACCATGAGATCATGACCTGAGCTGAAATCAGGAACTGGATGCCTAACCAACTGAGCCACCCAGGTGCTCCCCTAGCTCAAAAATTCGTAAACTATCTTTTCCTCTGAACAAAAAGCTTAATTAGCAAATCACCTTAGTTCATTTAAGGGAAGTCAGCCATATTGTGTCTGAAAAGGCAAAGTTTTGTAAGTGTAACTTTTGTTTTTAATGTAGTTTACATAGTAGGCACAATTATCTGTACCATTTTAGTGGAGGAGCTGTGAAAAATTCTAAACAGCTATGGAGAAATTATCAAATAACTTTATGAAAACTACTGACGTGTTCAGAACAAAATAGGAAAGAAAGTGTAAAAATGTCTGACAGTGGGAGAAGTGTCACAAAAATGTATTTGGTGCTAATCGAGCATTGATCTAGAGGATGCCAGAAGATTCGGTGGTTTAGAGGCTTATTTACTGGAATGAGTTTCCCACAGGTCAGGTCAGCTTGCTGCGTCACCAGTGAGAGTAGACAGAGCCTCGGAGAAAGAGAATCCACATGGAGGTAGTTTCTTATCGGGAAAGGTACTGGGAAGTTAGATAAGGAGCAGTGGGAGGCAGGAATCAAAAGCCAATAATTAAAGGCCAGGTTGTAAGGAAATTTTTATTACAATTAACCAAGCCTATAAATAAGATAGGACATGCATAACCCAGAAGATTTGGACTCAAAAGAAGACACATGGGGGAGAAAAAAAGAAAAGACACATGATTCTGGGAAAATCTAGACCAAGAAATGACTGGTAGTAACAGTTTAAATTTAGGGCACATGGGGCCTGTCTGTACCAAGGTTTTTATATTTCTTTCTTTCTAAATAAGGTTCTAGTGTATCCTAACTTTAAATAAAGGAAGAAATTTGGCCAGTCATATTTTCAAGGAAGAAGGATGCTTGATTCAAGTAAGTTTCATTCTATTTTCTCAGGCACACCTGAAGAGATCCTATCTGCCAAGTTTACATACTCAGAGCGAATATAACAAGAGTGCTTTTAAGTTTTATCAGCACAGTGATAACAAAGTTCACCACAACTCTGTGAAGAAGGCAGGGTACATGTTATTTTCCCTATGAAGAAACAGATTCTGTGAGGAAGTGACTTAGTCCGGAGCTGATGAGTGGTGGAGTCAGGACTCAGAGGTGGAGCCTTGTGACTTCAGTCTAGTCCTCTTTAGACTACCCCGAGCTAGTGATCACTATCAGAATTTCACGCATGGCCCCCTAGAGAAAACCTCAAAATTACAGCAGGTACCAAAATGGCAAAAGTTGAAATCTCTTTCATGGCTTTGAGAAATGTGATTGAACCTACAAGTGAAGTAATGAAACAGCAATTAAATTGGCTAAAGTAATGTGAAGTTGTATATACAATAAGTTATGTTTCTAATCACTTTGGGAAATGAAGTAGTCTTCATAACTTTGTCTAATAACCAAAATTTATTCTTTTTGTCCAAACAACTATTTTTAATGCCAGTCTCTGGAAGGATTTATAAACTTCTCTATTCGTCTTAAACGAACACCAGTCGTTGTGGTTAAATATATGACTAATGTTTAAGAGTTATTTGTTCCTTTGATAAATAACTCTAGACTACAGTGTTTTTGTAATTCTTTATAGCTTCTTTTTAAAGGGTTTTTTCTTGGTATATATGTGTTCTCTCTTGCTGGAAAAAGTATTACCCATCATTTCCTGCTGCTTCTAACATGCTATTTAATAAGCCTTTCCTTTTTCCTTTTTGTTTGTTTGTTTGTTTATTTTGAGAGAAAGAATGTGAGTGGGAAAGGGACAGAGAGGGAGGGAGGGAGAGAGAGAGAATCCCAAGCAAGCTCTGCACTGTTGGCACAGAGCCCGACACAGGGCTCAGTCTCACAAACCGTGAGATCATGACCTGAGCTGAAATCCGTGGTCTGACATTTAACTGACTGAGCCACCCAGGCGCCCCAAGCTGTTTTCCCTTTAATTTGTCATCTTTTAACCTAGCTTGAATTGGATAACCAATTCACTTAACTCATTAAAAATATTCGAATTGGATAACCAATTCACTTAACTCATTAAAAATATTCATGAAATAAGGAGAAAAAGTTCAGGGGTGCCTGACTAGCTCAGACGAGGAGTGTGCTACTCTTAATCTCAGGGTTGTGAGTTTAAGCACCCACATTGGGTGTAGAGATTACTTAAATGAACTTTTAAAAAAGTGAAAAAAAAGTCCATAAAAGAGACAGAAGAAATTTCTTTTTTGTTGGGACATAGACTTTAAAATTGTGACTTCGACATATATTTTTCATTACACAAACACATTTTTGCCTATTCTATGTTATTCACTTATGTTCTAGTAGTTGAGATTTCTGAGTATTGTCCAACTGTACAAAATCTTGATCTAAGTATATGTATTGGGAAATAGAAAATATTAACTCATGGCTAGATTCATCTATTTCTGGCTCTTTTTTTCCTTAGACTTTTTCAAATGAAATGAACTTGATAAACATTTGAAAAGTAGAATTTTTTAATTCTGTACTTAAGGGGTGCCTGGGTGGCTCAGTTAGTTGAGTGTCCAACTTTGGCTCAGGTCATGATCTCACAGTTTGTGAGTTCAAGCCCTGCATTGGACTTGCTGCTCTCAGTGCAGAGCCTGCTTTGGATCCTCTATCCTCCTCTCTCTCTGCCCGCTTTCCTCCCTCTCCATCTCTCTCTCAAAAATAAGTAAAACATTAAAAAAAAATTCTGTACTTGATTTTAATTATGAGTATTTCTAATTTAAAAAAAAAAAACTTTTTTGAAATGAAATTCACCTAACAAAAAATTAACCGCCTTAAAGTAAGCAATTTGGTGACATTTAGTATATTCACAACAGCACCTGTATCTAGTTCCAAAACATTTTCATTACCCTAGAAGGAAATGCTGTACTTACTAAGCAGTTAATTCCCTCCCTCTCCACCAACCACCAGTTTATTTTCTGTCACCGTGGATCTATTCTGGATATTTCATTTAAGTGGAATCCTACAATGGGGTGCCTGGCTGGCTCAGTTGGTAGAGCATGTGATTCTTGAGGTTGTGAGTTCAAGCCCCATGTTGGGAGTAGAGTTTACTTTAAAAAACAGAAAACAAGGCTACATCTTTAAAAATAAATAAATAAATGGAATCATACAATATGGGACCTTTTATGCCTGACTTCATTCACTTAACCTGTTTTTGAGGTTCATTCATATTGTAGTATGCATCTACTTCATTTTTTATGGCTGAGTAATATTCCATTGTGTGTCTGTTCCACAGTTTGTCTGTGCTTTCATCTACTGATGGATGGTTGGATTGTTTCTACCTTTTGGCTATTGCAAATATTGCTGGTATGAATATACATGTACCTGTTTTCATTTGGGTATATATCTAGGAGTGGGATTGCTGGGTCATATGATGATTGTATGTTTAACTTTTGAGGAATTGCCAAACTTTTCCATAGTGACTGAGCCATCTTACATTCCCACTCGCAATGTCTGAGGGTTCCAATTTCTCCACATTCTCACCAGTGCTTTTTATTTTTTATTTTTAAAATTATAGCCAGCCTAATGGGTGTGAAGTAGTATCTTATTGCAGTTATGACTTGCATTTCTCCAATAACTAATAATGTTGAGCATCTTTGCATGTGTTTATTGGCCATTTGTATATGTTCTTTAGAGAAGTGTCTTCAAGTCCTTTGCCTATTTTTTAATCGAGTTGTCTGTCTTTTTAATGTTGTGTAACAGTTGTTCATATATTCAGATACTAGACCCTTATCAGATACATGATTTGCAAATATTTTCTTCTATTCTTTTTATTTTTAATGTTTATTTATTTTTAGGAGAGAGAGAGAGACAGAGCATGAGTGGGTGAGGGGCAGAGAGAGAGGGAGACACAGAGTCTGAAGCAGGCTCTAGGCTCCCAGCTGTCAGCACAGACCCTGATGGGGGACTCCAAACCCATGAACCGTGAGATCATGACCTGAGCCGAAGCCGGACGCTTAGCCAACTGAGCCACCCAGGCGCCCCTGTTTTCTTCTATTCTATAGTTGTCTTTTTCCTTTATTGATTTGGTCCTTTGATGTACACAGTTTTAAATTTTGATAAAGTCAAATTTATCTTTTTTTCCTTTGTTGTTCATGCTTTTTGTGTCATACCTAAGAATCCATTTCCAAATTCAAAGTCATGAAGATTTACCTCTGTTTTCTTCTAAAGAAATTCTAAAGAATTTCTTATATTTAGTTTGTTGATTCAGTTTGAGAAATTTTTATATATTGTGTGAAATAGGAGGGGTCTAATTTCATTCTTCTGCCTGTTGATCTTCAGTTGTCTTAGAACTATTTGTTGAAGAGACTGTTCTTTCTCCACTGAATGGTCTTGTTACTTGTTGAAAACCAGTCGACCATGGATGCACGGGTTTATTTCTGGACTCAATTTTATAACATTTATCTATATCTCTCTCTTATACTAGTACCTCACTATTTTGATTAAGGTAGCTTTTGTAGTAAGTTTTAAAATCAGAAAGTGAAAGTCCTCCTTTGTTCTTTTTCATGATCATTTTGGCTCTTTGAGTCCCTTTGTAATTCCATATGAACTCGAGAATTGGCTTTCTCTGTGAAAAAAGGCTATTGAAATTTTGATAGGGATTACATTTGAATCTGTAGATCACTTTTGGTAATCTTGCCATCTTACAATATTTAGTGTTCCAATCTATGAACACAGGATGTCTTTTCATTTAATTTCTTTCAGCAGTGAAGGGGTGCCTGGCTGGCTCAGTCAGTAGAGCATGCAACTCTTTTTTTTTTTTTTTAATGTTTATTTATTTTTGAGACAGAGAGAGACAGAGAATGAACGGGGGAGGGTCAGAAAGAGGGAGACACAGAATCTGAAACAGGCTCCAGGCTCTGAGCTGTCAGCACAGAGCCCGACACGGGGCTCGAACTCACGGACCGCGAGATCATGACCTGAGCCGAAGTCGGCCGCTTAACCGACTGAGCCACCCAGGCGCCCCGAGCATGCAACTCTTGATCTCACGGTTATGAATTTGAGCCCCACATTGGGAGTAGAGATTACTTAAATATAAGATCTTTAGGGCACCTGAGTGGCTTTGTCGGTTAAGCGTTTGACTTCAGCTCAGGTCATGATCTCATGGTTCGTGAGTTCAAGTCCTGCTTCAGGCTCTGTGCTCACAGCTCAAATCTGGAACCTGCTGCAGATTCTGTGTCTCCCTCGATCTCTGCCCCTCCCCCACTCATGCTCTGTCTCTCAGTCTCTGTCTCTGTCTCTTTCAAAAATAAATAAAAAATAAAATAAAATCTTTAAAAGGGGTGCCTGGGTGGCTCAGTCCGTAGAGCACGCAACTCTTGGCCTCAGGGTCGTGAGTTCAGGCCCCACGTTAGGCACAGAGCCTGTTTAAAAAAAGAAAAATAGTAATGATTTATTTCAGCAGTGTTTTCTTTGTTCAGAATACAAGTTTTTCCACCTCCTTGGTTAAGTTTATTTCTGAATTTTTTATTCTTTTGGATGCTATTATAAATGAAATTGTATTTTAATTCCCTTTTGAAGTTTCCATTCCTGATGTGTTAGAATCCATACTGATCTGTGCATATTGATCTTATACTTAGAACTTTGCTGAGTTTATTAGCTCTGGTGAATTTTTTCTTTTTTGTAGGGGCACTTTGGGGATTTTTAAAAAATGTATAGGATCATGTCTTGTTTACACAGAGATATTTTTCCTTCTACCTGTTTTGGATGCCTTTATTTCATTTTCTTACCTAATAGCTCTGGCTAGAATTTCCAGTGCAGTGTTGGATAGCAGTGGTGAACATGGGCGTATGTATTTTGTTCCTGCCCGATCTTAGGGGGCAAGCTTTCAGTCTTTCACTGTTGAATATGTTAGCTGTGGGTTCTTCATAAAAACTTTTGATGTTGAGAAGTTCTTTTGTATTCTTAGTTTTCTTAGTATTTTTACTGGGAGAGGGTGTTGAATTTTGTCCAATACTTTTTCTGTGTCACTTTAGATGATTATGTATTTTCCTTTCACGTTAATAATATGTTACATTGATTTTTTTGTATGTTGAACTACTCTTGCATTTCTGGGATAAATCCCACTTAGTTGGTCATGGGGTATGATTCCTTTAATATGCTCTTGGATTCAGTTCACTAGTATTTTGTTGAAGATTTTTGCATCTGTATTTATAAAAGCTATTGGTCTGTAGTTTTCTGATGCTGTCTTTGGCTTGGGTATCAGGATAATGCTGGCCTATAGATGAGGTAAGGAGTGTTCTCTTCTCTTCTTTGATCCTTCCCCTCCACCACACTTTGTGTTTTGGATGGATTTTGAATTATTTTGGAAAGCTAATTATCCAAATGCTCGAGATTATTATCTAAGACAAAGCCTCCAAAATGGACTTACACAGAAAATTCTCTACCTGATAAGAATTGAACTACAACATTTTGTTGTTCAAACTCTACCTATCCATCTTAGAGAAAAAACCTATTTATATTTATAAAATCCTATGCGGTCAGATGTTGTTATTTCATTATGTATGTGTATAAATTCTAAGGAAGCATTGAATCTAAAGATTATGGTGTTAGGAGATTTTAGTTACCCACATGTATGTAAACACTTCTAGCTGCAATTTTAGAAATACAATGCCTCCTTGGAAGTATTTAACAAGATATAAATTTGAATTTGGCTAGGCTTAACTACTTCATAAGGTAGAACTTGAACACAGGGGCAAGTATGAAAGCATATAATCAGTTAATGTTCAAATGTCCAAAGTCTTAGACTCTCCTACAAATATAATAGCTAATCAGCAAGTAATTTGCTATATCTATTATTTTCAGCTGTTTGCACAATTAAACTCCTTGCTTCTCCTTTATAAGATATATAAAAAACTAATAATGGTGCAATTTTATAAGTGTATTTCTCTTCTTATTTGATTTTCTATCTATATGGCATGAGTAATAAATGCATTGCTAAAATAAACAGCACATTTTAAGAATTAGTTTATTTCTTTTAGAATGTACCTTTTTTAGAATGCTAGCAGATTATTCGTGTTTTTTCTTTTAATTATATCATAAGTTCACAGAAGGTACAACCACAAATTATATAAACCTATTGTGTTGTTTTTTGTTTTTTGTTTTTTTTTTTTAAGTAGGCTCCATGCCGAACGTGGGGCTTGAATTTATGATTCCTAGATCAAGAGTTGCATGCTCTACCAACTGAGCCAGCTAGGTGCCCCTAATAGTAAGCCTATAGTTTTATAACTATTTAAATATTTGTGTTTGGAGCATTCAAGTCCAACTATATTTAAAGGGAAAAGTAATATATACAACAAGTATTTTTAAGTCCTTTTAATTTGGGTTAAAAGTGATATACTGTTATGACCCAAATAGTTTTAGATCCTAAAGGGTGCCCAGCTTTCTGGTTTATGGCAAAAAATAAGTATTTGTGGAATTAAGTGCATAGCAGTTGTATGTTTTACAGACCAAACATGGTACATTCAGTCCAGTTCTAAGATAAAAACATAAAACAGGGGTGCCTGGGTGACTCAGTTAGGTGTCCAACTTTGGCTCAGGTCATGATCTCACGGTTCCTGGGTTTGAGCCTCGCATGGGGCTCTGTGCTAACAGCTCAGAGCCTGGAGCCTGCTTCGGATTCTGTGTCTCCCTCTCTCTCTGCCCCTCTCCTGGTCATGCTCTGTCTCTCTGTCTCTCTCAAAAATAAATAAACATTAAAAAAAAAAAAGGATAAAACATAAAACGTAAATACATTTAACAAAATGTGTTGTAATCGGTCCATGTAAGTGTAAAAAATTAGAAAATTATTTTGGGAGGGGGTATATAATTGATTTTACTGGTGTTTAGCAAAGTGGGTGAAACAAAATAATCTTTTTTTTTTTAAAGTTTATTTGTTTTGAGGGAGAGAAGGGACACTAGCACATGAGCGGGGGAGGGGCAGAGAGGGAGGGACAAAGAATCCCAAGCAGGCTCCCCACTGTCAGCAGAGTCTGACGTGGGGCTTGAACTCAGGAACCCTGAGATCTTGACCTGAGCCTAAATCAAGAGTTGGATGCTTAACCTGCTGAGCCACCCAGGCGCCCTTATTAAATAATCTTTTAAAAATATAGTAGTTTTCTAGTGGCAAAATGCATTGATTTAAGTTTTGCACTCAGTCCCCATGATGGAGGTGTGAAGGAGGTATTACACTTATTATTACCTTCTTTTACATTTGAGAAAACGGAATTGGTCTGATTGACTTTTCCACTTCCCAGTTAGCAAGTGAGTGTTAGAAATTAGACCCGGGACTTCAGATTTTAAGCATCAATTTCTTTCTGTTAAATGAGATTTTTCTTTTCTGTTTGTTGCAGTTCAAAAGAAATAAGGAATAATACTGTTTTCTATAAATGTGATATTCTGTCCTTAAAGACAACATGTAATTCATTTTATAAACATAATTATAACTTCAGAAAATAATTCACAATAAGACTCAGACTTGCTTCTATATTAAAGTGTGTTTGGATTTTCAAAACTGTGATTTCTATGCAGCTTTTCAAGGATAGGTTGTTCATACATTATCTCCTGCATAATGCTGGAGGGGCAGTGTGGTCTCATACAGTGGTTTTCACACTTGATCAAGGCACAGGAATTACTGGGAGTTTAATAGCTCAAGAAGCTCTCCAGGTAATTCTGGTAGAAGTGATCCACAGATACCTGGACAAACACTGGCTTTACAGTTTCACACACACACACACACACACACACACACACACACACACACACACACACACAATTATCTACTTCATAAGATAGTGGTGGTGATTCAATATATGATATTATTATAGTTCTTGGGACAGAACCTGGCACATAGTAAATGTTCAAGACATTTCATTCATATATGATGGCTTGGGTGGCAACAAAGAAGCAAGAGAGCCTTCTTTTCAACAAAATATATTGAATTCCTGCACTATTCTAGCTGTTTTGTTATAAAGGGGAAATGGACACATTCCTCACTTTTGTTGAGTTTACTTGATTAATAGATTCATTTTAAAGGTATACATCCTTCCCTTGTAACAAATTGTAAGATAAAATGAATATCAAGGGCATGTTTGTATAGTTCTTCTTTTTCCCTGTAAATTAAAAATTCATTTTTTTAAATTTGAACTGGTTATTGCAAGTTAAAGAAATAGGCTGGTGGTATTATTTCTCGTTTTATTGTTGCTTTAAAGCTGTATTTGCCAGTACAGTGCCACTGGATGCTGGCAGCTGTTTAAGTCAGTTAAAATTAAATAACATTAAAAATTTAGTTTCTTGGTGCACTAACCACATTCCAGGTGCCCCACAGCTCACATGCAGCTAGTGGCTGCTATATTGGAGATAGAACATTTACATCATCATAGAAAGTTCTGTTCTACATGTTGCTCTAGATCCTAGAACAAAGCAGGGAATTTTTCCAGTTGCCTTGATCTGTAAACTGATTTTAAGGTAAACGTTAGTAGTGGCCCAAGGCTGTCATTTCAACGCCTACATGGATTAATAACCTCTCAGGTTGGCCAAGCCCATAGCTGGTATTGATTTCCCTGAACAGTTTCATTGCACAAGCAAGTGAGATTTAAATGCTAATATCTGGGCATTTTTTTTAACCTTCAAGCAATATACTTAAGTTGTCTTATTGGTTTAGGTATAGCTTTATGTGCACGTGCACTTGTGTGTGTGCGTGTGTGTGAGTGAGTGAAAGAGAGAGAGAGAGACAATTTACCTCCAGAGCATTACAATTGCTTTAAATTTGTATCTAATAAACTTTAGGGGGCAAATAAAAGTTGCAATTGCATCTATATTTCTAGAATTTACAATATTTATATAAATAATTTATTTATAGAAGCCAAATTCCAGAGTGGTGAAAAGTTGGACTAACACTATGTAGTCAGAATTCTTCTAGATATAACCCATTATACTTGTAAAATATTATGATAAATTTAGTATTTTGATAATTTTAAACCTAAACATTTTTTTCAGCACATGAGTTTTTTTTGTTAAAAACTCTAGGGGCGCCTGGGTGGCGCAGTCGGTTAAGCGTCCGACTTCAGCCAGGTCACGATCTCGTGGTCCGTGAGTTCGAGCCCCGCGTCGGGCTCTGGGCTGATGGCTCAGAGCCTGGAGCCTGCTTCCGATTCTGTGTCTCCCTCTCTCTCTGCCCCTCCCCCGTTCATGCTCTGTCTCTCTCTGTCCCAAAAATAAATAAAAAAAAAAAACGTTGGGAAAAAAAAAAAACAAACTCTGTAAAATTGTGTAGCACCTGCTACATTCTGATGTCTAGGCCATGAATGCATTTTTCTGTGCATAGTTCAAGAAATAGTCTGCGAGGGTAGTTGACTTTTCACCTTTATTTCCTGCATGTGTCTATATATATACCTATAAGAGGTGTTCTTTTCTTCAGGTTTTGCTGTGGTGTCCCTTTTTGAGAAGGGAAGCCATAGGAGTCTGTTCTCACTTGGTCCCAGGTCATGGATGAGAGCAATTAGGAGAACAGAGGGAGCCTGGGTGGCTCAGTTCAGTGTCTGACTTTAGCTCAGATCATGATCTTGCGGTTCACGGGTTCGAGCCCGATGTTAGTGGTGCTGACAGCTCAGAGCCTAGAGCTGCTTCAGATTCTGTGTCTCCCTCTCTGCCTCTCCCCGGCTTGTCCTCTGTCTGTCTCTCTCTCTCAAAAATAAATAAAAAATATTCAAAATAATTTTAAAAAAAGATAGAAATTCTCTTGTACGTTTCTGCCTCCTTCAATGACTTTCCCTCTTTCCAGATCACTTACTTCAGTCTCTGGTACCACAACAAGCAAAATCAGCGCCGTTGGGTAGATTTGGAAAAGCCTCTCAAGAAGCAGCTGGATAAATATGCACTGGAACCTACCGTCTATTTTGGAGTGGTGTTTTACGTGCCTTCAGTTTCACAGCTGCAGCAGGAGATTACCAGGTGAGCACTAATATGCTCTTTGTTTTTAGGAAATAATCTAATGAGATTAAAAAAGTGACACCAAGGTTAAAGTCAGGAGATAAGACTAAACATTGCCCTCCTGCCCACATATTTAGCCACATTATTGCAGGGAGGTTCTGGTATGCAGTGTGTCAGAGTATTTTATTGTGTGTTGCATGAATTATGGTTTCACTAGGCACAAAGGAGTGATTAAAGGGGAAGATGATGTTTTTATCCTGGCTGTGAACTCTTCTTGTTGTGATGTTTCCTTCAAAGTTTTTGTTGATTTGTTTCTGATCTTTGTTAACACTGAAATGAGAGAGGAAATTTTAAAAAGTTGCAGAATCTGTCTTCATCCCTCAGGGAAATGTGCAGATGTGCAGAGGGGTTCTTACAGTTCTTTGACTTCAGTAGCTATAGTCTGTAGATAGTTGGGAGGGGGAGCATGTCCAGGGTAGAAGAGGCCAGTAAGTTCACTTAGAAGGGACAGAGGCAGAGACGGAAGGTCATATTAAGGAGTGGGATGGAGGAACTGCATTTTTTTTCCTTGAATAAAAAACAAGGAATAAAATTTGGATTCATGAGTCTGCCTTTCAGAGTTCTCCAAAATCCGCTACTACCTTATCTTTTGAACCCCATTTTACATTACTTTTCAGCCGAGCTGGACTACTTCCAGTGCCCGGAACATGCCGCATGCCTTTTCATCTTTGGGTCCTAGATCTTCCTTATTTATGTAGTGGAATCCTATTTGTCTTCTGAATTTCAGTTCAAAAGGCACCTCCTCCATGAAGTTTCTGTGACCCTTGGCCTGGAATGAGCTTTTGGCTTTTCCAGACTGTCCTACAATTTGCTCGTACTTGTGTTAAGATGGCAGTTGTTACAGCCTTTCGTTATAGTTCTTTGTGTACATATCTTATCTTTTTCTTGGATTTTAAACCTGTAAGTTTTCTTTAGCTTTACCTTTCGCACAGTATCTAACACGGTACCCTGTACATAAGAAC
Source organism: Panthera pardus (assembly GCF_024362965.1). Lineage (NCBI taxonomy): Eukaryota > Metazoa > Chordata > Mammalia > Carnivora > Felidae > Panthera > Panthera pardus. The sequence continues at coordinate 123,945,261 of NW_026526810.1, read as the reverse complement.
CTGGTACTGCCCTGTGTTTGTGTAATGTTCTCTCTGAGTACTGAGTTTGCCAGTTAATTTATCGGAAGAAGATATGAAACCTAAGAAGCAAGAATCAGGTACTAGGGATAATAAACATGCACTGACTGTAAAAGTGACCTGCGATAGGAATGTTGACGAGAGAAGTAGAAGCCAGGAGGAAAAACAGCAACTGATCAATGACTCACTTATTGAAACATTTAGTGAAAATGTAATATGGTATGATGTCAGAGCTCTGTGGGAGACGAGTATACAAGTGACTAGGCTTTAATCCTGCCCTGGAGGAGTGACTGGAGTCTGGAAGCAACAGCCCGTGTAAATAAACAATTACAGTATATTATGATGATAAATGCTTTCATTAAAACAGAAGATTCCTAGGGGTGGGGCACCAAGGAACTGGAGCAGGCAAGTAAAGAAGTTGACTTTTCACTTGACTTTAGAAGGAATTTTCCAGTTAGAGGGAATAGCTGGTGCAGAGTAGGGGAGAGAATGAAAGCCTCTGGTGCTTTCAGGAAATTTCAGATATGACCTAGAGAGGGGAGAGGAGATTTGAAAAATAGGAATGTCCTAGTCATAAGGTCATGGTACAACGGGGAAAGACATTTTCGAATTTTTACAGAATGGAATGATGACATTAGTATTTTACCAACATCACCTGTCACGGAAGGTAGCTTAGAGGTGGCAAGACTATATAGTTAGGAGACCAGTTAGGAATGTATACGCCACAATCCAGACATTAGTCTAGAATGTGGACCTGAACAAAGGCATTAGCTGTAGGAAGGACTAAGTCCTGGTAGATTGAGTCAGTAGGAGTGCACATTGATTATGTATAGGAGAACCTGGTAGAGAAGTTGTACCAGTAAGGATTAAGTTTGGCAGCATGTGACCAAAAACCCTAAATATCTTTCACTTGTTAAATAAGTCCAGAGGTCAGCCATGCAGAGCTTCTGCTGCTCCACAAAGTCTTCAGGGACCCATGCTCTTTCTCTCTTTCTGTACTGCCATCCTTGGTGTGTTCTTTCCATTCACTGGGAGATATCCTTGTCAAATAATTCTAGAGAAGTTCTAGCTATCACATTCGTATTCTGGCAGCAAAAGGGTAAAACTGGTTCTACCCTTAGCTGATTCATGTTGTTTTTTAAAAATTTTATTTATTTATTTTGAGAGAGAGAGAGAATGTGAGTGGGGAAGGGGCAGAGAGGTGGAGAAAGAGAGAGAGAGAGAGAGAGAGAGAGTCCCAAGCAGGCCATGTGCTGTCAGTGCAGAGCCCAATGTGGGCCTCAAACTCCTGAACCATGCAATCATGACCCTAGCAGAAATCAAGAGTCGGATGGATGCTTAACCGCCTGAGCCATCCAGGTGCCCTGATTCATGTGCCTTTAAGAGGCCTTTCTCAGTTCCTCAGTCACACTACACTAGCCACATTTTAAGTACTCAGTAGCCACATGTGGCTAAAGGCTACCATATTGGACAGCACAGATATACATCATCTTTATCACTGCAGAAATTTCTGTTAGACAACACTGCTCTAAATCTAACAGTTCACAGGAGAAATTGGAGAATAGATGAACATGTTAAATGACCCTACAAGAGTGCAATCAGATTAACCCAGAATGTAGGGAATTCTACTTGACACATCATACCATTTTGAATACAGATAACATGAAAATAAAGAGAAGGAGTTTTTCTTTTTAAAATTAAGAGAGATTTAGAAATGCAATCCAATTAGGGCACCTGGGTGGCTCAGTTGGTTGAGCGTCTGACTCTGATTTCGGCTCAGGTCATGATCCCAGGGTCCTGGGATTGAGCCCTTGCATCAGGCTCTGCACTGAGTGTGGAGCCTGCTTGAGATTCTCTCTCTTTGTCCATCTCCCTGCTTGTGCTCTCTCTGTATCTCTAAAATAAAAATTAAAAAAAAAAAATGTCAATTCAGTGTAATCTGTGAACCTGTTTAGATCCGTAGGGGCACCTGGGTGGCTGAGTGGGTTAAGTGTCTGACTAGGCTCACATCATGGTCTGGTGATTCATGGGTTTGAGCTCTGCGTTGGGCTCTGTGCTGACAGCTTAGAGCCTGGAGTCTGCTTCAGATTCTGTGTTTTCCTCTCTGCCCCTCCCCAACTCGTGCCCTGTCTGTTTCTCTCTCAAAAATACATAAACAAAAAAATTAAAAATAAAAAAAATAAAAATAAAAAAACTGTAAAAATACATTTTTGAGGGGCACCTGGCTAGCTCAGTTGGTAGAGCATGCAACTCTTGATCTCAGGATTGTAAGTTCAAGCCCCATGTTGGATGTAGAGATTACTTAAGTAAAATCTTCAAAAATATGTTTTTGAAGCAATCACAAAAATTGTATGTGGACTGGATATTGGGTAGCTTTAAGGCACTATTGCTCATTTTGTTGGTTATGTTAAAAATGTGGTGGTTTTTTTTTTTTTAAAACTTATCTTTTAGGAATATGTACTAAAGTACCTGTAGGTGCTATGATATATCTGGGATTTGATTTAAAGCACTTGGGTGGGGAAGGGGAGAATGTAGAGGAAACAGTATGGATAAAGTGATGATTGAGGCTGCATGATAAGGATGTGTGGGTTTACTGGGACTTGTTTTCTGTATATGTGTTTCAGAATTTCCATAATAAAACTTAAAAATGCCATTACCTACACGTTAGCCTTCTAATACTAGCCTAAGAAAAACAAATGAAGGAAATAAATAAACCTAAAATAAATGTGGGTGGGGAGGGCACCTGGTGGCCCGGTTGGTTGAGTACCTCACTCTTGATTTCGACTCAGGTCATGATCTCACAGGTCGTGAGTTTGAGCCCTGCATCGGGCTCAAGGCAGATGGTGCGGAGTCTGCCTGGAATTCTTTCCCTCTCTCTGCCCCTGCTCCGCTTGTGCATGCGCATGTGCTCTTTCTCTCAGATAAACTTTAAGATAAACTCTCAAAATAAACTTTAAAAAAAAGGTGAAGGAAAAGACTGCCTCTTTATATACTGAAATATCTGTTGGGCAAAATGGGGCAACCTAATTTATTATAATTGTTTCATGTAATATTTCTTGTATAAAAGTATTTTATATTAGAAAGTTGATAAGTGCATAAGATTGAGATGAAACGTCTATTTTAATTAGTATTTTGGCTTTGGGCAAATTTATAGAACACTTGTTTAGAATTAAGATGTGCACTTTCTTTAATTCAGAACTGTTTGTAAGGAATAAAAGTTTGCATGTTACATTTTATTACTGTGTTTTTTTTAATTATTCTTTTTGCAGTAAATACTGAAAGAAGAGATTTGTAAATCATCCTTAGCCTCACCAGCATATTATAATTTTAACAAAAAGTGTTAATAGAAGTGGTAATAACCTTTGAAGTAAAATTTCTTGGTCCTTTCCTTTTAAGTAAATACTTAAATATATACATACATGCATACATAGACACACATATATATGGGTATATACATATATATGCATATGTACACATATGCACACACTGCTTGCTTCCATTAAAGGATTCTAAGGACAATACGATGAAAGATAATAGTAAAAGCAACCACTTACCTTTCTTACTATATGTCAGGCACTGTCCCAAGTACTTTATACTTAATCATTCACTTCCTCTGCACAACAAATCTTACAGAGTAGGTATTATTATCCATTTTGTAGATGAGGAAACTAAGGCACAGAAAGGCTAAATAAATATCTTGCCCAAGGTCATGCTGCCAGTATGTGGTGGAACTGAGATTTAAACTCAATCAGGCTGACTTCTCAGTCCTTGCTCTCAACCATAGTATTCATATGGACTCTAATATTAAAAAAAAAACAAAAAACAAAAAACTAAAGAAGTAGGATAAAAATACTAGGAAAATTCTTCACTGGAGATTTGTGACAGTCAAAAACACGCACTTTGGGGTCATTCTGACCGAGATTCAAACTCCGACTCAGCCTACCTTTGCGGTATTATTTAATCTCTGCATATTATTTAATCTCTGAGCTTCAGCTGTGCCTGAGTACAAGGTGGCTGTTATTAAACAGGTAGAGCAAGTGGTTAGGAAGGGAAGGAGGAGAGGGGAAGCAGTGACTGGCTGTGCCTGGAGTTTAGCTCTGAGCTCCATGGCAGTCAAGGCAAAAGAAGGAATTATCTGAGTTCCATCATCCATCATCTGATAAAACAAAACAGAACAAAACAAAACATATCAGTTTGCAAACATGACAGATTTTCTTGGTATATCATTCAAAAGGAAATTTTCAGGTGGGATTTTGTGTAGAAGACATTGAACCAGCAATGAACAATTTAGAGCGACTGTGGAGGAATCGACTCTTAAAATAGAAAAGTGTGACACAAGGCAAAAAAATGTGTGCCTTTCTGTGGAAGACTAAGCTAATTTGGTGCAGGTGTGTTGCTTTCCAGCGATTTGGTTTTAAGGAAAGCACCTAGAGTATTTAGAGTGGGGTATGTGGCTGGCATGTTCAATAGATAGACTTCTCTAAATACAATCTTCTTTAAATAGGCTTCGGAATGGAGCTGCCTAGTAGAAGGTTTGCAGTTTTCTTCTTTGACAAGATCCCAGAGCTACCAGCGTTCTGTTTGTCCGTTGAAGGAAATCTGTGGGTTCTGCTACTTACCACTAGCAGGTGGACGGGATAAGGTGGATCTAAATTCTTATCTGAATGGATGGTGTTTTTTGTAACAAAGAATGGAGACCTCACAGCTAGCTAAAATAAAAGTGGATGATGTTAGGAAACATATGAAGTGATTAAAGGGGTGGGCTCTGAGGGGAATTCAAACATGACCAGGTTGCATTCACAGATGCCAAACCCGGAAGAGATTCTGGATTCAAGATGGCTCTATAGACTATACTGGCAGGGAGTTGTTGTATCTTCATTCAACATTGTATTCCCAGCATCTAGAACAATACTTGGCGCATAGTAGGCCCTCGTAATTACCAGTGAAATGAATAAATCAAAGGAAAGCAGCATAAATCTTCACTGTAGAGCTTTATCAAAATGGAGTAGTGGTTATAGATGAAATAACTGTTAATTGGCTTCATATGCTCAACCTTGTGAATGGGCGATAGTACTCTTACTGGTGATAATTTATTTTATTTTACTTATTTAAAGTCTACTTATTTTGAGGGAGAGAGAGTGGGAGAGGCAGAGGAGGGGCAAAGAGAGAGGGAGAGAGAGAATCCCAATCAGGTTCTGACTCAGGGCTCTGTCCCAAGAATCATGAGATCATGATCTGAGGCTGAAATCAGGAGTCAGATGCTTAACCAACTGAGGCACCCAGGTGCCCCTTTATTGGTGATAAGTTAAAGCCACAGGTTATGACTTGCCCTTGTTCATTCAAACTCCTACATTGGGGAGCTGGAATTTAACCTAGGTCTGCTTGACTAAAGCTTGTGCTGGTAACTAGTGCCCTGTATATTGAAAGTGTAAACAGAAGTAAACCCACATTACAAGAGTATTAAGAAAGCATCATAGCAGCTATTCAGCTATTCTTTTGGGGATTTCTTCAAAATATTTTAATATAAGCCTGGTCTGAAATATCAGGAAGCATTTTCTTTTGGCTTTACTTTCTAGGGTAGGGAACTTCCATCAGAATAAGTAACTTCTACCAAAGTCTTATCTTACCAGGTTACTAGTCAGGGTTCTTATTTTTTAATTTTTATTTATATTATTATTATTTTTAATTTACAACCAAGTTAACGTATAGATAATAATGATTTCAGGAATAGACTTTTGTGATTTATCACTTACATAGAGCACCCATTGCTCATCCCACAAGTGTCCTCCTTAATGCCCCTTGCCCATTTAGCCCATCCCCCCACCCAAAACCCCTCCAGCAACCCTCAGTTTGTTCTCTGTATTTAAGAGTCTCTTATGGTTTGTCCTCTTCCCTTATTTTATATTATTTTTGTTTCCCTTCCTTTATGTTCATCTGTTTTGTATCTTAAATTCCACATGAGTGAAGTCACATGATATTTGTCATTCTCTGACTGACTTATTTCGCTTAGCATAAACACTCTAGTTCCATCCATGTTGTTGCAAATGGCAAGATTTCATTACTTTTTTTTTTTTTTTAACGTTTATTTATTTTTGGGACAGAGAGAGAGAGAGCATGAACAGGGGAGGGGCAGAGAGAGAGGGAGACACACAGAATCGGAAGCAGGCTCCAGGCTCTGAGCCATCAGCCCAGAGCCCGACGCGGGGCTCGAACTCACGGACTGTGAGATTGTGACCTGAGCTGAAGTCGGTCGCTTAACCGACTGAGCCACCCAGGCGCCCCTCATTACTTTTTTTAATTATTTTTTTTAACGTTTATTAATTTTTGAGAGAGACAGAGACAGAGACAGAGAGTGAGTAAAGGAGGAAACGGAGTGGGGGAGACAGAAGCTGAAGTAGGGTCCAGGCTCTGAGCTGTCAGCACAGAGCCCAACGTGGGGCTCGAACTCACAGACCGTGAGATCATGACCTGAGCTGAAGTCGAATGCTTAACTGACTGAGCCACCCAGGTGCCCCAAGATTCCATTATTTTTGATCACCGAATAATATTCCATTATGTGTGTGTGTATACACTGCACACACACACACGTATGTATACACACATATATATACATACATACATGTATGCATGTGTATGTATACATATACATAAATGTATGTGTACACACACACACACACACACACACACCCTGCTGCTTCTTTATCCATTCATCAGTTGATGGATATTTGGGCTCTTTCCATACTTTGGCTATTGTCAGTAGTGTTGCTATAAACGTTGGGGTGTGTGTGCTCCTTTGAAACAGCAGTCCTATATTCTTTGGATAAATATGTAGTAGTGCAATTGCTGGGTTGTAGGGTAGTTCTATTTTTAATTTTTTGAGGAACCTCCCTACTGTTTTCCAGAGTGGCAGCACCAGTTTGCATTCCCACCAGCAGTGCAAAAGGTTCCTCTTTCTCTGCATCCTCGCCAACATCTGTTGTTGCCCGAGTTGTTAATTTTAGCCATTCTGACAGGTGTGAGGTGGTATCTCATTGTGGTTTTGATTTGTATTTCCCTGATGATGAATGATTGTTGAGCATGTTTTCATGTGTCTCTTAGCCATCTTGATGTCTTCTTTGGAAAAGTGTTTATTCATGTCTTTTGCCCTCTCTTCACTGGATTATTTGTTTTTTGTTTGTTGAGTTTGATAAGTTCTTTATAGATTTTAGATACTACCCCTTTATCTGATATGTCATTTGTAAATATCTTCTCCCATTCCATCAGTTGCCTTTTTGTCTTGCTGATTATTTCTTTCTCTGTGCAGCTCTTTATCTTGATGAGGTCCCAATTGTTCATTTTTACTTTTGTTTCCCTTGCCTTTGGAGACATGTCAAGTAAGAAGTTGCTGTGGCCAAGGGGCACCTACCTGCGTAGCTCAGTCAGCTAAGCGTCTGACTTTGGCATAGGTCATGATCTCCTAGTTTGTGGGTTTGAACCCTGCATCAGGCTCTCTGCTGTCAGCACAGAGACCGCTTCGGATCCTCTGTCCCCCTCTGTCTCTGCCCTTCCCCTTGGTTCCCTCTCTCTCTCTCTCTCTCTCTCAATAAATAATTTTTAAAAACTTAAAAAAAAAAAGTTTTTGCAGCCGAGGTCAAAGATGTTGTTGCCTGTCTTCTCCTCTAGGATTTTGATGGCTTCCTGCCTTACATTTAGGTCTTTCATCCATTTTGAGTTTATTTTTGTGTATGGTGTAAGAGAGTGGTCCAGGTTCATTTTTCTGCATGTTGCTGTGCGGTTTTCCCAACACAATTTGCCGAGGAGACTGTCTTTTTCCATTGGATATTCTTTCCTGCTTTGTCAAAGATTAGTTGGCCATATGTTTGTGGGTCCATTTCTGGGTTCTCTATTCTGTTCCATTGATTTATGTGTCTGTTTTTGTGCCAGTACCATACTGTCTTGATGATGACAGCTTTGTAATACAGCTTGAAGTCTGGGATTGTGATGCCTCCAGCTTTGGTGTTATTTTTCAGGATTGCTTTGGCTATTTGGGGTCTTTCCTGGTTCCATACAAATTTTAGGATTGTTTGTTCTACCTCTGTGAAGAATGCTGGTGTTATTTTGATAGAGATTGCATTGGATATGTAGATTGCTTTGTGTAGTATTGACATTTTAACAATATTTGTTCTTTATATCCAGGAGCATGGAATCTTTTTCCATTTTTTTGTGTCTTTTTCAATTTCTTTCATAAGCTTTCTATAGTTTTCATTGTGTAGGTTTTTCACCTGTCTGGTTGGGTTTATTCCTAGGTATTTTATGGTTTTTGGTGTAATTGTAAATGGGATTGATTCCTTGATTTCTCTTTCTGACTAGTTAAGGTTTTTAAAGTAATGATTGGTCATGGATTCTCCGTTTCTCCAACTAAACAGAACAAAACTTAGGAACTGTTTTACAGGGCATTGGAAAGGCGACCAGTCATCTGAGTGGTTGTAGCTTTGAAATAACTACAGTTAAGGATAAGTGATTCAACAAATTGATTACATTGTGTGTGTGTGTGTGTATGTGTGCGCGCACGTGCATACAGGCACGTATATGTATGTGTAGGTGTAGATATGGTCAAGGACATTCTTGTCATTTTTTGAAACCATCTGGGGTTAAGGTTTTCTTTGACTAGTTTTTGCTCTTCTACCAAATTATTGTAAAATGTATTGTGTCTCAATTGGAGGTAATATTGATACTGACTTTTTTTAATTGACATTTTTTATAGGTACCAGTATTATCTGCAGCTGAAGAAAGATATCTTGGAAGGAAACATTCCTTGTACATTAGAACAAGCAATTCAGCTAGCCGGCTTAGCTGTTCAAGGTAAATAATGGCAATCGATGATGTAATGGATATATCAGATTGAAATGTATGTTGTAACAGGGACGCCTGACTGGCTCAGTCAGTGGAGCATGTGACTCTTGATCTAAGGGTTGTAATTTTGAGCCCCACATTAGGTGTGGAGATAACTTAAAAAAAAATCTTTAAAAAAATGTGTGTTATAACAAAAACAACAAAGGATTCTTAAAATAACTGACTTCCTATAGTGGTGTTAGTGAAATTAGTTTTCTTGCAGGAAAAAATAAATTTGGATACCTTTCGTGAAATATGAGACTTCTGGAGGTGAAGCATGTTAGCCTATGTCAACAGAGCAACCAAAAACAGAGAAAACACACACACACACACACACACACACACACACACACAACATGTAATATGCTGTGTATTCCTCCAGTGCAAGGACTTGATCTGTAGCTAGCTAATATTTTAGGAAGAAAGATCAGGCAAACAGTGAGGTTGATGAAGTTATATTAACGCTTATACTTTTAGCAGACATCATTTATTTGGTTTCTTAAGCAGTTGTCCTGGATTATAGAGCATTGTCAATCATAACAGATAAAGCTTTGCATTTCGTAAGTGTTTTTTGATTGTGTCATTCTGTTCTGTTTCCCATGTCTAATCAACATGTATTTACATGCATGTATATATTTTGGGAAGACTTCTGATGGGTCATTATTTCAAATGATAATTGGCATTAATTTTGGGAATTGAAACTTAACCAGAAGAATCTTTAATAAAGTTCCTTCAGATATTAGAAGGTATGGAGACATATATCATTTCTAGACAAACAAATGCCTGATACACATGGAGCCATATTCCTTTTCAAGGTACTTTGAATCTTCCTAAATATCATCTTTGGCTTTAAGAGTTAGTTTTTCATGGGTCGCCTGGGTGGCTCAGTTGGTTGTGTGTCCAGCTTCGGCTCAGGTCATGATCTCACAGGTCGTGAGTTCGAGCCCTGCGTTGGGCTCTGTGATGACAGCTCAGAGCCTGGGGCCTGCTTCAGATTCTATGTCTCCCTCTCTCTCTCTCTTTCTGTCCCTTCCCTGCTTGTGCTCTGTCTCTCTCTGTCTCAAAATTAAATAAACATTAAAAAAAAAGTTAGAAAGGTTTTCATAAGGTCTTTGCAGAACTATCATTTTTTTTTTTTAACAATTAAAAATTCCTAAAGCAGACACATCTTGCTGTAACATGTTCAAGTGATCTAATTTCATTTCCTAGAGGTGATCACTGGTATAAACAGTTTGGTTTCTTTCTGATATCTTCCAGTGCATAAGTAAGCACACGTGATTACAGGGTAGCTTTTGTTTGTTATTCATAAAAATGAGATCATGATACATTTAGTTTGTAACTTATTTTTTCCCTTTATTTGTAGGTATTTTTCCAAGTTTAAGACACATGAATCTACCTAATATATATATTATATTAAATAATAAATAATATATATATTTTTAATGTTTCATTTATTATTTTTGAGAGAGAGAGACAGAGCATGAGCAGGGGAGGGGCAGAGAGAGAGGGAGACACAGAATCTACAACAGGCTCCACGCTCTGAGCTGTGAGCACAGAGCTCAACGCGGGGCTCAAACTCACAAACTGTGAGCTCGTGACCTGAGCCAAAGTCAGACAGTTAACCAAGTGAGCCACCCCATTAATATTTTTAAAAAGACTTTTTAAAACATATACTGTATAGCAGCTATAAGGCATATTTGACTTCTAAGTCATAAGCATACCATCTATATACTGCATATTACATTTGGTTGTACATGTTTTTCTTTGCAAATTAAACATAACTAATGTGAATATTTGTCATTTTGCACAGCCGATTTCGGTGACTTTGATCAATATGAATCCCAGGACTTCCTTCAGAAATTTGCCTTGTTTCCTGTGGTAAGACTTCTTTCAACATTGGGCTTTTTATAAATAGTTTATTTCCGCATCCTTTAATAATCCCCAAAACAAAGTCCATATGGTGGATTTACTGGGCTGGAATAGTGTTTAGAAAAATCAATTGCCTCATAAACAACTCAAGTGGAAGTGCTTTCCTTTGTAGTCTTACTGGTCGTTGTAAACCCACAGAAATGGAAGGGGTGCAGTCACTGGGCTGCAGCCAGAGAGATTTGTTTTGTGTTTGGGTGTGAGTCTAAGAGAGGGATTCACTTCCAACTTCTGAGGAACCCCACAGAGGTTTTGCTTTTAACCGAAGGCTCGAAACCTCTCAGTTATGTGGGAATGAATTTGGCTTCTCAGCAGCAGTGTAAAAAGTAGATGGCAAGAAGACACTGCTGTCTGCTTTTTAAAGTCACTACTGATGTGATTGACAGGAAAACCACATTGGAACAACTACGGGAGGTGTTATGATGCTCTTCTGAGTGTCTACACAGCCAGCCAGGGAACACACAAGATGTTGTCGTTGTGCCGGACTCAGAACTGGCTGATGGGTGATGTTGCCAACCTGAAATAACTCAGCTGAGACCTTCTCCGGGATGAACTGAGAAGGCGGGGCGGGTGTTTTGGCTCCTGAGCACAAGCTACTTCATTCCTTAGAAGGATCTTGATCACATACTTAAGCAAATCTCCCGCATGCTGATACTAGTCCGAATTTTGCCTGCTAGTGACAGGAGTCACTAACAGGAGCGGTGATTCCTCTGAAGAAATTTCGGTGGCTTGTTTACATATTTACTGCAGTGTATTTTCTTCAGGGGTGGTTACAAGATGAAAAAGTATTGGAAGAAGCAACCCAAAAAGTGGCCTTACTGCATCAGAAATACAGGTAACACTAAGAGATAAGAAATGGAAATCGTGTGGAAGCAAAGCCGGGTTGACTATGATATACGTACTGACACGGTTAAAACTTGGAGCTTTCGTGCTGCTGCAGCCACTACTTCTGCTCTGGGGAGCCAGCGTTCCATTGCACTCAGTGTGCCAAGTGCTGTTCTAATCACTTCCCCGTGTTAATTCATTTACTGTCCATGGTTATCAGTGAGGAAGCTGAGAACATTGAAAGCAGCCAGTCACTGAAGGGTGCCACTTCTTTACTCCATATAGTAAAGGTTTCAGTGGTGACCTAGTCTCATGTGGGTTAATGCAAGATTAGGGAGACTTGTTTCCTATTGTGATGCAGCCCGTGTAGAGTTACCCCCCAGTATACCTTTGGAAACTGTATCTCTGTCTTCTGGGCAATCTGTACCATGAGCTGTGTTTCTTGCCCTGGCCCATGCATGTGGGTAAATAATGGCCTCATTTGGTAGTGAACCTGTATGTGTTCTGTGTAAGAAAAATCCTCCCCCATGGGGCACTTGGGTGGCTCAGTCGGTTAAGTGTCTGACTTCGGCTCAGGTCATGATCTTGCAGTTCGTGAGTTCTGGCCCCACATCTGGCTCTGACAGCTCAGAGCCTGGGTTGTGCTCTGGATTCTGTGTCTCCCTTTCTCTCTGCCCCCACTCATGCTCTGTCTCTGTCTCAAAAATAAACATTAAAAAAATTAAAAAAAAAAAAAGAAAAAGAAAAAGAAAAAAATCCTCCCCCGGAGAATGCTAGGTCTTACTCTCAACCGAATGCTACGTAGTTCCAGGTATGTTAGATAACATTACGCTCTTATAACCACTCTTTAAGGTAAATGATATTCTGTTTTTACAGATTGAAAAAACCAAGCTCAAAAAGAGTAAATAACTTGCCCAAAGCTACATGTGGTAGAGACTGGATTTGAACCGAGGTGTATCTAATTATAACCTATTGTTCATCCCCTCCCATTAAAAATAACCTTTTGCCTTTAGTCTCTTCCCACTCAAATCCAGAGTTGCTCACTAGAGACCAATCTTCTTTTTAAAAAAAAAAAAATTTTTTTTAATGTTTATTTACTTTTGAGAGGGAGAGAGAGAGAGACAGTGAGCAGGGGCAGGGGAGGGGCAGAGAGAGAGGGAGAGACACAGAACTCAATGGGCTCCAGGCTCTGTGGTGTCAGCACAGAGTCTAATGCCGGGCTTGAACTCATAAACTGAGATCATGACCTGAGCTGAAGTCAGACGCTTAACCAACTGAGCCACCCAGGCACCCCAAGATCAATCTTCTTAAAACACCACTTTCTTTTCATCTCTCCTTCTTGCTTTCCCAAGTACTCATGAGTCTTTTCTGGCTTTCCACTAGCCTGAGTTCATTAGCCTTGGGATTAAAGACTTGGTCACGTCCTGCCTTTCTGGCTTCACTTTTTGCTGTCCCAAATAAACCTTTTCTTTTCTGCCAGCATAATTCATCCCTCAGGCACTTATCACCCTGTCTTTTGTTACTTTCATGTACTCATTTGTGCATCTTTTTTTTTTTAATTTTTTTTAATCTTTATTTATTTTTGAGAGAGAGAGACAGAGAGAGAGAGACAGAGTGCGAGCGGAGGAGGAGCAGAGAGAGGGAGACACAGAATCCCAAGTAGGCTGCACAGAGCCCGATGCGGGGCTCGAACTCCCAAATCGTGAGATCATGACCTGAGCCAAAGTCGGACGCTTAACCGACTGAGACACCCAGGCGCCCCTTGTTTGTGCATCTTTTTAAAAGATAGTTTAGTACTATTATTCTGTATGAGGCTGGATGCTGTGGCATGAAGATAAATAGAACAATTAGCTGCCATCAAAGGATGTATTCCCTGCTTTGGAGTCTTAAGGGGTGGGCATTGGAATAGTAATTATAAACTAACAATGTTATATGAGTGCAGTGGGGGAGGTGTGCATAGAATGTGGTGGGTCTGCATGGATGGAGCAGGGGCATCTGATTTAGACTCAGGGATATCACAGCAGGTGACAAAGGAGTGATACGTAGGCTGACTCTTGAAAGCTATTAGGGATTGATCAGGTGCACAGGTGAGTGACAGTTGTGCCAGGAAGACGGATCAGCATGTGCAGAGGCCAGCATGAGAGAACATCATGGCTTGGTTGCAGGGTGGGATGCCTTATGGATGCTGGAAGAACAGCAGATGAGGCTGGGGCGGGGGGACAAGCCTCCATGCAGTTGAGAACCTTCTTTACCCACACTGCCTTCCTGCCCACCCTTGTAACTCTGCCCCCAGAAAAGGATTACCATCTTCTAACCCTTACCATCTTCTAACACTTATCGCTTGGCATTTAGCACACGATGCTTAGTATTGCCTGATATTTTGGATAATAAGCAGTTACTTAGTGGTTTCAAATGAATTCCAGCTTTCAGTGAAGACTTTTTAGGGAGTTTGACTCCCCACGTGCCCCTGGCCTGCCCGAAGTACAGGAATGGGATCTTTATAACCCTCAGCGTTCAGCAGAGTGCTGTGCGTGTAGTTGACTTTCAATCAATGTTGATGGATCGGTTGAAGTAATTTCTGGTATGCTTAAAAATTTGAAATATTTGTAAATATCTTATGCCAAATTGATTATGTAGTTTTTTAGCAACGCCTCCTCCCCACCCCCATTTTTGGTTCTGTGATCAACCTCACATCTTTTGGGTTGCAGAAGGCTCACGGCTCCTGATGCTGAAATGCTGTACATGCAGGAGGTAGAGAGGATGGACGGCTATGGAGAAGAGAGCTACCCCGCAAAAGTGAGTATGGCATGAAGGCTGGGGCTCTCCCAGTCCATTTCAGGAGCTCAGAGGACAGTGGGGAGGCCTGGGGACACCCTGTGGTGCAGAGGCGGGAGGCATGGGAAAGTCTGGAAACTGGAAAGCTGAGGTCCTGTGACCAAAATTTCTTAGTAAAACACACTCCTGTTTTGCAATTTGTTCTTTGAAATGCTCTTGAAAATGGGTTCTTTGAGGAGCCCGGTTTGTCCTCTTTTCATACCTATTTGACAAGGTGATTCCTTTAAACCTTTCAGACTTTGCCCTCCATGTAGGTCTTCTGAGCATCTGCTAAGCTGGGTTCATTGTCACACTTCTCATGCACCTGCTGCCCAAATGCTTCTTTCTGTGCTTTCTCCTTTCAGGATAGCCAAGGCAGTGACATATCCATTGGAGCATGTCTTGAAGGCATCTTCGTGAAACACAAGAATGGAAGGCCTCCTGTGATATTTAGGTACTTTGCTTACATCCTGTGCACTTTTCTGCGGCTCCTCTTGGTGATAGTTTTTAGTACATGTACTAGTAATAGTGCCCACAAATCTCACCCTGGGTCTCATTAGGAAATGGAAATATGCCCCTCCTAGAATAAGATAACACCTGACTGCATTGGTTCTTTTATAAGCCACTTTCTTCAAAACCAAATGTGTGGAAAACAGTGCTTATAATAATGGCCTACTTATGAAATGCTTAAAGGTGGGTGACCCTTTTCTTACCAAATGGAGGCTGTTCTTTGTTTTGATGTGAGTTTTTAATTTCAGCTCTAGATTCTAGGACTTTTTGTGGAAAATCTGGGCCTTTCTCTGATTCTAGTCATGCACTAAAATTCCTAAAATACTAGCATCTAAGCAAATTTCTTTCTTTCTTTTTTTTTTTTTTTTTTTTTTTGGTTAAGCAAAGTTCAGTTACTTTTTATAATGTTCATTTTTTTCCTGATTATAAAAATGTGATGCTATTCATTTGTGGAAATCTTAGGAGGTATATAGCGAGAGGATCTATAGCAATGTGCTAATAGTGGCCAACTTCAAACAATGAAATTGCAGGTGGTTTAAATTTCCCTTTCAGTATTCTGTATTTGAATTTATATCTTGAAGATAGCCAATTAGACCATGTTATTCAATCCCTGCCTTTTCATTCCTTAAAATTCATATCCTAGAAAATCCAAAGTGTCATTTCATAGAAATAGTTCCAGTATTATTCTTCTATTTTCTATTTACTTTGATTCTGGTTTTTTTTTTTTTTTTACTTTGATTCTATTCTTGACGAAAATTTAAAAGTTTATATTGTTTTTGCAGAGCAGTAAAACATTATATCAGTTTTGGTTCTGGGTTCCTTTGTGTTTACTATTTATTGAGTGCTTGTCATGAGCCAGGTTCTGTGCTGAGTGCTCTCTGTGTATTTTGTCATGTGATCTTTACAACTCTGAGCAGATGGTACTACCACCACTTTCCACATGGTTTAATTGAGCCTTAGAAAAATGGAGTGATTTGTCTAAGGTCACCCAATTATAAACTGGCGTAACCAAGAACTCAGATTCTCCACTTAAACTCAGATTCTCCACAGATTAACCACTGTGTTAAATGGCCTCTTTTATTTTTATTATTTATTTATTTATTTAAATTTTTATTAATTTTTTTAATTTACATCCGAGTTAGTTAGCATATAATGCAACAATGATTTCAGGAGTAGATTCCTTAATGTCCCTTACCCAGTTAGCCCATCCCCCCCCACACACAACCCCTCCAGTAACCCTCTGTTTGTTCTCCATGTTTAAGAGTCTCTTATGTTTTTGTCCCCCTCCCTGGTTATATTATGTTTGCTTTCCTTCCCTATGTTCATCTGTTTTGTATCTTAAAGTCCTCACATGAGTGAAGTTATATGATATTTGTCTTTCTCTGACTAATTTTGCTTAGCATATTACCCTCTAGTTCCATCCATGTAGTTGCAAATGGCAAGATTTCATTCTTTTTGATTGCCGAGTAATACTCCATTGTGTATATATACCACATCTTCTTTATCCACTCATCCATCGATGGATATTTGGGCTCTTTCCATACTTTGGCTATTGTTGATAGTGCTGCTATAAACATTGGGGTGCATGTGCCCCTTCGAAACAGCACACCTGTATCCCTTAGATAAATACCTAGTAGTGCAGTTGCTGGGTCGTAGGGTAGTTCTATTTTTAATTTTTTGAGGAAACTCCATACTGTTTTCCAGAATGGCTGCATCAGTCTGCATTCCCAGCAACAGTGCAAAAGAGATCCTCTTTCTCCGCATCCTCAAATGGCTTCTTTTATTAAAAGAAACTTAATTCCCCACTATTCAAGCTCTCTAAAAACCATTCTGTTTCTTCTTGAGAACTAGGTTTTCCTTTGAAGATTTTTTTCTCTCTAAGCTGACATTCCTTCCTTCATTTCCTTTACTTTCCTTATTTTCCTTTACTACTGCCTTTTGGGCTCTGAATTCTCCATGGTGATTTTGACCATGGAGAGTGTACCCAGTGTGGGGAGCATAAACCCACTCCCAGACTGTACTGCCCTCGGTCCAGCAGCACTCCCCTTTGGCAATTGCTCTCATGGCCCTAAGTTGCTCATTTAAGTCTTCTAAGTGTGAGTTGGGGGTCAGAGGGCAGAAAAGGATCTGGACTGCACCAGCAGGGCAGGACTCTGACAGTGCCCGAAGGGCCCTATGAAAACTGGAGGCCTCCAGCCAGCTTCTTTTATCTCACTGGGTACGAATTTTTAAAATAGCCTTCTTTAATAATGATGCTGATAATCTTTAGGTTTAACAATTAAACACTGAATCACAAAAAATTAATTTTATTTATTTAAATAAATTTAAGATAGAGTATCTAGGTGGCCCAGTCGTAAAGCGTCTGACTTCAGCTCAGTTGCTGAGCTGATGGTGATCTCATGGTTCATGAGTTTGAGTCCCACATTGGGTGAGCTTGAGCCCCGTTTCTCTCTCTCTTTTTCTCTGCCCCTCTTGGATTCTCTCTTTCCCTCTATTTCTCAGTCACTTGTGCCTTCTGTCTCTCAAAAAAAATAATATATTTAAGATAAATAAATCTAATGTAATGGAGAAGGATGAAGAGAGGTAAAATTTTTCTTTCAGATCCATTTTTCCCTTTTATAAAATTATATGTTATGTAATAAAATATTAATATATAAAATCTAAACTTGGTAAAATACAGTTAGCAAATACAGGATCAGAGTTTGAAACCTGATGAACACACCCGGAGTAGTTCACTCTTGGGGTTCCTGGCATTTGACCTTTGTTTCACCCTGAAGCTTTTCAGAGCACCCCTCCTCCACCTTTGTGCCTTGTTTACCTGAAAAACTTAATGGTACTTGCTTATGTCTATGTTCTCTCTCTCATCCCCACCCTCCAACTGTGTTTCTTTGAGGGAAGCACCGTACCTTACTGATCTTAGTATCCCTGGGACCTAACACGATTTCGGGCATTGTTACAATGGATGTTTGTTGAATGAATGAAGGAGGCATTGGCAACCAGCTCAGAGAGGCCTCTTTGATCAAACTAATCTGGCAAACGAGGATAGACAGATCTTAATGTTTTTAAGTACTGTTTGCCTTCGCCTAGTCTACATGTATTTACTTTTTGCAACTAGCTGTTGTCACTTCAACGAGAAGATGCATGCCAGCTGATTAAAACAACTGTTTTCTTTTTAAGACGGTTAACAAATATTAACTTACACATCAAGCTCGAGAAGGAAAAATCCTATGTTCCATCTTCTAGTGACACTCACATTGCTGTTTTCTATTTGTTATTCTGTAGGTGGCATGATATTGCTCACATGTCCCACAATAAGTCCTTTTTTGCATTAGAGCTGGCCAGTAAAGAGGAGACCATCCAGTTTCAAACTGTGAGTAAACACTAGGAATCTGGAACGTTTTCCCTAGAAGTTAACAAGTTAGCATTTCATTGTGCATGTTTGGGGAGGGAGGTGGCATTAAAATTATATTTGGGGCACCTTGGTGGCTCAGTTGGTTGAGTGTCTGACTTCGGCTCAGGTCATGATTTCATGGTTCGTGAGTTTGAGCCCCGCATTGGGCTGTCCACACAGAGCCTGGTTCAGATCTTCTGTCCCCCTCCCTTTCTGTCCCTCCCCTGCTCATGCTCGCTCTCACTCTCTCTCTCTCAAAAATAAATAAACATTAAAAAAAATAAAATTATAATATTTAGTACTTTTATAAAACATAAAATATTAATAACATTTTGCATAATAGCACTTGGCAAAAAGTAGTTGCTCAGTAAATATTGTTGAATGAATGAGTCCTTGAATAAATACTATCTGGTATGGTGATCTTTAAAGTAAACTAAAGGGACTAAATAGGAGAGAAAGTAAGTACTAACATCTTAATTTCCATTGCTAAGTGAATGCCTCTGTAGAAATATTATTTCACAGTTAATTGCTTTTGCTCTCTTGACAAAGGCAGTGTTGAGTCACCAAGTCAAATGCTTTTTTTTAAATTGTCTTTGAGTATCTATTTGTCAAAATACAAGTTGATATTTTCATAATTTTTAAAATTTCTAAGTCATCTGAAACTGTTCAGTGTAAGAGTCATACCCTTAGAACATTTTTTTTGTTTTTGGTCTTCCTAATTTAAATCCTAATTAGAGCCTTCATATGATAGGCGCAGCATTAGAAAATGAAAGAGTCGGTGTGTTTGAAAGAGTCGGGATATTATATCCCCCAGTCATGTCTTGTTCTCCGACAAACTCTGTATCAAGTTGTAAATGTGTTTTCATTTACTTTATGCATATTTCATTTGCTAGGAAGACATGGAAACCGCAAAATACGTGTGGAGACTCTGTGTTGCGCGACACAAATTCTACAGACTAAATCAATGCAGCCTGTGAGTACATCCTGTTCATGGAAATTGTAGAAAATAATGAGGTTAGGAGTTTTCATCTTGAGCTGTATCATGTCATTTAGAAAGGAAAATTTTGTAGAAAATAACAGTTTTAGGACATAAACTGCGTGTTAAAATAGTTCTCAAAAATATTGTTTCATTTATCTTTGGATGTCTTCTAATAACTACAGATATATGCCTCTAAGATTTTCTTCACCTATTTACTAGAATCACTGATTCTTGAAATTTAAAAAGAGAATTTTTTTTATTGGCATTTTGAGTAATTATTTAGCTTGTCAAGCCGTTTGGAGAATTTATACCTTCTCTTCCTAAGGAATATTTTTCTTGGCCGCATGGGCTTCCCCCGTTCTGCTGGATCATTCCCATAAGCATACAAACATGCTATAATATTGCATCTCTTAAAACACTTGACCTTCATTCCACACGCCATCCGTCCACGGCTCCATATCTCCACTCTCCTATATAGCAAATTTCTTCAAAGGAGTTGTATAGACTTGTTTTCTCTCCTTCTTTCTGCCCTGCCTCCCCTAGCTGCCACACACTGACACTGCTTGTCACGGTGACAGTGACCTTCATCCCATGGTCCTGTCAGGACCACAGAAGTTCTTTCACTGGACCACTCAGCAGCACTTAACCTCTGGCCACCCCTTCCCTTCTGCACTCTGCTCCTCCTTGGCTGCCAAGACCCCACCCTCTCCTGCTTTTCCTCTTTCTGGGCCGTTTCTTCTCAGTCACCTTTGCTGGTGTAATCCTCAGACCTCTTTCCCACCTATGCTCGTTCTCCAGGGGATTCACCTTGTGTCAGGCTTACAGATTGCATCTGTCTGCTGGAACGGCCTCCGATTTTATTTCTAGCTCAGTCCTCTCCCTGAGCACAGCCAACTGCCTACTTGATGTCTGCCCTTGGTGACTTAAGAGGCATCCCAGATTTGCTGGGTCTAAAACAAAACTCTTGACATGCTCTTTCTCTTCCTGCCCCCAAATCTGCCTCTTCCTTACCCTTTCGCATTCGATAAGTGGCAACACTCCATGTTCACCCCGTTGCCCAAGCCCCAAACCTACGTAATTCCCACTTGATTTTTGTTTATTTCATCCCACACCCAATACATCAGCAAGCTGTGCCTTCAAAATACATCTGAAATGTGACTTTGACCACCTACTCCACTAACAACTCAGTGCCAGGCCATCAGTGTTTCTAATCTAGAATACTGCAGTAGCCTTCTGACACCCTCCTTGTTTCGGTACCTGCCGTGCCTATAGCCTGCTTTCCATAAGTCAGCCAGACTGGTCTTAGTTTAATATGGGTCAGATCCTATCACTCTTCTTAAAACCCTGCACTGGAATTTCATCATACTTGAAAGCACAAAGCTGTCCACGATCTGGTCCTTGCCTGGTTCCTGCCTTATTTCCTACACACCCTCCTCCTGCTCACCCTTTCCCAGCCACACTAGTGTCCTTTCTGGTCTGTGAACATGTTCTGCCCTTAGAGATGCTGTGCTTGCCCCTTCCTCTGCCTGAAATGCTTTTCCTTTGCATGCCTCATTCTCCCACTACATTAGTTGTCTGATCAGAGGAGGCCCTCTTCACAGAGGCTGACCGTAGCTGCCCTGGGGACCCCTTCCCTGCCTACCTATCTCTCTGTATCCCCTTGCCCTATTTGATTCTTCATCATAGTACTTAGTACCACCTGAATTTGTATATCTGCTTGTTTACTTGTTCTCAGCAGGTAAGCGCCACAGCAGCACAGAGCTCTCTTATTAACCCCTGTGTTCCCAGTGCTGAATAAGGGGCTGGCCCACAGCAGGCCTTGATGAATTTGTTGAAGGAATCTATAGAAATGCACGTTAAGAGGTCTGATTTGGGATGCCTGTGGTGCCGTAGGGGCCTTTCGGAGAAAGGGTACCTAACTCAGAACTGCCAACATAGGAAAGGCTTCTCAGCAGAGTGACCTCTAAACTGAGACTTGGAAGGTTTTGCTTCATCTCCACAAGCTTTCTCAATGCTGTCCTTTTTCCCCTGTCCCATTGTAGCTGCCTCTCATCTGGCTCTCGGGCCCATCTTCCCTGGCTCCAGCCAGTTTTCTGGATGGATGAGCAAAAGGTGTAGCACTTCTCCCAAAGTTATAGCTCAGAACCGCATCTGAGCCTGTCTCTTCCCCCCGCTTCCTTAGCTACAACATTAAGCACAAGACTCCTGTGATCCTCCTCTGGGCTCATCTGCCCTTGATCCTGGCCCTGGTGCCCATAGCTCCTACAATGCTGATGCCTCTTGCAGCCCCAGGCCTTGCTGGAATGCACTCTTTCTCCCCTTCTCTGGCAGACTCTCGGTTGTTCTTCCAGATCCAGTTTAAGTGCAGCCGTCCTGGAGGCCACCATGCATTTAGTTTGCTAAGTCCGCAGTGCCATTCTCAAAGTTCTGGTTGTTTTCTACCACTTTCTGATTCAGTAGGTATTTCCTCTGCGTCAAGCATTATTTCCTTTAACCTCTACAACAGCCCTGTTTGGTGCAATTCTTAATGTCTTTTGATAGATGAAGGTTCAGAGACCCACCCTGTCGTGGCCCTGCGGCACAACCGGTGCTGCCAACCACCACGCCAGGCTGCTAGCGCGTCGTGTGCCTGCTGTTCTACGTGGACTTGGTTTGTCCGTCTTGTCCGGTGGTGCCCCAGTGTCTGGCAAGGCACCTTGTACCTAAGGCTTAGTGAAGCCTGAGTGAGACAGAGATGAGACAGAGATGGGTGTCAGAGGGCAGAAGAGCCCTTTTGTTCCTTGTTGATTTCCTTTTACTACTGATTGTAATTTGGGGGGGGGAAATCTTGAAGGACTTTTGTCCCTTAAGGCCAGGAAGGAAGAGGAAAGGCTGTGGAAGTGCTTTCTGTTTTATAGGGAGCCAAGGTGTGAAGAGAAACTGGTTAGGAATAACCATGCACAGGGCAGGCCCGTCTTTGGGACTCAGGAAGGAAAAGGAAATGACCAGGGATGACCCTGCAGGGGAACCAACTAAAGATTAGCCCCTCAGCCCCAGTCCTCCTCCCCTCCCTTCCTCCCTGGACACCACATAGGTGTGTTTTTCCCTGAGTCCCACTGTTCCTCTGGTGGTGGGATGTGGAAAGCACTAACTGACCAGGAGGGGGAGCCCTGCTTTCTCTGTGCATATGGGCCCTGCTTTCTCTGCTGGCTGCTGGCTTGCGGCTCCGGATGTATTTGTGCATGAATGTGCTTCCCCTGGTGGCCAGATTCAGCGGTGCTACTAGTCCACAGCGGTCACATTTGGGGCTCTCCTGGACTGGCCTTGTTACCTAATCACGTGTGACATTATTTTCATGCAGAAGTAGTGTTCTGAGATCCAAGCAGTAGATACGCACTCTGTCAGAACACAGCCTTTTCATAAGTTTAAGAGTATTTATAATATTGAACCATCATTTCTTCAGTGATTCCTCCTCTGGAAAATAATGGAGAATCAAATCAATCATTTGGAATAAACTGCAAACTACAATCTCTTTCCAAGTAGGCATCCATAATAGGTTGGTATTAATGCCTTTTTTTTTAAGGAGTTTTTTTTTTGGCAAATCATCACCTGCTAATGATTTTAAAGTTCAGATGGAAAAGAAAGAAATTCAGTTTTAGAAATCTAAGTTTAGTCGTATTGCTGTTTCTTGCTAAACGTAAATAAAATTACATTCATAGGGCCTTCAGTTGTATATGTCTATATAAAGAAAACATACGAGTGTTTCAGAGATGAAATAATTATGTTTGAAGGAGTATTTTCCATATTTTGTTTTTAATCTCTGTACATCCAGTAGATTTAAGGAAGTCCATATCCATGAGCCATTCATGGAGGATCCCTGCTTCATTCTGTAGGAAACTAACACAGTTCACTATCAGCACTTGCTCTCAGGTGAAGTAAATGAAATCTTAGCTTTTAATGTTTTGATGGGTGATAAAACTGAAAATAACTTTAAATTTTATGGTCATTTCTTTAAAAAAAAAATTTTTTTTTTAATGTTATTTATTTTTGAGAGAGAGCGCATGAGCAGAGGAGGGGCAGAGAGAGGAGACACAGAATCTGAAGCAGGCTCCAGGCTCCAAACTGTCAGCACAGAGCCCAACACAGGGCTGGAGCCCATAAACTAGGAGATCATGACCTGAGCTGAAGTTAGATGCCTAACTGACTTAGCCACCCACGCGCCCCTATGGTCATTTCTTTTAAGGCTGTCAACCTAGACTGTTCAGTCACATTTAATATTATAATGATCCTGAAGTATTGGTAGATTCGTTCTTATGGTCCAGACGGGTCAGCCGATAGTGTGATGGGCATCTGATGAAACTGCATCGAGCCTGAAATTGGACAGTGGATTCTGGATGGCTGGGTCAGCCTGGGGCACCTGGAGTCTCAGGAGATGATTCTACTTGTATAGAAAGAGGATTTTGCTCCTAGAGTGTTGTCCTCCGCCCCACCCCCTGCTGGTCCTGACATATAATAAAATGGTGTTTTGGATGGCCTTGTTTGATTCATCCAAACTTGACCCAGATGAGTATATTTTAGAATTTATAGAATGACTTGCTCCCTCCCTCCACTTTTAAACAAGGTACTTTAGGGGCACCTGGGTGGCTCAGTCGGTTAAGCGACAGACTCTTGATCTCAGCTCAGGTCATGATCTCCCGGTTCGTGAGTTCGAGCCCCTGCATCTGTGCCATCAGCACTGAGCCTGCTTGGGATTCTCTCTCCCTCTCTCTTTGCCCCTCCCCTGCTCACGTGTGCACGTGCGCATTCTCTCTCAAAATAAAGCTTTAAAAATAACAATAAGCAAGGTACTTTAAGTAGCAGAATCAGCTTTTGATGTCACCCAAGCCTTAAAAATGAGAGAAGAATGGGGCGTCTGGGTGGCTCAGTCAGTTGGGCATCTGACTTCGGCTCAGGTCATGATCTTGCAGTCTGTGAGTTCAAGCCCCTTGTCGGGCTCTGCGCTGACAGCTCAGAGCCTGGAGCCTGCTTCACATTCTGTCTCCCCCTCTCTCTGCCCCTCCTCTGCTCTCACTGTGTCTCTCTCTCAAAAATAAAATAAAAACATTAAAAAAAAATTTGTTTTAAATGAGAGAAGAATGTGACTATTCCTTTAGGGTTGGATTAAGAATTAAATGAAATAATGTCAATCTGTTAGGTCACAAACCTTCTTCCAGACCTCAGAATTGGTCCTGCTGTAATCAGTCTCTCTAATTCGTATGAGAAAAAGACTGGGAGAGAAACATTCTTGGGGAGGTTGGTATCCCCCAAGCTGTAGAGCCAGGTGATAAAGGTTTCAAGAGACTTAGTCTAGAGGGAAAGCTGAATTTCAGTCACCGGCAGGCTGCTTGCTGAGCATAGTGACAGGGCTGGTATGTGTGCCCACTTTTGTTCTGGAAACTCTGGCCAGAACACTGACTGGAGGAGGTGCTTCCTGGAGGGGAATGGGGCTGCACCTTCTTGTAAGCCCACTGCAGGGTTTGAAGAGCCTGGAGGAGGCCTGGAAGAAGATGGAGTAACCCTATCCCATAAGAAAGTCATTGAGACCAACATTTGTAGGTATTTCCACCATCCAACACATTTTTCATTCACCACAGTCTTCTCTTCACTAGCTATAAACCAATAAGAAAGGAAGCTCACACAGCAGAATTGAGACAGCTCTTAGAAATAGGAGTCCGGCATGCCTGGGTGGCTCAGTTGGTTAGGCGTCTGACTCTTGATCTCACAGTTGCAAGAGTTGGAGTCCTGCATCTGGCTATGCGTTGTCAGTGTGAAGCCTGCCTGGGATTCTCTCTCTGTCCCCCCTCTGCTTGCGCTCTCTCTCTCTCTCTCTCTCTCAGAATAAACTTAAAAAAAAAAAAAAAAAGAAACGAGCTCAACTGTAAATGCTCAGTAATCGGTATCTGCTTCAGTCCTTCACTCACGGTGTCACTCATTTGTTTGGCACACATTTGAGGCCTTCCTTTTGTGCCAGGCACCAGTGATACCGTTATGTCCCCGCGCCTCCATGGAGCTTACAGATCGGCTGGGGCTGGGGAGGGGGTGGGAAAATAATCAGTCGCTAGGAGCCTGCGCTCCATAATCTGACAGACCTGCCTGGTCCCAGTGCCGGTTCTGCTACTTATTTGTCATGTGACCAAGAGCAGTTCCCTTAATCTAAGTATCCGTTTCCTTGTCTGTAAAACCCAGATAATAACTGGCATCCTTTATGGTGTTGTTCAGATTCCGTGAAATAATCACGTTCAGCCCTTAGCGCTGCTTCAGTAAGTAATACTCATTTTACTTGGGCCAGCAGCATATACTTAGTTTGTCTTCTCCGGTGCACACATTCCAGTGATTTTTTTTTCCCCTAAGAGTTCTTCGGCTGTCTCATTTTTAGCAGCACCCATCAATACAGTAACTGCCCCCAGAGTCTGGAAAACACCAACCAGCAGTTATGCCATTTTCTCTTATACACTCAGGTAAGGATGGCTGACCTCTCAGTAAGCTGCATTTACAAGAACGGCAGCAGGAAGAGAGGGGAGGTAGACTATTAGAACTGATGGCAAGGCTGCCTAGTCAGACCGTTTGGCGGGAGAAAGACATGTCCAGTTTGTTTGTGTTTAGCAAGAAGCGGCCTCTGCGGCGGGCAGAGTCGCTTCCACACTGGGTGCTCCCAGCAAGGGCGCCAAAATAGATACCGCGGGTGGGAGTTCCTGCCTATGCTTCTAAGCTCTGCATCTCTGCATTTTTAATTTAACACATTCAAGTTTTATTTTTGCCCGAGGCTGGGCAACTCGGGACATGTTGTTGTACTCTACCAGCCCTTTCTTCTCGTCTCTGAATTTTGAATTTATAGTGCCTTAAAAGTTCAGTCTGTTTGGACAGTGGACTAAATGCGAGCTTCAGAGGACCCAGTTCAGCCTAAACCTATGGGGAATAAGCAGAGGCAAAGTAAACTCCAAGGCTACAAAATGCCTTCAGATCGTGGATGCTGATTTTAAGGAGTGTTTTAATGTACAGTGAGTGAGCGTTCAACAAAACAGAACACAGTGCACCTTCCCACCTTGTTTCCCCGAGGAGGCCTCCATTAGGACCGATAATGCTTTGGTGGTTGTTAACAGGTATTGTTGCGGCCCGACAGAACTCACATCGGTTGTGTCGTTGTTGAATTACATAAATTCTGGCAGATGGAATATTCTTTGGAAAAGAGACACTTCTTCTTTAGCAACAACCTTAACACATTTTGATGATAATGAAAGAAAATTATTACAAAAAGCATTTAATTTAAAAAAATCAACTAGTAAAAAAGCAGTTGTAGTCACCTGATGTTAAGTTCCTGATGAGCGCTCGTTTTTTTTTTCTTTGTAATTTCTCTTATTGGTCTCGTGTTTAGATAGATCTTCAGCCTATGATATATAATAGAAGAATTTATGTTTTCCGTAAGTTCACTTATGACTTCATATTTAAATTTCTAATTTTTAAATGCATCTCTTAACGTGCTTTCTTAGATGGTATTAATGACACTTGAACTTTTTATAAATGGTCCATTGTACCAAAAACCTACCTTCTCTCTGCTGAGCTGGAATATCCCCTTTATCACAGAAGCAGTTTTTATTTTGGGGGGGGGGGGACCATTTTTCAGATTGCTCTTATGTTCCCTTATTCTAACGTTGTCACTGAGTCGGTACCACCCTAGTTTCATTAAAGCCCAATATTTGGTGACAGTTTTTTCTTTTCTTTTTTTTAATATTTAAATTTTAGTTAAGATACAGTACAGTATTGGTTTTAGGAGTAGACTTCAGTGATTCATCACTTGTATACAACACCCAGTACTCATCACAAGTGCCCTCCTTAGCATCACTCATCCAGCCCATCCCCCATCCACCTTCCTCCATCAACCCTCAGTTTGTTCTGTATCATTGAGTCTCTTGTGGTTTGTTTCCCTCTCTTCTTTCCACTCCCCCTTCTCAGATGTTCATCCGTTTTGTTTCTTAAATTCCACATATGAGTGAAATCATATGGTATTTGTCTTTCTCTGATTGACTTGTTTCGCTTAGCATAATAATACATTGTAGCTCCATCCATGTAGTTGTAAATATAAGTGTCCTCTAATTTGGTGATGGTTTTTTTTTTTTTTAATTTAAAGTTTTATTTATTTTGAGAGAGAGAGAGAGTGAGAGCGTGAGCAAGTGGGGGAAGGACAGAGAGAGGGAGACAATCCCAAGCAGGCCCTGCACTGTCCGCGCAGAGCCCAATGCGGGGCTTGAACTCATGAACCCTGAGATCATGATCTGAGCTGATATCAAGAGCCAGACACTTAACAGACTGACCCATCCATCAGGTGCCCCAATTTGGTGATGGTTTTTAATCAGAAATAATAAGCACTAGTTTTATTTTATCTCAAAAGTCTTATAAAAATAAGCTAATTTTCAGGGTTTGAATACAGGATACTAATTGTTAAGATGCTAAGATTATGGTAAATTTGTTGATTAAATGGACTGAGTGTTTACCTTGTGATTCTGGATTTTCTAGTAATTAGTCCTTAGAACACTATAACCAAAGGTCACAAAATACTTTTGTAATTAGTATTTATGTGTCACATAAGCTCATGACCCAGAAACAGATGGTGGAAGGTTTTTTTGAAAAAACCTTTGTGCTTTGTGGGGCACCTGGGAAGCATCCGACTTCAGCTCAGGTCATGATCTCACGTTTCATGGGTTCAAGACCCATGTTGGGCTCTGTACTGACGGCTCAGAACCTGGAGCCTACTTCGGATTCTGTGTCTGCCTCTCTCTCTGCCCCTCCTCTGCTCATGGTCCCTCTCTCTGTCTCTCTCTCTCTCTCTCAAAAATAAATAAACATTTACATATTTATTTCATCAATTTAAAAAAAAAGTGCTTTGAGAGGTTCCTGGCTGACTCAGTCAGTAGAGCATACAAACTCTTTGATCTTGGGGTTGTGAGTGCTAGCCCCGTTGAGCATAGAGCTTACTTAAAAAAATTTTTTTTTTAATTAAAAAGTGCTTTGAGAAAATTATGTAAGTCACAACAAAGCCAAAAATCCTATGTTTAGGTTCCTAGATCTTATTTGCAATAAATTGCACATAAAACAAAAACATCCTGACTCTGTTTAAAAGTGATAAAATTAGGGGCGCCTGGGTGGCTCAGTCGGTTGGGCATCTGACTTTGGTGCAGGTCATGATCTCACGGTTTGTGACTTCAAGCCCCACGTCAAGCTCTGTGCTGACAGTGTGGAGCCTGCTTCAGATTCTGTGTCTCCCTCTCTCTCTGCCCCTCCCTCTACTCGCACTCTCTCTGTGTCAAAAGTAAACATAAAAAATTTTAAGTGATAAAATTACACGTGGGTTTTTTTGTGTCTTGTTCCTTTTTGATGTAATTATTTATTCAAAGATGGAACTTGATGGGAATAGTTTAAAATCTCAAATTATCTGATAAATGTCAGTCTGCACTTGTTAATATTCTCATTTGTTTCTAAAAAATACATTTAAAACCAATCAGTGATGCCTGGGTGGCTCAGTCAGTTGCGCATCTGACTCTTGGTTTCGGCTCAAGTCATGATCTCGCAGTTTCGTGAGTTCGAGCCCTGCATCGGGCTCTGCACTGGCAGCATGGAGCCTGCTTGGAATTCTCTCCCTCTCTCTCCCTCTCTCTCCCTCTCTCTCCCTCTCTCTCCCTCTCTCTCCCTCTCTCTCCCTCTCTCTCTGGCCCTCCCCTACTTGCACTGTCTCTGTCTCTCTAAACATAAATAAACTTAAAAACATTAAAAAAAATAAAACCAGAGAGAAGTTTCTTGCATAGAAAAGTCAAATGGGTGTACCACGGGCCCACTAAACCAAATTTTCTATTTTTTGTTTTCTCTTAGTTTCTTACAGGAAATCTGGATTAAGTTACAAAAGTTATAAACTTCCCTCTTGATTATGTTTGTAGTATGTGGTTAGTAGATTTTAACTACGGGCCTGTCCCATTGCTTCAGGCTTCTGGGCTGGCATTTGGTGGTTATCCCTCAGGACTGTTAGTGGAGGTGCTCAGAGCTAACCCAGGCCCACGGGAGAGATACGTGTGCACTGAATCTTGCTTCTGTGACATGTTTGTGGGTGATCAAGCCTTGCCACTCTCCCTCTCTGCTTATGCTCATTCCAGAGGTTCTGATAGACCGGGAAAAGACGTACCTGCTGATCCTCTCATTGTCCAGGCAGATGTTGCTGCATCAGGAGGCTCAAACTCTGGAGGGGGGGTGAGGGGGGTTTCTGGGTAGCCACAAAGTGGGGAGGCCCCAAGTGAGGACAAGAGAGTCTCCTTCCTTTTCTCTAATTTATGATTGGGTTAGTTTTATCTTCTTTTTACTTTAGCAGATTTATCATTTTACCTTCTTATTGATTTACTTTGGCAAAATTAGGAAAACTATGTGTACGTATGTCTCAGTGACATGTCTTATTTTTGCAGGCAAACCCAGACTGTCACAGTGAACCCAATTCGGAGGAGGTCGTCTTCAAGGGTGTCTCTGGTAAGAAAGAAGGAAAATTATGATTGCTTTTTTTTCTTTTAGTGATGTCATCTTCCTTAATAAAAGATCCTTTGGATAGTGTTAATTTTTAGATGGACCACAAAAGTGTGCTGGTATTAGATTGTTTTTAACCAAAGAAACGGCAGTAGGCTGAGCCTAATATTTATGTAATCTTTATGTTATTACACATATTTAAATACTAGGTCCAACCTAATACTACAATTTTTGACTATTAGCAAAGAGTAATCAGAAGTTAGTAGATCTTTAAAATACTAGCTAATTTTGCCTGAGAAGATTAAATATACTACATAAAAGCTTTTTATATTCACATGTTTATATAAGAATTCAGGAAACTTTGTTCCTTCTTGCTCTTAACTTTCTGGATACAGCTTGTTTTCTTGTGATCTCTGATGTCTGATACCACTGTACAGGGCTTGGCATTGTCATTCTGGGAGACACTGAAAGTGATAAATATGGTAAGAGCTACAGGGTCTCCATGTGTATTTTCTATATAATATATTTAACTTCCTTAGAAGTTTTTTAATGGAAAGAAAGAAACCAGCGGAGACTTACTTTACATATATTACATAGGTAGCAATGTATTTTAACTCTGTTTCCAACTTTCCATTCCTTAGCCTAAGCCCCAGTCCTACGTGATGCCTCCCCAACCCCAGCTGCATTATAACGGACATTATACAGAACCATACACTTCCTCCCAAGGTAAAGTACACTATTTCTGAAATGCTGTATAAAATTATTATACTCTGAATAAATCTATGAAGACTTGGAGATCTTGGAGCCAGGATAGTTTTTGGCTGATGTTACATTGCGATTGTTTTCACGGTTATAGCCATCCTGGATTCGTAGAAGGAGCTGCCATTAGATTCAGTTTCTGAAAATGTGTCTCAATATGCAGTATCAGATGTTGATACTCAGATGATCCAGAGTTCGGCCCATGGGAGCTCCTTTCGGCCGGCTCCTGTGTCCTGCTGATACTCCCCCGTTAGCCTTTGAGTGCTTCCTTGTTTCTGGCACAAGATATCGCAAGCTCGTTTTGTTTTTTTTCCTGCCCGAGAGCTTCCCATTGTAAAGCTTTAAACATTTCATCTTTATTTTTGTTTATTTATTTTTATTTTTCACTTGATTAGTAGAGCGAGCTGTATTTAAGGCAGTGCCTCCAAAGTTGAATGTCAAGCATTCATTCGCAGACATTTACTCTCTACCCTGTGTACAGGGCTCTAAAAGCCAAGGAGACTGAGTGCAGAGAAGTAGTTCCACATCTTAAGAATCTTAAAATCTAATAGTAGGGGATAAGACTAGTACACAAATAAATACAAAGAGAACGTGATTGTTTTGAGGAGAGAGGGCAAGCAATTATGTGAAGAGAGTCTCATCCTGTTGGGGAGATTGAGAAGGGCTTTCTGGAAAGACGGGTGGATTTAGACAGCTGGAGAGAGAGGCGGGCAGTTGATTGGGATTGCTACCCCTGGTTTGGGGGGACAGTGGATGCCATGGCACAGAATGAGGAAGGGCATTGGGGAGAGGAGGGGTATGGTTGGACTCTCGGTAGGAAACTGGTAGAAGTGATGTGTGAAGGGACCAGAGGTAGGTTGTGAGTGTATTGTGTGCGGGCCTTATGTGCACAGATGACAATTTCCAGTGAGGTAGGCTGGTAGGCCATAGGGGAACAGCGCTTCAGGGTGTGGATTCCCAGAGTATGCACCTCAGGGTATTTTCTGCCTTCCTCACCGCCCGCTCCTTGCACCCTGCCCTCGTCTGGTTCTGCACCTCCAGGTGCCCCACCTCTGGGTAAAGACTCTTCTCTCTGCATTGTTAGAGTTACCTCACCACTCTGCCCTTTTCCTCGGTCTGCAGATATCCTAATACTTTGTCCTTGCCACGCCTCTCTCTTCCAACAGTGGTCGGAGTTACTGTTCCCTTCCCTTTTCCGCCTGCTGCTTCTGAGAGTAGTGCCTGTGTGGTTGTTACCCGTTTATTCCTTCCGCTGCCCTCCCAGGTCCCCAGCGCCCCACGCGTCCTCCTCACCAGCATGTCCCAGATTTCTCTCCTGAACAGTCTCTTTTCAGTGCTCTGGTTCTCCCTCCCCTCCTCCTCCTGTGCCATCAGCGTTGTTCGCTGCCTGGGAACGTCTGCCTGTGGCCTTCTTCCCTCCCTGGGCAGGCTCCCACAGCAGCCCATCCACGTTTCAGATTTCAGCAGGGACGGTTGTCACATCTGTGTTTCCCACCTGTCCTCGGTCCTGGGCCCTGCACTGCCATCTGTCTCAGAGTCACAGTTTAGGGGCCACTACATGGACAGCCCTCCGCGGGGTGCTGGCTTATGGTATCCGCGATTACAATGAGCTGAAAATGAAAACGTTAAATTTCAGCTCATCACTCTACCCCATAAGCCTGTCCCTCTCCCCCTTGTCCTTACTTCATCTTTGTGATGAAGTCACTGTCCTGGCTACTTGGATTCCAAACTATATGTAATTTGGCCTTTTTTTTTTTTTTTTTTTTTGCCCTCAACACCCAGTCGTTACACATGCTTTTGCGTCTAGCTCCATATATCCCTTCCGTCTCCCTGGCCTTCTGTTCCTGGTTTAGTCCAGCCCCATGGCTAGCTGTAGCCCCATCTTCAGTCTGCACTCTCCCCAGTTCGCTTGACATAAGAGTGCCGGGCTCTTCTCATCTCCCCATTCCTCTCATTCCTCTGCCTGGGGTGCCACCCTCTCCATGCTGATTCCCAACACTCCTTTTCCAGTCTTCCTTCCCTCTGTCCTCCAGCCGAACCGAGGATGCCCTCCACAAGTGGTCTCCCAGCCTTGTCCGAGCTGCCCTGTCACTCAGAACGCCCTTTGCCCTGACACAACCCCGTAGTGTACTCTCCTGCCCACGTGCTTGGTTCCCCTCGGGTCGTTGAGGCTGGGCTGTGGGAACTCTTGTGGCCCATGCAGTAAGGGTGACTTCTTGCTCAGGTTACCTGGCTGTCGTGCGCAGGCAGGAGGGCTCTGCTCCCCACCTGCCTGCCCCTGTGTTCCTGCTGGAGAGGCCTCTTCCGTCTAGAACACTGGTCAGGGTGGTGGGGGCAGGGGGGCATGGAAACTGTCTCTCAATCTTCTGCTCCCTTTCCCTTGACCTCTTCTAGTCATATGACCATGCCTGGCATAGGCCGCGGGGTGAGGAAGGGTAATCCTGCACCCACTGGCTGACTGGCTGCTGCTGAAAGCCAGGCAGGCCCTCCCCACTGCCCCAAAGGCCACTTGAATGCTGTATTTTTTGTGAGGGTGTTCTTGATTCTCTCCTCCCTGTCCCCATCAACCCAGCCCAAGCTGGAAGTGATCCTTTTCTCCTCCCGCGTGGACCCGTCACACTTATCTCCTTGTAGTGTAACATGTCCTTGAATTGTGACTTTCATATACATTTTTCCCCTTTACTCACCTGGATTCCCATCTTTTACCCCCATCACTGCTCAGCATAGTCTTCTGCACACACGGGCTCCCAAAGGGATGTCCTGTGGGGTGCAGGGAGGAGCCTGCAGGCAGGGAGACCAGAAGGGGTGGGTATCAGGCCAGTGCAGACAGGCTGGAGTAAGGACCAGGGAGAGGCTGTGGTGCCAGTGACTCCAGGGACTCCGAGGTCACAAAGCATTCCAGGTGTGGGAAGAGTGCAGGACGGTGAGGCACCGGTGTCAGCAGGGAGAATACAGTGTGTGTTTGAGCCCTGTTTCTTCCTGGCTTGTGTGCCACCTGAGGAAAGTCCATCCGCTAGACTGACATATTCACTTCAATAACCACTAGTCACTAAACCATCACACAGCTCTGTAATCCCAAAAATAATACTTTTCAAAGCCAACTGTTCCCTGAAGGACCTGACTGCTGCTCTTTGAAGCATGAGAAATCACCCTCAATAGTGATGGTGTTTCCAGTGAACCGCAGATTGGACAGAAGAAACGTGCCTCCGTCCAGCCCTACCTGGCACACAGGCAGCCATCGTAGAAGAGATGGTGCTCCTGATTCTGCTAGCTGTGGATCCCCCTCTCACTGGAGCATGGGGGCTAGAGCGGGCGGTGGGGGAGGGGGGTGACTAGCTTAGCATGATTCTCCCTGGCTTCTGGCCCCTGGTGAGGTATATAGCAACTGATGACACTGTTGGACCTGCAGAAGCAGAATCTGCAGAGTTCTTGTCTTTCTGTCTTCATTCTAGAAGAACCCATAAACAACCTAGAATTCCACTTAAGGAGGTATTTATAGATGGTTGGTACTTGAACTAGCTCAACATCAGCAAGGCCACATCCCCACCAGGGGAAGGGAGCAGTTAGTGGCCCAATGCCCTGAACAGTGTCTCTGCCTCCAGCTACCTAGAGTTCCAGAAAGTCTGTTTCATCTCTAGTAAAACACGTTTTTGATTTTCAGAAAAAGACAACTGCACTCTTAATATTGGACTTAGATTTGGTTAATCTTTACTGGTGCGGGGGGGGGGGGGTGGTGTTGTTGAGATGCTGAGTACCACCCTTAGAGCAGGCAGAACTATCACCATTCTATAGATGAGGACACCCGGGCTCCAGAAAATGTGCCCACGGTCATTCAGATAGTCCGGGTAAAGCCAGGTTATTTCTTCATGGATTTTTGTAAACGACACCGAAAATGTCAGCAGCGTTCAGGGCGCATCTCAGTTTCCGCCTAGAGTAACTGGTCCAGCTCATTCGCTTTAAATGTTTGTTTCCCAGATAACCTCTTTGCCACCAACCAGAATGGATACTATTGCCACTCCCAGACGAGTCTGGATCGAGCCCAGATTGACCTCAGCGGTCGGATCCGAAACGGCAGCGTATACAGCGCGCACAGCACCAACTCCCTGAACAACCCTCAGCCCTACCTGCAGCCCTCCCCCATGTCCTCCAACCCGAGCATCACTGGGAGTGACGTCATGAGGCCCGACTACGTGCCGTCACACCGCCACAGCGCCCTGATCCCGCCGTCGTACCGCCCGACCCCGGATTACGAGACGGTCATGAAGCAGCTCAACCGGGGAATGGTGCCCGCCGAAAGGCAGAGCCGCTCGCTGCGAAACCTCAACATCGGCAACTCGTACGCCTACAGCCGGCCCGACGCGCTGGTGTACAGCCAGCCGGAGATTCGGGAGCACGCGCACTTCGCCTCCCCGCAGTCGGCGCACTACCCGTTCAGCCTCAACTACAGTTTCCACAGCCCGTCCCCGTACCCGCACCCCGCCGAGCGGCGGCCCGTGGCGGGCGCCGTCAGCGTGCCCGAGCTGACCAACGTGCAGCTGCAGGCGCAGGACTACCCGGCCCCCAACATCATGCGCACGCAAGTGTACCGCCCGCCCCCGCCCTACCCGCCCCCGCGGCCGGCCAACAGCACCCCGGACCTGTCCCGCCACCCGTACATCAGCAGCAGCAACCCCGACCTCATCACCAGGCGCGTGCACCACTCGGTGCAGACGTTCCAGGAGGCCAGCCTGCCGGTGGCGCACTCCCTGCAGGAGGTCAGCGAGCCGCTCACGGCCGCCCGGCGCGCGCACCTGCACAAGAGGAACAGCATCGAGGTGGCCGGGCTGGCGCACAGCCTCGAGGGCCTGCGGCTGAAGGAGCGCACGTTGTCCGCCTCGGCCGCCGACCCGCCGCCGCCGCGGCCCGTCTCCGCGGGCTCCCAGCCCGGCGGCTTCCCCGAGAGGGCTGAGCGGGACGAGGCGGACGAGCGGGGAGGCCTGGGCTATGGCCACAAGAAGTCTCTCTCGGACGCCACCATGCTGATCCACAGCAGCGAGGACGAGGAGGACCCGGAGGAGGACGTGGCCACGCTGGAGGTGCCCCTGCTGCCGGCCCGCGCCCCGCGGGGCCGCCGCTCCCCCGAGCCTCCGCCTGGCCCGGCCCGCGGGCCCTGCGCCCCGGTCCCCGCCGCGCTGGGCCCGGGCCCCCTGCACGGCCGCGAGCCCGGGCCCCATCTCGGGGAGGCCCTTCGACCCCGCAGAGAGGGGCTGCTCACGCCCTCCATGTCCGAATCTGATCTCACCACGTCGGGGCGCTACCGAGCCAGGAGGGACTCCCTGAAGCAGCGGCCGGTGTCAGATCTCCTCTCCGGAAAGAAGAACGTCGTGGAAGGCCTTCCGCCGCTAGGGGTAAGGTGAATGTGTGGCGAGTGTGTGGCCGGGTCCTGTCCTTGACTCTGCTTCCTGGCAGTTCGGCTTTGTCTCTTGGAGTTCTTCTCATTCCCCCATGCGCTATTTCTGGACCTATTTGGAATACTTGAGGATTATCTATGGAAATGAGGGGGATCAATTGGATCGGTTAGAATTTTAGTGGTTTTGCTGGAGATAATTAGGTGAAGTGAAAAGGTTAACGCGGGAGGCTCTGGAATGGAGAGGAAAGAATAAACGAAAGGTTTGGTCAATGCAGCCTTAAGGAAAAGGAAGTTAAGCTTTCACCCGCTTTAGGCGAGGTTGCTTTGTTAGCCACTTGTTAGAAACACTGTGCTGATGCAGCAGCGGGGGGGGGCTGCATGGTGTCCGAGAGCAGCATCCCTGGAGAGAAGTGTTGCTGATGTCCGAGTGTGTGGATACTGCTTGAATTCCGTGTGTGTGATCTCTGAGGGCTGAAGAGTGATTCTGGAGTTGGGAAGGTGGCACTTTGTCAAGACAAAACACTTGAAAGCTCCAGGTCTTTATTTTTTTAATTTTTTAAGAACGCGTATTTATTTTGAGAGAGAGAGAGTGAGAGAGCGAGCCAGCAGGGAAGGGGCAGAAAGAGAGAGAAGCCCAAGCAGGCGCCACACTGTCAGCCTGGAGCACCATGCCAGGCTGGAACCCACAAACCGGTCGTGAGATCATGACCTGAGCTGAAACCAAAAGTCAGATGCTTACCTGAATGAGCCACCCAGGCCCCCGAAAGCCCCAGGTCTCTTTCAAAGAAAGATTAAGTGAACGAGGATCCCAGGAAGGTCCCTTGGAGAAAATGTAGCTCTTTGATACTCAGTATAGCAAAAATAACCAGCAGTTAAGCACTTGCTTATGTGGGGCAAAATATAAAAGAGCATACATAACATCATCTCTAGCTGCCATCCCCCGAGCACTTGCCATGTGCCGAGGCCCCTCTGGTTTACAACAGGCCTATTGTTCCTTCAGAAGAGAGAACAGACTCTGAGATGTTTAGTAACTTTTCCAAGGTTACACAGCTAGTGTGTGGCTGAACTGGAATTTTAAACCCATGCTTATCTCTGCAACCTATTTTCTTGTCAGTTATGCTGTTCTGCATTGAGCATTGAGGTATAGTGTATATAATATTTTATTAAGTAGCTGTTGTTTGTCTAAGCCTTGCTGTTTTCTGGCTTTCCACGGAAACTTTTTGAGTCCCCAAGCCTTGGCCATGCATTCGTGCTTTTGTCATGGAAGCGTGGTGGCTCTAAATCCTCTTGCTTCATCGCTCAGGCTTCTGGCCCCTCACTGCCTGCATGCCCTCCCCCGGCCCTGCCCTCGGATCTGGCAAAAGCCATTAATTAGCCTGTCCATCCTGTTTCCCAGTTCCTGCCCAGCAGCTAGGACTCCTCCCCCACCTCTGATAGTTTGCATATGCAGACTTCAGGACCCGGCACAAATATAGTAGGATCTTCATAAACTGGGAAGAAAATCCACACAATTTTACAGTACGTATGAAATAGATTAGCAGAGGTAGACTGAAGCCACTTAACAAGAGTGTGTTTGCTTTTAATGAATCGGGGGTTTGAATTTTAAGCTTATTTTCAATTTTTCTTAAGATTACATTTGTATCTACCTGAGCAGTAAAGACCAATGTCTCAGGTCAGCTGGAGTGGAAGGTAAGGGTTCATGGTCAGTGATTCACGGTGGGGGCTGGGTGTGGATGTGTCTCCAAAAGGTAATGCTACCCAAGTCCCTGAGCCAGCTGGACAGGGCCCTTTCATACTGAATCCTCTTTCCCTAATTATATTGAGAATTTTCCATCATTTTTTTTTTAATGTTTATTTTTTTTTGAGAGAGAGAGAAAGTGCAAGTGGGAGAGGGGCAGAGAGCGAGGGAGACACAGAATCCGAAGCAGGCTCTAGGCTCTAAGCTGTCGGCACAGAGCCTGATGCAGGGCTTGAACTCACAGAGGGTGAGATCATGACCTGAGCCAAAGTTAGACGCCTAACTGAGCCACCCAGGCACCCCAGAATTTTCCATCATTTTTATGTGTGACCTGAGTCGCTTCTCCAAATGATACTTGTTTTGAGTGAGTCCACTGTGCAAGCTTATTGTCCCTTTTGAATGGGATCTAGTAAGATCCCCTAAATCTGAGGACTTTGATCAGCTTGCTTCTCTAAAATTACAAGTTTTCTTCCTTGTTGACTTTTTTTTTTTAATGTTTATTTTTTATTTTTGAGAGAGAGAGAGAGCATGAGCAGGGGAGGGGCAGAGAGAGAGAAGGAGACACAGAATCCGAAGCAGGCTCCAAGCTCCAAGCTGTCAGCACAGAGCCCGACTCGAGGCTTGAACTCATCAACCATGAGATCATGATGTGAGCCAAAGTCGAACACTTAACCGACTGAGCCCCCAGGCACCCTTTCCTCTTTGACTTGTAAGGCCCCTAGTATTAGTACAGATCTGTGACTGGATTATTTCTTTGGCATAACGGATTCTCCTTTACTGGAAGAGTGTGTATGGCAGCTATGGCTTGGGGGAAAGGTGTAGGACCTAAGAGTGGAAGAACTTGGATCTGAGGCTACATCCTTCCATTTATTAGTTCTCTGCCCAGTGGGCTGGACCCGGCAGCACTAGAACCTCATTTTCTCCATCTGTAGCATGGGTACAGTCACCTCTGCTCTGCCTGCTAAGTCCCACATAAGGTTAGGCCTGAAAAATGCTTTCTAAATTCTATGATGGGGCATAACTGACTTTAAAGAAAATTTTTTATTGTTCTGACACTGATGACCATATATGAAGAGGCATCTATGTGACCTTGAGCAAGCTGCTTCTCTCTGACTTATTTTTTCACTTGTAACTGAAGCTGGCCCCAGAGAGTTGTTGTGGGATAAACTGAGGTCCTGGAACATAGAAAATGCTCAGTCGAAGTTAGCTTATTACTGGGAGGTTGCATCATACTGACTTCCCAAGAATTGGAGAACTCTAGCCCCTGCTAAGCCCCTGAGACTCCCCATAGTAACGTGGGGTTGCCATTATCTTCATCATCCAACAAACTTAGTCCACATCCCAATGAGAATTGAGGTTATGGGAGTTTAGTATTAATATTAAAAACAATGAACTAAATTGCAGACAAGCAGAAACATTTGAGAGTTCTCCACCCTTCTCCACCTCCAGGAACTTGATTGTTATCTGAAAACCAGTGGGCTGGTTAGAGTGCTCCCATTGCTAGGGACAGATTTTCCTCCTGTGCAGCCCCAGTCTGGGTGGCGGTTCTCACACAAACCATGGTGCGGCTGTGCCCCGCACACCACGTGTCTGTACTCTGAGGACAGTACTAGCTTAGACTCCGTGCGCCTTTCTTCAAATACTGGCTTTAGAACTGACCTTCCACGCAGTCAGTTTTATCCGGCATGTGGTGCAGTGGGCCCTTCTGGCTCATTCTCAGGCAGAGAACAGCTGGAGCCACCTCGTACTGGCTGGCGAGAGCGGGCTTGAATTTTCAGGAGTCTTGTGAGCCACTTGATGTTATGTTGGCAGCTTGAAATTGGCCGTGGTGGGCGTATTTGCACCGTGGAAACTGGCAGACTTTATAAGCCCCTCCCCAGCCCCCCTGCCCGTTGTTAGACAGCAGCATCCTGGGGTTTCCTGCACAAGGCAGAATCCTGACATTTTAGCCTATGCAGTGGCCTTTTAGCCTTCCTCCCTCCCCTCCTGTCCCTCCCTGGCTGGTAGAGCTGGAATAAAACTCATTTCCTTGTGAGACAACTGAGAAAACCATTTCTGTCAAACGAGGGCCACTGTTGTAATTATTATGGCTTCTGAGGGGGTGTAGAATATCTGAGTAGACTTGGTGGTCCCGGGCTTGTCTGCCTTAGAGAGGAAGATCATTACGTTAGTAGTCACTTTAGGAAACACACATTTTCAGGAGGCAGATAGCCTGTCCTGTGCCCCCCAGCCCCCTGGCGTGACACGATGGAGCTCTCGGTGCTGTTTCATTTTCCTGGTTAAAAACGTGCAGTTCTGAGAGGTGTCGTGATCCAGCCCAGGTCACACAAGTCTGCAGCAGAAGGTAGAATAGAATAGAGAGGGTGAGTGCAGAAAACATGTTTTTTCAGAATGATTTAAAGAGCTAATATATGTTTCTAAAAAATTACAGAAGCCTATTGGCAATCACACAACTGCATTTAAAACCCTTTTTGTGGACGGCCACTGATTTGTGTGTGTGTCATGTTTTGAAATTTGGGAGCTCTTTGAAGGAATGCCGTCTGCCTGGAGCCTCACCTTACATTACAACAGAGCCTTGAAACCAGTTGCATTTCAAAATCTATCTGGAAGACTTATCAGGGCTCTGGCCTTGAAAGGAATGTCTTCCTCCCAATGTTTGTTGTGTGTGTGTGGAGAATAATCTCTCCTGTGGTTGAACACTCCTTCCATTTGTTTCCAGTCTTCAGTCCGTTGGAATTTCTTTTCACGGGGGTTGTATTTGTGTATATTTCATATATACATACAAATATTTTTATAGGGAATGAAAAAGAGCCGGGTAGATGCAAAAAAAATTGGTCCTCTCAAATTGGCTGCCCTAAATGGACTCTCCCTGTCTCGACTGCCTCTGCCGGATGAAGGAAAGGAAGTGCCTGCCAGAGCCACCAATGACGAGAGGGTACGTACGAGACATAAGGACCCGGTATGCCTCCTCTGGGGCCATCCATATAATGCTACAAAATGCCTTCTTGAGATGTTAGTGAATTTTCGAATACATTTAATCATCACAAATGAGTGTTATCGAGGCAAATCTAACAGATAACTTTAGAGTAAATGTTGATTTTGCTTGTTTCTGAATGTTATTCTTGACCTTCTTCCAGCCATCTACAGCAGTCTTGATATTTGATGGCTTTAAATTAGAGGAGATCTGCCAGTACATGTGCACATGAGACTCTGACTGCTTTCATTGTACTGAAAATGTACCTCAAGAGTAAACAGTTACTGAGTGTTTCACGACTTTCTTTGTGACCAAGATAATATTTGCTGTGAGGTTTTATTACATCAAAATCAGACAGGCATGAATTAATGCTAAGTAAAAAGATTCCTTTGCTTACAACTGGACCATGGAGATAATTTTGAATATTCTTTTTTTTTCAGTTTTTGTGTATCGTTGATTAGAACATTGAAGCATTTGTTCATAGAGATTGGAATTGATTCGTCTACTCTAGGGTTTACTGTTCTCCAGGAGAATTTTTCTGTCTCTTAGGAACTACAAAATCAACCGTAGATTTAGAGAAAATGAGTTCAACAAATTATGTTAGGCCAGTTTTCACCTTTAAACAGAACTCTGCATTCTGCTTCTCACCAACAAGGTTATTTCATTTGTCATTTATTTATTTTTTTAAAGTTTATTTTTTTGGGGCGCCCAGGTGTTTCAGTTGGTTGAGCATCCAACGTCAGCTCAGGTCGTGATCTCACCATTCAGGGTTCGAGCCCTATGTCTATGGTGACAGCTCAGAGCGTGGGACCTGTTTCAGATTCTGTGTCTCTCTCTCTCTCTTAATAAACATTAAAAAAAAAAGTTTATTTATCTTGACAGAGATAGAGACAGAGTGGGGGAGGGGCAGAGAGAGCCGGAGACAGAATCCCAAGTAGGCTCCGAGTTGGTGGCACAGAGCCAGTCACGGGGCTCAAACTCCTAAACCGAGAGATCATGACCTAAGCTGACATCAAGAGTCTAAAGCTCAACCAGCTGAGCCACCCAGGTGCCCCTCATTTGTTATTTTAACTCTTATTGTTATGTCTTGTTAAAAAGTTAGCTTTGGTTTCACCTAGACTTTTCAGTATCAGATAATGCTAGACTTGAAGCAGAGAACAAGATTTCAGATGCGCCATCAGAGTGCAGCTTAGACATGTGACTACACTCATTCCACATATTCCGTTTTACAGTGTAAAATTCTGGAACAGCGGTTAGAACAGGGAATGGTATTCACAGAATATGAAAAAATTCTTAAAAAACGGCTAGTTGATGGGGAGTGCTCAACAGCACGACTCCCTGAAAATGCAGAAAGAAATCGATTCCAAGATGTCCTTCCCTATGACGATGCCCGAGTGGAGCTGGTCCCAACTAAAGAAAACAATACCGGCTACATCAATGCGTCTCATATTAAGGTGAGCAGAGCGGGTAGGGTGATAAACGGGCCGTGAATTTGTGAGTTGAATCACAAGAATGATAAGAATTGTATTCGTGTGTGTATTCTAAAATCAACCTAGTTTGAACCATCGTAACCAATTATGTCATAAACTGGGAAGTCCATTTCCCCCGGCTGGGTAGGAAGTGTTTACCACTGGAGCCCAGGCCACATGTGCCCTTCCCCTTTGGTGAACCACTCCGCCCCCAACACTGTTGCCGGGACCCAGGGAGCACTCCTCGCCCTGACCTTGGGACTTTGTTCTTCTAAATCTCTAGGCCTCTTTCTGGCTCCTGAATTCTCTCCAGAGTGGCAGAATTGCTAGTTTTTCCTGATCACATATATCCGTTAATTCTCACGTGACAAGAGTGTCTGGGTATTTTGATGGTGGTGTCGCCGAAGCTTTTCCCCGTGAGGCTGCTGTCTGTTCTCTGCATATTCCCTGTAGTCGCTTTCGCACATCATTTTGTTCTCGGGAGAAGCAGTTACACCTTTTCCCTAGAAGCCGAGTAACACTGTCTAACCGGGCTAGTGTTACACCCATTAAAATGGGAAAAAGTGAGGATTCCCAGCTGGCAGGCGAGGCAGGCCAGGTGCTGTCTCTCCTGCGTCATCGTACCTTTTGTTTTCTGCTGGCTAGAGGTCCAGTTCTTGCATTTTGGGAAGGAGAAGTTTCCTAATACAGAAGGAGGAAGTGTCCATGGCCAGGTGTTTTTCTTCTTTCCCACATTTTATTTCGTTTACAAGTGATATTCGATGTAAGCAGCTTCCCACGGGTGGCTTTTAAAAGAGACCTGACCATCTGCCCACGGAGGCCGGTACCCTTGACGGTCTTTGGGAATCTATGCACGTGCTTTGTAACATGGTTATGGTTTATTTAAAAACTGAACATTTCTGTGGAATAACTCATCTAGTCTCGTGACTGGATGGATGAGAACTGAGTGAAGTCGTCGTCCTGTGGGGGTATTTCAAAGTCTTCCTGTGGGGGTGTTTCAAAGTCTTCAGACACCAGCTGAGGAACGAAGGAAGGTGCCTGAGCTTCAGAATTCCTGGATGTCCCACTTACTAGCGTGGGACTTGGGACCTGCTTGTACTTTCCTCTGAATAAAGAAGTGCTGACGCGTCCCCCTCAGGCTGTCCATCAGAACCCCCGCCCCCCAACAGCTATTCACTGTGGTGACTGGTAGCTCCCAGGGCACCTGCCACCATGAGAGTGAGCCCTCAGTGAGGGGATGTGCCTGTGATTTATGAGGGTGTGGGCAGCATAGCACCAGGCACTTGGGAAACAGTCACTGTGGTCACCGGACGTCAGGGCGTGTGGGGTCTAACCCACATCTCCTGACTGTGTTACCTTAGCCTGTTCCCAAGGAGGTGCAATCTTAGGTGCAAATTATGTGTCATTCTGGAGGGTGATCTTGACTCAGGTTCAGAGGTGAGACCACTTTGAGCAGGAATATTTTTTCTTCTCTAGAAATTTGGCATTTAACCTCGGTTTTGGCTTCATTGTTAATGTTTTTCCCAACGTGTTTAGCACTTCATGGTTTAGCACTGCTTGAATTTTAGGATCCTATTTTGTTGAGACTATTTTTATAAGAAGAAGAACCGTAACGGCAGCAATAACCACTGTTTATTGAGAACCTATTATGTGCAGGCACCATTTATATTGACTCAGCTAATCCCGCCAGGTGACTCATCTAATCACTATGAGGGTACGTGATATTTTTATTTTACACATGAGAACAGAGAGTCAGGTTAAGTAGATAGCCCCAGGCCACAAAAATATTATGTGAATTCAAGTGCATAGGTTTATAAAACAGGTAGTCATGGGAATTGTATTAATAAGGAAAAAAAAAAAGAATAA
The DNA here is from genome assembly GCF_024362965.1 of Panthera pardus. Classification (NCBI taxonomy): domain Eukaryota; kingdom Metazoa; phylum Chordata; class Mammalia; order Carnivora; family Felidae; genus Panthera; species Panthera pardus. The sequence goes on along the minus strand of NW_026526810.1, from coordinate 123,901,217 downwards.
GAGAAAAGTCTTTATTCTGAATAATTCCATTCATTCTTTAGTAGCACCGTGAACTACATGCATACGTGTGTGCATACATCATATATGTCCACACGTAGTGATTTTTTAAAAATCTTTTCTAATTTCAGGTCTCTGTCAGTGGAATTGAGTGGGATTATATCGCCACACAGGGACCATTACAGAATACCTGTCAGGATTTCTGGCAGATGGTGTGGGAACAGGGAATTGCCATTATAGCCATGGTGACCGCGGAAGAGGTGAGTGCTCCTTTCTCCTAATTGATTTCCTCAGCCCCCAGAGAACAGTCCCTGTGGGTCGTGGGGAGTCCTGACCCTGAGAGGAGGCGGCGGGCTGGGACCCTAACCCTGCACTTCGGACACGCTGCCTGTACGGAAGTGCCTTCGCTGCTGGATCTTGTGTTGGGTTTTGGCATTACTTGTCATTTTGTTGTTGTTGTTGTTTGTCTGTTTTTTAACGTTTGTTTTTGAGAGAGCGAGAGCAGGGGAGAGCGCAGAGAGAGAGAATCCCAAGCAGGATCTGCACTGTCAGTGCAGAGCCCGACATGGGGCCTGAACCCATGAACCGTGAGATCATGACCCGAGCCGAAGCCGGTCCAGGCGCCCCTGACCGTACTTGTCTTTCCCAGGAGGGCGGAAGGGAGAAGAGCTTCAGGTATTGGCCACGACTTGGCTCCAGGCACAACACCGTCACCTACGGGAGGTTTAAGATCACAACCCGGTTCCGCACGGACTCTGGCTGCTACGCCACCACCGGCTTAAAGATGAAGCACCTGCTCACGGGGCAGGAGAGGACAGTGTGGCATCTCCAGTACACAGACTGGCCTGAGCACGGCTGTCCGGAGGACCTCAAGGGGTTTTTGTGTAAGTGTCTTCATTTCCAGCACAGCCTCTGCTTATTATTAAATTTGTTTGTGTTTTTACATTTATTTATTTTTGAGAGACACAGTGAGACAGACCACAAGCAGGGGAGGGGCAGAGAGAGAGGGAGCCACAGAATCCGAAGCAGCCTCCAGGCTCCAAGCTGTCAGCACAGAGCCCGATGCGGGGCTGGAACCCACAGACCACGAGATTATGACCTGAGCCGAAGTCGGACACTCAATCAGCTGAGCCACCCAGGTGCCCCAAGGCATATTTTCCACTCTGGCTCTGGGCTCAGAGCTAATTTTGAATTTTTATTTAATATTTATTTTTGAGAGAGAGACAGAACATAAGCAGAGGAGGGGCAGAGAGAGAGGGAGACACAGAACCCAAAGCAGGCTCCAGGCTCCAAGCTGTCAGCACAGAGCCCGACGCGGGGCTCGAACCCACGGAATGTGAGATTGTGACCTGAGCCGAAGTCGGACGCTTAACTGACTGAGTCACCCAGGTGCTCCTGGACTTGCTTTAAAGTAACGGTTTTACGTGTTTAGGGGAGGCTTAGCAGAAGGTTTTGAAGTATAATTTGGTCTCAGAGAGACCGCCTCCTCTGTTTCATTTTGTAAATGAGAAAATGGAAGCCCAGGCAGAGGCAGTGACTCGCCCAAGGTCACACCGTCCGTTAGTGGTCGGGGTGCTCTTTATCCAGAGTCCTCCCAGTCAGTGATGATAATCTGAAAATTGTCAATTTGATGGGCCTTAATCCCCGATTATGTTTCTGTTTCTGGCATCTCACAGCATACCTCGAAGAGATCCAGTCTGTTCGACGCCATACAAATAGTACCAGTGAACCAAAAAGCCCCAACCCTCCCTTGCTGGTCCATTGCAGCGCAGGAGTGGGAAGGACTGGCGTCGTCATCTTGTCGGAGATCATGATCGCCTGTCTGGAACACAACGAGGTATTGCTGTCCTTCTTCGGCTGGGGGAGAAGTGGGCAGGGCCCAAGGCCAGGGGAAGAAAGGACCCAGTGGCCTAATAGTTCTTTCTGAACAAGTACCCAGGGGGCTTCTTCTAGAAGATGCTGAGGTAGCAAAGAGCGTCTGTCCGTCTCCTGACCAGATCTCTGCACAGGCTCCCCCCCGCCCCCCCGCCCCGTCTCCGCAGCGGAGTGCATTCCCCTCATGGCTGTCTCCCCATCCAGGTGCTGGACATCCCAAGGGTGCTGGACATGCTGAGGCGACAGAGGATGATGATGGTGCAGACCCTCTGCCAGTACACGTTCGTGTACCGAGTGCTCATTCAGTTCCTGAAAAGCTCAAGGCTCATATGAGCTCCCACAGCTTGTCACGGGGACCGACGGATCATGGGAAGCGTTTACAGCGAAAAGAAGTGCTTGCCTAACTCCTACTTCCTCCGGCACCCTGGGCCGCCAGAGGCCGTGTGAATGGATGACGGGCACTGAAGGCACTGTGCCGAGCAGGAGGCCAAAGTCGGGAGGCTTGGCCCGGGAAAGATGCTGAGGGAGAAGGACTCGGTTCCCAGGGCCTCGCCCGGCTCCGGTCTGTCCCATTTGCGGTACTTGCACACTTTGTGGAGGTTGTGTTTTCCAGACAATTCTCTGTTTTACTGAAGCTATGCTGGGCAACTCTGGCAATCACTAAGGCGCATAGATTTCTATCTTAAACTAGTTTTTGATAATGGAATTTTATTTTATGACTAAAGTATTTGAACTTTCTAGGCGGATGGTCCACAGGTGTGATCGGTTCCTGTATAAGTTTGTATTTAAAACCATGTTGCTGTTTCTCGTTACTTCTTAAAAACCTTGGGTACTTAACGGTTTAGTTACCAAACCCGAAACTACGAGAAGAATCTAAAAGTGTTATTTTCAAACATAGAAAGCATTTTTATATTCAGAAAATTTCTTATCCTAAAAATTCTATATATTTGTACCTTCTATTTTTTCCAGACGAGAGTTCATCTCAACTCATTAAGATACTGAAATGAATGAAGGCACATGATTGAACATGTAAGAGAATAATCGGATTCACCATTTTATTCAGTATTATTTGTAAACCCAAACGAGTTCGATTTTTCATTGGTTGAAAATGAATTGAAAAACCTTTGCATCGGATGGTTTTAAGCACTTTTTTTATTAAAAACAGATCTGAGTTCTGACATGTGCTGCTTTACAGATGAAACAGTAACAGTGGACATTGCTCCAGAGGAGTGTTTTGGAAGAGCTAAGGAATAAGTGTATGTAGGATGGTTGGGGCAAGAGTGAGTTTGGCATAAGTACAAGATGCCTTTGGCCAAAGTACAGTATTACCTATACTGAGACTGCGAGGCTGGGGTGGAGAGAGGGGGAGCTTGGGAGGGTGGGGGCCGAGCCGCCCCCAGACGGTGGGTATCCCCGGGAAATTCAAGAGCCATCCCTGTCAGTGACTCTTTCCTTGGAGTTTCTTATACCTCAACTCCTTTTTTAATAAATAAAGTCAGGTTTCTGTGACCATCAAAAGCCTTGAAAGAAGGGAAGAGTTGCTAATAGTTTCACCTCATTTCCCAAAACTGTGCCCATACTTGTGGGGCCACCCGGCATTGCTGTGGTATTCAGGAGGTGCTCGGGTTTTAGCTCCCCAGCCTCCTGACTTCACCCCTGAGGTCAGTTTTAGCTTCTTGGGCCCCCCTCCCCCCAGCCCCCATCCTTCTCAGATGCACCGAGTGCCGGTGGGCAGAACCAGGCTGAGTTAGAGACAAGAGGGTGTCGCCTTTGGTCCGGGCTAAGATGGCCTTGTCACGGAGGGACTTGAGTAGGTCTGAGGACTGATTGGAACATTTACCTGAGGAACCGTCTCGTATTTCCTTCTGAGGCTGCGTCTGTAAAATGCCCAGCTTCCACAATGTCACATGCAGGGTTCTGCCCCTACTTAGGATCTCCTAGGGGTGGTTCCGATTCCCCCGTTCACCCCTAAAGCAGCGTAACTCACTGTGGTGACCACGGAGTGTGTGTGGTCTCCTGGGAGGCAGGATTTCCTTCATACGGTGTGGATCTGCCCACCTCTTAAGTCACCCAGAAACCACCCACCAAAGAGGAAAATTCACAAGATACTAATGAAAGCGAGAGGTGGAAGTGGACACAAGCGCTCACTTAGGGACAAAATGTTCCTTTTAAACCGGAAGTTGTTTTAAGAGTCCTGTTTAAGTAACAGTAGACCCAAGTGTGAATATTGACAAAGAGCTCCCAGAAGAACGGAGTAAGAGTTTTTTATGGTCATGTTTCCCGTCTCCACACCATGTAAAGGACAGGAACGTTTGCAGTGCTTTCTTTCTCCCGCGGTACGTTTTTTTCTAAAATGCTTTTCTGTCAGGTTTACACATTTTGAAGTGTCCCAATGACAAGAACATACTGTAAAACAAAAATCTGAAGAGTAATATATGGTATATTTGTCGTCCAGTTGTAATAACTGTAAGAAAATTACTTTTGAGGGCTGCGTCATACCGTTTAAATGTCACTCTTAAAACGTCGCATGTTTGACATAGCTTCTAAGATCCATGTAATTTATTGTCCCTTTTCAATAAACTTTTCCAGTTAGTGAATGTCAAAGTACTTCTGGATAAAAATAAATCTACATTACTGGACTTGGAAATGATGTGATTTTCCAGAGTGAACTGTGTAACAGGGACACTTGGTAGGATGTTGCCGTCTGCCCAGCCTCCGCGGTGCTTTAGTATCTCAGTGTCTTTTAGTCCCTTGAGGTTCTACGTTTCGTGTCAAAATTACCAAAATGTACATTTCCCCAAAAAGCAAGTTATGAGCCGGTGTTTCCCAGAAGATCAATGTTGGCATCTCTGGCATCAGTCTTCCTGATTAGTGGGGTCTTTAAAAAAGATTTTTATTTTTAAGTAATCTCTACACCAACGTGGGGCTCAAACTTACGACCCCGAGACCAAGAGCCACACACTCCTCCCGACTGGACCAGCCAGGCGCCCCCTAGTCTCTTGATGAAATGTTCTCCCTGAGAGTTTTGAGCACAGAAAGTATTCATTTGGAAAGTTAATTGTAGTCACGGTTAATCACTTTTTTCCTGGAACACCTACTGTGAAATACCTTGAAAGCCCTAGTATTTAGCCTTTAAAACCCTTTGGCAGAAATAAAACAGAAGGTGGACTTAAGCTTCCTTAGAAGCTCCCAGAAAGAGCAAGGTCTAAACAGAGACACAGAGGAGGAGAGTGTCAGGCTGTAGGACCGAGTGATGAGAGCAGCAGAGCAGAGCCAACTTTTTTTTGAAGCTTTTTTTTTTTATTTTAATGTTTATTTATTTTTGAGACAAAGAGAGCGTGAGGGGGAGAGGGATAGAGAGAGGGAGACACAGAATCGGAAGCAGGCTCCAGGCTCCAAGTTGTGAGCACAGAGCCCGACGCGGGGCTCGAACTCATGAACCGTGAGATCATGACCTGAGCTGAAGTCAGACGCTCAACCGACTGAGCCACCCAGGCCCCCCTGAAGCTTTTGTTGTCACAAGAAAACAGCTCCTTCAGATGGGTTGACATGTTAATATTCACAACATTAAGAAAATACAAATGTACATATATAACATATATAACATAAAACTTTGTATGTTTTAAAATCTACAATTGGAGGTCAGCTGTACCTTAGGAACAGGCTTGAGATTTGCACGAACAAATGGAAACAAGAATTACTGTTTATTGTAAATCATTTTTAAAATCAGGCTTGTTAAAAAGTTTACTTAATTCAAGTGATCTCTACACCCAACATGGGGCTCAAACTCACAACCCTGAGATCAAGAGTCACATGCTCCTCTGAGCCAGCCAGGCATCCCTAAAATCAGATTTTTAAAGGGAATTCTTTGGTATATAAATTTAGGGAACTTGTTTCCCATCAGGATTTCATGTGGAATAAGCTAAAACTATCTTTTCCCAGTTTAAAGTCTATTAAAAAAAATTAAATTGGAGGGGGCTTTTTATTGAGCTGAGGGATAGACATTTCAAAAATAGAGGAATAGGGACATTAACAATTTGCCTGGAAAAGACATTTCTCAAAAGAACATGAGTTTTTCCAATTCCTCTAGACGAGGGCTCTGTTCCAGTATCTACAATTATAGAAAAACCAGGAAAAATCAGAAAGTGCAGTTGCTCAAGGTGTGCATGCATTGGATAAAGGATTCTCAGAAACAATTGAACGGGTCCTTGGATGGTTTAAGGTGGCATCCTTTTCTGTATAGTACAGGCAGTTCCCAAATAAAAATCGTGCTCTAAAAGTTCAGATGTATGTGTGTTGAATTACTGAGAAATATAGTAATATTTCCCCCTTGTAAGCCATATTCCAAGTGGGTGTTAACTTTCTCGGCTTGTCCTCCCAAAGCTTGCTGAAACTGTCAGGGCTCTGAAAGGTGAACCGTGGTGGAGAAGCCAAGGGCCATAATCTGAGCTCTGAGGAGAGAGCAGTCTTCCTCCCTGCTGCACCCTGGTGGTGAGATCGGAGAAGGAGTTCTCCGCCCCTCGGTGGGGACTGAGCCTCACTCAGCAAGCAGTTGTCAGCTGGATCAGTGTTTGCTGAGAGAACTCCACAGAAGTGACTGTCCCATCCGGTGTTACGGAAACTTGGATGGCCCGTGAAGGGTAGGGAGCGGGACGGAAAGGGACGGAACGGGACGGAGCGGGGATGCCCCCTGTGAAACCACCCGTGAGGCAGGGCAGGGGTGAAGGGGAGTGAATTGGCAATACACTCCCCTGCCTTTCCTGTCGCCCCTTAAATGTCCTCCCTTTATTGTCATGGGAAGCAGAGGATGGGCCAAGAGGGAAGTTCAAGGTCTGCAGCACCCAGCTCAGGAGGCAGCAGTTCCGAGGTTAATATTCCCACGCAAAGGGTATACGTAACGTAGGGTCTGGCTACACGTCGTGTTTCCAAATGACCCTGTGTATTTGAGAAATTAAAAGAGTTTTCAAAAATCTAGGGTAAAGCTGGACTTTCAGTATGTTGGCAGGTTAAGGGCCAGGAACCATTTCCTTATTTTAAATTATGCTTTAATATTATAAATAAGTACAAATGGATGACAAGAAAGGAATAATTGAACTTCTAGCTGCAGAACTGGCAGTACGGCTGTGAATTTTTGAAAATTACTAACTAGCTGTGTAAATCTTTTGATTGTTATTCTTTGGCTTCCATTAAACGACTTCGTGGTCTGTATCGTAAAAAGACTTAAAATCCCTAAAAGCCCTTGGCTCTAAATCTGGAATATAGCGTATCCTCCACTGGCTACAGTACATGATGTCACGCTGATAAACGTGCAATTTGCACTGAACTGGTTCGTTCTTCAGCTGTGCAAAAACCCCACTACCCTACGTAAGTTGTCAAATGTGTATACTATGGACATTTTAAGTGTGCATGTGGGTCTTAAATTCACACTCTAAAACCTCGTGGGAAAAAGTCGACAGTATTCGCTCTTAGGAGCAAGCGTGTGACTGCCAGAGAAATTCAGAAGGGTGGATTATCCGGTTTAACCAGAACATGAATCTGGCCTCAATTTGGGTTAATGAGGTTAATGAGACTAGTACAGAATTAATGACAACTGGCTTTCCATGTCAACCCGCTCGTTTGTCAGCTGAGCAAATCTGAACAAATGAATGAGGGGTATAAGCTCAGTCACTCATTTTGCAGTAGAAAAAATAGCACAGGTCGTATGCTATCACACTATTACAAATCACTTCAAATTAATGGACCCCTGAACGAGACAAAGCTTTTTACTTATTTTATCATGGTATTTTTCAAAATGTAATTTGATCTTAAATATCCTGAAAGGATCTAAAGGTTTTGCAGTTTTACTGGAATAAAAACCAGTGCAAATACTGGTTCAGCCCAACAAATAGCCTGAAAAACTAAATATTCTCCAGAGGTGACAAGCTTGGTCCAGACTGGATTAAAAAAATTTTTTTTAATGTTTATTTTTGACAGAGAGAGACAGAGCATGAGTGGGGGAGGGGCAGAGAGAGAGGGAGAGTATGAGTAGGGGAGGGGCAGAGAGAGAGGGAGACACAGAATCGGAAGCAGGCTCCAGGCTCTGAGCTGTCAGCAGAGAGCCCGACGCAGGGCTTGAACTCACAGACCGTGAGATCATGACCTGAGCCGAAGTCGGATGCTTAAGCGACTGAGCCACCCAGGCGCCCTGTTTCTTTTTTTATTGTTATTATTTTTAACATTTATTTATTTTTGAGAGACAGAGCACAAGCAGGGGAGGGGCAGAGAGAGAGGAAGACACAGAATCCGAAGCAGGCTCCAGGCTCTGAGCTCTCAGCACAGAGCCCGACGCAGGGCTTGAACTCACAGACTGCGAGATCATGACCGGCTGGAAGTCAGACGCTCAACAGACTGAGCCATCCAGGCGCCCCTAGATTGGATTTAAAAAAACAAAAACAAACAAACCCACCAGGTTAAAAATAATACAAAACTCACTTGAGTTAAACAGAGTGAAAGAAAAAAAAAAAAAAACCCAGAAGAGAAAAGATACTATAATTTGTAACAACTTGTAGGGGGCTAGAGCTCTAATGGGTTTTATTTGCATAATCTGGTTTCTGGCAGGACAGAGAAATTAAAGCAGTAATTATTGTGTAGGGATGATTCTTAATGTTTTTGCAAATTTTGTTAATATCAGCTTGCACCCTTCCATATTAGAGTTTCTCAAGTCTATATTAAAAGTAGGCAGCTTAATTTCTTATAGAATTGAGCTATTACACTGTTAGAAGTATATGCAATTTCTAAGCAATACAAAATGAGGGAGGAAAATAAAAATATTTGTTAATATATCAAGCCTTTTTTTTATTTTATTTTTTTAACGTTTATTTATTTTTGAGACAGAGAGAGACAGAGCATGAACAGGGGTGGGGCAGAGAGAGAGGGAGACACAATCCGAAACAGGCTCCAGGCTCTGAGCGGTCAGCACGGAGCCCGACGCGGGGCTCGAACTCACGGACCGAGAGATCATGACCTGAGCCGAAGACGGACGCTTAACCGACTGAGCCACCCAGGCGCCCCTCAAGCCTTTTTAAAAGCTTGGATACACACCTTACTCAAAAGATTGTCACTGGGCCATTGGAATATATATTTTTTACTGTAGTCTCATGTAATTTTTTACATTTATGATATAAAACAGATTTTTATCAGGCAAATGTTAAATACTTTCCTATGAAAATGCCCGTGTTTAATTCTATTGTGCTTAATTGAAGGAAATATTCTGAATTATAAAGGTACTGTTTGGCTCAGATGAAGAAATACACTGTAACAAGCCAGAAATTTGTTGTATATTTCTGAGTTGTATGATCTGGTTAAAAACGGAAGCAATCCAAACCCTACCCATAGCAAATTTAGCAGAGCATAGTTTAAAAATAAACATCTAGATAACACGTCTATTTAAGTAAAAATTCCAACAGACATTAATATGGCTTTAACAGACCTAATAAACCCAAAATTTGGAGGAAATTTATATGAAATAACATTTTCTTAGAAAGTTGCCCTCTAATTCAAGCAATGCACTGGGAAATTGCACCTTTTTGACATGTGAGTATAAAGAGTTGCCTAGTATTGTTTTCTGGCTTAAAAAGCAATTTTAAGTGCTGTCTGAAGATCAATAATGTAAAAACGTATAATCAGAAGATCTTAATTCTTCTAAACTCATTGGTTTGTAAAATTGTGTACATTTAATGGGCAAAAAGTTTGGATGACTGTAATATATGTGAAATGAATGTATTAGTGTGTTTTTGCCATAAAAATAAATATTGAAGATACAACTCACGTGTGATTATATTAGTACAATTAAGGCTATTTTGCTGGAGTTTTTGTCACTTTAGATCTTATTGCATAGAGGCACATAATTAGTCCCATTTCCCCATTGGGTTATTTCAAATAAGGTACCAAACCTTAGATGTTTCTGGGAGTAGATGCCAGTCTGTCATCACCTATCTCCATAGTAATGGATCACTTACTTAGAAGACAGAATGCATCTTGCTGGGGCACCCGGGTGGCTCAGTGGGTGGAGCGTCCGACTCTTGATTTCAGCTGAGGGTCATGTTCCCAGGGTCACTCGCACTGAATGTGGAGCCTGTTTAAGGTACTCTGTCGCTCTCGCTCTCTTGCTCTCTCACTCTTTCCCTCTCCCTCTCTCCCCCTATGCCCCTCAGCCCTGCTCATGCTCTCTCTCTTAAAAAAAAAAAAAAAAATGTTTACACTGCATCTTGCCAAATAGCCAGCTTCACTAACCAGGGCATTTATGGAACAATTAATATACTTGAAGAATAAACATTTGTTGGGCCACCTGGGTGGCTCAGTCGGTTAAGTGTCTGACGTCGACTCAGATCATGATCTCGTGGTTCGTGAGTTCGAGCCCCGCATCGGGGTCTGTGCTGACAGCTCGGAGCCTGGAGCCCGCTTTGGAATCTGTGACTCCCTCTCTCTCTGCCCCTCCCCTGCTAATGTTCTGTCTCTCTCAAAAAATAAATAAACGTTAAAAAAAAAAAAATTGTTGACGTGCCTCCCAATGATATCCACTTCCCAGCAGGTTGACAGAGCTCCCCTGTAGTGGAACTTGATGTTATTTGTCAAATGTCCACCGCATTTGTTAGTGGGGTTTTTTTTCCCTAGACCAGCAACAGCAGCGCTGGAAACTTACTAGAAATTCAAATTCTCAAAGGTCATCCCAGGTCCGAAAATTCTGAACCCGAAGCTAGGGAGATGGGGCCCAAATTCTCCAGGTGATTCTGATGTACATCAAAGGGTGAAAATCGCCCCCTTCAGGGCTTTAAAAAGCCGCAGGTGGTCCACAGCCCCTCAGGTCCGTATTCCTTATCCAGGCAAACGGGAACGGCACCCTCCGGGGCAAAAGGGACTTTACAGATGTGGTTAAGGTCCTTGAGATGGGGAGTCGGGTCATCCGGGTGGGCCCAAACTAGCCACGAGGGACTAAGCGGGAGGCAGGAGAGCCACAGTGTGAGATGTGGTGACAGAAGCAGAGGAGGGTGCGGGAGGGTTGAAGATGCCACGCAGCTGGTCTGCAAGATGCGGGAAGGGGTTGCAAGTGGAGGAGGGGTGGGCGGCCTCTGGAAGCTGGAAGAAGCAAGGCTACAGCCTGCAAGAAGAGGTCAGCCCCGGCAGCAGTCTGTAGGACTTCTGGCTTCCAGAACTGTAAGATGATAAAGCTTTCTTTAAGCCACTAAGTTTGTGGTGACTGTTACAGCAGCAAAAGAAAATGAGCACAACAGTACATTCTTCCTCTTGGCGGGGGGGGGGGGGGGGGGGGGGGGGAATCAGCTCACCGATTGTAGAATCTTGAAAGAACTAGGTGGGTATGGAATCCACCGGAACGGCTGGGTGTTTTCGTCTCCTAACTTGAATGTTGGTGCAAGATGGAATTCCTGAGGCAAAAGGTTGGCTTTGGAGCAAAGCTTTACTTATGTCATCTCAAAAGTATCTTCTTCCGGGCCGAAAATTAAACGTGGATTTGTTCTTTGGGGCTATGTCATCATTAGCTGAATCTGCTGCTTTTAAAACATCTGGGAAAAGCAACTTATTAGGCGGTGGCCTGCGTCCAGGGGACTGCTGTCCAGGGCCATCCATATTAGCACGTGAAGGAAGGGTCAACAGTTACCACTGCTTTTAGATCTTATGTGGCTTTTTTTTTTAATTAAAAATTTTTAAATGTTTGTTTATTTATTTTGAGAGAGCAGAGAGGCAGACAGGAGACACAATCCCAAGCAGGGTCTGCACCATCAGCACAGAGCCCGGTGTGGGGCTCAAACTCTCAAACCACGAGATTGTGACCTGAACTGAGATCAAGAGTTGGACGCTTAACCAACCGAGCCACCCAGGCGCCCCCAAGATATTCTTTCAATTATAATTTCTAAAGCCCTGAAGAATTAAGCCAAGGCTAATTTGGGCATATTAAAACTAAAACCTTTGTCTCATCTAGTCCAAACTCTTAAACCAGGGCCCAGGGTAAATTAAGTCACTGGAAGCCGATTGATCCACTTGGCAAATCATAGTCTTGCCCCATAAAAGTTGCTCTGAGTCTTTTCTGAGTGGCTTCACTGGGGGGGGGGGGGGGGGGGGGGGAGAAATGTGAGTTTTTAAAGGGAAGATGCTAGTTTACATTTTATACCATCTAAAATGTGAGCAAATGAGGAAATTTTCTTGTAATTTAGCAATTTGCTACATTCTCCCTCCCATGGGGAATTGACACTTTCTGAGCGTAAAGAGGAGAGAGGAAAGTTCTGTCCTGTTCTCACCTGTGGCCAACGCTGTCCTCTAGCTCCAACTGTCTCCCTCCATGAACAAATACATTCATTCTCAAGCAGAGACAAAGACCTGGGATCCAAAGAGAAGTAAGTCCCTCGTCTTGAGAAGTCCACAGTCTAGATGGAAGAGAAACTGGGCACATAAACAGCATGACAATTCCCGCTATAGATCTGAGAGAGCCCGGATCCCACAGCGGGTGGGACAAATGGGGAAATCAGGCAGGGTCTCCCTGTGTTAAAATCTGGACTGTCAGGGAAGGCCCAAGAGAGCAGCACAGGGGAAATGGCATTCAGAGCAGGTAGCGAGTACAAAGGGTGGGAGAGAGAGGGAGGGAGGGGGGAGAGAGAGACAGAGAGAGAGAAGCTTTGCAATAAAGAACAAGTCATTTGATGTTCTAGACACTTAGGATAGTTGGTGGACGATGGCAAGGGATGAGCTGGGAAGGAAAACATAACTTTGTAAAAAATGCAAAGGGACCTGGGCTTTATCTTGTCGGCAAGAAGAAACTCTCAAAGGTTTTTGTTGTTGAAGGGAGTGGTGACATGGTCTGTTTTAGGGTGACAGCGACTGAATATTTCTCGCACGACCTATTTAGTTCTTACAGCCTTGCAGCGAAGGCCCTGGAAGTTCACCGCGGTCAACCACCGAGGCCGCCCTGGGTTCTGGTCACGGCTCCCAAGGATCAAACCCCAGGCAGTCTGTGTCGAAAGGCTCACCCATCGAGCCTCTGCGAGCAGAGAGGAGGATGGACTGCAGGAGGAGGCAGAGAGAGAGACAAGGATGCTAAGCCAGTGTTTCCCAAACTTAACATTCACTTCTCACCTTTGCACGACTTTTACCGTATCCAAGAACCATTCTTGATATTTCTTTAAACCAACAAATCTTTCTCAACCTGCATTTTATTTTAGTATCATTCAAGTGGGCCCCATGTGCAGCACAGAGCCCAACGCAGGGCTTGAACTCACGACCCTGAGCTCGAAACCTGAGCTGAGGTCAAGAGTCAGGTGCTTAACCCACTGAGCCACCCAGGCGCCCCTCTACACTTGAATTTTCAAGGGAAACCCGAGGACTACGACAACAAAACACCCTAAAAAGTACAAAAATTAGGATGGGTGATGGTCCTAGAGACAAAAAGCTGTGCCCAGACTTGGCGGAGAAGAGCAGATCTGGCAAAGCAGGCAGGCAGCGACAGGGCCGGGCCCAAGGCTCCCAAAGTGGAGCGCCAGCAGGACGGCAGCTGCAGCAAAGGGAGGACTTGAGGCGGGGCCGCGAGTCTGAGGTAGCTGCCTGGGTCTTGGGTTAAGGGATTTGTGGCGGAGAGGCTGGGACTGAAGAAAGGAGCCCTGGAGGCCGAGGGAGGGATGGCGCCCAAGAACGGAGGCGGGGAGAGATGACTGATGGGGAGGCCCAGGCTGGGAGCCAAGCCTAGGGTTGAGGATATTTCAGGAGGTCGAAGAGGACTGTGGGATGGGAAAGGGAGGCGTCGCTCAGAAGGTTAAGGGGAAGAACTGCACAGGTGGGAGCTGAGGGGGAGGTGTGGCTGAGGAAGGGCTGCAGCCCGGGGGTGACTCGGGCATAAGACACTAGGGGGAAGTGGGTTGGGTGCTCAGCCCCACCGTGTTGCACTCTGCAGCTTGTCCCTGAGCCTGAATCGTGAACACAGCGGTGACAGCTTCCCATGAGCGAGACAGACCTGTCACCCACGTGGCACCAGAAATCAGCTCGAATACCTCAGTGGTGTGCACTACCTTTGTGGAAACACTGGTCTGGACAGGGGATGGTAAAAGCCCGAGTTAAAGACCAGGATGCTTAGAGGCCGGTGCTAAGTTTTTAGAACATCTGGGCGACTGGGGAGCCTGAGTGGCTCGGCTGGTTAAGGGGCCAACTTCGATTCAGGTCACGATCTCACGGTTCGTGGGTTTCAGCCCCGCTTCGGGCTCTGCTCAGTGGCTGGAGCCTGCTTTGGATTCTGTCTCCCTCTCTGCTCCTCCTGCGCGTGTGCTCTGTCTCTCAAAACTGAATAAACGTAAAAAAAAAAAAAAAAGAAAGAAAGAAAAGAATATCTGGGTTATCATTATTCAGTTACATTATTGTAAGCGGCTGAAAAGACATGAATAGAGGTAAGTCTTCTGAGGCAGATCTTAATAGCCAAGATCCCCACTCGTGGGTACAAAAGCGAGAGGAGAGTATCAGACTAGGTTGATAGAATGTTTGCCCTCGTAAGAAGGGACACTTTTTCACATAGATGACACACTGTTCTAGTTCACTGATAACTAGAAAGTCCTTGAAGCTTTAGATACTGCAGGAAAGTGAGAAAGAAGAAATTAAAGAGATTAGAGACCAGGCTTAATGTTTCGAAATCCGTGCCAGATCATAAAGCATTTCCCACTGCATACAAAATCACTTAGGTCTGGGTGAAACACGCTCCCCCGAAAAGCAACTTTAGAAATTGGGGCCAACAGATCCTAGGGAGACCGCAGTGATTCTCACCTTCCATACCCGTGTATAATATCTGCACCCCTCAAGCGTGGGCAGCACCTATGACTTCCTTCTAATGATGGAAGGTCATTCCTGTGGTTGCATCGTTGATATGGGACTCTATCTCACTAGCGGTCTCTCTCCCGTTAGCCTTAGAGAAGCAAGCAGCCACGTTGTGAGCTGCCTGCAGAGGGAGCCGCGTGGGAGGGAACGGTGGACAGCCTCTAGAAGCTGAGGGCAGCTGATGGCCAAAGGGAAAGGAATTCTGCCAACAACTGAAAGGAGTCTGAAGCAGATTCTCGCCCCAGTCGAGCCTCCAAATTAACCCACAGGCCCAACTGACGCCTGAATTGTAGCCTTGAGAGACCCAGAGCAGGCACGTCTAAGTTGTGTAGACTCTTGCTCCACACCCATTGTGGGATAAATAATACATGTGTGTAGTTTGAAGCTGCAAATTTATGGTAATTTATTATAGAGCATAGAAAGCAAATACAGAAATCTTAATATATAAAAGAGAAAAAAATGGGAGAAAAGGAACACTGGATGATTGGTCATTTGGGGTATTTATTAATGAAGATCAAATATCCAAAGGGCAATCCTCAATGCTCATTTCCATGATTTTAAGAGTTGGTCCTTCCATGTCATGACTGTTGTCACCTTGGACACCGTGAAGCTGAAGGGACGGGGAGAGTTCCGGGCTCACACAACATAATTCATTCGAGGTCTCCACCTTTTCAGTGTCACTGTCGCCTTCAATGACATTCACAGAGGTTTCTTGGTCTGTTAAACTGTCTGAGACACTTGAATTTTTTTCATCCGAAATTGAAGGTCCAGGATTTGCTTCATCATTCACTTGTTGAATTATAACCCCTTCTGAATACTTCGATTTGTAGACGGGCAGGAAAAATTCATCCGGTGAGGAGAGTTTCTCGTTCTCACCCTTCGGCACGGATAGTAACATATCCAAAGCTTTTTGGTATTGCTGACGCTCCTGTTGAATTGTGGCATCGTGGTTACTTTTATGATGATTTTCTTCTGAGTCCTCAGCCTGTTCAAAACCCAGTAAATTCAGCATATCGACATCATCCAGCTTTACTAAGTTTTCCTTGGATGTGCAGCCTAAGTCCACCTTCAGGATACGCAGCAGGTGGCGCATTTTTCCCTAGGATTAAGACAAGAATAATGACATTAGCTGAGCTAGTCACACTGAACTACTTTTGTGGGCAGTGCTGTTAATCTCAGCAGGATTAATACTTACTTCACGCACGCTCCCCGCCCCCGCCACGCACACAAAAGGTACAAGGGCAAAACCGCTCTTGTTTTTAATGCATTCTTTGAGGCTATGGAAAAACTTCAAAATTCTTTCTATATTAGAATTTTTCTAATGAATGTCTGAAGAAAAACAAACCTCCTCCAAATGATGTTTATTTTGTTTTATGTGTCGCTCAAATAGTCGTTCTAAAAACCTGAAAGATAAATAGAAATGCCAATGTCTCAAAATCATAAAATCAACCAAATACAAAATGGTCACGCAATAACAAAACTGCTAAAGGTTGGAAAATATTTTTCAGATTATTCTTTTTCTTTGCAAAACCAAACACTAATCCTTCCCTGTTCTGTCAAGTTCTCTGATTTGGGAGCTAGTATGGGTCTTAAGTTATATTACAGACGCCATTGTTTCTGAAAGAGTATATACCACTTGTACTTTTGTGAATATTTTATTTTATTTTTTGTGTGTGTTTTATTTATTTATTTTTCAATATATGAAGTTTATTGTCAAATTGGCTTCCATACAACACCCAGTGCTCATCCCAAAAGGTGCCCTCCTCAATACCCATCACCCACCCTCCCCTCCCTCCCACCCCCCATCAACCCTCAGTTTGTTCTCAGTTTTTAAGAGTCTCTTATGCTTTGGCTCTCTTCCACTCTAACCTCTTTTTTTTTTTCCCTTCCCCTCCCCCATGGGTTCCTGTTAAGTTTCTCAGGATCCACATAAGAGTGAAACCATATAGTATCTGTCTTTCTCTGTATGGCTTATTCTGTGAATATTTTAAATGAGGTCCAACAGTTCCCTTCCCTCTGCCCCCACCACAAAACAAAAACTTTTTTCTTTTTTCTCTCACACACGTATGCACACAACAAATGCCTTTTCCTCCCCTTGTTTCTCACATCCACAAACCCCCCAAACCAAACCCTAAAGAAAATTCTCTTACACGGAATTATTTTATAACGCTTCCTAAATTATACTTGAAAAAAATTCCACTGATGGTAAATCCACATAATAACCTAAAAGCTATCACTTATTAAGTACCACTAAGGGCTAGACATTTGTGCTAGACACATAATCATTATACCCCTAATCATGACCAATATTGGGAGAAAGGTATTGTAAAGACCATTTTAAAGATGAGAAAATAATCTAAGATGATAACTTCCTCTCTCTTAAGGTCCAAAACCATTAAGAGAATTTAACCCAGATGTGTCTGGCTCCAGAGAAAATCTTCTCACAACTAAACCACACTTGTGGTGCTATCATATGAATGTATCTATACCTTTGCTGAAAACTCATTTGTTGCCATTTTTTATTATCAATGAAATTAGCTAATCTTAGATTTAGTAGTTCTGAATTACTTGGCCGTTTTTAAAAAGCCCAAGGAATCCATATTCTACCCTTTACAAACAATACATACTGTTTGGGTATCAATTTTGTTTTTCTAATCAACTATATATTTTGAACATCCTTCTGTATCAATAAATTCACTTCATTTTTTTTTGAAGTTTATTTATTTTGAGAGAGAGGAGTGAGTGCAAGTGGGGGAGGGGCAGAGAGAGAGAAAGAGAGAGAGAGAGAGAGAGAGAAAGAGAGAGAGAGAGAGGATGAATCCCAAGCAAGCTCCATGGTGTTAGTGCAGAGTCCAATGGGGTGCTCGATCCCACAAATCGCTAGATCATGGCCTGAGCTGAGATTAAGAGTTGGACACTCAACCGACTGAGCCACCCAGGCACCCCCCCGAAAACATTTTTAACCACTTAAAAAAATTTTCTTTTTAATTTATTTATTTTGAGACAGAGAGACAGAATGCGTGTGAGTGGGAAGAGGAGCAGAAAGAGAGAGAATCCTGCGCTGACAGCATGGAGCCTGACGCAGGGCTCGATCCCATGAACCACAAGATCAGGTCCTGAGCTAAAATCAACAGTTGGATGCTTAATCAGCTGAGCCACCTGGGTGCCCCCCCTTAACGACTTTTTTTAAATGAAAGAAGTAAATAGAATACTATATTTAAAAAAAAACTTAGCTCTTCTTGGTATATCTTTTTATAGCAATAAAAAATGTTTGCTTTAATTAAAAAAAAACTTCACATAAGAATAGAAATAATTCATTAGAAATGTTGTACTTGACATAATACAACAGAGAAAGCATGTACACAAAATGGAATTCTAAGATATGCAACATAAAGTGCGCCTCACTGCCCAGTGAACTTTAGATGAATAAATGTTCAAGCTGACTCAGGATCACACAGTTTCCTTAAGATGTGCAATATCGAATCTGGTTTTGCAAACTTTCCATTTCACTTACAATGTGTAAACCTAGCCTTTAATTTGTGCTCACTTTACTAGTAACAGTTGTTAACAAAAATGCTTGCTTTGGATTCTTGTGACAAGTTTCAAATAGTAAAATGAGGTAATGGATCTCTGCAAATAAGAAGCAAAAATTCAGTTCACTAGTCTATATAACTAAGAGATATAATAGTAATTTTTGTTTTTATGTACACTCTATGGGATTTTTACATGGATGACAATGTTGTCTGTGAATAAAGACAGTTTTACGTCTTTCTTTCAAATAAGGATATCATTTTTCTTCTTTTTCTTTTTTTTGTGATAGATTTTTTAAATTGAAGTATAACTGACATACGTTATATTGGTGTCAGGTGTACAACATAATCATTCCATATTTGTATGTATTGTAAAATGATCACCCAAATAGGTCGAGTGAACATCCATTACCACACCGTTACAGAATTTTTCCCTTGTGATGAGAACTTTTAAGATTTATTCTCTCAGCAGCTTTCAAAAATGCAACACAGTGCTATTAACTATACCCACCGCCCTGTACATGTATTATATCCCCATGACTTATTTATGTTATAACTGGGAGTTGTACCTTTGACCACCTTTACCCATTTTGCCCGCCCCCACCCTGGCAACCGCCAAGCTGCTCTCTGCGTCTAAGAGATATAACTGTATTTAAATGAGTAAAACCTCTGTTCTTTCCTGTAACTCCCCAAACTGTGAACTTGCCTCATATAGTGTGAATTAAACATTCTTTACAATTTGCTACCAGTTATAAGATTATGTCCCCCCAAGAAAGCACTATAATTTTTCATTTCCTAGGATATGGAAATAACTTAAAAAAATTAACCTCATAAAGAAGAGTATTTAATGTACTGTTCGACCGCCATAATTAAAAAATCTAACCTGTTTGAAAATAAACCAAGTTTCAGAATTTCATCTGTTACATCTTCAATGAAACTCAGATACAACAGTTCTTCCTCACTGTGAAGAGAAAGCAGTACACAGCATATAATTATTTCCTACTTACTCTGAAAACTACAGGAAATATGAGTACTTAATTAGGAACATCTACCTCTGCTATGACAAATGTACTGCTATCTCATATTACTAAGAGGAATAATATAAAACAAACTATGTCTATCTTCTATTTTTTTTTTAATGTTTATTTTTGAGAGACAGGCAGAGAGGGAGGGAGACACAGAATCCGAAGCAGGCTCCAGGCTTGAAGCTGTCAGCACAGAGCCTGATGAGGGGCTCAAACTCACAAACTGTGAGATCATGACCTGAGCCGAAGTTGGATGCTTAAGTGAATGAGCCACCCAGGGGCCCCATCATCATATATATATATATATATATATATATATATATATATATATATATATATGTTTATTTACTTTGAGAGAGAGATAGAGCATAAGCAGGGAAGGGGCAGAGAGAGAGGGGGAGCGAATTGTAAGAAAAATTAGCATTCAGTCCTGACTGATTTAATAATGGTTTGTGTGATTCTCTTTTTTGTTTATTTATTTATTTTGAGAGAGACAGAGACAGTGCGAGTAGGGGAGGAGCAGAGAGAGAAAGAATCCCAAGCAGGCTCTGCCCTGCCAGCCCAGAGCCCGACGTGGGGCTCGATCCCATGAACTGGGAGACCACGACCTGAGCCAAAACCAAGAGTAGATCTCTTAACTGACTGAACCACCCAGGTGCCCCATGATTCTTAATTCTTGATTTTCCCTAGGCACAATGAAGAGGTCAAAAAGATCTTACTCAGAGTGGAGTTTTCTCTCTGGAGGAAACTGCAAAGAATACTGACATACTGCCCTGGAAAGAGAAAATGACAATATTTGAACAAAACAATGATTGGCATGCAGTAAGTATTCAGTAATATTATATATCAGTAATAATAGATTGTAGAATTTTTAAAGTACTTTCATATCTGTGATACGATCTCATCTTCAGAACAGCCCTGTTTGGTATATGGGGTCGGTATTATCTTCCCACTGACTGATGAGTTCACCAGGGGGCAGAAAGGTTGGGTAACTTACCGAAGTCATGTTGTTAGTAAGTAGCAGAGATATTTTGAACTCGTCTTGGGAACTACAAATTCACAATCCTTTTTAAAACTGGACTACAGCACTTATCTAGGATACATAATTTTACTTTGACTACAGTTAACATGTAAATAATGCTGGAGACAGATATTTCCCTATGAAAGACTTTTTTAAGCTGATTATTATACTAAATTTTGTCATTATTTAGTTATATCATCATTAGTTAATTCCAAGCTTTTTATTTAGGTATGCTCAATTAAAATATTTTACTTTTTAGATAGAAACTACTAGAAAAGATAAATATTCCTTTCTTTAGGGCGTTCTTTATGTCCATTGCAGAGAGGCTTAAGAGTTAGCTTATAAATCTTCTGAGCACTGAGGCATCATGAAGGTCAGCGGTGAACTGCCCACAGCCTTGCAGGCACCATCTCCCTGGGGGAAGGGCCTGGGCTCTGAGGGATCACAAGGGCTTGCCTTCCGGTCGCCTGTATGACACCTCATTCTTGCCTCTTTTTCATCTCTAGCCCTTTTTTACTTCCACCTTCTTCATCTCATATATAATCTCTGACTCTGGAAATGCATTTGACAGCTGAAACTATCAAAGGCATTTTTGCTAAGCCATCATTTTTGTTTAGGTGCTGTATTCCGTGATTACGAAATACGATGGGTAGTCTGAAAAACAGTGCCCAATACACAGCAGGGACAGATAAAACCCCAGCACATGGTGAATATTCACAATCATGAATTAGGAGTCCTCAGATCGTGAGGTTCTTCAGTATTATTTCTGCCATGTAAACTGGTTAGCATCACTGCTAGAGGGTTTGCCTTGAGGAAAAAATCCTTTTTCCTACGAATAGCAATGGCATATAAAACAAGCCAGTGCCCCCCTTTTTCATTAATGAATTAGCAAAATAAATTCATTTAAACTTTTACTGAGTACCTACTTCGTAAAATTTCATTAGTAAAACTAACACTGCTACTGAATTGTGTAACACCAAAATAGATTAGAGTTCACGTAATTAAAATAGTACTTATGTTGCAAATATCATATGTCTGTTACACAGGAAAGCAGTTAAATCTACAGTTGAAATGACTTCTGTAAATTGTTTACCTGGGTGAGGAACACTGGAAAGTTCCACCTTTAATCTCATCCCATGGTAAGTCATGCCCTTGCAAGGGTAAAGGAGTTATTTTTCCTTTGGTATCATATGTCATACAATTAGATGCCTGGGAATGAGAAGAATCGATCTTTATTTTGCTTCAAGAATACATTATGAAAGCAGAAATAAAGCAAAACAGCAAACTTCAAAAAAGCCAAGGAGGGGCGCCTGGGATTCTCTCTCTCCCTCTCTTTGTGCCCCTTCCCCGTTCACGCTCTCTCTCTCTCAAAATCAACTTAAAAAAAAAAAAAAAAGTCAAGGAAACAAAGTGGAGACATCCAGTAAATAAAAGTGACTGCTATATTATAACAAAGGATGTTTTTAGAATACATTTTCTACCCAATTAAGACTTCTTTCTTAAGTTTATTTAAAGTAAGGTAAGACAACTGCTTATTTCTTACATTTTAATGAGGGATATATATTTTTTTAATTTTTAAATTTTATTTAAATCCAAGTTAGTTAACATATAGTGTAATAATGATTTCAGGAGAATTTAATGATTCATCACTTACATACAACACCCAGTGCTCATCCCAACAAGTGCCCTCCTTAGTGCCCATCACCCATCTAGTCCAACCCCTACCCACCTCCCTCCATCTACCCTCAGGTTGTTCTCTATATTCGACAGTCTTAATGAGGGATATTTTAAATCTGTTAAGGAATTACCACAAATAAACATGCAAAGAGAAAAATGAAGCAAATGTGCAAGTTTTAAGTAAACCTGAGAAAAAAATATCCCATTATAACAAATTCAAACAGCTCATTCGTGTCAAATGTCCATGTATCAACTACGGAGAAGCAGTGGTAGTTCTGGTGGTTCCGTCGATACTATTAACACACACAAATATCGGCAGCTTATTTTTATAGAACCCTTACTACGAGCTGCATCCGTGGCGAGCATTTCCTTGCAGTATTAGATGAGTCTTTACGGTGCTCATTCATGCACAGTGCTGCTAGAATTTGGTGTGATCCTCATGACCTTCAAGCAGACTGCTGAGGGCAAGGATTATGGAGTAATGGGACACACCATTTCCTTACCAGGTTATGGACAAGCATTTGGAGCACAACGTCATGAAAATGGACTTACTTCATTTATTTTGCTACCTACTGAGCTAACTCTCTTCCTAAATCTCAAGCTAGTCACAGTCCTCCTCTACTGACCCCTTCTCGGGCAAGGCACTTTATCTATATCAATTATTCCTTGATAAGTGACCCTGCACGGTAAGTACAGTTTCTCTTGATGCAAAACTCTGCTCTCAGAGGATAAGGGATTTGCCCTCGGGCTCTGAGTGGCAGGGCCCATGTCAAACAGGTATGAATGGCTGACATGGAAACCTACAATATGCATTCAGAAGGGAAGATGGAAGTTCAGTATGATTATATTTTATTCTTTTTTTTTTTTTAAGTTCATTTATTTATTTTGAGAGAGAGACAGAGAGAGAGGCAGAGAGACAGAATCCCAAGCAGACTCTGCACTGTCAGTGCAGAGCCTGACATGGGGCTCAAACTCACGAACTGTGAGATCATGACCTGAACTGAAGTTGGATGCTTAACCAACTGAGCCACCCAGGCACCCCTATATTTTATTCTCTTATTTTCGAGTCTGTGTTTGACATTTTAATAGACAAACTGTTTTTGCAAACAA
Source organism: Panthera pardus (assembly GCF_024362965.1). Taxonomy (NCBI): domain Eukaryota; kingdom Metazoa; phylum Chordata; class Mammalia; order Carnivora; family Felidae; genus Panthera; species Panthera pardus. Next base: position 123,878,139 of record NW_026526810.1, on the reverse strand, counting down.
ATATAAATTAGGATACAAGTGTATGATTAACACTCCCAAAATAAAAAATAAAAACAATCAGTTTATGTGAAAATCAGACTTAAAGCTGTAATATTTTAAAAGAAATGACTGCTGGGTCGCCTGGGTGTCTCAGTTGGTTAAGCGTCAGATTCTTGATTTCGGCACAGGTCATGGTCTTGTGGTTCGTGGGTTCAAGCCCTGCGTTGGGCTCTGTGCTGACAATGAAGAGCCTACTTGGGATTCTCTCTTTCTCCTCTCTCTCTTGCCCCTCCCCAGCTTGTGTTCACATTTTCTCTCTCAAAATAAATAAACATGCTTAAGAAAATAAAAGAAATGACTGCTGAACACTCAAAACATACACAGTGTAAAACAGAGCCTATGGTCCAGAAAAAGTAAAAGCAAATATAAGGGGTGATATCCACCTATTCTCATAAAATGTATAATTTCCAATAATATAATCAGTGGCAATTCTTCAAAAGAAAAATTACAGGCATAGGAATTAAAATGACTTCTATACAGCTTTTCTGGTTCCTTTAGTATCCAAATCTGCATCTTTGAAGCAACATTTAAGGTATTTTATTCACCCATTCCTCTATCTAGCAGGCCAATCAACCATCTAGAAAAGATGCTAACAACAAATGACTTCTCAGACGGGGCGGGATCCATCTGGCCACTCAAAAGGAGCAACAGGCCTTTGTAAATAGGTAGTCCTTCTCCATGCTGGTGGCATCATATGCGAGAAGTGTCACTGAGAGATTCTTGAAGTCCAAATAGCTATACATATCCTATTAAGTGAAAGTGGCTGTAATTCCAATGCAGCACACAGAGAGATCTCATTTTTATTACCTGCTTTATGTTCTTTTCTGAATCTGTGAAGTTCTTGGTCTCAAATGCCTCAAAATCAGATTTAAAGCTGTAATATTTTAAAAGGAATAGTTGTCAAGCTTTCAAAATACAAATACCGTGATATGATAACAAGTTTACTGTCTTAAAAACCCCTCAAACTAAGAGATGAAATCCATCTATTCTTATAAAATGTGTAATTTCTGATTATATAATCAGGAAACAGATATGGTTTGGATTACACAGCTTCCTTTTCCTTTTCTTCAGTAGCAGCTAGATTTCAGCTGGATAGAATGGGACCAGGGACATGAGAACTATTATCCTCCAAAGTGGTCATAAATACAATCAGAAAAGGATATGATATGCTTGCTTTCCTCATTCCCCTCCACTCTTTAATCCTTGGGATTAAACGTACGCAGACTCATCTGATATTTCTGTACCTCTTATCTGTACCTAGAGAAAAGAATACTAGAGCTAAATTGTTTTTTGCTTTCTAAAATTAACTAATACTTAGGATGAGGTAAATAGCTCTTTATATAGCACCAGGAAAAACCATCACAAGTCAGCTAACACTAAATACTTTATAAGATTTGTTCGTTTCTTCAATCATTTGGCAAACTTTTACTGAATATTCATTATGTGCCAGGCACTATCATATATGAAAACATTATTGAGGCAAAATCTATGGAATTTCCAGAAGTTACCCCAATTGCCTGAATTATTCCTGGGGAGTTGCTCCTATGTAACAGTGGAGTTGAATATTTGCAGGGAAGGGAACCCAGGGAGAGTCAGAGAATCAGATGTCCTCTTTCCCTCTCTAGCCCACTGTTTTGCCATTTTTAAAATGAAGCAATAGACATATTTACACAAATGCTACTTGATGACATATTTTAAGGATTCTCTGAAAGTATATTTAAAAGCACATACCATGTTTGAAACAATAAATTAAACTATGTAACATTCCTGTTTGTAAGGAAAGCTTGACAAGTTTAATAGGTACTTTTCAACAATGACTTGGGTAGTTCTAGTGACACATGCAAAAGGAAAAGACATTAATCTCATTCCAATCAAAAAGGCACTCCCAGACCTTCAGTCGGGCATGTTAGGCACATGACGTAAAATAAGGAATATTATTACTATTTAATTTCTACAACACCCTGAAGGACTTACTGTTGGCTGTGAATGGGCCATACCTGCTTAAATCAGTCTGGGTTTCCGCTTCTATCCGCTGATCTGTAAACTCCTTTTTTCTTTTGGCAGGCGTATAATATCGGTAATGTGACAGGAAAGATTTTGCTTCTGTTTTTAAAGTGCGTGGAGTGAATGGCAACTGTCTGTTGGAAAAGAGCTCAGAGTGTTTATCCAAAAGGTCCCCACTTGGTGCTTTTGAAATAACTAACTGAAACCGATGGGTATTTGGGCGCGTGCTCCTGGGCCCTCTGCCGTACGGAGTTCCAGAGCACGGTTTCCTAGGCCCAGAGGGGGTGTAGTCCACGTTGAACATGGAGGACCCGGAGTTCTTCTCAGTACCATTTGTGAGGACTTTATCAGATTTAGGTAGATTCAACTGCAGTCTCTCTGAAGAAGTTGCTGGTGACCTTGTGAAGGATGGAAATCCATTCACTTCTCCGATTAACACGTCTTCATCTTGTGGTTCTCCTGAAGGCTAAAAACATTTGGTTTGCTACAAATTCTCATAACTGGGGATCTCTCCAGATTATATACCCAAAAATGGTTGCCTTAGGAGGTCTAGAGAACTATATATTCCTGAAGGTGTTAGCATTGATATGACTTCTATTCAAGGTTTTGAATTATTAATATATAAAAATATAATTCTAAACATAAGTAAGACCAGTCATTTTTCTTTCTGAAACTAAAAAAAAAGCAATTATTCACATCTACCTATATCTGGTCTTGAACTTGTACATTGACATCTACGGGTAGATCTCAGCTTTATCTGAAGGTTTCCAAACCACCTGTGTGCACCAATCCCCTTCTCAACCACTGCTGGTGGCGGCACCCCCCTTCCCATCGGGCCTTTAGGGCAATCTCCGGGGCCAGTGGCGCCTCAGACTTGAAGGCTTTGAAGAAATGAAAAGGAACTTCTCTCCACTTCTCCTCACAAGTGGGGAGAGCCGAAAGGAAAGGCGTTTTGGACTGCTCCATTTCTTTTTGGTTTAATTTTGGAAGAATCATTTCTACAGGGTATCCAGAAAATCTTAAAACATAGATAATATTTTATTCTTTTACAGGTTGGATGTCCAAGAAGCTCTGTCTATGATTCCAGACTTTATGGACACCTGTGTATGCATTACAGAACTTTGAGGCACTTTATTAGGTAGAGGGGAAGTTACATAGAAGTCACGGATTCTGAGGTGACAATGACTAGGATTTAGCTGTTACATCTGTCCTACAAGCTCACGGGGACAAAAACAAGAGAAAGATGAATAAGCCGAGCAAGAGAATAGCTGAGTGCTTCTTGTGTGCGAGGTACTGTTCTTGCCATTGAGTAGAATAAAAGAGAATGATTAGAACTTCTATCACTGCTGCTAGTGGGTTACTATGCTTACGATGTATAAGGTATAGTTCTAATTAATTTACATGCACAACTCATTCCATCCTCACATCAACTTCTGGGTGGTAATACAAATACTACTTAAAAAAAATTTTTTTTTTAACGTTTATTTATTTTGAGACAGAGACACAGCATGAGGAGGGGAGGGTCAGAGAGAGAGGGAGACACAGAATCCGAAGCCGGCTCCAGGCTCCGAGCTGTCAGCACAGAGCCCGACACTGGGCTCAAACTCACAAACCGTGAGATCATGACTTGAGCCGAAGTCGGACGCTTAACCGACTGAGCCACCCAGGTGCCCCAAATACTACTTTTATTTCAGAGATGAAGAAAATGAGGCCGTGCAGGGTCGCACAGATTTGAACCCAGGCTGAGCTTATGCTCTCCATGACGACATCATATTATCTATTATAAAGACTCAATTGAAAATTATATATTTCAGGTTTTTAAAAAATAAACTCTACACCCAACGTGGGGCTCGAACTCATGACCCCAAGATCAAGAGTTGCATGCTGTACTGACTGAGCCAGGCAGGTGTCCCCGTATTTTAGATTTTTTACACCATGAGGAATTTTAAACCGATTTTAACTCTTTGCCTGATGGTGAACCAGTCAGCTAACCTAAGAACTGATTCATCTAAGTAAGAAAACTGCAGATAACTGAATAGGGTAGCTAAAGGCAAAGTCACCGATTTCCTTTCCAAGTGTTTTCTAACCTGATCTCAAATACAAGGCAAAATTACTCAAAGCAAGGAAATATTTTGGCATTAAATTCTGAGTCACTAGGGTCCTTTTTTAATGATTTCAATATATTAGTTTTAAAAAGCACTCCCAAACAAGACTCGCAGCTTATATACCAGAAGAGTTTGGCTCCCGGGAAAAAATTTCTAAGTACGATCTGAAAAATCTTACAGGGCTATTAAATAATAATCACAGGAATTATTTATACTTAGAGGAACGGTACAAGCTGAGATCAGAGGCTGCAGAAATGCATAAAGCATTAGACTGCCTGCAAGAAAACTCTTATCAGTAATGGTTATTTAATAAACAAAACGAAACACCAAAGAAAGTCTTTAAATATTTTTTTTTTTTTTTAATTTTAGAGAGAGTGTACACAAGCAGAAGAGAGGGGCGGAGGGAGGGAGAGAGGAGGGGAAGGGAGAATCCTAAGCAGGCTCCACACTCAGCATGGAGCCTGACGCAGGGCTCGATCCCACAACCCTGGGATCATGACCTGAGCTGAAATCAAGGGTCAGACACTCAACCGACTGAGCCACCCAGGTGCCCCCTCAAAGGAAGTCTTTAAAGGCAGAAATATACTCTCATCTGTCTCAAATGGGCTGGAAAAACTGCTTTTGAACTGACTGAAGGCAAGAAACTTCTCTATTTTTAGGTATCATAATTCCAACCTTGCATCCTACACTTTTTCTTTCCTTGGAAACCTGTAGGACATAGTATGAAATCAATTGTACCAATCTGCTTTTTGAGATTATATAACGGTTTCCTGTAGGTATGAATATTGGAAAGCTTGGATGGATATAATTTTCACAGAAAATAAATAACACACTGGTAAATTCACCAAAATCTGGACAACAGGTAACTGTAAAGTTCTAAAATCAGAGTAGGGTTTATCAATTATATGTGAATAGAACAAAAATTCTGGTTGTAATCTGACCGCTTTCATTTCTTAAGTCAGCTTTACAGTTCAATGTGATTTGTTGTGAACTGTGATTTAAGAATTTATATAAAGTGATAATCGTTGCCCAGCTTATACACTCATCATGTTTTCATGTCAAGAACACATACCCAACTTTTACAATCACAGAACAACTGAGTACTATCTTTTTCAGGGACGATGTCAGAAGAAACAGCACACAAAGATTTTGCAATTGTCAGGTTTTAAAACAGTCGAGGAATCATTTCAATTGCAGAATAGGATGGGTACAAATTATTTAAAAATCTGACTAACATTTGTTTTGCAAAAAAGTTTCAAATTCTAGTTTAAAAAAGAAACTGATAGGGGTGCCTGGGTGGCTCAGTCGGTTAAGCGGCCGACTTCGGCCCAGGTCAGGATCTCGCGGTCCGTGAGTTTGAGCCCCGTGTCGGGCTCTGTGCTGACAGCTCAGAGCCTGGAGCCTGTTTCAGATTCTGTGTCTCCCTCTCTCTGACCCTCCCCCGTTCATGCTTTGTCTCTGTCTCAAAAATAAATAAACGCTAAAAAAAATAAATAAAAATAAATAAATAAAAAAATAAAAAAGAAACTGATAGCTCTTGCTTTTCATTGTTTTATATTGCTTTAAAAATGTTTCAGGGATGCCTGGGTGGCTCAGTCGGTTGAGCATCTGCCTCTTGATTTTGGCTCAGGTCATGATCCCAGGGTTGCAGAATCAAGCCCACTGAGCATGTAGCCTACTTAAGATTCCCTCCTTCCCTCCCTCCCTGTCTCTCTCTCTCCTTCCTTTCCCTCTGTCCCTCTCCCCCGCTTGTGCTCGCTCTCTCTAAAAAAATTTCCTAGATTTATTTAGGAATATGGGTCACATTCACATATTCAATTAATACTAACAGCACACAGTAGGTGCTGTACCAGTGAGGTGAATGACTGGTGAATAACTGTGTGGGGTTACAGGGTACAGACTGGAAACACACTGGAGGCTCCTGAGGTGACAGCGTGTGAGTCAGAGTGTGAGAGAAAGAACAGTATGAGTGTCTGGACAATTAGAAGAAACGGTTTTTGATTATATGATCTCACATATATAAATGGCTAATATGTTCAGAGGCTGAAGTTAGCATGTTCTTTTTAATTGTAGCAAACTTTTCAGGATATGCAGATTATAACTAGGATAGGTGTCTATTAACCATAAAGCCCAATTATTAAAATAGTATACCCCAAATAATAATTTGAATCTGAATTCATCTAAATGTTTATCAAGGCTTATAAAAAATGTATGCAAATTGCAAGTTACTGTGAATTCTTTTTTTTTTTTTTTTTTAATTTTTATTTATTTTCAGAGAAAGAGAGTGCACTTGTGCTTGCATAGGGGAGGGACAGAAAGAGAGGGAGACAGAATCCCAAGCAGGTTCCATGTTGTTTGTATATAGTTTTTGTCCACTTAGAATTCACAGTAACTTGTGGGGCATCTGGGTGGCTCAGTCTGTTAAGCGCGGACTCTTGATTTCGGCTCAGGTCATAATCTCATGGTTTCTCAGAGCGAGCCCCGTGTCAGGTTCCTTGCTAACAGTGCAGGCCTGATTGGGATTCTTGATCTCCCTCTGCCCCTCCCTCACTCTTGCTCTCTCTCTCTCTCAAAATAAATAATTAAAAAAAAAAAATCTTTTAAAAAAAAGGAAACACTTTAATACAAAAAATATTAAGATAAAGAAGTTCAAAGCACAGTGATAATAGGTTTGATTTGATTCACCAAGAAAATATATCATCTCTTAATCTGTATATATAGAATAATATACTTAAAATCTACAAAACAAAAATTGGTAGTACTAATTTTTAGAGAAGTAGCTAAATACATAATCATGTGGAATACTTCTCTTAATAAATGATAGACAAGACAAAAAATCAATAAGATTTGAATATATAAAAGATATGAAGTTTAATCCAATGAATACAGAGTATATGAAATACTGCATGCAACAACTATGGAATATATTTTCTTTTCAAACACATAATGACACGGTGCATTTTAAGAAATCTGTCTCCCTACTGGGCCATAAAACAAATTTCTCAACAAATTTCAAGAAATGGGTATCATATAGATGTTCCCTGACCACAGTACGGTTAGGCTAGAAATCTGGAACAAAGAAAAAAACTAGGGAAAAAATACATACAGATATTAAGAAATACTTCTAAATGACTCTTGGGTTAAAAAAGAAATAATGGAAAATACTCTCAATTGCATTGTAATAAAAATACCACATATCAAAACTTGTGGGATACAGCTAAAGCAGCATGTGGAGGAAAATATATAATCTTAAATATGCTTATACCGTCCCAGAAGTGAGGATGAGAATAAGCTAAGCAAAAGTAGGAACAGTAATGCAAAATAAACCCAAAGAAAACCAAAAGGGGAAAAGGTAAGAGCAAACATTGATAAAATAGAAAACAAAATACAACAGAGAAAATTAATGAAGTAAAAAAAATATGCCCTTTTTAAAAAGACTTTAAAAACTGATAAATCTCTGGTGAGAAAAATCAGAGAGAAAATAAAGGCACAAACAAACAACACGAGGAATAAAAGGGGGAAATAATACATATTCAGGAGAGATTAAGAGATTATATTTAAACAAGTCTCTGCCAAAAATTTGAAAATTTAGATGAAATGGACAACTTCTGACATAAATACATAAAAAAATAGTTCTATAATGATTCAAAACATTGAAATAGTGGTCAAAATCTTCTCAAAAAGAAAACTTTAGGCACCCAGATAATTTTAATGTTGAGTTCCATCAAATTCAAGGAATAAATAATTCTAAATTCATATAAATTATTCTACAGCATGGAAAAAGAGGAAATAGCACATAGACATGAGTAGAGAAGAAGGAAAATTATAGGTCAGTATTGATAACGGAGGTAGATGCTAAAATCCTAAACAAAGTCTCAGCAACTCTACCAACTATGAATAAAAAAGGTATTGCACCACGACAAGGCTATGTTTATACTAGGAATGCAAAGTTGTTTACAACATTAGAGACTTGACTGTAATTCACTACATAAACACATTTAAAAGAAAAATGATATCACCTTTTCAAAAAATGCAGAAAGAGTATCTGATAAAATTAACATGCATTCATGAGAAAGGAAAAACAAATCCACCATCAGATGTTAAAAGGTATCCCAGAACACCAATAGCAGAGGTCAGTAAGCTATAGGCTGCAGCCAAATCTGCTCGATTTTTTTTTTAATGTTTATTTATTTTGAGAGAGAGAGAGAAAGGGGCAGAGGGAAAGAGAGAGAGAATCCCAAGTCATTTCCATGCTGTCAGCACAGTGCCCAACGCACGGCTGGATCCCACACAACGTGAGATCACGACTAAGCTGAAATCAAGAGTTGGGTGCTTAAAACCAACTGAGCCACCCAGGCACCCCTGGCCTACTGTCTTTCTTTTCTTCTTCTTCTTCTTCTTTAATGTTTGTTTATTTCTGAGAGAGAGAAAGAGAGAGAGCGAGTGCAAGAGAGCAGGGGAAGGGCGCAGAGAGAGGGAGGCAGAGGATCCGAGGTGGGCTCTCGCTAACAGCAGAAAGCCTCACTCAGCGTGGGGCTCAAATTCACGAACCTTGAGATCATGACCTGAGACGAGGTCACACACTCAACCGAATGAGCCACGCAGGCACCCTTGCACTACTCCTTTCTTAATAAAGTCTTACTGGAACACAGCCATGCCTGTTCATTTATATAGTGTCTGTGGCTACTATCCAATGGCACAAGGGTCATGAGCAACCGTGGCCTGAAAAGCCTAAAATATTTACTATCTGGCTCTTTACAGGTGAAGTTTACCGATTCTGACATATGGCAAACGCGCTACCACAAAGTCAGGTTGTACCACTGATGGAGTAGCTTGGAAACATCCGCTTTTATTTATTTATTTTTTTTATTCTTATTTTTTTTAATGTTTATTTATTTTTGAGACAGAGAGAGACAGAGCATGAATGGGGGAGGGTCAGAGAGAGAGGGAGACACAGAATCTGAAACAGGCTCCAGGCTCTGAGCTGTCAGCACAGAGCCCAACACGGGGCTCGAACTCACGGACCGCGAGATCATGACCTGAGCCGAAGTCGGACGCTTAACCGACTGAGCCCCCCAGGCGCCCCACATCCGCTTTTAAAAAGTGAAAATACTATCTTACCTTTTGTAGAGTGGTAAATAATGACTTGGAATTATTTTTAGAATTGGCCGGCACTGCTGTCTTATTTAATTTCAACTCCTTTTCACATCGTGCCAATTCCTTTTTGAGTTTCTCTCTTCGTTGTTGGTCTGCATCTGAGGGGGAAAACAAATCTTTTAAAATGTAGAACAAAATAGAAAAATTAAGGTCTTGGTCGTGGAAGAGGCATAAAGGGCACTTTTTTTTTTTTTTTGCTAAAAAATGTTTACACTATTGATATATAAATAAAAATCCAAATACGTTTCTGTATAGAGAAGCTAACAAATACTTAATTTACAGAAACTGTAAGTGCATTAGCTATTTTTAAAAAGTGTTTATTTATTGAGAGAGAGAGCACACATGTGTGTGCAAGCAAGCGGGGAAGGGGTAGAGAGACAGAGAGAGAGAGAGAGACGGAGAGACAGAGAGACAGACAGAAAGAGAGAGAATCCTAAGCAGGCTCCAGGCTCAATGCAAAGCCCAATGCAGGGTTTGATCTCACAAGCCTAAGATCATGACCTGAGGCGAAATCAAGAGTTAGATGCTTAACCGACTGAGCCACCCAGCGCCTCTGCATTAACTATTTAAAGAGCATAAACAAGATGTGACATTTTGGCTCCTGGCTAAGCCTAAGAGCTCAAGAAAGCAATTCCTAGCTGATATTCAGAGATACGAAAGTTAGAAAGCTTGATGTGTTGTAACTCTGTCGTTACTAAATGCAGAGTCTGAGTTGATCCACAGACTCTCAGCCAAATGCAGTATTATTGTCAATACTATCACATACAAATTTAAGTTTTATAAATGACTTAAAAAATAACATTATTTGCAATCAGGATAATGGATTTCTACTTCTCTTAACTGCTATTATTTGAAAATATAAATGAAAACAGTGGTTTCACACTTTAGGATGCAAGTCAAGTACTGAGTTGTTATCAAAGATTTATCATTGTATAAAGGCTGAAAATAGCAAAATGAAAGCTAGTCAAATTTCAGAGTTAAATATAAACAAAATGAAATTGTATTTTCATATAAAATTAAAAATTTAACATATACTTTTTATTGGAACTTATCCCAATTTAATGGACAGTATAATTTCAAGTTTCAAATCACTCTGATTTGAATCAGAATTTATAAAAATTTCTATAAGCTTAAAAAACAAAGGTAATTTATATGTATATTTAAAGTCTGAACTAGGGACACCTGGGTGGCTCATTCAGTTGAGCGTCTGACTTCAGCTCAGGTCATGATCTCATGGTTCCTGAGTTCGAGCCCCGCATCGGGCTCCATGCTGACAGTGCGAAGCCTACTTGGGATTTTCTCTCTCTCTCTCTCTCTCTCTCTCTCTCTCTCTCTCTCTCTCTCTCTCTCTTTCTGCCCCTTTCCTACTTGCTCTCTGTCTCTCTCTCTCAAAAATAAATAAATTAAAAAATTTTTTTAAAAATTACAAGCATGCTAAAGTAAATATACTTATTATTTAAAATGTAGAGTGAAATATAGATGACTCTTGAACAACAGCATGGGTCCACTTGTACATGGATTTTGTGCAATACAGTAATGTAAATGTCTTTTCTCTCCCTTGTGATTTCTTTTTTAAACCTAATTAGTAATTTGGCCATTTTTTAAAATGATTTTTTATTTTTAAGTAAACTCTACACCCAATGTGGGACTCAAACTTACAACCCCAAGATGAAGAGTTGCATGCTCTACCGACTGAACCAGCCAGGTTCCCCCTACCTTGTGGTTTTCTTAATAATATTTTCTCTCTAGCTTACTTTATTGTAGCAATACAGTATATAATACATGTAACACACAAAGTATGTGTTAATTGACTATGTTATCAGTAACGTCAACAGTAGACTCTTAGTAAAGTTTTTGGGGAGTCACAAGTTATACAGGGATTTTTGACTATGTCAGGGGGTTGGTACCCTAAACCCCACACTGCTTAAGGGACAACTTATTACTTTCAGCTTATTCTATCCTCAAATACTTGCTTAATGAATGTATTAACTACATTAAAGCAGATGACATCTGTAGAGTGAAATAAATAGAACTTTCTCAGATCTATTAATCTTACTCATAGGTAAAAGGAGTAAAAAAACATAACAGAGTCCTTAACACTATCAATTTTTAAATACTTTCATATTACCAAATCTGTCCAACCTGTTCATTTAAGTAAAGCCTTCTCATACCATATACAAAAACAACTCACAGACCTAAATGTTAGAGCTTAAACTATAAAACTCTTAGAAGAAGACAGAAGTGTAAATCTTCAGGACCTTGGGTTAGGCAGATTTCTTAGACACAACAACCAAAAAGCACAAGAAACTAAAAAAAAATTAGACTTAGTCAAAATGAAAAATTTTTATACTTTTTCAAAAGACACATCCTAAGAAAATAAAAAGGCAAGTCACAGGTGGGGAAAAATACTTACAAATCATATAGTTAATAAGGGATTGCATGCAAAATATATAAATAATATACAACTCAATAAGACAACCCAATTAAAAAGTGGACAAAAAATCTGAATATTTACCAAAGACATACAAATGGCTAATAGGCATACAGAAAAAAAAGGCTCTACATCATTAATCATGAGGAAAATGCAAATTTAAACCATAATAAGATACCACCTTCACACCCACTAGATGGCTATAATGAAAAAGGGAGTCAAAAGGGGCAGGTGCCTGGCTGGCTCTCAGTTGGAAGAGCATGTGACTCTCTTGACCTCAGGGTCATGAGTTTGAGCCCCACATTAAGTGTAGAGATTACTAAAAAAAAGAAAAAAAACTTGAAAAAAAAAACGGGGAGCCCAAAACAAGCGTTAGCAAGGATGTGGAGTAACTGAAATCCTAATGTGTTGGAGGTAAGAATGTAAAAAGGCACAGCCCCTTTGGAAAACAGTTTGGCAGTTTCTTTAAGAATTGAATATACTTTGGGGCACCTGGGTGGCTCAGTCGGCTAAGCATCCAACTCTTGATTGTGGCTCAGGTCATGATTGCATGGTTTGTGGGTTCAAGCCCCAAGTCAGGCTCTGCAGAGCCTGTTTGGGAGTCTCTCTCTCTCCCTCTCACTCTGCCCCTCCCCCATTCGCACATGTGCATTCTCTCTCAAGATAAATAAACTTAAAAAAATCATTAAAAAAGTTAAATATAATTTTACCTATGACCCAGCAATTGCACTCTCCGGTATATACTCAAAAGAGATGAAAACTTATGGCTACACAAAAGACTGGTACATGAATGTTCTTAGCAGTGCTACTCATAATAGCCAAAAACCCAGAAATGATGCAAATATCCATCAGCTGATGACCAGACAAAATGTGGTATTATCTATACAATTTAGCAATACTATAGCAATACTAATACTACATAGCAATTAAATGAAGTACTGATACAATCTAAGGAAAAGGTGAATCTAGAAAACATTATGCTAAGTGAGAAGTCTAATGTAAAAAAACACAGAGTGATTCAGTTTCTATGAAATGTCCAAAAAAGAAAAATCTATAGATTAGCAGTTTCCTGAGGCTAGGGGTGGCCATAGAAAGCAGCTGCAAATGGGTACAAAAGATCTTTCTGGGCTGACATAAATGTTCTAAAAGTGGTTTGTGCTAATGCCTGTACAATTAAAAAATTTTTTTTAACATTTATTCATTTTTTGAGAGAAAGAGAGACAGAGTGCGAGTGGGGGGTTGCAGAGAGCAAGGGAGACACAGAATCTGCAACAGGCTCCAGACTCTCAGCTGTTAGCATAGAGCCCAATGTGGGGGGGGCTTGAACTCACAAACTGAGATCGTAACCTGAGCCAAAGTCAGATGCTTAACCGACTAAGCCACACAGGTGCCCCTATGCAATTTTTAAACTTAGTAAAAATCAGTGAATTTTATAGTATGCAAATCATTTGTCAATAAAACTGCTATAAAAAGTAAAGTCTTTTAATGCATTCGATTTATGGGACTATTTGATCAATTCAACAAACTCTGTAGAGCTATTCCAGTGTAGATACTATGAAGACTGAAATGATCAAATCAGTAGTAGTCTGTTAGATAGAAGAATGTATCTTATAAAAACAGATGGCTTAAACCCAGAGATTTCCTTTTTAAAAAGTGTCTATAAAATGTGTTTCTAAGTTATATTAATTATAATGAGCATCAGCTCTATAACACAAGAATAATGAATATTAATTACACTTTAGTTTGGTGATAACAATCTTTGTAATTCTTCTGGCCATCACAATTTTCTTCATTGACATGGCAAAAAAGAAAACCTCTTGTCTCAAATGACTGAAAGCAGAAAATACCATGTGATAAATAAGCACTAGCTAACTCTAAATTCCAAAAACCAAAAATAGGAGCAATTCTTTAAATACAATCTATATGCTGTCAACTCTCAAATTTTTTTCTGCATCCTGGACCTCTCTCCTGAACTCCAGACTCAAACTCCGACTACCTCCTTAAGATCTCCATTTGGCTATCTAATAGATATTTATTTCAAACTATTATAACGACCACGAGTGAGATCTTGATTCACTTCCTCCCCCAAATCTCTTCCTATCATAGCCCTCATTTCAGTAAATTAGAACCTATTTTGATTGACAGGCTCTAAGTGTTGGGAGTCATCCTTGACTCCTCTTTTTCCTCATACCCTATCCACATCCAACCCATCAGTAAGTACTGTTGACATGCATTTGAAATGTTTCCAGAATGCAGCCATTTCACACTTCCTCTACTGCAACCACTTTGGTCCAAGTCACCATTATTTCTTTTCTTTTCTTTCTTTTCCTTCCTTCCTTCCTTCCTTCCTTCCTTCCTTCCTTCCTTCCTTTTCTCCCTTTTTTCTTTCTTTCCTTTCTTTTCTTCTTTCTTCTTTCTTTTCATTCATTCATTCATTCAAGTAAGCTCTACACCCAAAGTGAGGCTTGAACTCACGACCCCAAGATGAAGAGTCGCATGCCCTACTGAGTCAGCTAGGTGCCCCAAGTCACCATTATTTCTTATCTGCATTCCTGTGTACTAACTAGTCATTCTGCTTCTACCATTGCCCCTTACAGACTGTTCTCAATTCAGTAGCCAGAGAGATGCTTTTAAAAGTTAAACTGGCTCTATTACTGTTCTACTCAAGACCCTCCAATGGCTTCCAATTTCATCCAGAGTGAAAGCCAAAGTGCTCACAATGGCCACAGCCCACCAGGTCTGCTCTCCCTGTCCCACCTCAATAACTTCCCCTCCTAGCACTCTTCAGCAGGCCCATTTCACATCAGCTATGTAGCTTTCCTTGCTGTTCCCTGAACACACAGATCACGATGCCATTTCAAGGCTTTTGTAATTGCTATTTCCTTGGTCTTGACTGTTCTTCTTCCCCCATTTACCCACTTGCCTCTCCTTTAATTCTTTCAGGTTTCTGCTCATTTTATCAGTGAGGCATTCTCCAGTAGACTCTCAATGTCTCTTATCCTGCTTGATTTTTTTCTATTGCATTTATTACCTCCTGACATATTCTGTATTTACTTTTTTCTTTGTATTTACTTATTGTCTCCTTCAACTAGAATGCAAGTTCTTTTTTTTTTTTTTATTTTTTTTTTTTTATTGTTTTAACATTTATTTATTTTTGAGACAGAGAGAGACAGAGCATGAATGGGGGAGGGTCAGAGAGAGAGGGAGACACAGGATCCGAAACAGGCTCCAGGCTCTGAGCAGTCAGCACAGAGCCCGAAGCGGGGCTCGAACCCATGGACCACGAGATCGTGACCTGAGCCGAAGTCGGACGCTTAACCGACTGAGCCACTCAGGCGCCCCTAGAATGCAAGTTCTATAAAAGCAGGTAGAACAGTATCCAGCACATAGTAGGTACCTAATAAATATTTGCTGAATTAATCAACGAATAAATTCTAGTGAACTAAACAACATATTATGCAAAATACCTGATTATTTTAAATTGGTGAATATGGATTTTAGATCCCAGGGTTTGGTTCAGTAAGGGGATTAATACATATATTCAGGCAGGCTTTTTATTACTCAAACTAAATAAAAAAGAGATAATCTTATTTTATATATTTATTGTTCAGGAAATTAATATCTGTATGAAAACTAAGCAAAACTTTCCCATTTAGAGGTGATTCTAGTTAAACAGGATTGTCTGATAATGACAATTGGGTAAAAACATCTTTTTTTTTTTTTTTTTTTTTGAGAGAGAGAGTGAGAGCGAGAGCAGAGGAAGGGCAGAGGGAGAGGAACAAAAAGAATCTTAAGCAGGCTCCATGCCCAGTGCAGAGGTCAACGTGTGGCTCGATCCCACAACCCTGGGATCATGACCTGAGTTGAAATCAAGAGTCGGACACTTAATCGACTGAGCCACCCAGATGCCCCAGGTGAAAACATCTTAGTGCAAATGATTCAGATTTTTTAAAAAAGATTCAATTTAGCTATCTAGCTATTATTTCATTTTCTTGTGTGTGTTATCTCTATACCTAACGTGGGGCTCAAACTCATGACCCCTGAGATAAGAGTCACGTGCTCTACCAACTGAGCCAGCCAGGTGCCCCAAATGATTCAGATTTTTTTAAGCTGGTAAATACTAAGCCAGTTTTTTGTGCTACAAAACATCATTAATATGATACAGAAGAAAAAATATACACCACAGAAATTAAAAATCTGGAAGGATCTTAGAGATTATCTAATTACCTTTCATTTTACAAGAGTGGAGGGTAAGAAATAAAATGACTTGCCCACGTAACTTGAATGCTGTGGTCAATTTAGTCTGTAAAAACATACTTAATTCTGTACTCTTGCCTAAAACGCCTTTACTCCTCTTTTAAAATTATTTGAACTCCAAGATTCCTTCAAAGATATGAGAGCCTACAGTAGGGCCTGTTACAAACTTACGTTTGTACATAAGGGAATACACAGAAGGAGGAGAATAAAAAGTGCCAGGTACAGGACCTGCAAAGACACTGTGCTCACTGAATGGCAGCTGGTGACAACTGGCTCAGCTTAAAGGTCCTCTCTGTTCCACTAAGAAGATATCCAAGAAGAGACTGGGACCAAACGATCCTGCAGTCTTTGATCTTTCCCAGGTTGCACCTAAGGGGCATTTCCCTACCTATGGTCTCATTCGTTCACCACTTAGCATGCACTACCTTGGGCTGATACTTATTTTTTAATATGGAAATCCTCTCTGATTTTGTCTTATTAGTAATACTGAATTACTAGTAATACTAATAATCTACTACTAGACAAGCACAGGCCATGTCCTTTGGCTATTTTTAAGTATATATTTCCTGATTTGAACTCAAACACTTCAAATGGTATCTTTTAGAACATTTTAAAATAGGAATTTCAAATTTTGTGATCTGATTATTTCCTTAGTAAAGATTATTTAGAAATCTTGGGTCACTATAGCTTTTCACATACATGTAACTATCAAGTTTATCAGTTAAGCTATTAGGATACAAATAGTAGACAATATCTATCTGGAGAAAAATGCTGGTTATGGTAGTTTAATGAATCATTCACTAACCTTAAAAAGCCAAGGGAAATGAGAATCCTTGGCAAGCCCTTTAGAACTACCTAATTTTTTTTTTTTATTTATATCCAAGTTAGTTAGCATACAGAGCAATAATGATTTCAGGAGTAGATCCAGTGATTCATCCCCTACATATAACACCCAGCACCCATTCCAACAAGTGTCTTCCTCAATGCCCCTTACCCATTTAGCCCACCCCTCCACCCAACACCCCTCCGGCAACCCTATTTGTTCTCTATATTTAAGAGTCTCTTACGATTTGCTCCCTCCCTGTTTTTATATTATTTTTGCTTCCCTTCCCCTATTTCATCTGTTTTGTATCTTAAATTCCACATATGAGTGGAGTCACATGATATATGTCTTTCACTGACTTGACTAATTTCGCTTAGCATAATACCCTCTAGTTCTATCCATGTTGTTGCAAATGTCCAGATTTCATTCTTTTTGATTGTCAAGTAACACTCCATTATATATGTATATATTTATATATTTTATATACATACACACATATATATATTTGTATGTATATAATTTATACACACACACACACACACACACACACACATCTTCTTTATCCATTGATCAGTCGATGGACATTTGGGCTCTTTCCATACTTCGGCTATTGTCGATAGTGTTACTATAAACATTGGGGTACATGTGCCCCTATGAATCAGCACTCCTGTATCCTTTGCATAAATACCTAGTAGTGCAATTGCTAGATCATAGTGTAGTTCTATTTTTAAGTTTTTGAGGAACCTCCATACTGTTTTCCAGAGTGGCTGCATGAGTTTGCATTCCCACCAACAGCACAATAGGGTTCCTCTTTTTCCACATCCTCACCAACATCTTTGTTTCCTGAGTTATTAATTTTAGCCATTCTGACAGGTGTGAGGTGGTATCTCATTGTGGTTTTGATTTGTATTTCCCTGTTGATGAGTGATGTTGAGCATTTTTTCGTGTGTCAGTTGGCCATCTGGATGTCTTCCTTGGAAAAGTGTCTATTCACGTCTTTTGCCCATTTCTTCACTGGATTATTTGCTTTTTGGGTGTTGAGTTTTATAAGTTCTTTATAGATATGGGAAGTACTACCTTAATTTTTATACGTAGGAATGAAATCCAGAAAAGTTAAATAATTTATCTAAAGTCACACAGCAATTCAGTGGCAAAGCCTGGGCTGAATTCTAAGTTCCAAACTTTGAAATACAAGCTTCTTTTATTTACGGATAATTTTTAAAAGTTAGAAAATGCTTCCTCAAAAGGCAATATATCAACACCCATTAGGATAGCTACTGTCAAAAGAAAATAACAAGTGTTGGGAAGGATGTGGAAAAACTGGAACACTTGTACACTATTGGTGGAAATGTAAAATGATGTAGCTGGTATACAAAAACACTATGGGGTTTTTTTCACAAAATTAAAAATAGAATTACCATATGATCTAGCAAGTTCACCTCTGGGTATACATGCAAAAGAACTGAAAGCAGAGTGTCAAAGAGATATTTGTACATCCACGCCCACAGAATTATTCACACTAAGCAAAAGGTGGAAACAACCCAAGTGTTTACCGACTTACGATTGTATCAACAAAAAATCTTTAAAAAGAAAGGAGATTCTAACATATGTTACAACATGGATGAAATTCAAGCACATTATGCTAAGTAAAATAAGCCAGCCACAAAAGGAAAACTACTGGATGGTTGCACTTACGTGATGTACCAGAGTAGTCAAGTTCAGAGAGACAGAAAATAGAATGGTAGTTGCAAGGGGGGTTTGGAGCAGTTATTCTGCCGGGTACGAAGTTTCAGTTTTGCAAGATAAAAAGGGTTTTAGAAATGGACGGTGGACGGTTGTACCGAAATATGAACGCGGCTAATGCCACTGAAATGGTTAAGATGGTTAGACTTAAAAATTGTTACGATGGTAAATTTTATGTTATGTGTAGTTTAGTTCAAAAGTCAACATGTCAAAAATTACTTACATTTGATGCTGGCACTCATGCTTAATGGAACTGAGCAGTCTACGGCAGCTGAAAGAAAAGAATCAGTTGTTCAGTATATTCTTAACATTTATAAATGACAACAAATATCAAATGTGGAAATCACAAAAAGTTCCAGAATTTACAGTTCCTTGTTTTGATTTTTATGGTACCTCTAGAAGCAAAAAATATAATATCCTTGAGAAAAAAAAAACACACTGGTTGGGATTAACAGCTCATTGGATACTGCAGAAGGAAATATTAGTGAACTTAAAAACATAGCAATATAAACTATTCAAAATGAAACGGAGTAAAGGAAGACTGGAAAATAAATGCACAGAGCGTCCCTGACCTAACCTACCTGAATCATGCACTTAACATACCTGTAATTGGGAGTCCCAAAACAAGTTCCTCCAAAAAAGCAAAATTAGACGCCCTACACCACCTGATTTCAAGATTTACTGTAATGCTATAGTAAGTAAGCAATAAGCTAATATAATAAAGACACAGAAGATCAATGGAACTGAAGAGTAAGTCCAGAAATATACCCTCAAATATGGTCACCTGTCTTTCAAAAACTGCCAAGGCAATTCAACATAGAAAGGACAATCTTGGGGAGCTTGGGTGGCTTGCTGGTTGAGCCCCCCACTCTTGATTTTGGTCATGGAATCGAGCCCTGTATCAGGCTCAATGCTGAGCGTGAAGCCCCCTTAAGATTCTCTGTCTCTCTCATTCTCTCCCTCTACCCCTCTCTCCTGCCTGTACTCTCTCTCTCTCTAAAATTAAAGAAAAACAAAAAACAAATGAAAAAAAAGGACAATCTTTTCAACAAATGATACTGGAAGTATTTGGATATTCATAGGCAAAAAAAAAATTACTCCTTATATCATATGTACAAAGTCACTCAAAATGGATCACAAACTTAAAAAAAAATGTAGGAACTAAAACTTAACACTTCTAAAAGAAGACAAAGAAAATCCTAGTGACCTAAAATTAAGGAAAGATTAAAAAAAATTTTTTTTGTTTTATTTTTGAGAGAGAGAAAGAGAGAGCGCAAGCAGGGGAGGGACAGAAAGAGAGAGGGACAAAGGATCCAAAGTGGGATCCACACTAGCACACTCTGAGCCCAATGTGGGGCTTGAACTCATATGCTGCAAGATCAGGACATGAGCCGAAGCTGGCCGGTCAACCAACTGAGCCACCCAAGCACCCCAGGAAAAGATTTCTTAAACAGGATATGAAAAGTATAAACTACTATTTTTTAATTTTTTTTAAGTTTATTTACTTATTTTGGGAGAGACAGAAGAAGGTGAGCAGGGAAGGGGCAGAAAGAAAGGGAGAATCCCAAGCAGGCTCTGTGTGCTGTCAGTGCAGAGCCTGATGAGGAGCTCAAACTCATGAAACTGTGAGATAACGATCTGATCCAAAATCAAGAGTTGGATGTTTGACAGACTGAATTACCCAGGCACCCCTGAAAAGTTAAACTATTAAAACAATCGAAAAACTGAACTTGATTTCACATGTCACAAAATATAATTTTTCTCTAGATTTCTCAATCATTTAAAATATAAACTTCAGGGGCACCTGGGTGGCTCAGTTGGTTAAGCAACCAATTTTGGCTCAGGTCATGATCTCACAGTTGGTGGGTTCGAGCCCCACATCGGGCTCCGTGCTGACAGCTCAGAGCCTGCTTCCGATTCTGTGTCTCCCTCTCTCTGCCCCTCCTCTGCTCATGCTCTCTCAAAAATGAATAAATGTTAAAAAAATAAAACAAAACAAAATAAAATAAATAAATAAAACATAAACTTCATAAAACATTAACTAAAATTTAAAACTTTAGCTCTTCTAGGCACCTGGATGGCTCAGTTGGTTAAGCGTCCAACTCTTGATTTCAGCTCAGGTCATGATCTCAGCATTTGTGAGATTAAGCCCTGCATCAGGCTCTGCGCAATCAGCTTGGAATTTTTCACCCCCCCCCGCCCCCTGCCCCGCAACTCACGTGTGTTCTTTCTCTCTCTCTCAAAATAAATATTAAAAAAAATAAAAAACACAAACTTTAGCTCTTCAAATGAGAAGATAAAAACTTTTTTAGAAGACGTTAGTGAAAAACTGGTGAAATTCAAAAAAGTCAGTAGTTACTAGTATTCTATCAATAGTCACTTGTTAGTTTTAATAACTGTACTATGGTTATATAAGATTTTAACATTAGGGAGAGCTGGGTGAAGGGTTTCTGTGACACCGTACTGTTTTTGCAATTTTTCTATAAGTCTAAAACAATTTCACAATAAATTATTTTTTAAAGAATATGAAAAGGTAAGTCTCAGGGAGAAAATATATCTGATATACGACCTGTTTTTAATACATAAAGAACTCTCACAACTTAGTATTAAGAAGACAAGTAACTTATCTTTAAAAATGGGCAAAAAATTTGAACAGATATTTCACCGAAGAAGATCTACAAATAGAAAATAAGCACAAGAGGGGCGCCCGGGTAGCTTAGTTGGTTGGGCATCTTACTTCGGCTCAGGTCATGATTTCACTGCTCATGAGTTCGAGACCTACATCGGGTTCTGTGCTGACAGCTAGGAGCTTCTCTGCCCCTCCCCTGCTCATGCTCTGTCTCTCTCTCTCTCTCTCTCTCTCTCTCTCTCAAATATAAAATAAAATATGTTAAAAAAAAAAAAGGAAAATAAGCACAAGAAAAGTTGTTCAACATCGTAGGCATTAGAGAAATACAAGCTAAAACCCGATGAGCTACCACTATGTCTCCACTAGAATGGGTACGAAAGGAAGTACTGTTCTGGTGAGGATGTACAAGTGACAGAAATACACAACGGCAGTCACTCTGGAAAACAGTTTGGCAGTTTCTTACAAAGTTAAACATATACTTACCATTTTACCCCACAATTCCACTCCTAGTGAATAAATTTAATCAAGTAAAATGGAAGCATGTGTTCAAAGACTGTATGTGAAGATTGTATGTTTTATTCCTAATGGCCAAAAGTGAGTCAAAACAATCCAAATATCCACCAACTGATGAATACATAAACAAATTATGGTATAGTCATTGACTGGAAAACTACTTAGCAATAAAAAGAACTACCGATGCACACACCAACATGGATTAGTCTCCAAAGCATTAGGTAATTCAAAGAAGCTAGACACGAAATGATTCATACTGTATGATTCCACTTATATGAAATTCTAGGAAAGGAAAACTATAGTCATAGAAAGCAGATCAGTGGTTGCCAGGGATTGAAGGAGGAGACTGATTGCGAAGGACTAGGGAGAACTTTTCAGGATGATGGAAATGTTCTATATCAGGGGTCAGTGAACGTTTTCTGTAAAGGGACAGATGGTAAACTTTTCAGGCTTTGCAGAGTGATATGGTCTCTGTCACAACTAGTCGACTCTGCCTTTGAGTGCAAAAACCACCATAGACGATATGTCCAAGAATGAATATGATTGCCTTTATATCTGGACAATGAAAGTTGAATTTTATGTGACTTTCACATGTTACAAAATATTGCTCTTTTGATTTTTTTCTGACCACTTAAAAATATAAATATAAATCTTATTTCTAGTTCAAGACCTGTACAAAAATAGGTGGTGGGAGGGTCTGACCAACAAGCTGTAGTTGGCTAGTCCCTGTTATAGAATGATTGTTGTGGTGATCATACAAATGGATATATGTTCCAAAACACAGATACTTAACTGTACACTTAAAATCAGTCATTTTATTATATATAAGTTATTATCTCAACAAAGCAACCAAAAAGAAAAAAAAGAGCAGCTGGTATCTTCTTTGTACAATTTCTTTAGATGTGAAAACAAAAGCAGATTATAAACTTTCATTATATTAACATCAATATCTAACCACAAAAACGTATTAGAGATAACACAGGTAAAATGAAATAAGTAGTTATTATATAGATATCACATAGAGTTAACAAAAATGGCATTCTGAATTTTCTATGTATAAAAGTTATAGTTAACAGGTGATATCTTGCTACATGAAACATAAATACATTTATATATAATATATTCATTTCTGCCACAGATTTACCCTAACTAGAAGTGAAGCTGAGGATTTAAATTGGATATAGAAAGTTCACATTTGCACATTTTTACCTTTGGCTGAAAGGATTTTATTATAGTGAACAGCCATGTGATTCTTGACCAGGTGGAGAGTACTTAGTCTGAGAGAGGAGGAGTCAGTGCAAAAAGCTAAAAATTAAAACATATTTAATCATTATATATTTAGAATTAATATCAAGTCATGAGAAAAACAAGATATTGATTATTAAGCTCATTTTTATAAAATGTCCTGAAAATTAACATACTGACATATCTGTGATGCTGGGTATGTCCTAGCCTTCATCTTGCACTGGTAACTGACAAGCTCTTGACTTCTTGGGTTCGAGCCTTTCTAAGACTGAGAGTTTGGGAAGAGATTCTGGAATATAATCTATTATCATTACATTTACAAAACTATTTCTTATTGACAGACATTAATCTCATAACTAAAAGCGTTTAGCTTGCTTGCCTGATTATAAAACAATGTTAGCATTGTTAACAGTTGAGTAAGTCAAACAAATCCAAAACTCTAAAATTCTCTGCAAAGATTCTTTTCTGAGGGGCGACTTCTAATTTTACACCTGAAAACACCATCAGTTTACTGCACTCTTTTTGAAGTATTAGGAATATATTAAGACAAATACGATCACATAGAAATTCCATAAGCTTCTCAATCTCATCTAAACTGTTTAAAAGATACCTTAGAAATAATTAAGCACTTATATATGAGTGTATAAAATGTAAATAAATCTAGGCATAACTTTTTAAACATTAAAAACCATTTTTGAGAATACATACATATAGTTAAACAAAACCAACAGCTAAAATGGCATATAAAGATTGAAAAGTAAGTGAATATCCTGTCATGACCCCTAGCCTCCCCTCCCAGAAGTATACTCTACTGCCATTTTTATGCATCCTTCTAGGGAAATTCTATGCATAATACAAACATTTACAGTAACGATAAGCTTGATACTTGTACTACAAGTAAAATTTATTGAATAGGTACCGTGCATGCACTGTTCTAGACTCTTCACATGTAAAAGCCATTTAGTCATTATTACCATTTAAAAGAAGTGGAGACCAAGAGAGATGTGAATAAGGTCTTCAAGGTCGCACAGCTTGATAAAGGACGCGGTTTAGATGTGAACCAAATCAGCTTCATACCTAGAACCACTATACCTACAGCAGCTCCACACATATATTCTTAAAAAAAAATGTTAGCAAACTACATATTGTTGTTCTTCATCCTGTTTTTCTAATGTATGTATACTTTACATCTAGTTTAAAATTTTTAGTTAAAAATAATTTTTCAATGTTTATGACTCTGCTTTATGTGTATATATACTTTATTACCAGAAATAAGTAAGTTAATTGAAAATGCGATCCGTCTTTCACTTTTAGAGGAACCAGAATCAAAGACTTTTCATGTAAGTAAGGAAAAAGAGATTTTCAATTATTTTGCTTAAAAATGCAGTTTAAATTTTGAAGCTATAATTATAAAAATATATTTTAAGTTCATGTTAAAAATTTAAAGGCTTTAAAGTGTGAAAACACAGAAAATTCAGATTTCCTTTTCATAGGATCGAGAACTCCAGTTGGAAAAGAGGCCCATCGGTGTTTACTCCGGATACAAATTGCATTTTTCAAGTGCTCTTCCCTTTCAGTACCAGTGTCTTTAATAACCTCCTGACCACCATTTTAACAAGGAAGGTAAGCTGTGTGCCAGGGTGGTCTGCCAGCAAAGAGTAGAGCTGGGCCGGAGATACAGCAGGGAGTGGGAGGCGACCAGGTCCACGTCCTGGGCACAATAGTAGTGTGAAATGATGGCCTCCTAAATTTTCTCAAGAATTCCTATACTATTTAATTATAATTAACAATACGAGGTTCAATATTGATTACATGAAGTAATTTTTCATCATGTCATACAATTTACAAATAAAGGAAACAAACAGTCAACGTCTTAACAAATAATCTTTTACCATTTAAACACCTCACTTACCATTACTTTTGGTGCTCAAGTGTCCTTTAAATAGGCATGGTGAACCATATCTGGGAAGGACAGAGGTTGCTCTGACTTTTAACAAAAAAATATAAATTAGGATAAGTAAAACACATCTTTCACGAAAACAAAAATACTGAGCATTTAAAAATAATAAATCTACCTTTGATTTTAAATATCAGAATTGTTTTATTTTGTTTATTTATTTTTAAGTAGGCTTCACACCCAGCACGAAACCCAACGTGGGGGTTGAACTCACAACCGAGATCAACAGCTGAGCTGAGATCAAGAGTCGGACCCTTACCTGACTGAGCCACCCAGGCGCCCCTCAGAATTGTTAAAATTTTATTCAATCATATTACTAACCAGCAATGATACATCAGACAGACAAAAATTCTTCTGCCATAGATAAAAGGCCTTCTCTTTTAACAAAGTAAGTTGTTTCCAGAACAGGTGTACCTTGAGACTTTAGTTTCACTGGATAAAATGATAACTATATCAATTATGTTATCTGATACATATTAATTTTATTCTGTATACCACTGACCTACCAGATTTTTTAATGATTTTCAGATACAGTTGAAGTGAGATTTTGAGTTAATACATATGTATTAATTATTCAGTTAATCATAGACCAGTCTGTCCTTAAAAATAATTTTAAGAAAGTAATCCCCGGGGCACCTGGGTGGTTCATCAGTTGAGCATCCAACTTCAGCTCAGGTCATGATCTCACGGTTCGTGGGTTTGAGCCCTGCGTCGGGCTCTGTGCTGACAGCTGGGAGCCTGGAGCCTGCTTTGGATTCTGTGTCTCCCTCCCTCTCTGCCCCTCTCCCACTCACATTCTATCTCTCAAAAATAAATTAAATGTGAAAAAAATTAAAATAAAAAGTAATCCCCTTACAAAGTAGTTTAATAAATTAGAAATTATATAATATAATGTTACTATGTAGAAGATATATGAAAATGTCAGAATCAGAACTTAATTATTAAAAGATGTCTTAAAGTTCATCTAGTCCAACTTACTTATACTCTTGTCTGGATCCTATCTCCCCTAAAGTCAGTGTCTCATCTTTCAGACCAGATGGATGGAAAATTAGACATAAACCTCCTCACAAAATTAATTTATTTCCTCCAAAAGTAGATTGTGTATTGAGGGGTAACCTTCAAGATAAGAAGGCTGAGTTACAGAGTTTAATGGAATTTAACATGCAAAATATGAATACTGTATCACTAAGACATGTTTTAAGTGTATAAAATGGTCAGTCTGCCATCAGGTGGGCTGCTATAAGCTATAAAGGCGTGGAGGGGGCACAAAGTCTGGAAGAAATATAGATGACTGAAAATAGAAAAAGAGGTGTCTAGATAGAACTAAAATCCAGGACCAGAGAACAAAGTTTGCTAAAAGAGACTAAAATAGAAAAACAAGTTGAGATCAGAATGTCTGAGAAGTTCCTTCTGTATCACAGGCCAGAGAGCAGGAAGGAAAAAAATTAACTTATTATTTAGGACAAGAGAGATCAAGATTACACCATTTGGATTGGTAATGACAGTCATGAAACTAGCATAGTTTGTTTCTACCAGGAAAGAAGGGGATCTGAAACCTAAACACACAAAAAAGCAAATTAACCAACAAAAACTCTCAAGCAGACCTTGTGTCTATGGAGGAAAAATAAGTGTTTCACTTTTTGTCTGCCCAGAACCCAATGCCTCTGTATGTGGAGACAGGACCTCAACTTGCCCTTGGGGAACCACTAGCCCTTCACTTTTAGCCCAAGTGGTTCAAGTACAGCTTATTCTACTGCTCAGAGGTGGGCATATAATCCAAATCTGACCAGCTATGCTAAGTGAAACAGGAATGACTATGTGACCCAGGTCCAGCCAATGACACACAATCCTGGGACTTTTACTGGAACCATTAGGAAAGAGACATTCTTTCCACTGGGCTAGAGCCCAGTGCAAGACAAATCAGCCTGGAACTTCTGGTGGCCATCTTGCACCATACAAGGGAGACCTATCTGAGAATGAAGCCTACCTGGAGAAAAGTGGAAGACAGAGAGATTCCTGGTGATATTGCTTGAGTCTCTGGATCTAACTGAAGCTCTACCCTTACCAGACTTTTCTTTAGAGGAGCTAAAAATTCTCTCAGCCAGTTTGAATTGGGTTTCTTCACTTGTAGTCAAAAGTTAATTTATTGAATACTAACCATGCCAGATACTGTTCTAAACACTTGGTAGCTACAAATGCACTTGATCCTTACAACAATCCAATGAGACAGGTATTATCATTGTCCCACTTTATAGATGAAGCACAATGAAGTAAAGCATGTAATTTGCCCACGATTACACAGCAACTATGTGTAACAGATTCAGAGTTTGTGGATCTCAATCCAAGGGAACCTGATAAATGTTATGTGTTCTGACTGTTCCACTGACCAGCCATTCCTCCACCTCTCCCTCTCTCTCTCTCTCTCTCTCTCTCTCTCTCTCTCTCTCAGGCCTCTCTATTCCCTGAGAAACAATGATATTGAAATTAGGCCAATTAATAACCCTACAATATCCTCTAAGTGCTCAAGTGAAAGGACAGTTACGTATCTCTCACTTTAAATCAAGTTAGAAATGACAAAGCTCAGTGAGGAAGGCATGTTGAAAACCTCGACAGGCCAAATCTAGGCCCCTTGTATCAAACACTTAGCTAAGTTATAAAAATGCAAAGGAAACGTTCTTGAAAGAAATTAAAAGTGCTGCTCCAAGAAACACATAAATGATAAGAAAGTGAAACAGCCTTATTGCTGACACATAGAAAGTATTAGTGGTCTTGAGAGAAGATCAAACTAGCTACAACAGTCCCTTAAGTCAAAGCCTAATCCAGAGCAAGGCCCCAACCCTCTTCATTTCTATGGACTAAGAGAGGTAAAGAAGCTGCAGAAAAGAAGCTTGAGGCTAGCATAGGTTGGTTCAGGAGGTTTAAGGAAAAGAAGCCATCTCCATAGCATAAAAGTATAAAGTGAAGCAGCAAGTTACCCAGAAGATCTAGCTAAGATAATTAATAAGGATGGCTACATTAAACAGATTTTCAATGTAGATGAAACAGCTTTACATTAGAAGAAGATGACATCAAGGACTTTCATAGCTAGAGAGAAGTTCCTGGCTTCAATGCTTCAAAGGACAGGATGACTCTTGTTAGAGGCTAAAGCAGCTGGTGACTTTAAATTGGAGCCAATGCTCATTTACCATTTCAAAAATCCTAGGGCCCTTAAGAGTTATGCTAAATCTACTGTGCTCTATAAATGGAACAGCAAAGCCTAGGTGACAGCACTTCTGTTTACAACATGGTTTGCTGAATATCTATCTATCTACCTACCTACCTATCTACCTACCTACCTACCTTGGTGTTCCTGGGTGGGCTCGATGGATATTTTAAGCCCACTGTTTTGAGGTCTACTGCTCAGAAAAAGATTCCTTTCAAAATATTACTGCTAACTGACAATGCACCTGTTCATCCAAGAGCTCTAATGGAGATGTACAATTAGATTAATGTTGCTAACACATTATCCATTCTGCAGCCCAGGGATCAAGGAGTAATTTCAACCTTCGAGTCTTATTATCTAAGAAATACATTTCATAAAGCTTTAGCTGTCATTCCTCTGATGGTTCTGGGCAACATAAATTGAAAATCTTCTGGAAAGTATTCACCATTCTAGATACCATTGAGAATGTTTGTGATTCATAGGAAGAAGTCAAAATATCAACATTAATAAGTTTGGAAGAAGCTGATTCCAACCCTCACGGATGACTTTGAGGGGTTTAGGACTTCAGTGGAGGAAGTACCTGCAGATGTGATAGAAATAAGAAACCTAGAATTAGAAGTGGAGCCTGAAGACGGGACTGAATTGATGCAATCTCACAATAAAACTTGAACGGATGAGGAGTTGCTTTTTTTAAAAAATTTTTTTAATGTTTGTTTATTTTTGAGAGAGAGAGAGAGAAAGAGACAGAGGCAAGTGGGGGAGAGGCACAGAGACAGAGACAGAGAGAGAGAGAGAGAGAGAGAGAGAGAGAATCCAAAGCAGGCTCCAGGCTCTGAGCTGTCAGCACAGAGCCCGACGTGGGGCTTGAACCCACAGACTGTGAGATCATGACCTGAGCTAAAGTCGACCGCTTAAACGACTAAGTCACCCAGGTGCCCAGAGGAGTTGCTTCTTAAAGATGAGCAAAGTGGTTTCTTGAGATGGAATCTATTCCTGGCAAAGATACTGTGAAGATTGTTGAAATGACAACCCAGGATTTAGACTATTACATAAACTTGGCTGATAACCAGAGGCAAGGTTTGGGAGGATTGACTCCAGTTTTGAAAGAAGTTCTACTGTGGGTAAAACACTATCAAAAGGCATCGTTCGTGAACGGAGAAATCGTTCGTGAAAGGAAGAGTCAGCTGATACAGCAAAGTTCAATGTTTAATGTTGTCTTATTTTAAGAAATGCCACAGTCATCCCAACTATCAGCAACTACCACCCTGATCGGCCAGCAGCCATCAACATCAACGCAAGATCGTCCACCAGCAAAAAGAATACCACTTGCTGAACGCTCAGATGATGGTTAGCATTGTTTAGCAATAAAGTATATATATATTTTTAATTTATTTTTGAGACAGAGAGAGACAGACCATGAACAGGGGAGGGGCAGAGAGAGAGGGAGACACAGAATCTGAAACAAGCTCCAGACTCTGAGCTGTCAGCACAGAGCCCAACGCGGGGCTCGAACTCATGGACCGCGAGATCATGACCTGAGCCGAAGTCGGACCCTTAACCGACTGAGCCACCCAGGCGCCCCAAAGTATTTTTAAATGAGGGTATGTACATTATTTTTTAGACATAATGTTACTGCATACTTAATAGACTACAGTGTAGGGTAAACACAACTTTTATATACACTGGGAAACCAAAAATTTTATTTGACTCAGTTTACTGAGATATTTGCTTTATTGTGGTGGAATGGACCCTGCAGTATGTCCGAGGTATGCCTCTGTACTTTAAATTTTACATATATCCTTTCCCATGCTCCCACCTCTGCCATGGGATCATATGTAAAAATAATGGCCCTAAGGTTTCACATTCCTCAACGGGACTCAAAGCCTGTTCTGCCACTTACTATGACCTTGGCAAGTTATATATGACCCTCTTATTTACTGTGAAGTGAGGATAATACCTATCAAGATGTTTTTGTGGATTACATAATGAGATAACTTGGCAGTTGTTTCTGTTACACAGCAAGGATAGCTTATGTTGTAAAATTTCTAAAAAACATAAAAGCATGTTGGTTTGCTTTTTCTGGAACTTATGTTGACAGTGTCAGAATATACAGTTTGCTGTCAATGGATAGTAATTTCGTATGTTCACAACAGCACTTATTTTGACCAATGATTATGTAATAAAAGCACACTCATATTCAAAAGCGAGACACTGCAAGGAACCATCTAGCAGCTTGGTTTAAAGATACTTTTAGGGGGTGCTTGGCTGGCTCAGTGGGTAGAGCATGTGATTCTTGATCTTGGGGTGGTAAGTTTGAGCTGCACATTGGGTGGAGAGAGGACTTAAAATATATATACAAATAAATAAAGATACTTTAAAGATATACAAATAAATATAAATATTTTATATAAATATAAAAATTTATATATTTATAAATAAAGTATAAATACAATATGTACAAATAAATAAAGATACTGGGTCCACTTGACCCAGACAGTATTCAATAAAGGGTAGGTGAATATAGTGATTATGGATTAGTCCTTTGCCGATAACACTGAAGCCAACAACACTGCATCATTTGGAAACATACAAGAAATGCAAAATCTCAGCCCCCAGCAGACCTACTGAATCATAATCTGTTTTTTTAAGTTTATTTATTTTATGTGTGTGTGTGTGAGAGAGAGAGAGACAGAGGGAGAGAGAATCGCAAGCAAGCAGGCTTCACACTGACAGTGCACCGCCCTACGCGGGGCTCCATCCCACAAACCGTGAGATCATAACCTGAGCCAAGATCAAGAGACCAACTTAACCAACTAAGCCACCCAGGCGCCCCCATAATCTGCATTTTAACACGATTCCCAGGGGATTCCTATTCACATTAAAGCTAAAGAATCCCTGGGTTATTTGTTTTGTGGGGAGGACGGTGGTTACAGAAGGGAAGATTTCGTATTTAACCGATTACTTAAAATGTGCCAGGAGTTATATATTATCCTCATTTAAACTTCAAGAACTCTATGACATGGACATTTTACTGTCACATTCGAGAGATGAGGAAATTGAGGGTCGTCCTTGCGAAGAGCAAGGGAGCTTGATCTGGGGGACCTAAATTTAGTTCCTCTGCCTCGGGGCCACCGAGGTAAGAAAGGCTGCATGCGCCGAGTTCAAGAGACCGGGCCTCCAGCAGTCAGGGCCACAAATTCTGAGCAGGCGGGACCTCGTCCTCCTGTGCGCGGGTTAACACTGGGGCCAACAGTGGCAAGTCAACAGGGGACCTGGAGCCCCCAGAGCGCGGCCCCGACCCGCGCCCCCGAGCCACGGATCCCGGACCCCAGGCCCGGTTACGCGGCGGCGCGAGGCGGCGGTCGCCCTTGAGAGTTCCCTTTACCTCTCCGGCTGCCATTCATGCTTAGATCCTCTTGCAGCCGCCGTGGGGACACGCCGGACCCCCTTCGGTCCTTCCCCGGGCAGGGTCAGCCCCCGCAGCAGGGGATTGGCGCGCAGGAGCCCGCGCGGGGCGGCAGCCGCTGGAGACCGTCGCTAGGCCCGTTGCTAAGGGCCGGGGCCGCGGCGCCGGGATTGTGACGTCACCGCGCAGGGACGTGCTCTCCCGCCGCCGAGCTCCCGGGGGTACGCGGAGGGAGGGGGAGAGCAGTTGAGGATTGTGGAGTGGGGAACGAGGGGAGGCGGCCTTTACTGGGCGGGGAAAGTGTCCCAAACACCGGTCTGTGGCTCTGGGATCCTGCCAGTCGTCCACAGAGCCGCCTCCTGTCGGGAGGTAAGTCACCAGCACCTGGCAGGTCTTGTCCCTGCGGGAAGAGCGGGAGACAAGGTGGCCTCATCTGGTATCCACGTCCCCTGGGTCCCGGAAAAAAATCAAAAGCAAATGTTGGTTGAGGTCAGGTTAACATTTAGCCAGTTCCCAATAGTTACATTTCAGAGCAGTGAGCGAACATTGGGATTAGTGAAAATCCTGGGGGTGAAAGATACCTATATATTTACCTCTTGATTTTTAACCACAAGAATCAGTTTGCATTTCCTTTCTGCTTACTGAGCACTACCCCTCTTTCCTCCCCACCCCCAGCCTTTTTCATCTTAAGGCTCCAATATGTTTTTCTTTAGGCTGGAAGAGAGTTGCAGTATGAACAAGGCCTTGATTGATCTGTGGCTTTCTACAATTTGTTTAATGTTGAAGCAGTTACCTAGCTTTGGATCCTTGCAAATAAAATCATCATAGGGCAGGGAACATTCTGTAACCTGGTGCTTCTCCTTAGTGGCACCACTGACGTTTTGGGCTGGGTGCATAATTCCTTGTTGTGGGAGGTGCCCTGTACCTAGTAGGGTGTTAACAGCATCCATGGTCTCTACCCACTAGATGACAGTAGTAACCCACCCACTCCACCTCTGGCTGTGACAAGCCTGTCTCCAGATATTGCCAAATTTCCCAGGGGTAGGTGGCAAAATTGCAACCCCTTTGAGAACCATTGCTGTAATGGAAAAAGTACTGGCTTTGGAGGCAGATACGTGGAACTTTTCTGCCACTTGCCAACTTGATCTTTGGAAACCTCTCTGAGGCACAGGTCCTTCTTTTCTAAAATGTAAAAGATGCTATTAATGTTGTAGTTGCAAGGATTAATATGTCCACTGCCTGGAAAATAAAACGAGGCTTTCAACAAATAATAGTTTTCTCTCTTTGTAAGACCCTATCTCAGAAAAGCTGGGGTATCAGAAAAATTCAGATGTAAGGGAGTAAGTCAGGAACCCTATGACAAGGAAAGGGGAATAAGCCAGAAATTCATTTACAGTAACATCTGAACTCCTGGTTCGCTAAGACTAGGGAAAGGAGAACATTAGATTAAAAATCTGAGGAATGTGGAAGGATGTGTGATGGCTCTGTGGCCCCAACAACAAAGGTCATTTAGAAGGATACATGGGTAGAGAGTCACGTGTTACCCAGAGAACAAAAACTCTCTTGCCTACCTACTCACTGATGTTTGAAATCCCTAAGAACATGAAGCCTTTTATTCCACTACTGGCATCTGGAAAATACCTTGCATATAATAGGTCTCTGGTAAGCATTTGTTAAACTGAATTAGAGCTAAAGCTTAAAGGGCAAACACCCCTGGGAAGATAACACAGTGACTTGATTCACACGAAGGTGATGCCAGCTCCTCTTACGAAAGTACATTTTAGGATATGAAAAGTGGATATTGCTTTTAAATATCTCCAAGATCAGGAGAGGGTTCTAGAGACAGCATTGCTTGGTACCCAACTTCAACTGAAGCCATCCTCATTATTTAAGTATTTTGTTCCAATTCTTTCAAAAATTTACTTTCTCTCTCCAGTTTTAGCAGCAAACATGTTATCCTAGGTTCAATTTAATATGTCCTTGGCTTTCACTCTGTGTGTATAAACAAGAAAGACAGGGTCCTTTCTGGTTGCTATTCCCAGGAGGCAATCCATGATCATAGGCAGGATGCATACAGCTAGTATGGGCTTATGGTAGAGTTAGTTCCCAGAAATACCCCTCCACTGGGAAGAATCACCACCAGGTGCAATGGACTTGGAGAGGGGCCATTCCTAAAGACCTTTTATTGAATATTTAAGTATGAATTTCATATTAAGAAATTATTCCAATGGTATACTTTTTATTGATATCTAGAAATTTATATGTTACATTTTAGAAGGAAAATATTTTTTGGCCCTAATGAATTGGCATGCTTACTTTTACTGTTGGGTTTCCCTTTTTGTCTTAGCTGACAGAAAGCATAAATAAAATGTATGCTCAGTTGCAATAATTATTCATAGCCTATTTTTCTATTTACCTCTAATTCCCTTTATTAGGCAGGTGGCTTTTTTATTCCACTCTTGTTTTAATGACTCAATTAAACTTCTGTTTTATTGGAGGAGCTCTAAGCCCTTTGGAACTGGAGATATAAATAAAATAAACTATGTATCACACATACCGTAATATATAGTCTAATACATATAATAGTTTATTTACTGCATTTTATTTTATATTTTAAAAATAATCATTTCTACATTCAGTCTATATATTTATAGATAACCCTTAGTTTCATAATTCAGAGGATTCCTAGAACTCATGTTTGTCTGTTTGGACCTGCTTAACATCATGGTGAAAACTATCCAATAAAAGCAACAAGACGTAAAAGGCCAAGATAATCTTTTTTCCATTCATTGTGTTGTCATGAACGTATTTTAATCCTGAAAGTCCCTGAAGGACAAAACAAACAGGAAAAATTTTTTAAAGAAATATATAACAGGGCGGAGTGAAAGAAATACAATTACATGATGTGTGTGCATTTTGTGTTGACCAGTTTCAAAACAAAATCCCTTAGGTTTTGGTGACTGAAGAGCACTTAAGAATGTGAGCCATTGACTAGCTCTTAGTCATTCTCCAATCAAAATACTGCAGCTCCTGATTCATCTAATACTGAAAGAGAAAACAGAACTTGGACCTTGGAGGGGTTAGCATGTTACACAGTAATGGATTAATTTGTTGTTTGTCACTAGAGGGGGCTTTAAGAAAGTTTTTCTTTTTTAGAAAGTTTTTTTTTTCTTTAATGTTTATTTGAGAGAGAGAGAGAGACAGTGTGCATGCGCACACACGAGTGGGGTGGGGGGCAGAGAGAGAGAGAGAGAGAGAGAGAGAGAGAATCCCAAGCAGGCTCCACGCTGTCAGCACAGAGCCCCACATGGGGCTCGATCTCACAAACCATGAGATCATGACCTGAGCTGAAATCAGGATTTGGATGCTTAACCAACTGAGCTACCCAGGTGCCCCCAAAAAGTTTTAAGCTGCATACCTGTGAGCAGAGCAGCCAAACTGAGGCAATATTAACCTACAAATCTTACTCAAGGAGTATAAGATGTAACTGAAAAACATTTTTAAAAGTGACCCTTAGGTAGAACTTTTCCAACTATAGCTAGTGACATACATGGTGAATTCTTTTTTGAGCACAGGAAAAAAATTAATGGATTAAAAAAAATCCTCATCATTGTCAATCTAGAGCTTGAGTTTTCTTAATTTTATTGTTAAAAGCAGGAGAGAATGGCATGACCATAATTCTCTATAAAGCAATATGTGCCCAACAGACAGAAGAGAGTGATAGTAGGATATACTGACCCCAAATGACCATTCTGAGTTCTAGTAAGGAATTGAACTTTGATATCTCAGTACAGGCGTAATCTTGCACCCGGTAAGTGGTCACTCTAAGAACTATAGCACCCTCTGGAGTTTGTGCTGCATTTAATGTGCTCCATTGTATACTTTATCTTCATTTTTCCTATAGTGGAGAAGAACACGAAATTATGGCTCTACAGGCAGCTTAGCTGCTTCTTATTACTAACAAAAGAGTCAATCATATAGTGTGGCTCTGAAGTGAAGGCTGCTAGAATTGCAGATATTAGGCCCCTTAATACCTGTCACAGTCTTCCATTGCTCTCGTTTCTCTCCAGCTGTGTTCTTTATATCTTTTCCTCCAATTAAGAGAACAAGTCTCTGTGAATGGAATTTAATCATTCTGTGGTTACTAGGTAACCTGTTGCCATAGCTTAAGAAGAGCATTTTATCTCTTCTCCACTGCCAATCAGTTGCCACAATACATTGGGGCAATGCTTGGCCGAAAGGCATGATAATCTCCGCCTAATGTATTCCCTGTTTACAAGTGGCTTGTTTACAAGTGGCTTCACCGTTAAAAACAAAGCAAAGCAAAGGACATAACCAAGTTGTCAGTCTATCCTGGTCATATTTGTTTCACTTAAAAAGTAGGGTTCGGAGTTTTAACAATTAATGGATTTTGGAAAGTTGCAGTGAAGCTCTTAGAAGTGTGTCTGTGATTCACAAACTACCACACACGAATCAATTAAAACAACAACTAGGTTTTGTTAAGCCACCGATGAAAACCATACTTTATTTGTGCCCTATCTAGTTTTCCTTAGGGATTCAACCTCCTCTCCTGTCATACTTTGTCTTTTAGGGTATCTGCCTGAAATATACTCCCCAAACACTTTAAATTATTAGGCTGAATGACCCAAAATTGCCCTTTTATAAATCAAAAGTGGTCAAATACAGACAATGCTTTCTTTTCTTTTTAGTTTTATGGCTCTATTAACACAAATATGATATGCACATGAACTGTCTATTCATTTTCTTCACTGCACAGCCTGGCTTCAGGATGGGTGCCTCTGACGGCCAGCGGCACTGCTCTTTCCGCAGCGGCTTTGCGGTTCTTGGAGGAGACGTTGGGAGCAATCTCTGCCCAGTAAGATTTGTTGCACACACAGCACTTCAAGCTCCTTGACCTTGTGGACTAGGAACTTCCGGAAGCCACTGGGCAGCATGTGCTTTGTTTTCCTGTTGCTCCTGTAACCGGTGTTGGGCATCGAGATCTGGCCCTTGAATCTTCTGCCCACCCTATCGTCAATGCCTCTGGGTCTCTGCCAGTTGTGCTTAATTTTGACATACTGGTTTGACTGGTGCCAGATGAACTTCTCAGCCATCTTTTTTTTTTTTTTTTCTTTTTGAGAGAGGGAGAGAGAGTGAAAGAGAGAAAGAGAGAATGCAAGTGGAGAAAGGGCAGAGAGAGAGAGAGAGAGAGAGAGAATCCCAAGCAGGCTCCGTACTGTCAGTGCAGAGCCCAATGTGGGGCTCGAACCCACGAACCACGAGATCATGACCTGAGCCAAACTCTGGCACTTAACTGACTGAACCACCCAGGTGCCCCTCTTGGTTCTCCCTCTCTCCATCTCTCTCTCTCTTTTTTAAAGTTATTTATTTATTTTGAGAGAGGCAGAGACAGCGTGAGTGGGGGAGGGGCAGAGAGAGAGGGAGAGAGAGAATCCCAAACAGGCCAGCACTGTCAGAGGGGAGCCTGATGCGGGGGCTCAAACTTACAAAACTGTGAGATCATGACCTGAGCCAAGATCAAGATTTGGACGCTTAACCAACAGAGCCACCCAGGGGCCCCTTGGTTCTCTTTTTAATGATCTTGGATGTCATCAGAGGTCTGAGGGCAGCCATTCAGGAGTCGTTTCCCACAGTGAGGACACAGTCTAGAAATTTTGGTTGTGCTCCAGGCACAGAAAAACTTCCTCTGTGTCATTTATAACATGTGGAGTGGATGTTTATATATGATAAACAGACAAATAAGAGACTGAGTGATTCTCTGAGCCTTCTTAATTTCCTTTTTAAATGAGCCTCACAGGGAACAAATATTTCTTCTTGGACCTCAGAAAATTTGGGGGCTAGAAGGATGCCAGTGATTCCTAAACCAAAATATCCATCTTGTAGAAAAAACTACTGGAGCACAGAGAAGATAAATAATTAGCCTATACAACTCAGCTTTCTGACTCTTGATTTAATGCTCATTCCACTAAATCAAGAAATAGGCAGCTAGACAATTATTTCAGTGGCATTTCATTATGCCTGTTTGCACTTCTATGCACGTGTTACCTAAAATAATGGAAAAATCTTTTTCATGTGCAATCATGGATGTATAAAATGGGAAGGGTAAATGAGACTTTGCTTCAGTCCTTTCTCTTAGGCAGACCTGTATCTAAGCTGTCTAAGATAAGTGTATGTATATTTTAAAGTCATATCTTTTTCTAAAAGGCTAACATATATTATTCTTCCAAAATGAAATAGAGCTCAGTTGAGCCCAGTTTTTCTCCTACCCCGAAGATGATTACTTTGCCGTAATCCAGAAAGACTGTCATTGACATTGAGTTTAGGAACATTTTATTTATTTTTTGTTTTGTTTTATTTTATTTTACTTTACTTTATTTTATTTTATTTTATTTTATTTTATTTTATTTTATTTTATTTTATGTTTATTTATTTATTTTGAGAGAGAGAGCACGCAAGCAGGGGAGGGACAGAGAGAGAGAATCCCAAGCAGGCTCCTGTGCTGTCAGCACAGAGTCCCACACGGGGCTCGATCTCGCAAACCATGAGATCATGACCCGAGTTGAAATCAAGAGTTGGATGCTTAACTGGCTCAGCCCCCTGGTGCCCCAGGAAACTATATTAGAGAATTATTTCTGAGAAGGGGCAGCTTCTCTTTTTCAAGGGTGAAGAAAAGAACAACACTAATAACTTCCTGTAAACTAAAAACTGTCACCTGTTATTTCAGTCCTTAATTTATTAATGAGTTATTCCAACTCATTAATGAGCACCTACTATGCGCAAGACCCACGACTCTTCAGCTCACATTTTCCTTTCGGATTCTACAACACACAACCATATTCTCTCTAGTTCATTTACAGTGATCCTGGAAGCTGGGCATTTATAGAGATATTGTAAAGTGGCAGGTAACATAGAATAAGTGTTGGAATCCACTTGCTTGTGAATCCTGGCTTTGCTGTTTCCTAGCTATGTGACCTTGACCAAAGACTCTAT
Organism: Panthera pardus; assembly: GCF_024362965.1. NCBI lineage: Eukaryota > Metazoa > Chordata > Mammalia > Carnivora > Felidae > Panthera > Panthera pardus. The sequence continues at coordinate 123,839,617 of NW_026526810.1, read as the reverse complement.
TTCTTCATGTGTAAGCTAGCAGAGCATAATAATAGTGTCTACTTTATGTGATTGTTGTGAGTATGATCAGAGGTAATATGAATAAATAGCTTACCAAAGTGCCTGCCTGGCTGCCATAGTTTGGGTTTCCCAGAAGCTGACCCTGGAACAAGGATTCAAGTACAAGTCATTTATTTAGGAGGTCATCCCAGTAAACACCAATAAGGGGGACATAAGTGAGACAGAGAAGGGAAGGAAGCTGTAAAGGGTTCTATCTAGTGCATAACTGGAGCTCAGTCCCTCCAGAGAACTCTGGGAAACAGAACACCACAGAGTTATCCTACCCAAGGGTGGGGAGCTGGGCTGTTTATCCACCACCCTGCTGTCAGACCATGTTTAAGGGCTGCTGGAGGCGGGGTGAGGGGTAATTCCTGAAGGGCAGGTAAAGTGGGCTTCCGTGTTCAGAGAAAGCTCTAGGCAATAAGGTGCAGGCACTCACTGTTGCAGTTGGGATTGGCGAGCAAGGAAGTGGCATTGACAGGGTCCACTTTCCTGGTGACTAGCCATTCAACATACATTTACTCCTTGTATTTTTAAACATCATTACCATTAAGTACGCTTTTGGGTTCTTTTCAAATTGCATACGACTGGCACAGAGAAGGCGTTTGTTGTGAACACCTGTTATTTTTGTCTGCCCAGCATCCTTTCTCTTTTCTTCCTTCAGGAAATACATCCCTTGTCCTTTGGGTGATAGTCTCCATTTTTCCTCCTTCTCAGTCCCCTCTTCTCCTGCCCCTCCTTTATCACAGGAAAGGGGAGTGTGACTCTGGCCTGGCCAGAATGTGTCCAGCCAGCTGGCTATGGGGATTGATTCAAAGATGGGCACAGAAACCTAGTCAGCATCCGGTCCTATCAGCATCCTCTCTGGGACCTAGCTTCTACAGCTATTAGCACTGACTCTTTCTGCTGGGTTTGCTGAGCTGGGAGATAGAGGCCTATGCTGCTGACCGCTCTCTTACTCTCTGTGGAAAGCACAGGTACAACAGATAAGGGGAAACAGAGAGAGAGGAGGAGGGGGGGGGAGAGAGAAGAGGGAGGAGGACAGAAGGAAACATCCTGAAGACATTATTTGAGCTCCCCCAATACAGCTCTGGTGGAAGCATTTGAACCTGACCTCCCAGTTCTAGGAGCCAATAAATTCTTCACTCTCACATGCAAGGGAAGAATCCTAATGGACACATTTATAGCATTTCATGCTCTACAATTCTAGGACATCTTTTAACACCTCCTCTTCCAATGTAAATTCCTAAGTAGTTATAAAAGCTGCTAGCAAGATGGTGGAGGCAGGTATGAACTGGCGGTATCTTTATATTCTGGAATAGCCTTCCTCTCCTTTGAGGTTCTGGCGCTTCATACTTTATTTCTCAGTCACAGCATTGAATAACTTTGGATTACCCCATGAGAAAGTTATCCCCTTTGCCATTCTTTCACTCCTAATTACATCAAGGAGAAAGTCTCAGTGTGATCCTACTATGGCTTTAACACCTGTCATCTTAGCTAATCTTCCATTTTTAACAAAGGCTGAAGTTCAGTTTCAGGCCATAGTATTTGAGGCATCCTTCTTTGTCTTTGTGGTACTTCCTTATGGCATTTACTACTATTCTTCCAATTATAACTGAGGTATAGTTTTTCTTTTAAAAATGTTTAATGTAAAAAGTGAGTAAACTCAAAGGAAAACTACAAAGGAAACAATAGTGTTTACTGGTGTAACAATGTGGCAAAAGACACGTAGGTGACATGTAAAAGACTGGAATTTGGAAATCACCTGCTTAGTATAATGGTATCCGTGCTTCCTCAGAGTAAAAAAAAAAAAAAGAGATAGGTAGACAAGGTGCCACTCACATTTCACATTTTCCACCCTGCGCTGTCTCCTTAATTCATTCCCTTCTGCCTGGATCACAGGGGCAAGTGAGCAGATGTACAGGCTAACATAGACATGTATATAACAGGGAGTGGAATCAGAATTCCCCTTTCTGTAGGCACCTGTGAATCCACCAATGAATGATCCTCTTGGCATCTTCCTCCCTTGGTTTCCAAGAAAGGATGCAACATTCTTCCTGATGACAGAGAAGAGAGGCAGGAAATGGCTTCTTATAAGAAGCGGTGATGATTCCACCAAATGGTGATGACTTCTTTCTTTTTTTTTTTTCCAATCATCATCACATTTTCTTTTGGGTGGATGTAGTTCACTGAATAATGGCCATCCAAAGAGATCAGGTCCTAATCCCTGGATTCTATAAATGTTATTTTATAAGGAAAAGGGGTATCTGCAGAGGTGGCTAAATGAAGGATCTTGAGATGAGATGGTGATCGTGGATGATGTAAGTGGGTCCTAAATACAATCACAAGTGTCCTTGTAAGAGGGAAGTGGAGGAAGATCCCACAGATGGAAGAGAAGACAATGTGAAGATAGAGGCAGAGATCGGAGCATGTGGTCCACAAGGCAAGAGATCGTCAGCACCACCAGAAGCCAGAAGAAGCAAGGAATGGATTGTCCCCTAGAACCTCCAGAGGGAGTGAGACCCTGCTGCCATCTTGATTTTGGCCCAGTGATACTGATTTCAGACTCCGGCCTCCAGAGCTGTCAGAGAATAAACTTTCATTGTTTTAGACTACCCAGAATTTGTTACAGCAGACCTGGGAAACTAATACAGCGGAATGAAATGTTGTCTCTCAATGACTGTCTCCAAGACAAGCATTTCTCAGAAATAACAATGCAAGTACCCATCTCTTTTTGTTCTGATTTTTTATCTTGATTACAATTCAGGGAGCCCAGGGGAAAAAATCCATCCCACTGAACACTTAATACCATCCTGTTCCAAAAAGGAACATCACCAGGACATCTGGGTGGCTCAGTTGGTTAAGTGTCTGCCTCTCGATTTAGGCTTAGTTGACAATCTCTCATTTGTGAGATTGAGCCCTGCATTGGGCTCTGTCTGTGCTGGGCATGGAGCCTGATTCATATTCTCTCTTTCTCTCCCCTGCTCCTCCCCAGTTCACAAGCGTGTGCATGTGCTCTCTCTCTCTAAAAAAGCAAATAAATAAAAATAAATAAGGAACATCACCATTAACTCCTAGCATGGTCATAAAAAAAAAAAAATCTTGCTTTCCAGACAATTGAGAATGTTGTTTTTCATTTATATATAACAAACAAAAGATTCTCTCACAAGTTATACTGAAGGCTACTACTTGGTCCCAATATCTATTTTCCCTTAAATAATAATTGCACTCCCAGGTTTTGGTTGGGCCATATGGAATCAAAACGTTTCTCATCTTCCCTCGCAAGAAGGATTTCCGTGTAACAAAATTCTTGTTAATGTGTACAAATAGAATGCTATGCTCCATTGACTTTTCCAAGTGGCAGTAAAGTTACTTTTAGGAGGATCCATTTACATAGCTTAGTTTGGAGACTATAAAAATCCTAACTATGATTGGTTAGGATTATGTATAACAGTGAATAATAGAAAACACAAAAGTTTAGTATTCTCTTTTGTGAATATCTGACTCCAGGATTAGTGTCTACGGGGTCTATTCCAGGATTGGTACGAATCCCCACAGTGTCAGACACTCGTGCTCCATCTCGCCTGTCACCATACTGAGCATTGCCTCATTCCCAGGACCACGTCATAGTCTGAGATGGCTGTTCCAGGTCCTGCCATTACATTTACATTCTAGTGATGAAAGGAGGAAAGGGAAAAAGAAGGGCACGCTCCCTCCTTTATGGGCACATCCCTAATGTTGCATACATTTTACAAGAGCATGGAAGCATTGTAGAATGAAGACTTTATGAGATCAGAACCTTTGGGCTGTGTGGTCTTGGCTAGTTGTGTGGCCTTGAACAAAGCACATCTCTGAGCCTAGATTTCCTAATATTTTATGTATGTATGTATGTATGTATGTATGTTTATTTTTGAGAAAGAGAGACAGAGCACGAGAGGGGGAGAGGCAGAGAGAGAGAGGGAGACGCAGAATCCGAAGCCAGGCTCCAGGCTCAGAGCTGTCAGCCCAGAGCCCACGTGGGGCTGAACTCATGGACTATGAGATCATGACCTGAGTCGAAGTTGAATGCTTAACTGACTGAGCCACCCAGGCAGCCCTCAGCTTCCTAACATTTAAAATAAGAGAGCCAAAATGCAATAAATGTTGTTTCTAGTACTTTTTCTATGAAAAACTGGGTATTTTAAAGATAGGCTTTTCCTAGTGTTCTAACAAAGGCTAAACCTCTAAACTTTGGGATTATTGTAGGACTTCTGCTATGAAGCTGCTTATGGAAATGGCAGATCTAGTGTCAGTGATTTCACCGATATTTTGTTCTTAGAAAATTATTCATGGTCTTAAATCACATTCAGACTCTCGGATTGTTGACATTACCATCTATAAAAATTGAAGAGTTTCAGGGTGAGGAAGTAAATTACTCTGCTTGGTGCTTCCCTGATGGATTGGACTGAGACATGTTATATCAAACCTATAAGAAATTGATTTCTTTTACCCATTTCCATTAAACATGTTTTTACACATTCCGTATCCCATAGTTCAATGTCTTCCAATGGTTACAGTCTAAACTAGAAATCACAAAAGCCTTCAGGGGGTGGGCAGGTGACATAGATGTATGAGGACAATAGGTGCTTAGTCACTGGTACTGCTACCAGATATAACCACTGCTCAGGTACTTTGCCTTTTCAATGACAGACATAAGCCTTTTCATTCCCAGGCTGTACATCACATGTAAGCACTAAGTGATAACCCATGATCTTTAGGGATTAGTGACCCAATCTGGTGGCTTATTAAGAATCTCCTAGGAAGCTTTGAAAAATATTCTTTGCACTCCCCCAACCTCCAACCTCACCCCAGATTCTGATGAAATTTATTTTCGGTTAAACTTGGGCATTGGTATTGTTTTCCACATCGCCTCTGGTGCTTCTCAGGTGCAGCAGGGTTGAAAAGCACTGGCGATATACTGTTAGAAGCTTATACTACAAGTAAAGTGGGATAATACATTTGCAGGTAGACTCTCATTAAAAAGAGATGCATCCAGGGGTACCTGGGTGGCTCAGATGGTTAAGCATCCAATTTCGGCTCAGGTCACCATCTTGCTGCTCGTGGGTTCGAGCCCCGCATCAGGCTCTGTGCTGACAGCTCAGAGCCTGGAGCCTGCTTCGGATTCTGTGTCTCCTTCTCTCTCTCTGCCACTCTGCCACTTGCTCTCTCTCTCTCTCTCTCAAATAAATAAACACTAAAAATATTTAAAAGACCCAATTTTTTGCTTTCTTTCTTTCTTTCTTTCTTTCTTTCTTTCTTTCTTTCTGTTTATTTATTTTGAGAGACAGAGAAAAAGAGGGAGAGAGAGAGAGCCCAGGAGAGGGGCAGAGAGAGAGGGAGAGAGAGAGAATCCCAAGCAGGCTCTGTGCTGTCAGTACAGAGCCCCACTCGGGGCTCGATCTCCATGACCCAAGCCAAAATCAAGAGTTGGATGCCTAACCAAGTGAGCTACCCAGGCACTCCTATGCTTCTTTTCTGATCTCAACAAGCTGATCCTGAAATTTATACGGGGAAGGGAATGAGCTGGAATAGTTAAAACGGTTTTGTAAAATGAAAACAAAGTTGGGAGGTCTCATGTTACCTTATTTCATGACTTACTATAAGGCCACAGTAGTCAAGACAAAATGGTGTTGGTGAAAGTTTAGAACACAGATAAATGCAACAGGAGAGAGTCCAGAAATAGACTCATCCAAACACAATCACTGCCTTTTTTTGTAAAGTTGCAAAGGCAATTCAATGTAGAAAGAATTGCCCCTTCAACAAATGGTGCTGGAACAACTGAATGTCCATCTGTAAAAAAAACTGAACTAGACATTTATCTCATACCTTTTACAAAAATTAATTCAAAATGAATTCTAGACTTAAGTGTAAAACTCAAAGCTAGAAAACTTCTAGGAGAAAACTTGCCTGATTTGACAAAGCATGACACCAAGAGCCTGGCCCATAAAAGAAAAAATTTTGATGAATTCCAATTTGTTAAAATTAAAAATACTTGGTCTGTAAAAGACACTTTTAGGACAATGAAAAGATAAGCCATAGACTTGGAAAAAATATTTTCAAATCACATATCTGATAATGTTCTTAGCTATGGAATATATAAAGAACTCCTAAAACTAAGTAATAAGAAAACAAACAACCTGATTTTTCTAGATGGGCAAAAGTTCTGACTATACACCTTACCAAAGAATACGTAAGGATGACTCACTTCTATTTGAATGGGGAAAATAGTAATTTTACTCTGAGGAAATCTTTTGGATACCCCTTCACCAAGTGATCACCAGTAGTAAGTCATGTTAATACCATGTACCTCCTGAAATAATGCAATTCATGCTATATTTTTCCTTGAATCTATAACTTTGGTCCAATCAGGAGAAAACATAGACAAACTAAAATTGAGAGAGACATTCTAGAAAGATATATTACAACTACTCTTCCAAAGTGGTGAGGTCATAAACTGCAAGGAAAACAAGGTAAATGTGTTGGACTCAAGGTAACTAAGGAGACATGATAACTAAATGGAAGGATCTACATGTGGCTCCTGGGATTGGATCCTGGAACAGAGAAAGGACATTAGTGAAAAAAAACAGAGAAATTCTAATACAGTCTGCCATTTAGCTATTCTGTACCGATGTTAATTTCTTAGTTTTGATAATTAAATGATAGCCATGCAAATCGTTGACGTTGAGGGGAAGTTGGGGAAAGGGTAGATGGGAATTCTTGCAACTCTTCTCTAAGTTGAAGATTATTTCCAAATAAAAAATGAAAAAAAAAAAACACTTTACTCAGGTTAGTAGGTTTTATCCCAGTTCAAAGATGAAAATACTGAGGCACAAAGTGATTAAGTGACTTTCCATAATTTTAATGAGTGTCATATCTAGTGTTTCAACTCTGGTCTGTCTAACTGTAAAGCATGTCTTTTTTCATTACCCAACTATCTTTTAAATCATGTTTCCCCAATTTTCAAGCTTATAGGACTATCTTTTTTGCTTTTAATTCCAAAGTAGAGGTGAATCTTTGTATTCCCAGCACCTAACAAGATGATTTCTTTAGGGAATGTGTCCAATAAACATTTGTTGGTTGGGATAGCATTTCTCTTCTCAAAAGTGTGAGTTATCAGGGCACCTGGGTGGCTTAATTGGTGAAGCATCCAGCTCTTGATTTCAGCTCAGGTTATGATCTCAGGGTTGAGAGAACAAGCCCCGTGTCAGGCTCTGTGCTGGGCATAGGGCCTGCTTAAGATTCTCTCTATCCTTCTCCCTCTGCCCCTTCCCCACCGTGGCACATACTTTTGCTCTCTCCAAAAAAAAAAAAAGAATGTAAGTTCTTCACTATCTTCATAGAGACTTTTCCAAAGTCACATCAACATGCTTGTGTGTAATGACCCAATGTGTTTTCCTTCATCTTTTCCCAGCAAGCAGGTGGGGAGGCTAAAGGAAAGGTGATCAGAAAGGCAGTCAGAGCTAACACATTCAGAGTGAGCCTCATCCATTCTTTCCCTGGGCTCTTGCATACTCTATATAAGTCACAGTATGCTAATTGCTATAACAAACCTCCCCCACCTCCTGCCCACATTTCAGCAGCCTGATACTATAGATGTTTATATTTTCTTTTCATAAATTCCAGTCCATGAGAGTATTGGTATTGCTAAGCTTAGCTTCACATAATCATTCAAGGATCTGGCTATGGAGGCTCCATCATTCTTTAAACATGGCTGCATGGGTACTTGGGCATGGATATCCAGCTGGCAGATGAGGGAAGAAAGAGGAGAATTACCATGGAAATTTTAATGCACCAGGTGCAGAGGTGGCCCACATCACCTCTGCTTACATTCCACTAGCTCTACTCTCAAGGGAGGCTGAGAAGTAGAGTCTAGCCTTGTGCATGAGAAGAAGAGGCTATGGGTTTGGTTGTACACATGCCTGTCAATGCCCGAACATGAAGTCATTTGTATGGACGGGCTGGACTCAGCACTCAGAATCCCAGCAGCAACTACTAAAAGCAGACTCCAACCAATCCCTCCACCTCAGCATTGGTTGGAGAAAATCTCCCACTTCTTTGTTCTCTGTTGTGTCCTCTTCTCCTGTGCCTTGTGCACGAGCAGTTCCTGACAACAAATGCACGGGAACAAGTGGACATAAAAGAGAACAAAGCTGCCCTTGTTCCTCTAAACCCCAGCTGTCAGGGCACATCTCTAATACTTCAAGTACTGATTCCAAGTGTTTCTTGGAAGTGATCTCTTTAAATCAAACCAAGCCAGAATGCACTTAACATTCATCATCTCCTGCTTTTATGTAGCTCGATAGTGTGAGGTCTGTGGCATCTTGTCAGGCCCTTTGTTGTTGAGCAAGAACACATTTGTTTGAAAACAAAAAAAAAGATGGCACATCAGAAAGAAGAGCCTGATTCTACTGCAGCAAATACAATAGGCCCACTCTTCTTCCTGAGAATGGGCTGCCATTGTAGGCCCAAGTGTTCTCGCCCATGGCCATTGTCTCTCCTACAGAGAGGCTAGTCTTACAGTGAGCTAGGCCCCAATGGAGGGCTTGTCATATCTAAGAGCCTGGAAAAATTATAGGCATTGATCAAAATAAACATTTTCTTGCTGTATCTGAGGGAGACAATTCCTTTTTCAGGGAACTGGATCTTTATCCACCCATTAAGTAGATGATTTGGATAACTTACTTTATCTCTCTTTCTCAATCCCTTCACCTATAAAGTGATATATGAATATTACCATATAAGGCCATTGTACAGAACAACTTAGATGATCTTTATAAAACACTTACAAAAGTGTCTGGCACTTTATGAACACTCAGTAATTATGAACAGTTTTTATTATTACTGCTGTTGTTTTGTTAGTAGTGGCATTGGAGATATTTTAAAAATACAGAGGCAAGAAGGGTAATTAGAACACTACTTTAGTAATCTAATAATGAAGTAATAAAATTAGATGTAAAGTTTCAGTGGTGACATAAGATAGTAAAGATGTATTGTTTGAATATAAAAAAAAATATTTTCTTAACTTGCCCAAAGCACCTGAAATACTTAGTCATTACGAGCATGTAGTCTAGCTTCATGTATCAGATGAGGTTTGTATAAATTTTACAATGTAAATGTACACATCTTTCCAGCTGTTATTTTTGAGAATATTTCATCTACAGAAACTGTTGAATTACAGCTTGTCATATATTGACACAAAGCAAATTGAAGACCTATGTGAAATATATAATGCACATTATATGATTTCTTTGCAAGAGTGGTTACATGGAGTCTAGATCCTAGACCATTGTGAATGCACATGAACACCAACATTTGTACCTGTCGACCCCAAGTGCTGGCCCTTTGACCACAACCAATCAGAATTTAGTGACTTTTGAGTCCTGAGCTTTTGCCCACACCATATGCTAGCTCTCAGAACTCAATAACTAATTGGGTTCTACTAAGCTAGAATAGTAGTAGTTGAGAAGCACCATTTTAAACCAACATTGAACTGGGGCACCTGGGTGGCTCAGTTGGTTAAGCATCTGATTCCTGATTCCGGCTAAGATCATGATCTCATGTTCATGGAATTGAGCCCAATATGGGCTCTGTGCTGACAGCGTTGAGCCTGCTTGGGATTCTCTCTCTCTCCCCCTCTTTCTCTGCCCCTCCCCTGCTCTCTCCCTCTCTATCTGTCTCTCAAAATAAATAAAAAAAACATTAAAAAAACCCCAACAACATTGAACCATAAAAAACTTGAAGTATCCGTGTTTAGTGATTGATAGCAATAATGCTAATGATGATATATTCTTTAAAATATTTTTAATTGTAATATTTGTGTATGTATGTATTAAGTTCTTAGTTTAATTCCAGTTAGTTAACATACAGTGTAATATTAGTTTCAGGTATAAAATATAGTGATTCAACACTTCCATATATCGCCCTGTGTTCATCATAACAAATGAACTCCTTGATCCCCTATCACTTTTTTCATTCATCCTCTCATCCTCCTCCCCTCTGGTCACCATCAATTTGTTCTCTAGAATTAAGATTCTGGTTCTAGGTTTGTGAGTGTATTTCTCTCTCCCTCTTTCTAATCTCTCTCTCCTATTTTTCCCCCCTTCACTCGTTTGTTTTGTTTCTTAAATTTCCCTTATGAGTGAAAGCATATGGTATTTGTCTTTCTCTGACTGACTTCTTTTGCTTAGCATTATACTCTCTGGCTCCACCCATGTCATTGCAAATGGCAAGATTTCATTCTTTTTTATGCCTGCATAATTTTCCATTGTATATATACACCACATCTTCTTTAGCCATTCACCGATCGATGGACACTTGGGTTGCTTCCATATCTTGGCTGTTGTAAATAATGCTGTTATAAGCAACAGGGGTACATGTATCCCTTCGAATTAGTGTTCTTGTATTCTTTGTGTAAATATCCAGTAATATGATTGCTGGATCATAAGGTAGTTCTATTTTTAACTTTTTGAGGAACTTCCAAACAGTTTTCCACGGTGACTGCACCAGTTTGCATTCCCACCAACAGTGCATGAGGGTTCCTTTTTCTCCGCACTCTTGCTAACACCTGTTGTTTCGTGTGTCTTTGATTTTGGCTATTCTGACAGGTATGAGGTGATATCTCATTGCAGTTTTGATTTGTATTTCCCTGATAATGAGCGATGTTGAGCATCTTTTAGTGTGTCTGTTGGCTATCTATCTGTATGTCTTCTTTGGAGAAATGTCTGTTCATGTCTTCTGCCATTTTTAAATTGGATTATTTGGGATTTTGGGGGGGTGTCGGATTTTCTAAGTTCTTTATCTATTTTGGACACTAACCCTTTATCAGATATGTCATTTGCAAATATCTTCCCTGATTCAGTAGGTTGCCTTTTAGTTTTGTTGATTGTTTCTGATAACAATCTTGATGAAGTGTAAAGACACTCTAAAATGTCAAATAGCTAGAGATGAAATGTCGAAGCTGTAAGATACTATAATATTTAAGATTGTATAGAAAGGTTCAAAAGCAGAACTATGAAAGGGAACAATTCATCTCACTTGTGCCCTGGAACTGAGTGTCTTTCTATCCCTGGAGCCCACTCTGTTTCTCTGGGCTCTTGGCTCCAAGCCTGGTCAGGCTGGGTAGAGGGAGGGCCTACCAGGTAGGTGTATGACCAGTCTGAGGCTAATTGCTTTCTAGCTTCCAGGCCACTATAAAATGGTACAAGGAGTAGGACCATCTTGTCCACAATGAGAAGGTTTTACCCCTCCCAGTCAAGTAGTCAGGCAGATAGGGAGGAGCATGGACAGTATTCTTTGAGCATTTACTCTACGGGAAATACCATATTAAGTGCCAAGGGAATGATACAAAGTTGTGGTGGTAGGGGTGGGTGGAGGAAGACAAGGGCCTGACCTTAGAAATCAGATGTGACTTGAATGATTTTTATGTGAGTGTGGTCTCTCTGCAACTCACATCCCTGCCTTAGGGTAACTGTACGTTCCTGAAGGACAGGAATCCCGCTGAATGACAGCATGCTATAGGGGAAAAAAAACTTTGTCAGTTTGACCTGCTCTGATTCTGCTCTTATTTAACCCCTTCTGAGCCCCATATTTTTCCTGTATAAAATGAGCATAAACACGAGTGCCTGGGTGGCTCAGTCGGTTAAGTGTCTGACTTCGGCTCGGGTCATGGTCTCGTGGTTTGTGGGTTCGAGCCCTGCATCGGGCTCTGTGCTGACAGTTCAGAGCCTGGAGCCTGCTTCAGATTCTCTGTCTCCCTCCCTCTCTGCCTCTCCTCTGCTAGCACTGTCTTTCTGTCTCTCAAAAATAAATAAACATTAAAAAAATTTAGAAAAATAAAATGAGTATAAACAGTGATCTAAAAGGGTTGTTTTCATGCACATTAGAGACTCCCAGTTAACCTCTCTTCCCTTTGGATCTTGCTTATAATAGATGCTTGGTAGAGAAATTAATTAGGGACATTTTGTAGAATTATAGAGTTTTTTGTTTTTTTTTTTTTTAGTTTTTATTTAAATTCCAGTTAGTTAACATACAGTGTAATCTTAATTTCAGGTGTACAATTTAGTGATTCAATACTTCCAAATAACACCTAGTGCTTATCACGACAAGTGTCCTCCTTAATCCCCACCATCTATTTAACCCATCCCCACACCCTCCTCCCCTCTGGTAACCATCAGTTTGTTCTTTATAGTTAAGAGTCTGTTTCTTGATTTCTCTGTCTCTTTTTTTCCCATGATTGTTTGTTTTGTTTCTTCAATTCTGCATGTGAGTGAAATCATATAGTATTTGTCTTTCACTGACTGAACTTGTTTCACTTAGCATAATACTCTCTAGCTCTATCCACTTCATTGCAAATGGCAATATCTCATTCTTTTTTATGGCTGAGTAATATTCCATTGTGGATATGTACCATGTCTTCTTTATCCATTCTTTTGTTGATGGACATTTGGGCTCTTTCCATAATTTGGCTATTGTTGATAATGCTGCTATAAACATCAGGGTGCACGTATCCCTTTGAATTCCAAAGAAGACATCCAGATGGCCAACAGACACATGAAAAGATGCTCAACATCACTCATCATCTGGGAAATACAAGTCAAAACAACAGTGAGACATCACTTCACACTTGTCAGAATGGCTAAAATTAACAACACAGGAAACATCAGGTGTTGGTGAGGATGTGGAGAAAGGGGAACCCTCATGCACTGTTGGTGAGAATGCAAACTAGTGTCGCCACTGTGGGGAACAGTATGGAGGTTTTCCAAAAAGTTAAAAATAGAACTGCTCTACGATCTAGCAATTGCACTACTGGAATTATAGAATGTTAAAACTGGAAGAGCCTTTCAAAATCATGTGGCTCAGCTATCTTATTCAATTTAATTATAATTCTCCTTTTCTTAGATTTATGAATTGATGGGAGAAGAGCTGCTCCCATCAAAACATAATGACATCTTTTCTACTAGATAGAAAAAGATAAAAAAGAACGAGATACCAAATATTGGTGAGGGTGTAGAGAAACTTTATGCACATCTTTAACAAGCATGTATATAGATTGGCTCAACTTTTCCAGGGTGCTCAACTTTTCTGGATGATAGGACCCACAAACTTAAATATATATGCTGTTTGGTGTAGCAATCTCACATCTAGGAATTTATCCTGTGGAAGTAATTGACCAATTAAACAAAGATATGTTCGTAAAAGAATCTTCACTGTAGTGTTGTTCGTAATAGTGAGATGCTAGAAACACTCTTAATATTCCTAAATAGGGGCTTAGTTAAAAAAATGATGATACACCTATTTGATAGAGTGTATCACAATTCTATATTAATTTGTATGGAAAGATTTTCGCAACGAAGTGAATAGGAAAAGCAGGTCCCAGAGCATCATGCAGGGTAGCACTTCATTTTATGTACATTTATGAAAGTGCACAAAGAGATGGGAAGATGGTCACCATGGTCACGACAGTTGCTTCTGCATCATTTAGGCTAATTTTTACTCTCTTCTTTATAGCGTTCTAAAATGCATGGGTTGTCTACCTGAGCATGTACTGATGTTATTATCAGAAGAAAATCACAAAGCTATTTTCATTTAGAAATAAGGTAGAAAAATAAAGACCTCTCAGGTCTTTCAGGGAAATAAAGACCATATTTCCCATTTAAAAAAATGTTTACTTATTTATTTTTGAGAGAGCAAGTGAGTGCACAAGTGGGGGAGGGACAAAGAGAGGGAGAGAGAGAGAATCCCAAGGAGGATCCACGCTGTCAGTGCAGAGCCTGATGCAGGGCTTGAACACAGGAACGGTGAGATCATGACCTGAGCTGAAATCAAGAGTTAGACACTTAACTGACTGAGACTCCCAGGCGCCCCCTGTATTTCCCATTTTGATAATGGTACTTGGGTGGTGTCACTGTGCAGAATCTATTATTTTGTATTTGTTTGTGTGTTTATTTTAAAGTTTATTTATTTATTTTGAGAGGGAGAGAGAGAGAGAGCAAGCAGGGGAGGGGCAGAGAGAGAGGGGGAGAGAGGGAATCCCAAGCAGGCTCTGAGCTGTCAGTGCAGAGCCCGATGTGGGGCTTGACCTCATGAACTGTGAGATCACAACCTGAGCTGATATCAAGAGTTGGACACTTAATCGACTGAGCCACCCAGGTGCCCCTCTTTTTATCGTTTAATCTGACTGCCAAACCAGTTGTGTTCATGGTCATAACTATAGAAAGCCCATACTCCCATTATTTTCTCATGTTCTCCATATCCCCTTTTGGATGTTTTGGGAGTTACTACAGGTCTCTTTTTGAAATGAGGCAGTGAATATATAAATATGTAAATAAATAATAAAGATTATTCCTGTCTTTAGCTAATTGTAAAGCTCACACCATCATAAACCATTTCTTCCCTAAATAAAAGCAAATGGTTAGCCATTCTATAGTGTAAAGCTGTCCTTAAATGACAACCAAACAAAACAGATTTCCTGTCTTGTGATAAAAGAATGTTAAGGACTACCGGGCAAGATGTAGGACGCGTACTGAGTACTGGTTGCCATGGTTTTGGCTGAGGATGGGCTATTTAAGCTTATCCTTAATTTGGATAGGCATGAGTCTCAGCTTTGCAGGGTTAAAAATGGTGCAGAAGGCATGGCTGTTTTTAGACTGAATGAGAGTTTGGCTATAGTAACAGCTAAAAATAGAAGGCCCTCTCTTTAATTAACCCTTTACCTACCAAATTGGATAAAAAAAAATTGCAGTATATTCTCTTTAGAAAATACAGCTGGAATGACAGAGAAAGCTGTTATCTAATTATATAGCATTTTTGAACAAACATCCTGACATTAAAGAAAAAACACTCTGCTGTATATAAATATGTATATGTATATGTATATGTATATGTATATGTATATGTATATGTATATGAAAAAGGCCTGTTTCAAGCTTTAAAAATCAGCTAGTCAGTTCCCATGGCAGCTTTACTCTGTCGAAGGATTCCAGATCATAACCAATGTAACATTTTTAGCAGCTAATTTCTTCTTCCATTTGCAAATAGCACTTGGGAGTAAACAGACAGTGGACTTTTAGCCTTGGTTCTGCTGCCCATATTATTTCGTGTGACATGCTGTGCATTATTTAAAAAATGCAGATGGCCTCTGTATCAAGGACTTTGACACTGAAAATAGAAGAATCTATAAAAGCTAGATAAATAAGCATATGCTAGTTTCCACTCGGGATTTCCAACCCCTCTTTTTGGAAACTGTGGAAACTCTTTGCTGGGCACATCGTGGTTTGGAAAGTCCATTCAAACCGGAATCAGAAAACAAAAAGTCCAGGTCTAGTCCTGCCCCTGATTGCATCTGAGATCTTGGGCAAGTCATTTAATCTGCTTGGGTCTCACTTTTCTTTTCTTTTTCTTAATGTTTATTTATTTTTAAGAGAGGGAGAGAAAAAGAGAGGGAGAGAGAGGGAATGAGTGGGGGAGGGGCACAGAGAAAGGGAGACACAGAATCTGAAGCAGGCTCCAGGCTCCAAGCTGTCAGTACAGAGCCCGACGCAGGGCTTGAACTCAGAACTGCAAGATCATGACCTGAGCCGAAGTGGGACGCTTAACCAACTGAGCCACCCAGGTGGCCCTCTCACTTTTCTTTTTATAAACTCTTCAGTTTGAAGATGAGTTGTCCACTTCAACATGTTTTATTATTTCTTAGGGCGCCTGAGTGGCTTAGCTGGTTAAGTGCCGACTCTTCTTTTTCCGCTCAGGTTGTGATCTTGCGTTTTGTGGGTTCAAGCCCCGCATCAGGCTCCATGCTGATAGCAAGAAGTCTGCTTGGGATTCTGTCTGTCTCTTCCTCTCTCTCTCTGCCCCTCCCCTGCTCATGCTCTCTCTCTCTCAAAATAGGTAAATAAACAAAATTTTTGAAAAAATTTTTATTATTTCTTGTTTTTAAATAGTTGAATGATTTCTTCACATAAAACTCATGTGGAAGCCCATTATGGAAACAGAAAGTGAGCTGGTCTGCTTGCTAAAGTTGGCCCAGGGACATCTGGGTGGCTCAGTCGGTTAAGCATCTGACTTCAGCTCAGGTCACGATCTCATGGTTTGTGAGTTTGAGCCCCACATCAGGCTCTGTGCTGACAGCTCAGAGTCTGCTTGGGATTCTCTGTCTCCCTCTCTCTCTCTCTCTGCCCCTCCCCTGTTTACGCTGTGTCTCTCGGTCTCAAAAATAAATAAACAATAAAAAATAAATAAATAAGGTTGGCCCAGGTTTGGGGAGAGTCCTGAGTATTTCTCTCTGGGTCTTTATCCAACCAATTCCTGGGCACCTTTGACATATTGAGTAGGATGCCCCAGGGCTCCTCAATGGCACGACTTGAGGACCATCGGGTTAGGTAAAATTTCATGTTTCATTCAGCTTTAGAAGTTAGTCTGTAGTGCTGAGAAATCTCAAAAAAATAATGCCCTAATAATTTTTTAGAAGGTTGGAGTCCCCATATTATACCAACAAAAATAAAGGATAGCAACTTCCAAAAGATAGTAATTAGTATTTTCAACATTATGGGTTAGAAAAACTGTTGTCTTGGGGGTGCCTGGCTGGCCTAGCGGGTAGAACATGTGACTCTTGATCTCAGGGTCATAAGCTGAAGCCCCACCTTGGGCATGGAGCTTAAGGAAAAAAGAAACAAAACCTGTTTTCTTGATTTTCCTAACACATGACATCAAGGGATACTGATGTGAGTCTTCTTCACTGCCTATTTGTTATGAGACCTCACAATAAAATGATTTACTTCTTGATGCATCCCCTTTGCTATTTTGTCTGTTTACAAATGTCTCCCCATTAACTCGTTATTTTGTGATGAACATTTTTTTTTTTTTTTTGGTATTCTTTTTGGATTTTCTTATGGCGTGAGATAGGCCACGAGCTCCATTATTCTGAATAACAGAATGCTGCTTATAAGGATCTCTTGTTTATTGTGAGTGTTAATAATCCAGCCTCCCCCTGTATTTACACAGAACTGTTCTGCTTTTATTTACAGAGGAAGTTGCAACAGGGAGAAGAGCTCTGGTTGGATCAATGACTTGTGGGCTCACAGGGAGAAAGCTGGAGAAACAGATTCTGTTTATTTTTTTTTAATTTTTTTTAAAAATTTTTAATGTTTATTTATTTTTTGAGAGAGACAGAGACAGAGCAGGAGCAGGGGAGGGGCACAGAGAGGGGGAGACAGAATCCGAAACAGGCTCCAGGCTCTGAGCTGTCAGCACAGAGCCTGACGCGGGGCTCGAACTCACAAACCGTGAGATCATGACCTGAGCCGAAGTCGGACGCCCAACCGACTGAGCCACCCAGGCGCCCCAACAGATTCTGTTTAAAACCCGACCATTCATTATTCTGTGTGTTTTGGGCACGGGGCTACTGACGGGAAGTAGCAATAGAACGAAGAAGAAAGCACATCTTCTCAGATTTTCTTCATTATTTCCAACAAGACTCAACAGGATCAACAACGAAGGCTCTCTCTGATTCTTGCCTCAATTTCATGTCTCTGAGAGCTGTGATCTGCGTAGGAATGAAGTGTGGTTGTCATCTGCAGCTGGAATCGTGAGCGCTTCTGGGTGCTGTGTTCCAGAGATAAACTAAAGCTGAGCAAAAATACTATGACTTAATACTATGATCCTTATGGAACAAAATATTGTGTACATCCCCAGATGATTAAAACTAACATTTATACTGTGCTTTCCAAGCCACTACAGTGGTTATAAATAGTTTCTCTACAAACTATTTATAGAGAAATCACATCAACCACCCACCACTTGTTAAAATGGAGCAAGTATTTTCACACAAAGGCAACTTTACAAAACAGCAGGGGAATTGGTAATGGAAGGAACAGATAGGCTGGAAATGACAGGCGGGAGACTTAACTGATTTCTTCCTTTTCTATTTTTAACCTTTAATGTGTAATATATATTCAGAGAAATGCACATAAGTGTCAGCCAGCTGAGGTTTCACTAACTTAACATACTTGCGTAGCTGGCAGCAGATCAGGAAGTGGAGTATTACAAACCCCCCGAGTCTTCAGGTCACTGTCCTTCCAAGGTTACCTGGCGTCTTGTCTGCTAACTGCACAGATTAGTTTAGTTTGTTCTTAGCTTTTATAGAAATCGAATGCTACTGCATGTTTTTTGTGGCTGGTTTCTTAGATTTAATTTTATGTTTGTGAGACTCATCCATGCTGTTTGTTCATTCTGCTACACAGTGTCAAGATGTGCAACCATAACACAATTTATTGATCCATTCCAGTGTTGATGGGCCTTTTGGTAGTCTTTGCTTTTTGACCACTACAAATTGTGCTTCTCATGAACATCCTTGATCATATCTTTTGGGCATATGTTTAGGAGTGAAATTGCTGTCATAGAATAAGCACATTTCCATGTTAATAGGTTCTGCCAGATAGTTTTCCAAATGGTTGTGCTAATTTACACTCTCAACAGTAGTGGAGGAGAATCCTGGTTGCTGTATATACTTTCCAACATTTGTTATTTTCTAGTGGGTGAGTAATGCTATCACTTTATGCTTTCAATTTGCTTTTCCTTGATGACAAAGTTGAGCACCTTTTTATATGTGTGTCGGTTATTTCTTTTTGAAAGTGATCTCTACTCCCATCACGGGGCTTGAACCCACAACCCCAAGACCAAGGGTCACATGCTCCACCAACTGAGTCAGCCAGGCGCCCCATATGTGTATTGGTTATTTAGAGAGCTTCTTTTGTGAAATGTGCCTATTCAGGGTTTTTGCCCAATTTTCTGTTGGTTGTTTATCTTTTTCTAGATGTTCTATATATATACTGGATAATGTCTTCATTTTCTTATGTACAATGTGATTTTTAAGTGTTTAGGTTTATGGTAGGTATGTTCTTCATGTTTTCACTACTCTGTTTATGCAGAATATGCATCAATATGCATCTTAGATCCCTGTATATTCAGGCCTGAAAAACTTCTAACAGCACTTAGGTGAAAAAAGTAACCTTATTCCAAAGTTGAAAGTATTGCATGCAGTCAGCTACCATAAAATGCATCATTATTATTTAATGACATTTTACATTCATGATCAATTTTTTTATTTTTAGCTTTTTCATATTGCTTGATTCGTTGCTTAAAATGAATATGAAGATAAGAAAGACAACCCTCCCTCCTCAAATGTGAGGGGATAATGATCTTGCTTTGAATTTGTTAAAACAGACCATGATATCTTATTTGGGGAAGTTATCTATGGTGAAGTTCATAAAAATATTAAAAATTCTGGTCTGGGTTTCAGTTTTGCAACCTACTAGTGTTTCTTACATGAGTCAAAATAACCTTGAAATCATCATTTATTTGGAAGGACGTTTGCCATTTTTGTCTGTCCAGGATCCTTTTGGCGACAGTGCCCAGTATCTTTTTGGAGAGCCGCCTTGATCACAGTTGGTCTGCATGTGTTGAACCCACTACCAGCTTCAGCAGAGGGCAGGTACCACTGACTCAGACCTGATCAGATGAGCACCACATTCCTCAGGGCATAGCCATTGGTTCAAGAATGACTGTGTGATCCATCCGTATCAATGACATATAATGAGATCAGTTCTGAGACTACACAGGGAAAGGAAGCCTCTTCCATGCTGGACTTGACTTCAGGAGGATGTGAAGTAGAGCTGCTGTGACCTTCTTACAACCTTGAGAAGACACTCTGTTGAAAACAGAGCCAGACCAGAAGAAGCAAAGTTAAGAGATAGAGAGAAATGGAATTGAAATAACATTTTGAGCTCCTGGATCAAGCCATGACTGAAGCTAGTAGTATCTGGACTTTTCAGTAACATGAGCCAGTAAATTCCTTGTCTGCTTAAGATGGGTTGGATTATTTTTTTCTGATGCTTGAGACCCATAGAGCCTTCACTAGTGCAAATATCTGGCCTAGATGGGGTTTCCAACCTTACATGAACTATAGAAAAGTAAGGTAAGTATAGGGTTTTAAGCAAAGCCTCTTCTCTGAAAGGAAAGTACTGTTTCTTTCTTTTAAAAAAATTTTTTTAATGTTTATTTATTTTGGAGAGACAGAGAGAGAGAGAGAGAGAGAGACAGAGTGTGAGTGGGGGAGGGGCAGAGAGACAAGGTGACAGAATCTGAAGCAGCTCCAGGCTCTGAGCTGTGAATACAGAGCCCAACACGGGGCTCGGACTCACAGACTGCGAGATTATGACCTGAGCCAAGGTCAAATGCTTAGCCGACTGAGCCACTCAGGTGCCCCAGGAAAGTACTGTTTCAAATAGTAGTTTTAAAATTTAAGTACCAGGATTTTAAGTTTCTCATAGGGCTTGTGTATAGAATTAGAAGTTTAGGGATGCCTGGGTGGCTCAGTTGGTTCAGCGTCCGACTTCAGCTCAGGTCATGATTTCACAGTTCATGAGTTCCAGCCCCGTGTCAGGCTTTGTGCTGACAGCTCAGAGCCTAGAGCCTGCTTTGGATTCTGTGTCTCCCTCTCTTTCTCTGCCCCTCCCTCTGTGATGCTCTGTCTCTCTCTCAAGAATAAACATCAAAAAAATAAATAAAAAGAAGTTTATTGTAATGTAATGTTTGGTTAGGTTTTATTTGGTAGAGGGAGATGAGAGAGGAGAAATGTGTGTCTTATCTATGGTCGTAAACAATCACTGTATTCATGAAAGTGGTTCCCAGACACCTGTCCTTGAACCTGTTCTATCAGAATTCCTTCAGGAGTTTGTTACAAATACACATTTTGGTGTTCCGCCCCTGGGGGTCTGGATCACTAAATGTGGGATGGTGCCTAGAATCTGCATTAGGATTTTTTTTAATGTTTATTTTTAAGGGGGGGGGTGCAGAGAGAGAGAGGGAGACACAGAATCCGAAGCAGGCTCCAGGCTCTGAGCTGTCAGCACAGAGCCTGACATGGCACTCCAACTCACAAACTATGAGATTATGACCTGAGCCGAAGTCGGACACTTACCCAACTGAGCCACCAGGCACCCCTAGAATCTGCATTTTTAAACAAATTCCAAGATTGGGGGACCAGTGCTTTATTACAGGATTTCCCTCGCTAATCCCTGGCTGCTGATGTCCAATCTTCTTCCAAGAATTCTGAACCAAGCAAGGGAAGAAACTGAGCAGGAGAGGCAACCTAAGAGACGGGAGAGAGAGACACAGACAGGCTGTTAGAGAAACATGCCTGCTGAAAGATTGAAGGTTGCCGGGGTGGTGTGGGAGGAGGGAAGAGAGAATTTATATTAACATTGTTCTTTAAAATCAGAGTTTTGTATAAATAAAAATAAGTTGGTTTGGAAATGTGAAGGTGCATGCATATTCCTTTTCCCTCCATGGATGCTTTACTTATGTGGAAGAGAATGAAGAGAAGGTAGTCCTCGCTCTTCTGTGACATTGTTGAGTCAAAACATGTCATTGTATTTCACACACGTTGGTCTTTGTTTGGAGCCACAAAGAAGACAACAACTCCACTTTCTAACTGGCCATTGATACGATAGATAAGAAAACAGTGATTATTAGTTTTCTCCAGGAATCTTCTAGTTCCTTCAAGTCTATTACCATACAAGCCATAAATACTAAATATAATATAATAAATAATATAAATATAAAGGTTTACTTCAGGGACACATGTTGATTTCAGATGCAGTTTTATATGTGAAAAGACGCTAGGCTCAGTTCTTAAGTGATAGGACAGGTGCTCAATAAATGATTGTTAAAATCATTTACTTTATAAATCTGGCGTGAGGAAGAAGAGCTAACCCTTCTCTTACAACCCCAGGAGCATTACATTACACTATCATCACTTATATGTTAGAAGGGAGGGGAACATAATTTGAAATATGTTTTATCTGAATCCATGTCATAAAGATCTGTGAATCTGGGACCTCAGATCTCCATATTATACTGTATTTAACATTGAAAACGTATTTTTTAAATTAAAATAAAATTAAGTACAAATAAAGCTGGGTAGAACAAACTGTGGGAACTGCCTTTCCAGTCTTGCTGTTTCATATTCTACCTTAGAATGTGAACAAAACAGGTTCTTTTCAGTGTCAAAATAGAAAAGTGTTTTTCTCCTAATCAAGCTCAAGCCCTTTGATTTAACAATTGGCTTGAATGCCTTTGTTGGGTGTGCACATTGCCATTTACTGACCTTCTCGATCAAATCAGAAGTGTTAATACATAACTGCGAAATATGTAAATTTTACTTCCTTATCTGTCAACTCAGTGTATTTACTGTTTTGATTACTGTGGCTGCTGTCCCTCTGGCAAATAGCTCTCTTAGTTACCTTACAGTGGAAAAAGCATGGATTTGGAATCTCACTTGGATCCTGCCACTAGTCAGGTGAGTTACATTAGCAAATTGCCAGGCCACTCTGGCCTTCTGTCTCCTCCTCTATCATCAGAGGGGCTGAAACCAGTGGTGTATACATAGACATAAGAGTGAATGGGTCTAGGACTCACTTATAGACATTGGCTCCCAGGAGACACAGCCAAGTAAATAGTATACTTGTATCTTCTGACCAGAACCCCAAAAATAAGAAATAAAAAAACTAAAGGAAAATTTATTATTTCCTAATGACACAAGACAAAACAAAACAAACTCCACAGGTCATCTTTGAAGAACGCTAGGGAACCAGCTTCTTGGTACATAAAGAGAAAGGATTGAGCATCTACCCTGTCTCTCCTGTATTATCGATAATCAAAGGTGATCAAATAGTTTATGAGGGAAAGTTCTTTATACAGTAGTTCCAGCTAATAAATGCAAACATAGTGGTAGAATTAGAATAGCAACATTTTAGGGGCGCCTGGGTGGCTCAGTCGGTTAAGCGACCGACTTCGGCTCAGGTCATGATCTCGCGGTCCGTGAGTTCGAGCCCCACGTCGGGCTCTGTGCTGACAGCTCAGAGCCTGGAGCCTGTTTCAGATTCTGTGTCTCCCTCTCTCTGACCCTCCCCTGTTCATGCTCTGTCTCTCCCTGTCTCAAAAATAAATAAAACGTTAAAAAAAAAATTAAAAAAAAAAAAAAAAAAGAATAGCAACATTTTGCAACTGCCGATGATGATTCTAGGCATTGATCATGAATGCGCATAGAACAGCTAGGGGGCAGGCTAACAGGAAAATTGATAATGGGTAGATCAGGTCAATAACTCCTGAAAGCATTGGTCGATCTTAGTGTCACACAAAAAGATATCCAGGCATTAATGTGATACAATGCTGTCCCAAACCCCACCTAGAAAGTGTTCTTCCCAAAACTACTGAAGCTGAATCTACTTGAGTTCTAATCTCTATTTTACAGGAAACACGGAAGATAGGAGCATATTGAAGACACCCAGGGATGGATTAAAATCCAAGAAATTCTACCAGGCAAATGATCTGAGCTGGTTTCTTCAATAAATAAACTAAAAAGAAAAAGAAAAGAAGGAGAGGGAACTCATAGATTACGAGAACTAAGATAAGTATGAACCAAATACAGAATGCACATTTTGTTTGCATCTTGTTTCAAACAACCAACTGAAAAAAGAAACTGTGTATGAGACCACTGGGGCATTTTTTTTTTTCTTAATTTTAGAGAGAGAGCACGTGTGAGGGGGGAGAGAGGCAGAGGGAGAGAGAGGGAGACTCTT
Source organism: Panthera pardus (assembly GCF_024362965.1). Lineage (NCBI taxonomy): Eukaryota > Metazoa > Chordata > Mammalia > Carnivora > Felidae > Panthera > Panthera pardus. The sequence goes on along the minus strand of NW_026526810.1, from coordinate 123,815,906 downwards.
AAGCAGGTTCCATGCTCAGCATGGAAACTGACACAGGGTTCCATTCCACGATCTTGGGATCATGACCTAAGCCAAAATAATAGTCAGATGCTCAACCACCTGAGCCACCCAAGCGCCCCAGACAGTTGGGGGAAATTTGAATACTGACTAGATATTCGATACTATTAAGGATATTTTGTTAACTTTTAGGTAACATATGGCATTTTGTGATGCTAATAAAAAAGTCATCTTTTGAAGTATTTTTGATGGAAAATATGATGATTAGGATTTGCTTCAAAATGATCCAGTGCCAGGGTGATGGATGGAAGCAGAGATGAAACCACTTTGGCTGTGTATTGGCGATTCTTGAAACTGGGTTTGGGAAACAATGAAGGTTCGTTATATTATTCTCTCTGCTTTTGGGTGTGTTTGAAGATTTCCTTCATTTAACTGTCCTGACTAAACTGGACACCTACTATTTGTACAGGATTTTGGATCTATATTTTTTCAGTTTCTTGTGGCTGCCATAACACATTAACACAAGCTGGGTGGGTTAAAACAACAGAAAGGCATGCTCTCACAGTGCTGGAGTTTAGAAGTCTGAAATCCAGCAGGGTTGTGTTCCCTCCAAGGGCTTTAGGGGAGAACTCATTTCTTGCCTCTTCCAGCTTCTGGGAGCTGCTGGCATTGCTTGCCTTGTAGTTGCGTCACTCTGGTCCCTGCCTCCATGGTTACATCGTCTTCTCTTCTGTTTGTAATCTCCCTCTGTCTCACTCTTTTTTATTTTTTATTTTTTTTTAATGCTTATTTATTTCTGAGAGACAAAGCATGAGCAGGGGAGGGGCAGAGAGAGGGAGACACGGAAACTGAAGCAGGCTCCAGGCTCGGAGTGGTCAGCACAGAGCTCGACAGGGACTCAAACTCACTGACCTCGAGATGGTGACCTGAGCCAAAGTCAGACGCTCAAATGACTGAGCCACCCAGGCCCAGGCACCCCTCCCTCTGTCTCACTCTTATAAGGACATGTGTCATTAGATTTAGGGCCCATTCAAAGAATCTTGGGTGATTAATTAGTTAATTAATAATTAATTAATTATTAAAGTTTTTATTTAAATTACATACAGTGTAATATTAGTTTAATGTGTACAGTTATAGTGATTCAACACTTCTACACAACACCCGGTGCTCATCACAAGAATTGCCCTTCATAATCCCCATCACCTAACCCACCCATCCCCCACCCTCTTCCCTCTGGTGACCATCAGTTTGTTCTTTAAAGTTAAGAGTCTGTTTCTTGGTTTGCCTCTCTCTCTTTTTCTCTCCCTATGATCATTTGTTTTGTTTCTTAAATTTCACATATGGGTGAAATCATATGGTATTTAATTACATCTGCAAACACCCTTTTCCCAAGTAAGGTAATATTCACAATTTCCTAGGATTTGGATGTGGACATATTTTTGGGGGGGTCACCATTCAACCCACCACAATGACAAACTTCAATAAGAAGATTTGAAAACTAATAACCAAAATGAGTGTTTCAGTCTTTCTAAATTTGATATTAAAGAATAACTGTCAGGGGACCACTGGCTGGCTCAATCAATAGAGCATGTGAGTCTTGATTGTGAGGTTGTAAATTTGAGCCCCACATTGGGTGTAGAGATTACTTAAAAAACACACACAAAAAAACCCCAACTATCAGAGTTATCCTTAATTCCAAATAAGTGAAATATCCTTGATGTCTTTCTTTCTACTTTACCACGTAGGCAAGTCTTATGGTTTTTACTTCCAAAATTTAAATAAAACCTATTTTTCCCCATTGACACTTTCAGTGACTTACTCTTATTTATCATATTCTACAGTGGTCTTTTTACTGATCTTCCTGGCTCCCAACCTTGTCTCACTTCATCCCATTCTCTAATTGGAAACCAGTGTAATTAAAAATAAAACAAACTCCACAGATCTAATCATTGCTCCTTCCTTGCTCATTACCTGAAATGGTGGTCCGTGCTTCCAGAATAAAATCCAAACTCTTTACCATAGCTTCAAAGCTGGGAGTAATTCAGACCCTAACTCTTTGTCTACACATGTCTGGGGCCATTCTCATTCTTCTCACAACTGTCCACCCCTCTGGCTTCTCTTCAACATGCTCAACCCAATTCCACCCAATGTAATCCCTAAAAAAGAGAAACTAGGAAGTCTTTACCTAGAATTCTATTGATAATTGGATAAATTGTTTTAAAAAACAGAAATAGTAATTTATGTTGAATACAAATACATTAGAAAACATGTAAACAAAATGTAAATGCTCTCCTCCCATCCCCCCCACCATCCTATCCTCTAAGATCATGACCTTTTGGGTTACATTCTTTCAGAACATATGTTTAAATATCATAAATACATTATTATATAACTTGGTAACCTGCTTTTTTCTACCTAACAATGAATTAAGAATCTGTTTTCATGTTATTACATATATAGCTTTATCATTATTTAGGCTTTTGATCCATATTTCCAAATCACCCCAACCAAAGACTTGTACCAACTTGCATTCCTACCAGCAGTGCATATATGTGCTCACTTCCCTACATCTCTGGAAATTTTTGTAATCTGTGTCAATCTGAGAGATGAAAAACAGCACCCTATTGTTGTTTCAATTTGCATTTCTTGGATGGTGGTGAAGTTGAATTTTTTTGTTTCTGATATTGCTCACCTGTAGATATTCATGATTGTGTAATTAAAAGTGTTTGCTTGGGGCACCTGGGTGGCTCAGTTGGTTAGTTGTCTGATTCTTTATTTTGGCTCAAGTCATGATATCGCGACCCTGCTCAGGATTCTCTTTCTGCCCCTCTATCATTCATGTACATGATCTCTCTCTCTCTCTCTCTCTTTCTCTCTCTCTCAAATAAATTTTAAAAGAAGTGTTGCTTTACATATTATTTTATTTTTACCTTTTATATTTTAGAGAGCACGATTGGGGGAGGGGTGCAGAGGGAGAGAGAGAGAGAGAGAGAGGGAAAAAGAGAAAATCTTAAGCAGGCTCCAGGCTCAGCTTAGAGCCCAACTTGGATCTAAGCCCAACTTAGATCCCGTGACCCTGGGATCATGACCTGAGCGAAATCAAGAGTTGGACTTCCAACTGACTGAGCCACTCAGGTGCCCTAATGTTTGGTTACACTTTAAAATTAAATAGCAAACTATCTACGGAAGAGTCATGTAAGCCACTCAGCAGCACTGCTTTGTAGAGACCCCACCACCATGCCCTGGTGCCTTAAAACTGTTCATGTTTGTGTATTCAAGGGTATAGTCTGGGCTTTATTGTTTTCATTAGGGAATTCTTTATTTTCTTCTTGTAAGATGTGAGTTATAGAAAATCACTCACAAGTGCAGATGCATGAGGCACATGTACCCCAATGTCTATAGCAGAACTTTCAACAATAGTCAAATTATGGAAAGAGCCTAAATGTCCATCAACTGATGGATAAAGAAGTTGTGGTTTATATATACAATGGAATACTACTTGGCAACGAGAAAGAATTAAATCTGGCCATTTGCAGCAATGTGGATGGAACTGGAAGGTATTATGCTAAGTGAAATAAGTCACTCATAGAAAGACAGATACCATATGTTTTCATTCATAGGTAGATCTTGAGAAACTTAACAGAAGACCATGATGGAGAGGAAGGGAGGAAAAAAGTTACAGAGAGGGAGGGAGGCAAACCATAAGAGACTCTTGGATACTGAGAACAAACTGAGGGTTGATGGGTGTGGGGGAGAGGGAAAAGTGGGTGATGGACATTGAGGAGGGCACTTGTTGGGATGAGCACTGGGTGTTGTATGGAAACCAATCTGTCAATAAATTATATTAAAAAAAGAAAATCACTCATGATATTCATGGTACCATGTCTGATATGATGCTGTAGATTTTCAAATGTACTGCTAGCTTACTTATGCTGTGATACAGCAGAATTACAGAAGGAATTACAACAGAAATACATTTAACTGTCCAAGGTCCTGAAATCTCACATACTTTTATTCTACAATCATGTGTATTATTTTGAACTCTGAGTGACTTTCTATCATTTCATACTTCTTATGTCCTCTTTCATGTATGTTTTTCTAAGGTTATACATTTGAGTGTGGATCAGTTGACTAAATAGAACAATTTTACATGTCATAGAGTGCCATAGTTTTAAGAGCTACTTAAAAAAAATCCAAAACAGATAAATGTGCTTACAATTGTGATTGGAGACCAAGTGTCTTCAAACATAAGTGGGGGCACCTGGGGGGCTCAGTCAATTGAGTGTCCAACTTTGGCTCAGGTCATGATCTCACGGTTCATGAGTTTGAACCCTGCTCTGTGCTGACACTCGGAACCTGGAGCCTGCCTCGGATTCTGTGTCTCCCTCTCTCTCTGTCCTCCTCCTGCTCATGCTCTGCCTATCTCTGTCTCTCAAAAGTAAATAAACATTAAAAAAATTTAAAAAAACATGAGTGAGCATGATCCAAGCCACAGCTGAACAGAGACCTAATTACGAATGGAAATTTTAAAGAAAGAGGTGAGCAGACCTCTTTAAGATCCGCATCAGGGATATAAATAAATTATATGATCAACTCAAAAATCAGGAGTGCTATACTTAAAATTAAAAAAGAACCTGTAAGGCAAAAGGGACATGTGGAAATAATGTTTTGCTTTAATGGAAAATATGGAGAGCCAAGGAACAGGATGTGCCATTTCATGAAAAGGAATAGTGACATTGGAAAGACACACAGTTTGTACTATTTTTGAAAAATCTAGTCCTTACCAAAAACAAAGGTCAGCTGTGATCAGATATGTGGCTCATACACCATCTGTGATGGGAGGAGGAAAGTCAAACTAGACCAAGGAAGGAAGTGTCAGCATTTATTGAATGAATGAGCACTCTATGTAGTTTTATAAAAATAGGCCCAGTGCAAAGAGAAAAATAAATTAGAAAAGATAGTTCCTTTCTCTCTGAAAGAGATAGGGCAGACACAGAAAGAGAGGACTCAGAATCCCAGAGTTTAACCCTTTCTTTGAACAACAGCTCAGAAAGGCTAAGTGACTTGCTCAAGATCACACAGCTTATTAACAGCAAGACTGGGGCTAGGAATTGGTAGTTCTAGTCTCTATCATGGTGGTCTTTCCAGTTGGATGGCTGTCCTATATGCAAAAAGTGTAACATTCATGTGAATAAGCATGCACCAGAGTTAGATGCAAAAAGAGACAACAAAATGGAAAGATGATAGAATTAATGGCATGAGAAGGAATTTTGCAGTGTGAATCAGGGGAGATGTGTCAGGTTTGATAAAAGTTTTAAGGAGGGCAATGAAGAAGACAGAGGTGGTGGTAGGTACAAAGTTACTGAGGGGAGCCCCATTAGCCATATTCAAGCATATGAGTCCAATCAGAGAAAGGGTTGGAAGAATGTGTTCAGCAAATAAAGGACAAGAGTGTCATAAGTGCTCAGATAACCAGGCTGCATCTGAAACAAGGAGTTTCAGATAACTAAAATTTCTGGTTACGCACCTTTGCTTTTTTTCCCCCATAAGCCACACTGTCCACTATGGTTGAAAATGTTTATCAAACATGGTATTCCATTTTCTGAAGGCTTGAGGCCTATCAGGATATTTCTGTTCCAGTTCTGACTCTGTCACAGACCAGCTGTTTGGCCTTGGGAAAGTCACCTTACCTCTTAGAACTCCATTGCTGAATCTGTAAAGCTACGGGCTCCATGCCAGACTTTGAATTTTTTAAAAATATTTATTTATTTTGAGAGAGAGAGAGAGAGAGAGAGAGAGAGAGAATCTGAAGCAGGCTCCAGTCTCTGAGCTGTCAGCACAGAGACCAACATGGGGCTCGAACTCACGAACTGTGAGATCATGACCTGAGCCTAAGTGGGAGGCTTAACCGACTGAGCCACCCAGGTGCCCCTCCAGTGACGGACTTTGCGTGAAAGAACCACTTGGGGCTCTTGTTAAAGGAGTAAATCCCCAACCATCTTCGGTCCATTGAAACAGGATCTCCAGAAGAAGCATTTGGACCATGTAATCTTTTTTTTTGTTACCAGGAAAGTTTGGAAAGCTCTCATACATGATGTCTGACGTTCGTTCTACTAATGATTACATTCTATGATTCAGCTTTCTCACTGGAATAAGCTCAGAATTTCTTCTTTTTTTTAATTTTTTTTTTTAACGTTTATTTATTTTTGAGACAGAGAGAGACACAGCATGAACGGGGGAGGGGCAGAGAGAGAGGGAGACACAGAATCGGAAGCAGGCTCCAGGCTCTGAGCCATCAGCCCAGAGCCCGATGTGGGGCTCGAACACGCGGACCGCGAGATTGTAACCTGAAGCTCAGAATTTCTAAAGCAATTGCATCTTTGTTCGACGGACTGGGGATCACTGCCAGTATAAACATTGTAAGAATCTGTAGCTTTGCATGGAGAAAAGGAAGAAAAATGGACAAATGCTCTAGTTTCCAGTTATCTCCTTTTGAATATAAAATTTAATAAACGAGCTCTCTGATGTCAGCTTTAAAAATTCTATCTGCCAGAAAAGACACTCTATCTTCAATGTGCCTGCATTACAAATAAAAGTCTCAGCATCAAAGACAGAAAATAGTAGGTGATGCTATCTCCTAGGGATAAAGTAGAAGAGAGCAAAAAATCTCTGTAAATTTCACATCCTCTCAGTAGTTTTTCTATTTTTTAACATCTATTTTATTTTTAGTTTTCTAAAAGTAGGCTCCATGCCCAGTGTGGGGCTTGAACTCCTAACCCTGAGACTGAGAGCCGTGTGATCTACTGACTGAGCCAGTCAGGTACCCCAGGAGTTTTCCTAATACAATAACAACTTATGCAGCTGGTCAGAGGTAGAAGGTGATATTTTATAATTAAACATATTTAACATTAATATTTTAGAATTAAATTTATTATTTCCATCATTCATGGCACAAAAGCAGTGGAGGCATCACTGTAATATGAAGTTCAAGCTTAATGGTATAGATTTCATGAAAGAACATGGCTAGGATGTTGAAGAGCTATGATAGTTTGATCTTCTACTAACTGAGAAAAATAAGGAAAACAAGAAAACCTGAACATGTCCGGAAATGATAAACATAATAATTATATATATTAATAAATGAATAGTTATAAAGTACTTTAAAGTTAATTTGAATTCATGTATGGTATAAAGTACTAAATTTTTTTTTCCCAAAATTGACCTTGAATAATTGGAACCCATCATATACTCCTGCTCAATATATCTATCTACATATCTTATATAAGGGGCCAGAGCATACAGTTATGAAGTTTCTGCATTGCACCAAGCTGAGAGGACGAATGGGGGCTGAGGTCCATTTCAAGTTTTTGACACAGTGCTGTACTTCCTGATATCAGTATGTCCTCCCCCACCTGACTCTGCATTCCCAAGGAGTGTCCTCTGACTTGAACAAAGGCACTGTCTACAAATCAAGGCAGTGCCATGGTGCTTTTTCCACTGGAGGGAGTGCCACTCACTAATAGCCATTTAGGCTAGAAGGAACTTTGTTTATATTATCATACAGGATAGCAGTGACCATCTAGACTGGCAGCAACCTTATGTATATACTAGCAAATATAGTCTTTGACCCTTCCAAGATGTTGCTGAGGGCAGATTTAATTCAGTGAGTTCTGATGAGCCAAGATTTTACTTTGGTCCAATGGATGGTGGGATAGTAATTGATGGTGGTTTTCTAAAAATGTTGGGTTCTTTCTAACTGAAGGTTACAGTCACTTAGAACTTTATGGAATCCAGGGATATGGCTCTTTGGAAACTCTTTTTTGAAGGATAATGCCCCATATTTAGAAAGAAATGAAAAAGAATTACCTTCCATAAAAGATATAATAAGACTCCTAAAAATTACAGTTGTCAGCTTAACTTTGATTCCTGATGAAAAGGGTGGTACAGATCAGTAATTATTTTGCAGGTCTGAGTGGATCAATATTTCAATATATATCAGGAACTTTATATGACTATTTTTAAAACACAGTATCAGAATCTAAATATAAAAGTATTACGTAAACTGGAAGGAGATCCTCTTTCCATAATCAGCATTATTAATCGACCAGCAGACCTAGCAACATAATGTGGTTGTGCAGAAGTGGGTAAGACCTGGAAGGATCAAAGTAATTTCAACAAGGCTGTTTATCTGACTCCTTCAAGATGGCCACCTGTTTGGTATGGTTTGGTGTGACTTCAGGGACAATAACAAAGGTTATCCCACCTCCTTTCCTACACCTTTTCCCCAGTACTTCTTTTATCTGTTTGATGATGCCTGATGGCCTAAGATTCATAGTCACTTTAAGGGGGGGAGAATATAAAGAACCCCAAAACATAGGGCGATGTCAATGCAATGGGAAAAGGACAGAGATGGTTTAGGCTACCATTTTGACTGAAACTGACTACTCCAGAGATCAAGATAACTTTATGTAATTAGCTCTGGGTAACGAATGGTAATTTGATCTAGAGATGAATGGGGGCCTGGTTTGGGTTCTACTGCCATTCCTAACTAGCCATGTTTACTTAGACAAACGGTTGTCCCCTCCGAGTTCCAGTTTCCCCCTTAACAAATATGTAGGTGCCTAATACATGTCAGGTTTTGTTTTAAGTGAAGTCAGGATGATAATAGTAACCATCTCCTAGGATTGTTATGAGAAATAAATGGGGTAATCTTAACAAGTGCTTGCTATGTGCCTGGCAGGGTAAGAACAGTCTGATGGATTACGTACTAAGAATGATCCCGTACATTTGTAAATGTCTGCATAGTTTACAAAGTACTTTCATATCTATTGTCTCCTTAAGCAAACCTAGAGGTAAAACTAGCCAGACGTTTAGTACCCCATTTTGTAGATGAAGAAACTGAGTGAAGCCTCGCAAATTCCCCTGCTTGGTTGTACTTCCTACTGAAGAGGATGGCTGGCTAAAATACGTGTAAGTTGGCCGAATACTTTCTACTTATTACTTATCCTTATTTTATAGATGGGGAAACTCAGTAAGGCTTAGACAGATTTAAAAAATTTTTAAAGAAGTTTATTTATTTTGAGAGAGAGAGAGAGAGGGAAAGCGCGAGTTGGGGAGGGGGGCAGAGAGAGAGAGGGAATTCCAAGCAGGTTCCATACTGTCAGCTTGGAGCCCGACATGGGACTCAAACCCACAAGCCAGGAGATCATGACCTGAGACAAAGTCAGACGCTTAACTGACTGAGCCACTTAGGTGCTCCAAGGCTTAGAGAGATATTGATGCTCTTCTCTGAAATTTGTAGTAAAAAAGATGCTTTTAAGTGGGGTGCCTGGCTGGCTTGTTTGGTGGAGCATGCAACTCTTGATCTCAGCATGGTGAGTTCTAGCCCCAGGTTGGGTGTAGAGATTACTTAAAAATAAAATCTTGCAAGGGGCACCTGGGTGGCTCAGTCGGTTAAGTGTTCGACTTCGGCTCAGGTCATGATCTCACAGTCCATGAGTTCGAGCCCCGTGTCAGGCTCTGTGCTGACAGCTCAGAGCTTGGAGCCTGCTTTGGATTCTGTGTCTCCCTCTCTCTCTGCCCCTCCCCTGCTCATGCTCTGTCTCTCTCTGTCTCAAAAATAAATAAAAACATTTAAAAAATTAAAAAAATAAAATCTTGCAAAAAAACCCCCAAAGATACTATTAAGAAAAGTATGAGTTGGCCAAATTCGTGTATATACTGGTAAAAGGGTAGATGAAGTTACCTAAAGTTACATGAAATTACACGAAGAAGAAGGCATTGGACAATTTCATCTCTAATATATAAAAGTAACCGAAAGGGCATCATTCTCTTTATCTTCATATAAGTATTGAAAAATTTAAAGAAGGCAGAGATTTAGATTGGAAGTAAGAAAAACTTTGACCTTAGCAGAGTTTCTTAAATTTAAAAAAAGCCCATGAATACAGGGTTTGGAATGTCTTTCATTAGATGTATTTACTATTCTTCAATGGTCATATCAATTGGAACCTGATTTAGAAGTAGAAAATTAAACCAGGAAGTATCTTGAAATGACCTCTTCCAAATCTCCTTCTATGATTCAGCAAACACTTAGATGCATTAGTCGTAGGAGAGGGAAGTTCTCACACTACATTTGTTCTAACCATTTTCTTTTTTTTTTAATTAAAAAAATTTTTTGTAAATGTTTATTTTATTTTTGAGAGAGAGGGAGAGACACAGAGTGAGAATGGGGGAGGGGCAGAGAGAGAGGGAGACAGAATCTGAAGCAGGCTCCAGGCTCTGAGCTGTCAGCACAGAGCCTGATGTGGGGCTTGACTCCCTATCTGTGAGATAGTGACCTGAGCCGAAGTTGGACGCTCAACCGAGTGAGCCACCCAAGGCGCCCCTGTTGTAACCATTTTCAGCCAAACAAATATTTGCTATAAAAGAGCAAAAATGAAGTAAATATATTTCAAACCTTCCCATTGGACACTGAGACTATGTCCCACCCCATCCTGAGCCAAACCTTTTCTATCGGTCAGACTTTCCCACGTCTTTCATTGGCTTCCTGAGAGAAGCATCTGTCAATATGTTGGGAAAGTAGGGTCCCTCTAAAAGATTTTCAACTCTTTGTAAGCTGAAAGGCTTTGGCATGAGACTCACCATAAATAAATAGGTTACAGAGAACATGTATGACTGTATGACTTCTATGCGCTTTAACATTTTGGTTCAAGTTAAAATGTTCCTAGAATGATACGAAAATCTGAGCTCCTTTGTTATGGTTGTAACCTTGCTGAATTCTTGTTTTTAAATTTTGTAAAATACCATATGTGCCTGTCTACTTGGTGTACATATGTGAAAGCACTCATTCATTCCTCCCTGAACCATGGCCTTTTGGGGGATGAGAAACAGAGATAAGTTCTTCAACTAAGGCTAGGACTAAGTCTAGGGGAGAAACGTGAGAAAGCAGGGATACCACTGTGTTCTCTCCCATGGATATTGTCATGGACACTGAATTTACAGAAGGTATTGAGTTCTTTTACTGACCTGCCGTGGTCAGTAAGTTGACTTATGTTTAGCTACATCATGACATAAACATTACCAGAAAGCAAATGAATTTGGATTCTTAAAAAAAAAGTCAATGCCATTAAAAAAAAATGAAGGGACTTTTCTGGAATAAAAGACACTAGAAATAACAAACAAATGCAATCTTTGACAGCATCCTGGTTTTTACCAAACACCTATAACTGTTCTGTGTGTTCAGAAATGTTAAGAATAAAAAGTTGAGGGGAAAACCAAAAAATTTCAGCGCCATCTCAGAAAAATTATGTGGGATTATGTTTTGGCGGTAACCCAGAGAGAGGGAATCACCTTAAAACGTGTTTTAAAGAAAGCAGGATTACAGGTGTGTGCATTTTTGGTAAAATGTTGGGCATGGTGCCTTATGGGAACTCAATATTTTCTTAAGGACCAAAATTTAAAATACAGAAACTTACAAGGGAAGAGGAAAGCAGTTCCTAGTTATGAAACATGCTCGTCAGCGTGATGCTTTAAGTACAACTTGTTTGGAGTTCATAATATGCTGTCTTCATTAATCCGCAATCAGAGGTTTGAGTCACCAAAATAAATCTTCAGGGTTTAGCACACAGAGTTTGCTATTGAGCAGTATGACATATGATACCCTCTGCCCTTTAGCTACTGATGTGACTCCAGCTTTTCCAAGCCAAAAGCAGAATCTGAGATTACAGCAACATATATTTAAGGGTGTGTTTTTGCAGATGCTGGTCGGGACATGAAGCCAAATGTAGGCGTGATTAAATGCTTAGAACAAAGTGGAAACTTCACTGGGGGAAACATTTTTGGGAGGAGAGATTCAAGTTAACTTGAACGCATAACCTTGTTAGTTCTACCACAGAGTGGGTATCCACAGGGTGTGTGTGTGTGTGTGTGTGTGTGTGTGTGTGTGTGTGTGTGTGTGTGTGTGTGTTGGGGGGGGTATCCTCACAAAAGGACACGGAAACTTCTCTGCAGTTCTTTGGAGAAGGAGACCTGGAGATGTCTTGCAGGGGGGGTGGGGAAGATCTTGGAAAGTGGGGATTTCTTCTGGACTTCAGGGAGAAATGATGAAACCAAAGGGGAACAATTCAAAGCAGATTAGTGAATTCATTCTGGTATTCGTGAGTTCAAAGTGGAGTCTAATCAGATCTGTCCTCCCGCGTCTGTTTGCCAAGCCGGCACCAGGCAGGATTCCCCAAGCTGCTTCATCACTCCCTGCGATTCTCTGTCCAGGACGTTCTCCGGCCTCACCCCGGAATCTGTGTTCAACTCTTCTCCGGCTGAGCTGTTCTTTGCCATCGCCCCCCCACCCCCCAACCCCGAGAGACCGACTCCCCAACGCGGCAGGCAGCACCCCTCGGCTCTCACACCCATCCCGGACTGCGGCGTGAGGAGGGGGTAGCAAAGCCACCAACTCTCGGAAAACTTCCTCGCGGGAGGTGACTGGGGTTTTCCGGCTTCCCCCAGCCCTCCCGCGCCCGGCCACCAGGCAATCGTTAAAGTGGTGCGACAACTATTGCAGGTTCTGAGCTGCAGAGGCCGGGGCGACCCGCTGCGACGCTTCCCCAGCGGGGATCTGCGCCCTCTGCCACCGAATGCGCCCAGGACGCGGCCGCCGCCGGCCCGGGGCTGCTGGCGGGGCCCGGCCAGTGCGGGCAGACTTTGCGCCACGATGCTTTGTTTTCCTGCCGCAGGAACCCGAGGCGGTCTCTCTCCACCAGACTTAACCCGCCCGCAGCAATAGCCATGGAAGTTGCGGCGGCAGAGAGGGAGAGGGAACCGCTCCGCGCGGCATCTGTTTTGGATGTTTTTTCTCTAGACAGTTCGCTTCTTTCCTCCTTGGGGTAAGTGGAATCTAGTGCGTAATAACCAAGGGGAAGAATCGGCGGCGGTGGAAGGGGGTTGCAGAAACACAAAGGGTTAATGTGCTAAGTTGTTTTTCTTGCGGGGGGGGGGGGGCTCTTCCTTTACACCCTCCATCCCCTACAGCCCTTTCCACATACGCACTTTAGGAGCGGGGCTTGGTGTCAGGCGCATTTGGGGAGGTTGTGCTGGCATTACTTACTTACTTATTTACTTAATTTTTGGTGGACCCCTCCCCCATTTGTGTTGTCCACATACTGAGAAGGGAGAGTGAAAGTGGAGGAAAGAGAAAGCCCCAGAGGTTGGGGGTGGGGTGGGGGGTGGGGGGTCGGTGAATTAGCAGAGAGATCCTAAGGGCCTGTGACTAGGGCAAGTCTTCAACCCACATCAGGCACTTCAGACCCCTGATCCTACTCCTTCTCCCCAGCAGGTCCATCTGAAACCTGCCTAAGCCTCCAAATAATGGTCCTGATGATGCCTTTCTGGGGCAAGGTTCTCCCAGGGCCCCATGAAACTTCTGAGGGAAATCTCCAGTCTGTCTCATCCATAAGACCTGCTCAATATGTGTTTGTTGATTGACTGAATGATGCACCCTAGGGCTACATTTTGCGCCAGGGGAATTTGCTTTGGATATTAAACTAATTCCCTGATGTAGACCTCAGGGCAGCAGGGTAGCCCAATTCATTTTGCAAAGGAGGAAGGGCTGGGGTCCTAGATAATAGAGTATTTAGATCTTCATGACCCGAAGATCCTATCTGACGGCTTCAGGGTCAGATTTATGGGTGCAGGGACCAGATGAGCTCCCTTGGGTTAGAATCTCTGTGTTGTGACCTTGGGTGTGTTCCTTTACCTCTCTGGGCCTTGATCTTCTCATCTGTAAAATGAGGCTGGTTAGAGCTTCTTCAACATGACACAGGGAAGATAAATACAGAGAAGTATGAGGCTGTGAGGGGCCATTTGATACATACATGTCAGTCTTTCTTCCCTATTCTCAGAGGCTTTGGGAGAGAGGGTATCTTTCTCTGGGGGCACCTCTCTCTGACTCAGATGCAGGGAAAAACATTGCATTGCAGTGACTGGGCTCGAGCCCTCCTGCCTGTGAGCAGTTAAGGAGAGAGCAGAGTGAACCTCTGAAGGCTGTTGCAGGAGCTTAGAAGCAGCTCACTTCGGGTTTTGGGACAGAATTTTTCTGGGGTCATGGCTGGAGAAGCAGAAATTCCTTGTTTGTCTGATTTCCGTGTCTCATCCATCCTCCTGCCCTTCTCGTAGAGGGAAACAAAGTGTGGAAATGGACTCCCAGAGAAGGTGGCTGTTAAGTGCCTTGGGAACCTGTGTCTTCCCAAAGGGCTGAGGGGTCAGAGTATCGCCATCAGACCGGGACCAGGTTTGCCTGGATGGGGTCTGCATTGAACTCAGGAGTCCAGTCCCAGCAGCCTGCAGGGTCAGTGACAAAGCACTTACCAGCCCTTCCCACAGATGACAATGGACCTCTGTGGATCTTGCCCTGGGACTCAGAAACCTGGATGTGACTGCGGGGGATGGGAAGGACGCTGCTGAAACAGGGCTCCCAGAGGCCTCAAGGTGCCCTAGAGTGGCAACTGCCAACGTAGGGGTTCAGGACCATAGCAGGCAGTCTTGGGAATGAGCCTGGTAGTCACTTTCTTGTTCATAACTAAGGGCAACGACAAATCTAACCGGACCTCGTGGGCACTAGACAGTAAGACCCACGGAAGCAAGGTCCATACCTGTGCCGGTCTCTGCCACACTGCCAGCACCTGGCACAGTGACGGCACGTGGAAGGGGCTTAAGATACAGGTCGAGTGGACAGTGAATGGACAGGAATTTAAACTACTTTCTGTCCAACACTACTTCATGCAGCTCATGCCTTCATTTAGCGAGTGTTTCTTGAACATCTACTATGTGCAAGTCTCTGTTGCTAGGAGCCGAAATAATTTGTAAGCATCATTCATACTGGTACTTCGAGTGGCCCGTTCGAGAGCATTTCAGCACCACCTGGCTCTTCTGGAGATCGAGGCCTCACGGAAAGCCCCTGTGCGGCTTCAGTGAGAGCTGGGGTAGGGGAGAGGCGCCAGGTTCAGCCTCTTTCCGGGAACATGTGTGGGGTTCCTTTGCACTTGCCCGGGCTGGGCCCCCCCGGGCTCCCGGGGCCGCTAGGTCTTGGCAACTCCAGTTTCCTCTGGGGTCGTGGCGTCTCTCTCCAGCCGCCTCCCCCGCCTCCGAGCAGCGGCCCCAGCCGGGCTGCAGGTAGCTGGGGAAGGGACCGGGCTGCGCCTGGGGAGCGAGCTTCTCCGGGTGGGGAGAGCGCGGCCAACGCGGAGCGGTCCCAGAACAAAAGGCTCATGGCTGGCACCGGCCTCTTTCGAGTGCGCTGGGGACGCGGGTTCGGGGCGCAGGCGGGAGAACCGGGCGCGGGAGGGGACTGGAGTGAAAAAATGAAGTGAGGGGAAAAAAAAAAAAAAGGGTGTGTGTGTGCGCGCCCAGGGTGGCAAGAGGTCACCCCCGAGGCCGAGGTCTGCGGCGGGGCGGCCGAGGCCCTCCCTCCGCCTCCTGCTGCGCCTTCCAGGCAGCCAAGCGTGTCTCCGGCTGCAACTCCACCGAGCGCGCCGCGGCTGCCTCCACGCCTGCCCGCCCGCCGGCCGGCCGAGCCAGTAAGTAGCGGCGCGCCCCGCGCCCGCGCCCGCTCCCCGCCCCGCCGCGGCTTCCGGCCGCCGCGCCGCGCCCGCCGCCGCCGCCCCGCGGGCAAGTCCGCCGCCGGCCGCCGCTCCCGCCCGGGCGCCGGGAGCCCCGCGCGCCGCCGTGGCCCCGCGCCTCCACCCGCCGCGCGCTCTCCCGCCGTGGCGCGGCGTCCGCGGCGCGCTTCGGGGAGGGTCGCCCTCGCCGCGCGCTCCCCGGGTGCCGCGCCACCCCTCCGTCCAATGGCTTTCGGGGGGTGGGGAGTGGGGGGCGTCGCCCGGGGCGGGGGGAGGCTAGGAGCCGCGGCCGGGGTGGGGCGTGTGCGCGGTGCGCGGCCGAGCGAGGCTGACGTGCCCGCCGGAGCGCGCGCCCGGGCGAGTGAGTGTGTGCGGGAGTGTGTGCGCACACGCCTTCGGGGGCTGGAGTGACACTGCAGTGGGTTTCTCCCTCGCGCCGGCCCTCCGGCTGCTCAGCCCCCCCACCTGCCGCCCCCGCGTTTGGGAAGCAGCTTGGCTCTTTTATCTTCCCGAGCCTCCCTCTCCATCCACCCCTCGCCAGTCTTACTTTTCCTTTCACCCAGGGGGCTGCAGCTGGCCACCCTTCCGCCGGTGCCAACACCTAAGCCGTTTCCAGTCTCTCCTTAGCCAGTCTTTTCCACTTATCTTTCTCCGGGGTTCCTCCACGAGCCAGTCCAAGGCTCCCCCATCCTTGGAGATTGTTTTGTTGGACTGCCGTACCGAGGCGTGTAAAGCTTGAGGACTTTATTATTATTTCGATTCTTTTCATCTCCTCCCCTTCTGGGCAACGGAGCCATGAAATTTCCAATCGAGACTCCAAGAAAACAGGTGAACTGGGATCCGAAAGGTTGGTATTTCCTACTTGGGCGGCCCTCGTCCTGCCTCCACCTCCTGCGCGCGCGCGCTTCCGTGAGTGGAAGCACTCTTGCTCCCGGCAGCGTGTGTCCTGAGGCTGGAAAATGCGCCTGGGAACCGCAGCGCGGGTGGGAGGAGGGCGGAGGCAGCGTGGGCTCCAAACCCAGATAGTGCCTGTCATTACCACATAATCATTGTCCCTCCTGGATTGTCTCAAAACCTATTTAAAGATACACCAAGCCGGCTCTTTGGCTTGAATTCACACCAAGTGTCGGTATTTGCTTTTGACTTTGTGTGTGTGTGTGTGTGTGTGTGTGTGTGTGTGTGTGTGTCCTTTGTTTCTGGTGATCTTTGTCTCTCTGGCAGATGGGTGGGGTGCCTCCCCCTGGATCTGGAGCTGCGCAGCCTGCTCAGGGTGTCCTCGGTGGGAAAGGTTTCCTGGCAGCAAGTGAGGCTCGGATCTGCAGCACCGGTCCCTGGAGGTGGCCCTTCTCCTAAGGCACGGGGCATAATGGAGCCCCCAGGGCCTTCCGAGTCTTCTCTCAATCTTATTACCAAACCAGACAGCTAGTTTGGCTCAGACAGGACTAGAAGTGGGAGGGGGAAAGGGTTTGCGAGAAGGGTGGGGCTGGCAAGGGCTGGGGAGGGGGCGCGCAGCGTGTCCGCCTGAGCAGCAGTGTGGTCTACAAGCTCTAATGAATGTTGGACAGCGTTCCCTTGGCGCAAAAGAGAGCGACCAAGACAGATTTGTGTGTGCCTAGCGTCGACCACCGTGTCTGGAATTAGCATACAGATGTTAAGGCCCCTCTTGAATGACTGCCAGGCGAGCAGAACAAGTTGCAACCGAGTGTCCGGTTTTCGCAGGAATGCGTTTTATCATTTCTCCCAGCCTCCTCTGAAGCTGGTTTGGGCTAGGCAACAACTCTGTGTGTGTTGGGTTGAAATTTGTTTATCTGATGTGTGTATGTGTGTTTAATATTTTTTTGGTTTGTTTGTTTGTTTGTTTTGCGAGGGCATTTATTCTTTTCTCCAGACCAGAAAAGCAGAAACCCACTTATTTGTTGAGTAAATGTATTATAAGCTGACTGGCTATTCACGAGTGAAGATGTGTTGCCTGTTTTCAACACTGAAGCTGTTACACCTATACAACCCAAACCCAACCTAGTTTTTGTCTGTTGATCTCTGGAGAGTGTGCCTTGTTTTTTTTTTTTTAATTTTATTTTGGTCCCTGCAAAACATATTTATTGAATGCCCACTACTTACCAAATGCTGTCCCTGGAGATATAGTCAGAATAGTATAGAACAAGTCTTCTTGGACTTTATAGTGAGGGACATAGACCTAAATCAGTCAATGCACAGAAGAGTGCCTAATTATATGTTTATGTACATTCCATGAAGGAGTGCATCAGGGTTTTAAGTGTAGAAGAGATTGACAAGGATCAGGGAAGGTGAGCAGTCAGGGAAGGTAGTCAGACCCTTGTACTGAGACCTGGAAGATATGTAGGGCTTAATTGGCTACCGAGGAGGTGAACTGACACAGAAGAGGAAACAGCAAGTGCAAAGGCCCTGCGGCAGAAGGAACATATGTATCTGAGGAAGTGAAAGGCAGTTTCCACGGCTAGAGTGGAGAGCAAGAGAGCATGTGTTTTGAGGCGTGGCTGGTGGATCCATAGTGTCAGACCCCAACAGCCTCATGTTGTTGTAGGTAGGGTAGGATTGTGGGGTGGGGACAGGAGTGTTGTCTTTATCTTAAGCCCCTGAAAGGTTTCAAGCTGAGAACAGGTATGGTCTGAACTCCGTTTCCAAACAAGCGCTGTGTGGCTCGGGTGAATGTTAGGGACCTGACACCATGGTGACAGGGACCAGGGTAGTGGCTGTGGTAATGGAAAAGTGGATGGGATAGGGAGCTCTGGAAGGCAGAAAGAAAATCAACAGGTTTTGTGTGAATGCAGCGTGGAGGTGGAGTCATTGGAAGAACCGGGAAGACAGCGAGGGCAGGACCAGTCTTGCAGGAAAGCTCGAGCGTTCAGTCTGAAACTTGTTGACTGGGAGATGTCCCTGAGGTGTGTCAGGTGGGCAGCTGTCTAAACAATCACACTGGCATCTTCAGGGAACTCTGGTCGGGATGGAGGGCTGTGAAGTTTGCCTCGGTTTTGAGAATACGTTTCTGGATAATCGTCATTCTCTCTCTCTATATATCAAAGTGATAAACACAGATGAATCCAACATGTTACAGCCTGACAACAATGGAGAAGTGCACAAGTAGCATCTACAGTCACAACGGATGGTGCTAAAAATGAAAAGACTCCAATAAAAAGACCGACATTTAATGAGACATCATTGCATGCAGGTGTTTCATGCACATTATTTCATGCAATTATTCTCATAATACTTCTGCGGTGGTATTGGCCCCACTTGATGGCCATCAGGGTGCCACTGAACTACCTTCCAGTAAGATGCTCTGACTTCATGCACAATCTTCTTGCAGGTGGGCGTGGCAGTAGTCTTTTCTAGCCAGGAGGTGGAGGCAGGAAGAGAGTAAGGGAGTGAGGGTGGTATATCTCACACCTGTATGGAACCATGTGCTCTGCACACATTAAAAAATAGTTTATTATTAACTAATTCATTACAATTTAACTAGAAGAATGTTATTTGCTCTTATTTAAACTTAAGAAGATACTGGCCTAATTTTGCAGGTGGGGGAACTAAAGAACAGAGAGGTTGAGTAACTTACCCAAGATCACACAGCTAGTGTGTGCTGCTGTTGGACTAGAACAGGGGTCCTTTTTTTTTTTTAATTTTTTAATGTTTATTTTTGGGAGAGAGAGAGAGACAGAGCACGAGGAGGGTGGGGCAGAGAGAGAGGGAGACACAGAATCCGAAGCAGCCTCCAGGCTCTGAGCTGTCAGCACAGACCCTGACACGAGGCTGGAACTCACAGACCGTGAGATCATGACCTGAGCTGAAGTCGGACGCTTAACTGACGGAGCCCCCCAGGCGCCCCAAGAACAGGGGTCCTTATACATTCTTTGAGTCTATGTCTTAAGTTGTTCGGACCTCTGGCTCTTGTCTGGTGAGGCTCCCAGAGCTCAGGGGCTGGAGAAGCTCATTGTAAGGAGAAAGAGAAGAAGAAGGAAGAGGAGGGGGAGGGAGAGGAAGAAGAATGCCTTTCCTACTCAGTCCTTTTCCATTAGCCCATCTAGCCAAATAGAATCTCCGCCTCTACCTCTGGTGGGCCAGTCACTGGCCACTGGACAGACTTTGGGTCTGTTCTTTGGAAGTTGGGGCTTACACAGACCAAGTGTGTTTAGCAGGGCAGAGATGCAGGGGGAACCTAGCATTATAACAGAAAAGGAGAGGGACACTTCCACAGACTGTAGGTTTTGAGTATTAACAGATTCGAACCTTCAGGTGGAGGTGCTCACAGATTGTGGAAGGAGGTTGTAATTATGATGTTTTACTTACAGCCCCATTACCTGACAATTTAATAGCACAGAATGAAGGCGGATTGAGAGCAGATTGGTTTTGATTGCCCTTGCGTGAATTAAGCAAAGCACTGTCAAGAGGTTTAGGTGCAAAACGAAGACCTAAATGTAAAATGATTATTCTCCGGTGAGCTGTGGCCTTCCTCCATATTTGTAAAGCTAAGCCTATAACAAATAGTTACTGCTTGTGTAGGACCTCAGAAAAAGTTGACTGGCACCAAGTCTGGCTTTTGTAGAACTTACGTACATTTTATTTATTTATTTTTTATTAATTTTTTTAATGTTTATTTTTGACAGAGAGAGAGAGAGACAGAGCATGAGTGGGGGAAGGGCAGAGAGAGAGAGGGAGACACAGAATCCGAAGCAGGCTCCAGGGTCCGAGCTGTCAGCACAGAGCCCGATTCGGGGCTCGAGCTCTCGCACCGCGAGGTCATGACCTGAGCCGAAGTCAGATGCTCAACCGACTGAGCCACCCAGGTGCCCCAAACTTATGTGCATTTTAAATCACTGGGATCACCTGTTGGTTTTTTGCTGAAAACTGGGATTGGCTTGCTGCTTTTATGTATATTTTTTAATGTTTGTTTATTTTGAGAGAGAGAGAGAGAGAGAGAGCAAGCGGGGGAGGAGCAGAGAGAGAATCCCAGGCAAGCTCCATGCTCAGCATAGAGCCTCGTCTGGATCTCACGACCACGAGAGCATGACCTGAGCCGAAATCAAGAGTCGGACGCTTAACGGACTGAGCCACCCAGGTGCCCCGCTTTTATGTATCTTAAGGGTTTTTAAAAAGCATTAAGATCAGCACACAATATTCCCACACCTCAAGGCAAGCAGGTCAATATGGTGTAAAAAACCCTGGATTTGGAGGCAAAAGAATTAGGTTCTAGAATAAGCTGTAGCAATAATTAGCTGTGTGACTTTGGGCTGCTCATTTCACTTCTTCTCATTGCCCCTCCCATGTGCAAAGGGACCATTGACATGGCCTCTTTGACCCTATCTCTTCAACCCTCTCCTTCGATCTGACCTTGGGGCCATTGGCTTCCTTTTGTTCCTCAAATAGATCAAACTTGGTCCTGTCTCAGGGACTTGCACTTTCCACTGCTTAGAACGCATTTTCGTATGGCTGGCTCCTTTCCACCTTTGAATGTCAGCTCAAAGGTCACCTTCTTAGCAAGGGCTTCCTTGTCCCATCCGAAGACCTCCCCTCTCATTCCCCAGCCTTGTCACTCTCTACTATGTCGCCCGTTCAGTTGTCTTCCCGGCACTGGTCATTGTCCGAAAGCCTCTTACTCATGTGTCTCATTTGATGCCAGCCTCCCTCACTAGTGTATGAACTTCATGAACAGGCAGGAACTTGCCCTGTCTTGTTACTCTCATATCCCCAGTGCCCCAGGAAGAGCCTGGCACCTAGTAGACACTCGGTGACTTTTGCTGAATGAGTGGATGGTTGGGGGGTTGGAGTAGAGAGGATCTCTAAGTCTTCGTGTGTGAAGGAAATTCCAGGACTCCTCTAAGCTACAAGCGGCAAAGTACAAATAAGGAGAAAGGAAGAATATTTCTGTATAACGGGGTATTGGAAAGGACACAGACATTTCCACTTGTTGCAAACTCCCGTCTCTCGAAAAGTCTCCAGCAGACTGTTTCCTCCTGTTCTCCCTCTCATCAGGAGTGAAAAGGCTGAATGGGGGTGCGGTGGGGGCTGGGGCAGGGTGGTGATGTAGCCTGACAAAGATACGGTTGGTATTCAATGAGTAATTCGGCTCAGATTAGCCATTGATAAGTAGCTCTTTTTAGGTATTTAAATCCACTTAAGAAAGAAGCAAAGCTTCAGAGCTGGAGCTGGCTTTTTAAAATTTTTAATTATTTTTATTTTTTTAATGTCTGTTTATTTTTGAGAGAGAGAGCGTGAGAGGGGGAGGGGCAGAGAGAGACAGAGAGAAAATCCCAAGCAGGCTCCATGCTGTCAGCACGGAGCCCAATGCGTGGCTTGATCTCACCAAGCATGAGAACTCATGAACCATGAGCTCATGACCTGAGCCAAAGTCAGACACTGAACCTATTGAGTCATCCAGATGCCCAAGGAGCTGGTTTTAGTTTTTTTTTTTTTTAAAGCTGTGTTTTTAGTGAGTACCTGAATGCAGAATTACAGAGAGGCCTATCTTGTACATGTTTAGCGCTTTTCAGTTTACATAACGCTTCTTACAGGTTATCTCATTTGTTTTAGAAACAACCTTATTTTTGTTGCTATTGGAACCTGAGGTTTGTTGAAGAGGAAATGAGTTATTTAGAGGCCCAAGGCTGCAAACAGGCAGAGCTGGGGGCCAACCCAGTCCTTTCGATCCTTAAAGTCCAGGCCAAGGCCAATTTCCCTCAAGCCTTCCTCCCTTCCAGGGTCTTTGTCCATCCCACACGCTTTCATTGACTCTTACCCGTAAGTGTATTCAGAAGTTTCTCTGAGAGATTTAGAGGAAAAAGGCTCTCAGTCTATCAGTGAGTCAGTAGTCGCTGGCTGTTTTCTGCAGGCCATAAACTGGCTGGCACTCTATCCCAAGAGTTCAGCTGAAGACCCTTGGATTTCACTTCTGCTGTCCTGGCTAAAAAAAAATTCAGTCTCTTATGGCCATCAAGGTCACTTGAGCGCTATCTTTGCTAACGTGTTTCCAGACACACATTTGTATAGCTTAGACTTGCTGGAAAGAAAGCCATCTATTTTTGATTTAGCATCCAACTTTCAGGAGATCAGCGTTCCAAATGGGATTAATAAATGCGCCCAAATCACCGCAATTATCCTAGAAAGTAAAAAGAAAAAATGTTCCAAAGATCGTCTGGGCCAAGATTTGGTTCGGGGTTCTTTTCCAGCAGTGTCTGAGGGAGCTTCACCGTTCTTTTGCCCATCCCAGTGTTCGCTGAGTGGCATTAAGACAAGACAGGTTGATTTTGCTACTTCACCCTGTTTCCAAAAACATCTGTGCTTCGGCTCTGTCTTAGTCTCCTCAGGCTGTCATGACAAAGCACCATAGCTGGGTGGCTCACACAATGGAAATTTGTTTTCTCACAGTTGTGGAGACTGGAAGTGCAAGATCAAGGTGCCAGCAGGATCGATGTCTGATGAGAGCTCTTCCTTCGGGTTGCAGGTGGCCACCTTCTCACTGTGCCCTCACAAGGTAGAGAGACAGCACTCTGGTGGCTTCCCCTTCTAACGAGGACAACAGTGCTATTGAATTAGAGCCCCACTCCCATAACCTCATTTAACCTTAATTACCCCCTTAGGGCCCTATCTCCAATACAGTCATGTTGGTAGTTAAGGTTTCCACATATGAATTTTGCAGGGGACACAGTTCAGTCCATAACAGGCTGTATATTAGCATCATAAGTCAGATGCATTAAAAAAATACAATGTGCATCTTGCCCCAGATTGGGAGACTTCAACCACACCTGCGATATGGTGTGAAGGGTATCTCCTATGGCACAGAACTGGGGGCCCACTGTTGGCAAGAAAAAGGTTATAGAGACAGTGGATTATTTTATTTTATTTTATTTTATTTTATTTTATTTTATTTTATTTTATTTTATTGTGACTTTTAGTCCATAGAGAATTAGAAGAGTTTAATGAAACAGAATGAAGCCATTTTACTGAGAGCCAGTTAGGAGGTTTCAGTTTGGACAGCTTTCTTGGCTGAAGCATAAAGGTGAATTAAAGGGAGAAGCTTCTGCTGTATTCAGATTCTGTTCTAAACGGCACTTACAAGATGAAGCAGACAGAGACAGAGTCAGGGGCTCCGCTCTGCATGGCGTGGTTTTGGAATCTCCCTAAATGTCAGTTACACCCACCCGGCAGATTTTTTTTTTTTTTTTTTTTTTTTTTTACGGTGGTCAGAGGAACCATCCTCATCCACCTTTGGGCTCTGGTCCTCGTGGTATTGTCAGTGGACACTTAACTGTTTATCTAAGTTAGGCTCATTACTGTTACCCAGCATGGAGAAACAAAACCTCATATTTTACTTTCAAGAACATTTATTTGTGGTTTGTAGACAGAGTCTGAGATGTTTTTTTCTCTCCTCAGAAGTGTCTGGGACTGAGTACTGTGAATTGAAAATGAAACCTGAC
This sequence comes from Panthera pardus, assembly GCF_024362965.1. Taxonomy (NCBI): domain Eukaryota; kingdom Metazoa; phylum Chordata; class Mammalia; order Carnivora; family Felidae; genus Panthera; species Panthera pardus. The sequence continues at coordinate 123,791,857 of NW_026526810.1, read as the reverse complement.
TTCCAAATCCTCCATTTAGGGTCGGGGTGGCGGTGGTGGTGAGTGCCAGAACCATCGGCAAGGGGATTGGGGGGAATTGCGTTCTCTTCCTCCTCCATTCCCAGAGCCGGGGAGGCTGGACGGATGGGCATAAGAGGTGGTGTGGAAGGGTAGGTAGGTAAGATTTCAGGGGATTCCATTTTCTATACTACCAACTTTGGTTCCTTGACTCCCCCCCTGCCACAGAGGGAACTTTGAAGGAGACTAGAATCGTAGTGAAACATAGGATTTGGAGAGTTAACTGCTGCAATACGTAAACCACATCATCATAGGGAACTTTACCTCCCTCATTCCCATCTCCCTTCCTTCTTCCTTCCTTCCTTTACCCCTCCTCACCCCTCACCTGCCCTCCCACAGAGTTCTGACCTCAGTCACTATCTCTTATGCAGAGGATCCCATTTTTTAAATTCATCTACCCAATGTAGGGGTGGTTGTAGTGTTTCAATTTAAAAAGAGATGCCCACAGAGACAGTGCAGATTTACCCAAGTGATAGGAATCTGGAAGTCATGGTGACCTTTGCAGAATGGCCCCCAATGCTATTTGTATTTCTAAAAACAATTTTAATACCAGGAGAGTGAGTTTCTTCTGTGTAAGAATGCCTGTAGATCCCCCGAATATCAAATATTTTCTCAGGATAAAGACAACTAGTGTAACTTACCAAATTTAGTGTAATAGGAGCCTGACAGTCTGAATAGAGATGCTTGGTATCAGGTGTGATATTTGACAATTGAACATTTAGTCACCTTTATCAGATGAGATAAGGAAGCAGGGTCCAAATGTTTAAGAAAAAATGATGGGAGAAAAAGCTTAGAAATGAAAAGATTCTATCCATTAACTTATTTTTCTTCTTTTTGCCTGCAAATTTGGAGGAATCTGTTGTTATCCGTTTTAACCATGAACCAACCTGGGTCAACTCCTAGATTCTACTGGTTGAGAATATTGCTTTGGGCCAAAGGCATTCATTTCTTTCGATGGAATTTGAGGCCAAATGGGAAGTAGTTATGGTATATCTGGTTCAGCATATACGTCTTTGAAACCTGGTGGAACTAAATGTATGTTCTATTTATTTAACTTAGCTTCTGGACTAGATGCTACCCTCTCTACAGGATTGGAGCTTAAGGTGGAAGGATCTGGGTTCTAGCACTGGCTCTGCCACTCTTACGGGAAAGGAGACGGTTGAGATGTTGATGGCTTGATGTCCTTAGTTCACCTGGGTCCCAGTTTGAGCTGTATCACTTACTAGTGGCGGATTTTGGCAAGTACCTTCATTTGTCTGTGACTTAGCCTCACATGTAAGGTGGAGATGATGACACCCTGTACTTCTCTGATTTATTATGTGGGTTAAATAAAGTGATATATGCCAACTCTCAAAAGCATCCTGGAGCATTGTGAAGGCTCCGTGTACCTGCATTATGTTGTTATCACGGTTGACATGGTCCCTGTTCTGAGAAGTCAGGCAACACTACAGCTCCAGCCGCTTGAGAAGCATCTATTTCATTATACAGGTCATCTGGGAGCATGGCCTACTGCACAGCCCCCCTCCCTGGGACTCTCTTAGACTGTCAGTATTCTTATCCCAGGTTTCAAAAACCTGGGTTGTTCTGGTCAAACCAGAGAAAAGATGAGAGAAAAAAATATAGTTTGGAATCATAATACTTGAGTCTGAGTTCTTGTTCCACCAATTGCATTAGTTAGAATGATAAATTGGACAAATCATTTAACCTTTTTGGGCCTAAGTTTTCTCTTGGGTAAAATAAAGATCACAGTCAGCACCTGCTTCACAGTTGGTGAAATGATTAAATGAGATAACAAGTGTGAACAAGCTTTATAAAATGTCAAGTTCTAGACCAGCATTTCCCAAATTGCGTTCCATAAGACACAAGTTAATCTTGTCAGATACTGTGAGGAAAAAAAAAAAAAGGGTTTCATGGTTGGTCTACAGAATGATGTGTGTTCATTCATGCCTTCCCGAGGAGTGGGTATTTGCTGTGGGACAAAAACTCTAACATTTGGTGGCTTAAACCAATGACAAATATTTATTATCTAATAGTTTCTGTGGATCAGGAACTTGGGAACAGCTTAGCTGGGTGGTCTGGCTCAGGAGCCACTACGTGGTTGTGGTCGGATGTCGGCTGGGGCTGCTGTCATCCGATGGCTTGACTGGGGCTGGGGGATCTGCTTCTGAGCTGATGTGTTCATGTGACTTGCAACTGCTGCTCACTGTTGGGGGGGGGAACCTCATTTCCTGGCAATGTGGCCCTCTCCGCAGGCTGTTTGAATGTCCTCCCGACATGGTGGGTGGCTTCCCCCAGATCAAGCCATCCGAGAGAGAACAAGGTGGAATTGACGATGCCTTTTATGAATCAACCTCAGAAATCACATATTGTTACTATAGCCACAGTCTTTTCGTTAGATGTGAATTACTAAGTTTAGTTCATACTTGGGATGATTAAGCTCGCTTTGGAAGCAAGGAGTATCAAAGGATTTGAGGCTATATTTTAAAATTACTGTAAGCATTTTCCCCTCTTATTTATTGAATGTATACTAAGTTCCAGGGGCTCTGCTAAGTGCTTTATAGTCATTATCTCATATAATCCTCTTTATAGTCCAAAGAAAGAGATGGAATTATTGTCCTTGCTTTCTGAATGAGGAGACTAAGTCCGACACAGCTCAAGCGACTTGCACAAAGTTACCTTGTAGTTCTGTCGCTTAAACTGGGCCTGTCTGTTCATGCTGGAGCTCTCACCTCTACCCCTACACCCCCTCTGATAATCCTGTAGTACAGAAACCTGGTTGATTTTATTTAACTCTGCATTTCCCACTTACCCACAGAACAGTGATTCACTGAACTCCATTTACCCTTCCTATTTATTACCTGCTACTCAAAATGATATTTTAGAAAGACAGTATGATGTTGATTTATGTAAGGAATGAATATATGGTCTCATAATAGATCCCAGGATACCTAGCAGTCCAAGCAAATTATTCAATTACAAAAAGCATCCATGGAGGCTGTCTCGGGTGGGCACGATGCTACGCATAAATCTGTAGGACATTCACCAGAGAATAACCAACACGATAAACCCGATTTCTTTTGAATCCAGAGGTGAAGTGTGGCAACTCTTGGGCCCACTTCTTGTTCAGATTCCCCTTCTTTGACAACCCCCTTCCTTTACCGATTCAGTGACTGAACATCTAGCCTCCTTGGACAAAGCCAGAAGAACAGGGCATCCTTCAGGCTGAGCAGCAGAAATGTCAGGGAATGGGCGCCTGGTGTGTTTCTGCAGCAGACCTTGCGTCTGTATGGTGTGACCGAAACCCAAGTCAGAATGTAGCCAAGATGGCCGGGATGTGTGCCGGGGGGTGGGGGACCCACCCAGCATGTGGGAAAAGCCATTGAGGGAGGCCTGTTAGCCCTCTTGGTCATATTTTAAGTAGGCTTTTTTCTTTTTTAACTACCTTGTTGCTTTTTCTGCACATTCTTGTAGAGAAAACGATTTCCAGGAAAAAGGATGCCTTTGATGCCTTAGAGGTTCTCATGTTTCCAAACACTGCATGCCTGGCTTATCATTCTTGAAGCAATTTTACATTCTGAGGAAAGTTTTGGAGCTTCTGTGTCCTGGGCGGAGGAAGATGAATACAGTTTCTTTTGAGTGCCTCCACAGGCTTTGTTGACTATGTCACTTCCCGCACAAAATGGCAAAGAGGCCCTAGGCCCGCGAGAGTGGGTTTGAAGGAGGCTGCCTGAGGCCCCCCTCCCCCTCATCACATTCTGGAGCCACCTCTCGTGGCGTCTGTAACCATAGTAACCATGGGCTGAAAATTTCTCAGGGTACTCATATGCCAGTGTACTCGCCTTCTGGTTCTGTGATTTCCCCCTCCGTTCCTTCATCCAGGAGCTACCCCCAACCCTCCGTTTCCACTTACCCCTGCTAAGAGATGGACTTTCAGAGTGATTTTAACTTGTGACTAATTCTCCTACTTCCTGAGGCCCCGTTCTTCCTGCACCAACAACTGGTTCATTAGGAGCCACACTGAGCCACATGCACATCCTTTCCTCAGCGCTTCCACTTTTCCTACGAGAAACGGTCGTAAGTCATGTAGTGTACATACCGTGGACGTGACCGCAGCTGTGCACGAGGCTGGTGGTTCATGGCGCTGTTTCCAGTAACGCCCCTGCAGCTAAGTCTGCTTTAGATCTCAGGAGTATTTGGGCGTGTTAGAAAAGCATAGAGAAAGCCAGTGAGGCACAGTAAGGTGAACGCTGGTCTCAGGAGACCCGGATTGTGGCTCTGGCTGGAGAGAGAGGTAGGCATGGTGGGGTGCTGGCCATGTTCTGCAGGATATGGTAGGTCATACGAAAGAGTTTTGCTGCTTCTCTGAGAATACAGGGAAGCCACTGAATGGTTTGAAGGAGGAAGATGACACGAGCAGATTTTGTATTTTTACAAATATTTGATTTGTAATAAATCACGTATGAGTGATTTTTAAACCACTCATAAATTGAATGGCTGATTCAGCAAATGTTTATGGAGGATGCTTACTATGTGCCAGGCAGGGTGCCAGGTGCCTGACTCACCTGGGGGACTTCGCGTTCCCTCTTACGAATCATAGGAGTTTTGTTTTGTTTTGTTTTGTTTTGTTTTGTTTTTAAATCTAGGCAGGAGAAAAGCTTCTCTTGGCATCTTTGATTTAGGATAGCCAACGCCAAACTGCTGGTTACAAATGGGAGGTGTATCTTAAAACAATGGCCACTGCGTTTTCAATGTTTGTTAAATAATCTTTTCCCTGGCTTTGCTACACGGCCTTTGATTCTGTCATCATTTACATATCTGGAGTCAAGGAATCAGTAAAACCAACAACTACTGAGGGCCTGTGTTTTGCATTTCAGACAGCTTTCAGAAGCAGTTGGCTATCAGTCCAGCATAATGGGCCTGAGAAAAATTGTCAGCATCCCCTCCATACCCACTGTCACTTTGTTTCTGGAGTGTTGAAAGGCATTGTGACATTAGGGTATTTCTCCTTTGACTATAATGGGAACCCCTGAGTCTCTGTGGCCTCAGCTCAGAAGGCTTCCCAAAAGCCTGAATTAATGAGACGCTGTGATGTGCTGGTCCCTTTCTCTGGCAGGGTGAGAACACAGCTTCTATAGGAGCATGAATGCCTGTTCTCAGGCAATAATGTCTGCATTCAGACTGAGTTCTAAAGGCAGGCAGAGCTGACAGCCACAGGGGGGAGGGGCAGGTGGAAGCAGGATTTGAGGAGCCCTGTAAGTCCTTGTCTGTTGCTGACCCACATCAGTCCTTCCCGTGACCATCAGATCACCTCAAATCTAGCAGTTACTTTACTCGTCAACAGCCTGTCATTCATCTATGTGGTTATCCATGAACATTTATTGAGTGCGTGCCCAGAGAAATGGGGGCTAGGTACCAAACATGAAAGACGAAAAAGACCTGAGGCTTTATGCCCAGAAAGTCCCAGTCTAGCTGCTGAGCCAGGCGCATAATCAACTATCATAATATACCACGATAAACACGCTGATAGCGATATGGATTAAAATCTCATCTCCAGAACACATCTCGTTAAAATGCAAATATATTTCTTTGGGATAACATACAAACTCTCAATTACCCATTGGTGCAGCCAAGCTAATCAAATTCCTAAAGGAGAACTGGGCCAAGAGAGAATGGGACGCAGAACCCAAACATATTGGTGGGTTGGTGTAAAGTGGGGAAGGGAAAAGTCAGGAGCAGGGAAGACGGGCCGTGGGGAGGAGCCACACAGGGAGCACGTGGAGGACCTTGGACACCAGGCGCTGTGTGATGGGGGCCAGCGGGTAAAGGTGCCCAGAGGGCGGGAAAAGGACACTGAAGACAGATTTTCCCTTGTGGGAATGATGTCCAGTTCACATGAAAGGCACCTCAGGAATTGGAAGGGACTTTTCAGACATTCAGGAACGCCCTGGAGTCTAGGGAGTTCAAGCGACCTGCCTTTGACCAGACAGCAAAGAGGGACAAAGTGCCTCTTTGCATCCTTATCTGCTAACCTCTGTCATTCCACATTGCCTCTTAAGGTAATGCCAACAGGTGCTGGGGCCTCCTTCGAAACCCATTCCCTTCTTTTTGGAAGGAATTAATGGAGAGCTGTAGCTCCGTAGAGCCTAGAGCATATTAGTTCGGAGATTCCAAACTAAATTCTATAATAGTGTGGATGTGGGTGTATATTCAGCCTCTTGGGGAAGGGCATCCACTCCTTTATTCAGTGAATATCTACTGCATGTTTTCTTGGTGCCCAGCACCGTTCCGGGCTTGGGGGTGCAGGGACGGGGGAGCAACACAAAGTCCCTGCCCTCCTGAAACTTACCACCAGGCCAGACCTCTCAGCCTCTCTTGTAGACTCAGGTCAACTTCCTCTGCATTGTAGAAATCTTTTTCAGATCCACATTTGACAAGTATAGGAGTTTAAGCAAGTTTTTAAAGATTATTTATTTATTTTGAGAGAGAGAGAGAGAGAGAGAGAGAGAAGGGGCAGAGAGAGAATCCCAAACAAGTTCTGAGCTGTCAGCATAGAGCCTGACACAGGGCTCTACCTCTTGAACCATGAGATCACGACCTGAGCCGTAACCAGGAGTCGGACGCTTAACCGACTGAGCCTCCCGGGCGCCCCAGTTTTATAATAAGGATGAAGATGAGACCATTCTAATGTTACCTTGCTTTGTGAAAAAAAAAATGTTTAGTTTGATAATTTTGTAGGGAATGAGTGTCGATCCTGCTGGAGGCAGCAATATTCTGTTAGAGAATTCAGTGATTTCGTCGAGGGCCTCGGAACTGCCTAGTTTGCACTGAACTTTTTTTAAGAGTCTGTGTTCATCGGGACTGTGTGGCTTGTGCACGTACCACTGGGAAGTGGGGAGAGTGTGACTCTCCCCCAGGGTGACGACATGTAAATTATCTCCGAGGAACCGCGAGGCCAACATGTTAGGTACTTAAATTCTCTCTCTCTCTCTCATTCTCTCTCTCTGGCAGATGGGAACTTCTTGCTACACGTGATTTCCAAAGTGTCTAAATTTACATATCTTCTGAATAGGGGGAAATTGGGGCTTGGGTTGGTTATGAGCCTGGCAATCTCTTCACTACATCTGGGATGCCGGGGCAGACTGAGGCCAACAGAGGGTCAAGGATGCCAGCCTGGGTCACGAAGGCTTAAGGAGGCAGCAGCTGGTTGGACAGGCTGGGTGTCCACTCTGAATCCCGGGGGGGGGCCGCAGGAATCCTACCCGGGGTTTGAGGCAGGGTCGCAGCGAGGCCATACTTGTAGTCCCGGGATTCTCGGCTGAGTGGCTGGGAGGGACCTGGAGGAGCCAGCCTGCCAGCAGTTACCAGAAGCTTCTGTTCTGTTTTAAACCAGTTCTAGCGACTGAAGGAACCCTGCCTGGTGGTGCTGATGAGGGGAACGGGGGCCATGCTGCTGCTGGCGATGAGGCGGATGTGATGAGGAGCCGTGCAAGAGCCCACATTTGTCCTCCAGCTCTGCCACCCCCCCTAGCCGCTGACCTACCTCTCCTTTCCTACGCTTCCCCACCTGAGATCCAGAAATGATGATAGTGCCCATCCCCTAGGGCCTGTGGGACTTAAATGAGATAGTGGGCACAAAGGACGAACACAGTGCCAGGCACGCAGGAGACTCGTACACGATGATGACAAGGGTACTGGGCCTGCACGCTTCCCGAGGGTTTGCTCTGCGTCCGGGCGAGGTACTCAGTGCTTAAGGCGCACGCTGTAATTTATTCTTCACAGCAGCCTGAGTCACTTTGCTTGTTTTTCCAGTTCATGTCCTCATGTTGGGCCTAATGACCTGGGGACTCATGGCTTCCGAAGAATCTGCACATAGTGAGGGCTCCAGATCTTTTTGTTTTGTTCTGTTTTGTAGATAATAGCTTTATGGAGACATCATGTACATAACAACATTTACCCATCTAAAATGTACAATTCAGTGTTTGGTTTTTTTTTTAAAAACGATACTCACAGGGCTGCGCCACCATTACCACCATCCGATTTTGGAAGATTTCCTGGCTCCCAAAGGAAGCCCTGGACCCATTAGCAGGCACCTCCAATTACCCCCCATTCTCTCCCCATCCTAAGCAACCACAGTCTACTTTCTGTCTCCATGGATATGTGTATTTTGGACATGACATATAAATGGAATCGTATAACATGTGGCTTTTTGTGACTGGCTTCTTTCACTTAGCACAATGTTTCCAAGGTTCACTCATTTTCCAGCATCTGTATCTACTTCTGATTGAAGACACGGGCAATCATCTGAGACGGGTAGGGTCAGCTCCATTTTGGAGGCGAGGACACCAAAGCTGCGAATGTGTGTGTAACTGCTCATGACCACCCCACTTGAAAGTGCTTGAGCTGGGGCTTGCTTCCAGGTCTGTGTTGGCTCCAAGGCCATTTGCTGGCCTCTGATGGGGCCTCTGTATCATGCTGAGTGTCAGGTCCAGGTAGAGGGCGTGTCCCGCTGGGTGCGGGTTACCTGGGCCTCAGGCCTGGCTCCTCTTCCTTGCTGTGGTCGAAGAAGTCCCTGCTCACAGGACTCTGATGGTCTCCATCTACCTCCTGGAGGAGGGTCTGGTTTCATGGGTGCACACTCACGGGTGGCTCCTGTGACTTGCATTGGCCAGTCTAGTTCTTTTATCCATTTCTCAAGGGTTATGGCATGAACTGTGAAAGCGGTAGAGGTCAAAATGAAGCCAGAAATATGCTTTCTGTGTTCAAAGCCCAGAAGTCCACTCACCCGATGTAATGGAGGAACCCTTGCCTTTCTTGCCTCGTCTGTAACAGTAGATTGTAATTGACCACTACAAAGTGTGAGCTGGCCACACTTTTCCCCCTCCTGGCCGCAGGAGTTTTCCTGAGACATGAGTTTGGAGTGCACATTCCTCAGCTGCTGTGACAGCGTTGGGGCCAGTGGGCATAGGTGTTCATGGAAGGGAAGACCGAGCAGCAGCTGGCTCTTGGGCAGGGATGTGCGTCTTCAGCGTATGTTCCCTGGGGACCTACCTAGTCAGTGATGGTGAGTCAGCACATCCTATGAAGGGCTAGATTCCCCTTATTTTCCAAAAACGGCTTCTGTCCTGCTATTCTCTCACATGCTATTTTAGGGGAAGGGGCCCATTTGATCACTAAGAATGCAACTCAGCTTTCCATCTTGCTTCTGCCAAAGAAGGAAAATGACCTTATGTACTATCTCCAGGTTCCTCTGGAAACATCATTACACCTTATTTTGACTTAAAAGTAGTAGTGGGAATTGGTCTATGAATTAAGCTGAAAGTACATGAAGACCCCAGGACTTAGGTGATGGTTATGAGCTTGTTTTGTAGATTTCTCACGGAAGTGGCCCATTCCGGGTCTCGGTTTACATGAGACTTTCAGCGTCAGCCCTCTATGAGGTAGCAGGCATGCAAGGGCCCATCCGTATCCCTTTACTCTTACCCCTTCAGGGCAAACTGGCTGACTTCCAACTGCCATTTCTTGCATCTTCTGCCATTTTCTTGACATTGCTGACTTTGAAGGCTCCACGGAAGGCAGAAAGTGCAGGGAAATTAGCACACCCCAAGAGCACCCCTCAACCAATGACTGATGGTGGATGGTGTATGAATACCCCAGTTCCCCCAGCCTTGGGTCGGATAACTCAGGAATATGTTTTGAGTCTTAGTTTCTTAGTTTCTCTTAACGGGAAGAATTCCATTCTTCCACAGTGAAAGCGAGCTTGATATTGCATCTTTTGCTGGTTTCCTTGGCTGCTTTCCAATCCCTCTCTCTCTTCGCCACCCCCCTACCAGTGCTTTCTTCACCTCCCAAACAACTACTGGTGCTCAAGTCCTTATCTTAGGATCAGCTTCTGGGGGAAACCACATGAAGACATATGGTAAATCTTCACCTTTCCCTTGCTTCTCTGCCTCATTCCCCACCCAGCTAGCTTTATGAGGATAGGGCACAGTGCCCCAAGATGTTCCCCAGGCAGGCTAGTGGCTCTTAGGGGATACCATCCGCAGCTAATCAGCAGCTTTCTCTGCAACACATCTTCAGCACAAATCCTGGTGCTGATGAGTAATCTGTAAGGCATGAAAAGAGAGGTTAAGGCTTGATGAGACTCATCTCAGCCTCATCAAACCATTCTGTCTCCATAATTCTCCTTCTCAGAAGATGGCAAAATGGAGTACAGTTGATTCTCATTATCTGCAGAGGTCATGTTCTGTAAAGTCTCTGCGGGTACCGAGTTAGTGAATACCGGACCATTGCTTCTAGAGTTAGGTTCTTGCGAGTCGCTGGTCACCACCTTTTCATCAACCGATCGATACATAACCTTGTTTTACGTGTGCTTCTGTTTAAAGACATTTTATTTGACGTGTATTGTCGACTCATTAACACTGAACCCACGGCAACGGCACCGTAGCTCATGCCTGCTGGAGGCTTACCTAGCACATAGTTTCTCCATAACGCAAGCACAGCCTTGCACTTAGGAACACTAGAAAGCACTTCAGCACTGTGCTTGAGTGCTATTTTAAACGGTGAAATGACCAGCAGAAAGCCAAAATATGTGAAAAACATGGCACTAAACAGACCACGAAAAGGACACTTGCTTACAATACCAGAGCCATAACAAGAAGGCAGAGCAGAGCGTTGGCTTTGTCCGACCTCGGCTGGGAGCATGTGCATCAGACGACGAAAGCGTTTCGCTGCTCTGCACGTGTCCACAAGTGACCGCAAAAGTTCCGTGAGTGTCGTTTTTGGGTTACAAATACATTTTAGCAAGTAGGAGAATCGGCAGATGTGGAATCAGTGAATAAGGGCCGACTGCCTTTTTCACCCCAGCACATGAGGACTTTCTTTCACTACACGTGTGCCAGGCTCCGTGATGGATTCTGGGATGTTAATTAGATGTTCCCTGCCCTTGAGGAGTTTCCATTCGGGTGGTACAGGGGAGTTAAAACTATGACGCCGGATGAATTAAAAACTCCAAAAGAGAAACAGTTCGGTGGGCATGTGAAGGAAGAAATTCAGAGTAACCCAGGACAGAATCCTCAGTGCGGGGAGAGTTTTAGAGAGGTCTTGAGAGACATTTTGAGCATTTCCTACATCACTGAGAAAAAAGGAAGTAATTGGTCAGAACTACCTCATGTCCCCCCCCCCGCCCCAACTCTGCCAGGCTACCTGTATCTGGACCCACTGCCCTGCCTTTATTCCTCAGTGGATGAAGTGCGTCCACTCCTGTCCAAGGCCAACCCTCCATGTATGCTGGAGACCCCACCACTGGTGGTGCTCTGTTGGTCTCCTCCCTTCTCTCGAACCTTCACCCTCTCCCCCTCTACTTGAATATTCCCACGAGTGTGTGAGTGTGCTTCAGAATCTCCCAGCATCCCCTTGGCCCACATCCTCTGCGGCCACCAGCTAATTCCTTTACGCCCTTCACAGCATAATGGTGGGGAAGAGTTGTCTGGAGTCAGGGTCTCCACCTTCCCACCCCACCTCCTTTCTCAGCCACCACCGCTTCACAAGGGCTGCTCTGACTGAGGTCACCAGTGGCCGTTGCATTCCCCTTTCTGTTCTTGTATCTTAAGTATCAATTAGGATGCTTTAGCTGCATGTGGCACAGTGTCCCATTCAAAGAAGCCACAGGGGTGGCTTAGGCAGTTAAGTGTCTGGCTCTTGATTTTGGCTCAAGTCATGATCCCAGGGTTGTGGGATTGAGCCCCCTGTCGGACTCTGTGCTGGGTGTGGAGCCTGCTTAAGAGTCTCTCTCTCCCTTTACCGCTTACTCTCTCTCTGTCTCTAAAGCAAAAACAAAAAGCAAAACAAAACAAAGAAGCTTAAACACTAAGGACGTTTATGGTTAAGAGAGTTATCTTCTCACTGAACAGGGGGTTGCCAAGGTGGCTCAGCTGTTTTGTAATGCCATCGAGGACCCAGGTGTGTCCAGCTTTCTGCCCTGCCTTCCTTCCTCACGTTGGCAAATGCTCCCCACATGGTGGAAAGAGGGCTGCAGAAGCTCCAGCAGGTCTTATGTCATCCAAACGCAGGGAGGAAAGTGAAGTGAGCTTCTCCTTGTATTTCTCTTTTCATCATGGAGGACTCCCACCACCCAGGAGCCGCACAGCATACTTCTCCTTGCAACAACCCCTAAACCAATCATCATCAAAGGGCAACAGTGTTATCATTATTGGCTCGGACCAATTAAGAATTATCTCCTGAGTCTGCGACTGGGGCCCACCTTCAAACATGCTGCCTTTTAACCAACATATGGGTGAAATTGGGAGTGTTAGCAAGGAGGGGAGAGGGGCCAACGTGAAAGCACTGGGAAGCACCTGCTGCATCTTCCTTGACACCTTGAGGCCTTTTTAATAGCTGAACACTTTCTCCTCCTTGAAGTATGTCTGTCTGTCACTTGCTTTGTGACATTATTTCCTCGGGGTTCTCCTTCAGTTTTCATGGCCGCTCCTCACTCTCCGGTTGGCCGTTTCCCTGGTGTTCTCCTTCCAATGGCAGAATGCCCACGCCCTTGGACTTGAGGTCTTTCTGATCTCTGTGGTTCTCCCTGGGTGAGGTCAGCAGCCCTTTGTACCTCCCAGGTGTATATCTCTAGATTTGCACATCTACCTGCGCCCTTGACGTTCCTACCCACCCGTCTAATGGCCCTCTCCAGCTCCAGACCCTGAAGCGGGACTGTGGACTCCCATCCCAAACCTGCTCCTCCCTGAGATTTCCTTTTCTCCACAAACAGCACCACCGTGGATACTGTTGCTCAAACAAAAAATCTAGGCGTGATGCATGGATGAGTCCTTTCTTTCCTGCCCCTTGACGCTTCAATCCCTTCATCAATAAGTCATGCCAACTGTGACCTCTAAAACATGCCCAGGATATGCTCCTGCCACTCTGGTTTAACACATCCTCCTAGCTGACACAGCCTTTTTACTGCTTTCCTTCCTGTTCTCCATAATCCATTCCCCACAGGGCAGCCAAAGTGATCTTTAAATGTGTATATCACATCCTGTCATACCCAGAGCTTACAATTTTCGAATAGTGCCCCTTTGCCCTTGGCATTAACTCTCAGCTCCTGATGCTGGCTCCCAAAGCCCCCTGTGAGGGCTGTTTTTCCTCCTCTCCAAACCTCATCTAGAGTCTAGCCCTCTCTAGGTGTTTTTCTCTTCCCTGAATAAACCAGCCCCTCCTTATCCTAGGCCCTCTGTGGGACCCGTTTTCCCCTCCTGAAATTCTCTCCCACTGGATTTTCATGTGACTGGTTTCTCCTCACCTCTGACACCTCAGCCCAAACATCACCTCCTCAGAGATGCTTCTCTGTACACCCACTCGTGCAGATCACCCTCTGTCAGCACACTTGTCATTGTCACTCACTGAAAATGTTCTTTCCTATTTATTAATTTAGTAGGCTGAAACGAAATTAGTAAAGCAAAAACACGAAGATGACCTCTCCATGAAGTCAAGGGAGAAGAGAGTTCAAAAAAAAAATTATTTTTTAATGTTTATTTATTTTTGAGCACGAGAGAGACAGAGGGCAAGCGGGGGTGGGGGGGGTGGACAGAGAAGGAGACACAGAATCCAAAGCAGGCTCCAGGCTCTGAGCTGTCAGCACAGAGCCTGATGCGGAGCCTGAACTCACACACCGTGAGATCATGACCTGAGCCGATGTCAGACGCTTAGCCGACTGAGGTGTCCCAAGGATAGGAGAGAGTTTTAAGAAGGGGACCTTACCTGGCAAGGTTAAATGCTCTGGAAAGACTCAAGAAGATCATGATCATGATATGGTAAGGACAGTGACAACTCATGTTTATTATTGCTATTCATTAACCCTGAGCTGGGAGGGTGGCAGGCATTTTGCATACATTATCTTATTTCACCCTGACACTTTGTCTGTTGTCAGGGAATGCCACGATTCCCATTTTACAGAGGAGAACCCTGAGGCTTAGGGAGCTCAGGTGCAGTGCCTGGTACCCGGTAGCTTTCAATTAACGTTTCCCATGGGAGTGAATGAATTTTTACCAAGGTCCTGGAGCTTGTGAATGGTACAGTTGAGTGTCTAACCTGGGTCTGAGTAAAACCCAAGTCCATGTTCATAACAACTGGGCTATATACTTCCTTAGATGATGATCGAAATACTGAATTATCTCTTAACAGATTGAGAAAGAGAAGTATAATCTAGGATAGGTGATTTCTTATTTATTTCAAAATCATGACATAAGTAAAATTAATTTTGAGACCAAAATCCTTCTGAATTTTGGATTCCATCAAACCTTTTGAAAGGATAGATGAGTTCTGTAAAAGCGTTAGGGGTGAACCCAGACTGAGTGATTTCTTTATTAGTTGGTATACTCCGAGGATGAATTCTAATGATAAATCCAGGTCCATTGTGCAGGAACATTGTTAAAACTTGGTCTTTGGGATGAGTGCAGTGAGAATCCCATGTGGATGCTGCTGCAGGTGAGCTGTCCTGAACCATGTTCATGTTGGACACCCTGGTAGAGCACCCGGTGTCAGACGTTTCCTGGATGTGTTGGTTTTGACTTGTCCCATTATGAGACGCGTGTTCTGTACTTGTGTGCTCAGCACTCTTGTGGGCTGATGGAGACTTCACACGACATCAAGGACATAGTCTTTGCCCTTGCTGAGTTCTTGCTGAGTTCACATTCTGATCAGGGTGATGAAACGCACATGTGGATGAAAGCAAGGTCGCAGGGAAAGCCTGTTAATGGAGGAGATGAAGAATGTGCAGTACGGGATGGATTGGAATAAGAAATAGAAGGAGCGCACGGATTTGAGCTTCCATTAGTAGGGGGAGGAATGTGCACGGACCGGGAAGAGGAATGGGGAGGGAGAATGGTCTAAGCACAGGCAAGACGGTGCACATTTGCAAGCTTTGCCCGAGGGGCAGAAGGGGTGGAGTCCCCCTGCCCAGGAACCAGAGGAAGGCTTCGGAAGAGGATTAGAGAAGTAAGAGCGGTCAGTGGAGGAAGGGAGATGCGGCTGGTTGTGGGGAGCTACTTAGGGTTTTCCAGACCCGATGTGACACGAAGGGATGTTTGGAAGGGATGTTTGGAAGGGACCGATCTTTCAGTGGAGTGTCGGGCATTTGGGAGCAAACCAGCTCAGACCGGAAATGCTAGTTTGGGCAAGGTTTCCTCTGCTACCTTTGCTTTAGAATTTTTGTGGCCGTATTGAAATATCACCTGTGACACTAGTTACTTAATTTGCATTTTTTTCATTAAGTTGATTCCGCTGTTAAAGACTTAAATAGGGGCACCTGGGTGGCTCAGTCAGTTGCGCCTCTGACTCTTGATTTTTGACTCAGGTCATGGTCCCAGGGTGGGGGGGGACGAAGCCCTGTGTCGGGCTCCTCCCTGAGTGTGGAGCCTGCCCGGGATGATCTCCCCCTCTCTCTGTCTCTCAAGTAACAAAACAATAAAAACAAAAACTTAAATAAATTTAGTTTTGCTGTGAGCAATATCTACCACTGTTTGGTTGATATTTTTTCTTTAGATTGCCGCCTTGTATTCAAAACTTAAATGAGTTTAGCCTTACCCTAAAGCAATGGTACCTATGAAGTCGTAGGTATTCTGCACTACTTCCATTTTCCCGGGTGCTCATGAAGATGAACCCGTGGCCATTAAAAAATGCCTCATCTGTGTGTCACCTAATGCCGTCTTATGTACCACCAGTGGTTCCTGTACTACACTCTTGGGAACACTCAGAGCACTGTTAGAGCTCTCTGGTTGTGACATGATGAATTGAGCACCTGGGTTCAGCTGCATTTATTAGATACTTACTATGTGCAAACCACTGTGCCGGAGGAGATGGAAATAGGAATTCTATGTGATCTTTGCTCTTAATGGATTCGGAGCAAGGCAGTGAGGGAATGGCACACCAATAAGAAGGTGAGGTGTAGGCTTGATGAGGCCAATCCCAACTGTCAAAGTAGCTCCCATTATGCCATCTGACATCAGCTCTGTCCTGGGCAGCTGAGTGACTTCCATCTACGGAACCAGGGCTGGTAAGCTCTCCCGAGGTCCAGTTTACTTCAGCAGGTACCTGTCACATACTGCACGATGCCTGTGCAGATACAATGGAGAGTAGAGTGTTTCAGTGAGCGATAAGCCAGAGAATGAAGGACGAAGGGGTGGTGGCGGGTGCAGAATGGGGTGAGGACCTCAAGAGCGATGCAGTGAGTGTATGCTCAGGGCTTAGGAGAGGATGAGTTCATAGCCAGCTCTGGTGGGGTGGGGGGGGGGGAGGTGTGGCTCTGGAAGATCTGGCGTTTGACATGGATTTTGAAGGATGACATAAAAGGCAGGGACGGAGAGGGTGCGACAGAGGCAAAGGCATCGCAAGGCACCGAAGAGGGAAACTGAGGCACTTGTTTGGAAGAAGAGCGAGTCTCCAGTTGTTCTGTGGGATATGTGGGGAGATGAAGGTGGAAAAGAAGGCCGGGGTCTTGTGGGCACCCTGGACTCTGGGTTGAGCACGGATTTATTTCCGGAGTCAATGAAGAGACGTTGAAGGCTATGATGTGTGATGTGTTGCACTTTATGAAACCGCTAATGGATATGAATCCACATCCAGTAGATGCAAGCTGGGGACTCTCAGGAAGAAACTGTAGTAACCTGGGTGATGAATAATGAGATCCCGAATGGTCACGTGACAGAGGTCTGGGCTGGAGGGACCAATGAGGGAGTGAAGAAGAAAGATCTAAACAGAGAGGTCAGTGGAGAGGTCTGGGGATCGACCAGCCACCAGCACAGCGGGGTCAGTCCTTTCTCTCGAATTACAGGTGGGGAGAGTGGTGTCATCCACGAGGTATGGAATACGGGGGAACATTGTGTGTGGGGGGAACAAGATAATGTTTGCAGTTCTAGTATATGTGGGTGAGGGGGGAGGAGGTATGTTATAGGTAATTTTTTTTGCTGGGACAGAACAGAAGCAGTCCATGCTCTGTCAATTCCTTCTATTTTGTCTTTAAGCATACACCAAGATAAATGGCTGTATAATTTCCGTGTATAATTCCGTGTATAATTTCCGGATTTGCATGCTCGAGAGGCATTTAGGTTGCACTGAAAATGGACATTATTGCTCTTGACTTGTACAAGGGTACCATGTCCTGGGAAATTGGACTACCATATTTTGTGAAAAGTCACTCGAGTCACTTGTTTTTACCCACAGTCCTTTCCCCTGCAACATCCCTGTATTGAGGGATGCTTACGTAACGGGATTCTTCCATTCCAGCTCCTTGTTTCCCGCCTGAAATGGACGTGACATCCAGCAGCTGTGGATGCAATTCTGCTTCTACACAGAGAGAAGTCTAATGTGAAATGATTTAAGCAAACAGCAGATGAAGGCTTAAAAAGAGCAGGGTCTGAAATTTGACTTTCCACTGCAGAGCAAAGAGAAGGGTGGACCTCTGATGCTGGTGGCACCTGTCACCTGGAAATTTTCCTGGAGCACCATCTAAATTTATGAATCTCCAAAATCCGTTTGTTTTCATTTAGTCTCTGCTTGAATAGTTCTTGTTTATTTATTTTATGGAATGCCTGACTCTGTAGTATCTGAGGTGAAATGCACCACTTTCAATTGCAACGAATAGGCCAGAGCAGCTCTTGGGAGCTGCTCTGGGCAGGAAGTGGAGGTGAATTCTTCTAATGAGAACTTCTTTTGGGACTGTGACTCGCTCGCCTGGGTCCCCGTCACCATGCAGGGATCGGTTGAGTTCCAGCAAATCTGGAGCCAATTTAGTGGTACAAAAGAAAGGAGAAGGGTCTGTTAAATGGATCTGCATTCCCAGTTCTCAAAGACGCCAGCACTGTCTCCTAGCTAATAGGAACCCAAAGCGTGCCCTGCGGATGCTGCCAGATGTTTCTGAAGAGGCACCTTAGATTTTATAGTCCCAGAAACCGCACACTTAAAAATAGCATCGGACTGGCTATTAGGTAGACACTAAGCTTTTGGAAATCTATCACTGTTATCTGGCCTTCCATGTTGCTGAAGAGGCAGCAAACTTACAAAATGGTCAGAGCGACCTTTATTATTTTTTTTTAATGAATGTAAGTGGAAGCTTTGTGAAGTGATGCATTTAACTTGTAGCTTGATTTCCCTCTTGCATCAAATTTTCTTTTTAAATGACGGAACCCCGTTATAATGTGCCTGTTAGGAAATGCATTCACTCATGTATATATATTTATTCATTTAACAAATATATATATATATTTTTTTACCATCTGCCAGGCTCTGTGCAGGACTCTTGCAAATAAGGATCAGAACTGTGTTTTGCTCTTAACCGTTTCTCCAAGGCAAATGTTCTCTTGTACCGCATTAATTCGAAGATGCATTATTTTCCTTACATTCCCAAAATCACAAGGTGTCTTACTACCAATGATTTGCAGTCAGTTAGCTGGCAATGTTAATTTTTTAGAAATATGTAAAATAATGATGCATTTTGTAGGTGATGTATTATATTTTGTAGGCGATGTGTGCACAACGTTATTGTTGGTACCATGCTTTGACAATATCATGGCCCCATTTGGAGTTCAGTACTAATGTTAAGCCTCTAATTTTAGGCACGGAGGTTGGTCCAGGGATGCCAGAACGCAGATGCCCAGATGTCCAGATTAGGAGAAAAGTCAGAAGATGGACGGAGGGCCAGTGGTTCAAGCCACGTAGGCGGTAATAGCACGGTGGACAGAAATCCTCCAGTGCCTCACGTCTCTGTATCTTCTCTCCCTCTCTGGTCTGCTACATAAATTCAGGCAGTGTGACTCTGACAGACATCAGGACAGAGTGGGAGGAATGAGAAATGAATGGCAGGGCTGCAGCATGGGAGACGGGAGAGTGACGTCAGTGTGTGTACCTGGTGATAAAGTGAACAACAAAGTTAGCATGATAGCAGCATCTATTTATTGAGTGTCCTACCATTGCCCATTTCAAAAACGCCATTTTTCAGCTTTATTGATTTATTCATAACTGTTTAACCAACTGAGCCACCCAGGCGCCCCTACATAACTGACCAATAAAATGGTAACATATTTAAATTGTAAAATATTTAAGGTGTGCAACGTGGTGACATGACATTGTATGCGCTGTGGAAAGATTTCCACCGCTGAGTTGTGACATCCATCACCTCACATATTTACACCCCCCTCCCCCCCCCTCCCCCCCTCCCCGGGTGAGAACACTTAAGTTCTACTTTGTTAGTAAGTTTCAGTTGTGCAATACAGTAGAATCAACTGCCGTCACCATGTTATATGTTAGAGCCTCAGACTTTATTTATCTTACAACCTTTTGCTAGCCTCTCCCTATTTCCTTCTGCCTCTGCTCTGACAACCACCATTCTACTCTGTTTTGAGTTTGATTTTTTTTTTTTTTTTAAGATCCCACATATAAGTGATACTACACAGTATTTCTCCTTCTCTGTCTGGCTTATTTCACTTAGCACAGTGCTTTCCAGTTTCATCCATGTTGTTGAAAATGACAGAATATCCTTCTTTCTTTCTTTCTTTCTTTTTTTTATTTTTAAGAGGGGGGGCATGGGGGAGGGGCAGAGAGAGAAGGAGACCAAGGGTCTGAAGCTGGCTCTGTGCTGAGAGCAGAGAGCCCGATGCAGGGCTCAAACTCATGAACCATGAGATCTTGACCTGAGCTGAAGTCAGACGCTTAACCGACTGAGCCACCCAGGTGCCCCAGAATATCCTTCTTTTTAAAGGCTGAATAGTATTTCATTGTATGTGTCTATACATCCATGTATCTGTATCTATATCTATAAATCACATTTTCTTTATCCGTTTACCCACGGAGGGGCATTCAGATTGTTTTCCTCCCATGGCTATTGTGAATAATGCTGCAGTGAACATGAGAGTGCAGATAATCTGTTCAAAATAGTGGTTTCATTTCCTTCGGAGATAATACCCAGAGGTGGGTGGGATTGCTGGATCGTATCGTAGTTCTATCTTTACTTTCTTGGGGAATGTCCAAACTATTTTCCAAGGTGACTGCACCAATTTACATTCCCACCAGCAGTACACAAGGGCTCCCTTTTCTCTACATCCTCAACAGCATTTGTAATCTGCTGTCTTTTTGATAACATTCTAACAGCGTAAGGTGATATCTTGTGGTTTTGAGTCAAAGATGCTACTTAAAAAAAATCCTGCAAGATAAGTATTCATTGAGCATCATTATTGCCCTTGTTTTTTGTGTGAACCCGGGGCTCAGAGAGGGTAAGTAACTTGCCCAGTGTCATATAGTTAATAAGTGATAGGAGCAGGATTCAGGTTTGGTCCATGGGCCATCAAAGTCCACTCCATTTTCAACATCCTGCAGGGCATCCCAAAGCCTCAGAACATGCAGGGAATTTGTGTCCAGTCGGGAGAGGTCACAGAAGCCAACCAGGGTCAGAGCAGTACATGGAAAATTACATAGCATCAGAATCCAAAATTAGGGCCAGTAAGCAGAATTCCACCAATGTCTTAAGTAATGTCCTCGTGTGCTGTAACCAAGGTGCATGGACTGGATGGACAAAGTTGGGAAGCGGCAGAGGCTCCCAGACCCATGGAAGTATCTGGCAGCTTGGTGACTTATGTGCTGAGGTTCAAGAATTTATTACTTTACTCTAATCAGACCCCCACAGAACAGAAGTGCTGTTGTAGCTAAGATTCTAGAAGTCAGGAATGGGTGTTTTAATAAAGCCCATGATCCCAAGAGCAGCTTGCTGTAGGGGTGAGCTCACAGTCTATAGTAGGGAGTTGATGAATAATTTTAATTATGTTGCTAATATCTGTGGGGATGTTCTGCCTTCAGTGGATTCCGTTTAGATTTTGATCTTGTGGATATCTCAAGGAAATTTAAAATGTTTGGTTTATTATTTAGAATCACTGTGTTATTTTTCTTAGAGCTATTGGATAGACAAGAGGAATTTTGTATATTATAAAGAAGAGTCCTAGCTTTCAAACACCAAAGGTGGCTATTCAAATCTGGGAACTAGGAAGAGGTCTAAGTTGATCACCTAATAAGCCTTTCTGATTTGTTCTTGTGAGGGTAATAGAACAAAGTAGATTTTTATTAATTTAGAGGAAATACCCTTAAATGGTGAGAACAATCGTCTTTCTAATGAGGCATGTAACACAATCACTATCACCCTTGTCATCACTATCTCTGTCATCGGTAATCATTTATTAAGTTTCTAACTACTCTCTGCCTTGTGTGAGGTGTCCTGCAAAGAGGCTTGGTCCCTGTCTTTTCGAGTTTCCAATGTAAGAGCAAACAGATGAAGAAACACATATGAGAAATCCATTGAAGAGAATTAGAGTATTCTGAGTTAGAATAGTAATGAAAAGCGCAGTGAGGAATTGTAACCTGTATCAGGGTATTAATGGTGACTGTATTTAAATTCTTTCTAAAGGCAGAAAGCAACATTGTTAAGACACCAAGAGAGGAACAGTGTTGGGGCAGTGTCCTTGAAGTTGCATGTTAATTGTAGGAGGAGAAGGAGAAAGCTGGTAATTTTTCAGGTCAGGAATTGATGCTAATGGCAATGATGCTGCTGTGATTGGTGCTCCAAAGCCCAATCAGAACCTCTTTGGGCCTTTGCCCAGTACAGGTCGGAGGCCATTTGTAAGTCTGGATTGATGGAGACATGAGCCTAATGGGCCTAAACACAGTCACTGGATCAGCCGATGTATCTGTTAGGATGATTTCTGTTGCCGACGACAGAAAACTTGGTCCAAATGGGATCCAGCCCCAAAGGGGATTATTGGTTCTCATAACTGAGCAGCCTAGGCAGAGCGCCATCTCGGGCTCAGATGATGCATCCAGGATTGGATATTTCTTCTTTCGTCCATTCTGCATCGCTCTGTTCCTGGACACCCTCCTACCTGGTGGTCCTACCTGAAGGCTGCCAGCAGCTCTGGGCTCCGTCCTTCCGGATTCACATCCTTCAGGACGCAGTAAGCTACATTGTCTAAGCCTCAAACAGAAGGCTCGCAATGAAATTCTCTTAGTCCTCATTGGCTTGTCCGGGGTCAGTTACTCATCCTTTAGCCAATCATGGTGGGAGGTGGGGATCAAATGCGCAGATTGGCTTAGCCTGGGCCATGTGCTTCACTCATGAAGCCTCTGCTGGTCAGTGATGTTCAGCACAAGGGCTGAGACTGGGCGGGAGTGGTTTCCCTAAACAGAGTCAGGCTGTTGCCCCAATGGGGCTGGTCGTGAGAGCATGGATGGGGCAGGGAGAGAGGGCAGATAAGACTGGAAGCAGGGATACCATTTGGGAAGTTACTGAGGTACAGGCAAGGAATCGCAGCAGCTTAGGTAAGAGGCGAGACAGTGGAGACACGGATGCCTGAAGCATTTTTTTTTTTTTAATGCCGTGTAATTGGTTAATTAAATGGGCTGGATTTTATTGGGAATGCAAACAGAAAAATGGCTTTATTTCTCTTCACGCGTGACTTTCACATTTGTTCTGTTAGGCCAACCCTGAATCATATCCCAGCAGTATCCTATAGCCTTTCCAGGCGTTTCTCAAATAAAAATAGAAATAAGAATAATTATTTTCAAGTATTCTAAACTCCAGTTTAATATAAACCCAAGTACCATCCTCTCATCTATGTAAAAGCTCTCCTTTCCCTGTAGTTCAAGCCTGGGCTGAGACACCACAGACCAGCAATGGAAAAGGGAAGCCTTGTTTGTTCTCTGTCTCTCTGGGTCCAAACACCTTGCCTGCTTGCTTTGCAACTTCTGGCTCCTCCGGAGTCCGGTGGCAGGGAGAGGGACGAGGAGGAGGCCAAAATGTTCTACTTAGCTGATGTCCTTCATGGTTCTCTGTAGCCTTACAGGCATCCAAGAGCTTTTGTGGGTTCTTGGAGACCCCCTGTGAAGATCTTCAGACTTTCCCACAGCATGAGTGATGCCCTCCCTGGCTGCTCCCTTATGATGCCCCCTCAGCCTCTGCCCGAGTACATCCTGGGCTATTTATTTATTTATTTATTTGCCCAAATAGATCCACTTTGGGGGGCAGGGCTTTTAATGAAGGCTCTAACCAAGCTATCCCCTTGTCGCACCTCTGTGTCCATTTGGCCCATGAGAAATCATTATGTATCTCTGTGCTGCCCAGCTTTGGAGGAGCGAGCCACTCCTCTGCTGCCCTCTGTCCTCAACCAGGCCAAACTGTGGGGCCTTGTGTCTGATTTAACCCGGGCTGTCTTCACTGCACCCTTCCAGGGGGCACCCTCTGTGCGTACTCTGGAGTTAGGCAATTAATGCAGCAGATCTGATTGCTAATGAGTGTCTCACACTCTAATCTGGAACGGCGCAAGGCAGGCCTGTGAAGTGTGCAGCTCAGCAAGCCCGCAGCTGGGGGTCTGAGGTGCCAGGACCCTCTTCTGCCAACCACTCTCATCTCTCTGAGCAGTTCTCTGGCTGCTTCTCTGCTGCTGTGCTCCCCAGTGCTGTGTTTTCTCTAAGAAATGCCTTTTCTCCAGTGAATTCTCTTACATGGGCTGGAAGCAGCAGGTGGTTTCTGAACCAGTTGGACCTCAACTTAGCAATTTCTGCCTAAATAAAGGCTCAGTTTTCCGCCCTGGGGTGTCAGTATAAATCCTGAGGGAACAGGAAAAGCCCCACTTCACGTGGCATTGTGGTAGAGAAACCCTGTCGTCAAATGAAACCTCACAGGACAGTCCAATGTATAAAGCAGACAGAGAGGGCGACACATGGTGGGTGAGGTAGGGAGCAAGGGCAGGTACAACAGGCTCGCTCCTGGGCACAGCTCGAAAATCACTGTGCCTGGGAAAGCCAGCCGTGGTGCCTGTGGCAAGGAGAGGCTCTCACTCTACGGTTCTGCCCAGTTTGCCTTGTTCGTGACTTTTAGGTGAAAACGACAGTTTGTGCAAGTCGTGTGGGAATGAAAATAGTCTTGGTGCTGTCCACTTCCGCTGCAGACGGACCACTGGCCAGGCCGAGATGATGGGCTCCTTTTTAGTGCATAGTTATGCCGGCTCACCTGCGTCCTGGTCTCCTGACACTGACCTAGAAGCTTCCGCACACACCTGCTTTGCGGGTGCCTTTTTTCTGTGAATGAAAAGACCTGCCTCTGAAAATAGCAGCGGCACAACCTGCCGAAATAATTCTGTCACTTTCTTGTGGTCCTGTAGCTTACGGCTTTGTTCCTTGCAGGGAAACCGGCAAGAATTTTCTACAAAGGTTTTTTTCTGTAAAGGTTTCCTTCTTCACACATAGTGCTTTGCAGGTCAGTGCTACTGCATCTGTCTTTCTGGGTGTGGGGCAAACTACCTAATTTCCCTGGGCCTCGGTTTCTCCATCTGTAAAATTGGGCCAAGAATGAAACCTCCGCCCTGGATTGGACGTAATGCGATTGTGTGTGAAACATACGCAGCCCCTGGCACGGGGCCAGCAGCCAGGACATGTCACTGATGGTGCTGCTGTCCTGTCGCTGTAACAAACTACCTTAAACTGGATGGCTTAAAACAAACGAATTTCCTACCGTATTGCTCTGTAGGTCGGATTTCAGAATTGGCTTTGTGGGGCTAAAATCAAGGGGTCAGCAAGGCTGCACTCCTTCTGGAAGTTTTTTTTAAAAAATTTTTTTTTTTTTAACGTTTATTTATTTTTGAGACAGAGAGAGACAGAGCATGAACGGGGGAGGGGCAGAGAGAGAGGGAGACACAGAATCGGAAGCAGGCTCCAGGCTCTGAGCCATCAGCCCAGAGCCCGACGCAGGGCTCGAACTCACGGACTCACAGACCGTGAGATCGTGACCTGAGCTGAAGTCGGACGCTCAACCGACTGAGCCACCCAGGCGCCCCACTCCTTCTGGAAGTTTTAAGGGAGCACCCTCTCCCTGCCCTCTCCAGCTTCTTGGCTCATGGCCACACCACGCTGACCTTTGCTTTCATCCTCACATCTCCTTCTCTGCCTCTGCCCACCCCCCCCACCCCCAATTTATTAGGACCCCTGTGATTATATTGGGTCCATTCAGATAATCCAGAATAATCTCTTCATGCCACATCCTTAACTTACATTTGCCATGTCCCTTTGTCACATAAGGTGATATTTTTACAGGTCCCAGGGATTAGGGTGTGGACAGTCTTAGGGAACCATTATTCTGCCTACCACACTGATTATCTTAAAAATTAAGTATCCACAGTGTGCCGGACCCTTTACTTTGGGCTGGGCATAAACAATGAATAAGATACCATGCTTATACCAAAATAGATAAATGATAATCATGGCAGTCGACACTTACCCTTGACTGTATGCCAGGTGTTATGCTAGGCACCTTAGGGAATTCTCTTCAAGTGTCAGCGTAGCATTAAGGGGAAGGTTTTATTCCCATTTTGAGGATAAGGATAATGAAGTTTAGGAAGCTTAAGTACTTTTTCCAAAAGTCACACAGCTAGTGACGCGAGCCCAGGTCTGTCTGATCCTCAGCTCTATAATTAATTACTGGATTATATATTGCCCCTGGAAGGGTAGATGGGTGTGCCTCTGGCTCTTTTCCTAACAGAGGTGGACAAGTAGCTGCAATTCAAGACCCGGGGCAGAGCTCCCACGGGAGGCCAATGCTACATCCCAATCATGGTCCAAAGCTGCAAGTTCATGGCCCTGACCGTTGGGCAGATATGTTGGTTGCCTTCAGGAGAATCTAATAACATGCGTTCATCTTCCCACCGAACTGATCCTTCCCAGGACCATTTATTGCTGTGCTAATGGGGTCCTGCTTCAAGCTGAGGCAGTGTGTGAATAGCAGAGCCCAGTGAAGTTCCTCTCTAGTGATGAGTATAGAAACCACCTGGTGATTTTAAAGGGCACAAAGAAGGTACATTCAAGTGAATCTGAGGGAAGCATTTGAATAGTAAAGGCCACGTTGTTCTTGATCTTTGCAGGAATTTCCTTCAGTGGGAATGGAACTTTTACATGAAGGGCACAGGTAGGGGGACGGTTGGCCTCCAGACTGTGTGATGTTTTAATGAGGCTGACCCAGCTGCTGGGCCCTAGGATGACCCACAGCAGCTTACCCAGGCCATGTAGGACGGGGAGAAGAGGAAGACGTTTCCAGAGGGTCTACCCAGGGTCTAGGATGGGGCTGAAGTGTGCAGGTAAGTAAGTGGTGCCTCCCCTGCTCTGAGCAGAAGTGGTAGCAAGGAACTTTCCTGGATTCTTTCCTGCTGAAGGGGCAGGCTGTTTGGGGTAGGGTTTGCATTTCCACATTTTCGTTTTCTCCAGAGACAGCTTCTCTCTCTCAACCCCTTTGCCTACACCCCTGAGCTTCGAAGACATTGCATTTTGGACACGTTCACAGATTGGCTAGCAGAAAGATGTTTGTTATATTGGGGCAGATATAGTAAGGGTGTCCATACATTCTGACTCTTTAAGACAGTAATGTTTTGAAGTCATTATTTTTTGAAGTAATTATTTTTCAATAACGATGACTGATTAAATGCATCCATGTGGGATTAAATGTTTGGCTATTTGTAAGACTACGTCTGTAAAATCCACAAATCAGAACAACTCGATGCTGTGGCTGGCTTTCCCTCTTCTTTTCCTCTCTCTCTCTCTCTCCCTCTCTCTTGCTCCTGCTCTTCCCTCCTCCCCCCACCCTTTCTTTCACTATCTATAGAAGGACTTTGGAATAGAAACTGGGCTCAGAACTTGTGATGGAAAGTTGAATAAGTATGAGTCCCTGACTGCCAGGGATTTGTGTCCGGTAAAGGGATTCGTTCATTTTATCCAGCAGATCTTTGTTGAGCATCTGTGATGTAGCAGGCACCCATCTAGGTGCTGAGATGCAGCGATGAACAAAATACACTAAATCTGATACTCCAGATGTCCAGATTCCAGTGGGGATGACACACAGTAAACGAGCAAATAAGTATAGAAGGTGATTTCAGCGGGGCGCCTGAGTGGCTCAGTTGGTGGGGCATCCAATCTCAGCTCAGGTTGTGATCTCACGGCTCATGGGTTCAAGCCTCAAGTCAGGGTTTGTGTGGACAGCTCAGAGCCTGGAGCCTGTTTCAGATTCTGTGTCTCCTTCTTTCTTTGCTCCTCCCCCATTCTCTCTCTCAAATATAGATAAACATTAAAAGGTTTGCTTTTAAAAAAAAAAAGATGATTTCAGCTCACGATACAGTTTCAGCTGTGAACAAAACAAAGTCAGGCAGGGGGCTGAAGAGTGACTGCAGGGGACTGGCTTTTCTGCAGTGGGGTGGGAGGCTACAGGGGCCTCTTTGAGGAGGTGACATGGAACAGAGTGCTGAGTGTTGACAAGGAGCTGCCCTGCAAGGATCTGGGCAAACATGTCCCAGCCAGAGGAAACAGCAAATGCGAAGTCCCAGAGGTGGGAGCTAACTTGGAAACACTGGAAGACCAGTGTGGCTGGAGGGTATTTATGGGGAGCTAAGGATGGAGAGGCAGGCAGTGGCCAAAACTGGGAGAACTATGAAAGGGACTTTGGGTGCTCTTTGGAGCGGAATGGGAATCCTCTGGAGGCAAGGGAGTGTAGGGGTCGACTTTACATTTTAGAAAGCAGTCAAGCCGGTTCCTGCTTGGCGAATGGGCTGGCTGGGCCGGACACCCTGGTGCAGCTCTGGTACTTGGACGAGGAGAGGGAGGGGCGTGGACCCGGTGGGGGTGGGGAGAAGTGGTGGAAGTCAGTATCCACTTGGAAGACTTGGCTGGATTGGCTGACGCAGCCTGGGCGCAGCAGAACCACCATTAACTCTGGACTTTTCGGCTGAGCTCCTGGGGGAAGGAAGGGCAGTGCCACTGAGTTGGGGAATTCTGGGGAAGAGTCACTCTCAGGGTATGCCTACGGATGAAAACAAGATTCTTCTTTGAAGTCGTGTCCGTGTTAAGTTTGAGAGGCTAATTGGACATCTAAGTGGAGAAATTGGGTAGACTGTTAAATCCACAAGTGCTGGGGAAAAGGTCAGTGCTGGGGATGAAGATGTAGAAATCATCCGTCAGAGGCACAAGGAGCAAAACAAAATGTGGGAGGTGTACTCGTGGCTTTAGAAGGACGTCATTCTTGCTCTAGAAAACGTGGCGATCTAAATTATGTCAACAGTGAGTGTTGCCTGTGCCAAGCACCGTGCTAACTGCTTCACACAGATGCTGTTTGGCGGGGCCCGCGCCTTGGAAAGCAGCCCTGCTGCGCTGTGGAAGACGACCCATCCTGGGACCAGATCGCTGGATTCAGATCCCAGCCCTGCCTCTCGCTGGGGGTGTGTGTGTGTCCTTGGGCAAGTTAATTTAGTCCTGTGCTTTGTTGGCTCATCTGTAAAAGAGGGTAATACTAGTACCTACTTCACAGAGTTATTGGGATATTTACACGAGTTAATACCTGTGAAATACCTGGAATAGAGCGTGGTACCCAATAAGCACTCAATACATGATAGTGATTTTATTTATTTATTTATTTATTTATTTATTTATTTATTTCCGAGTTTTAATTGAAATTCCAGTTAGTTAACATACAGTGTAATATTAGCTCCGGTGATTCAGCACTTATATGCAATAGTGGTGTTCATCCCTATAAATGCCTTCCTTAGTACCCATCACCCACTTAACCCCCCCCCCCCGCCCCCCCCCGCCCCTCCAGTAACACTCAGTTTGCTCTCTGTAGTTAAGAGTCTGTTTCCGGTTGACCTCTCTCTCTTTCCTCCTATGTTCGTTTGTTTCGTTTCTTAAATTCCACAGGCGAGTGAAATCATACGGTATTTGTGTTTCTCTGACTTACTTCACTTAGCATAATACTCTCTAGCGATTTTAGTGTTAGTGTTTCTTGTGGTTGCTCTGTGTGGTGCATTTCAACAGATGAAAGAATAAGGTGTGTTATAATTAGAGTATTGTTTTGGAGTCCTGTTTTGACCTGTTTATTAGTCAGTGTATAGTGTGCTTGGGTTGTCTTCCAGGTTTGTGCCATGATTCCATTTTATGAACAAGCCCTCTACTGCAATATGTATTAAAATCTGTTTCTGTTCCTGTTGCTGTATAACGAACCACCCCAACTTACTGACATAAAGCAAGTATTTGATTATACTCGTAGATTCTGCGTTTAGGAAATCAGGCAGAGCTCATTAGGGATGGCTTATCTCCGCTCCACGAAGTCTGGGGTGGGGGGCTCACTTGGGAAGGCTGTGGGGATTGATGGCGCGTGGGGAGCAGTGGAATCAACTAGGGCCGTCTTCACTCATGTGATGGTAGTTGGTGCTGACTCTCCGCTGGGGTCTTAGCTTGGCCGTTGGCTAGAGCACCAACACAGGGCCATGCCGTGTGGCCTCTCCTTGGGGCCTGGTTTGGGCTTCCTCACAGCATGGCAGCTGGGTTCTCAGAGTGAGTGTCCTGAGAGAACCAGGAAGAAGCAGTGTGGTCTTTTATGAAAGTTTCGGAGGCCACACAGTGCCACTTCTGCCTTAGTCACAAGCCTGTCCAGATTCAAGGCGATGGGGCATAGATTCCATCTCATGAGAGGAATATCAGAACATGCAGGACAGGAGATGTTGTGGCCAGTTTTGGAAAAATACAGTCTGTCTTGAGGCTTAACCAGGAGGCCAATTATGAGGCCAGTTGGCTAAAAGAATCCAGAGTACTTCTAAATTTTGGATGTGCTCTGAAGTGAGGGTCTCATTTATTTATTAAAGGACTTGATTGCTCTTGGCCTTTGTTGTACTGGAATGTTGGTTTGTTAGAACTGGTAAGCTCTCATTCACTTAAGAAACCCCGATGGAATACTGACTCTGTGCGAGACCCTTACTGCTGTCGGGGTAAACCAACATACCACAAGGAGCCTTGTAGCCACAAGGTGAATATGAATTACAGTTGGCTTTCAGTTAACTGGTCTCTGGAGAGGAAGAAAGCCAGTGACAATCCCTAATGATAGTTACAATAAAACTAGTCAAAACAAGACACAAAATGCATTTAATGCAAACGTATTCAGTTAGCATTGTAGTCAACGTTCAGAACACATTTCCCATTGTACAGACCTTATCTAATGCATTAATTATTATCACAACTAGCAATTCTTAAATACTGAATCCATTCAATATAGTAAGGCCCCGAAGAGTATGATACCATTTAATTTGCAGTGTAACCCCCTGAGGCAGTTTCCTTTTTCTAGAGAAGAGAGAGTAGTGGAGAGGGTAAGTGACACAAGCTGGCATTTGTACCCAGACCTTCTGCTCCCACGGTGCATGCTGAAGGTGACAGGACAGGTTCGTAGAAAGCTGGGACTAGAGCCCACATTCTGGATATTCCCTTTGGTGCTTTTGCTTCCAGATTCATGGTTTCCATCCATGTTCCATGAGTCTTCGGGGTCCTAAGGAGGTCTTGGGACTGAGTGTACAGATTGAGAGGGAGGTAAAGCTCATAGGACTTTGGGCCCTTGTCAAAATTCCAGCCATTACAGCTTGCTTTGAGATTATATTATATTGTTTTATACCATACTATACTACACTATACCATCCTATAGAAAACACAATGTACTATAAAATAACATTTATATGTATTTAATATTTAACATATTATGCTTACACTACATAATATAATATACAGTATTCAATATCCAAGAGTATGTGGGGTAGGGGAGAGGTATTCAGGCTTTTAGAACAAAATCCTCCCTTCAAAATTTCTTTTAATGGTTATTTATTTTTGAGAGAGAGACAGAGTGTGAGTGGAGGAGGGGCGCAGAGAGAGAGAGAGAGAGAGAGAGAGACAAAGAATCTGAAGAAGGCTCCAGGCTCCAAGCTGTCAGCACAGAGCCCGACGAGGGGCTCGAACCCATGAACCACAAGATCATGACCTGAGCCGAAGTCAGACACTCAACTGACTGAGCCACCCAGGTGCCCCTAAAATCCTGCCTTCAAATGGAATTTTACGTCTCTATCTGTGTCTGTATTGTTTCTACCTAAAGTTTGAATTTCATTCAGTTCAATTGAATTTCCACTCAAAATTCAAACTTTCAGAACAAAACCTTTTCATTTGAAGGAAGTTCAGTTTGATTCAGATCTTACCTTTGTAAGGTTTACCTGAAGCCTTTCCTTCAAGTGGAAGTTTGCATTTATAGTATAATTTCCACTTAAAGTTTGAATTTTATTCAGTTCAATTGAATTTCTCCTTAAAATTCAGACTTTTAGAACACAGCCTTTCCTTGAAATGGAAGGGTTTCGTTTGAAAAGTTTGAACATCTCTGGTCTGTTCCACATCTTGTCTATTTTTAGTGCACAGATCTGGTCCGTAAGTGGTACCACAGTTATCCTAATTCCAGCCTCAAGATCTCAGTCACTAGCTAAAGTCTTCTCTGCTGGCAAGAGGTGCGTTAGCATCTGCTATGGAAAATAACCTTTAAAGTGTCCCTGCAAGCACAAATCCATAAAACTGAAAGTCATAGGAAAGGGAGAGAGGGTTTATCCAATTTTTAAAAGACTTTTGAAAGTGTGATTTAGATCTTATGTCTGTTGGGTTATCCTGACTGATTTAGTATGTAAATAGGTCCCAGAAAGAGTGTTCTTACCGTGATCTTTGTTTTCAGTTTACTTTTTCATATCAAGTTTTCTTGACGGAAAGTGACTAAAAAACCTTAACGCGTGATAATCACCTTCTTTAGCAGACTGCAGAGTTGGATAGAAGTATCCAGCAATTGTTTGCTTGTGATGAAGGAAATGTGAATTTTCTGGCACAAGAACATTTTTTTGGCTCATGTCCAAATTGTAGGGTGATTACAAACTTGACAGAGCTTAAGTAGGCCTTAAGACGTAGGGCTGTCATGTACGGCTGTGCAGGTTGTGTATTGCACAACTGTGAATGGCATTTCCTGGAGTTGTGCAATGTGGCAGTCCTGTCAGGAGGTCATGGATTCCAGCCTCTGTTGATCCTGAAGCATGAGAGGGCTTGATGGCAGGCTTCAAGGTAGTAAGAATAAGAAGATCCTGGGGGCCTGCATGGCTCAGTCGGTTAAGCGTCCAATTTTGTCTCAGGTCATGATCTTGAGGTTCGTGGGTTCAAGCCCCACGTCAGGCTCTCTGCTGTCAGTGCGGAGCCTGCTTGGGATCCTCTGTCTCCCGCTCTCTCTGCCCCTCTCCTGCTATCTCTCTCTCTCAAAAACAAATAAACATAAAATTTGAAAAGCAGCTATCATGTGCTGTGATTTACAAAGGAGTGCCTCTCTGTACCTTCAGTGTTCTCAGTTTAGGGCATTTCTGGCGAGTGCCTAGGAATAAAAAAGGAGTTGGTTTGAGATACTGTGCAGCTGTACTTAAATGGAAGATCCTGCCGAGAGATGAAGTTCACCTTCGTGCTGGTGACTGAATGGCGGCTGCTTGCTCATTTGTTTTGGGGTGTGCCCACAAAGTAGGTGTCTCCCATGTCTCAGCTTTTGCTCTCTGTTCCTAGTGGGTGAAATCCAGTCCTGAACACCAAGGAATGAGGTTTGGGATTATGGCAGGATTTATTAGTACCAAATCGAGAAACTCAAGTTAAATTCTAGAATGAATACAGAATCACGGGCCAAGGTGCTCTTTCAGAGAATTTCTTGTAACTGAGCATGAGGGCATTAGGGGGTCTTGAGGGAGCATGGGTTTTAGGTGCACACGGGGTGCCTGGGTGGCTCAGTAGGTTAAGCATCCGACTCCTGATTTCGGCTCAGGTCATGATTTCACAGAATCTCCCTCTCCCTCTCTCTCAGCCCCTCCCCTGCTTGTGTGCTCACTCTCTTTCTGTCAAAATAAATAAATAAGCATCTTAAAAAAAGGCTTAAAAATGAAAAGAATTAGATGGACACCAGGCTTGTATCCTGGGTCACTGCCTGCCTTGGACAAGGTGCTTATATCACCCTCTAGCTGAGGGTGTTACAGGATTAGCTGATATTTAGGATGCCCTTTAGGTAAAAAAAAAAAAATTATATTACTGATTTGTGGTGTAATTTGGTATAATTATACAATAAACCTCTTCCTTGGCTTCATATATTCAGAGCATTTATTGAAAGCCTACCACGTTCAGGTGCCATGTGCTAGGTACTGGGTGTGTAAAAGCAAACCAAATAAGCAAGGTCTCTGCCCTCGGAGTTGATAGTCTCCCCCCAGGTGCTGACCTGGGCCGGTGGCGGGGGAGGCAGAAGGAGGGCCAGAGGTGGTTTCTTGGTCTCCTTGGAGGTAGAAATGACAGAACTCTGGGAGAGCAGGAGGAACAGGGAGGCTGAAGTGAGGTCGCCTCTTAGGATCTGGCCATTTGGCTTGAGCAAACTGGGTGGATGTTAATACCATCCTGGGAGAGGAGCCTTCTTTTTTGACTGGTTGGTGATGGAGTGCAATTTGGACAAACTAAGTGTGAGATGCGGTTGAGATGTGCCAGTGACTTGCATATATGAGGCTGGAAGTCAGAGCACAGGTTTTCAGGAGCTGAAGTTTATTCTTAGAAGAAAGGGTCCCACAGTCCCCCTGCCCCCACAGTCCAGGACAGTCTTCCCAAGAGGCCTTCTCCTTGCAAATGCTTTTCTCTCTTTTCTGACCCCCGCTTCTATCAATGCGCATTGCAATGCCACTGTTTGGGTGAAGGGCTCCCGCAGCTACTGAATCAAGGCCTGGGCCTTGGCCTTGAGCGTTCCAAAGCCCACGCTCTCTTGGAATATACACAGAGCTAGGTTGGCCCCTAGAGTGGTGGCTACACGGCCCTCTGTGTAGTCCATGAGGATGAATTTGAGATTGTCTTCATTAAATATGTGGTTTCTGTTCCAGTTGTAAGTGGCCCAGATTTTATGGTGATGGCCGTGGTGACCCAGGTATCAGCATCCCTGTAACCCGAGCAGCCACCCAGAGTTGCCTCGTTCTTCTGGACACCTCCAGTGCTGGCTTGGCTTATCACCTATGACGCAGCATGCCTGCGACTCTTGCGACTTTGGCGCACTGATCCCTGAGTTGCCTCCTGCCGGCCTCTGCCTGCTGCTTCCCTAGGCATAAAGATCTGGGAGTCATCGGCAAGTGGGTGGCATTTAAAACCTTGGCCCCGAAAGAGATCAGTCATGGGGAGGATACAGAGAAGAAAGGGTGCAGGGATGAGCCCTGTGAAAGTCCATTATTTACACATTTTTAGGAAGAGGAGCCTGTAGAGTGGATTTAAAAAGACCTCACCAGACAGAATGGGGGCGCACCTTGAGAATGGGGTGTCAAGAGGCCAGAAGTGGGAGCATTTTAAGGAGCAAGGCCTTGTGTGTGGAGTTCTGTGGGAGGCCAAGTCAAATGAGGCCACGGTGTTGTGACCTGGATCTGGCAGGGTGGAGGGGGTGGGGGTCCTGCGAAGAGCTAGGGTGCTAGGGGTGGGAGCCTGCTTGTTTTTATACGGCTTTATGATTGGTATCACCCAGTGTAGTACTTACCTACATTTTTGGTTGGTTGTGTTGGGTGGTTGATGGTTGTGTTCCTTTTGTCCCTCTGACTTAGGGTTGCCAGATAAAGTGCAGGACACTCCGTTAAATTTGAATTTCAGAAGAATAATTTTTTCGAGTATAAGTATATCCCAGAGATTGCATGGGACATACTTACCCTGAAAATTTTTTTTATCTGAAATTCAAAGTTAACCGGGTGCCCTGAGTTCTTATTTGCTGAACCTTCCAGCGTGCGTCGAGTTGTACGCTTTAAAATGGCTACAACAGTGAATTTTATGTGATGTGAGTTTTAGCACACTCTCAAATCTGGCAACCCTATCCTAACTAGACGGTCATATAGAAACTACCATATGGTCTGCTTCTGGGTTGAGTCTCCAGGACCAGTAAGAAATGCCAGCCTCCAAGGACCTTTCTTTCTGATGATAGCTACTGCTTCCATGAAGTTCCCTTAGAGCACCGCACAGAATGCTGAGCACATAGTAGGCACTCATCCAACAATGCGAACTGCATTCTGTGCTGTGGTGAATGTTAGCTGTTAGTGGAAAAGCATGGAAGGACACTACCCTGATACCTGTGAACTACTTTGAGAACGTCGTGAAATGGGCCTCGCGGGGAAGTTTTCAGTGAATTAAGTGCTGTGGCACTTTTGGCTGTGTTGGAGGAACCAAGTGCTATCTCCATGACATATCTAATTCAGCCCTGTGGCTGTGAAGCAAATGCTTTGCTGAATTCAGCACCTCCCAGTAATAGCAGCTTAAATGCAACTGGCATCCGAGGGGCCATTAAGCATCTTGAAATGGCAGGGAACTCTTGGAAATGCCCACGAATTCCAAGATAGCTGGGTTGTGTCACTTGTGCTTTTAATTCATTATGACACTTTCTATGCCCTGTTCCTCCTCCTTTCTATGAAGTAGAAGACTCCTAACCGAAAGACTGTATTTCAAATGATCCCTTTAGAGGCAACTTCAAAGCAATTAAGTACGGGTTGAATCCAACGTGTGTGAAGCATTACCTATCAGCTAGGATTTAAAAAAAATTTTTTTTTTTGTTTAATGTTCATTTATTTTTAAGAGAGAGAGAGACAGAGTGTGAGGAGGGGAGGGGCAGAGAGAGAGGGAGTCACAGAATCCAAAGCGGTTTCCGGGTTCTGAGCTGTCAGCCCAGAGCCGGACGAGGGGCTCAAACCCGCTCATGTGAGATAATGACCTGAGCTGAAGTCTGACACTTAGCCAACTGAGACACCTAGGCACCCCTCAGCTAGGATTTTCTCTGAAGGTTATATTCCTTGGTTAAAAGCTGAGAACCCAAAGGTTAGTTTAACTATCAATGAAAAGAAGTTTTTTTTTCTCTTGTGTTTTTTTTTTCCCTGGGCTTCACCATTTACAAGGACTTTGCATCCCTACTTAACATTTGTTTACCTGGCAAGCTGAATGGAGCACATTTATTTTGCACTAGTTTATTGAGCCGTATTATGTGCCAATATTTGCTAATTTGTATTTTGTTGTAGGTTCTTGAACCGTGTCCTATGGTCCTTATAACCGGGTGGTTCCTTGAAAGGAAATGTGGTTTTGGTGATTGCTTCATTGCTACTAACCCATCACATAGAGAGGTTGCCTGGGTAACAGGTGTGGGTCTAAGGATCTATGAGAAGGTGGTAACATGGAAGAGGAATTTAACTTTTGTAAATGATGCCAAGGCAAACTTCTGTGCACGCTGCTTTATGAGCTCTTTCTTGGGGGGCAGTTTAGGGACCAGCAGAGCAGATGCCAGATTTCCTCTTAAACCCTGCAGGGATCCGTTGGCTGTCTGAGATTTCGGGTGCCTTCTCTTGATCCTCGAGTGCTGGGCCTTTTCTGAATGACCTGGGAGTGGAGGTGAAGGTTGCCCCTCCCAATGCATCCATCTTTTTACCTGGCGAGCTCCTGGACACCAGGGTTCTGCTCTGTCACCGTTTGTCTGCTGGTTCCTGAAGCACGAGACACTTGACCAACATTTCTTGAATCCCTTTCATGAACATGAATTGAGCTCTTATTATATGCTGTGCACTGGGATTGGGATATGGAAGATTTAGAGGCAAAGGGTCCAGCGCAGGGGGCACCTAGAGGGATTTACCCTCTAGCAGGAGGGATTATTACTGAGAAAGGACTGCAGACGTTTGGGGGTTGGCGTGCCATGTCGGTTTGGCTAGAAGGTCCAGCTTACATTCAGCATCGTCCTGGTTGGAAAATTCCCCTGGAGCTGGTCAGCCTTCGGATCCCCTCGGCAGCAGGGATCCCTGGCTTCATCAGACCCCCAGCTTAGGTGTGCTGGTTTATTGAAGAACCCCCTCCCTGTCTCTTTAGATCTGCTTCCCCAATTTCTCAGTAAGTCCTTTGATTCCTTGAAGACTTCACTAATGAGAGCTATTAATAGTATTTGCAAACACTTCTCGGTCTTCAGAGAAATGAACTGCTACGTTTGCTACACCACTGTCTCCCCAGCCTCGTGAGGAACAACGTGGGCATTCTTTTCCCTTTTAGGCTTTCTCCCTTCCTCCCTCCTGCACTCACTCCCAGCCTCCGATGGCTGCATTTACGGCGAATCACGGAAATGTTGCTGATGTCAGCAGCACCGATACTGCATTAGAGGAGCCACTCTAAGGGGGAATTATCCAGAGGGTGATGCTAAGAGGCAAAGCCATTTTGCGGGGTGTTTTGTGGAAACCGTTTTCTCCCTTGCATGGATCTCATTCATTGCTGCGACTTAAGAGGCACAGTGAAGGGAGAGCCATCTGAAAATGTTTTTCCCATCCCATTTTTTTTTTTTTTTTTTTTTTCTGTAGGAGGTTTTAGTGACTCCCAAGCAAGCCGGGGGCACTGGGCGGCTGCACTGGAAATGCAGGCGGCTGAGGCTGCTTGCAAAGCACAATGTACTGGGGCGTTGGGACTCCCGTCTCAGTGACCCTGCGACAAGGGCAAAGCGAGGGCACAGCTCATCCTACATAAACAGTTTGTTCTTAGAAAAATATAAATATAAACCAAAGCCCATGCTAGCTGTCCACGGAACGTGCCGTTCAAATGCTTTCCCCAGAAAATCCTTTTGTAAAGTAGAGAGCTGTCTTGCAGGGGATTGTTAGATACAATTTCAGGTTTATGTACAGGAAGATACACCTCATTTCTTCATGACATTTGTCCTGACAGCTGTCTCTGAGCAGGGAGACAGGGAAGCTTCCTGGCTGGCACCAAGAGCCAGCTTGGGAAGGAAACCAGGGGGTTTCGAGTGGCAGCAATCCCCGAGGCTGTTCAATTTCCCAGCGACGTCCAGCAGCCTGGATCTGGTCTCTGCGCAGAGAGAAGGAGTAACAAGGAAGGGGGTGGCTCCAGCTCCAGGTGGCTCCAGGAAGGGACGGAAGGAAAGGGAGTTGAGTCTATTAGCTGGAGAGTGAAGTGTTGAACTTGGCATCTAAGCTGCACAGGGAAGGAAGAAAACACGGGACGGGCGGGGGGCACGATAGATGGTGAGAGGTAGAGGCGGGACGTGTTATGGGGGTAATTATGTGGAAAGAGCCGGGTGGATAGGATGCTCAGGTCAGAAGTGGGTGTCTTTACCGGAGTATCTCTGGAGCAGGGACATTTCTTGTGAGGATGGCGTTCGGGATGTGGCCATAGGAGGAGGCCGTCATAGTGGAAACCATCGGTGCTCCGCCAGCTCTTCCAGATCCGTCTTCCCTGCCCTGTGCACCCCTCCTCCAGAGTCTGTGCACTTCTCCCCTTGTAGCTTGTCCCTACAAAGAGTCTCTTTTCAGGAGATTTTTTTCTTGGTCTACTGGTGCCTCTGGCCAGGATGCTCCTGGGCATTTTTGTCCCATTTTTGTAGCCATGACTGACTGGGTAAGAGAAGGCAAGCCTAGCTCCTTGGCCTCCAAGTGGGACAAACTTGGAGAAGTAATTGATGCTTCAGGGTTCCTCTGGGCTCAGGGGACAGGGCTTCACCTGGAGTCACACTCTTGCATGGTTTCTCGCCCTTCCCTTCTCTGCCCTTATGGCCTTTTCCTGGAAGTGCTTCCTAAACAGATTGCTTACAAACCAGTCTTCATCTCGGGATCGGCTTCTGGAGGAATCTGGCTGAAGTGGATTAGAGATGATGGTCATGGTGATGAAATGAGGGAAATGGGAGGTGTGGGTATTGGAAGGATTGTCTGTGGAACAACTGAAATAACTCAGGAGGAAAGCAGGACCTGGACAGAAGCTTCAGGGAATCAAGGAGAGAAGTCGGCTGTACCACAGCCAGCCACAAGAAGAGGAGGAAGTGAAGGAACCAGAGGGTTTGGGTCTCAAAGGAACAGGGATTTGGTCACAAGAGTGTGGAGTGTTATATTTCCGGGACAGTGTGGCCCTGACATTGTGGGTGAGGGAGATTGGCCAACCTCTACCTGAATGCCACAGTCGGAGGACAGGGTCTTCCAGGGAAGCCCAGGTGTCAGTGAGGAAGGTGGAGGAAGGTTCCCTGAAGATGCTGAGGAAGTAGGGGAGGTCGTCAGTCCTGGTGGCCCTTAGGTGTCTTTGGAAAGGTTTGGGATGGAGGAGGGAAGTTTGGATCAGAGCAGACGAAGCAGAGAGTAGAAGAGGGATTAAAGCTACATTGAGGGGAATCAAAGCTACAGGGAGGCTTACATCCACTGGCTTACTTGGCCGTTGCTCTTTTCAAGAGAATTGGGTTCTTCAGCCTCCTGGTAGATGGTGGTTTAGCAGCCTGGACAAAGTATGGAGCTTGCGATGTGCTCCTGGCACATAGTTGGCATGCATTTGTTGTAAGTGAGTAAATGACACATCAAGTTTCTAAACGCCCCTCCCCTTTCATCCCCATAAAACATTCGTGCACTTACCACCTCTGTATTTTATGCTCTGATAAATTTGGAATTTCTCAAAGTACCTCCGGCTACTTCCATCACCACCATTGTGTGGGATGCAGTGAACAGGTTTCCCAAGGAAAGGGAGTTAGGCATGGGGTTATGGACTTAAGTCATAGGACCTTTCTACCTAATGGGTTAAGACGTATTTTTCAGTTTTGCTTTCTACTGTGGATCTAGAAAAAAGAATTGCTTGGGTTGGTACAACTACTTGTGACCTACGTGCTTGAGACAGCCAATACCCAAGGGAGTTTGCTGGGGTCAGAGGGCAGCATGTGGAGGGTAAGGCAGGGCTGGGGAAGTAAGACGGGCCTGAGCACGTGGAACATTGGAGGCCACGTACACAGCTGTGGGAGTCATTGTGCGGTTTTAAGCAGGAGCGGGACTGGAATTTTGGAAGGACCCCCTGGCTCCAGCCTGATTGGGAAGAGTCCCCTTCATGGAGCCCAGTGAGGAGAGGTAATTGCTGTTGACAAAACACCTGGGAAAGGCAAACCTCTGTCTTGAAGGAATGGGCCCTGAAGATGGTATGTAAAATACTTGGCCCCAGGGTAAAGGAGATATTTTGGGAACCGCAGCAGCTGACATTCTTTTTAATCCGAAAGGTAGGGGAAAAATAATCTTTTTTTTTTTTTTAAAGTGCTTTAGTTAATTTAAATTATGGAGGAAAAAACTTAGAGCAAGAGACAAAATATGTTCTTCATGAAGCATTTTGGACCTAGACAACAGAACCCCAGCTGGGGCCGCGTGCCTTTAGGCCTTGACCAAATGAGTCAAGACAAATGGGTCCATCTCACCAGCATGGTGGAGTGCGGGGCCTGTTGGAAAACCACAAGGTAGGGAGCCCCAGATCTCGAAGGAGGAACCGGGCAGTGGGAAGTGCCAGGGCTGTCGTGGCCAGCTCGCATGGGCAAGGAGGAGCTCTGGTCCTGGGCTCTTCCTCGTCTTCCTTAGGAATTGAACAAATCATGAAGAGCTTTCCTTGGACTATTTATTGTTTGAGAACACCTCGACTCTGGATGTCTGTCTGTGGGGGGCAGAAAATACTAT
The DNA here is from genome assembly GCF_024362965.1 of Panthera pardus. NCBI lineage: Eukaryota > Metazoa > Chordata > Mammalia > Carnivora > Felidae > Panthera > Panthera pardus. The sequence continues at coordinate 123,751,430 of NW_026526810.1, read as the reverse complement.
AGTACTAGGACTGCTCATACTACCAGATCAATGAATTCTGCAGTCGGATTTTCTGTTGGGCAAGTGTGTGACATTGACCTTATAAATGTTGGTGCAAGGCGAATTTATGGATGGAGGCGTGAATGAATCCAGGAATGGAACAGATTAGAAGTAGGAGGATCTCAGCTGCCGGCAGTGTGCTGAGCTCCACACTGAGACACAGAGCGGAGAGGAAGGACATCTGATTATACTGGGGGTGGGCAGTCGGGGAGGACTTCCTGGAGGTGGTGGCACACGAAGTGAATTTTTAAGTAGGAGGCGATGTCGGCCAGATAAAGAGTGGGGAGGAGAAAGGTATCGGGAAGCAAGATGGCCCAGAGGGCGGCATTAGCAGGGCTCAGCACGCAGGGGTCGGGTGCTGCTGGGTTTGGCTGGGGCGAAGGTTGCCTGTGGGGGCGTGGCAGCGGGTGAGGCTGGGGAGACCGGCAGGCACCGGGTCCTGGAAGGAGCCTGCGCTTTGTTTTTTCTTTTCCCCCACCCTCCCCGCCCTCCCACCCCCCTCAACCCTCAGTTTGTTCTCAGTTTTTAAGAGTCTCTTATGTTTTGGGAGCCTGCGCTTTATTTGCATCACTATGGTGTCTTCAGAGGGGCTGAAATATGAGGTCCAAGTGTTCAGAGTCGCACCTGGGAGAGCGCCATCTGGCTGCCATGTGGAGGATGGATTTGAGGGGACAGGACCGGAGGCTTTCTAAGTGATTCCGGTGAGAGAAGACAGAGCCTTGCCCTAAAGAGAGAGGCGAGGACAGATGTGAGTCAAGGTGGCAACATGTTCTCGACTCCCTCCTCCCTCCCCTCCCCTTTCTTTCAGCCTGGTTTCCTCTAGTCTTGGCTCTCTGTCTCTAAAGGTCCTCAAATTTCCCCATGCCTTTTTCTTCCATCTGGAAAGAAAGCTTGGGTGTTTCGAGAGGGCTAGGAGAGAGAAATAATTAAACCCAAAGGGAGAGCCTTTGCTTTGGTGGCATTTGGGGCACAGGGCTTGCTCATTTAGTGTGTGTAGACGGAGAGTCGCTGCGTTCTTACCAGGACCAGCTTGACCAGCTTTAAGGCACAGCCATCAGATGGAAGCTGGGAGAACGAGGTTTGGCTGTTGGGACGTCTGGAGTCAGAGCAAACATGCACATCCTGTCTGCTCTTCTTAGAGGATGGCAGAGGTGAAAGCAGCCTCTGGGACAACTGCAGGCAGGTGGGGCTCCCCATCACCCCTTCCCTCTTCCTGACACCCACCCTGTGCCCTACCCCCAGGGAAGCCTTTTGAGGATTCCAGACTGAGCTTCCACCTGGAGCTCTCGGGAAGCTCCGAGCCGTCCATGCAGGTGGCCCTGGACCGATTCCAGACCTGGGAGGGCTGGGGGGGAGGGCAGGAGTTCTTTGCTTCTCGCCAGTGTGTTGCAATCACTTGTACTTTGCCTGGGTCAATAGGCAGAGTCACGTGACTGCGTGACAGCGGACCTCTGAGGTGGCCGCGTTCCACGTTTCCAAGAAACCCTGAATCCCGCGGATGTCATTTGTTTCCAGCGGCCCGGAGGAGCGGAAGGCATCCGGGGTTAGGTGTGGGAAGACAGATCCAAGGATGCCACTGCTTGGGACAGGCTGGTCAGGGTCACCTGTCAGTGCCTCACCTGTCAAGAGGGGTAGATAATGACAACTGTTCTCCACAGGAGGTTTTGTGACGACGAACTAGGTTCACGCGTGGGTGAGACCCTCGTCAATTTTCCCACCGACTCTGAAGGCAGGGACGTATCTTACTCATTTCTGTGTCCTCAGGACCCAGCACAGTGCCCGGCTGACTCAAATGTTTGTTGACTGAGTGCAAGAATGGGTGATGCGGTAAGTATAGGGCCTGGGAAAGCCTGAAAACTTTAAAACTACTAACAACTTGTTCAGCTAAGAAGGAGCAGATTTGCACGCGTGCTCCCATATCTACCCGTGTTTCAGTAAAAGCAGAATGGGCAGATGGTTATGAGGAAACCTTTTATCTTGTACTTTTCTTTTTTAAATGTTTATTTATTTTGAGAAAGAGAGAGAGTGGGAGTGGGGGAGGGGCAGAGAGAGAGAATCCCACGCAGGCCCTGCGCTAACAGCACGGAGCCCGACGCAGGGCTTGATCTCATGAATCATGAGATCGTGATCTGAGCCGAACTCAAGAGTCAGGGCTTAACTGACTGAGCCACCCAGGTGCCCCCGTGAGGAAACATTTTAAAAGGAAAATTAACTTACGGTATTATCTTCCAGGCTTTGCCTTCTCATCAATTCTTGGCAGTGTGTTTTGCTGCCAGATACTTTTCTGTGGGAGTCGTGAAGAATGATAGATCATTACTTTATATGACCCATCCGTTATTGATACGTTTTAGATAAAAGGGCCCTTTCCACCAAGGGAATTTCTTTGGTTCCTATTTTTCTGTTTCCTATGCTCCAGAAGAGGACTGACTTGGAAGTCACGTTATTCTCATTTTAATCCCACCAGCTCTCCAACCCTCCAACTGAGTCCTTATCATCCACCTTTCGCAGATAAGGAAACAGAGAAACTAAATGGCGGTCTCAGGGTCACCCAGCCACTGATAGATTTGGGACTGAAGTTCTGGTTTTTACTCCTGGTGATTTGGAAACTCAGGATTGGTGGATTCTATTCAGACTCTGCTCCCAGAGACTGTCCCTTAGCGGAGTGGCATCAGGAACTGGTCTGAAAAAGACCTTTGTCAAGCCCAATTCTGCTCAGCCTCAGGGATGCTAGACGCCCCGGAAACATCCATGATGCAAGTCCGTGAATGAGTCCCAGCTGCAGATGACCCCCGAGCTCAAGGCTGTCATTAGGCTTCCTCCTAATGGTTATCACCTGTCAGTGTGGAGGATGTCCCCTAAGTGGGTTGTCAACCCCTGGAGCTGGGAGGGACTGTGACCACCACAGCACAGCGCCTCGTGCTCATTTGGCATTACACAAATGCTTGTTACTGAGGGTGGTGGTGACTGATGGGGCTTTTGTTTATGGTTTGAAGGAATCAGCAGCAACAACAACAGCAACAACAGAAAACAAACAATTGCTCTATGCCAGGCACTATGCCGAGAAATGGAGATCCAGCCATTAAAAGACAAGCTTTCAGACTCCAAGGAGTTTGTAGGCTCGTCGGGCGAGGGGCACGCCGGGTGGGCCTGGAGAGTCTGGGATGACTTCACAGGGGAGGCAGCTTGGAGCTGAGATTGAGGAGGATGGGAGTTTCCCAGGCAGGTGAAGGTGGAGAGGGGGCTGCCGGCCAGAGGAACATCCATGAAGGGGTGAGGTGTGAGCAGAGCACTGTTGTGTCGGGGCACCTGCTCTTGGCTCCTGGGGTGCCAAGCGGTTTCCCGCTGAACACCACTCATCCACGTTGTATGCGCGGTTCGGACGTGCCCACGTCTCTTCCTTCTGTTCTTCATTCATTTTATCAGCGCCTCGTGTGGGAGGCACCATACAGGACACTGGGGTACAGAGGTGAGAGGGTAGACCCGGGGCCTGCCCTCCTGAAGCTCTAAGTCGAGTGACAAATAAACAGGCTCTATTAACAGCACAGGGCAGTGAGTGTGGGTCAAGAGAGATCTAATCTAGTGGGGGTGTATTAGCTTCCTGTTGCTGCTGTAACAATCTTAGTGGCTGAAAAGAATACATCTTTATTATCTTATGGTTCTGGAGGTCAGAAGTTCCAAATCGGTCTCATTGGGCCAAAATTAAGGTGTGGGCAGGGTGGGATCCTTCTGGAGCCTGTAGGGGAGAGTCTGTTCCTTGTCTCTTCCAGCTTCTAGGAGCTGATTCCATCCCTTGGCTTATGACCTCTGCTTCTGTCTTTACATGTCTTTCTCTGACTGTCCTGCCTCCCTCTTAGAAGGAAATTTGTGATTATATTGGGCCCACCCAGATAATCTAGGATAATTCCCTATCTCTAGATTTTTAACTTAATCACATTTGCAAAGTTCCTTTCCTGTTGTAAGGTAACACAGGCATAGGGCCCAGGGATTAGGATGTGGACATCTTTGGGGGCCATTATTCCACCGTCCACAGAGGCCGCAGGAGGAAAGGGGAGGAAGTGCTTCCGGAAGTGGTATTTGACCCCAGATTTGTCAAAGATGGGTGAGAGTGGAAGCAGGGAGGTTACTTAGGCGGCTGCTGGATTGGTTCAAGCAAGATGAGTTAAGGTTGGTAGTCCTAGGAATGGTGAGAGGTGCGAGACTGAGATACAATGGGGAAGTTGAATGAATGGGAAACGTGGGGGCAAGGCTGAAAGCAAGCTGCCCAAGACAAGATGCACCTCAGTATCAACAAGGGCTAGTAGGAACCCGGAAATAGTGTTTTGGGGGAAGGATTAGCGAGAACATAATGCCCACAGTGCTGATCCTAATTCTTAAATCTTTCAATCAGAGATTCCAGGCAGTTTTGGGTTCAGTAAGTCAGAAGGAAATGTAACATTTTATTTGCAGCGATTATATACGATTATCAACAATAATGCTTTTATTTGCTAGAATAAGATACAATAAAAGGTTGATTGCTCTGTTTGGTTTTCAAGAGAAAAGCTGATTTTGAGGCCCTAGGAGGAAAGGCAGATGTTTACAGACCTAGATTCCTGGAGGTGGCCACCCTTCTGGCCAGGCATTGTCAGGGTCACTGGTGCTGTGAACAGGCAGGGACATCCCCGTGCTTTTATTTATCTTGAGTTCCCCAAGGCAGGGACTGAGCAGTGAGCTCTCTTGAGTGGGATTGTTGGCCCCACTTAGGTAATTAGGGTTGTCATCTCCTAATACCTTATTTACACAACAGCCAGGCTGCGCTATGGCAGAGGCTATAATAAGCATTAGTATAATGAGGGCAGAACAAAATCGAAGTGCACTGTCTGCTCACTGCTGCACAAGACAGATTTCCGAAATGCATGATAGCATTACGTGTGCAACGCTACCCTGTTCCTCCTGCCATTCCAGAAAAGCCTCCAGCTTAACATATTTATTTCCAAGGTAACGAAATTGCCCTAACAGAGACCAGGGACCTTTGAGAATTCGATGTGTTCTCAACACGAGGGGAAATTTCTTTTCCAATGGCTTCTTTTTGGAGGAAAATAGAAGTAAAATTCTATTACTAATAGATCAGGAGTGATTACATCTAAGTCGCTGAATTTTCTATTGAGAAATGCGCTTTGAATCTATTTCTTCTTCTTTTTTTAGGAAACCAAATTTATTGGCATAAAAACATCACTCATTATTCCCTCCCTCATTCTACTCTGTCTTTTTTTTTTTTTTTTCCCCACTTTGGTAGTCTTCTGAAACCCAAACCTTTTTTTTACTGTGTCTGAGTTTTGACTTGTTTCCCTGATGCTAAGCTCACCCTTCTTTGTTTTGTGACCGTGACCCTGGATGAAAGGGACTTTGAAACTTGCTAGATGTTAGTCTCTCCTCTGCTCTTGGTTATCACCCGGTCCTCAGTATGTGGCCAGAGTCGTTGGGTGTCCATCTCCGATTTATTTCCTCTCCAAGTTGAATGATACGTCTGTATTTCAAATATGGTGGTTTGTCATTTATCTTATATATCGTTTAACCAAGGAAGCTAAGGCAAGAGCTGAAGTATAAATCACGGGCCTTCAAAATTGGACCTTGTAGAGAAATATAAGCATTTCAAACTCAATTAATACTATTTTTTTTTTTTAAAGCCAGAACTCCTGGTGCCCATTTTTCAAGAACTCACACAGGCGCCTCGCAACTGATCAGGTTCCCTCCCTGCCGGCTTGGGGAGCCGGTTTGTGATCCTCACGTTTGAAAGCTGGCTTGAGAAAGACATCTGTGCTTTGCTTCTGCCAAGTTCTGTGTCTTGTATTCATAAACAAACTCTCTCTCCCCCTGTCCTCCACCCTGTTTCTCAGTGGCCGTGCCAGCAGCAGCACCCCCGGTGTGCCAGCCCAAGGGTGCCACTAGTGGGCACCACGCGGCCCCGCGCCTGTCCGTCTCCTCCCGAGCCACGGTGGTAGCCAGAATGGAAGGCGCCCCCCAGGGGGGCCTACAGACCGTCATGAAGTGGAAAACGGTCGTTGCCATCTTTGTGGTTGTGGTGGTCTATCTCGTCACGGGCGGTCTGGTCTTCCGGGCGCTGGAACAGCCCTTCGAGAGCAGCCAGAAGAACACCATCGCCTTGGAGAAGGCAGAATTCCTGCGGGATCATATCTGCGTGAGCCCACAGGAGCTGGAGACGCTGATCCAGGTGAGCAGGGGGTGAGTCAGCCATAGGATAGCCTGTGGGGAGAAGGGACAGCGTTGGTTCTGTCCTTGGAGCTCACTGAGTTTTGCCTTTGGTTGAGATGCTCCTGATGGTCAGGGTGGTCTTCTCCGGGGAAGCGACCTGTGAACTGAGACCTCCAAGGAGCCAGAGAGTAAGGCACGTGATGATCAGGGGGAAGAGGGAACATGCGTGCCACAGCCTTGATGCCCTGACGCATGATGAGTGGGCTCTGTTTCACATCACCCACTTTTGGAGGAGGTGGCCGGAGGCAGCGGCAGGCAAAAAGGCTTTGGATTTTCCAATTCAAGTCCACCTATGTGTACTGATTAACTTCCTGATTCTGAAGTCTGCGTGAGCTGCTGGGCTAAGAGGGTGCCCTAGGTGCCACAGAAAGAGTTTTAGACAAGCAGCGTTGTATTAACCTATCTCAAGTCAGTGAAAGTGGAGTAAAGACCATCAGAGGTGGGATGAGAGGCTGTTGGTGACTTGGGAGGGCCATTGTGGTGGATTTATGGGGATACAATAAAGACAGCAGTAATAGGAATAATCAAGATTACTGTTTTTGAACTTTATTGTATCAGGCACCGTGCTAAGGCCCTTGCATAGCTTGGGTATTAAGAAAATAGCACCCATAAAAAGATGGAGGCAGAGAACTTTGAGCTACCACCTAGAGAAGCGAGGCAGTGAAAGCAGGGGTGGGGGTGGCCTCGGCAGGGGTGAACTTGGCCATGGGAGGGCCATGGGAGACAGAGAGTCCTCTCAGGTGGAGTGATGGGAGGAAGTGAAACAGGAGGCTTCAGAAGTCTGTGAAGGGCAGAGAGTCAAGTCCCAGAGGGAGGAAGTGAAATGGTCGGGGGCCCAGTTGGAGGGTTCCACCGTGCGGGAGACGGAGGGTGGATGGCTGCCTTGGAGGCTGAAAATTGATTTCCTATCCTGTATACCCTCCTGAACCAGGAAGAGTAGGTCCTGGTGGATGGCGGTGACATTCATGGAGGCAAGGGAGAGCCACGTCTTTCCAGGGCTTCTAAAGTTTGCAAGGCAGAGGGATGGAAAAGATGGCTCCCACAACTCCTTCTGTTCTGGGATTTTCTGCATTAAATTCTAAGGGTTACTGCAATCCAGGATATTGCAGGATTTGCAAGACTGGTCTGGCTCGTTCTTTTCTTTTCTTTTCTTTTCTTTTCTTTTCTTTTCTTTTCTTTTCTCTTCTTTCTTTTCTTTTCTTTTCTTTTCTTTCCTTTTCTCTTCTTTCTTTTCTTTTCTTTTCTTTCCTTTTCTCTTTCTTTTCTTTTCTTTCTTTTCTTCTTTCTTTCTCTTTCTTTCTTTCTTTCTTTCTTTCTTTCTTTCTTTCTTTCTTTCTTTCTAACTGCACTGACAGGGTAAAGGAATTTGGGGGCTACCTATGATCTGGAACCTTCATAGCAATTATATTCCTTTAAAGAAATTTTGGTAATCTGACTTGATTCTTCAATACCTAGAAATACACATTCTCTCCCCACCTCCCCTCTGGGAATAAATATGATTTCATACCTGTGTTCCTATAATTTTTATGAAAAAAACCCTGTCAAATCTAAGGGTGGTGTTTTATATTACTCTTTCTTGGATAGCTTTGTCTTTGTTTTCTTCTTTTGTGAAAAAACACCGTCAAGTTTGTGGTGATGAGAGTGTGGTACTAATCTGTGCTGGATTTAAGGCCTAGAATGCCATAGAAAAAGGGGGAAACAATTCTGGAGTAATTTTAAGTAAGAATGGGATTATACTTGTTGTGATGAGACCCTTTTTATTTAGCTGCAATACATATAAACGGTGGTCTGAATTGAATCTAGATTCATGCTTGAATTTTCCTTCCATAGACAGTGAGATCTTGGGGAAAAAGATCATGTCACATTATCTTTGCATCAACGGATGCATCCGAAGTTGGATGCTTAATGGACTGAGCCACCCAGGCACCCCTCAACCATGCATTCTTTAGCTTGCTATTGAACGCCTGTTGTATCAGGTAACATGCTAGGTGCTGGGGATAGAAAAGGTGAAAATAAAATACACCGTGAGCAAGTTACTAACCTCTCTGAGATCCAGTTTCATTATCAATAAAATGTGCCTAAAATCCCTCCCCCCTGGGGTGTTGAGAGGATTAAATTCTATGACTCACTGAGAAGGGCTTTGCACGTGGTGAGTGCTCAGAAAACACGATTGCTATTGCTGCTGCCACTGCTGCTTGTAGGATTGCTCCAGGAGCTTAGAGTTTCAGGCAGTGGCACCGTTTCTTTAAAGTTTTTATTTTAGTGCCTGTTGGTTAACATACGGTGTTGCATTAGTTTCAGGTGTACAATATAGAGATTCAGCACTTCCCTACATCCCCTGGTTCAGGCAGTGGTTCTTAATGGGGAGGGGGGTCTGCCCCCCAGATGACCTCTGACAATGTCTGGAGGCATTTTTGGTTGTCAGGTCTTGAGGCGGTGTTAGTAGGGTCTGGTGAGTAGAGACCAGAGAGGCTGCTAACATCCTGCAATGCACAGGACGGCCCTGGCCACAGCAAAGAATTATGCAGGCAGGTGTCGGCAGGCCGAGGCAGAGAAACCCTGGAGGAAGAGGCATGTAACCCAACAACCGCAATTCACTGGAATGGAGCTATTATTTTTCCAGTTTTATGGCGATGTAATTGACATGCGTCACTGTGTAAGTTTGGATGTACAGAAGAATGGTTGGGAACATATATTCTGTAATGATTACCACTATGTTTGGTTGGCATCCATCACCTCATATAGCTACAATAAAGAAAAAAAGCAAAAAGAGAAAAAAAAATCTTCTCCTTGTGCTGAGGACCCTCGAGATTTGCTCTCTTAACACCTTTCCTATATATCACACTGCAGCGTTAGCTAGGGTCATCATGCTGTACTTTTTGTCCTTACTACTTATGGATCTTATTTTAATTTTATTTTCTAACGTTTATTTATTTTTGAGAGAGAGAGAGAGGCAGAACATGAGCAGGGGAGGGGGCAGAGAGAGGGAGACACAGAATCCGAAGCAGGCTCCGGGCTCTGAGCTGTCAGCACAGAACCCGACGTGGGGCTCGAACCCACAAACCGTGAGATCATGCCCTGAGCTGAGGTCGGATGGTTAAGTGACTGAGCCACCCAGGTGCCCCTACTTAGGGATCTTATAACCGGAAGCTGATACTTTTTAACCACCTTCCTCCAGGCCCTCTCCCCCTCCCCTTCCCCTTGGCCTCTGATCTCTTTTTCTATGAATTTTTCTCTTAGATTCCACATATAAGTGCGGTCATACAGTATCTGTCTTTCTCTGTCTGACCTATTTTACTCAGCATAATGCCGTCCACTCGTGTTCCACTGTATATATTATGTACCACAACTCCTTTATCTGCTCCTTTGTGGATGGACACTTAGGTGGTTTCCGGGTCTTGTCTACTGTAAATAATGCTGCCGTGAGCATGAGGTGCGTGTATTTTTTCAAGTTAGTGTTTTTGTGTTTTCTTGGACGTATTCCCAGAAGTGCAATTGCTGGATCATATGGTAGTTCTATTTTTAAGTTTTTGAGGAACCTCCATACTGTTTTCCAGAGTGGCGGCACTGATTTACATTCCCACCAGCAGCGCGAGAGGGTTCCCCTTTCTCCACGTCCCTGCCAGCATTTGTTCTATCTTGTCTTTTTATGACGGCCAGAATGGAGCTACAGAAGTACATAAAAATGGGAGCCCCGGTGACGCAAACAGAGGTCAGGGAAGATTTTGTGGCTCTTTATCTCTTTTGGTCCCTATAACCGTTCTACAAGGATAGTCTTTTGTGCCCACGGAAACAGAGGCATCAGGCAGCGAGGTTACGTGCTCAAGGTCACCCATCAGTAAGCAGAAGATCTAGGATTTACTCCTGGGCGGTCTGACCATGCATCCTAGGCTTTTAACCACCACACATGCGAACAGAAACGTGGACTGTGGGAGGAGATCCATTCCCTAGGTCATGGGTCAAGGGCACCCCAATGGTGTGTGTGGCCCATTGAGGAAGCTGCAGGTGGTCAGTGTGGCCTGAGCTGAGAGGTGGAGGGAGGGGTGGTAGATAAGACTGGGGAGGTGAGTGGGGCTGGATTTGGGAGGTGCCCAGAGAGCCTTGCTGAGGAGTTAGGCTTTCTGCCCTGGGAAGTGGGGAGTCACTGAAGAGTTTAAGCAAGGCAGTGACATGATGAAAATTTGCTGTTGGAAAAATAACTCTTCTAGCAAGGGGGGCTTTGGGTTGGTGGAAGGAGAAATTGAAGGAAGGAAGACTCATAAGGAGACTATTAGAACATCATAAGTGAGACACAGATGCCGAGATAACAGGGAAGGGGCCACGTTTTTTTTTGTTTTTTTTTTTTTTTTTTGACAGTTATAGCAAACAATTTCTTTCCTTTTTTTTTAAATATATGAAATTTATTGTCAAATTGGTTTCCATACAACACCCAGTGCTCGTCCCAAAAGATGCCCTCTTCAATACCCATCACCCACAGAAGGGGCCACGTTTAAGAGAGTCGGATGAAGAAAACTTGCAAATGACTCATTCCCCATTCAGCGGAGATTTCTGGAGTGCCTGCTCAGTGCTCCTTGTTCAAGCAGAGGCTGCGTGGGCAGCATAGCGTGGCAATAAGCACCCAGACTCTGCAGTTTCCCTTCCTGTGTTAAATCTCTTTCCTGCTTCCCGGCCAGGTGACTTGGGAAATAAGGGAGTCACCCCGGGGCCTCACCTTCCCTTCTGTAAAATGGAGATAGTGGTATTAGTGTCCACCTGTTTGGGTCCTATGAATAGTAAACAAAAAGTTCAGTTACTTGCAGCTGTTGTGATTGCTACTATTTCTTTGTTCGGGAAGGAAGCAAAAAGCCAGAAAGCCCCTGAAGTATGTGCATCCTGGGATCCCCCCTAAGGGAAAAGAGAAGAAAGCTCCTAAAAGGCCCTCCGGGGTTTCAATCCTAAATTTTGTCATTGACAAATTTTCTCAATGTGCTTCTACTGTTGAAGTGTGAAGTCACCTTCGCAGAAATTGCTCTGTGAGTGCCGGGTTGGGTTGCTAACACCGAGGGGCTGTGTCTTTGTGGCCTGAGCTCAGGGAGGAAATGGACCAGTTTCCTATTCCATTTAGAGGGTTTACCGGGGCCATCTAGATCCGCGTCTTTATCCCGAGCCGTGGTGGGGACACTGATCACTGTCTGCCCCTCCTCCATTGTTCCTCCTGTGGTTTGAGAAACATTCCAGAGAACCTCAGGGTCCCAGAAGACTCAGGCAGCCCCCAAGGCTGGCACAGGTCAGTGGAACAATAGGGTGGCCATCATTCCAAGGTGTGACTGAGTGAAGGGGTGGATGTCATCTGTACCTGACTGCTGTTTACCCCTAGTGAGGCGTGTGGATCTTTCTAGTTTGACGCCCTGGGGCAAGCCACTTAACCAGAGCTGGGCCTCAGGGGTTCCACCCAGAGGGGACACATAAGAGCCATCCATCTTTAGACTCTCGCCCCCGAGGCGACGCGAGGGAGTCTGCAGATGACAGTAACAGAGAGATCTCCTGCAGAGCTGTCGAGGTAATGAAAAATGGCTACCGCTTATTGGTGGTTTACTTTCCTCTAGGCACTCTTCTAAGTGCTTCCAGGTCTGAGTTCATTTAACCCTTGCAATAAGCCTACAGATAGGGTTGCACTGCCGTCATTCCATTTTATGGATGAGAAAATTAATTCTAAGAAGTAACTGGTTCAAGGTAAGTCACAGCCAATGCATGGTTAAACTGGGATTTGAGCCTTGGGATACCTGACTCCAGAGCCCGTAGGTCTAGCCACTGGGCTATGCTGCTCAACTTGCATCAACGGTGAGTATCCCCCTATAGCACATCTGGGCCTTTTCTGAAAGCTTTTACCCCCAAGGAAAATACTGGAGGAAAAGGAGAAATTTTTAAGGAGATGTGGGCTATCTCACCTGGCACTATAGCATTACACGTGTGGACTATATTGTATTTTCAAAGAGGGGGATGTCAAAGAGGGGAAGGAGCATGGGCCTGAAAGTCAGGTAGGCTTGGTCCCTCACCCCACTGAACCTAAGTCTTCTCCTCCTACAAAAGGGTGGGACAGTCCCTCTCATTCAGAAGCTGAAGAGGGAAGGAGGTAACCCACTCAGAGTACCCAGCAGAGTGCCTGGCATATAGCTGGTGTCCAGGAAACATTATTTCCTTGAACTTGATTTGATAGCCACCCCATCCCAAGAATCTCTTTATCCTCAGTGCTCTCCTATGCCTCCGTTGCTTATGTCCCTGACCCCAATACAATTGTCTTAGAAGCTTCTGTCATGGCTAGTCTCGGAGAAAGCAAGAACACCTTCGTCTTCTGTAAACCTCAAAGAATAAAATCATGAGGTGGCTTCCCTGACTGATGGGGAACCACACCCCAGCCTGGGTGAGTGATGATACGTGGCAGTTGGTTTTCAGGCTGTCAATTCTTAGATGTTTTAAGACTTTGCAGGTCTCCAGAGTAGCTAGTGGGGTCTCATGGCTATTTTCTCTCCAGGTAGTAGCCACGAGGGAGAGGTGTTTCACAGGAGTGGGTGTAGTATTGGATGAAATGACCACCAGGGAGGACTCGGGATGTTCCATTGTAAGGGTCTTGTACTGCAGGCAACAAGGATTCCTCTCTCAGTGGAGGGCTCCCCTGGGGACAGCTTGTATAACGTCTCTGACCCCCCACTGCCCCGCAACCCCTAATCCCCCCCCCACCCCCCCCACCCCCCCCCCCCAGTGAGCACACTACCTTGATGCTGGGAGGTGGACATTTTTCCTGGCATCCTTCAGTCCTTGCTTGGGCAAGTTGCTTAACTTTTCAGAACCGTCTTGACCTCAAAATGGGTACTTCCTAGTCATGATGGTCTCTTTATCTGAAGCAAACCTGAAGCTCTCAACTGTCAGCCAGGTCTGGAATTTCCTGGAAGTATGAGCCTTTGTGGGTGGGGGTCCCTTCTCATCCTGCTATATCTTCCCTTCCCCACTTGGACTGGTGCAGGACTTTTTACGTTAGTCAACAGGACCTCTGCCACTGGTTTTCCCTTTATGATCTCTTAGGGATTTTTATCCTTTGCTAATAAGTGATTAGAGTGTTAGATACTTTGCTCAGGACTCTGGCCTACTGACTCATTTTACTAGCTCTGCTCTTTGGGCCTGACTCCACCATGATTTGGTGGGACATGATTTCATTTAAGGTACAAGAGGCTGCAGGAGAGGATGGGGTACTGTGTCGTGTCCTGGGCGTGGACCTTTAATGCTGCCATGGTAACCAAAGCCGCTATTCTGCAGATAAGGGGGGGCCAGAGATCAGGAGCTGCCGAACTGTTTTCTCCAGGAGCAGGAGATGTTAGTTAATTTACATGAGCCATGAACATTTCCCAAGGCTGTGACATTTACCATTCCCTTCTTCTTTCAAGCTCCAAATCCCTTACTCCATTACTCATTCATTCATTCATTCATTCATTCAACAAATTTACTGATTTCCTGCTGTGCGCCAACTTCAGTACTAAGTCCTGGGGACATAATGGTGAATAAAAGGTGGACGTAGTCCCTGACCTCTTGGAGCTTATAACTAGGATGACCGAACATCCCAGTTTTCGTGGTTCTGGAATAATAATAGCATCTCTGTCTCTGTCGCAAGTATCCTGGTTTGAAAGATAAATCATATGGCTACCCTACTGATAGGTAGTAGGGGAGACAAATCTTGTGCGTGTGACCACACAAATTAGTATAAATAAAACCGCCATGAGTGAATGCTGCAGACGGGATGGAGCCGTGGGGCATGTGAGCAGGAGGTCTGACACAGGGGGCGCGGGGAGTCCAGACGGGGCAGCTGAGTGCCAAGGCCCTGTGGTGGAAGGGTGCCCGGGGTGTCTGGGGACTTGAGAGAAGAGGAGCATTTATGGCTGGAGGGGAGTTAGCAAGGTAGGAGGTTGGTAGGAGGTTGGACTGGGAGCAGGGGCAAGGGGAGCAAACTGCGCGGGGCTTGATGTTGGACTTTATCCTAAGCGCACTGGGAAGCTGTGGCCGTGTTTCAGGCAGCAGGGTGACATGATGTGATCAGTCACCAGTTTGCCATTTGGGTCCCTTATCTCGATCCAAAGGGTTGCAGTGGTAGTCAAAGAGCTGGTTTTAAATCATTCATTCATCCATTCATTCATTCATTTAGTAACTACACATTCACGGAGTACCAACTATGGCACTCTGCTAAGTGTTACGCTTTGGATTTCTGAATCACTTGCCTTCGGAGGTGCCCAAACTCAAGTCTTCAGGGAGGCCATCATGTACCCTCCATGGCGTGAGGTGCTCTGCTTGGCCCTGTGGCATCAATCACTCACATTTGCCTCCACGCTTAATAGACTCTATTGAGTGACTACTGTCTTTCTCATCCGTCTCCTTCCCACAGCTGTAAGGTCTTCCAGGTTGAGTCTGTGTCTTTTATCCTTATGTTGCTCATGCCTGGCACAAGTAGCTGGCCCACAGAAGATGCTCAAGGCTTGAGGAATGAAGGAATAGGGATTTTCATATCTGTTTTGGAGACCAAGAGCCCTTCATTTCAAACCTTCACAGAAGCGAAGCAGAAAATTTGTTTCTGGGCAATAGAAGCCCTTTCTTTTCAGCCTTGTTGTCAAGAGTACTTCTCTTAAAGCATCTTCCTGTCTTTTTTTCCTGCATGAGCAGATTCCCTTGGTGTCCATAACCTCCAAAGTTTACATATTTAGGAATGCAGCGATTTAAGAAAAGCGTGGCACTGGAGACACCGATTCAGCAGTCCGCGGAAATCCGTGCTGTGAGTCAGAGAGCAGAGCCAGCTAAGCCTTGTCCTTCCCCGCCCTGGGCCATCACTTCTTCCAAGCAGCTTTTGGGCAAGAAGTTTAGGCCGCAGCTGAGGCAGCAGGTGACCTCTGCTGAGTGTGGGTTTGGGTCCTTTGTGCCCAAGGACGCAGCCCTGACAAGTTGAAGTGACTCCTCCTGGCGGGTGTCCCGAAGTCAGAGGCACTGCCATTTCTCCAATGAAGCAGTCATACACAAGATTGTTCAGTGCACGCAGGGTTGGGCCTGCAGCCCCTGGCCTGTCTCTACTGGCCTCCAGTTCATTATTATTATTGTTTTCATCCCGGAGGTTGTGATTCCATCAGTGTTTAGTGAAGTCCTGAAGCTTTTAAGCCAGAAATTAAAGAGCTAATGGAAATTGGCATGCTACTGGAAAAATGAATTTGCAAATGAGGATTGTGTTCCAAAAAAAACAAAACAAAAAAACAACTCCCATAAAAATAAAACAAAAACCCAGCAATGAGTGGTACGGCATCCACATTTCTGTACAAATGTGCATGTGTCTGCTTCTCGTTTAAAGTGAAGTGAAAATCTTATTTAACGAGATTTTGATGGTGTGCGGCTCATTTAATTATTTTCATTATTTATAATCAGATGTATTCATTTAGGTAACTAATATTTACTGAATGCTTGTCACGAAGCAGGTGCTGTGTTAGACTCTTGTGATTAGAAAACAAATAACAGGGGCGCCTGGGTGGCTCAGTCGGTTAAGCGTCCGACTTTGGCTCAGGTCATGATCTCGCGGTTCGTGAGTTCAAGCCCCGCATCAGGCTCTGTGCTGACCGCTCAGAGCCTGGAGCCTGTTTCAGGTTCTGTGTCTCCCTCTCTCTCTGACCCTCCCCTGTTCATGCTCTGTCTCTCTCTCTGTCTCAAAAATAAATAAACATTAAAAAAATATTAAAAAAAATAGAAAAAGAAAACAAATAACAGAAGATGCAAGATGGCTACTCCCTGTCCTCCAGAAGCTCCCAGTCTGGTATTAATTGTATCATTAGCTAACACTTGCACGGTGTTTACTGAGGCCAGGCACTGCTGTAAATACTTTATCATTTGATGTTGACATGATCCTTTGAGGTGAGAGTAAGAAACTGATGGGAGGAGTTAAGTAACTTGCCCATGCTTGACTGAGAGGTAGAACTGGGATCTGGAGATGGGGAGTCTGGCCCCAGAATCTGTGCTTTTTAAAATTTTTTTTTAAAAAATGTTTATTTATTTTTGAGAGAAAGAGAGACACAGCATGAATGGGGGAGGGGTAGAGAGGGAGAGGGAGACACAGAATCCGAAGCAGGCTCCGGGCTCTGAGCTATCAGCACAGAGCCCAACATGGGGCTCGAACCCACAAATCGTGAGATCATGACCTGAGCCAAAGTCAGACACTTAACCGACTGAGCCACCCAGGCATCCGCAGTATCTGTGCTTTTTAACCACAATGTTCTACTAATGGTCAGGGAGACCAACTTGTCTTGATAGTTGGAATCCAGTATGGCCATTGCTGGAAGATAAGGAAACACTTGGGCCCTTATTCACAGAGCAGGCGTCTATATCTCAACCTGTGGGACCTTCAAAAGGACCTTCATTCACCTGTGAGGATGGCAGAGGGTCATGATTACCTGTTGGTTGTGCTCTAGAGAGACGTTGTGTCTTCACATAAAGGTATTGAGGCTGGGTCAGTGTATTCTGTTTAAAACCAAAGTACATGAGTTGTCATTCAGCTCTGTGGTGAAGAGTAACTTCTTAGTCTTTGCTGAGAACAAGGAAATTCCTTTCCTTCTCAGTGGACAGAAGAGACGGAAATCTTGCTGATGCCAGGTTAACTTTATGGAGTAAGTGAGGAGTTAACCTTTCATTCTTTGAGAAATGAGGACCAGATCACAAATTCTTCTCTATATTGTCCTATTTCATGTGGGAGAAAGTGACATAGCAGATGAGCTTTAGAAAAATGTTTGCACACTGGACAGAAAGGTGTCTGTGGGAGACAGGAGAAGGCATAGTTGAAGGAGTGTGCCTTTAACCAGTCCTGGCTCTGCCACTTACCAGCTACCACAACTGTGGCCAAGTTACTTTTGCTTTCTCTTGTCTCATTTAGACTAGAGATGGAATTAATAACATGACTTTTTATAACAGGGCTTTTGTGAGGGTTGAATAAGAGAAGAAGGTGCATTTCAAATGCTGGCTACTATGATTATTTTTGTGAGTATTCTAGAGCTTTCTCCAAAGTCTCTGGGATTGTCTCCACTTCCTTCTTGTTCCCAGATCAAATCATGCTCATTAGACACTGGTGCTGGTTATAGGTGCTGGCATGTTGTCTACAGAGGCACGGGAAATGAAGTATTAATTTGGGATTCATATTGAACACTCAAGAGCCAGGAAGAGTCTAAGTCAATAGCTACAATGAAAACAAGATAGCAGAAGCGTCTCTCTTTCATGATGTTATGAATCATCTCTTAGATTTCAGGGTCTCTTGAATGCCATAGCAATGGAAGGAATTAGCTCATGTTGCTGTGAATCAGAATTCCTGGAGTTCCTTCTGTAGCCCAGTAAATTCCCCCTCCCCACCTCTGCAATTGTGGACGGACTCATGTTTGATAGGAATGATCTCAAGTGCAGAGAGAGTGGGGCATATGTCAAACATTCTCTGCCGGACCAGGGTGACTTTTGAGTATCACTTGGAAAATTGGTTACTGAGTCTGTACAGGATGAGTCCAAACTGGGATGAAAGGGTGACAGTTCGTCAGGAAGCTTATTGATCTTATTGGAGCATGGATGATACTCTACTTCCTCATGAGCTTGTTGCTTTCCTCATGGTTTAAAATTTCTCTTATTTCATTCTCCCATGTAGTCAGAGAGAGAGAGAGAGAGAGAGAGAGAGAGAGAGAGAGAGAATTGATTCTACATTGTAAGGCACAATTCGGAAGGTAAAAGAGACCCCCAAATATGGCTTGATCCCACATGACAATATATAGATAGATTAGTCACTAGTGTATAGCCAGACGCTAATGAATTGAGTTTTAGAACATTACCCCACCAAAGAATTAAGTAGTGGTAGCAAGAAAGTTACTTATCTGAGACCATAGGCTCTGGGTATATGGTCCAGTTAATTCAGATTTGCTCTTTTATTCTCTAAACAGATTCTCTACTGTTCTCTCCGTTCTGCAGGTGGCCTTCACTTTAGATTTATAACCAGGCTGTAAAGTGTTGATGAAAGCTTGCTGTCGGGGACCCGAGGAAGGGCTAATATTTGCACGTAACTTGATACTTAGGATGGCAGGAAAATAAACATCGTCGTAATGTTCACCAAGGCGCAGAAGGTGCCTCTCTCTTTTTCTCTTTATGGTCTGGACATAAAAAGTTTTTGTGGGCATTTCTTTGTGGGAGATGCTGAGGTGGTATGGCTGTAGGATGGCCAGCACAGGCAGAGGGCCACGTTGACCATCCGCCAGGTGGGAGGGGAAGGCACAGGCATATCAGTCTCCTCTCCCTTCTCCCTCCACCTTTCATAGATGCTTGAGGGGTCCCAGCCTGGGTGGGATCCAGCCTGCTGTCTGCAAGGCAGGGAGCTGGGCCAAGAGGGTCCAGGATGGGGAGAAAGAAGAACACCGAGGATGGAGAGAATCTTCCTTTCTGGCATTTAGGAAGCAATTCTGTATTCTGTTGGCAATTCTTAAAAAAAAAAAAAAAAAAAAAAAAAAAAAAAGTTTTTTTAATGTTTATTTAGTTTTGAGAGAAAAGGGGAGGAGCAGAGAGAGAGGGAAACACAGAATCTGTAGCAGGCTCCAGTCTCTGCTCTGTCAGCACAGAGCCCAACGCGGGGCTCAAACTCGTGAACCATGAGATCACGACCTGAGGCAAAGTCAGACGCTTAACCAACTGGGCCACCCAGGTGCCCCTCCCATTGACAATTCTAATAGCAGCCACTGGCTCGCTTTGCCGTGCCCTAGATGTGGGGCCATGGTCGAGGTACTTCCCTCTTCTAAATCTCATGTGTCCCACATGAAGATAGTGATGCCTGTCTCACAGGATCATCATGAGGGTTAACTGAGTCACTCTGTGCACTAGTAAGTGCTCAGAAAGCATTCCTGCTATCATTAGTATTATTATATATGAAATGACAAGGCACACTTCTCAAAGTTTTCATACATTAAAAAAAAATCCTCTTTCCATAATTTGACTATTGTTGAAAGCACTGCTGTAAACATTGGGGTACATGTGCCCCTATGAATCAGCACTCCTGTATCCTTTGGATAAATTCCTAGTAGTGTAATTTCTGGATCATAGGGTAGTTCTATTTTTTAATTTTTTGAGGAACCTCCACACTGTTTTCCAGAACGGCTGCACCAGCTTGCATTCCCACCAGTGGTGCGATAGGGTTCCCATTTCTCCACATCTTCTCCAGAATCTGTTGTTTCCTGAGTTATTAATTATAGCTACTCTGACTGATGTGAGGTGGTATCTCAGGGTGGTTTTGATTTGTATTTCCCGGATGATGAGTGATGTTGAGCATCTTTTCATGTGTCTGTTGGCCATCTGGATGTCTTCTTTGGAAAAGTGTGTATTCATGTCTTCTGCCCATTTCTTCACTGGATTATTTGTTTTACGGGTGTTGAGTTTGGTAAGTTCTTTATAGATTTTGGATACTAACTCTTTATCCAATGTTTGAGTTTGGTAAGTTCTTTATAGATTTTGGATACTAACTCTTTATCCAATATGTCATTTGCAAATATCTTTTCCCATTCTGTCAGTTGCCTTTAGTTTTGTTGATTGTTTCCTTTGCTGTGCAGATGCTTTTTATCTTGATGAGGTTCCAATAGTTCATTTTGGAGACATGTCGAGCAAGAAATTGCTGCGGCTGAGGTCAAAGAGGTCATTGCCTGTTTTCTCTGCTAGGGTTTTGATGGTTTCCTGTCTCACGTTTAGGTCTTTCATCCATTTTGAGTTTATTTTTGTGTATGGTGTAAGAAAGTGGTCTAATTTCATTCTCTGCCTGTTGCTGTCCAGTTCTCCCAGCACTATTTGCTAAAGAGACTCTTTTTTCCATTGGATGCTCTTTCCTGCTTTGTCAAAGATTTGTCATAGCCAAATTATGGAAGGAGCCTAAATGTCCATCAACTGATGAGTGGATAAAGAAGATGTGGTTTATGTATACAATGGGATACTACTTGGCAATGAGAAAGAATGAAATCCTGCCAGTTGCAGCAAGGTGGATGGAACTGGAAGGTAATATGTTAAGTGAAATAAGTCAGTCAGAGAAAGACAGATATCATATGTTTTCACTCATATGTGGAACTTGAGAAACTTAACAGAAGACCATGGGGGAAGGGAAGGGAAAAAAATAGTTACAAACAGAGAGGGAGGGAGGCAAACCATAAGAGACTCTTAAAAAATTTTTTTTTCAACGTTTTTTATTTATTTTTGGGACAGAGAGAGACAGAGCATGAACGGGGGAGGGGCAGAGAGAGAGGGAGACACAGAATCGGAAACAGGCTCCAGGCTCCAAGCCATCAGCCCAGAGCCTGACGCGGGGCTCGAACTCACGGACCGCGAGATCGTGACCTGGCTGAAGTCGGCTGCCCAACCGACTGCGCCACCCAGGCGCCCCCATAAGAGACTCTTAAATACAGAGAACAAACTGAGGGTTGATGAGGGAGGGTTGTGGGGGAGAGGGGGAAATGGGTGATGGGCATTGAGGAGGGCACTTGTTGGGATGAGCACTGGGTGTTGTATGTAAGCAATGAATCATGGGAATCTACCCCCAAAACCAAGAGCACCCTGTATATATACACTGTATGTTAGCCAACTTGACAATGAATTATATTAAAAAAGAAAATCCTGACAGGGAAAGGCCCCTCACTTGATAGACGAGGAAACTGAGGCTCAGAGAAGCTGAGTAATGTGTAGAGGCTGAACATTTGTCACTCGATGCACAGATTTGCTCTGTTGTGAGAGTAATAGGCCGATGGTGGTCGTACTGTCCACCTGGGTACTGAAGCAAAGGCTTCTTGGAATCTGCCATAGAAGTGCCTTGCTGGGGGGCCGCTCCAGATCTCCTCTCCGGTACCCTCCCACTGTTTGAAATATTGTGATGTGGCCTTGCCCTTGGATGTAAGACTGCCCCTTTCCTCGCACTAGCATATTCACTTCTGCTGCTGGGAAATATTTATATGAGAATTGCTTCTGAAGCAGGAGAAATAAAAAGCAGCTGTGGCGAACAAATTAATACCACGCTTCCATTTCCTACCTGAGGCCCTTCCGCCGCAGCTGTGCAAGAACGTGGAGAGATGGGGCTGCCCTCTTGTTGGGGTTTTGAATCATTAGGGGCAATTTTGAGTCGTAATGAATGCGTTCTGCCAATTGCCTTTCTCTGCCTCACAGGGTTTGTGGCTTTCCTTCTGTCCATTAATGGCTGAAAGTGTGCTCCCTTGTAATATATTTATGGAGTCACTTTTCTTGCCCACCCCCTCATCCTGCCACAGCCTCTAGCTAACTATCTACTTCATAGATCCCTTTGCTGACCATGCCCTCCTGGGACTAAGAATGTTGTAGACACAGAACCATCTTTGGGTTCTCAGACGAGGCCCTTTCCTTTTGTCCACGTGGTATAAGCTATTAGTAAAGTGACCATACGTCCCGCACTCGGTCTGTCTTTTGGTCCCACCATGATTATTAACAGAGCCCCTCTCTACTCGGCAAGTGTCCTGGGTTGGACTTAAGTCAGATGGTCGCTCTGGCTGTTAGCGTCTGTGCATATGGCACCCGTTGGCTGTATTCTTCAGCCAGAGTCTCAGACCAGCTGAGTCATGATTGCTCCGCCTTTGTTGGTTTTTCTTTTCGGTGCCACATAAGGAAACAGAAACAGATTATCTCACTGAGTACACAGATCATAGGAGAAAAGCCACAGACAGTTAGTGGTCTCCTGTGGGTCATCATTCATTCCGCTGTAGTGCTAACACCTGTGATGGTATCTTGCGCCTTCCAGAACAGTGATTTGTGCAGCCCAGCATTGCCTTATGGGTTACAGCCCCGGGGAAAGCTGGTGGGGGTACTTGCTGGGGGGGGGCCTCCAAGGGCCATCTTTACCTCCTCCCTTCATATCAACCTCAGACCCCCCGCCTCCCTTTCAGAGTGGCTGTGGTTTCTCTGTTATACCTTTCAGGTGGTCCTAATGCATGGGGGGCAGGGGTTAGGGGGGTGGGAGGATGGGGGAGAGACAGACCCTTATTTATTTGTTCTCCAGGTTTATTGAGATATGATTGACCCATAACGTGTAAGTTTAAGGTGTATAATATATTGGTTTCATACATTTGTATGTTGCAAAATGATTACTACTGTGGAATTAGATTACACCTTCATCGTGTCACATAATTAGCATTTCTTTTTTTGTGGTAATAGTACCTAAGATCTGCTCTCTTAGCAACTTTTAGGCATGTAATGCATTGTCACTAGCTGTGATCGCCACGCTGTGCATTAGATCCCCAGAATTTACTCATCTTGTTACTGAAAGTTTGTACT
Organism: Panthera pardus; assembly: GCF_024362965.1. Taxonomy (NCBI): domain Eukaryota; kingdom Metazoa; phylum Chordata; class Mammalia; order Carnivora; family Felidae; genus Panthera; species Panthera pardus. Next base: position 123,728,801 of record NW_026526810.1, on the reverse strand, counting down.
CTTTGGCCAACATCTCCCCATTCTACCCTCCGCAGCCCCTGGCAACCACGATTCTACTTTTTAAGATCTTGCTTCCATGCAAGTTAGCTTCTCACCTTCTTCTTCTCTTTTAAAATCATCACTATATTTATTTTTGTTGGGTTACTTTCTTAGGTTTGTCTGCCTTTACAGAAGAAGTAAGTTGCATGGGCCTGAATTTATTACTTTAGTTTGTTCATTTATTATTGATTTGAGCGTTCACTCCTGAGTCGTTTGCTGGGTAGTTGGGTGGGTGCTGGAGATTCCAACTTAGAGGCTAAGAAGGAAATTCAAGGAGGAGTGGAATTAAATTTTAAAGTAATGCTCTCTTATCTAGAATACTCTTTCCCTGAAGCTTGAGGCTCTCACATCACATCTAGTGTAATTTTTTTTTTTTTGATCCTCATAAGACCTCTCTGAACTTGATAGTGGTTGAACTTGTAAGTGAACACATGATGTGCATCGGGTCTGAGATTATGGCCTAACATGATGCTACTCTTGGTGACACGCCTCTACCCTGTACCTGATCTTTTAAGTGAAACAGTACACAGCTCATATGCATGATTTCTTTATCTCTGTGTCCAGACTTTTCTAATGGCCTGACTTAGCTTCACTTCTGCAGCCTGAACGCAGAGAAAAACGCAATGTGAAAACAAGCACATTTAATTTTAAAACGTTTCACTTGGGTTCAAACAGTCAAGATCATTAGAAAATACTTTAAAAATTATTAAAGTTAGAACTCTGCCCTCCATCAGAAACATTCTTGTTGAGTTAAAAATGATGCTATCGCTTCGAGTGACAGCAGTCTGTTTATACTGGGTTTTCTCTGTGTGCGGGGTGTGAGTTTGCCAATGCATTTTAATTCTGGTGCTTTGCTGGAGTCTCTCTGATTCACCAGATCTGGATGGGATAATCAAATCTTATTGCTGGCATTGGGGATTGTCCAAAGCCTCACCAAGGGCTTGGGGACTTGTTGGAGAACTTCTTTTTCTCCTTGCTCTGGTTCTAAGTCTTGTTTGGGCCCCACTGTGCCTTGTATTTAATCTCCTCAAAACCACTTCAAGGTATTTGCTTGTGTTGCCCACTTTAGTATAGATTTGGGAAAACGAGGGAGGGGTTTACATCACATATATAAACAGAGTTAACGTTTGATACTGGATGGACCTGCTCTTGAGTGGCCCTGGCTTTGCTGTGGCTGAGCCCTGAACTCCCAGCATCAACTGACACTCCTTTCTCACCTTTTCTTTCTTGTCTTCCGGCTTTTTCAGGGCTTGCACCCTCTTTGTTCTGTCCTTTCCCTCTCAGGGTATAAAGTCAACCCGTCCCCATGTTTATTTATTTTTTAATTTTATTTTAAATTCAGAGCAGTTAAGATCTCACTGGTGCCAACAGCCAAATGCAGTTTGGTGCCTGCATTTGTGTATTTAAGGATATAGTCTAATTAGAAATGATCCGTTGAGGGGCGCCTGGGTGGCGCAGTTGGTTAAGCGTCCGACTTCAGCCAGGTCACGATCTCGCGGTCCGCGAGTTCCAGCCTCGCTTCAGGCTCTGGGCTGATGGCTCGGAGCCTGGAGCCTGTTTCCGATTCTGTGTCTCCCTCTCTCTCTGCCCCTCCCCCGTTCATGCTCTGTCTCTCTCTGTCCCCAAAATAAATAAAAAACGTTGAAAAAAAAAATTAAAAAAAAAAGAAATGATCCGTTGAGAGGTCCTTCTGCCTGAATTCTTGGGCAGTGGCTGTCTTCAGCCTCGTTTATGTCTTGGAGGTAAGCCCGGAGGTGAGCCTGGAGGTGGGGATAGGACTGCTATCTATAGAGGAAAAGGCCAAGTCCCGATTTGAATTCTGGCCTCACTTCCCGGCTGTGTGGCCTAGGACAAGTTACTTACCTTCCCTGAGCCTGGTTCCCTGTCTCTAATGTGGGGATAATGTTACTTTCTTGCACGTTGTAGAAAGGGTAAAACTGGATAACATCCAAGCAGCAGAAAGGATAAAGTGGAAAAACACTTCTGAAGCACCTGGCTGAAGGCACAAACTCAACAAATGTTCGTTTCCTTCGCTTTCAACCGACAAATGCTTTCCTTGAGGGCTACATATGTAAACATTAAATATTTATCAATTGCATAATTCAAAAAAAAATGAGACTTGAAAAGGAATCTTACTCTGGATGTTTTGATGAAACAAATAATCATCCCCACTTGTCTTTGCGGCGAATCTGTACTTTTATACGCAGCTTATGACATTTGTGTACATTTCTCGGCACAGTGAGACTTGATTGAACCCCGGCTGAAGGCTCCACCTCCTTACCACAGCTCACCTGTTTGAAGGTTCTTCCCACACTCTCCCCTGGCCTGAAAGGGATTGGCAGAGGCCAGCTCAGGAGGGACCGCTGGGGTATTTTCCACCCTATTCTACACATGCCGAGTCTCAGCGGGGAGTGTGTGATCCAAAGCCAATGAAATATACGTGGCGCAGAAGTCTGAGCCTGGGAAGTGATTATCTGTGGGGGGCTCTGGTACATGGATGGAGCCTTCTGGAAGAAGTCGGATCTGGATTGGACTCTGCAGGATAGACACAACGGGGGGAGGGCATAAGCAAGGGCCCAGAGGTAGAAGGGAATGACTCATGGAGTGTCCTGCCTCAGGTTGGAGGCTTTTCTAGTAGTGTGAGTTGAGGTTAGATCTTCGATGTGGCCAATGTATTGTGAATTTAAGGTGTGTGGCATTCCAGATCCTGTGCCCAGCGAGGAGGAGTCACTGTCATTTATTTACAATAGGAGCTGTGTGTGTGTGTGTGTGTGTGTGTGTGTGTGTGGCAGGATGGGGTAGAGGAATTGTCCAATGACAGGTGGGAAATTGGCTGCTGTTTCTTACCCCCTGACTCGGTGCTGGGCACTGGGCTGAGTGTATTATATGAACCATCTCATTCAATCCTCACAACTCTGTAGAGAAAGGTATTATTATCCCCAGTTTGCAAATGAGGACATTTGGATTTACAAAGGTTAAAATAACTTGTGCACGGTTCTGAAGTTAAGAGTGGGTAGAGCCATGGCGGTCTGACTTGGAGCCCAAGCTCTGACCTCCTGCCATCCTGAAGCCAGCTCAGTGTAAAACGTTGTAACGAAACAGAAACGGGAAGAGTGAACAGCAACTAAAAATTCTGCCTTCCAGGAATGACATTTTGGGTGACAATCCTTCTAGACATCTTTCTATGTGTATGCAATAGACATGTATGCATTTTGCATAATCCATGCCTAGATTGTCTAAATCCTGTGCCTGCAAATTTTACATAAATGGCACCATACTCTATATCTTTTTTCCCCACCTAACATTAATTTTCCAATTTTAATAAGTGGGTTTTTAGTATTTCATGTTATGTCTGCACCCGCATTCACGTGACCGTCCCCTTTAGATCACTGCAATTTTTTGAGCAGGGAAAGAATTTGAGAGCTTTGGGTTTTTTTTTTTTTTTAACCTTTTTAACTGAATCTCATGCTTTCTTGCTTTCTTTGCAGCATGCCCTTGATGCTGATAATGCAGGAGTAAGTCCAATAGGAAACTCTTCCAACAACAGCAGTCACTGGGACCTTGGAAGTGCCTTTTTCTTTGCTGGAACTGTCATCACCACCATAGGTATTCATTCCTTTGCTGTATCTTTTTTTGTGGGGGCCCCGAGAAACGGCACTTAGTCAACATTTGGTCCTAGAACGCTGGCAGCTTGAGGTTCAAAGGAGGCTTATGAAACATTGCTGGATAAATGCAGTAGTTGTAGGGGCTTTCAATAAAAGGCAAAGCAGACTAAGGAATTTCATTTTTCAAAACGAGAGGCTAGGGAGCCTTTAGTTTGAAAGGACCTGATGAAACGATCAGAATAGAAAATCAAAATATGGATTGGTCAGTTGAACTCAAATTCCTTTTCAAAAATTGTACTTTTTTTTACTACTAGGGTTGTTAACGAAAGAATCCAAAAGTTCTACGAAGTTTGTTAATGAAGCACAACCGTTTCTGCCCCTCTGCCTTTCCTCACCTCCCCTGGGGCAACTGCTCTCCTCTCTTTTGATTATTTCAACATTCATTTCCCTGTCTTTAAATATTATACTTGTATTGCCACTTCCAGAAGTTTCAGTTTTAGAGATTATTTCTTGACTTCCAGTTGTGAAAGGTGAGGAATCAGAGTGGTCCCCCCCTCCATGGTTTTTTTTGTCTATGGTTTCATTTACTCTCGGTCCACTGTGGTCCAGAAGCAGACAGTCTTCCTTCTGATTCATCATCAGAAGGTCAGTGGTGGACTCGTGCTACATCACAATGCCTGCATCATCCACCTCACTTTATCTCATCACGTCGGCATTTTATCATCTTACATCATCACAGGAAGGGGAAGGGTGAGTGCAGAACAGTGAGATATTTTGAGAGACCATTCACATAACTTTTATGACAGTGTATGGTTATCATTGTTCTATTTCATCATCAGTTGTCTCTTACTGTGCCTACTGTATAATTAAACTTTATTATAGGTATGCATGGATAGGAAGAAACATAGTCTGTATAGGGTTTGGTACTGTCTGTGGTTTCAGGCACCACTGGGGTCTTGGAACATATTCCCTGTGATTCTCTTTCTTCCCCTCTGCCCTTCTGTACAGGGCTCTCTTCCCACCCCCCCCCTATCTTCCCAATATGGTTTAATTCGATCAACAATGAAGGTTTGCCTTAGTTTGACCAGGTAAATGCCCTTTATAACTGATCCTATGGTGATCTGTGATCACTTCTTCCCTGCACCGGTTTTTGTCTTATATTTGCGTGTGTCTTTTTTCTGATTCTTGGGGAGTTTTAGATTTTTGTGTTAGGGGTTAACTTTATAATTACAGTCATATATAATAAACTCTGTATTTGCTTTTTTAAGCAGTATTTGCTAGTTCTCTATCACAGGTGAAGACATCTCTTCTCTCACACAATTTTAGTCGATCCCATCCATGTAATGCTTACTTTTAAATTATTAAATATGCTTATGCTTCTATTTGATGATTTGCCCACATCGAATGATAACTCTTGGCTCTCAGCTGTGACGTAGAATGCAGTCAGTGAACTTAATCAGCGTCTCTACTTCTTTCGCACTTGGGCTGTTGGGTGTTACTCACTGGATCATTCTGTAACGTCAGGGTCTGTGATTTACATTGTGTTCTGTTACCTGATATGTGTTTTAGTCCTGGTCCCACAGTTATATATTGTCAATGTTCAGCCCTCGTTCTTCTGCTGTGGCTTTTCTCATCACCACTTCCTTGGCTCAAACTCATCTTCAAGTAGTTGCCTTATGAAGGGCTCATAGGAGGGGCACCTGGGTGGCTCAGTTGGTTAAGCATCAGCCTTCGGCTCAGGTCATGATCCCACAGTTTGTGAGTTCAAGCCCCATGTCGGGCTCTGTGCTGGCAGCTCAGAGCCTGGAGCCTGCTTCGGATTCTGTGTCTTCCTCTCTCTCTGCCCGCCCCCCTGCTTGCAGCCACTCTCTCTCTCTCTCAGCTTTGCTCAAAATGTAGCCTTACCCTTGAGGGGCAGTGTGTCTGGAAATGAAATCTGTGACTCACATTTTATTTTTTTGAGGGTCTTCTGGGTGATAATCCACTCTTCCCTGACGTCTGTGCTGCTGGGGAGAAACCTGATGCCAGCCCAATTTTTCCCCCTTTTAGAAGGGATTTTACTTTGTTGCTTGGCTACACAAAGGGCTGTTTCTCTTTCATCTGATAATACAAGTAGGTTTTGTCCCTTTTATTTCAGGAAAGTGTTCTTGATTGTCATCTTTACACATGTCCTCTGCCATGTGGTTTTGGTCCTGTCCTTTGGGAATTCTGACTATACATATATTGTCATTACTTTGCCTGTCTTCTGTGTCTATCATTTTCCACCTATTCCTTTTTTAAAAATTTTAAAAATGTTTTTATTTATTTTTGAGAGAGAGAGAGAACGCGCATGCAAACGGGAGGGGCAGAGAGAGGGAGACCCAGAATGCGAAGCAGCCTCCAAGGCTCTGAGCTGTCAAGCATAGAGCCTGATGCGGGGCTTGAACTCGTGAACCACAGGAGCATGACCTGAGCAGAAGTCAGACGCTCAACCGACTGAGCAACCCAGGCACACCCTCCCCCCGCCCCCCCCCCCCCCCCGGCCCCACCACTCCTTTTTAACTCGGAAAATGTGGTTTCCATTTTGTTCCTGTTATCTTCTCTCTTCCTTTCCTGTTTTTTCACAGTGCCTTTTTTGCCATGTGCTCCTTCCAATTTTATTTTCATTTTTGTGATCATTAGGGGATATTTTTTCCTTTCGTATTTCTTTCCGGAATGCCATTAGCTCACATTCCATCTTCCCTTGTTATCTCACTGTTTCTTTCCTGATTTCCGGCTCTTCTGCTTTGTGGTTTTGCTGCGATGGTTATTGGAGGTGATTGCTTCACAGGTGGTCACACATTTTGTCTGGTTGAGGCAGCGTTTTTTGACTGAGTGCCTTTCACCTGTTGGTAATATTATATATTATGTAAGTTCCATGCCCAGTGTGAAGCCCAATACAGGGCTTGAACTCACGACCCTGAGATCAAGAGTTGGATGCTTAGCCGACCGAGCCACCCAGGCACCCCTCTTGCCACAGTTTTAAAAAACAGAAGCTTTGTATTTATGCTGGACCGGTTTCCTTTTGAAATACTTGATGCCAAAAACAAACGATATTCCCGATCCAGCTATCTGCTGAAAGATTCTGTGTGGCCGGAGAAGGAAAGCCGGGAGAGGTAGGGTAACCTTCTAGGTAGCACATCTTTGTCCTCTTTTCTGCTGCCACAGAGAGAGAGGGTTTCCTGCAAGTGTGACCCATCTATGTGATTTTCTGTATAGTCCTGCCTCTTCGGTTTTTTCTGAACCAGATCAAGTTCAAGGGGGCTTCTGCTGCGCTCTCTCTTCACCCTGTTTTCTACACTTGGTACGAACAAAGATAGTTCTTTTGAAGTTCAGAATGAGAGTCTCACCGTCATAATTGGATTTTTGCTGGCACTTTCTGGGATTTTCTACTGATGGGCCTTTTCTTCCTTCTCTGTGCTTCTTCTCTTTATTGTTTCCCATATGGTGTCAGTCCAACCCTTTTGGTAATCCTTACACACATGGGGGAAGCTATAAATAATATTGCTCTCCCAGCTCTGCTGAAAGTGAGAGTTTTCTGCCCCTCTACAAAAGTTTAGTCACATTGCAATAAAAATTCTCATTCAGAAGAATGGGAGACACATAGCATCGAGAGACCCCTCAGCCCTGGAGGTGGAAGGATCGTCACTAACTCCTTTTATGCTCTCTGGGAGGACCTCCCTTGTCTGTTGCTCTCTGAGGCCCAGCTATGCCTTCCCTCTCCTTACCCTTCACGACCATCTCTCAAGTGGGTGTTGGATAGTGTGCCCTCCTTGGGCACTTTGATGACCGACTTCCTATTAGTGCAAGTTTCCGAGGTTGAGGACTGTTTTAGAGGCATTGGCTTCTATGTTTTTATTTTTTATTTTTTTATTTTTATTTTTATTTATTTTTGGGACAGGGAGAGACAGAGCATGAACGGGGGAGGGGCAGAGAGAGAGGGAGACACAGAATCGGAAACAGGCTCCAGGCTCCGAGCCATCAGCCCAGAGTCTGACGCGGGGCTCGAACTCACGGACCGCGAGATCGTGACCTGGCTGAAGTCGGACGCTTAACCGACTGCGCCACCCAGGCGCCCCAAGGCTTCTATGTTTTTAGAAGTTATTGTTTTTAGATCTAGCCTTTAGGACCTGTATTATTTCTACATTGGTGCGTTCAAGAAAGTTACATGCAGTAAGAAAATTTGGGATGGGAGAGAATTGGCATTTCTTTTCAGAAAGTCCTTTAATCTAATTATATGACATACCATGTTCACATTTGCGAATATACAAACATAGTAAAATCAGCTCTGACACACGTTGGAGGTGTGCATCACACTATAGTGGGATTGGGTCCTAGAAGCCTTTTGACACTCCAGGCAAGACTGGATCATTTAGTCCACAACTCACAGCTCCCCACAGAGGAGGTGGCACCGTTTGATATAAGGGCAAAAAGTGCTATAAAACTCAACGGCACCCGAGAGCATCCCTGCAGTAGATCAGAGAAGACCAGTGTCAGGTTAAATTGTGTCACCAGTCTGGTCAGTAAGAGGGAGAAATGTGTCATGCATTTTTGGAGGATTTATAGTAAAATGATTAAAATTGAGGCAGTCTGGGCCACTTCAAGAGGTACATTTTGGAAGGTGCACTCCAGTACCCAGTGTTGGATCCATGAGACATTAGTATGTGTTAAAGAAGACAGAAAAAGGAAAAAAAATCCCAATTTTCTTGCTTTGTAAAATGGCTAAATCAGTGGTTTGCTGCAAAACACTATAGTTACATTGGAATGCACACTGATGGTATTTATTGTGTCAACTCGTTAGGATCCCAGGGGCTTGGTCTATTAAACGGCAGTGTTCATTGACCATATGACCTTTTGTGATGGGGAGTGGTGGTTCCATGTGCCTAATGAGAAACATTTGATATGTAACATGTGCTGCCCTTTTTAATGTATGTACACGGGAATCTCTGACTTTGTGCAAATCACTCTTAATCCTTGGTTTCTGCTGCCTGGGTTTCATTTTATACACTTATATACACTTGTCTCCTGATAACCATTTCCTGAGTGGCACCCCTCCCCCCCAAGCCTGGCCTCCAGGCCTCAGGGGATGAATCATCTTTTCTAGACCAAGAAATCCAATACGGTGCATGTGCCTGGCCAAAGTCTTTAGTCCAGAGACGGGCATGAGATCTCGAATAGGCCAATAAGAAACTCAGTTCCTGGGCTTTTGCTTGAGCTTTGGAGGAAATGGCTTCCTCTTGTTCTTACTGGAGCAAATCTGGAAAGAGATAGGCACAAGACACTGGTAGTCATTTTCCTGGCTAGACTTCAGATAACACTAAAGAAGCAGAGGAGGAAAGACAGATAAATGGGGTCCTGCTAACATCTTTTGAACTCTAGGTGGAGCTACCCACGAGGTGTTAAGAAATAAATGTTAAATCCCTTATTTACTGGGGGCAGTGCATTTCTGGTTTTGCTTAAGCAAGACTGCATTGGGTTTTCTGTTACCTAAAACTGAAAAAATCCTAAGTGACACACACTTAATGGGTCAGAGATCACGGAGGGTCCACAAGGGTCCTCTGGCCTGGGTGGCCCGTGCCTGACTGTGCTGGTCACTGCACCTGCGGGCACTATCTTCTACCTTTTTTGGGCCACTCACTCCTGATGGAGAACATCCTATTGGATGAGCCTGTGGTTCAGGTACCTGTGTCCTGGTGACCTGGGAGGCTCTGTAGCGGGAGGCAGGACACTCTGTCATATCTATGAATGAAGACCCTTCCCAAAAGTCTGAAGGGACGGTGGGTGCTCAACAGGAAACTAAAACCAAGCATACAAACAAAACACAAAGCAAAACTAAATTCCAACCCGAATTAAAAGTCCACTTTAGTATCATGGCTCAGTATTATTGCTAGAGATTAGGTCCTTGTTCTATGCGATGGTAAATTATTGTCTCTCTGACCCTCCCTTTCTCTTAATTGAAAAATAATACACTGTAAGCTGAAAATCACGGAGCTGGCTAAATTTTACCTCTAGAATGGAGGATATTTCTAAAATCCTACAGTTAGAGAATTCTAAGTAAAGCCTTAGTACAATGTTGGTAAGAATAATGAGGTGAAGAAATAATGTGGTTTTTTCCCTTCAATTATTTGGTGGCAAATTCATTCATCACACGTGGTAGCAAGGCTTATAAGAAAACCCAGAGTCCTCAAGTTCTTCCAGTGCTTGAGAAATTTTCCACTATTTAGGAGTCAGGCAGTGGGGTAGCTGGAGCTAAGGAGCTGTCTTTTCATTATTTGTGAACTATCCAAACATTTGCCTATTTACTTGAGTTCCTATAATTTGTGATGTAATATTGTAGACATTTCCCCAAATCGTTGAGGTTCTTTGAAAAACATGATCTCTATTGGATTCCACTGGATACATCATCCATACCGTAATCACATGTTGGAAGCTTAAGCTGCTTCCATTTTGTGATTGTGTCCCACTGTGGTGTGAAGTCTTTGTGTGTCGAGTGTGGTCTTTACCTCTGGTTGTCTCCTGGGGAGGATCCCCCGAGGGGTTGTGGTGGCGAAGGCCATGGACTTTTTAAAGGCTTGCCAAATGGCTTTCCAGAAAGACTCTCATGAGCCACATGAGGTCATGTACTCGTCAGACGCAAGAAAAATGTGTTCATTATTTAGAATGTGTGTAGAGAGTTCTTAGGAATAACAGTCTTTTCTGAAAAGCAGTGATACTACTAAGCATCAGGGGTCCCTTTTAGCTGAAGGTATCAAAGTACTTCTTTTTAAACAAGGTTTTCTTATGTTCAGATACACAGGCAGACTTACAAGTGTGTAGCAAAAGGGAATATATTCAGGCACTTGTCCAAAATAGGAGCCACGTCAGAGGAAGACCAGACTCTGCTCAGTCTTTGCTGAGGGTGCCCTGTCCCCTGTCCCCTTTGTCAGTAACTAATTCTGATGTGGGGAAGTTCCACCTGCCCTTGGATGTTGACTCTGATGGTGGGTTCCCACCAACTAGGGTTTCTAAGCGGGAGGAATGCTGCTCACTCCTTTGTTCAGATGCTTTCCCACAAACCATTATTTGTAGCAGGGCAGGAAATGACAACATTCTTATCAACAGCTATGCAATGCTAGTCTTCGAGGCGTTTTTGGGTTGAGTCACCTGACTCCACTCATATCAGAGAGAGCCCCTGGACAGGTCCCAGATAGTAGCTAGTAACTGTCACTTGCCTGACGACCTCAGTTAAGAGTACCTGCGCCAAAGTACCTGAGCAGATAGTTCTACTTAAAGCAGCACCTGAACGGGATGCTAATCTGTGGCTTTGGAAATAGTCACTGAGGCCGACATTTAGTGAGTGCTTACTAGGTGCCAGGCACTGTGCTCCACAAAGTTATCTCACTTAGTCTCACATTAAGCATGGCCAGCAGGTACTGTTATTAGCCTCAGTTTACCGAGGCTCTGAGATGTTAAGTAACTTGGCCAATATCTCACGACTAGTAAGCAGTGGAGCCCAGCCTCGTTCACCAGGGCCCAGAGCAGAATGAAAGTGTGGTCCCTTGCTAAAAAATGATTAAGAACATCAAAATGGCACCAGCAGATCAATAGACCAAGCATGGGGCCCTTCTTAGTGTGGGTGCACAGATTGCACTCCCAGAAAGCCAGTTCTGCACACGTAAGACAGTCTGGGCCTACAATGCACACTTTTTAACCAGATAACAGGCTGAATGGCACACGGTTGTGCAAAGATTCGGCTTAAATAGCAAATGCAAGTGTTATGTGTGAGCTACTCAGGCAGTCTTCTTTAAACATGAGCTTTCTCTTCAAAAAGGGCTTGGAACTGGTTTCTAGCCAGAGGTGAACACAGTGAAGCCCTGCCTTGGTCCTTCTCATTTGTAACAGATGGGCCTTGCCGGGCTGGTCATCTCCTGCCAGAAGTCACCAGAAGTCGGTTGGTGGAGTAGCTCTTTGGACTTCTTTTGCTTAGTCCAAATTCCTGTGTTCTCCCTGACCAACTGCCTCTCTCGCTGCCACGTCACCCCATCTCGTTTCCCAGATGTTGCTGGCCCTAGCTGCACCAAGAGATGCCCACACCCCAGATGCAGCTGTGGGCCCACCCAACTCCCTGCGCCAGCCCCACTGGCAGTACAGACATTCTGTCCCCTTGTCCTGGCACTGTGGGAGAACAGCAGAGTTTCTGGAGGGAAGAGAGGAGCCAGCCATCTGTTTTCTCCTGGGGCTTCATCTTCCTGGAGACATATTGCTCAGAAGCGACTCCTTCCTACAGAAAACCCCGGGCAAGATGATAATTGCTACTACTTACTGAGTGCTTACTTTGTGTCATGATTTACATGTATTTAATCTCTACAGGCAACTCATACTTTGCATGTAACCCATTTTATCTTTAATAGCTACAAGGCAGGTGCTGTTAACAGCCCGGTCTCAGAGGAGGAAAGTGAGGTGGAAAAGTTAAGTAAATACCCAAGATCTGAGAGTCAGTAAGTGGAAGTGTCAGAACAGGAAGCTTTGCGGTCTCTAGCCATGAGCGTCCATAACCATCACTCTGAACTTCAAAGTTCTGCCAAGGATTTTGGAAGGATGGGCAGGGAAGTCCAACAGGCCCGGGAAAGCAGAGCCAAAAATCCAGGAATGTGGCCCTCCCATTGCCTCAGAGCAAACATCCAAAATGTGATTCATCTAGAATTTCCCCAGAGTGACAGGATTGAGGGTTCCACTGGAACAGCTTTTCCGTATAGACCATCAGAGCCAGGGGACACGTGCACACATGTGCGCGCGCACACACACACACACACACACACACACACATGCACACATGCATAAACACAGCATTACTCAAAAATGGCAATTACCTTATGCTCAGTATGAAGTGATGGCCTTAAATATATTTAAAGACTTACCTGAATATTAGTGAATATTACTCTACTTGTGTCCTTAACTCGAGAACTTTGCTTTAACTTCGTTTCAGTGTTCTAGTCTATGAAACACTGAAAACGTAAGGAGCCAATTTCGGTAATTCTACTAGTGATAATACTACTTTGCACTGGAATAGTACCTTACAGTTCACTGATTTGTGCCCATTTCCCTTGAACTCCTCTCATCCTGGGATTTGTAGAGGTTAAATGCATCCAAGGACAACCAAGTGGAATGAGGTCGAGTTGAATCTGGAGCCTCTGTCTTCTCGCTTCTTTGTCATGCTCCTTGGATGCCACCAGAAAGTCCCTGAACACAGTCCTTACCCAGATGGTGGGGCAGATCCAAACAGAAAGCCGGGGCAAGAGTGTGTACCTCTTGTCGGGGCTAATAAGATGCCCATTATTCAGCAGGTTCAAAGCCTCAATTTGTTTGCCTGTGCTGTGTCTGCCGTATGTTTCTTTCTGAGATACTCAGCCTAAGGAAAACCTACGTTCTCTGACAGTAATCGGGCAATACTGAGACAGTCAGGCAAGAGTCATAAATGTTTTCACAGGTCAATATCCACCTCTATAAAGTGAAGCTGGGTAGGCACATTTATTCCCCTTTCAATGTAAATCAGATTATTCTAGAGGGGAATTCTTAGAAAAATGGTTTTGTCCAAGTTCCTGAAAGCAGCTGAAAAAAGTTCCAGGAGCCTTTTTTTTTTTTGCACAATTAAATGGCAGTGGTGGTGAGTAAAAGAAATGCAAGATGAGGAAGGCTTGCCTGAATGCTCATTTAACAAATGGAAACTGTAACTGAGATAATTCATGATAAGAGGTTTGAACGATTCTGACAAGAAAATTGGAAAGAAAAATAACCAGGTGACTCATCACCCGAAGGCAGACAGCAGCAGCGAGGTCTCTAGGCTCATAGGAAGTGGAGGATGGGACCGCGTCAACATTATCCTTGACTGCGCTGCACCCCTAACATAACCATAACCATGAGCCCAGTAACTCACCCATCGCATGGATCTAGAAACAGGCCCCACATGAGTTACCCTGTTATGGGAGAATAGTTGGATGACTACCTGGGCGCTAGTTAGCATAACATTGCAATACTCATTGGCATGAAACTGAATAGCAAGTAATTTAGATTCTTATCTCTTTATAAGTCACGGTAATACCATAGCCCCTCCCCCACCCCTGCTTTTTTTTCCAGCCCTACTTCCATTAGTCTCATCCATCTAGTGGAAACCCAGTGCTCACTATACAGAAGTTACTTACGTAATTGTAGAATTCTTAAGAATGAAGATGCTGGTATTTTCAAGCACTACTTGAAATATACATTATAGCCATGACTATAAAAAGATTCTTTTATTTTCAAACATCCATTCCACCAGTAGATATGTATTTAGTGCTTGATAGCCCTTGATGCAGGAAGCGGGTGGGAAGAGAGGCAGGATCCAGAGACGATGTAAAGTTCCCAGTAAGGAGCAAAAGCCAAGCAGAGCTAAACATCACTCATTGTGAAAAGACGCACAGTCTTCCTTCCCTGCTCAGCAGTTTTCAGGTGTCTCGGGGTGGGACTGTACGATCCATGGGTCCTTTCCGAATTTGTGCCAGGCCACATATCCTCCTTAGTGCGGAGTATCCGTTTCCCTATAGAGCCAAATATCGGGGGTAGCCAAGTCTGTTGGGTGAAGGGGATGCACGTGGGATGAGACCATAAAGGAGGAGCTCCTTTCAAATCTACAAAGGGCAATGGCGAGCCCTTCGCGGATATTCAGGTCTCCCTGAACCAGGCATGTCCAAGATGTTTGGTGTTTCTGAGGTGGATGGTACCGATTTCCATCAGCAATGCAATTCTGGGTGACTACCAGTTTTCCTAAAGTGTAATCTAATTAAACACATGAAGATCCAGGAAAGCCGGATCTCCTTAAAACTGTTTCCAAGGAGAGAAGAGAGAGAAGCAATGGAACAACGTTCTGATTGCTGGAGGGCCTTTGAAATGAAGCTCTACTCCCCGACTGCTCGTGGAAGTGCAGAAATCCTTCCGTCTATCTGTGGGTTCTCTGGTTCAGCCCTCTGATTTCTCTGCCACCTCACCACTCTCCCTCTCTCTTTTTGATATTTCTCACCAGGGTATGGGAATATTGCTCCGAGCACTGAAGGAGGCAAAATCTTTTGTATTTTATATGCCATCTTTGGAATTCCGCTTTTTGGTTTCTTATTGGCTGGAATTGGAGACCAACTGGGAACCATCTTTGGGAAAAGCATTGCAAGAGTGGAGAAGGTCTTTCGAGTGAGTACTGTGTCTATTCACACCCTGACCTCTGCGATCCAATTGGCTTTTTAGCCTGACAGGATCCAGAAGGAATTATCAGGATGTTATCGTACCGTTGTCACTTTTGAAGGAATAATGTTATGACCGTGTTTTCTCTTTTGGCCAACGGTGGTCACAGGTACTGTGCCTAAAACTCCTTCCCTTCAGCAGCTTCCTTCTTGACAGTGTATTTCCAGAATCACAATACAAGAAGGTTAAGTACAGATTTGCCAAAACAGGTTTTCTGAAGATGGGAGAAACACTTAGTTCCGTTTTAAACATGGAAGATTGGGTTCTAAGTGTGTTTGCAATAAAATAGAGGGGTAAATCCATTTATTTTGTTATTAGAACTTATTTACTCCTTTTTATGTCCAAGTGTGGTGTCTTTAGGCTGATCCTAGCTTCTAAGACCCCTTCCAGAAGCCTGCCTTGTCTAGATACTGCGTTGTGCTTTGTTATTTGTCTCTTCATGGTCTCACCCTATCGCCCCACGCCCCACCCCCACTTCTGAGTGCTCCCTCAGCAATAGTACAGTACACTAATGTACTAATTTATACTAAGATGTTGATGATTGCTATTGTCTTAGTGGGTTTTTTCCACTTGAGAATACTTACCTTTAAACAAGGAACAAAAACTCAAGAAATTTATTGGTATGTGAAGGAGATGTGATTGGGTTGGGGTTCCCAGTGCCCTTTAACTCACACTTCTCCATATGATTTCACAGATAACTTGTTTGGCTTAGATGCAATGTCATTTCTGCTCTCTTTTTCATTATTGACCTAATTCTCAAGTCTTTCAAACCTGCTTCAGGGAGTTGTTTCTGATGATGTCTTAATATTTAAAAAAATGACAGTCTGAGTGAGAGGCATCTGGGTGGCTCGGTCGGTTGAGCATCTGACTCTTGATATTGGCTGAGGTCACCATCTCACGGCTGTGAGATGGCCCTCCTCACTCAGCCTGGAGCCTGCTTAAGAGTCTGTGTTTCCCTCTCCCTCTGCCCCTCCCCTGCTCACGCGTTGTGCTCTCATTCTCTCTCCCAAACAAAACAACGCAAAAAATAAAACTGACAGCCTAAAGACCTTTTCAGATTCTAACAGTGATGGGCAAAGATAGATCAGTGGTGAGTTCTGAAGCTGCACTGGTTTTTCTCTCCGAGACAAGAAATTGTGACTTCTCTTTAGAAGGCAAGGGAGCTCCCCGGGTGAGCACTTTCAGGTTTGTTGAAGTGGAGTGGAGGAATAGGGCAGGAGAGCTGGCTTAGAGTTGCCTCTTCTGAGCTCAGTGATCCTGGGTTTACAGTGATCCTGCCCCGTTTACTCATCAGCGAAAGAGGAGGATAGAATTCGAATCCACTTGAGAAGGTTTTGGTGATGATTAAGTGAAATAATGTATGCAAGAGAACTTGGCAGAGAACAGGGCCAGACACGCAGCGTTCAGATCTGCTGTGTGTGTGTGTCTCCCAAAAGAAGCCCTTATTAGCGGGATAGCCGCCCATTCAGATTTCATCTGAGGAGCTCGGGAGCACGTGGATTTTCCTGGAATGTCCCATAACCTTTGCTCCTGGGCTGCTGGCTAGCCAGCTGGCTCATTAGAGCATGCACTTGGGCTCAGTGGTCACCATGGAAACCGTCAAGGCTCAGCTTCTCTGCTTCTCAGATGTTCAGGTCTCCCTAAACCAGACACGGCAACCCCATCTCCAAGAGCCGTTTTGAACTTCTCGGAGGTGCCCTTTCAGCCATGGCCTCATGCCCCCACTCCAAGTTAGACAAAAATGAATCTGGCAGATTGAACACTCAGAAGAACAGGATTCAAATGGAGAAATGACTGATCCGGCATTTTTTATTTTTATGTAGCTTCTCCAGATCTCAGTTTCCTTATTTGTAGACAGAAAGGATTGCACTAAAAGCTTTTGAAATTCCCCGTTAGAAAAAAAAAAAAAAAGAAAGAAACCAGTTACTGTATTCTAAATGAAGGAAGAGATTGCAATCATTCTGACCACATCTGCTGCTGAATTTGGGGACTTAGTTTCCCCTAGGGAATTTTGAACTACAAATAGAGAGTACTATTCTCCTTCCCTTAAAGCTGCCTCTCGGGTGAATCTGAATCGTTCAAAGGACCCTGGGACAGAGCCTTAAAAACCTTGCATTTCATTTTTATGCTGATGGCACACTCAGTCCCTTGCAACTCCATCAAGGACTGGGAGTCTTTCAGGAAGGAAACAGCAGTATCTTATGGAATTGGCAACATGCGACGTATGCATGTGCCCGACATCGGAGGGTGCTGCTAGAAGGGGTGACTGTACTTCAGGAATATCAGCCGACTTCCTGAATACACAAACAACCGATTCTGCAGTTTGCTTGCCGCCTAGAGTTTGGGTGGAAAATCTCAAAGGTCTTTGCCATTCATTTATACTACATTTCAAAGGCCAGTTCCTCTTAGGTGATCAGTTGAAAACTGAAAATGTTATAAACCAATAAAAGCTTGGGGTTGTGGAGTTCAGCCCCTGTGGGGAAGGTCCTTTTTTTTTTTTTTTTTTTCTTTTCCACCTGCTCAAGGGTTAAGTCTTTTTCTTATCTGCTATGTTTTCCCTCAGCTGTGGGGAAGAGATTTTTAGTGGAGTAAAGATAAAATAGAAAATGCATTTCTGGGCGCCTGTATTTTGCGGTGTAGACACAGGAGTCAGATAGAGATTAAAGTGTTTAAAATGTCAGCTTTATTGCTGGTAAGCTAATCAGAGAACGTAGCTTTTGCTTTGATGCCAAAAGGACTTATTAACCACTTTGCCCTGAATCAGAAGGACTTCTCTGCTGTATTGGTTTTCTAATGATGTGTAACAGATTATCACAAGTGCAGAAGCTTAGAACAATACACGTTTATTGTATCCCAGTTCTATAGGTCAGAAGTCTGGGCAGGCTTGGCTGGGTGCTGTGCTCTGCATATCTTGGGGCTGGACTCTGGATCTGGAGAGGAATCTGCTTCCAAACTCATTCAGGTTTTGGCAAAAATCAGTTGCCAGTGGTTGTAGGACTGAGATTCTTGTTTCCTTGCTGGTTGTCAGGTGGGGGCCATTGAGAGCTTCTAGGAGTTAGCTGGGTTCCTTGGCACATGGCCAAGCATCTGAAGTGAAGATGAAGTGGTCCATCTTTAAAGCCATCGTGGAATCCTTCTTGTGTATTGTATCTCTCTGACTTCCTCTGCCCCTCTGCCACCAGCTTGAGAATGGTGCCCTGCTTTTTAAGGGCTCATGTGACTAGATCACATGATAATTCCCTGTCTTAAGAATAACTGTGCCATATGACACAACATAGCCATGAAAGCAATAGCTCATCCTACCAGAGGTTCTGGGGATTAGGGTGGGATATTTTCACGGGCCATTTTGGAGATTCTGTCTCTTCTAGTCATTGGCAGCACAGGCCTCCTTAACGAGAGCAGGGTTAGCCCCACTAAACTTGCTATATCATAGAGAGGAGAACAAAGTATGCCTCTGTGTAGCAGAGGGTTTCAGATGGGAGGGGAAGGGGACTGAGGTGGAGGAACTCAGTCCCTTCTGCTTTGTCACTTGTCTGATTGAACAGTGGAGGTCGAGGCCTGGAATGTTACTCTGGGTGAAGTCCTTCCACTTAGAACATGAGGCCAGGAGAGTGGACATTGCCCCAGTACTAATTAACAATGGCTTAAAAATTCAACACTTACTTACCCTGGAGAGCGAAGAGCCTAGAGGAAGGTTGGTGCGTCGGTTCCCTAAAGGCAGGTTAAGGACCGTGGTACCAATTCCGATGTGTAGATGTTCCCCCAACACCACCAAGCAATTCTTTGACACCTGTTGAGTATCCTACAATTCAACTCAATTCTGACTCTATCTACCTGGAGAGCACATCAGTTCAGTTCCCACAGGTGAAGGGCTCAGTTCCACAAGATCTCCCTTCACTTCAGATGCTGGTCACAAGTCCAGGCCGTTACCTGTGCTTCTGACCACATGGCTGTAGATTAGGGGTTCCCACGACCCCATCCTTGAGTTCAATAAATCTGCTAGAATGTCTCTGGGGAAGTTGGGGCCTGACACAGTAGCACATAGAAGCTTTCTGGTTCACCAACCTGGAAGCACCCTGAATCCCCTCTTTTTGGATTTTTTTGGAGGCTTCATTACATAGACATGATTGATTCAATCATTGACCATTGATGATTGATTCAACCTCCAGTTCCTCCCCTCTCCTCAGAAATCCCACCAGGGCGTGGTACTGAAAGTTCCAAACCTCCCCCATCCTTAGGTGATCCAAAAGTCATGTCATTCACATAACAAAAAACACCTTGGTTACTCTTATCACTGGAAATTCCAAGGGTTTCAGAACCTCTGTACCAGGAAAGACCAAATTGTACCCATGTTTTGTTCTCTGTTTCTGCTCTGCTGTCCTTGGCATGTTGGCTTTTCATCTTCAGACTCGTTACTGCATGGCTTGCATGACGACTGCCTCAGGACCACATATGTTTCCACTCAACCATATTTAAGGCAGGACAAAAGATCTCCTTGTATTGGGAGAACTTTCCCAGAAGTTACCCTGTAGACTTCCCTCTGTCTCACTGACCAAAATGGGGTCACATGACCATTCCCAACTGCAAGGGAAATTAAAAAAGTAAGGATCTGACAAAGGAGAGTGGGATTTACTGGTTTAGACCAGTAGTTCTCAAAGTGTGGTTCCCTGGACCATCAGCATCAGCATCCTCTGGGAACTTGTTAGAATTGACAATTCATAGTGAAGTTAGAGCCCAGCAGTCTGTGTCCACCAAGCTTTCTAGGTGATTCTGATGCCTACTAAAGTCTCAGAACTCTTGGCACAGAGGACTCATGCTTCATCTCCTGGGGCTGATGAACAAAATGAGAATTCTAGTAGAGAAGAAGAAGTTGGGCTAAACACACGACAGCATCTGGCTCAGGTGTCTGTCAACCACTAGCCACACAGACCACTCATAGGGAAGCTGTTCTCCCTCCTTGCCATAAATCAGGTGGTCTTTGGGATCTTTGAATCAGTCAGGGGAGACTAGCTTATGCTGGATACTAGCTTTCTCTCACCCTTGCCAGGCTGCTGCAGCCCCAGCAACCCTCCAGGCTGAGGGAGAGAGCCGGGCATTGCACAATGGCCCTAGGAGCTTTGGCCTCCAGTCACAGCCCATTGGTTCCAACTAGTCCCTCAGCCCCGCCCACTACAAAAGGAGCCTGGAATGCATTGTTTGATCTCCAGGAAGTGGTTTCCAGGTTGGGAAAATGCATGACTACGAATAATACCTGGGATTACCTGTGAGCCCCACTCTAGGATGACAAGGGTCCTTAAAATTTAGATATAGATGGCCTGTGGGTCACTCTTTGGGGGACACTACTCTGTGAGACTCATTTCACTTGCCTAGACCCACATAGTGAGTTGGGGGTGCAGCCTGGACTCGAGCCAGCCTTATCCTCTTCCCGGTAGGCCAAAAATATTTACGGTCAAATATATTAATCCATGCTGTGAAACCAACGCGGAGTTTAAGATTTTGGACATGTCATGGTAATTCATGGAGATGATTTTTAAGTATTTCTATAACATAAGGTAAAAATACTTCTTCCTGGGTCTCCAGAGGGAAATCTGGGCAGTTAGCAGGGAAAGATAATTATTTGGGATTAAATAAGGCTGACCTTGGGTTCTGAAGCAGATTTTGGAAGCGGGAAGCTTCTCTCTCCCCTACTGTGGGCTGGCTCTTTTGCTGGGCCAGGCTGACTGTGACCTGATAGGATGCTGTAGGAAGGCTGGTCAGATTTTGGACTGGATCCCATGTTCTTGGTCTGAGCTGGACTTTGGCCTCTGGTGGGAAGCAGCTGCCTCTTTTTATCAGGCTGAACAGCAAGCTTTTTGATATTACCTTTAGAACCAAGAGACTCTTTTTTTTCTTCTTTGGTCTCTTCCCCCAAGGATACAGCAGAAATGTTTATTTGCCTTTGGAGCCACAGGAGCCTGGGTGTAGCTGACAAATAATAACACATTACCCTAGGCTTAACAGCACCATGATTGCTTGGGGACTTTAGAGCCTGTGAAATGCTTAGGATGGGGTGATGACAGTCTCAATCTGCTAATGATGTACAATTAGTGGGCCAATCAATCACTTTGGATTGAAGGCAGGAGGCTGGTGGTGGAAGCCAAGGACTGCAGGAGGCCTCTGCCATGTGCCTGGCATGAGTCGGAAAGACTTTGAAGGACACACATGGCGGGAGCCTTCTGTTACTCATGAGTGGTCTCGGAGCTTGCCCGCAGGAGCAAGGGGGTTAAATGAAAAGAATTATTATTTCAAGAAGATAAAAGCTCTTGTTTTAGAAACTGGGTGTTCTTTTCAGCTCTGTGGGTTCAACTACAATTTCTGATTCTATTAGTAGTGGAAATATTCATTGGGGTATTAGTTATGCACACCAGCCTACAGAGGTAGGGGAAGGGCAAAGTCGTGGGCTGAGTGCCCAAGTATGTGTGTGTGTGTGTGTGTGTGTGTGTGTGTGTGTGTACACGTGTGTGTATGTGTCTGTTTGCCTCTGTAACATGCCTGCACTAGGGCATATAATGTATTAAAAATTCCTGAGAAATAACTCAGTAGAATTCATGTTACATGGATAATGTGGGTTTATTTTGATCAGAGGGAAGATCCTGGTTTGAATGTGAACAATTACTCTCTTACTTTCCCTAAGGGACTAGAAGGAGGTGGGAGGTAATCATTTTAAGGCGCAGAGAAAGTAAATATTTTTAAAGCTTTATCAACCAGGTGTCTTCTAAATTAGTTTAAGGATATCGTGTGGCTTTCATGATAGGCCCAGCTGTGCACTTGGGACAAACGACATAAATGACATCCACAAACTAGACTGTACAACATCTCTTAGTGACAGCCCGTGACACAGTCTGTCCATGAATGGCCCCCTTTTTTCTGTCTTCGTGTAATGCAGGGTTGCTCAGTCTTGGCACTATTGACATTTTTGGCAGATTGTTGTCACAGGACCTGCCCTGTGCATTGCAGGATATTTAGCAGCATCTCTGGCCTCTGCTCACTAGATGCCAGAATCATCAGTGCCTCCAGTTATGACAGCCAAAAACATCTCCAGACATTAGTAGGTTTCCCATCAAGGGCAAAATCGTCCCCAGTAAGAACCACGGCTCTGCTGAGATGTAAGGGGTCAGTTAACCCACAGGTCCCAAGATGCATGCCCGGATCCCCTGACTGAATCTTCTACTCAAATTCTAGTATCCCCACCAATGGTTTTCACTAGTTTTTCAGTGCTGGTGTCATTCCTACCCAGAGTGCTCCTCTCTCAGATGGGTCCTTAAAGAGGGCTTTAGCGATGTTATGCTCTGGGAATAAGATCATTTCTTATCAATGAGGGAAAATGCCTGGGGACTTCACCCTGATGAATACACGTAAAGATAGATTGTTCTGTTATTTTTTAGCAGGCAAACCATCTCAGCACTGACTTTAACTGACCCCATAGGGACTAATCTAACGTGTGATTCTTCCTCTTTTTCAGTTTATCTTTGATAGCTGGCCAGTGTCCCTTTGGTGTTTCCTGTTGCCATCTGAGATCACTGTAGGCGTTAATGGCTCTTAAAATGCATTTGCAAAAAAATAAAATAAAACACAATGAATCTTCACCTTTTTCTATAAACATTAAAGCTATCAAACTCTACCTAAAATATAACTACTTAAAATACTGCTCACATAGTGTTAGTGTTTAACATTTAAACATTTGTAAGTAGTGTTAACGAAGTCTCTCTCTTTCTGGCAAAATTTGATCACAGATAACTTCTGGGAATCTGATTGTTACTTAGGAGTAACCAACCCCTCGTGAACTTCTGTATATAGGGACCTTTGTGGGGAGCCTTGGATTGGTAGGACCTGGTTGAGGTCAGACTGAGTGTTATGGCACTACAGTATCGAAGTCTAGAAATGAGTTGCTAATCTGCTTTGAGAGTGTACTGTATGCTAGACCCTGGGTTGTGGGCTTTACCCAGAATAAGTTGCACAACAGCCTTCCCAAATAGACCATTATCATCTTAATCTTATGAGATTGGAAGGCTTAGACTGGTTCTGTGCCCTGCCCAAGGTCACCCAGCCCATAGGTGACAGAAGAAGGATTCCAAAGGAGGTGGCCCTGCCCCAGTGTGCATGCACAGACTTAGTCTTTCCACTTCCTCCCTTCCTTCTCTTGTAAGGTAGGAATAGCATCTGATGGTTCAGAAGGGTCTCCATGAAAGGTGTAAGGGGCCAGACAAAGATGGCTAGTTGAGGAAAAGTTAGTATTGGCGTCTTTATCTGTTTTCCAAGGGTTTTAGTTTTCCAACTTTATATGATCCATCAATACTGTGAATCAGACCGTAGCCCCTGATTCTTCTCTGTGCACCTGAGCTATCTCCCTGATGCTGGCTCATTATCAGCAAACATCTCTTTCTTAGTGTTCCCTTCTCTTGGAGATTAAGCTAGGATTTAAAGCCCCCTTGCTCATGTCTGCTATGTGACTAATGCGAAAGTAAGTTTCTAAAAGAGGGGCTTATGCTGTCCCAATGGCTGCCTCATTTGGGGCCACCTGCGAGAGAGAGGCGTTGCCAGGCAGATAATATTCTCCATTCTTGATTCTTCCACCTCATCGTCCCCCTTTGTACAACTCACTCAGTGTTGACAATAAGAGGAACACACAGCTCAAAGCCAAGCCTCTTGGTCATCTGTGCCAGCTGGTCTTGCCCTCAAAAGCATTCTCCTTTTTCTGGATTCATTGGGTTGTCTCGACACTCTGCTCCAGGGGTCGAGATTTTAAGAACCTTACGTTTGAGGAAACCAACACCATGATCTTAATTCCCATTGGGTATTTAACTCGGTCTTAAACTCAAGAAATGGTCATCTTATAGAGGAAAGTGTCTGGGAAATTTTTACGGACATTCATTTTCTGCTAGCACTCGCCCACCATTAACACACAGTCACTTCCCAGAATCTTGGGGGTTTTTTTAAGACATTTAATATCTTTGCATGTTGGGGCCTCCAAAAGTCTAGTGATGCTTTAGATCTACCACATGGGAACCTGTCTCTAAAACTTCCAGGTACTTTTGAGTTAACGAATTTAATGCAAGAATTTTATTGGGACTCGCATTTTTTATCGGTCTCAAAAAACCAACGTTAACAGGTGGATGATTTCCCATGTTCACCCTTCGTCACCAGTTTTCACAGGCGAGTTTGGTCGGGCTGGAAGGCGCTGATTTAATACAATAACAATCCTTTGCCCTTTTATGGAGTTCTTTACTCTTTTTGGGGGGATTACATATATCAATGTAACCCCCCCCTTTTTTTCTGCATTTAGCGTCATGCTGCTTCTGTGAGTCAAGCAAGTAGTAACCCATTCGGTGCGGCTTCCGACAAATTAGGTTCCTAAAAATTGAGAGACGCTCTGGTTGAGCTGAGTCTGCCCATCGCAGAGCTGGGTATGTGATCAGGGTGTTTACACCAGGGCAGCACTGAAGGCAGTTTCCAGGTGACTGCATGTCAGTAGTCATTGATAAACTTCTCATTGATTTAGGAAAGGGAAATTGTTTACAGTACATCCTCACTGGGAGGCGTGCCAGTGTTGCGAACACTCACCCCAAAGAGGCAGCTCCCTTGGGGGTGACTACCTGACAGGCATAGGATGGTCACACTGCTGAGCAGGTTCTTATAGCTCTGTGTAAGGCAGGGCTGCCTGAATTAAATCTAGCCTAGGAAATGTTAGAGGAAACACACTTGGTCTCTCTGGAGGAAAATGCTTTGCTTTTTATTTACTGCAGAGAGCTGCATTGGTGCATTGTAGCATTGTCGACTTAATGGTTTTGCGCTCTGACTTGGAAGTTTGCTGCTCAGTCTTAGTCTCTTGTTAGCATAGAGCTGTGGTTCTCACCCTATGGGTGGTGGGTTCCCAGGGGCCTGAGGTGCTATTTTCAAGGATCAGAGGATTACTTTTTGTGATGCAAACATCGCTGGTAGACAGAATAAACAGTATGTCTCCTTCATGTATATGCTACGCTTTTTCAAATGTATGCAGAGGAACCATCATCAAGAATTCTATCAGTGGGTAGGAAATGTCCTACGGTGTGGGTATTGAGGAATTTCTTTTTAATGTTCAAAAGGAATTCTTATACTCAAAAAAGTTGAGTACAAAGGGGCAGAGCGACATTGGCTTTTCAAATCAGTGCCGTTTCCATGTCATTCTGGGTTCTTTTTTTTTCCATGGAATTAACATTTTTGTCCTGGCCATAATCACTGTTTCAAAGAGGTTGTCGTCTCATTTAAGGTAACCCCAGGAGTCAGTGGGATACTTTAGAGCCTGCTTCAATGTTTTTCCTTATGCCTATTTATTTTTTTTACCGTGAGAAAATATATATAACATAAAATTTACCATTTTAACCATTTACAAAGGTACCGTTCAGTGGCATTGATTACAGTCATATCCTTGTGCAAAACTCACCACCCTCTGTCTCTAGAACTTTTTCATCCTCCCAGACTGAAACACTGTACTCATTAAATGCCAGCTTCTCATTCTCCCCTCTCCCAGCCCCCTGGCAATCTATATCCTACTTTCTGTCTTTGCCAATTTGACTACTCTGGATCCCTCATACAAGTGGAGTCATACAGCACCTTTTGTGACTGCTTTATTTCATTAGCATAGTGTTTTAAGGATTCATGCATGTTGTAGCATGTGTCAAAATTTCCTTAAAAAAAATTTTTTTTAATGTTTATTTGTTTTTGAGAGAGAGAGAGAGAGAGAAGAGACAGCAGGACAGGAGAGGGGCAGAGAGAGGGAGACGCAGAACTCGAAGCAGGCGCCAGGCTCCACGCTGTCAGCACAAAGCCTGATGCAGGGCTCGAACTCATGAACTGTGAGATCACGGCCTGAACCAAAGTCGGACACTCAACCGACTAAACCACCCAGACACCCCAGAATCTCTTTCCTTTTTAAGGCTGAATGATAGTCCACTGGGTGTATGTGTACTACATTTTGTTTACCTATTCATCTGTTAGTGAACACTTGGGCTGCTTCGCCTTTTAGCTATCGTGAACACCGCCGCTGTGAGTGCAGGTATCCGAATATCTGTTTGACTTCCTGTTTTCATTTCCTTTGAGTACGCACCTAGAAGTGGAATTGCTGGGTCACATGGTAATTCTACGTTTCATAGTTTGAGGACCTGCCAGACTGTTTTCCACAATGCTGCACAATTTTACATTCCCACCAGCAATGCACACGGGTTCCAATTTTCTCTACGTCCTCGCCAGCACTTAGTTTCTGTTTTCTTTTTCTTTTTTCTTCAATTTTCATAGGCCACGGAGATAGCATTGTGTAAATTGCTAGCTCACTGCTCTCACGTCCCGGCTGCCTCAACAGCTGCCGTTTGCACACAGGAGGCAAAATGGAGAGGCTGTGCCTCGTCCCCCTGCGCTTGTCCCCCTGCCCTCCACACTCACCTCCATCTGTGTCCCTGTGCTTGTCACCATCCTGCTTCCTTAGCTCCGGCCCCACAGCAGAGCTGCCTGGAGGGAAGGTGGCTCAATGCCAGGCCAACTGGGGCTTCTGCAGGCTGGTGACGTCCGGTTTCCACCTGGCCTTGCTGCTGCTCTGACAGCTTTGTGTATTTTGCTCTCCAGCTCCCCATCTTGGCTGCTCCTGCATACCTCTCCCCATATCACTTTTTTTTTAAAAGTTTATTTATTTAGAGAGAGACAGAGACCACGTGAGCAGGGGAGGGGAAGCGAGAGAGAGAGAGAGAGAGAGAGAGAGAGAAATAGGGAAAGAGAGAGAATCTCAAGTAGGTTCCACGCTGTCTGCACAGAGCCCGATGCAGGGCTCAAACTCACGAACCGTGCGATCATGACCCGAGCCCAAACCAAGAGTCAGATGCTTAACCGACTGAGCCGCCCAGGTGCCCCTCCCCAGATCACTTTAATAAGCAACTATCAAATAATGGCTTCTGTGTTCTCAACACTGTGGGGTTGAGAACTGTGGCAATAAACAGGAGCTACTCCTTCCCCAGGAAGAAACAGACCTGTACAAAGACCGATGTCCTTATGAGTCCGGGGCTAGGGTAGGCTGCCTCGGAAGCTGCACTGCCTCAGTGTATGAGGCCTGATCCACCACTTACCAGCCATGGGACCTTGAGCTTTTTCCTTGAAAAAATTATTTATTTGCTTTTATTTTTTGACTTCAAATTTTTAAAATTAAGCTCTTATTTTAATTCCAGGGTCATTATCATACAGTGTAATGTTAGTTTCAAGTGTACAACATAGTAATTCATCACTTCCATACATCACCCAGGGCTCATCGCAAGTGCCCTCCTTAATCCCCATCACCTATCTCACCCATCCCCCACCCGCCTCCCCTCTGGTGACCATTAGTTTCTTCCCTATAGTTGAGTCTGATTCTTGGTTTGTCTCTATTTTTTTTTTCCTTTGCTCATTTGTTTTGTTTCTTAAATTCCACCTATGAATGAAGTCACATGGCATTTGCCTTTCTCCGACTGAATCATTTCACTTAGCCTAATACCCATGTTACAAATGGCAAGATTTCATTCTTTTTTCCTGCTCGAATAGTATTCCATTGCATAAATATTTATCAATGGACACTTGGGCTGCTTCCATAATTTGGCCATTGTAAATAATTCTGCAATAAACCATAGGTGTGAACATATCTCTTGATTTAGTGATTTTGTATTTTTTTGTGGAAATGCCCAGTAGTGTGATTACTTGATCATAGGGTAGTTCTATTTTTAAGTGTTGAGGAACCTCCCTACTATTTTCCACCGTAGCTGTACCAGTTTGCATCCCCACCAACAGTGCAAGAGGGTCCCCGTTTCTCCACACCCTCACCAACACTTGTTGTTTCTTGTGTTTTTGACTTAAGCCATTCTGACAGATGTGAGGTGATATCTTACTGTAGTTTCGATTTGCATTTCCCTGATGGTAAGTGATCATGAGAATCTTTTCATGTGTCTGTTGGCCATATGAATGTCTTCTCTGGAGAAATGGCTCTTAATGTGTTCTGCCTATTTTTATACTGGATTATTTGTTTTTTGGGGTGTTGAGTTGTACAAGTTCTTTATTTTGGACACAAACCCTTTATCAGATATGTCATTTGCAAATATCTTCTCCCATTCAGTAGGTTGCCTTTTAGCTTTGTTGATGGTTTCCTTCACTGTGCAGAAGCTTTTTATTTTGATGGAGTCCCAATAGTTTAATTTTGCTTTTATTTCCCTTGCCTCAGGAGACATATCTAGAAAAATGTTGCTATGGCTGGTGTCAGAGAGATGACTGCCTGTGCTGTCTTCTAGGACTTTTGTGGTTTCAAGTCTCACATTTAGGTCTTTAGTCCATTTTGAATTTACTTTTGTGTGTGGTGTAAGAAAATGGTCCAGTTTTATTCTTTTGTGTGCTGCTGCCCAGTTTTCCCAGTGCCATTTATTGAAGAGACTTTTGCCGCTGGATATTCTTGCCTCCTTTGCTGAAGATTAATTGACCATCTACCTATGGGTTTATTTCTGTGTTTTTTTTTTCATTCTCTTCTGTTGACCTATGTCTATTTTATGCCCATTTTCTTTATTTGAAAAATAGTAGCTATCTCTTTTGACACTTAGTTGATGCATGAGAACCTGCCTGATACATAATCAGCACTCAGTAAATGCTGTTACAATAAGCACACCATTAGCTACGGGAGCCCAGAGGAGGGACTAGCGGATCCTAGATTGTATATTTGACATGGCACACATCTTCAGTGGCGCACCTGTCTTATGTTGCATAATGATGGGTTGTTCTTTTTAAGTAAAGCCTAAGGGCGTTGAATATAGAGCTTCTGTGCCTTTCTTTTCCTGTACCCCTGCCACACCTGCTCCGTGCTAAGCACTTTGGAGGCGTAAATACTGCAGTAAATACTTGTTGATTGTGAACTGATCAGAACTGAGGGAGAAATGAACACAATTCCTTTCCACGCACCCAAAGGGTGTAGGAAAACACACTCCCCGGCAAACCTGAATGAAGAAGAGACACTTGCTGATGCTGCCGTTGGTCCCACCCCTCTTGGGAGTGGGGTGTGGGGGTGCGCGGGCTGGAGAAGTGTAGGGAGCAGCAGTAACAGGGAACCTGATGGGCAGGACGGCTTGGGTCTCAGACAAAGCTCGTCGTCAACCATTGTCCTACAAGGAAAAGCTGCCGTGGCCATGACTCGGAGAGGGAAGAATATGGAAGTTCTGAGTGTGCCCCTGCCGTTCTGTCTGAGAGAGGGGGGAGGTTGTGCTCTGTCTACATCCTTGGCTGCACTTAACGGGCTGCAACTGTTTACGCAGATGTGTCCATGATGTGCCATCACAGACACAGATTCTAGTAAAAGGAAAGTCAAAGAATGGAAAAGATTTTAGCCGCATGCTGATTGCCTCTCAGCTTGTGTGTGCTCTCACTTGATCTTGAACACCAGGACCAGTTCCTGTTTCCCTGAAGCACCAGAATGTGCCTACACTTTCTTCCCGCATGATACCTGCCCCCCAAATATCAAAAGGAACCCTCGAAAGATGGGCTTTGCCGTGCTCACATCCTGTCTCCTCATGTTCAGATCCTACGTGTTTGTCGCTGTGGCTTCATGTAGATAGAACAATGTCCCCTCTGTCGGTTGTTTCCGTTCCTTGGCAGAAGTGAATTTGACCGTAAGCATCAACAGTCTTTGTATGTGAGCCTGGGGAACGTTTGCAAGGGCTCATTATTGTTATTAATGATTAATGATGAAATTAATGTTAAATTATTATTATTAATATCTGGCTGTCTACCTATCCCCCACCTCCTCTTCCTGCTGAGGAAGCACAAACACATGTGTTGGGCACCTTGTATCAGTCAGTGCACGGGACTTTCCCTTCTAATTTAATGCGGTTTTACAGTTCAGTTTAGACGATTAGCAACAGGGATATATAGCATGCAGCTAAAAAAAGGAATTTATATATGATTTTAAGGATAGAGGACAGAGAGCTGCTGTGTGATTTTTTTTTTAAAAATGAATTTCACCGAGCACTGTAACAAGATTGTCACCAAGGCTAACAAGAAAGCAAATATCCACATTTAAAATAAAATGCAGGCATATAAATGCCATATGGTGCTCTTGCAATGTTATTACCCCTTTCTTTGGCTTGCATCATTTTTCTGACGTCACTGTTTGCTTCTTGCCTCTGCTGCTTTTTTAAAAAAAGTTTCACTTGCCCTTAGCCCTTTGGTTCTGTATTTCTATGAGGTATATTTCTCTTCTCCCTTTCTTTGGAGGCTTGTCAGCCTTTTCTCCAGGGAAGAGGAGGAAAGAGGACCTGTCCAGATGGCCCTATAAACATGTGACACCTGCTTCTGGGAGCTTCTCTAGCGGGAGTTTGAGGGTTGAGGAGATTGCCCCCTGCCTGAAAAATGGGCGCATTGCTTCCTATCTCTTTTCTCCTTTTTAAAGATGATCACATGCCTTCGGTTTTAATAATATCTGTAGAAACGTCTTGAATCCAAATTCTTCTCTCATCATTAGGGAAACAACAACACAGATGAACTCACTAACCATACCTTGTGAAAAATTCATATCAAAATTTAAAAAAAATTGTTGTTGTTTTTTTTTTTTTTTTTTTACAATTAACATTCTTTCTTGGAGTGGGATCCTTGATGGTTGCGTTTCTGGGACGTATCTCTGCATCCACAGGGGAAATTCATAGGGGCTGTGTCTACACTGAATGTGCCATGGTCTCCTGTTCAGATTTTTGCATGGGATATTTATGGTGCTTTGGACAGGGCCTGTTGTCCCCCAGCTCTGAGGGGAAATGTCAGGTCTTCAGGGAGGTTGTCCTGACTCCAAAAGGAGGTCAGCACCCCCTACTCCCGTAACACCTTGCACACCCCCAGGATGGCATTCATCTGTCTGAACTGGAGTTATGTGCTTCATGGCTGATGTCCCCATCAGCCTGAGAGCTCTGTGAGGCCCAGTCTCTAGCCCAGGGCCGGAACCCAGAACCCGGAGAGCACTGAATCCATGCCTGATGAATGAATAAATGAATGAATGAGCATTAGCCTGCATTTTGATATGGAAAATGACCTTGAAACCAAAAATAGTGTTGTATACTAATAAATGGCCATGGAGGAAAAAGAAACCCACCCTGGTCGTCACCTTTGAAGTGCAAATATTTTGGTTAAAAAGGGGGTCCAGGATCCTCTGTCCTCTGATCATGCTTATTGCACACTGCACGCGGTATTTATGTGCTAGGGGCTTTTGTTTCATTAGGCAATACCTGTAAGCATAATTCTCCAGACTTTGCAAGGCAGCCTTGAATACAATATACAGTTTACTTATATCCAGTCGTTCTCAACCCTGTAATACCCAACACCATCTTTTGGAGCAAATATTCATTAGTGCCCACTTACCACATTGAAATAAATCTCCTAGATTGTGCAACTCATCTACACTTGTAATTTGGAAAATTTCAATAGTATTTTCTAGCTACAGTATAAAGGAGGGATAAAAGGTAGATCATTTACAATAGAATAATATGCTTCAGTAATAGGCATTTGGGCATGAAACCCTAGGAGACCCACCGAAGCAGCGAGACCCTTGCGTCTGTGTATGAACGCGGTAGTTCCAAACGTGGGTCAGTTCAGGTGTGTCCCCCCAGTGACTAAGATGCTACAAGGGATGTCCCCCCAGTGATGTGCTTTTCAAAAATGGAGAACAGTCCTTGGCAGTGTTCCAACTAGTCAAGATTCAACCTTCTTGCAATTTACATTGATTGGAGTCACATTCTTGTAAAGTTCAGCCTATATTGAAAGTATGCAAAAACGTGTGTGTGTGTGTGTGTGTGTCTACACGTAAAAGGGAGTTGAGTTCTCAGCTCAGGTAATTATAAACATGAATTTTTCTCCATGGGATAGTCAAAACTCACAGTAAGTTTGGGATTCTTGTCTGGTTGGTGACACTAACTCTTGTACATTCTTGCCCCCTCCCGCTGCATGCCCGGAGTGCCCCTGTGATTGTGACAACCACAAACACCCTCCCAAATTTACCAGTCACCTCTTAGGGGGTTACAGTCTGAATGGGGTTGTTAAAAAAAACACACCAAACTTCCAGGGAGCCCCCGTGTAGCTTCGGGAACACACACATATGATTTCTATTCTTGTGTGAAAGGCTATGTTCAAAAGCCAGCACTCTGTCTTTCATGCAGTTCCTGTGCTATTAATATTCCATTCCATTCCACAAACCTGTCCTGTGTGCCTGCGTATATGGCCATCGCCTGTGCCCCTCTGTAGTGGATACTCTTACTAGTGTTCTACGTTACAAAATCCTGACAGTTTATCTGTTCCTGGATGAACAGTTTTCTTTTATGTCCTTTGTAGGTTGGTTTATCTTAAATGATTACTCCCCTGTTTTCCCCAGGTGCTAAAAAAGAGGGAGCAAGTGTAGAGAAACACATCGCGCATTTGATACAAAATGGGGGAGACACACATGTGGGTAGACAGCAATGCAGGATGAGTGGGTCCATCGACAGGGGAAAATGCAAAGAACAGAGACAGCCAGAGGGAGGAGAGGTAACTCTAGCCAGAGGGCAGAGGGCTTCCTGCGGGAGGCAATGGTGGATTTGTGTTTCGAGGAGCATCAGGAGTTTGACAAGCATAAAAAGGGGAGGAGGAAGAATATCCCAGCAGACAGAACAGCCTTTAAAAAGCACAGACGCAAAGAGGCACATGGGTGGCTCAGTCAGTTGAGCATCTGACTTGGGCTCAGGTCATGATCTCATGCTTCATGAGTTCGAGCCCCACATTGGGCTCACTGCTGTCAGCACGGAGCCCGCTCCGAATCCTCTGTCCCCGCCCCCATCTCTCTCTGCCCCTCCCCTGCTCACGCTCTCTCTCAAAAATAAATAAAACATTAAAAGAGGGCACAGAAGCATGAAGCGGGATTCTGTCTCTTTAGAGGGTAAGCTGCAAAAATGACTGGAATTACAGGCAAGGCGGAGAGGGACAGCAGATGCTTGCCAACAGTGGGGCTCCAGGCACTTCCGCTCAGGAAGGGGGGGTGACACATTCTGTGGGAAGAGGAGGTGGCAGGGCAGCAGGCAGGATGCAACTACCGCCTTGGAGCAAGGCCACGTCCTCACGGCTGCCACCGCCACTGTGGGCACGTGACCCTGGGATTCCGAAGGCTCAGACAAGGCCCATCTCTGTTCTTTACTGTGGGGAGTATGGACTCCGCCTTCTCTCCTCCAGTTTTCCCTCCAGGGCACGGCCATCATGTCTCTCCCAAAAGCAAGAAAAACCAACTGCATCCTTACGGATACTTGTGCTGTTTCTCAAGGGAGCCATGCAGCATTCAGGAACAGTTCCACATTGCCTCTCTCCCCTTTCTCCTCCTTACCCCTCTCTCTCCCAGTCCCCCGCCCCCTCCTTTTCCTTCATTACAAAGCTGACAAAGAGAACTTGGCCATCGTAGAGACTTCGGAAAACAGTACAAAAAAGAAAGTAAAATCTTGCGAAAGCCCCTCGTCCAGGGAGATCTGTCGTCAACACGTTGATAATTGTGCTTCTGAATCGTCTCTCTTTGCATCTTTTGCCCAAATGCCGGCCACTCCACTGGCATGTCGATCCCCTTCCCAAGGTCCTCTGCCCTCTGACGCTTGCAGGGGCTGTCACTCATGTGTCCCCGTGTCCTAGCTGCAGCCTGTGTCTTCCCCAGAGACCCGTCTCTGGGTCTCCATGCTCTGCTCTAACACTGCTCTTGGCATTGCTGCTGGTCCCCTCCTGCAGGGCTGGCCTGTGGGAGGAGTCAGATACTGCCCTCTCTCTACCTCTCCGTCCCGGGAATGGTTGCAGCCCTTCCCACCGCACGGCTGAAACCCGCTGTAATTTCTAACGAGACTTTTCTGTAGATACAGGAACATCGGAAACATTGTCATGCCACGTCAGGTTGTAGTTCAGGCTGATCTTGGACTTCAGAGGTGTATGCCTGTCCCGGGGACCACATGGGGCCGTGTCCCTGACCTGCCTGCAAGTGGCTAAAGCCAGCTTACCCTGACCACTTGGAGAGGCGGTTGCAGGCAGGCAGCTTAGCTGACTCAGGAGAAACCAGCTTTGGATAATTTAAGGAGAAGAGAAAACAAAAAATGAAAGGATATCTGATAGCTACCGAATCCCTGGGATGGACAGAGACCCAGACTTGGGAGGTACCCAGCCAAGAGCAGTCACCCAAATCACGCCACAGAAGTGGTTCCGGAAGAAGCCACTGTCGTTTCTGGCTGGCATCTGGCCGTGCTGACCCCATTGATTCTGGGCCGTAGGTGCTGCTGCTAGAACCATCCCGTGACTGCCCCGAAAATGGGATAGAATATCATCACTGTGGCCACCGGCCCCAGGATGGCACCCACATGGTCCCTGCTTCTTTGTAGAACTGACGGTGTGTCCACTGCTCCCTGCCACCTCCCTGCCCCCATGGAAGCTTCCATCTAGTGCTGTCTGGCTCCGCCTTGACTGGGGGCAAAGTTGTCTCTCCATGCCTCTGCCCTGTGTAGTGTCCATGTCCCTCAATCTCTGTTCAGGAGACTTCGGGGGAGCCAAGAGTCTTGCACGGCAGGCTGGGCACAGGTGCTGAGGTAGTTGCGTCCACACTAGAGGAGGGCTCTGCATCTAACCCCTTCCTCTCTGCCGCTGGTCCCTCAGACTGTAGGTTCTGCTAACCCTGCTTAGGAGACCCTGGGAAGATGTAGTCCCTTCCCACCCGTCTTCCCTTTCCAGGCCGAGTGGCCATTCTGCCTTCTCTCTGTCTTTGACCCTAGCCCGATCTTATCTATTCTGTGGGAGAGAAAAAAAGTGGTTTGGAGGCGCCTGGGTTAAGCGTCTGAGTCTTAATTTCAGCTCAGGTCGTGATCTCACAGCTTGTGAGTTCGAGCCCCACATTGGGCTCTGCACCGACCGTGTGGAGCCTGCTTGGGATGCTCTCTCTCTCCCCCGCTTCTTTCTGCCCCTACCCTACTTGCTCTCTCTCTCTCAAAATAAATAAACTTAAAATTTTTTTTTAAAAATAAAAAAAGTGGTTCTACAGGCATGCCTCTGGGAATCTTTGCTCCTCACTTAGGAATAGCCTTTGGGATACCAGAGAGCGGAAAACACACAGAAAACCATAGAAAAGATACTCCAAGGCCAAGTCTGTCACATCTGTCTCACTAGTGTCTGGTTCAGAGTCTGGCTTTTGTCTCCGTGGTCGGGGGAGCCTGGGCTACCTGCTTGTGTCTTTGCAGGGGGGAGGCTGGGAGAGCGAGTACTTGGCATTCTATAGCTTCTGTCCTGGGAGGAGCATCGTTCTGTTTTGCTCATCAGTGAATTGAGCTCAGTAGGTGCACGATAAATATTTATTGAATGAAAGGGTAGAAAATATTGAATTCAACTTCATTCACAGCTTGGAAAATATTCTGCAAAAGAAAATTTGTTCAATCTGGATGTTTCTATCAAGTTGTCTCAATGCAGGGTTTCCCAGTTTAGGATTTATTTCTTTAAAAAAAAATTTTTTAATGTTTATTTAGTTTTGAGAGAGAGTGATAAAGAGAGCGCAAGCAGGGGACGGGGAGAGAGAGAGAGAGAGAGAGAGAGAGAGAGAGAGAGAGACATGGAACCTGAAGCAGGCTCCAGGCTCTGAGCTGTCAGCACAGAGCCTGATGCAGGGCTTGAACTCACAAACCATGAGATCAGGACCTGAGCCGAAGTCAGACACTTAACCGACTGAGCCACCTAGGTGCCCCAGGATTTTTTTCTTTTTCCTTCCTTCCTTCCTTCCTTCCTTCCTTCCTTCCTTCCTTCCTTCCTTTCCTTTCCTTTCCTTTCCTTTCCTTTCCTTTCCTTTCTTTTCTTTCTTTCTTTCTTTCTTTCTTTCTTTCTTTCTTTCTTTCTTTCTAGCCATGTTTCATTCTTTCTTAAGCTCCTCTGTTTCCAGTCTAACTAGAAAGTGAATGCATATTTCTTTCTGTCTTCTTTCCATTTTCTTTCTATCTCCCAACAATTCTCTGCAAACCTGTCTGGGCAGCCTTCTTGTACCTCCAGGAAAATTCTAGGCCCTCAAACCATTGTTTCATTTCTGCTTTCTATACTCCAAATCTTTTCCTCAAACGTGCTCCTCCTTTTCATAGACTTAATTATTGTTTTCTTGCTTCTCATTGCCTTTTTCTCTTCTAGTTCCCACATCTTTGCCCCATATAATTTCTCAAGGCCTATTTCATTATTCTCTATAGTTTTATGACAGTGAGCATCCCTGTGTGCTTTCATTAAAAAGTCTTTCTCTAGAAAGAAGGAAAGAAAGGGTGTAACTCTTGGGGAGGGGATTGCTTACCACATCCCCAATAACACCCAGGGATCTTCACGGGTGTTGACTCAACAACACCCACGTGCATTTTAAAGGTATTGACCTAACTCTGGCTGATCTTGGGGCTTTCTTCAGGTCTTCTAGTCGGTGAGATAAATATTGAGCCACAGAAAAATGCATGCTTCTTTGCCACTTACCTTGATTCCTGGGCATGTAGACAGGCGCTCTGGGCAGCCCACCAGAGGCTCACAAGTGTCTGCCCTCTGGGTTATTCATACCTGCAAATGGAGGGAGGGGGGCATGTGAAGGCTTTCTTCTCTCCCTCACTTCCTAAGTACACTTGGATGCTGGTTCCAGGCAACAGCGACCTGGCTCCGAGATGGCCAGGAAGGATGAGGAAGAGTCAAGGGCTCCTTGATGATCCACTGTGACCCTTTTACTTTACTCAATGTGTTACGTGGCTGCATTGTGACCATTGTTCCCCAGCTCCATCCCCTGGCCTGTCTCATCCCTGTGCGGGGTCCCTCTTCCTCCAGAAAGCCCCTCTGGGGCCTGGCTTTGCTTAATGACTTCCCCAGTTCCTCATCTCCTTCTAGGACAGGCCCCTCAGTAGGAGGTCCATTGTAATCGTGCTCCTCCTTGGTGGGGGCCGTAGTCTAAACAAGGGAACTCGCCTTCCATTGAGGAGAAATTGCCCCAGTGGACACAGTCTGACCTCTTTCTCCCCTTCATTGTGTAATAATTATTGAGCTATCACTAACATAAAAAACCATGGTACCAGAAGGACTGCAGGGAGGAGAGTTGAGATGATGGGGGTCCTTGAAGGAGCCAAATAAATAGTGTCCTCTCCTTCCCACCCAAGGTATGAACTGATTGAGAAGTAAGACAAAGGAGATGATGCACTAAAGCACAGTATTACTATATTTTCTCAACACTGGAGAATATGGCTTGTATCTGTAGAAAAATGGGGTTTTAATAACAGTGCCAGAATTAGGAGATCACAAGGCCACTTTTTGAGGGCAGTTTGTTCCCAAAAGGAAAGGAGAGGAAGAGACAGAGTGCTCAATTCCTGGGTCAGAGTAAGGCTGGAGACATGCCATGTGTATCGTAGCAGGGGGAGCCCCCTGCTCGAGAAAGAAGCATTGGGGTGGGATCTTGTTGCCCTGGCTGTTGTGGACTGCTTGACCTTGAACGCTTGTTAGCCAGGGGAGGAGAAGAGTGAGGCGGCTTCAGGTGTCTGTAGCACTGTTATTGCAGTATTATTATCGTATGCTCGTACATATAACGGTGGGAGGGCATTTTGGGGTGGAGGCTGTGTTGTTCACTGTGCTGCTGAAGTCTGGGTAAAGTAACTTTAGACTTTGGATAGGTGAGCAGCTAGGCGGGCATTGATCAAGGTTGCCAGGGGTTATTCTGTAGAGGTGGCTTGTCAGGAGGGGGGTCCATCCTCCTCTGCTTTCCATGGGCTTGCTTTCCAAACCTCAGCTGAAGAGCAGAACCATTCTTCAGCCAAGGTTACATGTGGGAGCTTCCTACATCGGTGTGATTGCCTGTGTGCCGTTCCAATCCTGAGGGTACGGTTTCTGAATTCTTAACTAACAGAGATCCAAGGGTTATCCATCACCGTTGGCACGCTTTTGTATTCCACATTACCAGAGCTACAAGAATATTTCTATCTTCTCTCCTACGTGGTATTTTTAATCAGTGGGATGTCATTAGGTACTATACTTTGCCTTCAACACCTGCACCAGGGCAGGACACCATGGACAGCGCCACAAAGACTGCTCTCAGCCAAAGACTTGGTGGTTCCCACCCCGCCTTGCGCACTAGACTTTGTGTGCATGAGGAAGGAACTTTTCTCTTTTCAGACTGCTGTGTCCCTTGCAGCTAGAACAGCCTATGGCGTATGAAAGGTCCTTAAAAATTATGTGCTGAATGAATTAACTGGCTGTATTCTGAGTGCAAGCTCTTGTGTTCCAGTTGAGTATTATCTTCAAATGTTAAACACCACTGAATTGTAGAGCAGAGGACTTTAAAAGATTTTAATTAAAGTGTTCCTGGAGTAGAACAGCTGAGAATGTTTATTATTTGTGGATTTTAATTTTTCTACATGCCAGGTGCACCTATATTGGCATTTCAGTGATAAAAACAATT
The DNA here is from genome assembly GCF_024362965.1 of Panthera pardus. Taxonomy (NCBI): domain Eukaryota; kingdom Metazoa; phylum Chordata; class Mammalia; order Carnivora; family Felidae; genus Panthera; species Panthera pardus. The sequence goes on along the minus strand of NW_026526810.1, from coordinate 123,690,413 downwards.
TAATTATATATACCAAAAGCTTTTTAAAAAACTTTGCATGGTGATACCAGGAAAGCACTGAACTTGCCAATAATCTATTAGATGCTGCAGTGTGGCTCAGAGTCAGGTGCTAGATGAAACTTGTGTGTGTGAATTCAGCTATTGAGCTGAATGTAAACAAAATACATTTGTGTATTCAGCCTTTGAGTAGGACATTCTCCATAGGCTCCATGAGGATTTTGCTACATGATTCTCACTAACGTGTGTTTATAGTATCTCTGCCATGGAGATTATAGGCAAATGCTGTTTACAAGCTCTCCTCAAAGTTTATAGAATTGCTGATACTACATGGTTATTCATTATAATGTTGAAACTATTTGTTAGAACTTTGTGGAAAAAGAAATCTTTGTGGAAAAACATAATAATATCAGAAAATAAAGTCAGTTCTTTTGAAAGGCAGTTCCTATTATCTTTCCATTTTGAGAAATTACTCTCAGTTGAATTGTATTACCATGGTGATGTGTTTGCATTTCAACAAAACCAAACCAGACTGTAAAGTAGAGCTCTGCATGTCTAGCTCCTGTCCTACGACTTTTATTGCAGTATCCTTATTATTAAATAAAATCTCCTACGTTCCGGCTAAAAATCACAACAAAGAAGCAATTTCCTCGGCCAGACACAACAATCTGGATTGCTGATCTCAGAATTCGAAGAAATCACATAAAAGTGAAAAGGAGAACAGGCATTAGAGAGGTAAAAGTCAAATAAAGGACTCACCCACAAATGAATAGAAATATACTTGTTCTCTAAAATAAGACTGCAGAAGTAAGCCAACACAGGAAGGGCGTTTTGCTTAATGAGAGTTGGACGTGTGGCTTAGTCCCCTGAGGTCTGAAACAAGTAAACCCTTTCAGGATTGTCAGCACATACCTCCCTGTCTCAAAGGAGAGCTCTTAGAGCTGGCTCTCCTGCTCTCTGTTTGTGAAGTTTGTTTTACTCTTTGGAATAATTGCACACGTAATTCTGACAACTAAATGCAAAGTCTACAGGAGGTAGGTTTTGAGTTCTTCGAAAATTCCTGCAGTTCGTGCCAATGGGAGGCAGGAAATCGTTTCGCATAATGCTATTTGCATAAGAAGGAAAGAACACATCATTTATTCTAATCAACAAAGTGTGAAAACAAGATCTGGACAGATGTGCACAACCGTCCTATCACTCCTGCCCAAATATTGTATCAGTCCATCTTGTCCCAGATCACAATTTTGTTCGCCCAAGAACACATTAGCTCAGTCGGATCTGGGTTCTCACAAAGCTTTTTGCTAGCTGCTGGGCTTACTGGTAAATAAGCAGTGTGGTTTTGCTTAGCAACCCCTCCGTGGAAACACAGCACGCTTTGTAAGCGGTGGGGAGGTGGGGAGGTGGGGAGGCGGCGGCTGGCTCGGGAAGCAAGGTATGTGCCTCTCAGGGTCTCTGCAGCTGGTCTCTGACATCGCAGACATTATCTTCAATCCTTAGTCTCGCAAGGCTGATGAAGAACTAGGGGGAAATTAATTGGAAGGCAAATAAAAAGTGTTCAAGATTGTGAGCTGAGACTGTCTGAGAACTCAACCCAGAGTCAACACAGAAGAACCAAGAGAGAATGAGGACCTTTTTTCTCATTAAAAATGAGGTAATTATAGGAGATAACGTATCCAGGAAGCCCACAATGACTTCCTGAAGCTAAACAAAGATTATCTTAAGCCAGACATGAGGGAACATTCCTCAGTAGCTAAGGGCAGCATTAAATCTGGGACTGTCCACATCTAAGAAAAGATTTGAACTTGTACATCCAAGATAATCATTAACCGTCACTGAGCACTTAGCAGGCAGTGTGATCAGCTTTTGCACACTCATTTAATTTTCCAAACAATCCTGTGAGGTGGGTTCTTTTACGTCCATTTTATAAAGGAAGAAACTGATGTGTAGAAAGATTGACAAACTTGCTTGAGGTCACCCAGGTATATAGCAGTGGGGATGGGAGGTGTGCCAGGCAGTCTGCTCTTAGACCCCGAGTTCCTAACCACCATTTTACAAGTGGTAGGGTGCAGTTACAGGGCTAATGGGGATTCAAAGTCCAAAGATCACTGGATGAGGTGTAACGTAGTTTGTGGTTCCATCTTGAAAGCTGTGAAGCGTCCAATTAAGGCAACTGTTTTGTTTCATTTTAATATCTGGAGGGCAGCAAAAGCACGGATATCCAGAATAACATATATTGCTAAAACCTTACGTCCACACCTTGTCCTTTTTTAAAAAAGGTTTTTTAATGTTTTTACTTTTGAAAGAGACAGAGACAGAATGCGAGTGGGTTAGGGGCAGAGAGAGAGGGAGACACAGAATGTGAAGCAGGCTCCAGGCTCTGAGCTGTCAGCACAGAGCCTGATGTGGGGCTCGAACTCCCCAACTGTGAGATCATGACCTGAGCCAAAGTTGGGACGCTTAACCGACTGAGCCACCCAGTCGCCTCCACACCTCTTCCTAAAGTGAAGTATGGGTAGACAGCTTTTCATACACACGCATGTGAGACACTTGACTTCTTATGTCCCTAAAATACCCCAATGATTGACTTCTCCACGCATTCACTGAGCATCACTGTAGGATGTCTGGAAGCAGCAGCCCAGGAGCACACGTGCTGGCTTGGGCAGTGAGCAGTGGTGAAATGTTTACCTTGCTGATAAACTCTCCAACAGATAATACATTTAAGACACCACTATTTAGCCTTTGTTACATACCTCCCTCTCTGCCACCAAACGAATCCTGTCCTGTGCCATCGTCCCTTCTGCCCACCTCTGAGAGCCGGGGAATGTCCCCCAGCTTTCACATACTTGCAGTCCTCCTTTGCCAACCTCAGCCTCATGTGGGTCGCAGTTGTGTCCCCACCCTAATTTATGACCTCACAAGTGTCTCACAAACATTTAGTTCACTTTACTTTTATTATGTGTTTGTGGAGGACAATTTATGGTGTGTGTGTGTGTGGTGGGGGGATGGTGTGTCCATTGCCAGCAATTAGGTGAATTTAATGATTGATGGCGAAATCTCCTTTCGGGCTTTGGATTTTTATATATATCTATAAACAAAACTAGGCCAGTGATACATAAGTTCCTGGATTCTCAGAGGGACTCAACTGCCCTCACCCAGTCCTGCTATCATATCCAGTCTGGAAATTTATGAAATGGGGAAGACATTCCCGTGGTTCTCAAGTGATTTATCTGGTCACAATACTTCCGTGCAAAAATACTTGGAATTTTCATTTGCAGTTTCAACAATATCAGTAAATTATCACTTTTTTTTTCTAGATGGCTTTTCTGAGGAGATGAGGAGGGGACCATGTAAACATGCATGGATCAAATAATTTTTCCCTGTTCCCACTTTATACACTGAGTGCCCTCTTGGGAGTTAGAGCACATGACTACTTTTCATAAGGAAGGATTGTATTTCTTTGGGTCTTCTTGTGTGTTTTTAGGGAATATACTGATCCCAGAAGGGGGTGGGAATTGTGCTGACTTAGATTTGTGCCAAAATATGTTCTCCACTGTAACTGCTCTTACTGACTGCCCTGTGTCCTCCATTTTGCCGCGTTGAGCATACCTGGGACTGGGACCCCAGTCAGGTGGGGCTGAATGTTTCTGAGGCGTGATTAAAGCGGACAGCAGCCTTTCCTCCTTTCAGCTTCCTCATCCCTGAAAATTTCCAGTGAACAAGCAACACCATCATTTCTCCCTCAGTTGGGGAGGAGGGGATGGAAGGAGGGGAAACCTAGTCATCTTCTTGACTGGCATTTCCATGGTTGGCCCAAGTGGCTCATCTTAGAAGACACAATTGACTCTCTCTGTTCTGGGAAGATGTCACAGAGGTGTCACTGCTTATTACTGAAGGTTAGGAATTCCCGGACAGATCGCATAGTGACACTTTTTTATTCTCAATCTTCCTTTCTAGAAGGGAAGCAGGATGGCCTGTTCTTCATGGGGGTTAGTCTGGTTGATTTTGTTATGAGGGGGTAGGTTGGAGGGGTGGGGCGGGGGGGACTCTGGCAACTTTGTTTGAGCTGGGAAATTGTTGAGTAACTTGAAGTCTGGTTCCATCAGTAGGCACTGGACTGGGAGTTAATCACATCAGAAGTCTAATCTCGGCTTTGCCTCTAATTAGCAAAATCATTTTATGCTGGTCCCTCAACCCCTCCTGGCTTCTGGTTTTGCATCTGTAAAATGAGGTGTATGAATGCAAAGGTCTCTCTGGGCTCTGAGGTTCTCTGCCTTCTAATTCACCAGAAGGCAATGAATAGGAAACAGAACACATGGTAAGGATTTCCTAGATCCAGTGCCCTACATGTGGTGTATTTTTTTAATTTATTTTTTAATATATGAAATTTACTGTCAAATTGGTTCCCATACAACACCCAGTGCGCATCCCAAAAGGTGCCCTCCTCAATACCCATCACCCACCCTGCCCTCCCTCCCACCCCCCATCAACCCTCAGTTTGTTCTCAGTTTTTAAGAGTCTCTTATGCTTTGGTTCTCTCCCACTCTAACCTCTTTTTTTTTTTTTTTCCTTCCCCTCCCCCATGGGTTTCTGTTACGTTTCTCAGGATCCACATAGAAGTGAAACCATATGGTATCTGTCTTTCTCTGTATGGCTTATTTCACTTAGCATCACACTCTCCAGTTCCATCCACGTTGCTACAAAAGGCCATATTTCATTTTCATGTGGTGTATTTTTGCAGAACATCAATCTAGGTGGTGTAGAAAGGCCCATTCATTCTGGTATTATATGGTTTTGGTTGGGTTATAGTGCTAGGGCCCCCTGATGACAATTGACATGCCAGTCCTGGGAGCTTTGAGAAGACCTTAAAGATTATTTAGTCCAGAGGCAATGCCAGTGTTGTCTTGAGTGCATTCAAGGGGAATACCAATGATGCTTCCAGTCTACCTCTGGACTCCGTTGGCACTGTTTCTTTGAGTGACGTCAGTCTAATACCCAATCTAAATGCTCTCACCTCCTGCTGGCTCCTTGAGAAGCTGATCTGAAATGAAGCTCCTGTCATTTTCGACAGTGACCCCATCATTCTGACTTAGACTTTTGTCCGTCTTTGGTGGATAATACAGCCTAAACACGCCGTAGCGCTAGCTCAAACACATGTGTTTTGAAAGAAAAGTATGTTATAAACGTACCACTTCAGCAGGGAAGGAGGGTGAAGAAGCTGGAGTCTGTCTCAAATGAGTATGGGCGTGGCTGTGTTTTCCTTGTCCTCTGAACACTTTAGTCTGTCTCAGGCCAGCTGTTTTTGTTTTTGTTTCTCCCCCCCAACACGTTCCCTTTGATACAAGGGAAACTAGGTGCCAAGTCCATCGCTGCCACTGTGGAAAGAGCTCCAAACCTGTACCCTCCTAAAGGAGGGTCGATAATACGTGAGAAATGGCAGCAACCCCTTCTGGGGAATAATTATATTCGCACCAGTGAGGAAGTTAGAATCAGCATTTGGAACCACTTGAAGGACATTCAAGGCATGACCTAAGCAGGGTTTCTTGACCCACGGTCCATGGTTTCTTGACCGAAGGTCCATGAACAGGCTTCCTGGGATCCAAGAGCCACCTATAGAGCATCTGAAAACTTCTGTCCGTGCGTTTTTCTAGGAGAGGGTCCACAGCCTTCCTTCCTCCGGTTCTCCCAAAGTTGCCCATGACTGAAGAAAGGTGAAAAGCCACTGACATAATACATTTTTTTCTGTGCCTCTCTGTCCTCTGAATCCAGGGTGATAAAGCTGACCTATCTTTCTGCTTTGCTGTTCCCAGAAAAAGCAAGTGAGCCAGACCAAGATCCGGGTCATCTCAACCATCCTGTTCATCTTGGCCGGCTGTATTGTGTTTGTGACGATCCCTGCTGTCATTTTCAAATATATCGAGGGGTGGACAGCCTTGGAGTCCATTTACTTTGTGGTGGTCACTCTCACCACAGTAGGCTTTGGTGATTTTGTGGCAGGTAAGCTCCCTGGGCATCCCAGTCATCAGGGCCCCCAGCGGGGAGAATATTCTGTTGACAGTGCTTTTTACAACCACCAGGGGGCGCCTGGGTGGCTCAGTTGGTCAAGTGTCTGACTTCCGGCTCAGGTCTCCGGCTCACAGTTGGGGAGTTTGAGCCCCGTGCCTGGCTCTGTGCTGACAGTGCAGAGCCTGGTGCCCGCTTCCAGATCTCTGTCTGCCTCTCTCTCTGCCCCTCCCCCGCCCCCCCCCCCACTCAAAAACAAATAAACACTAAAAAAATTTTTTTAACCACCAGAAAAAACGTTATGGGAGAAGCAAATGGAAACATCTCAATGTCACTGCTGCTGTGCATGGACTCATTTCAAGCCCGTGGTCCCATGTAATATAAAATAAGCCGCAGATTCTGCTGTGAAAAGAAAGCCGGCCCCTTCCTCCCCAGGATGTTCATTGCCCTTATCATCATATGAATTATGCATGAGTGAAATGAATTTCTCATTGAATGTTAGACTTATGATTTGCATTAAAGCTCCTTGAATGAATTGATAAAGACTGTATTAGCAAGTGGCAAATAAGGAACTTTGGGGAGATTAGCATAGAGTTTAGCCTGCAGCCATCTGTGGGTTAGGCTTCCTGATGCTGCCCAGGGGAGGGCCGTGGTCCCCGCAAAAGTTATCCTGGGCACAAAATTTAGGACTCAGCTGACTAGTAGAAGCCGAGACCCGTCCCAAGGGAGTAAAATTTAACGGATTCTGCATGAATGTATATTTTAGAAGCAATAGCCTTCATTGTGAAAGTCAATGCCAATGAACTATGTTTATAGAAGCAAAAGAAAACCACCATCAATTTCATCCGGGGACAGGGAGTTTGAAAATGAAATGAGATCTGGCTTCTTACATGTATGGCTTTCCCAGAGTGTGGTAGGAAGGCAAAGAGAGAGAAACAGGCCATCCTTCTGTGTCCTAACAGACAATTCTAGGGGGTCGGGCAATGGATCGTTGCCTACTCCAAGAAGTGAATGCTTTGATTGAACAACTCTGTCCTAGGCTCAACACGTTTGAGTGGTGTGTGTGTGTGTGTGTGTGTGTGTGTGTGTGTGTGTGTGTGTTATTCACCAGTTCCCGGTTAGGCAGCTGCATAGACATTTGCAGGCTGAGATCATGGGCCTCCCATCCTTTATTTGACACATGATCCTGGCAGCACCTTGGTTTCCTCACAGAGTATGGTGCTCGCCAGGATGACAGGGATCTGGGAATCCGGAAAGCAGCACATTCTGGAGGGGATACTGAAGTCTTTTCAAAAGATGCCTGGGTGCCTCCACATTCATTCCAGGCTACTAGGGGCCTTCTAGCTGTTACAGCAGGGCAGATGAAGACTGCAGTCCAGTTTGTAAAAAATAGCAGTTTTTATATTTTTTTTCTTCCTTTTTATTGCCTAAGGACAAAGCATTGCAAAGTCAAAGTGATTAAAAACTTTACAAACTTACAAAAGCCGGGGGTCTGGGTCCCCACCAGTCTTTCCTTATGCACAGTCACTGTGCGTCTCCTCGCCTTGGGTCAGGAGTCACTTCATGCCATCCGAGCAGAGGCCTGAAGCTCCGGAGAGAAACCACAGGGAACCCGCTGGGACGATTTCACAAACTTCTGTAAGTTCCCCCAGGGCATAGCTCGCACTGGTCTGTGCTTCCAGGTGCCCTCGGTGTTAGTCCTGGGCTGTCTGCTGGACTGTCTGTTACAGGACACCTGTGACGAACCTTCTCTCTAAACACCTGCTCGACTCAGCCTGTTAATCTGCTAATCTGGGGCACAAATAGCAGAGCCTTGGAATATAAAATTTAAAAATTTATTTACTTATTTAGTGATCAGCAAAGTTTTAATTTGAATTTAGGTTATCTGTTTATTTGTTTGAAGTTTATTTTGAGAGAGGGAGAGAGAGAGGGAGAGAGGGAGAGAGAGAGAACCCCAAGCAGGCTCCGCACTGTCAGTGAGGAGCCCGACGAGGGGCTTGAACTCACAAACCGTGAGATTATGACCTGAGCAGAAATCAGGAGTCAGACACTTAACCGTTGGAGCCACTCAGGCAACCCCCACGTTACCTGTTTACATATAATTAATTATACAATGCAAGAAAATGCAGGGAAGCCTGACATTAAAAAAGAAGATGACATTTGACAATAACGTAATTGAATATCTTACATTTTACTGTTATAAGTTGTGATCTTATAAAACCAAAACTGTTATAGTCTATTCACATTAGAGTCAATGTATAAATACCTACTATGTACTTTTGTTAATATTATTGAATCAAGGCTTTCATGTTAATTGAAAGGTGAATATGAATCTGTAAAGTAATATGAATTCCATTTTACAAAACAGCACTGACTGACCGAAAAAGAAAAAAGAAAAAAGAAAATGAAATAAATGAGCCCCAGATTTAACGCACATGAATGTTCTCGGTTGGCCGGTGTGATGGGACTTTATTTAGAGCCTTGCTGCTTCAGTAAAAATGTCAGAAAGAGGTAGCTTTTATTTAGATCCTAGATGAATACAGTTGGCCAACCTAAATGATTTTGCATATGTTGGTTCTAAGTAAAAAAGTTAAAGATAACCCAGGAAAGAAAATGTGTGACTTGTTTAACATTATGGTGTGTATATGGGTCCCTGCTCTTCATCGTGGATGGGAGAGAAGAAAGGTCATGCATGTTCTTTACCTCTTAACCCACAGTGACCGCCCTTATTAGGGAACACTGCCCAGCTGGTGTCTTTCCTCCCCGGAAGGAAGGGGAGGGAGGGGAGGAGCAAGGACAAAATGAGAGGGGCCTCTGGTGCTTCAAAGGGTCCTGCCACTGATTTTGATTTATTATTTCTTCTTATTACCCACCATGGATTGAGAGCACTTAGCACATACCCGCACTTGACTTTATCTTTACTTACCTCGAAAGGGCATGACCCCCCCCCTCCCCCCCCCCCCCCCCCAGTCACAGGCCTGGCGCTGGTTTAATTCCCTCGTTTACTGTTGATTACAAAGCCTTGTTTCTTTTGTTCTGAGGTCTCCACGGACAGGGTGTCTCTCATAATTCACAGTGCTGACTGCGAGCGGACCAGGCCTTCCTAAATTTGGGTTTCCAGAACTTCTGTAGATTGTGGTCCAAAGATGCATGCCTTTAAGGCATGAAATTTGTCACAAGCTTAGCAACAGGGAACGAGGCCCGACCATTTCAAAAAGGTGCATCAGCAAGAGTTGATAGTTGCTCTGAGTCAGCATCACTTCTAGAAATATAATCGGAACGTTGGTCATCATTCAGGATTAAATGCTGGCTTATTTTAATAGCTGACTTCCTTTGGGACAGCCTAACAACTTCGGAGCATTTCGAAACCCTCAATGGGAGCGCACACACGGAGCTCTCAATTCCAGACAAGCGGTTGAGAAAGGAATCCACCAAAGGGTGCCTTTTGTGTTGTTTGCTAGCGCACCCTAGTGGCAGTCTTTGGCGGGCGGTGGTGATTTGCTGAGGTCAGTATTTACCGTCGGCAAGCCCCTCCTCCCCCCGCCCCAGGCTCTGAGGACCAAGCTGCACGGTTCTCCCTCCCGCCCAGCCCAGCGCGGAAATGAACCTCAGAAACCACTTACTGTTGCAGGAACCCTAGAGAAAGCTATTGGGGGGGGGGGGGGGGGGGAGCGTTGCCTAAAAGGAAAAAAAAAAAAAAAAAACAAAGGCAGCTGAACCAGACCGAAGTGTGGTTGCCCAGAGCCCGTTAGCGATGTTTGGAATTCTCATGTTAAGAAATGGCAGTGGCTGTGGAGATCTTGAGGCCTTGTGGGCTGCCCTGCACCCTGGGTTCGGTCCCACTGACAGGAGCCACAGGCCACAGGGCCTGCCCACGTGCCTTTGGGAGGTATTACTGAGACCATAAGAGCTCAGACTGGATTCCGTGGGGCTCGATGAGGTTGCAACCACCACTCAGTGGGAAAGACTAGTAATCACTCCTCGTGTAACACCTTAATTACCCATACATTGCTAATGTTCAGTTGCCTTAGAAATGGCCGCCTGGGGGCTCCCGGGCGGCTCAGTCGGTTAAGCGTCCGACTTCAGCTCAGGTCATGATCTCTCAGTTTGTGAGTTTGAACCGCATCGGGCTCTGTGCTGACATCTCAGAGCCTGGAGCCTGCTTCAGACTCTGTGCCTCCCTCTCTCTCTGCCCCTCCCCTGCTCACCCTCTGTCTCTCTCTCTTCCTTAAAAATAAATATTAAGGAAAAAAAAAATTTAGAAATGGCCGCCTGCCTGCCTCACTGGGCAACAATGTGTCACAGAGTGAGAGGCAGGCTGATAGCAGCCATGTCATGGAACTTCTTCACTTCTTCAGGAGAGAGCGCTGAGGTTGGAGCCTGTTTTACAAGGCTACTTTTGGTAGGGCCTGTAGGAGGGTGAGAAGAAACAGGCTAATGATTTGCAATAAATGACTGGTCCTTTCAACGGAACAGCCGGTCAATGCCATCAGGCAGCTGGCCGATTTGGTTTGATAGATTTCTACCGTAATCCCTACATATAAAATAAAGGGATTGGACTCGCTGGCCTTTTAGCTCGAGCATGGTGGTTCTAATTACTCAGACTGATTGACCTTTTGGATTAGCATCATGTAAACACCATCCCTCAGTTAGTGTGAAATTACTCCTGCTAGGATCAAAGTCTCAAGGATGCCATTAAGTCTAATTTTACTTCCTCACATCCACTCTGCTCTTACTAAATGCGTGTGTTAAGGGGGAAATGGTTCCAAGCCATTTGGGATTATTGATCCTTCATTTTTATTACATTACAAAATTTTTTTTAAGTGTTTATTGTTGAGAGAGAGACAGAGTGTGAGCAGGGGAGGGGCAGAGAGAGAGGGAGACACAGGATCCGAAGCACGTTCCAGGCTCCGAGCTGTCAGCACAGAGCCCTATGCGGGGCTGGAACTCCTGAACCGCAAGATCATGACCTGAGCCGAAGTCGGACGCTTAACCCACTGAGCCACCGGGGCGTCCCTATTTTTATTACATTTAAAGGAGTTTACGAAAAAAAATTGATGGCTGGGCCTGAGCTGTTGTCCCTCTCGCTCATGTCTTTCATTGTCAAACCAAGGTTGAGAAGAAGTGGACCAAATTGGCCACTGACACGTTTCTGTTGTTGTTGTTTATTTATTTTGAGAGACAGAGTGTGTGCACATGAGCAGGCGAGGGATAGAGAGAGAGGGAGAGAGAGAATCCAGGCAGGCGGCAGGCTGTCAGTGTGGAGCCCAATGCAGGCTCCATCTCACAGACTGTGAGACCATGACCTGAGCTGAAACCAAGAGTCGGACGCTTAGCCAACTGAGCCACCCAGGTGTCCCTGAAAAGTTTTTGTTATGGGTGTTACTGTTAGTGGTCAAGAATCAAAGAAAGTTGGGGCGCCTGGGTGGCTCAGTCAGTTGAGTGTCCGATTCTTCATTTTGGCTCAGGTCATGTTCCCAGAGTGGTGGGATTGAGCCCTCTCAGTCTCTCTCTCCGCTCTCTGCCCTGCTCACACACGTGCTCTCTCTCCCTCTAAAATATATGTGTATGAAAGGAAATTAAGCCACAGGCCAGGCTCCTTTAGGGAAGGCACAAATCTTTTCCTTGCCTGTCACCTCTTGTATACAGCAGGCCTAACAGCTGCGTGTCAGATGGTGATGGGAAGACATCTCTGCCATGTGGACCAGAATATGTTTGTTCTGCAAAGACCATATGCTAGGCCCTGGTTAAAATAACGTTTGGTTGTTTTCAGGGGGAAACGCTGGGATCAATTACCGGGAGTGGTATAAGCCCCTAGTGTGGTTTTGGATCCTTGTTGGCCTTGCCTACTTTGCAGCCGTCCTCAGTATGATCGGAGATTGGCTACGGGTTCTATCCAAAAAGACAAAAGAAGAGGTAGGACTCCTTCCAAATTCTATGAACGTTCCTGAGATCAGATTAGCTCATGTCAAGAATTACCTGTCTCTCTTCTATGGGCACAAGGGCTTCTTAAATAAACGGAGGGCCCCTGTGGCTTCCTCTTTTTGAAGCATTCCCTAAAAGCCAAGGTCAACGGAATAGCAGTTATTTCTGGATCCCTTTTCGGCAGGTGAGAACATCTGGTGACTCACCGGGCCACAGATCCGGGAAAGACTAGTAAACGATGACTGCTTTTTAAAAAATGAAAAGGGAAAAAGGAAAAAAAAACCCAAACAGCGATTGTCAGCAGGGGTAGGCTGTAGCTGAGGCTGGTGTGCAGACTGGAGGGAGAGGTTTAGAACGTTTTTAAAAAGCTTGAGAAAGATGGCCTGTCCTTCAGGTCTTGGGGTCTATATGGAAATGCAATAAAATACTATGAATCCTTCTTGGTTCCCTGAGACTGAAGTCCTTCAATAGTGGCCAGCCATGAGGAAGCAAACACAAGGGGTCCCTTTCACCATCATCCCCTCTCGGTTATCAGATCTATAGAAACAGACATACCCATGTGTCCAAGGACATGCAGCCTTTACTCATTTACTTTACACATTTACTTTCACGTAAATGTGCATGAAAACAAAGGCAAGAAAAGACATAAGAGGAAGGTAGATTCTGTGGTTAAAAACAATGTCCATGAAGTTCTTCTAGGAAGAGAGGAAAAGGTAAAGGCAGGCAAGAGAAGAAGAAAGGAGCTAAAGAATGGAAGGGAGATAAGAAAGAAAGAAAAAGAGGAACAGCTTCTTTAAGGGCACCTGCTCACTTCCTAGAAGACAGACATTCTACACAGAAGGCCCCAGGAGAAAGTTACTGTGTGGGAATATTTCCTTTCCCATATCATTCCCGGGCCCAAGTGTTAAATTTTCCTGCCTTGCATAAACACTGTCAGTGTAGTCTTCAGTCCCATCCCCCAGAGAGCTCACTGACCTGCTGAAAATCAGCCATAGTGAAAGTAACCACATCAATATTGACTTTCCTAAGTGCAAAAATGCAAACTTCTGAGTTAGTTGCTCATCCGTATAGAAAGACATGGGACTACTAGTCTCGGTGCTGCTGAATGAGAGCCGAGAAATTTGGTATTGATCCTCCTGTGAAAACTTCACTCTGGAGGAAGAACGTTCTGTGGGCTTTTGCAGAACATGACCAGGAAAGTTTGGTCACCAGGTGCTCTGGAGGGTCTTCTTAAACCAGAGTAAGCTCGACAGCACACGACCGTGTGGCCCAGATACAGGGTGAGCGACGGTCCCCAGGTTGTCCAGGACTGCAGAACACAGGACTCTTGTGTTTTACAACCGGGACAGTCCTAGTCTAACTGGGACAGGTGGATCACCCTTCCCAGACAGCAGCACTGGGGGACAGAGAAGGGCCAAGGACCCCCTGAACATCTATCTGCTCTGCACCCCCTGGGTGCTTTCCTCCTGGGAATGTCTCTCTCTGTCTCACATAACGCCAAGAGCTCCGTGAGCTAGACATGATTACCCCACTTATGTTGGAGGGATGAGGCCATACAACTAACAAAGGGGTGGGTGCGTAACAGGAACCCAAGCCTGTCTACCTCCCAACAGTGATCTCTCCCGCAGAGAGCTCTGCCTCCCGTTCAGTCACCGCCTCCACATCTCAGGCTCCTGCCGGCGGCTTCTCTAGCAAGTGTAACTCCCTGATCCCCCCCTCCCTCCCCCTGGGCCTGTGCTCCCCCATCTCCCGGCCTCCCTTGAGCCAGCCTTCCCATCAGGACATCCAAGGGCTGTGGGCGCCGGGGGCGGGTGGGGGCTCGAGGCAGGCGGAGAGAGGACTTTCTCATCCTGTCGCTTTTCTGTCTCCCGGCCAGGTCGGTGAAATCAAGGCCCACGCGGCCGAGTGGAAGGCCAACGTGACGGCCGAGTTCCGGGAGACACGGCGGCGGCTCAGCGTGGAGATCCACGACAAGCTGCAGCGGGCGGCCACCATCCGCAGCATGGAGCGCCGGCGCCTGGGCCTGGACCAGAGGGCCCACTCGCTGGACATGCTGTCCCCCGAGAAGCGCTCCGTCTTCGCCGCCCTGGACACGGGCCGCTTCAAGGCCTCGTCCCAGGAGAGCATCAACAACCGGCCCAACAACCTGCGCCTGAAGGGGTCGGAGCAGCTCAACAAACACGGGCAGGGCGCCTCGGAAGACAACATCATCAACAAGTTCGGGTCCACCTCCAAGCTCACCAAGAGGAAAAACAAGGACCTCAAAAAGACCTTGCCCGAGGACGTCCACAAAATCTACAAGACCTTCCGGAATTACTCCCTGGACGAAGAGAAGAAGGAGGAGGAGACGGAGAAGATGTGCAACTCGGACCACTCCAGCACGGCCATGCTGACTGAGTGCATCCAGCAGCAGGCCGGGATGGAGAACGGGCTGGTCCCCACGGACACCAGAGACCAGGAACTCGAGAACAACGCGTTACTTGAAGACAGAAACTAAATGCTGAGGACCTTGGACTTGACCAAGCGTCGTGTTTTTTATATTCACCCTGAGACACGTGCCTTAAACAGACTTCTCGTTAGTCCGAAATTACATAGCATCGAAGAATATATTTCACTGTGCCATAAACGACTGAGATGAGAAAGATCGCTCTGCCGAAAGGAGTCAAAGAACAAGGACTGCACTTCTGGCGGCGGCCGCGGGACACTGGGGGAGTGTTCGCACACGCAGGAGGTCGTGGCCGCAAATGTTAAGGGCGTGTCTGGGACGGTGCTTGCACCCCTGTGTGGTGCCACCCCGGCCCCAGCATGTAGAAAAGGGCAGCTATTCCTTAGACCAGCCTTCTGAAAGGAACAGATGTGTCTCCTAAGTGGAGTCTCATTTTCCGAACCTACCGTTAGAGATACGTGCACACACAGAAGGGGACCGGGTGGGGGGTGAACGAGTACCTGCAGGGAGGGTCTGAGTTGGCATTTTGGCATGTTGCTCCGAGCTTGGGTTTTGATACAAACCCTTCAGGGCGCACCTACTCTTTCTAGGCTCCAAATGAGCGTCTGTGGGACCTGAGAGCACGTGGAATTTGTTGGCAACAGATCAGAGCACACGTATTCAAAGGTGCAATTGCTTTCCTCATTACAAGAGAAAAAAAATCACAAATGCATCACACTGTGGAATACCACCTTAACCAATGACAGAAGCCTACCGAACTTTGTCTTTTCGACGAACGATGAAAAAAGTGAACCCGCGAGCATCGGCGGACACTCGGCCTCATTTGCTGCATGGTTACGGGCACAACATCATGCATTTTCCTCAGTGGGTGCAGTGGTGAAAATAAACTGGTTCTGAAACGTTCACGTTCACATTTCTAGTGGAACTTCGGTTATAAGTCGTTTTGATAAGAGGGGGAAAAAATACCAAAACAATTGCCTTGCATGATGCCAGTGGCTTGCTGTTCTGTCTAGCTGATCCTAATTTTTTTTATAAAAATAGACATCCTGCATGTCTGAGACATACCAAGGAGGACCATGGCATCATTCCATCTCAGGGCTTTTTGTCCCTTTGGGTGTCTTAAGGTAGACATAGTGACGAGGTCCAGTCCTGCTATCTCCAAACGAAAGAAAGATTCCCCCAACTCTTGTACACAAAGATTGAATTGTTTTAAAATTGCCTGCAGCTTAAGTGCCATTAATGCCATTTACAAATAATGCTTAAAAGAAATATTTACAACATTCCACTTTTATGTTTGGGTGTTCCTTATTTTGAAAGCATCACTTCTTTTCCTTGCTTGTTTCTTTAGCCCACACCTGCTACTCACGAAAGTTGGAACCCCAGTGTGATCGATCGTTTCAAGGCAAACAATAGCAACATCTGATAATTCTGATTGTTCCATGAGGTTAAAATTGTGAAGGAAAGTGGGGGAGTGGCTAGTCATAGGTTTTGAGAAGATTCTGAATTGATGATTTTTTTTTTTTTTTAATCAGAAAGGGCAAAATATGTGCTAGGCTCACCATCCTTCGCCTTTTGCATAACTGGCTGGCCATTCACACTTAACTACGTGGACCACACTCTGAAGCCTTTGGACTTGCAAACCCAGGAGGTTGCAGGTTTTGGTCCTCCCAGGCTCAGCGCCGCCTGTTGGGGGTTTCACACAATTCACACACAGAGTGGATTTAATCAAGAGATCACAGGACTAGTGGAGACTTCCCGAAACCATCTAATGCTTTCTGACTTCTGGGGAAAATTATATCTGCCACATCCTTGACCACTGGTACCAGGGCAGACCTTTTCCTGCCCGTCTCCCCAAAATGCCTGGACCACATGTAGCTCCCCTTTCCCCTGCCCCAAATTTTGGGCTCCAGTTAAAGTTCTGGCATTTCCTTTGGGAAGGAGCCAAAGAAGAGTCACTTTCATGAGGCCCTTCCTTTCCAAGGGTAGATTTGGTTTAATGCCTCCACTTGGCTGGAGCTGTGGCTCACTGGTGACATCCTGTGTCCACACATTAAGAGACACAGGAAACGACGCTTATGCAGGTGTGGGCGTTGGCTCTTACTGGGAGAGTCCTTCAAGCCTGCAAAACGTGTTTTTATTGGTGGATAACTGGGACTTTCTTATTCCAACAAGTTAAAACCTTCCTGATTAAACTATCTATCGATCCACCCTGTATTACTTCTCACCTTCTTTATAGTAATGTGTTAAAAATTCTAGACCCTACAGACAAATCTGGCGAAGAGGCTTCCCTGTCATTTATCCAGTGGTTTCCGTGGGCCAGGCACTAGATTTAGGCACTTTATGGGCGTTAAATGCTCGCTGAAACCTCACAGGAACACTGTACTAGAAGTGGTTATAAACCCACTATACAGATGAGGACACGGGAGCTCAGGGAAGCTAAGTAATTTACCCAATGGCACACAGCAAGAAGGTGGTAGAGCTGGAATTCAAAGGCTGTCTGACCAAAGTCTGCTTTTGACTTTGCTATAGCGTCCATGTTATGCATTCTTGTGTGTGTGTGTGTGTGTGTGTGTGTGTGTGCATGTGTGTCTTTCTAGTTTCATGGACACGGCATACAGAGGTGGGGAGAAGATCTCTGTTACCAAGAGGGCACAAGGTCTTTGCGTAAACATGACCTCGCGGGTTACCCCTGCAGTTACGTAAACATTATTTTGGTTTGGGTTTTGGGAAGGCTGTATGCGGCACACTTTCTGTACTGTTAAAACTGCCCTTTGAAAGCACTCTTTTGCACTTTACTTGCTTAGTTTGCAGGAACTCCGAATACAGCAGGAATAAAACAATTCAAAGCACTAAACTAAGCTGCACATTCTACCAAATGGAACAGGTGTTGGTGTGTGCTTCCCCAAACGAGTCAAATCACAGTAAATACAGAGGGATCCAAAACAGCCCTCGGCGGAGAGTGGGAAAATCTCCAATATAACCTGTTCCCTGAGTACAGGGGGCGGGGGGGACAAAGCCCCAAGGAATATAATCAAAGAAGAGCCCTTCCTCTGTGGAGATTGATCCATTAAATATGCAGTGTTGGACAAACTATAACATACTCTCCAAAGGAGATGCTGAGAGGGAATAAGAGCTTGGACTCTGCTTAGTGTGTACAAGCTAAGATCTGGGGGGAAGCTAGTTGTTGTGAAGCTGTTTGAATGTCACCCTTGTAAGATGGGGCCAAATAGCATGTAGCAAGACTGCTACAAATTCTAAACACACGTCAGCACAGCCCTGCCCTTCCAGCCTGCGCCCCACCCCCCGCCCACATAAACCTGGAATAAATGCCTCAATTTTGCACACGGGAAGAACACATGTTCCGTATCTTCAGTGGGTGGTGACTTTCGCTTCACCTGGTAACTGGGTACCAATTTTTTCTTCTCTGACAGATCTGGAGGTTTACTGGTGACAGCTGAGGGACGGTTTGGAGACTAGAGCTCCATACCAACTCCTCATCCAATAGCAAACTCTAAGAACTTAGCGCTTTTGGGGGTAGGGCCCTAATGTGTGTGTAGGTAGGGGTGTTCCTGGCCTGCAGGTGGGGTGACTGGGACTCTTGGTCTGCGCTCCCCTGTCCCAGCCTGTGATGGTGGGCAACTGAGTCCTTGTGCATCCAACTTTGTTACCTCATCAGCACATCGAGGGAATTGAACACACAAAATCATCGAGGTCCCTTTTAGTTCTGCAGCATTCTGACCAAGCATCCCCTGGTCCACGAGTTTGTTAAATTTATTAAGAACCATATTAGCTGGGTTTGTAAATACCGACTAATGGGCCCCTTCATCTTAGGCTAAGAGAAGAGCTTAGTCTCCTGCCCTTTGGGATTTGTTTTCTGGGTAATTGATGGAGACCAGATGTATTTGGGAGCCTGGTGTCCAAATTAGAATCATGCCCTGTGTAGGCTCACTCTATCCTCCCTTAGAGCAGGCTGTCACCCGGAGGGCTCAGGCGATGCGGACATTTTTTGCATGGCATTAAGATTATTTAAAGAATTTTAAGCTGTTGCTATTTGCAGTCAAATGTAGTAAAAGTTCCCTTTGATTTGATTACTTCATGAATTCATATACTATACACAGGTCTCTCTCTCTCTCTCTCTCTCTCTCTCTCTCACACACACACACACACACACACTGGAAATGGCTGCCTTGGGTTCTATGGGGGACCGTTCCATGTTGAAAGTCCTAATTGCACTAGACATTAGCAAACCACCTCCTTCCTCCCTCCGAGAGGAGGACTTCCTGGCTGAGTCAATGCCGCTCATCTATTTGTGTGCTTGGTTTTGGGGATTAGTGAGAATGTAGCCAGAATTTGGGTGAGGCAGATTTATACTCATTGGATTGGGTAAGAATGGAGACCATCCAATGTATACCATGGTTTCTGAACCATAGGAAAGGCATAAGAAAATAAAACAAACGTGCAGAGACTCTCTAAAAAAAATGAGGAAGAAACCAGTATTGCATTTCTTGTCTTTGCTTTCCGTATCCCGCTGATGTTTCAAGTGGAGGTTATTGTTTCTGTGATGATGCACCTATGTGCAAAGACGGTGGCTGTGTCAGCAGAGAGAACTTTCATCAATATAGTTAGTGTAAGAGCTAGTTAGCAATGGTCTTAAAAAATAAAAATGGGGACTCTCTGAAACAAAGGTGACTTCAATTTGGCATTGTCGATGCTGTATTCTGCATATGGAAACTTTGGGATAGCATGTTGAGGACATGGCTTATAAACAAAGCCCTGCACTCTGTCTTTGCGCGATAAACCACCTGTGTTTTTCTTCACCAACTTGGCCGCAGTCCATGTAAACTTCAGTCCTCCTGTGGCAGTCCCTAGGTCACATGACATCAGCGCAGTGGCATTGAGGAGAAATAAGAAGTGTCTCTGATTTTACTGAAAGTGATTATCATTTTCACAGGTGCCTAAGATTTGAAATCTACCTTCTGTTCTTGGTTCTTAAGTGAAAAATCTCTCATAGTTCCCTGTGCATTAAAAAAAAAAGCCCTTGAGAGGACTCTGCTCCATCAAAACAGCAGACCTGTGCTGCGGAGGGCAACTGGAAAACCTCTCCTTTGCCATCAGGGTGCCGAGCTTGAAGGGGGAAGGTGCAGTGGTACCTAGAAGCGATATGCAAACTAACCCACATACCAGCCTCCAGCCTCTCCCGTCCCAGACTCACAGGCAGGGGACCCAGTGATGATGAAAACCCTTGTGTGGAGGTGTTTTACCTATTTTTCTCTCTGTAGGATTTCATGGTGCTTTAAAAAAAAAAAGGCATTTTACTGAAAATGCGGGGTGGGGGGAGGAGGGAATTTCGTAATGTTCTTAGGAAAAGTACAAAAGCAAATTTGCTTGTAACATTTCAATAAGCTGTGCTGCTATTGTCTTTATTTGATGATGATGTAATTTTTTTTCCAATGATGCAGAAAATTGCAACAAAGACCTTCTGGAAGATCCAATCCAATGTCTCTCCTGTTTTCCTTTCTTTTGTGGGGCCAAGCACGGTTCACAGCGGCTGGGTCGGGAGCTACACTCAGGTCTTTTAGGGAATGGCTTCTTGCCTGGCCGAGCACCCGCTTACCTGCACGCATCAGGCCAGAGCCTATGGAAGGAAACCCACTGTCTTGCTGGAGGAGGAGACCACAGTTTGACGCAGATGATAAGCTCCTCAGGGCAGGAATTAGGTCTTTCATTTCCAGCGCTGAGCACTGTGCCTGATACAAACAGAGACACTCAAAATTATTGAAGTGATTTTAATGTCGTTATTGATAGCGCATTTGCATCCTTCAAGGCAGATTTAATTTTTTCATGACTTAGAAGTCTTTTGGAGCCAAGACTCCTGAAATAAGCAATTTATACCACTCCTAAAGTATCATCTTGGTCAAAACCCAGTTTACCTACAAAGTAATGAGTTGGGTCTGTATTTTACAACGAACTCTAAAATTTACCATGATGGTTGTTGAAATAACTAGACTCTAAAATGACTACTCTGAAGGATAGCTCTCATTTAGATGTATGCTGATGGAATATTTGTTTTAAGACCAATGTCATTACTACAGATACAGTTTTAATGTCTATGAATTTAGGAAATAAGGGATTACGCTTTGTGGGGATGTCAAACGTATGGCAAATGGGTCACCACCCCTGACTCCTGTGCCCAAGGCAGCTCTCTTTATCACAGAGTTACTTCCCTATCAACCCAGATACATTCTCAGAATCCACTTTAAGACTATAGCCAAGGTTAGTAGTTTTCAAAATATGGTCCAGTGACCCTCGTAGGTCCTCAAGATTCTTTCATGGGATCATGAGGTCAGAACTGTTTCCAGAACAATAGTAAGACATTACTGTCCATTTTAACACATTCCTTCAGGAGGGCATGCATTTAGAACTGAGTAGCATTAGTCACTCAGAGGACAGAGGCAAGGCAGTGTGATGCCTTTTGTTGACGGTTAAAGAGTTTTCCAAATTTCTGGTAAATGGACATATGTTTCTTAGAAAACCCCAAAGTACCCAGATATAATTGGAAAGGGCTTCCTGCTGTGCCTCATAGGAATGGATCTTAGAAACAGCCTCAAAACAATATTTCTCTGGTCCTGCGCAGCTGCTTTGTGGGGATCCGACCCCTCAAATTCCTCTCCACTTAGCCCTAAGAACCCTAGAGGCATCTCACGGTTACTCAATTTCTTGGCCACCATGCTGTAGTCAGTTTTCTAGAAATTTCTCTGCCCCTCTGGGACCGGAATTGATGGCCTTCCAGTGATCCCCTTGTCCGCCTTCCCTGTATCCAGAGCTCATGAAGGGACATCTTTTTCACTCATTGTTTCCATGGGCCTGGCACAGTGCACAGAACGTGGTTGGATTTTATCCAAAAAAAAAAAAAAAAAAAAGACTTTTTTTTTTTTTTTTTTAAAGACATTTTTTTGGTTGAATAGCAAACCCCAAACAATGGGTGTTGAGTAAAGGGCCTCTGTGGAGAGTAGGAACAGATGAAGAGAGCCCAAATCTGGGGTGAGCTTAAGAGGAGCCTGGATGGATTCAAAAGAACAGGGTAGCTGTCCAGACAAATGGAAAATATCTTGGAAGATTTCTGGATACAGAACACTGACTCCAATGACAACTTTTACCTGGTCACGTCTATGACCTTACATCAATCACAGGCACCAGAGTGGTGTAAACAACCTTAACACAAAACTGTGGTTTTAAAATGCTAGGGTACACCTGGCTGTGTGAATTTGAGGTGGCACACAGCTCAACATCCATCCTGCCTTTGCGGGAAATATTTCAAAATTTTAATGACTTGTTCTTAGAAATAAATTGAAAAAGGGGTTCCTGGGTGGCTCAGTCAGTTAAGCGTCCGACTTCGGCTCAGGTCATGATCTCACGGTCTGTGAGTTCGAGCCCTGCATCGGGCTCTGTGCTGACAGCTCGGAGCCTGGTGCCTGCTTCCGATTCTGTGTCTCCCTTTCTCTCTGCCCCTCACCTGCTCATGCTCTGTCTTGCTCTGTTTCTCAATAATAAACGTTAAAAAAATTAAAAAAAGAAAAAAATTTAAAAATATAAGAATCTAAAACTAAAAAATGTATATATACAAAATGTCACACAATCTATTGGAAAGAGTCGTGTTTACTAAATGAATTTTAAAGGTCATTAATTATTACTTGGAATAATTTAAGATAAATAAGGATTTTTTCCTCACTTGGAACATGACAATATTAGAATATTTTCCAATATAGTAAACTACGCTATCTACAAACCGCCTACGACAATGGTTCTTCTGAGTTATTTGCAAATACCTGAGGCAAAGAACAACTGTAAGACTTTGTAAGATATAAACTTGTTTTGAAAAGAGCCTTAGAGAACTCTATCATTCTGGAACCAACACTATTAGTTACAAATGTAAGAAACAGAAATACACATAACACTAACGTAATTGATGGATGTACATTTTAATATTTTATGTAGAACATTAACCTATGCCTCAAAAGAACATTGTTCTGATTCCATAAAAAGAAGAGAAGTAGGGGCGCCTGGGTGACTCAGTCGGTTAAGCATCGACTTTGGCTCAGGTCATGATCTCACTGTTCGTGGGTTCAAGCCCCGCATCGGACTCTGTGTTGACAGCTCGGAGCCTGGAGCCCTCTCTCTCTGCCCCTCCCCTGCTCACATTCTGTCTCTCTCTCAAAAATAAACGTTAAAAAATTAAAAAAAAAAAGAAAGAAGAGAATAGGCTGTTCCATTATTTCCAAAAATGAATAGAAGCCTGAAACAATTTCTCCACCGAATGATTGTTGAGGGGAATAAAGAGAGACATAGGTAACAGTGATGGTAGCTAGTTAAGACTGCACCATCCATCCATCCATCCAACTAACCATTTAACCTACTCTGTATGAGATCCTGGGACAGTGGCAAGGGATGGCAAGTTTCCTGCCCACAAGAATGTCACATGTGCAGTGAGGCAGCCCTGTGTAATGTGCTCTGGGATGCTAAAATCCTGCCCTTTGGTTGGAGGAAGAATAAAAATAGGGCGGTATGTGATTCTGTTCAAAAGCACAAGGAGTTCTCACAAGGGGGCTAGGAATTCAGAAGGCATGAGGATCAGTGAGCACCATGGCAATCAAATAGGGCTTTCTGTAAGAGGCAGCATCTTAAAGAAGGTGTAGTAGGACCAGTTAGGGAGCAGGAGTGTGTGAGTGGCTCCAAAGCATACTTCTGGGTAATAATATTTAAGACTGACCCGTCTGTCTGAGGATACCACAGATAAATCCTCGCTTGGGATTACTTTGTTATAAGACATTTTCTGTTAAGGGGCGGGGGGGGGGGGGTGGGAGGGATGCTTTAAAATGACTCAAGAAATCACAACGTTAAGCCAAAATTAAAAGATGAACAGAAGATTAGCTCTATTAGTCACCAATTACAACAGGAATTATAACTCCTTCTGATAGCCACGTGTGACTCAATCCCATGCAGTATATGAGTTCCTCTTCCTTCTCTGTGTTTTCCCTCCTTCTTGCCTTTTGTCAAGCAGATCCTAGGTTCTGGCTTCATTTCCTCCGGGAGGAATATAATGGCAAGAATATTCCTGCTGCTTTGATTCAAAAGCCAGGTCCACAGGAGGATTTCAGGTGACAGGAAGCAGAGGAGATTGGAGCACACGGATGGGAAAGTATCTTCCCTGAGTAAGAGGAGGCTCCCTTAGGTTGGGGACAGACTCTGGGGTCTCCCCAGAGGGGGCCTGCATGCAGCCTCCTGGAGAGAAAGGACAGACAGCATGATGAGCCTCAGTAGAGGAGCCCTTGGGCAGCCCCGACAGAAGGCCAGGGGCCCTGGGGGAAGGTGCTGGGCCCCAGGATCCTAGCCCAAACCAGCAACCACAGTAGGACTTCCCACATTCCCAGTAGGGTGGGTCTTGAAAGGGAAATTTACAGAAAATAAAGAGCGTCACTGTTTCTTGCAGACCTGAACTGTTTTTCTGTCCTAAATGATTCTTCTTGGTTTGAACCTGCACCGTCTTATTTCTTAGGCAAGAACAGATCAAGTTTTCTCCCTGATTTGTGGATGATCCCTGTTTTAGAAATACTGCGCATCTGGACTGGACAGTCTCTTTTTGAGGAAGGGGTGGGGAGGTAGCTTCTTGTAACTAGAGACCAGGAATGCCCTCGGCTGATCTCCTACTTGTTATTTCCTTCCAGCCTCAGCAGTAGCAAGGTGGGGCCCAGCAGAGTTTGCCTCCTCCCTCGGGCAGAGAGGACGGTGGTTGGTGGCAGAAGTGAGGGGCTCCTGTGGGGAGAGAGATCCAATTAGCCACAGGACTGGACTGCACATGCACCCAGGCCTGGCTACCCCCTGGATGTCCAGAAGCACATTCTATGCCCGCTTCTTGGGCTCTCTCCCTTTACTAGCTCAGCACTGTGGGATCTGGGGTCCAGGATCAATTTCTGGCCAAGGTGAAGAAGGACTCATCCTGGAAAATAGGCATATGTGCATGGCTGGGAGGGGCCCGCCTCCCCCTTCCCTCTCTCTTGCCCTCTCCAGTCCTCTTAGGAGCTCCTAGAAGAAAGATGAGCTGACTCCTAGAAGCTGACTGCATATTAGGAGTGGGGCTGGATGATTATCCTGCACAAAAGTGTTCTACTCTCTCGAGTTCTTTTTCCTTTCATCAGTCTGCCCTCTGTGCATCCCCACCCTCCACCCCAATTCAAGCAAGAGAAGGATGTGACTGGAAAGGAAGCAGAAATAGCCTAATATTTCCCTGGCCTTTAATTTTCCCGAAAGTCTGAATCCTTAGTGATGCTGACAGAACAATGAGAACTGGTAAAGGAGAAAAGGTAGGGGATACAGGCAAAAGTGTCTACCAGAAGCTAAAAGGCAAAATAATCTCTCCAGAGAAGATGGCTGCCTAGCCGGCAGGTGGGGCCACAGGGTCTGCTTCTCTGCGAGGGTGGGGGGGGGGGAGGGGAGGGGGCTCGAACATCCCCCAAGGGCAATATATCGTGTGTTCTGGTGTGGGGTGGGGCAGATGAGCCAAAACCATTGGGCAATGAGTATAGAAGATAAGGGGAGGGGCCCCACATAGATTACCTGACTTGTGTGAGGCACAGAGGCCCGTCAGGAAGCTAAAGCTAGCCTCAGATTTGGGGAGGGCTGGCCCGAGCAGGCTAAAGGTTTCAGAAAAGTGATCCAGCAACCGTCGAAAACAAGAAGAGGTGGGCTGAGGTCATAGAAAGGACTGGAAGGGATCTGAATTGAAGGGACTAGGGAGAGCCTTCCAGGAGGAAGTAGGCGCCTTGCATGGAGATGCGGGCAGGCTCCAGGAGACCTATTTCTTCTCCCTGGCTCTCTGAGGCTGCCCCTGTGCCTGCTCCACAAGAGGAAGAAGAGGTTGCTGGGACAGAGGAAGAGGTCTCCCAAGACCGGCTCTTCCCAGGGCCCAGCCAACTAATACAACACAATGCATCCATCGAAGGCTGAAAATGAGTGTAGAAGGTTGCTTGACTCACCGGGGATCAGGCCACACACTGAAAAGGCCACACGCTGAAGAGGCTGAGCTTCAACTAGGTGCATCTCAAGGCAGCGTGAGGGAGGAGGGGGCCAGCTGCACTAAACTATTTGCCAAGCCCTAGCCATAGGCCAGGTTCTGGACCTCTGCACAAACAGCTCCCATCTGTACAAGGGGAGGTAAACATTATTGAAGGTACAGAGCTGGTCTTCTGTCTCATGTTCCTTCCTGGGGGGAAGTTTATTTCAGAGAATCAGCAGATAAAGGGAGCCGGAAAGTGTACAATGTGAATCTCTGTTCAACAAAAACAATGTTCAGTGCTTAACAGTGGTGGGGGTCTCCCCCATTTCTGTATCTTTAACCTAAGGCTTCTGGGCCTTTCTGGCAAGACCCAGTAGATGTCCCAAAGACCATTAGAACAAAGCAAGAGGTGGCCTTTTACATAAGAAGATTAAAAAAAAAAAAGAGGTTAGAATTTTTTGGGTGAGAATACATCGGGTCTACCATATACGAAGCCCGTAACTATGCGCCAGGCACATGCACCTATAATTAATGATTCTATTGCTTATTAGTTAAATAATTATGTACTCAATATTTAACAGTAAATATTTCTATTCCTCTTACCCTATGCTGTTATCTGTACAGAAGAACATAATTGATTCAGAGGGAAATTTCTACAACAGTATTTGACAAGTCCTTGTCTTCAGAGAGTACGTTTCCCCCTTTCAAATTTATTTTCCTCCTATTTATGTTTTAACTCTCAAACTGAAGAGCCTTTCAACAGTAACTGGCTTTTCAGGCCCATCCAGAAGGTTAAGCTGGAGAGTCCCCCTTGTCTACCACAACAAAGGTGCAAATCACATTGGCTAAGTGGGTGCCTGAGGGGCCAGACAACTTGAGGGATGCCCTTAAGGTCACACCCACTGCCAGCACCAGCCAGAGGGTCAAAAGGCAGGGACAGAAAATAAACGTGTGCTCAGCTCCAGATCCCACATTCTTCTCACTGGCGCTTCTCTGCCATGAAGCTTCTAATCCCAACATGAAAACCACACCAGAGTAGAGGGGGGAGGGGCTCCAGCAGAAGCCACTGCTTTGTCCTCAATGGCACCAGGTAGGCCCGCAAAACTCCCCTCTCTCCAGAGTCACTTGGATGAGTTTCTTAAGGCAGGATATCAACTCCCAGAGGTAGGGGACTCTTCCTCCCCTTCCGTTACAAAGGAGCAACCATCTGCCATTGAGGCCCCCTCCAAAGCCCCCCTTATCCTGTGGTCTCAGCGAAAGCACTGGTTTTGGCCAGACTCAAGCAACAGCGATGCCTTGTAATGACTGTACCTGAATGTCAACAGCACTCCCCAGCCCCCAGCCCCATCCAGCTCAGGTGAGAAGATAAGTCCGAGCTCTGGTTACAGGCTGTCAGTAACATCAGTAGGAAAAGTCAGAAAGTTCTCTGCTTATCAGAAAACATGTCAGGCTGTCCAGGGGTAAGTGTGCCATGGAAAAGACAAGGTAGTGGCTTCACCTTCCTCTTTTTCTGTCTCCCTCTCTTGTTCCCCGAGTCCCATCCTGTTTGAAGCAGCCAAGGACAGTGGTCTGTTGGAGGGACTCGGGTGGGCTTAATTGTTACAGGGACATGTGAAATCCTTCCCCTAGGCCACACCTGCCGTCCTCATCCTGGATGGTTTCTCTTCACCAGATGTGGCTCCCAGAGAGAGAAAATGGAGGTGACTGGCCATTCCTCCCCGTCTCCCTCCTGCCCCGTTCTCCCGACTCCCACAGTCGGTCCAAGGTCCGTGATTCACCTCCAGTGTGCCAGGTAAGTGGCCTTCGGCAAGAATTTCCTCCTGCAGTTTGGGAGGGTTTGGCTGCAGGTGATGCTTTTACATCTATGCACTTCCCATGTTTCACATGGGCCCTTTGAAGTCATGTATGATTCCATTCAAAAATGCGTCTTGCATTTAGACATCATTTCACATCAGAAGAGCCCACTTCCCTCTGGCTTTAGGAGGCCAAGAGGGCTGGTATTGGGGGAACCTTTGGTTGGGGGGGATACGACTAGCATTTGTGTGCTTTGGAGTTCAGTTTCTGAGCTCTGCAAAAGCATACAGTTTTGCTTGTTGAAAAGCTGCATCCCATTGGCCTCATGGGGTCTGGGAGGGTGGGTGGTGGTGGTATGATGCTGAGAAATGGGCAAGAGAGGGGACGGGACTCCAGACTCAAGTAGAGCCTGCGCCCTTCTTCAGGCGGGGCTGTGACAAGCAGGGACGTGGCCTCGGACTGCCCTTCGGTACACAGAAGCTGCACCCCCCTCCTCGACCTCGCCAGGGCTGCACTGCCTGCCCAGCAGCCCCGTATCCTGGGTCCTTGTGCGCCAGGCAAACCGTCCGGGCCAGGCATAGACAGTGGGGACAAGAAGTGGTTTGCCTCTTCCTGTCTTCTGCTTTCTCTGCCGCCGAGCAGCCAGTTTCTGTCTGCTCTGCTCGCCCGCCGGGAGGCTCCACGCAGAGCCGGCATCTGGAGGGCAGCTGCTGCTGCCAGCCCCACCTGCTAGGATGTCTCTCTGCATCCAGACTGTCGCCCCCTTCACTCCCAAACTCTTCCCTAGGAGTCATCTTAGTCCAGTTGTTCTGAATGCAGCAAAACTCCCCAGGGAGACCCTCCCTCACACGGGTGGTGGTTGGGGGGGAGCGGGGTGTAGCCAAGGGTGAGAATTGCATCAAGAGCCACGGGCAGTATTTCTCAGGCTCTGCCTGCAGCTGCCCTCCCCTCGAGTCCCTGGAGTTCCTCTCAGACCATCCTGAGTCTCTGAGAGTGACTCTCTCATGCAGTGCTCATCATTTCCCTCTTGAGCTGCTGGGCTGTGTGAGTGCTCTGGGCTGCTGCCAACAATCGGACTGGCAGGCAGGCCATGGAAGACGCCAGAAGGTCCCGGGCTACTGGCGCTTCACTGTGCACATCCAAGAGAAGGTCCTGGGTGGTGCTTGTGCCAAAGGCACTGAAAACATCACCATCAAGTCTGCTGCAGTCCACACTGCCTTGAGTAACTAGTGGGAGTCACATACGCTGTGTGTATATACTGGCAGGGCCCGGGGGGTGCATACGTTCATTCTTTTACGTTATGGTGACTGTCCTTCTCTGGACAGTTTTCACTTCCTTTTCAGAGGCTGGACCTTGCAAGAACATGGGGGAGGAGGATGCCCACCCTCCTCTAGGACTCGGAGAAGGGGTGTGCAGAGCAAACGTCTTCCCAGTGCTCCTACTGGGAGGGCAGGGGAAGGAACGAAACAGTGGGGCCGAAGCACAGCCCTAGTCAGAGATTCCTGCGGTTTCCCCCAACCACACTCAGAGCTGGAGAGCTGCCCGTGGAGGGGTAGAGACTGTGGAAGGCACTTATCCCAACCTTCCGCACAGGGCCCAGATCCTCTTCACAGTAATCCTGAGAGATAGCCCTCCAGCTGCCACCTGCGCATCTCCAGCGTGAGTGGGGAGGGGTTCGGAATGCGGCCCGACATGCCTGTTGTGTGTCAGGCCCTCACTTGGGTGTCAGGCCCTCCTCGGTTTACTTGAAACAGACATTGCTGTCTCCCAACACGCTTGAGTTCCTAGGAATAGATTGCAGGGACAGCCGCATGCCTCCCAACGTCCCCAGCTAACTCAGGCCATCTCTGGGAGTTGACATTTTCTTCTCGTAGCGATATTTATTGCCAGGCTTCCAGCACACAGGAGCTGGCATGCCATTAAAGTGACAAAGGGGAATAAGAAACAGGTGAGGGTCCTAGGAGAAAAAGGCACAGAATATGCACCTACTAAGAGGCCGGAGGGAGGGATTAACAAACAAGAGTGGCTTCAAACTTTGTTTTCCATCTTCTTTTCCATCTGGGGTTCAAGTGTGGAGAGAAGATGATCATTCACTCATCCCTTCACCCAACATTTATTGAATGCCTACTGTGTGCGGGGCAAAGGCGGGGATCCGGTGATGGATCTGCCCAGGGGACCTCACCAGCTTGTCAAGGGTGAAATCCATGACGTCGATAAATGTCATCGAATGTGATCAGTGCAATGACAGAGGTGTGCCCCTGGAAAGGGGTCCCAGCTGCCACGTAGTGGAGGAGACGAGCAGGCAGGGGTCCAGGCAGGCAAGCTTCAGGAAGAGGCCTGAGTAGCAGTTGGCCTGGGGAGGGGCATAGGTGAGGGTTCTAAACAGAGCAGAATTGTCAGCAAAAGCACAGAGATGTACAGGTTGGGACGAGCCGTGTGGGTGCTGTTATAATGGAGAGACTGGGGCGCCTGGGTGGCTCAGTCCGCTAAGCATCAACTTCGGCTCAGGACATGATCTCAGAGTTCGTGGGTTTGAGCCCTGCGACAGGCTCTGTGCTGACAGCTCAGAGCCCAGAGCCTGCTTTGGATTCTGTGTCTCCCTCTCTCTCTGCCTCTGCTTGTGCTTTATCTCTCTGTCAAAAATAAATAAACAAATATATATATATTTTTAAAAGAATGGAGAGACCAAGATGGCGGTGTGGAGGGAGGCAGGCTGTGACAGCCTCAAATACCACGCGGAGGACCTTGGACTTTATCCTCCAGGCTGTGGGAGAGTACTGAGGGTCTGTGAGGAAGGGGTAGGCCTCAGAGGAGGGTTCAATGACCACTTTGTCAAGGAACATGAACCCACATGAGGGAATAGCGCAGTGGACCTATAGAATGCATCCAATGCTTTCAGGTAGGAAAAGCAAGGGTTCACACATCTGCCCATCTGGTTAAAGGGACTTCTTCACTTTGGTAGGAAATAGCAGCAGCGAGACCCAACCCAGGTTATTTAGAACTTTGATTCAGTGTCTTCTTTCTCAGAAACGAAT
This sequence comes from Panthera pardus, assembly GCF_024362965.1. Taxonomy (NCBI): domain Eukaryota; kingdom Metazoa; phylum Chordata; class Mammalia; order Carnivora; family Felidae; genus Panthera; species Panthera pardus. The sequence goes on along the minus strand of NW_026526810.1, from coordinate 123,660,166 downwards.
TCAACAACATTTTCTGTTTTTGTTTTTATTTTTTTTGTTTTGTTTTTGTTTTTGTTTTTGCTTTGTTTTGTTTCAGCTGTGGACTTGAGACTGGAGCTGCTGTCCCTTTCAGTTATTTGATCTGTATCTGCATATATTCCCTGCCCCCCCCACCCCTTCCTTCACTTCCTCCCTCCCTCCTGATGAAGATTTTTGGGGTGATAGTGGGGTTCGTGGGGTCCAGAGCCAACGGCAGAGAAAGAATTCTTGAAGACGTCGTTGGTGCAAAAAGGTGATTTTATTGAAGTCACAGGGACAGGACCCGTGTACAGAAGAGCTGTCCTGGGACCCTGAGGAGAGACTGGTTATATACCATGGAGATGGGGGAGGGAAAGTCCGGGGGAAGTTTCTAGTGAGACTTTCATATGCTAAAGAAGACTCCGGAGGCTACCTGAGGCCTAGCTATTGTCAAGCTATGGTTGTTTTTCCCTCTAGTGAAACATTAGCATTAAGACAGCAGGGAGTTTCTGGAGAAAGGTTTTACTCTGCCTGCCTCAAGTATTTGTCAATGGGCTGTGTGCAAGTTATAAGGAAATTTAATTCTATCTGCCTTTTCCTTCTTGCCTTTGTTCCCCACGTCACTATGGGGGGATGATGGAAACTTGGGTCCTGCAGGACGAGGATCTCTATCAGTTAACCCTTTGTTTTCCCCCTTTCCTTTGTTTCTGGGCAGCCGGAAGTGCCTGAGGAATAGCACACACATCCCACCAGGTTGGGGGCAGGGGCGGTGTTTGTGGCCTGTCAGCTTGCCTTATCCCTTCCTTCACTTCTACCTTGCCACTTTCCTTTCTTCCTGCCTCCCTCTCTCCATTCTTCCCTGTTTCCCTTCCCACTTCTCCCTTCCCTCCCTCTCCCCACCCCCACCTCCTTTCCTTCCACATTAACTGCCCATTAATAAATGCAGGCAAAAACGCATTAGTAATTCTTCCTACTATGGCCTGTGTGCCTTCTAGTAAAGGCCTGTGCCTTTTCCTGAAGTTTCCTGAAATCATTCATCCTTAGATGAGGCCAGCTAGGCTGAACTCCTTTGTTGGTAAAAACAGAAGAGAGTAAAGAATGGAAATAAGCCTCAAGCTGGGAATTAGCCCTCCTCCTCATAGAATTAGGTTATGGAGGGCCCCAATATGGGGAAAATGTGGATCAGAGTTTTGTGGTATAAGCCATCAATCAAATAGGTAATCAAGAGGCAGACTCTCAATCTTGGCTCTTCTCTCAACACAGTGTCTACTGCCATCAATTAACAGGTTGGTCTTTCTTGGAGACAACATTGGTTTGGTTAGCAATACAGGGACCTGCCCCCCCACCCCCACCCCGTCCCCCACCGCCCCGGCTGCCATGCTGGAACAGTGAGGCTGCTCCCCGAGGTCCAACTTTCCCTTCTACTTCTATCCTCAACTTGCAATTTTACACCGGTCTGTTTGCCAGGCCCAAGAATGGGGTCATCATAGGGATTTGCCAGCCACAACAGATCTTAAAAAGCAGAGTCTCATTATGTCGGAGCTAGAAAGGGCCTTAGAGATGAGCTTCACATTCATTCAGGATATTTTTAGGGAACACCTGTTTGCCAGGCTTTGCTCTAACTTCTGGCCCTGGCACTCAGGGGAATAAAGAATAGGGCACACTGTTCTCTGGATTTCCCTTTTTGTCTTGGCCACTAGAGACATTCTGAACCTCTTCTCCATTGAACTGAGCCCACTGAATTTTTCAGAAATTCCACTAAATTTTCGGGTCTTTCAGTTATCTACTTGAGACAGGTCTTCTGCTCATTTAAAATTGTTTCATTTGTGTCTGTATGTAGGTTTTCCAATTGTCTTATTCTCCTTCCCTCTGTCCTTCCATTCCTTCCTTCCTTCCTTCCTTCCTTCCTTCCTTCCTTCCTTCTTACCTTCCCTCCTTCCCCTACTATTCATTGCCTACTATGTGCCAGGCTTGGCTGGGGCACTGAGATAAATTAAGTGGCTTATAATCAAGTAGGAGATAAATAAAAAAAGAGGAGTGACTATGGAAAAAGAGTCAGGTGTTCATTGGAATGTGAAAGCAAAGTCTAAAGCCCCTCCCCCACAAGACTCCTCCCCCCAGATTGCAGTGGCACTTTGACTTCATGAAAGTTCCATTCAGTTAAACTGTCCTTTGGCCTGTCAAAGCCTCTCAACACTTGCATCCCTTCAGAGACACAGCACTGGCTTCTCTCCGTGTGTGTCTGAAGGTACTTTAAAACCCGAGGCTAAGATCTATTTTCTCCAATGTTCATCATTTCCCCCCTTCTCCATGTGGTTTTTATGGGGCTTGCTCCACTCTTCAGTATGAATTTCACATTGACTTGGGGTCAGAAGTTTTCTAGGGGAACAGAAAAGGAACGGAAAGGGAACAGGTAGCCCTTTCTGTAATACAAGCGTGAGGAGAAAGTTACTTTGAGGAATTGGCGCAAAGGTGGATTTCCCAGCCAATTTGTGGCTGAACAGGGCCTGGAGGGATACAAGGACCCATGTAGATCATCCAAATCTTGAGGTCTAGTTACATGCATCTATTAGGCAAAAAAACAGTAGGACGTCAATCTAGTGTTCTTTAGGTAAATTTTTTTTTGATCTACTTCTGTACTGCAGAGGTGTTTACTGAACAGCTAACTGAGGCTAAATTTAGAAGTCAGCTTTAAGTAGTTGGACTAACCTCATGCTTTTGATGTGATTGGTCAGAATCATTTTCAAGAGAGTACCGCTATCCTTAGTTTTCAACAGCCCCAAAAGAAGGTCACCTTGGAGAAGTGGTTTTCAATGGCCATTCCCTCAGAGACCATGCTCTCAGCCCACCCTCAAACCATGCACATACCTCATATACCCACAAAGCGTCTCTGACCTGTCCAATGTAGCTCTTGCTGGTTTTCACAATCCATTTCCAAAGCTAAGCAAAACAAAGAGATCACTCTCTTGGCTGATAGGAAATAGTAGTACTACGTTTAGAGAAAAAGCCAAGGAAATAAGTATATGGATTTCTTACTCCATCTTCCCCTTCTACTCCCACAAGAACTCAGTCAAATTCTAGAAATTGTTAAAATTTTAAAAAGTCAACGATGAGGTGAAAGGTAGTGACCAAGATTAAGCCTTAAGAAAATACATCCAAGAGCCCAGAAAGTATCTGTTGTGAGTGCTGAATGCCCAGAGTGCCAAGACCCAAAGCAAGAGTGGAGGGTACAAAATGCCCTCATTGCCATAAGTGGTGGGGGAGGGAAGGTGAGGGAAGAGGAAAGACAGTCAAAAGTCACCAAACAGGGGCACAAAGAATCTCCATTCCCTATTTAGATTTCCCTCAAAATTCAATAAAGTAATAAAAGGTCACAAATGAGATTTAACACGTACCTTAAAAGACCCCCACAAACAGCAGTGGGAAGGGAAATACTATGAATCCACATGACTATTAGGTTTTATGGAGAAAAGGAGATTGGGTGATGGGACGGCATTGGGCAATATTCTACCAAGCTTCTGAGTTAGATTTTGTGACATTTTTTCCTAATCATATTCATAATCAGAAGTTGGTCAGATCTCTCCTTTTCCCTTCTCTCCACCTTGCCATTTCTCTTCTCTCCTTGCGTTTATTTCTCTCATGACTTAGGGACAAGGTCTTTGGAGTGAGCTGGTTTGGGCTTCAGTCTTGACTTTGGCACTTACTAGCTTTGTGACCTTAGGCAAATTAATCTTGTTTGGCATGTATTTCCTCTTCTGGAAAACAGGAATGATAATCTTTGTCTCACAAGATTACTGTGAGCTTAAATGGAGCTATTATATGCAAATCCTTCATACTTGTTGGCACTTGTAGGCTCTCAATAAATACAGGTTTTCTTCCTAGAAGAATGGCTTATTTCCAAAGCTAAGCCCTGTACTTGTGCCCTCAACAATCCTGTTCTTTTCTGATTTTCCCGTTCTTTCCTCCTCTCTTACGTCTTCAACCTTCCTAACTTCTTGAGACTTAGTGGTTCCCTCCTTGTGACTTGGAAGTTGTGGGAAAGGATCAGTCAGGCAATGAAATACCTGTGCATTCTTTAGAAAACTTGGATCCAGAGATGGCTAGAAAAGGATTGGTTGCTCTGGGGTCCATCTGTCCATCCATGAGATAAGGCCATGAGAATGGGTAAGAGCCTTCTACCCAAGCATGAGGAGAAAGAAAGACTAGAACCTTAAGTCACACCAAAGAAGCAAAACCAGCAGGAGTTAGTAAAGTAGGGGTAGGGGGAGAGACGCAGAAACCAGAGCTAGGGCTAGAACAGGGTGGGAGATTTTTGAGAAAGAAGTAGTAAATAAAGCATTCGTGTGAGGTCTGAAAAGTGTCCACTGAGCCCGGGCTTGTCATTTAAGAAGTGACCTGTAACCTTTGCCAGAACATTTTCAGTGGTAGAGGAGAGAGGGGCTTGGTTGCAGTGAGCTAAAAGGGGCAGTTAAAGGGGTAAGCGGAGGTGATTTCTTTGGCAAACTTGGTGGAGAAGATGAAGCAGTTGCATGGGAAGGTGGAAGACCAGTGGGAACTTTGCTTTTTCCACAAGTGTGGATAGCAGCACTGGGCACAGTTTAAAGCTGTACAGAGGGTACCTGTTGAGAGAGTTTGAGAATACCAGGAGAGAGGAAGCTCTGGGGAGAGGCAGGGTCTCGGGTCAGAAAAAGGGGAGAGAGGCTGGATGTGGAGAGCTTTGGTGGTGGGCTAGCCTCAAACATGAGGATAGATTACATTCCTTGAAGGAAATGGAGTGAGGGTGGACGCGGATTTGGATACATTCATAGGTGCAGGGAATCTTGCCTGACCCTTTTGAGGGCTTTACTTTCCTTCTCTGAAGTAGGAAGACAGAATGTCTGCTGAGGGCAGGAAGCTGGGGATGTGATGGGGATTTGGTAAAAGTGATGAGGGTTTGGAATAGCTGTGGTGGGATATGAAAAGGTTGCCTGGGACACTGAGATCCCAAGAGAAGCTGCAGATCCTGGATGGTGACTTTCTCAAGCAGTGCTCAACAGCACAGGGGTAGGAAGCAAAGAGGGGGAGAATGTTTGGACTGGTCCAAAGTTGGATACGGGACAGTGGTGGGGCTGGAAGATAAGAAGGGGCTAGGGCATTGAGGATGTCAGGAGGGGTTGGGAAGGATTCACTGTGAATCTCACTATGAGTCTTTCCAGAATAGGAAGAGAAGCCACCGAGAGAGGTGTGGCTGGGAGGGAAGAAGAGGAGTACAGGGTCAATGAGACTGAAGAGCTGGTATAGACCAGGGAAGAATTAAGAGTTGGATGGACAGTGGGAGATGGCGGCCAGAACTTGGGATTTAACATTTCAAACATTTCAAACATTTTAGGGGTTGGCAAGGCCCACACAGAGGGTCTGGCTGTTGGAGGGATAGAGTTCAGGCTTTTCCAGCATACCTTTATTAAGCTTGCTTATTGTTCAAGCCAGTACCATAACCACACTTGTCTGCACCTTGATGGAGAAATCCACTTGTCCAAGAAATCTTTGGTAGTGAGGGGCAAGGGCGTTCAAAACACTTTCCTTTCCCCCTTGCATTTAGGGATTCTGAGTATGAGTCCCTTTGTCTTTCTCTCTTCTCTTCCTTTTATAACATTGAGTAACTTTTAAAAAAGGTCACCCTGACAATTACAGGAAGTTTACAGACTTTTCATATGTGAGGATATTTTCCTTTATCTTAATTCTTAGGTTCTTGTCCAGCTGGGCAGGTCCAAGGTTTTGCTTCTGGCTATGGTTGTCTGGGACAACAGAAAGAATATCCTTCAAGGGCAAGCACAATCTTTCATGTAGGTGACAGAAGTTGGCTTCCTACCTGTCATAGAGTTGTTGTTGTGTGGTTTGACCCCCATCCTGTCGCTGGGACTGTGATTCGTTGCTGGATTCTCAGGTTCTGCACTTTTTTCAGGGAATCTGCTGTTTCCTGTAAGCAGTCACTGCAGAGGAAGTATATGTTTTTGCTAAAATTTCCCCTTTTGGCCGTTTGCTCTTTCCTCAAAGCTTGCAAATTGAGAAGGCAGAGGAATTGTAAATGAGTTCTGAATTTGGGCCAAGTGGAATCCAAATCCAGACACCATGGAGCTTCTGTGATTCTTCCATAAATAACTTTCCCTTTCTGGTATGGTAGAATGTTCCCTCAACTGGAAGGACAAGTCATGTGGGCCTCAGTGTCCACTGTGGTCTGAGAGTGTGGGGTATGATCTCTTGTAACCTTGATGAGCTATGGTGTAAGGGTATCTGAGCATACCTGTATACTTTTATCTATTTTATTTAAGTAGATATTACAAAGGAATGGGCATCTTTGATAGGTTCAAGAGTAGGTGCAAATACTTCATTAGAAAGGAAGTAAATGTATCCTCCCTAGGCATCCTTAATTCATGTATGTCCTGTAATCATATAACACTAGAAATTAGGAACAAAGGAGTCTTGTTACTGTGACCTGTTGAATGAATCTGCCCTGTGGTTTATAATTGCATTTTTAGTGTTGAATGCAGAGAGAGTCTAGTTACTGGTTTCCTAATGCCTTCAGCAGGCATTAATCAACTACAGAGGCATTGGCAATATAATCTCCTTTTCTCCTCCTGAAAACCCTTCCTCTTTTTCCCAACATTTTGGATTCCAAGAGAAAGTAGTTTGAAAAAAATCAATGGCTCTGTTTTAGTTTTGTTCTGGTTCTGTTTCTGGAGTGGTTTTGGTACCTGGTTTTCCTTTGGTTTCAATATGGTGAGAATATGGAATCTAATTTTTTTTTTTTAGCCCTTTTAGCTTCTGGAAGGACCTGGGATATGCCCTCTATTATATGTCACTTCCTGTCTCTCTTGTGCTCTCTTCCCTTTTCCTTCCACATTTTGCTGAATATTCAGGGCATGAAAGTACTGGAATTCCTTCATAATATACCCTGGTCAGGGGTGAGCTCTTTACCACCACGTTAAATTTTGCTTACGTTGGACCACCATCAGGCAAATTTGACTTTAGTGAGTTTTTTCAATCAATAGGACCCAGAAGATGCCAAGGCCAGAATGGTCAAGGTTCTTGCTATCCAAAATATAGACCATGGTCCAGTCACGTCGGGGACATTGTGTAGGAGTTCCTTAGAAATCCCCAATCCTAACCCCAGCCCAGACCTAAGAATATGCATTTTATGAATATATATATACTCAGGTGATTCATACACATGTTAAAGCACAGAAAGTGCTGACTGAGATGGCATGTTAGAAACCCATTGGCCCAGATAGCATTTTTTTTCTTTCACCCTGTCGGATTCATGACTGCCAGAGTTAGTCTGCTTCAGAGCCTGTTGGTCTTTGGTTTTTGTTTTTTTTTAGTTCAGAGAGGGAGAGAAATGGGGACCATTGGAAATCTGTTGAAGGACAACAGAAAGCCCTCTTGGAGGTACTGGAATTATGGGAATTTGTCCCATCTGCTTGGTGTCCCAGTCTGCCATCTTGCTGCCAATCTCTTGTGAAGTGCTTGGATGTCACTCCATTCTGAGAAAAGAAAAACATGTAGGTAGAAAAAATATATGACAGCTCTGGCTTCCATCCTAAGATTTATAGATGCCAAATGCAGCCTAAGAATGGTAATTACCAATGGGTTTTCAGGATATGAAGGATAAACCTGTTTTGATAACTCTTATTAATTACATATTAGCACATTCATTTTGGACAGCAGTGTCGGGAAACTATTAAGAGAAATAACATTAGTGTGTTTTGTGGCATTCTGGCTATAGGCAGGACATTATCTGTCTGTGGTCTCCTCCTGAGGCTTGGGTAAGTGATGACCTGGGATGGAACTAGAACAGTCTTTCAGCAAGAAGCCTTTCTCTTCTGTACTGCACTGTAATGTGGTGAGATGCACTGATTGTGACGCTTATGATTCAGAGGGTGAGGACACAGTGATCCGTCTCTTAAATGAAACCCACATCACTTTGGTGGCCATAAACTCAGATAGTCTTTGTTAGTGACTAAGTGTTTGGGGGTATGTGAACACATACAAAAACCTTGGATTGAATATTTTGAACGATCATTTGTCATCCTTTTGAAACATCCATGTTCATTTCATGGGCATCCATCACTCCCCTCTCCACTCCAGGTTGATGAGTTGAATTACGTGCAAATATACCTGGATTCTTTGTCTCTCAGAGACATGTTCCCTCAAATGCCCACACTGGCAGTAATGGGGGACTGGTAACAGGTTTAAATCAATGAGGGACTTCTTTTATCTCTCTCTATTGTCAAATTGCTTACAAAGAGAAGGGCAAAAGACTGAGGAATCTCCACAAATCAAAATTACAAACCTCAGGTCTTATCTTATCACACATACTTACACAATTTCAAGAAAGAACAGTTCTTCATTAGTTTAAAAACACATGCTCAATATTAAATTTGAGTAGCATCAGGGGGAAGAAAAGTAACAAAACACCTGCAGTCATGTCTGTGCAAAAATAATATAGTTTAGTTTATATTTAGCTTCTCCCTCTCCCAGATTTATCTACAAATACATATAACGCATATAATATTTATAGTTTTTAAAAATTTTTTGTTAATTTTTTTTTTGAGAGAGACAGAGACAGAGCACAAGTGGGCGAGGGGCAGAGAGACATAGAATCTGAAGCGGGCTCTGAGCTGTCAGCACAGAGCCTGACGTGGGGCTCGAACCCACGAACTGTGAGATTATGACTTGAGCCAAAGTCAGATGCTTAACTGAGCCACCCAGGTGCCCCTATATTGTTTTAATAAAAATGTTACCATGGTAACATACTTTGCCTGCCTTTGCATTTAGCAATGCATTACATTTTCTCACATTAATAAATACCCTTTGCTATGATGTTTCATGGCTGCACCCTATGCAGTTTAGATTTCTCCAAGAAGTGGGGATAACAATAGGTATGGGTCTAATTAAAATGAGGAACCAGAAGAGAAAAAAAGCCTCTTAGTCCCAGGAGCATTGCATTTCACTAAATTCATTTCTCCTGGGAAATCATATGACTGAATGGCAATTTGGTTTCTTGTTTTTGTAACTTGTTATGACTACACATGTAAAGTTGCATACACTTGACTCCATCTATCATTTTTGGAAATGATTTGGGGCTCCAGACGTTTTCTTGTTACCAAGATTCTCAGATGTCTCAACCTCCATCTGCTTTCCATCTGCTTCTTGAAGTACCTGATGGATGCATATGCAAAGCCTAAATTATGTAAGTTGATACGGAGTAGGGAGACAAACTAGCTGAGGAGAAAAAGCATTCGTTCTTCCCTATCTCGGTTTGTAAAAATGAGCCGCCCTTCTTGTTGCCCGCGTTTATTTTGGACGATGGCTTATATAGGTGATCTGAAAGTTTGCGACTTTATGACTTTTAGGATATGCCAGATAACCTTCCAGAAGCAGAGCTGGTATCATGAATCTCCCCAGCTGGACACACGAATGTGGTTGCTAACTTCCCAGTGGAGAACTTCAAAGTACGTGGCCTGGCACATCATGACCCCACCCCTGTCCGCTCTTATTTCATGATGCTTCCCTACAATAATCTTGCAATCCATGGGTCCATTCATACCGGGGAGACTAGCTCCTATGGGTCTGGGGAAATCCTTGACAGGCTTCCTCCTCCAATAGGACCCTCCTTCTTTTTTCTTCCCCTTGTAAATCCCACCCATCCTTACTCAAGATTCAGTCCTCCGTGTAGTCATGCAGCCTTCTGGACTTCCCAGCTCATGAAGCTTACTGCCACAAGTGGGAGTCTCTTGGCTGGTATTCCTCAGAGGCTTGATTGCGTGTTTATCTGTGCATACTTGGTTATATGCCTATGTGTAGGGACACATCCCCAAGAAGAGCAATAACCTTCTTCCATGTACAAGTCAGATTTCCCGTAAGTTGACAAAAAAAAAAAAAAAAGCTTTAGAATATATTTCTTTTGCTTTTCACAGAAGCCACTTAAAAGCCTCACAAATCACACTGAAGTCATAAAGGTGGGAATGGATTCTACATCTTTTGAATCAGCCATGGCTGGCCACAAAATGAATTAGAATCTCCGTGTTTTCTCTCTTTTGTCCTCAGAAAGACTTGTACCCTTCGCTTCAACTGTAGTCTCCAATCACAATGAAAATGTAATAGGATGCATGTGGGCAGGCAGAAAGGGAATAAGGCACAAAATATGGCAATAGTGTGAGCTGATGAAGAAAGAAACCAGATTCAGAAACATGGAGCTGGAAGCAAAAGTCTCCTCTTCTCCTATCCCTCCTTCCCTCCTCTCTCTCCTTGATTTTCTATAATATATGCTCAACACTACTTTGTAGTTACTTAAGCCATATATAATTTTACCTGCCTCTTAAATTTTTGTGGGTGTCTTTGGAAACAATTTGTGTAGGGGCAAATTTGCCCATGAGTATTTCATAACCCAGTGTAAATCTGCAGAGCTAAACTGTAAGACTCTAATAAACAGGGCCATGCTATTTATTTCCTAGTGTTCCCAGTAGTGCCTGGTACTGAGTCCTTATGCAAAGTAGCTGCCCAGTGTAATGGACTAACATACCTAACCTGTATGTAGAACATACCTATATGTCCTGCCAGACGCAAACCTATAAAGGACCACACACTTCCATAAGGAATTTCTGCCTTCTTTGGGAAAGGTGGGCATAGGGGCAGTTAATTGGGAAACCTTACTAGCAGAGGCTTCCTTATAAGAGCGGGAACATAGGGCTACTCCCCCCCCCCCCCACCCCCGCCCCGGCAACCCTGTCAAGTCTTGTGGTGGTGCTTGCTATGGGTAGGATGGGGAATAGCTCTTGACAAGATGAATGGATTGTCCTATATGGATGGATGGCTAGGGCCTCTATACTCTAAGGGAGTGAGGGAGGAGGGAATTAATGTTGAGAGCATAGACAATCACTATAGATAATGGAGGAAGAGAAGAATCCAGAGGCCCAGTCAAGAAAACTAGAGGCCCTTTGGGTTTAGGGAGAGAGAAATTCTTTTCTGTCTTCCAAGTGTTGACAACCTCAAACTCTCCCCTTCTTGTGAGCACCGGTATTCAGTGGGTGTAAGAAATTAGTATCTGCATTTGAGATGCTCCCTACCTCCTGTATCCAGGCCTCTGCTGGCGGCCTTCCCCTCTAGCAGAGCACTTGGGGTCCTCTCCTTACTGCTTCCTCCTCACCCCTTTTCTTAATGGACAGTACTTGCCGATAACTATTTCTGTGAGTGTGAATCGCTCTCCAGCTGTACTTTCCCCCATGCAAATGCAGACAGATAATAAACGTTGGGAATAAAAGAGAGCTTCCTATTTCTCTGGTGTACTCTTCTGATCTTAGAGATGTACAGAGACGCCCCAACGTCACATCTAATAGCGGTACTTCCGGGGGTGGGGGCAAGGCCAGACCTCCTTCCCTACTGCCTGAACACATTGGAGCAAGAGCTGTTCAAGTGGGGTTTTCTGGACTCACAATGGACCAAAGTACAGGCAGATGGTTAACCGTGGTTAACCTGCTGACTTTGACAACATGGGCATCATCTGAATCATCCAGACGTCAGTTTACCCAAATTATTTGGAATGCTCTCCACTCAAAGCTTTAGGTGGGGGACACCTATGCTTCTATTCCCTCCAGAAACTCTTCCTGGTTAAAAGGAGTCAGAAAAATGGCCTCTCCCTTATTTTCTGAAGGTCATGGGATTGGTGTTACAGAGAACAACTACGGACATGTGTTCTCCACTCCCCTAAAATGTGAACCTGACGGCTAGTAGCGGAGTTCCTGATCTTCACACGGCTTCTAAAGCAGCAAGTGGTGCTTCTGGCTGCTGCTTTCCCCTGTGGGTCTCCATCATCTTTGGGGTCAGCTCTTTGCTCCCGGGCCTAGTTGGCAGCCTGTGCTAGGCCTTGCCCCTGCCTGGAGCCCCAGCCTCCCAGCTTCCCGCTGTCCCTTGGGTTCCCGGGCTTCCGCCTTAGGAAAGATAGGAACTCCACAAGGACGGACACTTGTTTCATTTTCATACCCACCTGGGCCCAAGAAAAAGCCAGTGTTCAATTAATACTTGCAGACTTGACTTACTTGCGCTCCCTGCACAGAGCATTTCCTTTCTGATGTTAATTTGTGACATGTTCACCTAAGACAAACCCAGTCCAGGATTCCTCCATTGTGTGATTGGTTGACTTACACAGTTTCACTCTCCCAGTTTTCACGACCTCTTAAATTTCTCAAGGTGGCACAAAGGTCTAAAGCTGTGTTCTCCCTTGGCCCGCCAGAAGGCTTACTGCCAGATGATTAAAGAAAGGATTTGGTATTTTGGTGAACTCACTCTCCTTCCAGGAGGAGATACTGATCCAGCTCAGCTGAGACAGACAAAGCCTCACGGTGGCTTGAAGCCAGGAAACTCCACTGACATCAGAACTCATGGGGTCCCAAGTGTTATAGGACGTATTGCTGGATGTTGACACCCACACCTTCCCATTTGCTAGAAGATAAGGAGGTCTGGAGTCATCTGCTTACACTGGTATCCAAGGGTGGAGGTGAATGTGACATTGTGGACACAAAAAGAGAAAAGCAAAGCTGATTCCTACCCACTCTCTCCCCCAAATTAAGAAATGATGCTCATGTCAAAGGATAAAGGGAAGCAGTCTGGACAGCTGAAAGGAAGGAGAAAGGTGGTGGGCAGTCACTTTCACTGAGGACCCACTCTCAGCTTCACACTCAGCTGTGCTCTTTGACATGAATTATATAATTGAACTCTTGTAAGAACTTGGCCAGGTAGAAAACTTATTTCCATTTTACAGACGCAGAAACCTATGTCCAGAGAAAAATCTATGGGCTTGCCCTAGGTAGACACGGCTAGTAAGTGGCAAAGTCCCAGTCTTTCTGGCCCCAGAAAGTTTGTGGTTTTTGCACACTCTCATATTGCTTCTGTGTCCTGACTAAGGAAGTAAAAATAGTATGCGGTGCTGTGGGGTTGAGAGAAGCAAATGGACATTCTGGAGACAAAAATCAGATTTTACGCATAGCAACGTTGGCTTTCAGTTTTTTCTGACACTTATTACCATATTTTCTGCCCTGAATCCCGTGGGATCTCCTCTGCAGAAGTGGATCAGAATATTTAGAAATAACGACAACCTTAGGGGACTAATTCAGAATATAGCAGCTACGTAGGCTAGTGAAAAAATGTATCAAGACTTCAGAAATAAAAGTAGTATATATTTCCTGTGAAAAAGTAATAAAAAGGGCTTTGGATTGGTGACTTTCAGCCTCAGTTGGTCCTCTGCAGTCACTAGCAGCCTCACTGCCAAATATTTGGGATGGAGCTTTAGAATGACTAAAACAGATGATAGTTTCTGTAACGTTTCCCCACAAACTTTAAAAGAAAATTGTCATTAGACATTTTATGATTGACCTTCTTTTGTGTTTTCACCATTTACTAAGTCTGGGGGAAGATACAATGTTCGTGTCAATGTCTTCATGATTGAATTCCAGAGAACAGGAAAGCTGTGGAGATGAGCCCTCCGGGTTTTCTGCTCCGGTTCTGATTGGTTATGGGGCATTGTGGAATGATGGAGGAAGGGGAAAGAGGGTATATTCTCCCGCGAGACTGGAAAGTCCAGCTCAGGATCCTGATGGACGTGCCCCAGAGAAGGAGGATGTGAGGAAAGGAAGGAGGTCAAGTGCTAGTGCCCACCAGGGAAGCGAACTTGGGTTGGGAGAAATGGGGTGACCAGAGCAGCCCTCTGGCTAAGCTTGAGCATAACTGGCTGCCCTGAGGCAGAAGAGGTGATGTGGTGAGAGAAGGTCCCGGTGAGACAGGTGGGGAGAGAGCCGACCCTGAGTCTGCTTCTTTGTAACTCAGGCCCTGGGTCATCCTGCTTCCCAGGTCAAGGACTCTCTCCTCTGGTGACCACATCACCCCCATTCCAGGGTCTAGTGCCTTCCCAAGCCCATCTAAGGATTTTCCGTAAGCCTGGAGTTTCTCTAGCTCTTTCCTTTCTCCATTTTTCCTGATCTGGCCACATTCTTTCTTTCACTTTCCTTAGTATCTTTTAACTGTTTTTTTTCTTCTCTTTTTTTTTTTTGCCCCGGTCACCCCAGAATGAAACAGTGCTACTTTTCTGTGTACCTGAAGGCTTGGGGTTAGTGGGAGAGATTTTAGCACCGCATGGACTAGTATGTGACATGATTCATTAGCCATCCCTGGCTGCGGGGCTGTTTTTATAGGTCTCCTCTCTCCCTAGGTCTCCCCCACCATTGCTGCTAACTAACCTTATTACTACCTCCCCATTTCTTCCAAGATCCCAGGCCCTTCACTGCGGCATCCGCAGACAGCTCCAAGATTCTGGTTGCTTTATTGAGCAAAGTAATTTAGCTTTGTTTGGCTTAATACTCACCCATCCAGACCAGCTCACGTCTCACATCCCAAGGGCCCATCAAACTGATATCTCAACAGAAAAACTGTCTATGGGGAGATGGATCACGCTACTTCCCAGAAAGCAGAAGCGGTAGAAACTTCTGGTTGTTTTTTTTAGATAGAAATTGTTTTCTTCCCTTGGCATTGAGAACGGGTGAGTGAGAGGAAGAAGTGTATAGGGGCTGGAGGAGTGTGCACCCAGCTCCCAGCTCTGCCCATGTCTGAGGAGCCTGCAAATCCTGTGTTAGGTTTTCTGTTGGATTTATTACCTTTGCCCCCAGAGAGGCCAGTGGCTTGGTGGTGAGTGTGCCGCTTATTGAATAGGCCACTTGGGAAATTTCATGGAACTGGTGACTCAAGACTGCAGTTCAACATGACCTTGGGCGAGTCCTTGACAAATAGGAAAATGGACTTTCCAACACAGCAGTCTTTATGACCCTTTCTGCAAGAGGTCTCCCTCCTTCCTCAGGCCTCAGATTGCACAGCCTGGATACTGCCTCTTGCATCACTCACTACACCCCATGGCTGGAGCTGAAATGTCTTTTGACATAGTGTGTGTGCACCTTGCCGGCACGGCCTCAGCAGTGGTCACTCTACCTATACAGAGGAGAGTAAAGTGAGGGGCTGTGGAGTTTTGGCTTTGTTTTTCTTCTTTGTGGCCTTGTCCACTTCTGCATCTATGGCCAGCCTTCCTCTGCAGTAGCATTGCTTTTCCTACTATTTCATAACCTACCACTCAAAAGTCAGGTCCTCCTACCTTTCTTCCCATTCCCCCCAGGGCAACTGGCTGTTTAATTTGCCACCCAAACAGGATTTGGTTTAGTTTAGTAAGATGTCCAGTTCTTAGAGACAGTGATAACTCCTGCCTGAAAACTACCCTGTATTGACCAGGAAGAGCCAACATCAACAGCAACCCCTAATTGTCCTTTTGTGATGCAGGATTGACAAACAGGGCCTTGGGGAGGAGACATAATTTTTGTCCATCTAACTCCTCCTGCAGAACAAATGGCTGAAAATCAAATCCAAGGCTAAGTTAAGAGATTCCACCCCTCTCTCAAATATCACACACTTATGCTATTTGTTCATTGTCATTTCATTGAACCATGTACATAGTTTCCTTTCCTGAGAAACAAGGAACTATCTAGTGAACTATCTAGGACTTTACGTGGAGAGTGCAGCTATAGCTATAAAAGGCCCAAAGTTAGAGGATATCTCTACTGGGAACTATCAGTGGGTACCATTTTCTCCTTAACCCTCAAATCAAGACATAGGGACTCTTGTGTGTAAGAGATGATCCAGGAGATGCTGATTAGATGAGAAAGTGTTGAAATATTATTTGGTTGTACAACAGGACTGAATATTTGAAATCAGGACTGTTTTGGAAAGTCTAACATTGTGGGTTAGACTGCTCTGGCTCTAGTGCCCTTCCAAATCTCCTCCCAGTGAAATGGGTTCTTCTGATCTCAGTTCCCTGATTATTTATCTGTTTACTCTCATGAGGTGCTGGGACAAACTACACACAATACTCCAAACCCTGTCTACACTGACAGTTAAATGCAAGTTCCCTACATGTTGTTGGTGTTCAATGATTAAAAATTTTAAGAGGTTTTTGGCACTTGCTATTGGGGTAAATTATAAAATGCCCCTCCTTGATCTTCCTCTCTTCCCTTCCACAGCCTGTGAATTTTGGTTGTTTGTGAAACAAGAGTCATTACTATTGGAATATTATTTAAGGAGACACGTGTCAATGCCATTCCAAAAATGGTACCCATTTATACCACTACTTAAAAGGGTGCTGTATTACATGTCAGAATTAGTTAGCACCACCAGACAACTGGCTTTCTGGGAGACATGATCAGTGCAGGGAGTGATCAGAAGGGCTGAGGTTGTGCTGGACATCTTAATCACCAACATCACCAGGAGGGCGGGGTAGATTCTGGGGCACTAAGCCCAGGAACAGATTCCCATAACTTGAGCTTCAGTTAGGTGGGCAGAGCTTTTCTGGGAGGCCCAGCAAATTCTCATCATGAAGGTAGAAATTCAGGGTCCAGACAGACTGGCTATTATTATTAAGAAAGCTCATTCATTTTTCTCATTCATCCATCCAAAGTTCTTTCAATTGACATGTATTTTGTTCCTTCTCTGTGCTAGGCACTAGATTTACACTAAGGCTACATAAAAATGGTTAAAATTTTATCCCATCCTATAAGGAGGTCTACTAGACATGACACTCAAGTTGAAGCAGAATGACAATGGAATACAAAAACACCATCCTAGAGACAAACTACGTGGAAGCTGTGTAATGTTGGGGCAAAGCTCCTCACCTTGCTGGGGTGGGGAGAATCAGGACAGGTGTCCCAAAGAGAGGGTTTCTATATCTGGATCTGGCCCAACAGAGTGCTGGGGGAGTGGAGTGGAGATCCACTTTCCGGCAGAGGGCACCTGCTACTGGGCTGTACTGCCCTGACTTGGCAGTGGTTAGGTCCCTGGCTTGTGCCAGTTGGGGGATTGGAAAATAAGAACAGCAAATCTGGAGAATGAGACTGGAGAATCAGAACGGGACCTCAGAACACAGGGTACAGGGAAGAAACCCAATTTTATGATGTGGGGCACACAGAGATCTGGGTTTGTGAACCCGTGGCCGCAAGAACCCTGATTTCCCTGTTATTGCAATGGACACATAAGATGCAGTGGGCTTCCCTGAGGGGATGTGTGGGAGCTCAGGGATCAGTCCTGGGGTTTAGAGGTCAAGATGACAGCCAAGGGGATCCCAGGTGTAAGGCTGTATGTTTAACATCATGGATAGGCCCCGATCCCCTGTCAGTCTACAGGCAAGAAATTTAAAGCTAAGCCCTGCCAGATGGGTGGTGGAGTCAGAAGGGGCAAGAGGGGAGGACTGAAGCAACTCAACCATTTCTTTCCTCAGGCCAGCCTTGGTTTGGAGCTAGACTAGGGTGAGGTACTGGCCTTGGATAGACCCAGCTGTGTCAGGGAAAATGGACAACTGGGGAAGGGGTCCAGATGAACTGAGAGGTTATTTATGCTAATGTTCTGGGAAACTGTGAGCTTTTCTGGTGAAGAATTAGGCCATCTATAAACAGTCATGCACAAATGCATGCTTAGTGTTGTTGCAAAGATGGACAACAAAGTTGAGCAGTAACAAAAGGAAGACTTGTCAGGGTTTACCCAATCAAACTTGGAAATCCTCTGTGCATCTGACACCAGGATGTCCCTGACTCTTGCTGCACGTCTCTGCTCAGGATCCCTCCTGGAGACAATGGACGTCAGGAGGCTATCTTTGGATCCACAATTGTGTGCTTTTTTACCTAGATTCCTGTAGACGCACCTCATTCAGGGAATCCTTTTCTGCCTGTACCTTATGCATGTGACAGTCTGGCAGTGGTCTGAGATCTGGATCCAGAGCCTTGACTTAAGAGAACTAAGCCTTTGAATCCCAGTTTCCAGTTCTAAATGCTCTTTGATTTGCCTCTATATGCCCACCCTTCTCAGGGGCATGTGGCCCTGGACCCCAGCTTGCTCTAGCCTATCTCTGATCCACACTGTGCTCCTGGTTATAGCTTTACCCATGGTATGTCTCAAAGCCAAAGTTAAATCTCTTCCAGAAGAAGATGTCAATATTCAGAGCACAATATTGTATACATGGCCTACACGAGTAACTTCTGGGGAAAAGAGTTTTAAGAATAGTAACTACCTTTAGGGTGAGATTTGAAACTCAGGGCCAGAGCATTTTTTTTTTTTTTTAAACTGTGGGTATGTTTTCTGAGCATAGAGGTATGGACAGCTTGTTGGGAGCAGTGTCAGGTTCATAAAGTCTGAAAACATTTGATCCACTGATTCAAACAAAATGTCATATGAAATGGCATTTCTCTCTATGTTCTGAGACTCCAGAGGTGGTTGGCTTCATTCTTGTTTCTTGTCCCGTGTGGTCATTTCCTTACTGGCCTCAGGTTATGCACTTGGGCATTTTTAAAGAAATCAAAACCATGCCCAATCTTCCTGTCATGTGATTGTTCTTTCACTCTTATTTTTTAATTGACCCAAAAGCTTTCCTTTCAGACCATATTGGCCTCACATGGCAGAGATGCCCACAAAATGCTAAATTAACTGAGAAAGGCCCTTGACCTCTGATAAGGGCCATTTTACCTTGTACTCTAAGTATAAATTACTCTCCATTGGCAGACCTTGGTCTTTTGGGTTATTTGACTACCGTGACTAAATATGTATATATATATATATATATTTCAGTCCAAAACTTTCAAAAGTGGTAAAAACATTATGGTGAAAACAGGGAGGATTATAACTGCAGTTTTGCAACTAATATTAATGCTCCGACTTAAAATATATTTTGCTATGCCAATTCAATAGTAAAAAAAAAACACTTAAGAAATTCATGAATTTTTTTGAAGGAAGAGAAATTAGCGTTTTTTAAATATGCAGAGTCCAGACCAGTTCAGCCGATGTGGGCTACTGATGAGCTAATATAGTCAGTATGCTCTGTCATTGGGTACCCTGTGATGCCAAGTGCTGCTGGGTTGATCCCTGTCTTATGCTGGCAGCCCCGGGGAATGTGAGGAATAGATAGCACATCTATATTTAAGTTATATTTAGGGCATATTTAGCCTGTAACAGAGACGCTTGAAGAAGAGCTTTCCCTGGAGATTAATTGCCAGCTGGTGTTGATGATACTTTGGGCTCCCAAACACCTCCGGGTGGGCTTTTATTTCCAGGAAATGGCTGGTGTCTTAATCATGACTTCTTACTTTGCCTGCTAAAATAGAATTTATATTTGGCAATCTTTATTTAATATGGTTTCTCTTTCGGAGGCCAGTCAGTCTGTCTTATTTGGAGAGGACTAAAACAGCTGGCACAGTCTCATTGGGGCAGTGAAGGACTCTATGAGGACTAATGTAGCTCTTCCTCATTCCCTGAATGTAGAGGAAGTCCTAGTTCAGAGTAATGGGTCTCCTTAGAACTTCCCAGCAGTTCATGAAAGGGCTTGTCCTTTGGAAGGGAGGTTGTTTCAGAAAAATACCACTTGTTGAAATTTTTAGGTACAGAGAAATTTATTTGTGGGGAGATGTTACCTAAATATCAGGAAAAAAAAAAAAAAAAAAAGATCTGACAACCCTCAAAGCCAGAAAACAAAAAATACAGGCATGACTCTTCTGGTTTCCCCAGAGACAAGGCTGTTACCGCTCTAAAAATGAGGTGATGGGTCTAGCTAGCTCTAACTGTAGACAGTTGCCGGGCTCTTGAAGAACACCAAGGCTAACAACAGAAGAAAAGCCATCAGCCCCCCTGTGCTGACTGTTTACCGTTGGAATCCGTTCTGATTGGTTGGTGCCCGTACCATATACCAGTTGTTAAATATTTTGAACATCAGCTCCACTTAGCTTAGAAATGATCTGGGAAAGGAATAGCATTTTAAAGGATGTGGATGGGTCAGAGGTGACACTCTCAGATGGGAACGGTCCCAGTTCTGGCAGCACTCGAGGAGGAGGAGGAGGAGGATAGGATGGTGAGGGGGAATTGACTGGACTACCCAAATTGGGTACCATAAATTTGAGCCTTCACAAGCCTTTCTTACAAAGTCCATATGTATAAAATACATTGACACATGGAACACAGGGAACAAGAGTGGCCTGGAAAGGTATTTGGGGTCAAGATCCTGGAGCTCATGGGGACAGTGAGGCCAGGGGAGTCCCTGGGTGAGCTGATGAACAGAGCTGGGGTGTGCATCCAGTGGTCAGACAGAGTAAAGCTGGCCTCCCTGGAGGCTCTGGGTGATGGCGGGCACAGCCCAAGTGTCCTGCCATCTCAGTCGCTTCTCATCCTTTCTGGCACCAATCCCAGGGAGCTGGCCCAGTCTGGAATGTGTCTCACGTAGAGGCATGCCCAGATGAGGCCCCGCTCCCCTCCAACCTCCTGCTCACCACATCCTTCTCATGGCCCCCAGTACTTGTCTGAGAGTTCAGAATGGACCACATTTTGTAATTCATATGTGCCCTTGTTTTGTCCGTGCTGGGAACTTGGAGAGAAGGTCAGATTTGCCTTACACTGTGGTTATGGTATACCACTGTCATTGTACTTTCAATAGTTTTGATGTGTGAAAAAATTCAAGCATGTGCATATTTGTGTTTTTCCTATCAGATTCTCTATGTTACCCGTGGGCAATGTAACAGAGTTTCTGGAAACAATCTGTGTTTGGCTTTAGGATGCTCTGTGTGGCTTTTTCCTGGAGCAGATTAACCGTCTACTTCTCTTTTGGGGAGTGATATTTAGTTAGATTTCATTCCTTGATGGCACACCAACACAAGGGGTAGTGAATGTTTTCCTCTCAGTAGATCACAAGGGCATTAAATGAAAGTAGGTGCTATTCACTAAGTTCCATTTTATCTCTTATCTTTTGGTATGTCTTAGGTTGACTACTTCTGATGATGTTCTTTGGGGTTAATGGCAAAATATCATGCTTAATGAGCTAGCAAATGCTGCTGGTTAAGGACTTTCAATTTTTTGCATGTATGTCACCAGTTTTCATTAATATGATGCTTCAGTGCTTTATGGAAGTAAAGGCTTGAAGACTCATTCAGTTGTCCGAAAGCCCCTTGAAAATTTGGTTGGTGTTCCTTTAGGAAAAAGATAGTCAACCTCCTGTAGAAGGGTCAAAGTACATAGGGCTGGGGCTAGATACGGAACTCTGAGCAGAGGGTCAGTGCTAAGGACTCCTTGGCATTAGGCAAAGAGAAGTGCAGTAGAGATGGCAAGGGGTGTGTGTGTGGGTGTGTGTGTGACTGTTTGAAGCAAACACCTCGCCCTGTCACCTCATCTTGTGACTTTTTTTTTTTTTATCCTGGTAGAGGTATACTTCATGCACCAAAAGGCAGAATCTGTGTGAATGGCCTATGAAAAGAGAGTTGTTTTTTTTTTTTTTTTCCTCTCTGCACTGGGATTTCAGGTAAAGCCTTAAAGTTGGGGGCAATGGGTGAAATAAATAATTCTGCATTTATCCAGAACGTACCAAAGAGAAACCAGACATGTTTTTTGGACACATGTACCTATCACCCAAATTCTTTCTTATAAATTGGAAGGTTGGTATTTATTGGGTGAACTATTTTGAAGGGAGTTTGCAGGAGTAAAGCTGCTATGGGTCTTCTCCTCAGAGAAGGGACTATAGGAGAGGAAAAGAGAGGAGAGGAGAGGAGAGGAAAGGAAAGGAGAGGAGAGGAGAAGAGAGAATGTTGTTCTCATTCATTAGCCAAAAGAAGAGAGCCCAATAAAACTACCAGAACTTCTCACAGACTTTGGTGTTGTCTGCTAGAAGGGGTGACCATGTCAACATTCCCTGGCTGAATGCCAGCTGGGGTTCAGAAACTCATTAGCTTTCCTATAGAAGAACAGAGTTCTCTAGAAAGGTTGACAGGTGTCCCCTGAAGAAGTCTAAAGATGAGAGGTTGGCTGGGGAAACTCAAAGTAGGAGGGCGAGAAGGGCAAGTTCAGGGGCTGAGCAGGCTGTACTTGCAGTTCTGAGGGACAAGAATGTATCCCCAAGGCATCAGGTAAATGTGTAAAAGGATCAAGGCTCAAGTTGTCTTGAAAGGATGCTGTCTAAGAAGGCTATCTGTGAGGGTAAGGGGACCTCAGAAGCATACTGCCAAGGCAGGACCTGATGGGGTCATGGGGCTTCAGCCTGGGGAAGAATTGTTTGGGTTAGGGGATGGTGTCACAGCTAGTCCCCCAGGTAGTCTCCAACATGCGCATAACTGCTACGCATAAAATAGAGCCAGTATTTATATGATGGAGGCACTTCAAGAGCCAAGAGAGAGCACTGAAAACAGCACCAATTAAGTAAAAATTCCTTTGATCTTTTGCCTTTCATTCCTCTTGTGCTTGGAGAACCCAGAAGCAGGCACTGGGCAGAGTGAGGTGGAATAGGAGGTACTGCAAAGAGAGAGAGCCAGATAATGACTCCCTCCCAAGATGCTGATTCCCAAACCTGAAATCAAGCCCAAGCTTGGTGAAGAAAGTTTTACTTGGACGCAAGGTTACAGTTTTGATTTAGAATGGTCTGGATTGCGTTTATTAATTTCTGAAGACAGGGCTATTTTTTAATGGTTGCAATTGACTGGAAAATGATGAATCTGCCCCATACATTGGTGGGAAAAAACAAAACCATTTCCTGATTATATCATACCCAGTCAAACCATATACAAGCCTGATTTAAAAAAAAAAATCTGCATTTCAGATATACCAATGAAGCTTACTTACTGTCCTTAGCTACATTGGCTTCATTCTAAAGATCTATCAAGATAGTGGTAGTTCATCTCCACACTGGATATTTAAGGATAGGCAAGAATTCACCTGAGGGAAACAAAAACATAATGCTTTCCAGGGAATGAGCATCATGGAAAGACTGATACCAGACCATCCTGTCCTCTCCAAAGCGAAGAGAAGACTCTTTGGGCTCTGGCTGCAGTTTTTTGCAAGATAGTTTTTAGCCCTTCTCCATGGACCTACATGGTTTCCTTACTCTCCATTGGGATGAATAATCTAATTCTTGCTGAGCCTGATTTCTCTATGGGAAGACTCAGATTGAAGGGTCAAAAAGATCAGATTGAGCTCTTATGGACAACCAAAGCCAATGATGCCTTTGGGAACTTTTTTGACCCTTTCCATTTAAAACCCCCAAGAAGAATCCAGAAACTCTTTGATTATCTGTATTCATATTAAGACTCGAAAACAAGCAAGGTTTTGTTTCATTTGACCAAGAATATTTTCTTTCTTTTTAGAGGTCACTTTAGGAGTCTTAAAATTAAGCACAGACAAACAAGAAATAAGGAAGCCTCAACAGCTTCCTTCATGAATGACAGATCAATAATCATTTATGCTAATGGTCTTGGATGGGTCTCTTCCTTTCCCACAATTTGTTCTAGTTGGCCATATCTCAACCTGAAGACCATTTTCCTTGGTGTATGCTGGCAGCTCCATGTTAAAGTCTCAAGAGAGTACTTTCCAAAGAATAGTAAGGCATTGCTAAGATCCCCAAGGACTTATTGGCACTGTTCTTTGACAGTCCTTTCTTACACAGAAGACGAAGCATTGCTTGAGTCATACTTCCTCTTTGCGAAGGCAGATGCAGGAGAAACAGATGAGCAGGGTTTCAGATGTGAGGAATCCTGGGTTGTCTTTCCAGCACAGTCATGGACTTTCAACAAAACCTGAGGCTCAAAGCCAAATACGTTGTTAAGTAATCTAAAGCCAGAGGGCGCTATTACACAGAAGACGTTAGAGCTTAAGTTGTCTTTTTTTTTTTTTTTTTTGAAAGAAGCCAGCTTCTAATACCCAACTTCTAGTTTAAAAGGGTTGGTTTTTTTTTTTTTTTTTTGGTTTGTTTGTTTGCATTAATTTCAAATTCGACCCCTAAAATCGGGCTTATGTTGATTTTATATTTTTTCTTCTAGAGCTAGTCAGATTTCTCATTACTAACACAATATTTTAAATTGCTCTTAGATTGAGTTAAACTTTTTTTTGATGGTATGGGAAAAGCATGGGAAATATTCTCCTGAATCCCCAAAACAGAAAAACTTAGCATTTGGAAGAACCATAGCAATGTGTGCCCAGTAAAGACAGTGGATGAAGGTCATTGGGCATCTTGATGAGAAGTCCCTGGTTTTGTAGGAACCATAAGATGAAACTTCCATTTTTTTGTAATTGGAATTTCTTGATTGAGGATTCAGTTGTTTTTTTTCTTGTTCTTCAGAAAACTCAACCTTGGTTCTAAGAGACAGGATTGGCCAACTCATCCCTATATTTGACTTTATCCGATGATGAAAATTCCTACAGCAAATGTCTCTTGTTTGGCCCAAATTAATACATCTCCTTTACTTTTAAAGGCAGGGAGTTAGGGCTGTTACTCTTGTTTTAGACAACCAAGAATGAGAGGGAAGTCAAAACACATGGCCTTTAGTGAGGTCTTGTGAATAGGGATATCTCAAATGGCCAACAAACCAGGGCAAAGGTCACCGAAGACAGACACCATCCTGGACTCATGATGAGCTCCCCACATCTCCTTGCTGGGATCAAAATCTTGCCCTGACCCTGAGGCTTGCTTGGCCAGCTAATAATTTTCTCAGATATTTTAATTCTTCTGGGAGGGTAGACAACGATTGGCATGTCCTCAGACACTCACTGGGGCAGTCCCCTTCAAACAGGAGACCACCTGGATTCACTGTCCTGCTGGCTTTCTGAATGTCAATTGTCATACTTCCTGGGAGCTTTTTCCCAGCAGGATTTAATGCTGGTTGAAATCTTCCCTGTGTTCATTATGTTCCTCTAGGGGCTGTGTCTTAGCTGCTGGCTGTGGCTTCTCTTCTCTTGTTAGAGGTCTCTTGATTCCTACAACACAATCAGTTCCTTTCATTTCACAGTGCTTGCTTCTTTTATGTTCCCACTAGCCCATGGCTGAGGTATACAGTATGCCTTGATGTCACTTCAATCAGAGTAGTGATAAGTAGGGACATATGCAGAGGTTTACGTTTGGAGAACTTCAGAAATTTTTCTTTTGGGTGGTCCTTAACCACCAGGAATCATAAGTCCATACAGAGGCAGAATTTCAGCTCTTTTGATTATGTGCTTCGGACACTATCCCACACAATTCTGAAACAACCAATCAGTACAATTAACCACTCCTTTGCAAGGAAGCATGAAAATATAATCATGCCTTAAATAGTATGGTTACAGTGTCACCTTGTTTTCTATCAGCAAAGAGGAGCCATTCAGTGACATCTCAAAATAACATCCCTTGGCATTGATTTTTAAGAGCTTACAATTCAGTGCAGTGCGGTTGCAAACAAATATTCATTAGGTTTCTACTCTGAGCAAGGAATTATGCTAAATACTCTATGGGACTCAAAGATGAATGAGGAAGGATGATAAAATAGAGTGAAAATAAATAAGAAGACCTAAAAAACTTCATAAGAAATTGAATTGACCTGAGGGGGAAAATATGTGTAAGAGAGAGAGAGCTGTAGAAGAATTCTTGTACAAAAGCACACTGGAATAAATATTCCTTATGAATCTCCTTCTTTGATGAGAAGCACTGATGCTGAGAAAGACAAAAAAAAAAGAAAGATCCAAAAAGGAATGAGGAGCTATTGCCTGTGTGGGAGCATCAGGCATGAGAGAAATGCCTCAGGAAGGGAGAGAAGCAGGGAAGCACTTTTTGTTCAAGATGGTGGGTTGGACACACATGTCTAATGTTGCTCCTTCCTGCAACACCTCTAAAGACTTACAGTGACTTTTAAGGGGCATAAATCTATAAAGATGGGGAGCATGCCACCCCTAATACCTGGGGCCCATGAGTAAGAATCTGAGTAAGAGGTCACGGCATATGTTTAAATATTTAAAAGTTATAAATCAAGCTAACAAGCTGTTAGAGTTTATCCTCTTGCCTTGACAAATATACCCTCATAATGACAACACTGAACATATAAATGTATATTCCTACCACATAACTGCAGACAGCGCAATCTGGGCAGTGGTGCACACACTTGAGCATGGCAGTATGCATCCAGCCCCATTCTCATCCCTTGCAAGAGCCCTCTCTTGACCATCCCTCAGGTCTAGGATGTACACGTTGGAGATTCAGCCTACTGGATGGATGGAGGAGGAAACCCTGGCAGGTCCCAGGCATGTCCTGCGGACTCCTTGGAGAGGGAATTTGGGGGCCCTGCATACAAAGAGTATGATCTCAAAGGGAAATAGGAAAGACCCTGGGTGGACATACCTCTTGCTTCAAAGAAGCTTTGCCTCTTTGGGATGGAAGCAGCTCAGCTCAGTTAACTCACCCAGAAATTTCTGAAACTGGAAAATGAAAAGGGTACAGAGTAGCTGACTTATCAGATACCAGTAGGGAAAGGAAGAACCAACCTGGTTTAACTATAAAATCCTCAAAAAGCTCTGAAATTGGGAAGAGGGTGGTGGTTCAGGGACTTCTAGAAGTGTGTATTTCCTATAAGAAAGAAGGGTTGAATGCTGTTTATGAAGTGATGAGATCCCTAGATTCTCTCTTCTTACTCCATACTTGTGGAGCAACCATTCTTCCTTCACCCAGGAAAGAAACTAAGCTTATTATCCATAAAGGGGGAAAAGGGGTCTGTGGACCAGGAGCAGCCAGGCATAATTGAAGGCAGGGTGCCAAAGTGAAAATATGGGGGTCTAGTTGAAATACGTCTATGGACAACAGAGACCCCACTTCTAGTTTCATCCTTCTCCATTCTGTTTATGAACACTGGCATCCAGGCAGAAAATCGGAAGATCTTCTCTGGAAAATATAGTTGGATCTTCACAGTCAATGTGCCCTCCTCATCTGCTCAGAGCTTCTAGTCCACAGGAACAGACAACCAAAAATTAGCAGAAGTTTGAAGTAGACTTGTAATGATAAAAGCAATACGAAAAAAACATTCTGGAAGAAATTGTGAGTGAAAAACACTTCAACCAAAAAATATGCTCTAAGAAAGTTTTTATAAAGGATCCAGCACCCATTGCATGAAGAACAAACTGCCAGAAAATAGTACTTTGAGAATATAAAAAGGCTTCTGAAAATGAAAAGCTTGATGTTAAAGAAGAAAATCCAATAAAGGGCCAGAAGAGAACACTGAAAAACCTCTTCAGAAAATAGAACAAAATGGCAAAAATATAAAAAAAATAGGAAACAAAATAATAAAACTAGCCTACATGGTCTAATATCTGAATATCAGGCATTCAGGAAGCACAGTAACAAAGAGAGTAATAGAATATAACCCACTAAATAATGTCAAGAAAAGTTCCCAAATGGAAAGACCTGAGTTCCCAGATTGAAAAGCTCACAGTATCCCAAAATATAAATGATAATAGATCCATACTGATGTAACCCATGTAGAATTTATCTGAAGTCACTGTAGCATTGGAGAAAATTCTACAAACTTCTAGGAAGAGAGAGAAGGACCCCCCTGCCCCCGGCCCCACACACACACCCAGAGAGAGAGAGAGAGAGAAGCAATAATAATAACAACAAAACCCCCCAAATGAAAAGCACATCTCATGCAAAAGAATCACAATGACCAGATCCTTCTTAAAAGGAATAGCCACACTGGAAGCTAGAACATATTGGAGTCATAGCTATAAAATTCTGAAGGAAATAAAAATTTCCAATAAAAATTTTTGTACCCAGAGATGCTATTAATGAATTGAGGCCAGAATAGATACATTTTCAGACATGAGGTCCTCAGAATTTTACTTCTCTATATAGCCCTTCTTGAGGGGATAAAAAAAAGCACCAAGAAATCAGAGGACATGTTGTGTTAGAGACAATGCTATGTGTCCCCTTATCCCAGCACACAGGAAGACTACATATCCCAGCATCCCTTGCAGCTATGGAGCCATATGACTGAATTCTGCCTACTGGAATGTGGGAGGAAGTGAGGTGCCCCCCACCCCCCAACTCCCAAATCAGGTCTGGCCCATCAGCTCTGGATATAAAAATATCAGAATGATCTTCTGGCTTCTCCTTCCCTTCCATGGTCACTTTGAGACCTTGTGTTCCAGGTGCTCTCTGGTGGAGAGCCACCTGATTTGCATTGGACTGTGACGTGAACAAGAAGTAAAGACTTGTTGAGTCATTGAGATTTAGGGTTTGCCTTTGTAGCAACTAGTGTTGCAATTTCACTCATAGAAAGTGGGTGTTGAGGTAACAGGAGCTTGGCATTTGCTTAGTGGTTCAATGGTGAGTAACAAAGGAACTAATGTCAGAAATTAAGAAATGGGGACCCAAGTCACACAGTGACAAACATTTGATAAAATGATCACTTGCTGTGATGTGGGAGCTAGTGGCCCAAGAAGAACAGATTACAAAGAATTGAAGCGTTGGCGGGATCGGCCACTCTGTGATCCATTTGGCAAGGAGTTGCCAGTGATAGATGGCCTTTGGAAATAACTGACTGGTGTGCAAGGAGAAATCACAAGGAATAAAAGGGGTACAGAAATTTGGGCCCAGAAAGCCATTTTCTTATAAAGCACAAAAGATAAGTGACATAGACTTACAGTAAAACTTCTCAGATAAAGTGACTTGGGCATGATGGTCCCATTCAAACCTGATGGCCTCAGTGTGGTGTGGTGGTCATTGAACTTGGAGAGGAACGGGGAGGGAGGGAGGAGGAGGCAACGAAAAGGGTCTCTATATAGGAGGCACCACCATGTTTAGAAAAGAACTTTGGGTACACTTGTTGCCTATGAATCTGATTGAAAGTGAATACCTCAGAAACTCCGGAGGCTCCTGAGGGAACTGTGTTGCCAAAGAAACCAGGAATTTGATTACCCCCCTACCCCAAAATCTTGAACCATTTGCAAATAATCCCTGCAGCCCAACCTCCACAACCAGAAGAGAGACTTCGCAGACTCTGTATACTTTCCTCCTGAAGGGACGCGCCTGCCAGCGCTCTGGTCAGATGGGAGAAAGGAAAATAAAAACCAGAGTCACTGAGAGAGCAGAGGAGAGGGTCACAGAGAGTAGCCACAGACGTTCCTTCCAGAGGCATCCGCAGGGCCCCATCCACAAATCTGCCTTGCCTCGGAGCGCCCAGAGGGATTTCAGAATTACTCCAGGGCAGTGATTGTTCTTCAACTTTTTTGGGAGAAGGACTTTTTGTCTCCAAGTTACCCTTTTATTTTGGTGTTTCTACAACCAGTGATTTTTGTTTTTACTTCGTACTTGTGAGATCAACAGGGCCAGAGCCAGTGGAGAGTACTGCTTTGGTTGTCTTGTCTACCTATTGGAAGAACGCTGAAATGGTTTGGTGCTCGGATGGGCAGACTTGGCAGACATAATGCTAGGCATTTCCCACACCATTTCTTCTTCCTGGTGCACAGGAAGTCTACCTGCCTCGACCCCCCTCGTAGTCATAGGTCAGGGTTCCTATGACTGAGTTCTGGCCATTGGGAGGCAGGTAGAGGGAATGTAAACCATTTCCAGGCCTGGCTCTGAATAATCCCATATACACTCCTCCAGCTCTCTATTCCCCTTCATGGGCAACTTTGGAAGCATGTGTTAGAGACAGCGTAGTTAAAGAGTGCACGCCCATACACCATAAGCGTGGCCACAACTGAGCGACTATGTGACCCGACTGTACAACCATGAGGATACAAATGCATTGTGTAAAGCTTGAAAGGTCAAGGTTTGTGTTTGCCAGCACTTCTTACTCTCATACACATGCAACATTGATACTGAGAGTGGGAAGATGGCAGCAAAGCCATGTGAGATCCTCAGGACGAACGGTGAGAGCCACACGTAGGGGACCACTGGTCTAGCTAGGGCAGGTCTGAGGGCTCTGAGAGGCCTCCGCCCTAAGGTGAAACCGGTAGAGTATCTGATATGAATGCTATTCAGGGGACCTAAGACTCTGCTAGAAAATTCGAGTTTGAATTACTGGTGAGAATACAGAAATTAAGGGGTGTGAAAAATAATTCACTCCAAGAAAAAGCAAGATTTGTGTTTACCAAAGGAAAAAAGAGTTATAGTTTGTTACATGCCTCACTTATAAATAGCATATAGAGTCATGATTTTATAGGCACCGACACGACCATGTTGGACAAAAGGGGATGGGGATGGAAAATGTGTGACGTATTGGTGAGAGAAGGGGAAGAAA
This sequence comes from Panthera pardus, assembly GCF_024362965.1. Lineage (NCBI taxonomy): Eukaryota > Metazoa > Chordata > Mammalia > Carnivora > Felidae > Panthera > Panthera pardus. The sequence continues at coordinate 123,630,059 of NW_026526810.1, read as the reverse complement.
GGGGGAGACTTATTTTTCATATCCAGGAAGCCAGTAGAAAATGCCTAAAACTCCCCAAATGCAGATACAGCAATAATAGTACATTATTTAGAGATATGCGTGTTTTCATACCGAAAGAATCGATTGAAAACAATCCCTTCTGAAATAACAGTCACGTCAGAGAAGGAGAAAGAACTTTAAACCATTTTCAAGGGTTAATTTTGTGTGATAGTTGCCTTAATGGTAGCCATTCTTCACGCAGGCTATTAAGAGAAACGAACCCGGTTTCTGTAGAGGTATTAAACCCTACCTTCCTGTCCCCCACCCCCAACCCCGACAATCCAATGCCTCATTACCCCGTGTAGCTACATTGTCCCAATGTGTGATCTGCACAGGTGGCTCAAGAATGATGCTCCTATCCACAATTTCTTCTCTGATAAACCAAAAAAATCACAACTGTTATTCTTTCCTTTCTCTTCAGACAATGTTGCCTATCTAGTCACGGTGGCTCAGCACACAGAAATAATTTTTGCTGTGGAAAATGTGTTCCCCGGTTTTCTTTCTCTCCCTACTTTTATTAAGTCAGGGGCCCACAGATTATGGCCCAAGGGCCAAATCTGGCCCATCACCTCTTTTTGGGTGGCCTGTGACCTCGTGTGGCTTCACATTTACCTCTCCTCCATTCACAGATATAAAGCATAAAAGGGGTAGTGAGAGGGGCGCCTGGGTGGCTCAGTCGGTTAAGCATCTGACTCTTAATTTTGACTCAGATCATGATCTCACTGTTTGGTAAGTTCAAGCCTCGCACTGTGTTGGGCACAGGTGGCACGGAGCCTGCTTGGGATTCTCTTTCTCCCTCTCTCTCTGCCCCTTCCCCACTCGTGCTGTCTCTGTTTCTCTCAAAATAAAGAGAACTTAAAAAAAGAAAAAGTGGTAGTGAGACCAGAATCAGAGACTTTTAAATAAAGAGGACCAGGAGTTTTGTCTAGAAATAGAGGAAGTGCTAATCAATTAACTTCTCGAAGACACAGTTGTATTATCTCCAGTGTGTAGTACAGTGCCTGTCACAGAGTGATAGTCAATGCTCATTGGCTTTCCATTCTAGCATCCGACACGTAATAGGCTGTTGGCAAACATGTACATGCATGTCTGAATGAATGGGGGAACAGTAAATAGGTATCGCTGAGCACCTGATACATGGGAAGCATGATGGGGGATGGCATATAGAAAGTGATTCTTAGAATTCTCAAAATTTCATCAGATTACAATATTTTGTGATGATGGTATTAATACACAATTATCAGTTAAATTGTGTGGTACAGACCAGTGCCTTCAAATTGGGGTACTCGGATCCCTGGGCATCTCTTTCCTGGCGTTAAAAAGCTGTTCTTTCCCATCGTCCCCTTTCCATAGCCCATTTTCCGCTGCATCTAAGAAAGATAAACACGTTACCGTTTCCAGTTCTTACTGTGACCCATGGCTTTGGGTTATACACCCCGCTCCCCTCCAGCCCTGGGCCAGGGCACAGTCCATTTGAAATACTGACTTGAGGGAAGAGTCTCTTAATTGGTGAAATTAAAGACCACCCCCCAAAGCTTCCTCTCCTTTTATGTCTTATGTGTATTTCTGTTAAAGACGAAGCATGGCATTGGAAATGGGGGATATTTGGGCCCCTACGGTTGTATTCTGCAATCAGAAGTACATTGACTCTAGGCCATGGACCTGACTTTCATGTAATTATCTGCTCTTTTATCACTGTCCCTGAGAAATGCATAGCTGTTGAGAATTTGATGAAGATAGAGCAAAGAAAATATTGATAAGAAATAATAAAAGCTAAACATGGCTCTCTCCCTTGTGGCCACTCCCCCAACAGATTTCATGTAAGGGGTCCTTCTCAGTTGTTCTCAGTGCTTATCCCTGGGACAAGTCATTAGCTGGAAAGAAAGGCACCTATGAGTAGCCCAAGCAGAAGCGATCAGTGATGGTTAGTTAAAAAACAAAAATGTAACTGAAATATTTTCAGGAGCTATCAGATTTTCAAATTACCTTGGATAAAGCTTGTGGATCAAACTTTTGTGTGTCTCCTTTTAGTTTATGATAATCCTGGCCTGCTTGTCTTACTTCAACTTATAAAATGTTTCATTCTGTCCATCTTCCTGATAAGAAGTAGAAAACAGGATGGCGGAAGCATTGGTGAAACGTTGAAGCACGTGGTCTTTTGTGGAACAGAACTTTTTCTTTGCATAAATCATGTCCAATCACAATGTCTGATGACATTAACGGTGTTATTTCTCAGTCTCACACCTTATTCTGTTTTCATTTTTCCTGTAGTGTGTTCTCTATATTAATTGAGAATGTTTAGTTTTTCTATAAAAGGCGAGACAACAAATGGGATGGATAAAACCCACAAGTGTATAAAACAAGGCAAGAAAGCTAGTAGTAGCTTATGAGATATGGGCCAAATTGATAGGACACGTTTGGGATAGATAATGGGCAAACAAAGAGCTTGTGAGGCACAGGCAGAATTGGTAAGTGTGTTAAGTATAGACAGTAAGTAACCTGTAAGGTGTGTTGAAGATGGAATAAGTGGAATGTGTGACAGAACAAATGTGCGTTACTTACAGATACAAAGACATGGGAAGACCAAATTCTAAATAAAGAGGATGCCACTTCTGGGCATCTTGAAACTGGCCACCCACCGGAGGTTCCCAGTATGGTCCTATTCTGGCCCCACTTGTGCTCTGCCCAAGAAACTCAGCCAAAACCCGGAGCTATCGAGCAGGCTAACTGCCAGGCTGTTGCCATAGCCAGGCATCTGTGTTCTGAGTCTCTCGGATGGTGTTTGTGTTGGCTCTAGGCACTTTCTGCCTGCTAAGCCCTCTTGTTCAAACCTCAACTCTGGTTTTCATAAGCCCACCTTCAGTGGGAGATACTGATGCGGGAAAGACAAGATGTAAATGTTGTGCGACCCAAGATTTAGGTAGTGTTGTTTTCGCATCCTGGGCTGCAGGACGCTTGAGCCTTTCTTCCTGGGCCCCTTCCTGCATCAAGAAATATTAAAATTATATTTTCCTACGGCATTGGAAGAAAGACTAACATAATCCAGGCTGGATTATACTCTTTTCTTCTTCTTCTGATTTTAAAAGAAGTTACAACAGTTTTGTGGGCCCCAAAAGTGTTGGGGGCCCTTAAGTACTACGTCCAAGGTGCCCGATGGCGAAGTTGCTTTGGTCCATCTGCTTGTACCCCATGCTAAGTGTGCTAGCCTACCCCATGTCTTTTTCTTGCTTCTCCTTGTGCTTCAACTTGATCAAATCACAGCTTTGTGGGATTCAAGTATTTTAATTTGAATCTTTAATGTGATTTTTAAGGTTTAATGTGAACCTTTCTGTTCTGTGACCTTTGAGATAGCTTGCCTGAGAGCTAGTTGAGAGGTAGTTGGAAACTACCATTATGTCAAGGTAATTCCCTCCATGACATTCCCCAACGCCAAATATCTGCATATGGTATACACATGCATACCCTCCTGCTTTTTCCCCTGGGCTCCCTTCACAAAGAGCTTCTTATTTTTAACTATACATTAAATTTTGAACTGTTACGAGTTAATGAAAAACAGCAAATCGACTTATGCTTGACTTTATAACTTATAAAAATCCATAAACCAATGACATTAGATCTGCCTAATTATAATCTTGACAACCTTTAGTAGTTCATCCTACAGTAGTGTAAGCTTACCATTGCGATTTGTGTCTTTTTCAGCAGATTGTGTACATGAATGCATTTATTTGGATCAAAAATTAAGTCAGAATTGTTGTCTTCTCCTGACAGTCTGATTTGATTAACTTGATAAGGAGGACTGGTTTTGCTAACTAGGTTATGTGGCAGTTATTTTTCATAAATTGAGTGAGCTAAATACGCAACACCAAGGTTTTGACCATATATGTATTCTATGAATATCACATACATGTAATCAGAAAAGCATATTGAAATTAACATGTATTTTCATCGCATTTTCCAAGTATGTTGGATTAAACAAGATAACTAAAAAAAAAAAAAAAAAAATTCCAATGTGAACGTGGCATCTGTCTTGGTGTAAACTGTTTCCCTCTCTGCACTTGGCCATGACCTAGCTTCAGTGTCTTCTGTGGTAGGGAAAATGACTACCAAAGATGTCCACATGCTAATCCTTAGAAACGGTGAATATGTTACACTACATGGCAAAAGGGATTATACAGATGTAGTTTAGGTTACAGACCTTATGGTAAGGAGATTATTCTGGATTATTTAGGTGGGGCTGCTCTAATCACACAAGCCTTTAAAAGCAGTGAACTTTCTCCAGCTGGGGACGAAAGAATGTGACCAAAGAAGACAGAGGGATTTGAAGCACAAGAAGCATGTTACTCACTGTTGTTCACTTTAAAGGTAAAGAGAACCGTGATCAAGGCTCTAGAAGCTGAGAGAAGCCTCCTGCTGACAGTCACCAATGATACCTCAGTCCTACAACCAGAAATGACTGAATTCTGCCAACAGCCTGAACAGGTCTGGAAGCACCTTCTTTTCTGAAGCTCTCACTGAATTGCTGAAGCTGGCCGACACTTTGATTTGGGTCTTGAGACCCGAGAGCAGAGGTGCCGGCCGAGCCCATCTTACCTACAGAACTGGGACATAACAGATTTGTGTTGCTTCAAGACACTAAATTGGTGATCATCTTTCACAGCAATAAGAGCAAAGGAATATATATCGTTCTAGCTTTCAAGAGAGTGCCACACCTGCAGCTGGCCTGTTTATTGCTAATTTTCTATTTTATTCCCTCCGGGACAGTGGTCCTTACGGAAAAAAAAATGCAACTCTGTTTCAATCTCAGTCTTATTGTTATGTTGTAGTAGCATTTCTTTGAAATGAAACCTAACTCAAAAAGATTGGTTTTTAAAAGCCCTTTTATCTATCTCTCTATTATCTATCCATTTATCTATTTATTTATTTTAGTGACCCAGGTGACTGGACAGGGTAATCATGGAGGGCTGCCTGGTCATAGAAGACCAACAGCTACGGCTCTGGGAAATGATCCCTTGACCCTGGACTCAACATAATGTAACAGAGGACTAGTTCCTTCATAAGGGACTGGGACACTACATTATTAAACAATCTTAGCTCCCAGCAGGTTATACATACTTCAGATTCCAGAAGAATATTTGGGAGTTCTTTACTTCAGGTTTGAGTGTCATCCTTGAGTCCATTGCTGGTCCACGGTGGGAGGGAGGATTTGTGAGTGGTTCCTGTTTTATGCAATTCATTCCAGGCTTCTCTGTGGCCCCAAGTCCTATGTCCTAGGTCTTGTGGGCAGTCTCTTACGTTCGGTTCTCTTACAGTGTACTGGGAACCTATCCCTTGTCTTGATCCCTGCTTGTAGCCAGTACTCCTCTATTGATTTCCTTGGTCCCAGGATCATACCTCAGGATCCCAGGAGCCTCCTAAGCCACTGTCTAGTCAGTCCTATAATATTCTCCTCAAAGAGAACAAAGTGGTGACAGTGAGTGAGTGAGGAGCAAGCAGTAAGGTCTTCATATCCTTTGGGTAGAGAAGTGAGGCAAGCAGCCCTTCCGTATGGACACCATGAAACTCCCATTTCCTAATCCCAGTGAATTATTCTCAAAGAGTCCTACTGTCTTGAGCTGAATGCCCAAAAGCTACTAATAGTATTCTAGCTTTGTTACATGTCATGACCCAAGACAAGAATTGGGAGGTAGAGAACAGAACTGCGAGTGGTTAAGGGAGTGTGGAGAGAGAGAGGCCATGTGGACAGAGAAGAACAGTGATCTTCAGTTAGCAGAGGCAGTCAGCCCATGGCAACCCCAAGGGAGGAAACTGGGGGGATAAATGTGCTGACTTTACTCGGCTTCCTCTACCTTGTATCTCCTGCAGGGACTCCCTAGTAGCTATACTCTAGCCAGAAGCTAGAGTTAGGGAAAGTTAACCCTTGCGTGTGATCTACCCACGTTAGCTTTGCAAGGCACAGAGCAGCTTGGAGAGTGGATCTGGAGATACAATGGAGCATATCTAGCAGCTCTGAATAGTATGGTGCTAGAGACCACACCCCAGTTTGACTCACTGGGTAAGACCTGAAGTCCTGTAGGAGTAGGGGTTCAGAGGCCAAGAGAACAGGGGTGCGGTAGTGGCTATGCTTTTAAGGAATCTAAAAGCCTTACTCCAGAGTGCTAGGGTTGAAGAAACTGACAAATGGCATCACAAGTCACGGTCCTGGGGCATTGAGGGACATCCTGATAACTACCCCGATTCCAGAGGGCATGTCTGTGTTAACTTCAGTGAGACCCTCATTTAGGACTATGGCACTCAGGTCCCCTGAAAACGGTGTGTGTGTGTGTGTGTGTGTGTGTGTGTGTGTGTGTGTGTGTGTGCGTGGACAAGCACGCATACTCACAGCAGTCAACACTGGAAAGTCAAGGTGTGGAGGGTACGAGACACCTTTTAGTAGTATTGTCTTATTCCTAAATATTTTACTCTGGGAACAGCCCTGGATCTATAGGAGCTGGTTTCTCACAGCTACATATGTACTAAACGACACTACCCCTTAGCTACAGCTGAGTGATTCAGGAATGGGTACCTGGCCTATGTCAAGGCAGTTTGAATCCTTTCCTAGTATCTTGCTAACTGGAGGATAAAAATAAGCTTTCTAGTCCAGGGGAAGAAGGCATTATTCAATGGGACATTCAGCAACTGGCGGATGCCCCATTTCCTGCCACATAGGAGAAGTCCTCCACTTTGAGAAGAAACAGTCTACCCAGGAGAAGCAGAGGCAAGACAGAGTCCAGGAAGTGCTCAGTTTCAGTTGCTCTTGACTTCCAGCTGCACCTCTGCCTTTGCCACTTGATTGTTCAATCCTTTAGTAACGTAAGTTGCCCCACTATTCTTTCAATAAATATCTTTCCGTGGGGGCGGGGGAGGCGGGCTCAAACCTTGCTTAAAGTTAAAGAGCCCTTTCTAATAGAGCTGATAGAGCGGATAGGTCACACTGATCCCACCACGTGGGGAAAAGATTGCAGTAAGGATCAAATGTAAGGAAGTCGGAAGCTAGAGAGATCCTCGTGGACAGGGGGGCAAGATGAAAAGCCTGATTAAAGCTTGGACTCAGAAGGACGGGGAGGATTCTTTCTTGCAGAATATTCCAGGCAAGGAGAACAGCATGTGCAAAAGGGTGGTGGTCCCGACTGCAAAGATAAATTTCCGTGGCAAAGAATAGTTGAAGTCAAAATGTGTGCAGGGGGAGACAAGGTGGAAAAGGAACTTAACTGTTGAGGACCTTGAATGCTAGGGGAAGGAGTTTGTGGTTTTTGAACATGGAAGTGGTATCCCAGAAGCTGTATTTTAGGCACATTGACCCGGTAGTGTGCCAGGTGAGCGGAAGGGTGTAAGAAGTGGTGTTAAATGGCCTGATCATCCTGAGATGGCCAAGGGCCTGGACCAGAGCAGTAGAGGTGGGAATGGAGAGGGAGGCGGTGGGGGGGGGGGGGGTGTCGTTCGCCTCTGTACCCTTCACATTCCTTTGCGGAGTGACTGGCATCTAGTAGGTGCTCCCCAAATTCTTGTTAATAAGTAATGAGTTCTAGTCAAGTAATGTTATATCCACATTATCATCATAGGCTCTAATATCTATGTATGTAAGACTAGAACTTTAAAATAAACTGTATTGTTGAATTATTGAGGACACTTGGTCTGGTTATTTTAGCTGTCACTGAATTTCAGTAGAACCTGAGGTAAATTAGAGCAATACCTGTGCCTTATTGTTGAGAACCAATCATTCCCTTTATTTTTTTTTATTTGTATGTTAAATATTTTTAATGTTTATATTTGACAGACAGAGGGCGCAAGTGGGGGAGGGGCAGAGAGAGAGGGAGACACAGAATCTGAAGCGGCTCCAGGCTCTGAGCTGTCAGCACAGAGCCCGACGCGGGGCTCGAACCCACAGACCGCGAGATCATGACCTGAGCTGAAGTTGGACACTCAACCGACTGAGCCACCCAGGCGGCCCCCAATCATTCCCTTTAGATCCCAGCAAAAAATCAGGTGCTGGAGGAAAACTTGTTCACGTGGCTTTTAGAAACTCGCTTTCCTTGCATGTTTGAAATCTACTGAGGCCATTCTATTAAAGAATCATCATTTCATAAGAAAATACAATAGCTTTAGCTACTTAAAATGTTAATTGGTATTCTACAACCAAAACATTTATTAGTCTGATGTAGAATATGAAATTTTCCTTTGCCTTATAACTTCTCTTTAGAGAAAATGGCCAAAGAGCCTTAGTAATGATGCAGGAAGACAGAGCATTAAAATGCCTCATATATTCCACGGGTCTCCTATCTTAAGTACTATGTTTTCAGTACTTCATGAATCTCTCTCCTTTTATTAAGTGGGAGACGCTGTTCTCCCACTGTGCGTGTCTTCATTTTTTTTTTTAATATGAAATTTGTTGTCACATTGCTTTCCATACAACATCCAGTGCTCATCCCAACAGGTGAATGTTCGTGTCTTCCTAACTTCCCATTCACTGATGTCATATTAGTAGCTTGAAATTCCGGTGGGATTAGCAAATAGTATAAATTAGGTCTTCTGGGGCACCTGAGTGGCTCAGTCAGTTGAGCATCCGACTAGTGATTTTGGTTTGGGTCATGATCCCAGGGTCGTGGGAGTGAGCCCCACATTCGGTTCTGTGCTGAGTGTGGAGCCTGCTTAAGATTTTGTCTCTCTCCCTCTGCCCCTGCCCCCGCAAATAAAAAAAAATTTAAGTCAGGTCTTTTATTTATATTCTTGGTTGTCTAGACCCAGAGGCTGGCGAACTATGGCCTGTGGGCCTTCAATCTGTTTTTGCAAATTAGGTCTTAGTGGAATACAGACCCATCCATTTAGTTTTAATGTTTATTCATTTTTTTTTTTTGATAAAGGCAGAGTGCGAGTGGGGGAAGGGCAGAGAGAGAGGGAGACACAGAATCTGAAGCAGCCTCCAGACTCTGAGCTGCCAGCCCAGAGCCCGACGCAGGGCTCAAACCCACGAACTGTGAGATCATGACTGAGCCAAAGTCAGATGCTTAATCGATGGAGACACCCAGGTGCCCTCAGGCCCATCCATTTAATATGCATATTGTCTATATGGCTACTTCCAGGAGACAATGGCAGAGTTGAGTAGTTGCAAGAGAAAGCATACAGCCCACCAAGCTTAAAATATTTACCGTGTGTCCCTTTAACAAAAGTTTGCTGATCTCTGGTCTGGACTTAAAAAGTGATGAGGTAAATGCTAATAATCAAGATTAAATTTAAGAGCGGGCTGTGTTCATGGCAGAGAGAGAGAGAGAGAGGAGGGAGAGAATCCCAAGCAGGCTTTGTTTGCACTGTCGGCGCAGAGCCTGACGCGGGGCTCAAACTCACAAACCGTGAGATCATGACCTGACCTGAAATCAAGAGTCGGATGCTTCACTGAGTCACCCAGGCGCCCTGAGTCTTACAATTTATGATGAAAGTACAACGTATAATATACATACCTCTTTTTCTTTTTTTTTGGAGAGCCAGTTGTTAAACACTTGCGAGCATGTCTCTGGACAGACTTGGGTAAGGTCAAGTAGGTCGTTTAGCCTCTCTGAGCCTCGGTGTCCATGTCTGTAGTGTGTTATAGTAAGAAGAAACTAGTATTATCCACTAGACAAGGGATCAGCACATTTTTTCTCTACAAAGAGCCAGCTAGTAAACATCTTTGGCGTTGTGGGCTAGCATGTGGTTTCCCTCACAAGGACTCAGCTCTTGTCACCGTAGCACGAAGGCAGCCCTAGAAAATGTATAAATGAACGGGTACGATTGTGTCTGATACAATTTTATTTAACAGGCAGCGGGCTGGGTTTGCCGCTGAGCGATGGTTTGTTGGATCCCGTGCAAGATTATACGCTTCTCGAGAGTGGGAACTGTATTTCTCGTGATGAGACTTGTGTCCTTAGAACTTGGCACGGTTCCTGGCACACATGGCAAGAAATCAATAAATATGTGTAAATACAAAAACAGCCGCGAAAATGAAGCGGCGAATGCCACCTGCACCAAGACGGCTAGTGCTCGCCAACAGGATGCTGAACAAAAGAAGCCGGAGACAAGAGAGTGCCTGCTGTATGCATCCATTTCTACAAAGTGCAGGAGCAGGCAAAACAGAACTCCCCCTTCCAGTCAGGATGGGATAACAGACTGAACTGATCCCTCCCACCACAAGCAACGGAAAAAAAGCAGGTCGAATGTATGATTTAATGACGTATGACCCTGGGCCAAGAGGGCAGCACTGGTCTGTGGTCTCTGAGAATAGGGGAAAGGAATGAGGCATCCAGACACAGCCTGATGGTCTTTCTGAGTGCTGGACACGGGGACAGGAATTTTTTTTTAATGTTTATTTATTCTTAGAGAGAGCTCGTGTGCGCAAGCAGGGAGAGGGGCAGAGAGAGGGAGGCATGGAATCTGAAGCAGGCTCCAGGTTCCAAGCTGTCAGTACAGAGCCAGACACGGGGCTCGAACTCACGAACTACGAGATCATGACCTGAGCGGAAGTTGGACGCTTAACTGACTGAGCCACCCAGGTACCCCCAGGGACAGGAATTTGGAAGTGCCGATGTGGCTGTAATTTGGAGAGGAGGGAAGTAAGTGAACAGAGCCCCAGAGAGTATCTTCGTGTTTCTGGCTGGGCGCTAGCCTGCACCTGAGTGAGAGGAGACGACCCTAGGCCGCGGAAGGAACCATACCATCTGACTCAGCAATTCCTGTCTTGGGCTGCTATTGATATTCGTGCACAAGTTTTCTGTGGACACAGGTTTTCACTTCTCTGGGATACATACCTAGAGTTGGCATTGCCGAGTCCAAGGGTAACTTTATGCTTGACAACACGATTTGCTACGGAACTAGTTTCCAAAGTGGCTCCACCCCCTTGCCCGCACCTGCTATTGTCTGTCTCTTTGACTGTAGCCATCCTAGGGGGTGGGAAGTGATCTCTCACTGTGGCTTTGATGTGTATTTGATTTTTTTTATTTCCCTGATGGATAGTGATGTTGTGTAATTTTTCCTCTGTTTATTGGCCATCTGTAGATCCTCTTGTATCACCATCTATTTTTAAAATAAAGTTTTATCAAAACATAGCCATGCCTTTTGTTTACACATTGTCTAGGGCTGTTTTTGTGTTACAAACACCAAGCTGAAGAGCTGCAAGGGAGACCATCTGGACTGCAGAGCCTAAAATCCCTCTGTGTGCAGCCCTTTATGGAAGGAGTTTCCTGACCCCTGCCCTAGACCACAGGCCTGAGCGATTGTAGGGTTTAAAACCCCATTTCAGTTTTCCAGTGACTGGTTATTTTCTGGAATGAAGCATGATCAGTGCTACAAAATGGAACGTCCTAGGTAAAGTGGCACAGCTGGTCACCCTGGCCACTGCACAATACACGTTTGCTGAATGAATAAACAAAACAACTGCTTGCCACTTTGAAAGCAAGCATCATGGAAAAATACTCCTAAAACACAAAAAAGATTCTTACCTAAGGCTTTCTCTTCCTGGATTGGAGTGGAGGGTCTGTTGAAGCATAAAGAAAAAAGAAAGATCTAAAGGAGAAACCACAAAATAGGTAAATTGGAGGCCACCCCCAAGAGTCACAATAACCCTTGCAATATTAGAAGGTGGGACCCTAGCTCTGTGGTCCAGTTGTGTCATTAGCCTTGACTCATGGATTAGTTTTCTATTGCTACATAAACTCCCACAAACTTAGTTGTTTAAAGTAAGACCCGGGGGAAGTTCTTTGGAAACAGCCAAATAACAGTCTCTGAGAGTCTTCTCTATAGAGAAGCAATGGGGACATTAGCAAAAATTGTCCAAATTAACTTTTTCAGAACCCTGTAAAATTAACCAAAGGCTTGCAATGATCTAAGGAGAATTCAAGAATACCAGCTAATCTTGGCATGAACAGTGAACTGTAGGCATTTTAAAGTGCCCTATTTCCACCTTCCATTCCCAAGCTCCACGGAAGCTTTGAAAACCAACAGCTTTGCAAACCTTGTAACTAGGAATACCTAGTTACAGCCGGAAGCCTCACCTCCACTTGAAGGGGCTGAAAAAGTTTGGAGGTTTCCAAGAGTCTCTCCCCAGAGAACTGTCACTATTTGACCTGTCTGGCAGTTCCCTGAAAAAAAAAAAAAGTCAAAGTATTTGAATAGAACATTCCTCTAAAGAAGATACAGAAATGGTCAAAAGCCCATGAAGAAATACTCAGCAAAGGGGCGCCCGGGTGGCTCAGTCAAGTGTCTGACCCTTGATTTTGGCTCAGGTCACAATCTCAAGGCCCCTGTGGGGTTCCATGCTGAGCTCAGAGCCTGCATGGGATTCTCTCCGCACCCCCTCTCCCTGCCCCTCCTCTGTGTGGCCCTTTACAGAAAAAAAATTTTTTTCAGAGCAGCACACACGTGTTCTGTCTCTCAAAAAACAAAAACAAAAACAAAAACCCACAAGGAGATAACACTTTACCTCCACTAGCCAGACAATTAACAAGTGTTGGCAACTCCCCCACCACCAGAAAAAAACCCCACAAAACACACAAAAACAAGGGTTGGCAAGGATGTAGGCAAATTGGAACCCTCACACATTGCTGACAGGGTTGTAAAATGTGGCAGTCACCTTAGAAAACAGTTTGGTAGTACCTCAAAGTTATTCTTTGACCCAGCAATCCCAATCTAGGTATATACCCTAAGGGAAATGAGAAGCCATGTCCGTGGGAAATTTGTACACAAATCCTAATAGCATTTATTCATAATCACTAAAAAGTGGGAAACATCCAAAGGCCCATTAACTGATGAATGGATACACAGAATGTGATACACTCATACAATGGAATATTATTCAGCCCTAAAAGGGATAAAATCCTGATAACACGCCGCACCGTGGGTAGATCCTTGAAAACAACATGCTACATGCAAGCAACCAAATACAAAAGGTCACATACTGTAGGATTCCACTTACAGGAAACAGCCAGAAAAGACAAATTCGTGGAAACAGACAGTACATCAGTGGTTTCCAGGGACCAGAAGGATGGAGAGGACTGCTAATGGGTACAGAATTTCTTTTTTGAGTGAGACAAATATTCTGAAATGAGACAGTGCTCCGGCTGCCCATCTCTTTGTCTACTGAAAACTCTTGAATTGTACACTTCAGAATGGTGACTTTTATAGTGAGGCATGTGTCAATAAAGCTGATAAAGCAAGCACCCATTTATCCGCTCTCAGCGCTGTAGGTCAGAATTCCGGCACGGATGGCTGGGTTCCAGCTCAAATGAAGCTGGTGTTTGGCTGTGTTCTCACCTGGAGCACGGAGTGCTCTCTCAAGCTCATTCCTGTCGTTAGCAGAATCCAGTGTCTTCCAGCAGCCGAACCGAGGTCCCTGTTCACTTGCTAGCTGCTGGCAAGGGGCTGCTGGCCACTTCTGCAAGCCCCGGCCTCCCTTGTTGTGTCCCCCTCCATTTTCAGGCCAGCAGTGATGCTTGATGGAATACTTCCCATGCTTCAAATCCCTGACTTCGGTTCCCAGCTGGAGAAAAATTCTGCTTGTAAAGGGCTCACATGACTCGCTGGGTTTCTGTCTTAAAGGTTCGCCAACTTGGTGCTTGATGTTTTAATTACACCTGTAAAATGCCTTCAAGGCAGGACCTATAACGGTGTTTGAATGAGTACTCAGGACGCTAATATATCTGCGTGATCTTTAGAATTCTGCCGACCACAGCCCATATCTGTGGTCATTCTGCTTGGGGTGGAGGTAACCGTGACCCTTCATTTACCTCAAGGTTCCATGTTGCTAAAATTGTGTCCGGCATTTTGATCTCTCCAACTGGCCCATCTGTTAGGAATAGTTCACACGAACATCGGGTGTTGTTCTGCTCCGACCTTGGCCTCAAAGGGTCAGTGTGATGCCTTTTGTGAGTTGAAATACCTCTGTAGGAGGGTCCACTGGGGGGCTACCAGTGGTGGATCTGCAGGCCGCATGGCCGGTGACGATTCCAGCTATCGTGGGGTTTCTCCTCTGGCGAAGGGCGAGCTGGGGAGGAGTAGCATCCAGCCCTGTCAATGGCGGTGATATTGAGCCGGTGTCCTATCTTCCTCTTTGCGATCACTGCCATTTCAGGCTGGTGAAAACCCCAGGCTTAACCTTCAGGTACTGAGTGTTCACAGCGGTGTGGTGGAGGTTGTCTGGAGGCACTGGTGGGGGCCATAAGTAATAACTTATGATAAGAAGCATCATATGGACACAGAGAAAAGAGAAGTTACATTTTTCCAGCACAGGATCAAAAGAGAGTAAACCAGAGGCCTGGGTACTCTGTTTTGTTTCTTTTATATCACTCCCTAAGAGGATACCGGCAATACGCGATAAATACGCGCGGAATGAGGAACCGAGTGAGGGCTATTTCCAGGGCCTGATTGTGTCTGGTCTATAAAAGTGCAAAGGCCTATTTCCTTTTAAATTGTTCTCTTGGAGTCAAAATGCAGATGATCTCCTCCAGTTTATGACTAATAGTGGATTTCATTATTCATGGGTTAGCACAGTCCCTAAGTCTGCAGAAGGTTACAAGACCAGGGACACATCAATTCTGCTCCATTCAGAGCCCGAGAAAGATGACTGATAGGCGGGCCGGCTGCTGTCCAGGTCCTCACTCCCAAAGCCTAATCTTTCCATACAGATGCTGAACAGGCCTTGGGCAATTTGAGTGAGGCTCCCAACGAATCTTTTCTCCCTCAGAATAATCAAATTTTGAGAATGTGCTATAGGAAAGAGCTGCCACGTTCCATTAGGTTAGCTCTGTGACTTGCACGGAAATTGTCAGGTAACTCAATTGCCGTAGTCCAATCATTTACAGGCATAATTTAGTTCACTTAGAGTTAATGATTAATAACATGTCCTATTTGGAGCTGTGGAAAGCAAGCAAGGAACTGTGGTGCATCTGATAGTTCACAGGGGCTGCAGAAGCAGACTGCTAGGGTTAGAATAGGCATCCAAAGACTGTGATATCAGAGGAATGCTTATGATTAATTTAAATTATACAATGCTCTATAGTTCACAAGCAATGTCACTTATGGTCTGTCTTGATTCTCAAGGCAATGTATAAGGTCAGTATCATTATCATCTCCATTTATAAGTGCAGATACTAAGGATCAGAGGCAGTGCCTCATTCAAGGTCACTTGGCTGGTTTGTAATAGAGTAGAATGAGAAGCTGAAATTAAACTCCCATTATGGGTGGAATTGTGCACCCCCTCAAAAGATATGTCCCAAGTCCTAACTCCTAGCACCTCAGAATGTGACCTTATTTGGAAATAGGGTTGTTGCAGATCAAATTAGTTGAGATGAGACCATACTGGAATAGGGTGGGCCCTCAATGCAATATGACTGGTGTCCTTATAAGAAGAGGAGAGAGACACAGAAGATACATGGCCATGTGGAGACCCAGAGACACAGGGAGAAGGTCATGAGAAGATGGAAGCAGAGACCAGAGTGATGCGTCTACAAGCCAAGGATCGCTGAACATCACTGGAAGCTAGGACAAGCATGGAACAGATTCTCTGTCACAGCCCTCGGAGGGAACCAACTCTGCTTGGGCTTGCAAGCCTCTAGAACCATGAGAAAGAAATTACTGTTGTTTTAAGCTACCCTATTTTTAGTACTTTGTTATGGCTGCCTTGGGAAGCCAATATGGATTGTAAGAATAATAAGTTTCCATTTCTCTAGACCCTGGGTGTGGCCCAGATGCATACTAGTATGGAGTCTTCTAGAAACTCTTTAAGATGTATTATTATCAGTGACCTTTTTGTGACTTAACTGAGTCAAATAAGCACAGAGGTGGAGCTGGGAGCCCAGCCCCAGGCCCGAATTTAAAACTGTGTCCTGTCCACGATGCCCCTGAGCCACGAGAGTGTCCAAAACGTTTGTGGCAGTGTTGGGGCAGTGCTCCTCAACCCTTTTGGGCTGCTCCTTTATTTGGGTTCTTCCAGGGACCACTGACTTAGTTTGAATTCCACCACGCTAACTTGTATCCTTTTGTTATGAATAACAACAAAACAGTGCCTGACGCCCAGAAAAAGCTCAGTATTTGTTCTTTGGGGAACAGGTAATAAAAGCTCCTTAACCTGTCACGGTCCATTGAAATTCACAAAGGATTTTCACATCGATTCTTTAATTAGATTGTTTACAAAAATGGCTTGAAGGCCGCTTTAAGTGTGTTCCTGTCTTTTTCCTTTCTTTCCAACTTTTTAAAGAAGATTTTGCCATGTCATCAACCAGGTAGTAAGCTTCTAGGAGGGAATGGATATTTTCTTTTCTTTCTCCTTGAATGATACTGGTTCTTGAATGGGTTTCACTGGATCTAGACTTATGGTCTTGAAATGATCGCCCAGACCACTCTGAAAATGATTATACAGAGTGAATTGGAGAATCTCTATATAAAAATTAAAAATAGAACTCCCAATTTTTATCTCCCAAATCATAGAAGCCATTACCAACTCTTCCGGAATGTTGCTGTGATGCATTTAAAAATTCTTTCCCTGCTTTACTAGACTGTGAGGTGATCCCAGCTGTCACTATTCCCTTTGGACTATGAGACTCAGGGATAAGGAGGGATCAGCCTTCCAGTTCAGTGCTCTGTGGTTCCTGGGGTCCTGGAAGATGAGAGTGCTCTTCCCAGAGTATCACAGGCTAGGACTGCCTTTCCAGAGTCCATGAAATGCCATGGCCATGTTCTTATCATGTTCTTGGGTGACCACTAAATTCCTACCCATTTTAGCATCTTATTTATGTTCAATTTCCTCCCATATTAGTTTTCATGATGTTTTTGTTTGGCATAGATGCCCCAGGCAACTTATTCAAAGTTGAGGTAGGGAAGCCTAAATGGACCGTTTCAGATTTTTAGTGACACAAGAGATGTCCAGTATAATTCCACTAAGTAAAAGGAAGTGGCTAAAAATATGCGTAACGGGATTCCAGTTTTTAATTTTTCTTTCTGCTATTACAGAGGTGTGACTTCGAACAAGTTACCTATCCTCCATGAGTATCAGTTTTCTTAGATGTGCACAATAGCATGTACCTCGCAAGGTTAACGGGAGGGTTAAGAGTGGTGCATTTGACAATCTTTAACAAACTTTGATGAGTTATACCTTGTGTTAGTTTACTAGGAGTGTCACAACAAATACCATAGACTGAGTGCCTTAGACAAGAGAGATTTCTTTTCACTCACAGTCCTGGAAGCTGGAAGTCCAAGAACAAGGTGTCACAGGGTTGTTTCTTTTGAGGCCTCATCTCCTTAGTTTGCAGAAAGCCACCTTCTCCCTATGTCCTCTCCTCACCTCTCTGTGTTTGTCTGTGTTCTGACTTCCTCTTTTTATAAGGAGACCAGTTGTATAGGATTACGACCTCATTTAATGTAATTAACTCTATAAAGGCCCTCTCCCCCAATACAGGCACATTCTGAGGTACTGGGGGTTATGGAGTGCTGGGGACACACAACTCAGCTCGTAAACATACCTCCTGCACAGCCCACAGTCCACTTCCACGAGGCTCCTGCCGTCTTCTTCCAGCACCTGCGGAAGCTAGTTCCTTCTGCCTGGAGCGTCAGATCAGCCTCTTTGGCAGGTCCAGCATCCAGCCCTTCCTCCCTTCTGAAGTTCAGCTCAAATGTAAGAATCTTTAGGAAGCATGTTTGGATCCCAACCTTAAGGGATTCATCTCTCCCCCTCCAGGACCCTGAGCTTTTCTCTTGCATCTGTATCAGAGCAATGCTGTCCCATATTTACTTCTGCATCCCCATAGGCCTAAGACAGGATCTGGCACATAGTAGGTTTTCAGGAAATAACCAGGTGAACTGCACTGAATGCCAGTTAGTGATACCAATGCTTTCTCTTTGTCTGACAAAGCTGAGAAATGCCTTCATTTGACTGGTAATGGAGCATTCTGAGGGGGACAGACCGGAGCAAAGAGCACGGTCCCAATGAGCCATTAAGACACATGGAATAAATAAGTTCATTGATCTTCCTTCTTGTTTATTTCATGTCTAAGAAGCCTATCTTAGGGTGTGTTTGAAGCAGCCTAACATTCATGGATGCTGACATGAATGTTAAGTGACTTTCCTGATTTATAGATAGACTTTGAATTTTTAATCAATATAGGAAAAGCTATTTTGCCCAGGAAGTCTGGTGTATCATGTGGAGTGATTATTTAAACTGCTCGTGTAGGAGGATAAATAGTGCAAAAAGGAAAGTCTGCTGTGAAAATGTGCAGAGATTATTTAAGCAGGGCTGTGTTTTTAAATGTATGGAAATGCATACACATACATTTTTTTCTGTCCCAACAATTCAATTTAAAATGGACTTCCTCTGGATACTGAGGATTATGGCACAACTAAAAGAGTGGCTATGTGGAATTATCCTCACCTCAAGGACGTTCCCTTACTCCCACCACCTCAATTACAAACATGTGAGCTCTTATGAAATCTTAAAGCAGGGGCGCCTGGGTGGCTCAGTCGGTTGGGCATCTGACTTCAGCTCAGGTCATGATCTCGCGGTCTGTGAGTTCGAGCCCCGCGTCGGGCTCTGTGCTGACAGCTCGGAGCCTGGAGGCTGCTTTGGAGTCTGTGTCTCCCTCTCTCTCTGCCCCTCCCCCACTCGTGCTCTGTCTCTCTCTGTCTCTAAAAAATGAATGAACGTTAAAAAAAAATCTTAAAGCAAAAAGCATGCCTCACACACTTCCCTTTTCCAGGCAAACCTGAAACAACACCAAGCCAGGTGATAGATAATCTTCTGTTAACAGCTTAAGCAGTGAAAGGTCCAACATGCTTGTACATAGCCTAGAGAGTTCTGTACTTTACAGCCTTTACAGCTGAGATGTCTTTTAATTTTTTTTAAATTTGAATTCCAGTATAATTAACTCAGTGTTAATTATAATTACTTATTACACTCAATTATAATTACTCAATGTTCACTGTGATTAAGTGTGGTCATTAATCCGCATCACCTATTTCACTCATCCCTCCGCCCACATCCTCTCTGGTAACCATCAGTTTGTTCTCTATAGTTTAGAGTTTGTTTTTTAGTTTCTCCCTCTGTCTCTCTCTCTCTGTCTTTTCCCTTTGTTCATTTGTTTTGTTTCTTAAATTACACGTATGAGTGAAACATATGGAGTTTGTTTTTCTCTGATTGACTTTTTTGCTCAGCATTTCTCTCTCTCTTTTGGTGCAAAAAAGGTGGTTTTATTAAAGCACAGGGACAGGACCTAAAAGGTGGTTTTATTAAAGCACAGGGAACAGGATCTGTGGGGAGAAAGAGTTGCCAGAATTATACTGTCTGGATCCATTTGCAATCTTGTTGCAAATGGCAAGATTTCATTCTTTTTTTTACGGCTGAATAATATTCCATTGTATATGTACCACATCTTCTTATCCATTCATCTATCAATGAGATGTCCATCTTTAAAAAAAGAAAACAATTTTACCAGTAATGGGCAACTTTAAAAAAATCCTCTGTTCCTTATGCAAATTCCTTATACAAGTTCAGTAAAAGGTGTTAGGATGGATGAACATATGAATTGAAAATTGAGATTTTTTCCAGCAAACTTCCACATTTTCAGAAGTAATTTAATTCTGCTCTATTCTTTTTCTTTGATGACTTCACCATCCACCCAGCCTTCAGACAAAGGCTCGTAAGGGGTGCACTTGACACCCTCTCTCTTGTCTCCTACATCCTGTGAATAAGTCCAACAACTTTCCTCAAATCTGTTCTCTCTGTCCCATTCCTTCTGCCCCTGCCTTGGATCATCTCCTTTCATCTAGGAAGAGAGTCATAGTGGCTTAAAACACAAGAGAGAAGTGTTTTTCTCTGTCATTTAATGACCCAAGCTGGGATGGGGCCTCTTCCTCTGCAGGGGCTCAGATTCCTTCCATTTTGTTGCTCTGCTATCTTTAGATACTGTTCTCATCCGTACGGCCCAAGATGGCTTATCATCGAGCCTAGATTCAGGAAGAAAGAAGGGAGAGATGGGAAATGAGAGGGTTCATCCCTTTCTTTTGAGTCAGGACCAAGAGGTTTCACATGTAAGTTACACTCACATCCCCTTGGGCAAGATTAGACACATGGCCTCCCTTCACTGCAATGAGATGGCTGGGAAATGTAATCTTCACTCTGGACATCTTTATGTCCAGGTAAAAATTTATTTTACTTACTTACTTACTTACTTACTTAATTTTCTTCCAAGATTTTATTTAAATTCAAGTTAGTTAACATACAGTGTAGAATTGGTTTCGGGAGTAGAATTCAGTGATTCATCACTCACACATTAAACAAGCCCTCCTTAATGCTCATCACCCGTTTAACCCATCCCCCCCATCCACTTCCCCTCCAGTAACCCTCAGTTTTTTCTCTACAGTTAAGAGTCTCTTATGGTTTGTCTCCCTCTCTGTTTTTCTCTTATTTTATTTTTCTTCCCCTCCCCTATGCTCATCTGTTTTCTTTCTTAAATTCCACACTTGAGTGAAATAACATGCTATTTTTCTTTGTCTGACTGACTTATTTCTCTTAGCTTAATACACATTCTAGCTCCATCCACATCACTGCAAATGGTAAGATTTCATTCTTTTTGATGGCTGAGTAATATTTCATAATATATATATATATATTCCAGTGTTTATAGCAGCACTCTCAACAATAGCCAAATTATGGAAAGAGCTCAGGTGTCCAGGTAAAAATTTTAATCTTTATGTAAGAAGGGAGAAAGGATATTGGTGAACAGTTTGCAGTATCGACCTCAATTCCTGACTGGCTTCTTTGCTTTCTGCCTCACCAGATTTCCCCTTTTCCTCAACTCACACCAAAGGTACTCTGACCATATGTCTTTCTCTTTGAAAGTATTCAACAAGCTCCTTACGGCCTGTGGACAAACTCTTACCCCCCAACATGGATTGAACAGTTTTCTTCATATGCTGGTTCCTGTCTACCTTATCTTCTAGTTCTGTCACCTTTGCACCTTATTCTCTAACAACCCGGAACTTGAATAACATGGTGTTTCATGCCTCAGTGCCTTTGCACTTGCTGCTTCTTCTTTTAGGGATTTTCTTCCACCTGACAAATTTCTAGTTGACTTTGAAAACCATTCTCAGAGGTCATCAGGGAGTCTATTAACCTTCCCTGTCACACCCTTAACCAAGAGAATTAATTGGTCACTTCTTACACCTCATACTATATACTGTTCACTTTTGGTCCTTAATATATTATTTAGTCATCTATCACCTCTTCTACCCTATGAGCATTATCGGATTCACCTTATATTCTCAGAACTTAGAACAACATTCGCCACAGCATAGTTCAATAATTGCTTGTTCGCTCTTGACTGAATGAATGAATGGGAAAGTGACAGAATGATTGCATTATATCAGTCCCGATTTAGCACTCTTAACCTTTATATGGGGTCTCTTTCTTTTGGTTAAATTTTTTTTTTTTTTTTACGGTTTATTTATTTTGGGGGGGGAGAGAGACAGAGAGAGAGGGACAGAGGATTTGAAGCAGTTTCCATGCTGACAGCAGAGAGTCTGATGCAGGGCTCGAACTCATGAGCTGTGAGATCATGCCCTGACCTGAAGTCTGATGCTTAACTGACTGAACCACCCAGGTGCTACATATATGGGGTCTTCTTTCGATAAAAGGTACTATCAAGTACTTACTCTGCTTGAGGTTCACTTATTTTGTGTTAGAGTAGTAGCAGTTATATCTAATTTAATCTTTATAAATAGTTCTGTGAGGTAGGCATTATTATGCTTATGTTACAGATGGGAAAGTGAGGCACAGAGAACTTAAGTAACCCACTTCATTTCTTTTTTAATTGTATTGACTATAGGGAAAGTGGAGGGTGGAAGAAAGTGGAGTAGGCGTTTGGAAAGTAGGTTGGGCTGGCAGCTATGGGACTCTCGTCCAGTTCTATAATGAATTAGTGTGAGTGTCCAGGGATATGGCCCTGTTCCGCTCTGGCTTCCGTTTTCTCATCCACCATAAGAGGGCTTGGCTCAATGATCTCTAAGTTTCCTTCCAGATCTAAAAGTCAGTGATTTTCTTACTTTTCTAATGTAACAAGTTGAAATGTAACCCTCCTCCACACCAATATGCTACATGCACACAGCTGTGATTTTGCTAAAAATGGACACTTTCTAAATGTTAAAACAGTACATGGTAGAGAATAGTCAGTTCAGAGCCAACAAAACCGACTCTTCCAGAGGACTGACGCTAAAGTAAAGCCCTGGATCCCACTCAGTATCAAATCTTCCCAGAACAGAGGATGTGACTTGGCATTGCTTTCACTGGAGCTTTTTAAAAGGGTACATCCAGATATATTTAACCACCAAATAAATTTGGATCTGGGAGTATTGCAATTGAAATGTAGCTACAAATATACCCCGGATTCTCTCTGTGACATGAGTCCACAGTGTAGGAAATTCTATACAACTCCTGTGTGTGTTGACAAATTCCTTGTGTGTCTTTTCTTGAATTATATCAGAAATCTTGAAAGGTCTATAATACTATCTCCCAGCTTCCCTACCTGGGTTCTGAAACAATGAAAAGAAGACAAACTTGTTTAGCAGGTGGAGATAAATGTATCTCCTTTGTGGTGTCCAACTCGATATTGGAGAAAACGGCTTCTACTGGTGGCCAAGGCAACTGTCTACCGCTGATCCCTAGAATCAGGCAGATAGGAACCCAGACCTGCTAGATTAGGATGAGCCTTTTCCCAGCAAGTGTATAAGTTAAGCATTCTGAGTGTTTCCTTATAAACTCACTAAGGAGAGACTGCTAATTATCAGCTAAATCCCGTCTTCCTGTACAATAATACATTCCCCACTTTTCGGTGGGGCATGGTGGCTCCTCAGAATAAAGACTAGATTCCCCACTATCCCTTGCAGCTAGGTGTGACCCTGTGACCCAGGTCAAGGGGGATGGTGTGGTGGGGTGGTGATACGAGCAAGTCTGCTCAGTTTCTAGAAGAGTGATTATCTGAGCTTCTCTACCCAGTTTTCTTCATCCCTTCTGCCAAGACTAAGGAGCTGGAGTGTCCATTTGGACCACGAAATGGAAATTGAATTTTGACGATGGCATACAAACTAGAAATGAGCCGGGGGTCCCGGAGGCTTCATAGAAGCCCTGGACTACCTATCTTGTACTTTATGTATGGGACACAGAGACGAACTTTACCTTGTTTAAGCCACGATTATTTTAAATTTCCTGTCACTTAGGGCTGAGTCCAATTCTTTTTTTTTTTTTTAATTTTTAATGCTTATTTATTTTTGAGAGAGAGAGAGAGTGAGAGAGTGAGAGAGGAGAAGGGGCAGAGAGAGGGAGACACAGAATCCGAAGCAGGCTCCAGGCTCTGAGCTGTCATCACAGAGCCTGACACGGGGCTCTAACTCACAAACTGTGAGATCATGACCTGAGCTGAATTCGGATGCTTAACTGACTGAGCCACCCAGGTGCTCCAAGGCTGAGTCCAATTCTAATTGATATACTCTCCAATCAGATAAATCATTCCATCGCCTTGGGTGCTAAGTTAGGAATGGGGTGACTAAGAGGTTGGGGAGCAGCCTAGAGTGTTACATTAATTTACGTCCCTCCACATGGGTAGGGAAGAAGAGTTCTCCTTCTGACAGGTTTACTCATTCAACAATTATACACCATTCTGCTATGTGCCAAGTACCCTAAGAACTTTACAACTATTATTTTTCAAAGTTTATTTATTTTGAGAGAGAGAGAGAGAGAGAGAGCACGCAGAGAGGGGCAGAGAGAGAGAGAGGGAAAGAGAATCCCAAGCAGGCTCTATGCTGTCAGTGCAGACCCCGATGTGGGGCTTGAACCCACAGACTGTGAGATCATGACCTGAGCTGAAACCAAGAGTTGGATGCTTAACCAACTGAGCCACCCGGGCCACCCCACAACTATTAACTTACTTAATCCTCACAGCAATCCTATCAGGTAAGTATTAATAATATCCCCATTTCACAGATGAGGAAACAGAGACGCAGAGAGGTTAGGTAACTTGCTCCAGGTCACATTGCCTGGAAGTGAAGGAGCTTGGAAACTAACCCAGGAAGTCTAGATCTAGAACTCATGCTCTTCACCACAAACTAGGCAGTTTCTTTTGAGGGACAGACACAGACCTTCTTATATTTCTCAAGTTAGAGATGTTTGCTTTTAGGATAGACGGAGAGGTCAGAAAAATAAAGAATTATGTCAGTGGTCACCTGAGAGGTCTGTCTGGTTACCCTTTCAGCGGGATGGGTCCATCCTCCTAGACTATCGTACTAGCATTATGGTGACTCAGTTAGTCTCCGTCATAAGTCCTCTACCACCTGTGGCTTCTGCCTTTTGCCTTCTCGGTGTGCACACATTTCTGTGCACCCTATTATCCAGTAACGATATTACCTTCTCCATAAAAAGGATTGATGGGATCAGCCTGTTATCCTCCAGTAATGCCCAGTCAGGTAAGGTGTTTGCACCAGTCACTGTCTTTGGATGGTCCATCTGGTGACCCCCTCCCCAGGTCACCAAGAGTGCTACAGGCTATGCCGCCCCCTTCCAGGACTCTGCCACACAGTTTGCATTCAGTTTCTTCAAGCAGGAGGCGTGCCCAGCAGAGAGTTTGGACATGCTGTCCTTGTTATCTTTTCTTTGTTAGTCTTTCGCTTTATAAATGAAGCCAAAGACATAAATGGGATATTTAACGTTTACTCTTTCTTTTCCTGCATCTCATCAAAAGAAGATGGAATGAGCTTTAGTTACTTACTAGTAATTTAATCAATACAGGTGGACTACATTTTAAAACAAAGGCTAAGATTTTGCTAATAATCTTTATCTACCTTAGTTTTCTATTGCTGCATCAATAATTAACACAAACTTAGTTTAGAACAACATCCACATACTATGTCACAGATTCTGTAGGGCAGGAATCTGGGTATAACTTAGCTGGTTCTTCTGTTCTGAATCTTACAAGCCTTAGGTCATGAACAAGCTGGGATCTCATCTGGAAGCTTGACAAACGAAGATCCCTCAGGTTGTTGGCTGAATTGGTTTCCTTGAGGCTATAGAATTCATGGGAGCTGGCTTCTTCACAGCTAGCAATGGAGAGAAAGACTGCTGCTTTGAGCCTCTGACCCCTTAGTCCTCTTAATGGACTCATCTGATTAGGTCAGGCCCACCCAGGATAATCTCTCTTTTGATTACTTAATTGAACTGTTAAGGAATTTAATTACATCTTCAAACCCCTTCACTTTTGCCATATAACATAACTTGATCACAGTTGTGATAGCCCATCACCTTTGCCATGTTGTGTTGATTAGAAGCAAGCTATAGGTCCCACTCACACTTAAAGGGAGGTGATTATCTAAGGGCGTGGGTCATTGGGAGTCATTTTAGAATTCCACCTATCGAACTACCCATATGGAATCCTTTCAATAGCCCATGCACCTGGCTCTCTCCCTCCAAAATCTATTTGTCATTCCCTTGCTCTCCTTTTCCTATAGGTTTATTTACTTTCTGAGACTTGCTTTATTTGTTACTTACTATTATATTGCTAAGATTCATATGTGTTGGTATGTGCTTTTATAATCTCTTTACTTTTAACTGCTACATAATATTCCACGAAATGAATTTTTTTCATAATATTCATTTGCTCTCATGTTAATGGGTATTTGGGTTGTTTTTAGTTTCTCTGCTATTGGAAACAATGTTGATGTGAACATTTTTTATAGATATGTAAGACTCTATTTTCAGAATATATGTAGGAGTGGAATTTCTGGGTCATGAGACATGACTGGTCAACTTTAGTAGATTATGTCAACTTTCCCAAACTCACATTTCCATCAGCAGCATGTGATAGATTCATCCCCAGTACTTATCATAGATGATTTTTTATATTTTTGCCCAGGAAAGGCATGGAAATTGGTGCCCCATTCTGGCCTCGATTTCCTTCCTCACTAATAATGTTCAATGTCCTTTATATGGTCACTAGCCAAGCGTTTACTCTTTAGGGAAATACTCTTCATGTCTTAACCCGTTTTTCTATCATTTGCATTACTTTAGTATTTATCTGTAAACGTTCTTTTTAGATATTCAGCTTGCTTTTCTTGTCAGAAACATAAAGGAGTTGGCTTCTGAGGACAATGGCTTCTGAGTTCCTTCATCTGTGAATTAATAATTGGTGTTATGCTCACTTCTCGAAGCTGACGCAAAGAGCCCATGGAAGAATGTACGTGAAAGCACTCTGCACATGAAAAATGAGGTAATAACTTGTTTCAGGGTAATATAGGCCTGATAACTGGCAAATATGGAAACATTCAAATTTGCTTTTTTAAAAATGTGTATTCATTTTGAGAGAGAGAGAGAGAGAGAGAGAGAGGGAGAATGTGCACGAGTGTGGGGGAGGGACAGAGACAGAGGGAGAGCAAGAATTCCAAGCTGGCTCCACACTCAGAGAGAAGTCCAACACGGGGCTTGATCTCACCACTGAGAGATCATGACCTGAGCCAAAATCAAGAGTCAGACGCTCAACTGACTGAGCACCCAGGCACTCTGGGAAGCATTCAAATTTGAACTGGGAGGCAGTATAGTGTGTTGAAGAAGCACACAGACTTTTGCACCAGATTGTCTGGGTCCAAACCTTGACCCTGGTTACGAACAGTGTGACCAAAGGAGACTTCTGTAACTTCTATGTCTCAGTTTTCTAAGGTATCAAGTGGGGATTTTAATAGTGTTTACCTGACAGGGATTTTTAAGGAGCAAATAACTTAAATATAGCTAACACTGAGAACAGTGTCCAGCACGTAATAACCACTATATTAATATATATGGAGAGCATTATTTCATGTGGATTTCCAGGTCCTGCTGGATGCTAGGGCAGTGCTCTGCTTAGCAAACTGGGGAGAATCACTTTCACACCACCCCCCATTCCGATATGTGTGTACTCTTTCACTCTTGACTCATTTCTAACAGGTCAATGTGGATTTTTTTTTTCTTTCATGGATAACTCTTTCTTGAGTAGTGGATTAGTAGCTGATGGAGAAGTAAGTCAGACCATTGAAATGCACACATATCAACATAATACAAATAACATATAATAATAATAATACATCATATAATTCTGTCTCTAAGCTTTCCTCCAGCTTTCATAGCCTGTGATTCCGTAAGGAATGTTGAATTACTTTTACCAGACTATCCAAAGCTGGACGACAAGGCATGATAGGACTTAAATTGCTCTGCTTTGTTGAGTCTGAAATTATGTTCCGAAGCAACAGTCACTGTGTATGTAAAATGGCTGCCAATTATTTGAATAAAGAGAAGTAATATTGTCCTGTATTAGCTGTCTTTCTTTCTCCATTAATAAAATTCATTTGCTCCCATTTGTTCACCTCTCTTTTGTTCTGCCAGGCCTTTTTTAATCCATAGATGCTTTTATCTGCTGCAGACAGACTGAAGGAGTCTGATTCTTCTAGCGAATATATTTTTAGCATCAATTAAAGCTTATGTCGCCTGCTTTTCTGAGCAACTGGCACCCTGCATTGTTCAGAACCACCTGCATTCAGCCTTCAGGGAACTGTACTGCTTTGCTAATGGCTGAGCTATCAAATGGAGGCATAAACACTGCAGGTTGTAAGCTGGAGAAGGTAGCTAATTATGCTAAACAGGAATATTAATAATGCAAGATGTGCAAACAAAAACACTCTTACCAATGCATCAAGGCATGATTCCTCTTCTCCTTTTCCTCACTCCGCACCTCTACTCATCTGAAGGACATGATAACAACAGAAAGTGGGTCTCCTCCAGCAGACCCTGGATCCTGAAAAGCAAGAGATGAAACTGACAGTGAAATTACCCATTGCAAAAAGAGAAGCACCATGTCGGCTTCCGTTGGAGCTGGACTTCTATGAAGGATTTGAAAACAACAGAAGCGTGTTAACTGGTAGAGTTTCTCATAGTGACTCAGGCCAAAGGTCGGGGATATTGTCAGGTCTTGTCAGAGATATTCTAGGCTACTCCTCTCCAGCCCAGAGCAAAGGAAAGTCTGATACGTGGGCAGGTAAGATTTGGATCCATTGTGAGGAACAAATTCTTCTTTCCTGCTCTCCCAAGTAAAAGGATCTGAATACATGTCGTTCTCAGGAGGACCTGTCAGCTGATACAAACTGGATCTCTTAGACCAAGTCCCTATATGAGTCTTAATATGTCATCGGAAGGCATTCTGATTATCTATTGCTGTGTAATCGACTACCCCAAAACTTATCGGCTTAACGTAATCTATTATTATCTGCTATGGTTCTGTAAGTTGACAGGGCTCAGCTTGGCAATTCTTGCTTGGCATCTCTCATGCAGTTGCTGTGAAATAGCTGCTGAGGCTGGAGTCATCAGAAGGCTCAAATGCACTGCATGTCTAGGATGACTTCCTCACTCATAGGTCTGGTGCCTGCCTCTCCAGCTGAACAGCCTAGATTTCCTACATGGCAGCACAGCGCGCCAAGAAAAAGGAGTGGCCTGGCATAGCACCACTTCTGCCACATTCTATCAGTGAAAGCAGTTAAAGGCCAATTCAAACTCAACAGAATGGAGCGGCATGTGGATACAAAGAAGGCAGGAATTGATGGTGCCATCTTTGGAGACAAGGTACCACAGCAGGTGCCTACACCTCGGGAGGTCTCCCAGGAAACTTACCCTTTGGGAAGCACAGAAACTTTCACTGCTGGGGCTGGTGGAGAGACCTTCCTGCTTAACTACTATTCATCCTTCAGCTCTTAGCTGAAACACCAGTGTCCCCAAGATGCCTTTCTAAGGCCCCACCATTAAATTAGATTCTCTTGCATGTTTCCTTCATTTCATTTTATCACAGTTTATAATTGCTTCTCTCCATGATTATTGACTTAATGTGTGTCTCCAACACTGGACTGAAGATCCCATGAGAGCTGGCCATCACACCTGCATGTGTGATGCATGTGGGGCCTAGCATGGTGCTAGCTCTCAGTGAGAGCTCAAGAAACAACTGTAGTGGATGAATGAATGGATACGTGGTGAATGTATCTGGTTTTCCCATTTGGCTTCAGTGATTCACACGAAGTTTCCATAAAAAGGAGTCAGAACGCCCTTTCGTTAATTTGTGACGTTTTAAAACCAATATATACTGAGTACCACGTGGGTACTAGACACAGCACCGGACCATGGGGGTAGAACCCAGGACAATAAGGGAGAGGTGAACTCTGCCTTCAGAGTCTATAGTCTATGTGGGAGGGCAGACAAATAAACATACTACTACAATCCAAGAGAAAAGTGCCAGAATGGTAGGGTAGGGTAGTGTTCATAGCGTGTGCTGTGTTTCCCGCCCCCCCCCACACACGCACACACACACACACACACACACACACACTCCTATGGAATTTCATACATAATTTCAGGGCCCGTTGATTACTCTTAGTTTAGATGCTGTAACATTAAACACACTGCATTTATACTTGCAGTGGTATTATTTTGGGTTTATTTAGAATGACTGGGGAATGTCCTTCTTTGATGAGGAAATTAAAAGTAAACTTGCTGCATTTTAGATGTTCATAATAATGGAAAGCTAGAGTTCACACCAGAAGAACTGGGCTCATCAAGGGGTTGAAAAGTTTGCAACATGTTCCCAATGTCAGAGCTAGAAGTTAGGGTTTCTCACTTTTGGACCTGCTTGCATTTCAGATCATGCAAGCCAAATTTACTTTTGAATCTACTCTGTTCATAGTCCACAAGGATTTGTCTAAATGTGAGTAAAATACAGAGCAGTTGCAACATTGCCCATTGCAAAAATGCCGAATTTTATTGTGTCAGGTCAGCTGCCTATCCCACTCTGAGAACAAGAGTGAACTTCTAACATACTGGGATAGAGAGTATGGATTTTGTTATCAATGTTAAGTGATTGGAGGGTTTTGAGTGGAAGAGAGGTATGGTCAAATTTACATTTTAAGGAGACATTCTTGCTTCTGAGTGGAGTTTCTTCAGATTACAACAGTTTAAGAATAAAGCGAGAAGACCAGTCAAGAAGCTTCTGCAATCGACGAGGGTAACATGAAGACTGCAAGCAAGTGCCTCGCATAAGAAGGGATTTAAAATCCTGTCATATTTGTATTTCTAAAAGCCAAGGGGGTTTAGGTGTTTGGGAATGTGAGAGGTGCCTTCAAATACAAGACAGGCTGTCATGTCAAAGATGGATTAAAATTATTCTGAGTCCCCAAAAGGCAGACCCGTGCATGGAAACCACAGGGCATGAGATTTGTGCTCAGAATAAGCAAGCGTTTTCTCTCAGAGCTGCACAAAGATAGAAGGGCCTTCTGGGAAGTCTGGGAGTTCTCATCCCCAGCACTGGATGAGCAGGGGCTTGGAGGACCCAAGGGAGGAGATGGGGAGCATCTAGGAAGGATGTTGAACCAGATGATGCACAGGCTTACGCTGAGATTCACTGATTTTGGAAACTCATAAATGTAGCAGGATTGAGAGTTGTGCATATCCTCATTTTGGCATAACACCACTAAGATAGAGAAAATTCATAGTTATGTTCTCTATCTTGAGGCTTTTAGAGAACTCCCATTTTTTTCTTTAATCTTTTTAGAGAGATGGTGTAAGGCTCTGGGTGTAAGTCCAGGCTCTGGGTTTGGGAAACCGAGCTCAAAATTCTCTGTCCCCACTTGCTAACCAACCGCCTGAGTGTAGGCAAATAATTTAATAATTTAATGTCTTTTCATTTATCTATTGAATGGGGATAACATTGCCTATTTTCTATGGTTGCTATAAGAGATCATCTGTACAAAGTTCCCAGCACCTAGTAGGATTTTAATACATGGGAACCAGAAAAACCAAAAAAAAAAAAAAAAAAAAAAAAAGCCCCCTCCCCCAAAAGCAAAATATTTTCTTGTGTTAGCAAATGGAAAGTAGCTATTATGTGCAGGAAGTGGGTACTATGAGTCACAGTGATGGAAGATGGGCAAGCGGACATGCTCACTGATTGAATCAATGGAGTGCCAATTCCAGGATATTATTCATTTTTCCCTTCAATTTGATGCATCTTTAAAGATAACCATTTATACTAGTTCTTAAAACACTCTGAGAAATTGGCAACGGTTTAGAGGCAGTGATGCATGATGCTCAGAGCTTTCTCCAGACTGGTACTGGGAAGCTAGAGGGAGTAATTGGGACTCTTCCATGAGCGCTGGTCTTCCCGTGAATAGCGGGGTTGGGGGGGGGGGACTGGTCTTCAAATAAGTATGATTCATGGTTTAGCAGAAAAACTGCCAAGTTCCCCATGAAAACTGAATAGCAAGTCAGTTCATTATACATAGTTCCTATATATACTGTAGTTTATTGATATTATAATCTGTTCCCAATGAATGCAATTAACAAATCCATTTAGGAAGGAGTGCATTAGGGATTTTGTTTGCTTTTGTTCATCCTTTAGGTGCCTGAATGATGTTTTGCAAATGAAACCTGTCTCCCTTCCACTACCTTTGGGTTTCTGTTCACTTCTACACATCCAATACCTGTTACCGTGCCCAGCACACTGATGGTTCTTGCTAATATTTGCTGACTGATTGGAACTGTCCTCATTATGTGTCTCTGGGCGCCTTTGCCCACTCAACACAGGGATGCTCAGAAACTGGTTATAAAGTTGTCTTTATGTGTATATCCACTATACCCACTACGCATGCTCCCTGAGCCCAGAAGCTCTGGTTCTCAACTACTGCCAACCTTGACACACAGCCTCCATAGCTCTTTATATCGACAATGAACGACCCATTCACATCAATGCAATAGTGTGAATAATCTGCTTGTGCATGTGACTCTCTGTTTTCTCAGGGTTTCCTATAAAGCCCCCAACCTGAGAAGAGCAGATAACTTCCCCCATGCTTTTAAGACAGTGACAGGCAGCTGGCAGACATGCTCTTAATGGCTTTCTAAGATAACCTTTTTTTTTTTTTTTAACATTTATTTATTTTTGAGAGATAGAGGGAGACAGAGCACAAGTAGGGGAGGGGCAGAGAGAGAGACACACACACACAGAATCTGAGCTGTCAGCACAGAGCCCGAGGTGGGGCTCAAACTCACAAACCGTGAGATCATGACCTGAGCCGAAGTTGGACGCTCAACCGACTGAGCCACCTAGGCGCCCCCTAAGATAATCTTTTGATCCTGTTACTATCACCATCCATCCCTACCCACTCCAACCATCCTGTGTAAAGTGAAGCTGCACTTTTGAAGGGAGCTCACCCAATAGTTTATTGACATGGGGAATCTGGGCCTCATGGGGAGTGGTGTGGCATTCTCATATCTCCAGATCCAAGTAACATAGAGGTCATAGAAGCCAAGTCAAAAAAACTGTCATAGGGTTTTGGGGGGGGGGACAGTGGGGAGGTGTGCTTCAAGAAAGGGAGACTGACAGTTCCCTGGCTGGATGCTGGCTGAGCTCTGAACCATGGTAGCCATTGTTTGAGGCTGGAGTTTAGGAGGCTTCCTGAACATAGAGAACAAGGCTTAATTACAACCTGGAAAATTCTGGAGGTAGGAGGCAGATGGTACAGCCTGCAACAGCTGCAAGAAGAAAAAGGAGGAGAGAATATTTGGCCTACCTTTCTTTGCCACAGAAGGTGGTCAAGCTTGAGCCATTGTTTTGGTCAGTGTGCACCACTATAACAGAATATCATAGACTGGGAGGCTTCACAGAAATTTATTTCCCACAGTTCTGGAGGCTGGGAAGTCCAAGATCAGGGTACCACCATGCTTGAGTTCTGGTGAGATCTCTCTCTCTCTCCAAATGGCTGTCTTCTTGCTGGGTCCTCACATACCAGAGACAGGAAGCAAGCTCTCTCCTGTCTCTTCTTATAAGGGCATTAGCCCCATCACGGGCGGTTAGGGTTTCAACATATGTATTTTGGTAGAACATAAGCCTGATCAGGGAAGGGTGATTAGTGGAGGCAGGAAAAAGGAGAGGGACAGAGCTTGGCATTAGATACGAGGCTCAAGTTTTGTTTTGTTGGACAGGACTTTATAGAATCTGAAAATTAGTTTTTACACCTGAAAGGAGATTATTCATGAGACCAGAGAAATCAGAAAGCCACAGTTTCTGCCTGGGATGTCATCAGAATGTGCAGAAAGGATCCATCAGAACATGCTGGAAGCAGTGGAAAGAAGAAAATAAAGCTGTTCTTATTTGTATCCTTACTGAATTCATTCATTAAACCGCTTCTACGTGCAGTGTAGACATTACTGAAGAATTGATAGGCAAGAGGGAAGAGAGGACAACATTGCACACAGCAGATTGCCCCAAGCATTAGACATGCTTTTCCTCTCTGTGGAGTGGATGGTCCTCAACTCCCTCATGGTGCTCGCTCTCTTTTCTCTAGCACAAACTTGCATACCCTTGCATGCAGGCCCCTTAGTGACCCCTGGTGTGAAGGGTGTGACATCAAGGTTGGCATGCATGGGGAGGCAGTGGACATTCTTGCACACTTCCCCCAGACTTTCTTTTGCCAACAATAAACCTGTAGCTAGCTTTACAGATTGATCTCAATCTAATAGAATACACTTCCATTTAGGTTAAAGTAAGCAGGTGTTGTGCTCAGAAAGGAGACCAAAGACAATTTCTTAAGGTTATTCTGGATTTCTGGATTCTCAGTGAAATGACACTCAGTGGGGTATCTCAGTTGTTAGACATGAAAAGTTCACAGTGACATTAGGTATGTGCTTTTTATACCCTCTTTCCAAACTCCAGGTGAATTTCCTATTTTAGGATATCTTCTCTCCTTAATTTAAAATTGCTGAGCTCTATCCTATTCAGTCAGTGTGAAGGCTGTGTTATAGTATCACCACATAATAAATCAAGAATGCATTTGTTATTTATGAGAAAAAATAAAATAAAATAAAATAAAATAAAATAAAATAAATTGCTGAGCTCTAACATTATTATCCAGATGGTTTTATAAAATGATTTTGAGTTCTCATTTGCTTTTAGTAGATGAGCTCATTTGGATACGAAAATTTAAAAAATAACCTAACAGTATCAACTAACACAAGTGACAGTCATGGGTCTTTCTATGGAAATCACAACGAGATCGTACATGATTGGGTAGTGTTAGATCCATCCTTCAAGATGGCCTCTTCACAGTATGGTTGTAGTAGAAGCTAAAGAACAATAGCATTTAGTATTTCTAAATTGTGATGGCCTTCTGACACATTCTACTCCAGTCTGTCCAGGTGTGTAATCTTTGAAGTCAGGGATGTGTAATCCACCAGTAATCCTGTGGATTATATCTGCAAAATATATTTTCAACCAATTCTCTTCTCCCCACCTCCATTGCCACCACTTTAGTCTGGGCACCTAAGTGGTCTCTTTGCTTCTAATTTGCCTTTCTTTGATCCATTCCCCACATTGGAGCCGATGTGATCAAACAGCAAAAACAAAAACAAAAAACAAGTGGGTTACGAAGGTGAATGTCTCTTCTTCAATAACTAATAAATGAGAGTGGGGGAGTACAGACCAGCCAGGAATGTATCCGGTTGAATAAATGTTAAAAATTCTCTCATTCCTTGTGCATCTCTCCAGATTTGGGAGTACAGGTGAGAATGCCCAGGCCCTTGTTGGCAGAAAGGCTCCTGGAGGATGCTTAATAGGTTAGGAACAGGCTGGGCTGAAGTCTCCCCTCTTCCACAGTAGAGCTCTTTTTCCCTTTTTTGGTAGATAAAAAATGTCCTGTTTGGCTCTGAAAACTATTGTTGAGTTTGTACCAAAGCCATGTTGCCCATGGGCTGCTCCCAGACATTGGCTGGCTGTGCATGGCAGAGATTAAACAGGCCCATTCCCAAGAGATGTAGGATTCCTCTGATGAGCAACCCTTGGCTTCAAGACACCCCCATGGCCTTGCCTAACTTTTCTTAAGCTGGATGGCTATCTAGGAAGCATCCACCCAACCTTGCTTCCTTCCTTCATGCAGAGTCAGACCTGCATCATGATCTGATGGCTCTCTCAGCCTTTCCCGGCACCCTTCCGATTATCCCTCATAGATGTTCCCCCTAATAAATTTCTTGCACATTTAATCCTGTCTTGGTGCCTGCTTCTTGGAGGACCCAGAATAATGCACTGGTGCACAGGAGATGCTTGATAAATTTACTCAGGAAGTAAATGGGAAAACTGAATTAAAATTTGATGCTTTCCTCACTTTCCTCTTTCTGGTCCTTTGCTTCTCTGTGCCCAACTCCTTGTTATAAAATAGCTGCATCTGAGGAGAAGCTTTGAATCATCCTCCTCTCAAGCCAGATGACTTTGGCACCTAGGACAGTTTCTAAGGTAATGGAATCATAAAATTGCATGTAAATTCATTAAAAATACTTTTCGTGGTGTTCTTGAAGGGGTTAAATTAAATCAATATAAAGACTTTAACACAGATCCTGAAACATAGTAGGTTCATTATACATAGATAAAATGTGGTGGACACATACCAGAGGGTCTCATGCGTCCATCTGAAGCAACACAGTAAATGTACATACATCAGCAAAGATGAATCACAAATTATATATGTTGATTAACAAGAGGGCTACTAGTTGGATCTACTGTTTATATTTGGTTGGAGAATTCTGAGTGCCTATGGTAGGCCCAGAAGCCGGAGTTCTTAATCCTTATGATATTTGACTATGAACCGGATTTTGGGTTGCAATCAGAGTCATGGTGGCAGCTGACACTTTCCATACACTCAGCTTATGTTCAGTAACTTGCTGAAGATCACAGAGCTAGTATAGGAGAAGATGGGCTTGTCTAGGGTGGTAGGGTCAGCAGTGATATGAAGATGGGACGTGAGGCAAAGAGGAGGCTAGGGTTAGCTGGAGCTCTCGCGAGTACCATGTTGCCCTAGACCCCAGTGGGGAGTCATGGCTGCCATGGCAACGCTGGAGTTCTTTCTCTGCAGCACCTGGAGGCAGCATCCAGTGGCAGGCAAGTGTGGGCTAAGTCCAGAAACCCAGCTGTTATGTAGCTTTACCATTTAGCAGTGTGGAACATTGGGGAAGATACTTTACTACACCATGATCTCTTCCAAAAAATGGAAAAGTGCTACCTATTCAGATGGCAGTATGAAATTCCCATGAAATGATACACGCGTTCTAGTTTCTGTGCTAACAAACCTTCCCAATCATAGTGGTGTAAAACAGCTCACAATCCGAGTTGGGAATTTGAGCAGGGCTCTGATAGATGATTATTTCGGTCCTTCTGGCAACCGCCTGGGGTCACACTGGTATTCAGCTGGTGGCTAGCTTTCTCTGGAGGGTTAAGAGGGCTTTATTCACATGCCCGGGGCCTTGGTGGGGATGGCTGGAAAATTGCACTCAACTGGGCTGCTCACCCTCTCTGTGTCATCTCGAGCTCTTCCAAATGAGCTATCCATCAGGGTAGTCTGATTTCTTAAATGCAGACTCAGAGCTCAAAGAATGAGCATCTATACAAATAGGAGACAGAAGCTACTAACTAGTCTCTTAAGACCTGGGCTGGGAAACTGGCACATCACTTCCTCCACATTGTATTAGATAATCACAGAGCCAACCCAGATTCTATGGAAGGGGCCATAGAATCCACCTGTTGGTGGAAGGTGTCAAAGAATTTGTAGCCATCTTAATACACTACATTATGTAGTGTAGACTGCGTGATTATTAGGAGTGTAAGCTCTGAAGACAGAGTGTTTTGGTTTCACTACTTCCTACCTGCATAGTGGACATATTACTCATAAGAATCCTACAGCTCAGTTTCCTTGTCTGAAAAATGCTATAAAAATAGACTATCCCTTCTAATGCTCAAAGAATCTCTTTGTTTCCTATCTTTGAATTATATTACAAAAACCTTGAAAGGCATCAGACTCCAGAAAAGGGAGAACAGAGAAGAAAATAAACTTGCCATTTAAAGGTTTCTCTCACTACCTAGGAAACCGCTCCTAAGTAAAATGGTGTAAATCAATTACCATTTATTTATATAGAAAAATTCCTGGGCATTCCCGGACCCCCAAAATCACCTCTTTTAGGCTTTTCTGGTACCTTTTCTGGTACCACATCTTGCTAACAGATGCACAAAACAAATTAAGATAAAGCACAGATGCTCACAGACACAGTTCATAGCCCTGTGGGGGCTTGATGCTGAGATGCTGAGATGCTGTGTGGTTCCCAAGAAGGAGCCTGGCATCTCCCCTCTTGCTGCTGGGGGTGAGTGATGCCCCTATAAACAGCTTGCAGCAAACAAATGCTGAATGCTATTTTTGCTTTATGCTTTTTTTATTCTTTTGTATAAGCGAAAATCCTCTTCAGATTTCTTTCGGTTAGCCAAAACAGGTGTTAATATAAGTCTTTCTTAAAAGCAAAGTGGTGTCAGGCAAACTTCTGGAAAGCGGACGTACCTGTACTTAAGTGTATTGAGACTGTTCATTGTGTTCTTCATACCAGGCTAATTATCATCCACGTGTTTCCTCATCAATTGTCACAAATACTCTAAAAGGCACTGATTGTCTCCATGTTTTGAAATGAAGAACATTTGAGACACTGAGACAGAAAAGCTGGTCTAATAGCACACTGCTAGCAGGTGGTGGAACAGGCATTGCTCCAAACAGAAATGTTTTCCTGACTTCAGGTTCTGTTTGTGCAACAGCGAGAACCTCTCCCCAAGAACTGTTTTCCTTGCAACACATCCTGAAGGGTTTCAAGGGCTCTCACCTCTAAAAGCCAACAGCCAATTATCTGAGCTGGTAAGGGAAGGTATTGCAATAAGCTGGAAAGCATTTTTCCTCTCATAATCCAGTATATTCTAACTTTTTTAAAAGGCTGCATGTACATCTTGATGATTACTTTTATCTTGGGCCCATGATCCCTGATCGTTTAAGAACTCTGACATCCTATTATTTCATAGGCAGGGCAGCCTAAGAGAGAAGGGAGTTTCACAAAGTTTCAGAAGTAAACTTCTACGGGCACTTGGACACAAAATGATCATTTTCACCACCCATTTATGGCAAGTAATACTGATTTTATATTTATATTAGTGACATAAATGTTGCTTTAAAAAATTTAATGTTTATTTTATTTTTAAGAAAAGGAGAGAGCAGGGGAGGGGCAGAGAGAGAGGGAAACAGAGGATCTGAAGTGGGCTCTGAGCTGTCAGCAGAGAGACCGATGTGGGGCTCAAATTCACGAACCGCGAGATCATGACCTGAGCTGAAGTCGGATGCTTAACTGATTGAGCCACCCAGGTGCCCCATAAATGTTACCTTTAAGTAAATTTAAATACAAATGTCAGTGAGTTTAAGAAAAACAAATCATAGTAAGATGGTGAGTGGCTGGGGCACACACTAGGAATTTTTAATTACTGAAATTCGGGAAATACTGGTGCAGTAAAGATATCCACTAGATATTGGGGGTTAGGGTAGATATTAAGATCTAAATGGAGAGAGGGATAAATATAGAAACACTGTATATGAGAGTCATGTTCAGTCCTGAAGCTGCTAATTAGCTGCCAGACTTTGAGCAACTTCTATAACATCCGTTACAGACATCAATCAGTCTTCTTATTTGCAAAATTACAGAATTGATTTAATTTATGCTGAAAATTCAGTTTTTGCTCTACGATTTTGCAACATTTCCTCTCTTCTTCCAACAGACCATTTCTTTATTCAGAAATGAAAAAGAGAAAGCAAATTTGGATTGTATTTTTTCATGCGTCTAAAAAAGTAGATGACAAGGCTTGTAACTCAGCACCTTTTCCTTAGAAACAAAATTTAAAATAGCATCTAGAGTGGCGATGGTATCTGTGAACTTCATTTTTCTTCACTGACTTTCAAATATATTTCTGTGAGCATCATCAGTCCCTCATCATAATTATATCTTCAGCCAACATCATAAAATATGACCAGTATTATCTATCATCATTATTCATTGAAATATATCATCAAATACTGTTTCAATCCTCCAAAATTACACTGCTGGTAATATTGTTGTGTATGTCACATTCCAACAAATTCGTGAAAATTCAAAAAAGATATATATTCTGTATATCAAATTCAGAAAACTTTGTGTAAAAATATGTGAAGGAAGCATCCTAAATGCAGAGACATTTCTTGTTGAGGCCAGACAGTCACTGAGATGCCCAATCAGCCCTCAAGTAGCATCTCTCAGCAGTCACTGACCTTGGAGTTGACATTTTCCCAAGTGGACAGGCTGAGTTATCGGAAGCTTTCACTCAGCTCATCCCTCAAGTCCCATCAAAGGGGCTGGGGGCGGGGGGAAGACAAAAGACAAGAGGAAAGACCAGCCACCACATTCACACATTGGATCATCTCCCAGCCATAGCACTAGTTTTGGAGGCTGCACCTATGTTCCAGTCTTGACACTCAGAGGTAGTACGGTTGTGAGTCCAGAGCTGAAAAGAACCAAATCATTTCTAAGATGACGACGCTGTGTCCTATAGAAGTTAAGTGGCTTACTCAAGGTCACAGGGTGAGGTAGTAGCAAAGTCAGGACAAGAACCCAAGTTGCTTGCCTCCTGTGAGTTCAGTGCTTTTCAATTCTTATTCGAAGTTTTGAGCAGGGAGAGAGTCATAGGAAGATACATGTCATCTCAAGTCCCTACTGTCTCCTGGCCTGACTGGCACACAACCAGAGTTGCCCTGACACTTGAAGTCTATCCAACTGGTCACTGATACTGCCACCCTTTGTTTTCTTGAGAGTTCTTAGAGACGCAGTTGTTCCCTATGCTCAGAATGACTGATGCAAATGAAAAAGGGCCAATTTGAGTGCCAGCTGTGATGCCTGCAGAAACTATAGAGCTGGCCCAGACAACACAGATGTGTGGTGTCCCCCAGGCTCAGCAGCCTGGACTTCCCGCTGTGGGCTACACAATGTACTCATCATTCTAGCAACTGTGACAGAAGAGGGTTCTTAGGAGAGCTAGGAAGACTTTTCCCAGACATTTTCTAAGAGTTTCTACAGTTGTCATTTATTTTTTCAAATAATAGCTGAATACCCACTCATTCCTTGACCCATTTCCCATTTATGCATTTATTCAAACATTCAAGAAATATTTACTGAGCACCTCTTAGATGCTATCATCATGATAATTGCTAGCATCATGCTAGCAACATGGTAGTCATGTATATACATCAGTAAATCAGACATGGTGGCTGCCTTCAAGGCGCTCTGTCTATTAGGGGCATCAGTCATAGAACAATACCCATGTAATGAAGGGCTATGGGTGCTACAGGAGAGGAAGGATTTTCATTGGCTTCACGTAAGCTTATTTCTGGACCAATCACTATAATCAAGGTTGTGTGGTATTATGACTGGCTACACTTGAATAACATGTCCGTGGCTGGGAGACTGATAGCTCTCATCAGAACCACATGTTTGTTTTAGGAAAGAAGAATTCCCCAAAGATATGAGGGTTGGATGCAT
The DNA here is from genome assembly GCF_024362965.1 of Panthera pardus. Classification (NCBI taxonomy): domain Eukaryota; kingdom Metazoa; phylum Chordata; class Mammalia; order Carnivora; family Felidae; genus Panthera; species Panthera pardus. Next base: position 123,589,525 of record NW_026526810.1, on the reverse strand, counting down.
GCAGAGGGAGGAATGTTGTTATCAGAAGAAGGGGGAAAATTGGTTATGAATAGGCTAAAAGAAAGGATATACCTTAATCTCTGGTAAACATTTCCCACCCTACTTCATCATGCCAGACATGTTTTTCTTAGGAGGAAAAGATTTGCAAAATTAGAAATAAGGTTTATTTAACATATTTTCAAATGGCAACACCAGTGAAAATAAAAAGCCTCCTACAAAGTTAGGGAAAAATGAATTTTCCTATAGCCATGGTAGCAAATGGCTACCAGGGCTAGTTTTAACCTGTTCCCATAGATCAAGGCAACAAATTTCAGTTGAACATTCAGTTAATGGTTAATGAATTAACTACTCACAGTTAGTGCCTCACTTCTAAAAGTCAATCAGTGATGGACTCACTCTAGTATACACATCAGGACTGCTAACCGACCAATAAGAATCGTACCCAAGTAACTGCTTCTATAGGTTGTCAACCCTTTACTGAAAGTCTGCCAAATTCTTGAACTCTGTGCTGCATCCAAACCCAATATAACATTAATGCTCTGTTTTGCTCAGAGAGACTGGGTCCAATCAGCTTAACTCCCTTAGTGTAGTGAGCAATAAAGTATTACATACATACATTATCAAAGTCCACTAATGTAACACTTCACCGATTTCAGTGAAGTCTAGAAACCTTACTTCCCGGTACATCCCTTTACCCTCCCCTATCAATAACGTAAGTGTCTTAACTATTTTTGCTATATACATTGAGAATCACATTAGACAGTGTTAAAAAATTTTGCTTCCACTATCAAACAATATTCAGAAAACTCAAGAGGAGAAGGAAATTCTGTTGTATTTATCATATTTTCTCTCTTAGTATGTTCTTCCATACTTCCTGATAACCTATGATACATTCTTTAAAATTTGCTTTAACCATTCTTTTAGGGTAGGTCTGGTGGGGACGAATTCTTTTAGTGTTCCTTCATCTGAGGATATCTTGATTTCCTCTTCATTCTTGAAAGATACCTTCTCCAGATGAAGAATTTTGAGTTGACAATTCTCTTCTTTCAGCACCTGGCAAATGTTGTGCCACTTTCTTCTGGCCTCCATGATTTCCAATGAGAAATCCATTGTTCTGATTGCTTTTTCCCATACTGATAATGCATTGTTTCTCTCTGGCTGTTTTCAAGATTATTTTTTTGTTTTTAGTTTTCAGAAGTTTTGACCATGATATATCTTGGTGTAGATTTCTTTGAGTTTATCTTATCTGAAATTTACTCAGAGTAACTTATTGAATATGTAGTTTTACAGCTTTTTCTTTTCTTTTGCCAAATTTAGGAAACTTTTAGCCATTATTTCTTTGAATACTTTTTCAGCCTGCATCTTCTTTTCTTCTCCTCTGGGACTTGGTATAGTCCCACATGTCACTGAGGCTTTATTTTTTCAATCTTTTTTTGTTGTGGTTGTTGTTCCAATTAGGTATCTTCAAGTTCACTGATTCTTTCCTCTGTCCCCTCCATTCTTCTGTTGAGTCCATTCATTGAGTTTTTTATTTTGGTTTCTGTAATTTTCAGTTCTAAAATCTGCATTTTGTTTTTCTTTGTATCTTCTAATTCTTTGCTGAGAATTTCTGGTTTTTAATTTGTTTCAAGCATTTTCATAATTGTTTGTCAGAGCATTTTTATGATGGCTGACTGACAGTCCTTGTCAGATGATTCTAACATTTGTGTCATCTTAGTGTTGGCAACTGTTGATTGCCTTTTCTCATTCAGTTTGAGATCTTCCTAGTTCTTGGTATAAGTGATTTTTGACTCAAACCTGGACATTTTGGGTATTCTATTCTAAGACTCTGAATCTTATTTAAATCTTGTATTTTAGTTGGCTTCCACAGATGTGATGGTGCTGCCTCTTCACTGCCAAGTCGGGGTGGGAGTTCAGGTTCTCCCCTTCCTTTCTGTTGACCCCAAGGGGTTGAGGATCCTTGTTACTTTGTTGCTGCAGAAGTGACACTCCAGACTGAGTTAGAAAGGCCACCCAGATTCTATCAATCTCTGATGGCACTTACTCGGAACCTTCAGCCACCAGGCGAGAAGCTTGGATACCTTAAAACTGCCCTGCAGAGAGAATATATGAAATAACTACATAGAAAGGAGAGATTCCTGAGGATCCCCAGCTGCTCCAGTGTCCAACTGCTTGAGTCTTCTTAGCCCAGGTACCAGACATGTGAATGAAGATGCACTCAAGATGACCCAGCCCCATCACCGCCTGACTGCAACTTCATTAGAGACCTCAAATGAGAACTGCCTAGCTAGAGTTTCTTAGCCTTGTGCTGGGTACTTCCTTGTAGGGGCATTATACCATATTTAGCAGCGCCCCTGGCCACTGCTCACTAGATGCCGGTGGCACTTTTTCCAGTTTAACAACTAAAAATGTTCCCAGAACTTCCCATCTACTTGCTAGATGGGATGCTTCCTGATCTATGCATTGTTTAATAAATCCAATTAGATTTTCAAATTAAAAAAAAAAAAAGTCTCCAGATGTTTGCAAAAGTCCCTTGGGGAAAAATCACCCCTACTTGGTGAGCTGCCCCAGCCAATCCCCCCATATAGATGAACAAAATAAATGATTGTTTTTAAGCCTTTGTTTGGGGTTGTTTTACAGCAATAGATAATCTGAGGGGTGTGGGGGATGCAGAACACCATCTCCTCTACAAGCTATCTGATGCCATCTGAAGAGTTGGATTCTGTCAGGGACCTGATCAATAGTCTGTTCCTACTATCCCTGGAATTTTTATTATGGGCTATCTCTGGCATCTCGATAGGAATTTATCATTTATAGAAGGACCTATAGAGAATTATAATTTAAAAACACACATATCCTTATACATAAAATATACACAAGGCGATTAAATGAAAATAATAGGAAAAATTGGAAATCATTCAGGGAAATGGTCAAGTTATTGTTTTAGTAAGTAGAAAGTGTTTCCTGATTTCATTTTTTCCCCTTATCTTTCTAAAAATTAAGAGAAAGAAGCACTTTGGAGTTTTATTGTAAACTAATTTGTGAGTGCTACATGTGTGTGCATTCCTAAATTCTAAGAGGAATTTACAAAAAGGAATCTTAAATGAAGGACATCGAAAAATGTCATAAACACAGTTTTATTTTTATGTAAGTTACAGAAAAATTCCCCCTATGGCAAAGAACCTGCCACTCCATCATAACTCAAAGGAAACATTTCTGTCAGAATGAACCTGATGTAGCTCAGGTATTTTTGCTGATTTAGCAAGACACCAGGATAGTACTTAGAGAAAGCAATGAACCAGGAATATAACTTGAATAGTGTCCCGTTGATCAACAGCCTTATTTCTCATGAGTTTAAAAGTTTCCTGTTTAAGACTCATAGTTCTTAAAATCCATATCATGCATATAAATGATTGCTTGTTTTCCTTTTTCGTTTCTTGGCAGGTAGCAAATCCATGAATGGGATCAAGTTATCAATCAGCAAATTAAAAAGGAAAAAGGGATGGGGCAACAAAACTCCCTGGATTTCCACCACTACCTTCTTAGATGTTTGAGGATTCCGTCCAAAGAGTTTGACTCTTGCAATTGAAATAATGGTAAAAGATCATTATTAGCGCTCCTAATGGCTGATAACGGGTCAGGGGAGACCCTAAATATCTTATGTCACTCCAGGTGTTTTTTTTCTCAAGGTAAGGAGTGTAAATCTAGATTGTGGTGGCAATACACTGCTTTCTTGAGGACAAACATCTCTCAAAACCAGCACATCTCTTGAGACAGCTTTTGCTGTTGTTTTTAAGGGATCTGTCCTCTGCAGTAAGTGGCTGCCATGGGGCGGGTAAGTTTTATTTGGGGGGATGTTTATTTATCTGCCTGATGACTCCCCAAGAAATCATCAGAGGTCCTTGCATGTAAGGACCCAGGACTACTGGCGTGCTAAGGATGGGAGGCAGCCTCAGGAAAGGTAAGTTGCCAACTATGACGTGCTGAGTCACTGCCACAAAATCAAGCTGAGTTGAGGATCTTTATTATGAAGACACATGTACCTCTGTCATGTACCTCTACTTCTTCAAGATTTTCAGTTTTTAACAATTGAGCTGCAAACAGCTTCTAGTATCTGAATATCAGATGTACTACCATAGCCTAAGGAAATCATGTGTTGATAGAGTCAGTTTCTTGGTTCCTAGCAAATCCTGAGTCACCTTTAATCACTAGGTCAGCCCAGGGCCACTGAGTGGTGCAAGTGATTTGTAAGCCTATAGTGTGAGAGTACATCCTGACTCTGTTTTTGAAAAGGCTTTCATTTTTTTAATCTGTTGTTTTGACTCCTTGTGATGGCTTCTACAGTGTGACCGGGAAGCAACTTATCTGCAAACCACAGTCATGAAGAGTGAGGTCTCTGTTCCTCCTACAGAAGTAGCTCCTTGGAGCAGTTTATTAACATGCTAACTTCTAGACAGATCTTAATTCTTCCTGAGAACTCAGAAATATACCAGGTCACTTTCAGTCTGATTTCAGCCACTTTGGAACTTAAAGGTTTGGGGCACTGACTGGATGGATAACCCTTTCAAATTAAAGTACACTGATTAATCATGGATTTGAATCTCAGTAGTCCCACAACGCAGCTGAATGATATTGTGTAAGATCTTAACCTCTCTAATCTATGGTTCCCTTTTATGTACAATGAAGAAAAAAATAACACTTTTTCCTCTTATGGTTGTTATATGAATTAAATAACATAAAGTTTGTAGCTCAGATTCTGGCAAACAATAAACCCTTGGAAGATACTAGCTATTGTAATGATTGCAAATAATCATGGGGGAAGGAGAATCAAGTTCGGTTTATTACAGCTGAAGAGCTGGTAAAACAACTCTTGTTTCTTATTCTAATTGTAGATAGTAAGAATGCTTTGGGATAATATATAACTTTAACTTGGAATACCTCAGTGGATAGAAAATAAGGCAAGGTCAAATTTTAATTTTCTAAGAATGATTCCAACATGGTATAAATTATGGATTAAGTATAACTTTTCTAAGGGTAGAATATGATAAGAATTTATTAACTAGAGACACATACATTTCTATCTTTTAGGTGCTCATTAGAAAATAGTCATTTTAGTATGTCTAGGATGCCCACTTTTCTCCAGACATCTCAACGTACAGTGGGACTTGTCCCTCCCACATGTGCTACAATTGAAACTAGTCCCTGCATCAGTTTTGGCGTAAGCAGAATCCCATGGTTTATTCTTGCTATTTTGGACTGTGACTCATGTCTTCTTGTTCCTTAAAATTATTGTTGCAGGGTTAGATTTCCTGAAAATTTTGCTTGTTGAGCTGAGTGATAGTCGCCTTTTTAGTTCCTGTGAATAATGTTTTGTTCCCCTGAAAAATGTAAACCCCCAGATAAACTGTCTCATCTGGAGAAATTTCAGTGATGATGAGAACACTATGGTCTAGCAGAAAGGGCAAGCTCTCTGAAGTCAGCTAGATATGGGTTTTGGTCCAGATTCCACCCTGTCCAGGCTGTGTGGTCATGGGCAAGTGTCTTTCTCTCTCTGAGTCTATTTCTTCACCTGTAAAATGGGAAGACACTACATTACTACATGCATGCTTTGCATGCAGTTTATAGTAAAAGCCCGACATATGTTGTCTCTTATTAAAATTATAATTACACCCTGGACTATTGTAATCTGGTAAAGTTGTTGAGACCATGTTATGCTACAATCATAGTTATGAAGTAATGAGCACAGTACCTATTTCCAGGGTAGGAACTCTCTAAATGATAGCTGTTAATATTATCAGTAGTTTGCTCCTTGCTTACAGACTCTTTCAGGGTTGTGTTGAGTCGGTGTGTGAGGGAAGAGGAAGAAGGAGGAAGCCTGATATGTCAATGTCACCTCTCTTAGGACTTTGAACAAGGTCATCTCAACTCTCTTGCAGGAGTTCAGTGACAGTGATAATGATAATAACGAGGATGAGGATGATGGTGGCTCGTATTCACTGGGCACTTACTCTAAGACAGACACGGCACTCAGCGCCTTCTCTCATTTGTTCCTCCTGACAAGTGTGTGAGGTACAAGCCTGCCTCTCCCCAGAACACACTTTGAGCTTCAGGTACAAGGAGTTTCTTTGGGGGATAATCTCAGGAACATGGTGAGGGACTGGGAAATGACACCAGGGAGAGAGGAGGCCAGGAAAGAGGTGAGGAGTGGATGCTGCTGTAGGCAACTGGGGTCTAGAAGCACAACTCTAGCAGTGGGTTATTGGATGTTACTACAGTAAGCGAGGCCCCTTGCGCATCTATTCCTTGGGGCCTAGATCATTGCACCCTAACTACTGGGGACACAGGGCCATATTATGGTCATTGATTTAGGGAGCATACTATATCTTGGAGGATAACACCCATCTCCACAGGGTATTATCTCCAATCTGGTGCTTCAAACTGTCCAGTTGCCCTGATGGTGTGGGACTAGTGATCCTTGCTTAAAAGCTCACTGGCAATATCCTTTGCTGTAAAGTGAGTTAGTTGGTCTGAAGTGAGAAAATTATTTCCCTGACAGAGCCCCCTCTTTTGAGTCCAGGCTAGGGAGAAGCATCACATTCTGTGTCTTTATTACCTACTGTCAGAACTCCCAAAGGAGAACTTGGCTTTGCAAGACTCAAGCAGCTGGCAGCGTGTTAGGAAACAATTGCACAGGTACCTGTGGTGGGAGGGGATATGAATGCAAATGAGAGTTGGAGGGGCAGAGGGATAGGCACAGGGTGCTCAGCCAAGACAGGGGAAGCTCGATGCTGTTGGTAGAGGCTCCCAAAATAGACTGCAGAGGAGGGGCACTACTTGTAAAAGGACAAATCCTGACGCCCGGGGTCCAATTAAAAGAATTCTTACAACCAGCACTATTCTTGAGCCAAAGCCAAAGCACTGCCCCACCAAAGGAAAAATTACAGAATCCATCCTAAAATTTGGTTGCAGAAAGAGATCATCTTGTCCAAATGTTCCATTTTATTTAATAAATGAGAGAAATGGGATGGGGAAGATGGAACCACTGTCCATTTCAAGCACTTGGGAAAAAACTGGGAGTGGAAGGAGTTTGTATAGACATGAAATCATCAGTTTGTGAGGTTTCCTGAGTGGGATGAGGCTCACAGAACAGAGGACAGAGATCAAACAAAGGCCACACAGAAGGAGGCTGGGTCAACAGGAATAAAGAATGCTTGGGACACCAGGTGGCAAATGCAGATTGTTGTCACAGATTGTTGCCCTGTGCTGTGCACAGGGACATTAGGGAAGCCAGCAGCATCTAGTGCATCCTGTGGACTGGGAGGGATGGGGGAGCCTTTCTAGGGGAGGTTAGGACAGAAGTGAGTCTTGAGTGACAGTCTGAGGGAACAGAAAGAGCCTAGATGTGGACTCAGCAGGACTCTGCCCCACCACTGACCTGGGATGAGTTATTGAACCTTTGAGCCTCATCTCTGAGAGTTGTAACACCTTCCTTATATTGTTTAGGTCAGGGGGCTGGTGCAGAGATACAAGCTGTGGCTGAAAGTGTAAGGGAAAGTGGATGATGGGCATTGAGGAGGGCACCTGTTGGGATGAGCACTGGGTATTGTATGGAAACCAATTTGACAATAAATTTCATATTAAAAAAAAAAAAAGAAAGTGTAAGGAGCTCACTCAGCATGCATTCCAACTCCTCTATAGTTTGCCTCCCTAAAAAGCCAGAAACCACGTTCCCCAAACTTCCTGGCAGCCTGGTTCAACATGTGACCCAGATGCAGTCAAGCATTTGCACCTTCATACAAATAGGCGGCAGGAATGAGTAACATGGCTGCTGCTGGAGGAAGCAGCCGCTTGCAGCAACTGCAAAGGTGGGGACATCCAGTTCTTCTGGGATCACTGGGGTAGAGCTTCTGGTGTCTGGTTCCTAGGCTCACAGGAACCAAATGACACGCAGCAGTGATTCTGCTCCAACACTCCTATGATACAGTTGGCACTGCTCTGTGAGGCTTCCAAACTGGGCTTTCTGGCCCTCCTAAAGCTTGTGTTGTCTCCTAATATCTTATAACAAACCCCTTTCTGCTTTATCAGCACAGAGTATACTGTTTTCTGCCAGTAAGAAGCCAGACAGATGTCATCCTTCTCCCCCAAATCCAGGCTGTCACCAACTCCAGTTAATGCAGTATTTTCAGCCCGTCCACTTCCCTCCTTCCCGTCTGCTGCTTCCCTGGTTCAAAGCGTTACCATCTCTTGCCTAAGTCCCACGCACAGGCTTTTCATCCACAGCCTCCCAGGGCTGAGTATCTCTCTAAGCTCAGTATCACCCCTACTCCAATTCGTTCTCCATGCTGACACCAGAGACATCTTCCTAAAGTGCTCATGACACTCTCAGTGCAAACCCCCCTCCCCACCCACATACTCTAAGCTTCAGCCACGTGGGGTCACTTTCTATTCACAGACTGTACACTTGGTTCTCTTATCACTAAGCCTGGGTGCATTTGCTCTTTCTGCCTAAAGCACTCTCCTCTCCCCCACCAGAACTTTTACTCGCATTTCAGGTCTTAGAAAACATTTCTTGACACCTCAAGTTCAAGTTAGGGGCCCTTGTGCTTTTATAGTATCTCCAAAACATATTGTACATGGTGCTTATTTATCTGGATTCCTTCCTGGACAAAAAGCCCTATGAGGGCTGGAATCTTGTCTGTTTAGTTAACTATGCCTCCCAAATCTGAGACACAGCCTGAAATACGTGGCCACTCAATAAGAATGAATTAAGTAGAGAATGGCACCAAATGCCCCAGAAAGGTCTGAAGTATAAGGATTGACCATTGTCCGTGAGTATTGGCAACCCGGAGGTCACTGATGACCTCAGCAGGGGAAGTTTCAGAGAAGTGGCAGCCAAACCCAGCTCCCGTGGGAGCAAGGGGGACACAAATATTGGAAGGCCATTGGTTTGTCACATCAGGCCTCACTCTGTAGCTGACCAAGTTGTTCTGATGATGTCAGTGGGCAGGACAGGCAATGGAAACAAGAAGGCATCAGACCTACAAACTGTTCAAATTTTAATTTTTTTTTTTAAATAAGAACAACAATAACAGATTATAGTTAACCTATAATAATGAATCCAGTCTGGATTGTATTCAGCTTTGTAACACAGTCATAAAGTATCATTTTTCATATTATTTGAAGGAGGCAGAGGGTCCTGAAGACAAAAGTGTTCAGGGCCCCTAAGAAGTGGTAACGCAGCCCTGAGCAACTTTGCTGACTTTCCAATCTAGTCCTGTTTCTGAGATTCATTTGTCACGAACTAGGTCACCCTCTTTCTTCTCTCGGTCTTTGGTTCCGCCCCTGGATCTGGTTCTTCCTGGGTTGGTTTGGATGGGGGCAACCATATCCTCTGATATCTAACAGACTGTGGTTCAGAAAGGTCTTATCAGAGGGCCCTGACAAAGGAAAAGTGACACTGTTTTTCATGATTTTCACAAAGATATTGGGTTCAGCCTTTGGGCATGTCTGTTTCTGTTTCTGCTCAGGGCTAATGAAGCCTGTAAAGATACAGTAAAGATACAATCTTCCTGGAACTGTTGAGGGAAGACCCAGCCAAAACTCTGCCAACACAGTGCAGTGTCGGGCGGTAAGTCCTGACTTTGCTCAGTGAAGTCGTTAGTAACTTCCATAGATGACTGGATGGATGAAGTAACCCAGGGAAAATAAAAAGATTCCCTGGGTGATGATGACTTCCACTCCAAGCTCATTAAGAGGAATAAAGAAAGCTTAATCAGAAAACATGCTAACTTGCACACTCCTTTCCCAACAAGGTAGGCTTTGTTCTAAGTAGAGGTCTAATTTGCTTTAGACAACGTGGAATATCAAACTGGGAAATTTCTCAACTTTACAAAAATCTCAGCATCTAGAAGAGGTAAAGTTTCTGTGAAGCCCATGCTCAGTATACAGGGAGTTGCAGACAGAGGTCAAAACAAAGACTGTCTTCCAAGGCTTTTCCTTTTGGGAACCATCTATAGCTAGGACACGAGATCCCAGTTTGTGGGAAATGGAACTAAAAGTATGCATGCTCCCACCCTACCCCATTCTATGGCTCTAGAGCAAATGTTATGTCTGCTCAGAGATTCTGCAGGTAGAGTTTATCATACGAAATCATTAATGCATTCATCCTCTTAAGCTCTTTCAGAGCATGGGATGCTGGTATTGCAAATGTGAATAAAACTCCATCCCTGCCTGCTTTGCTGGCACTTTTTGTAGCCTGACGTCTTACACATTTACTTGTTTATGTCTCTCTCCCCTCACTCCTTGTACCAATACAATTGTAATCTCTATGAGAGTGGGGACTTTTCTCTTCTGCTCACTGCTCTGAATTTTGTGCCTAGAACAGTGACTGGCATTGCTAGATAAATAATTATTGTGTGACTTTGCTGAATGAATGAATGAATGAATGAAAGAAATTATTTTATAATAATTCTTAATCCTGAGCAAACTGCTAAAAAGATAAGCCCATGAGCTCCATTCAAAGAAGTTTTTATTACCATTCCCTAAGAATTTGGCTTGGAGAGCATTTATAAAGATGCGGTAAAGTTAACATGGAAACACCAACACTGTTCTTCAATAAAAACTTCACATAAATATGTAACAGGCATTGCAGAGCTCTACATGAACCTCTTATAGGTTATTCACTTTGAGGAATTTGAGTTTCATGTGAACTAGTAATTGTCTTTTGTGACTTTTAAATATAGCACTTGCCAGCTCAATAATGTAATTCACCTTTTAGCTGTTTAAAGTAGTAGTTCCTTTGTGCAAGACTAGATCCCTTCCTGGGAAAGATTAATCTGTTTGCAATAATCTCTGCATATGTTCAAAGACTGGTTGGCCTGTATTGACATTTAAAAAGAAAAAAAGACTTGAATTCTGAAGCAAATCAACAAAGTCTCCAGGAATGAGCCATATGGCTTTGTAAAATAATCTGATAGATGGAGTTCAGCCTTAAGAATAGCAGGTATAGAGGGGGGCCTGGGTGGCTCAGTCGGTTAAGTGTCCTGCTCTTGATTTTGGCTCAGGTCATGATCTCATGGTTTGTGAGATCTAGTCCTATGTCAGGCTCTCGGCTGACAGCACGGAGTCTGCTTGGGATTCTCTCTCTCCCTTTCTGCCCCCCTCTCTCTGTCTCTCAAAAAACAAAATAAAACAAAACAACAACAAAAAACAGGTACAGAAAATTACCATGTGGAGTGACTGCCTCTTGATGCCTGGGATTCTATTATTGAAGAGTCATTCCTTTGGGTCTCAAATGTCCTCTTAATCTTTTGAGTTTTCCCATATAGAGAACAAAGATACTCTAAGCCATTATTTGCTAACCATATACCTGGAGGAACCTGACAGAATTATGAATTAATGAAGCGGGGGAATGTATGACACCAGGGAGTTGAGGCGGGTGGTGAGGTGGGGGGGGGGGGACCATGAAGTATAGATGCCTATGCTACCCAGTTTCTAGCCAGAAACACCTTTAGACTTTTTATTTAGAAGGCTGGCTATCTATCTGCAGATGGGAATGGGATGGGGATGGGGATGGTAGTGCTTGAAGCTAAGTCTGCACAGCAGTTTAAATGAAATAAACACAACATCCATTTATCACATCAAGGAGTGGGGAGAAAGTTACTGATGGAAATTATATAGAACAACAACTAAAGCTTCCCTAAGCTCTATCTTGTTGCTATCCCTGGCTCAAGTCCATTGTTGTCCTGTGAGAACTGGGCCCAATATGTTACTGTTAGAGCAGTTGCACTTTCTAAAGAAGCGAAAAATCCCAATTTTTATGGGAAATGTCCTGGCTTTGCTGGTGATAGTTTAGGTCAGGGAGTACAAAAAGACCACCATGATAAGGTAACATCTGAGTACAGTCTTGAGGAGAGAGAATGTGAACCACAAGCTAACAGGGGTAAGAGTCTCCTAAGGAAAAAAAAAAGAAATACTCAGCCCTGCAGTAGGGGTGTGTTTGAGAGTCAGCGAGTGGCCACTGCGTCTGGAATGGATGAAATTGGGGGAAGAATGGAAGAGACAAGGGCAGAGGAGAAGCAAGGCAGGGAGGTGGGCAGGCAGAACACGTAGGTGCAGACAGGTCTAGGAAGGCCATTAATCAGGCCTTGATGGGGGTAGCACAGGAAGCCACTGGAGGGCTGTGACCACAAGAGTAGCATGAACTAACTTGGGGGTTCTAAAGCTAGAACTGCTCTGGCTGATGCTGGGGAGAGAATAGTTTATAAAGGAACAAGAGAAGAAGTGGGGGGGGGGAATCAGAAGACATACTGGTTTGGATGAAGTTTTGCAGCGACAATGTTACCCAGGTTACAGTGGCTTTAAATTGAAGGTGGTTTCTCTCTCACGCCTAAGTCCAGAGGTTTGAATCTAGAGGTAGATGGTAGTTTTATTTACCAAGTCCTCAGCAACTGGAAAACATTCAAACTCATTGCTCTAAGGACTCACCTGGGGCATGAATGCAGATAGAAACGACTAAACATAAGAGCGCTTCTCTGCAGGCTAAGGAGTCATCTGTGTAACAGGAAGCAGGATGAGGACAAGATAAAGTGGGAGCTACAAAGGGTATCTTCTAGCTCTCTCTTAGAAAGGGTCCCAGAAATTCCATAGACATTTTTGTTTACATCCCCTTGGCTACACCTAACTCTAAGATAGATTAGAAAATCCACATCTGGAAGACCAGGAACCCAGATAAAAATTCTACCAGTACAGAAGTGGGGGGATAGATATTGGGAGGGAATGAACAATTTTGATCATAGGCTACTGTTGCAGTAATCCAGGTGAGAGATGATGGTGATGGAGGTTGTGAGAAGGGGTTGACTTCTGGATATAGTTTGAGGTAGAGGCAAGAGGATGTGCTGTTGCACTGGATGTAGGGTGTTAGGGAAAGAGAATAGTCAAGGATGATGAAGGTTTTGACTTAAGAAACTGAAAAATGGAGTTACTTTTATTGAGCAGGCTTAAGAATAATCAGGAGTTTGATTTTTGGGAAAGTTGGTTTTAACACCCAAGTGGAGATGTCAGAAAAGCAGTTGGATGTACAAGCCTGGGGTTATAGAGAGAAGTCTGGTTTAGAAATAGAAACTTGGGATCTGTCTGTATAGATATGGTATTAAAAGCTATGAAACAACAAAATCACCTAGAGAATGAGTGTAGATAGGAAAGAGGAAACAGAAGATACTACGCCCAAGGCACTCCAAAATTTAGACACTGGGAAGATGAAGAAGTGACTAGTAAAGAAGGCAATCAATCAAGAGAGAGGGCTCCTTAGAAGCCAAGAGAGTAAGTATTTCAAAAAGCAGTAACACACCATATCAGATTCTGGTTGAATAAGATGAAGATTAATAATTGAGCATTGAGTTTGGCAACATGAAGCTTGTTGGTTATCTTGATATGAGCTGTTTCTTTGACATAGTGAGGAAGAAAGCCTGCCTGGAGTGGATTCAAGGGAGAATGAAATTAGAGAAGAGAGTAAATACAGAGTTTTTTTTTTTTTTTTTCCTCGTGGGACATACCTATAAAAACCATCAAATAAAGGAGATAGTAGTTGAAGGAGGGTGTGGAGTTAAGTTTTTTTGCTTTTTTAAAATGAGATTTATTGCAGTATGTTCTGTATGTTGATGGGAAAGATCCAGTGTGGAGGGAAATTCTGAAGATGCAGGAGAGAAGGGAAAGAGCTGAGGAGATGAGAGGAGATGGTGCCCAGTGCACAGATGGAGGTTTTGGCTTTAGAAAGGAGCACAGACAATTCACCCAGGAAGGAAGGCAGATTACATGGGAACAGATGCAGGTAGGCAGTCGAGGCGGTGGTGGGAACTAATGGAAATTCTCCCCTCATGGCTTCAATTTTCTTGTTGAAATAGAATTCACACTCATCAGCTGAGAATGAGGAGGAGGGTGAAGGAACTGGGGTTTGTGGAGAGAAAAGAAAATATGAAATAGCTCTGCAATAGACTGATCTGGTGAATGGACTACGGAAACGTGATAGGATTGCTGGGCAGCACTGGACTTGAGTTACGTCAGCGGTCATAAATTTAGTATGTGAGCATGGGAGGAGGTAGAGTTGGATGTCAGCAGAGTTGGGTGTAAGCAGAGAGAGAGAGAGAGGGCAGAGAGGGGTGATGGGGGAGGGAGAGGAGGGGTTAAGGAGAGAGGTTAAGAGTACGTTAAGAGTCATAAGGAAGAAGAGGAGACCATACAATGTAATCTGCTCATGGGATCCCTTGATGGGATGGGGTGAAGGACAGTGTAATAGAGGTCTTGGATTCAATGGATCAACCATAGCCTTCCTCTGAAAAGTTGACTAAATGTGCAAGATAGACATTGCTGCTTTTTGACACATTGTGTTGGAGTATGCTAAACTGCAATTAAAATAACCCCCCAAATTTCAGTGGCTTAGAAAACAAAAAGCCATTATGATAGCATTCAAGTTGATGTCAGCTTTCTTCCACAGTCATTAAGGACCCAAATTGATGATGCTTCTGCCAACTTCAACACATGGCACCTGGGGATCATCTAAAGCCTTGCCACATCAGTCAACCAGCAGTGAAAAAAAAAAGCATAGAGGGACAGGTGTGATGGGCTTTTATGAGTCATGCTGGGAAGTGGCATATGTCATTTCAATTATATTCCATGAAAGATAACGTAGTCACTTCTCTGCAGGGGATGCTGAGAAATGAAGTCTACTAGCTGTGTGCCCAGAAAGAAGGAGAGAATGGATTTTTGCAGGCAATCACTATTTTCTTTCAAAAATTTTAATGTTTATTTTTGAGAGAGAGAGAGAGAGAGAAAGAGAGAGAGAGAGAGAATGAGCACAAGCAGAGGGGGAGGGGCAGAGAAAGACAAAGAATCCAAAGCAGGCTCTCTGCACTGTCAGCACAAAGCCCGACATGGGGCTCGAAACCACGAACCATGAGGTCATGACCTGAACTGAAGTTAGACACTCAACCGACTGAGCCATCCAGGTGCCCTGCAGGCAATCTCTTTTGTAGCGAGCAATCTCTGCTATTAGCCCCTATGGCCAGCATAATTCTTTGCATAAAACATCCATACTCACTACGGGAGAAAACCCACAATTTCATCTAGTTGTTGCATCTAATTCAAAGTCTAGGATCTCTAGGAGATGCTCAGACATCTCCTTCAGGTCCGTATATGATTCCTCAAGGTCCAGGACCCTTCAAACTAAAAGACAAGTTACCTATGCTCCATCTGCCCACCCACTATGTAAAGAGGACAGGATAACCTCAATAAACATTCCTAAAGCAGTCCCTGGTGCACAGCAATGATGGAATCCTGTTGAGGAGGTAATGGAAAGACCCTCAACCCCTAAAAGAAAATGTCTTCATAGACTTTGGGTTGGTCCCCTACAAGGAACTTTCTTGTCCATTGTTCTCAGTGGCCCTGGGCTCTGCCTTCCTGGAGAATATTCTTGTCCATTTTCCTCATCTCTGTGTATGGAGTGGATATTGTAGAGTATGTTATTAAGAGTTGTGTGCCTTTGAAAACCCACTTTCTACTGGTGCATGAGAGTAATATTATAGACATAAGCTTGTGGTTTCTGAGCAATAGAATTTGCTCAAAAACTTGACAGGTTTCTGACTTATTTCCAGTCAGTTTAATGTGGTAGTAAATAAGCCTCCAATTCTTTTATAGACTTGCCCTAAAGCCCTCCTTGTCCTCATGGAATCTACATTGATGTCTGAAATAGGCTTGAGTAGCAAGGCAACATCCTTGGTAATATCTTTGCCACAGGGGTTGTGTCTTGTTTTTCTTTCCTTTTCTTTCTTTCTTTCTTTCTTTCTTTCTTTCTTTCTTTCCCCTTCTTTCTTTCTCTTCCCTTCTTTCTTTTCTTTTTTCTTTCTTTCTTTCTTTCTTTCTTTCTTTCTTTCTTTCTTTCTTTCTTTCTTTCTTTCTTTCTTTCTTTTTCTTCAAATCTTATCTTATAATATTTGAGGTCCAGAAACCGTCAGTTTTCCCAGCCCTCAGAAGCCCTGAATTTTGAAAGTCTTTTTTACCCCATTCCACTTTAGCTGGCCAACTAGTCAATTCTTGCCCGAGTTCATCTCCTTCTTGTAATACTTTGCTAAAAGTAAAAAACAGCAGCCAACAAACACTAATATTATTTCTCTTTCTAACTGCTTTCTGTTGAGCTACAGACTTAATAGACTCTTGGCTCTTGGTCTGCCTTCCAAATTATCATAGATGATAATTTTATTTATTTTTCCCCATGGATAACACAGGGCTCTAGCTTTCCAGCTTTTTTTTTTTTTTTTTGCTTTTGTTTTTTGTTTTGTTTTTTAAGGGAGAGAGAATGTGAACAGGGGAGAGGGGCAGAGGGAGAAAGAGAGAATCTTAAGCACACTCCATTCTCAGCACGGAGTCTAACACGGGGCTTGATCTCATGACCCTGGGATCATGACCCGAGCTGAAATCAAGAGTCACATGCTCAACTGAGCCAGCCAGATGCCCCAGCTTTCCAGCTTTTGATATCCATTTTCTTCCTTCTGTCTGAATGTCAAGCTAATACCGTACATTTTAGGTGCTTGTTACAGCACTCACTTTTAAGTACTGATTTCTCTGTTGATTAGGGAAGATGGTAAACAAATAGACGCCTAAAATTGGGTGGCTTAAATAAAAATGTGTTCCTCTCCTACAAAGGGAGTTTAGGTCTGCAGCTTGACTGGCATAGTTTTTCAGGGATTCAGACGTGATGGTGAGTCGGCCATCTCCCTCACACGGCTGCCAAGGTTTCCTTGTGGTCGCCTTCTCAGACAGCGATGGAGATAAAATCCGTGTAGAAAAGACCAGATGAATGCGTGATTCTTTCTTCTATTAGTTTTCAAGATAATGAGTTGGTCTCCCAAATCCTTCTCCAAATATGACCTATTATTTGATAAGAATAACTATAAATGTGTAAAGTTAAATATATTTGATAGAGTAGCAGTCTATTGTAGCCAATATCTTCATTAAAACTCAAACTGTCCCATTTCTTGCCTTGGGGAGACACTTCAACTTGGTTCCTTTTAACATGACCCTTATAGGGTAACAACATGTTCCAGGATCATCTTGTATATTTCTTGACACAGTCCTGAAATAAGTCACATCTCTAAGAAGCCCTTAGTTCAAATTGTATTCTGGGCATTAAGGATGCTCAGTGCTACTGGGTTAGGTTTTTGTTTCCAGAAATTTTCAATGGCCACATCTAGGAGCAACCCACTGACATCATGTACACCCAGACTGTGATCTTGAAATGAAGGTTTCTTGAATATACATACATATATATTCTTAAGTATAAATTTGAATTATGTCAATATAAATTAATTCAATTCAAATTTAGGACAAATGAATTGTTATGTAATTTCTTCTAATTTACATCTGTCTCTTCCTTTTTCCATACTAAGAATCCCTTTTCTCTAGAACACAGGTAATGATAGAATTAGAAGAGGCCATAATTATTAATTTGTTTTATCCTACATCATACACAAAGTTTGTCCCATGATACCAATTTCAATACAACACCATCAAAGGATTGTTGAAAACAATTTTTAATTTTTTTTTTTTTTTTGAGAGAGAGAGAGAACAAGTGGGGAGGAGGGCAGAGGGCAGAATTGAGATGAAGGAGAGAATGCTAGAATCACCTGGGAGAACTCTGTTCAAATTATATACATTCTGACCACTCCAACCTTCTAATTCAGACATCAGAAATTTTATTTGAAGGACAAAGTTAGATGAATTATTGTTAATGTAGTATGAAAGCATATGAAGATCCAATCATATTGTTGTCTTACTACTTCTAAGAAAAGGTATACTCATTATTCTTGGGCCATGGGACAAAGGTTGCTGGACTTATAAGGGCTGAGCTCTTCACAGCCCCCAGAAAAGCCTTTGCTCTATCGTGAGATCTCTAGTAGGCCACGAGGAAGTAACAGGCAGAGGACAAGAATGTGGCAAACTTAAAATTTTTTTTTTAAGTTTATTTATTTTGAGAGAGAGAGACAGAGAGAGCAGGAGCTGAGGAGGGGCAGAGAGAGAAGGAGAGAGAGAATCCCTAAGCAGTCTCCTCACTGTCAGTACAAAGCCCAATGTGGGGCTTGAACTCACGAACTGTGAGATTATAACCTGAGCTGAAACCAAAAGATGGATGCTTAACGGACCGAGCCACCCAGGTGCCCTGAGAATGTGGCAAACTTTAAGTCAGAGACAGTTTCAACCATGTTGGAGAGGACTGAGCAGGCAGAGAGGGTGACAGCCTGGCCACCATGGAGCACACGAGCATCAAGGCTGGACACTCAAGTGAAGGGCCAGAGCTGGACAGCAATATCACGTGGAGCCTCAGGGCCTGGATCCTTCACCATTTTTCCAGCATCATATAACCTCCAGTAGGGGTGAATGAAAGAGCCCCAAGAATGACTGAAGCTTTCTCAAACTGAGCACCCCCCACCCTTATCCCCAGGCCCTCTGAGAATCACGGATGTAAAAATTCCAGAGTCTCTTTCTTAAGAAAGGATCTTTCCTAAGAAGGGCCCTTTTGGCAGGTTCTGAGTTCCAAAGTTTTCTCTAGTAACTTTGGAATGGCTTATGTTTATTAGATGCAGTTTTCCAGGTACACCTAGATTCAATCTGGAAGAGACCTCCAGCCTCATGGAACCCTCACTTCACAGATGAGACAAACTCAGGATTTGGCCAAAGTTTCATAGCAAGAGTGTCGTTTCACTAGGACTAGAATTCAGGTCGCCTGCCTCCCATCCCATTCCTACATCCATCACATGCTTTCCACTTCAGTAAAGGTAACTTGATCCAGAAGCACAATTTATTTCTAACCTCCTGCTATTAAATGTTAACTGCTTCTCGGTTTCCATTCAACTTATGAAATCACATCGTGAATGTACAATGGGAGAAATTCAGCAGGATGAATTCTTTACTTTTGGACCCCCTACTGTTCTCACATATATTACTACAACTCTCAACAGGGAATTTGAGTTTCGAGGAGACAGTGAAATAAATCCTGTGGAGTCATTACATCATGTACAGCCACTGTGGGATAAACATCCACGGAACACACAATGCCTCTGGCAGGCTAACAGCTTGTTTTGAAAGAGGCTTGTCTTTAGAAAAAGATATTGAAAGGGAAAACAACTTACTTTTGTTTTTGATTGAAAAACAAGGCAAATTTAAAATGTGTTAGTGTGTGTCCTTATTTGTGTCTGGTAATTTCTTGCAAAAACCTCAGTCATTCATATATAGATCTGTAGTGGCACATCCCAAATGACTGTCAGGGAGTTTGGGTCTCTGAGACATTTCATGAGAACACACATGGAGAGCTACAGCCTATGCCTCCCTCTTGGAGTGTCATTTTGCCCATTTGGCGTACTAAAGGCTTTGGAGGTCCTTTTATTTAGTCCATTTGCAAAACCTCTTTGGCCATGGAACCCCTGTTAATTCTTTTCATTTAATACCCTTAGAACTCAACTTCCAGATAATACTCTTTGGAAAGTGCTGGTTCATGATGACTCTCCAGGAGCTTAACACTCCAGGAGGGGCATTTTGGGTCACAATGGCTCTCTGTGGGGGTCTGATAAACGTAGCTCATGCTGTGAACCCATCACCAAGGTGACCTTTGACATCAGCAGATTCTCTTAAGTATGTCACAATGCGACAGTGTCTTTCAACGTCTGTTTCCAATTCCTGCATGTTTGAATTACTCTTAATGAGTATTAGCTATTAACCATGGTTGAGACCTAGACCTCAGCAGAGACACCCCTGACCCTCCAGCTCCTGCTTTCATGCTGACTCTGTCACCATGGCAGAAACCTTAGTATTTACTCTGTGTTAACAAGATGTCCTTCCCCCAAGCATCAGGAATTCAGTCCACGGAAGACTTGGATGCTCACAGATTACTTTATCCTTCCTTGCTTTTTATCCCTCTTCATTCTCTTCTCCAGCCCCTCAAAGGCCATCTAATTTCTCCTCGATATATGCATGCAATTTTGGAAACTACTTTGTTTTGACATTGTCCTTGGGAGGACTCCCCTTATACCCCAAGTATCAAATACGTAACGAAGTGTTTCCACCAAACTGATGGAATATTCTTCCAAGAAGAATTCTGATTACATGTTCCCATAACATCATTATTGAAACGACATATATATAAAAAGAGAGGGAAGATGCCAATAATAGTGCTTGCTCAGTGCATGCAAGTTCCTTTCTCCCTTCCTCTTTCTGTTGGTCTGGAAGTGCCACAATCAACTCTGGCTGCCCAACCATGTGAGAAGCTTTTAAGATACATCTGGGCTCAACTTTTAGAGATTCTGATTTAAATGATGGAATCCATGCATCAATTTTTAAAGCACCCCAGGCTATTCGATTGTAGACATTAAGGTAGTGTTTCACTGATTCAGAACATGGAACCGATGAAGGTGAAAAATGCCATCACTCACCAAATTATAAGAAAACAGAAATATTGAAAGATTCCACAGGCTGCTAATGTACCTGGTCACTCACAGCTTCTATTGAACTATCTACCTGATCATCCATAGCTCTTCAAATACAGCTTTCCTACCAGATGCTCAGAAGTGCAGGACAACATAGGGATTTGTCTCAGTTTGTATCCATTGAACTTCACTCTAGTGAGAAGGGGAAAATACATCTGTAACATTGGGGCCCTTTCTTTATAGCTGTCACTAGTATGATTTTATAGTTAAAATTTTATAGCCTGGGATGAATATTCAACCAGCTTCCACGCACCCAGTGCAGGGCACTAGACCACTAGTAGTTGACTGTTAGGGCCATTCCTTATACCAAGTATTTTAACCTGGGCTTCCTTATAAGCACAGCTTAACGCAAAGGGCTGATTCCAATCCCAGAGATCAGTAGTGAAGGACATGGAGAAAACAGAAGGGATATAAGGAGAGCTAATATGAGGATTTGTTAACAAGCAGGCTGCCACTAGGTGTGACTGACTGCTCAATTCTAACCCAGTGGGAAACTGATGAGCAGTATCCCTTGGTTATCCATTTCGTACGGATGACTCACCTAGAGTCTGGAAGGGACAGGACTAGAAAACTAGGGACGAGA
Source organism: Panthera pardus (assembly GCF_024362965.1). Lineage (NCBI taxonomy): Eukaryota > Metazoa > Chordata > Mammalia > Carnivora > Felidae > Panthera > Panthera pardus. The sequence goes on along the minus strand of NW_026526810.1, from coordinate 123,568,414 downwards.
AAGTCTGGGAAGAGGTATACAGATTGGCCCATAGGAGTGTGCACAAAGCATGCAGATATAATTGCCCACAGAAAACACCTACTTCAAAGGGGTGTCTCAACAGCCAGAGGGAAAGGCTGACTCGTGCTGAGTAGGTCAGCCAATCTGTCTCATTGATTTGCCTCTGTGCTGGACAATGGGCCCAAGAACAGAGTGGTCATGTGGCAGAGACAGAGGCTTGTACAGGCTCCCTCTGACCTAGCTAATGCTACTCTTACATGCCTAACTTGCCAGGAGCAGAGACCAAGGAGATCAGCCAACCTTTTGGAGCAGGTGGATTATAACAGACATCTTCCATTCTTGGGTGACAGAAATGTGTCCTTTACTGGAATTGATATTTAATCTGAATATGAGTTTGCTTTATGAAGAGTTTACACATAGTTGTATTGTAACAACTATGGGCAAACAAAGGCAAGGTAAACAAGGACTCAGACTCCTCAGAGATGAAGGTCAATGTCACTTCACTAGTTCACCAACCCACACCAGTGTCCTCTTGGTCGCTCAGACAAGAATAATTTCCTAAAGCACAAATTTGATCATGTCATTCTAGCTTAAAACTTTTTAATGGCTGCTTATTGACCTTACCATAAAAGTCCAAATTATTTATCTTAACTACGACACTCTCTAAGATTTAACTTCTGCTTCTTTCCATGCTTTATCTTTTGCCACTTCCTTCTTCACGGTCAGGCTACGACAACACTGAACTACTTTCATTTCCTTAAAATGGAGCCAGGCCTTTCTATCTGCTGCCCCTTAGCCTGAAATACCCTCTACCAGTTGATTAATGCTTACTCAGCTGTTAGATCTCAGAGGAGGCAGCAAATGTTCTTGGACGTTTTCCTGGATGCTGTAAAATTGAGCTAGTATTGGTCATGCCCACTGACCCTTCTTAGCCCTTGCTGTAATACTCACTATGTGGTATTGTGTATCCCTGGATCCGCTATTAGACTATAAGCTTCCCATACTCCAAGCACCTAGCAAAAATTAGGCACTTGACAAAAATGTTGAAAGAATGAACGAATCAAGTGTTTTTCCTTTCTCTCTATTAAGTTGTTTACTATCCCTTATGATATCATTTAAAAAGATGGGTGTACTTTTCTTCCCCTCACATGCTTCTCCAAAGTACTTAAGAAGTAAATGAAATGGAATAGAACAGCATGAAATTGATTGAGAACTTTGCCAGGGGTAAATTTTATATCGCTGGGCTTAACCTCTTATAGCTATCACGTAGGATGAATAGACTAAACTGCATATATAGACTATGTGCAGTAAGTCAGAATGACAAATGCCACATGATTTCACTTATATGTGGAATTTAAAAAACACAACCGATATTAAAAAAAAAAAAGCAGAACGGATACATAAATAGAACAAACCGATAGTTGTCAGAGGGAAAAGGGTGGAGGGAATGGGAAAAATGGGTGAAAGGGAGTGGGGGGGGACACAGGCTTCCAGTTATGGAGTGAATAAGTCACAAGGACGAAAGGTACAGCACATGGAGTATAGTTAATGGTATTGTGGTAGCGTTGTATGGTGGCAGATGGCAGCTACGTTTGTCGTAAGCGTAGTATAACATATAGCCTTATTGAATCACATCCGAAACCAAGGTAACACTGTGTGTCAACTATACTTCAATAAAAGTAACTTGCAAACCATTTAGCATTCTTAGTTTTTATATTTCAAAAATCCGTTGTGATATTTTTATCACAAGAGTGGTTGCAAAACTGATCATGCTGTCTCTTGACCATTCACCTCACTGATGGCCTTGAGCTTTATGTGGTATCATAATAATTAGAATTTAGACTTCATAGTGACTCTCAGAGAACAGCAATTCAATATGGTCGGTCCCTGCTCTGCTGTTAACATGGGGTCCTCAGGAGAGAGTGGCAGTCAAGTATCTGCCCCATGTATCTGTAATGTGCACACACATGTCCCATGAAATTAGAGGGACAAAACTCCCCTGCATCTTGATTCAATGGGGATCAATCAGATTTACTGTAAGAGAGAGAAAGACAAAAAAAACCCAAAAAACCAAAAAACCCTGCTCGAACAAAACGGAAACAAAGTCTATCTAGTATGGTGGTCAGAGTCACGGTTTTGGGACTCAGATATTTGAGTTGAAATCTTGTTCTGCTTTTAGCTTCTCCAAACTTCAGTCCTTTTGTGTACAATGGAGATAAAAACATCTACTTTGCACATCCTGTGGGGGGAATTAAAATATTGGATGTAGAGTCCTCAGCACATGGTCCACTTTCATTGTTCTCACGGAGGCTATCACTGATGAGTTCTCAAGAAACTGGGACAATAAGGGAATCTGATCAAAAGAGGTTCAGAAACCAGAATATTTACAAAGGGATTGGCAGGGCCGGGTGGGGCGGGGCAGTGAAGAGAAGGAGGGGGTGAGAGGCAATGAGGGAAGTGGTGGCCATTTTCTCTAAAGTAGTTTTTATCAAACCACAGCTTCCAATCTGGGGGTCAGAAATCTAGGCAACCTAGGAGCCAGCAGTGCAGAAATGAGTTGTGATAAGCTCAGCTATATTATGGAAAACATTCTCAGCAAACTCCAGGAGAGACATAGCAGGAAGATCCATGGCTAATGTGCCGCTTTTACAGGACTTTCACAACTCACTGGGACACATGGGGACGTTGTGTGCATTTGCCTACTCATAAACATATAATAAGCACAGTGACTCACTTGTCAAGCAGAAAACTTGAACTTTTACAGTAAATCATCTCCTTACAGCCAGCCTGGAGTCAATGGGAGGTTAATTTATCATTAATTCATTTCAACATTCACCTGGTAAAAAATGCCACAGATGGAAAAGAGTTAAATGGGCTTTGGAACTTTTCTTGATGTAAGAATTCATAGCCATAAATAAAGCATACTAATCTATTTCTTAGGCTCACGCACGAAGGTTTAAATGATCAGTATAAAATTAGTGCTTTATTATTCACCAAACACTTTCATATCCAGTTTTTCATTTGTACTGAATAGTAAATACCATTAGATGGGTAGGGGAAATGTTATCTCCATATTAAAAATGAGGAAACTCAGCCTCCGAGAGGTTATCTGGTTTGCTCAAGGTTTCACAGAACTAGTAAATAAAGGAACAAAAACTCTAACCCCAAACCAACAAAAAGCCCCAGTGGACATCATGGGTGCTGCTGTCACGTTTGCTCACAACCCCGTGTGCCTCGATTGATTTTTATTATAGATGTTTGGCAGGCAACGTTGCAGTACAGGAATTTAGACGTGGGCCTACGTTCAGACATCTCATGGATATTTCCCTGATTTAGCCCGTGAGGAGAGTGTGACTATAACTGAGAAATGGAATACTTGTCTGTTCCTCATCCAGACATCCTTCTCCACCCAGCTTTGTGCCCCAGAGGCTGACCTCATGAGCCACAGCAACACAATTCCTCACCTCTGGCTTCCTAGCAGTTCAGTTTGTTGAATAGGGAGCTCCTGCAGAAAACTGGAAGGAGGGGAGAAGAGAAAGGTTTGGGTATCTGTCCCTTCCCCCAGCTGCTATTTGGAGCCTGTATCCTTAATAAAGGTCACAGCTTCAGGCCAGCCACACTCTGCAGACAGCCCTCTGCGCCTCCAGGTTTGGGAACCAGCCCCTGCTTTTGCCCCTTCAGCTCCAGCGGTGTCTTTGTCTCTGGCCCTTCCCGACATTACCTTTCAGGATGCACATTGTGGAAAGTATCTGTCCTTGATGCGGAGGAGTCCAATTTCTCCCCTTTCAGAAATTAAATAAACTGGGGCGCCTGGGTGGCTCAGTCGGTTAAGTGTCCGACTTCAGCTCAGGTCACCATCTCACAGTTTGTGGGTTCGAGCCCCGCATCAGGCTCTGTGCTGACAGCTCAGAGCCTGGAGCCTGCTTCGGATTCTGTGTCTCCCTCTCTCTCTGCCCCTTGCCGGCTCATGTTCTCTCTCTCTCAAAAATAAAAAAATAAACATTAAAAAAATAAAAAAAAAACCCAAATTGGATAAACCTATATCCCTTTCAATCGAGAATAATGCAAGGTGTGTGTCTGATGTCACAGGTGTATCTGGACCACACAGTCTAGAAGGAGCAGTCTCAGAAACAGACTCTCCTCCCTCCCTCTCTAGATAACCTCATTCTGACTTTCCTTTGAGAAGCCACCCTCTCTTCCTCTTTCAGTCTCCAAAATTAAGATGTGACCGCCCTACACTCCAGGAGCAGGCATGGTCTATGAGAGTTGAGAACTGTATACCTCTAACTGTAACGACTGCTTTAAAGTGAGGAACAAAGTCAGGGGAACCAGAATCATGATTTTTGCCAAAAGTATCAGGAAAGAGACTCTCTTCCCACTGGATTTTCTAAGCTGTGGAGCCTAAGTCTGGAGGTTCCAGGAACCATCTTTGACATGATATAAAATCTTCTAAAATACAAAAGGCAGAACAGGAAGATGGCAAAAAATGTGCTCCTGGCAACATGAGCTGAGCATCTGAATTCAGCCATACCTGAAATTGCCCCTGGACTTTTCTTCTCTAGACCAATAATCTTTTTTTTCCCTTCAGACGGTCTGATTTGTCACGGGCCTCCAAAAGAATCTGCAGTAGAGGAAAAACTCTTGACCTGGGAGATGTGAACCTTATTCCAATCTCTGTCGTGGAGAAGTTGTGGGATCTTTGGTAATTTATTTTACCTCGCTGGGCTCAGATTTCTTATCTATAATAGAAGAAACATGTAGTAGATGTTCTTCAAATGCCTTTCTAGAACTAAATATGGAGGAGGAGAAACAGTGGCCAATCTTCTAACTCAGGTAGAACTAGGAAGGAAGTTAAGTCTTGTTCCAGCACTTTCAGGATAGTAGAGGGGCGACCTGTTCTCGGTCCAATCAAGGCTACTGCAGAGAAAGACTATACCCAGCCCTTGTTAGCCACATTGATATTCCTAAGAGATCCCATGTCGCCCTACCCCCTTCAATTCAATCAACCAAGCACAGCACGTAATTTTCATATCTCTCTTCAAATCTAATCACATCAAATGACCAAATACATATTCAGTGCCTACTATAAGCAAGATGTGGTTATAGGTGTTGTGATTATTAGCATTCTGTCTTTATGTGTATCTTCCTTGGAAGAGACTGAATTCATTTTCATCAAATGAATGCCAGAGAAACAGATGAGCTTTGGAGAAAAGAGGAAGGACACTTTTGAAGAGTGTTTAATCCTCCTTATTATCCACCCACCCATCCTTCCAGCACCCAATGACCAGGATATTGTTTCTAGGCTCTTCACAGTAGCTCGGTTTTCTGCTGTTGTTTCCCAGTGGATGAAACTTTAGCTTAAGTAAGCTAGCCTTATGTAAAAAATGAGTGTACCAGCATAATCCTACACAATTTGCCAAACATTTGTTGAGTTGTGAGGTCACATTTTTACAGACTACATTTGCATGTGGGAAAGAAACTTATTCTCCTGCCCTGGAAACTCCATTCCCACTGATGGTGGGGGAAAAACACTTAAAATTTGTACAAGGTATTTCAGTCTGTGCTGGCTTATGCAATCTCTTAAAGACTTGTTTAGTATCTTTTGGATAAACGGTCAAATCCAACAAGACTCCTGTTGCCTTTAGGACTCCTTTTAGATATCCCACAGAATGGCACCTCCCATAAGATGGCTCTTGGGAGGAAAGGAAAGCTTACCTGTCCTCTCTGCAGAGGGGGAAGGGGGTGATGTCTACCTGCTGGTCCTGGTGCTGGCTGCTCTCTGGTCCTCTCTGGCCTTTGAGAAGGTGTCCTGCCTGTCCATCTGGCATCTTCCTGATAGTCAACATGACTCATGATCTGACCTAGTGGGGGTCTAGTGTTCCCCCTAACCTGTGTCCTCACTCTATCTGCAGATCTTCTAGATCTTAGCAGTCTGCTCCATCCTGTCCTGGGTCTAGGTTATCCACCTGCAGCTTCTGCCACAGAGATCACATTTCCCCCGTGGTGATCCATGGTAGACCCATTGGCCCTCCTCACTCTTCCGTACCCTCCCACCTCTAGGAGCATGTGAGAATGCTTAAATACCCTCCTTGCCCCTGCCCCATGAGTCTACCAATCCCCAGGTATCTTTTTTTGCATAAGCATGGTATGCCCCATGTCTATTTTCCCGTTTCTTGCTGTTTTCCCATTTTGGTGTGGGAGTTCCCTGAAGATGGTCCCCTCCCTGGTCCCCAAAAAGACTATGGAGCAGAAACCCTCTCTGTTTCTGACTTTTTTCATTGACCTCTCCAGGTGTGATGTCAGGGACATGTCCTCTCTCTTGCTCTAGCTTTCTCTACCCTATGGCTTTCTTCTAGAATCAGACGGTCTATCTGCTTCATCTTTCTGTCCAGTGAGACATCACAGAGTAGTATTTTCTTTCATGAACTATGACTTTTGGACAACTCCTTCCTTTTTCCTGGGCAATAAACTGGGCTTTAATGATGGAAGGGCATTGAGAGAACATCACTTATATGGGAATGGAAAGTGTAATCACTTTAATATCTTCTAAATATGATTCCTGCTACATCTAGAATGTATAGAGCTCTATGCTCTTTTCCAGGAAGGGACCTAAGCATTGGTTTGAAGGACACACAGAGGTGAATAAAACATGGTTTCTGCTCTCAAACAGCTTTTGACCTAGTGGAGGGGATACAGGTGAACACCACTAGCTAAGGCATGGCAAAGAACCCACATGTGTCCTCACCACCATGCCATGAGACCAGAGAGGGGAAAGACTGTCTAGCTTCCTTAATCTGACAGCTTTCAGTCTAATTGCTTCTTGTCAATTCCGCTAGTTGGAGACCATAGCCAGAAACCTTTTCGGTCATGGTTTTTGAGTTTTGATGATTTCTGCCTCTTAGCAGCCACAGGTTAGGACTGAACTCGAGACTGGAAGGGACCCACAAATATACCCCTTGCCTATGGATCGTATGCCAGTTGTATCCTTACTGTGGGAGAGGTTGTACCTTTTTTCTGGGGAGGGGTAATTGATAAAGAAGGGCCTGGGATACGGCTGCATTATATTAGAGCAGGAGTTCTCAGAAGTATGGCCTGCCTACATCAGTTCCTGGGGAACTTGTCAGAAATGCCCCACCCCACCCCTACCGGATCAGAAGCTCTGGGAATGGGGGTGTGAAGGAAAACCCTACCCAGTTTTTCCCTACAGTATGTGTTTTGCGTGTCTTTTTTTACTACTCACACAAAACACTCCACTTCTGACACTTCTGGTCACCACACGTGTGGGAATTTTTCTCCACAACAAACAATTCTGCGGCACGAGCTTGGTGTCCCGCGATGTAACGCAATTCTGATGCTGTCTACCTGGAGACAGGGTCGGATCCCACTGGTTGAGGGCTCAGTTCTCCACGACTGTTTCCACCCACTTCAGATGCCAATTGCAAGTGGTAGGTTTCAGGTTACCCACAACTTCTGTCTGATCTGACTACAAAGCAGGCTCCCATAATCCCTCCTTGGGTTCCATTCATCTGCTAGAGCTGCTCACAGAACTCTGGGAAACAGTTACATGGACCAGTTTATTAAAGGAGGTGATAAAAGATACAGATGGACAGCCAGGTGAAGAGATTCATTGGGTAAGGTCTGGGAAGGTCCCAGGTGCAGGAGCTTCCATCCCTGCGGAGTTGGGTGTGCTATCCTTGCAGGGTGAATGTGTTTGCCCACCTGGAAGCTCCCTCAACTCAACTTTGGGGATTTTTAAGGGGTTTTCCTCAGGTAGAGCATGATCAATCATGCACTCCATTTTTAACCCTTTTCTTTTCTCAAGAGAAGGGGGGTGAGGCTTAAAATTCTAACTTAAAAAAATATTTGGTTTTGAGCGAGCAAGAGAGAGAGCAACAGAGAGAGATGGAGACTGAGCAGAGGAGGGGCAGAGACAGAGAGGGAGAGAGAGAATCCCAAGCAGACTCTGCATCATCAGCACAGAGCTCAGTGCGGGGCTCAAACCCACGAACCTTGAGATCGTGATCTGAGCCGAAACCAAGAGTCAGACGCTAACCGACTGAGCCACCCAGGCGCCCCTGAAGATTCTAAACTTCTAATCATGTCTTGTTCTCTCCAGTGACCAGTCTCATCTATGCCCCATCCACGAGCCCACCCAATCATCTCATTAAAGCAAGACAGTCTTATGACTTAGGAATTATAAGACTTTCAGGAGCTGTATGTCAGGGATGGAGTCAAAGACCAAATATTAGAAACAGAGATGCCCCTAGGACTTTTATCACTTAGGAAATCCCAAGGGTTTCAGGAGCTCTGTGTCAGAAACCCCGTCGAAGACCAGCTATGGATGTCTTATTATAAATCACAATGTTGTAGCAACACAGCATTCCATTTTAACAAGTCTTCCACATCACTCTATTGCATGCAAAAGTCTGAGAACTGTGACTCTAGTCTCTAAAACTGTGCAACTCAACACCTGGACCCAGGGCCTGGCAGCATCAGCATCACCTGGGAATTTGCTAGAAATGCAGTGTCTCAGTGTCTGCCTCAGAATTATTGAACAAAGATCTTTTGAACCAAGATTCCCAGATGATTCTTATAAACATTAAAGTTTGAGAATCATTGCTCTAGTGATGGGACGTACAATCAACCTGGCTCATAGGTAGGTCATAGGCAGACAGGATTTTTTAGAAGAAAAGTATGCTTCTTTCTCTCTGTTCCAGCAGGCCACCTCCAGTCAAAGCTTTGACATCTGAGAGGCAATGGTCACACTAAAACCCAATTGTGCACACACAAAAAAGCAGCTTTATTTTGCCTCACTGGTCTCTTCTTCCTTCTGAGACACCAACCTGCTGAGTAGCAGGGTACAAAAAGTTATTCTGCTTGTGAATTAAAAATATCTCGACCCCTTCCTGCATAAACTGTCTAACTGGTTTAACTCAGCTACTTTGGGGTAAACACTCAGTTTTACAGGTAAGTTCCACGTACCCTAGCTCCTCCCATGATGGCTCTGGAGTGGAAGAGGCTTACATGACCTTGTGATGGCAGGGGTGAGGCCAGGTTAAGCTGCTCATATGGCATTCTATGCCAATCAGAAAAAAATGCATCTTCCTTAAGACACTTTTCTTCCAGTCATGCTGATTCTGTTAGAATACTTCGCTGCCAATGCTCCAAAGCTGCCATAATAAATGTATAAATCCACAATGTCTGTGAAATGAACGGTGCCCTCAGACATGGATTTCTTGTGCAGTGCTCAACCAGCACAACTGTATGCTAATCTCTATTTGGGTACTACACTGATATGCTTCATAATGAATATGGGATTTCTCCCAGAGGCTTGCAGATGTCTGTGGGGAAAGCAGATTGCTAGCATTGACTCTTCCCTCTCACCAACTCTGGAAGTTCCCACTGCTCCTCAGGTTGTGAGGTTGAACATTTGTCTCTGACATATTTATTCTAATTTTTCCTTGTCTCATCCCCAGGGCCAGTGGGGTCAGGATGCCAGGTTTTTCTATTTTTTTGCATAATAAGAGCTTCGTTTATATCATAACTTGCTCTCACTTCCCTTATAGGAGACTCCAAGTGTAAGTCATCTAGTTTGGTTCTTGATATGAAAAGGAAGCCTGAGGAGTTTCAAAATTCGTTTCTTTCTCCATAATGTCTAGCTTTTGACACTCTGCTCACTAGTGACTCACAGATAATACTGACTTCCTTTTTCTAGCTAAAATTCACCCTTTTTCTGAAGTGTGAAAACACATCGCTTTAGTGAACGGGCCCCTCAAGGCAGCAGCATTTATTAGATTTGAAAATATATCAGGAAAGGTCTTACAAAAATTGAATTATTTTACCTTTCTCTTGCAGAACTTTATTGAAGCCTGTAAAAAGAAGCTCAAAGACTCCAATGTCTTGATTTTTTTTTTTTTTTTTTTTTTTTTTTTGGTAATTCCCTGATGTGAGAGCCTTGGTAGACATTTTCTGAGTCTCAGGTTGCAACAGGAAAAGTTTAAATGATTATTTTGCTACCATTTAATAACAATGGCCAGTAACTTCACCAGCGAGACATGTCCTCATTGCCCTCTCCATTATACATCTTCAGCCCCGCTTATTCAACCATCTTACAGCACCCTCACTTCCACGTTCCACATTCCAGTAAGACCCTTTGGGGTTCTAAGAAGGAAAAAACCCTGACTCAGATTGATTTAAAGAACAAGGAGGTTTATTTGGTTCATGTAACTGTAGTGTGCAGAGGCTCATCACATCATAGGACCCAGGTCCAGGGCTCTGCAATTCCCTGAGTTCTTCTTTTCTTCCACGTGATGGATATTTCATAACCACAAAATGGCCATGAGATTCCAGTACCTTAACTGCCTAGCACATCGTCCAGAGCAAAAGCCAGAGCCGTTATCCTAGCATTACGAGCAGGTTAGGTCGCATGCCCACCACTGAACCCACTGAATCGTTGGTCCAGGGCATTGGGCTGCTTTGATTGGCTTAACTCAGGTGCATGGCCCACTCCTGAAGCCAAGAACTAATGGATTTTGAAGGGAATGTCAGACGGTTTCTACTCAGTCTTGTCAATGAGCCCTGTGCCCCAGGATAGTCAGGGAGGCAGCAAAGAGCCAGTGAGGTTACACTGGTAACATGACAGCTTAGGTAACATCGGTGGTGATTTGTTAGAGACTGGAAATCGAAGAGCACTCCTCTATTTTCTTAGCATGGTGTGAACCTCCCTGATTCTGGTATGAACCTGAAAGAGGAGGACAGCCCAGTAATGACTGAGATGGAATTTCCTATAGCTTGGTGGTATCTGGGCTGGGAGTTGCAATTAAATTCATTTAAAGAAAAGGTAGCAATTCATATATAAATTATATATAAATATACATATATATTTAGCACTGAATCAACGAACAGACTCATGTCATTGAATAGTCTGCAATACGATCAAGTCAATTTTCTTTTCTTTCTTTTTTTTTTAAATTTTTTTTAACATTTATTTATTTTTGAGACAGAGAGAGACAGAGCATGAACAGGGGAGGGGCAGAGAGAGAGGGAGACAGAGAATCTGAAACAGGCTCCAGGCTCTGAGCTGTCAGCACAGAGCCCGACGCGGGGCTCGAACTCACGGACCGTGAGATCGTGACCTGAGCCGAAGTCGGACGCTTAACCAACCAAGCCACCCAGGCGCCCCGATCAAGTCAATTTTCTAACATCTTACCAAAGATTTGGGGAATGAACATCATAAAATTTCTTATAAGTAAGGAATGATAGATGGAAATCAACATGACACGACCTGTTTTTATGGATTAAAGATGAATAATATGTCATTGATAATATCTGTATCTGTTTTACTTTAACAAATGTAAAAAATGTTAATTAAGGCTTTCTAAAAAGGACACTCTCTCTCTTCAAACTTACTTTCCCATATAATCTTGAAAATCTTCAACCAAAATCCAAATCGTTACAAGGGTTTCAGATACTGAACTCTAGGGCTAGGACAAAGTAAGAAATTGTACCATTCTTAGTTCACTCCATTAACTAACTTATCATTTATTCACTCAACAAACAATTCTGATTACTAGTGAGAACACCCTTAATAGTAGTCCTTTTAGGGGTCAGAACAAGATTTGTAGAGCAAGAAGGAGAATCTCCGCTTATCTCAGACCCTGCTTTGCCTTGGCAATCCTTTAATCCGAGGAAGACTGGGCAAGTGTTACAATGAAGTAAGTAGGTCTTCCTTTCCCACAGTCCCTTTGAACACAGACATCACACTTTCCCTTCTTGGATGAACTGCCAGTGATGCACCAAAGGCATTGCCCTGAAGACTTAAAATGGCTTTCCTTAGCATCAGCAAGTGTCATCTCCATGAATGGGTGAATGGCATGAGAGCATACTTTTTAGGTATATATATTGAAAAACACTGATAGAGCCTAATCGATCTGGCCCTCACGTGCGTCCTTGCAAAGATTCATGGTACACCTCTCTGTGGCATTTCTACGGAGGCACTTTTTAGTCCATTATTTCAATCCTTTGATGTGATATAATTAACTGTGAAATGAAATCAGGGTTTCCAAGTTCATCCATTTGTTAGTAAGTGTCAATAGTCTTGGAGCCAACACCATAAATTGTACAATAATTTTGAACAGGATTCTTTTGGAAGGATGTTTACAAGTTCAATTACATACCCGAGGGGGATCAATGAAATGCCAGGAACTCACGTTAGTATTTTTCATAGCACCGGCAAGTCACATCATTGTAGAGCAAGATTTCTTGGTTGTATTTGATTTGAAATTAATGGAGCACACATTTCCTCAATAACAAAATTTATATTTTTATTCTCAGAGCTTGCGGCGAACAATACGGAGTCTTCCCTAGCTTGTTTTTTTATTGGCTTGCTTTCGGAACACATAATTGCGACATTATTTGAGAAATCATAACCTATTTTCTAAATGTGTAAAGATTCACTGGTGTTTCATAAAGGGCTTAAGAAAATTATAGGCAGAAGAAAAACAGATTAGAAGCCATTATGTGTTTAATGATAGGTAAACGCCGTTAAGTTATGACTGCCTTACTTATCTTTGGGGAGGTACAGATGTAAACGATTCAAAACAACAGATATATTTTTAGTGCTGAGATATCACAACAATAAATTTGAAATTAAAAGTCATACAGATATTGAATTACCTCTTGAATTTCCTAGATAATAATTTTATCATAGTAGACAGAACTGCAAACTTCTGATGTCTCAAATGTGTTACATGCCTATGTATGTGAAGGGTGGCCAGGATTTTCTTACACGGGTAAGACAACTAAATAAGTCATCCACGTTATACCCACAACCCTGCAGTAATTACACAGCGTAGCCTGTGTTCTCTTACATGTAGGGTGAGCAATTTTGAGCAGCTGGAAAAAAAAAATATGTGGAGTTTAAACCAAGTGAAATTATCTGATGATTACTGAGCTTTCCAGGAAGCACAGAAACAAGTCATGCGAACTGAATTTCAACATTTCCCCCCTTCATTTCCAATTTATAGGGGATATGTCTTGTGTCTTGGATAGAAAAACCGTCACATTATGGTACTCTGCTCTTTGGGAGTGGCGGTCAGCCCAGAACAACATACAAGGTTCTAACTAGAACATGATCGACACCTAGTGGCCACAGGCAAGTCCTCTGTGGGATTTGTCTTGGCCAGCAACACAAAATGTAGCAAGAAAAGGATCTTTGGAGGAGAAGGAATCCGAACTCCCACATAGCTCCCCCTCAACCAAGTTTGACCCAATTTTGCCATTGTCAGCTTGTTCCTGCAAACAAGGGGCGTTCGGCGAATGCAACTAAATAACATGAACTTAATCACCTTGTGCTCCATCTTTAAGCTGTATGAGAGGCCAAAAAAAATAAAAGAAACGAATGGTCATTTTTTTTTTTTAAGTTGAAACCAGTCAGGTGTTTATTTTATAAACAAAGAACAAAACAGGATGTTCCTGCTTTCTTTTATCTATTTATTAAAAAATTTTTTTTAATGTTTATTTATTTTTGAGAGAGAGAGACAGAGTGTGTGTGAGCAGGGGAGGGGCAGAGAGAGGGAGACACAGAATCTGAAGCAGGGTCCAGGCTCTGAGCTGTCAGCACAGAGCCCAGTGGGGGGCTCAAACTCACCAACTGTGAGATCATGACCTGAGCTGAAGCTGGACGTTTATCCGACTGAGCCACCCAGGTGCCCTGTTCCTGCTTTCTTCCCCATCAGTTATTCTTCCCCATCGGTTTCTGCCCAGAAGACGTAAATAAAACAACTCAGTCAGAACTGGGTTTTTCCAGAGTACTATTTTCCAGAATAGTCTTTGGCTGCAACTTCTGGCTGAGGGAAAAAGAAGGGAGTAGAGATAGGCAGAATCTTAACAATGACCCCTTGACTGCTGATCTAGTAAAAAGAAAATGAAAAAAACCCACGTGGCACATCATTTCAGAAATTAAAGAGGTAATACATGTTCTCCTAGTTGGTATTAGACATCTTACATAATAGTACAAACATGTGCTGAAAGATCCCAGGAATTTTTGTTTGTTTGTTTTTGTGAGATGGGGCAGGTTGTTGGGTGTGTGAATATGTGTTATTTGTATGTGCGTGTGTCTGTTGGAGGAACAGCCTACTGATGCATGGCAGTGTTCTCCAATGGACCTAGACAAAGACGTCTATTATCACAGAGGCCTTCTTGAGTCAGGGTGTTGTTGTAGCTGTTGTGCTTCCATAGCAACCTGTGGACCGGGTTAGCCAGCCAAGAACAGGGGCCCATGCATAAATGACAGATTGATGGCAGTGGTGGCTGGACTAAAAGAAGCCCAGGGCAAGACAGATGCGTTGGAAAAAGAAATGCCACCATGCCATGCATCACAGATTCTATTTTAAAGTTGGCATTGTGTAGGGGTGCCTGGGTGGTTCAGTCGGTTAAGCACTGACTTTGGCTCAGGTCATGATCTCACGGTCCGTGGATGTGAGCCCCGCGTCGGGCTCTGTGCTGACGTCTCAGAGCCTGGAGCCTGCTTCAGAATCTGTGTCTCCCTCTCTCTCTGCCCCTCCCCCACTTGCTCTGTGTCTTTCTCTCAAAAATAAATAAACATTACAACAATTAAAACTGGTGTTGTGTAATTCAAAATGAATAAGTTTGCAAGGTCAACGGAGGTAATTGGTAAATAATTGTTTATCTGATCATAACATTAAAGAATGGAAATATAACATCTTTAGGAGAATTTATGGCTTAAATTGCCAAGAGGAAATGGAATAAATGACGTTGGGGAAGCAGATTTGCCAAGGTTGCCCCTAAGCAGATGATGCTGTATCATTTGATCCAAATGAGGTGGTTATTTTTGGTATCTTTTAACTTCTCCTTCACCCACAAAGCTTCTTCAGACTAGGTAGGAATGGAGGTTTTAAAAACCTGTGCTCAGTTTGCTCACTGGCCTGTCTCAGATGTCTAACTTTAGAGTTCATGAAAATAAAAAATAACATCCTGAATAAGGAAATGAAAAGGGAGAAACTTAAACCAATTAAAGACGGACACCTGCCCATCTGTTCATGGTGACGTCACAGAATTGTGAAGTGCCAGGAGCAGGCGCTGTTGAGAATGTGCCACAGAGCCAGGAACAACGGAGACCCTTAAGTTACCTTAACGGATGTGCTTCGCCACCCGGAAGAAGTAAAGAGGGCAAGGGTGTGCTGCAGCCAGCCCTGGTCAGCTCACCTTGCTACATTCCTGCCCCAGTGTCCTAAGAACTCTTCTGTCTCTCGGTGACAGGGTTTTGGAGTGATGGGGGTTCAGAGCTGATGGCCAGGAGAGAATTCTTGAGGTGTTTTGGGTGCAAAAAAGGTGGTTTTATTAGAGCACGAGGACAGGACCCATGGGCAGAAGAGCTGCGCTGGGGTTGTGAAGAATGAATGGTTATATACTACGGAGTCTGGGGAGGTAAAGGCAAGAGGAAGTTTCCACAGGGATTTTCATATGCTAAAGAAGACTCACAGGACACTGGAGGCCTAGTTATTGTCAAGTGAAGGTTGTTTTTCCTTCTAGCAAATCATTACTATTAAAACGGTAGGGGGTTCCTGGAGAAATGTTATACTCCCCCTGCCTCAAGTATTTGCCAATGGGCTGAAGGTTAGAAAGAAATTTAACTTTACCTACCATTTCCTTCTTGCCTTTGTCCCCCATTATCACTATGGAGGGGTGATGTTGGGGCTCCAGGAAACCGAGTCTATAGGTTTCTGGAGATTAGGCTATGGATAAGATTGCCTTTTTTGCTTGTAATTTACTAAGATACTTGTAAACTGATGGAGACTTATGTCCTGCAGGACTGTGATCTCTGTTAACCATCTGTTTTCTTTCCTTTCCTTTGTTCTTGGGTAGCTGGGAGTTCCTGAGGAATATCAGGCATATCCCACTTGGGGGTGGGGCTTGGAGGTGACTTAGGGGGTGTGGGTTGGGCTGGGGGGTAGGATGAGGGGGGACGGGGTGGTCGGGAGCGGGGCAGGAGGGGTTGTTTGCAGGGTGTCAGCTTGCCTTATGCTCCCTCATCACTGGGTAGCTGTCCACATATCTTGACAAAGATGAGAATAACTAGTAATAATGAACATTTAGAGATCTCATCACAGTTTTACAAAGTGTTTTTCATGCCTACTTGTCAAAAGCAAGTGTTACTATTGCCCCCCGCAGTCTACAGAGACTGAGCCTTAGGGAGAGCATGAAAATTCTTTAAGGTCAAACAGTTCGTAAGTGGATGATGGGTGGCATTCCAATCTGGGTCTTCTGCCAACAAAGTCCCAGGAAGATAATAGTGACAAGGTCTTTCTCCTTCCAGACAGACTTTCCGTTCAATGGAGGACTGTAATTAGGAATTTAAAAAGCTTTTCAAAACTGAAGGGTTAACTTTCCAATGTTGGGACTGTAGGTGATTGGAGATCCTGTCTAGAGTGCTTTGCCCTGAAACCAGGAGAACATCCCCCAACCATGGGCTCTCCGAGACTGGCCTGCTCTGACAGGATGGATAGGCTGCTCGAAGATTTTGGCAGCTTGGTTCATTTTTAACTTACCCTACAACGTTCTAAATCAATGATTTCTGTTGCTAATCATTAAGTAGGACATTCTTATTAAGGGTGCCACGGATTTGTATTCGCCGCATCTCTTTATATAGCCAACTGAGGGAAAGTCCTGACCGGCTCTTCGTAACAGATCATCTTAGCCACTATCCATGTAACTGATTATATTGCCAGAGGTATTCATTAATAAAACAACTCTCCTTTTTTCCCTTATTCTGATATAAGTCCAATGACTCTCCCGAATAACTCTTCATGCATATATATCTTTTGCATCCCTACAGAAAGAAATGGTCGAAGTGTTAAGAACAAACAAACCAACAAATATAAAGGAGGAAAAGCAACTCTAGAGGGAAGTCAAGATCTTGGGGTTCAAGCCTGGCCCTGCTTCCAACCTAACTGTGTGATCTTGGACAAGACACTTAATTGGCATTTGAGTTTCCAGATGCGGGCAACATTGTTTCTGGACCTCTTACTTTTACAAGTATTCACGTTACAGGCTGCCAATAATTTACCAATAGTTAATTAACAGTCGAAACTCTTTTAATTACTCTTCATTTTAGTGGTGGATCTTTAGCTTTTAGGCATATGTAAGTGTATCTCAGCATGACCAGACAGAATCTACTAATTCTCCAGAGACTTTATGATCAGAAAAATGCAAAGAACAGAGAGTACGCAAACAGCCTCAGAGCAAGATGGCTTTCTCTTGTGTACCTGAACCATCACTGAAAACTTTAATAGAAAATGTAGACAGTATGTGCACTCACTGATTTATTAGTGTGTGTCTACAACCTCATTACTGAAAAGATATTAGTCGGGTTTTTATTGTTGTTGTTGTTGTTGTTGTTAACAGGTAATGTGAGGGCATCAAATGGTACCAAAACATTTGTAATCAGATCATTTTGCAGGGAGGAGGAGTAGAAGGATAGATCGGAAGCAGAGAGGGAAGAGAAAGAAGAGAAGGAGAGAGGAGAGAAGGGGAAGTGTCTGATAAAAAAAAATCTTTAAAAAAAAATACTTTGGTTCATAAAATTGTTTACCTAATGAATGCTTACTTAAAATTAGGCAGAGTGATGTCCACAATGAGAAAATACAAATATAAAAGAATACATTGTATCAAGATTCTCTATTCAAAGTCCAAAAATAAGTCCCTGAATGTAAGATTTAATGCAATAAGTTTCTTTGTTGTCTATAATAGGTCTTTTCGTCTAGACATTAAACTTCTGATAATTTCAAGTATGTTGTACTTAACTGTAAACTTTTTAAAAACTATCATTTTAAAGGAGTAAAGAAGGTCTCTGAGCAGCTGAAAGAGCTTTCACAGAGCTCATAGATTTACATCACAGAAGAGGCCTTCAGACTCTTGTTCAGAGCCCATTTGCTTTTTGTTTATCAAAAGTCTTACAGTCTTAATGACTAGGTTTCCAAGTTGATGCAAACTTCCTAAGACTTCATGAGACCATTTCTTCTGTAACCCCAATACTTAACACAAAGCCTAGTATAAAAAGAGCTCAATAAATATTTGTTAACTAATGAGAAGGTTAGAAGCAGTATTTAGTAGTTGGGGTTGTTGGAGACAGGTACATACAGTTGGGAAAAAGGATAGTTGATGGTCTGAAATCCATAGAATGACTGAGAAAAATCATGAAAAGCAGACACAAAGCTCACTGATTTAAGGACATAGAGTTCCATACATCTTACTGACCTCTGAAAGGTTATAGCATATATTTAAAAAAAAATCAATTGCCATCAATAATAACGATCCTGAGTCACTAGGATAATATTAAATTTTGTTTAATACTCATTAAAAAAAATCTTCTAAAAGATTTCCATTGAAGATTAGAATATTCAATTGGAACACCTACTCCCCCCCATGCTAGATTTCCTCTTCAAAATGTAAACTTGATGATATGATACTGTGTACCTTAAAAAAAAAGAAAAAGTCTTCACTTCTATTCCAGGATGTCTAATTCCACGGTGTCTCTGGTAGACATAGAAAGTATGCTTTTTCTTTGCCCTTGTGAGTTATTAAGCTTCCCAGTACAGAATTTTAATATATTCCACATATCAGCTCTTCCTGTTTCAGTTACAAAACAGTACAGAATTGGATCAGCAACACAATTTAAACTTGTTAGTGCCACCGTGATTCTATACATTGTGTAAGTTGGATTCCCGGACTTGTTGTGGTCAAATATATGTTTATCAGGGTTCACATCATGCTCTAAAACGCTGCGAATCAGCAGCATCACATGAAAGGGAGTGAAACACAGGACGAAAGTCAACGTGATGCTAATAAGTAGTTTTATGATTCTCTTCTTTTCGTTGTTTTCCGTGGCTTGATTATGCTGCACAGCTTGGTAGACTTTCTGGTTGCAAATCATTATAATGACCAAAGGTATTGCATAGCCTGTACACGTCCTAAACAAGTTCAAATTGATTTGCCATTTCTCCAAGGGGTATTTGTCATAGCATAAAGTAAAATTAGACTTTTTGGCCTCACAGTATTCTATAGTCGTTTCATCTTTCCACAGAATGATACCGTTGAACATGGTTTCCAACACCCAGATGGACAGGCTGACCATGAAGGCAGATCTTCTTGTCCTTAGAAAAGAAAACCTCAAAGGGTGGACAACTGCTAAATACCGGTCAACGGCGATGCAGGTGAGGAATGCTGTGCTGCTGTAAAAGTTCATGTACATGAAGAAAGCATTCCCTTTGCACAGAGCATGGGAGAACGTCCAGTTGTCGTTATTCCAAGTGTAATCAATCCATAGAGGGAGAGTTGATGTGTAGAGCAGATCTGATAGTGATAAACTGAAGAGGTAAATTCCTAATTCATTTTCCTTCTTTGCTTGCAGAAAAGACACACACAGAGACCCAATATTGGCTGGAACACTGGCTATAACCACAAAGATGTAAATAACTGGAAATAAATAGTGATCGAAGTAGTGCTGTTCTTCAAGGCATGTGCTGTTCATTTTTGTTTTGTTTGTTTTGTTTTGCTTTTCGTTTTAAGGCAGCAGTTGCATTTGGTCTGAGAAGGTCAGTAGCAAGGCGAAGCCTTGCCTCCTTCTAGTTTGTTTTTAACATCTCGTTCTTTTACTAAAATTTCTCAATTCTTCTTTGCTTTCCGAAGTTCTGATTAATTCGTTAGTGCTTTTAAAGGGTGGATGTAGACTGATTTTCACAAAGATACCAGTGGTTGGAAGTCAGAATCCAGCCTCCTGGCAGTTAGCGCAAATGGTCACGGATCTTAATGAGAAGGAGTCCACGTTCTCGTTATCACAGAATGCTGATGAAGAACCCCCAGCAATCAACTGGGTCATCCCTCGGTGTCCACAGAGTGTGGTCTCCAACTTGTTTTTCTTGGCAAAACTCAGAGGAGATCGGTGCACGTGTGCATACAGAAGGCTTTGTTTTCACAGAGACTGACATCTCTTTTTAAATGCCTTTGTTTCTGTAATGAAAGATGAACTAGAATAGTTTAAGATGTTTACTGGGTATAACACGATTTTGAAATAATCCTCTTTTTTTTCACTGCTTGCAGGTAGCAAAAACGTATTAAATTACAATGAAGGCATTTAAAAAGGGGAATTATTTAATTGACCGCAGTGAAGGAAATCAAGCTGAGAAATTTTTTCTATTTCCAATAAGAATTATCCACAGGGTGACAGATTAGGGGGAATGCTATTTCTCACTGGACATGATCACAAAACTAACGTTAAAAAGTCATTTTAGGAACTAATAAAAAAGATGGAAATTTAATGATTTGCTTGAAATCAGTAAATGCTTTGGAGTTGTATGATAAACTGTATAGTTATATGATTTGAAATGTTGAGTTTTGCATGCAATTTAGGTATAAAGCACCTTCAATATCAGCTTGTTGGCCATGAATATGTTGTCACGAGAAATTTAATAAAGTGAAACATTTTAAAATATAGCAACTTGCTAAAACTTCATAAATAATTAAACCATGCTGCCTCTTATGTTTTTCCCTTTGCTTCCTTTGGTGGGCACTTTATCTTCCTCGTACTTTTGTGAGAGAGAGGGCAGAATGTTCTTAATTCTGGGTAACATCTTGGCATCATCACTGTCTGCCTTTTTACCCGATTGTTTATTAGCTAGTTTCTTTTTAAAGGCCTGATGTTATAGATTCACAAAGGAACACAGACTCCATTCTTGTCTTCACAGTGGAGTAGAGAAGTGCCTTTGCTAGTGAGGCCTGTTGCTGCTTTGGATGATTTATGTGATGGGGAGCTTCGGAAGATTTGCCTTCTTGTTGTGTGCTGTGGGGCCTCGATAAGACCCAAAGTCCCCCTTTCCAAGTGTCAGTGAGCCCTGAGCACAACAGAGGCCTTGTCACCACAAGCCACAAGGGTTCTGCTAGCAGAATAAACATATGCAGAGTACATCTTTATACAGCACTCTTAAAAGAAAGTGGAGAACTAAATTTCCCGAAATCTCATTGTTTTCCCACACCTAGAAATATGAACACAATGTGAAAAAAAACCACCTTTTAAATCAATAGGTGAAACTTCCAGAGAGAAAAAGAAAATTGTGATGGAAAAAAAGAAAGTGGGAGCTGAGATCGGGAAGGTGAGCGAGCAGAAAACTCTGAATGTCCAGGAGGCATATTTGGATCAGAAGAACTAACTAGGGCCTCTGAATGCAGGGGAGCTAGAGACACAGCCCCAACCCACACAGGCAGGAAGTGGCCCTCCGCCACCCCACGCAGGTTGGAGTCCAGGAGCCGCTGCCCACAGGCAGAGGATGAACTAGAAAATAAACAAAATAAAATAACAAACCGGACAGCCATCTGCAGACAGCAGAGAAAGTTGGCAAGTTTGCTGTCTCAGCTTTGTTTCTCTGTGGGGCTATGATGGAGAATCCCTGAGGATTCACGGCCTCCGGCTGGTCCGCACTTGGGAATGGGGCCTGAGGCTACACTATTTTTTTTTTAATAAGGTTTTAAAAAAATGTTTATTTGTTTATTTTGAGGGAGAGAGAGAGAGAGAGAGAGAGAGCACGAGCAGGGGAGGGGGAGAGAGAGAGAGACAGGGAGAGAGAGAGAAAGAATCCCAGCAGGCCCCTCACCACCAACAGTGTAGACCCTGACGGGGGGGCTCGAACTCACGAACCGTGAGACGATGACCTGAGCGGAAACCAAGAGATGGATGCCTAACCGACTAAGCCACCCAGGCGCCCCTGAGTCTACACTATTAGTTTGGTCCTGTAAACTGCAGGCCAGCCATGAACTAGCACCAGACCTATGCGCTCACCTTTATCAGTCATCAAGGAAATACAAACTAAAACCTCAAGGAGGTACAACTAGGAACCCACCAAAATAAATAAAATGAAAGAGACAGAAGGCAACCATACTGTGGTGAGAATTAGAGCTCCTGGGACTCTTCTGTCCTGTTGGTTGGAAAACTGCTTTGGCACTTGTGTATATACCACACTTATATACGGTTCGGCGATTGCTCTTCTAGGTGTATGGTCAATAGAAATACATACGTATGTTTACCAAAAGGCACGTGGTAGAATGAGGATATCCACAGTAGCGTTATTTGTAACATCCCCCAGTGGAATGGCCACTAAGTAAATTGTGGCATAGTAACATAATTGAAATCTATACATCGGTGAAAATGAACACATCATTGCTGTGTCCAATAACACAGCTGAAGCTCAGAAACACAATGCAGAGTGATAGAAAAAGGCAGGCACAAAAGAATATGTACTCACTGATTAAAAACTAGGTAAAGTTAATCCATGCTTGTCCGAAATCGGAGTAGTGGTCCACTTATTAAAGGCTTCCTATGTGCTGGGCACCACATTAAATGGCATGCATGTTTGTTACAATTTATCTTTTACTACAATTCTGTGCTATTTATTAAAATTGAGCCACACATTAACTAATTAGCCCCCGAATACCTATCCAATCTTTCGTACAACTTGGCTATAATCCTAGGTTGGAATGCTAAATAAAGCCTCTTGACTCTTAACTATTTTGCCTTCTACTTTTTACATAAAAATGCCTTAGAGGGCACCTGGATGGCTCAGTCGGTTAAGTGCCTGACTCTTGATTTTGGCTCAGGTCATGATCTCGGATTTGTGAGTTCCAGCCCGGCATTGGGCTCTGCACTGACAATGTGGAGCCTGCTTGGGATTCTCTCTCTCTCTCTCTCTCTCTCTCTCTTTCTCTCTTTCTCTCTTTCTCTCTTTCTCTCTCTCTGCTCCTCCCCCATTCGCTATCTCTCCAAATAAATAAATAAACTTAAAAAAAAATACCTTAGAAATTTGAGGTATTTTTGCAGCAATGCAGACCAGCTTTGGTGAGAAAGAAGAATATTTTCTATTTTCTATTGAAGTTTCTAGCACTGATAGATTAGGACAAGTCTTTTAGCCATAAAAACAGATCTAATTAAAGAAAATAATTTGTGAAAAATCATTTCTGTAAATTAGATAGAAAGTAACCACATGTCTTCTAGAAAACATCACTTTCACATTGTCTATTAGACTACACAGGCTTCAAATAAACTTGTGAAAATCACCTTACATCATGTCCTCACACTTAGTGACAATGTGTTGTTATGTGCCCACAGATTTCAAGGGTTTCTTTTCTATAACGGATAACGTAGCAGATTCACTCAGACAGGCTTTTATTTTTACTGCACTTGATTTGAGAAAAGATGACTAAAAGGAGCAAATATTCTGCTACCACACTCAAAAGAATCTCCCAGTTCTTAAGAGTCATGAGGCTGAGTTTCAAAGAGTCTACTTTTCACTTCCGGAATCCTCTGTGAATTATTTCAAAGTTGAAATTAATTGTCTTTCCCCACTCATAATGTGGCAGCAAAGAAACTGAACATCAGACCGATTGTGAGATAGAGACCTATGCAGCATGATATGTCTGTATTGTTGCAAACAGTCATATGGAGTTGAAGGCGGCATCTATCTCGTCAGTTCAGATGCAAGAAGGAACACTAGATATCATACCACCTGCAGGCACAGCGGGACCAGCAAGGGAACGAACGCAACCCCACTAGCTTGCAAGCAGTTAATCAGCACTACCTTAAAGATAGAATTCCCAAATGTACCTAATGCAATCTCTAACAGAAAGCATAAAGATATTTTTCAGAATTTAAATCTCTTGAGATGGAAAAGACCTTTGGTGGGGACCAGGATCAGAGCAGGATCAGAGCACCTGTTAACGTGACCTCATGGGCCTGTACTCAGCAGTGTCCACCTTCTCAGGGGACCTCTGATAACATGACCTCATGGGCCTCTACTGAATGGTGTCTACCTTCTCAGACCTCTGATGATAAGACCTCATAAGCCCCACTCAACAGTGCTCACCTTCTCAGGAGACCTCCTCTGACTTCAGGGGCCCCCACTGAATGTTTGCCTTCTCAGGAGACCTCTGCTTCACGGGCATGGCTTCACGGGCCCCCACTCAACAGCGTCCAGCCTCTCAAGAGACCCCTGCTAACATGGCCTCACGGTCCTCCACTCATGAATGTCCACTTCCTCAGGAGATCCTTGTCCCAAATTTTGCCCTTCAAACCTCTCACCTGCAAGACACTGGGGAGTTCAGGACTGAGGAGGGTTAGCTCCCCATTTTCCTGGCTGGCACCACACCAATAAACGGCCTACCTTTCTTCACTTCAAAAGCTCCGTGACAGTTTTAACTGACTTGCTGCACATTAGGTGGAAAAACTCTGGTTTGTTTTGGTTACAGAGGGTCATATTAAACATTTGTCAGAAAAAAAAATCAGGTGCTGGTTATCTTGGGGGAGGGGCCGAGTAATGACTGGAAGAGGGCACGAGGGGGCCTTCTGAGAATTTGTCATGTTTTGGCTTTTGATATGAGTGTTGATTCCGTGAACAAGTTCAGTTTGCAGACACTCAATTCATCCAGCTGTACACTCAGGACGTGTGTATTTTTCTGCATGTATACTACACTGCAATTATAAAGTTAAAAAGTGGAATCAAAGGCTGTGTGAGATGAGATATAAAGAATCCTGACAACCAACCAACAACTGTATTACCTTCAGATGGAGCACAGAGGCCTTCCTGAGAACTGACAGGATTTTACTTCTTATCTCATATGTAAAAAGTAATTCATAGAAGCCAAAACAATAAATAATTTAAACAATATGAAAAGGAATTCACCAAAAAAAAAATTGCTATATGAAAAAACGAATATTCTAGGCACCTGGAAGAGTACATACAAATTGTCCCTTGAGGAAAGCTCAGCCTAGGCTTCTCTGTGAGGAATTCTCCCAGAACAAATGGATGGTTGCCAGAGGGCAGGGGCAGGATGATGAGCAAACTGGGTGAAGGGGAAAGGAAGGCACCGGCTTCTAGTCATGGAATGAAGGAGTCGTGGGGGATGAAAGGTACAGCTTAGCAAATACAGTCAGTGGTTTCGTGTATAGTCAGGGCTGTGTGGTGGTGACGGATGGTAGCTACATTTGCGGTGAGCACAGAATCACGTACGGAGTTACTGAGTCACCATTTTGTCCACCTGAAACTAACGGAACATTGTGTGTCCGTTATACTTCAATAAAAACATTAAATAAAAAAAAAGAATTCTCACAGATAGAGTTCTAACAAATATGAGCTCATTAAAACACACACGTGCGCGCACACACACACATTTGACCACTATGTTTGAGATTCAACAAAAATGAGAAAGATGAGTAGCAGATCCACAAAACCTTAAGAGATAGATTATACAATCAATTTACAAATCTATTAACAAATTAATAGATACACAACACAAAACAAGTGTGTTTAATAAGAAATAAAGAAAGGAATTTGAACACATGAGTAGGGAGGAAGAGACTTCAAAAGACGGGTAGGCATATTTTTGGAGCGACTGGGAAAGGCTTTCCAGAAATGAAAAATGTAATAATTTAACTTAAAAAATTAATACGGGGATTAGCTTCAGCTGAATAAAAAAATTAATGTACTGCAAGATAGATCTAAAGAAATAATACAGGGGGAGCCTGGGTGGCTCAATTAAGCCTCTGACTCTTGATTTCAGCTCCGGCCATGATTTTCAAGGTTTGTGGGATCGAGCCCCATGTTGGGCTCTGCGTGGAGCCTGCTTGGTATTCTCTCTCTCCTTCTCTCTCTCCCCTCTCTCACTTGTGTCCTCTCTCTCTCTCAAAATAAATAAATAAATAGACATTAAAAAAATAAAGAAATAATACAAAATTACCAGTGTGAAACATATGGGAAAATACCAAAGAGACATGGAAGATAAAGTGAAAAGTTCAGGATATGTTTAACTGGCATTCCATAAGGGATAGGAGAAGAGAGAAAATAGGAAAGAGGCAACGTTCAAAAAGATAATCACTGAGAGCTGTCTAGAACTGATGAAGGACATGGATGGAATCCTCAGATTTATGAAGTCCAGCAAATTCCAAATAGGATTAAAAACAAACAAAGATGGAAATCTACATTCATGTAGACACCCTGCAATGAAGCTGAGGATCCAAGAGTAAGAGACAGAAGGCCAGAGAGAAAAAATGGTGCACCTACAAAGAGTAAAATTTACAGAGACAAAGGACTTCACAGAAGTAGTAACAGAAACCAGGAGACAGTGGGTTGATAGTTCCAAACGGCTATGAAAATGTATGTAATCCTATAATTAAATATCTGACAGAACTAAATTTCAAAACCAGGGCAAAATTAAGGACAATTTAAGATAAATTACCAGTTGGGGTGCCTGGGTGACTCAGTCGGTTGAGCATCTGACTCTTGATTTCAGGTCAGGTCATGATCCCTGAACCCGTGTTGGGCTCCGTGCTGGGAGTGAAACCTGCTTAGTATCTTTCTTTCTCCCTCTGCTCCAATCTCTCTCTCTCTCACACACATAATAATAATAATAATAATAATAATAATAATGATGATAATAAACTACTACTGACGAAATTTACCCC
The DNA here is from genome assembly GCF_024362965.1 of Panthera pardus. NCBI lineage: Eukaryota > Metazoa > Chordata > Mammalia > Carnivora > Felidae > Panthera > Panthera pardus. The sequence goes on along the minus strand of NW_026526810.1, from coordinate 123,541,893 downwards.
CCAAATCTTCATTAAGAAGACCTTTAAAGGATGAAAGTGAAGAAGGAAAATGATACGAGAAAAAAGTCTGAGATACACAAAAAGCTGAATAAGCTACTAGGATGGAACTCTGATGCTACACAGTGTCCCATCTATCACCAGGCTCACATGTCTGGGGAGAACACCTCAACCACGAAGATATCCCTCCTTGGGACCAGGATTGAGAGATCGAGGGGTGCCCCTTCCTCCTCTATCCATCCATTGTACAGTGACATTTCACATATGATACCAAGCTCTGTAGATAATAGTTGTTAAATTAATTTGTGCGAATCTGAGGGTTTTTTGCTTCTGAGATTTTAATGGAATACGTAATTCTCATCATTCGTACATTTTTTTCAGACATTACTTTTACTGCTTTTAATAAAATTATGACAAAATTGTTTTTAGAACCACTGCTGAGAAATGTGGGCAAGTTGCTAATTTTGACAAATCCCAAAAAAAGATAATCCCCAGTGCATTAAAATATATCTGTTATTAACCAGCTCCTCAAATAGTACAAATCATTGATGACAATCATCAAAAGATAAAATGTTTTCCTACAGGTTATAGGAAATACTTGCCTTCCTTGATCAGTTTACTAGCTACTTATTACGACTACTATGTCTCAGACACTGATGGTCACTTATTAAGTAAGCATTATTACTTAATATTTATTAATACTAGAAATACTATTTCCAAATTTCACATTGTTTCTGATGATATAAAAGGTATCATGAGACCATTGTACTAATGAGGAAATGGGTAGATCTATAGCTGGGAGCTGGTAGATTTCCTCACAGCCTCTTAATTCAGTTTGCCAATATGATGTTTCCTGAAAGGGAATGGAGCATAAATATTCCTCTTTTGTGTATCAATAGGTTTACCTAACTATTTCTAAATGTCAGTTCTGACACCCTTTAACCACTGCTCAGAAGTGGGGGAACCATGTGGCAGCCTCATTTCTCTTTGTCTTATAAAGTTCTGCTTTATTGCATTTCTGTAGCCTAAACTTGGTAAAAGGTTGTGAGCATTACTGACAACCGTGCCTGAGTCGTTATCTACTTAAAAATATTATTTTATTGTTAAATCTTACACTTACCCATGTTTCTTGAGGAGATGATTTTGTCGACCGAGGAGCCAGATAAATCTGCTTGCACCGAGATGAGAAACCAACACTGTGAAGGGACAGGAAATTACACTTGTGTTTCAACATAAAACAATGAGGAAGCAGCATCTTAATAAGAAGGATGTTCATTATTCAAGTTTGACCAAAGACAGTCTCCTAAATAGTTTAAAAGCTGTTTTTGTTTCTTACTTATGGTAGTTTAATTTTCATGACTCACTCTCCTCTTCGCATCTTAATTACAATGTATACTGATATCCGGTGTGTTTTATTTAATAGAATACGTGCTAGACTTTCATGTAATCACTCACTCATTCATTTAGTCTGTCAACACATACATCTATTACATTCTTAGGACACTGTGCTGGGAGTGATTTAGGACCTGGCTATAGCATGCGAGAAGCTCATCACCTAGTGAAAGAGAAAGGCATGTTCAGGGATCACCATGATACAATGGCAAAAATGGGTAAGTAGTACTCCAAAAGAGGTCCAAAAAAAAAAAGAAAGGAAGAAAAGAAAGAAGAAAAAAAGAAAAGATGAGTTATGGGAATGTGTGACATAGGAGAGGATGGTCTACATGGATTCAGCATGATGCACTTCCTGGGAGAAAAGCAGTTGAGGAAAAGTGGGTGTTGGGTGTATAATGAGCATGTTCCCTTGCTTAATCCTGGCACCTTTGTGAAGTCTTTTTTTTTTTTCTTTTTAAGGGACGAACAAGATTAGCTATATAGTATTTTATTATAGATATTTTTTTGTTTTTAATTTTTTTTAATGTTTATTTTTGAAAGGAGGGGGAGGGGCAGAGAGAGAGGGAGACACAGAATCCGAAGCAGGCTCCAGGCTCTGAGCTGTCAGCACCGAGACCAAAGTGGGGCTCGAACTTGTGAACCGTGACATCATGACCTGAGCTGAAGTTGGATGCTCAACCAACTGAGCCACCCAGGCACCCCTCTTTTTTTTTTGTTTGTTTGTTTCTTTATTTATTTTGAGAGAGAGAAAGAAAGAGAGAGAGAGAGAGAGAGAGAGAGAGAGAGAAAGGCACCTCTATTGTAGATCATTTTCTCTGTCCTCTTGGAATAGAAGGCCGGGAGTGCTAAAAACCATGCTAAAACCAGTTGGCTAACTGGCTTAGGTAAATCAATAATTCTATGTAACATGGTTGTATGAGAAAGACATGAATTGTTCTAATGAAACCTCATGTAGCACGTTACATGCTGACATTTGCTGCCAAGTCTATAAATGGTTTAATATGAAGTGAAATTAACTCCCAGAACTTTTGAGATATAAAAAAGTCAGAGACATCACATATGAACCTGGCTCTCATAAATCTTTATTACAAATGAAGGGGAGGGGTGCCTGGGTGGCTGTGCCTGAGCCAGAGCCTGGGGCCTGCTTCAGATTCTGTGTCTCCCTCTCTCTCTGCCCCTCCCCCGTTCACATTTTCTCTCTCTCTCTCTCTCTCTCAAAAATAAATAAACATTAAAAAATTAAAAAAAAAATGAAGGGGACAAATTATAAGGATAGAATTAATGTGGGATGGATGTGACTTAAAATTAGAAACTATAATCATGATTATCTGAGTCTGTTTCTGTAAAAGGACATTAGAGGATGTTCTTGGTAGCCTTTTTTGTTTGTTTGTTTGTTTTCTACACAGAAGTAGAAAAGACGATCTTGTGATATAACCAAGACTTTTAATCTTGGAGTTATTCAGGACGTGACACAAATGTAATGGGATTTTCTGTGCTTCCTTTATAGGTTTTTCATGGAGAATAATAAAATTAAGAACTCACATTTATAAAGTACATGAGTTTGCCAAGTAATTTAGCATATAGTAAATTAAAACTTCAGAATACTTTATATTTTTATTGAAATAATGACAAATTTAAGTATAATCTGGAAAATTAATAACAAATACCTTAAGACTTTACAGAAATGAAAGTATGATTTCAGTTTACTTGTGGCTCTACTCCACAATTCTCATTTTTGTTTGGTTTTACACATCTGCTTGTCTGTAGCTTCTGTGCACAGGTATGCCACGGCCCTCACAATGTCTTATTTTATCTAAATAGACTACACTTCTGCTTTTAGGGAAAAGGTATATTCATATTCATGTCTAGTATTTATATATGATGCTCTTCAGAACAAAAAGCTATATAGTCATGAGACACAAGAAACACAATCAAACTTTCACTTCAGATTAAATAGGAGAAAAACTGTAGGTCTCCTGTGCTAAAATGTTGCCTGTTCTACACCGTAAGACGCTGAATGACTTATAGGAAATGTGCTTCTTGTTTAGTCCAGAATATATGGCAATACGGTGTTTTCAACCACAGGGCTATCTCATAAGCAGTTGGAAATTTCAGAGCATCGAGTCTCTGGGACATTTTAACGGCTACAAGGTGGAAAAAAGCCACGTGGCAGGTGTTCAGAACACCGCCTTGAGGGGGCTGGTGTTCCTGGTGTGCCAGGCGTTTGCTCTTCTGAGGCCAGCCCGAGCCAGTGGCAGGGCACTCTGTCTACCCATGGGGAACAAGAAGAGAATGTGGTTCTGCCTGGTTCCAATGTCTCCACAGGACAGACAGCACAAGAGCCTAATCTGCTGATGAAGGGTCCTCTGCTTGGCCACATGGCCTGCCTGGTGCAATTTCGCGAGCCAAAGCAGCCAAGTAGGCATGGCAGGGTATGTTCTGAAATACTGCTGTGTTTTCCCAGCCGCGTTTCCTTTACTGCCTCCACCCAATGCAATGAGCTATTTTGCATTTATTGCATCAGAAGAGGAATTTTTGGCAGAAGAGTAAAGGGTCAGGGGGAGAAAGACAGTCCTAGGTTTTGAGTTTCAAAAATATGTCTGCAGCTTAGGAGACTGGAAAGGACTGAGGCCCAGACAGTATGCTTGGGAGGGTACCTATAGAGACAAAGTGGAGCCTCCAAGAACAGGAAAGGGGCTGCCCTGTGGGGGTGGGACTTGGTTGTGAGAGAGGAAGTTCTGAGAGCTCAGATGTGGCATCTGAGACAGGGACTTTGCAGCCTGACTGCTTTGCACCCCTTCCCCAGCAAGCCCTGCAGTGGGGTGGGGTGTCAGTCACTCCAGATGAGCTATACAGTCTGGGGAGAAGAGTGGCCCTGTGGCTCAGGTCCAGGGTGAAGTCCAGGTGGCGAGACGCAAGGGTGTGTGTGGGAGAGGCTGGAGGCAGCCTCAGCAAGATCCCCTGTGCCCAGTGTAGCACATGGGGAGTAGAATCATTTCTGGAAGGCCACGCAGGGCACACAGAAGTGACGGCAGGCCTCTGCCCATGTCACGGGGCTGCCAGGGGCCCAGTGTGTCACACAGGCAGCTTTGCAGCCATAGATGAGGGACAACTCAGGTGAGTCCTGCACGGCCTAACTACTGAAGACCAGAAGGGAAGGAGGGCATCTTGGGAGAGGCCAGCGTTGATAGGGGGTCACCTTGAGATACAAGGGTGGAGCTACCACCCTCAAGCATTCACAACGTGAGAATTCCCTGGACCTCAGCTGGCGTTGTGGGTGGAATTGTGTCCCTTCACCCCTCTGCCAAAATTCATATGCTGAAGCCTTAGCCCCTAGTACCTCAGAATGTGACTGTATTTGGAGATGGGCCTTTAAAGAGGTGATTAAGTTAAAATGAAGGGCCCTAATCCAATACAACTGGTGTCCTTATCAGAAGAGGAGACTGGGATACAAAGAAACACCAGGGGTGCATGTGCACCCAGGAAAGACCACGTGAGGACACCGGGGGAAGGTGCCATCTTTAATTCAAGGAGAGAGGCCACAGAAGAAACCAAACCTACCAGCACTTTGATCTTAGACTACAAAGCCTCCAGAACTATGTGAAAACGAATTTCCATAGTTTAATCCACCAGTCTGGGGTACCGTGTTGTGGCAAATACAGGTGGAACCCAGAGGAAGGAGAGGTTGGACCCTGAATTCATTGCGATTAAGTTTCCACTGCCCTGGCAGAACGGGGGATTAAAACACAATTTTAGCTGAGTTACAAAAGATAGAGAATGTTCTGTTTCTTGCATCTGTGGTCCTGGCCTGAGATTGGAATCATTTGCCTCCACGGGTCTCTAGATGTGGTTCTCGGATTAGCAGCATCAATGTCATGTGACTCATGTCACATTTGAGAGCTGCGATGGTCTGTCCGTCCCCAGGCCCAGGGCATCAGGAGCTCAGGTGGGAGTCCAGCAATGTGTGTGTTCTAAAGTCATCCAAGTAGTTTTGATGCTCCCAACTTTGAGACCAGCTGGTGTCCGGGATGGGTGTCTGGGCAAGAGACTGGGAGGGAGAGAACAGAACCCCTGAAAAGAGGGGAGTGAGGAAACCCCTCTGTTTAAATTCCTGCCTTTGGTTACTTTAACCCTAATGTCTCTTCACCAGTAATTAAATTCCATTTTGCATCATTGTACCATCAGTTTCTTTGGCTCCAGCATTTTTTAAAAAATTTGAGCTAATACAGCCTGTCATTTCAGACTTGTAAGTGCTTTTGACTTCAGTGTCAAGTCAGACAGGCTTAAGTATAGTAAGAGTTAAAATGGAGATCTGTTACTAAACTGAATACTAGAGGCTTTAATATCTTAACTACCTTTTTAGAAGATCTAATATGTATTTCTTGGCGTCTATAAATTACATAATTAACTTTTAATGGCCTTTACTATGTCCACTTATTGAAATAACTTAACAAAATGTTAAGAAGGATATTAACTCCAAATAGTTTCCTCTGATGTATTGTGGGTGTGCAAACTGCTGATTAACTTAATTTTTGAAGTCAGGATAATAAGTATACATCCTTGTGGAAATTTCTGTTTCTGTCGAGTCTGCTTATGGTAGGGACAGTCAGCTAATAGTTTAGGATTTAAGATCCAAAAAGCATTTCATGAATCCAAGTTTAAACAAGGCCAATATATTCTAATGTTTAAGGAAGTTCGATCCAAAGGATAGGGAAGTGAGGTACAGATGATTGGCAAAAACTTGGGTCAGCTGGGGCTGAGGGGTTAGGGATACACAGGAGGGAGGATGTGCAGCCAGCTTGATTGGAGTGGGCTCTATGGTATCAGGACTGGTGAAGACAGGTTCTGTTACCCAAATGTGCTGGTAATAAAAAATCCATAGAACGCACAGAGCAGAGATTATAGTGAAAATCCAAGATAGAAATACTTGCAATTTTACAGGAAATAATGCTAGAGTCTTCATTCTCCCTGGTGCTTTTTTAGAGGCTGCCAAAATATCTTTGCAAATGTGCAATAATTGAGCACATCCCTTATGGTGTTTTATAATACCCATTTACTTAATTTAATTCACCCAATATTTGTTACTGCAATATTTAATACTGTATCATATGAGTGGTTTGCTAATATGCATCATGAGTATGTGTGGTGATTTTAAGCCATGTTCACAGATTCTTTTCTCCCCTCCCCTTTAGTGTGGGCTAGACTTTAGCAACTCCCTCTTGGTGAATAGAATAAAGCAGAAGTGATGGTCAGAAAGATCTCGTGACTTCCTCCTCACTCTCTTTGATCTGAGGGAAGCCAGCTGCCATGCCGTGAGAAATTGTCTACTTGGTGAGTCCTTGAGTGTGCCATCTCGGAAGTGAATCTCAAGCCTTCAGATGCTTATGGTTCCTTCTAACATCTTTACTGCAATCCCATGACAAATCTGGCGCTAGAACCACCCAGCTAATGTGCTCCTGATTCCTGACTTACAGAAGGGAACAGTGAGAAACACTGAATATTTGGTGCTTTAAGCTACTGATTTTCAGATAATCTGTTACACAGCAACAGACAGTGGAGGTTTCATTACACGGGCATGATTAAGTAAATCCTTGGCCAACTGGTGATTAACTCAACCTCTAGCCCCTCTCCCCTTCCAGGAGGTGGGGAAGTTGGGCTAAAGGTTCTAATCCTCTAGGCTTGCCCTGGGTATTTCTGGTGATCAGGCCTCATCCTGAAGCTTTCCAGGGGCCATAAGCCACAGGTCATCTCAATTGCAGGAAGAGGATACTCATCACTCTGCAGATTCCAAGGGTTGAACCTCTATCAGGAACCAGGGACTAAGAGCAAAAATCATAACCAAAGATGCTTCTATTACCTCTTTCACTCAGGAAATTATGGGAGGTTTTAGGAATCCTGTGTCAGGTACTGGGGGCCAAATATATATTTCTTACTATATCACAATACCCCAACCACATTAAAAAGGACAGAGGTGGGGTAGACAGTTGGTCATACCACTGACCGCGGGACTCAGGGTGGCAGGCAGAGAAAGAAGCATCTGGCCTGGCCCCTGGAGACGAGCAACAACTGGGGAGGAAGGATGTCAGGCCCAGGTGAATGCCCTGAGGTTGAGTTAACCTCTAATTCCAGTCCTGGCCCCTGGAATTACAAATAGAAAACAGAGACGGAAGCCCAGGCTAAGCCAGTAGGGTCAGATGAGAGTCATTTGTCACAGTTCATGTTTTCATAGGGCCTCTTTTCTGACCAGGGTCCACTCTGAGTACAGTGGTAACTTGGTTAAACCTCTCAGTTCCATTCTGTTTTCCACCCCCCTCCCTGCCTTTCTTAGATGCCCTGGACCCGTCTGCTTTATTCCTCCTGCAACCCAAACATGATCTCTTGAAAGATTCTGTGGCTAATGCATTTTAACAACTTAAACACGTGGGCCAAATCCCCCGGGGGGGAATTGTGGCAGCAGCTTAAAGAGGTATTATTTTGAACCTTCAGATTAAATATTCTTTCAGAGAATCTTTCCACAAATATTTGTTAACACTTATTAGGTCTATTATGAATAAACATTGCCTGCCATAGCATAACACTACGCTGCTGTAATAGAAATTATAATGAATCATACACCGGACTTCCCCTTTATCAGACTTTAGAGTCTTGTAAAGAAGATACCTGAGAGATTAGATGAAGCGAAGGTTACTTTAAACAGATAAATCGAGGGAAAGGAAAGAAGGAGGGACCATTGAGATGGATCTTTAAAAATGAGAAGGCTTTACACATTTAGATATAGGAGAAAGGATATTTTCAAACCATAATAGGATGAGGTAAGTCATAGAATAGAGCACCTGTCGGGTGTGTCCTGGGAAGAGCAAGCGATTACCTTTAATACAGTCTATTAAAAGAGATGGGGAACTATTTTTTCCGATTTCCAGTCTTTTGGACTTATGTGCACACAGTTGTGAATTCTCAAAACATGCAGTGGTATGTTGTGTATGCAATACATTTTCCCTTGGACACCAAAGTATATATTTAAATTTTCTGAAGACAATTCTAAATTCTCCTTACGACTTTGGTTGTAACTTTATTGATCAGGGATCAACCATACGTTCAATATACAGAACTGGTGTCCTTAAGAGATCTGGACACACACAGAGACATCATTAACTTGCAAGCACAGAGGAAGGATCATGTGAGGACACAGAGGGATGTGGCCACCTGCAACCCAAGAAGAGAAGTCTCAGAAGATACCAGATCTCCCCACAACTTGATCTTGAAGTTCAGGACTGTGAGAAAATAAATTTCTGTTGTTTAAACCACCATTTTGTTTTATGTTGTTATAGCAGCTTTAGCAAAGAACGGATATTCTTCAGCTTTATCTTTAGCCGCAGAGGTAGATATTTACTGAGTGTGCCTAGCCCAGGGCCCAGGACATACTAGATCTGTTCTGTCCAATACAGGAGCCGCTGACCATATGTGGCTATTGTGCACTTGAGATGTGGCTAATACAAATTGAGACGTGCTGTACATGTAAAATGCACTTAAGGTTTTTGAAAACTGAATATGAAGAAAGAACATAAACTATTTTATTGATATATTTTACATCAATTACATATTTGATAATATATGGATATTTGGGAATAAATAAAATAGATCATTAAAATGGATCTCACTTGTTAATATTTATTTTGAGAGAGAGAGAGAGAGAGAGAGTGTGTGTGTGTGTGTGTGAGGGGGGGGGCAGGGGCAGAGAGAGAGAGAGAGAGAGAGAGAGAGAGAGAGAGAGAATCCCAAGCAGGCTCTGCACTGCCAGCTGGAAGCCAACACAGGCCTGGATCCCACCACCGTGAGATCATGACCTGAGCTGAAACCAAGAGTCAGATGCTTGACTGACTGAGCCACCCAGTGCCCCAAATTGACTTTTTTTTTTTTTAATGTGGCTACTAGAAAATTTCAAATTACATATGTGCTTTGCCTTATATTTGTTGGACAGCATAGCACTAAATGTTTTAAAAAATCTTTTGAGTGGTGGGAACCTCTGGCACTGTTATTTTCTTCGTGCTTAGGATTTGGGATCAGGTGGATTCTATAATTCTTCCCCTGGCGGCAGTGCAGAAAATGGTACTGACAATCCAAAGAACAGTCATATCACCAGTGGAAACATCGGAGGACAGCAAAACTTCCTGGAGTTCTCTTATTTGAGCAGATCCACACAGTAACAACGACCAGTGGAAGAACCAGGGGTGGTGAAGTTGAGATGTGCATTTTAAAGCGGGGGAAATGCAGACACAGAGGCTGAGAACTCTTGGATGATTGCCTCTGCTCTGGATTGTAACCTGGAGTGTTAGTCACGGTTCTTTGCTGCGGGCAACAGCACCACCTGTGGCTAACTTGAGCAGAAAATGAAGGACTTAGAAAGCCTTCAGGATGCAACACAGAGTTGCTTGCTGAGGCTGCCCAACCAGGCTTGTGAAAATGGGCCAGAGCCAGAGGACCAGAAAGACCACTCAGGTCACCGTGCCTGAGCCGTATGTTAGGACGCACTTTTGATCGTGCTGTTCAGGGCACTCGGGGCTCCTCTGATGAGCCTCTGTGCCGCTGCCTCCACTGGACTCTGACATGGTCTGGGGTGCTTGGCTGTTCATACATCTGTCTAGCTACCCTTACATGATCAAAGTCACAGGCTCAAGGCACTGGCTGAGGGACACTGCAGAGTTCTCGCTGCTGGGGGCAGGAAGGGGGAGGATCTGGCTCCTTCCCTCCTGAAGGAGGGGAATCTGCCTCCCACCAAGACTCGCACACTGGGGAATCAGCCATATGGGGTATGGGCTTGAATGACTGTCGATAACAAAAATAGGGAAAAAAAATTCAGAGTAGTACAAAGACATGAATAATCTTTTCCTCCAGAATTGTCTTAGTCTTGTGGAGAGCAGTCAAGTAACAAGTTATACTGTACTTAAATCTGTATGCCATTTATGTCATTTATATGATAAACACTTCTGTAGCATGTAGTATATGCTAGTCACTTTTTTTAAATGTTTAGTTTTGAGAGAGAGAGAGAGAGAGAGAGAGAGAGAGAGAGACACAGAGGATGAACAAGGAGGGGCAGACAGAGAGGGAGACACAGAATCCGAAGCAGGCTCCAGGCTCTGAGCTGTCAGCACAGAGCCGGAAGTGGGGCTTGAACTCATGAACTGTGAGATCATGCCCTGAGCTGGAGTCAGAGGCTTAACTGACTGAGACACCTTAGGTGCTCCTATGGTGGTCACTTTTCTAAGTGCTGTATGAATATTAACTCAGCTAGCCTTCATACCAACTAATTACTATCATCATCTCTATTTATAGATGGGTAAACTGAAGTCCAAAGATGGAAAGTAACTTGGCGAAAATCACACAGCTGGTAGGTGGTATTAGAGATTTGACACTATGCAGGCTGGGACTCCAGGGCTGATTCTAACCACTATGCCACAGTATAGCTCTTTGCTATGGCAGTTTTTATGAGTTATCCTTAAGAAAACGTTTAGTACACAATATATAATTTATTCCATTATGTCGATTCTGTCCTATGAACTATTGTTATTGTCTTCACATAAAGTCCCGAATTAAGAGAATTCCTATACATTTTTTACACTGATCAGGGTGATATTATGAAATGCGATCAAGCAACATATGTCAAAGTGGAAAAATCAGATAAACAGCAGATGCTACAGGACAGTTCATGAAGAGAATATACTTCATACTCTTTTATGCCCAGGAGATTCTACATTAAGGAATGTTTCTACTTTCTTTTGTAAATAATCCTTTTTCCTTATCCCCTTATATGATTATTCAGTGATTTTTTTTAAACCAAATTTTTATTTTTTTGGTATCGAGACATTAAGTGATACTTAGACCTCCAAGTTCTACAGGAATTTACCCATGCTTTGCATTAGAACTTGTAAAGTTTCACATTTTACATTTACAGCTTTATCCATTTGTAGTTTATGTGTGGTATGAAGCACAGATCTCAAATTCGATCGTTTTCCAAAGAGTTATCCAGGCGTCTCCATACGTATACACATATATGTTATATACGTTAATATATGTATAATATGTATATGTGTGTATACATATGTATATATATTTTGTGTGTGTGTATATATACACACGTGTATATATATACACGTGTATATATACACACGTGTATATATATACACGTGTATATATATACACACACACACACACACGTATATATATTTTTTAAGTTTATTTGAGAGAGCTTGTGAGCCAGGAGGGGCAGAGAAAGAGGGAGAGAGAATCCCAAGCAGGTTCCATGCTGTCAGCACAGAGTCCAACAGGGGGCTCCATCCCGCCAACCATGAGATCATGACCTGAGCCCAAATCAAGGGTCGGATGCTTAACTGACTGAGCCATATGGCCCCTCCATATGTTTTAAAAAGTTCCATCCTTACCCCAGTGATTTGAGGTACCATTTTCACAGTGATTTTTGTTTTTAAAGATTTACTTTTGAAAGAGAAACAGATGCAAGCAGGGGAGGGGCAGAGACAGAGGGAAACACAGAATCCAAAGCAGGCTCCAGGCTCTGAGCTATCAGCACAGAGGCCAATGTGGAGCCGGAATCCAGGAACCATGAGATAATGACCTGAGCCGAAGTTGGACGCTTCACCGACTGAGTCACCTGGGCGCCCCCAGTGATTTTTTTTTTTTTTTTTTAAGTTCAATTCAACTAATATATTTTGAGTACCTTCTGAGGTATGGACACTGCATTCAGGAAGTACAGAGAGGGAAAAGACTTGGCCTCTGTCCTTCAATATGATGGCTGAATTCAGATTTCCAAAAGTAGAGCCGTTTTCTAAGGCGAGACAACAGACTACTATCAGACTTTATCAATAACCTTTCACTGAAAGGCAAAATCTCTCATCTTTCTCAAGAGACCGTCTGATTTTGATCACATTCGTCACTTTCAAAGAATGAGAGATTTTGCTGTGACTCAAGTACAGCTGTGATACTCAAAAACACTGTCCTTTAGGAGAAAAAGTCTTCACTTTCAAAACTCACCTGAAATTTGAGAACTGAGAACAACACTTCTCCTCTTGTTTATCTCACACCACAAAAACCACAGGAACAGGGGGAGCTGAACACATGAACACTTGTCTGAAAAGTGCTATTTCCCTTTAATCTTACCTCTTGAGCACATCTGACTGCTGTGTCTTGAAGCCCAAGAATCTCTCTTCCTTGGCTCAGATTTAATTGCTTTTTTATTAGAAACTTTTCGAATGGTGTCCTGAATATACATTAGAAATTTGAAACTGGAGATATTTTCTGTGGTGAGGTAAAATTACTTTGGTATATGGACTAATAGGAACCAGTGATATGTCCTAGGGATGAGAACATGTTTTCTGTTAAATATTCTGTTTCCTCTTCTACAGATATCACAAAGTATACAAATATTTGTGGTGTGCTCTACCGTGGCTTGCATCCACTGGTTTTCAGATTCTGGCTTAAACTACTGTGTTAGGGGGTGCCTGGGTGGCTCAGTCGGTTGAGCGTCCGACTTTGGCTCAGGTCATGATCTCACGGTTTGTGAGTTCGAGCCCCGCGTTCGGCTCTGTGCTGACAGTTCGGAGCCTGGAGTCTGCTTCTGCTTCTGAGTCTCCCTCTCTCTCTGCCCCTCCCCTGCTCACACTCTGTCTCTGTCTTTCAATAATAAATAAACGTTAAAAAAAAAATTAAAAAAAAAAACTACTGTGTTAGATGGGGTGGATCAGAGTGAGTTCTGGGAAGGTAAATCTATGGAACCTGGGTAGTTATTGTCTTATATCACAGAATGGATAGAGAAGGTACAGTTCAGGCATGTGCTGTATTGGGAAAAGAAGAAATAGAAAAAGAAAAAAGTGGCCCATGTATACAGGACCATATAATTTATTATCCAAGCCAGAATACTTTTTTAAGTTTATCTATTTTGAGAGAGAGGGAGCGAGAGTGAGAGAGGTGGGGGGAGGAACAGAGAGGGATAGAGAGAATCCCTAAGAGGCTCTGCACTGTCAGTGCCGGGCTGGATCTCAGGAACAGAGAGATCATGACCTGATGTGAAATCAAGAGTCAAACCCTTGAATCAGCTCCGCCCCCCCCCCCCCCCCCCCCCCCGGGGGCGCCCCAAGCCAGATCACTTTGAGGGTGAAAGGGGCACTATCAACATTTGTTAGAACAATAGAAATAAGCTGGGACCCTCCTTAGTAAACCAAAATAGATCTACAGTAATTTAAGAGAAACAGCAAGCATTGCTATCATGCACTGAGAAAGGACGGATGGCAGAATGGCCTGACAACTGCATTTTTGGGATGGCACAGATGGGAGATTTTTCCTCCTAGTATAATTGTGATCATGGAACTTAAGTTTGTAGTTAAGGGGAAAAACAATCTGATTCCAAATAGGACCCTGAAGATGAAGGCTCACATGTCCTATAGTCTTTGGATCTTCTCTTTGCCATTTTGCGGTCTCCAGGGCTTGTGTAGATACCGAAAACCAATTCCATGGGTATGCGAAAGGCGGATTTGGGATCAGAAATGCTTTCTCTGCAGCCACTCAGTCTCTTCAGTTTGCTCAGATACCAAGAAAATCAGAAATCTCACACTGACGCTGCAATGGCAGAATCCCAGGACAATTCACAACTTCCCTATCGATTTTGGGTTATCTGCCTGGAACCATGTCAACGGGCTACGTAAGGTACTTAATGAAGCTAAACGCCAAATATACGTAATGATTACCAGAATGGAGAACCCTGTCAGCTAACGTTAGCCAAGTGTGCAACGCATTCAGCTCGGATTTACCGAGCGCCTATTACCTTGTATTTCGTTTAATCCCATGTCCCCCGGCGGCTGCTCTTGTTTCATCTTACGCAAAAGGAAACTCAGGCTCAGAAAGCTAAGTGATTCGACCAAGGAGACAGACACCTGAACTAGGACGTAGTGGGGGCTGCAAGCTGGGTCTTCTCTCTTGCTTTGCCATAGATTGGCATGTGGTGAATGTGCCCCGAGATGTTAAGGAAGGTCCAGTTCTCTCGGCTGGCTTTGGACATCCATCTCCCCTGAGCTAACGTGCCCCAGCAGGTGAGGCCGGAAGAGGCGCAGGGAAGTGAGTACACATGAAGGCCACACTCCACAGGGCCTGAGCAGACGACACTCTGGGTCAGCTATCTCACAGCAATCGTCCCCGACGTGTGGCCCGCACTCAAGATGGCGGCGCCGGCGTCAGCAGTCTCCTGCCCTTCTCCATCATGGCGACGACAGGACCCGCCTCCCGAGGCGCCGGAGTCATGTGACCCACACAATGGCCGAGCGCCTACCCCAGGCTTCCCGGCAACGCGGAGGGAAAGCCATGACGGCCGCCGCGGGTTCGGCGGGCCGCGCCGCCGTGCCCCTGTTGCTGTGCGCGCTGCTGGTACCCGGCGGCGCGTACGTGCTGGACGACTCCGACGGGCTGGGCCGGGAGTTCGATGGCATCGGCGCGGTCAGCGGCGGCGGGGTGAGCGGCGGGCGGTGGGATGCGCCGGCGTTGCGATGCGCCGGCGTTGCCAGGGGGGCGCCCCATAAGCCCCCGCGGCGCAGCCTGGCGTTTCGACGCAGTCCCGTCGCGGCCCGGCTGCCGGCGGCCGCCCGTCGGCCAGAGGTCCGGGCGCGTGCGGGGTTGGAACCGGCGCCTGCTCGTTTTAGATGAGCCTCTATGTAGAGACAGTTTTAGTAGACGAGGATCCGGAGATCCACCGAGTGACAGGTGTCGATAGTGACAAGGCTGGGGCTCGCACCATCACCCTCGTACACTCCTGGGCTCCCTTTGCCGTGGAGAGGGCCTTCCTGAGGGTCGCTCCAGAAATGGCCAAGGATCCGGGGAGCATGTCTCTTTCCAAAAGGATGCTTCAATGCGGGTCGGGGAGTCGGACGCCCTGGACCACTAGTGCAGCGGGCAGTTGGCTAGCTTCACAGGGGCCAGTGCACAGTATGTTTGTGTTGGGAGGCAAGACAGGTGCCTCAAGGCCTCTTTAGGAAGGTAAGAGGCCAGTCTGAGACTTGTTTTGTTTATAATGCTAGACTATGCTAGTATCAAATGGTAGTCTAGGATTGTTTAGTGTTGGGGGCTTTGTTTATTGGCAGTGGTCAAGGCCCAAGGTGGGGTGAGTTGCCCGCTGGAAAAGTCGGTGCCTGTGTGTCTCATTAGTGGCTGTTTTTGTGTGCAGGGAGGGGGAAACATTGGGCCAACAGCCAGGGTGGCTTCCCACCTTTAGGGTGTGTAAGAATCACCTGTTATGGTTGTTAAAATGTACTCCCCATTCTGTAGTTCTGGATTGGGACCTGAGAATCTGCATTTCAACGAATACACCAGTTGATTCTCATACTAAGTATTGAGAGGCTTTTTTCTTTTAAGTAAATTTAACTTTAGAATAGCTTTAGGCTTGCAGACAAGTTTCTAAAACAGTACAGATTTCTCAAATACGCTGCAGCCATGTTCTGTTATCAGCATCCCACATTGGTAAAGTACATTTGTTACCACCAGTAGTGATAACATGAAAATCCATACTTTCATATTTTATATTTACTTAGTTGTTTCCTAATGCCCGTTTTCTGTTCCAGGATCCCATCCAGAGTATCAGCTGTGTTTAATTGTCACGTCTTAATCCTTTCTTGGCTGTGACAACTGGGGTGGGTTCATGTTACCTGGGCATTGCGTAAGACTTACGTGAAGGGAGACGGGGCCATTCCAGCTTTGTGTAAAATTGTGTGGGCATAGCTGGTAATTGTCTGAGATCCCTGGTCCTGCTGACAGGTGGCCTCTTGGCCTGGGAGCTTGCTTTAGTAGCATGATTGTTCTTGGCTCTAAAAATTTCTGTCACATGCCCTTTGTAACCTTTTTCCTGTCTTTGTTTTATCCCCTTCCATTGTACCCCAAATCACAGCTAGAGCTAATTTTATTTGATAATGTTAAGGCCTAACTCTTGAATGGGTTGTTTGTTGGGTTGAGTCAGACGGAGCTTGTATATTCAGATGAATTCAGAACTAGCTTGATTGCTTGCTTGCTGAATGGATGTTTTGTACTGATCTCAGCTTCCTGATAATCAGTGTTGTGACTGGACTCGCCCTTATGACTGTTACTTTGGTTGTAAGATGTCCTCGGCAATAATCATCAGGAAACTTTGAAAAAAAAAGGGAGGTGCTATTGACAGATCCTGGCAAGCACGTGGCACACCTGGGCCACACAGCAAGATTGTGGGGAGGAGCCCCTGTGTGGCTCAGTCAGTTGAGCTTCCAACTCTTGGTTTTGGCTCACGAACCATGAGATTGAGCCCCTAGTTGGGCCCTGTGTTGACAGCCTGGAGCCTCTTGGGATTTTCTCTCTGCCCTTCCCTCTCACGTGTGCATGCATATGCTCTCTCTCTTGCGTGCTCTCTCTCAGAAATAAATAAGCTTAAAAAAAAAAAAAAAGATTGTGGGGAGGGGGAGAGAGAGAGAAAACACCTGGGGTCCTGCTTTTATTGCGGCTCACTCATTGGTGAATTTAAAACTTAAGAGGGGGAATTTAAAGTACAGGAAGAGAAAGAACAAGCAGCCTAAATGGTCAGTTACTGAAGTCAACCAAGATCTTTAATGTTTATTTATTATTGAGAGAGAGAGAGACAGAGACAGTGTGAGCGGGGAAGGGTCAGAGCGAGAGAGAGAGAGAGACAGAATCTGAAGTAGGCTCCACACTCTGAGCTGTCAGCAAAGAGCCCGACGTGGGACTTGAACTCAGGAGCCATGAGATCATGTCCTGAGCAGAAGTCGGATTCCAACCACCTGAGCTTCAGCCCAAGCCCCTCAACCAAGATCTTTAAAACAAAGAAGGCTGCCCCCACCACGCCCCCATAGCCTGGCTCTTTATCTAGATGTGTGGCCTGCAATGTGTTTATTTGAAATTGCCATCTTTGAGGAGGATGCCCTTAGGCACTTGCATTCCAAAAAAGAAAAAAACTGTCAAGGTATACACTAGGATCCATCTTGATGCTAAGGCATCGCAGTCAGTGGTAACCCAGGATAGCTGAGATGTTAAAAGTCGGGGGTAGGGCACGTTGTAACCCAGAAAGTACACATCTAAGTAGGATTATAGTAGCACTCCTATAATAATTATACAGATAGTAGTCTGAAATCCAGTCTGTAGCCATTGTCCCAAGCTTAATGGGTCCTCCCCTGAAACAAAGGTCAGTGATCCTGGGGCTCTAGAAATGCATTCAAAGATTTGAGTAATAATTGTGAAATATTTAAACATCTTTGGCCATCTTATGTAAGTAGGTTTATCATATAGGCTCTTCCAAATATGCTGCATCCCTGCCCGGGAATCTCAGATTGGGCTATTAAAAGTCCCTTAAGTCTGGGTAGCCAAGCCAAGGACTAGCCTTCAGACTTCACCTATAATACCTATAGATTTGGGCCAATTCCTCTCTTTTCAGGGTGCCTGAAATATCCTGAGGCTTTGGCCTCAGGGTACTATTAAAGGTCAAAAAGTGGCCTTCCTTACCTGGTAAGGCTGATAGGAACATTTAAAGAGTTTAAAATAGCCATGTAAAACACCTGATGTGACTTCATTACAGTGTAGTTGACAAGGAACTTTGGTTATTCCTGTGACATAACATTCTAAGATAATAACTAGAATTATAAGTGATAACAGACCAGCACATAGTAAGCCTCTAGGAATGTCATATGATTTCTGGAACACTAACATCAGTCACACATATTCATACAAATTTAACCTAAAGAAGGTTTTCCATTATTTATTTGACAGTGCTTTTCATGTAGTTTAACATAAATAAGCCTAATTAGTTTAACAATCCCTTTCTATAAGGAGAAAGAACAAATCTTCTGAGATTGTTCCAGGATCCCCCTGAAAATCCTAAAGTTAGTTCAAGGTTAAAAACACTTCATTTAGAATTTGATTCTGGGAAGTTTGTCAGAAATACCAAAAGGTTTTGAAACACTTGATTACAGGGGCACCTAGGTGGCTCAGTTCATGGAGCATCTGACTCTTAATTTCAGCTCAGGTCACAATCTCACGATTTGGTATATTGAGCCCCGCATCAGGCTTTGCTGGCTGCTTGGGATTCTCCCTCTCCCTCTCTCTCTGCCTCTCCCCACTTTCTCAAAATAAATAAGCATTTGAAAAAAAGTAATATACTTGATTACATAGGATCATAGATTGTGGTGAAATGTTACTTAGTTATCCATTTAATCAACTTTAACCAAAATTACAAAAGACTTTATAGGCAAATATGAAAGTTACATACTTGTATATAAAAAAAGAAGTTCTTTTAATAGAGAAGACTCATTTTCTTAAGTGATCAAAGGGGTGATAAAGACAAAATGAAGCACAAGAAATTATTTTGATAAAATACAGAATCTTTATTTCCTAGGCAGATTACTTAAAAGGTAAAAACCTTGCATAGTTTTATTAAGAACAGCACTTTTATTTATTTTTTTAATGTTTATTTAATTTTGAGAGAGACAGTGTGAGCAGGGGAGGGGCAGAAAGAGAGGGAGACACAGAATCTAAAGCAGACTCCAGGCTCTGAGCTGTCGGCACAGAGCTGGACATGGGGCTCGAACTCCTGGACTGTGAGATCATGACCTGAGCTGAAGTTGAATGCTTAACAGACTGAGCCACTCAGGTGCCCACAAGAAAACTGTCCTTTTAGTAGATGAAAGAAAATTAAGCTGTACTTTTCAGAAGTACACTATTTATTAAAACTCATTTTAAAAAATCTTTATAATTTATTTCATTTTTAGCTAGCTTGCTACACAAGGTAAAATTCTTTCTTCCTCTCTTATTCTCTTTCCTGTGCTTTCTGTATCCATTTAGTTTGTGTATGTTAGGACAAAATTACTTCCATTTGCCTTAACAAAAATGCATCTCCACACTTCATATCTTTTCTTAGCTAAAATACATGCTACTTTTCTTGCCTGGAGATGTTTCCCTTATTTCTTGTACTTTTAGTTACATATATTAGGTAGAATTCTTAATTCTTAGAAACTTTAATTTTTACTGAAAACTAGCAAGTAAGGAATTGTGAACTTTACTAGCCAATATACTCTATACTGGCAAATTAATACATTTCATAATTTCTAGAGGCATATACCTTTTTTTTTAAAGTAGCAGTTTTTCATTATAGCACAGGACATGTATACTAACAAATCCAAATATCTTTAGCTTCTCTGTTATGAGAAACCAAAAGTAGATAAATCTGTGTTCAATAATAAATGTTTCAATATTTTATATTTGGCAATGATCTATGTAGTTAATGAATTTCCATCATTGAACTTGCAAAACTCTAAGGTTTCAAGATACCAAAAAGATTAGAGTAACTATTTTTAAGTACACATAGCCATAAAACATAATTGTTGAAAAGTAGATGCCTTGGCAATCAAAGCTGGAGTCAGACATTTGCATTATAAAAAGAAAAAGCACACTATTGGGGCTTACACTAGAATGGATAACCTGGTCTATAGTTGATAACAGATCTGACCTGCTTTGCCGGTTGGGGTGGGGTGGGGGGACAAACCTTTTCCCTAACCCAACTTACTCTTCTTGATTTTTATGCTTTTATTTTCTCATGTTACCACCTTACTCTAAGGTGCTGGCGTGTTTCAGGGTAAACAGGACTAATGGGCCAATGTGTGCGTTCCTTACTACAACCATCCTTCTTTTTATTTTTGGGGTCTAAACTTAAAATAGCCAATATTTCATTAAATGGGACCCATCTGTCTTAGTATCTTTACTTGTGGCATTAAATCCAGTGTTTAAACTTGCTGAAAAATGGAGACCTTTGGTTATTTTATTAACTCCGTTTAAAATTAGTAAAATGAGGAGAATTGTTTCATAACTCAGAGTAGGATACTCTCATCCATTCAGTAGTGTCCCTTTGTGTAGTGAGGTGCTCATCTTAGATGCTTAATAAATATTGACAGATGAAAATGGTTGTAACACGATATTTGCACCCCACTTTAGACTTCTGTATGGAGTCCCTGGTACCTACAACAGTTTGTGGCAGTAGTGTTTGGAATGTTCTCATTTAATATTCAGATCTGATAGGGAAGGCAGTATGGGGCAGTAGTTAAGGGCATGGGTTTAAGGGGTACCTGGGTGGCACAGTCAGTTAAGTGTCTGACTTTGGCTCAGGTCATGATCTCACTGTTCGTGAGTTTGAGCCCCATGTCGGGCTCTGCCCTGACAGCCCGGAGCCTGCTTTGTATTCTCTCTCTCCCTCTCTCACTGCCCATTCCCTGCTTGCACTCTCTGTCTCTCAAAAATAAATAAATATTAAAAAAAAAAAAAAAAGTGGGTTTAAGAGCAGATTGTCAGGGGTCTGTTCTGGGCCCTGCCATTCACTGTACAGCCATGGGCAGGCTATTTAATCTCTCAGGGTCTCAGTTTCTTTTCTGGGGAGACTGTGATACCTGGTGGGAGCATTGTGAAGATAGATATAAAGTGTTTGGGATGACATCTGGCATGTGGTTGTTGCGTCAGTGTCATCTTGTTTGATCAATTAGAAAGGAGGAAGTTATCTTTACAGAAAAAACTTATTTGGGTGTAAAATGTCTCAATAAATTGAGAACTTAGCCCGGGTCAGCTATGTGCTAAGGCTTGTTCCTGGGCTGCTTGTAAGCAGCTCCAGGGCTTTTTCAGGGTCTGTGGTTGGTAATTTGTTATTCTTTGATGGTGCACGTCATCATTTGGCTATACTACTCTGAACTGACTATTGCCATTGACCCATCTCTCTTATTCACTTACAACACCTTTGTGTTGAGAATGACACAGGCTTGCAACAGCATAACGATGTGGTGTGTTTGTTTGAAGCTGGTGCTCCCTGTGTTAAGGATAGAAGTGCATAGAGGGCAAAATAACCTCCAAACAGGGGGTTCTGTTTTTAAAATTTTCTTAAATGTTTATTTATTTTTGAGAGAGAAATAGTGTCAATGGGGGAGGGACAGAGAGAGGGAGACACAGAATCTGAAGCAGGCTCCAGGCTCGGAGCTGTCAGCACAGAACCCAGTGCAGGGCTTGAACTCATGGACTGCGAGATCATGACCTGAGCCGAAGTTGCACGCTTCACCAACTGAGCCACTCAGGCGCCCCCCAAAACACACCGTTCTAATGACATGATTCAGGGTGGGAAACATTGTTTACCTCTGATCAAGGATAGGTTATCGTGCATAGACTGTGTTCATTCACTTAAAAAGTACCTACTTTAGTATTTGAGTCTCTGCCATTCTGTAAGAATGGTGAGAACAGTGACTATATTTTTAAAAACAATTTGTATAATGCTGGTCATTTATTGAGAGCTTACTGTGTGCCAGCTACTGTGCTGTGTCCTTTACATACACCTTGTTTTAGTCTTAGAATAGTTGAAGCAGTTCTAAAGAGTAAAAAAGCCTACTTTACAACAGTTTGCCCTTGGTCACATAGCTTCTAAGCGATGCAGTCAGGGTGCAGGCTCCCTCTGACTCAGAGCCTCCCATATTCTGTGCAACAAACAGTACCATAAAAGATGCTAAATAAATGTTCGCCGAACAAGAGAATAAATGGGAATATGAGCTTGAGTAAGACATAGTCCCTGTCCTCCAGGAACTCAGAGGGGAGACAAAGAAGTATGGCAGTGAGCAGGGGGCCGGGGTTAGGAGAGTTAAGGTGGAGATGTAGACCTGAAGCCAGAGACACACCTACATCACATCAGTGGGGAGGGGTGGAGAGGGGCCTTCCCTGAGGAGGATGAATGGAATTGGCCGAATGAGGGTGTGGAATGCATCCCAGACAGAAGAAAGAGAAGTGGTTTGATCTATCCAGATAGTAGACATGAGAGTGGTGCTGGGTAAGGTGTCCAGAGTTACGATCCAAATAATCAAAGGATCTGGGTATAAAACTGAGAATTTGAACTTGATCCTGAAAGCTCTTGGTGGAGGGGAGGTCTTGACAGGTTTAAACAGTGTACTTTCGTGGTTAGATTTGCATTTTGGGAAGATGATTCTGGCAAGTAGTGTGGAAGCTAGAATACAGGGAGGCAGACAGGAGGCCCGGAGAACCTTTAGGCTGTTGTAATGATTGAGGACAGCCTGGATGAAGGAAATAGGGTTGAAGTCAGGGGTTGGATTGGAGAGTATTAAGGAGGTCTTGGTGACTGAAGATGGATGGGAAGTTGGTGAAAGGTAGCCCTGAGTTTATGGTTCTTTACTAAGATAACAAATGCAGGAGAAGGAAAAGACTAAGGAAAAAGTGCTATGTTTGGTTGGGGATGCGTTGAACTTGAAGTGAATAGAGGGTAGCTCCATGGGTCTGCGTCTCAGTGGCAGGGGCTGGGGAGATTGTGGGTGTGAGGGAGAGAGATTAAAAGAGCCACTAGAATGTCAGCGGTAACACACATGAGAGTAGGAACACAGAACATTGAGTATAAAAGTATCTTGCCCTTGGTGTCAGTGGTTTGAACGTAGAGCCTGTCTGGCTTCTAAGCCTAGGGACGTGCCACTCTTTCATATTAAAACATTTCTTTTATTCCCCTTATGTATATTGCTCCCCAAAAGATACATTATTGGTCCACTACTGGTTTTGTGAGTTCTTTGTTGAAGCAGTCATTGCCCATGGGTTAGATGTGATCGTGTTCATCCCTGCATCCTCCACCTCTATCTTTCCATACATTCTGATACCAGTCTTGTGTGAGGTTTCCTTAGTATACCTTGGCCTGGGGATCATTGTGTGATCATTCTTTTGTGTGTGTGTGTGTGTGATCATTCTTAATAGGAATGCCACTTACAAATCTCCGGTAAAGATGGGAGAGTATTGGTTCCTTTCAGCATTGCTGCTTAATTTCCTGCAAGATGTTGAAGGGAAAGGATTACTTGTTATTCATCCTTTCCATGATCCCAGGGTTGTGGGATCAAGACCTGCATTGGGCTCCATGCTGGGGCTGCAGCCTGCTTAAGATTCTCCCTCCCCACCCCCCGACTGTGCCCCTCTGTCCTGCTTGCATGTACTGTCTCATTCTCTTTCTCTCTCTCAAGCAAATAAACAAACAAACAAATAAATAAATGATAGAGAACCTAAGTTTCTAAGTTTCATTTCTTCTAATAATCACTCTCTGAGTTAAGTTCCTCGCGACAAATTTGTAATCACGAGGTTCATCATAGAATTAACTTACCTTCCGGCAAACCCGCATCTCAACAGAAGAGAAACATGCCGTGGCTTCGAACCTGTGTTTTAGCTGTTGGGCAAACAACAGCCTTATTCACCTAGCGATGGGCGAAATAAAGGCAGGTAAACAAGTAACCTGGGAAATGACTTTCCTCAGCTCAACTTTGCCCACAAGCTGGCTAAATACGGGCATGCCAGGTGGTGCATGTCAGCACTATGAAAACCTGTTCATGATTGGATTTGTTTTATTCACACTTTTGAATTTTTTTTTTTTTAGGCAACCTCCCGACTTCTAGTAAATTACCCGGAGCCCTATCGTTCTCAAATATTGGACTATCTCTTTAAGGTAATGAAAAAATAATTATTTAATGGCACCTGTGATATGTTTGAAGCTATGGTGAATTTCAGCGGTAGAATTGGTCACCTTCACATTTCTAGCTTTTAAAAAAAATGGAAAATTACTTTTGGATTAAGTGGCTGTTGATTTGAAGTTGGTCTTCTCATCTGTCAAACCAAAGGCAGTAATTAGTCACTGTCACGTTTTGTCCTTCATGCGGTGAATCACAATGTTAACACTCCTCCTTCTTTCCCCAGCCAAACTTCGGTGCCTCTTTGCATATTCTAAAAGTGGAGATAGGTGGTGATGGGCAGACTACAGGTAGGAGATTTGGGAAATGGGTTTATTTTCCTTCAGCACTTTAATCTCTACCTAACCTTAGGGACTGTGAAGCAGAATGTAAACGATATCAACATTTTTGATGTTGATCATTGCTTAAGTACATTCTTATTGTTCGTCTTTTACTCTACTTAAAAAAATATTATATCAAAATACTCACTTTTCCCATAAAATGGCATTTGGACTTTAGATGGCTTATTTAGTTGAATTAATTTGTAGCAAACAAAACCACAGTTTTTAAAAAAGCTATTTTCACGAGGCAGAGCATAGAGACAGGAGTTTTTATTGAGAAATTAAAAAAAAGAAAGCTTTTACCATAGAAAGCATGTAAAATATTATTATGTTATTAGCTTTAAATAAATTTGTGGCAAAAATATGTCATCAGTATTTCAGAGATGCAGTTTTTTTCTCTTTTATTTTTTTATTTTTTTAAATATGTTTATTTATTTTTGAGAGAGAGGGAGAGACAGAGCGTGAGCAGGGGAGGGGCAGAGAGAGAAGGAGACACAGAATCCAAAGCCGGCTCCAGGCTCTGAGCTGTCAGCACAGAGCCCGAAGCGGGGCTTGAACTCATGAACCGTAAGATCATGACCTGAGCCGAAGTCGGACGCTCAGCCGACTGAGCCACCCAGGCACCCCAGCCTTTTCTCTTTTAAAAACAAAATTATTTTTAGCCACTAAATTTTCAGTCTTCACTGTCACCATTTTGATTGACTTTATGTAGAACATGTAGTCAATTAATGTACAGGAAGAAGAAAATTCTCCCGATGATGATGCAGCTTATTATTTACAGGCCAGATTCCATTGTAGTGAACTTTACAGTATTGTCTCTTATACATGTGTTCCTGTTGGTGACTCGGGAGTAACTTTTGTTAAAGAGATATGTCTCTGTGGTGGCATTAGTGTTTAATTAATATTGAAAGCAAAAAATGCAAATCACAAATGAAAGAAACCTCTATAAGGAAAACTTTCCCCAAGTTACTGTAAGAGGACATGTATTTTATTGTCCACCCTTTGATGCAGAATTGATAATGACTGGCCATCTTCATTTGCTGAAGTGAAATTCTTCAGGTAGTTCTTGTGAATTCTGATGTTTACCTTTAAGAGGCAAGGCCCCACTCCTCGTGAGACCCTTCCTAACAAGGGCAGATGTTTGTGAAATGTGGTGACATATGAGGACAGATACCAGGATATCAGTTATCTACCTTGACACACTATGGAGGTTAGGATAGAATTTTCTTACAGAGGGGTTGTGTAGATGTATACTCATTCCTTTTTTTTTTTTTTTCCTCAAAGCTCTGTTGTCTTGTGTAACAAGGCACGTTATAGGCTCAAGGCCTGGGTGGTGAGAATGGGGCTAAGGAGCTCAAGATTTACATTTAGGATGGAGAAGTTAAAAGCTGAGGTGATCTGAACTCAAAGTTGGACATGGGGACTTGAAAACTCCAGACAGACCAGACCAAAAGCCCAGGGAAACATAGTCCAAGGACTCTTCAGTTACATGAGTTGATAACACTTCTCCTTTTAACCCTGCTTATAATAGAAAGTTGTGGTTTTATTTTTCAAGACCTTTACGATACTTAGAATAATGAAAAAAGGTGAAATAATACACTTTGATCATGCATTGTCAAGTTATCTAAGATTATTCTTATTTGCCCATATCAGGATTGGAACCGGAATACACCTTCTCTGAAATGTGTGTGTGTATAGGGGAGAGTGGCCCTAGGAAACACCATTAAAGGGTGGTTTCCTTTCTCTTTTGCTCTCTCTCACGCAGATGGTACTGAACCCTCCCACATGCACTATGCATTAGATGAGAATTATTTCCGAGGATATGAGTGGTGGTTAATGAAGGAAGCTAAGAAGCGGAACCCTAATATTATACTCATGGGTAAGAAGTGAAGTTTGTAATGCTTTTGCAGTCTGTTTAACTTTCAAATTCTGAATTATTTATATGGAGTTACTCTTAATACTGAAGTACTAACCATGTTAATACTACCTTTATCCTACCAGCCGCAAAGCCTGTGCCAGGCTTGATCCTTTCTTTGCCTTTATATTTTATGTCTGCTCTTTGTATGTAATACCTCTGGAGTAAGGCATTACTCTTCCCATTTTACAGAAGCAGTAGGGGCTTAGAGAGGTTATGCCACTGACTTAGGTCAGATAGTTAGTAAATGCCAAATTCAGATATAGAACCTAATTCCATTCTTGTGATGCTAAACTAATTTCCTCAACAAAATTTCTCATCAAAATTTGTAAAATTTTGGGGCAGAGAGAAAATTGTCAGTAGGCGTTATAGTACATCCCAGCTCTTTGCGAAATTATGCATTACATGCGGTAGTAGGTGCCATTTCTAGAAGGCGTACACATAAAGTGTATGTTTTGAACCTCCACAGTGTGGTGGGCACTGTTCTAGGCATTGGGGATACCCAACAATCCAGCCGCTACCTTCTGCCCTTTCGGAGCTTAAGCTCTAGAGGCAGCATCGCTGGAAGATTTCTCAACTCGTACTACTGCATTCACTTTACAGGTTTCGTGTGGCAGTGCACAGACCCGTAAAATATTGCAGAATACACAGTGATGACATCCTTGCATAGTTTGAAATGAATTTGATTTTTTGAAACAGGCTTACCCATTCAGCCTTGTGAGTGAGATCAACGAAAATTCATTTTATAGGCTTGATTTCAAGTCATTTTCAAGGTCATTTTCAACAATCAAAGGACAAGCACGAGTTTTTCTAAATTAAAAAAAAAATGAGGAGTCAGTGTGTTCTTTCTAAATGGTCTTTTGTAAGAGATTCCAGAAATGTTGTGAGCAGTAAAAAAAAAAAAAAAAAGCATCATTGACTTCAGCACGTACTCCCCCATTGGGCTGCTTTCATGGTCAGTTCTCATTTAAATGTAGAAAATCTGGCATGCTGAACCATGTTCTAACAAAGACTTACACATGGTGGGCCTATAGAATGTATTTAGCATTTCATTGTTTAAAAATGTTCCAGTATTTTAATGTCACATTTTTTATGGGATACACACTTAGGCATTCATTCCTCCTGAGTTTAGAAAAATAAGCATTTTGTTCTTTTAGTTTTGAATTTTTTTTGTGGTGAACTCGATTGTTTTTATATGTATATATATAAACAATTGAGGAACTTAATGGTTGAGCTTATTTTGATATGTTAGTAACAAAATTAGGATGTAGAATTGTAATTAGTGCTTGTCTACTGTTCTCATTTTCTTCCTTAAAAATAATAATTAGGGTGTTGGAAGAATGTGGGCTATTTGATTTATATCATACCACAAAGGGGTATTTTCCTGTTGAGACATTGGCATTTATATTGATAATGATGACAAACTAGTTTTGTTGAGTTTGATTATCTGACTAGTTAGTATTTTAAGGAGACTTAAGTTTTAAGAAGATGTACTAGTGAAAGAGGAATTTGTATTATATTTAACCTGTAGGAATACTTAGGCATAAGCCTTTCAGAAGAACTCCTTGATTTGACTTCAGAGGGAAGAAATTGTATATTAAATATCCCTATAGCAGGCAGTGGGCATGTTGAGTTAAATTGTATGTTACATTTCTTTCCATGGGTAAGTATCTTCAAGAGGGTGTGTTCTTATTTCTTTTTCTTGAAAGAGCATTTGGAATTATGGAACCAGACTCTAGGGCTCAGGAAGGAGTTCCTGAGTTCATAAACTGGAAGGGATTTTGAGAATACACACAAGATATATAAGCTTTCCTCTAATAAGATCTCTATTGGCTTTTTGTTTACCCTGTGTTCTTTTTGGTTTCTTTTGCCTTGTTTTGGATGGTTGCCAGCACTGTAATACCCACCCCACCTTTACCTTTTCCTTCCTACAGGGTTGCCATGGTCATTCCCTGGATGGCTGGGGAAAGGTTTCAACTGGCCTTATGTAAATCTTCAGCTGACTGCCTACTACGTCATGACCTGGATTGTGGGCGCCAAGCATTATCATGATTTGGACATTGATTATATTGGGGTTGGTAATGTATTTAAACCTTGATTAACTTTTGGATTTTATTTGTAATTTCTTAAAGCAATTTGATTCTGTGGCATTTTGTTACTAACCATTTTGTGGTCATGAGACCCAATTTGTTCCTTTGGCATCTGATAACAAATTAAGTATGTGACCTTTTATTCCTCCTCTTTTCCCATCCAAATTCTAGCCCCTTTTGAAAACTGTACTGAGTGTATACCTTCTCTGAACTTTTTCTTTCTTTAATTTTGATTTTGATACTACTCCAGCCCCAGTTCTCCTTGAAAGCTTTCCCTCCTTTCTCTAGTTATTCAAGAATACCACATTTACTATCTGGTTAATGATTAATCTCACTTTGCTCTCTGAATCTCCTGCTGTTCTAAACCAGACGGTGGCAAACTTTTTCTTAGTGGGTCAGAGACTAAATATTTTAGGTTTAGTGGGTCAAAGGCAGTATTAAGGATATTATGTAGGTAATTATATAGCCCTTTAAAATGTCACCATTTAAAATTGTAAAAACCATTTTTGGCTTTTGGGTTGTAAAAAATACAAATGGTGGGCTGGATTTGGCAGGCTGGCTGAAATCTGCCTACCCTGTCTTAAACTGTTATTTAACACCTTATAATGATTAAAAAAAAATGTAAAATCTGATGTCTTTCCAGCTGGTCTGTTGGCAGGCTGGAGGCACTGTACCTTTCAGAGCCCTACACGTACATGTAGTGGTCTCCATACATGTTTGCATATTAATATGCCATATGTCAAAATTGATTTTAAAAGTGTTCAGCAGTCAGAAAGCAATTATTGAGCTCCTACTGTGTTGCAGACACTGTAACTGTTGAATTCTAGGGATACCAAGATTAATAAGCCCTTAAGGAGTTTAGTGAGAGAGAGAGAAACTGGGTGCTGAAATTGTGATATCACAAAGGACATGGGGATAAGCCCAGGGTTGTAGGGAGCCAGAAGCAACGATATACTTTGTTTTTTGTTATCTTTCTTCAAACTATAATTGGAAATTAGTTTGTATTTGAGAACATTCTTAAATGTCAGGGTATTTTTTAATTTGTAGTGAAACTAATTGTAGATTTGGATCTAAGTAGCGCTTTATTATGGTAAAGTCACACTTGGAAAATGTTTCTGATAAAGAATGGGTAATTCACATCTCTTTTAGACTTATGTGCTGTGGTGAGGAGATTCTTTGATAAAAAATACTTTCCTGTATCACTAGAGTAAAATGAGTTATAGTGCCTAGACTCTAGGCCGTCTCTGTTATTAATAGTTTTCTCAGATGCAAAACGAAGGTCTTGGATGTTCTCTTTCAATTCTAAAACCTCGTCATGATTCTAAACCAGCGAGAGTTGTGCATCTTCCTTTTATCTATCCTCATTAAGAATTTGCCTTTGTGATGTAGCACATCACTGTGATCTTATGTGTGCTAAAAAAAATTACTTCTATGATGTACTTACAATACTTGGCTTTAGGTGTACTGGTGGGATCTTGTAAGAATTATTACAACACTCCCCACGTCTGTTAGGTCTCCAGTACCTAATATAGTCCCTGGCACGCATTACATTGTCAGGATTTGTTGAATGATTGAATGGATATTTCAGTTTTAGAAATCACTGGAATAAGTGACTTTTTGAAAAATATCCACCAAATATTCAAGGTTTTAAAACATATTTTAATTGTAAAAAGTTATGTTGTCTTATGACATGTCTATAAATTCAAGAACAGGACATTCCATAAAGTACGAAAAATTGCTTTTTAAGAATTTTTTTTAACGTTTATTTTTGAGAGAGAGAGAGAGAGAGAGCGCGCACGTGCGCGCACAGGGAAGGGTCAGAGAGAGAGGGAGACACAGAATCGGAAGCAGGCTCCAGGCTCTGAGCTGTCAGCACAGAGCCCGATGTGGGGCTTGAACTCATGGACTGCGAGATCATGACCTGAGCTGAAGTCAGAGGCTTAACCGACTGAGCCACTCAGGCGCCCCAGAAAAATTGCTTTTTAGATTATGTTAAAGATGATGAGAGCAGTGGTGTCTGAGTGATCATGTCTACGTTCTGACACTTCACTTTCAGTTCAGACTCTGACTTTCTGTTTTGCAGATTTGGAATGAGAGGTCATTTGACATCAATTATATCAAGGTCTGTACAACTTTAAATCTTTTTATCTTTAAGTTTTTGGTAAATAATTCCCTTATGGTACCATGGAAATTAGAAGTAGGAACACTGTATTTTTTACAGCACAGATGCTTGTTTTGCTAGTTCTGACATAAAATTTGAGCAAAAACGTAGTCATGTTTAAATTCCTGATTAAAGTGTCTGTAATTCCCTGTGAACCCCAAGTTTCATTGTCTAAAGAGTTGTGTTGAATTTTCCCATTTTAAAATTTATTATTTGTAGAATTATGATGATGATTATAAAAACAGCAGCATCATTTTAGACTTTTAGGACTTAGACAAATGTAGCTTCTTTTTGTTTCAACTGAGCAAAGGAGGCGAAGATGAAAAAGAACAAAGACCTTAGTTTGGGGTCTTGTAATTGCATCTCAGGGAGCACAGATTCTGGAGTAGCCAGAAAAGCGTCTCAATCACTTTTCTGGGGAAAGCAAGGAGTTTTTCTGAGAAAGAAGGAAGGGGTAGTTACATGATGTAGGTAAAGAGGAGAAAAGAGAAAACTGCTAATTTGGTGCTGAGTGGTTGAGCCACTTCTGATGACTATGTCATTGATTACTTTGTTGTGCTATTACAAACAAAACTATCCCTAGAAGGCATGAGTTAATTTTGCTGCCCTCATATGATCTGAATGCCAGTTGCTCTGTTGAAATATTAGGAGGAATTGCTTGTAAGACTGTTGCCACTTCTGGTCCAGTTCAAGAGTTCATCAGGTGGAAAGGAAAGTGGAACTTGAAAATGGGGCCTTTTATGTCCAGAAATTTTATATAGTTCCACATCCAATATCAAAATTTCCAGTATGCAGTCTCATTATTATTTTCTGTAGAATGCCTATTCTATTGGAATGTTCTATATGTTTCTATCTGTGATTAACAAATAGGTGGCAACTAACATTTGCAAAGTATGTTATTTTTTGAGTCACTTTTCCTAAATATTTGCCTCCACTTAATTCTCACTCCCTTCCATACAAGGTAACTACTATGATTGCTATTTTTCAGGAAAGGAAAAACTGAGAATAATGACCCTCTGTCACTGGGAAACTAATGGCAATTTAACTTTTAAGGTGGAGATATTTTTTAGTTTACTTTTCAGTTCCATTTGTTTGTGTTTCCTCCAAGAAACACAGTTTTGTGGTTCTATTTTGTTTCAGGTAAAAAATTCTTTAAGTGTCTTATGTTTTTATTTTTTTAAATGTTTTTATTTATTTTTGAAAGAGAGAGACAGAGTGAGTGGGAGAGGGGCAGAGAGAGAGGGAGACACAGAATCTGAAGCAGGCTCTAGGCTCTGAGCCGTCAGCACAGAGCCCAGTGTGGGGCTTGAACTCATGAGCTATGAGATCATGACCTGAGCCGAAGTCAGATGCTTACCTGACTGAGCCACCTAGGGGCCCCTAAATGTCTTATGTTTTTGAGCAGGTAATATCCACTAAATTTCTTTCATTTATTCCCAAGCAGGCATTGACTCAACTCCAGTCTTGTCAGGCCTTCCCTATGTACTTGGAAGATAAAGATAGAAAAAATACCGTTGCTGCCCAAGAGGCGCTCACATTTGGGGACTAAAGAGTCCCATGTGGACAACTGAAATATCAGTCCTAAGTTCTCTAGAAGGATAATGCCCAGGCAGGGTTGTCAGAAGGTGCAGAGAGGAGATGACATTCTGCTTGGGTGGATTAGGGAACTCTATTAAAGGAGGTGATCTGGAGTTGGAATCTTCAATATGGGATGGACAGGAACTCCCCTTGTTGCTAGGGCAGGCGTGGACACTGCAAAGAAGTGAAGATTGAGAGTACAGGGATTTGGGGGAGAAGCAAGGATGAAAGGTGGAGTAGATGAGCTGGGGACTCTGAGCCTTGCACAGCCCAATGTGTTCACTGGGAGCAACGGTGCACTTCACTCTGTAGCCATGGGGTTTGATAGGGTGGCTTGCAGCCAGGGCCTGTAACTCAGGGTCAACTCCAGGCTGCAGGCGTTATCTATCAGTGTAGTGGTGAGAATGTGGTGGAGGGGGCGTTGTGGGGTTATGGGAGGTGGAGCAGGGGGCTAGTATAAGATGGAGGCTCAAGGTTAGTGAAAAGCTGTGGCTTCTGGGAGCACAGGGCTGACGAGAGCCGCAATAGCCCCGAGTGGAAGACAAATTAGTGCGTGTGTCCTGGGTGACCCTGCGGTTGGCACAGCTTCATGGCAGGGTCTTAGCAGTGAAGGTGAGGAATTGTTTGTCTATCCAGATTTGACATTTCACAGCTTACGGTTTTTTCCTTGTGACTTTACATGTGTCTCTCTAGTTGTGTCCGCTTCATATGAAGGAAGCATTAAGAACATTAGAATCTGGTTTCCTTTTTCTTTTAAACTAATGATCTGCAGCTATGGTGGTGGTTTTATTTATTTTACTATTAAGGGTCTGTTGTGGATTCCATTAAAGTCAGAGGGAAAATCCCTCTAGAACATTTTTACCTCTTTTTTTTTTTCTTTTTACATTCCCACCAAGTAAATTATCTTAATGATAGTGCTTTTATTTTCCAAAGGAGGCACATTTCTATTGAGAAATAATATGGACACTATCATCCAGGATGCTGATTTTCGAAGATACTTCAGCTGTTGTGGTTGTAATTCAACAGCTATAAACACAGTTGTGAACTTCTCTGCATTCTGTTTATCTTCCCAAAAGGTGTTAAGAAGGATGCTGAACTATCAAGGTCTCCATCGAGTGAAAATCATAGCAAGTGACAATCTCTGGGAACCCATTTCTGCTTCTATGTTGCTCGACACTGAGCTCTTGAATGTGATTGATGTTATAGGGTAAGGACGGTTTTCCTTTGAAAACTTAACAGTTTCTGATTGCTTGCTTGGGATACTGACTTTGTTTTTGCTTTTCCTTCCCACCTGATTACATTTGCAGAGGTAGCTTTCTTGTATTTACTTAACTAAAGCATGTATAACTGATACTTCATTCCTTTTTCTTTGAAATATACATACAGTTGACCCTTGAATAGCACAGGTATGAACTAAGCCAATCTGCTTATGTGTGGAATTTTTATGATACTGTGAATGTATTTTCTTTTCCTTATTATTTTCTTAATAGCATTTTCTTTTCTCTAGCTTATTGTAAGAATACAGTGTACAGTAAATAGAACATACAAAATATGTGTTAATGGCCTATGTTGTTGGGTCTTCTGGTCAACAGTCTATTAGTAGTTAAATTTTAGGGGAGTCAAAGATTATACTCAGATTTTCAAATACACATGTTGGGGGGCAGCATGTTGCCCAAGGTTCATCTCTACTTTGGGATCTTTCTATGAATGAAATGTATTGGTACTTTACAAATATTGTGTTAACGTTTGGGGTAATGAAGCATGGCTTTGTTTAGATTAAGGGGCAGGGTAGTTTTTAAATTTTAGAAATTACAAATGGCAGACTTCCTGTGGTTGGGAATTCTTCCATGAATGAACACTTATGTAAATGGTACGGCATGAACCCTGACCATGGCTCTTGTCATGTTTCCTCAGCAGGGTGGCGTTGACCCTGCTTCTTAGTCCAGCTCTGCCATTTAGTCCTCTGGGTCTTGGCCTTCCTGAGTTCCAGCAGTAATTTTTTCTCTGTCTTATTTATTTGCTTCTTTCCAGTCTTATTTAGAAATAACTGATGTACATTACTGTGTAAGTTTAAGGTGTATGGCCTGATGATTTGATTTACATATATGTGAGATGACTATAAAGGTTTGGTTAACATCCATCATCGCATATAGATTCAGTGAAAAGGAAAAAAAAATTTTCCTTATGATGAGTGTTCTTAGGATGTACTTTGTTAACGACTATGTATCGCACTCAGTGTTAATTATAGTCATCATACTGTACATTACATCCCTAGTACTTACTTATTTATAATTGGAATTTTGTACCTGTTGACAACCTTCCTCCAATTCCCCCTCCTATCCCTGACGTAGGAGTATTTAAAAAAAAATTTTTTTTGACATTTATTTATTATTGAGAGACAGAGACAGAGCGTGAGCATGGGAAAGGCAGAGAGAGAGGGAGACATAGAATCCGAAGCAGGCTCCAGGCTCTGAGCTGTCAGCACAGAGCCCGACGCGGGGCTCGAACTCGCAAACTGTGAGATCGTGACCTGAGCCGAAGTCAGACACTCAACCAACTGAGCCACCGAGGCGCCCCCCTGACCTAGCAGTATTTTTTAAAGTGAATTTGAATTTTGTTTGTCATAACAACATATAACATTTGAAAAATAGAATACACATATGTGTGAAATTGGTTCTTTATTTGGTGTGAAGACTGCTTGACATGTGTCTTTTTGTTTTGAATGAAGAATTTTGAATGTACACAAAGTAAGCAGAATAATATAATGAATATCCGTGTTCCCATCACTCAGTCTCCATAACTGTGACCCATGCCTAGTTCTCCATCACACATACCTGTCCATTCTGTTACCTGAACTTGGGTTCATCTGTTGGTGGCTGTGGGGCCAACAGACACAACCAAGCTAAAGAATAGGGAAAGGAAGGGTTTTATTTGTAAAGTAAAGGAGAAAAAGTAAAGGAAAACACCTGGAGTGTTTCCCAGAGCGGTGTCTCCTGGAACAATAAAACTGGGGAAATTTTAGGCTAAGGGTACTTACGTATTCATGAAGGGACTTGTACTATGAGGCATTCAGCATGGAATTGGGGCAGAAGTCATCTTAAGATGACAGAGTCCAGGCCTCAAAGGTCAGCATCATCACTTCTGGGTATCTGAGCGCTCAGAAAGGTTTAGATCTTGCAAAGATAGCTCAAGAATGTGCGTCAGGTCAGTCTTTGGTTTTGACCAGCACTGGGAGATTTACCACTGATTCCTAGTTCCTGATGTGATTAGGTTATCTCCTGGTCTGATAGTGGCTGTTTGTTCTTACGTTTTTTTTTTTATTCCCTTAAAATTGTTATCTCCTGGCATCTATTGTTCTGCAATTTCAACATATCTCAGGAAGTTCTGCAAGAAACAGGCTTTGGGCAAATAGTGCTGGTCAGTCAGGCATAGATCACAAGATGGCTGGGGGCCCACGATGACTTTTCTTACAGTCAAGGAAGATTGTCTTGTCTTTTTTTCCTCGGGGACCCCAGCTCTTTCCACTTACAGTTCCTCTCTTCCTTTTCCCACATTATTTTGAAGCAGATTCCACACACATGTTATTTCTTCCATACATGTTTTAAGACGTATCTCTGAAGATAAGGATTCTTTTTCTTTTTACCATAAGCAATAATACCATTATTACATCTAAAAATGTCACAGTTTTTTGATATTATCAAATACCTGTTTTTGTTAGTTTATAGTTCTATTTGATCGAATCTGGATCCAATTTAGATTCATACACTGGGATTGATTGATATTTAAGTCTCTTCTAATTTTTCGGTTCTTACCCCACCTTTTTATTCCCTTTCATTTGTCAAAAAAAGCTGGATTGTGTGACCTGTAAAGTTTCTCACAGTCTGGATTTAATGGTTTCATCCTTTCAGTTTGGTTTAACCTGACCATCTGTTCTGTTTCCTGTTGGAAATTGATAGAAGCATGGTTAGGTTAGATTTAAGCTTTTTCTTTTCTTTTTTTTTTTGGCAAGAAAACTAAGATGTATTTAAACATTTCATACATTGAAATTAGAATATAATTTTTGCCTTTATTGTTAAAACTTTTCATAAATAGCTGAAGCGTTGAGAGAAAAGAAAGTTGTATTGATTTTGAATATATTTGGCTAGGAAAAAATATTTAAATGAAGATAATGGGTTTTACTGTATCGTCATGAATAAGTTGGATGTTTAATTCATTTTATCTTTATTGATGTGGGTTTCTAATGCTACATAAACTCCTTTGTGCAGTGCTTTAGCTCTGCTTTATTATTTTCTAATTTTATTGCACTGTGGTCATTTAATGCTGAATTTGTTTTTCCAAAAACTTTCTCAGGAACTTCTTTTTGTATTATTATATTAGGATGTAGTCTCTATCCGTATATAAGAGTTAAGTGTATATTCTCTACCTTTTCTACCTTACTGATTGCATTGTTTAGATATTCTGTATGCTGATTATTTTGTTCACTTGACCATCCAGGTTTACCAAGAGTGTTAGTTTCGTCTCACTAGTGGGTTTCAGTTTCATGCGGTTTATGCTTATGAAAGTTGCTGCTGTGTTATTTGGCACCTAGGTATTAATAAATGTCTTCTCTTCATTCTGGTTTGTAATAGTTGACCCTAGAAAATGTCATTCTTTGTGGTGCTTGGTTGGCTTACTAGGAAAAACATGTGACTCTTGATCTCAAGGTCATGAGTTTGAGCTCCACGTTGGGTTTAGAGATTTTAAAAAAAGAAAAGGAAAGACAATGCCATTCTTTGCTTCATTATGCTTCTTGGATTGAATTTTGCTTTGCCTATGACTAAGAGACCTCTGTGTTCTTTTCATTTATATTTGCCTGATCTGTCTTTGCCCGTAATTTCATCCTTTACCTTTCGAGGTCATCTCAGGTTAGGTGTGTTGCTTGCATTATAGCATAGATTCAGATTTTGCTTTTTTTGCTGCCCTAAAAAATCTTCAGAGTTTAATGAATAGGTTAAACTCATTTATATAACTGAAGTTTTGTTTTCTATCCTGCTACATTGTCTTTTGTTATTTAATTATTTAAACTATATATATAATAATATAAAATCTTGCTCTGTGATTTGTTTTCTTTGCACTTCTAAAAAATATTTATTTATTTTGAGAGAGGGGAGTAGGGGTAAGGGAAGAGAGAGAGGGAGAGCGAATCCCAAGCAGGCTGTGTGTTGTCAGCATGGAGCCCAACGTGGGGCTCGATCTCACAAACTGTTGGATCGTGTCCTGAGCCAAAATCAAGAGTCGAACGCTTAGCCGACTGAGCCACCCAGGCACCCCTTGTTTGCCCTTTTTGAAGGAGGTTTCTTTTTTATTATTTAGCAAGGTTTGGCTTTTGGTTCTATTGATTGCATTTGTACTGACACCTTTATACCAGTGGGTCTCAGCTGGGGATAATTTTGCCTCCCAGAGTACAGGTGGTAATGTCTGGAAATATTTTTGATTGTTCCTGGCATGATAGGTGGAGGCCAGAGATGTTTCTAAGTATCCTCCCAAGCACTAGATAAGTTCCCCACAACAAAGAATTATCTGACCAAATGTCAGTAGTGAAGTTGAGAAACTGTTTATACTAATCCTGTTAGTTTCTTTTAGTTATTATGTATTGGTTTACTATACACAATGGGAAAATTATTTCATAACTTTTTCTTTCTCCCCTTCTCACACCAACAGTGGAATCTTAATTACCAAAATTTCTTAATCTTTGGACTTTTACATGAGCTTAAGCTTCTACTATCTTGATTTGTGAGCTGCAAGCTGTAACCTTTAACTCCCAGCCAATTGGCAAGCTTTATTTACATTTCATTTTCTTTTCTCTTCCTATTTTGCATCCACTATATTAGTTATACATTATCAGAACATGTAACGTTTATGTACTACTCAATTACTCTTTCTTTTAGTGTATAGTTCTGCCATTAGGCATATGCAGTGTTCACCTTCAAGTCTTTTGCTGAAGTTTCTTCCCTAGATTCTTGGGTGTCCCAAGCTTAATATTTACCATATTTTTTCAGGAAGTGCTAATGGAAACAATATTTCTTGATCTCTTACATGTTTATTACTATTTATCTGTGGCCTTTATATTTGAAGGACAGTTTGGCTAGATATAAAATTCCTGCCTCACATTTTTTAAATACTTGAATGTCATAAAATTTACTCCATTGGTTACTTATGTAAAATGTTGCTGCTGAGAATTCTGATGCTAGACTTCTTTCCTTCCTTTCTTTCTTTCTCTCTCTCTCTCTCTCTCTCTCTCTCTCTCTCTCTGTTGTTGTTTCCCCCTCTCTTGGACCTCTCACCTACTCAAATGCAGAAGAAGCTGCTGGTGGTCTACCAAAACCTATCCTGTTCTTCCTGGGCCCAAGGCAAGATTCTTAGCATTCTTTGCAGTTAAGATGTGGCAATCTGATTAAGTTCCTGGTGATGAAATGAGAGCAAAAAATGATAAGAAACACCCCAGGGTTCGTATTCTAGGATATTGGTACATTCTCTTCTATCCGTTTTCCTTCCTACTGGCTGGAATCTGTGGCAACCAGTTGAGCGTGGAGAAGATATACGAGCTGCTTCCACCAACCTTGGCTCTCAACTAAGGATGATCATATGGAAGCAAAGAGTCTGAGGCGTCTAAACAGTGTTACTTATTTTTTTGGTATAAATACTCTGTTTTGTCCCTGAGAATTCCATATCTTTGCACAATGGAAATAGTGAACAAAAACAAAAACACCCCCTCATATTAGTCATTGAAACTGTCTCCAAGAATAGAAAATATCCTTTTGTAGATATGCTTATCTTATATGCCAGTATAAGGAATTACTTCTATTTCTATGGTGGGATACTTGATACTATAACTTGATCCCTTGGATCACTGAACTATGTCAGACATAACCATCGCTAGCTTCCATGTGTTAGGATATCATTTACATGGTTTTAAACTGTTTTCATAGACCAAAACAGGTTGTGGTTTAAGCAAGATAGATGCTTATTTCTTAAATAAAAGTATAAAACGGTATACGGGAGCACAGAGCAGCTCTGTTCTATAAGGTGCTCTCTAGTTCCTGTGCTTCTGGCATTTAGTGTATTATCCTTGTTCAGACTTTTTGGTTTTTTTTCCTTATAAATGACTTGGCACAGTTCCTGTGGATCCAAAGAATATTTTCCCTTAACTCTGACGTCAAGTAGTTATACACTATTTACCACTTCTAGGTATATAGTACATGCCTTTTCAATATCTGTATTTAAGTGTTTTCTTATTTCAGTAAGATCCCGCTCCATGACTTTGATTATGCCTTTGGATCTTGTTTCCATATTACCTTTGTTCCATATTTATCTGAAACCATTGTTACCTCTTTATTTTGGCTTGATTCTCTATAATTTTATCCTTGCCATCCCCTGTTTTCCTTTTGTTGTTTTCCATTTCTGTTCTATCTTGTGTTCCTTTTCCTAAAGTATGTTTTTTATGATTATTCTATAATTCTCTCACTTTAGTCTCATGTACCTCTGTTGTCTAATAGCTTCATTTCCTTAAAATTTTTTTAAATAAAATATAACATACACACACATGCCTACATCCATATGTAAAAGTACATAAATCCTAAGAATATAGCATAATGAATTGTCACAAAGTGAACATACCCACGTAACCACTACCCAGGTCTAGAAATAGAAAATTATCAGTATCCAAGTAGCTCTCTCCTTAGAAATCTTTCTAATCATTAGCTCCTCCTTTGGTCCCAAAGGCAACTGCTAATGTTAGCTCTAACACCATAGACTAATTTTGCCTGTTTAAAAACTTTATTTAAATGGCATCTTAGAGTATCTTATTTTGATCAAAATTATATTTTTAAGATTAACTCATGTTGCCAGGTATAGATGTAGTTCATTTTCATTGCTGTTTTGCGTTCAGTTGTGGGAATATACCACAATTTATCTATTCTTTATAAATGGTCTTTGGATTATTTCTAACTTTTGGTTATTGTGGCATAATGAGATTTTGCTCAGGAGTTATTGATTCTGTGGCTGCTACCTCCATAGGAAGAGTAGATCTCCCTGCCCCATTCATGTTGTACTTGGCCTGCATTACATTTATAAATTCTTGTTTCGTACTCACTGTGCTTTCTGGGGTCAGCTCCCTCTGGGCCCCATTCTCCCTTCTGCCTGAATGTTGTCTCTCCCTCACCCTGGGTGTTCTTGTCTCATTCAATTTAGACTCTCATTCAAGCAGCTTATTTTCACAGTGAGGCTCTACCATTCCAGATAGAATTATTTGCTATTTATCTCTGACATTGTTAAGGGTTTATTTTTTTTATTTTTATTTTTTTAACATTTTTATTTATTTTTGAGACAGAGAGAGACAGAGCATGAACGGGGGAGGGTCAGAGAGAGAGGGAGACACAGAATCTGAAACAGACTCTAGGCTCTGAGCGGTCAGCACAGAGCCTGACGCGGGGCTTGAACTCACGGACCGCGAGATCATGACCTGAGCCGAAGTCGGATGCTTAACCGACTGAGCCACCCAGGCGCCCCTAAGGGTTTAAACCTGTATTGTCCAATACGGTAGCCACTAGCCACAGTTAGCTACGGGGCACTTGAAATGCAGCTAGTCTGAATTTAGGTGTGTTGTAAGTATAAAATAGACACTGGATTTTTAAAGCTTGGATGTTTTGGGGTGCCTGGGTGGCTCAGTCACGGTTGAGCGTCCAACTCTTGATTTTGGCTCAGGTCATGATCTCACAGTTCATGAGATCCAGCAGGGCATCGGGCTCCATGCTGACAGTGTGGAGCCTGCTTGGGAAGCTCTCCCTTGCCCTCTGCCCCTCCCCTGCTTGTGCTCTCTCTCTCTCTCTCCCTCTCTCCAAATAAATAAATAAATAAACTTTAGGGGTGCCTGGGTGGCTCAGTCGGTTAAGTGTCCGACTTCGGCTCAGGTCATGATCTCACAGTTTGTGGGTTTGAGCCCCGTGTCGGGCTCTGTGCTGACAGCCCGGAGCCTGGAGCCTGCTTCGGATTCTGTGTCCGCCCCTCCCCCTCAGTGCCCCTCCCTTAACTGTGCTCTCCATCTCTCTTAAAAATAAATGCATAAACATTAAAAAAAATTAAAAACCACGTTTCCTTTAAAAAATGAAGATTTGATATTTAAAAAATGTAAAATGTTATTCATAATTTTTTATGTTGAATCATAGTATTTTGGATCTAGTGGGTTTAAACAAAGTATATCATGAAAATTTCCCTTCTGCTTTTTTAAATGCAGCTGCTACAAAATTTAGCATAATGCACATATCGCCCACCTCCTATTTCTGTCGGTTTAAAGGGTCATGGTATTGTATTTGTACCTCTTAGTGAATTCACTGTTTTCTATTTATCCCCGACTGAATGACTTCAGCATATGAAGGCGTTCCGGGTTTCACCAGCTGCCCTCTGACGCCTCCATGGAGGCTAGGGTCTGCTGCTTTGGCGCGACTGCCTGCTGTTCCACAGTTTCCACACCACACCTGCTGACCCTGGGTCAGTCCTGATGCTGCAAGACTCCTGGGGATTCCCTGTCGCCCACTTTGATGAGGACGTTGTCTGTGGGTTTTCCCCTTTCCCATATCTGGTTGGTCTGTCTGCTTTCAGGAGGAGTCCTGGGGAGTTTCAGAAGCTCCACCATGATCCACGTTGTCCACAAGTCCTAGTTCTCTTTTAATACAAATGTGTTCCCCTGTTAGGATAACTCTGATTTACTTCCAGTAATCTTAATTTTGTCATCTGCAGTTTGAAAAATCATGCCGTGAAACGACCAGAGATTTTTGCCTAGTTACATACATTAAAAACTATAAAGAACCTTTGCGTTTTGTCGAACTAGTGATGGGTCCGGACGTTGGGAGAGACCCAGTTTTTAGTATCATTTTTTCCCCCTGTTTTGCTCAGATCATGTAGTTAATTACTCAGTTTTAATGTAACAGTTAACATTTTCTGAATGAGGGATGTGATACCTATTTCTGTAACTTTAAAAGATACTTTTTTCAGATTATAAAAATAGTGCATGCTTACTATAAAAATTTGGAAAATGTATAAACCTGGAAAGACAGACTTAGAACTTACACAGAATCCTAACATCTAGAGATCATTAGTAACATGATAGCATATTACTTCCCAGGTTTTTACTTTTTTCACAAGTATAATTGGACCACAGACACACCAAGAGTACATCTGGCTGAGGGACAACTGAATGAGTCTTAATATTAGTATGTGGCTGAATATCATGATCACAGAATGAAGCTCTGGGATATAAGAATGAAACTAAAATGCAGAACTCTGTTAAAATTATATTGTTCCAAAGATTAGTAACAGATACTGTTATAAAGATTAGTAACAGACTTACCGTGTTTGGCATTGTAGTGCCAGAACAATAATTTCCTAATCCTGTGAGGTACTAGCTTGCTCTTGAGGTCTCTGTAGTGTATGTTTACACAACCGAATTAGGTGTGTGTTTCCAGCTGAGTTCAGTGACTCTGCGACATCTTGGTAGTGGCTCGTTTTTCTTGAATACTTCTTTTTATGTCCCCTGTTCTCTGTTACGTGTTCTTTTCTTCCTTATGAAATCCTGGAATGCCAAATTAATGTTGTTCCATAATTCATCTTCAGGAGGTAGAATGAATTCCCAAATGAGACTTTTTTTGTGACAGATTCGTGATCTACATGGAATTAAATAACTAAAAACTAAAACAAGTCTTGACCATCATTTCTTTAGTGTAATGAATACTATGATACCAAACTTAATTATGATGTAATCCAGTCCCAATTATTCTGCTTGTATTGTTATTAAATTTTTTGTAAATAATTGTTGTCCTAAAAAGTACACGCTCATGTCCCTAAAATTATGTAGCTAATATGCTCTCTTGTTCTTGTGTTGACTGTTAGTCTATTTTCTACTTCACATTTGAGATTTCTCAATTGCTTTTATTCAATAATCAGTAACTTCCAAAATCATCATTAAAGCAGTATTTTACTCTTAGAATAATTAACATACGTTTATAC
The DNA here is from genome assembly GCF_024362965.1 of Panthera pardus. Lineage (NCBI taxonomy): Eukaryota > Metazoa > Chordata > Mammalia > Carnivora > Felidae > Panthera > Panthera pardus. The sequence goes on along the minus strand of NW_026526810.1, from coordinate 123,498,847 downwards.
TTTGACTGACTTTTCTCAAATAATGGAATAAGGGAGGGGTCTGTTACTCTGGGGATGGGTTACTCAACCTGTGAACTTTTGAGATTTCCACTGGATAATTCTTTGTTGTGGGGACCTGCCCTTGCATTATAGGATGTTTAGCAGTACCTCTGGCCTTTACCCGCTAGATGCCAGTAGCAAATCCTGCCCGCCTCTGCCTTCTCCACCAGGCAAAACCACCCGGGCTCAGAACCACCACTGCTCTGGTAGAATGATTTGTAGTTTAACCGAGGTAGTTTTTTCTTTTTATTCAAGAACGAACTCTCTGGACTTTTGTTGTGTTTGATTTTTTGTTTTTGCCTAGGAATAAATACCGAGCTGTCTTTCTCTTTGTCTACTCAGGGGTAGAAGTAGGGGAGGAGGTGCTACTTTATAAAATGGATTCATTAGTCTTATTTTTGACTTCCTTCTTACTCCTTCCTTTCTCCTGTTCCGAGCTCTCTACTTCCCCTGGGAATCTGAATTCTGTCTCCAGCTCATTCATCTCTTGGAGTGTCCTAGGCTGTGGTCTCCTCTGCTGCCTCCATCTGTCTATGTGCTTCCATCCATTTTATGGTTTCTAGAAACAGAAATCTCTCACCCACTGATGATCTTCCTTCCCATTCTGCCTGTTGTTATAGGCTTATCGCATTTTAAGGGCATCCTGAGACACAAGAGTGGGAAGCAGATGCTTCCAGTTGGTGTGACCTCTATCCATAAGCTGCCCAGTGATTTAAAATAGAAAACACTGGTAAAGACGTGTTTTTCTTTACTCAACAAATAGATATAAGTGGCATGTGCTGCCTTTTCCCATTTCCTCCCACCTTTTTCTTTTCTAGAGCTCATTATCCTGGGACCCGAACGGTGAGAGATGCGAGGTTGACCAAGAAGAAGCTTTGGTCTTCTGAGGATTTTAGCACTTTAAATAATGATGTGGGTGCAGGCTGCTTGGGTCGTATATTGAATCAGAATTACATCAATGGCTACATGACTGCGTAAGTTATTGAAAACTTTTAAACGTTTTTATTTTGAAAAATTTCAAAAACACAATAGGTAGAAGGAAAGTACAGTGGGCTTCCTATTTCACAGCCTAGATTCAGTGGTTGTAAACAGCAGTTTCATCTATACCTACATGTACACCTAAGCTTGTGATTTTTTTTTTATATTTAAATATTGTCAATGTGTATCCGATAAAGTCAGACTTACTGAGATGTAATTGACAGTAAGATTCACGCAGTTCTATGGTTTTTGGCAAGCCACGTATACATTTTAATGAACAATTATAAACTCCATATGTCATCACCCTTCACCCCTAAATGTTTTAGCATGTGGCAATACCTGGGTCCAGAGCTTCCCTGAAATCCACGGAGTCACACTTTCAGGGTTCAGTACCTACCAACCACTAACCGACATCTGAAGGAGTGGGCAAGCTTCCAGCGGCACTTGCAGACGGCACGGAGTCCTAGTAGCGCGAGAGCTGAGACCTTGTTCCGTACGCTTCGCGTGCGTTAGTAGAGTGACTCCTCACAACGATCACGTGGGCTAGGCACACTTACTATCCTCATCTTACACATGAGGAAACTGAGGTCCAGAGAGGGTGAGTGGTGGAACCATGGTTTGAACTCAGGCAGTCCGACTCTAAGCATTCTCAATCGTAAAACTCTGTAGCAGCTCAGAGTCAAGTTCAGAAAATTATAGCTTGAAACTGAGGCATTAAGAAGGCTGACTGTCAAAAGGAAAACAGGTATGGACGAAGCCTTTATTTGTATTTGACTCAAATTTGTGACATGTCTCGTGCTGATAAGGTGTGATTCATCTTCTGGCTGCACGACTGTTCAGTAAGAATCATACACCCAAAATACACTTATGTTTTTTAATTATGTGCTTCACCGTGAAAAATACCTAGATGGATCCAACACTGGATTTTTCACAATGTGAATGAATTTAGGTGACTTCTGTTTTCTTAGTTTGGGCGGTCATTTTTTGGTTCTTTACATATATTTATATAAATTCTGATAAGGTGTTTTTACTACAGTCTTCTAGACCTTTACATTTTGATCACAAGCTCTTTTGGTATTTCTCTTTTATCAAACAAACTTTTCAGCACAATTGCTTGGAATTTGGTGGCGAGTTACTATGAACAGTTGCCTTATGGACGATGTGGGTTGATGACTGCTCAGGAGCCGTGGAGCGGGCACTATGCTGTAGAACCCCCCATCTGGGTCACAGGTACGGTTCAGATTCCATTTCTTCCTTCCCACATTTCTCTCTAGGAGACAAAGCAGCAGACGAGAGTATATAAACTGTGTATGGGGGCATGGAATATTGCTCAGTACATTTTCAGGGCCAGCTTTGGAGGTACCCAGTAAATACATATTGTGCAAATAAAACTTGCTTGAAACCATAAAGCTGATTAGTTTTTGAAATGCACTATTAATTTTTTAACCTTATTTTTTGTAGTTGTATTACGATGGGTTGAATAGAGATGAACAAAAGTTCAGAAAGGATAACTTTATCTTACTCTTGGAAAAAAAGACTTAGTATTCTCAAATTGACAGTGTGGTTCATTTATTATTACCAGTAACTCTAACTACGGTTATTCTTACTACAATTGTACCATTTAACTGGACTAATTAGTCAAAAGTTGAAACGTGAGATTGGCAAGTATTTTCATCTAAAATAGTAAATAGCTTGTTAGAGTCAATCAGACTCAAGTCAGTAGACAGCTTTATTTATTTATTCATTTATTTTTATTTAATTAAAATTTTTTTTTAAAATGTTTACTTTTGAGAGAGAGAGACACACACACAGCATGAGCGGGGGAGGGGCAGAGAGAGAGGGGGACACAGAATCGGAAGCAGGCTCCAGGCTCTGAGCTTTCAACACGGAGCCCAAAGCGGGGCTCAAACTCTCAAACTGCAAGATCGTGACCTGAGCCAAAGTCAGAGGTTTAACTGACTCAGCCACCCAGGTGCCCCTATTCTTTATTTTTTTAAAGAAACCCTTTTATCACTGTTTGTGTCTTACTGGGTCTTTTTCTGCTTTACTGTAGCCCATACCACTCAGTTTACTCAGCCAGGTTGGTATTACCTGAAGACAGTTGGTCACTTAGAGAAAGGAGGAAGCTACGTGGCTCTGACTGATGGCTTAGGTAACCTCACCATCATCGTTGAAACTATGGTAATTCTTTGTTGTTTTTATGAGATTAACTGTCTTCGTATTGGAAAAACAGTATAAAACACAACTAAACACCTTTAAAAACAAAAAACAAAACCCAGCTTTACCGAAGTGTAATTCATATGTGATAAACAACATGTAGGTGAAGAAGAAACTTCTTCCTATACCAGGTCTTAGGTTCAGAAGCTGGGACCCCCAAAATTAAACTGATGAACCCCCACAGAGTAACAAGAGGAAAGAAAACAGTTATTTGTGCATGCACCTTGCATACATGTGCGGGATACTCTGATGAGTAACTAGGAGGGGTGGTCAGAGTTTGGGCTTGTATTCCTAGATTAGTAAGTAATGGATAGGGGATGAAAGGACACTTAATGGAAAATAAGTGCCTTTTTGGAAAGATGAATGGGTTTTCTGGAGAGCAAGCAGGAATGACTGTGGTACTGTTTGTCTGTACCAGACCGCGGTCTTCCCCCTGCCTTTAGGGCTGTAAAAGTCCTCTGTGGAAGGGACTTGGGGTAGGTTTTATTCCCATTCCTCCTCTTTGGGTATAGATCCACCCTGAAGAGGAATTTTTGGCAGCCTTATTTCCCAGAGGAAAATAAGCTTTAGTAAGAGCTTTGCTTTTAGTAAGCTAAGGGAAGCTCAGAGAAGACTTTTTTTCTGGCATCTTTTGAATCTCAAATACTTTCAACTTTAAATAATCTTTATACCACAGTGGCATAGTTTATGGTGGCATAATGTGATCCCCTTCAAACACATACTTAAAATGCACAGTTTTACAAGTTTTGATATGTAAATGACCAGTAAGCCATTGTCACAATCAAGATAGAGAACGTGTCCATCAGCGCCCCAAAAGAATACTCGTTTCACTTTATAAATATTCCCTCTGTCCTGTGACTTCCCTGATCATTGCTTTTTGTCACTATAGATTAGTTTGCATTTTCTAGAGTCGTGTGTCAGTGGATTCATGCCGAATGTACTGTTTTTTGTCTTGCTGCTTTCACTCAGCATAATTATTTTGAGATTCAACCATGTTGTGTGATACCTATTGCTAAGTAGTATTCCGTTGTAAGGATATATGGTAGTTTGCTTATCTATTTACTTGTTGATGATGTTTGGCTCGTTTCTACTTTCTGGCTATTACACATAAAGCTGTGAACATTTGTGTACAAGTTTTAAATGGACATAGAGTTTTTGGGGGTAAATACATAGGAATGGAGTGGCTGGGTAATAGGAGATGTTTCTGTTTAGCTTTATATAGGAAGCTGCCAAACTGTTCTCCAGAGTGATTGTACTGCTTTAAATTGCCATCAGCGTAATAGGAGTCCCAGTTTTTCTTTATCTTTGGGAATGCTTGCTGTGATGAGCTTTAAAAATGTTAGCTCTTAATAGGTATGATGTACTATTTCATTTTGGTTTTAATTTGCATTCCCCTAATGACTGATGATGTGGAGCCTTTCCTGTGCTTGTGCTTCACGTATCTTCTTTTCTTTTGCCATTTTTGTTTCTTTCTTATGGTTGAATTATATCCTTTACATATTTTGGATACAAGTCCTTTACAGATATGTGCTTTGTAAAGATATTTTCCCAGTCTATAGTTTTTCTTTTCATTTTGTTAACAGTGTCTTTGGAAGGGCAGGAGTTTTTAATTTTTATGGAGTCTGATTTATCCATTTGTACTTTCGTGGAACATGCTTCTCGTGTGGAGCTAAGAAGGTTTGCATACAGGTGCACATCTGTTCTAGTACCATTCGCTGAAAAATCTGTTCTTTTCCCCACTGCATTGCCTTTTCACCTTTGAAAAAAAGTCAGTTGTCCATGTATAGGTGGAATTATTTCTGGACTCTATTCTGTCTCTTTGACCTAGCTATGTATCTTTACACTAGTACCGTGGTTACTCATATGTGTATGTGTGTGTGTGTGTGTGTGTACAAACAATTCCTAGTAGCAGGTAGTCTTAGCCCTTCAAATTTGTTCTTTTTCAAAGTTGTTTTGTCTATTCTCAGTCGTTTGCATTTCCCTGAGAATTTTAGAATCAGCATGTCAGTTTCTACCAAAAAAAAAAAACAATACCCCCAAAAAACCCAAAAACCAAAAACCACATACAAAAAACAAACAAACAAACAAACAAACAAACAAAAAAACCCTGCTCAGATTTTGATGGGGATTGTCTTGAATCTTCAGATCAGTTTGAAGATAATTGATATTTGAACAACATCAAGTGTTCTAACTCTTTAACAAGACATATCCTCAATTTATTTAGGTTTTCTTTAATTTCTCCAAATAATACAGTTTTCAGTGTACAGGTATTTCATATCTTTTGTCAAATTTTGACTAAGTCATGTTTTCAATTCAATTGTAAATGGCAGTTTTTAACTTTTTAATTCAATTAGTACCTAGTATAAAGTAATACAGTAGATTTTTGTATAAAGATATTGTTTTCTGCAACATCACTAAACTCACCTATCATTCCAGTAGCTTTTTTGTGGATTCCATTGGATTTTCTTTGTAAATGATCTACAAATAGTAGAAATAATTTTACATCTTCCTTTCCAATCTGGGTATCTTTTATTTCCTTTTCTTGTCTGATTGGACTGGCTAGAATCTCCAATACAGTGTTGAATGGAAATAGTGAGAGCATATATTCTTGGATCTCAGGAGAAAAGCACTGAGTATTTTACCAGTATGATGTTTTTCATGGATAAACTTTATCAGGATAAAGTTCACTTTTATTTGTAACTTCTTTTGAAAAAAATATCAGGAGTAGATACTGGATTTTGTCAAGTAGTTTTTCTACATTTATTGAAAACATTGTTTTTCTTCTTTTTTTAAAATTTAGTAAAATAATTATATTAACTGATTATTTAATTGAAATTTGATTCACATACTATGAAATGCAGGCTTTAAGGTATAGAATTCAGTGGTTTTAGTACATTTACAGAGTTGTGCAACCATTACTGTTATCTAATTCTGCCACCCCAAAAAGTAACCTCATACCCATTTGCAGTCATCCTCCACTCCCTCCTCCCACGTCCCTTGGCAACCACTATTTTACTCTTTGTCTCGTGGGATTTGCCTGTTTTTGATATTTCATATAAGTGGGATTATATAATATATGATCTTTTGCGTTTGGCTTCCTTCACTTAGCTTAGTGTTTTTATGGTTCTATATCAGTACCTCAGTATAATTCATAATATTCCGTCTTATGAATATGTCACATTTTGTTTATTCATTGATCAGTTGATGTATATTTGAGTTGTTTCCAATTTGTGGCTATTATGAATAATGCTAAGATTAACATTCATGTGTATGTTTTTCTGTGCACACGTGTTTTCATTTCTCTTGAGCATGTATGTAGGAGTACGATTACTGGGTGAAATGGTAACTGTGTTTAACGTTTTGAGGAACTGCCAAATTGATTTTCAAAGTTGCTGTACCATTTGACATTGCTACCAGCAGTAGGTGAGGCTTCCAGTTTCTCCGCATCCTCCCCAACAATTGTTATTGCTTGTCTCTTTGATTCTAGCCATGTTGGTGGTGTAAATTGGTCTTCATTTGTGTTTTACTAGTGACTGATGACATTGGGTCACCTTTTATGTGTGTATTTGCCATCTGTATTTCTCCTTTGGAGAAATGCCCACACAGACCCTTTGCCCATTTTTAAATTGGGATGTTTGTCTTTTTGTTTTTGAAATATAAGAGTTATTCACATATTCTAGATAAAAGTCCCCTTATCGGATATGTGACTTGTAGATATTTTCTCCCATTCTGTGGGTTGTTTTCCACTTCCTTTTTAAAAATTTAAATTTAATTTTTAAAAATTGTAGTGTAGGGGCGCCCGGGTGGCTCAGTCGGTTAAGCGTCCTACTTTGGCTCAGGTCAGGATCTCATGGTTCACAAGTTCCAGCCTTGCATCTGGCCCTGTGCGGACAGCTCGGAGTCTGGAGCCTGCTTCGGATTCTGTGTCTCCCTCTCTCTCTGCCCCTGCCCCGCTCATGCTCGGTCTCTCTCTCTCTCCGTCTCAAAAATAAATAAAAACATGAAAAATTAAAAAAAAAATTGTAGTGTAGTTGACATATTATATTAGTTGTTTTTCACTTTATTAATGGTGCCCTTTAAAATACAAGAGTTTTAAATTTTGATGAAGCTGAATATATCCATTTTTCTTTTAGTTTTATGCTTTTGGTGTCCTATTTAAGAAATTATTACTTAATCCAAGACATGATATTTATACCCATGCTTGCTTCTAAGAGTTTTATAGTTTTAGCTCTCACACTTAGGTCTTTGATCCATAATATTTTTTGAATAGAGGGTTAGGTATGTATCTGTAACTTCATCTTTTGCAGGTGAGTATCTAATTGTTCCTTCACCATTTGTTGACTGTTCATTCTCTATTGAATTGTCTTGGCTCCCTTGTTGAAAATCAGTTGGCAATAAATGTGAGGGTTTTTTCCTGGACTCTTAATTCTATTGCCTTGGCCTGTGTATCTATCCTATGGGAGCATTATGTTGTCTTAATTACTGTAGCTCTATAGTATGTTTTTAAGTCAGGATACATGAATCCTCCAGCTTTATTTTTCCACATTGCGTGGCTCTTCTGGGTTCCTTGCTTTTCCATAGAAATTTTAGTATCAGCTTGTCAATTTTTGCAATGAAGCCAGTTTGGAGTTTGATAGGGATTACGTTTAACCTGTAGATCATTTGGGTAGTATTGCCACCATGACAATATCAAATCTTCCGGTGCATGAGTATGGGACATCTTTTCATTCATTGACATTTTTACATCTTTTAATGATGTTTATAGGTTGCAGGGTATAAATCTTGTACTTCTTTTTGTTACAGTTATTATCTCTGAGTATTTTATTACTTTGGTAGAACTGTAAATGAATTGTTCTTCGTATCATTTTCAGAGTTTTTGTTGCTAGTGTATAGCAGTACAGTTGAGTTTTACATATTGATCTTGTATCGCACAAGCTTTTATGCTTTTTTCTTAGTTATAATAGTTTGTCTATATACAGAATTACGTCATGTGCAAAGAGAGAGAGTTTTGCTTCCTTGTTTTCATTCTAGATGCCTTTGATTTTTCCCCCTTGATTAATTGTCCTTTTGTAAATATTGAATAGAAATAGTGAGAATATGCATTCTTGTACTGTAGCTGATCTTAGGGAAAACACTTTCAGTCTTTCACCATTAAGGTGAAAGCATAAGGTTAGCTGTGGTTTTTTGGTAAATATTTTGTATAAGGTTGAAGAACTTCCCTTCTATTGCTAGTTTGTTGAGTGCTTTTGTCATGAAAGGGCATTGAATTTTAGTAAATGTTTTCTGAGTCTATTGAGATGGTCATGTGTTTTTTAATTTTATTTTATTGATACAGTGCATTATGTTGATTTTTGTCTGCTATACTAGCTTTGCATTTCTGGGATAAACTCCACTTTGTCATCATGTATAATCCTTTTTATCTGTTGCTGAATTTGATTTGCTAATGTTTTGTTGAGGATTTTTTTTGTGTCCAAATTCATTGGAAATACTGGTACATAGTTTTCTTATAATATCTTTGTTTGGTTTTGATAGAATGGTAATACCCCATAGAGTGAGTTGGGAAATGTTCCTTCCTTTTATATTTTTAAAGAGAATTTGTGAAAGGTTGGTATTAATTCTTTAAACATGTGGTAGAATTCATCAGTGAAGCCCTCTGATTTTGGGATTTTCCTACAAGAATGTTTTGGTTTATGGACTCTATCTCTTCATACAGGTCTATTCAGATTTTGTGTTATTTTTGGAGTCAGCTTTGCTAGTTTGTGTTTAGAGAATCGGTCTATTTTATATATGTTACCTAATTTGTTTGCATATATTTGTTTATAGTATTCCCTTATATATTACCTTTTTACTTTTGTGAGGTTGTTAAAAATGTTCCTCTTTCATTCCTGATTTTAGTAATATGTCTTCCTTTTTTTCTCTTGGTTCAAAAACCTAAAGGTTTGTCAATTTTGCTCATCTTTTCAAATAAACAACTTTTGTTTATGTTGATTTTTTTTCTCGATTTTTCTCTTTATTTCAATAATTTCCACTCTAACCTTTATTCCTTTCCTTTTGTTAACTTTGAGTTTAGTTTGCTCTTTAAAAAAATATATTTTTAATTTTCTTAAGGTAGAATATTAGGTTCTTTCTTTTTTTTTTTTTTTTAAATTTTTTTTTAATGTTTATTTATTTTTGAGACAGAGACAGAGCATGAACGGGGGAGGGTCAGAGAGAGGGAGACACAGAATCGGAAACAGGCTCCAGGCTCCGAGCTGTCAGCACAGAGCCCGACGCGGGGCTCGAACTCACAGACCACGAGATCGTGACCTGAGCCGAAGTCGGCCACTCAACCGACTGAGCCACCCAGGCGCCCCTCTTTTTTTTTTTTTTTTAAGTGTATTTATCTATTTTGAGAGAGACCGAGACAATGTGAGGGGAGGAGCAGAGAGAGAGGGAGACAGAGAATCCCAAGCAGGCTCCGTGCTGCCAGCACAAAGCCTGATGTGGGGCTCAAACCCACAAAACTGTGGCATCATGACCTGAGCTGAAACCTAGAGTCGGACACTTAACTGACTGAGCCATGAAGTTCCCTGAGATATTTCTTTTTTTAATATAGGTATTCAAAGTTATGAATTACTCTGTAACTAGTACTTTAGCTGTATCTCTTCAAGTTTTATTATGTTACATTTTAATTTTTATTCATCTCAAAGTATTTTCTAATTTCTTTTGTGATTTCTTCTTTGACCCATTGCTTATTTTAGGAATGAATTAATTTGTACATTTTTGTGAGTTTTCCTAACTTTTTGTTACTGATTTTTAATTTTATTCTATTGAGATTTGAGAGTATACTTTATATGATTTTAATCTTAAATTTATGGAGTTTTATTTTATTACTTTGCACATTATCGTGGAGAATATTGCATATGTACTTGAGAAGAATGTATGTTGTGTTATTGTTGGGTAGAGTGCTATTCTATAGATGTTTGTTAGATCTAGTCGGTTTATAGTATTCAAGTCTTCTACTTCCTTGTTCTCTCTGTTGATAGTGGTTAATTGAAGTCTTCAACTACTATTGTTGAATCATCTGTCCTCTTGTTTTGTTTTATATATTTGGGCTCTTTCTTATAGGTGCATATGTGCTTATATTTTTCTGATGGATTGATCTTTATATCATTATAAAATGTCTCTCTAGTAACAATTTTTGTTTGTTTAAAAGTCTGTTTTGTTTATTACGACTCTAGCTATTCTTGTGGTTTCTGTTAATATGATACACATTTTCCCCTCCATTTACTTTCAGCCCCTTTGTATCTTTGAATATCCTTTTGATAGCATAAAGTTGGATCTTGTTTTATTTTAAATGTACTCTGAACTTGGGGCCCCAGGGTGGCTCAGTCGGTTAAGTGTCTGACTCTTGATTTTGGCTCAGGTCATGATCTCACGGTTTGTGAGTTCAAGCCCTGCATCAGGCTCTGCACTGTCAGTGCTTGGGATTGTCTCTCTCTCTGCCCCTCTCCTCATGCTTTCTGAGTCTCTCTCTCTCTCTCTCTCAAAATAAATAAATAAACTTAAAAAGATTGTCAGTGGAAGACATCCAGTGACTTCTTAAAAAAAAATGTACTCTGAACTTTTGATTGGATTTTTTAGTCCATTCATATTTAATGTTAATATTGATATAGTTGGATTTACATTTGTCAAGTTACTTTTTGATTTTTATATGTCTCATTTTTGTTGTTCATCTGTTCTTTCTTAACTGTCTTGTGTATTAAGTGAATATGTTCTGGTAACATTTTAATTCCTTTAATTTTTTCACTCTATTGTAGTGAGTTACTTAGTTAATGGCTATTCTAGGGTTGTACATCTTGACTTATTAGAATCTACTTTAGATTCATATTAACTGATTTCTAGTGAGATACAGAAATATTATGCCTATATATAGCTCTATTCTCCTTCCCCCTTTTTGTTCTGTTATTGTATGTATCATACTTCTATCTGTTACAAGCCTAACAAGACTTGTTATAATTACAACTTTTTATATAATTATAAGTCTTTTAAAAAATCTGAGAATAAAGGAGAGAAATGATATATTTATTTTAATCTTATTTACCATTTTGGTTGCTTTTATTTATTGCTGTAGATTACTGTGGATTTGCCACCATCTGGTGACATTTCCTTATTCTCATACAGTCCTCTCCCCTCTGTGGCTACTTTGTGCTATTATTGGCAATTATATCACATTTCTATATTTCATAAGCCCAACAATACAATTACATACATATTATTTTATGCAATTGCTTTTAAAATCAGTTATGGGAAGAAAGAAGAAATAGGCAGTTTTGCTGGCTTTTATAATTGCATAATTACCTTTGCCAGTACGTTTTGTGGATTTGAATTACTATGTGTGATCATTTGCTTTCAGTCTGAAATACTTATTTTAAATTTTGGCAAAGTTGTATCTGGTATCAACAAATTCAGTGTTTGGTTATGTGGAAATGTACTTTGCCTTCAGTTTTTGAAAGATGATTTTGCTGGAAAAAGGATTCTTGGTTGACTGGTTTTCTGAGCATTTTAAATGTGTTACCCTTCGTTGTTTCTGATGATGAATCCACTTTTAATCTTACCGAGGGTTTCTTGTAAGTGGTAAGTTTTTCCCTTTCTGCTTTCAAGATTTTCTTCTTTTCTTTGACTTTCAGCATTTTTACTGGTGTCTGTGTACAACTCTTTGCTTTCACTCGTAAAGTTTGTTGAGCGTCTTGGATCTGTAGATTGTTTTTCATCAAAGTTGGAAAGTTTTCAGCCATTTTTTCTGCAAACATTTTTTTCTGCTTCTTTCTCTGTCTACTTTCCACTGTCCCATGGTGCATATGCTGGTACTTACTGGTCCTACAGCTCTCTGAGGTTCTGTCATTTTTCTTCATTTCTTGATCCCCTCCCCCACCCCGCTTCGTCGGGTTGCACAATCTCCATCAGTCTGTTTTCATGTTCTCGAATTCTTCTGCCAATTCAGATCTACTGTTGATCTCTCTAGTGAATTCATTCCAGTTCCTGTATTTTTCAACGTCAGAATTTCCATTTGGGTTTATAAAGAATTTTAGTCACTTGATCGATATCGTCCACTTGATGAGACATTGTGATTATTCCTCCCTTCACCGTTCTTATTTAAGCCTGTTTCCTTTAGTTTTTTTCAAACTTATCTATGGACTACTTCGAAGTCTTTGTTAAATCCAACATTTGCTTGTTCTCACAGCCACTTCTGTTGCCTCCTTTTTTGTGTATGAGTCACATTTTTTTTGTTTCTTTGAATTTCTCATAATTTTCTTTTGAAAGCCCTACCTTTTATAGATATCATGTAGCAGCTCTGAGTCCTGGTCCCCCTTCCCCCCTGGTCTGTTATTGTTTGCTTGCATGTTTATTTAGTCTTTGGCTGGAGTATTTTACTGAGGTTTATTTCCCCCTGCACCAAGAAGCCCCAGGTGTTGCTTCCTAGAGGGTGCAGCTATGGATCTGTGCAGGATCACCCTGGGATGGCAGTGGTTTCCCAGGACCTTCTTTGTCTCTTTCCTTTATCACACCTCTCTGTTAATTGCTGGTAGATTGCTCTATTGTTTTCAGCCCTGCCCTAGGACTTGAAATAGCTCCACAAACTGATCCAGTCAAACCCCAGTTTCTTTGCAGAGGTGGTGTCTGAGGTTAATGTTTAGGTTTAATCTGACCTCAAAAGGGTTCTTCTTAGCCTTCTGTTTCTGTGTCTTTCTGTAGCAAACTAGCTGGGCTGTGGTTAAGCTAATGTATCCAATGAAGGTGCCAGTCTCTTCTTATTTGCTTTCCCCCAGAAGCCCTATTATTTTTGAGAGCATCATTACCAACTATAACTGCTCTGTATTAGTTTCTTCGGGGAGACTTTCTAAGTTCTCGGTTTCACAGCCTGTCTGTCTCCCTGCACAAAAATCTCTAAGCTGAAGTTTAGAGCTGGGATGCAGACAAAGGTGTTCTCTCTTTGTAACACTGCTGCTTTAGGAACACAGGGGGAGGGGTGGAGGTTTGGCACCCTGGTACTCTCAGTATCCCAAGGTGAAACCAGGAATGGGAGCTGTGTAGAGGAAGAGAGCACCCCCACGCCCCAGCCCCCAGCCTCCTGGCCATACTTGCTGCTCCTTAGCATTGGCATCGAGTAGCTGAGGGGGTGGGGGATGAGAAATGCTGAAACTCTGCTTCTCCCAGGAAGCTCCTGCAGCCTCAAGCTGTGAGCTGGGAGGAGGAAGCCCTGTGTTCTTGGCTATCCCTACTTGGCGTGCAGTTTCTGTCGCTTGGCTAACAGAGAAAGGGACAGAGTGGATCGTGGTTTAAATGCCACGGGTTCTTGCTCTTTTTACTGAGAGTAGATTTTCTTAAATAAAAGTTTATTTGTTGCATGCCCTTAGGATCATTTCCATTTTTTCTAAAAATCCTTTCCACCAGTTTTGCTGGGGAGCAGCTTTGTGGAGCTCCCCACATTGCCATTCTGGAAGTAGAGCTCTGCTTCCGTTTTTTAGATGTGGTTTCCTTTAGCTCTTTGAACACATTTAAATACCTGATTTAGTGTCTTTGATTAGAAGTCTAGTATGTGGCAAGTAAAGCCGGGCTTGGTCAAACATGGTTTCTGTCGAGCACTTTCATTCCTTCGTGTTGGCCACTCTTTCCTATTTTGTTTTGTTTTACAAATCTCATCATTATTTGCTGAAAACTAGCCATATTACATAATGTAATGTGGCAGCTGTAGAAATCAGATTTTCTCCTGTCTAGCATTTGTGATCATTGCTTTTTATCGTTGTTGCCGCCGTTTATTTGCTTAGTGACTTTCCTGAACAAATTCTGTAGTTTGTGGCTTTATCGCGTGTGGCCACCGAAGGCTCTGCATAGCTACCTTGGCGATCAGCTCATATCGTGCAGAGGTTTCCTTCTGTTTGGAACTGGCACATCTCCTGGCCTCTGCCCGTGGGCCACGTGGGCGTGTTGGGGGGCACGCGTCTGTGCTCAGGCAGGCAGTGTACCAGTCTGCGGTCGCTTGGCTTCATGTTTGACCAAAGCTTCAAGGCCGACCTGAGTTTCCCAGTGCAGCCATCAGGGCTATTCAGGTTATCCATTATCTTCTTTAGGGAGCTTGGGTTTCTGTGTCTTTCAAGAATTTTTTCCATTTCACTCAAGTTGTTCAGGTTCTGGGCATAAAGTTACTGAAGTTTTTCCCTGTGGTTCCTCTACTATGTATATAATTTGTATTGATGTCACCTTTCTTACTGTTGATGATGGCAAGTTGTGTTTTCTTTTTATCCTGATTTCCTGATTAGTCTAGCTAGAAGTTTATCAATTTTATTGATTTCTTGAAGAATCAGCTTGTGGTTTCTTGATCATTCTCTCTCATTTTTCTGGGTTTTGTTTACGTGATTTCTCCTTTGATCTTTATTTATTTTTTTTTCTTTCTTTTGCTTACTTTGGCTCTTAATTTGCTCTCTTCCTACTATCTCCGGGTGGAAGCTGAAGTGTCATATCTTTCTTCTGTAATCAGTGTTCAGTGCTGTAAATTTGCTCCTAAGTACTCCTTTCGTGGCATCCCACAAATCGTACGTTGTATTTTTATTTTGATACAACTCAAAATTCTTTCTAATTTCCCTTTTTATTTTTACTTTTTCTTTGAAACATGGCTTATTATGAAGTTTGTTATTTGGTTTCTAAATATTTTGGAATTTTTCTAGAGGGTTTTCTGTTATTTGTCTCTGATTTCATTTTCTCGTGTGGTCAGAGGACATATTTTGTGTGACTTGAATCTTTTTGAACATTGAAACTTCTCTCATGGCTGAGAATATGGTGCTCCCTGGTAAATGTTGCACGTGCCCTTGAAAAGGATGTGCGTTCTGCTCTTGCTGGGGGAGGTGGTCTACAGATGTGAGTCCAGGCCAGCTCCTGGTAGTTGTGCAAATCGCCTCTATCCTTGTTGCTTTTCTGTCTAGTTGTACATCATCTATTGAGGATGAGGCATTGAAATCTCTAACAACAGTTGTAACTTTTTTGTTGCCCACAAAGCCTGGCCTTCTGCTTCAGTGCTCTGGGATTGTTGAATCCCCTGAAGTGGAATTATGTCTCATAATTCTTTTGATCCCAGCCCATAGTAGCGACTATTTTTAGTAAAAAATGATGTTGTCAATTTGAGAACTGTTGGTTGTATGTACTTACTGAATTTAGTTGTGTATTTGAAGGTTATGTTAAGATGAGATGCCTTTTCGGTGAAAACATACAAGCATTTGCTTTTCATTTGATGCATTTTACGTGGAATACCATTATAATATAAAAATTAATATAAAATGACTCTGCAGTTTAGCTGTGAATTTAAAGTTTATTTCAGTCAAAATGCCAGGGAGCTTTACTTCTGACTAGGCATATTCAGTAGACTTTCAGTACAGGTTATACTAGAAAAAAGTCTTTAGCGATATGAAGTAAACTCTTATTTGTCACCTAATATGTGCTATTCTATTAATCTTGGGCCTTAAATGTTTAGTTTTTTTTTTTTCCCTCTAAAATAGCTTGTATATCATTTGGGTTACTTACATGACATTTTTTTCTCCTAGAGCCATAAACATTCTAGGTGTATACGGCCGTTTCTGCCTTATTTCAATGTGTCGCACCAGTTTGCTACCTTCCTTCTAAAGGGCTCTTTTGTAAGTAAATATGTGGGACTTTTATTTTGGTTTTGATTTGAGAATTTATATATTTTATCACAGGCTAGCCCTTCTCAAGTGAAGTCTTATGTATGTTACCAGCATACCAGCATTTGTACATAAATGAATAGAAGCAGTGGTGTTTTCTATCTGCTAACTGGTTTTAGTCAAACAGCGTGGAAGCCACTAGCAGGCAAAACTCTCCATGGCTTTGAAGAACACTCACCCAAAGTCACTTGCAACAAAGTTGTTCTTGTTGGTAGAAGCATCAATTATGTAGTCTAGGGAACTTTCAAACTTTGATCTTTTCAGTATTCTGTGCAAAGAAGCAACAACAACAACAACAATGTAAAAAGACACAAGATTCTTATTATTTCTACCTATTGTTAGATTTGAATACAGAAAATACAGTGCCTTTTCTGACTACTAATTACGTAAGAATTGTTCTATTAATACCAGAAAATTCCTAAAAAGCATTTTACACAGGTACAATAGTGAGTATTTTTGAAGCAAAGGCACCAGAATCTTTTTAAATGTTTGCCAAAAGTCTGTAGTATTTACAGGACATAAAGTATTTGCTTGAACAATTTCTTCCTACTTTCAGAATGTTGCTATTGAAGACTTGAGGTAGGTCTTTGGCAAATAGAAATAGAGTGTGCATTATCAGCGCTTCATTCTTGCTGGTACTTACTCATTTTGGAAATCCTCAGAGGATATGATGAACCACTCAACTATGCTTTTTTTGTGTGTTTTCTCCTCAGAGTGAAATACCAGAGCTACAGGTGTGGTATACCAGACTTGGAAAACCATCGAAGAGATTTCTTTTCAAACAACTGGATTCTCTATGGGTAGTTTTCAAATAAATTCATATATTTTAAACATTGCAAACAGTAAAAGAGAACAGACATTTGATTAATGAATTAAGAATTTTTAATTTTATAACTGATTTTGTGGCTTAAGTATAATAGAGCTAAAGTTGTTCCCAGCAGGTGTGTGTGTGTGTGTGTGTGTGTGTGTGTGTGTGTGTGTGTGTGTGCATTTACAGAAATCCTCCTCAAGGCATAATAGGAGTGTGTGTGTTTATAGGTGTGTTTGTTCTTAGTATCTAGTTTGCCACAGTGAATGGTACCCCCATCCCTTGGCCGCCCAAGTCACAAAATTGAATCTCATCTGCGACTGTCTTTTCCCACCTACTCTTTCTTTATACACCATCATTGATCAAGTAGAGAGCATTCTATCACTGACATGTTTTTCTTACACGATCCTTTCTCCTCCATTCCCACTGGCTACTGCTTATTTCAGTTCCTTATTACCTCTCTCCTAAGATTTTGGAAACTACCTTCTGTTTTCTCAGCCTCCAGTCTGACTCTGTCCGGGCCACCCATCACACTGCGACTAGAATCCAGATCTGGTTTTTGTCAATCCATTGCTTAAGTCCCTCAGTGATTTTTCCTGTGAGTTGACCTCCCTTAGTGTAGCACATGACCCTCGTTGTCACCTCAGGGGGTAAAAGACTGCTTTCGTTTCTCTACGCGTGTTCTGCTAACGTGGCCTGTACTCACGAATCTTCTTGCATTTTTCAGAGCATGGCATGTCACTTTACTCACCTCTGTGACTTTGCACATGCTTTTTCTTCCTTCAAAACTCAGCTGAAGTGTCGCTTCCCCTGAAGCTTTCCCTACCAGTCTTAGGTCACGGCCATCTAGGCACGGGTGCTTACTTAAACACTTTCCTCACCACAACGGGCACGTTGAGGACTGGAGACCTGCCTCATTTAGCTTTTTATCTCAGGTCCCTGCTACTGTGCTTAGCACATGGGGGTTCCTCAGTAAATGTTTCAAAGAACGAATTGGTCCAAGTAGGCATATTACTTCACGTAACTGACACAAATCTACTTTTCCTGGAGACTGTTAATGTTCTGTGAATCAGTTAGTCACCATCAGTGATTGAACACTGGTCATATATTAAATTCTAAAAATGAACAGTCTGCTTTTTGTACAATAAATTTCTAGAAATAGGATATTAAAATTGATTTTCCCCATAATAAATAATATCATTTGGGGGGTATACCTGAGCCAGAATATGGTGTTACATATTTCATAGGTCTGACCAACAATTTATTATTAAAGCAAAGATATGCTATAAACCCCTTTAATTCAAAGTAGGAATAAAAGCTGCTCAAATTTCACAAAATGGGCATACATCTAATGCCTACATTCATTATGCAGAGGATTCTGGTGTCTTCAGAGATCTACATTTAGCATAGAACAGCTGTGATGTAGGGAGTGTTTCTTGAAGGTCATGCCCCGAGCTAAGCATTTTATAAACATTATCTTATTTAATCCTCACAACAGCCCTAGGAGGTATGTATTTTCCCCCCTCATTTTGTGGAGATGTGGCTTAAAGAGATTAAGTTGCCAAAAGCATAGATGTGACATAAACCTAACTTGCTAATTGAAATATGTATTGAACATGAAAGAAGCAGGACTTGTTTTTCTTAATAGTAGAAGGTTTTTTTGTGCTTAACAGCTGGTTAAGCTGTTTATGGACTTTTCCACCTTAGTAAACTCCTAAGTACTAAATAGGCAGATCTCTTATTTACATGTATTGAACACACACAGGCTTTGAGAGCTTGTAGTCTAATGGAAAAGAACAGACTAATAGAAATAGGTTTTGGTGTTGTCTAGTCATCCTTCCCTCCATGTAGTGAAATTCTTTTAAAGTCCTACCTACAAAGTAGAATTTTATAAAGTCTTCTAAATAACTTAAGAAAAAGATCGCAAAGACCTTGGTATTGGATGTATCCTTCACAAGTGGTTATGAAGTTGTAACAGAAGTGAGTTTGGTTGGCTTTTTTTTTTTTTTTTTTTTTTCAAAAAGTTATTTGGCCCAGATGAGAGGAGCCCAACGCAGCTGGCCTTGACCTCCGCGTTTTCTTTTCTCAGCTTCTCGACAGCGGTGGCGCTTTCACGCTGGAGCTGCAGGAAGACGAGCTCTTCACCCTCACCACTCTCACCACCGGGGGCAAGGGCAGCTGCCCGCCGCCTCCAGAGTCCCAGCCTTTCCCGCAGGTGTATGAAGATGATTTCGATGTTGGTGAGTTTTTCATTTTTTGCTTGGTTTTTTAAAACTAAAACTTAACCTACCTAACCAGTAGTGGGTGGATTTCTATGTGTCAAACTCGTGCGTGATAAAGTGGCTGTAAAATGTAGCTCTAAATGTCCACGTGGTAACGGAGATCTCATTTTTGTGTTACCTCAAGGTGACTCTCGACCTGAGGACCCTGTAGTTTTCAGTGCCAGAAAAAACGCGTAGAGGTCAATGTCAGAATGAGAGCTATAATCCTAATTTGGTTTCGGTGAAGCCTGAGGTTTATTACCCTGCCGCTTCCCTGTTAGCGGAAGCCATTCCTGGCATCCTCCTGTAGCCCCGAGGTCAAGTGACTTCTCTTTCTTCAGTGTCAGGGGCCTGATGGCTGAAGGCAGCAGTGCTCCCCTTGGCTACTTCACCTCATTGTCTGCCCTGCCCGGGAGTTTTATACTTGCACTCTCCTGCTTTTCTAGGAAGAGCTGTCCTAAAGCTGTTGGAAAAGCTTTTGATTTTCGGTAATTTAGCAGAACTGCTGGACACGTGAGAAGGCCCGGTCATCGTGGTGATAGCCCCAGGTCTCTCAGTAGGTGACGGAACTTGTTGATTAGTAGATGTGCAGCTTGTGGACCTCACAGGCAGGGTCAGCTGGCTCTCGTATTTGCTCCTAAGATCTGTGGCTGTAGGAGAGACACAGGCAGGGAGACTGCCATTGTGAGAGAGTGACTTGACCCTCCTATCGCCGCAGGGCTGCTGTTTCCAGCATGGTTGGTTGGAGACTCCTGGTACCCCCTCCCGATGACCCCGGGCCACTGCCCAGCCACAGGGTCTCATGTCCCTTTCCCAGCAAGTGATGTCCTGGTTAACTGCAGGACGATGCCCTTTGGACTGTGTACTGGGCTCCTCTCAATTGTTTGCATGACATGGACCACGGGGACCCCCAGGGTTGCTTGGTGCCTTGTTTTCTTGCAGTTCTCTGAAGTGGCCTCTTAGATGAATCGGTTAATTATGCCGCCAGGCATAATCCTGTTGCTTTCCTTTGCTGACTTCTGTGTCGCAGAGGTAACTGTTCTTGCCCTCAGTAGATGAAGAGTCTGAGATATGGCCTCGTTAACCAGAGAGAAGTTCCCCTGGCACCAAAGCTATTCTGTGACCTGAGGAATGAAGGGCAGTTCGAAACCTTCAGATCTAAAATGTAATGCTCTGTTGACCACAAAATAAACTAAAACCTAAAGTTAAACTGTAAGTCAGGCTGTAGCACTACTTTATATGGTTCTTAAGTTCTCAAATGATGAATATGGAAGCATTTAGAAAAGCATGAAGTGTGAAATAGCTGTAAGATGATGACCACAGTTCCTCTTCTATAGCCTTCAGTATTGTAAGACTGTAATTTAATAAAACCAAGAACAGATTCATAGTGTGGACCCAACTGTTTTTGCCACATTTTAGAAATAGAAGACAATTTGTAATTTGTAAATTCTGTAGTTGATATGGTGAGCCTTTTCTAATCTCTCAGCTGATGACTGTGACCCGGGGTTTAGAAACTTGTTTGACAGATGCTAGAAATAACAAAACCATCTCTTATTGAGCTGTTGCCAGATGCTGGTTTATGTACACACTTCACATACATTCTTTCATTTAATTCTCTTGTCCTCATGCCCACTTAGAAATGAGGGAGCTTGAGAGGCACCTGCGTGGATCAGTCGGTTAAGCGTCTGAATCTTGATTTGGCTCAGGTCCTGATCCCAGGGTTGTGGGATCAAGGCTGGCATCGGGCTCTGTGCTGAGTGTGGAGCCTGCTTAGGATTCTCTCTCTCTTCCTCTCTCTGCCCCTCTCTCCTGTTTGTACTCTCTCTCTCTGTCTTTCAAATAAAAAAGAAATCAATCTCTATTAACCTAAACCCTAAACTTCCACTTGTTATTAGTGTCATTTACTTATTTAGGACTTTTCAAAAGTGTTTTAAAATGTGCTGAAGTATCAGCAGAGATTCTGTGAAGACTTTGTACTAAATGGAGAATTTATTGTGTTCTGAACAGATTACCCGTTTTTTAGTGAAGCTCCGAATTTTGCAGATCAGACTGGTGTCTTTGAATACTTTACAAATATCGAAGACCCCGGAGAGCATCGCTTCACGCTGCGCCAAGTTCTCAATCAGCGGCCCATTACCTGGGCCGCCGATGCGTACAACACTATCAGTGTTATAGGAGATTACAAATGGTATGTAAAATTGGTGTGCGTATGTAGACCTGGCTGAAATAACCTCTCATGTTGTCGAATATGTTCTGAAGTGAAGACTTTTCAACGGTCTTCCTTGTATAAAATCTAATAAGTGTGTGATAATTGCTGAATATCATGACCACAAGCCATGGTTATGATGCCTCAGTGTCCTTCCCTCACATTTGCTCAATTTAATAGTGATTGTTGCTGGAACAGATTGATTTTAGTATAAAAATTGCAGACTTTTGGACCCAGTTATAATTGAAGATTTATTTATAAATAGACATTGTGATTTGTGGGGTTTTTGTGGATTTGCTGGAGAATTCATTTGTTGATCTGGGGTTGCCACCTGCTGGATCCATTGTAGACTTACACTGTTTTAGCCTTCCTGGAAAATCTGTTTACCTGGTGACGGTAGATGGCAATAGTGAGAAGCAGATCGGCCTTTACTGTCATTCCCCCTCGCCTGCCCTAGAGTACTACCGAGGATTGGCTGTCTCTGAACCCAAACTCTTATTTCTGGCTGGGACTCTAGAAATATCGAGAGACTCCTTAATTATAGTAGAGAGATGAGATCGAGCACCATCCAAAGAGTAACCGAGAGTATTCATAACTTTGAAGATTTTATGTATTGAGATGGCAGTACTCATCTTTCCTGCTGCAGTGGCTAAGGAGGTGGGGAGAGGTGGAGGGGGAAAGTGGGGAGAGAGGGAAAGAGCCACAGGGTCTGAGAGAGAAAGAACCAGGAGAGAGCAGTGATGCCTGTCGAGAGGCATCGTGTTCATCGTTCTTAGCCCTGCTTTCATTGTGTGATTCCCTGCTCAGGAATCTGCAGTGACTCTCTTCAGCTACCGAATCAGATCTCATCGTCTGTGTCTGACTTCCAAGACCCTTTCACATTTGGGCTCATCCTGTTTATTATGTACTCTTTCCCAGTATTTCCTCCTGGATTCAAAGTAGCCAGGTCTGTTCAGAGATTCCCCACAAGTCCCATGCTCATTTCTTTTCTTCTGGCTGCGACTCCCTCTAACGTGGGGAAAGGAGGGAAGGAAAACTGGGTCGTACTTCCCACAACTACCTGTGGCAGAGCTATCATCCTCCCCACCTTACAGATCAAGAAACCGAGACTTCCGGGTAACATTTGCCTGAGATCCTATACTTGTAAGTTCTAGAACTAGGGTGAGAGGCCAGGACTGTCTGGTGCCGTAGCTCATCTCTTTGGACTACACCTCACTGCTTCGTTTTAATCGTTGTCTTCTTCCTAAGACGAGCAGGGGATGAGTGTGGTTTACCTATAGTGCTGTTTTAGAAACTCAGCTCTCAGTGTGGGCACAGCCATTATTTCTTCAGGACCGTATTTGTGGTGGGACTTCCCCTCTCATACTTAGGTTTAGTTGAGTCCCAGCCCAGTGATTTGACTATGGAGGGTAGGCTTTCCTGAGGCTACTTGAGACTTTGATCGTGTTAGTGAGCTTTGGTTGGGATCTGCGGACGGCCCACCAAATGATCTCTCACTGCACGCATCCCAGCTTTGCATCCCTTTGGTTAAGTTTGCTTAATGCACAGGCTGGTTTTTGTGCCCTTAGCACGACCAAGAGGTTGTGGCTGTGGAAGACCAGACCACGCTTTTATTCTCCTTCATTCGCCGTAAAATTGCTGGCAAGTTCTGCCTGGGGAATCTCTATTCTGGAATGTGATGTAAACAAAGGAGGTTAGATCTTCTCCCGCCCTGACTCTAAATAGAGTAAGTTTGTGGTGCTGTAACACATTCACACTTCTGATGAGTCAGAACAGAGGTAGGGGATGTGTGGAGCAGTTCTGATCCTTAGTAGTTTTCCTGCTGGTGACAGTCTGTAGAGAGACCAGCTCCCTCTGCTGGGGAGGATGTACAAGAGAGACTGTGCTTCTGTTAACTTTGCATTGGACTTTTCTGTAAAGTAGCCCAGCTTTGGTTAGACGATTCAACGTGGATTTTCCTGATTGTTGTGTGCCTGTTGTAGCTACTTCTTTTATATTTTTCATTACAGAGTAAAATTTTATTGTGCAAAATTCACTGATAAGAATCTGAGAAGTGTAAAAGCCACATAATTCTAGATCTAACTTTCCCCGCTTCCAAAATACATTTCTTGACATTCTTAGTTTTCTTTTAGGTAAATTGCTTGCCTTATTACTTGGCTTTGTGCATGCTTGCTTTCCTGTTCGCAGTTCAAGTTTGAGTAGGAGGTAAATTATTTTCAGAGATCATTTTGGCTTGGGGTGGTTGTATCATTGCAGAAGGCATCTAGTAGGCTTTATAAAAGAAGCCTGGAGCAGAGCTCACTGTTAAAGCTGTAGTAGCTGGTTGGCTGAATTTCCTCTCCTTTGATGTGCCCCTGTTGATCAGTGATGCCGGGCCAGGGTTTTACTGTCCCTATAGGGACAGGGATGCTCTGTAGGGGAAAATGGCTCTCAGAGTAGGATTCCTGAACCAGTGGCGCTGGCATCACCTGGGAATTTGCCAGACATGCAGATTCAAGAGCCGTGTTGCAACCCACCTGAGTCAGAAGCTGTGGGCTGGGGCTGACAGACTGACTTTCACAAGCCCTCCAGGCAATTTCAGTGCTGCTCAAATTTGAAAACCCCTGCTGTAGTGTCAGGAGAGTTGCCTCTGTCTTTGCAGAGAAATACCTTTAGATCTTTCTTCTGGGGTTTTTAAGTCTTGCTCGAGTTAAAGGTAAATATTAGCTCCAAAGTGTGTTCTCCTAGGGGCTCCAAGCTTTTGTCTTCTCTGCTTCTCTTAGCAGATGGAAATTTAGTAAATTTGTTTTTCAGAATTGTATGGAAGCAGACCTTTTATGCATTCCTATGGGGAAAAAAGCCTTCTTTTAACATTATATTCTTAGGTTGAGAAGTTGTTTTATCATAGATCAGAAACGTGTTCTTTTTTTTTTTTTTTTTTAAGTTTATTCACTTATTTTGAGAGAGAGAGTGGGAGGGGCAAAGAGAGAGGGAGAGAGAGAGAATCCCAAGCAGGCTCCATGCTGTGGGTATAGAACCTGATGTGGGGCTCGAACACATGAACTGTGAGATCATGAGTTGATCTGAAAGAGTAGGATGCTCAACAGACTGAGCCGCCCAGGGACCCCAAGAAATGTGTTCTTAAGAGACTTAAAAACCGTAAATACTATTTTCCAGTAGCTCATTGAAAGAGGCAACGAAATGGCTTAACTTTAGTCACATAAAACTTAAAACTGTTATCAATGAAGATTTTTTTTTTTTCCCCATCAATGAAGATTCTTGAAGCCCATCCCTGCCACAAACACAGACTTAGCAAGTCACATATTCACCTCAATTAGAAGTTTGGAGGCATGTGGCTGTGAAATGACACATTTGTGCCTTACCTGGAGTGGCATAATAAAAAGTGCTAATGAACAGTTTCACTCTGCAGGTCCAACCTGACTGTGAGGTGTGATGTTTACATAGAGACTCCTGAGAAGGGAGGCGTGTTCATTGCGGGAAGAGTAAATAAAGGTGGTATCTTGATTAGAAGCGCTAGAGGAGTTTTCTTCTGGATTTTTGCAAATGGAACCTACAAAGTTACAGGTGACCTAGGTAAGTGACTTCTTCTGTATGTAGCGCATGACTTACTCTGAACTATGCTGTGAGCTTCTTACTGTGTGATGAGAGAGCTTCATCTCTAGGTGCTTGGACATCTATTTGGGAAGAGATTCAGCACATTTGAGCCAACACCAAATGATTCAAAATCATAGAGTTAATGAGAGAGGCGGGTGTGGAAAAGAAGGTTGTGTAGAGAGAGCTCTTTCTGGTGGAGCTGAGCTAGGCGGTCAGGATAGGATTTGCATAGCCTGGGGTGATGTGGACGGAGTGGGGAGAGAATGCTCAAGAAACACCCTAAGTAAAAAGCAAGACTATAAGAATGTGCTGGTATGCTTAGGGAAGTAGAAGGAGAGGGGTTGGTCTGCTTAAAATGGAGATACCCTGAGGGCGCTTGGGTGGCTCAGTAGGTAGAGTCTGACTCTTGATTTCCGCTCAAGTCAAGATCTTAAGGTTTCTGAGTTTGAGCCCTGTATCGGACTCTGCCCTGACACTGGGGAGCCTGCTTGAGATTCCCAATCTCTCTCTCTCTCTCTCTCTCTCTCTCTCTTTCTGTTCCTCCCCCACTCATGTTCTCTCCTTCTCTCTCTCTCAAAAATAAATAAACATTTTTTAAAAATGGAGATATCCTGTTTCCCAATGTAGTTAATAATTTGACACTTTTCATTCATCTTAACAGCCCTTGTCTTATGTAGAATAGCATCTTATTCAGGAGAGGTGCTTAGAGTGTGTCCATGTTGAATTCTGTCTAATTCACTGTGGTGTTGGTGCCCCCTGCTCTGTGGAAACAGACTGTATTGGTGCTGCCTCTTCTGGATTCTCAGTCTCTTGACTTAGTCCTGCATTAGTGAAAAAAATCTTCTCTCCTATAGTTTGTTACTCTTTGCCTCTTGCTAGGTGGAAAGGGCTCCACAAGTAATGAAGAAAGAGTGGGTAATAAGGACACCAGAGTAGGAATTGCAGAATCATAGCATGACCCATCTAGAACATTCCTCACTGATTTTTCAAACCAGAAACCAGTCCAAACCAGAGAGCTTAATCGCTTTTCCCAAAGTCTCAAAATGAGATGGTGGTAGAATTAGAACTAATGATTTAAATCTGCGTCTTTAGTCCCCCCTGTTCTTGTGTTTTAAACTGCCCACTCAACATCTCATCCGCTTTCTCTCAGCCATTCAGATAGAATATATCCCCAGATTAACTGTTTTCTCTCTCTAATTCTCAGTTCACGCTCTATCTATGTAAGCAGTTACACTAGCTGGAAATCTTACGGTGACCTTTGACTACCACTCTTTTTTCTTTCTATCCAGTCCAATCAAGTATAAACCTACGCCTGAACTGTAGAAGCCAACACATTATACTGGGGATGGTTTGTAAATTTATTTCACTGGTTCTCCTGTGAGCTCACATATGATATATGTCTCAGAGTAGGCTCCCAGTACGTGCTTGTGGAATGCATGCCCAAATGAAGGATGTTTTGTTTTAAATCAGTAGTAGATCTGGAAATGTGCATCTTTGTTAAGGCTTACTTTACTGCATACACATGCCTCCCGAGAATCCCCACTGAGCTATGTGATTCTGTGATTTAGATTTTAAAAATATATCAATTAGGATCATCTTTGTGTGTTGCAGCTGGATGGATCATATATGCTCTAGGACATGTTGACGTTACAGCGAACAGATGGTATACGCTCACATTAATTATTAAGGTAAGGATTGCTGATCAGAATACCTGGAGGTAAAATATTCTTTTTTTGTGCTTTTCTAGCATTTTCTGTCCTCAAACGAGAGGGGGAAAGTGTGATAAATACAGTGATGGAAATAGGCAGAGAATCTGCTGGGACACCAGCAGACTCTAGGGAGATAGTATATGTCAGGGTAAACCTGTATGAGAACCATCAACTCTTGACTTTATCACCCCACGATTTTTTTAAATTTTGGTTTTGTTTTTTTCAACTCAGGAGTAGTTGGTAAATAGTCAATAATTGATTTATTTTTTTCCAAGTTGGCCTGAACCAAGATTATAATTGGAGCTTATAGATATAAGCAAAATCACATAAATTTATTTTCAGTGGTTGAGACTAATTTGGTTTTCAGAGAAAGGTACAATTTTTTAGAAGTTGGTTTCCATGAGTATTTTTTTGTCATGGAAGGTACCAGATAAATCGTAGGATAAGAATGTCTAAAAATACTTGTCAAAATTGCCGAGTGATCATGAGTTCTTGATGGACATGCATTCAAGGGACGTGTAGAAAATTCTTCTGTGTAATATACTACTGCTCTCTGCCATTATAATTCTGTCATAATTTGATTTAGGTTACAACAAGCAGTAAGATACGGAATTCAGATAACTTTTTGAAATTGTTCTCCTCTCTTGCCCAGCCACCAAAAAATGATACAGTAACATTTTCCAGGCAGTAACAGTAGGCTTTGAACATCTGGTTTGTGTGTGGCATAGTTTATTTAACTCTGCCACACTCGATGGCACAACTTTGTTCCCCGTTCTTTCCTCTTCTGGTGAATGGAGGCAGGATGGGCTGGCTTTCCTTGCAGGTAGAGGGGAGGGGTCTTTTACATGCCTCCTGGGGTGCACACGTGCTGGTGTTTGTTCAGGCAGATGTTTAGAAATGGAATTATATTTACAATCTTGACAGAAACTGCCCTATTGCTAGCCAAGCTGTATCCACTTTTATAGCAGTTATAATATATTACCTATTTTTAAAGATTTTTTTCAAACTAATTGACGTGATTTATATTTCCCGGATAATTAGGGAGGTTGCACATCTTACTATGTTTATTGGCTATTTGTATATATTTTTTTTCTCTTCTCTGAAGTTACCCATTCACATTCTTTCCTCATTTTCTTACTGTGTTTTCTTTTTCCGTTGGATCCATATGAATTTATGATATATTTTGAGTAGTCACCCATTTTCTTTTTTTTTTTTTTAGTTTTTTTTTTTTTTTTTTTTTACATTTATTTTATTTTTGAGAGGCAGAGAGAGACAGAGCACAAGTAGGGGAGGGGCAGAGAGAGAGGGAGACACAGAATCCGAAACAGGCTCCAGGCCCTGAGCTGTCATCACAGAGCCCGACGTGGGGCTCGAACTCACAAACCGTGAGATCATGACCTGAACCGGAGTCGGACGCTCAACCGACTGAGCCACCCGGGCACCCCTATTTTGAGTAGTCATCCATTTTCTGTTACTTATGTTACAAATATTTTTTGTGTCTTGTGTGTTTTAATTTCTAATGGTATGTTTCGCAGATAGAAGTTTTAAATTTTGGTGCTGTCAAGTATTTCACTTTTTCTTCAGTGCTTTTATGTTTTATTTAAGAAAGCCTGCACCTTTCTCACGGTTAGGAACATTTCTTTTCCTCTAAACTAAACAAAGTTGAGGATTTTTTTTTTCCTGTTGGAGTCTTTAATACATCTGGAATTTATTTGTGAATCATAAGGGAAGATCCCAATATAATTTTTTTAAACGAATGGATAGCCATCATCATTTATTACCACAGACCATCCTTTTGTTTATGATTTGAAGGCTAACTCTTTGATGTAACAAATCATCACATGTGCATAGGCTTCTTTCTGAACTTTGTTCTTTATAGTGCTTTGTCTTTCCTTATCCAGTATCACTCTTTAAAACACTTGATTACAGGGGCGCCTGGGTGGCTCAGTCGGTTGAGCGTCCGACTGCGGCCCAGGTCATGATCTCATGGCTTGTGAGTTCGAGCCCCGCGTCGGGCTCTGTGCTGACAGCCTGGAGCCTGCTTCTGCTTCTGTGTCTCCCTCTCTTTCTGTTCCTAACCCACTCGCATTCTTTCTCTGTCTCTCTCAAAAATAAATAAACATTAAAAAATAAATAAATAAAACACTTGATTACACAGTTTACCCCTTTACTTCCTTCAGGTTCTTTCCTGACCACCTTATATAAAATAGCACCCACCTCCTTTTGTGTCCCTCCCCGCCCCCCCCCCCCCCCCCCCCCGCCAGTTTATTTTTCTTACCTCCTGACATCACACAGATTCTGCTGATGGTTTTTGCCCTTGCCTCCTCCCTTCACTAGAAAATGGCTCCTTCAGTGACAGGCCTCTTTCACCAAACACTGATGGCTCTCCAGCATTCCTGGCACGTTTGCCATCAGAGCAAGAGCCTGGTGAATTCTGGCGAGTGAGTGAATGGATGCCCCCAAGGGCAAGTCCCTCATGATTTCTTTTTCCAAATTATCCTTTGTAAATTAAAGAAAAAAAAAAGTATATTTATTTCTTGTATGTGAACTTTTAAAACATCTTTTCGATTCCATGAAAAATGCAGCCAGTATTACGTTGAAAATTTATACATCAATTTGGGCAAAACCAACTTTTTTTTAGAATGATGTGTTTCCCCCCCACAAGACCATGAGGACAAGAACAGGCTGCATTTGCCACTGTGTCCTCCAGTTTTATTTAGTGGTTCTTGCATACTTCTTGTTAGGCTTATTTTTAGCAATGTTTTGAATTTTTTGAAACCATGAAAGGGATTTAAAAAATAAATGTCCTTAATTTTTCTCAGGTGCTTTGTAGACAGGGGTAAGAAAATCAGAAGGGCTTGTTGGAAACAGGTGCCTTCTGGGCCCCTTCTTGTTCCTTCCTCCTCACCCCATGCGTTGTCCTGTGCCTCTGATACAGTCACTCTGAACTGTTCGAGGTGTATCTTCTGGTATCTCTTTAATAAAAAGTGATTTGTAACTTCTAGAAATTAGCTCCGGTCTCGCCACTGGAACAGGCGGGGGTTTTGCAGACTTAACACCCGCGCCACCCCCAGCCCCACCGTCTCTTGTTCCGTCGGCCGGGAGCACCCGGCTTCCCTGTCGCGTTTCAACTCTGGGCACTTCGAGGCCTCCTCCCACTCTGCAGTCTGGTCAAGCCCCCGTCTCCTGGTTGAGTTCTTCACACGCCTTGTACCGCTTAGCTTTTCTTTATTGTGTGAGTTGGTGGGTATGTCTCCCGCTAGAGCGTAAGCTCCATGGAACGGGGGCCTTGCCTTTCTTGTTCATCCTAAATTCCCAGTCCTTTAATAGCACTTGGCAAATAGTTTTTTGCATGAATGAAAAGGCAAAGCAAAACAACATCTTGTTCGGTGGTCCATTTTCCAAATTACAGCTAATAGGAGGATTTTTATATTTTTTTACTTAAGTCTTTCATTGGTCACCTACATGCCAGGTACTGGCATTAGCGAAATTATGAAGGTCATGGTTTTCCAGTTAAAATAACCAGTTGTCCCTCAGCTTGCCTCTTCCCATCGTGTTTCTCTCCCCACTGTAGATCCATAATCACAGACGACGACAGCTTTACCGGTAACAGATCTGGTTTGAAACTAGCCCACAGGCTGTGTATCAGACTGAAAGCACTGTGAGACCAGCTTCAGTGTTCGTTTTCCTCCTTTTACCATCCCCAAGACCAGCGTTTAGGAGGATTTTATATCATTTTGTCCTTGGCCCTCTTTCACTGCTTCTCAGCACTACTGAGGTGGTGGTTAGAGCGATAGACTGAAGCCTTAGTATGTTCCACCTGCAAGTGTTTTATGTTGCTCAGCTTTTGTTTTCCCGTCCATAATATCAGGAATATCCATAATATCACATCCTTCTTACAAAGATCAAATGAGATCATATATATGAGCGTTCGGTACGGTACTTGTTACATGGTAAGCACTTCGTGACTCGAGTGAATATTCTCAGCAGTAGGCATGTTTGAACCAAACAGAGCAGCATTCATATTTCCTTGCTGATGCATCCTGACTCCCCGAAAGTTATTTCATTTCTTTGAGCTTCTATTTCCTGGTCTGTAAAAGGGACATAACTTCTGTAAGGTTGTTTGGGGTTAAATGTGTCTTATTCTTTCGTTCCACACATTTCTATGAAGCACCTGTTATGTGTCCTTTTCTAGGTGGTAAGGGATACAGCAGTAATGAAGACACACACAGTTCCTTCTCTCCTGGAGCGGGTATTCTCTAGGGCAGGGGTTGGCAAACCCTTTGTAAGGGGCCAGACAGTAAATATTTTAGGCTTCGTGGGCCACGTAGTCTGTGCAACTTTACTCAACTCTGCTTTTGTAGTGAGACAGCAGCCACGGACAGTAGATAAATGGACGCGTGTGGCTTTGTTCCGATAACATTTTATTTATAGAAACAGGTGGCTGGCTTGTGGGCCCTAGATGGCTGCCTCTGGTTCTAAGACGGTAAAAAAACCCAAATCAGCCAGTCACATGGTGAAGACAAAACGGGACAGTGAGGTGAATGAGCTCCACTGTCCAGAGTGTCTAGGTAGAGAGGCGAGGGAAGTGCTCTCGGAGCTGGTGAGCTTTGAGCTGAGCCCTGCCGGATGGGAAGAGCACCTTGAGCAGAGGACCCTGCTGGTGACAGGCCTCGTGTGAGGGACCCTGCTGGTGACAGGCCTCGTGTGCGGAGCAGCCCAGAGGCCAGAGGGCAGGGGTGGGGAGGAGGAGGTGATGTATGCTTGCGCGCTATGGCTACGTATTGGCTCAGTGTTAATACCCCCCGTTGGCCGAGCAGCGGAAGGTGTTCAGTGAGCACCTTGAGAGCTGCGGGTAGCTGTGCACGCGTGTGGCTGTGCACGCGTGTGCTGGTGGGAATATGTGCGGCCCTGAATGTGGAGTTGGGCGGCTATGATTCAAGTTGTAGCCCTGCTGGTGAATCTGATTTTGACTTTTAATCTCACGTCTCAGTATCTCCCTCCGTAACATGAAAGGGTGAAACGAACACCCATTGAACTGCAATTCTGTGACCTAAAAACAGGTTTTCTTTTGATCCGTAGCCCAGTGCTTTGGATCGTTAGCTCTTCACCCTTTGAAATTAGCTACTTTTAAATGTTCAG
Source organism: Panthera pardus (assembly GCF_024362965.1). Taxonomy (NCBI): domain Eukaryota; kingdom Metazoa; phylum Chordata; class Mammalia; order Carnivora; family Felidae; genus Panthera; species Panthera pardus. The sequence goes on along the minus strand of NW_026526810.1, from coordinate 123,467,180 downwards.
CTGCAGCTGATACGCTCATAAACGTGCTATAATAATGATGACAAGAGCTGGCATTTATTTTCCCCTGTGTGCCAGGCACTTGGCTAGGTAGGAATGGCCGCTATCTGAGGGAGTTATTTTTGTCTTTCTGTGTCAGTGACCAGTAAGTCATTCATTTCTCTGGACGTCTCCCTTCTTACGCCTGACCCTCTCACCCCAACATCAGTTTAACTGACGGTTCCTAGTTTTATAACTTGAGGGTGGGCTCTCCATATGACTTTGAGGTGATAATTTGTACACGGGACAAAACGGACTTAGGTAAACGGAAGCTTTGGCTCCGGTAGTCACGTCCGAAAAGCTGGTGGCCGTTAGCCACAACACATGAGGATGCACGTACTTGCAAATTACAAATGTTTCTTTCCTTCAGTGGGCTTTTGTTTAAAACTTTACAATGTTAGGAAAAGTTTTACATTTCTGTTGGTTTAGAGCATTTTGGTGGGGGACAAGGAAATATCAAGGTATTTATTCCTTGTGCTTCGGAAACTAGTTACATAAGTAGATAAGAATTTCCTCAGAGAATTTTTCCTGTATTTCAAACTTGCGCTCAAACTTGTGGAATTGTGTTTTGCCATGGTCTTAAGTGAGAAAGATGTTCGCTTCACGGAATAGATTGGCCACACATATTAAGAAACAGACCTCAGAGGATCATTTTCATACGTCTTCAAGGGGTACATTTGTCTTTCCTCCAGGGCCGTTTCTCCTCTGGCACGTTGAATGGCAAGTCTGTCTGGAAGAATATCCCTGTGAGTTTCCCGAAGAATGGCTGGGCCGCGATTGGAACTCACTCTTTTGAATTTGCACAGTTTGACAACTTTCATGTGGAAGCCACAACCTAATATTCACAGAGCACCGTAGAACACTCCTTGGATTTTCTTTCTTTCTTTTTGGTTTTGGTTCAGAGCCAAGTCTTGCCTTGATGGATCAATACATGAGCCTCTCAGAGACGAAAAATAGTGAAGAGTAAATGGGGAGAGAAATATATTTTTGCTTGATCTTCTGGAAGATATTTTTAAAACTAATGCCGAGGGGAAACACGTGAATCTGTAACATTACCCGATATGGCCCCTAAAGTTCAAGCTGTACAGGGGTCCTGTTGTTAGGGGTGGTTTGGGTGGTTCACACCTTGAAGCCTTGGCTTTAATGCTGAGCTCGCTTTCTTCATCTTGTGTGCAAGGGCTCGTGCAGAGGGCAGTGACTTGATCTTCACAGATGTGGACTGTGTGTCTGACTGAGCTGAGGGCCTCGTCTGGAGGTAATGCCGCCCCAGAGGGAGCTGAAGAACACTGGAAGTGCTGCTTTTTGAAGACCACTTCAACATGTTAATCTTACACTCTATAAAGAGTATTTTTTCTTTTCCTTTTTACAGTGATGCTTTTGAATTATAGATGAGTGGATGATTTGAAAAATGCCTCATTAATAAACTACCTCTAAAGCTACTTCTGCAGTAATAAATATGAGCAGATTAATTGGGTTATCTGCAGTTTTTAAGTCTTTTAGATCCAGCTTTTAGTCATGTAACCCTTAAAACTCTCTGAGAACATCTTCCCAGGTGGCTGGAAGGAAGAAGAGAATCCCACCTAGCCAGTGCTGCACGTGGCTCTCAAGATGATATTGTAGCAGTTTTCTTGTGTCTTATCTCATTGTGCCTTTCGTGGTCTGTCTTGTGTGTCACTGATGACAGACTAAAACAGCTAACGAATTATTTTGTCTTTGCTCTCGGAAGAAGGGGAACACTAAGCTTCTGCTGGTACATAGAATTGGATCATTCTCTAATATTGTGTGATTCGATGCATTTATTTCATTAAAATACAAATGTGTTTGTATTTAAGTATGGGGAGCATATTTCTCATGCAGTGTAATTGATATCTAAGCATTAATAGACATCCTAGAAACAACTCCCATCATTCATGTCGATAAAGTAAATTCTGGAATTCTTTATAATGAAAGTTCAGAGCTTCACTGGACTAATTCTGCAATTTTGGAATTTGTAATAGTTCAACATAGGTGAAATTAACAAAGTTGTGTATTTCTATTATAATAAGACAAGAAGGTAAATATTAGAATAAATCAGATTACAGAGAAAAATTTTAAATTAAAACCAAGTCTTAAGTGATTTCCATTCCGGTCTCTACATATGTTTTTAAGTTAACTTTGTTGTGGCAGAATTCACATACGATAAAATGTTCTCATTTTAAGTGTACAGTTCAGTGAGCCTTGGTAGGTGGAAATACCCACAAAACCAACACCCCAACTACGATGTGGAACATTTCTGTTACCCCCAGAAAGTTCTCATGTGCACCTATAGTAATTTCCTCCCACCCGCACCCGTCTCAGGCAACCATCGATCTGATTTCTATTGATGCTGATAAATTTTCCTTGTTCTAAAACGTTATAAAAGTGGCATCATACACGATGTAGTCCTTGCTGAATGGTTTCTTTCATTCAGCAGAATGCTTTGAGATTTGTCTATGTTGCTGTTTATATCAACGGTTTGCTCCTTATGTCAAAGAAAATTCCATTGTATGGTTCTGCGACCGTTTGTCATCCCCTTCTCCCACTTTCTGGTGTTGCAAATAAACCTGTCACGAACATTTGTGTACAAGTCTCTGTGTGGACGTGTGTTTTCACTTCTTAATAAATACCAAAGAGTGAAATTGCTGGATCTTTAGGGGAGTGTCTGTATAACTTTATATGAAGCTGCTAAGCTGTTTCCCACAATGACTGTATGATTTTACACTCCCAGCAGCGTGTTTGAGAGTTGCAGTTGCTTCCCACTCTCGCCAAAGCTTCATGTTGTTACTCCGCCTGATTTCAGGTGTGTGGGTGTGTGGCAGTGCACGAGACGTTGAGCATCTTTTCACGGACTTCTGTGTCACTCATGTATTTTCTTTTGTGAAATGTCTGTGTACCTTTTGCTCATTTTAAAAATTAGGTTTCCTGTCTTATTAAGAGCTCTTTGTATATTTCAGATGCAATTTTAAAACTCAGATATATGTTTTATAAATTGTTTTCTCCAAGTATGTATCATTTCAAGAATGCAAAATTTTGATTTGGAAGTGCAGTTTATTTTATTTTTTTCCTTTCTGGTAGGTGGTTTTGTTTTTCCGTTGTTTGTTTGGTTGGTTTTTTTTTGCTTGTTTGTGCATCCTAAGAAATCTTTGTCTATTCTAAATTCATAAGGATCTTACCCTTTTTTTCTTGTATAAGTGTCATACTTTTAGTTTCTATATTCAGTCTGTGATCCATTTTGCATTTTTTTTGGCATATGCTGAGAGGTGTGAGGTTTGACATTCATTTTTTTTTTTCCTGTATGGATATTCAGTTTTTCCAATATCATTTGTTGAAAACACTATCCTTTGTGAAAAATCAATTGCCTATCACTGTGTACCTCCAGAAATAAATTCTCCATTCTGTTGTATTGATCTGCATAGCTGTCCTTAGGCAAATGCCACACTGTCTTCATTACAGTAGCTTGAGAGTCAGTGTGGAACTCCGTTTAAATCCTCCCAACTTCTTCAAAATTGTTTTGTCTAATCCAGGTAAACGCGAAGTTTCCATATATATTTTAGACTCGCCTTGTATATTTCTGCAAAGAGCTTCCACGATTTTTATTTGGGATTACATTAAAATTACAGATCAATTTGGAGAGAATGGATATCTTTGTAATATTGGCCTTTCAATCCATGAACATGTTCCATCTCCACATTTTTAGGCTTTCCATAATTTGAGCCATTTCTCTAGTTTTCTGTAGGGTACAGGTTTTGCACGTATTTTATTAAATTTATTATTTTGTGATTTTTTGATGCTGTGAATGATATTTTTTATTTCATTTCTCAGTTGTTTGTTGTGTGCATCACAATACATTTCTACAACACACATATTTCAGAATACACTTGCTTTTCTTCTGTTGACCTGCAGTCCAACCACACTGCTAAATTACTCATTCTACTAGCTTTTTTTTTTTTTTTTTGTAAATTCTTTAGGATTTTCTACCTACACAGTGTCATCTGTGAAACAGATAGGATTTCTTCTCTTGCAATATGTCTGCTTTATTTCTGCCTTATTGCACTGGTTGGGACTTCAGAACAACATAGAGAAAAAGTGGGAAGAGCAGACATTCTTGCCTTTTCGTGATCTTAAGGGGGAAAATGTCTCACCATTAAGTGATTAAATGATTTTTCTCCTTTCTTCTATTAAGGTAGTACATCATTTTGTTTGATTTTCAAACATTAAAGCAACTTTGTGTTCCTGACATGACAAGTGGGGTTTATTTCTTCGTTTATATATTAGTGGATTTGATTTGCCAATATTTGGTTAAAGGTTTTTATGTCTACATTTATGCAGAATGTCGGTCCAGTTTTTTATTTTTTTGTTTGCTTTTCTATTTTTGTCTGGTTTTGGTAGCAACCTCATAAAATCATTTGGGAAGTGTCCCTTCCTTACCTCTTTTATCTTCTGAAACACTCTGTGAGGTTCTTCTATCTTAGACTCTGTCACTGGTATCAGTCACAGTCCAGGACAGAAGCCACACCAGAAAAAACGACGTTATTAACTGGTAATGGGATTAACTACTAAGGGGTAATGAGAATTCCAAAGGTTACAGAAATAGCGGGTATAGAGACTGGCCACTTACCGGCAAGGGCAGAGTACTCAAGGAAGGGGCAAATTTGGACGAGGGCTTCCTTGCAAAGCTGAGACTCGGTCTAGTAGAGATAGTGTGGCTGTGGATGGCATAGAAGTTTGCGGAGATGCTGAATCCTGGGCTGACAGGCAGGAAACCACCGTGTGGGTGTGTGAAGAACATAGACAGGCTGCCTCCCCGGCTGCCCCTGAAACTCCCTAGAAAGTTACCCCTTTGTGGCGCTGGTGAAACTTCTGGGAAACCACGGGGGGGTGTTGGGGAACATCACTGGAGGGTGAATACCACTGCTTGTCCCAGCCCTCCTGGAAGGGGTGAGTCACAGTGTGCCAAATGCTCCCAGTGGCCACACACCACAGGTGCAAGGAGGGAAAACACCCTGGGACAGGACGGCAAGCTCCTCCTCCAGCACGTCTCTGCTACCCAACAAGAGAGACGTGTTTCCAGGGCCCAGCTGCAGTCTCACAAAGCAGGTCAAGAAGAGGGATTGGGGACTGAGAAGCCTTAACAGAAGCTGGGCTGTTCCAATTTCTACATTTTTTGTGTTAGTTTTGGCCATTTGCGTCTTTCAAGGAATTTGTCCGTTTCGTACAATTGTCTAATTTATTAGACATAGACCTGTTCATAATGTTTCCTTATTTTATTGTCTATAAGGTGTTCTTAATATGGCCAATTTGTGCTTTCTCTCTCTTTATCTTTGTTAGTGTAGTTAGATTTTTGTCAATTTTCTTTATGTTTCAAAGAACCAGCTTTTGGTTTCTTAAATTTTTTCCCCATTGTTTCTTTGTTTTCTATTTCTTTGATTGCTGCTTGTACCTCTATTTTCTTCTGTTTACTTAGGGTTTTAATGTACTCATTTTCTGGCTTCTTAAGATGTAAGCTTAGATGCTTGGGGCGCCATGTTTTTTTAACACAGACTTTCAATACTATAAAATTTTGTCTAAAACACCGAGCAATACCTCATGTATTTTGATATGTCATGATGTCTTTTTTTTTAAATTCAGTTCAAAATGTTTTCTCATTTCCGTTTTATTTTTATTTTTTGACATTTGTGCTAATTAGAAGTGTTTTATTTCCAAATACTTGAGGATTTTCCAGATTTTGTTGTTGTTATTATTGATACTTAGTCCTGTTGTGGTTAAAGAATACGCTCTATTGGATTTCAGTTATTTTAAACGTATCTAGACTAGTTTCACGATGCAACTTATCTTAGTCAATGTACCCTTGAAAACAGTACACATTCTTCAGTGATTGGCTGTAATGTTTTCCAAATACTAATTAAGTCATGTTGGCAGATTGTGTTTAAGAATTCTGTGTGTTTACTGATTTTCTGTCTACATGTTCTATGAATTACTGAGAGAGGAATATTAAAGTCTCCAAATACAATTGCGTGATTTCTGGTTTTCCTTTCATCTTTGACAGTTTGACTCTTCTGGGGCTTTTAGAGCTTTTATAGGGCAGGTAGAATACCTTTCCACCAGGGCTAGTATAGCCCCATTTCCTAAGGCAGGGAATTGTCCCGGGGCTGAAAGAGTTCTTTCCACCAGAGTTGTTCTAATCTTGACCGTCTCCCATTCTCCCTGTGAGAATCCTGATATTTGTACAGCTAACAGGACCCTGGTAACTGTCCTTTCCCTGTTTATTCTTTGCCTGGCTCATGGCGTTTCATGCTATGATGATGTAGCTTAGTCTAGAGCCAAAGACACGGACCTGTCTGCAGATTTCTGGTCCTCTTTTCCTACAGAGCTTTCTTCTTCCTATGAGCTGCATATCTCAGCCTCCTCAAACTCAGATTTTTTTAAAAGAAATTATTTAGTTTTTGAGAGAAAGAGAGAGGGAATGAGTGGGGCAAGGGCAGAGAGAGAAGGAGACAGAGAATCCCAAGCAGTCTCTACGCTGTCAGCACAGAGCCCATTGTGGGGCTCGAACTCATGAAACGTGAGATCATGACCTGAGCTGAAATCAAGAGTTGGACACTCAACTGACAGAGCCACCCAGGCACTCCTCAAACACAGATTTTATCTTCACAGCTCTATAAGCCCATCCTCTGTATTTACCCCCTGTGTACTGGAATCTAGTAAATGCCTCCAGACAGAAATTGGGGATCACAAGGTTCATCTCATTTGTTTCCCTTCTTTCAAGGATCACAGTACTGGGGTGCCTGTTGTCTAACTCCCTGAAACAGTCTCTTTGAGCGAAGGTCCCGTCCAGTTCCAGAAGCTATTCTCTCGTGGCTGGAGATGGACCTCTCAACCCATTCAATTTAGTATTTAGCATGGACCTTTTCCAAAATCTTTTATTTAACACTAATAATTTGAACCACATCCCATTATGACTTTGGTGCTGTTTCAGGTGGTATTTTGCTCTTCTCAAGTAGCTTGTGGCTCTTTGGGTAGAAAAAACTGCGTCTCCTACTTCTACATTCCCTGGTTTGGTGCTCAGTGAGGGTTTTACTTCTGATCAGGTTGATGTGAAACACTGGATTTGTATGTGGTTACTAGTAACCATGAATTGTATTCATTGAAACACACAGCAGAGCCTCTAGATGAGAGTGCTTTGTAAATTGCCAAACATACTTCACATATTGTCTTCATCCTTTCAGGCTGCTGTCACAAAATACCGCCGCCTGGGTAGCTTATAGACAACAGAGACTTCTCATGGTGTCCTCACATGGTGGAGGGGGCTAGGGAGCTCTCCGAATCCTGTCGTCCTATTCACGAGGGCTCTACTGTCATAAGCAAAACACCTCCAAAGGCCCACATATATCCCCATTCCATCACCACGAGCATTAGGATTTCAACATACGAATTTTGAGGACACAAATAATCAGAGCACAGTACACCAAAAATACCACCTGGGGGAGCACCACCATAAGAGCATTGAACTTGAGTCTGGAAGTTTGAGCTGAATGCCAGATTTGCTACTTAATTTAGCTTTGGTTGAACCATACAAGCCTTGTAAGCCTTCTAGAATGGAAGGAGCTGTCTGTAAAGCAAAGAACCTAGGCTGGTCACCAAGACACCCTCCAGCTCTTACACCCAAATTCTGTAACTTGCAAATCTGCATTTCTTTGTTTAATTCAAATCTTGCTTACCTGAAGAGGTAGCTTTGTTTCTACATCAATAATGTTTGCCATCGTTTCTCATGCTGAAGATGAGCGCACAATGCCCTGCACATTTTCACTCTGGCGAAATGGCCTCGTCAAGTGAAATCATTTTGCAAATCATATTTTACTTCATTTTAAAGTAATATGGATGGGCTGTATACCAAATTCCATTCTTCTAGGTATGTGATTTGCTTAAAAAGACTGTCTTTATCACTCTCACAGAACTATTCATAATATTTTTAAGCTATCATGGTGTCCAAACAAGAGGTAATCAAGAGGCGTGTTTTAGAAACCACAGTGTTCTAGTTTTTGCTCATAGGTAGATTCTCACACTTGATTTTTCTTGTCTTGTTAATATTCTACTCTCACTTCAAAGAAAGCTTGCTTTTCTTTGTATGTCAGAAGTATTATAATTTGATCATATTATTCTGAAGATAGCCTTTTTCGCTTAATTCAAGCCCATGGCTGACTTGAAACTTTTAAAATGCATTCTCCTCCCCCTCTCCCTCTTTCTTTTCCCTCCCTTTCTTCCCTTCTCCCTTCTTCCTTCCCTCCTTCCCTGCCATCTTCTTCTCTACTCCCCCTCCTTCACCAGTAAAATTGAACTTGATGTTCCAGAGAATTGATAATTGTTACTCAACTAGGAAAAAATGCAAATACTTTGAGGGATTGTAGGGGGCTGTTGGACAAGAAATTGGAAATGATTTTGCTCTAACAAGATATTTATAGGTTTCACATTCCTGGGGGTGGAAAACATTACAGAAATAAGTGATTTCAAGATTATACTGAAAAGACAGTTTATTACTCTCTGCATCTGTTTAACAGATTGCACTGATTAATGTTTTTGAATAGTGTGGTATGTATTTAACACAACGTGGGAAGTGTTTCTAAGCCCACATTAAAGCTTTTATGTGCAAGGTGGTACCATGTGCTTTGGGGATGGGCTTGGACTTTGGTATCAGTGCTATTGCTGTAGCGGATTTACTGCTGTGTTTGATAACAAACAGGCTGTCAAGCCCCTCGATTGGAAGACCCCACTAGACACAGGCAGAGGATACAATTTCCTTGAGTGTAGGTAAATGGCACGAAAACTTAACTGTGTGTGGATGGCTCAGTGTGGGGCACACAGGGGCATCTTCCCAGGCGGGGTTGTTCAACTTCTGGCCCTGAAGGCTCACAGGACTTCTCACTTACTTCTGATACTGTCTGATGGGGATGGGAATTGGTCAGATTGTTTGCAAACAGAAGGATTCAGGATATCTCTACCCACCTGCCTCATTCCAGTTGCTCTGCTGGCTATGTGCATGGGTACTCCCTAGGTATAACCGGTAGCAACCTCAGAAGAGTCTGAGAATTCACTGCAAGACTAGACGAGCTGAAGATCAGTCTCTCAGGTAGAGCGTCCTGTTGTCCGTCCAGGTCACAGGACCTCCAGAGGTCTCTTTCCACACACCCCCTGTGACAGATCTACAGAGACTCTAATTATTTTTGCAAATAAAACCACCCAAGATGTCATGACGGTTAATTTTTTGTGTCAGCTTGGTTGGGCCATGCACTCAGCTATTTGGTCAAACATTATTCTAGATGTTTCTGTGAAGGGGCTTTTGTAGAAGAGACGAACATTAAAGGCAGTAAACTGAGTAAAGTGAAATATCCTCCATGATGTGGGTGGGCCTCATCCACTCAGTTGAAAGCCTCATTTAAAAAAATGACCTCCCTGGAAGCAGAGGTGATTCTGCCAGCAGACTGCCTTTGGACTCAAACGACAGCTCTTTCCCGGGTCTCTAGCCTGCCAGCCTCCTCGGCAGATTTGGGGCTTGCCAAGCCTCTACAATGGCGGGAGCCAATTCCTTAAAATAAATCTCTCTATATTATATATCCTACTGGTTCTGTGTGTCTGGATACAGATGGTTTTATCCTGGAAATGTGTCTTGGAATTCTTAAACAGAGGTAGATAAAATTTTCTATTTGGGGTACTGCATTACATTTCCTAATAAAAATGTCCCTGAGAACACAGAGATTTTGGGCTGGTTTTTGTAGAGGATCGAAGAGAACATGGGATCTTCGATAATCATAATTACTGAAAATCTTCAGTAATCATAAACATTTGTGAATGTTGAATGAAAAGCTTACAATTAGTGTAACCGTGATGACATGTTTTTTAAAATGTTTAGACAGAGACACGGCACAGGTGGGGGAGGGGCAGAGAAAGAGGGAGACACAGAATCTGAAGCAGGCTCCAGGCTCTGAGCACAGAGCCCAACGCAGGGCTCGAACTCATGAGCCGTAAGATCGTGACCTGAGCCGAAGTTGGACGCTCAGCCGACTGAGCCACCCAGGCGCTCCACCATGATGGCATTTTTCCCTCTGGCAGGTGTAAAGGGCGTAAGAACCACTAACTTTAATCCTCTAAAAAGAATGCATATAGCTTGCTTGCTGGGTTATGGTGATATTTAGGTAGAGAGTTTGTTTAAAAAACGGACTTTTGAAAATTCCTCTTTTGCCCATTTCAGTAGCATTTTACTCCTACATTGCTGTTCATGAGAGGAAGAAAAAGTGCCTGCCCTTTCCCATTTAAGAAGATGTGCTGGAAAGATAAATTTACATGCCACTGACCAGAATTTGGTAAAATGCTAGCTGGAGTCATGAGAGAAAGTATGAAGTAGATCTTTTCTCTGGGCACCACGAGACTTCAAATGAAATTGGGGTTCAGTTTCGGAGAAGAAAAGGGAACACGAATGTCAGGGCAGGTAACGACCAGCCTCTGCCACAGGCACCTGGTTTTTGTTAATGTTATTTACAAGTTCAATCCATGAAGGGCGCCCGGGTGGCTCAGTGGGTTGAGCGTTCTGACTTCTGCTCAGGTCACGGTCTCTCGGCTCGTGAGTTCAAGCCCCACATTGGGCTCTGTGCTCTCGGTGTAGAGCCTACTTTGGATCCTCTGTCTCCCTTTCTCTCTGCCCCTTCCCCACTTGCACTCTCACTTTCAAAAATAAATAAACATTTGAAAGAAGATGAATTAAAAAAAAAAGTTCGATCTGTGGAAACTTTGGCTCGTTTTCAGTACTACTATCTTAAAGCCCGTAGACCAGAAGCATCATTGTTTGGGGGGGGGGGATCCCTCTCCCAAACACTCACACTTGTTCTTACTGGAAGATGTGAGAACTGGCAGGGACTTGAGACATAATCTGGAACAGCGTTGTCCTTTTGCAGAGGAAGACAATAGAGCCCGGAGAGGCGAGTTGACTCGAGTGAAATGAAAATGCCCTGGGAAGGCTTCTTGGAGCCGGAAGTCAGCCATCTCAGTCTGCCTCTGCCCCCACCCCGCCGATCCCTGTCATTTCAAGTTTAGATCAAAGTCAGAACCTTGTCTGGCCCTTCAGTGCTGCGTTGTGTCTATCCATGAAACTTAACTACCCACACCTGCCATTTGGGCCTCCACAAGCCAAGTAAGAGGGTACACACCCTTGCTGTACCCCTCACACGATTTCTTTCTCTGCAGTGTAAGGATCATTCCCCATCTCAGTATCTTGAAATGACGACATCTGGCATCTATTGAGAATTAGTTTGTAAGCTCCGTGGAAGCAGGGATCAGGTTTGATTTTACACACCCCTGTGTCCATCGCGCCTAGCATAGGCTTCGATGCGTAATATGTAATACAACAGATGAAGGGCGGCTAGGTGAGTGGAGTGTTTACGAGGTGGCCGGCACTGTGCCAAGTGCTTTGCGTGGGTTATCTCATTCCGTCCCCATAATAACCCCACGAGACAGGCAATACTCGAAACTAGGATTTAAAAATGTGCCCAGGGATCCAAACCCAATAAGTGTCAGGGACCATGCTAGTCTGTTTGACTCCATCCTGAATTACCAGGGTAGCTAGAGGTTTTGGGGGTTGCCGTTATCACACGAGATGTATAAAACTGTTAGGTTAGAGATGGGGAGTTTTAAAAGCCTGACCAGCTGACATGTTATCCAGTACTCAAGGTAAGTTACTTAGCCTTATAAAAAAATGGAAGAGTAAAACAGGAAAAGGCTGGCCTGTTGGGTTAGCCAAAGATCATTGGATATATTCTGGGGGTGGGGGGGGTGAGGTGAAGTTGAGTGGAGAATAGTTATTCAATAAGTTTCTATCCTCTCTTGTTTGAGATGTCAAGAGACTTTGCTCTGAGCTGTACATTCAATTTGAAAATGTCATTCTGTGATGTAATCACATCTAGATCATAGATGAGAGGCACTGAGATCTTACTCCCAGGCTTCATTTCCATGATGGTGAATTTGTGCAGGAGGAGAGCAGTGAGCTACAGGCACCGTCTGTCTGTGGTACCTCTGCCTCAGGCACTTCTCCTCCACCTCACTGGGAGAGAAGTTTTGCATGTTTGTGTATGAGGGTTTTTGTTTTTGTTTTGCTTGAGGCTTTTCTAATGCCAGAACCCTGGGTCAGGTGGTGAATATACGATCCAGCTTCTCAGACCCGTACAGAGAGACTTGAGCCATTGGGTGTGGAACAGAATCCCTCAAGCACACCCCTGGGACCGACCCGGTCTAGGGGTCAGGTCTTTGAGTGGTGGACGTGGGTCAGAGGCCACATGGCTGCATGCCTTTATAGGTTTTGTTTTTTTCTCTCCCTCCATGTTTCTAGAGCCTAGCTGTTCTCAGCCTTGGGTGCAGTGGAATCATCTAAGGAGATCTGAGCTATTGATGCCCAGGTTCTACCCCAGAGGATATAATTTAATTGGTTTGGAGAGGGGTCTGTCACTGGTACTTATTTTAGAAGCATCCAGCTGATTCTGAATGTGTAGTTGGGGCTGAGTCATTTTTGTGGCCTCCCATGGCTCTTGCCCAGGCAACCATTGTTTTTTCTTTACTTTTTCCTCCTCCCTGTGTCCTGACTCATCTAGCATGAGGGCTGCTGATTATACTGGATGGCATTTCTAAGACTGTCAAAAACACTGGATTCGGTAGGGAGGGTACGGGAGGACGCCTTCTAAGAAAAGCACAGAGTGAAGTGTATGGAACAAGGGGCTATTTTTTCTTTTCCTTTTAAAAAACTTTTTTTTTTAAGTATTTATTTATTTTTGAGAGAGAGAACACAAGCAAGGGAGGGGCAAAGAGAGAGGGAGACAGAGGATCTGAAGCAGGCTCTGCACTGACAGCAGAGAGCTTGATGTGAAGTTCGAAATCATGAACCATGAGATCATGCCCTGAGCTGAAATCAAGAGTAGGACACTTGACCCACTGAGCCACCCAGGCATCCTGGGACTGTTTTTCTTTTTAATTAGAAATTAATACGGGGCGCCTGGGTGGCGCAGTCAGTCGAGCGTCCGACTTCAGCCAGGTCACGATCTCGTGGTCCGCGAGTTCGAGCCCCGCGTCAGGCTCTGGGCTGATGGCTCGGAGCCTGGAGCCTGTTTCCGATTCTGTGTCTCCCTCTCTCTCTGCCCCTCCCCCGTTCATGCTCTGTCTCTCTCTGTCCCAAAAATAAATTAAAAAAAAAAAAAAAAAAAAAGAAATTAATGAACAACTCTAAGGAAAGAAATAATAAAAACTAAGTAAGTGTGAACTGGAAAAGTTTTATAGTTTTTCCGTAACTGGTAAATTGGAGTGCAGATTATCTCCTGACAAGTGGAAAAAATTAGGCCAAATGAATGCTTTTTAAGAAAAGACCTTCATAATACTGACTCAAGAAGAACCGAAGACAAGAGAATGACCAATTATCATGAAGGAAATTGAGCCATTTGCCATGAAACATCAGGCGCAAACTGATTCCACGTTTAAATTCTTGAGGATCTGATGGTTCTTAGGCTGTTCAAAATGTTCTAGAGCAGAGGAAAAAAAAGAAAACTTCTCAATTATCTGATAGGAAGCAAGCACAACATTGGTATAAAATAATGGGTGAGGACAGCATTTAAAAACAATTAGCTAAGAATCTAGTCTTCCCTCAGAACATTGATAAGAAAATCCCAATGAAAGTATAAGCAAATAGAATCCACCAAGGCAGAAAAGGATAGCTCCATGGCCAAGTGAGGTTCATGTTCACAAATCAAAGATGGATCAATAGTGGAAATCTGCTCGAGGCACCTGGGTGGCTCACTCGGTTAAGCGTCCAAATTAGCTCGGGTCACGATCTCCTGGTCTGCTTCAGATTCTGTCTCCCTCTCTCTCTGCCCCTCCCCCACTCACGCTCTGTCTCTCAATGTCTCTCAAGAATGAATAAATGTTAAAAAAATTTTTTTTAAACAGTGGAAGTCTGAGAAAGTGACTCTCATGTGATGGGTAAAGGAGGGAGAAAAATACGTTGATTTCAATAGAAGCAGCCAAGGCATGTGATGTAAGTTAATATACGTTCTGGATAAACGAAACAGTAAAACAGTAGTAGATCATATTAGGGACATTTCCATGGGTTATTTTCATTATGCTTAGTGGTGAAATACTAGAACCAGTTTTTGAAGTTAGTAATAGATGGGACGCCCACAGTAACAACCACTCTGATTTAACAGACGTAACAAGAAGTTTACAGCACCAAATGAGCCGTGTTTTCTGTGTTCCAGGCAAATCATTTCATCTTCCCAAAACCCTGCAAGAAAGAAACTATTACTCCCATTTTACTCAGGAGGAAATAAAAGCACAGAGAAGTAACTTTGCCCAAAGTAACACTGCTGGGAAGTGACAGAGCTGGGATTAGAATCTTTGGCCTTCTAGAAGGGAAGTTCTGGATAATAGGAGATAGAAATGGAGATTGGAAGATACTTTGTAACGATGGCATTCCCTTTAAATTTCTTAGTAAATTAAGCTATACTCCAATTATAATTCCAATAAGATTTTCTTAACTTGAGAAAACAATTCTAAAGTCCCTCTGGAGGAATAGGTATTTGAGAATAGCAAGAAAAAAAATGATCTGTAAAGAAGTATAATGAGAAAGGAGTTAAAGTTGTAATAACAGTGAGCACGGTAATGGCCTGGGCACAAATGAATGGAGGACATGGAACAGGGGTCGGCAAACTGAGGCTCGTGGGCCAAATACACCCAGGCCCGTCCATGTACATATTATCTACAGTTACTTTCAATGTGTGAGGGCAGAGCTGAAGAGTTGCCATAGAGACCATAGGGCCAGGAAAGCCAAAAATATTGACTGTCCGTTCCTTTACAGAAAACATTTACCCCTTGGCATGGAGTAAAGTCCACATTTAAGTGTTTGTGGATGGCATTTAAAAATCAATGGGGCTATTTGATTATTGCAGTTGTCTTATTTCTTGTGCCCCCACAATACACACATACATGTTGCAGATAGTAAGTAATAAGTGTACAGAAAGAGAAGATAGCCTTTCTTTTCTTCTTGTGGGAAGAGGCACCCTCATGTCGCCAGAAAGTCAGACGACCTTTGTAAAGGGCTGAGTCAACTCCCTGACTTAGCAGTCTTGCTTTGAGAAGAATCTGCCAAGGAAGGAGATAATCTCGTGAAGTTAACCAGAGGCAAGCCAAGCACCAGAGTATTGCTATCAGGCTATTGCTCTTTTTTTTTTTTTTAAAGTTTATTTATTTATTTTTTAGAGAGAGAGAGAGAGAGAGAGAGAAAGCAGAGGAAGGGCAGAGACAGAAGGAGACAGAATCCCAAGCAGGCTCCAGGCTGTCCGCACAGAGCCCGATGTGGGGCTCGAACTCACGAACCATGAGATCATGACCTGAACCCAAATCAAGAGTCAGACGCTTAACCAACTGAGCCATCCAGACACCCTAGGCCACTACACTTAATTGCAAAATATTGTAAGCAATCTAAATGCCCACTAGCCAGGGACCAAGGAAATAAATGATGGTACATTTATACCGTGAAATCCCAACCTGCCTTTGAAAAAGAGAGACATTGCTCAGGGACAGTATCATATGGTGATTGAGTCCACAGGCTTTGAAACTAGGGTGCATAGGTCCGGACCCTGATTCTTACCATTTACTAGCTATGTGATCTTGGAGCATAATCAGTTTTGCCATTTGTGAAATAGAGATAATAGCAGCAAAGTAGGCATAACAACAGAAAATAACCTTCGTGGCTGGGGTTTTGCAAGAATTGAATGAGTCAATACGATGCCTCCTTTTTGTTCTCAATGAATAGTCGATACTATTATGTTTGTGGCTCAAGACCGATGACCATGGCATGACATTTTAAGTGACAAATTAAGGTTTTGAAAGATCAAGTACATTACAATCTATTTTATATAAAAAAGCGGTCTACATGTGAGCAGACACGCATAAATGATAGAGGCAACCACAGAATTTTCCAGAGTCTGTTCGAGATATTAACAGAAGTCCTCTTTGAATGAGATGTCAGTGATTTTACTTTATTTCCACTGTCTTATTTGTGTGTGCGTGTGTGTGTGTGTGTGTGTGTGTGTGTGCATGTTTATAATGTACCACATAGAGTTTTTTTAAAAAGTTATTAAAAAAAACACAAAAGGCCAGGGTTTAAGTTCCCTCCTTTTATTATTTTGACTTAAATAAGACACAGCCCAGTCCTGGAAGGCAGGGCACCAAGGTCCCTGGAGAGAAGCTGGGAGTGTCAGCCGGGCTTGGAACACTGGACCTCGGCAGGGAGCTGGG
The DNA here is from genome assembly GCF_024362965.1 of Panthera pardus. Lineage (NCBI taxonomy): Eukaryota > Metazoa > Chordata > Mammalia > Carnivora > Felidae > Panthera > Panthera pardus. The sequence continues at coordinate 123,450,806 of NW_026526810.1, read as the reverse complement.
GTCTCCCAGCAGGAGTCAGGCACCAGCTCACATCACCATGGCAACCACATGGAAAGTTGACAAAGTAGTTTCGGGAAGAAAGCACCTTTCTTTATCATTAGGGGCATAAAAAGGAGAAGCTTCTAATTTTTGTATTTTTGACAACACTCTTCCTTCGTCTGTCAACAAGGCCCAGAGCAAGCATTCCAGTCCTTTGACATAGGCTCAGACAACTAGTGAATGATCTGACATGTCAGCTCTCTCCGCAGACAGTTCTCTTTGGCAGATTTTTGCCGTTCTTATGACCTGCGGACTCTGGAGCTTATTGTTTAATAAACATGTTGGACACGAGGCATCCAAATGAGTGGTGCTCTCTTCGAGACAGAATTAGCAAATCTTCAAGTTACTTGGAAGGTGCTTTGGAGTCTGGGTGGGAGGGTGATCCCCACTTCTGCAGCTCTGACCCATGATGGTTTAGCTTCAGCCCGGTCCCTCTGCTGGCAGGTGTCCCTACATGTCTAGAGAGATGTCTTTATTGTAGGAGAGTCATAATCACTAGAAATGAGTTGTTTTGACGCCCAAACGTGCCTTTCTTGAGCTTCCATCAATTGATTCTAATCCTAGGGCAGAATTAACTCCCCCCAAAGTCTAATTCTTGTCCCACTTCAAAGCCCTTCAAGTAGATAGAGGTCACTGTCATGGACTGCTTTGGAAAGGGCTATTTATTTACTGTCTGTGATAGGGTACTTCAGAAGCTCTCAGGTTTCCAGGTGTGTGGAGATAAAACAGTCACACACCCTTCACCGTCTTGTTTGAAAAGCTGAGATAGTTGCTCCTCGTCACCCTTATCATGTTCCTTTTGTCCTGGCTTCGCTTCAAAAATCAGGACACCCACACGCACTGTTCATGGGGAGAGGCTATTCCTTCTCCTCTCCTCTTCAAAATAAGGGATGAGAGGCTCCCCCAGCCACGGAGAGTCTGAACCATCCCTCTTCCCTCTAGTGTGGGAGCTGACGGTCACACAGTGGGATGTCTACCCCGCTAAAGCCCTAGTGCTCTCGGAGTATGGAGTCAGGGACCAGAGGGAGAAGACAGAGCCCGGATGCAGCCCAGGTGAAGTTGCCTGACTTCCCCCATGAGCATGGGATGGACGTACTCTGTGGTCTAGAGCGTGCCCCAGAAGGGGTGGCTGGCTGCCCGACGGGTCTCCCTGCCTGAGAGTTGCCTCCTGGGCGAGGGGCCTCTGCTCTTCTCAGGGGGTGCTGAGGGAGGTGGGTACAGGATACATCTGGAAAGGGACCCTGAAGACCCACGCTCTCTCGCGAGAGTCTGCAAAGGCACTCCTGAGAGTCCATTCTGAAGCCCTGTCCCATGAAGGGGACTGGTGTCCCATCAAGGTGACACAAACAGAGGCCGCTAACAGAAAGGAGCTGGCGCTTGATCGTGGGCAGCTGGTGGGCAGCTGGGCCTCCCCGCTGTCTTCCTGCCCTGACAGCACAGCAGTAGGAGGCGGAACAAGAGATGGAGGGAGTGTGTGGCTGCTGCAGGGTCGCAGGTCTGGCCTGCCTTTCGGGGAAGGCTGTGAATCAAGTAAGACTTTGAAAAGTCAGAATGAAGAGCATGTCTTGAAGAACTGGAGTTATACTGTTCTAGTAATTGTGAGTGATCAGAAAGTGAGGGAAATGGGGTGAAATCTTGCTAAAATCCTCTTTTCTCCAGCGGGTCTGTAGGTTGCAAAGCAGACCCTTTGGGCAGAGCAGTTACTGGCGAAAATAAGCATGTTCTACGTTTATACCACCAATGAGGGCGACCGCCAACGAATCAGTCAGCTTCACCGGGTATGCTTCTAAACAGCTGGTGTCCCCTGCGCCACCATGAAGGCTGCTGGGGGGCTGGATCACCTTGCCATTTTTAGAAAGTTACCAAGAAGACACCGGGTCTGCTGAATAAGGCTGTGAAGAGATAGCTCTCTACTTACTGTAGGCATGTGGCATAGGGATTGTGTGGGACAGGCCTGAGGGCTTGCGATGAGTGGGGTCCTTGTCCTGACCAAAGGAAGGATAGTCTTAGGAATGTAAAATCGAGGTGCCCAGTTAGCCAGCTATGAATGAACCGTGTCCTTTAGACCAGAAAATCATAATGGATTGGATGAACTTAGGAGTATGGGAAGTCAGAAAACCCATCCTTCCATCCTTCCTAACTTCTTCTTTCTTTCTTTTTCTCTTCCTCTGTCTCTCTCTCCCTCACTGTGCTTCTCCTTTGTAGAATTTATATCAAGCGCACAAATATTTGTTTAATTTCTGTTGATTGGCTGCCTTTTTCTACTAGACCCTAAAAGTCTGAGAGCACAGCCCTGTCTGTTAGGCTCAGCATTCTGTCTCCATTACCAGCCCAATGATGGGCCCGTGGCAGGCACTCAATCAATATTTACTAAATGAACGAGTACATGAACACTCAATGGTGGTCATTAAAATAATGTTCTTTAAATTGCTGGTTTTATTGTAAGCTAAATTTCCTGGTCTTATTAGGCTGTGATCCAACTTAAGATCTCGATTCCTTCTTAAGTGCCCACATTGTCATGTTCTGCACTGTTTTGACTACAGGAGTTCCCTCCCAATTGGAATTCTGGGGGTTGTCTGAGGGGTTCAGGAGAACTGTGCCCAGCATTCTCCGTGGACCCCCAGCCCCTGTGAAGTGTTTATTCTCCTGCCCCAGCTCCTGGTAACCCTCTCCAGCGGGCATGGCTCCCTCTTTTGGTGTCCCTCTCTAACACCCCTATTCCAGCTTCGGGAGAATATGGACTGCCCTCTCCCCTCTGCTTTTCCACGTTAGCCTGGGCAAGCTCTTCCTCTCATTGCCGGAAGCACACGAGAGACCCACAGAGAACAACGTAAAACCACCATTAGTGTCAGTCCTCCCAAAGTACTCACAAAGCTTCCTGGGCATCTGAAGAGAAAAGGAATCATACGCTTGTTTGCCTTACCTTAATCTAACATCTCTGCTGAAAGGCACACCCTCTTTGCATTATTCAATGAAGCAGTCTCGAACATCAACATTTACTTTACTCCACTGTATATATGTCTTTCTCAGGGGCAACAGGTGGGAACCTGCTAATACATATTTTTCTAAACCGAAAAAAAAAAAAGTAAATTCAGAGCTCCTTTTCTTAGGAGGCAGAAACCATCTGCAGCATCCAAAACTTTCGGATCTATTTTCAGTGAGGTCTACCCCCATTACCTTATTATTCACAGTTGTGGTTGTTGTTGTTTTGCAGGACAACACTCATTTGGATGTTACATTCTGACGCTTTGTTAGAAACCCAGTTCCTGCTTTGCCCTTATACTTGTTTATTATTTATCCAATATATACCGATTGTTGAACATTTACAAAATCCCCCTTCCATGGATTTTATATTCTTAGATTTTACATTCTTAGAGAGGGATGAGCGTATTTTTTTCTGTAAATGGTCAGCAAATATTTTGGGCTTTCTGGACCATAGGCTGCTGTGGTACAACTATTCAGTTCTGCCATTTTAGCGCTCAAGCAGCCGTAGACAAGATATAAATGAACAGACGTGGCTCTCTCCACTAGAACGTTATTTACAAAACAGGTGGCTGGCCTGGGTGCCGTAGCTTGCTGACTCCAGTTCTAGGCAATAAAACAGATATATAATATGGCAGGTATGACTAAGTGCTAAAAATAAAAATAAGACATGGTGAACAGCAGGGGACAGATCATGTAGGGATTTATGCTGAATGAGATTGGAAATCCTTGGAAGATTTGGACAGAAATGGTCTGTCTGATCTGACTCCCAGCTGCAGGGGAGCTGGGACACATTACGGAATGGGTAAGACACTTGGAAACTGGCTGGGAGGTTATTGCAATGATCTGGATGCAAAGGGATGGTTCTTGGTACCAGGATGGCAGTAATGAGGTGGTCAGAAGTGGTTGCATTCTAGATAGATTTAGAAGGTCTGAGAAAAAGGAGGTTCAAGGGCGACCCTTAGACTTTAGGCTGAGTCATTGGAAGAATGGCCTTTCCATCTTCTGAGCTGAAGAAGAGAGAAGGAGGGGCAGGTTTTGGGCAGAAGACTGAGTCCTGTTTGGGACATGTTGTATTTGAGATGCCTTTCAGACACCCAAGCAAAACTGTTGAGTAGGCGGTTGGATGTAGGCCTCTGAGATTGGGGAGGGAACTGGGGTTATAAATTTGAGAGTCACGACAGCATGTGGGTGGTCCTTACAGATCAGCGAGGGAATGAGAACTGATATAGAAGACAGGTCTTGGGTTGATCCCTAGCATGTTCTGGCACTTGGAGGTCAGGGGGAGGAGAAAGCAGCCCAGGACACTGGGCAGCAGTGGGGCAGCATGGCCAGAGAAAGGCAGGGAGAGTGGGCTCGGGTGGAGAGTGTGACGGGCCAGCAGGATGCTACTGGTGGGGTGACAGGGGTGCAGGCTGAGATCTTTCGCGACGAGATGCTGAGGGCTCTGGGGGCGCCTGGGTGGCTCAGTCGGTTAAACGTCCAACTTCGGCCCAGGTCATGATCCTGTGCTTTGTGGGTTCGAGCCCCATGTTGGGCCCTGTGCTGACAGTTCAGAGCCTGGACCCTGCTTCGGATTCTGTGTCTCCCTCTCTCTCTGCCCCTCCCCCACTCCGTCTCTCTGTCTCCCCAAAATAAGTAGACATTAAAATTAGATGCTGAGGGCTCTGCATCTAATCTAAGCTCTTCCGGGATGCACCTTGCCTTGCATTTCTCCCGGCGGATCCCTGCTGCCGCTGTCAGAGAACTCCCAGGCCATCACTCTTTCTAGCTCCCTTCATTGCCAGACAAGTTGCATTTTCTTTGTGACGTGGCAAGTTGGGCAGGCAAACTGTACCTTCCAAATTGTCCATAATCCTTGGCTAAGCTGTTCTCTTTGTACTGAAAAAAGAAGCCAGCAGAGTCCGAGAATGCTCTCTGGAACAAAGAGGAAAATGTTTTCACAAAAATACAGGCACATCCTACTGGCCGCTGACCCCTGTCCCGGTTCCCTGGGGCAGGGTGGAACCTCCTCGCCGTCAGCCTCTCTACAGGGTGAAAATCCAGCTTCCGGAGAGGTGCGGGCAGCATTCTGCTTTCACATGTAGGCAAAAGCACCAGGGACTGTCTTTCACGCGTGGGCCAGCGTGTGAGTTAAAGGGCAAACACAGGGCAGAAAGAAGATGGGCAGAGGCGAGAGAATGGGCAGGAGGCCCGAGGAGGCCAGCGGAAGGAGAAAGACCAATGCAGAATTCGTGGGAATGGAGGGGGCGGGCTTTTTGTGGTGCAACGTCTTGAGTGTCTTTGACCTAGAACTGGCCCCATGTTTAAGGTCATGGATCCCGGAAACCGGCCCCTTCCTTCCTCTCTCCTTTTTTTGTCACAGCAAAGATGACACCTGGCACTCCGTGCTCGCATCTGCTCTTGCCTTTGTTCTATTTTTTTTCTACTCTGTTCAATTTGGGTGTTTGGCGTGACCAACGGAGGTTTGAAAGCGACACTCCAGCTGTCCCATGCCCACTCCTACTGAATTCTCTTGAAATTCCTCCTGCTTGGCATGGCTCTCTCTAGTCCCCGCTAAGCAGAGTCTTGGGCAAGTCTCTGTTTTGACACGGAATCATGCACTTGGTGCCTCCCCCCAACAGTCTTGTTGGATTATTGAACATCTGTCTTCTAGGCTTCACATCTTGTGGTTGATGGATGACCAGCTGTCCCTGAATGGAGCTGAGATCATAGAACGGATGGGGCCTCTGCATGGTTTGGATCCCCAGCCAAGGAACACACAGGTCTGCCCTGTGTTTAACACATTTCTGGCCGGGAAAGTCCTGTAGATTAGTGGGATACCCATAACAATGGGGTATTTTTTAAGTCATTCCATGCTTCTATTTGTTACCAGGCTTTATCAAATCCAGAATACAGCCTTTGTTTATTGTCCTGGCTACCAGGTAGCAAGTCATGAAAAAAGTAGGCAGAGGAGAAAAGAAGTACCTATGTAGGTGGTAGAAAAATGCATTATTTTCATATCTGCTACCAGAAATATTCCCAGGAATGGAGTTATTTTAGGAAGGTGTCTTGACAAATCATTTGGGGATGGAAGGGGAGCCCCGAGGGCCTTGAAGAGTCAAGACAACCAAAGGAATTCTGAAAGTGCTGTGCACATGATATTAAGACTTGGGGAGAAGGAGAAGAGGGGAAGCAGCTGGAGAGGGGGGCCAGAGACCTGTGGAGTGTGGGTGTCTCTCTTGTATTAGGGTTCTCCGGAGACACAGAACCAAGAGGATATGGACATATCATAAATTTCTGTGTATGCGTATCTTCATCTACTTACCTACCTACCCATCTATAAAGAGATTTATTGTAAGGAACCGGCTCATGCAATTGTGGAGGCCAAACAACCCCATGATCTGCTGTCTGCAGACACAGAAAAGCGGGTAATCTAGTTCGAAGGCCTGAGAGCCAGAGAACTGATGGTATAGATTCCAAGTCTGAAAGTTAAAACCAGGAGCCCCAAAGCCAGGGGAAGACCAATGTCTCAGCTCAGTCAAGCTGAATTAATCCAGCCTTCCTCCACTTTTTTATTGTATTCGGGACCTCCCAGTGGGGAGGGCAATCACTATACTCAGTCCACTGACTCAAACCCCCCTCACAGACGCAGCTAAAAGTAATGTTTAACTAGAAATCTGAACATCTCCTGGCCCAACTAGGTTGACGTACAAGATTAATCATCACAGTGCCTGTGTTGGTAAGGAGCTCAAGGAATTTTCTGCACAGAGATGATGACACTTTCTTTGAAGGTTCTGCGTTTTAGTAATGCTGGTCTCCCAGTTTGCTGAAATCTTTAGTTGAGTGTGTTGTGCACACTAGTGTATGCTTTTTCTAAGTGGTATGATTGTGTGTGTGTGTGAGAGAGAGAGAGACAGAGACAGAGACAGTGACAGACAGAGAATCATTTGTGTAGATGGAAGGAACTCAGGCTCCAGGGATGTTTGCTGTGTTGCTGAACAGGGTTGGATGGGGAGATAATCTGGAGATGAGTGATTTCAGCAGAAGCAGGACCCTGTATCAGAGGCAGGAGAAAGGCAAGAAACAACCAGGAAGCTTTTGGATAGTTGAAATGAGAGTTAGGGCCACTCTAGTCTAGAAGGTAGGGGGCATGGTGGTGCTGGTGACACGTTCCAGAAGAGTTCTGGAGGCTCCATTAACTCTTGCTAAAATAGCAAAGCCTGAGGCTAATAGATTTAAAGTCTGACCATCGCTGCCCTCTACTCTCAGCAAAGCAAACAATCTGGATGGTGCCTGTACTTTATTCTTCCCTCTACTTCTCCTCTTGTAACCGAACCAGTGTGAGTTGGCCCAGTGGTGAGTCACAGGTAGAAACCACACCAGGTGAGTTGCTGCACCAAAAGGAAACTTTATTTGCAGCAAAAAAGGAGATTAGGGGAATAACTTCCAAAGCCATGACTCCCCCAGTGAGGACGAGCGGGTTTCTTTCACTTAGGGTCAGGATGAATATTTGATAGGGAAGCCTTGTCATCCTATGTAGAGGCAGGCAGAAGGTCATGCATGTGCCTGAGGAAACATGCCTATACATACATTCTATGTTTTGTACATGAGGCTTGTGCTCCTCCTTGGGAAGAGATTTCAGTATTCTAATGAGGTAAAGGTAACTGTCGGTCACTCCGTGGCTCACTCCGTAGTCCCTCTGCACAGGCGTGGGTTTTGAGGGGGCAGCATCGAGTTCAAATTGGTCTGGGTGGTCTGGGCCAGTGGGAGCTTTTCATCTGGGCAGTCATTATTGCTTGAGGGGTATTTTGGGTTTCTGTCATGGGATGCAATGCCCCTTGAGTCTTTTGCCCGAGGTAAGAGACAGCGGGAAAGAAGACCTTAAGGAAAAATATGGGACAAAGGCCAGTGGGTACAAGCAGGTGGGCAGTAAAGGCCGGTGATAATCTGTTGATAGCTTCCTATCTCCTTTATCAAAGGCACTTCAGTCTAATTTTAGCAGACAATATTGTGAGGGATGAGGAAGTAATTTTCTGCAATGGCTTGGGATAGAAGGCCCTTTCAGTAGGACTTTTATTCGGGGGCTTAGAGGAATAATTCAATAAAGTCCACTTGGTTTACACAGAATTTCTAAGATGCTGGCTGTATAAGATGAATTATATTTTCATGCAAGTTTCTTTTTTTAAAATGTTTATTCATTTATTTTCAGAGGGAGAGAGAGAGGGAGGGAGGAAGGGAGGGAGAGGAGAGTGGGGGAGGGGCAGAGAGAGAGAGAGAGAGAGAGAGAGAGAGAATCCCAAGCAGGTTCCAAGCTGTCATCACAAAGTCTGATGCAGGGCTTGAACCCATGAACCGTGAGATCATGACCTGAGCTGAAATCCAGAGTCGGATACCTAATGGACTGAGCCGCGCGGGTGCCCCAATTTTCATGCAAGGTTCTGAATGGCCAAAAGATAAAACACAACTAGTGTTTTCCTAAAGTCTTAAATGCCTTTGCAGATGTGAATTTATCTTTAATATCACAAAGTACTCTCTCTGGAGTGGGTCGACATGAACCCCTTCCCTCGTCCTCTGTGGTGATCACCAGTCAGCGTCAGGTGCTAAACTTGAGTCACCAAACACTAATCACGTAAGAAACGTATTAGGGAGGAATCCTATAAAATTGTGTTTCCAGAGTGGAAAAAAAAAAAAGTGCAAATTTTAAATTCACAGTGAAGCTCTCACAGCTATTTCGGATGCAATAAAAGTCCATTTTAATAAGTATCGCACAGTTTACCTGTACCTATTAAGTGCATTTTAGAGATAGGCAAAGTGAGAGCGTAATCTGCTTTTAAGCATTCTCCTAATACGAATGACCCAAGTGAAGTATTTGGGCATGCTTGCACTGCTAAACGAGGCAGAAAACTTTACCAAACTTTGTGTTATTAGTATTTCTTACGTGTTTGGCTCTGTTAGTAATGAATCATGCAATGTAAGTGAAAATCCTTCTGCGGGGTTGGGCGGCCAAATAGACTTCTCTCACCTCTGTCTCTAGTTCTCTGTTCCTGGGCAAACCACTTCCCTTCTCTGGGCTGCAGGTGCCTTATGTGTAAAAAATCTCGGTTAATTAATCCTATGAGTATCATCATTCAGGGTAAATTAGATAATACGTGCAAAGAACTCAGCTCAAGAATGCTTATACGAAGTACTCCATAAATGATAGCTATTATTATTATTATTAGAAACTTATAGTATTTAACTCAATGCTATTGTTTTTAGAGTCCAAAGTTCTATTTATTTTAACCATTTAAGATGGAAATTTTAAGTAAATTTTGCTCTTCCTGCCTGTTAGACTGAAATTTATTTTTTAATTTTTATTTATTTATTTTGAGAGAGAGAGAGAGAGAGAGGCAGAGAGAGAAGGAGGAAGAGAATCCAAAGCACGCCCTGCACTGTCAGCACAGAGCCCGACTTGAGGCTCGAACCCATATACTGTGAGATCATGACCTGAGCCAAAACCAAGAGTTGGATATTTACCCCACTTAACCCACTGAGCCACCTGGGCACCCCAAATTTTATTGCTAATGTGAACACATTATATTGTTATATTATATTATTATATTGTTATAATATTATTATAATATATATGATGTATATAATTATTATAGATATAAGATTTATAATTATTATATATTTATAACCATTATAATATATTATTATAATATATATTATATTGTCATATGTTATTATATTGTTATAAGAACACATTACAATGGAAATTTAAAAAAGAAAAATGATTTACTCATAATCCTCATATCCTAATAAAACATTGCTTTTCCTCTCTTTGGATTCCCTTGCTCATATGGAGGCACATTTTGATGTTATCGTAATTCGTGTTCATAGCGCTATTCTATAGTCTGCATTTTCATAAAATGGACTTCATTTTTTGTAAGGTCTCCATAATTGTAATTTTTAGTAGCCATATAGCATTCAGTTGAATCTGGGGACCCTAATTTCACAGTCTCTGTTTTCAGTCTTTTAAAAAAAAATGTTTATTTATTGGGGCACCTGGGTGGCTCAGTTGGTTGAGCATCCGACTCTGGCTCAGGTCATGATCTCATGGTCTGTGAGTTTGAGACCCGTGTCAGACTCTGTGTTGACAGCTCAGAGCCTGGAGCCTGCTTCGGATTCTGTGTATCCCTCTCTTTCTGCCCCTCCCCCGCTCATGCTCTGTCTCTGTCTCTGTCTCTCTCTCTCTCTCTCTCTCTGTCAAAAATAAATAAACATTAAAAAAATTTTAAAAAATGTTTATTTATTTTTAAGAGAGAGAGAGTGAGAGACAGATCACAAGGGGGTGGGGGTGCAAAGAGAGAGGGAGACACAGAATCCGAAGCAGGCTCCAGGCTCTGAGCTGTCAGCGCAGAGCCCAATGTGGGGCTCGAACTCACGCACCATGAGATCATGACCTGAGCTGAAGTCGGACGCCCAACTGACTGAGCCCCCCAGGTGCCCCTCTTTTTAGTTATTTTGATCGCTTCTAGTTTCCATAGATGAATATCTCTTGAAAAAGGAGCGAAGGGATTCTGGATTTGGAGACTTAGAAGAGGTGAGTCCCTTTGCTTGGCGCGGGTAGGGCTCCATAGCTGAGGTGTTTGGGGATGGAGGACTGGGGCTCTCGCACGTGCTTTTGGAGAACCAGCAGCAGTGGGGGTGAGGCCGGCCGAGATCCCCAAGGAGGAAACGTCACCAGGCTGGCTACACAAGGCTGACTCAGTCTGTGTGGTAGGACGCAGAGGGGGACCTTGAGTTTGCCTTCTGGATTGGTCTGCTCAGTTCGGTAGCTAAGAGAAGGACCAGGCAATGCTCAGAAGTTCCTTCTGGAAGGCAGAAGCTGAAGTCAGTATGGTGAAGGCAGCCTCTGTGTGATGTTGTGATTTATAATAAGAAATGTGTGTATTTGGTCTTTGTTTCAGCTTCTGGCACAGAGCTCTGAAAACCTGTGGAATTTCTGAAGGAATGAGAGTGATTAAGGTCTCTTTTGCTATGTTAATGAGGTGACTTTTGGAAAGCCCCTAGGTCACCTGGGGAAGGGGGCTGGTTGCCAGAAGAACCAACCGTGTGTTTAGAGGATTGGAACTTTCAGTCCCACACCCCTGGCTTCCAGGAATGGGCGAGGGGCTGGAGGTTGAATAGATTGCCAAAGGACAATGATTTAATCAACTGTCTCTAGGAGGAAAGCCTCCATAGAGGGTCGTGTGGGTGGCTCAGTAGGTTAAGCATCCACCTCTCGATTTTGCCTCAGGTCATGAGCTCCTGATTCCATGGAGCCCTGCGTTGGGCTTTGTACTGTCAGTGCAGAGCCTGCTTGGTATTCTCTCTCCCTCTGTCTCTCTGCGCCTCCCACACGCTCTCTCTCTCAAAATAAATAGATTAAAAAAAAAAAAGCCTCCAGAGAATCCCAAAAGGACAGAGTTTGAAGAACTTCTGGTTTGAGGAACTCTTGAAAATACGGAGAGAACGTTCTCCGAGGTATGGAAGCTCTGAGTCCTTTCACTTCTCTCCCTACGCATCTTTCCGTCTGGCTGCTGATTCACATCCTGTACTATCTTTTGTAATAAACTGATAGTCTTATGAGTGAACTGGTTTCCTGAGTTCTGTGAGCTGCTCTAGCAAATTACTTGAACCCAAGGGGGGGTTCCTGGGAACCTCTGATCTACAGCCAGTTGGTCAGAAGTATAGGTGACCAGTTGTGTTGACAACTGGCATCTAAATGGAGAACAATCTTGTGGGACTGAGCCCTTAACCTGTGGGATCTGATGCTATCTCAGGGTAGACAGTGTCAGAATTGAGTTGATTTGTAGGACACCTGGCTGGTGTCTGAGAGTTGCTTGGGGGTGGTAGGAACACCCCACAGCCCCACCCGCCCCAAACACAAACTGCGATTTGTACCAGAATGTACTCTGCTTCTGCTATTTTCTGTGAGCTCATTTAACCTTATAAAGTACTATTTACGCTATAAAGTCAGTTAACATTCCAGTTAAACAGCTGGGGAAACTGAGTCATAGGGGGTGTAAGTTGCCCGGGTCAACAGTTGCCATCTCGTTGGCATGCCCAGCTCCACAGGACTTCCCTGAGTTGAGAGCTGAGAGCGGGAGAACCCTGTGGGTGTCCATCTGGGAGTCACGTTAACAGCCTTAGACCAGTAAAGGACCAGTTCTGCCCTACAATTAAAACCACAAACTTGCCTTTCCTGCTGGGTAAATGGGGGCACCGCAGAGCAAGCTGAGAGGAAATGGCTGCCAGTCGTATTCTTAGGAATGTTTCCCTTGAGTGCGACGCCTCTGAATATAACAACCCCGCGTGTGTGCATGTAAAATAGTTCTACTCAGAGGATCCTGGACGATGGGCTTTGTAGCGGTTTGTGGCAAGGAGAGCATCTTAGCTGCTTTTCTCCAACAAGGACTGAGTCCAACACATTGTTGGATCATTACTACTCGGGATTTGCCGTTGCTGTAGTTCATACGAGATATTATGAAAACGTATATAGCTTAATTCAATAAAAAGACTGCATTTTTCACTTATTACATTGGCAAATACATATATGTATACATATTATAAATGTTATTTTATATACAATAGGTGATGTGTAAAACAGCACATCATATGTTTTACATATTTATAAATATTAGGTATGTTTATATATGTTTAAAATATAGTTTTAGGGACAAATATGTGTGTGTAAGGATATTTGTTACAGGGTTCTTTATAATAGTGAAAAATTAGAAATTGCTTAGGGAGTGCCTGGGTGGCTCAGTCGGTTAAGTGTCCGACTTTGGCTCAGGTCATGATCTCACGGTCCGTGAGTCTGAGCCCCGCTGTCAATGGGGAACTCCTCTGGATTCTCTGTACCCCTCTTTTTCTGCCCCTCCCCCACTCACACATATGCTCTCTCTCTCTCTCTCTCAAAAAAAGAAATTACCTTAATGTCCAGTGATAGAAGACTTGGTAAAGAAATTATGGATACTCACACTTCGGAATTGAAGCATTAAGAAAATACGCTTGCAAAAAATGTTTAATGACAGGGGACACTGGCCATGATTAAGTTTGTAAGGGTGATATGTAAGATAAAAATTCCACATTATGCTTCCAGTTTTGCAAAGACAGTACAAACATTTGTAAACCACAACTGGAAATAAATGCATAAAAACAACAAAATGAAAATGGTGATTATTTCTCAGAGGTCAAAACAGGGGTCGAGTTGTTTTCTTGTTTATACTGTAAAGATCGCACACTTTCTTCCAAGAACCTGACAAACACACATGGCAAACATTTGTGCGTACGGAGTCACTAGAGAAAACCCACACCGTGTAGATTTTCCCTAATTTATCCCAATTTCTAAATTTTGCCCTGTTGTCAGCTGAGGCAATTTCATTCTGGCTGGGAAATAAGATGCTGTGGGGATTGGAGGACGAGAAAAGTCAAGGGTTTTGTAACTTAGGTTTCTTTTTTTTTTTTTTTTTTTTAATTTTTTTTTAACGTTTTATTTATTTTTGAGACAGAGAGAGACAGAGCATGAACGGGGGAGGGTCAGAGAGAGGGAGACACAGAATATGAAACAGGCTCCAGGCTCTGAGCTGTCAGCACAGAGCCCGACGCGGGGCTCGAACTCACGGACCGTGAGATCATGACCTGAGCCGAAGTCAGCCGCTCAACCGACTGAGCCACCCAGGCGCCCCTCTTTTTTTTTTTTTTAATGTTTATTTATTTTTGAGACAGAGAGAGACGGAGCATGAACGGGGGAGGGGCGGAGAGAGAGGGAGACACAGAATCTGGAACGGGCTCCAGGCTCTGAGCGGTCAGCACAGAGCCCGACGCGGGGCTCGAACTCACAGACCGCGAGATCATGACCTGAGCCGAAGTCGGACACTTAACCGACTGAGCCACCCAGGCACCCCTGTAACTTGGGTTTCTAACTAGAGCCTGCAGGTAAGCTGCTGGATGAAGGGAGAGTGCAGGTGAGTCAGGCAGACATGGAGGGCAGCCGAGGTGTGGTGGAAAGAGGGCCCCGAGGCTTCAGGTCTGACCTGGCCACCGTGAGCTCTTGGAGCAGGACTTTGCCTGGTATAGAGGCTGGATGGACCCACGTTCAAGTCCATGTCCAAAGTTACCTATGTGACTTAATCTCATGAAATCTCAACTCAATTGTAAAATGACCATGTTACTGGCCGGTAGGGAGGCGTTGATGACACAATGTACCTAAAAACGGGAGAAGGAGGCTGGCCCGTACCGAGGGCATATAACCAATGTCCAGCTCATGACCTTCCCTGGTCTGCATGGTTGCCTGTCAAATCAAGGAATTAGAATGGATAACCTCTAAATTACCCTTTCTCTTTGAAACATTTACGGTGCTTAAAAAGCCTTAGGCAAGGAGAATTTAATATTTCCCTAACTTTTATTTATCTTCCTTTGGCAAAGAATGAGTTATCGCAGTGCGTGCGTATACATTAAGGAGCCAAGGAGCAGGGTTTGAAATTCAGCCGCGGGAGCAGAGGCTCCTAAAGGAAGCCAGAGTGGGCCGTGGTTCTTAAGGTGAGGGATGACAAGGAACAGGTGACTGGGTACAGGTGCCTTGGTCTCCTGCCCTTTCCTGCAAAGGTACATATCCAAGGGCTCTGTGTTTTGTTTTCTCTAGAGCAGTGGTTCTCAAGCTTTATTGCAAATTACAGTCACCTGGAGAGCTTTCAGACCATCCCAAGGTCTCAGAAGCGCCTCACACCAATTAAATCTGCGTAGAACCCAGGCGTCGGTGTTGTTAAAGCTCCCCAGGTGATTCCAAGTGTGCACCCAAAGTGACGATCCCCGCGCTGTAGTGAATGGAGGGCCCGGAAACAAGTGTGAACCCCACATGTCAATTCTGACCACTGAGTGTGACCTCAGTGGTGCAGCGATGCATGTGTGAAGGGACTAGAGTAACATGTCCCCTTCCAAATGGTGACATCTGTGTCACATAACAGTGTTCGTAAATGTCTGGGGCCAAAATAAATAAATAAATAAATAAATAAATAAATAAATAAATAAATAAATAAATAAATTTAAAAAGTCTCCAGTTTGAGGTCTGGTTTCTCAAAAGCACACCATGGAGCTGAACAAAAGGCGGGCTGTCGCCGATGTGATGGTGCTTCTTTCCAGGAGGATACATCTCTCTTTGGGATCTTCTCATTTTTAAACCAAAGCAGATACCCAGGTTCTATTCCGGCCCACTGAGTATGACGGACATATTGAAAACATCCTCCTATGAAGACAGGAGGAAGGGATAATGTAAAAATACAAGGGCAAACATACAGGGAAATTTATGAGGAATTCCAAAAATTGGTCTCCAAAAGAAGAATGCATGTCTGACATGAACCTCGGGACCTGGAATCCTTTTGGGTCATTTCCAGGAGACAGAAGAGCCGTCCTTCTAAAGTATGTCCACTAGATGGCAGCATCACCATGGTAAAATATACTGGCCTTTCTTGGCATAAAGGAGGGATTTTTTAATATTGAACAGAGGTTGGAACTCAGATGGTTTTATAGATATGAATATGCTGTTAAAATATTCTAAATTATAGTATATATATCTGATATATAATTCTTAGTATTATTGTGTAAATTATATTGGCATTCTCACTATAATTCATACCATCATTAATTATATCGTGTGCTGTTTAAGCAGGTTTAATGTTATGGCTAGAAGTCCTTTGCTGGCTACCACTACCTCTTCTTGGCTAATCTCAACTTTTGTTTGGCTAAAACTACATTCTTCAAAGGGCAGGGAATGTTTATTTATTAAATGGCTTTCGTCTATAGCATGAGCCAGCCAGCTGTGATCCTGCTAATTATGGGTCTGTCATGATTTTCACTCCGTTGTATGATGTAGTCAGTTTCTTCTTTTTCTGCCACGACTTAATATCAACTCCAACTCCATTTGTGATGTTTTGTGGATGCAATATGGTAAATCATTATGTTTCGACCTGAGTGCCAGGCCACATGTGAGCTGTTGGCAATACTAAACAAGACTTTCGTGGAGGTTCCATGCTAGTGGAATATACCATGACACGCGTGTAAGGTACATATTTTAGTGCAAAGGCAACTGTTGTTTTTACAAGTCCTGTGAAGATTTAGACTGTTGTTCTGTTGATCATGGAAAGTTCTTTCGGAAATGGCATGGGGATTGGGAAAAGGGTTGGACCTGAGAATATCAGAGGTGGCTTTACAAATTTAAGGATTAGTAGGAGACCGATGCCAGACGTGTTCGTTGGGGACTAGGGCTGTGCTGCAGCTGTCCACTATTGTCACCATCTGTTATCTTTAGGATACATCCCCCCAGCCAAGACAAAGTCGTTTAGAAATATGTAGACAGTCTGGTTAATTTAGTTAGCTCAATAAGTGAATACACACACAGGCTGGTCCACAAATAGAACAAGTCATTGTGTGAGGCTTTGTAAAGCATTTGACGGTAAACAAAGCATCTTCAAATATATCACGTGTGTACCCTATGCCCAGGAAATGCAGCCATCTGCCCCAGTTGCCATAGCTAGCCAGGGAAGGCAGAATTCAGAAGTAGAATGCTAAAACATGTCAGGTGCACGTCAGAGGTATCCAGTGAGTTGCTACTTTACAATGGTGGCTAATTTACTAGAAGCCCGGCTTTTGGTAACCAGGCATCGTAGTCTTAGATCATGATGTTTCCGGCTCAGTAATTTATGACTTGAGATCTTCAGATAATTCTCTTAGTTCCAGCTTTGGTTGTGTGTGTGTGTGTGTGTGTGTGTGTGTGTGTGTGTGTGCGCCTGATCTTCAAATTCTGCTCCTGGGGTCTTTGTGCATATGCCCCACCCGTGTTTTATTTATTTTGCTTTTATTTTATTTATTTGAGGGAGAGAAAGAGCACATGCGTGCAAGAAGGGGAGGGGCAGAGGGAGCGACAGGGAGAGAATCCTGAGCAAGCTCCACGCTCAGGCTCGAGCCTCACACGGGGCTCGATTTCATGACCCCGGAGATCATGACCTAAACCAAAACCGAGAGTTGGTTGCTTAGCAGACTGAGCCACCCAGGCGCCCCTCCACCTGTGTGGAAGAGGGTGTGACTTTTTGATCTGTGGTTGGCAGGACCATACACAGAACCAGCTTTGTTACTGGCCAGGGTGTAAATTAAGCAACGGGCCCTTTCTAAGATGAGATGTGAAAAGACTGTACGTTGTCTGATTAGCCTGGAAAAGGCTTCCGGTCAGCCAGGCCTGGGAGTGATGCTCATTTATAGCCTGGGCAACGGGAGGTCTCACGGTCCGTGGCTGTGAAAGAACACTGAAATGTTAAAAGGAAAAGCTGTTGCCCGTAATCTTATAAAACAGGCTTTCTGTTTCCAACAACAAAAACAAGCAGACAAACAGAAAAAGAAAAGCGTGAAAAAGTCGGAACAGCAAAACGATGGAAGAGTGTGGGTCAGGACCGGGCAAGGTGCCAGAGCTTCCCATAAAGGAACAAATATATTTAGAAAGTGGCAGCACCTTTTGACATTTGCTAAGTGATTTTGATGATTGACTTTTCAATTGGGTTTCTGTAAGTAAGCAAAGGAGGGGTTACCAGGGAAAAGCAATTTTCCCAATGGGAGTATAAAATCCTTCAGCCTAATGAAATGTTTTCTCTGGTTTAGAGATAACAACCCACTTTTGGGTTTTATGCCTAATATTGATTCTTTGTGTATTTTTTATAGAAGCCTTGATGAAATTCAGTTAATTGTATTTTATTAGAGTGAGAGATTGTCTTTTTTAATATTCTCCAGTCCTCCTCACTCTTGACTCTTCCTTCTGTCTCTCTGCTCCCTATCAATAGTTTAACTTTGATGGATGATTTGTGACAGTTGGAAAAAAATAAAATAAAACTCTCGCTCTACCTTTTTGATCTGCTTCCAGTTTGCGCAATTGCAAAAGCTCTGAAAAAGCCAAGTTTCTTTAAGCAGTAAGATGCTGAAATATGGTCATTAAATCCTGATGGGTTTTTCATTCTGCATCCCATAATTTTAAGGAGACCCAGTTTCTGAAATGCTTGGATAAATGCAGAAAGTATAAGAAGGTGGAAAGGAGGTCTCAAGGCAGCTTTTGAATCTGTGGGACACTGAGTTTATTTACAAACACTGCAAGAGCTCGTAAATTATCAGGAGCTGCCGTACTAAGCAAAGCAGACCCAGGAACAGAACATGGAAGGTTTGGGGGTTTGAGCAGCTTGGTGGCTGGTGATGGGGGCTTCTGTGGCTTCCCCCTGATTACGTCTTGGGTGTTTTATCTGGCGAAAGCATTATCTTGAGAAAACTGCTTTTGCTCTTGGGCAATAAGGTGACTTACTTCTCGGGATAGAGGGTCTCATCAAAGAACTTGGACAAGAAGAGTTAGTGGTTTGTGGAAACTGTAATCTTTATTGACTGGGGTGGGCATGGAAAGCAGAATTAAAATGAGAATTGAAAAAGGTTCGGATTGATTTAAACCCAAAGAATAGTGAAAATGAAAAATAAGAGAGAGGCAGGATATTATAGTGCTAATAGTTCTGCCCCAGGAGACTTGGATTTTGGTCCTGGTTTTGTGACTTAGAAGCCATGTGTCCTTGGGTAAATCACTTAAATTCTCTGAGCTTCAGTTCTCCTGTTTGTGAGATGGGTTTTTTTTTTTTGGGGGGGGGGTTGCTCATTATGGGCTGGGGGAAGAAAATCACATGTGTTATCTAATTTAACCATCTCAAGAACCTTATGAGGCAGGAAGTATGATTGTTATTCGAAGATACAGATAAGGACACTGAGACACATCGGAGGTTGGACATTTCCTGAGTCTGTGACAGGGACAGGATTTGGAGACAGGCTGTTTAAGGCTAGTGTCTGAAAGAACTGTATGCATGCTGCTACCATAGAGCCAGCCTGGAGACATCATCCTTGCCCCACTTACGAGATCGTGGCACGATCTGGTAAGTTAATACTGGTGCAAAGTGTTCTATAAAATAAAAAGTCACGCCAGTGGAAGGTGGCATTGTTTTCCATTATCAGTAGGCTTCCTAGTGTTAGATGTGGTGAGTATGCCCGAGACCAGACTCAAGGGCAATGAGGCTACTTTGCATCATGGGTGCACTAGTTTCCCAGGGCTTCTGAGACAAAGTACGGGAAGCCGCGTGGCTGAGAGCAATCCACTTTTATTGTCCCACAGTTCTGGAAGCCAGACATAAAGGTTTTGGCACGGCCATGCTCCCTCTCAAGGCAAGAGGATGTTCCAGGCCATCCTCCCAGATTCCGGAAGCCTCAGACGTCCCTTGGCTTGTTCCTCCGCCCTGTATCTTCATGTCCTCGTCTCCCTGTGCATGTCTGTGCCCGGATTTCACCCTTTGTAAGGACAGCAGTCATGTTGGATTAGGGTCCACCCTAATGATCTCATCTTGATGGTCTGTAAAGACCTTGTTTCTGATTAAGGTCACACTGACAGATAATGGGGATTAGGACTTTAATATATATATGTTTTTTCTGAAGGTAGTGGTGGTGATGGGGATGTAATTGAACCCGTAACAGTGAGAAAGTGCAGGGATGGGATATGGAGTCAGCCACACCAGAGTCCAAATCCAGCCTCCACAGTTGACGAATGCACTGCGGCTGTAACAGATTACACACGTTCAGTGGCTTAGAACGGTATATGTTTACTATCTGAAAGTTCTAGAGGTCCAAAATCTGAATGGGTGTTCCTTAGCTAAAATTGAGGTGTGAGCAGGGCTGTGTGCCCGGCGGAGGTTCCAGGGAGAATCTGTTTCTTGCCTTTTTCAGTCTTCAGGAGCTGCTTGCGCTCCTTACCTCACGGCCTGGTCCCTTCCTCCGTCTTCAAAGCCAGCAAGATACTATCTTCAAATCTCTCTTGGAATTTGACTTTGGCCTTCTGCCTCTCTCTTCCATTTTTCAAGGATCCTTGTGATTCCATTGTCATTTTAAGGAGCCTTGTGATTACCATCTGGATAATTTAGTATCCTCTCCCCATGTCAAGAATTATTCTGGGGGAGTTATTCTGCCTCCCACAGTGACTATCCTAAACTCCCTCTGTTACTCAGGAATCCTCATGGTTTTATATATGTTGTTGAGAAGGTTGAAGGAAGTCATTCTCGTGACGAGCTCGGGGCCAGTGCCTAGCACGGAGAAGCAACTCATTACCTGCTAGCTGCTGATACAACATGCATGCAGGATTTTAATGGGAAGCTATCTTTGTAAATCCTTTGGGGGACCTGGGCAAATATTTCTGAGGTTTGTATGGATCCAAAGCAAAGCATAGGTGTTCTGTTTTCTGCGTGATCAGTAACGCTACATGTCACTAACAGAGCGGGGCTGGCACCTCATTTGCGTGGCCTACATTCCCTTCTTTTGGTTTGCTTTCCAAATCAAGTGGCAATTGATACAGATTATGCATGGGAAAGACGGCCAATTTAAGTTGGTCATCTTAATATAGTGGACTATTCCCTTTTAGGCACCTCAGTGTCTTAAGACATTAAAAATTTTGTTTTTAATGTTTACTTATTTTTGAGAGAGAGAGAGAGAGACTGTGCTAGCGGGGGAGGGACAGAGAGAAGGGGAGACACAGAATTGGAAGCAGGCTCCAGGCTCTGAGCTGTCCGTACAGAGCCGGCTGCGGGGCTCCGACTCACGGACCGCGAGATCGTGACCTGAGCCGAAGTTGAACGCTCAACCGAGTGAACCAGGCGCCCCTAATGCCTAATATCTAAGACATTTTAATGGCCACTGTAGCACTTACTCAATCACCTCCCAATCCCCAGCCCTGGTTTAAATTATTTTGGAGTGTTTAATGTATCTTATAGAAGCAGCCTAAAGCCATACCGATAGAATGGAATAATAAAAAATTATTGTTTTTTATAACTACAATAACAATATAAATAATTGAGCAATACTTTATAGTTTTACAAAAGGCTTTCTCATAGACTATCAAATAAATGACTGATTTGATGGTTCTACAAGCATCCTAGCGTGAGGATGGAGGTTGGTGCACTGGCCTCAGAATCAGACTGACCTGCTTTTTATTCCCACCATCACCCCTTACGAACTTTGGGATCCCAGCCAAGGCATAGACCCTCTCTGGGCCTCAGTTTCCTCATCTGTTATGCGAAAGAAACATTGTAGTTCCCTCATGGGGTTGTAGTGAGGATCCAGTGAGAGAGCCACAAAGCACCGGGTACAGTGCTCGGTGCCTCTCCGCGACGATCAATATCGGCTGCCATTGTCACTATTATCGTAAAGAGGTGTTGAAGCCAAGCTCTACCAGTTCTTTTTTTTTTTTTTTAATTTTTTTTTTAACGTTTATATATTTTCGAGACAGAGAGAGAGCATGAACGGGGGAGGTGCAGAGAGAGAGGGAGACAGAATCGGAAGCAGGCTCCAGGCTCTGAGCCATCAGCCCAGAGCCCGACGCGGGGCTCGAACTCACGGACCGCGAGATCGTGACCCGGGCTGAAGTCGGACGCTCAACCGACTGAGCCACCCGGGCGCCCCGAGCTCTACCAGTTCTAACTGCAGCTGTGCCTTCGAGTTAATAGAGTTAATAGAGTTAATAGAGGCTACAGTCCAAAGTGAGATGCAAAACCACAAGCAAGACTTACAAACGGAGGCAAACCAGTCTTGGGTTCTGACTCACTGTTGGCCACTGGCCTCAAAGAGGTTGGAAAGATAGATGCATGGGTGGGGGATGAGGAGGGAGATAGGCGGAGCTGTGGTGGGGTGAGCATCTCCGACAGGGAGAAGGGTGGAAGGATTCTTCTCGGGGCCAGAGGGGCTGCAAGGAATTCACCCAGAGAATGTAATATGTGTCTCTGGCAGTTTGGGCAACATGATGTACTGGTGCGCGGCTCATCTCTAGAGGCCAGAGTGAGAGAGGCTGGCTAGCTAGTTGCGACAGAAAAAAGTGAAGGAGCAATTGCCACTGCCTTGGGGCCAGCTGCCCTCCCTGCATTTCTCTAGGTAGTGAGTCTTGTGGAGCCGGTGGGGGCTGTGCTGGTGAGCAGTGGGGTTGTCTCAGATCTTCGATCTTAGATGTCTTAGATCCTGATCAAGATGGCCGCCAGCAGGGGTGAGGTCCTTCGCAACTGGGAGGAAGCAGAGGTCTGGATCTCTAAGTACTTGCTGGAGGGGAAACATTGATCTAAGTCAACAGAACTACAGGAGAGAAATGCTCACCTATTGGGTGAGGACACCATGTTTCAGAGACGCAGAGAAGTACTCCTGGAGAGAAGTGGATGCTAGGTCATCCCAAGATGAGACACATTTCCTTCTCTCCCTCCCTTACACTCTGATCCAGGAGGGTCATAAACCATGATTAGCAGGTTTGAGGAGAAGGGACAAATGTGCAAGGTGGGAAAGGAAAAGTCAAACGTCATCTTGCCCCAGGCAGGCAGCCAGCCTGCTCAGCCAGCTGTGAATACGGAGAGGTTGTGAGGGAGGGCATAAAAGTGGAAAGTTTTATTTATTCCTTTGGACCCAAAGATATGAATTACCTGACCAAGACTGCTCCGATTACAGTTGACCCTTCAACAACATGGGTTTGAGGTGAGTGGGTCCTCTTATACAGGGAGTTTTCACAGTACAGTAAGTATATTTTCTCTTCCTTAAGATTTTCTTAATCACATTTTCTTTTCTTTACCTTACTTTATTGTAGAAATACAGGGTATATAATATGTGTAACATACAACATCTGTTAATCGAGTGTTTATGTTATCGGTAAGGCTTCCAGCAGATGATAGCCGATTAGTAGTTAAGTTCTGGGAAGTCAAAAGTTATACGTGGTTTTTCCACTGTGTAGGGGGTCAGCGCCTCTAACCCCTGTGTTGGTCAAAGGTCTGCTGTACTTCAAAGTGTCCAAGGGATCCTGACACTTACCCTAAATCTGGTACAGGGGCCAGAGAAATCTAGTCCCGGGTGTCTGGGTGGCTCAGTCAGTTAAGCATCTGACTTCAGCTCAGCCCATGACCTTGCCGTTCGAAAGTTCAAGCTCCACCTCAGGCTCTGTGCTGACAGCTCGGAGCCTGGAGCCTGCTTCAGATTCTGTGTCTCCTTCTCTCTCTGTCCCTCCCTCACTTGTACTCTGTCTCTCTGTCGCTCTCAAAAATAAATACACATTAAAAAAAAGTAAAGAAAATAAAGAAAAGAAAAAGCCAGTCCCCTGGAATGAACCGGAAAAGCCAGTGAAAGAAAGAACCGAAGCAGCTCTTTGATTATGTCCTACAAGTTATATTTGAGAGACGTAGTGATTTCCTCATTATTTCCGATAATAACCCTAGGGGGTAAGTATTACTGTGAGAAAGGATAATGTCTCCACAGATGAGGTGATCAAAGCTCAGAAGGCAGGACTTGAACCCTGGATTCCTGATTCTACTTCCTCCACCACACCACTCAGCTCCCTCATCCTGGCAGCGGAACCGAAGTCCGTGAGGACCGTGGAGCCAGGAGCCAGAAGCGGCCACTGGAAGACCTGGATATTACATCACACTGTCTTGAATAGTAACTAAAGGGAAGCAAAAACACAGAATCTTTGACCAGTCTCTCCTTCCACATCCTGCGGCGTCCATCTTGCTGAGATGATAGGAGTTGGCATGACTGAAGTCTAGGAAGCAGCCAGGTAGGGGGTCACCTCTGATCGTGACAGATTCTGACACAGAAACCTACTATCAACCTTGTATAATTCTGTCAAGGGCATCTGAAGAAGAGGAATATGTTTAGCTCAGAAACAAACAGTTAGGGAGGCACATCAGGTCCATTGGTGAGAGAGGAAGTAGGTTTGTTGCCTATGATCCCGGAGGTGAGACGCAGGAAAGGGGGTTGAGTTCACAGGCAAACAGACTTGGGCTCAGCAAAATACCTAGAAGTCACTGTGTTCTTCGTGGAACCCCACAAAACAAGGAACTAAGTAGTTCTCTTTCACCTCTGACTTCTTCTCCACGTCTCTCCTCAGACCTGGTTTTTTCTGCTACCTCTCAGTCCCTCATGAGGGACTGAGGGTGGGAATGTCCTTCTAGATGACAGTTTTGGGGGCAAAAGGGGATAGAGTGTAATTTGCTTTCCTCTCAGGGGGATTACAGAAAAGAGGACAGGTTTTGGAATCACACGCCATTGGTTCCAACAGTGGCTCTGCTGCACCTATGTTGGGTGACTTTAGGCCAGTTATTTAAACTCCCAGACTTAGTTTCCCCGTGTGTAAAATGGGAAGAATAAACATCACCGGCATCCTAGTGTAGTTGTGAGAATTAAATGCTTATCACGGCCTGGCACCTGACGATAGCAGGCACTTATGGGAAGATGGCAGTCCCAGAGGGCACTCAGGATTGGTGTCCAGTTTACAATGCTTAGAAATATTGAATAGAACTAAATGGTACATTCCATTCAACAAGGCAACGTTACAAGTCCAAGTACCTAGTGTTGTTATTGTTTTTAAGTTTATTTATTTATTTTGAGAGAGAGAGAAGGTGTGAGTTGGGGAGGAGAAGAGAGAGAGGGGGAGAGAGAGAATCCCAAGCACTGTCAGTGCAGAGCTCGGGCTTGCAGTCACGAACCGTGAGATCGTGAGCTGAGCTGGAGTCTGATGGTTAACCGACCGAGCCAGCCAGGCGTCCCCCCAAGTACCTAGTGTTTTTAAAGAAGTGCTTTGATCTTAGGCATTGATGATTCTGAGCTTTGCTGTTAATATTGTTTTTTTTTTTTTTTAAATCAAGTTCTTTTGTGCCAACGGAGAAGTGACAGTGTATCTCATAAGAAAAACCACCGAGGGAAAACTTAAATTTTATATATTTGTTTAGTTCAACGTAATTATTTATGGACCCGAACAGGGTTTGAATTCCCATTTGGCTATTTCATTAGCTTTATGACTTTGGACGAATGACTTAACCACTTTAAATGTGTTTGCTCTCATAGAAAGGGAATTATTGTAACGGTTAAATGTAACGAAAATACATAGAGAAAAGCCTAATGGCTGCTGTGGTCTGAAGGTGTCCCCTCAAAATTCACGTGTTGAAATCCTAATCCCCAAAGGTGGTGGTTGTTAGTCAGTGAGGCCTTTGGGAGGTGCTGAAGTCATGGGTTTAGTGCCTTGCGAGGGAGGCTCCACAGAGAAAGAACAGTGTCCCTTCCACCATGTGAGGACACAGTAAGAAGGAGCCAGTTATGAACAAGAAAGGGGGCCCTCAGCAGCAGGCGGCCATGCTGGTGCCTCCATCTTGGTGCCTCCAGAT
Organism: Panthera pardus; assembly: GCF_024362965.1. Classification (NCBI taxonomy): domain Eukaryota; kingdom Metazoa; phylum Chordata; class Mammalia; order Carnivora; family Felidae; genus Panthera; species Panthera pardus. Next base: position 123,425,541 of record NW_026526810.1, on the reverse strand, counting down.
CTATCAGAAACAAATTTCTGTTGTTTTTAAGTGACCCAATCTGTGGTATTTGGTTACAGCTGCCCAAATGGACTAAGACAATGGAATTATGTTTTCAAAACAATATATTTTCCGGTAACAGATTTATTCATTGTTCACTTTTAGCTGTTGAACAACTGGGTTGGGAGTCATCAGTGTGTCAAAGGTACAGAGTTGGAGAACCACTAACCAGTGGTTCTCCAGTAGTCAGAGACCAGTAATCAGTGGTGTTCTGGCCTCTATGGGTTTCCTGTTGCTGCTGTAACAAATCACTACAAACTTGGGGACTTAGCACATACTTATTCTCTTAAAGTTCTGGAAGCCAGGAGTCTGCAATCAGTCTCACTGGGCCAAAGTCAAGATGCTGGCAGAGGACCAGTTCCTTTTGGAGAATCCAGGGAGAATCAGCTTCCTTGCCTTTTGTAGTTCCTGGAGGCCCTTCTTGGCTTGTGGCCCTTCACCCATCACTCCAATCTCTTGCTTCTATCAAAGGATTCTTGCAATTACGTTGGGCCCACCTGCATAGCCCAAGATCATCTCCCCCTCTCAAAGTCCTTAACTTGTTCACATCTGCAAAGTCCCTTTAGCCATTTGAAGTAATGCTCACAGGTTCTAGGAATTAGGATGTGGACACCTTGGGGGACCTGGTAGAGGGCGATTCTTGTACAGGTTGGAAGCTTCTTTAGGAGCGACCTGTGGGCACTTAGAATCTGTGACCGCAAATGAAAAACAAGAGGGAAAAAATGTACTTGTTAAAATGAAAGCATTTTCTCCTCTTCTTCTCCGCCCTGGGCGATCATGTTTCATCCCAACTCAGCAAACCTTTTATCTGTAAATGCATTGTCTTGGGGTTACGTTTCATCTAATTTGTACTAATCCATGGGCTGGTTGAGCCACTCTCCTACTTTTTGGGGGCGTTCCCCCATTCTTCTGACACATCCCTTTTTTTGTACTTGCTTGCCGCAAACTGACAGGCCTATCACATTTATATAGCACTTTTCTATCAGCACTGTTCTAAACACTTTGTATATATTAACTCATTTAATGGGCTATTCTATGATGAATATATATCCTCATTTTTCAGATGGGGGAACTAAGGAGGCACCGAGAGATGTAACTTGCTCAAAATCTCAAGTGGGCATTGAGAGCATGCCTGGCTGTAGAACCCACACTTTAAACCACTAAACTCCACTACCTCTCTGCAAGACATTCTCACCAAATGGTCACTGTCTTCATAGAGCCCAGAAAGAAATGTGTTGGAGCCTGCTCCTATAGTTCTGTTCTGCTTTGTCTCAGAAACAAACAAACAAACAAACAAAAAAACAGCAAACAACAAACAACAAAACAGAGAGAGAAAGGAAAGGAAAGAGACTGAGAGAAGCTCTCATTGACTTGATCTAGAAGTCGCCCCAGCCCATGGGTATGCAACATGCACGTGGGTGATACCACAAGCAAGCAGTTCGCATATTTCATCGTCCAGCAGTTAAGCTAGTGCCAAGCAGATGTTGATAGAAAGATTTCGGAGAAACATCATAAAGTGATGATTAAGCTAAAAAGAATTTGAATGGTAAAAACTTAGTCTTAAATCTATAAATTTATGACTACTCTGTGCATTTGTGTAAAAAAATCAGTCTTAAATCTGTAGCCGTGCCGAGGACTTGGAAAGACAGAATGGGTGGAGTGGGGAGAGGTGATGGTGTTTGTCCCCTCCCGCTCCCCCCCTTTGGCGGACCTCCACTCCCAGTGTAGAGGTGATCACTTTGGCGGACCTCCACTCCCAGCGTAGAGGTGATAGGAAGTACAGGATGACAGACTGCACGGTGGGTAACAGTCCAGGTTCTGGGCCAGACTGTGTTCCAATTCTGAAACTACCTCTTATTAGCTATGTAACCCCGACAGTGCTTACTGAACTTTTCTGTGCCTTAGTTTACTCAGTAGAAAATGAGCCTAATAATAGTACCAACGTTAGGGTTTGTTAAATGGGCTAATACCCATAAAGTCATTTGTCTCCCATGTAAATACTCTATACGTGTTAATCGCTATTATTGTCCCCTTATCATACATAATAGTCTTGGGATAATTCCATGCGTCTGGGAAGAGGGAGATGTTTTTGTTTGGATGGAAATCATAAGGGAGTCACTCATTGTTTGAGAGAAGGAGGATATAATAAACTGTCTTAGTCAGCTTGGGCTGCTATAACAAAACACCACACTAGGTGGCTTAAATAACATTTATTTCTCAGAGTCTGCAGGCTGGAGGTCTGAGAGCTGGGCGCCAGCACGGCTGGTTTCTGGTGAGAGCCTTCCCCCAGGCCTGCAGATGACCATCTTTTCACTGTGTCCTCACAGGTAGAGAGTGAGAACTCTTTTTTTTTTTTTTTGGTTCAGAACTTTTATTTATTTATTTTTTTTCAATATATGAAATTTATTGTCAAATTGGTTTCCATACAACACCCAGTGCTCATCCCAAAAGGTGCCCTCCTCAATACCCATCACTCACCCTCCCCTCCCTCCCCCCCTCCCCCCTCCCTCCCCCCCCCCCCCCCCATCAACCCTCAGTTTGTTCTCAGTTTTTAAGAGTCTCTTATGCTTTGGTTCTCTCCCACTCTAACCTCTTTTTTTTTTTTTTTCCTTCCCCTCCTCCATGGATTTCTAAGTTTCTCAGGATCCACATAAGAGTGAAACCATATGGTATCTGTCTTTCTCTGTATGGCTTATTTCACTTAGCATCACACTCTTCAGTTCCATCCACGTTGCTACAAAGGGCCATATTTCGTTCTTTCTCATTGCCACGTAGTACTCCATTGTGTATATAAACCACAATTTCTTTATCCATTCATCAGTGGATGGACATTTAGGCTCTTTCCATCATTTGGCTATTGTTGAGAGTGCTGCTATAAACATTGGGGTACAAGTGCCCCTATGCATCAGTACTCCTATATCCCTTGGGTAAATTCCTAGCAGTGCTACTGCTGGGTCATAGGGTAGGTCTATTTTTAATTTTCTGAGGAACCTCCACACTGCTTTCCAGAGTGGCTGCACCAATTTGCATTCCCACCAACAGTGCAAGAGGGTTCCCGTTTCTCCACATCCTCTCCAGCATCTATAGTCTCCTGATTTGTTCATTTTGGCCAGAGAGTGAGAACTCTTATCTCTCTTCCTCTCCTGATAAGGGCACTTATCCCATCAGAGGGCCCCACCCTCATGACCTCATCTAAATCTAATTTCCTTCCAAAGGCCTCACCTCCAAATACCATCGCACTGGGGGTTAGGGCTTTAACATCTACATTTTAGGGGCACACTGACATTTAGTCCATAATATTGGCAAATGGAAAAGTTAAGAAGACGGTTTCAGATTGTGGAAATTGCTGTGAAGAAAAGGTTTTATAAGAATGGGCTCATTTGTGCCTAGAATTGGTGGGACAGGGAACCCTACTCCAGTTGGGTGGCCAGGTAGGCTGCTTTGGCCAGGATCTGAGAACAGAGAGATCTGGCAGGAGTATTGAGGCTGTGGCAGCAGGAGGGCAAAGGCCTTGAGATAAGAAAGAGCTTGAGTGTTGGGGAGACAGCAGCATAATAAGTCCAGTGAGGCTGGAGGAAATGTATAGGGAAGCATGTGGTAGGAGTTAATGTCTGGGAGATGGGCAGGGGCTAGTGCGTGAATGACAGGGAGGGGGGTTGAGTCTAAGCACGGTGGGAAGACATTGGAGGATTTTAGCCAAGCGGAGACATGCTCTGATCTGTGTTTCAAACTTGATGTTGTTGTGCTAAGTGTTGTAATTTACGATTTGCATTATTACTATGGATAGACACATTTATTAAGTACTTACTGTATGCCAGGCATGTGTTGACCACTTGCACACATGTGATACGGAGTAAACTGGAAATTTCAACAGAAGCACTAGGACACTTTGGATATGAAATTCCAACGTGAGATGTCAGAACATATGCAGATGTTTAAGGGTGCAGGCATTAGATGGTGGGAAAATCCCCCCGTAGGATATAAAAGGGTAAAGAGCGTGGGTTTGTGAATAGGATTTCTTTGGAGGCAGCTGGTGCCAGATCCCTCCCAATGTACCCCCCCCCCCTTAAAGGGCTTCAGTGAGACCACTTAGAGAGTGGGTTGTCTGCTTGTCATTTGGGGGGCATGCTGAGATGGGGTCTGACATGGGAGAGTGGGCAGGAGGGAGGAGAGGCGAGGTGAGGGAGAAGGTGGTAGGGAAGTAGGTCAAAGGTATATGAATGGTGAGCTGGAGGTGCAGACTGGTCAGGGTCTGGGGTCATTTAAAAGGAGATTTCCCAAGAGGATCATGTAGAGGGACTGAGTTCCTCATGGGATGGACACTGGCTTGGGAAAAGGAGAAGATCTGAAGACAAGTCAAATGTGATTGTTGTCTAGAACCGGACCTTCCAATTTCTGAATTGAGACTGTATTTGAGATGTGATTTGAGGACATTTATGATCTAAGGTGCACGTGTTACGGGCCGTGCTTCAGACAGACTTCTACCAAGTACAAAGAAACAACATCCCCCCCTGCCCCCCCCTTCCCCCGATGACATCATAAAGGGAAGTGTTGAGTTTTGATTCTAACCCTTGAAAACCTCTCCAACGTTACTGGTTATAGATATTTTATGGAAACTTCTCTGAGGTGGGTAATCTCATTCCCATGGAAAAGGTGAAGAAGTTAAGGCTTAGAGAGTTTCCACTAATCAGAAGGAGGCCATAAAATTCGGAGGGAACCAAACAGGGTTTGAACCCAGAGCTTCTCTTAGTCGCTGCACCATGCTGCTGAGGAAGCAATAAAGGACCCTGCCATGGCAGTCTGACCGTGAACTGTTGGAAATAGCTCATGGGTGGTGGGTTTTGATTTTTTTTTTTTTTTTTTAATAAAGAAGGCCAACACATCAAGCTGAATTTTTCATCTCTCGGTTGAAGATTGGCAAAGCTCCCCAGAATGAAGCGGGACTTTGGACCCACAGTTCAGGGTATCTTTGCTGGCATGTTACGAGAAGGCAGAGCTGGGTCTTCAGGAAGACAAGGAACGTGGGGGTGCTGCTTTCTTCCCACCTCCCCGCCCCCCCCCCCCCCCCCCCCCGCCCCGGCCCTCTTCCCCTGCTGGTGTGTGCTCCCTGCTGCTAGCTTCAGAACTCGAAGTTCAGGGCCAGTCCTGGGGGCTGTTCATCAGGGTCTTCATCTTGTGGACAATGTGCTGAGCTTTGCAGGCTGGGAGAAGTTCATAAAACTGCAGAGCCCTGCTGGAGAAGTGAGGAATTGTACTTTTCAGAGGGGCTCTCAGGTACCCCTGAAACATGGCCTGTCAGCCTCTCCCTGCTGTTCCGTTACCTTTCTCAGGGAGCGTCCCGAAACCAGCACCACCAGTTGGTGGTGCGTGCACCACCAACTCCAGTAAAGCCGTTGTGAAACACCCATTGTTAGGATCATGACTATCAGATAAATAAAATACTGCTGTATATTCAAGCATGGCCTTTACAGCATTATATTAAAACAATAAATCAAGTATCACGGACTCAGCGTTTGAGCCAGCTTTTATTGCATTATTCCATTCTCTCCATTATCCAGCTTTAAAATCCCTCCCCCTGCATTTATGATTTTGAAACATTACATCAGTTATGTCCCCATGGCACTTTAATCTAATCCAAAACTTTAAGGGGGTAGGTAAGTGTTTAGGACACCGGGCCAGGCTCTGATCATTTTATGAAACCGTTGTTTTATAGAAGAACATTACCTTTATTACCACATTCTATGGTGTGTTTGGGGGGACAATCTGGTTACAATTACAAATAGCATTTTTTAAGACCTGCAGTAGAAAGGCCAGCCATTTGAAGATGAGATACGGCTTCCTCAATGGGTCGTAGCATATTGGTGCAAGATGTCAAAAGGAAGCACGTCGATACCTCAGCCTGGCGCTTCTCCCCGGGGATTTTACGCTCACTATTGGTGCAGGTGGTTCCAATGGAAACACCTGACTTGGTTCTGAGCCCCGAAGTTCTGTTAGTAATTCATAGCACAATCGTCACCTATATCAAAGAGAGCCTTTATGTACTGGCTAATGCGGTTTGTTAAATTCACCCCAAACGAACTGGATGCCATTAAACCTTTAGAGTAATGGATTCTTTCTTACAAGATGGGAGGTCAGACTCCTGGGGGAGGGACTACATTCTGCCCCTTTGCTTCCCCAGTTCTCAGGGAAGAAATGGGTGTCTGTTTCCATCAACTTCAAGCTGGTACCAATATCCATGTTTGCTGTTCCTCAACACGCGTTCCTTTTATTTACTTTGTCTTGCAGAGATAGTGCATAGATAAAAATGTCTTTAAACAATAACCCCAACTATGTCAGTAGGACACTGTTTAACATTCAAGTGGCCTGTCTTTCATATGAGCCTCTGGGAAGCCAATAAATGTCAAAGAAATGTCAGATTATGTATGTATTTATTGGGCCCATAGTGCGTTTCTGAGGAGGCTTTGTGGTATTTGGTTATCCCATTCTTTGAAGGCATCACACAGAGAAGGTGCCATAAATACATCAAACGAATTTCAGCATCCACCTCTGTATACTCCACGGTCCAGCACTAGAGTGCGCGAGGTTCTTCTCCCTTGGGGGTTTGCTTTGCCAGATGATTCTTTTAGCTCTGATATCAAAAGTATGTGGGCAGACATGTCCCCACAATCAGTAAAGGCCCAAGTTTGGATGGTGTTTGATGTTCCTCTCCCTTTTGGTAGAAACCTTTTAATGTTGCATGGAAATAAGCTGCCGGGATTTTTAGCAAATGCTTGGTGGGCAAAGGAAGGTAGGCAGGGGAGTGGGCGCTGTGGAAGAAAAGTGGGATGACCATTGGCATTAGCAGCGGGTATGAGCAGGGCTTTCAAGACCCCTCTGGCCCCTACTAGGAAGATGCATCTTTCTCTCTGCACCTTGTACAGGAAGACCCCTGCGTGTCCCTGCGTGTCTCGAGGCAGCGTGGCCTTCGAGAATGGAGTTGAATTCACAGGCAGCCAGCTTGGATATCTGTCTTTCTTCTCTTTAGCAAAACTGGAAGTGAATGTGGCAAACTTCTCATGAAAAAGTTGCATCAATCTGAGAAATAAATTATTTATTTTTTGATTCCTCTTCCTACACCCATTCTCTCAAACGACCTGAATTCTACAGCCCCAATTTTCCCTCTTCTTTAAAAAAAAATTTTTTTTATGTTTATTTATTTTCAAGAGAGAGAGACACAGAGTGCGAGTAGGGGAGGGGCAGAGAGAGAGAGGGAGACACAAAATCTGAAGCAGGCTCCAGGCTCTGAGCTGTCAGCCCAGAGCCCAACGTGGGGTTTGAACCCATGAAACGTGAGATCGTGACCTGAGCCGAAATTGGACACTTAACCAACTGAGCCACCCAGGCACCCCCTATTTTTCCTTTTCTAATCTTAAGAAACCCAACGTTTCTGAAGTGCCCACCATGTGACTGGCACGGTGCTTAGCCATTCACACTTACGTTATCTCTAGATAGGCCTGCAAGGCACGTGGAGCCTGTGGTGCCATTTGACTCATGATAAAACTGAGGGTCTGATTGGCCTACGTAACCTAACCTGCTCAGTGCCAAAGCAAGGGTTTGAACCCAGGTTTTTCCTGGCTTCCCACCTATTACCTCAGGGCAATGCCCAGAAGATATCTGCTCTTGACTTTTGGGGCCGTTCTAAACAAATATAAATACCTGGGCAGTGTATTCAAAGCTGTTCAGTTCTGAGGTCCATCCAGAAGCAGAATCCTTACAGAGGTCTTTAAACCACACCCCCTGTTTGCCCGACAGGTTTTTTTTTTTTTTTAATAGGAGATGGAATCCCAGTCTTTTTACCAACACATGTTATACAGAAGAGGCAAAGTCAATCATTAGTCAATGCATTTGAAGGCAAAAAGGATGGGGAATGGGGTAAGTTGAAATTGAGAAGAGTTTGGCTAACTCTAGTAATTCCGTTATATGTTACTTATTTGAAGCCTTAAACAAACAAACAAAGCAGAGTCTTGAATGTACAGATTATCCAGGAAGAGCGTTAAACACAGTGATGCCAAGAAGTTAAAGGCTGGGCATGTCCTGTGTGTAGAACACACTAAAAGATCTCAAAGAACTTTTTTAGACTGTCTCTCTGGTAATAAAAAGAGGGGGGCTGAAGCTACACACGGGCAAAGTCATGTTTGTAGAAGAACTTTGGAATTTTGCGAAGAAAACTTCTTTGAGAGGAGACTCCATCAATTTAGTTTTATTGTTAGAATCACCCTTTACTCCCCCTTTGATAAACTGCCCTCATTTGTTGTTTCTGTCTCTTGTCTATCATGAAACGGTTTTGCAGTTGAATCCACCTGCAGATTGTTCTTTGGTGTGGCCTCCTCCAAGAGCGCTCAACCTCTTACCCGGCAGGCATTCGTTCAGGCCCTGAGCTAGACATTTGCTTATATGTCCTCCTGAGATATTCCTCCCCTCAAGAATGCTAGTGACCACGCTACAAGGAGCATTCTTCACCCTAGAAGACAAGGGATATTTTCTCGCCTTTTCTCTGGAATTGCACTAATGGCAAATTTTGTGCCAAATGCTCAGTGAAATTGTTAGACTTAGAAGAATCTTAATAATTTGGACCTCACCGATGTAGAATGTATTCCAAGTCAGACATGTGCTTGAAAGGTTACATTCATTGCTATGAAAAACTAGGCTGCATAACACATGCTTGATTTCCCCTGAGAAAACATTTTTGAAAGTTCATTTGACACCTATTTCCATATCAATAATCAATGCGCTGCTTACTGATAATTTAAATCTGATTATTAAAACAAATCCAGAAGGAAATTGACTTGCCAATGTGTAGTGATCCTGTTTTGGCTAGAATATATAGTTGTACTTAATAAGCTTGCGTATCTTTGAATATCCAGTAATTCAGGACTTTTTCTCTGGCCAGTCTTGGTCAGAATTAATCTAATTAATGAGATTTTTCTGTATTTCAGTGTTGACAGCTTCCTTTTCATATATTTAAATTATATTCAATAATTTTTATTCCTAGAAATAAAAACAGATTACACAGGGCTTTTGGAAATATTGACAAATGACAACCCTGTAGTGTTTAGTAAGGAAAATTGTAGTTTTTAAAAATGTTCATTTTGTGAGGGAGAGAGAGAGAGAGAGAGAGAGAGAGGGAGTAGGAGGGGCAGACACACACACACACACACACACACACACACACACACACACAATCTGAAGCAGACTTCAAGCTCTGAGCTGTCAGTACAGAGCCCGACGTGGGGCTTGAACTCACAAGCCATGAAATCATGACCTGAGCTGAAGTTGGATGCTTAACTGACTGGGTCGTCCAGGCACCCTGAAAGTTGTAGATGTTTTGAAGCTCATTTCTTCATCTTGGCCAGTATCACAGGTTCATGATGGTTGATTTTATGAGTCAACCTGACTGGGCCATGGTACCTAGATAGTTGGTCAAACATTATTGTAGATGCTTCTATGAAGGTATTTTTGTTTGATGGAATTAACATTTAAATTGTTAGACTTTGAGTAAAGCAGATTACCCTTCGTGATGTGGTGGGTCTCATCCAATCAGTTGCAGACCTTAATAGAACAAAGATTGGTCTCCAAGCAAGAAAGAATTCTGTCAGCAACTCTTCCCTAAGTCTCTAGCCTGCTAGCCTACCTTGTAGATTTTTTTTTTTTTAATTTTTTTTTCAACGTTTATTTATTTTTGGGACAGAGAGAGACAGAGCATGAACGGGGGAGGGACAGAGAGAGAGGGAGACACAGAATCGGAAACAGGCTCCAGGCTCTGAGCCATCAGCCCAGAGCCTGACGCGGGGCTCGAACTCACGGACCGTGAGATCGTGACCTGGCTGAAGTCGGACGCTTAACCGACTGCGCCACCCAGGCGCCCCTACCTTGTAGATTTTGGACATGCACCTCCATGATTACATAAGCCAATTCTTTAAAATAGATCTCAACCCCACCCCCCAAATATACATACATCTATAGATTTAGATATAGCTCTAGTTCGTTCTCTGGAGAACCCTGACTAAAGAGACTTCTCAGAATATTAACTGTCTGAGAAAGTACCCAGCATCATGCTTGGCACGTTTTAGAAAATGATTGTTTTAAGCTTTGTATGTGTGGGGAGTTGGCCGGCTTTAAGGTCTGATGCAGAATGCCATTTAATGAAGTTTGTCTCTATTTTCTGTTTGATGCTTGTATCGTATTTAGCACAATGGTAATGGTGAGTAAACATATGCAAGAATTTTGTAGAACACCTGGATGAGAGAGGGCAAAGCAGTCCAATGGCACAAAACCAGAGAGAAAATAAACTTTTATTTTGTGGCAGGATTCCATGCACAGAAATGGTTTCAGGCAGTTTCTAAATGTCACGCTTAAACTAGCACATGTGAAAAGTGGGAGAGAAGAGGTTGTTGAACTTAAATAGAAGATGTTAATTTTTTTTATGTGTTTAAAGGAACTTTGGAGTATTTATACAAGCACAATTGGCCTCCAGTGGATAGTTCAGATAATAAGAGAAATTCTAGTTTTTGTGCAATAAACTAATAAAATGTGTAATGTTCGTTTTATGAAATAGTATTTTTTCCTTCATGAAGGTGATGCATTAGAAAACATAGACAATTTGGCAAATATAGAAAGATACAACATAGGGTGGGAATCACTTTTAAAAGATGATCATTATCCATATTTTGGGGTATTTTCTTTCAGTCTCCCCCCCCCCCAAGTCTTTCTTAGTGTTTGGAATTTACATGGTTGTATTATGTTATTATATATAAAATCATTTGTATTTCTTTTTTTCTGTTTATATAAAATAAATATTTATTGAAAATGTATGGAAGTGTTGCCACTTGTCCAAGGAGAAGTTAACCTCCCTAGAAATAAGAAAAAAGACTGTAAAAATTTAAAAAGAAAATCTTATTACTGTTAGAACATTTTTTTCCTTCCTGGGTAGTTGTTAGCATCTCTGCGAGTTTCTCTGGGCTATAAAACCGCAGTGGTATTTCAAAGGGGAGCAGTCCAGACTAGCGGTCAAGTGTCCCAATTCCAGAGCCAGACAGCCTGGTTCAAATCCCAACCCTGCCGCACCCCCGTGGAGTAAGCTTGGGTGAGTTTCCTCATCTGTAAAATGTAGATTAGAAAACTGCCTCTCTCATAATGGTTGCAAGGGCGACATGAAAACATGGGGGAAGCACTGAGAACAGTGCTTAGAACGTAGTAAATTCTTAACTGATGATCGCTGGTTACTAGATGACACGTGATTGTTTCTTTTTTTTTTTTTTTAATTTTTTTTTTTATTTATTTTTGGGACAGAGAGAGACATAGCATGAACGGGGGAGGGACAGAGAAAGAGGGAGACACAGAATCGGAAACAGGCTCCAGGCTCTGAGCCATCAGCCCAGAGCCCAACGCGGGGCTCGAACTCACGGACCGTGAGATCGTGACCTGGCTGAAGTCGGACGCTCAACCGACTGCGCCACCCAGGCACCCCAACACGTGATTGTTTCTAATTACACCATGAATACAGTTTGCAAAGACATCAGCCCCTGGTTAGAGAGTATAAGGTAACAAGTGCTTTGCACACATATCTTATTAATACAACCACTCATTACAACAGTTTGTGAGCTAGGCACGGCCATGCCCATTTTGTAGATGAGGAAACTGAGGCTTGGGAAGTAACTTAGCTTTGCTGAAGTCTAACAGCTGGTCAGTGGGAGGATAAACCACTGATTGTTCAGACCTCCTTGTGGCCTTTAAAACAAGGAAAATGCAGGTGTCTCCAGTCTCACCTGTGCCGGTGTGAGAGCAGCTCCAATTGGAGAAGGACGTGGAAGGGAAAGGAAAAGGGGGAATTTTAAAGAAGTTTGCCATGATCTGCAAGTTCTGAGAATTCACATAAAGAACGGAGTGATTCTGGAATTGGTTTCAAGGGGCTGCACACAGTCTTGTGGCCCCACTACTCAGACTAGACCATGTGAGTTACAGATTTTTGATCACAGTGTTCAAAATCTTTCCCATTAAAAATAAGAAACAGTAACCAAAAAGGAGAGTGTGTGTTCTCCATGAGGAATTGCAGAAAAGGAAGACACATTTTCCTTCTTCAATTTTCTCTAGAAAATAAGTCATTGTATCTGAGAATGGTAGCGGAGAATTCGAGTCTGTTCTATGCACGGTTGTGTCATGTGCAAACAGCTTGTGAAAGAAACACCCAGGGTAATTTATCAAGGAAACTGCTTTTGACTCCATTCTTTTCCCTGGGGTTTATGAAACTTCAGCAGGTGGCATTTTGGTGTTTAGCATGACAAGCTCGTGAAATTGCAACGGCTAGCAAGGAGGGGGGCTGCTTTCGCGTATGAAAGAGAAGGGCGAGAACCCGAGACTCACATGGATTGAGCCTTTTGAATGCACGGGGTCCTGGGCTAGCCGCTTGAACATACACTGAAATTTATATCGAATTTCACACATCCAGTTTAATTGTCTCAGCGTTCATTTATTAATTCAGCCAATATTTATCGAGTGCCTACCAACGAGCAGATCCTAGGTGAGGGGCTGGGTTTACAAGGTGAGCTGGTGGAACTGGTGAGCAGGAGAGCCACGTGGGTCTCTGCCGAGCTGGAGGGTGGTGTGAGCAGGCGTCCCTCCCTTGATGGGGTTTGCAGCCGCACCGCAGACATAGTGGCGTAAAACAATACCCGTTTCTCATCCCACTGCGTCTTAGGTCAGAAGCCCCGCAGGGCTCTCCCGGCTCTCCGCTCCGGGTCCCCTTCCCAAGCTGTCTCGGGTGGCGGCAACCTCCTCCGAGGCTCTGAGGAAGCACAGGCTTCCAAGCACATTCAGGCCACTGGTAGGATTCAGTTCCTTGTGATGCAGCACGGAGGGCCCCGTTGCCTGGCTGTTAGCGGGTTGCTCTCTGTCACTAGGGCCACTTGGAGTTCACAGTCAGGGACCATCTCACATACCCCCCTCCCACCTCATCTCGGCTGGCAGTGAGACCCCTCAAGTTAAATCCCCGTCCCTCCTTAAATAAACGACTCTCCCTCTGGGGGCAACTGGGTGGCTCGGTCCGTTGAGTGTCTGATTTCTGCTCGGGTCATGATCTCGTGGTTCATGGGTTTGAGCCCCACATCTGGCTCTGGCTGTCAGCTCAGAGCCTGCTTTGGATCCTCTGTCTCCCTCTTTCTCTGCCCCTCCCCAGCTCACGCTTTCTCTCTCACTCTCTCTCTCTCTCTCAAAAATAAAGAGATGTTAAAAAAAATAAATGACTCTACTCTGCTACCGGCTAGAGAATATTCTCTGGCCTACCAGTTAACGCTCAAGTTAGGCTCACCCAGATAATCTACTTTTTTGATTAACCAAAAAGAAACTGATGGTTAACCTTAATTACATCTGCAAGTATTCTCTTTGCCATTTAATGTCACGAGTCACAGGAATGATCTCACCATATCTGCAGGACAAGGACCATGGGGGTAATAGAGTTCTTTCTGCCCCAGGGGATAGATATTTTCAGCAGTTCCGTTAACACTGTCAAGTACATTTTTGCTTCTTTTTCAGTTCCGATTGTCTCCTGGTTTCCTGCTAGAGCCTGAATACCTTGTATGTTTTCTAACAAATCTCTGGAGCCGATAGATGGGCATAGGTGCCCATGCAAATGTGCTACTCAGAGTCCCTGCTGCAGAGAAGGTCATTGACTGATGACTTTAGCCCCGAATCCTTCCCCACTTCATACAAAACTTTGTTTTCCAAGGGCTGCTCCAGAGAATGTTCCACAGAAACCTATTTTGGCTCATCATTTGAGGACTCCCTTTCAGCCTGGTTGAAACTTTCTAGAACGGTCTTGCTGTCTGAGATTTTCATATCAAACCCCCTTCTTCTCTCTCTCCTTCACAGGGCCCAGACCCACATTGCAGTCTGATGGCTTTTCTTACCTCCTCTGGACTATCCTGTTTTCCTCACAGGCATTTCCCCCAATAAGTCTCTTGCATATCTAATCCTGTATTGGCATCCACTTGCTGGAAAACCTGAGTCAACGCAAGTGTAGAAATGTCCCAGCTAACAGGTAGTAAGATGGGGTTCTGGGACTGGCTCTCTTACCACCAGGTAGCAAACAGGATATCGTTCTGACTGGGTTGTGGGGGGGCAGATGGCCCCCTGGCACTAGGCGGACCACTACAGACTGAATCGTATTCCCTCCAACCTCATATGTTGAAGCCCTAACCCCCAATGTGACTGCATTTGAAGATAAGGCTTTAATGGGGTAATTACAGTTAAAGGAAGATAAGGGCGGAGTCCTAATCTGAGAGGGTTGGCAGCCTTATAAAAAGAAAATGAGAGACAGATTCTTTTTTTTCCCCCGTAACTGACTGACAAGTCTATTCAGCCGGACGCTCTTTACTCTTTCCTGTGAAAAAGGTTTCTTCCCTGAGAATGAACTGTATACTGGAGAAAGGGGACATTTTGAGGACACTTGGACATGGGGTCTGAGTTGGTGTTGCTACTGAGAGACCAAAAGCATTGTCATGGCCCTCTGTTACAGTAAAGGCCTGAGGGGGCAGGTACTAAATGATGTCCTGGATAAAGTCTGGCTCACCGTGGCCCACGGGCTCCATGGGCGTCTTCAGTGGTCATTTCCATAGGCTCTGTCTGGGCTGTTCCAGCCAATGGCTGAGCACAGAGGCCACATGGATGCGGTCCCATTTCTGCAAGATGTTAAGACTCCTCTGACTGGCGACATTGGCTTAAGGACGCCCGGGCAGCCTATTGCAACTTTTGTCAGACCCCATGACAGATGAGGACTGTGCACTCAAACCTTCCTTCTTTTCTGTCTCCTTCAGGCAGGACAGACCTGCCTTGTGGTCTGATGGCTCTTCCAGTTCTGCCTGCTCCCCTTCCGTTTTCCCTCCCTGGCACTTTCCCCAGTAAGTATCTTGCGCATCTAATCTCCTTTTAGCATCTGCTTCTGGGAAAACCCAAATGCAATAGGACTTACAGACAGGGCCGTATTTATGCACATGGCTGAACGTGCTGTTCAGTTGGGGTCTTGCTTTAGGGGCAGGTTGCCGGTCACACCACGTGCTCTTTTAATTACTACAAAGCAGCAGTGGGGCGCCTGGGTGGCTCAGTCCGTCAAGCATCCAACTCGTCGTTTGGGCTCAGTCACGGTTCATGAGTTTGAGCCCCGCATCAACTCTGTGCTGATAGCGTGGAGCCTGCTTGGGATTCTCTCTCTCCCTCTCTCTCTCTCTGCCTCTCCCCTGCTCTCTCTCTCAGAATAAATAAACTTAAAAAAATTTTTTTAATGAAAAAAATATAAAGCAGTGGAGTAACATGTGTTCTTAAGCCAGTAGGGCTGTGGTCATGGCAGGAGGTGATAAAATGCCACCTTTCCCCTTATATATGGGCTTGACAGCAGCTTGCTCAAAGACCTATGCCTGCTCCTTAGCTATGCGGGTTTTGCCGAAGAAGGTCTCTCAATATCTGGGAACGACTCCTTATCGGGACATCTCTTTTCCTCAGGTTGCAGCAAATCAGATCCTTTTCCCAGGGACTCAGCACCGATCTATTTCCTTCTGAAGCAATTCGTGATCTTTCTCTCTCCTCCTGACAACGTAGCTCCAAGTGCTGAGTTCGTAAACTAGTTTATAAAGAGACCTGCCCCTTCTCTTGCTCAAAGTGATTTCTCCAAGTTCAGGATGCAGAGCTGTTATTACCTAGGTCATGGGCATGGCTTTTACCACCAACTATTTTGTCTTATGAAGCTATGATCCTGTTTTTCCTGTTTTTTGTTTTGTTTTGCTTTTTTTTTTTAATGTTTAAAAGGAACCACACACATGCACACAAAAGGAGTTAAGACAGCTGAGGGTTAGGAGAGGAGGGTCTGTAGAGTTGGAGTGGCATTCTGGTGTTTTGGGAAGACGCAGGTTCTGACCTCAGCCCAGATGTCCACTGACCAGGTGCTGGGTGGTGAGTTTTGTAATGCCTACATGCCTTCATTTTCTCATTTGGAAAAGAAAATGATAATGCTACAAGGATTGGGGAAAAAAATTTATGTAGAAACTCCATTTATAAAGGAACCCCAAAATAATAACCACTGGAAACCAGGAGGCCAGAATCATCGTGATGGCTGGAGAACCCCCGGGGGGCAGCCAAGGGGGCTTGACCTGTAGGGAGTTTTTAGCGTGTGTTAAATAAATGGGAGCTAATATTTAAGCTTGCATGAGTCCTATGATCCATAAATTTAGAGGTATAGACTCCTGAAAGACAGGGCATTTGGGATCCACCGTGCCAAGGACAGGCATTGCCCCTAATGAGCACTTCATCCATATACTGAATGGATGAATAGATAGCAAGGAGGTTGAGATGAAATCTACCTGGCAACTCAGGAAAGACCTCTAGTGGAAGAATCCATTCATTCCCCGAATCTGTGTTCTTCTTCCCAAAACATGAACAAAAAGGAGGCAGGGATGGCTTTGAGAGGAAGCCATTTGCATGCTCAAGTTCTCACCCCTCGGCAAGCATTTTTGAGCATCATCAAAGCGCCATCCCCTGGGCTTGGTGGCCAGAAGTGAAAGCAGGAAAAGACTCTAGCCATGTCTCCAAAGAGCCGTCAGCCCAGTCACGGAGGGAGGCTATGGCAGGTCCCCCTGGAGTCCTACCAGCGTAAGGAAGGGCTGGCGCAGAAGCCTCCAGAGGGGGATGCCCCTTGCAGTTTCGTCTGTGAGGTAGTAAGGTGAACACAGGCAGTTTAAACAGGGAGCGTCCCCCTGAAGGTTCAACTCTGTGACTGAACCTGGTTGTGAGGGCATCAGGGAACTTTTCATACGTGACGCAGCAGTAAAAGTACAGAAGGTAAGTTGTCTCCCAAGTGAAGGAGGTAGATGCAGCAGGCAACGCAACTCAGGCACGGTTGTGACTTTCACCCACCAAGTCTTAGAGAAAGGGCTGAGCTTGGGGATATGTCACGTGGAGTCCCAAGTTGGCACACCCATGTGTCCGAAGCAGTAAACACTTGGCAGAGTGGAGCCAGTGTCTCCGATTGACTCTATCTCCAGAGACTCTCTTCCAGAACCGGAGTAGAGATGTCCGAGTGGAGATACAAGAGGCCGCCGCTCAGCTCTCAGAGCCATGGACGGACAGTTGGGCTCCGTGGGGTTTATTTCTCTACTGGGTTGTGGGTTACTTTCCCTAGTTCCACAGCAGGAGGTACGTGAGAAATTGCTCGAAGAAGCTATTGGGTTTCCCTGAGCAGTCCGCTTCGTGCCCTTTTCCAGCTGTCAGGGGGATTCTTCCCCATGAAGGCGTCTGTCCCTGCGTGTGCCGCTTCTGGGCCACTCCGGGACTCTGATTTCTGCGTTTCAGGACAATGTGTGCACGAGGGAGCCCCATTTTACTTCCCAGGTAGCCCGCCGCTGTATTAAGAAAACCATGAATGAATCCCTGCTTTGCTGTAACAGCCTGCCCCTCCCCCGCCCCATTCCCCAGACCCTCTTCGGCTGAGTATCTTTCTTTCTTTCTTCCTTAATACATCCTCCTCTCCATTTCCTTGAGTCATTTTATTTACCCTATAATCATTTTCTCTACCAGTTAATAAACTCTGCTTTATTTCTTTTTTCCCCTATTCAGTGGGTAATGTGGTTTCGATGAATTTTCTGTCATTTGCCTAAAAACGGTTATTAAGTTGTGCGGTAAGAGTGGCACGGGCTTCATCCATCGAGAAGGCTCCAGCTGGGTTCCAGGGGGCCTCCCCGCTATCATCTCATTTGTTCACCCAGAAAGTAAGTGGTGGCGTTGGAGCTCTCAAAGGCCATCGAACACAAGCCTTACCTTGCTGCCTTCACGCACGACAGGAGCCCCACTGCGTGTGCCCATTCTGATCCTTACCTGACTCACAAGGGTCACTTGAAGCCCGTCCAGGGCTGCTGGGCTCCAGTTGCTGTGCACTTTATTTATTTATTTATTTTTTATTTTTTTAGACATTTTTAAACTGTTATTCATTTTTGAGAGGCAGAGAGAGACAGAGCATGAGCGAGGGAGGGGCAGAGAGAGAGGGAGACACAGAATCCGAAGCAGGCTCCAGGCTCCGAGGTGTCAGCACAGAGCCCAGTGCGGGGCTCGAACCCACAGACCGCGAGAGCATGACCTGAGCCGAAGTCAGATGCTTAACCGACCGAGCCACCCAGGCGCCCCATCTGGTTCAGTTTTAATAGCTAAACAGTACCTCATCATACCAATGTAGCCTAATTTCCTTCACTGATTTTCCCGTTCTTGATAGTTAAGGTCGCTTCCAACTTTTCATGATGTATTCAAAAACGGACTGAGCTAAAATCTTTATGCACGGTCTTATTTTTCCCTTAGCAAAACTTCTTCCAAGTAGAATTATCGAGCCAAACAAGGCATATTTGTGAGGCTTTGAGAACATCTTGCCAAATTATTCCCTCCCCCCCTCCCCGCCCCCCTCCCAATCCCTGGATAATTTGTGCCAGTGTCCACATTCTCCAGTAGTCAGAGTATGCCCATTTCTCCTTACCCTGAGATTTTGAGTAGGTAGGAATTTTGTGGTCCTGGACAGGCTTTTAGAAAGACAGCTAGCAAATGTTTGGAATCTGGAAGTCTGCATCTAGCTCTGCACGATGATGGGTGGGTCGAAAGTCTACAGTGTGGAGTTTGGAGGCCCCCATGTCGTGCTTGGAACCCTACCAGCAGAACTATGCATTCTTCTAAACTTGCCCAGAATTTCCTGTCTCACGTTGCCTTTTCTGTGGCCTTCCTTTTGTCCTGACCACCTTTATTTCTGTACATACACCTTGTACTGGGTCCTGTGCTCATCTCTTCTGGTCTCGGATTTTCTGTACGATGCTGCTTCTCCATCCTGACTTAACTTCTCTAGGGAGAAGAATATTCTGTAAATTCAACCTTACCTGGCACCTGACAATGTATACAGTAGGTGATAAATACCTCCTGACTCAGCCTGACTTTCAGGCTAGACCACAGCCTTATCCTGTAGCTATTCTTAGTAGGTATTTATAGGGTGTTGCCCAAGTCATAGAAAAATGGCAGTGTGGAGGGGAGGAGTGTTTTCATCCAATTTCTAGAAAATAAAACCACATACGGTGCTGGGGGAGCCTTTTCCTAAGCCTTCTGAGAAATGCATCATGTTCTTTATTATCCCCTCAAGGAGTCATATAGCTTGTTATTTTCAAGCCGTGTTACATGGAAAATCGAAGCTCAAATCAACTTTGCCTCTTGTTGTCTCTCAGTTCCAGTCTCTTGATTTTATTTCCTGAGCTGGAGTCCGTAGGACGAAGGACGGTTCATAGGCTGAGTGGAGACAACAGGCTGTTTACCCCGGGGTTACTGATGCCCAAGGAGGGCTAGCCTTCCTCCCCGTACTCTATCCCACCCAGATGTACTCTTCCTCAGCCTTTGATCAGGCTACCTTAACTTTAATGCTAATGCCCAGAGCGCTTGGAATTCTGGTCAAATAACTTCTCCTGCTTTCTCTAACAGTGAATTATCTTTCCATGTCATTGAGTCTTGACATTACTGGGTGGGGTTGAGAGGACAGTTCTGTGAGCGATAATAAAAGACAGTTAAATCGGGATGGGGTTTATAATTTGAGAGTAATTTGATGTAGTAACAGCAGCGTGAGTCACATATGGAGGGAGAGTCGAGAGCAAGGGGCATGGAGACCACTCACACCCATACCTCGCCGACACTGGCAATTGCCTGTGAGGCGTAAGACTCCATGGGAAAGTGGGGACAGAGCCGAAAAAGGGAGGAGAATGGCAATCTCTCAGGTCAGGCTTTGGGATCAACAGATTGACCAAAGTTTGTGATTTATTAGTTGGGAATAGCCACACTCAAGCGCTTAGCATTGATGGATATTTTTCTCATTACATTTCAAACATAGAAAATGGTCCTTTCTGAATGAGAAATCTGGGGCCATTTTAGTCATTAGTCATTTGAAACTTTCTCTCCTGGTGTTACAGAGAGAAAAAAAAAATGACAAGAACTAAAACACATTCCTTGCTCTGAATTGCTTATATAGAACAAAATGAAATGCTTAAGTTCAGTAACTCCATTAGTCTGGTGGTTTGCCTCTTTTTTTTTTTTTTCTTTTCTATTTCTGTTTTAGCGGCCTATTGTATTCAAACCTTTTATTATGTGGGAACAAAAATAATTGAATGCCTACTGTGCTGGGTACATATGTGTATATATTAACTCTTCAGTGGGTCCCTGTGGCACCTATAAAATCTAACTGTCCCATGATCCAAGGAAGGTGCTCAATTAACATTTGATTATTAAAATGAGTGGACTCAAAGAATAACACCTCAACTCCACACGAATGGAGGGAGATATTCTGAAAATCCTGGGGAATTTCAGTGTTGATTTACCTTTGGGTGTGTCAGCATCGGACACATACACTCAGGATTCGTCCTGCCACAGGCCTGGTTGTAACCTCAGCTTAACTTGAGGCTACTCTTAGCAGCAGAAGACATACAGTTGGGTAGTCTGCAGAGAGCCTTTGTCCTTGAGGGAAACCAAAATATGCCACTCCAAAATATGTCACTTTGGCTTAAAGATTGTTTTGAGCCAAAGGCAATTGAGAAGAAGCAGATACAAGGAAAGCTTCCCACCTTCCCTCTATTTGCCTGAAAGTAGGACACAACTTTTCAAGATTGTCCCTCTCTCCCTCTCTCTCTGCCAAGAAGGACCAAAGTTAACCATAGGAGACAACTTTAGCTCCTTATCAGCCTGGAGATGGCACCAGAAGAATCTATATAACAAACTGTACTAAGTAGCTTTTAACTACCATTAGTTTCTAATCTATTTACCTTAATACAGTTTACCACCCTTGGAAACCTATAATTATTTTTCTCTGTCTGATCATTTCTTTACAAATGTATTGTTCTTTGTTGGAGCTGCTCCATAAGCCTGAATTCTAAGCCACTTTTCTGAGTGACTCATCTCTGAGTATTCTCACGTGTTACCTATGTAATATACATGTTAAAACACTTGTCTGTTTTTCTCTTGAGAACCTATCTTTTATTACAGAGCCCCAACTTTATAACTGTAGTAGTTTATAAGAGTCATAGATGCAGCCATAGCATCTGGACACTGGAGCTTACATGGGCTTTATTCTACACGATCTCATGTGTCTTTTGAGCAGTAATAGGAAGTAGGAGTTATTTGCTCACTTCCCATAAGGAAATTGAGGCTCAGAGAGGCTAAGGGACTTGATTGAGTCCACTCAGGATGCCATACTATCAGGTTTGAACTTGGTGCTGGACTTTTGACCTCACCTACCAGTTCTCTCTTTATTCTGGGACAACATAGAAAATTGGTGAATGGCAAGTTTTAGGGGGCTGGTCTATTTACCAAGGGCTCATGGACAAACACAACGAAGAGTTGTATGTCTTTGGGTTAGATGTCAGCTTGTCTGGGGTACAAACTGCTCTGTGTGAAAGGGACTTGAAATTATTAAAATCTCAGAGAATATCCACAAATGAACTTGGCTTTCACACACACACACACACACACACACACACACACACACACACACACACACACTCATCACCCCTTAAAGGCACAACAAAAAGCAAACAACTTATTTAAGCTTCAAAGCTTATTTTAATCATTTTGATAGAAATGTTTACAAAACGAGGTCAAATTTATCCTGTCTTCTTAAACAGATTATATGAGGTCAAGTCCTAAACTTTGTGATGGCAGGAATTGTGTCTATTTCATTCATGTTACATCCTTAACACAGAGTAGGTATTCTATAGACATTTACGGTATGAGTCAACGAATAAACAAAACCTCCCCCCCCACATTTCAATAGAACATAAAAATTTAAAGAAGTTAGCATGGTTTGGGTGGCGATCTCTTTTTAAGTCAATGAAGAGCTCTATGTGTTTAGTTTGTCCGGCACCTTCATTTTACTTTATTTTTTAAAAAACTCATTACTCTCATTACTTTGCTCTGGAGGTGCATAGAAGCACTTTCTCAGCCATAAATTCCCAGTTGCTAAACTCAGCTAGAACCAAGTCAAGTGCTTCTTCAACTCCATCTGATTTGTGTGGCCTACAGCACCTTGGATTATTTTTCCAAGTAAAAGGAAACCATTTGCTCGCTGACAATCCACTAATTTAAATACACCTTCAGGTATGGATTTTCCATAAACCTGGTAACCAGCCCAGCCGGTTTGGCTTTTAATTCTGAAATTTATTGGCTCTTGCTAGCCATTTGCAGATACGAGCTTATTCTTAATTGTTCATTTTTATTCTTACCCCAAACATAGTAAATCTTAATAGCTGTGCTTCCAACATTAAGGGGGAATGTGGTAGCTGTAGAGAAAAGTAGTCAAAAGCACATTAGATTAGCAACAATATAATAATGTTTCCAAGCTGCTCATAAGAGCTTATATTGACTTTCAGAATAATCGTACAGAGACGGTTTTTGAAAGGACCCTCCAGATGGATACGTTCTCCCCACCTCAAGATTGTCATAACATGTTTCTTCTTCCATCTCTGAGTCATTCAGAACTGTGAAAATTCTATTTTTCCACTTTAATTATGGAACTGGATGAGAATGTATTCTGTTGTTCGGCAGTATTACTAACGCACTCTATTTGTTTATGGCTCTTTGAGAAAGCCATTTTAATAAGGTCAGATTTGCAATTTAAATGAACTTTAATATTTCTTGCAAAGGCTGGGGCTGCTTATTTATGCGAGGGGTGAACACAGTAGAAATTTATGGCTTGAAAATATGTTCTCCTGTTTTCTTTTCCAAATGGCGCATCTCAGGTGATAAACGTTTTCAACTATATTTATAATTTTTTTTCGCGAAAAGGGCAGAAAATCCGAATCAGTGAAATAAATCATGACTCTAAATGGGGTTGTTAATACTGTGTTTTTCTGCTTTTGCCATTAAAATATCTACCCCAAACCCCTATTGTATGCATGAAAAAATATCACTCATCTGCAATCCTGTGGGTGAACTCTTTGTTCTGGCGCTCCTATACCACACAAACAGGCAAAACCACAACATAACACAACGAAAATTATCCTCGAAACCTTAAGGAGTGGCCATTTATTGAATTATGCAATTGCTCTTGATGAACAGAACTCTAAGTAAAGAATGGAGCCTCGACGTTTACCTATCGGAGGATCTGTGACTGAGTGTCAGGCAGGCCACTATATACCATATCCCTGCAACTCAGGGATCAGGAGCAGCGGGCTTTAGAGGAATTCATTTAATTGGCTGAGAAGTTTTTTTTCTTGATTGGGGTGATGAGAGCTGGAGAAAGTGTTTCCAGATGATCTGGTGGAAACACAAAGACCAAGACAAGGGTGAGAAGATCTAAGTGTAGCTTACGTCGTAAATGCTTGTAGGCACCCACGTGGAAAATAATTTGACTACATAGGGTAGGATGACTTTTACGTACTTTCTAAACCAACTTAAGAAGAAAAATGAGATGAGATGTATACTTTAAATTCTGTTAGCTTCAAAGGTTCAAGTGTATCTGCAGACATGAAAATCGGTGGAAACTAAATCTCTGTGAAATTCCTTCCTCCCTCCTTCCCTCCCTTCCTCCCTCCCTCCCTCCCTCCCTCCTTTCCTTCCTTCCTTCCCTGCCTTCAATCCTGCCTTCCCTGCCTTTCCTGCCTTCAATCCTGCCTTCTTCCTGCCAACAAATTGCTAAATTCAGTTTCATCTGTTTGAGAGGCTTAGCCTTCTCTTGAGTCAGGTAAGCTTTAGGCTGCCATCTGGTCTCCTTGCCTGTCCAGCCAAGCCTCAGGGAAGAGGAACCTCAATGATCACTTACATTTCCTCACCTTACACTTGTTCCTCATGTTACATCCTTCCCACGCCCATTCCTGACATTTTGTTAAAACTCTTCTTGCCGAGTCCAGCAAGACCCCCACAACTAGAAAGCCAATGAATATGCTCTTTCCTTGGTTTGTGTGACTTCTCTTGGGAATAGCCCTGCTTATATCGGTTGCTTTATGCTTGTGCTTCTCTTCACTTAGAAATCTTGGTTTTCCTCATGTATCTGTGGCTTCTTGATCTCTCTCAAGAGTGCTGAGAGCCTAAATGCTCTTGTCTCTCACAGTGCTCTCGGCTCCTCTGCTCCTCTTACCCCAAATGCTTTTCTTAGTAATGTCATCTGTACTCATGGCTTTAGCTATCACTTACAGGGAACATGAGACATAGGGTCTTGTAGTGTCCTGAGCTGGGCTGACATGGTGGTTCCCACTGGTTTCTTTGCTTGCCACCTCCACGAAAGGTCCCTAAATCCATTCACCCAACCAGAAGTTGGAGTCATAGACCCTTCTGCTTGCCCATCCCATAGCCAATCAATACATCTTCACTTTCCAGCTCCTTAAAATGCTCTCAAATGCATCTCACTCTCTATTCCTTCTGTACTTGTGTTGGTCCCTGTTACCTATTATCTGGATCCCTCCCTACCTCCACTCAGGCCTCATTCTCAGAGCCATGTTTTATGCTACACCGAGAGACAATTTCCTAAAATATAATACCTGGTCGTGTCACTCGTAGTCGCACCTCTAATGGTCGGTCATCTAAAGGTTTTGGTACAAATTCCAAGTTCCTTGACTATCTCTTTGTTATTGCTTTCTTTTTAAACATCACCGTCCAAGAACACACAAAGAGCTTGGTCTGTACAATACTTTAGTCTTTGGAGTTGGTCAAGATATCTTTTTGTGGGCTTGTACAGAATGAAATTCTTTATTCGACCAGTGTTGGCTTGAAAAGAATAATTTTATCTAACTGTTTTTATTGATCAAGATTAGACTTCACTTTGATTTTTTAATCTGGAATTTAAATTTTTCTTCAAACCCAGGAGATTCAAATGTTGTCTTTCTTCTTATTTTCTTCTCCTGTATCCTATTAGATATACGCTAGATGGTTTCATTCTCTTCACTATATATTTGAACCTCTTGTTGACATTGTTTATCTCTTTATACGCCTGCGCACATTTCTTTCTAGTTCATTGATCTGTTGTTTAATTTGCCCGTTGCGTCTTGGATTTCAGTCTCTGTGCATTCATTTCTTTCAGTTGCACTTGATTTTTTTAAATCCATTTTTTAAAACACAATGTCTTTTTCTATCATTAAGGTTTCTATTCTTTCTTTTGTTCTCCTTAATGATTTTAAGAATACTAGGTTTTAGTATTTAGGTATCGCAGGCATTTCTAATTCTTGGAGTACTGATTCTACTGTTTGCTACAACTGCTGATTCTTCTTAGGATGGTATTTATCTCCCTTTGATTTTTAAATTTTGATTGTGAGCTTGTCTTCAGTGGAGGTTTTTCGCCTGTGGTGGTCTTATGTATTTGAGCTATGGGAATATTTCCTGTGGGAGAGGTTTGGATTTTTTTTTCCCCCTGGACCCAGAAGTTTCACAGTTTCATGAAAAGTTTTGATGTTAATTTCTCAGCTTGAACCACGTATCTAAAGTGAATTTGGATGCTGCACCTGTCTTAATTCAAGCTGGGTGGTATGACATCCTAAGATATTTTTCTCTACCCAGAGCTGGTATGGTGATAAAAAAAAGAGAAGGGGCAAGGGTGGATTTCTGGAATAGAGCAAAGTCTACTATAAAAGCAGGCAGAGGTTTAAGAAACAGGGAGGGGACAGAGAAAGGTGTTCCCAGAGACTGAAGGAAGGCCAAGGGAGAAGAGGATTTCAGTAAAAGATGTGAGTTCCACTGGGTTAAATTTAGCACATGTAGAATTTCCAGTTAAACTCGTCCTCACCAATTAATTCTGAATACTGCTGAAGATCTGCCTTTGTGTAGGCTCCTTTGTGGGACCTTTCATATGCTGGAACACCATAAACTACATGAAGGACATAAAGAGTGCAGCTGTCCACAGGATTTGGAAACATCAGTCAACAGGTCAACACGGATGACAGAAGTTGTGTGATTAAACTATTCCTCCTTGAAGGCATTTCTGCCAGTTGAATTAAATTCAGACTGAGTTTGACATTCAAGGCCTTCGTCTGTAATGTCACTCATTTATATTCACGAATGTTCCACCATCACATCTGCTTGCTTATTGACCTCTGTGGGGGCCCAGACTGAAGGCCAAGGTCCCTCCATATAGCAAAGCCTTCCCTGTCTCAACTTGCTGAGTGTTCCTTTAAATAGTATCTCCTTGGGTTGCCTGGGTGGCTCAGTTGGTCAAGCGTCTGACTGAAGCTCTGGTCAGGATCTCACAGATTGTGGGTTTGAGCCCCACGTCAGGCTCTCTGCTGACAGCTCAGAGCCTGGAGCCTTCTTCAGACCTGTGTCTGCCTCTCTCTCTCTGCCCCTCCCCCACTCACGCTCTGTCTCTCTCTCTCTCTTTCTCTCAAAAATAAATAAACATTAAAAAAATAAACAAATCCCACACCCTTTGTGAAGCTTTTCTAGATTTCCCTAAACCAGTTATGATTTCCTCATCCCCTGAATTCTCATAATCTCATGTTAGCAATCCTCATCACCCCTGTTTGACCTTACATGTTTTTCCCTATCTGTGTATGTGTCCTATGACCTCTCCCACCCTCACTTTTACTTTCTGGAGGGTAGACTCCAAACCATCTTCACCGTTGGGACACCCTAGTGTCTAGAATCATGACATGACAAAGGTTTGATACATGGCTGATAAATGAATTTATAGAGGAGTATGAAGGTGATGTGCTTTGTGCTTTAACCTTGTGATGAGGTCTGGGATCAGAGCAGTTGATGCATGGAGGGTGCCAGGGTGGACCTTCCTTCAGCGTGTCCAGGAAGCTCTGTGCGGAGGCCACACACATCACTGTAAAGACAGCCATGTTGAGACCAGGGGCTTGGGCTCTGGGAAGAGAAGGACTTGAAGATTTGATTGAAGGTGAAGGCTATACACTTTGGTGTCAGAATGAGGGAGGATCAGTTGAGACTTTCTGTGTATCAGTCGCCGTGAACATAAGCCCATTGTAGGTCAGATGGCCAGAGGCAGAGAAAATATACACACTCACATATCCATACTTACTGCGTCTATAAACGTAATTTTTAAAAGACACACACTCCATACACCTCAAAGCCTCCTAGTAAGAGGTTGAGGCCCCATATCTGAAAAATCCCGTATTAGAGGGAAGCCAACCTTATTCAGAGAAGCATGTGGAGCAGCTGTGACCAAATGCCTGTTGTAGCCTGGTCTTGGCAGTAAAGGTGTGTTATTGGAAACCTTACCACTTGCGCCCACCAGGATGAGTCAGCAACAAAGTGGTCACACGAGCACTGGGCAGACGTAGCCTGCATAGTTAGGAACAGTGATTGCACAATCATTGAAGCCTCCACAACTCACTTGAGTCTTGATGTAATTCATGGGAAAACTGTTCTTTCCACAGGAGTGTCCAACCGATGGCTCTACCTTTTCTCTCCTTTTGTATTTTGTCTTTTCTTATTTGGAGACAAGAGGGACATTTGGATAGAAATTGTTGATATTTAGACTTAGATCTTACTGTCTGTCGAATACCCTCGTCAGCGGCAGCGAGGGTGAGGGCTCATGGCCAGGGATAAATGAGAAAGAAGCATGATGACACAGGATGGTCTATGGGCCAAAAGTCACTAGGGTACAGTTTTTGGATATGTTCAGATTTTTAAACAGCAGATTTATAGCCCTAATTATTTACTTTGAATTCATTTGTGTTCCTAGAGCCCACAGCATCTGGGTGACACCGACTGGCAGTGGGGCACATTGGCTTGAACGTATTTGTGGTGTAGATTATTTGCCTGTGGGGCTGAGTAATGAAAAAATTCCAGAAATGGAGGCGCAGGGTGGATCTGAAGGAGCCCATGAAACCCTGAGGTTTTTTGCCCACATGCAGTGACACATGCTCGTTGACCCAGAAGGGCATGTCTAACCCCAGCTTACTGGGGTAGCTCAGAGTCAGTGGAGACACATAGCTGCTTCGTAAAAGCTGCCAGATGAGGAAAAAAGGAATTGCTTTTTAAACGACTTGATATATTTGCTGAGATTACAGAAGTTCAGGCCAGCAACAGATGTATTCACCTATCTTTTTAAAAAGAGGGATGATCCCTGAGATTACCTCTAGGAAGTTTAAGTGCATGGAGAAAAATACCCAACACATCTAAGAAGTAATGGAATCATGAGTGAATAAGCAGCTTGGTGTTGCCACAAATAAATCATCCAGAATGGGTCTGAAAGCTATTTAAAATTCACAGTGGAGGGGAACAAAGTCACTGCAATACATCTTGATTTTAGTAAGGCATTGGATGCCACGTCACAAAATTTTGCTCATGAAATTAATTGACACTGGTGTGGATACGAACACTGTCATAGCGATTGATAATTTTTAGGGGGTCTGTAAACAAGGCACGGTGATGAATAATAGTGTGACATCCAGCCAGAGGTAGTTGATTAGTAGGGGTGCCAAAGAGATTGGTGTTAAGCCTGATCATATGCAACAATGTTATTAATGGTTTCAAAGGGAAAGTAAAGAGAATGTTAATGAAATTTGCAAATTATACAAACCGGGGTGGTGCTGGAATAAATCCAATAAGAATGATGGATAGAATTTATTCCAAGAGATATAGACAGGTTCAATATATGGGTAATAAACAGCAAAATGAGATTCATTTTCAAAAAATGCAAACTAGGATAGATCAGGGGAAAAAATAAAAGAAAAAAATGATTCCTATAAGGGCACTAAGAATTTACTTAATTTGCAAGATGCTTCAGGGTCCTTTTTAGCGGGGCACCAACCTACCTCCCTACCTCTCTGTCTGAGTCATCTTTTCCTTTGTTGCCATCCCCTTGCACCTTGCTTCGCAATCCCCTTGAATGGTCTGTGCTCTTTGATACCTCTATGCTTTTGCAAATACTGTTCCTTTTGAGCAAATGCCTTTTCCTTTTATTTCTGTGTGTAAAATCTGATGCGGTCTTCAGGTCTCTTACTCATCGTTCATCTTCTTTGTAGTATGGTTCTCTATGCCCCCGAGAACCACTTTGTCTGCTCAATGGCCATCTCGCTTGGTAAACGCTTTTATTGGGACTCTTGCCTTACCGCATTGTGACCACGGAGAGGGAGGAAGGGCAGTGGCTAAGCACATGGTCTTCAGGGTCAGAGCCAGGAACCCAGCCTAAGTGCCACATCAACCACTTATGGGCTGTGTGACCTTATTTGAGTTCCATAGGCCTTTCCAAGCCTCTGTTGTTCGGGCTATAAAGTGGGCATTGTCTTAATCAGTTTGGACTGCTATAACTGAATATCATAGACTGGGGCCTTTAACAACAGACATTTATTCCTCACAGTTCTGGAGGCTGGATTCTGAGATCAGGATGCCAGCATGATTGCATTCTTCATGGAGAGAAAGAAAGCGAGATCTTGTCTTCTCTTTCTTTTTATGTTTTTTATGAAAAAAATTTTTTAAAATGTTTATTTATTTGAGAGGGAGAGAGAGAGAGAGAGAGAGCAGGGGAGGGGCAGAGAGAGAGGGAGACACGGAACTCAAAGCAGGCTCCGGGCTCCAGGCTCCGCACTGTCAGCACAGAACCTGATGCAGGGCTGGAATTTATAAATTGTGAGATCAAGACCTGAGCCAAAGTTGGATGCTTAACCAACTGAGCCACCCAGGCACCCCTTGTCTTCTCTTTCTATAAGAACATTAAACTCATCATGAAGGCCTCATCCTCATGATCGAATCTAACCCTAATTACTTCCCCAGAGCTCCACCCCAAATACCTTCACATTGCGAGGGTTTCAACATATGACTTTTGGAGGGAGAGACACAAACATTTGGTCCATAGCAGGCATTTTGCAAGGATTTAATGACATATATATAAAAGAGTTTGGCCAGTTCATAAGCTAGTTTTCACTGGCAAGTATGATTGTTCTTAGTAATAATGTTTGCTTAAGCCTTTAAAAAAATTTTTTTTTGAGAGAAAGAGATCACAAATGGGGAAGGGGCAGACAGAGAGGGAGACAGAATCTGAAACAGGCTCTGTGCTGTCAGCACAAAGCCCAATGTGGACCTTGAACCCATGAACCGTGAGATCATGATCTGAGCAGAAGTCAGATGCTCAATCGACTGAGCCACCCAGGCACCCCGCCCTTTGGTCTTTTAAATCCATGAACTCTTTGAGGTCAGGAAAATTATTCTTATTCTTTATACTCTTCCTAGTCCTTCATACAGTACCTGGTACCTTGCAGGGCTTTGAACCAGTGGGCCACACATTGGCATGAGTTCTTTCTGAAGCTATTGGAGCTGTTCCTTTTGCTATCTGTATTTTGGGTTTAGTAGAGAAATGGAGGAATTAGATAATTAAGCCCCTTCCCAG
Source organism: Panthera pardus (assembly GCF_024362965.1). NCBI lineage: Eukaryota > Metazoa > Chordata > Mammalia > Carnivora > Felidae > Panthera > Panthera pardus. The sequence goes on along the minus strand of NW_026526810.1, from coordinate 123,395,144 downwards.
TTCTTTTTACAGGTGTTTCCAGGAAAAGCACTGACATTTCACCTGTGAGTTAGGTACTGTTTCAAACATCCGGTAGAGATTTCCCAGCTTCTTTCTAGTGGGATCATGTCTGAAGGAGTATGATCAAGTGTGGGCCAGATGGAACTAGTGGATGGGCTGGGGAACAAAAGCCACGTTAATGGTCAAATAGATAGTCTGGGAAGCAATGGGGGTGAGGTAAAGGCATTGGGAAGAAGGAAACACTGCCGTTATCTGATATGTGGGGCCTCTCAAGGTGGGAGCATGATCTTGAAACTTCATAAGTCTTGAAATTAACAGTTTTGACAACAAAGAAAAAGAGTAACATGATGCCAACATGCCTTCTGACTGGTAGAATCCCTCTGGCTTTGGATTAGTCATTTTGGGTGAAATTCATGGCCCTTACATGCATTGCATTACTGAAAATATAGATATGAGATCCCAGGTAGGTTGCAGCCAGCCATTTCCTGAGATAACAGTGTGCATTGTTTGACATAAAGATATGCTAGAAACTACGCCAGCTTGCCCATATTTGCTCATCAATTCCAGCCACTGTCCCCACACATTTGCTAGAAATCTGGTATTAGTTAGTCCTTGCTGAGTAACAAACAGCTCAGCTAATGCTGTGTGATAAACACAGGTTTCAGTAGGTCAGCTGTAGTTTTCCTGATCCAGGTTAAATTTGGCTGGGCCAGGCTAGACTCCAGCCAGGCTCATATCTACTCACGTGGACTCTTCGGGTATGCTCTTCTCATGGGAGATGACAGGACCATAGGAAATTGAATCAAACCACACGAGTCCATTGAAAGCCTCTCTCAGCTAAGGAACATCAAGGAGGCAGAGAAGTATACATAGCTTACACCACTGGGGGATACTGTAGTTACATAACAACATTGATGTGTAATTCTATAAAATAGAAGAGAATGAAGAATCGGAAACAATAATGCAAGAAATACAATCACCATCCCACTTCTCATCTGTTGTTCATGCTCAATTAACTGGTGATAAAGTTTCCCATCCAATTCTTATCCTCTACCAGCCACAACCACCAACTCCAATCTAACCTCTGGATGTGACTCTATTTTTGAACCTTTCTTTAATGACACCATCCTCCAGCTATGATGGCACTGGCCTCATGGACTGTCTGTGTCTTCACGGAAGGCACTTGGAACCCAAGGACCCCTCTTCAACTGCCCTTACCACCCCTATCTTGGAGAGTCTCTGGGTTCAGATGGTAGGGCTAGAAAGAAGCTGTAATTTCTCATTAGCTCTGGTGAACTACCACTCCCCTAATTGACACTGAAGAACGAGGTACATATTTTACAATGTTTTTAAAAATGTTTATTTATTTATTTTGAGAGAGAGAGAGAGAGAGAGAGAGAGAGAGATGGAGAGAGTGAGTGAGATTGGGGGAGAGGCAGAGAGAGATGATCCCAAGCAGGCTTCACACTGTCGGCTCAGAGCCCAACATGGGGCTCTATCTCACAACTGTGAGATCATGACCTGAGCTGAAATCAAGAGTTGGACGCTTAACCAACTGAGCTACCCAGGTGCCCTAGAAGGTGCATATTTTAATCAGAATTTCCTGGACTATCTTTCAGCACAGCCTGGCATTACTTAAATAGCTCTTTCTGGTTAAGTCAGGCTGATTTCAAGGAAATGTTCTCAAACTTGACTTTGGATTCAACATTGGGTACAGATTGAAGAAGAAGAATCAGTATTTCAGAGGGATAGAATGGTATTTAGAAACAGGAGTTCAGAAGACTTTCTAAGTTTTTAACTTACTCTAAGTTCAAAGGTTTAGCCTCTACTAGTTGGGAGGCCAAAAAATAGAGGCTGGCACTCAGTTGGTGGGCAGGAAAATCTATCTGTTTTGATCTAGGACCCAGGGAGTTCAGTGATCCCTGAGAATTTCTCTAAACTCATTATGTTCTTTTCTCCCCTTCACCCTTTGTGGTCATGCTCCACTGACCTCTGCTTGTCCTCAGACCCACCAAACATCCACGCCTCAAGACGTTTACAGGTGCAGTTAGTTACCTCTGTCTTGAATATCCTTCCCTGACTTGACTGGGCTAGTTCCTTTGCCATCTTGTTTCCTCCACTTACAGGCTCCCTTCTCAGAGAAGCCTTTCTTGTTTACCTGTGTTGTATAGTTTCTAATTGCTTCTCAGATGCACTTCTCACCCTTCTCCACTCTGTTCTGTGTTCTGGGAGACAACACCAGTCTTCCTCCTGGGATCAAAAGTCAGGGGTTGAGAGAGGTTCAGGGTCCTTATTCCTTGAGGTCTCTCTCTGATGAGTCCCATGGGTGCTCTGTCATCTCTATCAGAAGCCACAGTCAACAGGATCTTTTCTGCAACTGCAGAAATCTTCCTTCCCCTGCTCTGTTGGGTTGGTAAAGGTAGATTGCTGGTTTTCCTCTTGCCTGCCCTGCCAAAGAATTTTACCACTCCTGCTACTCTTTTCAACCTTCCTCACGCTTTTTAAGCAAGTAGTCTTTCTCTAAACTTTCCTCAATTGCTCTGATTATGTTTTCCATCTGCTATAGTACTCTATCCAAATACCTCCTTGCCCCCATTTTTTCCATTCCTTTCTTTCACACCTTACCTTCCACTTTATGAACTTTTATGTAGTGTTAAGTTTTATTTGTTTACTTGATTAATACATGTGTCTCCTCCTGATGGTGAGTTCCATGGAGATAGGGACAGGGCTTTATTCATCAGTATATAGTCACCACCTGGTACTTTGTATCTGGCTCAAAAATGTATTTGTTGAGTGGGCAAACAAACAAACAAACAATGAATGGATAACAAGACACTAATCAGGTTGCCAGAGAAGAAGTGTTATTAATTGAGCAATTACTATTCGGCAGGTACTATGCTGTGTGCTGTCCACACATTACCTCTTTCACAGCACCCTGTGGGTAGCTGAGACGAATGTCAGTGTTATAGAAATGAGGAGACTGGACTTCTGGGAGGTGATGTGGCTTTCCAGGGGACACATAGCTAGCAGGTCGTGGCTCCAGGATTCAAACCCAGTTCTGTTTGACTCCGGGTGCTATGGATTTAATCACTGCACTGAACTGGCTGGGCACTCGCAAGTCGCGTGGGTTCCAGTAGCCAACCCCAATCTTCTGTTTGGCTCCAGTGGAGAATGTAACCAGTAGCTGGATCAAAACTCCTGGTCCCCCCAGGGCTGCCAAATGGACTGTTCAAGCACATTCCGACTGTGCAGCTGATAGAATCCCCATCATTTATTTCTCTCTCGTCAGTGAATAATAGAACCTGGCTTACGGAGGTCATGGGTAGTTCTCACCTAGTAGATTCTGTCTCCTGTCTATTCTGTGTGTACCAAGGATGTATTTAATGATTTGCTCTTATGTATATAGAACATGTGAAAAGAGGTTAATTCCATACCAAACAGAACACCTGTCAAGAAATTAGGGCCTTAGTTTTATAAATCCCCAGCCTCTCTTTGATTATTGCTGTAACTCATGCAGACAGCAGATAATCTCTAAATTATACAGAGCTTCATGATTAAAATATTTTGCCCCTTTTTAATAGTTTGAGAAGAAAGAAGATGTGGCTTTGGAGGCGTGGTGTCAAATTAAGCAGTAATAGAGCCGCAGAGGAACATAATAAATATGCATAAAGACACTAAAAAAAGCATTTCTAATAGGTCCATACCATAGGAATTTGCTATGTGTGAAATTGAAAGACTTCCTAGGGAAAATCCTTGGCCCATTTGCTTTTAAATTCACTTTTTATGCCCTTTTGTTAAAAAAAAAAGTTTTAAGCTCCATTATTCCCTTGCAGAGGAATCTGATCAAAGGAACATTCTTGGAGCTCTAGAAAACCTTTGCTGAGGGCAGGTACCCACCAAGCCCCCTGCCGGCCCACAGTTAGGGTGGAAGACATCGTTGCTCTGGTTTTACCTCTAAAGACCAAGGCTATCACCCCAGGTATAATCAATCAATGAGAAGAGCTCAGAAATAGTTATCGAGGCCATCCGGGCTAGGCTTAGCAGGAGAGAGAACTGAAAGATAGCAACAGGCCTGGGAGAGCTCATAATTCAGCCAGGGACACTGGATGTCCATCTGTTGTGAGGGGATGTCCCAGAGATTTGTTCAAGGAGCAAAATCTGGGGAGTCCAAGACTGACAGCAGACTGCCAATGGGGATGAATTTTCAGAGCAGGTGGGTCTTACACCTGGCTGTCAGAGATGATCTGGAGTGTCAGGAGGGAAGGCAAGGGCTCTTCAAGTGGAGCATGTTGCCCTTAGAAGTTTGGAAATGGGTCTGCTGTGAATAAAGCTTCTTGCTGTGGTGAGGCCAGCACAGGGGCTATGAAAGGGTGTTTTCAGAGCTGGTCGAAATCCTGATGCCACTTTAGCTGTTTCTGAGATGCATGTCCTTGGTTTTGCCTGCAAATCTCAATTTTCATCTTCCTAAGATATCTGGATGGGGGAATGTTGGAAAAGACAGTGGAGACTGAAAAAAAGAATTTTACTCTTCAGGATATTCTGTCTGTTCTAAGAAAGCCAACAAATTTGCATGTGGTTCAACCTTTTTGCCCAAGATTGATCACAGTAGTGAAATCACTTCCGTGGAGAGACAAAGCTTCCAGAACTTTTATGCATGTTATTTAAGTATTTGGTAACTTTATACAATTTCAATAGCTTCATAAGTTGAGGTGGTGTGGTGGATTTATTTAATGTTTTCTCCATCTTAATTCAAACATTAACGTTTTAGAAAAGTATCTTAGACTACTTAAAGATCTCCAAAAATGTTGTCTGGGTTCTCCTGGTGTCTGGGAATTTGGGCTATATAAAGGGCAACTCTGTAAACAGACTTGACTATCAGATAAATATATCTTCATTTTGTTTGAAATCTTTCGTGAAGGAGGTTGATTTTCAGCCTTTGTGAGTCAGATCACATTTTGATAGCAACAAAGAAAACAAATGAGCTAATATGACCCCTGTATTTTTCATCTTGCAAACCATGAGCTGAACTTTTACAGTTAATGTCTTGCTGAAGTTTGCCCATTTTCTTTTTATCTAGAGGCAAAGAAGTGAGAAAATAATGATTTATTGAGCAACTTCTACATGCTCTGTGCTAGGGGGTTTACAAGTGATTTCTTGTGTAGTTCTCAGAATGACAATCAAGGGCAATACTACTTTCATCATCTACAAAATGGCATAATAATAGTGCCTATGTCTCAAAGATGCCATTAGGATATAATGAGATAATGTCTGTACAGTATTTAGTTTAATGTCTTCCTCGTAGCTATAACCATTACTATTATTATTATTATCATTTTAATTTTATTTACCTCACCAATGTTATCCAATCAGTAGGAGCTAGGATAGAAGCATTCTTATAAAAAGGCCAAAAATGATTCGTATCTGTAAGTAAGATGGGGAAAATTAGCTTACCTATTTATTATGTGCAAGAAATAGGCTTGTATTTAAAGGCTTCTTCACAATTCAGTTGGATTTGGGTGAATCCGAATTTAGCACATGTTTACGCTCAGACCTTGGTTTCTAGTATGATTTTCCAGGAAAAGGATCCAGGGCTCTTTGGAGCAATGGCTGATTCTAGGTCTGGGAAGGAAATTTACAGGACGAGCCTGGGTCATCTTGTAGTGTTAGAAAGTCAGAACATGCTCAAAAACAAAAGCAAAACAAAACAAAAACAAAAATGAATCCCCACCACAATGATGGGAGTATGTCAAGGAGACATAGTAGCCAATAGAAAGAACCTCCAATGGCCCAATCTGGAACAATATGAATAAGAAAATAAAATACTATTGAATTATAACCCAAAGTGTAAAATAAATATCCAGTAGTCCGTATTGACATAAATGATTGAATAATTAAATAAATGGAGGAGAAGAAAAAACCTGTACAGAAGATTAATTAAAAGATTAATTAAAAGATAAATTAAAAATAATTTATGTAGATTCCTTGTCCTCAAGAAGGTGGAGTACAGCTCCCCACTCCTTAAATGCAGGCTGTGCATAGTGACTTCCTTCCAAAGAGCACAATATGGAAATGGGGAAAAAAGAATGATTTTACAGAAAGTAAACTTGACAAAGAGTACCTCCGCCAGGTGGCCAAGGTCAACAACATCGACAGTGATAAGTCATGTTAGTAGCAAAGATGTGAGAAAACTGTCACTTTTCCTCTGTGGTCTTCCTCCCAAATACCTGTAACTCCAGTGTAATCATGAGAAAAACATCAAGCAAACTCCAGCTGGGGACATTCTATGAAATACCTGATCAACACTACTCAAAACTGCCAGGGTCAGCAAAAACCAAGTCTGAGAGATGATTACTGCCAGGAAGAACCTAAAGATACATGATTAAATGTAACGTGGTCTCCTGGATGCTATCCTGGGAAGGTGGAGGAGGAACCTCTCGGGTTCCATAGCTCTTTCCATGTCAGACATTGAGCTGGGTCACCAAACATCTCTTGGTGCTGTCTTGCTAAAACTCGCTAAATCTGGCCTGTGAAGAGCTGGAGAGGGCCAGCCAGTGGGTCTGATCTGTGGTGAGACTCAAGTTCCCAGTAGAAAGGTTATTCTTTTGCTTGAGAGCCTCTTTCCACAAGGGCTCGATTATAGGGAGACAGATCAATAGGGACACCCTTGAGAGGGAAGAGAGGTACTATTAATAGTTACAAGGGGAGAACCAGAGGAAGCCAGGGCTCTTCCAGGCAAACCTGGATGTATGATCAACCTACATATCAAAACATTCACAAGACTGGGAGAAAGTTTTGCCCCAACCATGCTGTTTCTGTGAAGATCCTTTGGATGAGCGAATGGACTCTTTAACCATCCTTTCCCTTTTTTCTCAGAACTCTGCATATATCAATCCCTGCCTATATTTGCCTGACACTTACATGTAAATGATCTTGCATTTGCCCAGGTAGTTCAGTATTGAATATTCTTGTGTTGAATGTGAAAACAAAATGGACATCTCTTGACAACTGATAATTTTCTTATTTCCTAAAGAAGTTTCAAAGAGTAAGCACTTTGAGGATAAAATGGTAAGTGGTTTGATGTGTGGGGATGAAGGAAGTTCAGCAAGCTTAACAGGAGGAAGGAAACGAGTCCAGGAAAGGATGCTGGTTCTCTCTTCTTCTGTGCTGTTCAACTTTCTGGCACTTTTAACTTGTAAGGCACTGGTGTAATTTTCTGCTAATTCACAAAGTTCCTACACAAAGCTTTCTTTATCCAGTTCCACATATTACAACCCAATCAGCCACATTTCAGGGGCTGCAATTGATAATTAGCCATTATCCTTCTACATGTCAACATTGAAGGGAGCTGGGTGCCAAAGATAAGGATAAGCTGAACTGACAGAGTGCTGACAAGCCTCAGAGGTGTGTGGAACGATAACAGCTTTGCCGATTGCCCTCTCCAGTGGTGAGGCATATACCAGGTTGCCGAAAGCAAACTTTAATATGGAAACTCCTTTTATTCCTCATAAAATGCACTAGATTAGAGGAGAGTGAAAATGGTTGTAAAAAGTGAAGTGCCTCCAGGCACTGCTCCTGTGTGAAAGCTCTCTCCCCATAGGTTTGTTATCTTTGACACATCCTGATGGTACCTGACTTGGAAATTAAAGTTGCTGGCAGGCAGGACAGTTTTACTTGAAGCTTTATGTGCCTTAATCAATGGATCATTGAGATATCAGATGACTGCTATCTAGATGGCATCTAATATACTTGTAGAGAGCTTAGGTGGGTCTTGATTTCAATAATTTAGGATTTTAGGTGGCTAAGTTATATATCTCATTTTAGAAGACAGTGCCGTGGTTAATTTTATGTGTCAACTTGACTGGTGCCCAGGCATTTGGTCAAATATTATCCTGGGTGTGTCCGTGAGGGTGTTTCTGAGTGAGATAAACATTTAAGTTGGTAGACCGAGTAAAGCAGATTGCCCTCCCCAGTGTGGGTGAGCCTCATCCAATCAGTTAAAGGCCCGAATAGACCAAAAAAACTGACCCTTCCACAAATAAGAGAGCAATCCTCCAGTCTAACTGCCTTTGAGATGGGACATTGGGTTTTTTTTTCCTGCCTTTGGACTTGAATTGAAACATCAGGCCTTCCTGGGTCTCAAGTCTGTGGGCATTCAGCTCAGAATTATATCATTGGCTCTTTTGGGTCTTAAGCTTGCTGTTCGCAGATCATGAGATTTTGTTGGCCTTCATAATAACATGAGCCAATTCCTTATCTGTCTATCTATCATCTATCTATCTATCTATCTATCTATCTATCTATCTATCTATCATCTACCTACCTATCACCTACCCATCCATCTATCTTTCCTATTGCTTCTGTTTCTCTGGAGAACACTGGCTAATACAGATGATGTTAGTTTGCTAAGGCTGCCATAACAAACTACCACAGACCGGGTGGTTTAACCACAGAAATGTATTTTCTTACAATTTTGGAAGCTGAAAGTCTGAGATCAAGATGTTGACAGGGTGCCTGAGTGGCTCAGTCAGTTCAGTGTCTGACTTCGGCTCAGGTCATGATTTCATGGTCTGTGAGTTTGAGCCCCATGTCGGGTTCTGTGCTGACAGTTTAGAGCCTGAAGCCTAAATTCTGTGTCTCCCTCACTCTCTGCCCTTCCCCCTGCTCATGCTCTGTCTCTCTCTTTCAAAAATAAATAAGCGTTAAAAAAATTAAAAAAAATTTTTTTGACAGAGTTGTTTTCTTCGGAAGGCTTGCTCCTTGGCTTGTATGAGGCCACCTACTCCCTCTGTACAGTTCTGTGCCCTTATTTCCTACTCTTACAAAGATACCAGTCATATTGGATTAGGGTCCACACTAAGTGACCTCATTTTAACTTAATCACTTCTTTAAAGACCCTGTCTCCAAATACAGTCACATTCTGAGGCACTGGGGTTTAGGGCTTCAACATATGAATTTGTGAGGAGAGGCACAATTCAGCCTATAACAAAGACACTTTGTATGGATTCATGAGCTTCAAAGTCAGGCCTTGATGCTTTAAAAGTAAGTACTGGAAATGGCTTACATAGAAAAAAAAAGAGAGAGATTTTTAATCAGGGGGATTATGAGGCCAAACAACCTTTTCTTTAAAAGTCTGTGCTATTTTCCTTAATGGAAACAGTTGAAAGGATAAGGGTGGTTGAATGACTCTAGAGATACAGCAAGAGAGGAAAGGATATAAAAAAATTGCCTTTAGATTCCTAAATGGTGAGTAGAGAAATTGCAGCAGATTGCTCGAGGGCATCTCAGCTTAGAAGTAAAGGCTTTTAGCTGTGTAGCTTCTCTGTGAACTTCCTGTCATAAGATCCTTCTTAAATGGGACACATACATTAACCTCTTGTATTAGTTAGGACTCCTCAACCCAAAGGTGACAGAAAGCAAACTCAGTCTGCTTATGGAAAAAAGGAAATTTATTGGCAGGAATCTGGGTATTTGGGGGAAGATGAGAACAATCAGGCCACAGGAAAGATAAGGAGACCATTAGCCTTAGAAATGACTATAAGCAGGTATTCAAATGACATTAAGGCTTTCTCTTTGTCTCTGAATTTTGCTTCTTTCTGTGATTGGCTTCATTAATGTCTGTCTCTTTCTCCCTTTGCTTCCATTCTTTCTCCCTCTTTCTCCACCAGATTAGGGAATACCCACCAATAATTCCAAAGCTTTACATCTTTGGGCCTTACCTACCCAGAGAATCATGGATTCTCTTTGAGATCTAATTATACACTCCTGGGAAGGACTCTGGTTGGCTCTGATTGGCTCATACAGTGGCAAGTATCTGCCCCAGACCAATGAACTGTGACCAGTGGGCAGGGTTTTGTTTACAAAATGGCTGCTTTCACAGTGGGGGTGGATGGGAGGAGGTTACCAGATAAAGGAGAATGGGCAAACAATCCTAGTGTTATCCTCTACACCTTGTGTTCCTAGTTTTTATGCCTTTTAGAAAAATGACCTTTAGATTATTGATGGCTTCATATTGATGGGACTCTTAAAACTTTTGAATGAAAAATTCAAACCATAAACAATTCGATTTCTACAAATTAGGAAACATTCTGGCATAGCTGTGATGGATAGTCAAGACACCTGTAAAGTTTCAAATTTTGCTAAAACCAAACTAAAAAAACCCAAATCAGCAGCAGTAGAGTATCTATTCTTCAAGGAGCTTTCAAAAAAGAAAAATGGAATTAAATATTTGTGGAAACAACATCCGATGTCTGTTAGGGTGACATATGAATAGATGCCCATATGTTTTGTTACCTACTCCAGGACAGGTTTGAAAGTAAAAAGGAGGCACTATTAATAATTATTCGAGGAGACCATGAGAACATAGTCACTCTTGCTTACATTACCCATCTATCTCTTCTTCCAAGTTGTCTACTTTTCCCATTAGAGCCCTTAACATATTAATCATAGTGATTTTAAATCCCCTGTGTAATTCCAATATCGATGTCATATCTGAGTCTGGCTCTGATGCTTGCTTTGTCTCTTCGGACTGTTTTCTGTTTCCTTTTATAGCATGCCACGTAATTTTTGGCTGAAAGCCCAAGGTGTTGGTTAACAGAATCAGAAGTAAATGGGCCTTTAGTGATATTTTATGCCAATTTGAGAAGGCATTGAGTTGTGTTTAATGTTTGCTGTAGATCCAGGCGTCAGAAACCTCAAAGTCCTCTAGTGACCTTGTTTTTATCTCCCTCATTGGCTTTGGGCTTCTCTAAGTACTTCAGAGAGAGTCTATGTCTTACAACTCTTTCGGTTGCAATCCACTCTTTATACTGATCCCTTCTGGTCTGGTGGTCAGGTATGTGGGAGGTGAAGCATTTTGTAATCTTTTGGTTAAATCTCAGTTTTTTAGCAGGCTTGTGTCACAGGGCTGTGACCTTCATGAGTGTTTCCCAACCACTCATGACCTCCTCCCCATTCCTGACTAGCTGAAATAGGATGACTGGAGAGAGAAAATGTCTTACCCCCAAGTGGGATACACCTCTGGTAGTCTTTTCTCCTGGCTTTTTCTGTGGAGAGTATTGACAATGGCTATCTTCCCCCTTTTCCTGTCAGAGCCATGAGGGGATCTTTCTTAGATCTTCACCATGAGAATCTAATGGGGCTCCAAGAGTAAAAACCCAACAATGTGTCGGGGCCCCCTGAAGGCTGTGGTCCCTAAGAGTTCCGCACTCTGATGCTAGTGCATCTAGCCTCCAGCAATTTGTAAAAATTACCATTTAAGTGTTTCTATCAGTTTATGGCTCCAGTGGCTTCTGTTGCACGTAAACAGATCCCTGCAGTGGCTCTCTGGATCCACCCATCTCTTTAGATTTTAGGTCGCGGTTTGCCCTGAAACCTCAGTTCTCTGATGGGACCATGACAAGTCATTGATTTTCAGGCTTTTCAGCTCTTTATGGTTGTAAAGAGAAGAAGGACAGTTTCCAAGCTCTTTACATGTTAGAGCTAAAACCAGAAGTCCTTGAACCTAGAAGTCTTTATATTCTCATGATAAACTATGTATCTAGTGAGGACAAAGTAAAGACATTTTTTGACATGTGAGGATTCAGGGGTTTTACTACCCAGAGAGATAATATGAAAAACATATATATTCTGGAAAAGTTACAAAGGAATTCAGACTTCTGTTTCTCAGAAAATGGAGTAGACACACTTTCTACTTTCCCTACTAAGTACAACTAAAAATCTTAGACATTAAATATAAAACAAACATAAGAAGACATTGAAAGCTGAAGAAAAGAAAGTAGGCCAGACTCTTTTTTTTTTTGGCCTTATATATCCCAGGAATTGAAGAAATTGGCAGCCCAGCAACACAGATGGGAGAAGACAAAAATAAAAGTCATGACCAAAGCCTTCTCTGTCTAGCAGAAGGTCCAGGATGAGGGCAGTCCAGTAAGACAGAAAACTTTTAGACAATAAATAAAGCATGAATGTCTTAGATTTATTTTACATTGATGCACATGTTATAAACCTTGACATTGGCCATATAAAGTTAATGACATGTTGGACTGAGGGGGAAAGGAGACAAAGATTGGGAGGGTGTGAGGAGACACTAAGGCAAATATGGGGGTCCTGTTCCATCACCATCACATATTGTCTAAAGTTAATGGGCCAAGATATTGTGTAAAGCCAATGGTTCAAAGACTCAAAATGCGTAAGTAAGATTTGTGAATATAAATTAGAGAATAAAAAATATGGCAGAAATACAGAAGACACAGTATTGGAGGCAGCGTGAATGAACTCAATCTCTCATTTTCATTGCAGAGAGTCAATATATCATGCTTAAAGTTAGCAAATTAAGAAATACAGTGTATGCACCCACTTAGTATTGTGGAAGTAAGCCCATAAGAATTACACAGGGGCACCTGGGTGGCTCAGTTGGTTAAGTGTCTGACTCTTGATTTCAGTTCAGGTCATGAACTTGTGCGTAGTTTTGGTATGGAGCCCTGTGTCAGGCTCTGCACTGACAGCATGGAGGCTGCTTTGGATTCTCTCTCTCTCTCTCTCTCTCTCTCTCTCTCTCTCTCTCTCTCTCTTCTCTCTCTCTCTCTCTCTCCCCCTTCCCCATTTGTGCATGCTCTTTCTCTCCCTCTCTTTCTCTTTTTTTTCTCTCTTTTTCTCAAATAAATAAAAAAACTTAAAAAAAAAAAGAATTATACAAAAGAAGGAGTTATTACCTCTGAGGAATGGAACTCTTGGTTGAAGAGGGGGAAAGAAAACTTAGTTGTTTTTTTTTAAGTTCATTTATTTATTTTTACATAGAGAGAGAGCACATTTGAGCAGGAGAGAGACAGAGAGAGAAGCAGAGAGAAAAGAAGACAGAGAGAATCCCAAGAAGGCTCCACACCATCAGCATGGATCCTGATGTGGGGCTTGAACCCATGAACCATGAGATCATGACCTGAGCTGAAACCAAGAGTCAGACACTCAACCAACTGAGCCATCCAGGCACCTCAGGAAAACTTAGTTTTTAGCTTTTGAGCAGGTCTAGTAATATTTGAATTTGTATTACTATATGGATATATTTCTTTTATATTTATATTTGCTAGTAAGTTATTAAAAACAGAAATGAAAATTTTTACATAAAGACTTCCAAGGTCCCGGAGACATTTATGAATTAAGGCCTAAGTCAAAGTACTTGACAAGCAGGTTTTTGGAGGCAAGTTTATTATAAGTTTGCAGATGCTTTAGCCCTAAAAAAGTGAGAGTAGGGTGTATATTCTGGTTTCAGAGATAACCCGAGGATTTGAAACTCCTCCCATATTCCTCACCATATATATCAATATATGTAGTAGCTAATCAGAGCTTCATATCAGGCTCCCAAGAAATCAGTCTTTTGAAGGCTCATGATTTAAGCCAGAAAACGGATCTGCTGCTAGGAATTGAGATAAGTGTCAGGAAGGTTTGTTGGACTCTAAACCCAGAGAAGGCAAAGGCATGTCTTGTCTAACTGTGGTCAGCTGCAGGGCGCTTAGGTATTTCATGGTCACTCCTAGTAATGATTAGACAAAGAGACACACAGAGTGTGGAAGTGACATGAATGGGAGGGTAGAAGTTTAGTTTCACCATCTAGTCCTGTGAGAGACCCAGGACACTGACTCTACACTACTTTTGGAGAGAAGACAACTGATGTGTGACATGCGTTAAAGTGATCCCAGCAAAGCTCCATGAACCTGTGTATGGGGCAGGTGCTTGCAGCACAGGGGTGCAGTGGAGGGGTGGAGGTAATGAGGATCCCATCGCAGAACCTTTTTTGAAAAATGAAAGTTTTCCCACTTGGTTGAGCCTTACTGATCTTAAAGACCACTTAAAATTTGCATTAGCAGATGTTTGGAAGTTTTCTGGTGTGTCTGGAACCATGACGAACAAGGAGACATGTACTAACTAACACACATATACATGCACAAATGCAATGTGCACAGAGCCTCATCTTGGGCAATATTGGGGTTCCTGAAGAGACTGTATGTTGACTTTGTCCTTCAAATTCTACAACTCAGAGTCACAAAGAGATCAGAGTCTGTCAGTTGCAGCACTGGACATTGAGAAGTGAACTTAAGGCCCAAATGGGCTTCCCCTCCATTCTCTGTCTGGTCTCTTCTCTACCTCCCATTGAACCTGCAACCCAGACACAAGGATACTTTCTCTCACTGGCTGACTGCATGGAGGAGGGGGGCTAGTTTACAGTTAATGTGAAAACATGCCAGAGAGTTGGAGAGATGGAGAAAGATGGATGGAGACTTGGGACTTGGCTACTAGGCCTACGTGCTCTGTCCCAACCAGCCTAAGCAGATAAATGACCCCTCCTTATGAGGAAGAGGAGTAAGGGGGTGGGGAGAAGGGCAATGACTTTCCCCCCTGTTCTTCCAAAAGGGAAGACTTTTTCTGTTTTAAGAGCCTATAGGCAGGCGTAGGGGAGGAAAATTTTTCCTAAACCCTATTAGGGTCCCTGCCTGCATCTGAAAATAAAACTGACAAAGACAGATCAACAGGAGAAAAACATTCAAATGTTAGTGTATATTTAAACATCCATGGGAGCCCTCACAAGAAAATGAAGATCTGGAGAAGTGACCAGAGCAGGAAGCTTTAATATCTGTTAGACAAAAAACACATATTTGTGCAGAATTGACAAGACAAAGGGATTGGGCTGGGGGTAGTAAATGGTGAAGAAGTAACCAGGAAGGTAAGGGTTAATTTAACCAAGTTTGTACAGATTTCTTGGCCCCAAATTCCCATCTCTGGTGATAAGAATGTCTTCCCTTCTCCTTGTACAGGCCACATACGTTTCCCAGAGGAATTTTATGACTTATTTCAGGGAAGAAGGGCAGCAGATGGTGGGAGAGGTCAGAGCGAAATTCTTGCTTCTGACATTTAAAAAAAAGATGCCTTCAACTTAAGATATTTAATATGCCAAGGTGCTACACATTTTGAAGTAGCAGGTCCTGAACCCTAGCGCAGGAACTTAAGGAGAGAGACTGGGTCTCAGAGCCAGCAGATGGCTGTATGATGTGCTTCAAGCCTACCTATGTCTCGTACATAGCCAATATGTTTGAATCAGCTCTGTTGACTGGTAAAGGATATTCACGTCTTTCCCCACAAAGGCAATTTCTTTTTTTAAGTTTATTTTATTTATTTTGAGAGAGAAAGGGAGAGTGAGCATGCACATGGGCACAAGGGGAAGAGGGATGGGGAGAGAGAGAATCTCAAGCAAGCTGTGTGCTCTCAGCACTGAGCTCAACATGGGGCTCTATCTCACGAACTGTGAGATCATGACATGAGCCAAAATCAAGAGTTGGACGCTTAACCAACTGAGCCACCCAGGAGCCCCCAAAGACAATTCTTAATAAGAGAAAGCTGAATATTTTATTTTATTTTAATTTTTTAAAAGTTTATTTATTTGTTTAGATCAAACAAGCATGAATAGGGGAGGGGTAGAGAGAGAGGGAGACAGAGGATCCCAAGCAGGTTTTACACTGCCACCACGGAGCCTGATATGGGGCTTGATCCCTTGAACTTTGAAATCATGACCTGAGCCATAATCAAGAGTTAGACGTTTAACCAACTGAGTCACCCAGGTGCCCCAAGAGCTGAATATTTTAAAAATGATAAAGGCTAAGCCAGGATCAGACTTTGGAATGTTTTGCTTTTTCACTCCCAGCTCAAATCAATGAAACCCTAGACAGTTAAAAAACAAGGGTGCCCTCCCATCTTTTTATTAAAAAAAAATTTTTTTTAACGTTTATTCATTCTTGAGAGACAGACAAAGCATGAGTTGGGGAGGGGCAGAGAGAAAGAGGGAGACACAGAATCTGAAACAGGCTCCAGGCTCTGATCTGTCAGCACAGAGCCCAGTGCAGGGCTCGAACTCACGAACCGTGAGATCATGGCCTGAGCCCAAGTCTGATGCTTAACTGACTGAGCCACCCAGGCACCCCAGCATTTTTTTATTTTTGAGTTGTTGCCCACCACCACCAAGAAATAGATAGAGCACCTTTATTTTTACATTTTAATCTAGTAAAGAAAATGTAATCAGATAGTAATTGTTTGCTTTATACTACTAGATTTAGAAGGTCAACTCCCCCAAAATGTAGTGTAAAACCATTAATTAAATGTAAAAAAAAGAGATTTCTGTTGGCTTATGTTATCCTATTCAAGTCTTTTCTACCCCTTTAAATATTAATGACTTTTGTTAATGATGGGATGGTTATAAAATAATATGTGTTAGCATTTAGGACAGAAAAAATTATTATTGAGAATAGCAATGGTAAAGAAATTAATCTTAAATATCAACCCTAGTTAGCTGTTAGCAGTTTACTCAAATGGTGCCTTGAGAAGGATTCTGAAGCTGCATATGGGATTGATAAATTGTGCCTGCCAAAGCCAGGAAGGGGCGGTATTAATACTATGTTATTATTGTCATCTCTGTTTTGGGAGAACCCCATGAAACAATTGTATCAGCCATTTCCTGACATTGAATTCCATATCAGTTTCCTCATTTGTAAAATGACAATTAGATTGAATAAGTGGTTTTCAAACTGTGGGATAAAAGTTTCACTGCGATGGGGGTGCATTGTGGAAGCCAAGGGAATTATTACTGGCCTCCTATCCCTCTTTTAGCCAGAGCTCATCCATTTTTTATATTTTCATGTTTTACGTATTGGCTTCCATATCAACATTTGCTTGAACAAGTGTTCTTCATGTAAAGAGGTTAGAAAACTAGTGGATCGCTAATATTTCATCATTTTTTTCTATGATTTATTTTCTCCATGTCCTTCCCCACCCCCCACCCCCAACCCCAGTAGAACTGGGTAAGCCAGAAAAAAAAAAACTTCTCAGAAATATAGCATATAAGTTGGGTCTTGAAGGATGAGTAGGAGTTCACCATGAAGGGTGCATTGATGTGAATGTGTGGTTATTCCAGGATAATAATATTTCTTTTTTAATTTTAATTCTATTTTATTATATTTGCTTTTTGAGAGATAGAGAGAAAGGGTGAGACAGAAAGAGAGAAAGGGAGAGAGGGAGGGGGAGAGAGAGAGAGAGAGGCAGAGGACAGAAAGAGAATCTTAAGCAGGCTCCATGCTTGGCATGGAGCCTGATGTGGGGCTCAATCCCACGACCCTGGGATCGTGACCCGAGCCAAAATCAAGAGTCAGATGCTTAACCGACTAAGTCAGGTGCCCCAGGATAGTAATATTTCTAAATTATCCATAAATCAAGGACCAAAGAGCAAAGATTAAAATTCAGAGAGAGCTGTGAGTAGCTGCCAGGGTGGCCCTCAATGGATGGCCACAGTATGGGGCATTTGGGAAAGCCTAGAGTCATTATCAGACAATGACTCAGGCTGTTCTAAGACCAGATGTATAAAAAACACAAATTTATTAAAGTACAGAGGAGATGGTTAATTGTCAAGTCCTGGATTATTCAAAACTCCTTCCCCAAATTCATGAGCCAAACTGGTAATCAGAAGACTATTCAGTGAGCCTGAGATAGCTGCTTTTGACGGAAAATTCATCCTGGCCACCGGAAGGTCTGCTGAGCCTCCCTGGATTACACGACAGTCCACCTCTCTCACCTGCCCTTTCGGTGCTGGTTAAACCCTCACCGATTATTGCCCTGGACACTCCTGACACATGGAGACTATCCAGTTAGCATCACGATTGCTTTTGAAGGTTTCTGAGCCCCTATAGTGAGATGGCCAGTTTGGTGGGACTGCTGGCAACAGGTGCTGACTTTCCCACCCCTCACTCCAACAAGGGGCGCTTGATCTCTTCATTCAGGAAGCACCTTATTGCTTCTCTGTATATGGCTCTCAGTCTTTCATGTTGCCGTCTTCCCCCCCTTTTGTGAAAAATCAAAAGTTGGCTCTGATCAGCTGACATGTTCACTTTCCTCTTTTAGGAGCCTGCGTGCCTCAGTCCCACCTTCTGTGCTGGCAGAACAGAGAATGCATCTGACAGTGGCTGGAGGGTATCGCTGCCCTGCTTGTTCTTGGAATGGCTGAACACTCTTGTCTCTCTCTGGAATAGAACAACGGCTCTAATTTGAGTGGTTAAGCCCATTTAAAGTCAGAGATGCAAACTCTCGCCTTATAAATTTTGATGGGGCCCCCTTTTCAGGGAGCTGTGTGCACCATATGTTCCAAGGTATAATTACACAATTGTGGAGTTTGGGGTGAAAGCAATAACTATAATTTGAAGGGGAATAAGGCAGAGTTTCAGTTTTGGCAAAGGGGCTTCCCTGATTGAAGATGGCAAATGTGGCTGGGCGCGTCTAAGGGGGCTGCTTCCACCAGGAATCATGCTCAACCCCCAATTACCGCGGGATGTGAGTGCAGACATCCGCTGAATCTTGATGTAATTTATTACTCTTGCTATTCCAGGGACTGTGCTGATGCCGTGGATACACAGGCACACATTGGCTCCTTTTCTGTTTCCCAGCCTCTAACACTTTGCCAGGCTGCCCCTGGCCAGTCTGGGGTTGAAGTTAAGGCCAACAGGTTGCTAAAGGGTGGGAAAATTCTTACTGACTGTAGTGGGCACATTAATGGCGCCCCAAAGACATCCCCATACGAATCCCTGGAGCCTGTGAATATGTTATAGCTGGAATTGAGGTTGTTAATCATCTGAGCTTGAAATGGGGGAGATTATTCTGAATTATTTAGGTGGGCTCAATGTAACCACAAGGGTCTTTCTAAGAAGAAAAGAAAGGCAGAAGAGAGACTCCAAGTGATATGACGTGAGGAAAACTGGCCATTGCTGCCTTGGAGGGTAGAAGGGAGTCATGAGCCTGGGAATGTGGGTGGTCTCTAGAAGCTGGAATAGAGCAAAAAACTCTAGACTCTTTCCTAGAGCTTCTAGAAAGGAACATAGGCCTGCTGGCGCCCTGGCTTTAGCCCATTGAGACCAATTTGAGACTTCTGAATTTATAAACTGTGAAACAATAAATCTGTGTTGTTAGAAGTCACCAAGTTTGTGATGATTTTCTTTAACAGCAATAGGGAACTAATACACTGATGCACTTAACTAATTCTGTGTGAGTTGGCCTCTGCCTTCCTTGGGCTTGGCAGTCAACAGCTGATTCTTCTTATGGGGTTGCTTTCCTATACTTTCTTCCCCCAGAGAATTCCTCCTCCTTTCCACAGACCCCCCACCCTACCCCTCAACGCATACCTTGACTAGCGGTTCCTTACCCGTTTTTCCCTTGATATGGTGAATGCTTGTCCTAGTTGGTTATTCAGGGCTCCTTCCCCAGATCTTAGCATTTCAAATGTCGTTTCATGAGGTCTTCATTATTAGTCACCCTTTTGAGCCCTCTTGCTAGTTCTTTTTTTTTTTTTTTTTTTAACGTTTATTCATTTTTGAGAGACAGAGTGTGAGCGGGGGAGGAGCAGAGAGCGAGGGAAACAGAATTCGAAGGAGGCTCCAGGCCCTGAGCTGTCAGCACAGGGCCTGATGCGGAGCTCACGCTCATGAATTGCTAGATCATGACCCGAGCCGAAATCAGATGCTTAGCCAACTGAGCCACCCAGGCACCCCAAGCTAGTTCTTTTTCATGTGGCTGGGATATGGTGAACAGGAAACCCTCATGACTCCTCAGTACCACCTTACATGCAGGTACTAATATGCTCTTGTCACAGTTAGGGAAAAGGAAGCCCGAAGAGTTTGTTCATTTATTTTTTTTCAAAGCCACGCAGCCAGTAAGTGATAGAGCCAGACCAGCATGCTGAGAAATCACACACAAGCTGCTCCCTTCCTAAGGATGCCCCGTCCTTCCCCGACACGTCCCAGCCCTCTCTGTTCCTCACGACCTCATTCAAGTACCTCCTCCTTAGAAATTTCCCTGATGGCTGCAACCTTTGCTACGTTTCGTCTTCTGCCTCTCTTCCGAACTTCAATCACTGAGTGTGGCATGGACAGCTTGCCAATCGCTTTATGTGTATTAGTTTGACCTCCCGAGTCAGAATGAAAATGCCCATAAAAATGCAAACACCTCCCCAAGAACAAGTGACAGCTTGCAGCTCCGGTGCTTCCCAAATCCAAGCAGGACCAAAGAGACGTTTCTTGCTGCCGGAAGCCTGGGACCCAACGAGACGTGGCTCCGATGGGACCGCACACTCCCGGTTGCATTGCCAGTGAGAGCACTTCTCTGGGCCTCTAAAATGTCTGTCTTCCGGTTAGCGTGACTTTATAATTTTCCCCAAGAAAAGCTGGTAGTTTTCTTGGAAGAGAGAAACGGTTTGCCTCAAAGAGGCATTCAACTCTCCAAATTTGCCGAGACGGAAAACTGCCTGGATATTTAAAGTCAAGTCCTCCTGCCCCCACCTTCTGCTCAGGCCAAGGGCCTCCTGTGACGGTAGTGTGAATGGAAACACCACGGGAGATGGCATCTAAGCTTCACAGCACCTTCTAGCAGGTCTGGGAAATACAAGCCCCTCGCCTGGCACCGGGTATTCCCTGCAAAGTGGCCTGGTGTCTGGAGAGTTGACTCCTTGCAAGAATCTTTCAGATCTCTCCTTTTCTACAAGCTTCCTGCTTCTCTTCCCACGTTCCCCCTCCCAGCAGGGAAACAAAGCCATCAGAGGGCACCTGCTTCCCATATAAACCCCCGGCTCCCATTGCTGGAGTACTGTTCTTGTTACGACAGAGGAAATCCCTCCTCTCGCCTTCAGCCAATCCCCCCACTCCTACTGTCTTGCCAGCTGGATTCCAGGGCCTTCTCTGGAACTTCCTGTAACCTGCTCATGGCGTTCCTCTTATCCACGCCCCCCACCCCAACGCTCGAACTAAACAGGCCTCATCACTTCTTGCTCTTCTTATAATAAAGGCAGAAGACCGTCACATGGCCAGTGAGGTCCTGTGTGGTTGGTTTGCCTCCCAGACTCATTTTATGCCAAGACCCTCCTCGCTGTCTGGGCTGTTGCTGATTTGGCCTTCTCTCAGTTCCTTGGACACACACTGGTCTTTCCCTTGACAGCGCTTCTGTCCTCTCAGCCTGGAAAGTTCTCTCCCCACTCCACTCCCTCCCGCTTAGTTAATTCTTACTTCCTTCAGATCTCAGGGCCACTGTTGCTTCCTCTGAACTTCCCTGCCTGGGTAAGGTCCTCCAACTGTCTGTTCCTATAACAGTGTGGCTGCGTAGCATTTATTTGAGTCAGAGGTTACATTTTTTTCGTGCTTCTTTTATTCATATCTCCTTTCTCCAATACACTTTGGACTTCTCCAAGGCAAAGATTGTACCTGTGCCTAGTGTTGGTACATTAACAGCGTTCTATTAATTAGTCTGACTGATATTTATTAAGTCCCTCTTCTATGTTCTATCAATTATACCTTCCATGGGAAAAGCCATAAAAGATGGGGAAGATCCAGGTTTTTGAAATCTGTAGAAGGATCTACAATTTGGAGGGTCATCTTACAGAAAAATAATAACAGATCATGGATATAAATTGCCTGTAGCCCCTGGAGAGAGGCCCCTGCTACTTGGGGTCCCTGAAGCGTAAGCTTCATTAGCTTTATGATGAATAGGCTTCTGCACAGAGTATGGCATTCGTTCAAAAGTGACTCCTGGCCTGGGTTTGGCTGCTGAGAGAGGAGAAGCTGTGGGACGGACGTCTGCAAGGAGCAGAGCAATGTGATCCCTGGGCACCAGCTCACTGGGGATCATGGGTCAACTCTTTTTGTGACTGGTGGTATCCCAACCGGGCCCCTGGGCACACTGACCTCCCCTCTGAGTGAATGGGCAGCAGGAAGCAAGATGCCAAAGCCCTTCTCTTTTAAGAGCAGCAGCACTACTTGCTGGTGGAAGCCAGAAATTCAGAGCATGTGGTAGCCAGGGCCCCGTTGCCAGGCTATTTCTTCCGGACTCCATGACATGGATTTTCTTAATAAGCCCAAGGAATAATTCCCCGTCGAGTAAAGACACCAGTTTTGTTAACTGCTTAGCGCTCACTTAGGCAGCCCCCCCCCCCCACTCCCTGTTTCTTACACTGAATGTCCCCCTCTCTGCTTCCGATGCCTCGGAGAATACTTCCTCGCCTTCCTCCTGATACCCCAGAGCCAGCCTTGACCCTGTCACACACCTGAAAGGGGAGTTCAGAAACAGTCAACCTGGCTCCCAAAGGAAAGGGCTTGGGACCAAATGAACTGTGTCTGCCTCCCAGTTCGTCAATTTCTTGTTACTTAACCTCTGAAATCCCGCATTCTTCATCTGCATCATGGGACCAGAGCAACTCCCTGTAGGTTTATTTTTGATTTGCCAAAAGCTATAATTTAAGTTGTAAACATTTTTTTTTTTTCTTTTTGGAGCAGACCACTATTTTGTCTTCCATGATTTCTCAGGAGCCACAAATGAATGAAAAGTTGTATGGCTTTCTTAGAGGATTGTCTCTTCCTTTCCTTTCCCCAGTTCATATGGAAATAAACAGAAAGGAGACATGGAGCACAGAGAGAAGGAGGGAGGGACACCCACACTTTCAAACAGCTAGTTCTTGCACCATACTGGAAGAACTGGGGATTCCCATGGACGATAAAATGCATCTATGTGGCTCTGCCAGTCTCTCTCCAATGAGCAGGCAAGTAGGCAGGTGTGTTTTTCATGAAGTCAGAGGTGGAAGCAACATAGGAGCTGCTCCAAGCTGCAGTGGATGGCTCAGTGTTCAAAATTCTCTTATATGGATCTAATCTGAAAATGAACGAATATCCAGCACTGGAGATCATGGGTGCCGGGGCCACGCCCTTGTCCAGGTGACGGGCTTTTTGCTCTGCAGTGTTCACAGGCTCTTTCCTGCCCACTCTTTTGTACCTTTGGGGTCACCGACAGGACAGACGTTAATTGCTTTTTAATTATAATTACAGATAAGGTTTCCTTTGGATATTGTAGTGAGTTGGATGGTGACCTCCCCACCACCATCTCTCCTAAAAGGTATATCCGTAGTTTAATCCCCGGAACTTGTGAATGTGAACTTATTTGGACAGAGGGTCTTTGCAGATGCAATTAAATTAAGGACCTCAAGAGGAGATCATTTTGGATTATATGGGTTGGACCCAAATCCAATCACAAGTGTTTTTAAGAGATGCCCAGGGAGGATGTCAGGAGAAGAGGGAGGTGGATGTTGGTGGGGACATAGCTACAGGCAAGGAAAGACTGCACTCACAGAAGCTGGGGAGGCAGGAAGGATTCTCCCCTAGCCCCTTCAGAGGGAGCAGGGCCCTGCCCGCACTTTGATTTCAGACTTCTGGCCTCCAGAACTTTGAGAGAATGAATTTCTGTTGTTTTAAGCTATCAAGTCCGTAGTAATTTGATATGGTGGCCGTAGGAAACTAATAAAGTTACATCTCAAGCTCCAACTTACACTTTATATTTCCAGATTTTTCAGCCTTATTTTTACCAGCTTATGGTGAATGTGCGTGTGTTAACAAATACAAATAATACCAAAAATATCTGTTTTTATCATTTCATTTGTATCAATCTCTGTTCATAAAGGTTATTTTCTCAATACTGCCTGAACCCGAGGGAGAGCCATTACAAAGAGTGCCCTGAAGCAAGCAGATGTTCCCAGGAATTGAGGGTTGTGTTGCCCAAATTTCTATATACCAGTCTATACACGCGGAAACATGCTGATACATGTTAGTAATTCCTATTTGGTAACTATCTCATAAATCGAATTCTTTTCTGTGTAATATATCCAGCAATTACTTACGCAAGTAGGAGTCTATGCTTTATCTGGCGCATATTTGAAAGGTTTTGGCTTAGCTGGACCAGAGAATATAGCTTTTATGATGTTGAGATCAGAAAACATAAGCTGCTTTTTCAAGGGGATGTGTCTATCAAAGTCAGGGCGTGAGACAGCACATAAGACCCTTCCTTTGCCTGTCAAAAGCAGCAGAGAAAGAATGGTGATAAATCATTGTAATAACAGTGGCAGTGGACTGTCAGCTCGGGGAGGGAATCCAGATGAATATCCCTTTCCAAGCCATCAGTTTTAAGCAAATGAGAGGCCTAAAGCACAGAGTAAAAATAACTGTTGTAAACCGAGAGAATGACTCCAGATACAGAAGATATTAACTGACGGGATTTCCTTTTTTGTACTTTCTCTTCAAGGATGTCCGGACACTGTACAACCTCTTTAAATCAAGGGTTTTACATTTGCAATTTCTTTTTAGCTCCGACAAGGGCTA
The DNA here is from genome assembly GCF_024362965.1 of Panthera pardus. Classification (NCBI taxonomy): domain Eukaryota; kingdom Metazoa; phylum Chordata; class Mammalia; order Carnivora; family Felidae; genus Panthera; species Panthera pardus. The sequence goes on along the minus strand of NW_026526810.1, from coordinate 123,370,941 downwards.
TGCTTGAAGTTTCTTATTTACCTTTGTCTCCCCGGTGCGTGGCACATGGTAATAATAAAGGTGATGACAGTGATCGCAAACACTCGTTGAGTGTTTATTTTTTGTCTGGCCCTATTCTAGGTGCATTGCATATAATTTGTCTTTGCAACAACCCCAGGAGGCAGGTGCTACCACTATTTCCATTTGCACATGAGAAAACTGGGGTGCAGAGAGGTCAAGGAGCTTGCCCAAGCCTCACAGTTGGTTATGAGCAGAGGTGCATGTGACCCCGGGTGGTCATATTCCAGAGCCCCTGACCTTTGCAGCTCCAGAACGATCAGCAAAAGCTTCGTGAATAACAACAATAAATTCACTCTTAACTTAGCACTCACTGTGTCTGCCACTGTTCTAAGTCTTTTGCACGCATTAACTCCTTTGCTATCGGTATGTACTTATTCATAAATAATTTTTCCAGCTTTATTGCCCCTTACTTGACATATGACTTTGTGTAAGTTCAAGATGTACAATGTGATGATTTGATACAAGTTACATTGCAAAATGATTACTGCAATAAGATGAGTTAACACATCATCACTTGACATAAGTACAATTTGTGTGTGTGTGTGTGTGTACATATGGGTGGTGAGAACATTTGAGATCTATTTTCTTAGCAACTTTTAGGTATATAATACAGGATTTTATTTTACTTATTTATTTATTTATTTTTCAATATATGAAATTTATTGTCAAATTGGTTTCCATACAACACCCAGTGCTCATCCCAAAAGATGCCCTCTTCAATACCCATCACCCACCCTCCCCTCCCTCCCACCCCCCCATCAGCCCTCAGTTTGTTCTCAGTTTTTAAGAGTCTCTTATGCTTTGGCTCTCTCCCACTCTAACCTCTCTCTCTTTTTTTTTTTTTTCCTTCCCCTCCCCCATGGGTTCCTGTTAAGTTTCTCAGGATCCACATAAGAGTGAAACCATATGGTATCTGTCTTTCTCTGTATGGCTTATTTCACTTAGCATAACACTCTCCAGTTCCGTCCACGTTGCTACAAAGGGCCATATTTCATTCTTTCTCATTGCCACGTAGTACTCCATTGTGTATATAAACCACAATTTCTTTATCCATTCATCAGTTGTTGGACATTTATGCTCTTTCCATAATTTGGCTATTGTTGAGAGTGCTGCTATAAACATTGGGGTACAAGTGCCCCTATGCATCAGTACTCCTGTATCCCTTGGGTAAATTCCTAGCAGTGCTACTGCTGGGGCATAGGGTAGGTCTATTTTTAAATTTTTGAGGAACCTCCGCACTGTTTTCCAGAGTGGCTGCACCAGTTTGCATTCCCACCAACGGTGCAAGAGGGTTCCCGTTTCTCCACATCCTCTCCAGCATCTATAGTCTCCTGATTTGTTCATTTTGGCCACTCTGACTGGCATGAGGTGATATCTGAGTGTGGTTTTGATTTGTATAATACACTATTTTAAATACAATCATCATGCTGTATATTAAATCCTCAGAATTTATTCATCTTATAACTGAAAGTTTTATCCTTTGGCCAGTATCTCCCCATTTCCTTCACCCCTGACCCCTGGCAACCACCAATCTTCTCTTTGTTTCGAAGAGTTTGGCTTCTTTAGATTGCACATGTAAGTGAGGACATCCAGTATTTGTCTTTCTCTGACTTATTGTACTTAGCATAATTCCTCGGGGTCCATCTATGTTGTTGCAAATGGCAGGATTTCCTTCTGTCTTATGGCTAATATTCCATTGTGTGTGTGTGTGTGTGTGTGTGTGTGTGTATACATATACGTATATATATAGTATGTATAATAGTGATTTCATTTCCTTCCACCCAGAAGTGGAGTTGCTGGGTCGTATGGCATTTCTATTTTTAATTTTTTGAGGCACCTCCATACTGTTTCCTGTAGTGGCTGTACTAGTTTACATTCCCACCGGTAATGCACGAGGGCTCCCTTTTTGCCGTATCCAGGCCAGTGCTTGTTATTTCTTGTCTTTTTGAAGATAGCCACTCTAACAGGTGTGAGGTCAGAGCTCTTTGTGGTTTTGATTTGTGATAAGTAATCGAATCATCACTGATGTTTACTGAGTGAACATATAGGTACTTTTTAAAAAAAATCTCTAATTTACTGGAGATAAGAAAACTGAGGCACTGAGCAGTTTAGGAAATTCTCCAAAGGTCATAGCTGTTAAGGGGAAGGAGATCTGACTTACAATTGCTGGGTCATCTGGGGAGTCCCTGGGCTCTGGGACCCTGACCCAGACAGATCTGAAGGAGTCACGGAAGGTTCTTGGTCTTGTCATAAGAATGAATTCAAGGTCAGATATGAGTCACAGTGGGCAAGCAACACAATCGGGAAAGCTTATTAAAGGGAAACGTATACTTGAGAGATGGGGGAGGCAAGGGAGGGAGAGAGTGAGAGTCAGAGAGGGTGGGGGGAGAGAGAATGAGATACATCCTGGCGGGGTGGATTTCTCTCTCTCATCAGCTGTTGTTAACTAGGGGCAAAATATTCATTACCTGGAGCAGGAAGCAGGCTTTCTGCTTTTTCTTCCTAATTTGGTCACCGCTTTGCTGTCATGGCATCTGCCATCTTGGGCCTGTCTGGTTTGATCAGGCTTCTTGTAGAGAGCTGCCAGCACAGGTCTCTGACCTTCCAGTTAGCCAGCCATGACTTCCTCATTGTTGAGCTCCAGATATCCTGCTGGAACCTAAGTGCCTACTCTAACACTACTTACTGTCTGTGCTCCTAACCACTGAGCAATACCAAATCCTACATGAACAAATCATGAAATTCATCTTCATGGGTATGGGGTGGCGGCGGGGGAAGGCATTTGTTGAAAAGAATCATTGCCGCATCTTTAAGGCAGTTTACAAGTAACCATTTGCTATAGTCAACTAATAAGCAACCAACTCAAGAACTTTTTTATTCATTCATTGAAGCAGCTTTTTCAGAACCTAAAAGTGACTGCATAGCAGTGCCTTGCTACTCGAAGTGTCGCTCTCAGACCAGGAGCATTAGCATCACCTAGAAACTCGTTTTAAAAATTCACATTGGTTAACATACAGCGTAGTCTTGGCTCTAGGAGTAAAACCCAGTGATTCATCCCTTACATATGACACTCTGTGATCATCCCAACAAGTGCCCTCCTTAATGCCCATCACCCATTTAGCCCACCCCCCACCCCCCACCCACCTCCCTCCAGCATCCCTCAGTTTTTTCTCTGTATTTAAGAGTCTCTTAAATGTATATATATTCATTCTTTATCCATTCATCAGTTGATGGACATTTGGGCTCTTTCCATAGTTTGGCTATTGTTGATAGTACTATAAACTCCAGTGCTATAAACATTGGGGTACATGTGCTCCGTTGAATCAGCATTTTTGTATCATTTGGATAAATTCTTAGTATAGCGCAATTGCTGTAGGGTAATTCTATTTTTAATTTCTTGAGGAACTTCCATACTGTTTTCCAGAGTGGCTGCACCAGTTTGCATTCCCACCAACCTGGGAACTTTTTTGAAAAGCAGACCCTCAGGCCCATCCAAGACTCATTGACCCAGAATTTGCATTTTAATAAGACCCCCAGTAGAGTCAGTGCAAATTGAAATCGGAGAAGGGCCCCTCTGGATCAAGGTTCTCAACTTTGGCTGCAGATCAGAATCACCTGGGGGACTGAGTGTGATTTAATTGGCTTGGGGGGTGTGGCCTCAGCAAGGGGATTTTAAAAGCCCCAGGTGATGCTAATGTGCAGTCAAGGTTAAGAACTTGGGGACTAGTGCAATGGTTCTTAATACTGGCTTCACATTAGGTTCATCTGAAATTTTAAAAATAAATCTCTGGGGTTGACATTTTTAAAAAGCCCCCAGTGATTCCAATGGGCAGCCAAGGTTTAGAACAAGTATAGGAGACCAAACTTGAGTTTTTTGGCCTTGCAATTATTCATTTAACAGTTATTTATAGCACTTTTTAATAATACAGGCAGGGAGGTGGGTACGAGGGCTATGCAACAGTAACCAGACACAGTCCCTGAGCTCAGGGAGTGAGGTGGGCAAGTTACTTCTCTCTGAGTCTCAGTTCTCTCATCTGAGGGAGTGGTATAGTGATCAGGGGACTGTCTCTATCACTTTCTCACCTTTGGCATAAATTCCTGTCCACACACCTAGCTGACTTCAGGCTTCTAGAGAGGCCACCGCTGATTGGATGAGGGTGAACACCTGATCGAGAAGTGGCCAATCCACGGGCTGACCCAAAGCCTAGCACTTGTGCTGTTAGCAAAGTAATGGTTTGTTTGCTGTGTTCTTGGACCAGAAAATACTGTTTCCTAGAACTAGAATTAGGACTGAGAAAATAAACAAAGTTTGTGAGAACTTGTTTGCTCCCCAGGGAGGTGACCTTTCTGAAAGAGCCTTTCCCAGGATGCCTTGCAGGAAGGTGTAGCACCTGTGAGTAGCCAGCCTGGAGCTACCTGGAGGACTGGATTTGGGCGTGAATGGGTAAGGATGCACTGTGGCTTGCTGGTCTGTTTCTTGGGGTTTTCATAGACTCCCAGTAGCTATGTATTGGAAAGATGATTGGCCTTCACTCTAAAACAACATGCTGGTAAACATATATTGTCTACTCAGGGTCTCACATGGTATTGGGGATGTTTAATTCCCTTTGGCTTTGCCCAGAAAATGGGATTTTCCACTCATTCCGAGGAAACTGGTGCCAAGGAGGCATCTGCTCAAGTTCACCTGGTAAATCCAAGTCTGCCTGATATCACAGCTGTGCTGTTTTCATGATTTTTGATTTGTCCTTCATTCTCATGCTTTCTACAGATGTTGCTCAGGAGGAGTTCCTCAGGACTTCTTTTTCTTGATAAGGTAAGTTTTTGGAAAAGTAAGAATGTGTGCATCATCGTTATGACTTAAGAGATTCCTCTGGGGTATGTTTACCTATTACTCTGCAAATTTTCCTAGAAAAATGAATTACCTTAAAGTTACATGAAATTAGGATCAGTTTTTGCCCATGTAAAATTTTTTCTTAGTCTTCTCATTTTTTCCCCTCATAATGATATCATGTGTAGGGATCGGAGCCCGCCTGTGTGATTTGAGGAATAGTAGAGGTTGATCACTTAATGGATTGCCATAATTCCTGGACAGTTTAATCAAGGCATTCTATATCTCTGTTAATGCTGATGTATTGCATTGAAGGTGCATCTGTGTCATAGTTAAATTAATTTATTGGGCAGGGTTACCAGCTAATCATTGAGAGAATGGATTACTAGACAGATGAGTTTCAATTAAATAGAGATATGCTATCCAAAATGGTAGCCATGGCCACATATGACAGTCAAGCACTTGAAATATGGATAATTTGAATTGAGATGTGCTATAGTTGTAAATCACACATTGGATCTTTGTAACAACAACAACACACAAGAATGTGAAATATTTCATTAAATGTTTTTGTATTGATTACATGTTGAAATGACAAAGTTTTGGATATGCTAAGTTGAATAGAGATATTATTAAAAACTGATTTTACCTGTTTCTTTTTGCTTCAACGTGGCTATTATAAAATTTCAAATTATGTGTGGTTCACATTTGGGCTTGCGTTATGTTTCTATTGGGCTATGCTATCCTAAATATGGAGAGTGGCCAGCCCTTGAAGAACTGATGTTTATGAAGGGGAGCATGGTATAACCCAGTAAGGGGGTAGGGAAGCAAAAAAAAAAAAAAACTGTAATGAAGAAGTGTTAGAAATTTGTCCTTTTTCACATTTTGCTACGAGTACAACTTAGTCCAAGAGACAAAAGGTAACTTACCTCGCCCAAGCTACCACTGTTGCAAATGCAATCTGGTAGTGGGATATATGCCTATGTATTTTCCCTCTGTATCTGCAGTAATGGTAACTCAGCCACCAGCAGAATCTAGCTGACACCCAGTTGATGGTTGACCAGAAATCCCATACCTTTCTGCCGGCCGCCATGGTACTCTGGAGCTGAAAATGGGTGTTGAGAACACAGTCTCTCGGGAGGCTCTGAGAAGGGCTGGAGTGAAATGGGTTTGCTGTGATGTGACAGATGGGCTCTGAGCGGCTGAGTCAAGACTGGGAAGCTCAGGCCTACCTGATACTGGTACATCTGGATCCACCCTTGAGGTCAGGCTTAGTGATGGCCTGGTCATGATAGGCCTGCTTGGAATGGGTTTAAATATTGGCTCTGGGGTGCCTGGGTGGCTCAGCTGGTTAAGCATCTGACTCTTGGTCTTGGCTCAGGTCGTGATCTCATGGTTTGTGGGATCAAGCTCCGCCTTGGACTCTGTGCTGACAGCGTGGAGCCTGCTTGGGATTCTCTGTTTCCCTTTCTCTCTTCCCCTCCCCCACTTGTGTTCTCCCTCTCTCTCTTTCTCTCAAAATGAATAAACATTAAAAAAAATAAATATTGGTTCCAATTTCTTGCATGTTCCCTGTAGTCTTCAGAACTGCCTCTTAGGGTTGATCTGGATGGAGTCAGAAAACCCCACAGTGAATCTATATATACCCTAGTCTCTGCAGTTCGCGATATGCTTGGCTGATTTTCAACAGGGTGCCAGAAGCCTCATTATGCTCGGTTCTATCAGCAAGGTGCCATGTATTCTCACAAGTATGAAGTTAGATTATTAACATACAGATATTCTCTCCAAGGAGATAAAATGTACTGAAATTTGCTCCTGTAGTATAAAGATGAGCCAACTGTTATTTGTACCAACCTATGACAAATTTTTAAAAAAATTTTAGATGGGCTTCTCAGTCTCCAACTTTTTTGTTTCAGTTGGGTAAAGCAAGGACCATCTTACCAGCACAGCATAAATTTACTTGCTATTAGTTTCAGTTATCTATTGCTGTGTAACAAAGTACCCCCCCCAAAGCATAGTGGCTTAAAACAATAGCCATTTCATTTCTTAGGATTCTGTGCACCAGGAATTTCGTGAGGTCATAGCAAGAACAGCTTGTCTCCATTCCTTGATCAGTTGAGATGGGTCAAAAGGGGCTGGCCAGGATGTCTTGACTACAGCCATATGACTGGAGGCCCAGTTCTTGCTTTCAGCTGGATTTAATGGTTTTCTTCAACACGGTCATTCCACATGACTAGCTCAGACTTCCTTACAGTATGGTGGTCTCAAAGCAGTTGAACTTATTACATAAGTGGCTGGCTTAGCCCAAGCAAAAACGGAAGTTATCAGGCCTCTTGATGTTTATTCCCCTATAAAGAGAGAAATGATCCTTGACATTCGGGAGCTGACCAGGCACTATCACCTAAACCTAGGTGTTGTTAGGAGCTGTCCTGCACCACCTGGTGGACTGTGCTTTTTTTTTTTTCCCCATTAAATATAAACATTTTCACTGAAGACTGAGATCAATCAAAGTCATTCTGTACCCAAGATGGAGCAAGACAAAGAAAAAAGTCCACTCCGTAGTCATGTCCAAAGGCAGACAAAAACAAGAACACTGTGGCTTATATGAGCGACTGCTGCTTCTTTACTAATTATAACATAAACTTTATTCCATTCTTTCTGCCTTCTAGATAAAAATGATGAAGATACCCAGTCATATAATTACCCCTGCTTCCTGACAGCATCCATTCCAGGGCGAAGCCCCACTTCCTGGAACTCTGTTTAAAATCACCTACCACAGACCCAGTCTCTACAATAAGGCCATTCTAACACCCTCTTGTTGAGACACTCCATGGCTCCCCCTGGTGTGCATTCTCTCTCATTGCAGCCAGTCAATAAACCCAATTTCATTGGACGGCAGGTTTTACCCCTCCTGGTAGTCTTTGGCTAGCACTCCCATCGGGTACAATGTGCCTTCCATTGCATTATATTGGTTAAGGCAAGTCACAAAGCCGCCTCAATTCAAGGAGAGGGGAAACAGACTCCTCCTTCTTGTGGGTGGAGCAACGGGGGGATACAAGGGACTGTGTGGCCATCTTTGGCAACAGAACTGTAGCACGTTCATTCATACTTTACAGAGAGCGGCTGAATCTTGAAAAATGTATGTGGGACACTGGCATTGCCACCTGCTTGAGCCATATTCGGTGACGAGGACTTGTTCAGCTAATAGAAGGATTCAGCCTCTCTTTACACTTTCAAAATATGACCTTCCTTCAGTGTTTTTGTTTTTGAAATAAGGGACGCTGCCTCCCATCTTTTCCTTCATCCAACATGCTCCGCCCCCCCCCACTGACCTTTGACAGCAACTTCTTGTTCTGGGGCAACTGTTTCCCTGCTGGTCACCTTCTGGAACCCTGGGACAAACACCTTCGCTGGTTGTGTTGCTGTTATCCCCACTGTGCCTTGGAGAATTGGTGGGACCAAGGCTGCTTTCCTTCCACAGCTCCGTCTGTCCCTCCCAGGCACCACCATCTACAAGGTTGGTGTATGAAAGAGACTTCAGCAATGGTGACATGTAGCACAGAGGGAAGGCTGTCAGCAGTGTGTGGCAGCTGGGCACCCATGTGGCCCTGGGGAGGGTCATCATTGTTCACCTCTCTCTCCTGCCCTCCTCCCCCAGTGGGAGAATGGATGCTTACCGATAATTTCCCTTGTCGCCCCCTTTAGTCTACGTACATACAGCAATCATACGTCATGAGTCACCCCAGGGTGAACTATGATAATCTGCTTGTGTAAGACTGTGGGTGTTTTTCTCTTCTTTTTGCTCATCTGTATTTTTCTACAATACAATATTGTTTTTGTAATATGACAAAAAAAAACCCCAAACAAAACCAAGTCTCTTTTTAATTACAAACAAAAGAAGGGGATGTAAACAGAGAACCCTAATGATTCAGGTGTTTGGAAAGACTTTCCCCAGGAGTCTGAAATTTCTCATTACTTTGTGTTTAACCTTGCCAGCGAGTGTTTAGAATGTAGTATGGAAGGAGACAGTGCATTTTTTAATGTAAATGCTTAATGACTTTTTCAATACTTTTCGGACACGTGGTCAGAGAGCAAGTCCTAATAAAGACATGAGGTGTTGCCCGACTTAGTAATCAATGTAGTTAGTGAGCAACTTGAGGAAGAAAAGAGGTGACTGTGTTGGCTGCCAGCAATGGCAGAGATAATACTCTGGAGACTCAGAAAACGGCATCGTAGGAGTTGTCTGTGGAGGCAAGATAAAAATGAGGTCATCTTATAATAAGATCCTGCAGAGACTTCACCGTGGACAGAGTTCTATAAAGCCCCAACTCAAAACAAATTCTCCTGGAGACGAGAGATGTCCTGCTTCTACTGCTGAATGCCTTTTCCTAGCACATGCTCGTTGAACTTCAGGGTGATGAAATGAGAACACAGGAGCGATTAGTACACATTCTGTCGGCACAATAAAAAGGGGCATCAAGACGGTTTCCTCTCAAGTACCTTGCTTTTGACTCACTTTGTCACTCATTTGCTTTCTCACTTGCAGGTAATGAGGTGGAATGAAGGGTGTAAAGGCTAAGGATGGAGGTTTCCTAGTTTAGGAACTCACATAGGCACCTACCGCGTGCCTCGTCCTGGGCTATACGCTTTCCCACTGCTGGGAAAGACTTACGACAGCAATAATAACAACAACCATTTTTGATGCCTGTTGCGTGCCAATGTTGTGCTGTGTCCATTAGGATATTCAGGCCTTAAAACAACTCTGGGAGGTTCAGGCCAGTCCTATTACCTCTTCTTTTCTAGATACAGTGACTGACACTCAGGAAGTAATTTACCCAAGGCCGCATAGCTAATATGAACCCATTCTAGGACATTAAACACAGCATTAGGGTCTCTTTACCTTCAGTCTTGGGGTATTTCCATTAACTTCATTGTGGTAGCTCCTTGATTTTGATTATTAAACGTGCTTTGTTGTTGCTGTTGTTTTTGTTTTGCTCTGAGCAAGTGATATTTGCTGTTTTCATTTTGATTTTCTACTTGGGAGCCAATCTTTTCCTGGTGCGAATGTGGTAAACAGATTACGATGATTACAACAAAATCCTCCTATAATGCTCTTAAGTTTTCCCTCATCCTACACTGATCTATTAAATATCTAGCCTCATGCAAACCTAGGCAGTGATTTTCTCTCATAGTGTTTTACTACTTACTGAATTTTCTCTTCTTGATCCTTGGGGCCCATGTTGTAAAAGAGCATCCACAGCAATCCGTTACTGGGAACAAAACCCCTGAAGGTATGAAGGGCCACGCCATTTGGTATTGGCCTGACATTTTTTTGTTTCCCCTGGAATTCTCTTCCATGAATGATGCAGTTTGAAACAAATTCCCTCATAGCAAGATATCTAGGGAAGCTCAGAGGAGAGCAAAAAAATGATGAAATGTTTTCAAAATAAGACCCTGGAGGAAGAGGTAAGAAACCAAACATGTTCAGCCTTGTGTCAAGAAGACGTAGGGGAGAAATAACTATAAACATGCATGCTGATGTAGCGGACAAAGTAAAAGGCAATTTGCCTCATTACAAGGGAGGGCAAAAGAACTAGGAAGGGGGCTAAGTTATGGTAAGGAAATTTTAGCTTGAAATATGATGTTCATGCATACTGAGGTAGCTTACTGAAGATTCTATTTCCACCCATTATCACTATTGGCGGTTTCCAATGTATTTGCCCCATATACGCACACTTTTGTATCAGGTTGACTGTGGCAGCACATAATGACTGGCGGTGGGATGCAGGGAAGGGGATTCTTGCGTAAATGGACAACTATGGTCTTGTCTTGTACCCAGCTTGAACAACTGAGCAAGGGTCAATGTTTGACTGGTTTGTCACTCCTATTTTATGGCTATAGGGCCATTTTCATCTATTTGGAAATTTATTGTGCTTCTGGCATCATCATCATCATCATGATAATAATCATAAACATTTACTGAATGCTTCTGAAAGTCAGGCGTTGTGCTAATGAGTGCCTCCCATGCATTTATTCATTTGCTTCTCACGATATGCCTGCGAGGTAGGAGTTATTGTTACTCGACACACCCCTGGCACTGGTTTCCTCACCTGAGAAGTGTGTTTCATAGTCATGGTGCAGCTGAGGGCATGAGGAGTACAGTAAAGCCTTGGATCGTGAGTAACTTGCTCCGCGAGCGTGCCAAAGGTGAGCAAACCTTTCTAACACATTTTCACTTGATAAATGAGTGATGTCTTGCAGTACGAGTAGTACGTGACGCAGGACGTCCCGTGATCACCACTGAGCCAATGGTTCTTGAAATTCTCTTTGATACACGAGTGCTTTGGATGACAAACATGTTTCTGGAATGAATTATGCTCGCAAACCAAGATTTTCCTGCGTTTAGCAAATAAAAGCCAGGTGTGCTACGTATCTTACAATGCGTGGGGCGGTTTCTTGAAGTTGGCCAGCTCAGAATGCCGACAGAATAGCTCTAGAGACCATGTGAACTCTAAAGAAGCCCCCAAGTGTCTGAGAAGCCTCTCAGCGCAGCTTTAAGGGGGCGTGAGCTCTTTCCTTATGATGGGGCATTCGGACTCTTATACCAATGCCGAGGTGCATTATGTAGAGGGTGATTATTGAAGCTTAAGGGGCCTGGGTTTTATCTATGGTGTCCAGTGATTCTTGGTCCCGACAGACCTCAAGAATCTTCCGGAAAGCTTTGAAATATACAGATTCCCTGGGCACCAGCCCTGGAGATTCTGACTCAGTAGGTCTGAGGTGGATAGATAGCCCAGGAACCTTTTTGTTGTCGCTATTCTACGAGGGATTCTAATGATCAGCCACTGGCCCCACTGCCCTGCTTCAGTCCATCCACTTGCACATGGGGCTGTGAGTTCTCGGGGTTGCAGAGCTGGGCTTAGCACCCAGGTGTCCTGCTTCCTTCTCTCCCACTGCAAGACTCTGCTCCTTGCTTGCTGCTGCTGCTTTGTGTTGGGCCTTCCTAAGGGAAGAAGAAGAGAAAGCGAGAAAAGGACATCCTGCATTTCTAAGATACACCAATGGTTGCGTGTAATTCCCCCTCCCCCCATGGCCTCCACTGGGGGTTGGCTGTGCCTTTAGATTGCAGGCCATTATGTTTTATGATGATCAGTGCAGGTCCAAGATTGATCATGAGCACAGGTGGAGTTTGCACCCACCCAGATAATTAGGGAAGCTCTCTAAATAAAAGCTGTAGCTCGAATACTTAATTATTAGGTGGGCTTGTGACTGTCAGGGAGTAAAGAGTTTACTTTTTAAGGGGTTGAGATGATGTCAGGAAGAAAAGTCAAAGGAGCCCTTTCAGCCGGGAAGTCAAACTGATGTCCCATTGGGAGAAGCCCAGAAGAAGTTGTTTTAATTTTACCCAGCACCTTCCGAGCTCCAGAGTGGCTGAGGGAGGAGTCCTGGTTGTATGAGTCTGTTTGTATAGAGGTGTGTTTGTGTGTGACAACTTGGGGGAAGAGTTCACCTCATTTTAGAAATAAAGGAAACAGAAACCCAGCAAGAGGTTAGACAACCTGCTTGGGTCCAGGGGCAGAGCTGGGATTTGAACCACAGCTGTCTGACCGCCACGCCTGAACTCAGACCTGCCGCGCTCCCTGGCCACACAGGGAAGGTTGTGTTGAGCCAGGGCAGCCAGAAAGAGCCCATCCAGGGGTCAGAACCCTCATGCTAACCTGAAGGTCGTTTTCCCAGCCCCAGGCTTAGAACTCCATTTTCCGTTCTCATTCTCCTGGCTTAAATTCTGGCCTACCTCTGTCTGCTTCCGGAATTGTACCCACCTGCTCACCCTCCCCACGTCCCATACCCAGCTTAGCAGGGGTTCTGGTGCTCACCCCAGCATGCGCGTGGGCACGGTACCTCATCTGCAGCTTCTAGTCTGGCTTCAGCAGGGCAAGTGGGAGCTGCCGCCCAGGGGTTCCGCGCCTCCAGATTTGCCTTCTCTTGTACGTGCACCTGTTCGGGAGCGGCGCTCTCGGAGGGGATGGCGTGTGGGTGGGAGACATGACCGAACGGACAGATGTTTGCCTCTGAGTCCCAAAGACCTTGGGCCTAAGGGAAACCAGTAGCAAAGTGAGATGCCCAGCTTCCCAGTTCCGGAGCCTGGGCTGAGGGGAGATGGAGGGAAAGGAAGGGCCGAGTTGGCAGCTGGGGCCGGGGGTGGCTTACATAAACCCCAGTTAGGTTTGGAGGAGTTAGGATAGAGTCAAGTCCTCTAGTGCGGGGGCCACATTTCCAGCAGAGATTCAGGAGGTGTCAGTCCCCAGGACAGAGGTGACTGTGCTGGATGTCCACGAGGCGGACTGATCCCACCAAGCCCAGCGTGGCAGGGCACCCGCAGGGTCATCCTCCCTCACCGAAGAGTAAGGTGCCAGAGGCAGAGGGTCCTAGCCTCACAAAGGTCCCCAGACGCCAGCGTGACGTCAGAGCATCACGCTTCCGGGAGAAGGCAGGGGACATGGGAGATAGCGGGACCCAAATAGGCCTCGAAGTCAGGAACAAGGGCTGATGCTGCATTGAGCAGTGCAGACTGAGGACAGGTGTAGACCGAGGACGGGTGTAGACTGAGGATAGGAGCCTGGTTGGAGACGGGTGGGGGGGGGGGGGGCATGTCCTGACGCCGGTGTGGGCAGGGCATGAATGAGGTCCAGCCAGCCTCTTGTAGAATTTGCAACAATACCCTGGCCCTGCATAACCCCCCCCCCCCCCCCCACCCGAAACATAGCCACGACGCTGGGGGGACGAAGGGAAGGGAAATCCGGATCACGGGTTGAATGAGATTTCCTGCTAAAGCAATTAAGAGGATTCAAAAAAGTTACAGTTATGCTTCCCCCCCCCCCCCCCCCCAAACACGAGATTCTGAAGGGACAAGCCTTGCACTTTCATTGTTCCTGGGCTTTCTGCAGCCCCTGGAGCCCTTCTTTGACTTCTGGGGCTGGGGAAGCAGAGAGACGGGTTCTCTGGATTCACATCCACCACCTTCCTCTCCTCCGGCGCTTTGAGTGCTTCCCTGCCCCCAGGCAGGTTGCCGCCTCTGACAGCCCAACTTCCTCCTTTTGTGAGCCCCTAGGATTTAATCTCTGCGGGTTTAATGTTAGTTTTGTCACTCCGATTTATCTGGCGGGATCACAGCCTGCTGCTGCTCCCTGAAAGGTACGAAAGCTACGGTCTATTAGGAGACGGAGGAGAGAGCAGTGACTTGACTGCTTCCGTCTGTACAGCCGAGCAGCTTAGCGTTTGACTGATAGGTGTGTAAACAAGAAAATACCGTGGCTGGATCCCCATGCTTCTGAGGAGTCTGATGACACACAAGATGCTGTGCTGTCAGTTGTATAAGTTCAGTTAAATTAATTGGTATCAATTCAATTTTTAATTAATTAACTAATTAATGATTCAAATCTGTGGAGGACCCATCGTGTGCTGGGTTCTGTAACACTAATGCCCTAGAATCATCCATCTATCTATCTATCTATCTATCTATCTATCTATATTCTATCAGAGGAAGTTTCTGGAAGCAGCCCTCCAGATCGGCTTTGTATTTAGATTCTGACTTGTGCCTATTTCTCTCCAATTCAACCATATGAATCTGCAATATAGGAATCTAGTAGTTTTCTTCCCCTGGTAGCTTTCAATCCCACCTTTAAAATGTATTAACAATTGCTATCGTTTGTTAGCACTAATCTGTGCATATTCTGAATGTGGCACTTCCCTTATATTATTTCATATACACCTCATAAAAAACTGGTAAGAAGGAATGATCATTTCAGGAATACCCAGGAAGAAAGTGATTCTCGGAGAGGTTACTGTGCCCAAGGTGGCACAGGACGTAAGTGACAGCCAGGACTTGAACTTTGGCCTGCTTTACTCCGTGTCCTAAGCTATACTGAAATGTACTGAGTCCTTACTCTGTGTCTGGCACTGTACCAAGAGATCCGACTCCCATAATCTTACTCCTCAGAACAGCCCTATGAGGTGGCTCCCATTTTACAGATGGAGGAACTGAGGCTCAGACAGGTGATAACTTGCCCGTTGCTGGAAAGTAGTGGACTTTGAAACTTGTTCTTTCTGATTCCAGTACCACCTATGTTATATATCTACAAGTGTACAGGTAATTAATTATATCCAAGTGGAAGGGAAAGAAATTAACATTTATTGAATGTCTTTTTTTGTACGAGGGCATATATTACTTTTTTCTAAAACAGCTCTAGTAGGTGGAAATTATCCCCACTTACTGATAGAGCAGGCTCTCTGGGCAGGTGGATTTTTAACTCACTGTCATAGAGCAAGTTAAGTGTGAACTTGATACTTTATCTGGTCTATTTTTCCCCATTATGTCATTTTGCGTCCCAAAGAAATAAAAACCCACTTATAAAAAATCATTTTATGCATTAATTAGTTTTAATTCCTGAAGGACTAGCAAAGAAAAACATCTATGACTAGCACTAGGGGTCAATTCACTTAACTCATTGAATGCTTGGTGCTTCCCACTGTTTCTTTTTTTTTTTTTAATTTAACATTTATTTATTTTTGAGAGACAGAGCATGAAAAGGGGAGGGCTAGAGAGAGAGGGAGATACAGAATCTGAAGCAGGCTCCAGGCTCTGAGCTGTCAGCACAGCTTGAACCCACAAACCTGAGCTGAAGTCAGATGCTTAACTGACTGACCCACCCAGGCGCCCCTCCCCGCTGTGTTTCTAAGCATCTTTTAATTCACAAACATGAGTGAGTTGTGACACTTGTAATTCTTGTTAGGTTTACTTAAATAAGTGAGCATCTTTTCGTGTGTCTGTTAGCCATCTGGAGGTCTTCTTTGGAAAAGTGTCTATTCATGTCTTCTGCCCATTTCTTAACTGGTTTGTTTGTTTTTTGGGTGTTGAGTTTGATAAGTTCTTTATAGATTTTGGATACTAACCCTTTATCAGAGATGTTGTTTGCAAATTCTCCCATTCCATAAGCTGCCTTTTAGCTTTGTTGATTTTTTCCTTTGCTTCGCAGATGTTTATCTTGATGAAGTCCCAATAACTCATGTTTGCCTTTGTTTCCCTTGCCTCTGGTGATGTGTCTAGTAAGAAGTTGCTCTGGCCGAGGTCGAAGAGGTTGCTGCCTATGTCTCTTCTAGGGTTTTGATGGTTTCCTGTCTCACATGTGGGTCTTTTAGCCATTTTGAATTTATTTTTGTGTATGGTGTAAAAGAATGGTCCAGTTTCATTCTTCTGGAAATACAAATCAAAACCACAATGAGATACCACCTCACACCTGTCAGATGGCTAAAATTAATAACACAAGAAACAACAGGTGTTGGCGAGGATGAGGAGAAAGGAGAACCCTCTTACACCGTTGGTGGGAATGCAAACTGGTGCAGCCACTCTGGAAAATAGTATGGAGGTTCCTCAGAAAACTAAAAATAGAACTACCTGATGACCCAACAATTGCATTATTAAGTATTTTTTCAAAGGATACCAAAATACAGATTAAAAGGGTACATGCACCCAAATGTTTATAGCAGCATTATCAACAATAACCAAACTATGGGAGAGCTCAAATGTCCATCAATTGATGAATGGATAAAGAAGACATATATATACATACACACACACACATATATATACACACATATATGTATATATACATATACACATATACATATACATGCATATATACACATATATACATATGGCATATTACTCAGACATCAAAAAGAATGAAATCTTGACATTTGCAATGATGTGGATGGACATAGAAGGTATTATGCTAAGTGAAATAAGTCAATCAGAGAAAGACAAATACCATACGATTTCCAGTCATATGTGGAAGTTAAGAAACAAAATAGATGAATATCTGGGAAGGGGTGGGGAAAGAGGACAGATGGAAACAAACCACAAGAGATTCTTCACAATAGAGAACAAACTGAGGGTTGATGGAGGGAGGTGGGTGGAGGGTTGGGCTAAATGGGTGATGAGCATTAAGGAGAGCACTTGTTGTGATGAGCATTGTTGTATGTAGGTGTTGTATGTAAGTGATGAATCATTGAATTCTACTCCTGAAACCAATATTGCGCTGTATGTTAACTGACTAAAATTTAAATTTAAAAATAACAAACAAAATTGGGCGCCTGGGTGGCTCAGTCGGTTGAGCGTCTGACTTCAGCTCAGGTCATGATCTCACAGTCTGTAAATTCAAGCCCCGCATTGGGCTCTGTGCTGACAGCTCAGAGCCTGAAGCCTGCTTCAGATTCTGTGTCTCCCTCTCTCTCTGCCCCCAACCCACTCACATTCTGTCTCTGTCTCTCTCAAAAATAAATAAACATTAAAAATAACAAACCTAAAAAAGAAATACTGAAAAGAAAAAAAATAAAGAAGTGATTTTTATGGTGGAAGCCATGGAGATAGATTGTCTCTTGTATGCAGGACATATCGTACTGCCCATGACTTGAAAAATGCTGTCTGTGGGCTTATCATGTGCCTAAAGAGATAGTGACAATGATTTTTACAGTAGGAGCACCATTGTAACTTATGAGGAAACAGACAATAAGGGACTGCCCCTGTGGTAAAAATAAGTCATGGCTAAAAATGAAAGAGCTAATCCAGGCAAGGTGATGAGAAAGATAGAAAGTATGGAAATTGTCCTGTTGGGACAGATAGCACCAGACTCAAACACAGGGGTCAGGAGCCAGAACTTCACATGTGTATTGTGTGTCTGAAGAACACTGCTCAGCAACTTCTCATAATCCCTCTGTCGGAGTCATGTCTCCAGCGAAAAATTGGGATGCAGGGGCACCTGGGTGGCTCAGTTGGTTAAGCATCCAATTTCAGCTCAGGCCACGATCTCACAATTCGTGAGTTCGAGCCCTGCATTGGGCTGTGTGCTGCCAGCGTAGATCTGGCTTCCGATTCTTCCCCTCTCTGCTCCTCCCCTGCGCTCACACATGCGCCCTCTATTTCTCTCTCAAACATAAACATTTAAAATAAATAAATAAAAATTGGTATGCAAATTTTGCCGTTGTAGTGTTGAAGGCTAGAATGTCTAGCAGAATGTTAGGAATCATGAGTAAGTCCCTGAGAATCTAGGAGCCCAAGGGAAATTTAGGAAAGTCACAATTTTTTTTTAAAACCTGCCAAGATCCTATTTAAAAAAATTATGCCTTGTGATGCAGAGAAACAAAAGCCTAAAAAAAATTAGATTGTTCTATTTAGTTTCCTTTTTTTTTTTTAAAGGAAAAGCTTGTACTTAGTGACTTTAATCAAATACATTCTTTTTATTTGTTGCTTTCTTTTATTGGATTCTGGAACAAGCAGAAGCAAAGTGTGTGTGTGTGTGTGTGTGTGTGTGTGTGTGTGTGTGTGTGTGTTGGTGGGGAGTAGGGAGGCTCCATGTTATTGCCACAATAAATATTACAGTGCAAAATCCCGCCAGACTATTTCCTCTAGCGAGAGCTGTTTGAGAGTGTAATAAGGCTTGGTGACTGTGAATTCATGCCTTGTGTATGTTATTGTAAAATGAACATGGCGACAATACATTGTCTTAATGGGTCTGGAACTGGCAGTGAATAAGAGAGGCAGGCTAGGGAAGGGGGCCAGGTACAATAGTAGCCCAGAGACTGAGAGATGCCACCAGTTTGGCAGGGAGGCCGTCTTCAGTCTTTATACTGTGCAAAAGAGGTCCCTGCACTGGGTCCTCATGCTTTAGATGGTCCTGCTCTGGTCCTTTTCCAGCTGTGTCCTTCCCCATTGGGCACAGCGCTTGAGAGGCAAGGGGATGTGCTTACCCAGAGTCCATATCCATCCCTCTAGACCATACTTCAATAACAGTTTCTTGCCCAAATAGTCCACTCCCACTTCTGGGATCTTCTTAAAGTCCATCCTCCTGAGGGGAGGTCACTGTGTAGATAGGAATCCCTGGGTCCCTCTGCTGGCCAAGGGGAAGCTGTTTATAGAGGTGTGGACATACCTTAGATCCCGGGTGGGGTGTCCATACAGGCACACATGAGGTGTAACAGGTTGCTGGAGAGAGAGAAAAAAAAAGTGGGGTGGTCTCTGAGCTGAGGGCGAGCTGTCAACTTCCCCAACATCACCACCATGTTCTGTTATGAAACTCCAAAGGGTCTGAGACTGGCAAAGTTGAACTGGATCTCTAGGTCATTATGATGGCACACTTGTTAAGGTGGAAGGATAGAACGTGTTCTAGATAGCAGTTTGCTAGCTTAGTTTATCATGCCGAAAAGGCTATAAATGTGGTATATGGACCTTCACTTGTCTTCCTGCCACAGGCCTCGCAAATATCAGGTATGGGACTGGCAGAGCCTGGCTGCACTTGAAAGGGGATATAAGACTGAGAATTTGGTCTAGCGTTAGGTTGGAAATAATTGGACGTCCCCAAAGATGACTTACCAGTTCTGTGAGAAGGACAGAATTAAGAGTGTTGATGTCAGGCAGAGGTGAAACAGACCCCAGCTCTCTTTTGGACCTCTCCTCTTCCTCTCCCTGGCTTCTCTGCATCTCTTGGAGATATAGTCTGGTTGGACAGAAAGCAGATGTAGTGGAAGGTATATTCAGAGCTGAATTGATGGGGAATCTTTCAGCACTGCCAATTATTGGCCTCAATTTCCCTATTAAAATAGTGATATTTACTTCTGGGGTTGTTTTGAAGATAATGAATTAATGTAAAGTGGTATAATGTAAACTAGTCTTCAAGTTGAAGAGCTGTTCAACCAAGGGCCCCTCCCTTCTCTTTCTGCTTTGATAAGAATAAACTTTCCTGTGTTTTATTTCCTTGGATACTTACCAAAAGTCTTATTTAATATTTTATATAATTCTTACTAATGACATAACATGAATACTCTCAGGAAAAGTTTTGAAAAGTGACTCCTGGAAATAGTGCACTTTAATGCCACAGAGATATTTTGGGGCAACAGGGTCCTTTAATTCTCACTCACAGAGTGACCAGTGCCCATCTCAAAGGCTTAACTATGTTGAGATGCAGGTTTCATCGCTCTGGTGTTATCTTTGACATATCAACATTGGCTTCATCTCAGTTATTGGATTTTGATTTATTTCCAGAATTACCTGGACTGAGTTCAATGCCAGAGAGTATTTGGAATGATGGACTATCACAAGGACTTCATTTTCTTGAAATGTCGCTCTAATGTTCCAATTTTTCTCAGCAGACAGTAGTGTGATGGTTAGTTTTATGTGTCAACCTGACTAGGAGACAGTGCCGAATTATTCAATGAAATGCTAATCTAGGTGTTGTTGTGACTGTATTTTGTAGCTGTGGCTAGCATCTACAACCAATTGACTTTAAGTAAAAGAGATTGACCACAATAATCTGGGGGAGGCCCATCCAATCAGTTGAAAAACCTTAAGAACAATCAGGTTTCTCTGAAGAAGAAATTACGCCTCTGTCTATCTATCTATCTATCTATCTATCTATCTATCTATCTATTATCTAATCCTCCTTCCTTCTTTCCTTCCTTCCTTCCTTCCTTCCTTCCTTCCTTCCTTCCTTCCTTCCTTCCTTCCTTCCTTCCTCTCTCTCTCTCTCTCTCTCTCTCTCTCTCTCTCAATTGGTTTCCTTTCTCTGCTAGAACCCTGACCAATACAAATTTTGGTACCAAGGGTAGTTCTAGAAGTACAGAATCTCAAAGATGAGTTTCTGAATTGATTCCAGCTTTTCTGGAATTGTTTTTCTAATCTGGCAGAGTCCGGCTACATTTACAAGGGGATATAAGATTGAGAATTGGCTCTACTGTTAGACTAATGTGATTAGACTGTTTACATTTAGAGGCACTAGTAACGCCATTTCCTGTGGTAAAGAGGGCACTGGTAGTCTGTGGCATGATGTGGCAATAGAGGAACACAAAATATCATCATTGGATACTCCTAATCAAATGGGTATAAAAGGCGAAGTTCTGGGTAATTACATTTGATTGGTGCTTCAGAATATTTGAGTCAAATTAAGGAGTATAATGATCTTGGTTGCTTGCTTCTAACTGGCCTGGAGAAACTAGGGAAACACAAGGATGAACTCAGAGGTGTAAATTCCTAGCTCAAGTTCTGCAAACACGTCCTGAAAGAAACACCGATCTTCTATTGTTGCAGGACTGAGATTTCTGAAAGCCAAACTCTGAGTCTTATCCTATGTGTAGCGTTAATACAACAAACACTGAATCCCAACCTCACAGAGTTTCTTCTGTTAAAGTGGGCCCATTGGTGGGAAAGAATGGGATCCTGAAAATTGAAATGGGATGTATCAGGAAACCTCAATGAACCTGAGGATACTGGACCCTTAAGTTCTGCTGGGTGTTCTTTGCGAATAGTACCTCCCCTTCCTTGTCTGAGGACGTTAGCACTGCTTTGTCCGAAGAATCTGTAATAATCTCCCTGATGTGATTCCCTGGCAAGACACTGCCGATTTTCTTCAGGACATACTCCATACCCCTCTTTGCTTTAAAACTCTAATGAGACTGAAGTTCCAGGGGGTGAGGTGCAAAGCGTGATGCATGAGGAGATGCAAAACATACCCAGAGAACCTCACGATTTTTCCAAATCATACGGACAATAATCTGTGATATGTGTAAGGATGCATAGTAAGGGAGCGGGGTATCGCGGAAAAAAACATAAAGTTGGGTCAGGCTGAATTTACTGATATGCGTTCACTAAGCAAAACTCCTGGATTCGGTTTTTTAGCCTGAAGATTTAGAAACCACTCTAAGTTTGTTTGTTTAATTGGCTGAAACATGGACCGAAAGGTTGTCTGCTCTAAGCTAAGTTGAGGGGCGCCTGGGTGGCTCAGTTGGTTCAGCGTTCGACTTGAGCTCAGGTCATGATCTCATGGTTCATGGGTTCAAGTCCCACATCAGGCTCTGTGTTGAGAATTCAGAGCCTGGAGCCTGTTTCAGATTCTATGTTTCCCTCTCTTTCTGCCCCTTCCCTACTCATACTCTGTCTCTCAAAAATAAATTAATTAAGTTGAAATGGCAGAACTGCCTTGCTGTACTATTCAGGAAGGTTTTTAAAGGCTTAGGGAGATTGGAATTTTAGATTAGATTTATCATCTAAGACCCACTCATCCACCCTAGGAGGACCTAGGGAACACACCTGTCATTACAACGGTGAGAAATAAATTTTTGAGGGCAGTCTCAGCGTCCTTCATGAGCTCTGTGGTTGCTCTTCTCTTCAGGTCAGAATTTACAGTGGGGACTGTTGACACCAAAGAAGGAAGCAGAATAATCTGACTCACAAAGAGGTATGGTGCTGGCTAGATGATCACAGTGTCCCTAGAAAAAGAGTAGATGGACATTCTACTGAATTCTCACTTGATCTGTACAAGTGGAAGTGTTGCAGGTTGAGGGAACAGGAGTCTAACTTGAAGCATAGAAATAGTTATGCATCAAATGGTGCCCTTCCTAAATTTGTATGTTGAAGCCCTAATTCTCAATGAGACTATATTTGAAGACAAGGTCTTTAAAAGGGTAATTAAGGTTAGTTTTTTTAATGTTTATTCATTTTTGAGAGTGACGGAGTGTGAGCAGGGAAGGGGCACAGAGAGAGGGAGACACAGAATCTGAAGCAGGCTCCAGGTTCTGAGCTGTCAGCACAGAACCCAATGCGGGGCTCGAACTCGCGAACCGTGAGATCATGACCTGAGCTGAAGTCGGACGCTTAACTGACTGAGCTACCCAGGCACCCCTAAAGGAGTAATTAAGGTGAAATGAGGTCATGGGGTAGAGCCCCAATCCAGTATGACCTGTATCTTTATAAGAGGAGGAAGAGGGACATCTGGGTGTCTCAGTCAGTTAAGCTTCTGACCCTTGATTTTGGCTCAGGTCATGATCTCACAGTTGGTGAGACTGAGACCTCGAGATGGGCTCTATCCTGATAGTTGTGGACTCTGCTTGGGATTCTCTCTCTCTCTCTCTCTCTCTCTCTGCCCCTCCCCACCTCATGCTCTTATGCTCTCTTTCTCTCTCTCAAAATACCGTCAAAATATTTTTCTCTGAGCACAGAGAAAAGGCCAGTAGAGGATAGAGAGCCATCTGTAAGACAACTAGAGAGGCTCCAGGAAAAACCAAACTTGCTGACCCCTTGATCTTGGGTCCCAGAGCTGTGAGAAAATTTTGGTTGTTCAATCATCCAGTCTGTGGTATTTTGTTGTGGCTATGGGAGTAAAGTAAGACAGAGAGTCATGACTCCTCAGTCAATCACTAGACTTGAGCCAATTAAGGCCAGGTTAGAAAGGAACCAGCTACACTTGCCAAAAGTGAATACTTCTAATTTAAAAAAAAATTTATTTATTTTTGAGACAGAGAGAGAGCACGCAAGGGAGGGGCAGAGAGAGAGGGAGACACAGAATCTGAAGCAGGCTCCAGGCTCTGAACTATCGGCACTGAGTCTGATGCGGCGTTTGAACTCACGAACTGTGAGATCGTGACCCAAGCTGAAGTCAGATGCTTAACCTACTGAGCCACCCAGGTGCACCCAAAATGAATACTTTTAATCTTTCTCCTGGACTTCCCTAAAGGGATCTATTGTCTTTTACCAGAATAACTGCACTGGGTAAAAGGAAATAATCAGACCTTTCAGGGACTACTGGACACTTGCCCTGAACTGATAATAACTTCAGAAGACTCAAAATATCGTTGTCGTCAAAAACAGTAGGACTTATGGAGATTTGGTGATCAATGGCGTTTTAGCTCAGATTCACGTCACAGTGGATTCACTGAGTTGCTGAACCCATACTATGGTTATTTTTTCAATTCTGGAATGTGTAATTAGAAAAGACATACTCGACAACTGACAGAATCCACACATTGGTCCCCCGACCTGTGGAGTAAGAGCTGTAATTGGGGGAAGTCCAAGTGGAAGCCACTAGAACTTATGGTATCTAATAGTGAACTAAGACATTAGTGCCACTAATCAAGGACTTCAGAGACACAGGGTCGTGATTCCTGCCACTCTCCACTCAGCTCACCTATTTAGACTGTGTAGAAGACAGATGGATCTTGGAAAATGACAGTGGATTATTGCAACTTAACCAGCAGCTGCTGGTGCAGATGTGGTTTCATTGCTTGTGCCACTTAACATACCCCCTGGTAACTGATATGCAGCTGTTACACAGGCATATGCTTTTTTGTTTTTTTAAAATATCTGTTAGTAAAGGCAATCAGTATCAGTTTGATTCCAGCTGGCAAGGTCAGCAATACACCTTCACTGTCCTACATTGGGAGAAGATAAATTCTCCATCCCTATGTCACAACTTCAGGAACCTCAATCAACTTTGGCTTCCACAAGACATCGTACTAGTCCATGACACTGATGCTATTATGCTGGTCAGTATAGACCCTTTGGACTTTGGATCAAAGCCTTGCCATACCCTGTGGATAACTACTCTTTGGAGAAACAGCTTCTTCTTGCAGCTGGGACTTAATAGAAACTGAATGCTTGACCAGAGGTCGCCATGTTTCCATGTGACTTGATGAGTTTCCATGTGTTCATGACAGCATAATACACTTGCTATTGTCTGATCTGCCCAAGCCAAGAGGGATGTGTACAGTGGCATTCCATTTTCAAGTGGAGGTGGTATATACAAAAATCAGACCCTGAAGTTTTAATAATTTACATGAGGAAGTGACCAAATGTCCATGGTTCCTATTTCTACTATTACTGTCTCTCTCCAAACCTGTATCTATGGCCTCATGGGGAGTTCCCTATGAGCAGTTGATGAAAGAAGAGAAACAATTTTGATGTACAGGTGGTTTTGATGTACATGCTATTCAGGCACCGCCTAAAAGTGGACAGCTGCAGCACCACAGTTCTCTTCTAGAACGTCCCTGGAGTACATGGTGAAGGGAAATCTCTCAGTGGTTTCTCATCTTACTTGTAAAGAGAAGTGGCCAGAGGTGTGAGTTTATATCAGTTCATGGGCTGTGGCCAATGGTTTGGCTGGACAGTCAGGGATTTGGAAGGGAAATATTGGAAAACTGGTGATAAGAAGGTCTTGGGAAGAGGTATGTCGATGAATATCTTTGAATGGGAAATAGAGTGAATAGATCTCTGTCCTATGTGAATGCTCACAGAGGAGTAACCTCTTCAGAGGAGGGTATTAATAATCAAATGGGTAGGATGACTTGTTTTGTGGCTACCAGTCAGCTTCTTTCCTTGGCCATCTTTCCCAATGGGCTCGTGAACAAAGTGGGTATGGTAGCAGGGACTGAGGTTCAGTAACATGAACTTCTACTCACCAAGGCCAATCTACTACAGCCACAACTGAGTGCCAATCTATCAGTAGCAGAAACCAACAGTGAGTCTCTGATATGGCACCATTCCCAAAGGTGATCAGCCAGCTACTTGGTGGCAGGTTGATTACATTGGACTGCTTCCATAATGGAAGGGGCAGTTCTTTGTTCTTACTAGAATAAACATTACTCTAGATATAGATTTGCCTTCCCTGCATACGGTGCTTCTGCTGAACTACCATCTGTGGACTAACAGAATTCTTTATCTCCCATAATGGTACTCCACACAGAATTGCTTCTGATCAAGGAACTCCCTTTGTAATGAATGAAGTATGGTAATGGGCCCATGATCATGGAATCCATGAGCTTTATCATGTTCCCCATTATCCTGAAGCAGCTGGTTTGATTAAAAAAGTGGAATTGCCTTTTGAAGCCTTAGTTCAATGCCAGTGAGGTGATAATACCTTGCAGGACTGGACCAATGTCATACAACAGGCTATAGGTACTCTGAATCAGCATTTAATACATGGTCCAGTTTCTCCAAAAGCTAGAATTCATAGGCCCAGGAAATGAGGGGGTAGACATAGAAATGGCACTATTTACTATTACCCCTAATGATCCACTAGCAAAAATTTTATTTTCTACCCCTGGGACTTTATTTTCTATTGTTCTGGAAGTCTTAGTTTCCAAGGAAGAAACAATTTCCAACCGAGAGACACAACAGTGGTTCCACTGAACTGAAAGTTAAGACCATCATCTGGCCACTTAGGTCTCCTTATGCCTCTAAATCAACAGGCAATGTTGTCCCATGCTGGATGCGTTCCTTGATCCTGATTCCCAATGTGATTAAAGTAAATAGAAAACTACAGGGACTGAATTCAGGCAGGACAAATGGCCCAGACCTTTCAGAATGAAGATTTGGGTCACTCCACTAGGCTAAGAACCATGACAAACTAAGGTTCTTGCAGAAGACAAAGAGAATATGGAATGAGTCGTGGAAATAATCATAAATGCAAGCTAAGACCATATGACCAGTTGCAGAAACAAGGACTGTCATTGTTAATATTTCTTCCTAATTTTTTACGAATATATTTATGTGTGTGTATGCCTGTATTAATATATATATATATAATATTTTTGTTTTCTTTCCTCTCTTATCCCCTTATCATCTAACATAAGATGTATTAATAATAGTTAAGCTTACATCACAGTGTTTAAGTTATGGAATATCAAGGAGAAGTACAAATGACACCCCAAAACGTTGCATCCTCTTCTGGGGAAAGGGTTAGTGCATTTTCAGTTATATATAAGGTCATTGGATCCTGTTAGGTGGAATTATTACTTGTTTTTGTCTTGATTTGGAGGTAAAGTATGGTTGAAGGAGGTATGAAGGGGTGCCAAATTGATAAGGAGGGAACTGTAGTAGTTTTACATACCAACTTGGTTAGGTTATAATACCCAGTTATTCAATCAAACACTAATCTAGGTGTTGCTGTGAAGGTATTTTTATATGATTAACACCTACAATCAGTTGACTTTCAATAAAGAAGATTATAAAGTAGATGAACTTCATCTAATCAATTGAAAGACCTTAGGAGAAAAGCTGAGGTTTCCCTAAGGAAGAAGAAACTCTACCTCTGGATGGGAGCATCAGGTTCTGCCTGAGAGTTTTCAGCCTGCTGTTCTGCCCTAGAAATTTAAGTCCAGTCCCCACATTGTGTAAGCCAATTCTTTGAAATATGTGTGTATGTGTGTGTATGTGCATGTGTATATGTATTAAATATGTTTATATATTATATAATATAAATATGTGCATAATACATATTATATCTATCCAACTCATTCTATTTCTGTAGTAGAACCCTAATACAGATAGAAAACTAAATATGCAATGAGATATATATCACCAAATACAAAATTATATTAAGCAAAATGCTAGGTAACGAAAGCATAATCCTGAAAACTCATGAACTTCTTACACTTCATCCACCTGGAAGAAATGGAATGAAACGATTTTTCTGGCAATTTGTCACCCAAAGCCATATCAATTATAAGAGCTGCCTTTTATTGAATGTCTATTTATATAAGCCAGGCACAAAGCTGGGGACTTTACATTTATTTATGATTTTTAAAAAATGTGACGAAGTAAACATCATTTCTAATTTATAGAGTATGAAATGGTGTTTCAGAGAAAGAGAATAACTTACCAAGAACGTGCTTGTGAAGGCAGTGCAGGGACTTGAACTCAGGTCAACCTGACTCCAAGGTCTGTGCTCTCCGTCAAAGAGATGACAGTATTTCAGCCTAGAATTCCTAGAAGGTAGCCCCGTGTATGTTGAGTTTGGTAGTAGCCCTCATGGGGACAAGTGACAAATGACAACTTCATATACCATTCTCCGTGCTTGGGAAATGAAACAAGATGGTGTGTCAGCCTTTGGACAACTCGTGTGCAACCCGCTTAGTATAATAACCATCCAACTCTATGATGGGGGCAGTGAAAGATTCCAGTACTCATGCAGTTGTGTGTCCATTTGAGACAAGCCGAGGTGACTTATGTTTTCTTTCTTGGGACCGTGGTTGAACACTGAAGCTGAAAGTCATAAAACACCAGAACAGGCCAAAGAATACATTTAGTGAAACCCCTGGTTTTCTAAACCTAAGGTTCTTGGTTAGAATATTTCAGTCACTCCGAAATTTCTAATCCTTAGGATATTTATAGACCAATAATCAGGGCTGGGAAAGTTGAAATTTACAAGTCAAGTTGACTTCAGTTAATGAGGCACCTCTGGTATTGCAAAGAGAACATTGGACCAGGAGTCGGGAGACCAAGACTGAACATCCAACTTTGGGCCTTACTAAACACTGTCTCCTTGTCCGGGTTACTTAATCTTCCCAATCCTCACCGACTCCATCAATAAAATGAGTACGAAATCCCACATGATGGCTGTGGGGTTTTAAATGTGCTTAAATGAGAACACGCGGGTTGAAAATCGTCTAGCGTAATTCATGGCGTGTAATAGGTAATCAAGCAACGCTTTGCACAATTTAGCAATCGCTCCCCTTTTCAGGCATACTAATTCTCTGTTGTCATTGTAGAGGTCTTAGTGGGAGAGTAATTCCAGGCACTCATCTCCTACCCAGGAAGCCAAGAGGATGGACATCTTTCCACTCCAAATAGGCCCGTGAACCTAGTTTGCCTCTCTTCCCTGGGACATCGCATCCTGAATGAATGATGCAAGGTCAGGAGAAACAGAGATGACTCATGTTAGGAGCAGTGGCACCTGAGGCTTTCTGACCAAGCTCTTCGAGTTATGGGGACACTGCAGGGTTGTTTGCTTCTAGTCTCATGTCCTTGTGGAGCCTCCTGGTTTCCTGCTCATTCCGAAGTCTGATCTTCCAGCTCTCACAGCTCTCACGGATGATGTTAGCAGTAGCACCCTCCCACCATCGGTATTCTGAAGAATTCTTCCTTTGCTAATAAGTTGGCTGCGGTTGGCTTTTATTTCTTGCCATTGGGATCCTGGCTGACACACATGTGAAGAACTGATATGAGAGAAGCAGTAGACTAGGGCTTATAGTCCTGTTTGCATATTTCATTAGGTTTGGTGAGTTTGCAATCGTTGGTGTGGGTGTAAAATTCCAATTTACTTCTCTAATGAACTCTTCAACGATTGACCTGCTCCTAATTTAGCTGTACATTATTATAGCTAAATGTTGGTTGCTACGAAAAGACCTTGTTTTGACCTCATAAGAAAACACCATTCAGAATCAACTGGAGGAAAGCAAAACACATGGCCCAAAGTCAGGGAAGAAATTCACTGTGTGTGTGTTTTAGGGCTGGCTGAGTCCTTATTACCATCTCTTTCCTAATACACTAACAATCTCTTGCACATTTGACCACTGTTTAACATGATCAGACAAATATTATTTTAAAAGGAGACATTCTGAGTTAAAAATGACCCTCCTTCTTGGGTGTGTTTTGTGGTTTCTGCGGCTGGAGGTTACAATAGGCTATTTGATTAATGAGCTGTTTTATTGGGATGCAAATAATGCATAATGTCATAAGATCCATATGTTGTACATTACCGAGGCATAAAACCTACCTTGGCATGAAATGGAAAATTTAAAGCATCTTTCTTGAAAAAATATATCATGCTAAACAAAAAGCATGTGGGTATTTCTGGTATTTATGAAACTGGTGAATGCTATTCCAGATTTGCTTAGGTTTAGTGCTAACTCTGATCTTGTGTGTGTGTGTGTGTGTGTGTGTGTGTGTGTGTGTTCTGTATTCATCAGAAGTACCTTTATGCTTCTGTTCCTTCTCAGTCTGTTCAGAATAGTTGAAAAGAGCCAAACAGCTGTTTCTGATAACACACAGTAGCTATAACCTGCGTGGGTTAGAATGAAAATGGTAGATACTGGAAAAAATGTAATTATAATAAAAACAGCCTTTGGGATTGTAGCATGTAATTGCCTCTGCATCACCAGAGAGGAGGAGCATGAGAAAGATATGTAAATACACAGTCCAGTGGATACAAATTTCAGAGAAATAAAACCCTTTGGGGGTATAGAGACTAACAAGGTGGTGGGTGTGAAGTGTGTTGGAGCCCTGAAGTTTTGGTTGATATTGGAGATTTCACCCTCCCTGAAACACTCATAAGGCCAGATGAGACCGATCAGCCAACTTTCCAGAACCTTCACATGGGTAACTACTCTTCCACCTTCGGCTTCTGCTCAAGTACCATTTCTCAAAGGGCCTTTCCCCAGTTACTCCCTGGCTGCCATGGTCACTCTTATTCCCATGATGTCATTTTATTGTCTTTATGAAAACTTTTACTGCCTGAATCACCTTGTTTACCTGTTGGTTTACTTATGTAGTGTATGCTTTGCAGGAGAAAATAGGCTCCCGGTCAGATGGGTTCACAGCTATAAACTCTGGTCAGTGTCTGGAACACAGTAAATGCTCAATAAATATGTATGGAATGTTGAATTTAAAAGTGAGGATAATAATAATCCTTCTCCCTTGTAAGGAATTCTATAAGGCTTAACTGAGATAATGCTTGTGAACTTGACATGATAGTACCAATGCAGAGTATTTGGCAACTGTTAGCTAGCATTATTATATGTATATTAATTAATATATAATTAATATAATTATTTAATATACATTGATTATATTGTTTATCATATTACAGATATTATATATGATTTATCATATTTCACATTTTATATATCATATTATATACATTAATATATTAATTAATTAAGGTGTAATATAATTATACAATTATATAAATTGTATATGTTATATAAATTATATAATTATAGTATATAAAATTAACATATATTATATAATATATCACATATAATTAATACATTTTTATATCATAATAATATATTAATTTTAATTAATAATTTAAATATAATTTAAATAAATATTATAATGACATAATAAATAATTAATATATGTTAATATATATTAGTAATGGGCAGTTGGCTCATGTGATGGTCATGAAGGCTGAGAAGTCTGATGATCTGCCATCTGCAAGCTGGAGTCCTAAGAAAGCAGATAGTGTAAGTTACAGCTCAGTCCCAAAGTTCTGACAACCAAGAGTGCCAATGGTATAAGTCCCAGTACAAGGGCAAGAGAAGGCCGTGTCCAGCTCAAAGAAAGAGAGAGAGACAGCCGATTTCCCTTTCTTCCACCCTTTTGTTCTATCCAGGTCCTCAATGGACTGGATGACACCCCCCGCCCCCCACCATATGGGGAGGGCAATCTACTTAGTCTACCAATTCAAATTCCGGTCTCCTTAGAAATATCCTCAGAGACATACCCAGACATAATATTTAACCAACTATTTGGGAACAGCATGACCCAGTCAAGTTGACACATAAAATTAACCATTACAATTCGGATGCTATAGAACCATACAGGAGGTTGATTGATGCCCATGGGGAGTGATTTAACTTGGCTCTGTTATTCTGTAACTTATTCACCTAAAAATTTGGAAAGTAAAGTTTCACAAACCTAGATCAAGAAAATTACACAGGGGCACCTGGATGGCTCAGCTGGTTAAGCATCCAGCTCTTGGTTTCGGCTCAGGCTGTGATCTTGGGGTTTGTGAGTTCGAGCCCCACATTGGACTCCATGCTGACAGTATGGAGCCTCCTTGGGATTCTCTCTCTCTCCCTCTCTCTCTGCCTCTCTCCTGTTTGTGCGCTCTATCTCCCTAATTAAATAAATAAACTTTGAAATAAAGAAAAAAACCAAAGAATTAGTTGCACAGATTATTAACATTCTCTGTCTGCTATAGCAGTGAGATTATGCCTACTGTCGGAGAATTATGACTCCATCAAGAACTGGTATGCTATAACAAACTCAGCAGGAAAACTCTACAGGAAAGAAGTTGAGTTAGAAAGCTCTTTCAGATTGTGTGGTGTCTCTGGGTCACTGGGTTATCATTAGGAACCTTAATTATTTCTGAGCTTCATTTAAGTGCTTTCTTAGAAATTTCTGGCTCAATGTAATTGCACTTACTCTAGCTTATTTGATGGCATTATACTCTGCACCTTTAATAAACCTGCTTTATTAGGAAAAAAAGATACATCAAATTTCTTTTATTTACACAGCACAACATATGTAGGCTTTATTCTTAAGCTTCCTATAGATAGGGTGATGAGATATGCGATCCTTCTTGACTGAAGTTCCACTCTTCAAGCAAAGTTGTGGATGTGTTGCTGTTTCTTTTCTTGATGATAGAATTTTACTTTCTAGCCAGGTTTATCTTGCCTACCAGAAGGTCAGGGCATGGGCCAGTCCCAGCTGGGGAAGGACTGTTACTCCTGTGAAATGTCTCCTTGCTGGTTCACTGCACTCCAGAGCTCCTGTTCACAGGTATTGATTTTTGCACAGTAAAATTCTGATGGCTTCCTCAAAGGGGCCAGTTTTTTTCAGATTAACAGCTGCTCTGTTAATGTCAGAGGAGCTCGGTGGCTAAAAAAGGTCTTTATTTATGGATGTCAAAGAGCATGTCTCAAACATCAGGCCTCTCAAATTCAAAACAAAAGGAGTGTAATAAATGGAAAATTATAGTTTATGTGAACTGTCCTCTTTGACTATAACATACTTTAGGTAATAAAGTCAGGGAATACAAAGACAGTAGATGTTCTTGTCATTACTTATGTGGTATGTTGACTTTGTACTATTTCCACATGGACGCTAAAAATCTGTGTTTAGTGTTCTTTTAAATTTAATTGTATTAACGAACCAAGCAATGACTTGGCTATGTTTTTATTTTTATTTTTCCTGTTGTAGTAGGAACAAAGAGACAAGTAGGCACAGATCATCATTTCTATTTCACCAGACCATTTGTAGTCTAACGTGAGTCATGGTGGAGATGGGATCTGAATGGACCCCAGATATCAGGGCTGGACACAGACTTCCTATTTATCAGAAAACTATCTACTTTTCCTGGAAGAAGACAGTGAAAGGGCTCTTTGGCTTATAGGTTGATCCTGTGTATCTCTTTTTGAATGAAAAGAAGAGATCACAACTGCCCCAACCAAGAAGACAGGGAAACTGCCCTACTATATAGAAAGTTGGAAGACATTTGCCACCAGCCTGGGTTACCTGTGGTTCTGGATTGAGGAGCCTGTGTGTCATGTAGGGTTGTCTCCCACAAGCCTTCTGATTTTCAAGGTTCCACAGGGAGTGCTCCCATGTAGTTATCTGTCACCTCTCTCTCCAACCTCTTCCCTGTAGCCTAATTCTTCATTTCTGAAAATTAATTAAAAAATCTTTTTAAATAAAAAAGTTTATTTTTGAGAGACAGAGAGAGATGGAGTGCAAGCAGGGGAGGGGCAGACAGGGAGGGAGTCACAGAATCTGAATCTCCAGGCTCTGAGCTGTCAGCATAGAGCCTGACGTGGGGCTCCAACCCACCAGACGCGAGATCATGACCGGAGCTGAAGTCGGACACTTAACGGACTGAGCCACCCGGATGCCCCTCTGAAAATTAATTTTTATCAGAGTAATGCAAGCAATAGGCTAAGAGTCACATATTAAAGAGCCTGTAATGGAAAACAGCTGCAGACAGAAATGCAGCTTGAAAACATGGAGGGAATGGGGAAGAAATACTTTGTTTTCTCTCTCTTCCTGTCTTGTGTCTCCCGTGGGCCAGTACTTGCCAGAAATGGGAGCCTGGGTGACGCATTCAACAGGGCAGAAGATGACTGCATGGAGAACCAACGAAGCTGGCAAACAACAACAACAAAAAATAACCTAATACCTACGCGGAGTAGCTACTGTGAGACTTACATGAGGTAAAGCTGAAAAACACCAGGAAAGTAACTGGTAGGTGGTGGGTCCTCAAATACACATTTTCCTCTCCCTTTGTTCCCCTTTCTCATTGATCAGAATCTGCTTTAAAAAAAAAAATGATTTGTTTAGTGCATGAGCTGTAAATGTCTTAGAAGCATTTTAACAAGGATGAGACTAATTCAAAGCATTTAGGATATTTTAGTGTTAGTAACTTGTGAGTGGTATTTTGACGGGGTGGGTGGGCAGGAGGGGGCTTGCCTCCATCTCTTGTTCGCACCCAGGGGCAGCTGCTTGTTTAGTTTGCCCTGCCTTGTGTGGTAAGGTCCTGCCTGCTTTGCTCCAGGGCCCCCTCAGCTTTGCCTTTAGGACTCAGTGCGCTGTTCCCACAGAAAGGTGCTGTAATCCGAAAATGCCGGTCGTAAATCTCTCTGGAAGCCGGGAAGCCTGGTTGTCTCAGACCACTGAGCCACCGCATGCAGCCGCTCTCGCTGCAATGCATGCACCTTTGCATTCCCCGGCACGTTTGCCAAAACCACGTGCCATTTGGTCAGTGCCAAAGAAATGACTTTCTACCCTCTGAATCTTGTTTCCCACCCGTACTGTCCTTGATGCCGTGGGTTCTGATGGGTTGCCGGTGCCCTTTATTCTTTGCTATTAACTTCTCCCTGCCTCTCACTAATAACCCTTCAGTGGATCCCAGGGAGTTTCTAGGTTATGATTGGAGCAGTTGTCTGGTCCAGGGAGTCATGACATCCTTCTGGCAGAGAGAAATGGTCCTGTATTGCAGGACCTGCCTCAGTCCCTGGAGGCTGAGCTTTGACCTTGCTCAGGGAAGCTTTTCTGACCTCTGGAAGGGGCTGACCAGCAGAGAGTGCCCCTGAGAGCTGGGCTGGGCTTCCCGTTGGGATCTGGGACAGCCCCTAACCCCACGAGTCCTGAGGAACATAATTTTCTCTCAGGGCTCCCATCTACCCTCCACTAATCTACTTCACCCAGTTTCCTCGTTAAAGTAAAAATCATCAATGTGCTTTTAATGTGGCTTTTTGTGTTTCATTTCCTTTGTTGCTTAAAAAATGTTTCCAATGAAACATTTTATAAGATTTCTATACAGTGCATACATTTTGAACATTTTGTTCCTATTAACATAAAATATTATTCTCATTTCCTCTTGTGTTGGGAAGAAAGAGGAAAAAAGTATTCTAAAAATTAAAAATAATTTCTTTGCTATTAAGGAGGTATGAATGATTTATGAGCATAATAAAGGCAAGTCTCTTTGGTCAACATTATGAATTTGAAAATAAAACTTCTTTTCAGATTTTTGAAATGGCTTCGATGACAGTAGGCCCTAAAATAACAAAGGAGACCAGGTTATAATGGGAAATTCTTTCCCTCTGCTTTTCCTCTCTGGGGGACATCGTGTGCTCTCTACCCTTGGGAAGCAAAGTGGAGTCATCCCAGGGTAGAGTCAGGGAACGCGGTGTCGAAGAGGTTGTTTCCAGGTGCATCTGTGGGTCATCTGCATCTGTACAGAGATGCACTGGAAAATCCCCTCTGTCATTTTTATATGTCCTTAAGGGTCATATCTAGTTGAGTCTTACCAAAGCTACCCATGTTGGCTGACTCGCTCCGGGTGACACGGGGTCCCTTGGTTCCTCCCACGTGCCGATCGCTCAGTAGCTCTGGGAAATGACCTAAAGGACTGTGTGTTCTCAGGGTAATTCCCCTGAAGCTCCATCAGGTCTGCCCGTTAAATCCCATGCTTGCCAGAGGGAGGGGGTTCTGTATTTGGTTTTTGGTTCTGCGTCTCATGGTTCTCAGCCCATTGTCCCAGTTCTGCAACACTCGGCTATATATTAAGCTGGGGATATCACCAGGGGAGGCTGGCAATTGCAAGGGTCCTCTTGAATGGCGTTTCCTAGGTGAATTCACCCTCGTTTGAGGTCAAGTGGCTGGCAGTGCATGCTCAGAAACCAGATTCTCTTAGTGTATTAACAATGTGCTGGGGAATGGCCGTATATCAACCAGCTTACGGGGCTGAGGAAGAGCCTGGCCCTCCAGTTACAAAAGAAATACCACCTTTGAAACACTTGCATCGATGCCAGATCATTGCAGGGAGAAGGTACCCGCTTGGTGAGACCTAGAAAGACTAGTGGTGACATCACTAAGATGCTAGCTGCTGGATGTTCAAGTTCTAGGCAACTTACTGAGCACCTAGTTCAGGGAGGGCTCTGTTTGAGACACTGGGGATACAGCAGGGAACAAAGCAATCAGAAATCCTTGCCCTCAAGGAGCTTGTATTGTAGAGACTATTTGAGCCCAGAGGTCTGGGTAAATCACTCATGCACACATGTTTGGATTTCTATTTTCTCTCCTCAATGTCTCACAAACTCACCCCAGAAGTGAAGGCATACTGAGGCAGTCCTTTGGAGAAATAGCCTAAAGAAAGGGCAACGTGGTGAGAAATGTCTCTCCACGCCTTCAATTTTAACCCAGAAAATTCTTTTTAAAAAAAATTTTTTTTTACGTTTATTTTTGAGACAGAGAGAGACAGAGCATGAACGGGGGAGGGTCAGAGAGAGGGAGACACAGAATCCGAAACAAGCTCCAGGCTCTGAGCTGTCAGCACAGAGCCCGACGCGGGGCTCGAACTCACGGACTGCGAGATCATGACCTGAGCCGAAGTCTGCCACTTAACCGACTGAGCCACCCAGGGACCCCATTGACCCAGAAAATTCTATGTGTGGGAATAAGGACAAGGTTTGATACTTTGTTATGGTGTTCTCTCTCCCCCAGTCCTGCTAGCTACAGAAAAGGTCTTGTCAGCCTGCTTAGCGAATTTAAAACTGAAAGAATACGTGAGAAGGGACAGACCTCAGACAGAAAAAGGAGAGAAGCCAAATCCATCTTCAGGATCAAGAGCGCGTGGTGTTGCAGAGAGAGGGTTTGACTCACAATATCCGAAACCGTGGTGAAGGAGAGCAAGAGAAGTGAAGACAGGAGGGAGGGTTTTCAAAATGGCTGTGTTAGATTATGAATTGAATTTCCTTTCATGCTTTTTTTGAACGGAATTACTTTTGAACTACTTTCGATTACTAGTCTGCAAAGATTAAGCCATAAAGGGCCCTAGGATTTATTAAAGTTTGTGAATTCTGGGTTCTGCTTTTAACCTGATTATTCTTAAGTCCTTCAGTCTGCTGGCCTCATATTTTCCTTTCACGTACAGTTAAAATAGTATGATCCCCCTTTCCACCGACCTGCGGGAAGTCTGCTATCCACTCCGGTATTTTTAAGGTTCCAAAGGTGCGTCAACTGCCTGTCATCTCCCACTCCAACATTCTAGCTCGATTCTTCACTTCTTCAATTCAGTTTTTAATGAAGTAATGCATGCGCTAGTTTGAAACTCAAATATTCAATGGATCAAAATGCAAAACAGAAGTCCTCAACTAATTGTTCCAACCAATTGTCCAACTCCTTTCAGGCAACCATTTTTAACTCTTCCAGCTCTTGCTTTCGTATACAGTAGAACCTTGGATTGTGAGTAACTTGTTCTGCGTGTTCTGCAACACAAGCAAACATTTCTAATGTATTTTAGCTTAATAAACGAGAGCTGTCTTGCAACACGAGTAGTACGTGACGCCAAACATCACATGATCACAACTGAGCCAATGGTTCTTCTCTCTCTTGCTGTGGGATTGTGGGTGATCGTCGATGCAATGTCACCTTTCCGTAAAACCCTCAAAAGGGGGTAAAAGCAAGTGTCATTGGATAGGTTTCTTGTTAAAGTTGCACGAAAAGAAAAAGATTCCAGTGAGCCAGGAGTGATTCTGTTAGTGACAGTGAAAGTCGTCCTGCATGATAACCCTCCTCTCTCGTCTCCCTCACACCAGCCATGAAGGTTTTCAAAGGTAAGGGCAGGTTAATTTGTTTATTTTTCTTTATATTTTGTATTTTATTTATTATTTTGTATTATATTACAGTATTGTAATCATTTTTATATGAATATTTTTGGGTTATGGAACGAATCATGAGAGTTTCCACTATTTCTTATGGGAAATTCACTTTGAAACACAAGTGCTTTGGATTACAAGCATATTTCCAGAATGAATTATGCTTACAAACCAAGGTGTTACCTTCTTATTTCTAAATAAAATGCTTGCTTTATCATTTATTAAATTATTAACTTTAGGTGTTAGGGACGGATATTCTGTTACGATGGGCGAAGGTTTAACTCTCATTCTTCTACATCCCCCCATCCTGCCCACCTTCTCTTCCTATGCTCTATTTGAATGATATAAAGTATTTTTGATCAAATCAGCAGTCAGGATTGACATTATT
The DNA here is from genome assembly GCF_024362965.1 of Panthera pardus. NCBI lineage: Eukaryota > Metazoa > Chordata > Mammalia > Carnivora > Felidae > Panthera > Panthera pardus. The sequence goes on along the minus strand of NW_026526810.1, from coordinate 123,333,124 downwards.
ATGACTATGAAAAATATTAATAACCAAGAACTGTGTCATAGTTCTATCTTCTTTCTTGTACATATTGTTTTTTCCTAGAGTTAGTATTTTCCTCGTTTTTTATTTGCTTATTTTTGTGTGTGTGCTTCTATTTAATATTTTTCATGCTGCATTGTATTTTCTTACACATCCATTAATATTATTTTCCAAATGGTCAAATAAACAAAATAATCTATCAACTAATTCTTTTTCCCTGGGTTCCTCTCTCCAAATGCTTCCTCTCTTGGTTTCCATTTGGACAGTTGCTTCTCAGGCCTGCTGCTCTCATCATGGATTTCCTTTTTTGTGTCTTTGTGTTGCATCCACTGTTTCCAACTCATTCTGCATTTGCCCCCTCACTTGAAGGAGGGAGCACATGCTCCTATACTCGTGGGAAGTTGTTCATAGTGATAATTATGTGTTTAAAATATTGCCTTTTTGTTTCTGATCTACCTTCATACTTAGTTGATCATTTGGGTATATAATGGTAGGTTGCAAATCATTTTGCCTCATAATTTTGAAATTATTTTTTCCATCGCTTTCTAACCCCCAGATTTGTTGCTAAGAAGTCTGATATTATTTCATTCCATACACTTTGTCAATGACCTTTCCTCCTAACCCCAAGGAAATTTACAAGATTTGTTTCTTTTACTTTCTGGTGCTCTGATATTTCTTAATGAAGAGCCTATGTGCTTGCTTTTTATCGTTTGCTGTGCTGGACACGGTGTGTTGTTCTTTCAGTCTGGAGAATCTCATATCCTCTGGCCCTGGAAAATATTCTCTGGTATGAATTTGAAAATAGCTTTCTCTCCATTTTTCCTTCTGTTTTATTAATCTATTGTTGAGTTTCCTGGGCCAATACTCTGAGTTTCTTATCTTTTCTCTTCATAGTTCTTTTGATTTTATTTGCTCTACTTACCAAAACGTTTCTTAGTTTTTATCTACCAAACTCGTTGTTACTTTTTTAAGAGTGGGGGGTGTAGAGAGAGAGAGGGAGAGAGAGAATCCTAAGCAGTCTCCACGCTCAGCATGGAGCCCAACGTGGGGCTCTATCTCACGATGCTGAGATCAGGATCTAAGCTGACATCAAGTGGTGGATGCTTAACTGACCGGGCCACCCAGGCGCCTCAGTGTTACATGTTTTATTTTGACCAACAATTTTCCAGTTTGTTCCCCAACACTTGTCTATGCAGCATCCCATCTTCCTCTTATATTTGCCTCGTCTTTTCTTATCTCTCCACTTTCATTCCTTCTCCCTTATTGACTAAGCTCATAGTTTTCTTTTCTTCCTTCCTCCTCCCCTTCCTCCTTTTTCTTTCAGTTGTGGTATTTTGGGTTCTTTCCAAACGTTGAAAGTTGTTGCCGTGTTTTGGGTTCTTTTCGTGTTGGATGCCTTTTCCAAATGTCTGATTGTCTCTTCACATTTAATAGTGATGACTAAAAGCTGATTAGAAGTGCTGAAAGGGGCGCCTGGGTGGCTCAGTCGGTTAAGTGGCTGACTTCAGCTCAGGTCATGATCTCGCGGTCCGTGAGTTCGAGCCCCGCGTCGGGCTCTGTGTTGACAGCTCAGAGCCTGGAGCCTGTTTCAGATTCTGTGTCTCCCTCTCTCTCTGACCCTCCCCCATTCATGCTCCATGCTCTGTCTTTCTCTGTCTCAAAAATAAATAAACGTTAAAAAAAATTAAAAAAAAAGTGCTGAAAGTGGGGACTGGACATATTCATAAGTAATTTTCAAGATACTGGGATTGGATGCTACCTGTAGAGCTGATATCAGTATCTGGCAGCTTTTTATTTGGGGATTGTAATTTTTCCAAAAGAAGACTTTTCAAATCTTCCACCTATAAGGGCTATTTCTAGAAGTAGAAATTTGACTTAAACTTCTATTTTCAACTGTTGATCTCTCTCTTTCCTGGATTTTGACTAATGTCCTGAGTTTCCTCTGTTTGTCTTTTCCTGAGAATGAACCATGGGTCCTGTGTGTGTGTGTGTGTGTATGTGTGTGTGTGTGTGCATGTGCGTATGTGATGGGGGGCTTCATGAGGTGAAGAAGGAGACAAGGAGCCAACCCTTCCACAAAGGGACTTTTGACTCTTTATGGGCTGAACTGTGTGTCCCCCAAATCTATGTGTTGAAGTCCCTCAGAATGTGATTATATTTGGAGACAGTTTTAAAGAGGTAATCCAATTAAAATGAAGTCATCAGAGTGGCCCTAATCCAATATGACTAGTATCCTTATAAGAAGAGGAAATTTGGACACAGGCAATTACAGAGGGAAAACTATGTGAAGACACAGGCAGAAGACGTCCATTCACAAGCCAAGGAAGGTGATCTCAGAAGAAACTGATTCTACTGACACCTTGATCTTGGACTTCTAAATGCCAGAACTGTGAGAAAATATATTTCTTGTTGTTTAAGCCCCTCATCTGCGGTACTTTGTTATGGTAGCCCAAGCAAACTAATGTACCATGTTTTCGGCCCTGTTCCACATCCCTAAGTTTGATGATGCCTGTTTCCTTCAAATTCTGTTCTTCTCAAGGTCCTGTGGGACGAACTGGCTCACATCCCCTCTGCAGGCTGCCACCCTTGTATGTCACTCACTGTGCCTCTCTCCATCTGCTTTCTGTCTTCCTAAAATTTGTGGAATTATGAAAATTTCTTTAAGTGTGCCTCCTACTGTCTTTATTCGTTAGAGTTTTATACTAAAAACAAAACAAAACATCTTTTGCTGCCATTTTAGTGGTTTTCGAGAGAGGGAAGAGTTATACTTGCATTTTAACCTAAGGCGAATTTCTAAAATTCTAGAACCTTTTAACCTAGCAATGGCAATAATCAACATGTTATGAAACTGTCATTCTTTTTAACAAATTACATACATACTGGCACCCAATTTGTTGGTTCTCAGCTCCCAACGCACGCTTCTTTGCCCTATTTCTGATACTGGAGCTGTATCCTGTAAACATTTCTGGTTTACCAGATGGCTTCATACTAGGCTTCATCAATAGGGGACTTCGGAGGGACACTGCAGGGGGAAGGAGTTTCTCTTCCTGGTTCCCCTGTTCGTTTATCTCCGGCTCCTGTGGCATGAGGCTGCCAAAGGCATATGGGGCAGCCATGACACAAACACTTCAGTGAGTTTCACAGACACCCATCTGTGAATTCCTAGTGAGTCTTGGGGGCCTCCTAATGGGGGCTTCCCAGTGAGTCCCATCACGGCCCAACAGGAAGTTTTCAACTTGCCAGCACAGGCCTATGGCACTTCAATGAATTTCTTGCTATCCAGTGGGCCCCAGTCACAACTTCTCAAATGGGATCTGAATCTCAGCCTGGTGTAGTGGGATATTTTTTCTCAGATTTTTCTCTTTTTGGGGTGCTCTGTCTCAGCCCTAGATGTAGTGGCTCTCTCCCTTACCTGCTAGTCTTGTATTTTTTAGAGCAAGGGTATGCAAAACTTTTCTGGAAAGAGCCAGCAAGTAAATATTTTAGGCTTCACGGGCCATGGGGTCTGTATTACTCAATGGAATGTTGTAGTGAGAAAACAGCCACAGACAGCACACAAATGAACGGGCATGGCCAGATGGGCCACAGGTCCACTCCTGCTTCCCTATGCTCCTTAGCCCATAGGCATCAACCCCCTGTTACTAGTGAACAGTTCTTTATATGAAGTTCTCACTGTTCAAATTACTGGTGTGGTTACTTCTGACCGGACCCTGATTGATATACCACATTGAAATTTTAGGCGAGGACTTGGCTCGTGACTTGGGCCAGCTGAGAGTGTTTGCTCTGGATCTTACAATTTTGGTCAGTGTTAGAGAATGAATGAGAGAAGGAGTGACTCTGTGGCAGTCTTAAACAGTAAAAATAACAAGCGGGTGGATATTTTAGGCAGGGCTTTCTTACCTGCGTGCAGACAAGACTTGGGGCAAAACAGAAAAATCTTCTCTTCTTGTCAGTCGTAAACTTCAGGTTCATAAAATGTTCCCTACCGTTACCTACTCTATAAAACTTTCACGTTTATTTTAAAATAATTTCCCCGAGATCTTCAGGTAGAATTGACACTCTAGGAAGATGCAGGGCGTTTTTTCCTGGGGCTCACTCTCCCCTAGGCTCAGGATGGCAGTGCTCTTGGGGAGCACGTGTCAAATGCTCTTTGGAGTGGTAGTTTCACTGCCTCCCCAAGCTTTTCTTAGCCAAAATACATCGCAGTTGATTAGTTTTCTGCTTTCGAAATTGCTGTCAAGTTCCAGACTCATCTCCCTGAGATTATTCCCATCATCTTTATTGGAGGTTTGGGTGTCTGCAAATTCTTCAGTGACACATTTACAGGCTGTCTTTTGCTTTATGCTCACAGATGGCTAATCACAATGACACCGTGTATTTTACTAGTTTAATTCTCAGAGGGTAACCTCTTTTCCAAGATTTTGTTTCTCCATGCATTGCCACTACCAAGAAAATGTTCCCTGATCACAATGGGACAGAGAACACTTACCCCAAGGCTATCCCAAAGACAGGGCTCTGGGACTTCCTGAAAATCAGAACCTTGCCTGAGATGTTTCTGCCAGGTTCCCTATGGCTTTTAACTCACGTGATGGGTTAGGGAGAGAAGTGAAAGGAAAAAGCATGCTTCCAGGCAATCCTGGGGTAAAAGCAATAGCAGTTGGCAAAACGTTTGCCCTAACTGCCTATCAATTTTTCTCTTCGTTATGATACAAGCAGGAAGGTTGTAAGATCAGCTGTCGTAAATGATGAGCTAAGACAGAATTATGAGTACAGGATGCCTTATTGCTGGTATCATACTGAAACCTCTGAAGGGAAAACAGGGGAAAGGGAAAGAAACATTTTTCCCCTTGCTCACGTAAGGCTTGGGATGGAGTATGAGAAGGCGCTCCGATCACCAGCTGAGAGCTTTCCACTGCCCCTCCTTCCCATCCCATTTTGGATCAACCAATCCTCTCTTGTAGACAGAATACAGGGTCCACATGGCGCCTCGCAAGGATTCAAAATAGGTAAGGTCGTCCTCTGGGTTAAGCTATAAAACTGACTTAGATCAGTGTGAAAAAGTACAACGTCATCTCAGAAATAAAATGTTTTCTAGGCTAAGACAGTGATGAATGGACTGTAGGCACCGATGCAGGCAAAGGAAGAAAAGGCTTTGCAGAAAGAAGTTGAAGCGAGGCAGTGCCTGTCCAGGTCCGTTGTGCAGGAGAGACACTCCACCCCCAGCCCCTGTCCCCGAGGAATCAGGAGCATCAGCCATTATCATCTTTATACTCACCCTTTGCCACATTTGATCTTTGGCAAGTCAACTTCTGCTCATGGTCTTACTCCCTGTGTGGATTTGTCTGCAGAGAGAGAATGGCTTGATCCCCAAACATCCCTATCACATCCACTTGACAGCTGTTTCTCATTGGAAATGAACAAATTAGCAACATGGTGGCTGCCAAGTTGGTTGGTATCTGAAACTTGGGGTGCTAACAGATCAGTTATGTGCCATGTTGGATAAGGAGCCCCAGTGTGGGACCAGCTGGGCTCCTATGGCACTTGTAAATAGTCCTAAAAGACGTCTGAACTTTTTTCAGACAGACATTTTTATTATCTAGAAACTTAATTCTAAGAGAAAAAGTTGATTAAATTGCAGCCATTAAGAGACTCAGAATACTACAATGATGACGATCAGGAACTTCAGGTTTAGACAACACGGGCTCCAGGTCTGGTCCTCTAGCCTTTCTTCATGATGTCCATAGGCACTTAGTTGGGTCTCTGTGTGCTCAAATTGTTTCACCTATCAAGTGAGCATAGTAGTACATAATAAAGTATTTATGTAACAGGTTTGTTGTGAGCGTTAAATGAGATTTGCCCATGAAATATTTATTGCAGTGCCTGGCACTCAGTAAGGGATCCATAAATTTTAGCTATCATCACCGTGATTATTATTATCAAGTATTTTTTTCTCCGTTTCAAGGATCAAAGTCATATGTTACTGCCAATCAGAGTTTAGACCAGCCCAAGATAGTCAGTGCTAAAAAACCCAGTTGAAAGCACTTTTGACCAGGCACTATTCTAGTATAAAATAATAGTAAGCAAAAAATAAAAAAAATACATATTTATTTAACAAGGAATATCGAATTTAATTTCAGAGAGTAATAAAGGAAATGGAGGTAAGGGCTGCGAGAGGGTGATGGCGATGACGTTAGATAGTGTGACTCTACGGGTTTTAGATCCAAGAAGCGATAGGAGCTGGATGGAGTGAAAGACCCTGAGAGAAAGTGGCATCAGAGGCTGAGAGCCAAAAGATGAGGTCAGCCCTTTATGCTCTGCAGCAAACATTCAGGAAGGGGGTACAGCTGATACAGCCTGGAGGAGTGAAAGAGCTTGGGATTTTTAGCAATAGAAAGAAGGCCAGTGAGGATGGAAAACAAGGATGGGGGATAGGCAGGGGGCGGGTTTGGGAGGGAGGGGTTGCAGGCTACCGTAGAGTGGAGGGTTTCAAGCCTAAGGTGGAAGGAATGACTGGGTTTGAGGCAGTGCAGCCAAGGCTGGAGTGAGGAGAGTGGATTGTCATGGGGTAATGTATCCCCTAAGGGCAGGGAGACTGTCTGGAAGTTAACAGCTTGGCCAGGGAAGAGAGAATAGTGGCTTAGGCTGGTGCAGAGAGCGTGCAAATGGAGAGAAATGGTTGGATGTGTTTTGGAAGGAAAACTGATAGGACTTCCTGACCAATCGGGTGTGGGGAATAAAGGCCAGAGAGAAATCAAAGACAATTGTTGGATTTTTGGCTTGAACAGTGACGTCAAGGATTGTTTCATTAAGTGTGGGTGGATGGACGGGGACAAAGTGGATTTGGTGGGGAAAAAATTAGGTTTATGAGAAATAAGTTGAGACTGTTAGATGTTGTGTCAGATACTTAGGTGGCCTTTGCATGGCATGTTTGTGCTTTCTATAAAGTTTTAAAAACCCAAAATCCTATTTCAAGGAGCTCTATCATCCTAGAGCCCTATACTGGGAACTGTTCTTCTGTTCAATCCTTTTGTTACACATGAAAAAAAATGTTACGTAGCAATGAGATTTCCATTGTGACTTGGTGGTGGAACTGGCCCCGGCACCTGAGCTTACTTACCGATCTATTTATTTCTGATGAGTTATTCTGTTCTGAGCTTCACATCAGCTCCAAGATCGTCTCTATAATAAGAAGAGTCTCAGGAAACCCTAAGCCTAAGAATGTCTTTTGGATAAAACAAGGATCTTGTTTTCACGCAAATGTGGCCTCATAAATGAAGAGACGTAGAAATGGATGTAGAGCCAAGCTGTGGAGGCGAAATAGATTTTCTGAAACACCAATAGTTTCCTAAGGGATCGTTTGCCCATCTGGGTTTATTGGGACTGCCAGGAAGAAAAAAAAAAAAAAAAAAGGTCATGTGATCATGTCCAAAGAGTACGCCGTGTCAGTTATGAAATAATTATTTAAATGGTATTATTTGGATACTGTCTGAATTCATATTTTTCTGCCCCAGGGATTGGGAGGGGTCAGGGAAGCCATTAGTGATTGCTGAGAAACCAATACTACGCATCCCAAACAAACCTGCACACAATGTCCCATAAAAATCTCATTACTCACCCTGTTCTCCCTGAATCAGCATTCTGGGCACCGTTGTAGATATCCTGTAAATTGCACATTTATAAATTACTCATTTATAACATCTGTCGGAAGGCAGCTATAGAAGCAGATAATCTTTTCCCTGTAGCCTCAGCTCTGTAGCAGCTTGCTTTCGGATTTTGCTTTGATCTTTTTTCAGTGTCCCTGAAGACTTCAGACCTGTTGTTGACTGGCTCTAAATTATCTGGGAGTGTTCCAATGAATCCGGACTGCCTCTTTGACCCAGTCGTGGAGGAGGCTGGAAACCAGCCATGTGCCAGGAATTAGACGTTGGGAATAAAGAGGTGAAAGAGACAGTCCCTGTTAAAGACGGCCACAGAGAGCTAAGAAAATTAGTGAAGACAGCACAGCATGCCAAGAAGTGCCACCGGGATTTGCACAGAGTATTGGTGAGAATGGAAGAAGCATCTAACGCCTCCTGGGTGACACTCCAGGAAAAAGAGGTGGGGAAATGCTTTAAAGTGACACCAGAGAACACTCACACACTGCTGGTGGGAACGTAAAACAGTGCAGCCACTTTGGAGGACAGTCTGGCATTTCCTCCGAAGGTGAAACACAGAGTTACCACGTGACCCAGCAATTCCACTCCTCGGTCGGCACCCAAGAGAAATGAAAATACAGGTTCACACACACACACAAAACTTGTACGTGAATGTTCAGAACGGTATTACTCATTATAGCTGCAAAATGAAAACAGCTCAAATGTCCCTCCTGTGATGAATGGATAAATTAAATGTCGTGTCCGTACCCTGGAATGTTATTTGACGTTAAAGAGGAAAAAAGTACTGATGCATACTACAACGTGCATGAAGCTTGGGAACGTTATGCTGCGTGAAAGAAGGCAGTCACAAAGGATCAAATATTGTATGATTTCCTTTGGGTGAAATATCTAGCATAGGCAAATCTGTAGAGACAGGGAGTAGATTACTGTTTGCCTAGATCTGGTGGAAATGGAAGCATTGAGGGGTTATGGCTGAGGGCCACAGGGTTTCCTTTTCAGGTGGTGCTTTGAAATTGATTCTGTAATCGTTGCACAACTTGGTGAATATACGAAAAGCCCTTAAATTATACACTCACATAGGTGAATTGTATGGTATATGAATTCAATCTCAATAAAGTTGTTAAAAACAACAGTGACACCTGAGGACCGGTAGGGGAGAAGGTTACTGGGCAGAGTGACAATAATGAGCAAATATACCCCATTAGCAACCCCCCCCCTTGACTCTACTGCCAAAATGTGTCCCCCCAGATCCTTTTAACCTTCTCTGTTCCCACCACTACCCTCCTGATCCAAGCCACTGGTATCTACCTGAACCACTAAAGTAGCCTCATAACTACTATACCATCCTTCTTCTCTGGAGGAGCTGAAAGGGTGGCGAGCTCATTTTCCAGAGGCCCTGTTTCGGGGCTCCAGACTGCCCATGCCCCTTCCCTAGGGCCCCTTCCCTGTTTCTGCTGAGTATCCAGCTTATCCCTAGTCGCACTGTCTTCCCCTGTGACACTCGATCACGACTGAGAGTGGTTTTCTTTGTAGCTCATGTCACCTGCTGAGGTTCACGTATGTCCTTTCTTGCTCACTCTCCGTCTCCTTTCTGGAAGGCAAGCTCCCTGCAAGCAGGGACTTTGATTCACAGCGGTATGTGCGGTGCCTCATTCAAGTCTCTCGTACACAGAAGCTTCTCGTACTCTTGCTTGCTGAGTGTGCGAAGACGAGGCAGGACGAAGACAGGGCGTTGAGGGCCTATCTCGCACCGTCCGTGGTTGGAATGCCACGGGGCACTTGTGGGGGTGGAGGGAGGTGAACGGTGAGGTTGCTGGGAAGATGGGTCCCACAGGGCTTTGCTATTTCCTAGCTGTGTCATCTTAGAAAAGGCATTTCATCTCTCCAAGCCTCTCTGCTTCTCCACTTTACAATGGAATTTTTAAAACCCATCTTGTGAGGGTTGAATGTGTACATTACATGAAAATCCTGAGGAAATTCGTATATTGAACATTGAATATTCTCATGTGCCCACAGGGGCTAGGCCCTGAAAATTCAGAGATTAAAAAAGGTGTGTTCTCTGTCCTTGAGAAGCCCATGTCTGGCAAGGAAGACAGACCCACAAGAAGTCATAAAAGGTGTCTTACATGATTATTGCCTCAAGGCCTCTCAGCCAGAGTGCCTGACTTCCAGTCACTTCTCATGACAGGGTGCCAGTCTGTGTTGTGTCTTTATTAGCACTGGGACCTCCTCAAGGACAGTGGCGGGCCTCCACCTCTTCCACAGGGCCTGTGGGGCCTCCTCGGGATCCAGGTACTAAGGAGGCCCAGCCTGCCTCTTCCCTTGAATGGGGGGCTCGGCTTGTCTTCAAAACCAGGGGATCAAAAATCCCAGGTATCCCGACCTTGTACCCTGAGTTACAGAAAACATTTCCTTTTATGACAGGAGAGCTCTTTATTCTCCTTGCATCGCCTTTCCCGGATGCGTATTCAGTCAGGCGCCATTTTGACATGACTCTGCTTTCTAGGCGTAGGTTCTTTCCGCCCTGCCTTTTCACTGCATCACTTCTCCTCTTGCAAACTTTCTCTCCTTTGCTAAAGTCTGTTGTACCCAGCCTTCATCGTCTTAAAAACCAACTGCTGGGACTCTTTGTGACTGGGGACTCTGCTTTTTACCCTTCCAGGTTCTCAGAGCTTAGCGGTGCCCACAGAAATGTCCTCTCTGCTCCCCAGAATTTTATCCACACCCTGTAACTGTTTGGAGGCACAGTCCGCGGCAGTGCGTGTTTCTCAGCTGCTTGTGACATCAGGTTGGGAACTCCCTTGGGATGCCAGCCTTTGTCACCTCATCACTTGGTGTGCCTGGCAGAGTGGACAATGGTGTATGGGATGGAGGTTTGATGGCTTGGAGTGACAATAATGTCTTCAAACCTACCCTCTTGCTCTCGTTTGGGTCTAAGTAAAAAATGCCAAATGAACAGCCTCTTCCCGGCCTCCCTCAAGCCAGCTGGGACCAGGCAGCAGCCTTCGGGGTGGCTAAGGAGGAGGAGGTGTGTGTTTTACTATCATACCTCCAGTCTCCAGTTTTCTCAAGGGCTTCATTTCTTTTGCTTGACTGGGGGAGCTGAGTGTCTAAGTAGAGTGCATTGTTTCCCCTGCTTCCGATTCACCTCAGGACTAGACTGGCAGCTGTGGGGCACCCGGGTGGCTCAGTCGATTAAGCATCTGACTTCAGCTCAGGTCATGATCTCATAGTTCGTGAGTTCCAGCCCCGCGTCGGGCTCTGTGCTGACAGCTCAGAGCCTGGAGACTGCTTGGGATTCTGTGTCTCTGTCTCTCTCTGCCCGTCCCCCACTCATGCTCTGTCTCTGTCTCTGTCTGAGACAGAGTAATAAACTCTGTCTGAGACAGAGTAATAAACACTAAATTTATTATTTACTAAAGTAAATAAACACTAAAAAAAATAAAAATTAAAAAAAAAAGACTAAACTCATTCTGGTGCTCAATTGGAAGTTTTGAGGAAAAAAAAAGAAGACCGGCAGCTGTGTCTGAGAAGAAGACGGTGCTGGTGGGGATGGAAGGAGAATGAGGGGCAGTTTTGATTAGAAATAAATGGAAAAAATGAAAAAAAAACCTAAGGAAATGCTTTATTCAGAGATTTACAACATGTTTACTCAATAAACCTTTATTTATTGCCCAAAGTCTGATTTCTTTTGGAAGATTACCTTGGCAGACAGTCTATAAGTAACGGCAATGCAACAGAATTGGAAACTCGAGGCAAGGGGAGCCTTAGAAAGTAGTTGTCCATCTGTGTGAACTTTAAAAAAGTTTTTTTAAATATTTATTTTTTGAGAGACAGAGAGATGCAGAGAAAGAGAGAGACACTGAATCGGAAGCAGGCTCCAGGCTCTGAGCTGCCAGCACAGAGCCTGAGGTGGGGCTCGAACTTGTGAACTGTGAGATCATGACCTGAGCTGAAGCCAGAGTCGTAACGGACTGAGCCACCCAGGGGTCCCCTGTGTGAACTTTTAAACAATTTTTTTTTTTTTTTTTTGTGGGGTTGGAGGGTGATGCATGGAGGAATTATTCCCTTGGAAAGTCAGCAGGAATGCGATCGTGCTGTCCTGGGTTTGAGGCTGCTACCGTAAAATCTTCATCTTTCACCTAATTATGCCTGCTTCTGATAGCAGCTCTTGGGTAAAAAAAAGTTTTCTCCTTATAACTACACATCTGACTGCACATTTGTCAAAGTGTTGATCAAGGGCTCTTTCTTCTTTTAATAAATGTGATGTATCCATTCCAAAGCATTCCTTCTATAATTAATAACAATAAGATCCAGTACCTGTGGAGAGCGGAGACATTGAAGAAGAACCAGAAAAAATACAAGATGGTATCAGCAGCCTAACAGCAGTGCTCTCGGCCTTCTCTGGCCCCCGTGCAGATTGCACCTGCTACCCAGAGATCCCACCTGCCTGTGGGGGGCCCCTTGCTCCCTTCACGCTTCCCTTGGTTCTTTATTTTAAAGGAGAAAAAGTTGGATTGCAGTAAGAAGATAGATCCCATTTAGGGGGGATAAAGCTAAGATAAAATATTATACTTGCAAAACAATAATACAAGGAGTGTTATTTGCCCTGGACACTAGATTTTTTTAAGATTTGCTTTTGAGAAGGAGAGACAGAATGTGAGCGGGGGAGGGGTAGAGAGAAAGGGAGACACAGAATCTGAAGCAGGCTCCAGGCTCTGAGCTGTCAGCACAGAGCCGGACCAGGGGCTCGAACCCATGGGCTGTGAGATCATGACCTGAGGCAAAGTCAGATGCTCAACTGACTGAGCCACTCAGGCACCCCTGTACTTTTATGTAATGCCAACAGCTACCTTTCGTAGCTGGTGCATCACTTATACCATTTATAATAATAATCATAGCTAATATTTAGTGAAGCTCTCCCGGGGTCATGTGCTGTTCTGAGGCACTTCATGTATTTGATGGACTTCTCCAAAACACATATGGTAGGAGACTTGCCACATATTTTATATAAATTAAGTCAACTCTGGTCCTTCTGCTGCATTTTGCTTTGTGGGAAAGTAACTTGTTAGTATCTCTCTCCTTCCCTCCCTCCCTCCCTCCCTCCCTCCGTCCCTCCCTCTCTCCCTTTCTCTCTCTCTCTCTCTCTCTCTCTGTCTCTCTCTCTCTGTCTCTCTCTCTCAGGTCTTAACAGGACCTAAAGTATTGCAGGAGAAAGGGGCAAGAGTTCTCTGTGCATGAAACAGTCTGGGGTCCTTGATGAAGACAGTCACTGCTTGGTCACTTGGAGACCCTTAAATCTGGACAGCTCCACTGAAGGTATCTAGATCTCAGTCTATATATTATATGGATTTATATACATTATGTTTCACCAGAGAAGCCTAATACACTGTTCTTTGTGAGACCATACCTGGAATAACAAAGTCTTATTTGGAGAGGTCTCCAAGGAAGTGGGAAGTTTGCTTTTTTTTTAGATCATAATGAGAACAGTTATTGCCTTTTTCTAGGGAGAGCCTAGTCTTCAGGAACCCAAACCTGTTTATCTCTTGGGGCAAGAACAGGAAATGGTTCTTTCATTCCTTTAAAAATAACCCCCATGTGTAGGAAAAATAACACTGCTTGCTCAGTGCTTATACTGCTATCCACACAGTTTGTCTCTTGTTCTCGCAATTTCTCACTGGGGAAGGGATGAACAGGGTGATCATTTCCTTTTTCAGATAAAGAAACTGAGGTCAAAGAGAAGTCAGGGAACTTCTCCAAACTGATCCAACAGGTTGTTCCTGGTAAGGTCAGGATTTACACTTGACCAGGCTGACTCCAAGCCCATCCTCTGGGTATTGCTGTGTGTTAATCTCAGTGTGCAGAAGCAGACTGCCTATGAGCTTCTAAGATAGTTTTGGGTGACCATACTGGCTTGGCCACCTCCAAAGTGCATGATGTGGGATACGCTGGGTGGCCTGACCCATCCCCTTCCCGGTGCCCACTGCCCCCTGGTCACACTAGCTTTCTTTCTGCATCTTCTTTCTGTCTCCATCTTGGGTGCTTTGCCCTTTCTCTTCATTCTGCTAGAAAAGCCCTCTCCAGCACATTTTATTGGCTGGTCTGTCAATATTGAGCGCTCTACCTAAATGTCCCCACCTCCAGGCACCTGGGTGGCTCAGTTGATTAGGCATCCAACTTTAGCTCAGGTCATGATCCTGTGGTTCGTGGGTTTGGACCCCGCATCGGGCTCTGTGCTGACAGCTCGGAGCCTGGAGCCTGCTTCCGATTCTGTGTCTCCCTCTCTCTCTGCGCCTCCCCCACTCACACTCTGTCTCAAAAATAAACATTAAAAAAATTAAGTGTCCCGCCTCTGCCCCAGAGCCCCTCCAACATGTCACTCTGTAGCAAACCGACTGCTTCCTCCCTTCACAGCACTTATTAGTGCTTGAAGTAATGCTGTTTGTTGGTTTCAGTGCTTATTTTTTATGTTTCCCTACTAGAATGTCTGTTCCTCGCGGGGCACCGTGTCTTTCATATTCAGCACCGTATCCATTCAGTGCTTGGTCCATACATAATGCATGCCCCCAAAATGTCTATGAAATTCTGGACTCACTGGCCCCCAATTTATTTTCAGGTGTAGTATCAGGATGGTATTGTTAACTTTTGGTATCATTGCTAGAAATCGAGGGAATACGCACGTCTTGGTGCATCGCCAGCTTGGTGCTTGGTGCTCAATAAATAGTAGCTATTCTGGTGATCATTGGCTGCTTTTCTTTTCACTACCCAAGGGCTTGGAAAAATGTTTCGCTGAACGCAATCTTGGCAGCAAAGAGGTCCCCAAAGCATTGCCTTGCCTGCCCTCAGCCTTGGGGAAAATAAATCACATTTTCTATTTAAGGGTGATGTAACATCGCCACAGAAGAAACTTTATCTGTTTGGCCCTATCCATCATTTTTCTGTCCCCACCCCTCCCTGCCTATCCCTCCCTGGGAAGGCGCTCACATTTACCACGTGTGCCCTACCCACTGTGTTTCTGCCTGCCTTGGTGACTGATCTGTAGCTAACAAATCAGCTGGGATGGCAGCGTGGCCGCTGTCCCCTTCCGCCTCTGATGGAAGGTGCGGTTGCTCTGTAAATCATCGCTGGGAGCTGCAGGCTGGGTCCGCCGGGGCGCAGCTTCAGCCGCGCTCTGTTGAAGAGGCTGTCGTGTGCACTCTCCTTCAGGCAAGGTGGCAGCATTGTCATCTGCCCCCAGGATCAGGGCCAGCGCGCATGTGTGCTTTTGTGGCCCGTTCCGCTGCCTCCTTGAACTCTTAAATCAAAACCCGGCACAGCACAGAGGTCAGGAAGCCAGGGCTTCCAGGGGTCTTGGTTGGGCCTTTTTGTGACTAACGACAATAATAAAAGGATTGAAAAGGGATCTTTGAACATATTTTAGCAGAGAAAATTGTCACACGTTGTTGGGAACTTTCCCTTCCTTCCTCCACTCCATCATGAAGAATCACGTCATTTGTGGGATCTCTGGCAGGGCCACCGAGAGAACCCACCACGCGTCCTGACGACGACGATGATGAAGATGATGAGACCTCACCGGGCGCCCTGCACCATTAATCACTTTCCATACAGTCGTATTTAATCTTCCAGGAATAATGGGCTAAGGAAGCAGGTCAGATCTTCTTTGGTGGGAATGCATGCAAAGCAGGAGTCCTGATTTTGAAATCTGGAAAGTACTGGGTGGAAGGGGTAGCGTTCAGCCAGTACCTACCCCAGCTTCAACCCTTTCACATAAGGTATGCCATCTGCCAACCTTGCAAATTAGGTCGCCTCTTCCCTACGTTTTTACAGGTGAAACTGAGACTCAAGAAGCCTTAGCAGCCTGTCCGAGATCACACCCAGTTGCTAAGTGGCAGACCCAGGATTTAAATCAGATTTGTCTGACTCCAGACTCTGGTTACGGATAGAAATGGTCTGAACAGGGTCCGTCTTACAAGTAGGCAGTCAGATGGGAAGTCTGCCTGTTAGAAGTTTTTCCTTCAAGCCTTAAACTTTTCTCCTATTCCTAACGCACAGGCAATGCACTCGCCACGCACCCCAGTCTGAGGGTGGAACCAGACAACCTCTGCAAAGCACCATGAAGCCGCGAGGATTGAACTATTCCAAGCTTTCACTTTATCACTATTCCAGCTTCTAAACTTGTCATCTTTATAGTCCATTGAATTAATAAGAGAAGTGGATGCTCGTTGACATTGACAGAGCAGGACACTGCATATTATATAAACTGCTCTGTGCAACCCCATCTGATTGCTGTAGAGACACGAATTCATACTTTTCACCATCGTAACCCATAATCGTAACCCAACATCCATTCAAATTAAGGCGCTGTAACTCTTTTTAGGAGTGGAGAAAAAAATTCTTGCTGCTTTTTACTAGTTGATTTATTGGTACATGACAATATTGGGTATATTAAATTTTAATATTGGTGCTGTCTTTTTCACCGTAAGTCTTGTGCTGAGGAGCTCAGAAATTATTTCATTTTAAAAGGGACATTTATTGCACCGTATAGGCAGGTAGGTAATTCCTTCCTCTGAGAAGCTCGTGGATTATTCTCCTTCTGAGGTGTGAGAACTTTTGATTTGCACTTGCTGTGCTGTTTAAGTGCAAAGGAAGGGTGATTTACTGTTTCCACTGGCATAAATAATGTGCCGTTTGTTTCTGCATCATTTTCCAACACCCACTATTGATAGTGCCTCGCAGTGTACCAGGCAGAGAATTCAGCCTTTTACTGTAAATGTCAGGGAGAGAGAATGCAAAAACAGCCTTGGATTTCAGCCTAATGTTCCAGTGGGTCCCCAGTCGCACTGGAAAGAGACAATCCAGTCATGGTGGGCTAGTGCTACAAAGCACCTGTCCTTTCCAGTTCATTTCTTGGAACCATTAAAACCCTTTAGGGAACATGGCAACCGTCTGATCCTTACAGTAAGACCAATCCCAGGATAATTTATGCTTTTACCGAAGATGAGGCATCTCTTCTGTTCTACTTCTCACCCACCAATTTTCTCCATGCTTCCCTACTCTGACCTTTTTAAACATATGTGCCAATTTGTGAAAATATAATGGGGGAACTCTGGCATAGCACAACTTCCTGGGATCTCTACAAAACAGGTAAGACAGGACCTGTTTGTTCCTGACCCAACGTCCATTTTCTTTTTCTTCCTTGGCCATCAAAGCTGATTTTCTTTGGCGTGGCAATATGTTTGCCCTAGATACAAATTTCTCAGCTCCCATTACAACTTCAGGTGACCATTCTGGCTAATGAGGTGGAAACAGAGGTTATTGGGCAGACACTCTGGAAACCAGAACTGTGAGGCAGACGGTTGGTATGGGCTCATTTTTTGCCTTTCTCTTCTAACTTCTACTTCCTGTTCGATTGTGGACAGTTGGCTGGATCTCTAGTAGGTCTCCATATTGACAGAGGAGGCAACCTTCAGGTCTTGTAATAAGGATGGGGGGACAGAATCCAAGGCACCTGATGACTTAATGTGGCACTATGCCAATCACATACCACCTACCTTAGGACTTTTCTAAGCGAGAGAACACATATCTACTTTATTTAAGCAAATATAGTCATGTCCTATTATGGGCATCTGGGGGAGCCAGTCGCCATATTGTGAGGACACTAGAGCAGTCCTATAAGGAGGTCCACATGGTGAGGAACTGAGGCCTCCTACCAACAACCAGCATTGACTCGTCAGCTGTGTGAGTGGACCATCTTAGAAGCGGATTCTCCTAGCCCAGTCAAGCTTTCAGATGACCGAGACCCTGGCTGGCAACTTGCCTCTGACTTTCACGAGAGACCCCAGATAAATATTTATTGTTAGTGTAAGCTGCTACAGCAATATATAAGCAATACAGATTTTAACATTAGGTGTGTATTCTTACGTACATATTTTAAAGCTGATGTTATCAAGTGAGTAATGCAAACCACTAATATTCTGAAACCCTATAAATGAAAATATCCACAAAGGCATTTAAGTGCCTCCTCTTTTTAAGGCATCATAGTTAAATATGGTGGCAGACTTAATCACTTTTTAGCCACCCTTATGAATACAGTCGATAATTCTCATGAATTTCACATTCCACTACACAGGCCATTTTCTTAACTGACCGTATGTCAATTCAGAATTAGACTAAAAATCCCATATTCTACTCCCCTGCTTCCTCACTATTGTGGCCCCCCTGCCCTCAGTTCTGAAAGGCTGGAGTGACCCTTTAAGCCCCAGATCATAGAGGATTGAAGATTCCCAGACTGCTTCCCTCCCCTTAATGATAGTGTCTCACAGGGAAAACTAGCCTTTGGAAAGGAACATGACTTCCCAATTTCAAGTTCAATTTAACTTGGTGGGAATGAAACTGCCTTCCCAATTTACCGTGAGATCTACGTGGTTAGCTGCCTGAGTTCTCTGCTGATGGGCCCCCAGCCCCCTTCCTGATTTCCATAAACACTTACTAAGTTTCCAAACACCTGGCTTCATTTACAGCAGTCAGAACCTTCCTCATAGAGCACGAACCCCACCCCCCCATCCTGAAACTTCCGTGATCTTTAATCTCTCACACCCCACAGTGACCCCTGAGCCCTGGAGGAGGTTGCCAGCTGAGCTGCAGAACATAACACCTAGGGTCTAGTTTTCCTTGAGCTAGAGCCTCTTTTAGGTTAGGTGCAAAGCTTCGGGACCCGAGGTGTATTGGTCACTTAGTTATGATTCGCTATCACTTGTTTGCCTCTTCCTAGACTGCGGAGCATTTCCAGGAAAGCCCCCACTCGTCATAACATCAGGGATGAAGGCTGTCGTGTCCACAGGGGGATTCATTAACCCGCATTTCAGACCTGCTTATTCCAAGATTCCATTTGTGACTCCATTTGATTGATAAATATCAAGGGCTTCAGCAGGGTAATGGCAAACTGTCCTGCTGAATTTACTCAAATCCCCCTGATTAATCCTGTCTGGCTGCCCAAAGCTATCATTATCACTTACATGCTGCCTTTTAATTTGGATTTTATTGCCCTCCTCCTTCTCTTCTGCCCTCTCTCTTCCTTTTGCTGTCCACATGCTTGCAGGTTAGAAGTTGAAGCCCCTGACTTGATTCTTGTTTGGTTGGATCCTTCCTTCGTCTCTTCCTTCCTTCCTTCCTTCCTTCCTTCCTTCCTTCCTTCCTTCCTTTCTTTCTTTCTTTCTTCTCTCCCTTCTTTCTTTCCTTCTTTCCTTCCTTCCTTCCTTCTTTCCTTCTTTCCTTCCTTCTTTCTCTCCCTCCCTCCCTTCTTTTCCTCCCTCCTTCCCTCCTTTCTTTTTTTTTTTCTTAAGGCGTATTCAGTTCTGTGCAATGAGAACTTCAGAACCCAAAGAAGGAACCATCATTGGCTCAGCTCTATGCCAGAAGCATTTAGAAACTGTATGGGTATCCCCATTTTTTCCCCTTTTAAAGCTACCTAGGTGTGTGCCTTTATAATAACACCTTCAGCCAGGCAGACGCAGTTGAGTGATCTATAAATAGGATTTGGGATTGACTGATCAATCAGAGCTTCTCCTGCTGTAAGGAGGGACTAGTGCACCTGTGTTCTGGTCTGTGTTCACTTGTCAACCTCAAACTTGAGCAGTTTGGAGACAGGTTTGATTTTTGAGGCTTTTTCTTTGGTTAGGGGTGGGGTGGGTGGAGGATGAAGAGGAAAGTCTCATTAAGATATTGTTCTACTCTTGCCAAACAGGTAGTATAAAAGGACTCACTTGCTAGATATGGCCATTAAAGGGTGACTGCTTATTTTTCTTCTTTTCCAAATGGGCAGCATATTTTCTGCTTGCATCCTATGCCCAAGGTAGCAATCTGGAAGCAGCTTGAAGTCAATAGCAGCGAGCAATTCCAATGTAATTTGTGCCCAAGCTCAGCTTGTGTCTTGCAGCGACTCCACTCAAGCTACTATCAACTGACCATGTGAACACACACACTTACACATACAAGTACATGTGCAGATGTATGTTTTTTCTATCCAGCTCTCTCACCTGTACCTTCTCTTCATTGTCAGAGGAAACAAGCCTGAACACACAATGGTTTTGGCTGAGGTGAAGGTATTTGCCCTTGCTACGTACAAATCTGAAGAGGTAGGAACCTTGAAGTAACAGGGTTGCTCTGCGGTCCATCTCTCCTGCCTCCGTGAGAGTTACTAACCTCACGAACCGGGTGGGTGCAGAATCCAGTAGTCAGCCCGTGGGAGAGAACGCGGTGGTCCTCCCAGCTGCGGCTAAAAAGTCCTAAGGATCAAGAGTGATCAATAACACTTTTTCTTTTCCCCTAGGTAGGCTTTTCTTCCTATACATCCTTCCAGTTGCCATTTTGGGCATCTAGGTTTGCAAGCCTTTGTCCACGTCCACTGGGACATCCGTGTTTGATTTGGGGAGAGAGAGACGTGCTGGGTGAACCTTTGTATTGATTCTAAAGGTCTTCCTGTGTAATACTTACAGACAGCTCTAAGGGCCTGCCTTGAATAGCTGCCCTTTATAGAACAAGATAATGCTGCTGATACCCTAGGAGCCCTTTCTCTTTCAGGAGCCACGATGGGGTACGCTGAGCTGTCTACCCTTATCTCTGCCCCAATAATGGGTCACTGCTCAAAGTTAGGCATACAGGCAGCACTGTCTTAAGAGCTCCAGCTAGAAGACCCATGTGAGTTGGGTGTGAATCCTAATCACCCCTTAGTAGCCGTGTAAATTTGGTCAAGGTTTTTTTTTCTTTTTCTTTTTTTTTTTTTTACATCTTTCTTAGCTTCAGTGTCCACATTCGGAAAAGTCAAGTTAGTACCCCATTTGTTGTGACAAAGTTTAAATGGAATCATTCATTAGATAGATGAAGAAAGAAGGCGACTATGGGGTGCCAGGCACTTTTCTAGGCGCTGGGAATAGAGGGGTTAATGAGCCAACAAATTCTGCCTTTGGTTACCATGGTTACCAACTGGAGGGTAGCCGCATATGATACATAAAGGAGTCAGGACATGAGGTCATTACAGAGAGTGAGCAGTAGTATGAAGAAAATAAAACTCATAGATGTGTGAAGAGTAAGTTGGGAGAGGTGGGGTAATTCTACACTGGATGGTCCTGAAGGTTTCTCCAAGGAGGAAGTGAATGTAAACCCATGTAGCCCAGCGCCTGGCAGGAGTTAAGAGCACCACAAATGCTGTTCCATTGAAATATGTATATATACAATTATTTATGTCTGGGACAGCCAGTGGAGTTTGCAAGCTGATATTCTGGCATTATGATCATCTCCCCGGCCCTCTTTTCTTCAGCCTCCAAGCAATGGAGAAAAACAGTAAAGCAAAGTACTTGGAGAGAAGTCTTTGTCGTTCTTCAGGTACAAATAAGACATTGGCCTTGCTAGAAATCAGAGAATGGGCAGTCCCTGGATTGAATGTGCATATCCAAATTATCTTTGACAGGAGGCTTCACAGGAAGAGGATTCCTTCCCGGATTCTGTGATATGCTGTGATTCCCTGGGTGTAAACAGAAGGGAGTTGAAATGGACTCATTCGGTGATCGTGAAGTGGGTCTTCCACTGTGGCTGCAAGAGCACTCAGGATATTGTCTCATTTGTGAGGAGGGAGAGCCGAGAGGCAGAGATGCCCAGGGAGACATTGAGACCCACTCCTCCAGCCCTGTTTTGGTGAACGGCTCCGTTATTTAGCCCATAGAGGAGCCAGGAACCGTGGTGTCTGCGTGAGACTCTCTCTCTTGCATTCAGGTGGTCACCGACATCTCCAGGGTCTCCCCCTTTACTGTCTTACCCATTCTGTTTTCTCTCTCTCCACCCCCACTGCTATGGCCTCTTCTAGGCTTACGTCTACTCTCTCCCTCTGATCCGCTATAGGCTTCACTCGAAACTCTTTCCTCTAGTAGTTTTAAAAATGTTAAGATCTTTAGGGCAAAAACAAGGCCGCTTTCTCTTTTGCCTACTCTACAGTAGTGATTCCTAAGTTATGGACTGAGAACTCCTCCGAGCAACGGCTAAGGAAATATTGCAAGAGATCCTTGGATCTGTTGTCTGCGGAGTGGATAAGTAAGTGCCTTAGTCTGTTTGGGCAGCTATAACAAAGTACATAGGCTGGGTGCCCATAAACAACAGAAATGTATTTCTTATATTTGGGATGCTGGAAGTCCAAGATCAGTATCAGCACGACGGGGTTCTGGTAAGCTTCCTCTTCCGGGTTGCAGATTGCACACTTCTCCTGTCCTAACAAAGTGGCAAGGGCTAGGGAGCTCTGCGGGGTCTCTTTTTTCAGGTAATAACCCCATTCACGGGGGCCCCACCCTCACGCCCTAATCATCCCAAAGGCCTCACCTCCTAATACCTTCATCCTGGGGAAAGAGGGTTTCAACATATGAATTTTCTGGGGCGAGGGGAAACACAAATGTTTATTTCATAATAATAAGCTTCAAAAATAGACGTATAAAGATTTTCAAATACATGTAAATACCGTTTTGACAATAAGATGCACATTTACTCAGAGTTGCCGAATTGAGTTTTTCATTGTATATTTTTAAAATCAATAAGTGCTAAAAAGGGATCTTTTCTCCCTTAGGGGCCCACGATAGCGTTTTCATCTATAAGTGGGTCTTCGGCCTTGAGAAGGAATCTTGGCCATCACTGAGATGAAGTACAGTGACAGATGTGTTGGGGCACCTGGGTGGCTCAGTCCGTTCAGCGTTCCGACCCTTGATAGTGGCTCAGATCATGATCTCACGGTTTGGGAATTGGAACCCAGCATCTGGCTCTGTGCTGACAGGGTGGAGTCTGCTTGGAATGCTCTCTCTCCTCCCCCCCTCTCTCTGCCCCTCCCCGACTCACACTTTGTTTCTTTCTCTCTCTCTCTCTCTCAAAATAAATAAACTTAAAAAAAAAAAAACCAGACCGATGTTTCATTTGGCACCTGCTACAGCCCGCGGTACTCCGTAAATGTAAACGCCGGTTCAGACCAGAGCCCTGTGTGTGGGTTCGAAGAGGGACCAGGGGATGCTGCCCTCCAAAGCACTCGACAGCACTAGGGTCCCTGAAGTAGGTCGAGGGACATGGAAGCCAGCTTTCTGGCTTCTGCGGTGCTCATGCCTCAGGTGCAGAGGGGATCATCGAATCCGGATCCCATTCAGGCAACACGTTAGTCTTGGATGTTTGTGCGAGAGCAGTGTGCCGAACGGACACATCGGGCCTTTAGATGGCAGTTGTCACCAATTTGTATGCGTGTGAAGGCTGTGTCGGAGCTGTTTCCGCCTCCGCTTGCTCTGTTTATGCAGCACGAATGTCTGGAACACGCAGTCGTGCTGCCGCTGCTTATCAGATACGCCATCCCAAGGTACCACAGGGAATAGCTTCATTATTAACATAATAAGAGGGGAGCAGGCTGCTTGTGGAAACTGTCTGCGTATTTCTAGAACTCGCCTTTGTGTTACGTGCCGGCTGCTAATTAGAACCAGGCTGACGGTGGCGGGGCATCAAAGGAGGAAAGGATCCAGGCGAACACCACGGAATGTTAGGACGGCGGGCTGGGGGGCCTGGGCGGTTCAGAGTTTGCCTGCAGAAGAAAAGAGGTACGAGAAATGGACCCTAAAGGAGAGCTTCCTACCAGGGGTTCCTACCAGGCCTGAGAAATGAGTGAACACACGCTTACCTCTGGGGAGACGCTGCCCGTGTCTGTCTGTCCTTCCTGTACATCTGGTCAGCGCGGGAGGGGGCCGTACCTGGGCTCTCTGATGCAGCCGGGAGGGTGCACCTGACTTAGCTTCTCAGAGGAGCCAGAGAAGCAGTACCAGGAGGGGAAGGGAAGGCCATTTTGCCCCCTCTGGATCGTCTTTGATACTTTCATTACTGTGATCTTAAAAAAATTACACATAATGCAAATATAATATTGCAAATACTCAAGGAATTCCCAAGTGCACAGATAGAAAATGAAAAGTCCCCCCATGTCCCCACTCGATCCCACCTTCCCCTCCAGGGATGACCATGCATATTAGTTTGTGGTGTATCTAGAGCCCATCTACTCACCTACACAGCGTTGCTTTTTCCAGTGACCGTATCTTGAAAATCTTGCCGTGTCGTGACATGTAATGCTAACACAGGCTGACCTAACTCGTTTGTCATAACCGCTGCGTAGTATTTCAGTGACATATGTATGTATTGTAATGTGTTTGATCATTCTTTTATTCACAGCATTTCTTAAGCCTTTGACGAAAAGCCTTAGTAGGATTCTAGCCCTGTATATTTTCTTTGTTTTTCTAGTTTCTTCTCTTCCTACATTTCTTGAATAATGTGCCCCCCGCCTCCACCATTTCTGGAAACAGTGAATGTACCTTATATGGCCAAAGGGCCTTAGTTTTTATTTTATTTATTTTTTTAATGTTTATTTTTGAGAGACACACAGAGAGAGAGAGAGAGAGCACGTGAGCATGGGAGGGGCAGAGAGAGAGGGAGACACAGAATCCGAAGCCGGCTCCAGGCTCTGAGCTGTCAGCACAGAGCCCGATGCGGGGCTCGAACTCACAAACCGTGAGATCATGACCCGAGACGAAGTCAGATGCTTAACCAAATGAACCACCCAGGTGCTCCCAACAGGGCCTTGGTAATTACGGACTTGAGATGGGAACATCATGCTGGATTATTTGGGTGAGCTCGACGGTGGGAACGGTGCTAGAGGGTTCAGTGAGAGAGAGAGGTAAAAACAGTGAGAAGATCGAAACAGAGGTCGTGGTCATGTGGCCGTAAGCCAAGGGATGCCAGCAGTGTTTGGAAACTGGAAGAGACAGGTACCCACTCTCTCCCGGAGCCCCCAGGAGAAACCAACCTTCCCCGCACACCATCTTGATTTTTGGACTTCTGCTTTTATAAGCCACTACCTTTACTGTGGCAGTGTAAAAAAGCTGTGGTAACTTTTTACGGCACCACTAGGAAACAAATATACTTGGCTCATCTGGCTGTATTCTTTGAATAACTGATCGTTACCATTAAAGATTTTTGGGTTGGGGGGAGAAAAAAGATCTTGGCTGTCATACAGATATAAAAATGAACACGGGCTACAGATTTTATTTAACACACGAGGAGACCAGACGGATGTTCTAACTGGTTCAAAAAAGAACCAAGTAACGTGACTGTCTCCTGAGAAAGAGTTGTTGAAACAGGAGCAAATAGGGGCCCACCTGGTTTTTGTCATTCGAGGAGGGAGGGAAGCCCGTGGGACAGAGTTCGCAGCCTGGTGGTGGTGAATGAATCTGCCTGAGGGCTCAGGCCGGAGCTTTAGGCAGGAGCTGGGAGGCAGGAACGGGCTCCTTAGCAGGTGGGGGTGGGCTGGTCTTGGGCCAGAGGGTCAACCTGTTATATGGGAGAACTTCACCAGAGGGGAGGGTGCGGGTGGTCCAGAGCTGGTCTGTGGGAAGGGGGCCGCGGAACTGCAGGGAAGCTTCCCAGAGAATGAGCACCCCAGGCCTCCGACAGATTGACCTTCGGCAGCCGCACATTCACCCAAATATAAATAAGCGAAAACTGAGGTGGGTTCTCCCCTGACAGCCTGGAGTCTGCTTGGGATTCTCTCTCTCCTCCTCTCTCTACCCCTTCCCTGCTTGCGCGCGCTCTGTCTCTTATATACAAATGTTTATTTAAAAAAAAATTAAAAAAGGGCCACCTGGGTGGCGCAGTCAGTTAAGCTTCCCACTCTCGGTTTCAGCTCAGATCATGATCTCAGGGTTCGTAGGTTCGAGGCCCGCATCGGGCTCTGTGTTGACAGCATAGAGCCTGCTTGGGATCCTCGCTCTCTCTCTCTCTCTCTCTCTCTGCCTCTCCCCTGCTCTCTATCTCTCTCAAATAAATAAACATTTCAAAAAAAAAACTTTACAAAAAGAAGTAAAAGGAGGAGACATGATCAATGGAGGTCTGAAGAATGTGCACATACACTGAACACAGGCAAATGCTTAAACTTCGAAACACGATTGTTCTACAACCTGCTCTTCTCACTGAACTGTATACTGTGGACATCTTTCCTTGTCAGGGGACAGGCATCTGTCTCTTCCTCCTGGTAACCGTGAGGGATTCCGCTGCGCACATGCCCCAGAATTTAATTCACTATTTTCTTACCGACAGGCATTTACGTTGTTTCAAAGTTTTCACTACAGTCAAAAAAGAAAAGCTTTCAATATGTCTTCTTGTCAGTTTGCTTAAAAACAATGGGCACACGCAGAGAAAATTCTGGAAGGATTGACACTAAAATATTTACTCTAGTTGTCTTTGGAGGTGGGGGGGGGGTTTACAGAATGTTTTCTTTCTGCTTTACTTATTGCTGTACTCTTTGAATTGTTTTTTTTTTTTCTACAAGCATGTATCATTTTTTCATAATTAGAAAATGCACACAGAAAGAGCTTTCAGTGTTGGAAAGAAGTGCAGCTTCATTGAAATTGTTAAGCTGTCACTGACATTCTGTTAGATGCTCAGGTATTTACATGAGAGACATGCTTTTGGCTTTCTGGGAAGGAGAAGCAGTTGGCAACTGTTGTTGCAGGGCCCAGGTAAAGAAGAACAGGAGGTTTTTTTTTTTTTTTTTAATGTTTATGTATTTTTGAGAGAGAGAGAGAGTAAGAGAGAGAGGGGGAGAGCACCTGAAGCAGGCTCTGTGTTGAGAGCAGAGAGTCTGATGCAGGGCTCGAACTCATGAACCACGAGATCATGACCTGAGCCGAAGCCAGAGGCTTAACCAACTGAGCCACCCGGGCACCTCTGAGAGCAGGTGCATTTTAAGTGACATCTTGCCCGGGCTGGTAGGCATTTGCTAAATGGGGAGGGTGGCAGGATCTGAAGAGAGAGACGGGGTTAACTCACATTTTATTAACTTCAAGGCACGCACAGGGCAGCTGGGCTAGACGGAGTGGCTGGTGTCGCCTGAGTGGCCCGTCCCGATGTGAGGATTCCCTCCACCTTTGGTTCTGAGCCAAGACGCGGCGGGGGAGGGGAGAGCTGCTCTGACCAGGTCTGCAGGGGATTCCTGGGAGAAGGGGAGGTGGCCACCCGGCGCCCATAGCACAGATGCTTCTTCTAGAATGAGTGGGAGGTGGCCACCCGGCGCCCATAGCACAGATGCTTCTTCTAGAATGAGTATTCCATCTAAAGGGGTTAATAATTTAACAAGCGCTCTCCAAATCCTAGAGCTAAACTCCTTTTCCTACAAGCTGCGGTACAAACTGAACGAGAGCACAGTCTGTGCGACCAGTTTTGTTTTGATGAAGGGGCTGCCCCCCTCCGCTAAGGGTGATGTGGAAAAGCAAGGCTCGGGTTGGGGGGATCCGGAGGGGATCTAGGGGAATCTAGTGCCCATGGGGTCACTCAGGAGCCACAGCCTTGTGCCAGGGCCGGGCACCTTTGCTGGGGAGGAACCCCAGCTCCAGCATCTCTGAGATTTGAGGCTGCCGGAGAGGTGACATTTCATTTCCTCTTTTAACAGAGGATTTGTGACATTCGGGGAAGGGGCAGACACCCCTCACCCAGCTGGAAGGGAGGGCCACAGGGGGAAGGCATCAAACACCTCCACAGCAGGCTTTTTCAGGGCTAAAAAATACCAGCAAACTCTGTGGCAAACAGAGGCGAATAATAACCATCATTTTAAGATAGCAAGATTTGGCCTTCGGGCCCTTTGCTTTCTCCTGGGTGCTGAAAATAGTCCTGGAAATGGGACTTCATGGATGGTTCTGAGCATCCTGCAGCTTCAAATAGCGGAGCAGTCTGCCCGGTGGGATGGCCCTTTAGCCTGCCCATCACCTTCTTTGTTTTGTTAGCATTACTGGAAAGAAAAAGGGTGAAAAATCACTTGAACAGTGAACAAATTCCTTTTCTGACATGCGTTTGCCCAATGGGGTCCTACTGAAAGCAGACCGCTATCAGGAGCATGAAGAAAATACAGCAATTAACATGAATCTAATACAGTGTTTATTTTAGAGCAAAAACTCAAAGTCACGATTTCAGAGACTTTCCCTTTGATCCCACCTCATTCTCAGTGGGGATGTTGCTGATGGTCTTTGCAGAAACTTTCGAGTACACAGTGTAACTAATGGTTGTACAATAGACTTGGTTTCGGAGGCGTAACTTAAGGGCAGCGTTATTCATGGAAGAGAATGAGTCAACCTAGGGTGGAAACGCCCTTCTGGAAATAGTCGTGGCCATTTCCCGGGGAGCGAGTACAGATCAAAGCTCTTCAGCAGCCCTCTGGCTACAGAGCCCGAAGCCCCTCTATGCTGAGCATGGCTGGGTGCTAACCTTTGAGACTTTGCAGGAGCCCATGGAGGAACAGCACTTAAAATCCCCGCTTGGGTGCCTTCCTAGGATCCCGATGGCAGCGGCAGCTTGGGGGGCATTTGCCCACCACTGAGAGGCAAACCACCCTCTCCACCCTGCCAGTCCCCAATCCTCCAGCTCCTTGGTGTCTGTCAGAACCCAGGTTATAAAATCGCTCCTGCTGTCTTGGTATTTTCCTTGCTTTCTCTGGCTGCGCTGGCTTCGCCTGTCTGTTCTCCCTTCTTGCCTAAAGAGCTGTCCAAGCAAATGCCCTAATTGTAATGAATCACTATCCTAAATAACAGCCATGTGGTATTGTAAATGACAAAGGTCTTTGGTATTCATTTTTCAGGTTTGAGACTCAGCAGCCCTGTGAGATCGGCGGGGCGGCTATTACTATCTGCATGTAATATACGGAGAGATAGAGGTTCACCAGAGAGGTAGTGGGATTAGCCCAAAGCCACACAGCCAGTGGGCAACAGAGTAGGAAGGCAAATCTGAGTTTGTCTGACTTCGAGTCCACTGTCTATGTCCCTGGTCTAAACAATGATACACCATCATACATTTCAATCACGCTGTGTCCTTTATAAACACCTTCACCTTACAGGACCCTACAACCAGTGGTCAGTAAGGAAACTAATTCAGAAAAAGAGAACTTTGATGGCCAAGGTGGAAGAGCTAGACAGCAACAGAATTAGGACGTCAACCCACTTCTAACTAAGCTACCGGCTTGTTAGAAGCTGGTTGGTTCTTGCTACCCCGGCTTCCCATGAAAGAAGTAAATGTTATCAGTGCCTTTGTGGGTGCACTGACTGCATTTCTTTCTTTTTTTTTTTAAAGTTTATTTATTTATTTGAGAGGGAGAGAGAGAAAGAGAGAGAGAGAGAATAAGCAGGGGAGGGACAGAAAGAGGAGGGACAGAGAATCTGAAGCCCAAGGCAGGGCTCGAACTCACGAATGAACTGTGAGATCATGACCTGGGCCAAAGTCCAATGCTTAACTGGGCCACCCAGCCTCCCCCACTGACTGCATTTCTTAGAATCAAACATGTAACTGGAAAGAGAGGCTTCTGTATGACATAATCATTGTGGCTATCATTTATTGAGTTCTTACTATGTGGTAGGCACTGGGGTGTGAGTGTGTGTGTGCGTGTGTGTGTAAGTCCTCATCTAATTTAGTCTTCATCACAAACCCATGCAATGTGTACTGTATTTATTCCCATTTTACAGGTGAGAATCTAATAATGTTGAGGCTCAGGGAGGTTGAGTAACTGCCCCAGGACACACAGCACTAGTGGCAATATTCGACCGCAGGTTTGTCTAATATTTTACTTACCAATACACGGGTCATTTTCTGGTCTCGCTGTAGGCTCGAGAGGAAACTGATCTATGCTGGATGCGGACAGCTCCCTGTGGCTGATCCATTCTCAACAATGCTACCTGGTTATCTAACTATCACGAACGTCACCCTGATCAGAACGCTCGGACAGCTCCCACTGCTCACCAGATGAAGTGTGAAAAGGACCCAGCCTTACTGAGTGTCAGTTCCACTGCCTACATCAGCACAGCTAACTCCCTGACAGCCTGTGAGGGGAGATTTTATTCTTGTCCTGGTGACCAAGAAGTGGGAACTTAGACATGTTATATCACCTGCCTCCGTTACAAAGACAGTGAGCACTGGGGCCAACGTTTGGACATCTGTGTCATCCCAACCCTCAGAGAAGGTCTCCAACTTGACCCAGACCCTGTCTCCCACTGTTATGCTGGTGCCTCCGTGGCAGGCACACAGTAGCAAGCCCTTCGTGATTTTGGACTCCTACTGAAGGCTTAGAGAGAGTGAGCTTCGGAGGGTGTCCCAGCTTCTTCCTGCGTCTCTGGTGACACCTTCACATATTCCACACCCTAGAGCCACGGCTAAGCCCCCATTTCCCTTGTCCCAGCAGAGACGTTCTGCCCACACCTCAGAGTCTGAGGTCTCACCGAGAATGATAGGTTTTCACACAAAGACCTTTCCTTTCCTTAGCGTTGTTCTGAAGCAGCTGCAAAGAGGAGGCGTGTTTCATTTGGTTGCATGTCGGTTGCTGTCATCCGTGGCGCCCGGGCAGAGCTTTTGGCACTTGCGGAGAGAGAAGGACATGGAACTCCCCTCCACGCTGGCCACCTCATGGTTTTGGAACAAACAGGAAGAGAAATGATAAATATTTCAAAGCTGGAATGCAAGGTTTACAGCAGCACAGCCTTACAAATATACTAACACCGCTGCAAATCTCCTCTACGAGTGCGTTAAGGTGATTCATAAGAATAGAAAATTCATCCTTGTCAGCCAGGGTTGAGCAGGACGGATTACCTGTGGGCCCACTATTACACCTGTTCTTAGTACTTCCAAAATCACAGCTGACATTTATTTCTAATAAGTCATGGTGAAAAAGGCGAGATAGTTTACCTGTGCTAGAAGATAGAAAAGTCTTTTTTTTTTTTTTTCAAAAACCATATCATTTTTTTTTTGTGGGTTTAAAATAGATAAACCACCCAGGGAAGGGGATGTTCTATAAAAGCACAAGAGAAAGTTTGCCCTGGGGAATCAACAGGACGTGATGATAACCGGCCATTGCTAGGGTGCCTTTTTCCCACCAGGCTGCTTGCAGCTGCTGTCCACAGAATGAAAAAGGATAACGCCATTTGCGGCTATAGGTGCCAGGGCCAATTAAAATCACCGTTTCTAAAAAGTGTGCAGGAAGGCTTTTGGCCAGGCAGTTGCCGAATAACCAGGAAAGGGTGTGTGTATACGTGGGTGTGTTTGTAAGGGTGTATGTGTGTTTGGGAGTGCTCCCTTATCTTGACCACCTCACAAAGAATCTTCCTTGGTTTCTTTCTCAGTTCCGGCTCGGCTCTTGGCTCAGAACCATACCAGCCCAGCGGGCGAATGTACACCCTCCTACATTCTTAACTGGCTTGCTGGGAAGGTGAAAGGAAGGGAAGGCACAAACTCCAAGTCCGAAAGCATGCAGGGGTGGTAGAGGAGCAGGAAATGGACCCCTCCCCCTCCCCCCCCCCCCCCCCCCCCCCCGGCATTACTGGCGGGACCAAATGGTTGTGTTTTCTTTATGTCCATAGACATAGCCATTTACCAGCAATTTCTCCTCCAGGTTTACTTGAGCATATGGGGAAAGAATACATAATGTCGTTTGTATTAAAGACTACAACCAAACGAAATGGCCAAATGGAATGGCTAAAGAAATCACGATCAACTCATACAGTGTCTTGGCCAGGGACAGGCAAGGAGCCTTCCTATCCTACTTCTTAGCTTTTCATTTGGGAAGCCTCTGAGGTACAGATTCTGCCCCAGCCCCCAGAATTCCCCGGCAGGTTTGAGCCGCAGTTGCCCACTGTAGTGACCCTGCGTGGCGCCTTCAGCTCAACAACACGCCCTTCCCTCCTTCCTTCCCTTCCTCGTATCACTTCCTCACTCTCTCCCTTGACAGTTTCCTGAAACCACCTCCCCAGGAAACTACGAGATGATGTCATACCCAGCTGTCCTATCCTTAGGGACGTATTCGCAAGTGATTTGCACCAGAAACCACAGCAGGGGCGTTTCTCATGTCCGGGAGATGAACACCACGGGGGGTCCACCATAGCCTACCCGAGAAGACTCCGGGCCACCCTCTTGCCAGTCCCAGCTCGTGTGGTGTCAGACCTGGTTGGCACCGAACTGTCTTCCCAACAGCTGGCTTCTTATTTCAGCTTAAACGAGCTCCTGCTCGTCAAGGTCTCCTGCTCTTTCAGTCTGGCCTCCAAGTCAACGCTCTACGCGCACCTTTTGTGATGTGAACCTCTCTTCCTCGGAAAGGACAGTCAGGTGAAAGAGAGGGTGTCTCACTTGGTTCAACCTCTGACTCCTGATTTTGGCTCAGGTCCTGATCTCACGGTTCGCGAGTTCAAGCTCCGCGTTGGGCTCTGCGCTGACCGCACAGAGCCTGCTTGGGAATCTCTCTCCCTCTCTCC
Source organism: Panthera pardus (assembly GCF_024362965.1). Taxonomy (NCBI): domain Eukaryota; kingdom Metazoa; phylum Chordata; class Mammalia; order Carnivora; family Felidae; genus Panthera; species Panthera pardus. The sequence goes on along the minus strand of NW_026526810.1, from coordinate 123,301,128 downwards.
CTCCCCCTCCCCCAGCTCTCTCTCTCTCTCTGTCAAAATAAACATTAAAAAAAAAATCAAGTGAAAGAGAAAAACTAGGCTTAAGCTCAAATGTCATTTCTGGATCTCTTGAGGTTCCTCTTGGCGTTGAAGGAACAGGAGGGCAAAGGACTCCACCCCAACGTCATCTGGTGGGGGCGGGGGGTCTGCGTCTCATGACAGATTCAAGCCTTCCCACATGCCTGTGTTCTGTGAGAGGTGAGGCTGGGATTTGGTGCAGAGAGTAAGCCATGGAATCTAGGCCCAGGCTGACGAAGAACACTTCCTACAGGTGCAGAGAACAACAACTGAGGTCCCGCAGGACGTTGCCCAGGTGACTTAGAGAAAGCCCCTGGCTACCTGAGAACTAGTGAGAGAAAGCAGCTAAGGGCTTCCGCAAGTTTTTAAAACCTCCACTCATGCCACTGTCAAGGATGGCCTCACAGGTGTCTGCTGAGCCCCTGTCACAGGATGAGAGGCACGTTTCTCCGGAGAGCTTCCCCCAGTGGCGATTCTTGGGGAACATGGCAAAGGTAAATACTCAGAACCCAGGGGGCAGGTGGTTCTTTAGACAAGATCATGGAGGATGCTGGTTGGTGTGGCTCAGAAGCTTCCCGACCTGGTGGTTACCAGTGCGGAAGGGATCTCTCCTCTCCCTTCACCTCTGTCTTCAGGTTTTAGAAGCTTTGTACTCCAGGGGCCCTTTTTTGGTGGCAGAAAATGGAAGTCCTGTGGCATCACCATGGCTCAGAAGTATGTGAACAAGGCTGCTGCCTTACGAGGTGGGGAGTGCGGAGACGTGGGTTCGAAGAGAGCATCAGGATGCTCTGGGATCGGTTCAAAGAGAGAATCAGGATGCTTGGGGATCTCAAATCTGGATGCCTTGCTCCCTCCTTCCGTGCTGAATCCTGTGTGTATGAGTGTGAGTGAGGCTTTGTGTAAAAAAAAAAAATGAAGGATGGGAGGGAACTTTCGCTTTGACAAGGACAAATTGCCCCTGCTGCTCTCTCTTCCCACTGGGCCCTCTCCTGTTGTTTAGAAGCAGGAGAACGAGAACACAGTGTTCTACCTCTGCAGTTGTAGGCTCATTTGTTAATTTGAATCCAGTTGCTAAAAAACAGGCACCCCTAGGGGACACTTGGGCAGCTTTCAAGGACCTTGCAGCTTTGTGCCTTTACACTGGTGGCCTGTGCTCTCAGACTTTCTTGTTCTCTTTTTTGTTCTGTAGTTCTCTGTTCCTTGCTTTTCCGTTTCTTTAATATGTAAGTTTTATTGCAACAATGGACTGGCAGAGAAGCCGGGGTTTGCAGCTTGGTATTTGCAGTGGGCGGAAACCACCCCGGGCTTCCTGTTCCATGAAAATCTAGATGCCCTCGAGAAACAAAATGAACCAGAAGTCAATGGGGTCTTTGTGGAGAATCAACCTGTAGAGAGCACAGATTTTCTGTTCTGACATCTTACCACTCTGACCTTGCCTTATTCCACATCACCCAGGGGAGGCAGAAGAGTCTAGCATCAACGGTATGGACTTTATCAGCTACATGTGTATTTCTCTTGGGAAAATATTAAACTTCAGTGTCCTTATAAATACGTAAGACAGTAATATCTTTCCCGGGTAGTTGTGAGGATTTAATGAGATAACGTGTATAAAGTACTTAGAACAGTGCGTGACACAGAGGCATTTGAGTGTCATCGAATATCGATTATCATCGAATATCAGGTGTTAGTTGATGCTACTCTTTCTTTGCTTTCTATTTGGCATATATTGTCTTTCAATTAATTATTACAGAGAGTCCATGGTGTTTTTTCTCCCCAGTTTCTCTACCATGATATCTGATGGGCATCTTGAACGTAAATCATCTAAAACCTACCTCTGGATCCTTCCTTTATTATTCTCCATCTCAAAAAATGACAACCCCATTTTTTCCACCCCACCCCCCCCTTTTCCCTTGTGTCCTGTATCCTCTTCCTTTCATTATCCGTTATCCAATCCATCAGCAAATCGTCTTGGCTTTACTTGCAAAATGTATTTGGAGCCCCGCCCCCTTTCCCCACGTCCACGTCTGAGCCCTGGTCCTGCGATGTCAGAATGGCTTCCTACCTGTTCTCTCTGCGTCTGCCTTGTTGCCCCTCCCCCAAGTCTATTCTCAATAAAGCACAGTCGATTCACACCCTCAGGTGGTGTCCCATCTCAGAGAAAACTGTATTTTCCTTACCGTAGCCTAAGAAATCTGTATACATGTTCCCCTCTTGAGTTCCCCTGCACAAATCCCACATAATTTTTTTAAAACTTATTTATTATTGAGAGACAGAGAGAGACAGAGCATGAGCAGGGGAGGGGCCGAGAGACAGGGAGACACAGAATGTGAAGCAGGCTCCAGGCTCCGAGATGTCAGCACAGAGCCTGACGTGGGGCTCGAACTCACAAACTGAGATCATGACCTGAGCCGAAGTCAGACGCTCAGCCAACTGAGCACCCAGGTGCCCTACAAATCCCACATAATTTTACCTCTTTGTCATCATGTCCTATTACTCTGGCCCTGGGTCATTCCCCTCCTGCTACCACACTGACCTGCTAGCCTCTTCTCCAACACACCAGAGACTCAACATCCACTGCTCCCTTGTCTGGAATGCTCTCCTCCACATCTTGCCTTGAGCTCCTAGTACCCTGACTTCTGAGAGGCCTTTCCTCAAATGTCTCCTTCCCTGTAAGACCCCCTTTGGCCACCCTATTTAATATCATAGCCCCCCCCCCCCACTCTTTATCTACCTCTTGTGCTTTACTCTCTACATAGCATTCATCACCATGAAGCCTATCTTTATTTTCTGTGTCCACAGATAAGATGTAAGCTCTAGGAATTTGTGTGTTAGGGGGGTGGGGTGGAGAGGAATTTCTGTCCTGCTCACTGTCATATCCCCAGTACTTAGAACAGCATCTGGCAAATAGTAGGCACTCAATTAATATTTAGTGAAAAAATGACTACGTTGATTTACAGTTTATAGACTTGACAACAGAATCTCTGAGAGTTCATGTAATTTATATCACTGGGCATCAATGAATACAAGGCCCATGTGAACCCTCCTCTGCTCCACTCTCAATCCTGGTATTTTACATTATACCGTTATCACTGTGATTATCTATCTATCTATCAATTGAGCAACCGATCGAATGATCTATGTATCTCTCTATCTATCATCCATCCATTTACCCACCTATCTGCATATATGTATCTCTATATTCTTTTTTACCCTACTGCCTCTATAGTGAAAGAAAGAAATAAATGTTATGGACTGAATTGTGTCCCCCTCCCCCATATTCATATGTTTAAACCCTAACCCCCAGTGCCTAACCCGCAATGTGATTGTATTTGAAGACAGGGCTATAGGGGAGGAAACATGATTGTTCCTCTCCCCTTCTAAGGTCTTTGCTGAGACTCCTGCAATAAAAGATTAACAAGAGAAAGACAAACAGAACTTTGTTAACATGTATAATTCATGTATACACGAGGTACCTGGGAAGAGTGAATAACTCTAAGGTTTAGAATTCAGATTTAAATACCATCTTCGGCCAAAGATAAAAGAAAGAAAGGTGCGTGGAAGCCAGTTATGGAAACCTTGCAAGAGAGAGTAAGATTTGTAATGCAGATTTAAGCCAGTGCCTTCTCCACTGATATGGTCTCAAGTTGTCTCTAGGGATTAGCCTTTAGGGAGGAGGGGAGGGACACCTTCGTAAATTATGTCCTGCTTCAAAACAAATAGAGGGAAGGCAGAGAAATTTTCTTATACCTGCTTCTTTTCAGTTGCCTTCAGCTCAAAATAATCCTTATGCCAAAGTGGTTTCTTTTGCCACCCTTCAGGGCCTTTAAAGAGGTAATTAAGGGTAAATGTGGTCATAAGAGTTGGGCCTTAATCCAGTATGACTGGGATATGAGACACCAGGGATATGTAAGCACAGAGGAAAGGCCATGTGGGGACACAGAGAGGAAGGAGCCATCTGCGAGCCAAAGACAAAGGCTTCAGGAGAAACCAAACCCGCTGACATTTTGATCTTGGACTTCAGCTCCCAGAACTGTGAGAAAATAAGTTTAGGTTGTTTCAGCCACCCAGTCTACGGTACTTTGTTCTGGTAGCCGGTGTTGACGAAGCTAGGGAGGCAGTAAATCTGCGTGCCTACTATGAGCTTAAAAGAAAGGAAGGGAGATTAAATAGTCTAGAGAAACAATAGGCTTTGATTTCCATGATCAAAAAGAACCACACGTGGGTAGCTTGAGCCAATAAGCATTCCACAAATGCATGTTTGTGGAATCCACGTACAAGTGAAATAGAAAGGGTTGGAAGGTAACCTGCAAGTGGTTGCTCTCGAGCTGCCACGTATGTCTTCTTTAAAGCATGGCTGGGAAATTCACAACACATGACGAAAATCCAGTTCTCTCTCCCGCACATTCGTGTGTCCCGTATCTGTGATTCATGACGCCTGTCCTTTCAAATGCAAGATGGCAGGCTGTGGGCTCCTCTCCAAGGTACCTCTAACTCAGTCAATATGCTATTTTCTGGAAAAGAATATTTATCGTTTTAACAGCTGTACTTCTACCTTCTTGGATTAAAAAAAAAATTACCTGCATTCACAAATGACTTCCAGGGATTGGAAAGTAGAGCGTTGAAATTCCCAATTTAAAATATTCTACAGGTTTTACAAAACTGTCCCCAAACCGCAGGAGTTTTCCATTCTGGCTACCTCCGTATCCCTGGAAGGTTTGGGGAAATCAATAGCACTTGTCAGCATCCAGAGTTTGCCTGGGGGTTGGTCCAAAATTGTGTGTGTTTATGGCAATGCCCAGTGAGGACCAGCCTCCTTTACGTACCTGCTGGCCCAAGGAGAGCCAGTACCTACGAGATTCAGAACTCTTGGCAAGTTCTCCTTTAGTTTTCCTGAAACTATTTGTCTTCAAAGAAAGATTTGCTTTTGAAGGGTTGCTGATGATATTGCAGCGCTAAGCTCCCTGGGTTATTTGTTTTTGAGATTGCATATAAACTACTAACATTATTATGACACAATTACCAGTAAGTAATCATCCAATTGCCATAAACATGTCCCTCTCAAAATATTGCAAATTAATATTCATGCTTTCCTCAAATCCACCATTCTGAGCTAATGCGTGCCCACATAGTTCATCAAAATGTATATATGTTTTTTTCCCAGTGAAAGGAAGACTTATAGTTCAGTTCTTCATCTTGAGGTATGGGAAGATTGTTTTGACGGTAGCATTAGTTGCTCTGAGAGACAGTTTCCCTGTGAAACTGATGCAGCCACGAGAAATGAACTATTGCTTCCAGGGAAAGCATTTGCACTCCCTTAGAGCTATATTGTTCACAAAGCCTTTATAGTCATTCAATCCTGGCAGCTGAGAAGTCACGGCAACTACATGAGCATATGTAATTGTCATATGTGATGATAATCGTATTTGTAATTCTAAGAGTTGACGGGTTGGTCGCTGCGGAGTGGAGATCCTAGAATCTCACCATGAATAAATCGCTGTAGATTCCTCTCCCCAAACCTCATAAATCTACAGAAAGCAAAGAAGTCCCCAAACATGCTAGGATGTAGAAACATGAAATGCACAAAGATGATTGGACAGTGAAATCTGGACTGAAAAAGTAATCCTAAAATGAGTTAATAGATTTTAAAATTGAATGTAAGCAAACTTAATTTCACTGTATACAAAGCATCAGATAGTGATACTGTTTTCTGCTAATCCAACAGGTTACATCAATGGTGATAATAATATACTAGCTAAGCCTGAGTTGATTCAAATTAAGGAAGTGATTCTAAAGCCCTGAGACAGATTTTTGTGTATCAAACACATATCTATAAATGCTTACACACCGTGGTGCGCTGGGCTGGTGAATGTTTCACAACTGGTTCTCCGAAAACTGAAAAAAGTCCTATTTTATAGCCTGTTTCAGTTTCTGTGGTATAAATACTCTCACCATGGCTGACTTCAAACTACCATCACGATATCACTGAGCACAGACTTGGGAAGAAATGTGAACAACTGGCCGTGGTGAGCCAGAACGCGATGTGTCTAGCCTAGGGCTGGCCCTGCAGCTAACTATAAAATCGTGGAGACAAGTGTACTCAGTGGGTCACGTGACTTTGAAATTAACAAGTCTGAAATCAAATGTAACACATGTTGCTCTGATATTATATAGAGGGTCACTGGGCTAAAGAAGAGCGTTGAGAAGGAATCCTAGCCCCAGCACTGTGATTGTGCTACCCCCGTCCTTCTGGAGGTAGCGAGACTTTGTGCAAATGATGTGGGATATGAAGTGCCCCAGGCCGGGGTTTAAATCTGCTCTGCTACTCCATAGCTGCAAATCTGTGGATGAGACCGTTTCTCCTAGCCTTCATTTCTTCATTTGTAAATGGCGATGCTAGAAGCCTCCATGGATGGTTATCCTGAGGATTAGTTATAAAGCACAAATCTTCTAACAATGGGCTTGGCACATGGTAGGTTTTCGATATTCTTCTATTCTTTATTGGAGATAGTTGGGTTGCATTATATTTTAGGTTTCTCTCAATGTGTAAATCTCAGAAAAACGTTCTATTATGTAGATTTTATTGGACAAAAGATGTTACAGTCCCAGGCATTTACAAAGTGTTTAATAAATACTGTTACTGGATGGATGGATATTTGAGATTCATATTATCTATTGTTTCTTCTCAAGCTAAAAATCTGTGAGAGGCAACTTTGACTCTTTTCTCTTTTTCCTTTTTTTAAAAAATGTTAATATTTATTTACTTTTGGGAGAGAGAGAACAGGGGAAGGGCAGAAAGAGAGGGAGATAGGGAATTCGAAGCAGGCTCTAGGCTCTGAGCTGTCAGCACAGAGCTGGACGCGGGGCTCGAACCTACGAACCGTGAGTTTGTGACCTGAGCTGAAGTTGGACGCTTGACCAACTGAGTCACCCAGGCGCCTCTCTTTTTTCTTTTTGTAAAACAATCATTCTCCATATTAAATAAGTTACCAGGTATTGACGATTTTTATCTCTTAAATATTTTTTAAAAACCTGTCCCTCCCTCTTTATCTCCCTATGCTGTGCTAGGTCAGTTCATCATTATCTCCTAATTGGTTTTCTGCTTCCTGTCTTGAACACCTCAAAACCATCCTTAACAAGATGGTCTGTCTCCAACCCAACATTCTAAGCAATTTGAGGACAAAGATTTATTTAACTTATTTTTGTCTCAAAGTACAATATAGCTCCTGGCACAAAATATATGCTAAATAAATGTTTATTTTATTGCATAATGAATGATCCAACTTTTGGGAAAAGTAATTGGCGTAGTTTTTTTGTGTGTTGGAAATTTTCTTCCAAAGTGGCCTCACCTATGTTTCCTCATGTGTTTTCTCATATGTCATCAACTTTGTAGACCTTCCTACACTGTAGGACTTGTGTTTCAGGATTATGTACGGATCTAGATATTTCATGGCACCGTTCCTACGCTGTGAAGCAGGGTATGCTATGGCCTGCCTCTGCTCCCCGGGCCCTGGCTGTTCTGGTGCCATCTGTAACTTTCCTGAGGATGCCCTTTCTCTCCCTTGGACTCTTTTCCATTCAAGTGAGGCTCTTTAGAGCCAGAGGTTACTGACAGAGCAATTAAAGTTTACTTCCTTAAATTAGTGCAGATTGGGCTAAATTTTACAGGGTCAAGGTTGAATACACTGAAACTTTATGTGACTTTAGCTATCTGGAGTGGATTTCCGTGAGCCTGAATGAAAGCCAACATGTAAAGACAGAATTCAAATTAGGTGCTTCTGTTCCTTTTCTTTGGATGGTATCTCTCAACATGTCAAAATAATGCTGTAAAGGTGAAAATTCCAGTAAAAGTAGAGTAAGAAATTAGCATAAGTGAAAGATTGACAGTCACTCACTTCTTCCAAATTCTGAACATCCAGAATTACTAAATTTGAGATTTTTACTGTTGGTTTTACATACACACATACACACACACACACACACACACACACTCACGTACACGTACATTCTTCCTGTCATTTAAGTAATCTCTGCACCCAACATGTGGCTCCAACTCATGACCCCAAGACCAAGACTTGCATGCTCTAATGACTGAGCCACTCATGAACCCCCTTCCCATCATTTAAAATTTTCCTTTAGTATAAGAAGTGACCACTTTTTTTTAACCTAAACTGCTTTGGTTTGGAACAGACTCATGGACTTGAAGTTGAACTTTAGGGTTACACACCCATAGTTTGAATCTGGGCTCTGCTGCTTATAGGTGTGTGCTACTTGAGTAAATCACTTAACTTTTCTGAATTTCAGTTTCCTCATCCAATATCAGTGGTAAGCATGAGGTTTTGGTGAGATAACATATGTATGCCCTCCATCACGGAGGGTCTTGAATACAATTGATACCCCAATAAATATTAGCTTCTCCATTTTCCCAGTGAGATTAGGGCACTCTGTTTTTACTGCCTGAGACTTATCTTCATTTTCTCCACTCGTATAGACACCAGGCTCCCTTAGATTTTCCCTTCTTGTTCTTCCATAGCCCTTACGTGCTTCATAACCATTAGACTGTTAAACTGTGGTGTATTTCATTGTTGTGAATCGCACCACTGGTCTGTGTCTGTGTGTTGGTGCTTATGTACCTTCTCTTCTCAACCAGATTTCAGAGGTCATGTTTATTTATTTCGGTATTGTCCTAGAGGATTTAACAAACAAACCAATCGGTTTCAGGATGCGCTGAAGTGGTATTTGATTGACTTTAAACTCTGAGAGGGGACCAGTGAGTGATGAATTAACACTTCGATTTCTGAATGTCTTTAAATAAAAAAACCATCCATTCTAAATCATTTCCACCCGATGGCAAAAAGCGAAAATATCAAATACGCAGAGGAATCTCTTCCAATTCATTGGTTCTGCTTCTAAGATTTTTACTATATAAAACTAGAGAATATTCTGTTTTCATTTAGTTGTTCTTTAGACAGCTCTGTGCTAGGAACCAACAGACTGAAGCAAATGGAACACCCCTAATATTTTTTGCTACCCATTTTTGCCCCATTTATGCTGTTTGTGTTTGGAATCAAATTACTGCCATCAAGGAAACCGCTAAGAGGGTCTGCAATAACACGGTGCTATAACGGGTTTGGATTTCAAAACAATTATTTGCTAATATAGGACAATGCAGTCACCAAGAGCTGTGGAGAGACACAGCCGCCTTCCTTTCCTTCAACCTGACATTTTCTTGATCAGACTTGACATGGCAAGATCTCAGATCCGATATATTGGAGAAAGGATTTGGCACCGTTGGCTAGAGTGGGCAGAAAAAGGGAGCCAGGAGCTGAAATGATTATTCAAGGTATGGCAGGAGCAGAGTTTTCTGTATGCAAGCCAAATGAAATTATTAAGGCTAACCTTCTCACTCAGCACTTAATAGGTAATCAATTTTCACTACCAACAGTGGAGGGTAAAAACCAAGGAAGGAATAATAATGCTGCTTCTTTACATTTGTGAAGGGCTTAGAGGGTACAAAATGATTTTACCTGTATTATTTCATGGAGTTTTCACAGCAACATGAAACTGACCAAGACACTCATGCATACATGCCTTCATTCATTCATTCATTCATTCCATAACACCTATTTGGTTAAGTATTTTTGAAGCCATCAACTAAATGCCAGCCTGTGTGGTGAGCACTGGAGAGAGAGTGGAGAATAAAGCAGATAAAGGTTTTAGTGTCCTCATTTCAGAAATGAGGAAACAGATGCACTAGGAAGTCACATGAGCTCTCGAGGTCACATGAGAACATGCCAAGCTTGGAACTTAGTGCAGTGATCTGAATCTTGGTCCATAAACATGGTCATGTGGAAAATGGAGCCTACTCTATTTTCTATCACTCAACTTCCATATCAAGTTCCTGTCTCCTTGGGCTGATGAGGAAGTTAACGTGAGATCTGTTGTCTACTCCCTCCTGGTTCATGTGAAAATTCCAGGAGCTTAGATATTTCCATGGCATTGGGAAGGACCTCTGTTCATTTGTGTGGTGATACCACCAATATTCTTGTCTGCTTAAAGACATCATGAAGGCAATGCTGTTCTGGGACCTACAGCCTTCCTCCTTTGGAGCCAGAAAGCATTGTGTAAATCCCTCTGTCTTCTACATTTCCTTCCCCACTCCTTCCCCACTGCTTCTCCCAATGTCCTAATCTCAGGAAAAGCCTTATCCTTTCATGTTTCTTTAATATGTCTTTTCTGTGCCTCCACTTACCCCCTCACTCTTAGGCTTGAAGATTTGGACACAAAAGCATCTGTGTCCATGGTATAGCTCACCTCATTCTGCTGAGGCCAAGAACACACAGCCAAACACCTCTCCAAATGGGAGGAAGAGAAAGGGACCAATGAAGGCAGAAATCGTCATACGCTTTAATCCAAAGTAATTTAGTGACATACCATAGGAGGAGCAGATCAGGACAGAGCCCTGTGGAAACCGACCAGCATGTGAATAGCCTATTTTCCTGTGATTAGGGCTACAAATGCAGAGAAATCTGAAAATCAGCCCTGGAAGACACTGGCCCTCTCCATGGAGTTGAGGAGAAAGCCCCTAAAACTCCCAGCTCAGTTCTGTAAGTCAAGACTCGGAACATGTGAGCAGCAGAGAAAGAATTCAAAGTAATTAATGGGATCGAAGGCCCTGCCTTACGGTTTGAAATTGAAATAATAAAACGTGCACAGTTTTCCCAAGCAATTATGAACTGAAAAAGATGAGAAGTGCCAGCAATTCAGAGCAAAAGGATGAAATGAAATAAGCAACGGGAAACTTTATATGGGAAGTAGCTGGAACCCATTTTCACAAGGGAAAAACTTTTAGCCTTTGCGATGATTTCCTTTCAGAAGAAAAGAAAGTCAGTTGTGCAAAAAAATTTAAGAAAAATACTTAACATGATGTGACATGCCCATCCCCAGACTTCACAGCCGGTAGGGACATTTGAGAACACATTAATAATAACATCCTGGGGCGCCTGGGTGGCGCAGTCGGTTAAGCGTCCGACTTCAGCCAGGTCACGATCTCGCGGTCCGTGAGTTCGAGCCCCGCGTCGGGCTCTGGGCTGATGGCTCGGAGCCTGGAGCCTGTTTCGGATTCTGTGTCTCCCTCTCTCTCTGCCCCTCCCCCGTTCATGCTCTGTCTCTCTCTGTCCCAAAAATAAATAAAAAACGTTGGAAAAAAAAAAAAAACATCCTGATTACGATGGTTCTCCTCCCTCTCGCTGTTTTGGAGCACTTGAGCCAACAATGCCTTTTTTTTTTTTTTTTTTTTTTCTATGAACAATAAGAAAGGGAAGCTTCCATTCCTATCGGGTTAAGTTATAAACCAACTATGGGCCATACTTCCCAGAGGCACAGGGTCCAAATCTGGGTTCTGTCCAGTCACGACAGCAGTTGTACCTGGGATAGTCCTGCACAGGCCCACCAGACGGGATGGAGTAAAATGAGGTAGATGCTGTGGCGGCGGAGTGAGGAATTTGCTTCTATCATTTCCAAAGAGACCGCGCCTCCAGTTTGAGACTTTTCCCCGGGGCATCTTCAGTTATTGGAGAGAAGATTCGTGTAGGTCTTCTTGGCTTTTTCCTCTGTCTGTCCCTCACGCCTAGCATCAGAAGATGGCAGCAGAGATCGCTCTCTTCCCACCGCTGGGGCTCCTGTCCTATCTGCCTGGCAGGACACAAATGTTCTCCAGCAAAGGCAGGGCAAAGTCCTTTGCAAAAAGCATATTGATTTCATTCAACGGAAAATAAATTCATAAACCGTACGACTGTATTCATCAGTTCATTTGGGGGGAATGTGAGCTGGGCGGCATGAAAAAATAAAATTCCCAGTAGCGGGTATCGTTTGTTATCTCTTCCATATGTACGACTGTAATGCTCGCGAGAGGGTGAACACTGCTGAATCTGACAGCTGCCTTTGCAAGTACCCTTGCTGAACCCACAACCACTGTGTGGAGCTGGTCCAGGGCTCCTACTGAGGCTTTTTTTTTTTCCATGTAAACCACATACTCCAAATCTCTGACCCAAAACACCTGCATGGATCCTGCCTCCGTTTCTCAGTTCATTCTTTCTATTCTGGCCCTCAGCCTCGCTTCATACCCTGGTCCTGAAACTAAAGAAACTCATTCTTGCCAGATTCTACCTAGAGACGTAAAGGTGAGTGTGTGTGTGTGTGTGTGTGTGTGTGTGTGTGTGTGTGTTTAGGGATATGGACTGGGTGACCTTCTATTCTTCCAATCACTAGGAAAAGAAAATTCACCCTGGTTTGTTGTGGTTTCTTTTCTCCTCCACTTTTCCATTCCCATACTTATTGTCCAAAAGGGTGTTCAAATTATGCAAAGTTACTAACCATAAGTTTATATAAAGCCCCGTGACAAGGTAACAAGACATGTGTACATAACACATAAAATATTATTTTTAAACTGTTCAATTACAACAGAATACCTGACTAAGCTGACATAATAGTGGGGAATTATTTTTTTAATGTTTATTTATTTATTGAAAGACAGAGAGAGAGATAGAGAGAATCCCAACCAGGCTTTGCACTGTCAGCCCAGAGCCCAATGTGGGCCTTGATCCCACGAGCTGTGAGATCATGACCTGAGCCGAAGTCAACAATCAGATGCTTAGCCAACTGAGCCACTCAGGTGCCCCAATAGTGGGGAATTATTATACCACCTGTTGAAAAGGAAGGTGGATGCAGGTTTGGTTAATTCCGCAGCTCAGTGATGTCTGGGCTCTTTCCCCCACCCTCTTGTCTTTTGTCTTGTGGCTATAAGCTGTAGCACCAAAATCTCTACCCTGTGATATCTAAAGGGACACATAAAGGAGATACTTTCTCCCACATATTTCCATTTTCCAGGAGAAAAGAATCTTTCTTAAACAGCATAGACTTCTGCCAGGTCCCAGTGCCCCGAGCTAGGTCATGTGACCATCCTAATCAATCACTAGCATATTGGAATGGGTTTACTTGAATGGGTTTATGCCAGTTAAGATCCTTACCCTGGGAATGAGGCTACTTCCCTTGAACACACTGCCGAGACTATGTGAATAATACTGGGTTTCTTTCAGCAGGAAAGAAGTATGACACGGCCACTGGATGGGCAAACAGCATGATGTGCAAAAGTGCATAGTTGTGGCATGAGAGTCTTACTCAAAAGTATCTCTAAAGAACAGAATGAAAGAGAAATCCTCCCAGCGGGCAGGACTCTGAGCCGTACACCTGACTATTCACTTTGCCTGGAAGGAGACATGGCAAGTGGCATGCAGCTAGGGTGATTCCTGGGCAGTGGGTGGTGCTTTGGCTAGTGGTCCAGGACTTGGAACAAACAAGGTTAGAGCATCAGTGACAAGAACGTCTGGGGGATGAGATATGTGGATGGACAACTCAGAATAGGCACAGAGTATGAATATATTAGTGCCCATCTGAATGCTACACAAAGGACGACTATTGAAGAAGGGGCTTTCAACGATCATGTGGCAACAAAACATGAATGCCTAACCTGCCAACAGCAGAAACTAAATTCACACTCCTGATACGGCTCCATTTTTTGGAAGGGACGGCAATTTGTCCTCGCTACAATTCTTCTGACAGCACTGCCTCGTGTGGATTTTTGAAGTGCCTCATTTACCATAATGAAATTCCACACAGCATCTCTTCTGACCAAGGACCCACATTAGAAGGAAATAAGTATAGCAATGAGTTTATACCCGTGGAATTCATTGGCCTTATACATACCTATAGGTATACAAATGTAAGTATACATATACTTAATTCATTGGTCTTATACATACGTGTTTATCACTCCAAAGAAGTTGACCTAATATAGCAATAGAATAGCCAATTAATAACTTGGTCATAACACTGATGGGTGAAAACACCTTTACAGACAGGGGTGATATTCTCCAAGGTGCAGAGCATGCTGTGAACCAACATGTAATGTATACAATATAATACCTTCTCATAGGCAAAATACATAGATTGAGAGCCAAAGGGAAGATGTGATAGTAACTTCTATCACTGTTGCTCCTAATGATTCAGTAACAATTCAGGTTTGCCTCCATTCTTGCAATTTGGGCTCTATTTTGGCAGTCTTCGTTCCCAAAAGAAGGCCTCTTTTTCCAGATAAGTAACAAGACTTCCATTGAATTAAAAACTTATACTCTACCTGGCCCTTGGGCTACTTATGCTACTGAACCAATAAGCAGAAAAGGGATTACTATCCTGCACTTGCTGAGATGATGATCTGATTACCAAGTGGAACTAGAGTTGCCAGCATGTAATGGAACACCAAAAATAAACTGTAATATAAACTGTGGACTTTGGTGATTATTATGTGTCAATGCAGGTTCATCAGGTGTAATATATATACCACTCTGGTGGGGGATGTGGATAACAGGGGAGGCTGTGCATGTGTGGAGGTGGGGAGTGTATGAGAAACATTTGTACCTTTCTCTCAATTTTTCTGTGAGCCTAAAACAGCTCTAAAAAGTCATGTCTTTAAGAAAGGTTAATGGAAAACTACAGTCACCTAATATAGACATAGATCCTTCATGAGTAAAGGCTCGCATCACCTTGACAGGTAAAGCACCTGTTAGCAGAGGTGCCGAATGAGGGCAAAGGGAATATGGAATGGACAGTGAGAGAAGTAGGTTACAAAACCCCACTACGACCATGTGACCAATGTGAAAACAAGGAATGTATTACATAAGGAAGAGTTATACATATTTTAGCTATTTGATACTTCCTTGTTTTGGTATGTTTTCATTTATTATTACTTATTATAATTATTCATTATTGTTTTCACCTTTTCCATTGCCCCACTGTTGAGCATACAGTTTCTTAATTGTAACATATCCATATTTTGATATTTAAGGTTATACGTTACTAGAAGAGGAATAAAGATTACCTACGGAGAAATAAATTGAATCGATCTAAGACACGTGTCTTCCCTTTAGGGGAAAGAGTAAGTGCATCTTCAGTTTTACAAGGAAAGGTTGCAAGGCAAAAGCGTGATGTTGTTATTAACTTTACTCAAAAGTTAAATACGGATAAAAATGGTGCACAGCATTGCTGAGAAAACAAGAGTGGACTGTGGTTGATTATCTGTTTCCTTTGAGTTAATGATTTCATTTCATTTGGATATATAAAGAGAAGTAGGATTGCTAGATCACATGGTGTTTCTATGTTTAATTTTCTTGAGGAACCTCCATACTGTTTTCCATAGTGGCTGCACCAATTTATGTTCCCAACAGAATAAGGGTTCCCTCTTTTCCACACACTTGCCAGCACTTGTTACTTCTTGTCTTTTTGATTCCAGCCATTCTGACAGGTGTGAGATGACATCTCATTGTGGGTTCGATTTGCATTTCCCTGATGATTACTGATGCTGAGCACATTTTCATGTACATCTTGGCCATTTGTATATCTTCTTGAGGCAAATATCTATTCATGTCTATTGCCCATTTAAAAATTTTTTTCTTTTTTAAAAGTTTATTTTTGAGAGAGAGAGAGAGAGAGAGAGAGAGAGAGAGAGAAAGTGGGGGAGGGGCAGAAAGAGAGGGAGAGAGAGAGAATCCCAAGCAGGTTCTGTGCTGTTAGTGCAGAGCCTGACACGGGGCTCAATCTCACGGACCCTGAGATCATGACCTGAGCTGAAATCAAGAGTCAGACACTTAACTGACTGAGCCACTCAGGTGCCCCTGCCTGTTTTTTTAATTTATTGTTGCTGTGTAGAAGCTTTTTAGTTTGTTGTAGTCCCCCTTGTGTATTTTAACTTCTGTTACTTATGCTTTGGTGTCAGATCCAAAAAATCATGGCCAAGACCAATGACAAGGAGTTTTTCTTTGTTGTTGTTTTTTTCCCCCTGAGGATTTTTACAAGTTCAGGTCTTACATTGAAGTCTTTAATCCACTACAAGTCAATTTTTGTGAGTGGTGTAAGATAGGGGTCCAATTTCATTCTTCTGCATGTGAATATCTAGTTTCTACGACACCATTTATTGAAGAGACTGTTGTTTCCCCATTGAGTATTCTTGGCTCTCTCATCAAATATTAGTTGGCTGTATATGCACGGGTTTATTTCTGAGCCCTTGATTCTGTTTTATTGGTCTATGTGTCTGTTTTTATGTCAGTACCATATTGTTTTAATTAGTATAGCTTTTTGATATAGTTTGAAGTCATGTTTCATGCCACCAACTTTGTTCTTCTTTTTCAAGATTGCTTTGGTTATTTGTGGTCTTTTGTAGTTCCACATGAATTTTAGGATTATTTTTGGTATTTTGTGAAAAATGAAAGATGCCATGGAATATCTGTTATCAACTCAGCAACAACCCCCCCCTCCCCCCAAGGTATATTCTGTGTCAGAGAAGAGAAGCTGGGAACTACATTTTCCTTCACTGTACAGTTCTGCAAGTGAGAGGAAGTCATACAAGCAAGACACGCAAGGCAGAATATTAGGAGAGGCCATTATGATTCTGTGGCAGTTGCTGTCCAGATATGTGGGAATGTATTGAAGCTTCATAGCACACTCTTGAGAACAGCTCTCTTTGCTGTTATAGACTGAAAAAGTTGGTGGGGGATTCCCAGAGGATATGGAAAATTCCAAATGTTTTGCAATGAACTCTTGAGAACCTTGGTGTTTCTGGCTGATATTGCCTGTGGTGGTTTCCATGATCTTTGCTCTCCAAACTCTTCCAACTGTTAGGTAAGCCCCTGATTTTCAACATTGGAATCTTTAATTTCTGGAAAACTAAAATGGTTTCTGTTTTTTTTTTTAATCTAATTTCAGTTGACTTAAAGATCAATGAAAGGTATAACTACTATATTATGAACTACTATATCTATTTTGTATGTGTGTGTGTGTTTGTGTGTGCATACAT
Organism: Panthera pardus; assembly: GCF_024362965.1. Taxonomy (NCBI): domain Eukaryota; kingdom Metazoa; phylum Chordata; class Mammalia; order Carnivora; family Felidae; genus Panthera; species Panthera pardus. Next base: position 123,284,168 of record NW_026526810.1, on the reverse strand, counting down.
GTGTGAAAAAAGGAAAGTAAGAGAGACTTTATCATTTTAAGTTATAAAATAATATATCACTACTGTGAAAAGTGAATATAGAAATCTAGAAAAGAAAGTTTCAGTAACTTCCTTCTTTTTCCAAATCGTTTCTCAGTTTTAGCCACAGTTAAAATTTTATATTTTTGTGGCTCCTAGAATTGTTCTATGGATGCAATTCTATCTTTTGAACAAGATAAAAATGGGTTTATGCTGTATATATTGTTCTAAAGTTTGGTTTTTGGGAGGCGCCTGGGTGGCTCAGTCAGTTAAGCATCCCACTTTGGCTCACGTCATGATCTCATTGTTCATGAGTTCTAGCCCCACGTCGGGCTCTGTGCTGACAGTTCAGAGCCTGGAGCCTGCTTCACTTTCTGTGTCTCTCTATCCCTCCCTTGCTGGTGCTCTCTATGTCTCTCAAAAATAAATAAATAAACATAAAAAAAAATAAAGTTTGCTTTTTGGGATGAGACAGTATTTCATAGCGATCCTTCCACATATGCACACGCAGTTGGTGCTACCTTGTTGTTTTTTTAGTTTAGTATTCTATTGAATGGCTGGGCCATCATTTATGTAGCCGTATTTACCACTGATGAGATATTCAAGTTACTAAATGTTCCCTTATTATAGATAATGTCATAAGTGACTATTCTTGTGGGTACATCCTTGCATATCTGCCTGAGTATTTTAGCAAGGGAGTTACTTAGAAGTAGGCTTGCTGGGTCAAAGGACTCACATATATCAAATTGTGATGCATTTTGCCAAACTCCCTGAAGGAAATCTCAGTTTGGCTTGCAAAGATGATTGGAATTTCTCAAATAGCCTGAAATCATACATCAGACAAATTCCTACTAAAACCAAGAAAAGGGTTTTTGAATTTGATACGTAACATGCTACTAACCAATAGCAGACTACCTTTATTCGGAAGGAAACTAATTTTTGAGGATCCTTTATATTTCCATTGAAGGCTGAAGAGCCCCCAGTAGGAATAAAGGTAAGTTTACTTCTGATCTGAATTCATCAATACTGGCTCTGTCGCTTGTGCCTAAAGATCATAATATCAGTCATTTTCCAGAATGCATCATGGACTGTGGCTGTGTTAGAATATGTTTGTTTCCAGCTTCTTGCTTTTATATTTGAACTGAACCATTCTTGAGACCATTACTCCTCAAAGGAATGTTGGACATCCCAGCTGGTTAATATAGAAGTGATCTGAATATATAACACCAAAACTTAGTAAGAAGTGGGTGGAATTCAGTTCAGTTGCTCCTGTAAGCCTCATCCAAAGTAGCCTGATCCCTTGGGGATGGAAAATTTGAGCCAGAAATCTCATTACCAGATTTTTTTTTCTCATTAGGTACTTGCTGGCTCTAACTAGAGTCTGGCTAGTCCCAAAGAACCAGGATATAAGATCCAGATTTGAAATGAAGAGGAAGAAATGAATGAATGGGAACTGGCAATTATTGAATGCTCACTCTGGCCCAGATAGTTTATATAGTGTGTCTAAATTAGTATCCACAACAACTCTATGTGGAAGTTGGCCACAATCCCATTTTTCCAAAAAGGAAACTGCAGCAGAAGGTACAGAGGTAAATTTGACCGACATCATCCAGCTAGTCCCTGACTGGCACAACTGGGTTCAATGTCAGGTCTGTGCAGTACCGGAAGCTATATATCCCCATTCAACCATCATGCATCCTTCTGCCCTCCTGGGACTCTTGTGTGACTCAAAGGGAAGAGATGAACTGGACACAGGAATGATGAAATTTGGGACTGTGTTTTACGGTTTATGTTTATCATCTCTCTATTGTTTAAGTGAACCGCTATCTTCCCAGGATAAATTATCTTGACTTTTGAAAAGATCTTTTGTAATCAGTTTGTTGGTGTCAGCGATCCATGCCCGGATATCTTATTTATTTAAAGCAGGATTTCTCAAACTCAGCGCTATTCACAGTTTGGACGGAATAATTCTTTGTTGTGGGGGGCTGTCCTGAGTCCTGAAGGAGGTTTCGTGGCGTCCTTCACCTCTACCACGACATGCCCTAGTAACCTCTACCCGAGACATGACAGCCAAAAACGTCTCCAGACAGTTCTCCCATTTGAGAGCCACTGAGTTAAGCAGAGAGAGATCAGGAGAAAAAAAGAGAGAGAGAGAAAAGAAGTAAAATTTGTAAAGAACTGCTGTCAGGTTCCTAGTATCCAGTGCATAAGACTAAACAGATCGGGGAGCAGGGGAGCATTTTCAGCATGAAATGCAGAAAAACAGGTTTACCCTGACTTCTTGAGCACAAATAGGAAAGATGTATGTGCACTTAGCAAAAATGTAAAAGTGTTATTCGTATGGGGACTCTGGATAGGTGTAATCACCCCGGTCTGCATCACCATCTCTCAGGGAAGGAAAAGTAGGTAAACAATCTCAATTTCTAATTATTGAGCTGTTTAAAATACTGTGTCTAAAATACTGTGTTAAGCACAGGCTTAAAGTTCGATGTGCATTTCTTTTTGCTCCTAAGGATTTGCTGTAATCTTGGATCTACCCTGAGAGTCTTTAACTGTTTCGTGCCAAGCCTACTGGGAGAGCAGGGGAATGGGCATATATGGCTGGTGGCTTCTAGGGAAGTAACATGGTGGAGTGGGAAGAACACTGGGTTGGCCAGACATCTGAATTCTGGCTTGTGGCTGTCCTTATTGAGATGTGTGCCCTGGGACGACTCATTTTAACTACATGGGTCCAATTATGTAAGAATGAAAAACCAACCCCGCAAACCGAGCATGCCCTCTCCTGTGTCAAGTTAAGGTGTGATAGATTGATTGCATTAATGTCCCGATCTCTTTGCCCACATCTAGACCCTTTGTCCTGTCATTTTATAGTCCCCCCACTCTGATTCTGGACTCGGCCATGTGGCTTGCTTTGGCCAGTGGAATATTTCCCGACTGGACGTAGCGGAGGGTGAGAACGTGCTTGTCTGTTCGTGACTATGTATGCCCTCTGCCGTCACTGTGAAAAAGACACATCCCGCTCACCCTAGGGGAATGAGAGACACATGGAACCAGGTTTCCTCATCTTTCCAACAGAGGCCATCCTAGACTTCCTAGATCTGTGAGCAGGCTCAGCTAAGATCAGCAGAGAAATTGAGCTGACCACTCCAGATGTGCGAGCCTTAGACATTTATTGGTTAGTTGTTATACAGCATCACTGTGACCATGGATAATGGATACATAAGATATGTGGGATAATAATTTCAGGAGAAATGGGTCTTTATTTAGGAAAAGACTTTGATGAGCTTTCTTGAGTGTGGAGGCTGAGTCTACCCTTACCCCGAGGCAGCGTCTAGAAGGAGAAGGTGAGAGAGCAGGGGGGCAGTTGTGAGAGTCTGAGGGAAGCCTGAGAGAAAAGAGACAGAGGATAGAGAAGAGGGAAAAAGAGAGAGATTTGGGGAGAGAGAAAGGAGACAAGCAACAACACGGGCGCTGTCCCGGGAAGACTCAGTCAGTAGCGGTGAGGCAGGGAGGCCTGAGAGTCCAGTTACAGTGGTTGGTTGTTCTGCGGGCTGATATCACCATCCTAGGGTAAGTCCAACCTCAAGTAAAAGTCAGCTACACACACCCTTTTCTCTGCACTGTGTTTACCCCAAGCCATCATCATCAGATAGGAGTCATGGGACAGGCCTGAAAAACAGAATCAGTCCGAGTCCCTCCCTGCTTACAGCCTTCCCTGATCACCACCTCTTCCCCCTGGGCTCAAGCCACCTGGGCCACTTTTTGGCCCCGGTTCCTCTCTCCTCAGCGTCCTCTCCCTGCGTGCCACAAACACCCTCCCCCGCTTGCTCATGCGCCCTTGCCCTGGGTGGCTCCCTCTCGGCCTTCAGACCTCAACCTACGCGTCTGCTTTTCAGGGAGGCTTTCTTCAACCATCCGGCCTCCGAGAGGCTCCTGGCGGTGCACCGTCTCTCTTCTTACTTGCTCTTACCACCATGACGTGATCACTCTCACTGTGTATCCTGGAGGCATGGCTATCGCTGCCATTCAATCTTGTGCTCTCCGAGGGGACAGACCATGGCCGGGTTGCTGGCTCTTGTATACTTCGTGTCTAACGGTGTGTGTCACCCAATGGGGAACCTGGTTTGTAGCTAGTGAGGAAATGAATGCACGAGCAGTCTCATGTGAGTGGTTCTCCGGCAATGGCCAGAAAGAGGCACAATGGGCTTGGCGTGTCAGGAAGGGACAGGTCATCTATAGGAAGGGAAACCCTAATCAGACCCACTTCTCTGTGGACGGAAACTTAGCGTGAGTGCTTCCAGAGAGCCAGCAGAAGAATCCACCGGAGGGCACAGGACAGAGCGCCCATCGACACAAGAGCCTGTCATTTTTATCCAAATGTTACGTGAATGGGCAACCTCAGAAGGGCGGAAGAACTGGGGATTCCCAGTGACAGACATACGGACCTCATGAGGCTTTGCATTTGGAAAGTGAGGGTGTTGGGGGCTTAGGCTAGGTGCTTGCTACAACCCTTCCAGCTAGAGGATTTTTTGCCACCACCTTAACATGGTGGGGACAAGACAGAGGGGCCGTTATAGGTGAGCAAGAGATTTTTACGGATTGACGGAAAGCAGGCAAGGGTTAAGACTGGTGAAATCATTTCACAGGATGGCGGGTGCCCTGGGCAGATGTTCAGCCCTGTGCTGATCTTTCCCTCTGCAGCACTCCCTCTGATGAATAAACTGGCTCCTTTCTCTGGCTGGCACTCAGTGCTTCCCTTTGTAAAGGAAAGAAAACTCGATGCGTGCCAAATGGTAGAATGCATTTGTAGCTCGACTATATGATATTTAACTATGATGAATTACTCAGGCTAACGTAAGGTTGACAAACCTCAGCTGTGCATCACACGCTCCAAAATGAAATAGAAATCAATGAAGCAGCTAAATGCCCCCTTAAATGCCAATCCCCTTTTCTGTCTAAGCCCCCTTCTAATTCTTTCATGGAAATAAATGTAAGGAATCTTCATTATATATTCAGTTTCCGAATCCATTTTGCTCATTAGGCTGAAATAAGGGGTAGGTGAGGGTTTATTAGGGAGTAAGCATATCTGATAAGCATTAAATTACTTCTGATGGCTTTATGTATTTAATAGTGTTAGCAAATTAGCTTGGTCTTTGATCTAATGGAGTTGATGTTGATGAGGGCTGTGGATTTAACCCCGCATGTTAAACAGAATGCTGACCTGGGGAGCAAGGCGGGGTGACTGCAGAGTCCATGCCTGCTTTTCTCTCTTGTCCTTGGAAATGTTTCCCTTGTTGCCGGTTTCTCTAATTGCCTCCCTGTACATGACTCCCTTCCCCATTATCTCTAATCCTGTCCCTGAATGTCAGTCTTTGCGCTCTCAATTGCCTCCTGCACGGTTGTACCTGATCATGTTGCACGGAATCAACGATCAGACTTTCCCTCCCTTATTACCTGTTCCCTTCCAGACTCCTCGATCTGCCACATGTCCCGCCATCTTCCTGGGACTCTGATTCAAAATCTTACTGTTATCCAGTTCAGCATGTACTTTTTTTTTTTAATGTTTATTTGTTTTAGAGAGAGAGAGAGAGAGCACGAATGAGAGAGGGGCAGAGAGAGACGGAGACACAGAATGTGAAGCAGGCTCTAGGCTCTGAGCTGTCAGCACAGAGCCCGACGTGGGGCTCAAACCCACAAACTGTGAGATCATGACCTGAGCCAAAGTCAGACGCTTAACCGACTGAACCACCCAGGCTCCCCATCACAGACTTTTAAAAACTGCTCTTTCTGAGCCTAAATGTCCATCAACTGATGAATGGATAAAGAAATTGTGGCTTATATACACAATGGAATACTACGTGGCAATGAGAAAGAATGAAATATGGCCTTTTGTAGCAACATGGATGGAACTGGAGAGTGTGATGCTAAGTGAAATAAGCCATACAGAGAAAGACAGATACCATATGTTTTCACTCTTATGTGGATCCTGAGAAACTTAACAGAAGACCATGGGGGAGGGGAAGGGGAAAAAAAAAGGTTAGAGAGGGAGGGAGCCAAAACATAAGAGACTCTTAAAAACTGAGAACAAACTGAGGGTTGGGGGGGGTGGGAGAGAGAGGAAAGTGGGTGATGGGCATTGAAGAGGGCACCTGTTGGGATGAGCACTGGGTGTTGTATGGAAACCAATTTGACAATAAATTTCATATTAAAAAAAACCCTGCTCTTTCTGAGTTGTCGTTGTTTTTAGCTCACTCTCATGACTCACTGTGACACTGCCTCTTGATGCTCTCGGTGAGGAGAGTGTCAGGCTCTGGGTTAGGTGCTGTGGACACAAGGGTACAAGGCAGGGTTCCCGCCTCTCAGAATCACATAGTCTAGACAGGAACTAAATATGTCAACAGATAATTATAATCTAACAGGCATAAGTGATTTATAAGGCGCAGAAAAGGTCACCTAAGAGTAGGAATGAGGGAGTGAGGGAAGGCTTCAACAAGATGACCCTGGACTTGACCTGGAAGGATGAGGTCAAGTATGCCAGGTGTTAGTGTTGCAGGTGGCAGGATGGCCCTGGTGCAGTCTCTAATTATCTCTATAGTGTGCATTACGGCTGTAGCATTCTGAGTATAGGCAGAGCCCTCTGGCTTTCAATTATCTCTGTGGTTTGCACTATGTCTTAAGCATTTTGAAAATAGTAGATGCAGTCCCAACTTATCCCATCTTTGGTCAAGTTTCCTCCACTTTTGGGAGGATAGAGTCGCAAGTCAGGTGCAAGATACAGAAGTCACAGTTCTGGCAGGAAAAGGACAGTCCCAAAGAGACTTTCCAACGCAGAGAATATTTACAGAGGGGAGGGCGGGGTTTAGGAAGCACCCAGTACTATGAAGGATATGGAAGTGATATAAAGATCGCTCATCACCTCAGGTCTCCAGGGGCAGAGGAAACAGGGTGTAAGGAAGTCAGCTGCCCACTTTTGATATAGAAGGTGTTGTCATAGATGCAGCTAATCTCAAAACCTCACCTGAACAAGAAAGGATAGGACAAGGAGTATCTACGTCCAGTCTTTCTCGTCTCCTGCCCCCGGTTGGCCAAACCCAAGCAGAAGCCGGTGGAGCAAAGGGGCCCTTTGTGACGCACAGAAGTCAGCTTCCCAGGGCACAGAGCAGGCAGACAAGGCAGAGGGAGAATCTCGTGGTGACAGTGGGGCGGGAGAAGAATGAAGACTAACCAACACTCAGAGAACACTTTTACCCCAAGTAAATGAGCCCCACCTCCAACTGGCTTGGCCATCATTTCCTGAGAGGCAGTTCCCATTTGTAACTTTTAAAAGAGAAGTGAAAAAGGACTGGTAGGAACAGGGTTGTGTGTAGACATGCTAAGCAGAAAGAGGGGTTTTTCTTTACTCAAAGAGAGAGAAAAGAATTAATCTCTGTGTCAAACCTACATGGCCGAGATGGCTGGCTGCCTATCTCATGACTATTCTCCACTCTTCTTTAAACATACTGGCTTTATTTGGTGAGGCAGTGAGCCCAACTAAAGGACGGCAGTTCTCAGTGACTCTTGCTGAAAGGGGAGAATGAGCAAAGAGCAGAAGTCATCACATCGACTTCCAGGGGGATCCCTTTGCGTGGCTTACTTGGCTGGGAGGCACCCCCTTTCACTCATTGCCCTTCCTTTCCTTCCTACCTCGAATCATGGCCTGTGTCCATCTTGTGCCCTTGGGGATGGATTCATGCCCTAAGGGTGGTGGGGCTCAATTCTCTCAATCCATGCTCTCTTTCTATCAGCCAAACACAAATTCTAATGGCTACACCACATTTAGATGAGTCAGATACACTCACGACCTCCTGGCGGGGCATAGGACTTGGCAGCAAAGTAGCCATGTGAAGTCTTTGATCGCCTTGCATGTAGCAAGTGCTTGTTGTTTTGTTTTTGGATGGGTTGCATGTTCTAGCAATAATTTCCTCTGCGTATGACAGATGCATTTTCTGAACCACAAACTGGACTCTTCTGACAAGCACGAGCACACTTCGCGGAACAACAGGAAATAGCACTGGACATTAGGACCAGCACAGAAACGAGTAAGAGGCATACCTTGTCCATTTACAAGTTAATTCCTCGACCCGGAGATTGTGCGACATTTTGTTCCTTTGAAGAGTTCTGGTGAGTCTCTTTTCCAGGGGTCTGCAAACTCCTGGCCTGTGGGCCAAAGCTGGCCTGATGCCTGTTTTTGTAAATACAATTTTATTGGAACACCGTACCTAATCGTTTGACGTCTGTCTGTGGCTACTTTTGTGTTACGGTGGCTGACTTGCTGTTTGGCCCTCTACTGAAACAGTTTGCTGTTTCAAACCCCTCCTCTTGTCTCTCATGACCACATTTCATGTTTGGAGCCTTGAGCTCATTTGAGTTTTGGAGATGATGACTCAGTAGCTTAAGTTCTGGAAAACAACAGTATGAATATTACTGCAAGTTCCTGAGTAATTATTTCCTCCCACCCCCACCCCCAAGGAGGTATCAGAATATTTCAAGTCAATCAGTTACCCTGCCAACAATGCCTTAGCCGTAACTGGTAATCATTTAGGGGTTTTGGGAAACTGATTCTGGTTTTGGACAAGATTAGGGTATACAGTTGCCTTGAGGCAATGTATTTGAAAGTTGTCATTTTCTACCAGGGTACTGTTTTAGGACAAAGTACTTGGAAAGGTGAAGGAGAATGGGCAGAGTGAACTCATCTGGGGTCAGAGATCAGTACCTAGCACATACCAACCCTTAAAGCCTGAGGGAGCCTGATTTGTTCTAATTTACCACCAATCCAAATAACAAAGCCCTAAGTTCTTTTAGGACCCAGGTTCTACCTGTTGGGTGATAAACTATTCAAAATGTCTTGATTCATTGATCAGATCTGAAACTTGGCTTCGCCAATTAATGGCTGTGTGACCTTGGGCAAGTTACTTACCTTCTCTGTGCCGTTTTCTTTTTTTGTAAAAGAAATATACAGGAAATATAATGGGAAATATAATAGTAGCTCACTATCAGGACTATTAGAAGGGCCAAATGAGCTGCAAAGTGTACGTATATGCTTAGAACAGAACTTGGCATATTTTAGGCACTCACTACATGTCAGCTATTATTGTTGTTGTTTGATTCAATTTCCTTTTAATCTCCTCAGGCCTCCGGTGTCATGCTAGCTCATGCTACCTAATGTAAGATATTTCATTAGGCAATGTGGGATATGCTCATATGCTATTCATTTCGGTATTCGAAACCCAATCAAGCGCATTTTGCTAAGTAAAGTCCTGTTCCGGGTCTCCCCTCTTTAAAAGTTATGGCTGTGTGTTTATAAAGTTGCATGTGTATCTATTCATTAAGTGAACCCACAGTTTCAGTTAACCTGGGGAACAGAATATTGATTTAAACCATACTTTAGGAGTCTTATCTATCACTTTGAACAAATAAAAACCTACATGAGATTGAACTTCACTGCATGAGACAGGAAAAAACATACTCCACTGAATACAGCCTGTGGTTGTAAGGCTGAGTTCTAGAGGTATCATCAATATATTGGGTTCCTGCTTTCACTTTTTAATGATCTCTGTCAACTCTGATAAAGATAGGCTCACGTTTATTGCTGCAGAATTTACCCTGTCCTGTTACTTTTTTTTTTTTCTTAACACAGTGAGTATACCTTCAGCCTGTCTCTATCCCAGCACTGACATGTCTACCTTCCAGATTTGTTAACATTGGGGAAATAATGTATTTCCAAGAAATTCTGTCTTATTTTAACTGTGGGTTTTGAGCTTTCTCTGTGTGGAGTTCTACTTATTTCCAAACCACTTTCACGGGGAGAAAAAGACTATGAGTCCTAAGCCCTGAATTTACCAGCTCCATCTTGCTCCGCCTTTTAAAAAAACTTTCTAATGTTTATTTATTTTTGAAGGAGAGAGGGACAGAGCATGAGCAGGGGAGGGGCAGAGACAGAGCAAGACACAGAATCCGAAGCAGGCTCCAGGCTCTGAGCTGTCAGCACTAAGCCTGATGCGGGGCTTGAACTCACAAGCCGTGAGATCATGACCTGAGCCGGAGTTGAACGTCCAACCGACTGAATCATCCAGGTGCCCCTTGTTCTGCCTTCTTTTGTCAGCTCCAGGGCACACAGCTAGATAGTTGGAACCAAAGCTTTCTTAAAGGGGCGCCTGGGTGGCTCGGTCGGTTAAGCGTCCGATTTCAGCTCAGGTTGTGATCTCACAGCCCTTGAGTTTGACTCACGCCTCGAGCTCTGTGCTGACAGCTCAGTGCCTGGAGCCTGCTTCGGATTCTGTGTCTCCCTCTCTCTCTGCCCCTTCCCTGCTCACACTCTGTCTCTCCCTCTCTCTCAAAAACAAATAAACAAAGAAACAAATGAAAAAAAAAAAAAAAGCTTTCTTAAAGTTTATCCAGTTTTGGAGCCAATCAGTCCTGAAAACAGCCTCTCCGGGCTGGTGGCAGGGGCTGGTGGCAGAGGCTGGTGCAGATTGTGCCTCGTTTCCTGTCCCTAGAATGCTTTCTCCTATCCTTTTAGTAACAGACCCCTGGCTCACATGCTCATCTAACAAAAGACTCTAATTTCCTAGCCTCCTTTCAAACCGGGGGTAGGAGCCACACGGCTTATTTCTGGCTTACCGGCGTATGAGCTGAAGTGAGGCATGCCAGTTTCACGTTCTACCCCAGATAAAGGTCATGGTCCCTCCATGGTCATCTCCCTTTCTGGCGGTCGGAATGCACCAGCAGCTGGAACAGCCACATTGGACCACAAGGTGGGAACAACCCACTGAGAACACGAGACAACCAGACGGAAGGAGCCTGGGTCCCTGCCAGCCCACAGCTGCCAGCAGCCCAGGGCTCAGCAAGTTCAGATCATCCCAGGGAGAGAAATAAGCTATTTTGTTTAGCCCACTGTTATTTTAGCTCTTGCTTGAGCAGCTCAACTGGTATCCTCACTAATGTAGAATTTGGGATTCAGATGTACGGTGCTACCACGGTAAGACAGACTATGAGGCGTGTTCTTCACAGTACTGGGCGGTAAAGACACAGATATTTCAGGCCAGAAAATGGGTGCTACTTGGCGTGGCCTGGAAAAGCATTTGCTTGCAGCATCTCAGAAGGCAGGCCTGATGCTCGCGGAGTACATGACTCCAGTAGAGTCTGTTGGAAAAACTCAGGATGTTGGTATGGGTTGGATGATTCTTCTTGCTTTGTGAACGGCCACCAAGAGACTAACTCAGAGAATGAAGAAATTGCAATAATGGGAAACGACACTACCCCGAGCCTTTCTCAGGTGTCTCCATAACGGCTGCTGGCCAGGCAATGGGAGCCATCCCGGCTGTGAAGGCAGATGACGGCACCGTCTTCCCACCCAGAGGCTTTTGTTCTAGGTGACCTCAAGAGAGTCACCATAAGGAGGAGAGAAGAGGGAATTAGGCAGAGCAGATTGAGCACAGGGGCCAAGATATAAACAGCAGAGCTTTTAACACATGAAAAGCAGGTCCAGAGGAGGCTTTTGGTTGTGGTTACTTCCACTTGGAAGTGTCTAGAAGCAAATACATCTTGACAGTTTTGAAAAATGGTATTTCCAAAGAAATTGAAACCCTGGCCTGCAAAAGTAGGTGATTATTCAGCCCCACATTTTCTTAAACATACTACGAGGAAAGAGACAGCAGCCCTCTGCAGCCCTCAAGAGAGAAACACTCCCCGGGATCCATTTAATATGAGGCCACGGAGGACCTTATCTATTGTCGAGGTTCTTTCTCCCAGAAAACCAGGAACGGCCGACGAGCCTATCCGAGGATCTTGTTTCACTGTCCAGCTGGATGTGAAAATCACTATTGACACGAGTTGCTTTGGTTTTCATTCATTCCTTTTCTGAATGGGAGTTTTTATTGCCCTTGTCCTGACTCTACTCAACCCTGTTGCTATGGAGACAATAACTTGTAGCTAGCTCAGACTGTGGGCATGCACAACAATCCTAATGGGGAGGAGGCACAATACTGAGAGTCACTACATTGGAGCTGCATTTGGGAGCTGCGCACAACTTTCGGCTGCCTCTCTTGGGGATGATGGTGTTCCATGCCTGGGAGGAAGGGAATGCATGAGCATCTGGTCGGCCAAAAGGTAAGCTTGTATCAGAGAATGCTGGCTTCCTCAATATCTGTTGCCTCCCCCACTTGTTTTTCTTTCAAAGTAGAATTTCTAAGATTGACCCCAATGTGTGGCTCCTTGGCTACAGGTTACATTTTATGGCTTCCCATGCGGCCCAGTTGGCTGCTTGACTGGGTTCTGTCCAATGGTGCGTGAGTGGGAGATGGGGGCCAGAAAAGGAATAGGCATATTCTCCCCTTCCATTCACCCCTTCCTTCGTCTCTGCTGGCTGGGATGTGACTGTGATGGAAGGAGCTGGGACAGCTACCTTGGACCATGAGTAGATAGAACCTGCATATGGAAGGTGCGCAGCATCGGAGGTAAGGCACCCGGTTCCCCCACACGGTGGAGCCCGAGACAGCCCGGGACTGCTCTGCATGGACTTCTGTATGAGAGAAAAAAGCCCCTTGTATCTTGGCCTCTGTTTCAGCAGCTGAAATGGGATCCTAACCAGTTCAACAGAACAGTCCTTCCGAAATGGAGCTTGAAGAGCTGACTTCTCCGCCCCGGATCGGGACGGTGGGAACATTGACAGTGGCCTCTCAGATCGCCCTGCTTGCCCCTGCATGTTTCGCAGTGAGGACCGCTCCGGACGTCCGGCCGCCCGGCCTGTGGCCCCGCTGCAGTGACAGCGCGCCTGGGGGTGGTGATTCTCCGGCCTCGGATGGAGCGGCTGCTGGGAATGCCTGGTGTAGACGCTGCGCGCCCTGCCTGCCGACAGGCACCGTCTGTCCGAGCCGCAGCGGTACCGAGAGCTGGCAGGCCCGGAGCCACCTAATTGAAAAGAGGGCTGTGACCTCCGACTCCGCTGGAGGCGTCACCGCAGCTGCCGCGGTGCACCTGCCGGCCGAGCAGGGCGGCCTCGTGCTCACGGGCCCCGCCTCCGAGCTGTCCGAGCCGCCGGGTCGTCCACACAGCGTGGCGCCAGTAGTCGGCTGCATCGCGGGCACCGTCTCTGCGCACGCGCTTCACGAAGGCGCAAGACGCCTTTGGTCTCAGAGCTGGAGGGGCTGCGGTGAGTTCTGCAATCTCCTCCCGCGGGTGTGGAGAGTGACGTAGGAGTCAAGGCAAGGGCTTCGGAAGAGCATCGTGTTTCCCATCGCAGGTTTACATTTTCCTCCTAATTGCGTCGGGCTCTGCAGTCTAATGGTGGAAAGAGGGCTCTAGAATCAATTGGTTTCGGGGGCGTCTGGGTGACTCAGTCGCTTAAGTGTCTGACTTCGGCTCAGGTCACGATCTCGCAGTTCATGACTTCCAGCCCTTGCATCCAGCTCCGTGCTGACAGCTCGGAGCCTGGAGCCTGCTTCGGATTCTGTTCCTCCTCTCTCTACCCCTCCCCTGCTCATGCTCATGCTCTGTCTCCAAAATAAATAAACATTAAAAAAAAAAAAAAAGAATCAATTGGTGTCCTGGCTCTTCACAATGTGACCTCAGACAAGTTACCTCTGCTCTTTGACCCTTCATTGTATCATCTGTAAAATGGGGGTTTTTGTGCTGAGAATGACCTGCCTGAGCGCTTTTACTTAGGGTGAGGAAGCTCTCAGTAAGTGTGGAGTATCGCTTGATATCTTTATTATGATAACTATGCACTTCACCAGGGATGCAAGTTGTTAATTACAAATATCTTTCTGTTACTAAAACTGACAGCCAGAAACTCCTGATGATGATGACAGATTTATGAGGGAGGGGGGTGTGCAGGGCAGTAAAACAAATACCTTTGACGTGATTACCTTGGAAGAAAGGTGGCAGAAAAGAAGTGTGTGCTCAGGCAATGAATATTTATTAAATACCAAGTTGGGGCCAGGCCTTGTTCTGGGTGGAGAGAAGGCAGCAGACCACGATGCCTGTTTGCTGGGGACATATTCTGGTGGAGAGCCATTCAGTAAGCAAGTAAACAACCATTTTGGAGGTGGGTAACCAACTTTCCTGAACTCAAGCTCACCAGTAAGGTGGTCCAAAACCCAAATTTGATTTCCAAAAGTCTGATCTCTGAGGCTTTATGCTACTCTCTGCCCCTTGACCCCTGTCCCTAGAAAACTCACTGGAATCGACGATCATGGGAATCTCTGTGTTACAGTTCATTAAGGAGCCAGCATGCACCCAGTCTCTTTGTTCCAAGCACCTGACAGACTATTTTCGGTAGCACAGCTCACTTAGAAGGCTCAGATCACAGTTTGATCCCCAGCTCAGGCTTCTATGAGCTGTGTGACCTTGGACAGGTTATGCAAGTGCTCAAGGGTCAGTGTCCTCATTGGTGCAAAGTGGGGGCAATGGGACTGACTTTGGACAGTGTGGGTACATGGTTCTGCTGACTCCCTAAACCTGCCCAGCGGACGTCAGCCTAAGTGCGTTTTAAAAAGTGGGAAAGAATAGTGCGGCTCATAATAGAAGCACTTAGCTCGAAGTGAGGTTCTGTCTGCAAAGCGTTCCTGGGCTTTGGGGAAGGAGACGGTTGTGCACTGCCCTCACTGCGGGGCGAGCAGGGGCCGGGGCCAGCTAAGAGGCTGGACAGGGGTAGATGCAGATGAAAGCAGGGTGGCATCTAAGTAAAAAGATTCCAAAAGGGGATAGGGATTAGAGAGCTATTAAATGGATGGAGGGTTCACAAAAATAGTCTTTTGGAATAAATGGAAGCTCATTCAGACAGTGAGGGACATAATTAGAACAGAATTTGGGAAGGGATGTGAGATCCAAGGTCCCCACCTACTTGCTAGCTCACCCTTGGATGAATGGAGCTGGGAAGGGCTACCCGCCGATGGTCACCAGCCCCTTCGGGTTGGGCCTGCACATTCTTATCTAGCTTTGCAATTACTCAGTTTGGGCCCTGAGCTTCACTTCTCGGGGTTCAGACATGAACATCCAAGCCCATGCAGTCCTGTTGACTCGCGTGATTGCATGAAGGTTTGCATTTATCTAACACATTCGTGTTTTGTTTTTGCATTGGTACAAGCCTGTCAACTATCCAAATTCTACTTCAGTTCCCTGAGATGGCTCAAAATGGCTGTTCCCGAGGGGACAGAATAAAATAAGGAGAAAGGGAATGGTCTCAGGGTCCAGAATTCAAGGCATGGCCATGTCACTGACCAGCTGTGTGACTCTGGGAAAGTCACGCAACATTTCTGAGTCTAAGATAGGCAACACAGTATCTACTTTGTAGGATTATGTGAGGGTTTGAAATTACAGATCAGTGCCAAGCTCAGTCCCCAGTTTGTAATAGGCACTTAATAAATAGCGGTTAGTCTTAAATTTAATTGATTATATAATACAGGGCAATATGAGTAGTATTCTGTTTAGGATCTAATTTATTTTATTTTTTTTAGCTTTAAATACCTGTCATTTGAAACCTTAAAAATCAGGCTGTCAGTAGTCATTGTGTGAGTCCAGCTAAGGGTAGAATTTGTTCAGTTTTTTTTTTCTCCACCACAGTTCTCTTTATTTTTAAGCAAATGTTATTATTATTTTTTTAATGTTTATTTATTTTTGAGAGAGAGAGCATGAGCGGGGGAAGCACAGAGAGATGGGGGGAGACAGAGGATTTGAAGCGGGCTCCATGCTGGCAGTGGTGAGCCCGACGTGGGGCTTGAACTCACACCTGAGCCAAAGTCGGACGTTCAATCGACTGAGCCACCGAGGTGCTAGTAGGACCACTTAGGTCAACAACAATTCACTCTACTCTGCCTTGGTTTCCCCATTTGTCCCTTTCAGTGTCACCCAAACATAATACGAGAGCAAGTTGCAGCCTCGAACATATTATGAGGACTGAGAGGTAGGCAGCCATTGGCATCATGTAACGACTCTGAAATTTTAAATGAGCCATTTTGGTGGTTGGAAACGTGTCTATATGCAACTCTGATTGTTGGAATCAGCTCTTTCCCTGCCTAATAGTTATAACATTTTCCATCATGCGCTGAATGCTGGGGTAAGTGCTCACACGCACCTTTTATTTAATCCGAACTATAACCCTGAGTGATCTCTCAGGCTGGAGAGGCTCTGGGCTTTTCACAGGTCGCTCGGCTAGTAAATGGCAGAGCACGTGTGTCCCTGGGCAGCCTGGCCCATAGCCCTCTTCGATATGGCCCTGGGGGATTTTGGCGAAGGTCCCCTTATCCACGATGTGGTTAAGAACCAGGGGTCTGTCACATCACTCCTCTCCCGTTCCAAATAGGTTTTGAAAGTGCCATTTACCGCGATACCCTTGTCCCCCACAAAGCAAGAAGCCATGGGCGCCAAAGTCAAAAGGAGGCAATGGCGAGGGGTGGGAATAATACACGCTCCCATTTCTCTCGGGCACCACAGGGAGGAAGACGCGGCTGCTTCCCACGGTGCTGGTTGCTCTGCACGCTATCTGCACAGGACAATGGGCCCATCCGGCTATCTGCTCCAGTGACAGCCAGCCAGTCTTTTCAGGCTAATCACGCCTTTCAGCCCCTCTGTCCCCAGATCTCGGCCTCCCTTGCCTTCCGCTGTGGGAGAAGGGAGATGGAGGGAGAAAGCCTCTGGCCTTTAAGTGTCTGCACAGGACGTCTGCGTGGAGTGTAGTGGTGAGATAAGGGCTATTTCAGGCTGTGTCTCCTGCTTGTGTGAATAGCACGTGATTGATTTCAGAAAGGGAAATTTATTTCCCTGCAGACATATTTTTATCATTTGCTTGAATTCCTTGATGCCTTACTCACCATATGTATAGAAGAGTCAGGTCTCCTTCAGAGGGGGAAGGAAGGGAAAAATGGATAACACTTTAAACCTGAAAAAAAAAAAAAAAAATATATATAAAAGGCACTGCCAGATAAAATGTTCTGTGACCTATAAGCTTTGGAATGGGTCAGAGGGATTATACTGAGGCTGACATTTAGAAATGATGAGATCCGTTGGCTGCTGCCTTTGCATGGAGCGTGCCAAAGTACCTTCCAGAGCTTTCCTTCCGGGGGAAGCCTCCGTGAAGCCCCACTGAAGGGCGAGCACTTGAACCCCAGGGGTGAGAGCTAGACTTACCGGGTCACTTTGCGCTGACTTTTACAGGGTGAGATCACTTTATTTAGAGGGACCCATTCAATTCAGTTAAGCTCTCAAATTTATGTCCTCCTAAAAGAGAAGGCTTAGGAGAGGCTAATATAAATGGAAATGATTTCAGAGGGAGTGGCGGAGAGGAGGGAGCACGGTGGATGGTGGACAGGGTCGGAGGCGTGGGTAGAGAAACGGGAATTTGTATGCAATGAATTTCTTGGACACAAGCATTTCTTCTTCTTCTTCTTTTTTTTTTTTTAATGTCTGGTGTTTCACATTTGGGTGGGAACAGAAATGCCCACTGGGACAGGTTAGTTCTGTGAGATTTAAAACTTGGGGCGATTTCCGGGACCGCTTAGTTACCCTGGTATAAAGTTAGTGCTTTGGTGATAACATCGACTGCGATGTGAGCGCCTTGGCATCCAACCCTGTGAATGGGGTGATAAGATCATGCAGTTTTCAGACAATAGTCATTTGCGTGGGTGGAGGCCCAGCAGGGGAGCAGAAAACCATCTCTGGCTGGTGTTTGAAGGTGTTTTTTTTTTTTTTTTTTTTTTTTTTTTTTACTTCTATGTGAAGACCAGGGCATCTGACATTCTGGGAACGTGCTTCTCCAGAGAGGCCGACCTGTCTCTGGGTTGGCAGGAGGCTGCCTGATGCCCCAGCTGGGCTCCTTCCCCAACTGCTCTCCGCTTCTCATCTGGCATCCTGCTGGGAACTGATCCGTTAGGACTGATCCATGGCTCAGACTTCCTCCGGAAGGGGGTAGAGGTAGTTCAAAAGCGTGTCTGCACAAGAAGCGCACAGAGAGAGCCGGGAGAGGGACTGCACATGAGGCAGATTAATTGAATAATCGAGAAGCCGATAGTCAATAAAGGTGAATGCAACCTTATGCATCTGAGACTGACTATTTATAAAGCAGGGGTGATTTAAACATGTCTTTGAGGGTGAGATGTACACAGTCCGGTTCAGCTAAGTGCTGTTTAACCTGTCCCCTGGCCTTTTAATTCCAAAGTAATTATTTTGGGGTTTTGATTTTATTCAAACTGCATGCAATTTTCCTATCTTTCGATTCATTCTTTCTGGCCTCTAATCCCTCCTTTATCTTGTTAATCATTTTTATCTCTTTCTTTCGTTTGCTCCCTCAGATTGCTCTGTTTGTACAGGTTGCAGAGGACTGATTCTCTCTGCTCTTGGGTCCGGTGACTGTCCCTTGTGGTGGACCACTTTCTTGCCCTCTCCTGGATTCCATCCTCTGTACCTTTTCCCTTTGCTGACTTGAATCTGTATCCTTCTGTTGTTATAAACTGTAATAAACAGCTTTTCTGAGTTCTATAAATCCCTCTAGGGAACCAAGGGTGGTCTTGGCGGGGGGGGGGGGGGTGGGGGGGGTGGGGGGGGAAGGGAGGGGCAATCTCTCAGTGCAGGAAGATACCCAATTTCAACTCCATGCTGTGTGCTTGGTCTCCCTGTGGGTGTTATAATTTCAGCATTTAATTCAAAATATTTAGTTCTTATGTGTACTGTGATCTCTGTAGGGGACAACTTTCTTTTCCAGGGCGCTCACGGTGTTGTGCATATGCTAGTTTGAAGGAAGCGAGCGATGTTATCTGGCTCTTCTGAGATGGAAACAGGATTGTTGCCAGGTCTATATGCACCTCGATTGGCCTGTTTGCAAGCCCTCTGATTTCTTGCCTTGCAGCCCCTGTGCCTACTTCAGATTAATCCCAGCTTCTAAGAAATGATCCTTTCTTGGTCACTGCTTACCTTTTTTTGGAACACTCTGAGCCTGGCACATAGTAGGTTTCTAGGACACTCTTGATTTTTGTTTATGTAAAACCCCTTCAGCGCTTTAGTCTTTTTAAAACAGTTATATTTCTTGTTTTTTTTTTTTTTCTGATTTCCTTTGTGGCTCCAAGATTCAAAGCCCTAGACTCTGAAGCCCAAGGGCAGGCATAATGCCAGTTTCTCTGTGTGCACCAGTACCCAGCACAGAACCTGGCACCGAATCAGATAGTTGTTGAAGTCAGACGATCATTGAGCCGATCTGAAGACATACTTTAGAACACCCTATTCCCTGTAAAAGTGGAACAGAGCTTATCCCCTAAAATCTTGCTTCCTCTGAACGTTAATAATGAAGCAAGCAGGTAGAGAGGTTCACTGTCTTCCAAGTCCCACGAAAATAATCCTGCATCCTTCGGTTTTCTCTTTTATAAATTAAAGGATTTCACTCCTCACTGTCTTATGTCCAGTTGTGTGATCTTGTTAACCATCCCTTTCTGAGACTCTTCATTTACTGCTTTATAATGGTGCAAAACTGACATTCAGATGCTTCAATAAGGGGCTGATGGTAATTGGATGTAACAAGAGTATTACTTTAAGTGTCTTTTGAAAGCATGTAAGAAAACCTGTTTCCTTCCTTCCTTCTTTCCTTCCTTCCTTCCTTCCTTTCTCTTTTCTTTTCTTTCTTTCTTTCTTTCTTTCTTTCTTTCTTTCTTTCTTTATTCTTCCTTTCTTTCTTTTCTTTCTTTATTTCTTTTTTTCTTTCTTTCTTCCCCTTTTGCTAGGGGAAAGGGTTGGCATCCAACCCTTTTTCATTTTAACTTTTTGAGTCATAACTGACATATAAAATTGTATGATATTTAAAGTGTACATCACAGTGATTTGGTATATGTATATATTGTGAAAAGAGTCCCCCAATCTGGTTTCTTTTAACACATCTGTCAGCTCATACATTTATTTTGTGTGTGTGCTTGTGCGTGTGCGTGTGTGTGCATGCACGAACATTTAAGTTTTACCCTTAGCAAATTTCAAGTATACAATACAGTGTTATCAACTCTAGTCAGCATGTTTACATTATAATCTGAGACCTTACTCCTCTTATAACTGAAAGTTTGTGCCATTTTTCCAACCTCTCCCTATTTTCCCTGCCTTAGAAACCCACTTTCGACTAGCTTAGACAAAACAGATAATTGGAAGATGTATTCGAAAAATATTATAGAAATTTACAGAATCAAAGGAAGACTAGAGAATGGCTAGACTTTCCCAAATGAAAAAACCTTTTTGTTGGTAGCACCAGATCTCCTATTTCTAGCTCTCAAGAATTTGGAGATTGTTCTCCCTAGATTTGATTTAAATAATTGGAGGAGGTCCTCTGATTGACTGAGCTTGAGCTATGTGCTTACTCCTGAGCCCAACCTTCTAGCTAGGAATTTGGGACGCTCTGATAGGCCAGGGTTGGATCACATGTTTCTCCCTTTGGACAATGCCTGTTATCAGAGACCATGTGACGGAGAATCAGTTATTATAATTTTTACACATAGTGGATTTTACATCCCTAATTATTTAGAAAAAGGTCATAGCATATGTTTTTCTTCAGAATTCTAAGTTGTTGACTCAGTGATATCTGTTTCACAAATGTTGTCTCCTTCAAAGTTATAATTTAGTTTAGTTATTCTATATGTTATATTGGCCGAGCTCGCTTTGAATCACTATTTTGTTAAGTGGATTTCTTTTAGCTCATCCAATACTCTTCCAAAGAACTGAAAAGAAAAAAAAAATCCCCTACAATTCCTCCAGGATAATTTGATGGGCATTCAGCAGTCTGAAATACTGTGTGTTCATGCTAACTCCGTTCTTACTGCCATCACCCTATTGCCTGAGTTGGAGAAAACTTGTCTGCCATTTCTCACAAGGACATTTTGTGGGTGGAGGACTCCGTTAACACTTTGTTTGCTTATCACATCACTTGATTTATCTGAGGGTAGAAGGAGTGAGGTAGAAGGTTTGACAGGCAGTGACAGCTTGGCCAGTCAGGCTCAAATACCACTGGATGAGGATAAGCCCTTAGCCAAAGAGACCTTCCAAATACCATCAAAAGGCAGGAATAAACCATGCAGACAGGAATGAGGCTCCCATCCAAACATTACAGAACCTCTGTCACACTTGAACAAACTCAAAACACACACGCGTATATGGATATATCCTTTCTCTTTATTACTGGTAACCAGAGAGCTAAGGGTGTAAGTTTAGCATCACACAGACTCAAGTGTTGACAACTTATTTTTACAGGGCAGCCTTGAGAAATCCAACAGAGGTAAACCAAAGGAGGGGGAAAATCATAAAGGAGATGGGGGCGCACAATTTAATCCTTGCTATTGGCACTCACTGGCTTTTAGAACTCACTCCCTCCCACCTCATTTTCCACTATAAGTTTTTTTTTTTTTTTTTTTCTGATAAAAAAAGAATAAAAGCAGCACCGGCTGAAAGGGATACTGCAATTCTGTGTGTGTCAAGGTGCGGGGAGGATTTGGATTAACGTCTCAGGCAATGATCTTGGGAGCACTAGAGAGCGCTGGAAAAGCAGCGTGCTGTTGATTTCTTCGAGGTCACCTCTTTCTGATGAAGGAAGCACACAGGCTGTGTTGGTAATGGCCTAGAGCATGAACCTCCAGGCTTTCTGTCAACACCAATTCAGTGAACTGGTTTAGGATTTGCCTTGCCTATTACAACAATCATAACCTGTTTTGGCTTCCCATGGCCAGCTCAGAACTGTGGAAAGAGCACTGAACTTGGAGTTCAAAATCTGGACCAATTCCTTGTGTTTTTTTTTTTTTTTTAATTTTTTTAATGAGACGGAGGCAGAGTGCGAGTGGGGGAGGGGCAGAGAGACAGAGGGAGACACAGGTTCTGAAACAGGCTCCAGGCTCTGAGCTGTCAGCACAGAGCCCGTCTCGGGGCTCGAACCCACGAACTGATCTGTGAGATCATGACCTGAGCTGAAGTCGGACGCCCAACCAACTGAGCCACCTGGGCGCCCCACCTTGTTTTGTTTTTTATTGGCCACTGACTTAAGATCTGGGGAGCCTTACTCCCCTTCTCTGTAAAATCAAGGGAATAATAGCCTCTTTCATGTAATCACTGGAATTGGGGGCAGCCGTGCACGGGAAATCACTTTTACGATGTCTGGAGCTTTACAAATGCAGGTGGTTATTGTTACTATTTGTGGCCTGTTCCTTTATGTCAGTTCCAACTCTGATAAGAAGATATTTAGCAGCAACTTCAGCTGAAACTCTGCCAGAACCCCTTACCTTTTGTTTCTCTGGGGTAAAAGATTTTCTATATTACACCTAAAACATCTAGAAACACAGGAGAGCATTCAGATTGTGAGAATGGGCAAACCCCCTAAGGAGGTGAGGTAGGAGTGTGTTACTTCCCGCACATTGGACAAAACATTTGTTGGTTTATTCCAGTAGTTCTTAACCGGGGAGGATTTTGACCTCCCTCACCCAGTGCCCCTTTGGTAATGTTTGGAGACATTTGTAATCGACAAGGCTTAAGAGCTGCTCCTGGTAGAGGTCAGGGACACTACTAGATACTCTGTAACACGCAGGACAGCATCTTATAACCAAGAATGATCCAGTCCAAAATGTCAATAGTGCTGAGGTTGAGAAACCTCCCTGTATTATGAGGAGACATTTTCTTTTTCTTTTTAAAGTTTATTCATTTATTTTGAGAGAGAGAGAGAGAGAGAGAGCGCACAAGCAGAGGAGGGGCAGAGAGAGAGGGAGAGAGAGAATCCCAAGCAGGACCCATGCTGTCAGTGCAGAGCCTGACATGGGGATCCATTTCAGGAAGTGTGAGATCTTGACCTGAGCCTAAATCAAAGTTGGAAGCCCAACCTACTGAGCCACTCAGGCACCCAGACGTTCTCCTTCCTTAGGATTCCTAGAAGGAAAGGTTTTGTCAGTTGGCAAGCTTCTTGAAGGTCAGTGGCGACAACCATGTCCCTATATATTTCCTATTTTCCTATCATCTCTGCTATAAAATACTTACTTTTTAAATGATAGCCTAAATCAAGTGATACAATTAACATGCAGTTTTCTCTCGACTATCATGCTGAAAAATATGGATGGCTAGTAAGACATCCACTTTCGTATACCTACGTCATTTGCAGTGTCTTTAAGAATTTTTATGTGACCCGTAAGGGTCTAAAAATAAGGAAGCCTTAAAAGTAAACATGCTCTGCCTTTATTTTTATTATTTTTTATTAATTTACTGTATTTGCTTGAGACATTCTTAATCTTTTATATAATTCAGATAGAAATGTGATGTCTCTAGTAAGAATTATGAAATTTCTTATTGAATAACTTTATTTCAGAAAATATGCCACCATCTTAGATTTAATAGTAATGTCAATTAAAAAATTATTTTGACAAAATTTAAGCTTTACGAAAAATCTGCAAGATGACTCTTGCATATCCTGTATTCAGATTCCCCACTTATTATTAACGTCTTATAACATTTGCTTTGTCAATCTCTCTCTTTCTTATTCTCTCTGGACGCACCCACACACATAATTTTCCTTTCACACACATAATTGTTCTTTCCGAAGCACTGGAGAATAAGTTACGGACACGGTGCCCCATTAATTGTAAACACTTCCATGTATATTTCCTAAAAATGTAGACACCACTTTAAAACCACAGTGTAGACCACAAATTCTGAAAATTAATGTTGATACATTATAACTTTCTTAGGTACAGACTTTAAGTGTTACTGATTGTCCCAACAATGCCCTTAATGACAAAAAGCCAATTTGGAATCATGCATTGCATTTGGCTTTCATATGTCTTTGGCCTCTTTCAAACTGGAAGATTTCCTCTGTCTTTTATTGTTTTCCTTGACCTTCACATGTTTTTGAGTACAGTATTTTGTAGAATGTCCCTCAGTTTGGTATCGCCTGGCATTTACTCACGATTACATTTAGGTTTGCAGTTTTGGAAAAACTAACACGAAAAGCGATGCTGTATTCTCAGGGCTCCCTATTATGCGGCACATAATCCTATTTTGTTCCTTTACGGGTGATATTCAGTTGGTTACTTGGTGAAGGTTGTAACTGCTAGGTCTCTCCACTAAAAAGCAACTACTTTTCCCTTTATATATAATAAGTATTTTTTTGGGGGGGGAATACTTTGAGACTGTGTAGATATACTTTTCTGTATTAAGATTTTATTTGTTAGTTTTAGCTTTCATTGAATGATTTCTGCCTGAATGAATGATTATCATAATGGGGGCCAAAAGGTATTTTGTCTAATCTATTATATTTTTTAGTTGGCTGTAGGAAAGGCCCTTTCTCTTCTCCTTATTTGTTTACTCATTTATTTATTTATATCAGTAGGGACTCACAGAGTCCTATTTAATTTAATGTGTGATTTACAATTACTTTAATTTATTTAACCTCAAGATGTCTCAGATTGGCTATGAGAACCTGGTCAGGCTGACTTCTGTGTTCCTTTGACACCATGTTTCGAGGCCTTCCTTAGCTTCTGGACTCATTTGTACTTTATCAGACCCAGCTGTAGAATCAGCCATTTCTCCAAGGAGAATAATATTTAGAAACCATGATCTGGACACATACTGTGCTTGTTGCCCCTGGGATGTCATTGCTTCTAGGCCCTAGCAGCAGACATGGTAGAAAACACCCATTTCTCCCTTCCTTTCCTTTCCTTTCCTTTCCTTTCCTTTCCTTTCCTTTCCTTTCCTTTCCTTTCCTTTCCTTTCCTTCCCTTCCCTTCCCTTCCCTTCCCTCCCCTCCCCTCCCCTCCCCTCCCCTCCCCTCCCCTCCCCTCTCCTCTCCCCTCTCCTCTCCTCCCCTCCCTTCCTCCCTTCCTATCCTTTAATCTATCATTATCATGAGTACTTCACACAATTACCTTCAATTTGCATCTAATCCCCCAAAACCCAAAAGAGTCATTCTGTTTTTTAAATTTTTATCTGTGACTCCTTCTCTGACAGTGAAAACCTGCTTTCCATTAATTCTCAGTATTTTTATTTATTTGCTCAATCTTTCTGTATGTATCCAAACTAATCCAATCCAATCCAATCCAATCCAATCCAATCCAATCCAATCCAACTATTCTGGCTGCTGCCTTGGTATGCTGCTTTTCCACTTGGCCCCCAACTTGCTCAGTGACAGTAACTTTTAAGGGGCAGTGAAGTTCTGATTTTAAGAGAGATTATAGATTTTCCTTCCCCTTAGAAAAGGAAGGCAAGGACTATTCTGAGAGTGTGGAGACTATGGTCATAGCAAGACTAGATGCGTCATGTTATGGTTAGCCCCGGGCCTAAAAAATGTACCCATTAAAAAAATTTCCCTGTCTAAAGGAGACTAAAAAGACAAAACAATTAAATGTTATGTTTGAAGGGCACCTGAGTGGCTCAGTCGGTAAAGCATTCGATTTTGGCTCAGGTCATGATCTCATGGTTCACGAGTTCCAACCCCATGTTGGGCTCTCTGCTGACAGCTCAGAACCTGGAGCCTGCTTTGGATTCTGTGTCTCCCCCTCTCTGCCCCTCGCCCGCTCCCACTCTGTCTCTCTTTCTCTCAAAAGTAAATAAACATTAAAAAAAAATGAAAAAAATGTAATGTTTGATATCGCGTTGGATTCTGGATCAAAAAAATTCTTCAAAGGATATTTTGAGGACGGTTGGTGGAATCTTAAAATGAACCATTACTATATGATAATATTGTACCAATATTAAAAATCATGAGTTATATTGTGGATATGTAAAAGAATGTCCTTGTTCTTGGAAAATACACACCAAAGTAGTTGGGAGTAAGGGGGATGACATACACACCATATTCTGGAAGGTTCGGCAACAGTAATAATATGTACATAAAAATGTGAGTTTGAATCTTGGCTCCCTCACTTAGGGAGGGAGTGAATGGAGGTGGGAAAGTGAATCAAGTTTTCTGTTCTTTTATTTATTTATTTATATATTTATTTATTTATTTAAGAGTGAGAGTGCTAGCATGGGAGAGGGACAGAGGGAGAGAGGAAAAAAGAATCTTAAGCAGGCTGCATGCTCAGTGCTTAAGAGCTCAACCCCATGATCCTGGGATCACAGCCTGAGCCAAAACCACGAGTCAGATGTTCAACCCACTGAGCCACTCAGGCCTTCCAACCTTTCTGTTCTTAATCCCCTCATTTGTAAAATAGTGATGTTAATAATTCCTTGTTCTTATGGTTTTCTTGGGGATTAATGAAAGTGTGTGTAGATACATGACATTAGGCCGGACACTGAGTTAGTGCTCAATGAACATTTGTCAAGCGCAAATATATGAATGCTATAGTCAGTATTCATGAATAATCCTCATAATAATGTCTCTTATTTTGGACATTGCCGGGACACATTGTTGCAGTTAAAAAAAAATACACACTCTCACTTCTTATTTGAACATTCTTGGGCCCGGTGGATCATGTCCCCATCCCTAGACTGATGAGGAGCCTGCATTTGGGATGGAAGGGGGGATCTCTTCTCTAACAGAGGCAAGAAACCGAGTCTACAAGGTAATAAACAGCCACCACAATTGTCAAAGCAATCTTTGGGGAAGGTACTCCCATTGACACATAAGGAGAGGACGTCCTGGAGGGAACAGTCATGTGCTTATTAAGTAACAGAGCCAAATTCAAATCTTGCTCAGAACAATCTCACATGCCACTCTGCCAATGGCTGTACTATTCTTGAACTGATTAATATCACGTATAGTTTTAGCTTTTATTACCTCTTACGGGTAAGAAATACTGCCAGTTTACTACCTGCTGAGCTAAGTGCCTCCTCTGTGCTTTGAGCAAAACCCTGAATTCTAGCGTCCTGTGGTTTCAGTGTATCCATTTTTTTGTTGTTGTTCAACAAAATTGTATCGATATCTTCTACATGCTAAATTAAATATTAATGAGCATTACGTAAATGTGAAGACAGAGTGCATTCTTTTTAAATGGTATCCACTAGCCTTTAGATATTTTGTAGATGTCTAGGCTACAGATTGCATGGGATTGAGCAGTCAAAGTGAAGTGTGCACATTCCCTCCTCTACATCTTGCCAGTGCTATTCTTATCACCTGGGACACTCCTTTGGCCCTACTCTTTTCTTTTTTTTTTTAATTTTTAAATTTTTAAAATGTTTATTTATTTTTGAGAGTGAGAGAGAGCACGAGCTGGGGAGGGGCAGAATGAGGGGGGGGGAGAGAGAGAGAGAGAGAGAGAGAGAGAGAATCTGAAGCAGGCTCCAGGCTGTCAGCTGTCAGCACAGATCCTGACGCAGCACTCGAACTCACGAACTGCAAGATCATGACCTGAGCCAAGGTTGGAGGCTTAAGCGGCTGAGCCGCCCAGGTGGCTCTGGCCCGACTCTTTTCAAATGGATCTCCTGGACAAATTCCTTGATGTTTATTTATCAGAAATAAGACATTTATTAAGTGCCAGTTGCCATTTAGGTGACAAAGATAAATGCTATATAGTGTCTACTTTGATGAGAATATACAGTCTAATTACACTAATTATTTTCCCATGTCATCACAGTGAAACTTGGCTTTTGGCTGTCCTAGGCATGTCTCTATCTCCCATTGCAATTCACTTCTTTCTTTGAGGCATTTCCTTGACCACATTTGTTTTTCTTATCTTCTAGCATGGAGTGTGGAACGATGTCTTAACTTTACTCTCAGTTGGTTTAGGTATGAAAGTCTCTCATTCCCCAACATATCCATGGATGCATTTGTCCATCATCCATCCATCGACCCATCGATCCATCGACCCATTGATCCATCATCCATCCATCCATCATCCATCCATCCATCCGTCCATCATCCATCGATCGATTGATCGATCCATCCATCCATCCATCCATCCATCATTTGCATGTTTAGTTCGATTTATTGAGACTTTACAAAATGCCCTATTTTATCATTTTCAGTAAAAGCTAGAAAAAGGACTAACACATACCTCACTTCTCAACTGGGCAAAACACCACCCCCCCACCCCTCCCCAAGGGTGGGGTGAGGAGCATCTGGAAACGTCTGGAGACATTTGGTTGTCATGACTGAGGAAATACTACCGGCATCTGGTGGGTGGAGGCCATGGACGCTGCTAACAACCCTTCAGTGTGCGGGACGGCCCCCACAACAAAGAATTGTCTGGTGGAAAATGCAGAGGTTGAGAAACCCTAATATGGATTCTTAACAACTCCTAGAATTGGACAGAGTCCTACGTTTAATCTCAAAGATCACCCTAAATCTCTCCAGAAACAGATAATATAGAGTCTGGAATCCTCCTTCCCTGGAAGCTATGAAACTCTGGTTATTGTAGTTTCTCCTCACAGCACCTCCGAGAGACAGAGGACATTCCTGTTTTACTGATGAGCGACTCCGGCTAGAAGAGGTTAAGTAACTGTCAGAAAAAGTGTTCGCTTTTCCTCTTTCATGAAGTATAGCAAAGAGGTTATTGAGTTTTTACTGAAAGGCTTACTCTGGGCTGCTGGGTGTCAGCACCAGCATTTTTGGAGGAAATTCAAGTCCTCTCTCTATAGAGCTGTCAAGCAATGACTCGTCCTTAAAGGTGGGCCAAAAGTTCCCCTATAGTTTTTCAATTATGTGAGAACAACAGCTAAGGAGTTATTGATCTCCAGGGTACGTGCTGGCACAGGGAGGTGAGCATTAGCCAAGAAATAAGACAACTGTGGTCACTGGTCATTTTTCCCACTTCCGCGAGGCTTTGTACAAATCCCACTGCTTTTGTGTGTCTGCTCTGTGCAACTTTTCCTGGTTGTCCTTATCAGGCTCCGAGCTCTTCCCTCCTCCGGGCCACTCAGCTGACTCGTTCACCCTTTGCCAACTCTGCTTATTTATATATTGCGTGGCTTTGTATGGGTGTTTTTGCCGCTTCATTTGTGCTTGTTTTGTACTTACAGCCTGATTGCAAGCTTCTTTCTGAGCGGCACACTGAGAACTGCTGTCGACCAACAAACACTCCGTTGCAAAAGAGACTCATCTTCCAGTCCATTCCTTCATTTACTCTATACATGTTTCCCTGTGGTATGAAAGGAGAGCTTTCCTTTCAGAAACCGAGATGGCGTAAAGTGAAGAAGCAATTACCCTTAATTTACATGGGAATATTTCCGAGCATTCTCAGACCCAAAAAATAACCTCCCTTAGGCTTTCCTCGTAGCCTGGGACAATCTTGCTAACGGATGCACAAAATAAATGGAGATAAGGCGCAGATGCTCACAGGCAGTTGAAAGGTCTGGCGGCTTCAGGCTGGGATGTCGTTGTGGTTCCCGGGGAAGGAGCTTGGCGGCCGCCACTTCTGCTGTTCAAGGTGCACACTGCCTCCATCGCGCCTCTGCTTGCCGCAAAACAAATGCTAAATGCTTTTGTCACTTTTTTTTTTTTTTTTGGAAAAGCAAAAATCCTCTTTGGATTTCTTTCAGTTAGTGAAAACGGGCACTGACTAGGTCTTTCATAAAAGCCAGGTGGCCTAGGGCGCCCGGGTGGCTCAGTCGCTTAAAGCCTCCGACTTCGGCTCAGGTCACGATCTAGCGGTTCGTGAGTTCGAGCCCCACGTCGGACCCTGTGCCCACAGCTCGGAGCCTGGAGCCTGCTTCGGATTCCGTGTCTCCCTCTCTCTCTGCCCCTCCCCTGCTTGTGCTCTCTCTCTCTCCAAAATAAATAAACATTAAAAAAAAAAAGCCAAGTGGCTTGACGTAAACTGTCAAAATGTGGGGATGCCTGTCTATCCTGAAATCATTTACCAAGTATTTAGTGTATTCCATGTATCGTGCAAAGGGAATGTAAAAGTGAAACTATTAAACACTACAGAATAAAAGACACAGTGAGGATTAAAGGGCACATACAAATGAATTACACAGCACAGTCCTTGGTGCCCAGCTACATGTGCTCTATAAATATTATTATTACTATTTCCCCCAACACGCAGAGAAGTGCTATGCAAGCAGTAGGTGTTTTGTACATGTTTGTTGTGTGATCGAAGGAGGGTACGCTGGGACCCAGACTGTGCGACAGGATGCTGACAAGTGTATTTGTAGCCCTCAGCAAAGACTTGGGGTGAGTAAACATTCTTACAGATGCATCATCTACTAGCTGAGCTTGCTCTGGGAATATCTGACAGGGAAATACATTTTTACAAGTGAAGTGAACCGCGGGGTCGGCTCGGCGAGGAGGAGTCGGATTCAAACGTACTTCTCAGCTCTCAGTGTAAATGGCATTTGATTCCCTGGGAAATCTGCCGGCTGCTCTTTGCCGGGTTCAGATTCCACTGCAGGGCTCCGGAAAGCAAGATTTACCGTGTATTTTATCAGAGAACACCCTTGTAATAATAATAGCTCTAGTTGTGGAAAGAGGGGTCAGGGAAGCCCAGTAAACAAGCCTAAAACGTCAAAACCCACCGTGAGAGCAATAGACTGTTAAATTCGGCAGAAAAAAAAATTGTTTCATGTGGACCTCCGTTCGAGATGTGTTTCCTCCAGGTATCATGAGTGCTGAGGGTTGAGGGAGGATAAAATGTGAGATCCTAGCTCTCCCCCAACGGAAGGATCCCTGTGGCAGCGTCACTCCACGCTGGACATCGTGGGTCCTGCCTTTGCAAGAAGGATGTCAATTGCCAAGATGATGCATCGCCGTGCAAGGTCTGCAGACCCTGTGAAATGGAGATAACAAATCTTGGCCTAGCCCAAATTACCGAATGCATGTTCAAGTCAAATGATACTCTCTCTGTGAGGATGCTAGGACTCCTGAATTTATATTATTGAGTTTGGGCTGTTTTCTCAGTTTTAGACTCTTATGTCCAGTCTTGGTTCGACCCGACCCGTCAAACATGACGTGTCCCCAAACAAGCTCTTCCATTCCCACCTTTGCATTCCTTCCCTATGAAAAGCTTTTTACACAATCTCCCTTAGGGGAAGGCTGTGTTCTTTTCTCCATCACCAAGCACATACATTATTGGTCCCTAATGCTGTTCCTTGGTTTATCCACAGTGGGTTCTCACTTGCTGTCTGTTGAGTAAATAGATGCATTCAACTCGTTACCAGGTATTTCCAATTGTATCTCATAAGATCTCTTCACTCCGTTGCTTCTTTTGCGTTCCTATTGCTGCTATATTTTTTGGAGACATCATCACATCCCATTTTGATTATTGCAAGGATCCCCTCGCTGGTCTTCCTGTCACTGCTAGCGTCTCCATACTTCTGCCTGGCCTGACCTCTCTTTTTGGTTGTCCACCTACAAAACTACGTACCCTTCCCCAGTCTTTGCTCAAGGACTCCAGTGGCCACACACTGCCTAGAGGATGATATTAGAAGTCTCACTGTGCATACAGAGCCCAGGCTGTGTGTATGGAAGGTAAGACTGGCTAAGGCTAAAAATCCTGGCATTGCAGTTCTAGCCCCTCCTTCCAGAAATCCCTCTACCTCAGCCCCATTGGGCTTCATGCACCCCCTCTCCAGCTCCATTTCAGGCTATTTCATACCTCATGACTGGCAAGTGCTCCAATCTATATTTAATATTTCTTTCCTCTTTATCTTCATTTGGTGAAATCCCAGCCACCCTTTAAGACCCAGCTTAAATGATATCCCCTTCCTAATCAGCAAGTAGACTAGTTACTCTTTTCTTTGATTTACTGCAAAATTGTGTCTACGAAACCACTCACTATTTATCTCAATTAATTTTTTCACAGTACATTAACTCTAACGTTCATGGCTCTATTGTTTACCAAACTGCTTGGCCTTGGACAAACTCCTTAAGTTCCCCGTGCCTGTGTTTCCTCCTCTGCATAACGAGGGCAATGGAAGCCAGTCCCTCAGAGGATACCGTGTGGTTTCCGTGCATTGCCCAAACGGAAACTTCTTAGAGCAGCGCCTAATGGTCATTCAAGAAATATCAGCTATCACTTTCGTTTTATTTGAACCTCACGACGACCCTAGAAAGTAGGCGCTGTTATTATTTTATAGATGCAGAAACTAAGGTCCAGAGAAGTTGAAAGAGTTGGGATAACCGGGAGGTAGAAGGGCCAAGGTTTGGAGCTGATTTTGTCACCGCCCGAGAGCCGAGCTTCCGGCAGCCACAGAGTTGCTGCTGCACAGGTTGTGCACTGTGGTTGGAGCGGAGCTCTCTGTTCCAGTGTCTGCCCTTAGCGGACTGGACACTCAGGGAGCGCTCGCCTCCGTAATGTCACTACCTAGCGTGGCGTCTGCATGCCGGAGATACACGATGAGTGAACGGAGATAAACGATGAGTGAATGGTGAATGTCTCAATGAGATGACTGTGCGTCTTAGCGCTGGGGCTGGCATCAAAGGGGGATGCTGGGAGCACAGCGCCATCAGGAGTGTGGCTGTGTTGTTTGGTTCCACCGTGCACGTGCCAAGGGGCAACTGGACCCTATGAGAACAAGGCAGGAGGGTGGGACGCTGAAGGAGTCGTGGACCCTTTTCTCTTTCCCCTGTTTTCTTTTTTTTTTTTATTAAAAAATTTTTTTTAACGTTTATTTATTTTTGAGACAGAGAGAGACAGAGCATGAACGGGGAAGGGTCAGAGAGAGAGGGAGACACAGACTCTGAAACAGGCTCTGGGCTCTGAGCAGTCAGCACAGAGCCCGACGTGGGGCTCGAACTCGTGGCCAGTGAGATGGTGACCTGAGCCGAAGTCGGATGCTTAACCAACTGAGCCACCCAGGTGCCCCTGTTTCCCCTGTTTTCTTGACGGCTGCTTCCAGAAGCAGCGATGGGGACTTGTATGGTGTATGATCCCAACGAGGAACCGTATATTGTACACACACACACAAAATCATCTTGTGATTTGCAGTCCAAGAGAAATGTGCACATTTGCCTAAGGGTTTTCACCCTTCTGTTGCTGCCCTGACAAGCAAGCAGACAAGAGAGGCCTGGCTTTCCGCTGTCATGGAAATCCTCATCCCCCTCCCTACCATCGGATGCTCCAACCTCCCGGCCTGTCTGGAAACTTCCCCCGCTTCTATCAAAGCACCTCCTTTCTCTGTCCCCTCGGAGCTGTTTCAGAATGACTCAGCACAATCCTCTGGTGGGTTCCAGAGACTCTAGGCCTCTCCTTTTTCAGAATGTGGCCTCGGAAAGATGCCAACAGTAGCCAGCACATTATTTGTAACGGACCTATTCGTGCAGGTGCATGTTACCGTGGGCGGGGCAGGGGTGGAGATGGCAAGGGGTGGGGGGAGTGGGGAAACCCAGCCTCCAGAGTCTCTCTGTATTTTCCTGTCTCTCCACGTCTCCCACGACCTCTCGGTTTCTCATTCTCAACGTGACTGTCTTCCGAATTCTGCAGACCCAAGTAAGGTGTGAGTGTTTTTAGACTCTTGTGCCAAACCAGGCCTGAATCCTATTTCCTCACCTCCAGAGGGCTTATTGAAAAGAATAAATCATTTTTGGTCTGCACGTTACCTTTGAGTTTTCTTTTGAAATCCCCTGTGTAATTTTGCAGAGTTCACCTGAGCGAAGGGAGCCTCTGGCATTCTCATTTGGTAGCCTCCTTGCCGTTGCTTCTGTATGGGAATACAGCAAATAATTTAATTTTATCTCTTTCTGTACGTTGCTTTCAAGTTTTCCACCAAAGGCACTTGCAGCTTTAGGTGACTGTTGTAGGACTTAGCAGACGTGTTCATTTTTCATTTTATTCACCTCAGACGCTAGGTGGGATAAACACCCTTGTTAATATTTGATTCTTAAATAATGAGGCTATGGCTGCACCTATTAGCCTAATTTTTCTAATTTTATCCCTTATAAAGATGATGGATGATGTTAATGAGAGCCTTTGCTCTTCATCATTCAACAAAGTTTTCATACGGAGGGCAAGATTTCTTTTTTTATGTTATTTCTGGCTGTTAAGCATCTAATACGGGAGACATTTCCTCAGCAAAAGCCTCAAAGAAAAACATCTTTTAAATTTTTTTTTTTAACGTTTATTTATTTTTGAGACAGAGAGAGACAGAGCATGAACAGGGGAGGATCAGAGAGAGAGGGAGACACAGAATCTGAAACAGGCTCCAGGCTCTGAGCGGTCAACACAGAGCCCGACGCGGGGCTCGAACTCACGGACCGTGAGATCGTGACCTGAGCCGAAGTCAGACACTTAACCGACTGAGCCACCCACGCGCCCCGAAAAACATCTTTTAAAAATAAAAGTCGTGGAGGAAGTGGGAGAAGAAGCCACGTGACCCAGTTCAGCTCACGTCTCAGACATTCGGCTCTATTTCCAAACAGAGGAAAGCTCCAGGCTGAGCCCGCACTTAAACCCCCAAATCTTTAATAAGGACCAAAGCTTCAAGGTTGCTGAGGTTGGATGCTTTGGTGATTGGAGGACGCCGACTACACCAGTCATGACATGTCTCCTAATGGAACTGTCAGTGAGAAGACAGACCTCTGAGGCCAGGCTGAATGAGGAGCGAGAGTGTGCAATATGGACTCCTACTCTCCCTGTGTGTCATTTATAGTTGGCCCACCTGGTATGACCCACCGATGGAGGCATCCGTGTGCTGCACCAGGAGCTGCCCGCTTGGCATTGGGGTCACCCCCCCATGAGTGGTCTCAGGTTTTGAACATAAGGTTAAGTGCCAGACACGAAGCTGGGCACTTGCGAGACACCAATTCTTTGAAATGAGTTGGTATCGTTATAAGTGCTTACAATAGCACCTGGCATGTGATCAGTATTCTGCGGATGGGGTTATTATTATCATTCTTGTGTGTCACAAATTCTCACACAATACTGAAAGGCTAACTTTACGATTCCCTCTTCTACTTATAAGAAACCTGAGGTTTAGCGCTGAAAACCAAAGATGAGGGCATGGCAAAGGGTCTCAGGGCCAACTGGAAAGAGCTCCCAATGGGCAAAGGAGGGACGATGGGAGCAGTGAAATAAACAATGTGGTATTGGATTTGGCCCAAAGTGCGAAATGAGTATTTGTGAGTCTAAACTGGTATAAACGATGTAAATAAATAATTGAAGGAATAAATAAATGGGAGAGAAGAGACAATCTCCTGTACAGAAGAATTGCAAATAATTTACACAGATACTCCCCTTACTGGAAGTGCAGCTAGAACCTTCCTCACCACCACCACCTGTGGACTGGGCTTAATGCCTGCTTTCCAAACAGTAGGGGGTATGGACAGTGGGGGTAAGTGACGTAGGTGGAGAAACCTGACAGGCACCGTCTCAGCCAAGAGATCAAGGTTTGAACATCATCGCAGATAAGTCACATTAGTGGCATGCACCCTTGATGTGATATAATGAGAATGGCACTCCACTTCTGTGGTCATCCACCTTAACCCATAATTCTAGTAGACTCAGGAGAAAAACATCAAATATGCTCAAATTAAGAGGCAGTCTGTAAGATGCCTGACAGTATTCCTCAAAACTGTCAAGGTCATCAAATACAAGGAAAGCCTGAAAAACCATCACAGACAGCGGAGGCTAAGGAGACACGACTCCTAAATTTAATGGGATATCCTTGATAGGATCCTGGAACGAATAAAGGTCATCAGGAAAAAAAAAATACCAGTGAAACTTGGGTAAAGTGTGGAGTTTACATAATGGTAATATACCAATGTTGCTTTTGAGTCGTAGCAAATATACCACGGTAATGTAAGGAGTAATTGTGCATGGAGTATATGGTAACTGTTGTATGATCTTTGCAGTTTTCCTATAAATCCAGAATTTGTCTGAACTTAAAAAAATTAGAAAATAAAACTTATGTAAAATATGTTGTATCTTGTTATATGTAAGAGCATATATAACTTGCTATATGGATATAAAACAAGTTAGGGTAAGATTGCTTAGTTAGAGTCACAATTGATTAGTATCTCACAGGGCAATTAGCAAGGCCATTGGGTTTTTTGTTTTTTTTTTCATCGACCAGAAATTATTTGCATCTCTCCATGAACAACTCTGAAATGTAACTTCTGGTCCTGTGGAAGTAGTAAAGTAACCCAGTCAATAGAAAGTTGAGTTTAGGACTGCAGAGAACAATGGTGAGGAATCTCTTGTTTATTTCCAAGTTTGGGATATTTTTGCTGAGAGTTTCTCTTCTGTCCTCAGTGATTATAAATAATCTTCGAAGATTATTCTTGATCACACAAAGACGCTGCTCTCTTTTATTTGACCTGATTATTTGCAAAGATATAGCAAGAGTGTTAATTGACCATATAGGGACCCTCGAGTTTGTTTTGCCAACCCAGAGCTATATATAGATGCCTCAGTGGGAATCAGATTCAGAGAACTTAACCGGAGTTCCTTGGTTCCTTCGTGCCAGTCAAGAGGGGGGTGCGAGAGGGAGACACAAAGCAAGTTCCTCAAAACTAGTAAGTACACTGTAAGACATAGGAGACAAAGCAGAGCGCACTTTATGTTTGTGCCTCTGCGATAAAGAAACATGCAATAAAAAGTGTTTTATTTTTTTTCCTCTTTCATAGCTTCCTGTTTTGCTGTTGGTGAGGCTGCTGTAGAATCTCATGGAAAGCGAAATCCAGAAAAAAACCCACTCAGCTCACCTGAGTCAACTCATTGCCAAAGTTGAATGCCCATAAAGATAAATGATCATCTAGCCATGGGTGGCAGGATATTCGTGCTTTATTTCCAGTGGATCTCCACAAATCGGAACGCACACAAAATTTATTTCCTGTGTTACGTAATTATTGGCCTAACTCTAAAACACATTTAAGTATTATCAAAATTTAGAAGTGCATTGGGAGAAAGAAGTAAGTGTGTGCAAATAGAAAATCAATTGACAAGTGGAATTTACCAGAGGACAGCATTGCTGGTGCGTTCCCTGGTGGCCACGTGGCCACCCTCAACGTCACAGCCAAGACTGGCATTTCGTTAAGTATTGTGGCTGTCGATACAGGTATTCACTCAAATTTACCGGGCTTTGCTATTTCCTTTGTGCCAATCTTTCCTGATCTATTTATTTATTTATTTTTAAAATGTTTATTTATTTTTGAGAGAGAGAGAAAGAGAGGGAGAGTGCAGAGTAGGGGCAGAGAGAGGGAGAGAGAGACAATCCCAAGCAGGCTCTGTGCTGGTAGCACGGAACCCAACACAGGGCTCCATATCCTGTTAGATCATGACCTGAGCTGAAATCAAGAGTCGGACCCTTAACCGACTGAGCCACCCGGGCGCCCTTCCTGATCTATTTACTTTGTCTGCATTTAGTTGATGGGAATTGGCTCAACCTACTTTATACGGTAGGTTTCTTTTCAGTTTAGTATTCGCTGAAGACATACCAGCCTGACATGAGTTTTTACAGAAACACTATACAGTGTGGGGCTTCATTTACTAATACAGTTATTGCTTTTGTGGCCTGCTCCATATCAATGTTCACAGATACCAGTCTCTTTCTTTTTATTCTCATGATTTTTTATCTTTTATTTTAAAGTAGGTGAGAAATCCTTTTGGATTCTAGTACATGATATTCAGCATTTAAATAAACAAAACTCTGTTCTCCCACAGAAAACCACATTACTATCACTTTCAATACAATTGAAAAATAAAGGTATGGCCCTTCTATCCCCCCCCCCCCCCCACAATTCTCCTTATAGAATTGGAATAAATCTTATGCACTTGTGCCTTACACAACGTTGACATATAAAATATTTCAGGGTTAGGTTTCTACTTATTTAACGCTAGCAATGAAATCAAAAGGCACCCCAACTACCCTTAAATCTTGTCTTTTTTGACACATCTTTGGAATGGTAAGCAACAAGAACAGACTTCTCTAAATACAGTCCACTCCTGGTGAAAAGAAGTTTCCAGTCCCAAGACGGAACTACACAATCAGCCTCCACCTGGGAACCTCCCCGCACGTGGTTTTCAATGCCTGCATCTGAGAAGGACAGATGATAAAGTCTTCCACACCATTGCCAAGCCAGGGAGGCATTCAATCTCTCTGCTGGTTCTACCCTAATTAAATGTGGACCTCATGTAAACCACAACCCAGACTTTTTATGAATTCAGAGTATGCTGGCTTCATTATTCTTGTCAGGCGGCAAAACTAGACCATGACAGATGAGTTTCTGAGCATTTGCTGATTATTCATCTACAAAACATAATAGTTTGATTCTTTCACTTAGGGCTATTTACAGAAACAGAAGTTGATTAATTGAAGCATCGACACTGGGTAAATTCTCATTCTCTCTCTCTGTCCTGAATCTACTCTTAATGTATCTCAAGGAAATCATCATTAATAATACATTACCAAAGGAGGAATACGGTGACTCATTCCCTCTCGAGAAATTATATGATATCATTAATCTCCAATAAATATATAAGTATTTCCTTAACTCCATTTTATCTTTGTTAAACACACACTCGCATATTGTTAGAGATTGTACTGAGTTCCAAATACATGATGTGTCCATACTTACAAGAATTGCGAATCAGGGAGACAATGATAGTAATATCAATAGCAATAATAATATCCAACATTTATTTAACACCAAGTATGGATAAGTAATTTAGATTTGTTATTTCCAATCCGAACAACTCTAATAAATGAGCATTCTTATCTCTATTTCACAGAGCAGGAAATGAAGGCACAGAGAGATCAAGTGATTTATCCATGGTCAAAGCACTACTCAATTACAGGGTTAAGATTTAAACTCAAATATAATTGGCTCCAAAGCCTATGCTCTTAATCACTGCCTATATTATACTGTGGATGAATCAGATTAGACCACAAAGGGGTTGGGTTGATGAACTGATGGCAGATAGACAGGCGTAATATATTAACCGTTTGGGTCCCCTACTGTTTTCAAAGATTATCTCCTGACTCAGCATGGCTCCCCACTACCACATTCACAGGGAACAACAGATGGTTTAATTCTTGAGCCACCTCTGCCTCACCCCCATGAGCTCCACGTTCCACAATCTGAAAGTGCCAACTTGAAAGCCCTAAACATGGGATCTGTAGCTGCAGCTTCCTGCTCTGTAAAATGAAAGAGGGGAATTTAGTCCTTCTTGGTTATTCTACTTACGGAACATTGGTTCTTGTTCATCGGCGGAAACTTCTAATTCAACACAGGTTGTTTAACAAGAACCACTGGAGTCCCGCATGGTTCACAAAACATCCCGTTGACGTGGACCCAGGCCTTCGGCAAAATCCTCTGAAGAATTCTCCTCGTGGCCTTTAAAAGGTTACGATTAGGAGCAAGGAAACTTAAGGGATGGCTACAGACCTTCCTTTCTTTCCTTGATCCATTAGCACAATACGTGCCAAGGGGTAGAGCGTCTGTAGAGCCAGGCCAGATGGAAGTGAGGGAGAAAGAGTTTAGGAATTGGTTTTTTATTTTATTTTTTTTAACTTAAATCCAGGCTAGTTAACATGTAGTGTAATAATGGTTTCAGGAGTAGAATTCAGTGAATCATCACTTCCCTATAACACCCAGTGCTCATCCCAGCAAG
Source organism: Panthera pardus (assembly GCF_024362965.1). Lineage (NCBI taxonomy): Eukaryota > Metazoa > Chordata > Mammalia > Carnivora > Felidae > Panthera > Panthera pardus. Next base: position 123,244,701 of record NW_026526810.1, on the reverse strand, counting down.
TGGCCTCCTTAATGCCCCTCGCCCATTTAGCCCATCCCCCCACCCAACACCCCACCAGCAACCCTAGTTTGTTTTCTGTATTTAAGAGCCTTTTATGGTTTGTCTCCCTGTCCGTTTTTATCTTATTTTTGCCTCCCTTGCCCTATGTTCATCTGCTTTGTTTCTCCAATTCCACATGTGAGTGAAATCATACATTTGTCTTTCTCTGACTGACTTACTTCGCTTAGCATCATACACTCTAGCTCCATCCGCGTCATTGCAAATGGCACGATGTCATTCTCAACGAGTAATACTCCGTTGTGTATATATACCACATCTTCTCTCCACTCGTCAGTCGATGGATGTTTGGGCTCTTTCCATATGCTGGCTAGTGTTGGTAGTGCTGTTATCAGCATCGGTGTGCGTGGGCCCCTTGGAATCAACATTTTGTATCCTTGGAACACAAAAAGGAGTTGTTTAGGAATTTGTTGCTCAAGAACCATTGTTTCTTTCCACGGGGCTGCTAGGTATGTACCGTGAACCTTTTTCGGACATCTGCTCCCGGGAGACAGCCTGATTTGGAAGAAAGTACACCAGAGTGAGTCAGGAAATCACACTCTGTCTCTCACGAGCCTTGTGGCCTTGGGTTCATTGTTGTGCCCTGCGAGCCTCAGTTTTCTCATCTGTCAGATGGGGTTCCTACCTCACAACCCACCTGAGGCCCATTGATGTCCCATGATGTGTGTGACGACGGTCGTTTTCTGCCAGAAGGGCAGCCGACAGGCAACAGGTCTTTGATTTATGAAAGAGTAAAGTTCCTTGGCAGATTTTGCAGAACTTTTGATACTTCAGACTCTAAACTTTCTCATATTTATGTCTAAATTCTAGTAAACCCACATCGTAGCATCTTCCCTGGGCTGCCCATCTTCCATTTAGGGGGTTGGGCCAAATTTTTACCCTCTGTAGCTCCCTGGTATACTTAGCAACGAGATAAGTGTGGTTCTATCAAGCTTTCAGGAATAAAGCAACGCCACCGTTTAATTTAGCGTTTAAGTATAATACCCTGCCTCCCTGGCAAGTTGCTGGCTTCTCCCTAAGTAAACCGAGTGGAAAATGTCTGTTACTGTTTTGCCTTGAAATTCAAAGTTTGTTTTCTTATGAATTGTTCCATTTAGTTCATTGTTCAATCTCACCACCTGGGCTTGAAGAGGGATAGAGCATGAAAAATATCTGGGTGATACAATAAATACAGGTCTCCATATACACCAAGGTCAGTCCCTGGGCCTCACGCTTCCTGGCCTTACCTCTGTGCCACTCCAGCTGAGTCAGCTCCTTGGGCTCCTTGCCTCTATTACTTTCCTAGCGCTGCTTGAACAAATTACCACAGACTTAGTGGCTTAAAATGACACAAATATATTCTTCACACATCTGAAGTTTAGAAATCCAATCTGGGTCTCACAAGGCTAAAATCAAGGTGTTAGTAGAGCTCCCCTGCTGGAATTTCAGGGGAGGGTATGTTTCGCTGTGTTTTTAAGCTTCTGGAAGCTGGATGCACTCCTTCACTGGTGGCCTCTTCCTTTATCTTTAAAGAGAATCATCCCAACTTCTTCCTCAGCACGTCTTCTTTTCTCCCTCTGATCCCCCTGCCTTCCTTTTATTAAGACCCTTATAATTACTTTGGGCCCTACCAGATAATCCAGGATAATCTCCCCATCTCAAGATTCATGATTTATTGCATCTGCAATGTTCCTTTTGCTGTTAAGATAACATATTTACAGGTTCCAGGGATTGGGCTGTGGACATCTTTGGGGCTCCTGCCCAAGGCCATTGGGTGCATTGAGGACTCTACTGCTGTGTCTCTAATTTGCCACTCATTTGGGATTGCTTGACCTCTGCTCTTATCTCTCTGCAGATCAGACTCCCAAGCTGCCCATTCTCTTCTAGCTTATCTTGGACATCCAGTTTATCTTGGCAGAGGAGAGAGTAGCTGTCATATCAGTTGTCGTGACAATCCAGCCAGGAAGGAAGTAACATAATCCTCATTTTACATATGATGAGAGTTACGGACAAAGACGTTCACTGAGGTCCTCACATCTGGTCAGTGGCAGAGCTGGGATTTGAAGCCAAGAGTCTGTGCTTTAACTGCCAAGTATCCCATCTTTCCATCAAGTAGAGTTACTACCCACTTCCTCTGTCCAGAGTAGGAGATACCCCAACACCATTTAGCATTAACCCTCTGCTCTGGATTTTATCTCTTTCCACCTCCTCTGGGAACTGAGACCATTATATACTTCTTCTATTTTGGTGATTTCCTCATCACGTTTATCTCATCCTCTTCAACTTACAAATGTGCTCATCCAAAAAATATTTTCTTCAAAATTATCTCGACTTTTCCTTTGTTTTACATGATATCTGTCCTTGAGTTGACCATATCCCTGAAAAGAACATAAAAGCCATTCTCTATTTTATTCCTTAGTTTCCTGCAATCTAGTTGATGCAAAAAAGTTCCCACCTTTCCCACCCCCTTTGCAGAATGTCACCACGTGGGGCCACACATCCCATCTTGGAACCTTTTCTCTGTCTTCCTAAGACACTGCGATCTTTTGGTCCTTCTACTGGTTTTTCCGTTCTGTGGTTGGCTTCTTTCCCTCTTGTGAATCTTTTCTATCTCCTTCACAATTCCATCATCCCCCAAGAATGCAGCCATCACCTCAGTCCTGGTGACTCCCCACACTTGATTTCCAGCGCTGAACTTGAGTTCCTCATGCCCCCTCCCTGTCGCACATGGTCCCTGAAGTCCTGCCAACTGTTCAAACATAGTGTGTGCAGATGTGAGCTCATTCATTCGGCAGGATTATTTGAATGGCTGCCCCATGCCAAGTGCTATGTTGGGAATGAGATGTAGACTTTAAGGAATCTAGTGGGAGAGAGACCAGGCTACATCATTGTAATGCAGTTTGGTACGATGCATAGTAGAGAGATGTGTTTAGGAGTAGAGGGGGGCAGAGAGGGAGGTCCTTATGCCACCTGAGCAGAACTTCAGAGGGGAGGTAAGTTAAATGGGTAATGGGGTGGAAGGGTCGAGCAGAAGCAAGAAAGAATGGTCTATGCAGAAGAGACTGTGTAGAGCACAGCAGAGTTGAATGTACGAAATATCTAGGCCCTTGCCTGAGACAAACTCTTCTTCCCTCTTTGGATCCGTGGGGCTTCCTTTTTTTTTCCCAGGAAGTGTACCAACACATGGGAAAACATTCAGAGCACTACCCGGCTTAAAATAAGCGTCCAATGAATATGTATTGAAGGGAAGGAGGAGAAAAGTTTAGAAGTCACAGTGTCAGTGAGAAAGGTCCCTGCCCTGACAGATGGGTTGAAGGTCTCTTGGAGGGCTGAGGGGAGGTCTCTATGAGAGGTTTTCTGTTTGCCGGGGGTGGGGGGGCTGTCTTGAGGCCTCAGGCCTCAGGTAGTAGGAACTTCATCTGCCTGCCTTGCACTTCTATCTGGCTTCATTTGATACCTATAATCTTCTTTTCTGACCCCGTTTGTGTTCAGATCAGCTCTGAGGAATGGTTTGATCAAACTCACTTACACTCGTGTGTCTTCACCTATTAGCTTTTATCCCTAAAAGTCCCCTGGGAATATTTACAGAAAGCATTCTACCCTACTGGGGAGAATCCAGGCTTTTGAAGATAGAGAAAGCACTATTTTTTTTTAAAGAAATGGTGGTCCTTCACCCCTGTACGAAATCCGACTTGCCTACCCATGAAGTTGCTCAGCCTGGCCCAGGTGTGACCTGCTTGGAAAGGCCTCAACATCTCTTCCATTTAGCAAACTTTATTCGGCGGTTTATTCTGTGCCCGACACTCTCTACCGTGGGAGTACAAAAACGAATAGCCCGCTTCTGGTGTGCAATCCAGTAGGGATTGAGAGCAGGGAGGAGCAAAAATCTGACCTGAGCTGATGAGCAGAATTTGAGAATGAATTCAAGGAGGCGAAACATGTCGGGAGACAGTGTCCCCTTCCTTCCCAACTTTCCATGAGGTCAGGTTCTCAGGGGTGCTTGGGGACCTGAGTATACGTGTGGGAATGGGGGAAGGGTGGGTTACATCATTGAGGCTGAGTGCACCCCTTGCCCCTCTAGGGGGGCAAAGCTCCAGGATGTCCTCTCCCTTCCCACCCCATTGGTCTGTGAAGTACTTCAAGCTGGGACCGGCCTTATTCTCTTTGTGTCCCCCGCTCACATTACCAGCTACATAAGTGCTTAGTAAGTATCTCTGGGATAGATGAATGAATAATAAAGTGGAGGTTGTAACTACTTTCCGTGCCTCTGGGGCATTGTAAGACATCATTAGTTAATGTGTGCAAAGAGTCGTATGAGCCTTAATTATTAACATTATTTTATCTGCCAACCGCCCATGGCTTACTTTCTGTGTATGATATGGCAACTGGGCCTGGAACAAAATTACCCGCTGTCCACTCCCAGCTTCCAGTCCTGGATTTAATAATTCAGACTATGGAGGTGCTGGGAGGGTGCAAAAGGGACCCCTTCCCCAGAGTGCATGCAGATGAGGGGCACAGCAGCCATCTTCCCAGTGCTTCAGGGCTGGGTTATGAGGAAAGGGTGGGGTCTCACCCTCAAAGAGGAGCCGAGGGAACGTCACTGCTTCCCTTGTTTGACTTGCCTTTTTCTGAGTTGGTCCAAGGACAAATCGATGTCTGTCTTTCTCTATTATTCAGGACTTTATTAGGAGGAAAGTAACTTCAGGCTTCATGTGACTTTTTCCTCTGCCTTAAACATTTATTCAGCCCGAGTCCTTTTCTACTCTGTCATCCCCTCAAATGAGAAATGCTGGAAAACGAACTCCAAAGATCACAAGGCAGTTAAGAAAGTCACAGAATACATGATGGTGACTTGGAATTTCCGCGTCATTGATGAGAAACGTATTTTGTTAATTCGTCAAGAAATCACTCTATTATAATGCAGAGTTAAACGTGTTCTCTCATTTCCCCATGGTGAGATGACCCTAAGGAGGTGTGTGTGTGTGTGTGTGTGTGTGTGTGTGTCTGTGTGTTGAGATCTTATCACCAAGTGGGTTTGGAAACCCACCCGTGAGTTATTAAACTTCCCAAATTTTCTTTTGGAGGGGAAAAAATATTGGTACTATATATTCTCTTTTAATAGTGTCTCTCTCTCTCTCTCTCTCTCTCTCTCTTTCACACACACACACACACACACACATAAGCGTGCCTGCGCACGCATAAAACACACACACAGCTCTGCTTAGAAACTCATTGGGATAATAAGATCTATATATAGAAAAGTTAACTGTCCAAGATCATGACATTAATTAGCAGATCATTGGCATGGCTAAGTAGAAGTGGGAGTTTATTCACACTATCATGGGATTCACACCAAAGGCTGGCTGGGCAACTGGACAACTTCCTCATGGAACTATGCCCCACTTCTCCATTCCTGCCTCCTTTTCTGTAGCTACACTGCATCTCCCCTACTTCCCTCTTGGATTCTCAACCAAGCTTGACCCTCTGAGGTGCTGGTAACTGACTTCTGGACTCTCGGTGGACCCCTTCAGCTATGCCAGTTCCTGTGACTCACATCTGGTGTCATCTGTGTCATCTATTTGTGTCATCACCGGGGTCTACAACTCAAATGCCTGCAGGGCCTGGCAGGTCACATGGTGGACCAAGTCTCCCGGGTCAGGAGGGTGTTTGGTAACTGGAATGTGCACACCCTGTCTAAAGAAAGCACCTTCTTTTGGGCTCCGACTGATCCCAGCTAAACATCGCTAAACGATGAGAATTCAAGCCCGGGGTTGCCAATGCACCAGCAATTTCACTACTCAGTTATCAATGCGAAATCTCCCCAGTTTGAAACCATTGGCACCTAAATTAAGAAAACATTGTGTAGACCAAACAAAATGCATCTTAGAAGATCCTACCTGTAGGCTCCCCTTTACCACTCTGATATTTTGCATCCGGGAGTGCAAAGTCTAGTAGCCCAGACAGAATAAGGGTACAGGAAGTCTCTTATCTGGAAACCATCCGAAAGGACTCAGTGGAGTTAAATAGGAAAGAACAACAGGAACTCAGTCCCTGAGAAGCCTCTTTACTCAGATAAGAAGATTCGCCAACCGGCCTCTGATATCACCCAGTCCTATAAGACCATCAATGGATCTTCCTAGTACCAGGTGGTCATTCGTGCTGAATTCTTGACCCACAGAACTAGAGATCTGAGGTGTAAAGTTACCAATAGATTGTGCAGCAGAGGAAACAAGCAGTACATGGAGTCTTGGACTGTTGTCTGAAAGCAGCCATATTTTCGGAGAGGTCTGAGGAGTTCTTATAAAAGGCAAAGGACTCACCTACTCTCATGTGCCTTCTGCCCAGAATGGGGATTGCAGATGACAAGTTGGGCATAAAACATGATCACTGCAGGCTCAGCGTGTCTGTTGATGTGACACACGACATGTGTGGCTGGGCCTTCTTATTTTGGAAAAATCTGTCCTTGCGATGCCAATGCCTTGCTATCATCTAGGTTTACATCACCATTTTGGAAGAACTCACCTTGAAATATTATATATTTCTGACTTCAGGCATTTTTTTTTAAGACAACGAACTCTTCTGATTTTCGAACCAAACTTACAGTGTGGAAGGTCACATCTGGAATAAAAAGGACACAAAAAATGGAGGACATGGGCTGTATCTCTGCTCTAGTGGCCATGAGTCCCTGAGGCTGATTGTACCCCAAATATTTTTGACAATTTCATAAGACACAGTTTATCTTTAAATAACAGTGACTCAAACTGGGGGCCCTGGAGGGGTCCTTCTGGTGAAGTATGCTACTAAGCACAAATTATGCAAAAAATAAAAAATGAAAACCCTTAGTTTCAATGAACTGATTTGCCTTTCAGACATTCTTTCCTATTTTTGCACATTGAGAACAACTTACATATCTTCACACAATCAATGCAATTAGTTGTGTTTAGTGAGGTATATGAATCAGAGCGTTCGTTGTCGAACTGATCTTCCTTCAAGGTGAAGGATAGCCTGTGACCTATAGAACTAACTTTGTTGAAATGTCATTCTGAATCAAGTTGAATGAGTCATAATGTGTGTATTTACAAGCTCTTCCTAGCTGGATGTTATTCTCCTCTCTCTCTCTCTCTCTCTCCCTCTCTCGCCTCTTCTTCTCTGTTAACGTCAGTATCATGTTAGGATTTTAATGAAACTGTGAACTTGGACAAGGAGCTTAGCTGTGGCTAACCTAAGTAGAAGGAAAATTGGCTGACCCTAATTAAAAAAGCAGATTATAGGTCTATGAGTATTTGGTCCGTCCTTGACAAAAAGCGGTCTCTCCCCTCGTTAGTCATTAAAGGTCAGGAAACAGAACAGACACCAGATGAAAATAAGAGGAAAATCCCAGTTCTAAGAGCCTTAAAATGGAAGGAAAAATGAAACACCATTTCTTTTTGTGGCTTATTTTTGCCTAATTATCCAAACGGCATACTTAGTCACCCCCCAATTAAGGGAATGTTTCCCTTAATGTCTTCGATGTCGCTAGAAGGGATCACTGAAGGTACCAGGAAGCCTTCACTGTGGGTAGACCTCTGTTTTCAGGCATGATAGTCAATCTTTGTATTTTTTATTATTTTTTTTAAGTAGGCTTCACGCCCAGCATGAAGCCTGACAGGAGACTTGAACTCACCACCCTGAGATCAAGACCTGAGCTGAGATCAACAGTCAGACACGTAGCCTACCGAGCTACCCAGGCACCCCAAGAGTCAATCTTGCATCAAGATGTATCTCCGTATCTCCTTACAGACCGGAACCACCTGCAGGGTAGGAATAAAAATGTGAGTTTTCTTTTCAGCATGAAGAGCCCAGGCAAACAGTCAACGCTCCGTGTAGTTTTACTGGATCACATGACAGGGATAAAGTGAATGTCCCTCTCTTGGTAGATAGGAGGCTGCGTGCTCTAGATTTGCCAGCCCGTGAGTCCCCACCTGCATGGCTGCGGGACCTTGGGGACCCTCTCCTCATGCTCCCTCAACCACCATCTGTCATTTGGCTATGTTTCCACCCCCCCAAGCTGCTCAGCACGTGTTCGCTTAATCTCGTCAGCTCTCATCTGCTTTGAGGTCCACTGGCCACAGTCCTCTGAGGCACCTCTCAAAACCCCACCTCCTGGGGTGTGAGCACCCCTCACTGTTCCTTCAGGTGCTGTACTTATCCCTCTGTGACCAGCCTGGGCCCACAGGGTGACTCCCCTGCCTGTGGCCCACCGGGAGGGAATAGTCCCCTCACCACCTCAGTGAAACAAGCTCCTGGACGTTGGAATCGGACAGACATGGGCCCAAAACTCAAATCTACCACTTAGTAATTCAGAATAAGTTATGTATCTCTTTAAGCCTCAGTTTACTCAGCTATAAAAATGGGTGGGGACACCTGGGTGGCTCAGTCGGTCGAGCCTCTGACTCTTGACTTCGGCTCAGGTCATGCTCTCTTGGTTCCTGAGTTCGAGCCCTGCATTGGGTTCTGTGCTGACAGCATTGAGCCTGCTTCGGACTCTCCCACTCCTTCTCTCTGCCCCTCCCCTGCTCGCTCTCTATCTCTCTCTCAAAATAAATAAAAATAAATTTAAAAAAATGGGTCATTTGTAGCACTGGGTACATGGGTAGTATGTGTATAAAATGAAAATCAAAATGGGGGCGCCTGGGTGGCTCAGTCGGTTGAGCGTCCGACTTCAGCTCAGGTCATGATCTTGCAGTTCGCGGGGTTCAAGCCCCGCGTCGGGCTCTGTGCTGACCGCTCAGAGCCTGGAGCCTGCTTCAGATTCTGTGTCTCCCTCTCTCTGCCCCTTCCCTGCACATGCTCTGTCTCCCTCTGTCTCTCAAAGATGAACAAACGTTAAAAAAAAATTTTTTTTAATGCAAAATATATGTAAAGCACTTTGTAGGATGATTAGCCTATTTAGTAACCATTCAGTAGATATTAGCCACCGGAAGTGTTAGCAACGGCTGTTGAAGTCACCGCAGTATCCTTATTGGTGTCATAAGAAACTATTTCCTCTTCTATCCTGTGCTATTGAGCACCCCGTTCTACACCAGTCTCCCAGGAAAAATTTTTCTCCTAAGTACTTCGGTCTGTTTCTATAGCCACTGACTACTTTGACATTTGTCCACTTGCACGTGGGGCTCTCTGTTTACCAGTGATGGGTGCAGGGGAGGAAACTTGCTAGTTCTCTTTTATCTATATATTTATAATTTTACCACTTGAACACTCATTTGCTTTTTTTTTTTTTTTTTTATGTGAAGCTACAGTGAACACTCCTGTTACTACTTAAACACATGTACAAGAAAAAATATTTTTCTGACTCTCTAAGCCAGCCAAGCACACTTTTTGGTGATATATTGGGCCCCAATGGCTTTTTCTGATTAAAAGGCTCATGGCTTATAGTGAAAGGCTGTAGCTGTCCGCATTGCAGTTATTAGCATATAAATGCTCATCTCTGTCATGGTTGTGTATAATCATGAAATATGCTACCATCTAAGTAAGAACGTGCAGTCGACTGGGTTACAGAACATTATAGCATCTTACAGGAATGTAACATTTATGGTCGAATAGTCTTTTTCAATAGAAGCAAGTGTAATAATTTCCCCCTGAATACTGTCAGGATAAACAGAGTTGGTCAAGGGCCAGAAAGAAGTGCATTGGCTGGTCCATGAGGACAACCTTAGCCATTCCCCCGCTGGTGTTCACAGACCTTATGTATTTAAGCTTTAAAAATTGTACCTACTCCGACATATGAAATGGTTTGGAAATTTTTGACTGAATCAAAAATTCAGCTTTTGATCTACTGACCAATTCAAAGATTTCCTTTTGAAATTTAGATTTTTGGAATGTAAAGAGGCACACCTTCGCATCTTGCCCCAGGCATCCCCCTGGAAATTGTGGGTGGTGTCTCATCTCTGATGTAGCTGAATTATCTTAAGGGCAGGGTCTGTTTTGTTCACCCTATCTTCAGTACCTGTGACTTTTAAATTAGCCATTCTTTGAAAGAAGTCATGGCTTAGTGAAGATGGTGACGTAGGTGCTGTTTATCTCTGAGGACTTTTCTTTCCCCTCTGTGCTCTCCACCATAAGCCTGTGAACTTGAGCTCCCCTGCCAAGTACCCCTGTGCCTTTGTCCCCCTTTCTATCTCAGCGGCTTCCACCTATGGCATCCAGACTCAGTGGTCCACCTGTGGCATCCACACTCAGTGGTCCACCTGTGGCATCCACACTCAGTTGTGTCCGTGTCCTGAACATTTGCCATTAACAAGGAGCAGAGACCTTACCACGAATGGATGAGAGTCTGATTGGTAAACTTTCAGGCATCAGTCAGCCTCATATGCAGATATGACATGACGATGTTGAAGGCACACGATGATGATTTTGAACATCGGGCCTTCTTAGAGTCTTAAAATCACACACATTTATGGTGGTGCCTAACATTGCTCTGTTGTGTTCATAAGACAGCTGGATTAAACTGTCCAAATGCAGCACCATTTTCAAATAACTGTTTTCAATTATGGATAGAATTGAGTGTTTTAATATTATGTAGGCATGGGGCAATCTGAGTATTTTCATGCACAACCTCTTTTACATATTTGACTCTAGGTTGCTTCTTAACAAAGGGTTTTGTTTTTATTAGCAACATTAGTCCACGTCAGTATGGGGACCAGCGTTGAAGCATTTATTAGTTCTCTCTAAGACACTGCTAATAGTTGAAGCAAAATAAACCATGCTACCTTATTTTATTTTTATATTAATTTGTTTCAAATCTATGTACATATTTTTAATAAAAATATTTTAGTGTTAGATTCTGCCATAAGTAATACAGGTTTCCAAATAGTGGCTTAAATAGAAGTTTGTTTCCCTCTTACATAAAAGAAGCCTAGTGGTAGTATTACAGACTTACTTTGTCATTTCCATGAAATCACCTATGGTCCAGAGTTTTGTCAGCTTACTGTTCCACCTAGCATGAAGCTCCCATACTCATGGTTTAAGATGGCTGCTGGAGATCCAGCCATCACAGTCTAACTTCATGCAGTAGAATGAAAGGAAGAATAAGGGTGTAGGCTTCCACTTAAAAGCGCTTATGGAATGCCCCAACATCTTTTAGACTCAAGTGTTACTGGATGGAAGAAGCTCAGTGACACACCAAATTCACTGATGTCTACACCACATTTCAGACAAGTCTGGGGAATGTAGTTTCCAGCTGTGCAGCAATGTTCTCTGCTAGAAATACAGATTGCACTACAAAAAGAGAAACGCTATTAGTAATGTATTCATTTTCTATTGCTGGGTAACAAGTCATCACCAATTTAGGGCCCAAAAACGATTTCCATTTATTATTGTGCAGTTTCTGCGGGTCAGAGTCCAGTCATGGCACGACTAAGCTGGGTTCTTTGCCAACGGTCTCACGAGGCTGAAATCAAGGTGTTAGCTGGGCTTCATTCTCTTCTGGGGCCTCCACAGGGAAGCACCTGCTTTGAGGCACTCTCAGGTTGAAGGGCCCCCTCGTTGAGTCAGGCCCACGCGGGACAATCTCTATTTTGATTAACTCAGAGTCAACTGGCGATACACCTGATAACGTCTGCAAGGTCCCTTTATCTTCGTCCTAGTCTACTGTTATGAAGAAAGTCACAGTCCCGTCCACCCTCGAGGGGAGGGATGACACGTGGCAGTGACTCAATGGGGGTACGTCCACCACAGATATGCAACTGGGGATACTGCTACACACTTGTCTATGATTCTTTTTTTTCTCTTTTCTACAATCTTCCATTAAACAGTGACATGCCAGATTCAGAAAAGAATTGCCTGAGAAATTACCTCGTGGATTTATGCAAGATGTTTTAGCGACTCATGGCTGCATGAGCAGAATTTAGGCATTGCCAATTAAACTCATGCTTATCGTTCACTCAGGGTGTTAGTTTGTCTTATAATTTCAACTCATGCTTGTAATATTTTATAAAGTGAGCTCTTTCGAATTTGTTATTTCACAATGAAATGAAAAACTATTTTTGTCATTTAATCTAAGTGCGTGTTATATTTTAGAAGTGCCAGTTCCTCTTTGCATCCAAAAATTATAATTAAAAACGTGTCTCGATGTCAAAACAATTTGAGAAACGCTAGCCTTGGCAATACAGGTGGGTTCTTCAGGAGAGGTGAAGGGTGGGTAGGAGTCCAACTCTGTCCATCAAAGGAAGTCTCTTAATGGCTCTTTCCCTTAAGGGGACTATTTAATAAGATCGTGGCATCTGAAGCAATAAGGCTCCCATTAAGAACAAGCAGTGTATCCATAGGTCTCCTGGCTCGTGTCTCTACCTAACAAGAACTTGTAATAAAGAAGAATGCGAAAGCACCCGAGCTATGAATATCGATATTAAAACATTTGGATAAAAATGCTCATGTGCTTACCGAATGGACAGTCTTTCTCAGAAGCTTTTCCATTTGCTTCGCAATTCTAGTAGCCTTCGTTACCTGGCTTCTTTGTCCTTAGGAGAGAAGTAATGGAAAGAAATGAACTACCACAGGCTGAGAGACCCCAAGAGTGCCAAGAAGTGACCTCTCTGGAGAAGACAGAACAAACACAAAATAGAACCAGAAGTTCAAAAAGCACAGAATTGTGAGGCCATTGAGGTCAGGGACATATGGGAACATGTGTTACTACAACCATTTACTGTGTAGTGTAAACTCTACACAGTTTACAAATAATCACCGTGATGACCTTGGGTTATCCAAAGTACTGAATACCTTTGAAAAAGTTTCCAAAGGTAAACTTTTCCTCCCAAATCCTTTCTCACAGCGTTGCACCAAACCAATGACTGTAAGGTACGTGACAGGGGAGTTTAAAATAGTAAATCCTCAGTGATGTTAGATAGTATCATCTACAACTGTAACCATTGTCATGGCTTTTCTTGTCCTGGCCTTGATAATCCTCAGTCCTAAGCCCTTCCACTCTGTATCAGCATATCCTGATTCCATTCTTAGGCTACAGTTAACCCAGGAGTTTAATAACAGTTAGGGGTTCATATTGCCCCTGCTAAGCCACTCATACTCCTATGTCTGTAAACAAAAGTCTTTTAGGAAGGTTACTCTGGATATAGGGCCAAACCACTTCAACTTTGAGGGCCTTGTGCATTGTCATTACCGAAGCTGCTTGGTGATTGAACACTTATTTTTCTAGGTCTGACATAGCTCTATGCACGGACATACAATTCAAGAAATAAGTGTGCAAGGACAATAGGTTGCTATGGAAGCTGATATTACAATGCCCAAAGTCATCTAGCTCTAGACACTGATGTATTAACGAGATGTTTTAGCAGTTAGCGTGCCCTGGGAGTGTGCGTGGATGCAAGGCTATGTTCTTCTCTTAATACTTAACACAGGAATCTCATTTTAAGGGAGTTACTTTGTATGTCATCATGTGAGATAAAATGAAGGTGGCTATTTTCATTATGCATCTTTTTTTTTTTTTTTTACAAAAGAAAGCAGATATTGCAAACGTATCACTTTATTGTTCTTGTTATATATCCTGTGGGTTTAAGAATAACGGCTCCATTAGAGTTTTATGTATCTCCTGAACCAGGCAATGGTCAATTATTGGCAACAATCACATTCCCCACACCTACCTAATGGCTGGTGGCCCACACTGTAAATTAAATAAGAAACATAGAGCAAGCAGAAAACGTGGACCCCTGCTTTGGCTAATTTAAAAGGTGTTTCATAACATTAACCCTGCATGGAGAAATCCCTGCCAATTGCCATGGTACTATAGAAATATGTGTGGAGTATGGATTTCAGTTTTGGGTGCTGCATTTTGAGACCATCATTAACTATCTGGATAGAGACCAGGGTAATGAAGGAAATGGAAATCATACTGAATTATTGAATCAATGGTTGAAGGAAATGGGATGATCTTCCTTGAAGAAAGGGACATTTGGGGGAAGACTTAATAGCTGTCTTTAAATATTTGAAGGTCTGTGGGAAGTTGTTGACATAGTCTGTTTTAAGGGGTCATAATAAGAGCCATGGTTAGGGATTACTGATGTTCAGGCTCCATACGAAAAAGGATCTTTAAAATAATCAAAGCTCTCTAACAAAGGGACGGTCTCCTCTTCGAAGAATTAAATGTTCCTTCTTTGGAAATGTTCAAGCAAGCCCTGATGAATGTGGTTGTAAATGGATTTACTGTATAGCCGGGTGAGTTGGACTAGATGATATGTTAAATTTCTTCGATCTCAGGATTCGTCTGTTTCCCCCAAGTCTCTCATGTCTTGCTTTTGCACCGTATCCTTCAACAGGAAACACTTTGAGCAAAGAAATGGACAGACGCTGACACTAACACTTCATTCATTCAATAGCCGTGATTGTGTGCCTGGCACGTGCATGCGCCTCTATTTGGGAGAACCGCATGGAGGCCCTGAAGGCTTGTTTTTATAGGTCGGTTCTACACCATGATACCGGACGTTTGTTTTTTTGTGTGTGTGTGCATTGTGTGGTGGAAGGGAAATCGATGAAAGAATGAGTTAAGATAATACCAAGTAGTATCTTGGAGTTGTTCAGGCCAAGAACGCTTTTGCCTTCTACCAGATAGTACAGGTCACCTGCGAGATCTAGCCTGGAGTCACCTACTCTGTCTTATGACCCCCACTTAGGTTCGGTTAGTGCATGAGGTTGATGGCATGGTCTATACAGTCTTCCCAAAGAAAAAATCGAAGCTGTACAACATTTTGGAATACATCCTTTTAGTTCTGGTAGCCTAATTTCAAGCATTTTGGGGTGTAGGGTCAGTTGTGTTTTAATCAGAAAGTCAATTCCAGGGTGACCTTCCAGAATTGAGAGTGTCAGGGAACAGTTGTGCAAGAAGGGAGTGGAGCTGAGCATCTTTGCCCTAGCAACTGAGTAGGTTTGCTATTTAGTAAGGGCAACTTCACGTTTGGTGAAATCTCCATCCGTGGCCTCAGGCCAAATGCTCTGGGAGTACCTACTGAATGTTAACTGGCAGAAGCGATTTCTTCAGAGGCAAGTTCAGATTCACTCAGGCGTAATCGGCTTAGCAATTTTTCCATTTGGGCTCCACAGAGACTCTCTAGGATGCCATGGCGATAGGGGAGTGGGATTGTGTTACAGTTCCAGTCCTCGTCTTTTGGCTTATTATTGGAAACTGTAAGAATTTCTGGGGGCATCACACAAATCAGCCTACCAAATTTTCTTAGATTCCCTTCAACTTTGAAAACACCATGTATTTTATGCAGAACATTTTGGGAGCTTGAGAAACTACAAAATAGTAACAATAAATTTAAACTTAGTAGTAAAAGTTGGACAATCTCTGCTCAGACTTTATTTATTTCTTTATTGTATTTATTATTATTATTACTTTTCTACCCACTGCCTCCACTCCATTGTCACCCTGGGTTAGGTGCTTGTTGGGTCCTGGCTATTTCTATCTGGAATGTTACACTAACCTTCCAACTGCAATCTCCAACTCACACCAGCCTTTCCTCACTCCAATACCTCTTTTGTTGTTGCTTTTGTTTATTTTTTTAATATAATTTATTGTCAAATTGGTTTCCATACAACACCCAGCGCTCATCGCAACAAGTGCCCTCCTCAATGCCCATCACCCACTTTCCCCTCTCTCCCGCCCCCCCCCCCATCAACCCTCAGTTTGTTCTCAGTATCCAAGAGTCTCTTATGAGGGAGGAGAAGGGGGGAGAGTTACAGAGAGGGAGGGAGGCAAACCATAAGAGACTCTTGGATTCTGCTCAGATTTTAGGAGAAGAGATGGACATACATTGAGAAGTTACCCGGAGACATATGCTGGACAGAATGAAGCTTGAATGAAACCAAGAACAGCCCCATAGTCTCACTACTCATTTTGAACGGAAGAGAAAGGAGGCGAGAAATAGGCTGATGCCCTGTATGCTTGGTCGTTCTGTTGGCAGAGGCAGTAAGAAGAAAGGCTGACTTTGCTCTGTTCATTCCTTTTAACCGACTGCATAGCCTGGGAAGCCATAGGTACCCGCGTGGGAATGACAGGTTGAAAGTGTTCTTGGTCCCTGTCAGGGAGAAGGAAGTGTGGCAAAGAAAACTTTTACAGCCTGTGTTATTTGAACCTAGGCTGCATTTTTGACCCCAGTGGGGGGTTCTTTCTCCCTCAGAACTGCCAGATTCCATCTTTGTGGGTTGACCATAGGCAGCTTGCTCAGGTTGCCCAAACCAAAGTCAGCTCATGTCAATCCATCTCATTTTCAGCTTTGTGTAAAGCCATTCCCTTTATTATTTTTGACACACATTCTTAGATTAGATCCATATGTTTATTAATTCCAAGAGAAATCCTTTGGAAATCAGATCTGGGCAATTTATGACTCCCCAAACCCTGGAAAGATTATGGAAATCTTTTAGTAATAAAATACAATATGCAGTTATTCTAAAAATTTTTGCTCACTTATCTTCATAATCATAAATTATTTCATACCTAATTACAAATAGGCAGACTGAATAATTGTCTTCAATGAGGGATGTTTGACACTGAGAAAATATAGCCTTATTTTATAAACCTTTTAATGTTCAGACTATAAATATGTCACCGCTAAGGAGTACTGCATCTTTAAGTGTATTAAAGTCACTCTTGTGTAGCCAAACATAATGGGATTTTTAAATGAATTATAACTAAAGTAGTTAACAAACAACTTTTTAAACTTTCAACATGTGCACAGCTATTTGAAATTGCCCTTTTCATATTAAATGCCCCAACGTATATTCCATTTGGAGCTGTTTGGCAAAAAAACACACAAAGTTATACTGGTGGAAGCCTTTTCAAGATATAGGTTTAATGGAAAAAATAATTTGATAGGGAATTTGATACGTGTTCTCACAGGGAATCACATCAACGCGTTCTCAGAGTGCTGTTTGTGTTTGGGAGGGTTTTGGAGCAAGAGTGGTGCACGTGCGTTTAATTTAGCAAGAGGATTGTCCATGTGTTTGAGATCCCAATTCACACCATGAACAGGCTGGCCAGCCCTTGGAAAGTAAGAGTTTACACATTTATCTACTTTTCATTTATGTCTTATGTGTCTTATTTCATGATTCTTATGACCGACTGGAATGATTGGTTTATATAAGTCTTTGGTTGACATTGAGATTGGTTCCTAAATTCCAAGAGAGGAGGATTTTTTTTTTTTTATCTGTTTTGGTCATCACTGTCTCCTAGGAAATCATAGGAGTTCAAGGAATTTTCATTTTTATTTTTTGAATGAGGGAAGGAACACGCATTCATTAAAGTCTTGCTTCTTAGGGTTTGGAAGTATAAGGGCAAGTAAAAAGCCTTGGTTTTTGAATAACCTACTCCTTAGAAGAGAGAATGCTTCCAACAACTTGTAAATGTGGACAGCTTAAAATAAAAATGCTGTTTAACCAAAGCACCATTTTTTGTTGCTTTGGTGCTTAACAGGTAGTAACGTGACTTCGTATAAGACAGATGAAGCATCAGAGGACAGCTCTCTTGGCCTGGTGGCTCCAGGGGTTTGTTGAATAGTCTTGGGACCCTATTCAAGCATGGGCAGAAAGACCCCACAATTGCAAATTTATGGGAAACAACTGTGCTGGAAAGTTCTATTGATGATGGAGCGAGGGCGCTGCTTCCATCTGAAGACAGACATCATGTTCAGCATCTCCGTCAAAACTTGTTGAGATGACACAGTCCTTCCAAGTGACATGAGGCACAGTACAAATGACCCTACTATGGAATCTCTCTGGAGTGTCTGAGCCCTGGTCTCAGAACAGAAAGCTTTCTATCAAATTCATTGTAACACCAGTAACTAACATTCCTTGTGTGGGTCCTTCCAGGTTCAATGTATTCCAAATCAAGACTGGACACTTGGTTATAATCTATGTAGATTCTGGGCCAGACAAGGACAAATTGTTGAACGTGGGCAGTCTACAGGTCTCAGCTGTAGTTCCCACGACCTAATGAAAGATCAAGCCTGAAATAAACGAGTCAATACTATGTCCTTAAGCACTATTCTGTTCCAACAATGAAAAATAATCTGCTACATGAAGGAAAACTTTTGTCACTAGGACCTTGCTACAACAATTTGAACAGATAAAACAAGTTTCTCCTTTTCTCCACCTTCTCTCATGATTCTCTAAATTCAGGGTGTGAGTGTGGTAAATACGTAAATATGTCTGTAAGTTGGTTGGTGATAACAAGACTCTCAACTAAGGGAGAGAAATCTAATTGAAGTAAAAGAGAAGGACCTAAGTTGTCTCTCCCCTTCCTCTACCCATGCAGTTAAATATAAGCAGGATATTTGTAATGGCCATTGGGGTTTCCTTCTCACCATCACCATCAGGAAATATAAAGCTGAGATGAACTGAGTCTCATGCTTTTCGCTTCATCTTTATGCTATTACTTTTGAGAGTGTGGTTATGCTGAGAATAAAACGCATCTCTTGGCCCCAGTGGTGGTGGGAGAGAGTATTCCATTCCAGCCATCTGAGATCCTAGCTCGTTATCATGGATTAAAGAAAGGTCACAAAACAGAGCAGAGCTAAACAAGCAAGGAAAGGGGTACTAGACAGGATAGTTTTCTGCTGGTTTATTTCAAAGAAGGGCTCCATAGGGACATTTCTTTATTCAAGGGAGTTTTGCTTAAAAAATGTATACACACACACACACACACACACGTATGTATGTATATATGGATTTTCCTTTTTCCTCCATAAACTTTGTCCTCTTATCTCATCTACTCATTTCCAATAAAGTTGATTGCTGCTGCTATCCTTCAGAAGAAGCTGGAGACCTCTGTAGACTTTTCCTCTTGCCTTATTTATGATAGCAAGAGCCTAAATAGACAGAGGCTGTCAGACTTATCAGTGAGAAGTCAAGAAGAGTTTATTTTAAGCTGTGAAGAATGCAAAAGCCTTTTTTTAATTTAATAACTGAATATTTTCCTTCTTCCCAAACTCAATGGATAGGAAGGGATGTGAATGGAATTCAGTGGGTCAATAGGGGTGAACACTCCTGAAGAATAAGTCATACCAGCTATTATCACTTTTATGTGTGTGCACACAAGCTCACTGGGAAAAAGAAGCATATAAATCAAATATCATTGATGACTGATATTTTTCCTAATTCACCATATATTGAAGTTTTAACAAGAAAAAGTCTGGAAAGGGGGTGCAATTGGGTTCCATGGAAGGCTTCCATTGTTCTGTGGGAACTCTGGGACAAAAGACCTGGCATGAGCCCTCTCTTTCTCATGTACATGGTGTGAAGGGCAAACCACTCCATTCTTCCCTATCACATCCTTATCCCTGTGAAATGGGAATCTCCAAGGCATAGTGATGAACACCGAGTCAGTCAAACCAACTTCTGTTATTTCTGACAGTGTAGGATAGGAGTCAGGAGCATAAAGTCTAAATCCAGAGTGCTGGCTCCAAATCCCTGGCTTTGCCATTTACTGGAAACTAACCAGGAGCACCTATAAGGTGAGAGATAATGATAGCTTACCCCTGGAACAAAGTAAGCACCCTATAACTACGAGTCATTGATGTTATTGATATTATCATCATCTGCTTGTTCATCCAGTTCTGAATTCAGGCAATGGTCACCGAGTGCCAGCTCTAGGCAATGCCCTATGCTGACTTAATCTCTACTAGTAAAAATCAGTAGACCTTCTCTTTTTCGGAAATTCCAATATGGTGTGGGGAGGCAATGTATAAAAAAGTATGTTTTAATGAAAATTTCAGATCATTATAAGTGCTAGTGATAAGGTATAGGTGTGATAAGGAGGAGATGCGACAGGGTAACTTTGGAGTGTAAGTGGGCGTTTCTTTGAATCAAGGTGTGACGTCAGCCCCTTCTGAGGCCTGAGACCCATGTTAATATGCAGTTGTGTTATTTTTCTCCTCAAAGGGGTTCCTCTGAGTTGTCTAAGCTGCACACAATCTGGATATGCCTCTGTTGAGCATTGATACATGACAGACCACCTTCTTATATAGTAAGAAGGGCCCGTCCATGTCCAGACCCAGGAGGAATGAGTGTCTTCCAGGTAGAGGGGTCCACATGTGCAAAGCTCTATAAAGAGCTCTACGGGCTTGAGGGACATCAAAGAGGCCGGTGGGGCCAGGATGTAGGGAGGTGATGTCAGAGAGGTGGCAGGAGTCAGATCCCCAGGACACTGGTTAGCCAAGTTGACAAACTTGGAGTTTTCTCTAGGTGGGTGTTACGAGTTAAGTCGTGTCACCTTCACCTCAACAGGAAAACAAAAGAAAAGGTATGTTGAAATCCTAAGCCTCTAGTACCTGAGAACGTGACCTTATTTGGAGATAGAGTCATGGAGTTAAAAAGAGGACATTAGGGTAGGCCCTAAGCCAAGATGACTTGTGTGATTATAAAACGGGGACATTGGACACACAGACAGGTGTATGTAGATGGAGGATGACTGAAGACCCAGTGAGAACCGCACGTGAAGACAGAGCGTGGCCGAGACGCAGCTACATGCTGAGGCACACCAAAAATTACCAGCGAACTTCCAGAAGCTAGAAGAGGGAAGGAAGGATTCCCCTACAAGCTTCAGAGGGAGCAGGGTCCTGCCAACACCTGACTTCAGACTTCTAGCCTCCGGAGCAGAGAGACAATAAGTTTCTGTCATTTTAAGCCATCCAGTCTGTGGTACTTTGTTTCTGCAGCCCTAGGAGACAACTATAGATGGGCAGGCATTGGCGGGTGTTAAGCCAGTGAGTGACACACTTTATGTTCTTATAAGATGCCTCGGTAAAGAGTACATTGAAAGTGAGCAGAAGGAGGGAGACCAGCCTGCGACTTTGGGGGATCCTGGTCTTAGATGACTTAGATGGCTGGCATTTAGATGACTTAGATGATGGCTTAGATGACTGCGTCATGGCTGTGGGGGTGGAGAGAAGTGGACGGTTCCTGGATGAATTTTGCCAATCGGCACATGGAATTTGCTAGTGGACTGGATGTGTGGAGTAGAGAACGAGCTCAAGGATGGCAGAGTCCCTGAGAGTCTCCTCTCCCTCTTACCTATAACGTGGCCTGTCTTTTGGCTGAGAAATATTCAGAGTGCCTCCGAAATCCTCGCTCGCCAATTTCATGGCACCATTTCACTTAACAATCTCTTGTTTATTAACTTTAATAGTGTTGTAGCATTTAGTTACCATGCGATGAGGCTAGCTATTATGCCAGATGGTTCCACAAATAATTATCTTCATTTGGACAGGAGTGCTCTATTTATTTTTGCTGATTATTAGCGCAGTTTTTGAACCCATTAAAGCCTTCAAGCTCTACCAATAGGCACCTAAATAAGGCCCCATCATCCTGAAGAAGAAGAATTTAGCATGTGGTAGTTGAGCTACTAAACTCTCCCCAGCTACACTACTGTTTCAGTCATTGAGAGTTTAACGGAGGAGAAAATCAGAATGTATTGATTTCATCTTATGTCCCTTGGAGGAGGCATTCCAAGTTGTTTTTATGATGTTTTGAAGCACACATGACAGTGCCTCTTAGAGTGTTTGAAGAAGCCCAACTCCGCAGGATGAGCCCGTAGCCAGCTTTTACCTGGGGTCTGGCTCTACATTGATATAAAGCCCTCTGTTAGGGCGTGGAGGCAGAAAAGATGGGACAGCTTTCCTCCCTCCTGGGAAGTGTGTGTCCTTGGACCACAGACCACAGATCAGATTCACGGATTGCATTTCCCCTGCTGACTGCAAGGACTGCACCCTCACTTTGTTGAAACCTGTGCACATTTGCTTATAACTCCATTTTACAGTTTTATATGTGAAAAATCCAGCAGAAATAGCCCCTTCTGGTTTTCAATCCCCCGAAGCCTGCTGCCAGACGCCTTTTCCCTTTACTTCTTCCCACGACCCTTTCTTTTCTCTTCTCTTTCTATTAACTTAGATCGGGAGGTATATATTTTGTGAATCATGGGTATTAAAGATTGTAGAATCTTGACCAAACAATAATGTTTTAATGATGAGCCTGTGTCAAGTGGTCGTAAGTCAAATTTAGTATGCGTTTGGAGGCAAAGACATACTGTTGGAATGGGGCATGGGATGGGAGTAGCTAAATGAGATGGGAGTAGCTGGACAAGATGGGAGTAGCTGGGTTTTCCTTCTGACTTAGAAAACCTCTCTGACCTTTAGATTCTTTATCTGTGAAATATACAGATAATGATCCAGATAGTGAAGGTCAGATGAAGTAATGTATGTGAAAGGACTTTATAAGCCCTAAAGTGCTAGATATATGTGACTTAGGATCGTCTAGGAACTCCTACTAGGAATGTCTAAAATAAAATAAGGAAGACCTCTAGGCGCTGGAAAGAAATGCAACACTTACTGTTAAGTAAAACATAACAAAGCAAAACACCACAGAGCAATATTCTTGGTGTGATTCGCATTAATGCGAATTTGTATACGATCAAAACAAACCATAGGAAAAATGTGTGTATCTGTGTTCACAGATGATTGTCAGTGTGTAGAAACATGATGGGAAGGATGTGCACAGACTGGTGGTGTTGCCCACGCAGGAGACACATTTCTCTGTGGGGAGGGAACAGGCTGGAGGCGGTTAAGGGGAGACTTTTGCACATTGTACCCCCATGTGGTAAAACAAGCATGTTTTTTGTGTTACTACATTTACTTTAGTAATATAATTGTACACTATTATTAGAATTAGAAGTAACATAGTACTTCTGTATAAAATAAAACCAAATAAAGCCTTTTCAAGGTAAAAAAAAATACCAGTAAAAAACTGGGGGTAGCAGTGGAGATCATAATACTAAAACTCCTCTTTTGCTATTTATCTGAGTCACATTTTTCATTCCTCTTCTCAGTCAGCAATAAATATTTCTTCAAAGGGCACCTGGCTGGCTCAGTCAGTGGAGCATATGACTCTTGATCTCAGGGTTGTGGGTTCCAACCCCATGTTGGTTCTTAAGTAAGAAATTACTTAGAAACATAGAATCTTAAAAAAAATTCTTCTTCATCACTTGTAAGTTATCCACTGTACTAGGTACTGGGCATCGCCCAAAATATAATAAAATATCCTCCCTGAGTTGTCATTACAGTAAACCCTTGGTTTGTGAGCATAATTCTTTCTGGAAACATACTTGTAATCCAAAGGACTTGTATATCAAAGCGAACTTCCCAGAAGAAATAATGGAAACTCAGATGATTTGTTCCATAACCCAAGTAAGTAACCTGCACTTACTTTTGAAAACCTTCGTGGCTGGTGTGAGGGAGACAAGAGAGAGGAGGGTTATTGTGTAGGATGACTTTCACTATCACTAATGGAATCATTGCTATCTATTGGCTCAGTGGAATCTTTTTCTGCATGGGGCCATTGTATACGCTCGCATGGATGTTGACTATAGTAAAGTATTAATAAACTCTTGTCATATACTGTATTTAATGTAACTGGCAATAAGGCAGCAGAGGAAAGTGTCTCTATCTGCAAGGAGCCTGACCTAGAATGAAGCTAAGCATTCCTAAGCTTACTCTTGAATGGAAAAGCAGAGGACTGTCCATAGGTGCTTTGAAGTGACAAAAAAATACACTAGTGACCGTTGTGGGCACCTTCCAATGTTCTGAAAAATCACTCTTTTCTACCAAACACTGCGGCCTGGGACCGAGCATCCGAGCATGCGAGATGATCACCCACAACACCCACAATCCTGAAGAGAGAGAGAGAGACAGACAGACAGAGACAGAGGTAAGAACCATCGGCTCAGTTGTGATCATGTGATGTCTGGCGTCACATACTAACATTGCAGGACATCGCTCGTTTATCAAGTTAAACTTTATTAGCAATGTTTGCTCATCTAGTGGAACACTCACAGAACAAGTTACTTGCAATCCAAGTTTTTACTGTATTTACAATGTTTAAGTTCTGGGGAAATCCTGGATTATAAGGGGACCAACTGTAAGATTGAAAGATCCTCGATAGGATAAAGAGAGAAGTATATTTAAAGAATTATGGCAGACTCTCTTGGTGACCCACTCAGTATTTATTTCGACCTTGTTTCCCATAAAGAAGGTCTCAGTTTTGTTCAGGCAGTGATGTGCCCAGCTGTCTGTTAATTGCAACTCAATGCATTCCTAGCTGATATAGGAATGCATTAAAAATACCACACTTGAGTATGATTCAAAAAGTAATAAGTGAACAACACATTTAAACCCACCTTGACATAAGTCATCCCCCAACGAATCTGGTAAACTTTTATAGAATACTAATGTGAAACCTACATCTGCATATGTCTCTGACAGGAAGTTGGGAACCAGAGGGCCACATGCTCAGACCTAGCTCTGGTGCTCGGACAGATACCAGTTGGGAAGGCTGGGGAAGGGCATACATGGAACCATGTGGAAGAACGAGGCTGTGGGCAGGGCCCCAGAGGGGCTGTCCACTGTGGTACGATTGCCAAATATTTTCCAGTCTTTTCCTTTACAGGTAGGGTTGCCAGACTTGAAACATAAAAATACAGGATGTACAGTTAAGTTTGAATTTCAGATAAGTGATAAGCAATTTAGGCGTGTAAATATGTCCCATACCCTATTTGGGACATTTGTTCATGACAAAGACACACAAATAGGTGAGATCAAGTGAGCGAATGCGCTGGAAACAAGACCTTGGGTCTCCAAAAGTAGGTTCTCTTGCTTGTCAATGGGTTTTCTCAGAAGAGTTGGTTTCCTTCTCTCAGTCTGTGTGCTTTGATTTTTTTTTCCATCATCTGTGCTTTCTCCATATGTATATAAAGGTAAAAAAAAAAAGGAGTCGTGACACATGAGACTCAGGCCCACTGTGGATTCTTTGGCATGTTTTCTTTTATTTGCTCTTGAAATTTGGGTAGAGGCTGAAGGAGAGAGAGGGGATGGCAGGAGCCACCAGGGGAAGGACGCACAGAGAAGGGACTGGTGGGGCCCGGGGACTTCAAATCCGACCCTGTCCGGACGTCGCGGCTCTTGTGCAGAGCAGCTGGCCACACTCACCGAAAATTGAATGCCACCATAGTTATCAGATAAGTCACCCATCAGTGCTGTGCCTGATGCAGTTCGGCTCCCCAGACCCTTTCCCATAAATCTCCGCCTCAATTAGAACGAGAAGAGATATTCAGCTTCAGATTTCTGCCAGGCTTTCATTAATCCTCTAGACACCGGCGGGATCTGTCTCGCTTTCTCCTTTTCTTTGCCAGCGAAATGACACTTAGCGGAGAAGGTAGCTCTGAACACGCTGGTACATCCCTGACAAACTTTCATAAATATGCCCAGCTGTTTCTCCAATCTCGGCTCCGTGTAGCCTGCAAATCACTGATTAATTTGCACACAGCTGCTACGGATTCTGGGGAGACAAGCTCCTGAAAAACATTCAGCGTTGCCGGTATTAAGCCTCTAATTTCCTTAAGTGAAAAGTTTCTAAAGCTGTTTAAATTGTCTGAGGAAGCTGTGAAGGCAGGACTCCTGGGCTTCCTCCTGGCTTGTCTGACAGCCTCACGGTTGTGCAGAAAAACCCACTTAACTGTTGAGTGCACGCGTTGCCCCGATAGTCTCAGAGCCGCCGAGCCTCCGCTTTTTTTTTTTTTTTCTTGAAGGATTATTGGACACCTGTGTTGTGCAAGGCACGAAAGGAGACAGGGCATTGTCACGGAGGGGACCCTGAGCTTTAAAGTTGAGCAGACCGGGATAGTAAACCGTCCTTCTCTTCTTCGCTAGGGCCTTACGATATGTCCTTTTCTGGAATAACGGAGTCTACATCCAAAGGCTCCCGGGAAGATTTAATGAGATAATGTATTCAACAGGAACAATTTCAAGTGTTTTCCTAGCCTGTCTCCTGCCCTGCCCGAAGGAAATTTTGGGTCCTCTTGGCGGCTTTGTTTGTGCAAATCGGGATAATGGGTGGAGAGGCAGTCTGGAAAGGTCTGGAAGTTGATCTGCAATGACACTGGCGAGGCCAGAGATGTACTCCTAGAAGTAACTTGTAACTGCAGGCAGAGGAGAGGAAGAGACAGGGTGCCAATTGAATGCCTGAGAAACCTTTTGGGAACTGGGGAAGAGAGGGCTGATGAGTATCTCCTGTGCTCTGCCCTGTGGCATAAGGGGGAAGAGAAGCGGCGGGGGGAGGGGGGGAGGAAAACAGGTTGCTGTGTGTTATAAATCAATCTTCTGGTGTTGTTCAATGCTTTTTGGATGTTGGAGCCACTGATGAGTTGTGGACATGGAAATGATGTGGACATACTTTTGCTTTCCGGTCATTCCCAGGCAGGGTAGAAGATGAGCTGGGGGAGGGGAGCCAGGCAGGAGGTGGGATATCAGAAGGATAGACTGGACCGGACCAGACCAGACCAGGCTAGGGAGGCGATGAGCACTTACTAGTGACTGGGTGTCTGCAGGATCTTCTGCACTATCCTGAGATGGCGGGGAGTGAAGAGAATTGGGTCTTTCCTTTTACAGGTCTCCTAATCCAGGATACTTTCTCCATTCCTCTCCACCGGGCCACATTTGTCTCCTTCTTTAAGATCCAATTTGGGCCTTTCCACCTCCTGTGTCTCCCCACCACACTCAGCTCCACCATTTCTGAAGTTCATATTTCTGAGTGACAGACTGTTCCACCATGTTCATACCTCACCCCCACTGTTGAATTATTTCCTGGGCCTCACTCTTCTTCCCAATTAGACCATGAGCTCCTGGAAGGCAGTTGTTCTGTAACTCTTTTTCTTTCATCCTTGGTGCTAAGCCCACTGCTAAAAACAAATAAATAGCTGTATGGGATTGGAACTAAGTTGGATTTCATGGTGTACCTTACAGGATGACTGACACAAAACTACATCTCAGAAAAATGAGACACATACACAGATAAATGCTGAATTTTCCACGAAAATGGCAATCACCCTGCATTGTCTTTGAAGAATTAGGCAAATCAACTTAGTACAATATAAATAACAGAGCAGACATTTATAATTGTTCTACTGCTGAGCTAAGCAACACCCCTCCTAGAAGCAACTAAAAGAACAAACAAGTCACTGTTTGCACACACTCATGTGAGAATTGCTCCTTTTTAAATTGAAGTCTTGCCCAAAGAGGCTTTAATTTATTAACACAGATGGTTTAGGTGGTTATGTATTGATTGAATTTCTATAATCTCATTTCTCCAAAAACCCTGAAATGATGCCTAGAGAAGACTTCACCTTACTTTAAATAAGATTTTGTTGTTGTTGCTTGATTGCACAGGCTGAAGTAAAGGAACAGAGTCACTAAATAGAAATCGAAAACCCTACATGTCCCAAGAGTCACAAAGGTGAAGTCTATGTTGACAGTGACAATGAGAAAATGCAGAGAAGGAATGTGTAAGAGAAAACAAACAGCTCATTTGGCAATCATCGAGGGATTTAATTTGTGTATGCTTTTCAAGAAATGAATTCAGACAACTTAGAGAAAAAGATGTTCAAATAATGAGGTTGGTGACTGGCAAACAGTCATTTCCCATTTCATGTGGACAAACTGAGGCCCTCCCAAAAATGATTCCATTTGGAAATAATCAGCTTAAATACTTTCGGTTCGTTCACTGAAAGAATTTAGCTTTAAGAATATTTATCATGTAAAAACTTACAAGGTCTATATATGAGAGAACTTCTGGTCCTATCACAGAGGAACTATTTGCTTTGAAGAAGGGTACCCCCCCCCCCCCCGCCCGCCAAAGTTCCTTTAAAACCCAAAACAGTCAGTGCACTTGAATTCCTATTTGGTTTTTAGATATTTGATTTAACCCACAATTCTGTCAAGAACCCTGCAATTGCGTAAAGACATATTGAAATGGAGGCAAAGCCGGGCCAGTTCAGTTTCAACTTGAATTAGAAGTGGCCAAAGTGTCTGAAGGGTGCTATTTCTTCCAGATCAGCTTATATTTAACTTTATTTCCTTACAAAATGGGGAAAAATTTTTTTTTGACTTTGTGTGACTTTCCATCACAGATATATATTCTTAGGTGCGATTCAGCTTTATCTTCTATTTTCTTATCTGCCTAAGAAGATGCAGTTGTTCAAAACCAATTTACTTGGCTAATTCTTTCCTCTGTCATCTTTGTAATTATTTCCGATAGGGCCTTGGCCAAACAATTCTTTCTCCATCATGTGGTTTCATCTCGGCTGAAAGTTTGTGTCCGCAGAGTCTGTTGTTATGGCAACAGCTGGGCTGTTACCAGCTCAATATTATGGTTTTACTGCAAGAAAGGGAAAAGAAAAATGAGCCAGCGTGGAGGGGAACATGCAGCCATTTCCATATATCTGTTTTGAAGTAATTTATCTTACCTCCTTTGTAATCATTAATTCTTTTTGCATAATTCTCTCCTTTCAAGGACCTTGCGTTCTACTAAATGGGCCATCTTATGCACATTTGTAATTTAATTAATATTTATTGAGAAGGGACCATGAGGTGTGGTCTGGCATAGGCACACAGATTCACTGATTTGGGCATGCATTCCTTGAATATGTATTGAGCAACTACCCTGTGCCAGGTAAGGTTTTAGGAGCTGCACCCAGCAGTGACTGGATCAGACGATAGCCTGGCTCTCCGAGAGCCTACATTCTCTTGGAAGAGACAGGCAGTGAACAAGTAAATGCATACATGAGATGCATTCAGATGATTATATGTGGCATGAAGAAGATAAAATACTATGACAGAGTGACGGGGGAGCATTGAATAGGGCACTCAGGGCAAGCCTGAGACTTGACGTTGGAGCTGATGTCTGAATAATAAGGAGTGGGACATGTGAACGTGGTGGAGGCTTCCAGACAGAGGGACAGCAAAGTACCACAAAATAGAGGCATGAAATTGCTTGACATGTTTTTCAGGGAGAAAAATACCCCAAGAATCTGGAGGGTGGCGAGCAAGGGAACGAAGCAGGAGGGGAGATCTCAGAGGCAATCAGGGGTCTAGTGATTGGTGGTGACACCAGGGTTGGCTTCATGGGTGAACGAAGGACCTCGTGATCAGAGGAGCCCAGCACTTGACTTAATGCTGTGCTGTTGCTGCCTTGAAGTTCTTAATGATTTTATATTTGAACTTGTGCTTCTTAGATGAAGTCTAATGAGACAATGGAGCATGCGTGTGAGCAGAGGCGATATGTGTCTGTCTGCTGTTTCTTACCAGCCACTTGCACACAGCGTTTGTGATGACCCATGAACACAGAAGTCCAGCAGACCCAGCACGTGTGGGAGTTCAGCAAGACTCAAAGTGAGTACAAGTTAATCGTGTTATATCAGCGATTTAGAGCGTGGGGCACTAGTAGCCCATGCATTCTGTCTGAACCAGAAATCTGCTTGAACACAGAAAAAAAGTAATGGCTTTCCAAGAAACACTAAGGACCTAAGAACCATCTCCTGTCCTTTCTTACTCGTATTCCTTCCCTGTACTGACCAATTGTTGCCTTTGAAAATCATAGAAGGAAACAGAAGGAAAAGGAAAGATAGGGCGACTCATTTTCCTTTGAGTCCTTCCTTGGTCACTAATAAGCCAAAGGTAGATGGGTGTTGGTAGAATGTGCAGTATCTAGAAGTGAAGTAAAAACACTTAAAAGTTAGTTTTGTGCAGAATTTCCACCATTCTGGTAAGAATGAAATACGTATACATCTACGAGTTACTGAATACATATTGTGTAATTTCTGTGATGTCACATGCCAGTTAAATACACTTACATTTACATTTACTACTGGTATTGCATAATATAAAGGTGAACAGTAAAATTCATGCTAATAATTTAAAATTTCCATCTTCTGGTACTGACAATGACATTAGATAGCAAGTAAAAAAAAATTATGACACACTGAGAGATTGTGGGAGAAAGGAAAAAGTCTTATATCTTAGTGCATTTAACAACACACCTTTCTTCCTACTTTTTTGAACAACGGGTGTCTTAGACGATTTGGGCTGCTATAACAGCCCCTATTCTATAACCATAGACTGAGCAGCTTATAAACAACAT
The DNA here is from genome assembly GCF_024362965.1 of Panthera pardus. Taxonomy (NCBI): domain Eukaryota; kingdom Metazoa; phylum Chordata; class Mammalia; order Carnivora; family Felidae; genus Panthera; species Panthera pardus. The sequence goes on along the minus strand of NW_026526810.1, from coordinate 123,214,662 downwards.
AATAGTATGTCCCACAGTTTTGGAGGCTAGGAAACTTGATATCTGGTGAGGACCCGCTTCCTGGTTCATGGACGGCCATCGCCTTGCTGTGCCTTCACATGATGGAAGGGACAGGAGAGGCCTCTGGGGTCTCTTTTACAAGGACGCGAATCCCATTAATGAGGGCAGAGACTAATCACCTCCCAAAGCCTCACCTCCTAATACCATCACCTTGGGGATTAGCATTTCAACATAGAATTCTGTCAGTCCCTCATAGGGGGCCATCCATTTTTATTTTTCACTGGACTCCACAAATTAAGTGTCCAGCCCTGGTGATAACTAAGTCACATGGGAACAGATATTATTGCGTATTGGAACTTGGGGAAATTACGTAGCATTTCCAAGCCTCGGTCTTCTCAGTTCTCTCATGGATATAAAAATACCCTATGAATGGGGTGGTGATGAAGCTCATCGCACAAGATACTGTACATTTGTCACTGGGCAGAGTCCTTTATATTTGGCAGGCATTTGAACACTAGTAATGCGGGTCTCATAAACATACCCTGTAAGATATGAGGTTCCATGCAGATATGAATTATCTTAGCTTGGTGGAGATAGGAAAGGCCTTCTCCATGAAGCAATTTCTACATCTTCATAGAGAAATTCTTGCTCTAAAGGAACTCGAGGGGGGAGCATACCGCTGGTATATCCCATAATACCTTGGCTGCAGGAAAGCCCTTGACAAATTATTTCATGTTCTTTTGTGGAAAAGAAGAAACAGAGGCTAGATGGTAAACTGATAGATGTGGGTCAGTTGGGCAACTTTATTCGGAGAGTTAGATTAATGGATTATGGCAGGCTGAAGAGTGGATTCCAGCAATACGCCAGAGAACTTTGCTGTTGGCTCTGTTCTGTTTAATATTTAATTCATGGCTTCTTGGAGGACACATCAAGCATTATTACCAAATATGTGACTGATGCTACATTAGAAGGAAGAGGTAAAACTTTGGTGACTAATGCACGATTCAAAAACATTTTCTTTGAAACCTTTTTAAATGCTTATTTGTTCATTTTGAGAGAGCTAGAGAGCATGAGCAGGGGAGGGGCAGAGAGAGAGGGAGACAGAGAATCCCAAGCAGGCTCCACACTCAGCATGGAGCCCGACACGGGGGCTCGGTCTCACGACTGTGAGATCACGACCTGAGCGGAAATCAAGAGTTGGACGCTCAACCAACTGAGCCACCCAGGGGCCCCTCAAAAGTATTTTCAGAGGTTGGCATCCTGAATCAATCTAATAGGATGGAATGTAACATGGTTTAAGTTAGTTAGAAGCAATATGAGGGGATGGGCTGTCCTAGGCTTGCAAGAATATCCTGTGACAAAGGGCTAAGGGTCAGAATTGGCTGTGAGTCATTCAGTAAAGCGTGTATATTTGCTTAACAGCTATTAAGCACCAGTCAACCTGCCGGTTGCTATGAGAAATATGAAGGGCCTAGAAACAGGGAGTACAACAGTGAACATGGCAGTTACAGCACGACCCAGTCACGGCAGTGAGTGAGGAGATCAGGCAACGCAGATGACAACCAAACATGAACTGCATTCATTATTTTGTTGGAATCACCAGATCATAGACTTATTATATAGCCCTATTTAATACGGGGACCAAATATGGGTAAGTTAAGAAAGAATATTGCAAGCTGGTGCAGCCACTCTGGAAAACAGTACGGAGGTTCCTCAAAAACCTAAAAATAAAACTACCCTATGTCCCAGCAAGTGCACTACTAGGCATTTATCCACGGGATACAGGTGTGCTGTTTTGAAGGGACACATGCACCCCCATGTTTATAGCAACACTATCAACAATAGCCAAAGTATGGAAGGAGCCCAAATGTCCATCGGTGGATGAATGCATAAAGAAGATGTGGTATATATATACAATGGAGTATCACTCGGCAATCAAAAAGAATGGAATCTTGCCATTTGCAACTGCGTGGATGGAACTGGAGGGTATTATGCTAAGTGAAATTAGTCAGTCAGAGAAAGACAAACATCATATGACTTCACTCATATGAGGACTTTAAGAGACAAAACAGATGAACGTAAGGGAAGGGAAACAAAAATAATAGAAAAACAGGGAGGGGAACAGCACAGAAGAGACTCATAAATATGGAGAACAAACTGAGGGTTACTGGAGGGGTTGTGGGAGGGGGGATGGGCTAAATGGGTAAAGGCACTAAGGAATCTACTCTTGAAATCATTGTTGCACTATATGCTAACAAATTTGGATGTAAATTTAAAAAAATAATAAATAAAACAAGTTAAAAAATAAAAAAAATTAAAAAAGAAAGGTTCAATAATGTGAAGATGTGAATTTGATTGACATCTCCATGTAAATTTAGTGCACCTGTAATAACCGCCCCCCCCCAAGTAAAATACTATTTTTATTAAAAAAAAAAAAAAGAAAGAATATTGCAAGATGCATCCAGAGGAGGGTCTATGAATAATGAAAATTTTAAAACTCTGTCACATGAGGAAAGAATGGCTGATTGAGGGTTTCCTATCACTATTCCTATTGTAATCAATGATACCTTATATAGAAGAAAACGAAATAAAAAACAATCTCTGAGTCAGCTAATATTGCATATTTAGCCTGGCAAAAGCACTTGGGAAATGCTCAATTGCTACCTTTAAATATTTAACAGACTTTTATGTGGAAAATAAAATTAGGCTTTCTCTGTGTTGAATCTTACTTAGAACTAAGACAAATGAGTGGATTTATAGGAAGATGGATTTTGGCTCAATGTACAGAATGCCTTTCTGCTGAGAGTTGATCTTTCCATAATTGGGATTGTCCTTTTTGGGCCTGAATGGCCATTTTTCAAGCATGATGCCGAAGTAAAGATTGAACCATACAGCTTCTATGGCTGCTTCCTAAGCTACGATTCCATAATGTTGTTATGGAATTCCTTGCGATTAGACGACCATTTTGGCCCCTCCTGTGTGGCAGTCCAGAAGTTATGCAAGCACTCCACTGGGCACTCCAGAAGTTATGCAAGCACTCAGAAAACATTCTGCCTTCACCAAATATACTTTTTGTCTTCTTGACCGGCCAAAATATTTAACCAAGAAAGCTATCCTGAAGACATTCAACTTGAGTTAAAATTTGAATGAAGCAAGGACTTTAGTTTCAGAAACGAATGCGGAAAGTGATAGAATATAGAAATGTTGAGATATAACTGTCTTATAAAAAATCGGCAGATATTTAACTTAACCAGGGATGGAGGTAGGTCATGAGTTGTCTACCACAAAGTGAGTGTGTAAAGTTGAAAAAAAAAAAGCGTTTAAAATATGTATTTCCACATGCCATGTTGGGTACCTTGAGGTGATGCAGAGGGGGCAGGAACTGTGAACATGGCTTTGGGGACGTTGTCTTCCAGATGTGCCCAGTGCTTACCATATTCTCACCCCTGTCTGAGTGGTTCCTTGCACCTAGGTCACTATTCTTGGCATCACATGACCCTGACATCTTGGCCACAGCTAATTGGAATGAGGACAAGTGCAATGAGGAGAGCAGTGTGGTCTAGATGGGGGTTGGTATGAGAGCTGTGGTCAGCATGGGAAATGACCAGTTGGCCCCAACAGGTGTTTTCTCTCTGTAAGTGTGAATATGAAACATGCAGAGGAGCCAGCGCAGGAGGATATGGCAGAAACCAAGACACATGCAGAGGAAGGGCAGGGAACAGATTCCATGACGTAGCAGACAGTGACATGAAGATAGCGAGAGCAGAGGAGAACCAGTAGAGCGAGACAGGAGCAACTGAGGCGAAGGCAAACATTAGGTCATGTCAAGATGCCAGAGCATTAGATACCCCAGCAATGGGTGCCAGGAGCTCAGAAAACAATGTACACATACCAGGGTATATAAGTGTCAACTTCTGTGCTATATATGAAAACTCTGGTGGGAAATCAGAGGAGGAAAGATCATGGTGGTCTTGGGAGTGAGGGAAGAGGTGAGATTTGAGCTAGGCATGGATAGAATTTGAATTGCCAAGGATAGAGTAGGTGGAAGTGGGAACAGGAGGGGTCAGGTGTGGGGATGCAATGAGCATCATCACTAAAAGATGGTGCTTGGGAAAATTGACGAAGTACACCTGTGCCAAGGGAGGGCAGAAAGGACTAATTTCCCAGAATCCATTGCCCTCTTTGAAAATGTCAAAATGGCCTCCGTGGGGCACCTCCACAGTGAGCACTGTTTTCCAGAGAAGGCTAAATTGCTACTGGGGATGAAGCATCAACGCAGAACCCCTCCCGCATGCCCTCTGAGTCCTCAAGGTCTTTTCCACAGTCACACTGAGCTCGAAGCTTCTGCATTCACCTCCACTGTGACAGGGTGAAAGGCTTGTTCTGACGGTTTAATACTCTCTGCCGAGAAAAGTGTAAATTGTGAGGGTGATTTGGGGGACTGTGGACAGCTGACCATGGGACCAGGGTAGAGGGCTTCTAATCATTTTCTATAAATAGCTGAACTCTTTCCAACTGGTAATGATTTTCTGTCTCTCTCGGCAAAGCCTGAACTTGAACCAAGAAGCGAATTGTTCTGACTCTTTCCACAGGTCCTCTGACTAAACACAAAGTGGGGTCAATAATCAGAGTGGGATGGTTCCAGAGAAGAGCATTGTTTTCTCTCGCCACTGATGAGTTTTAAATAAATTTTATTCCTAGTCTTTAAATCAGGGATTCATCAGAGATCCGGGAGAGGTGTAGTAGACAGAGTTTCAGATTCTCTGCTGCCTGCCGAGGGTTGGGGAAAGGGGCTTCTATGTTTTCTGAATAGGAAATTTTAGCTGAGGGTCAAAATGATGGAGCCAGATCTCAGCAAATGCACAACACTCAACGCAAGGCCTGGTTTATTAAAATCCTATTAACTGGCTCACAAACTTCCCATTTTCACAAAAACTGCCAAGTTTGCCTGTTGGTTTATTATTCATACACGAAGAGATGCTTTTTGGAGGAGCTCACAAATATAATTTCTGTCTGCCAATCAGATTGAAGTTTTCCGACAAAGCGATAAGCACAGTAGAATTCAGGGAGGGGGTTCAGATGTGAGGTGGAAAATGAAAACTGAGTTATGTTTCTGTGGGTTGCCTTGTGTGAAGCAGCCAAAGAGATGAGGTGGGTTATAGAATGTGAAACTATCTGTGTAATCCTGACAAATAGGAGGAAAATGGGCTCCCAAACTCTGTTTCAAGAGCAGATGAAAGGCTTTGGTATACAGGGTAGGAGATTAAGCCAGGAGAGCTGTAACCACTTTCCAGCATCGGTAGGATGTAACCCACCCAAAAAGCTTAGTCTTCCGAATCTCACATTTTTGCCATGGGTCTCCTAGAACATTTAAGACTTTAAATGATGACTGAATCTGCATTCTTACTTAAACCACTCTTAATTCCAGCATGTTGAGTCCAGGGAAGAATTATGGTGGAAGACTGGTCACAGGAGATAAAGTGGCTCTCTGTAATTGCAAACTACAACACACCCAGGGGTGTTGGATCAATGGGGGTTCCCTGGGATTTATTGATAGGCTAGTGCAATCGACTAGGAAGGGTTTTCATCTGCTTAGAGAACTGGAGGAGGATTTGGTGACCTCAATTCTGGTCCTAGCTCTTCCTCTGGAGTGTTGCATGAGTTTGGTTAAAGGAAACTACCTTTGTGCTTTGAGACAAAGCATAAATGACAATCATGACAGTCAGAAGCCCTTCATTGGAGGGCTGCTGCCTGGGTCTTTCTTGCTTCCTGCCACAAGGTTGAACCTGATTGGCAAGCATTGTAGGAGCTCGGGTACTCAGCCTGTGTCCTTCCTTTTGGAGAGGACGCTTGTCACTCAAACTGTTGGGAGTGTTAATTATTGACAGCTCACAGCTCTGTCCCTCCCAGAATTGTCTCTGGCTCAAGGGTGCTGCCTTGCCCAAGGTCATGTCCCTTCTCCAGGTATAGCCTTTATCCAGTGACTTTTGATACCAGGATACGATGGCCCAGGCTTTTTACCTCAATTCGAGACAACTCTGAGGCGCCATGTTGGATCCAGAGCTCCTTATGGAATCAGCGGAGGCCCCAACTTCTCTCTCTGCCCAATCTTGCTTTGTTACTGCCCCTCCCCCAATACACCCAAGGGAAGATCCAGAAATGCCTTCCAATATAGTTTCTTCATGTAAATCTCTGCTTCAGAGTCTATTTCCTGGGAGGACCAATCTCAGAGAGTGAGAATCTAGGATATTGTTATGACTTATTTATTACAGAGCTGGGTCATTGTTTTTAGGTAAGTTATTTAATTTAATTTGAACTCTTAAATGATATTACAAGAGGCCTTGAGAGATGCTTATCCTAAGGGGTCATGGGTTAGAAAAGGCTTAGCCACGCTCTCATGTAATCTCAAGAACCAGCATGCAGCAGCAAGTAGACAGATTTTGCCTGGACCTGAGAACTTTCTAGAACTTTAAAAATCACACCCATCACCTATGTGTCAGGTTTCTGGGATGAATATAACTGCTTGGTTATGGACTGTTATGCCATCTTTTACAAAGCGCTTCTTTCCTTTAGCTGCCCTGGCTGCTATGGAGCTGCTAAGTGCTGCCAGCGTCCTCCCCTCCCTCACCCGTGCTCTAAACATTCGATAATTCTAACCCCTGCTGTACTCTGCTTCTTCCCCTCCTCCACAGAAAAGTTGGGGAACTTTATGTTCTTTTGTCTCCTCTTACCGAAATAGTTCTATACTGAGGCAACATGCTGTTTCCAGGGAGACAATGAAAAGCAAAAGTTAACTCAAAGAACTCGAAGAGAGGTGCTGATTAAGTACATGAGATGCCTCTGTTTCAGAGGAAGGCAAAAATATCACTGAGGTGTTTGGGGGATAAATAGAGATCTTTTAACAAGGCCGTAATGAATATTCAAAGCTCTTCATAAAGCTGATATGTATTTATTTAAAGATTATCATCATGGAATAATATTTACCATCCGGGAGCCTATTACACATTAGTTGGGGAAAAAAAAATCAGTACCCATGTAGGTGCAAGAAGTAAATTATAGATGATACATTTCCTTACCATCGATCTTTGCATAGAGTGGAACGTGACCCATATCTTCTAGTACCCATCCATCAAGTTAATACCTCTTGGCATTTATTGTAGGTCACTATTTTATTCTCCCTAGTTGCTTTTATTTCTTTAGTGCTGCAGAAGTTTTGGACTTTTTGGAAGAGATCAAAGATAATCATCATTATCCAACACTTCTGTGCTCCTTTATATTTAAATCGGGACAGGGGGATTGTGTGGTACTGTTAGATACAGTCTATCACTATGATAACCACTATTGACACGGCAACGTGAGAGATGACAGGTACACAAATCAGCATGTGAGTGGCCCAATGGATGGGGAGGGAAGTGACAGACAAAGGTGAAGTTTGGAGTGTAGACTAATAGGAAATGAGAAATGCAGACGACAGAGCAACAAGTTCTCAGTCGCCATGCCAAATCCGGCAAATGCATGAGGAAGAGGCAAGCTTCTCAGCTCCTCCAACAACTGCTTCTCCTAAAATTACAACAAAATGACACAATCCCGCACCCAAACATTGAATTACTTACTAGTGATAAGGGAGGCAGAAGAAATAATTTCTTGTATCTTCTTTTGGTGTGTGTATACTTAAATAATAGCTATTGTCCATCTGACCAACTGCCCCCTGCCCCTCACTTCCCCAAACAAAGAGGCCAGTTTACATTCCAGGAAAAACAGTGTGGCCAGTGGCCACTAGAGAGCAGCAGAGATCTGCTCTTGGGCTCTGTTCTTGCACGGAATACTCTCTATGGAGGACTTCAGTCCACCAAGGTTACCTCCTCTGTTCACTCAACCACGTCAGAGAGATCGACTCTGTTGTGTAGAGAAGATATTCCAGTCTAAGATCAAGACTGTTCCCAGATTAAACTCCCTGGGTTACCAAAGAGAGAGTTTAAGCTGTAAAACTAAACTGTAGACTTTAGTGTTCCCCTCAGTAAAATGGGGATAATAGTACCTAACTTACAGAGTTGTGAGCACTAAGCCCAAAGATAACTAGCACTCAGTAGTCACTCCTCAAACAATGCCATACCCCATTACCAAACTAAAAATTTTTTTCTATGTGTCTAAACTCTTTTAGAGAGTTTGGGATTAGGATTTCTTCAGATACCTGATCTAGGACAGATTTAGTAATCAATCTTAGTTCTGGTTCCTTTTGAGCTCAGAGCGGGTTCACAGTGGGCCTTCCCAGGGTGCTCTAGCTGCAGGCAATCACTCTCAAATAGCATTTCGCCGATGAAGAAGACGGGCTGCGAAAGATGATACAGTTAGTTAATGACAGAACTGATGTGAAAAGGAATTAAGGTCTTAAAGAATGTGATATTCCTAAATGCGATATTCCCTCTTGAAAGTAGAGGAGGTTGGTTTAAAACAGCAAAATTAGAAAATATGGTTTTATGAACTTGAAACCTCCAATGATCACTTTAACTGCATATGCATAAGCGAATTAGAAGTTTTAGGGTCTTGCTGTTTCCAAAACATTGGTCCTCAAGAAGGTTAATATTATCACAACAAAGGTGAATTCCAAACTGTATATTCATTTGAATGTTCCAGCGAAATAAGCGATTACTGAGCCCCTGTTCTCGAGATGGTTTTGTGCTGGATTCTGTGGGAGATTCAGAGTCTATGGAGGAAGTGGTCCGGGATCCAGCACCCCAGCCACCGTGTCAGTGATAAACCCAAGACACTTTCCTGTACCTATTACTCCCTGGTAGATTTTTCTGCAGAGAAAGGTAGCTGGAAGATGTAATTCACCAAAGTCTTCCGAAGAGTGAGTCATAGGGTTAAGACTAAAGTCATGATGCTAGAACGATCTTTCTTTTATTCACACTCTGAGGGATGTCATAAATATCACCAACTATTGACTTTTCACTACCTGTTTTCTCTTTTTCTCTGGTTAATGATGCATTCAACTTGGCTTAATGGACAAAGTTACTCACTAATCACCAGGATAGACAAATAAACAAAAATGATCTACACTAAAAGCGTAATGTGGGGAAAATAAATTCAGAGTTTCGGTTGAATTAAGCTAAATATAAGTCAACCGTGGGATGTGGCAGGCTAGAGAGAGAACGCATCTGACATTGCTAATGCAGTCTCTGGAGGGAGGGACGTGTTAGGGCAGTGGCCTTCAGTGTTATTGGAGTCACTGATTTCTTTGAAAATATGGAAGCTACGAAACTCTCCTTAGAAGAAGTCATGTACATACAAAGATTTGAATAGACTCTTGTGGAGTGAATCTTATTTGACTGCCATGTACCATCAGTATTTAATTTCATATTCAGCAATTCCTATGTATGAACACTGTCCATGTCCATGAAAAAGTAATCACTCCTCTGTTCTCTCAACCTCCCTAAGAGTAGGTGTTTCATGCAGCACAGAGACTCTAAATGACTCAAAGCAAAGAGCCTGCAGGAGAGGATTACACCTGGGATTTCAGGGCGCCTCATATGGCCGGCTTTGCAGATCAGGCTTGCTTTACACACAAGGTCAGCAGAGGCAAGGATGGATTCCGATAGCCACAAGCTGTAGGTGTAACCATCAGACCCAGAAAAGTTGAGGTTAAAAAGATGGGGTTAAAAAGATGGTTCCATTGAAATTTAATGAGATGCACACTGAAATGTTTAGGGGAAAATGTATGGATGTCTGCCACTTATCTGAAATACATCAAGAGGTAAGATGGGCTAGTGGATAAGTAGAAGTCAACTAAATAGCTACGAAACAGGCAAATGTAGTAAAATGTTCATGGTGAAATCTAAATGGTGTTCACTGTCAAATTTGTCCATTTTTCTGTGTGAACATTTTCCTATTAAAATTTGGAAAAAAATAAAATAATTTGGGTTTCACTCAACCAGGTTAATCCCAATGGCAATAACTAACTGAATGAAAATCTTCCATCATTGTGGTTATTTCCAGGAAATCAAACCTGCAATGCAGATCGCACTTGCCATTAATCTTTTTGGAACCTGTCTCACTCTGTTCTTTGGTTCTGTGTGGCAGTCATTCATTAGAGAATCCAGTTTTCTAGAACAACAGTTTCTCCTCAGGTAGGCTCAGAGATGGGAAGTGGTACATATGGAGGATGTTTGCTGATCTAATTTTCTGGTGGGCAAACCATGGTGCAGCTACGGTAGAAAGATCAAATGTTCGTAAATGGGAAGTGTTTCTATTTGCTTTTTGACAGCCTACAATCACTTGCTTTTAATCAAGATAAGTAAAACCAACCAATTCCACATTTAGTAAATTTGTCTCCCCTTTCTTGTACCCTACACATATTAGTCATACCATGCCTATACTTAGGTCTCGTTTGTAAACGGACTATTGGTTCTTTCATATTTCTCTGGGTTTCCGGGCAGAGGTGTATGAGGTTCTGTCCTCCCTGCCCTGAAGCTTATCATCATCATGTTTAATTTTTATTGCATGTAACAGTAAAATATAATCCTTTGTTATTGAACTGAGACCATAAATAAATCTTTTTTTAGCTTTATTTCATGGCACATTTTTTTTTTAGAGATAAATTAAAAAAATTTTTTTTGTCGGTCAGTTTTTTTGGGAGAGAGAGACAGAGAGTGAGTGGGGAGTGAGAGAGTGACAGAGAGAGAGGGAGACACAGAATGTGAAGCAGGATCTGGGCTCTGAGCTGTCAGCACAGATCCCGACGCGGGGCTTCAACCCATAGACCTGAGCTGAAGTCGGACGCTTCACCGACCGAGCCACCCAGCCGCCCCTAGAAATAAACTTTAAACTTACGGAAGAGTCACAGAAATAATGGAGTTCCCATGTATTATATTCTCTGTGTTCCTTAGTGTTGACGAGTTCAGTAACTAGTATGCACAAGGCTTAACATTAGGAAGTTAACATTGGTACGATACTGTTAATACATCTGTGGACTTTGTTTTTATTTCATCAGTCTCTCCACAAATGCTCCCTCTCCCATGTGGGGTCCAATCTAAGATCCCACGTTGCATTTAGTTGTTATGTCTTTTCCGTAATCTGTGACTGTATCGCAGTTCTTTGTTTTTAAAAAAATTTTTTTAATGTTTTTTTATTTTTGAGACAGAGAGAGACAGAGCATGAACGGGGGAGGGTCAGAGAGAGGGAGACACAGAATCTGAAACAGGCTCCAGGCTCTGAGCTGTCAGCACAGAGCCCGACGCGGGGCTCGAACTCACGGACTGCGAGATCATGACCTGAGCCGAAGTCGGCCGCTTAACCGACTGAGCCACCCAGGCGCCCCAGTTCTTTGTTTTTCATGACCTGGAGACTTTAAAAAAGGGTGGGCCCCTTGTTTTCTAGAATTTTTTTCTTTTTTTCAGTTTGTATCTGTCTGATGTTTCCTCATGATAACTGAGGTTACCTATTTGGGGCAAGAATAATACCACAGAAGTGATATTTTCTTCTCAGTATATAATAATTCAGGGGGTACACGATGTTGTCATATCTTATTGGCTGTTGATGACTTCACACTAGGGTCATTTGGTTATCAGGGTCTTTGTCAAGTTTTTCCACTTTTAAGTTGCTACTTTTCCCTTTGTAATTAATAAGTAATTTAGGAGGAGATAGCTGGGCACTACACAGAGATCCTCTTTCTCGCCAGGCTTTCTACTCTCTCGTTTTAGCCTCTTTTCTTGATTCTTATCTATAGTGTCATTATTGTGTTGTCCCGTCTAAACGAGAGTTCCTGTTTCCATCGTTCTTTTATTTATTTGGAATTCTACTGATTAACGGGAATTCGAATTAATGATTTATTATTAATTGGAATTCCATTGCAAGGAAGAGCTGACCCATCTTTCTCATTCATTTATATATATTCATATACTTACATAAGTATGGACTCACAGATCTTTACATTTATTCTCTGGGTTAAAATCCATCCCTATCATTATTTATTTTGATGTTCAAATTGTCCCAGATTTGAGCACTGGGGGATTCCTTCAAGCTGGCTCTCGTGTCCTTTAAGTACACTCTCCTCATCATTATTTGAGAATCTCCTCACTTTCCGGCACCACAATACGTTCCAACATTTAGCTTGGCATTTCCTTGCTCCAGTTCTGGAGCCAACCAATTTCCCAAGGAGGTCTTCTTCCTGTTATTGAAGAATGGCATTGAGAAAGTAAAGTCTGGGTCCTGGGTGTGCTCATGGCCAGCAGGTGCCATGTTTCTAGGCCCTTTCTGCCAGCAGCAGTAGAAAATAGAACATATACACATCTGTATCTCTACCCAGAAGTACACATAAAACCATAAATTCAAACTGATCCCTCTGCCTCAAATTGATCCCTCTGACTCAATCTGCTCTACCGACATTCTTCCAGCCTTCCTTCTTTAATCTTTAATTTGTGACTCCTTTCTCATAGTAGAAAATCACATTCTGATTGCCCATAATATGTTTTTTATTTGCCCCACCCTAGTATACACATGATCGATACCGTATACTGTTTACAGTTGCTAACCCAATTCCCTGAGAAAAATTTACCACGTAAAACACAATTTTATGTTCAGTGCTATTTGTTTTCGGCCTTACGGTATGTAGTCAAAATGCTGTTTTGTTTGTTTGCTTGTTTTTTGTTTGTTGATTTACTTGAGAGAGAGAGAGAGAGAGAGAGGAGGGGAGGGGCAGAGAGAGAGAGGGAGACACAGAATCTGAAGCAGACACCAGGCTCCAGGCTCCGAGCTGTCAGCACAGAGCCTGATGCGGGGTTCGAACTCACAAACTGAGAGATCATGACCTGAGCCAAAGTTGGACGTTTAACTGACTGAGCCACCCAAGTGGCCCCTCCTGCTTGGTTGTAATTGTTTATTTATTAGGTATGTGCAACATAACCATGCTTTTCAGAGTAAGAGTTACGCAAAAAGATGCATTCAGGGGATTGGGATTCAAGCCCACCACTTGTTCTCTGTTCCCTGTTTTTTCCACTCATTGTCATTCTGTAGGTACTAATCTTAATAGTTTCTGGTCTTTCTTATATTTCTTTTTTTTTTAAAGAGAGTTCTTGTTTTTTTTTTTTTTCTTTTTTTAAAAAAATCTTTAAAGTTTTATCTATTTATTTGGAGAGAGGGTGTGTGAGAGGGTAAGGGGCAGAGAGAAGAAGTGAGAAAATTCCAAGCAGGTTCTGTGTTGTCAGCGCAGAGCCCGACGTGGGGCTCAGTCCCACGAACCATGAGATCATGACCTGAGCCGAAGTCAAGAGTCAGACACTTAACCGACTGAGCCACCCAGACACCCAAGTCCTTCTTCTATTTCTTTCCCAAGAGGTGCATGCATACATTTATGTTTTTATAAACTTTCTTACTGAATATACGTCATATGTATCATATATATATAATATGAGAGATATTAGTTATTGTGTGTGTGGTATCTTTTCCAAATATTTTCTTTGTTCTTTGACTTTTCTTCATTGACTATTCTGTTTGGAACGGCAGTGCCTCTCGGTTTACAGAGCACTGCCTCATGCTTTTTAATAGCTGCATGGCACTCCAGTACGGGAGCGTACCTCAGTTTACTCAACCACTCTCCAGGGTATGGTTTTTGTGTTGTTTCTAACATTTGTAACTTAGAAATCATGCTGTAATAAATAACCTTTAGAATACGTACTTGTGTATGGTCGGAGGCAGAGTTGCAGGGTAATTCCCTAGACGTGGGGTAACCCAGTCCACATGCAAGTTCACATGCAAGTTCATTAGGTGTTGTCAGGTTCCCGGGCGTGTGTGTTCTCACGGACAGCGTCTGAGCATGCGCATTTCCTCACAACACTGCTAACACATCCGTTCTCACACATTTGATGTTTGTCAGCGTAATAGGCAAGAAACGATATCTCAGTGTTGTTTTAATTTGCATGTCTCTAATTGGGAGTGAATTTTAACATTTTCTTTGTGTGTAAGTATCACTTTGATATCTTTCTTGTGAATTGTTGATGTCCTTTTTCCTGCTTTGCTGTTAGGATTTTAATCTTTTGACGTTTTTAAGATTATCTATCTATCTATCATCTATCTATCTATCTATCTATCTATCCATTTTTAATATTAGGGTTCTTAGTCATTGTGTGTGTGGTATCTTTTCCAGATATTTTCTTCCATTGGATCAATTGTCTTTTGACTTTGTTTTTGGTGGCTTTTCTCTATGCATAACTCTTAAAAATTCTATGCAATCACAATTATTTATCTTTTCTTTTATGGACTTTGGATTCTGAATCATAGTTAGAAAGCCTTCCTCTACATTGAGGTGAAAGGGGGATTCATTCATGTCTTCTTGGGAGACTTGTACCATTTCTTCTTCTTTCTCCCCTCCCCTCTCTTCCTCTCTCTCCACCCCCACTCCTTCTTTTTCTCCTTCTTTTTGCATTGAGATCGTTGATCTGTTTATCCATTTGGAGTTTTTTCTTCTGTATGGTGTGAGTTTTACAAGTTTTTCTAAGTGATTGCACAACTGTCCCAGCACCATTTATTTAAAAGTCCATCATTGTTCCGGTGATTTAATGTGCCACCTTTGCTGTATGCTAAGTTTTCACTGACATTTGTGTTGGTTTCTGGACTTGGTATTTTATTCGACTGGCTTGTTTATATATTCATACACCAGTCCCGCTCTTTTTTAGTTACAGACACCATGTAGTATGGACTCATGCCTGGCAGGGCTAGCCCCTTGTTATTTTGTTCAGCCGACAATAAAATTTCAGATCTTTTCTCCCTTTCTTTTTCCTTTTGGTTTTCTTAGTCTCAGTAAATGCTCTTTATATTGAATTCAATTTTCTTATGTATGACTACCACATTACCTTCTTTTTGGTTAAGTTTGAGTTTACCTACACATATTCATTTTTTTCCTTTTATATTAAAGAAAACATACTAATAATGCAATCACAAAAATAAATAGTTCAAAAAATATTATTTAAAACAAAACAAAACAAACAAACCAAAAACCAAAAACCAAAAAACAAAAACAGCAACAACCAGTCTCCCAATCTCTCTGTGCTTATTCTCACTCTGTTTTCATTTATCATATGGAACTTCCTTTTGTCCTTTTCACAATTTTTTCTTATATTTATTTTTATATACTAAATACTATAATGAGATCACAATTTCTTAATTTGATATCAAGAAATGGGAGAAATAGATGGACTGGGCTTTTTGTTTGCTTTTTTAAATTACTTGAATATAAAAAATAATTACTGGGGCACCTGGGTGGCTCAGTCGGTGAAGCGTCTGACTTTGGCTCAGGTTATGATCTTGCGGTTTGTGAGTTTGAGCCCTGTGTTGGGCTCTGTGCTGACAGCTCAGAGCCTGGAGCTTGCTTTGGGTTCTGTGTCTGGTCTCCCTCTCTCTCTGCTCCTTTCCTGCTCATGCTCTGTCTCTCTCTGTCTCTCAATAATAAATAAACGTTAAAAAAATAAAAAAAAATAATTTCTTTACTAACTGATGATAATGTGAAAAAATATAAAGATGTTAGAATTCAGCATATGGGCTGTGAAACACATTTCACTTCAGATTTTCTTTTAAGCTGTTACATAAAACAAAACGAAGCCATTATTTGATGACTTTCAATCATATAGTAAGTACAGGCCTGGTTCTTCTTCTCTCTCCTTCATCCCAATCATCTTTGAACAGGAAAATCCCAAGACAGTACCATATATTTGCTTCTTTGAGGGTTATAGTTTTTCACATTTAGTTCAACCTTAGTTTCCAGTAATTTTTTCCTCCTCATAATTTGGAATATAGTCAATTTTTAAAAATTTTTTTAAATTTAAATTTTATTTTTTTAAATTCTCATCCAAATTAGTTATCATATA
Source organism: Panthera pardus (assembly GCF_024362965.1). NCBI lineage: Eukaryota > Metazoa > Chordata > Mammalia > Carnivora > Felidae > Panthera > Panthera pardus. Next base: position 123,198,805 of record NW_026526810.1, on the reverse strand, counting down.
GTGCAACAATGATTTCAAGAGTAGATTTCTTAGTGCCCCTTGCCCATTTAGCCCATCCCCCCTCCCACAACCCCTCCAGTAACCCTCTTTTGTTTTCCATATTTAAGAATGTCTTATGTTTTTGTCCCCTTCCTGTTTGTATATTATTTTTGCTTTACTTCCCTTATGTTCATCTGTTTTGTGTCTTAAATTCCTCATATGAGTGAAGTCTTATGGTATTTGTCTTTCTCTAATTTTGCTTAGCATAATACCCTCCAGTTCCATCCACGTAGTTGTAAATGGCAAGATTTCATTCTTTTTGATTGCCGAGTAATACTCCATTGTATATATATACCACATCTTCTTTATCCGTTCATCCATTGATGGACATTTGGGCTCTTTCCATACTTTGGCTATTGTTGATAGTGCTGCTATAAACATGGGGGTGCATGTGTCCCTTTGAAACAGCACACCTGTATCCCTTGGGTAAATGCCTAGTAGTGCAATTGCTGGGTTGCAGCGTAGTTCTATTTTTAGTTTTTTGAAGAACCTCCATATTGGTTTCCAGAGTGGCTGTACCAGCTTGCATTCCCACCAACAATGCAAAAGAGATCCTCTTTCTCCGCATCCTTGCCAACATCTGTTGTCGCCTGAGTTGTTAATGTTAGCCATTCTGACAGGTGTGAGGTGGTATCTCATTGTGGTTTTGATTTGTATTTCCCTGATGATGAGTGATGTTGAACATTTTTTCATGTGTCGGTTGGCCATCTGGATGTTTTCTTTAGGGAAGTGTCTATTCGTGTCTTTTGCTCATTTCTTCATTGGATTATTTGGTTTTTGGGTATTGAGTTTGAAAAGTTCTTTATGGATTTTGGATACTAATCCTTTATCTGATATGTCATTTGCAAATATCTTCTCCCATTCTGTCAGTTGCCTTTTAGTTTTGCTGATTGTTTCCTTTGCTGTGCAGAAGCTTTTTATTTTGATGAGGTCCCAATAGTTCATTTTTGCTTTTGTTTCCCTTGCCTCTGGAGACGTGTTGAGCAAGAAGTTGCTGCGGGCAAGATCAAAGAGGTTTTTGCCTGCTTTCTCCTTGAGGATTTTTATGGCTTCTTGTCTTCCATTTAGGTCTTTCATCCATTTTGAGTTTTTGTGTATGGTGTAAGAAAGTGGTCCAGGTTCATTCTTCTCCATGTAACTGTCCAGTTTTCCCAGCACCACTTGCTGAAGAGAATGTCTTGATTCCATTGGATATTCTTTACTGCTTTGTCAAAAATTAGTTGGCCATACATTTGTGGATCCATTTCTGGGTTCTCTGTTTTGTTCCATTGATTGGAGTGTCTGTTTTTATGCCAGTACCATACTGCCTTGATGTTTATAGCTTTGTAGTATAGCTTGAAGTCTGGGATTGTGATGCCTCCTGCTTTGGTTTTCTTTTTCAAGATTGCTTTGGCTATTTGGGGTCTTTTCTGGTTCCATACAAATTTTACGATTATTTGTTCTAGCTCTGTGAACAATGCTGGTGTTATTTTGATAGGGATTGCGTTGAATATGTAGATTGCTTTGGGTAGTATCGACATTTTAACAATATTTGTTCTTCCTATCCAGGAGCATGGAATCTTTTTCCACTTTTCTGTGTCTTTTTCAATTTCTTTCATAAGCTTTCTATAGTTTTCAGTGTATAGATTTTTCACCTCTTTGGTTAGATTTATTCCTAGGTATTTTATATTTTATATCCCATTTACATGGGATATAAATGGGATCGATTCCTTGATTTCTCTTTCTGTTGCTTCATTGTTGGTGTATAAGAATGCAACTGATTTCTGTGCATTGATTTTATATCCTGCAACTTTGCTGAATTCACGAATCAGTTCTAGAAGTTTTTTGGTGGACTCTTTTTGGTTTTCCATATAGAGTATCATGTCATCTGTGAAGAGTGAAAGTTTGACCTCCTCCTGGCTGATTTGGATGCCTTTTATTTCTTTGTGTTGTCTGATTGCAGAGGCTAAGACTTCCAATACTATGTTGAATAACAGAGGCGAGAGTGGACATCCCTGTCTTGTTCCTGACCTTAGGGGGAAAGCTCTCAGTTTTTCCCCATTGAGGGTGATATTAACATTGGGTCTTTCATATATGGCTTTTATGATCTTGAGGTATGATCCTTCTATCCCTACTTTCTTGGGTTTTTTGTTTTTCAAGAATGGATGCTGTATTTTGTCAAATGTTTTCTCTGCATCTATTGAGAGGATCATATGGTTCTTGTCCTTTCTTTTATTGATGTGATGAATCACATTGATTGTTATGTAAATATTGAACCAGCCTTGCATCCCAGGTATAAATCCCACTTGGTCATGGTGAATAATTTTTTTAATGTATTGTTGGATCCGGTTGGTTAATATCTTGTTGAGGATTTTTGCATCCATGTTCATCAGGGAAATTGGTCTATAGTTCTCTTTTTTAGTGGGGTCTCTGTCTGGTTTTGGAATCAACGTAATGCTGACTTCATAGAAAGAGTTTGGAAGCTTTCCTTCCATTTCTATTTTTTGGAACCGCTTCAAGAGATGAGGTGTTAACTCGTCCTTAAATGTTTGGTAGAGTTCCCTTGGAAAGCCATCTGGCCCTGGACTCTTGTATTTTGGGAGATTTTGATTACTAATTCGATTTCTTTGCTGGTTATGGGTCTGTTCAAATTTTCTATTTCTTCCTGTTTCAGTTTTGGTAGTTTATATGTTTCTAGGAATTTGTCCATTTCTTCCAGATTGCCCATTTTATTGGCATATAATTGCTAATAATATTCTTTTATTATTGTGTTTATTTCTGCTGTGTTGGTTGTGATCTCTCCTTGTTCATTCTTGATTTTATTTATTTGGGTCCTTTCCTTTGTCTTTTTGATCAAACTGGCTAGTGGTTTATCAATTTTGTTAATTCTTTCAAAGAACCAGCTTCTGGTTTCATTGATCTGTTCTACTGGTTTTATTTTGTTTTTGTTTTTGTTTTTTTTTTTTTTTGGTTTCAATAGCATTAATTTCTGCTCTAATCTTCATTATTTCCTGTCTGCTGCTGGTTTGGGTTTTATTTGCTGTTCTTTTTCCAGATCTTTAATGCGTAAGGTTAGGTTGTGTATCTGAGATCTTTCTTCCTTCTTTAGGAAGGCCTGGATTGCTATATACTTTCCTCTTATGTCCACCTTTCCTGTGTCCCAGAGGTTTTGGGTTGTGGTGTTATCATTTTCATTGGCTTCTGTGAACTTTTTAATTTTCTCTTTAACTTCTTGCTTAGCGCATTCATTCTTTAGTAGGATGTTCTTTAGTCTCTAAATTTTTGTTACCTTTCCAAGTTTTTTCTTGTGGTTGATTCGAGTTTCATAGTGTTGTCGTCTGAAAATATGCACGGAATGGTCTTGATCTTTTTGTACTTGTTGAGGGCTTATTTGTGTCCCAGTATGTGATCTGTTCTGGAGAACATTCCATGTGCACTGGAGAAGAATGTATATTCCCCTGCTTTAGGATGAAATGTTCTGAAATATCTGTTAAGTCCATCTAAGTCATTCAAAAACATTGTTTCCTTGTTGATTTTTTGATTAGATGATCTGTCCATTGCTGTGAGTGGGGTGTTGAAGTCCCCTACTCTTACAGTATTACTATCAATGAGTTTCTTTATGTTTGTGATTAATTGATTTATATATTTGGGTTCTCATATATTTGGCTCATAAATGTTTACAATTGTTAGGTCTTCTTGGTCTATAGACCCCTTAATTAAGATATAATGCCCTTCTTCATTTCTTGATACACTCTTTATTTTAAAGTCTAGATTGTCTGATATAAGTATGGCTACTCTGGCTTTCTTTTGTTGACCATTAGCATGATAGATGGTTCTCCATCCCCTCACTTTCAATATGAAGGTGTCTTTAGGTCTAAAGTGGGTCTCTTGTAAATAGCATATAGATGGATCTTGTTTTCTTACCCATTCTGTTACCCTATGTCTTTTCATTGGAGCATTTAGTCCATTGGTGTTTAGAGTGAGTACTGAAAGATATGAATTTATTGCCATTATGTTGCTTGTAGAGTTGGAGTTTCTGGTGGTGTTCTCTGGTCTTTTCTAGTCTTTGTTGCTTTTGGTATTTATATACATATATATATATATATATATATATATTTTTTTTTTTTTTTTTTTTTCCTCCCCTCAGAGAGTCCCCCTTAAAATTTCTTGCAGAGTTGGTTTAGTGGTCACAAACTCCTTTAATTTTTGTTTGTCTGGGAAATTTTTATCTCTCCTGCTATTTTGAATCACAGCCTTGCTGGATAAAGAATTCTTGGCTGAATATTTTTCTGACTCAGCACATTGAATATATCTTGCCACTCCGTCCTGGCCTGTCAAGTTTCTGTGGATAGGTCTGCTGCAAACCTGATCTGTCTTCCCTTGTAGGTTAAGGACTTTTTTTTCCCTTGCTGCTTTCACGATTCTCTCCTTGCCTGAGTATTTTGTGAATTTAATTATGATATGCCTTGTTGATGGTTGTTTTTTGTTGAATCTAATGGGAGTCCTCTGTGCTTCCTGGATTTTGATGTCTGTGTCTTTCCCCAGGTTAGGAAAGTTTTCTGCTATGATTTGCTCACATAACCCTTCTACCCCTATTTCTCTCTCTTCCTCTTCTGGGACTCCTATGATTCTGATGTTCATTTTTAATGAGTCACTGATTTCTCTAATTCTTAAATCGTGCTCTTTTTCCTTAATCTCCCTCTCTTTTTCCACTTCATTATTCTTCATAAGTTTGTCCTCTATATCACTGATTCTCTGTTCTGCCTCATCCACCCTTGCTGCTATGGCCTTCATTCGAGATTGCAGCTCTGTTATAGCCTTTTTTAATTTCATCCTGACTAGCCATTACTTCTTTTATCTCCGCAGAAAGGGATTCTAATCTATTTTCTTTTTTTGGTTTTAATGTTTATTTATTTTTGAGACAGAGAAAGAGCATGAACAAGTGAGGGACACAGAGAGAGGGAGACACAGAATCTGAAACAGGTTCCAGGCTCCGAGCTGTTAGCAGAGAGCCCAACGCAGGGCTCGATCCCACAAACTGGGACATCATGACCTGAGCCAAAGTCGGATGCTTAACTGACTGAGTCACCCAGGCACCCCTGTAATCTATTTTCAACTCCAGCTAGTATTCTTATTATTGTGACTCTAAATTCTGGTTCAGACATCTTACTAATATCTGTGTTGGTGAAGTCCCTGGCTGTTGTTTCTTCCTGCTCTTTCTTTTGGGGTGAATTCCTTCATTTTGTCATTTTGGAAGGAGAAAAGGAATTAATGAGGTAAAAAAATTAAAATTAAAAAAATTCAGATTAAAAATATTAAAAAATTAAACACACACACACACACAAAATCAAATAAATGATGCTAGATCCTAGGTGTGTTTTAGTTTGGGTGTTGAAAGGGCTTGATAGATTAGAGAAAAAAGGGGAAAGAAAAAAAACGAAATCGTTTGAAAATTTGAAAAAATGAATACACTGAAGTAGACTAAAATGAAATGATGGAAGTAAAATAGAATTTGAAAAAATTTACACAAAAAGTAAAAATATAGTAGAAAAAAATTAAAGAGAAATATTTTTTATAAAAATTGAAAATAAAAATGAATTTTTTCTCTTTCTGTATGCAAGAAAAAGAAAAGAAATGAAAAAGAGAAAAAAGAAAAAATAAAAAAAAGAAAAGAAAGATAATTGAATAAATGGACCAGCGAACAGACTGAAATACTACTGAAATTACTTTGTTTTCTCCTAGAAGTCAAACTATGAAGCGCTTTATACCCCGTAAACTAAGCAGGCAGAGAGACTTACGTTCCTGAAAAGCGAGGTTGGCCCAGTTGGGTGGGGCTTAGTGTAACGGCTCTGTTCTCCACTAGATGGCTCAGCTTAGCTTACTGGGATGGATTGTTTTGGTGCTTGTAGGTGTGTATGTGCATGCATGGGATCGGTGAAAATGGCGTCACCCAGCTACCCAGTCTCTAGTACTGGAACTCTGCTCTCCCCGATCAGCAATCATGCACCTGTCCTTTATCTTCGGCTTCTGTCCACTCCCCACTTTTACGCTGTCCGTGACCAAGCCCCAGGCAGCTCCTCCCTCCTGAGTTTTGTCTCAGATGCGGCTGTGTTTCCTGACCTCTTACTTCTGAGGGACTGCGGCTTTGACCTGTTCTACCCTCTGTAGGAGGGTCTCATTTAGCAATGGCTGGGTGCTGGTTGCACCCAGGAACATTTGTGGGACTGTGTGGCTGCTGATGCCCAGCGACTGTAGCCAGCTGCCAGCCCGCCTCAGAAAAAGTTTGCAAGATAGTGGAGCAGCAGCGTTTCAGGGACTACAGAAAATCACAACACACATCTGGCACCAGGCTTCACCCTTACGACCTTGTTCCAGCAGATGTGGTTGTTCTCCCGGGTCCACTGGGGCCTTGCCTTTGGGGGACCCACATAGCCTCTACCAGGTGTCCTTCCAGCAGGGGAACCTCCTCTCCCCGTGTAGCCGGAGAACCTCATGGACCCCACTCTGCTCCTGGGGATTCGCCCTTCCCATCAGAACACTGGCAGGTAACAAGCTGTGGAGTTTCAGACTCTATGCTCCCTTTGTTTATAGCCTTAATGGAATTTAAACCCTCTCCTTTCTCCCTTTTTAGTTCAGTCCCTGCTGCTATTTCCATTTTTCCACTTTCTCTCCAGCTGCTTTGAGGGAGGGGTGCTTTTCCATCTCCCATCCCCCATCTCTGTCCTCTCTCCCTATGCAAAAGCGGCTACCTGCCCTCCATGACTTCTCCTCCAGTTCACCTCTCTGCACTGCTTACCTGCTGAATTCTGTGATTCAGGTTGTACAGATCATTGTGTTAATCCTCAGATGAGTTTTCTAGGTGTGCAGGATGGTTTAGTGTTGGTCTAGGTGTATTTCATGGATGCTAGACACACAGAAAACTTCCATGCTGTTCCGCCATCTTGGCTCCTTCCCCCATAGTCAAATTTATTCTTGTTTGTGTCATTGATTTGGATTTTAACCAAAATGCTTACGCTATATTTCAGTTCCTGAAATTATTGGTGACCACTGATTCTTCCCATGAAAGATAAGGAAATTAGTTCACTTTCAATGACTCACGATATACCTGCTAGCCCTTTCCACTTTCTGTTTTTTATTGGTAGATTCAAGAGTTTTTATTACAGTTCATTCTAATTAAAATAATAAATACTTATAATGAACTATAATAAAACTATAATAAACTATAATGGTATAATAAATACTATACTAAAACTAAAATGCTATAATAAACTATAACATAATACTATAATATAAAACTATAATAAATGTCTCTTTTTTTCCAAGAATTAAAATATTATATTCAGTCCTGTAATCATAGTCAAAAGAGCTATCTAGGCTAAAATTTTGCTGCAATTGTTTAAGGTCTTTCAAACTCTTTCGTATGGAAATTTGTCCATTTGTGATTTATTTATCTTTTCATCTTGATTAGCAGGGTTACACCATTATGGTATTTTAGAGAAAGATGTGTATTAATTATGCTTCGTGAATGCCTGCATAGTTGAGAACTTCCTTCTGGTATTGTCACAAAAGATGAAAACTAAATTGGGGAAAGTTTTTGGATCACAGGTCCCTTTATTTTTCCAGATTTTAGTGTGCTGCATCCATTGGTTTCTGCCATCAATGTTTGTTAGAAGAAATCTGTGGCTGGTTTTGAAATTCAATAATTTATTTAAAAATTAAGGTATGCTTTTCAGTTTTTATAAATGTGACTCAGTGTGTGATGATTCTTTTAAATCTGCATTCATAAGCTATTTTAGTTCAGGAACAGTCCCTTCAATTAGGTCTTTCATTGTATGTGCACGGGCTGTTTCGCTGCCTTTCTCTTTAGGGCCAAAGAACTGTGGTCCCTGTGGTGAGTTTCCCATTTATACCATCTTCTGTGTGCCTTGAATTTTTCCTTTTTTGAAAAAATTATGCTTGATTTCTTTTACTGTTTATTTATTTTTGAGAGAGAGAGAGAGAGGGAGAGAGAACAAGTAGAGGAGGGGTAGAGAGAGAGGGAGACAGGGAATCCAAAGCAGGCTCCAAGCTCTAAGCTGTCAGCATAGAGCCCGACGTGGGGCTCGAACTCATGGATTGTGAGATCATGACATGAGCCAAAGTCAGACACTTACCTGACTGAACCACCCAGGCACCCCTATTATGCTTGATTTGTTTAAAGCCAGTACTATTTTTCTCCCCTGCGTGCTCATTCAGCTTTTTGTTGCTGCTGTTTTGTTGTAATTCCGCTGAAAACTATTTTATTATTTCCTCTTCATCTGGACTTATGGAGTATATGTTTCTTTAATTTCCTTGAAGATATGAAGCAGTGTTGCTGAATATTTCTTTTCTTTCCTGGAGGTACGTTTGATTACTGTCTTTATTCTCATTTATATGTTCTTTCTCTATTTCTTTTCTTTTCTTTTCTTTTCTTTTCTTTTCTTTTCTTTTCTTCCCTTTTCTCTTCCTTTCTTTTCTCTCTCTGTGTGTATGTTCTTGTCCTTGTGGGCATATGCTTCTTCTCCCTCTTTAAAAGCTTTTATTCATTTCTTGAGTGTTGACTGTTCTATCCAGGTCTTTCGTTGATCCGCAAACCGCGCATAGATTTATTTTGGTTTGCTTCTTTGGTTTTCCTGGGCAGTATTCAATTATTTCCTTAGGGCCCAAGTATGGATGGTGGGAAAGTATTTGGTAGGTTTTTTTCCCCCTGTTCTGTCATTTGGCGGTTTCACACGGTTATGTATAAGAAAATCTGGGGTCCGAGAAGCTGGAAGTGAAGACAAGGTCAAGAGTGGCTACAGAAATCCTCTCATTGTTCCCTCACCCTATTTTTTGGTTTATTGTATTCAGCTTTTGGGGGAGAATGCAACCATCATCTTTTCCCCAGGGCTTTTTCTCTCTGCTTCTTTATTGTTTTGAAGTTTATTTATCTTTTGCTGTTCCGTGCCTGTGTGCACCCAGGAGAAGAAAAAGGAGAGAGGAAGAGAGAGGAGCATCTAGCTGGATTACATTTTTTAGGTCGAAACCCATCCCTCAATCCTCTCTGTGTGTTCTATGTAAAGCCTAATCCAGTGCCTTTCTTAAAGTAATAGTAGCACCAGGTTATAGTGGTAGTAACAGTAATTATATACGGACTACCGATTCTGCCAGGCATGTTACTAAACACTTTCATGTAGAATTTTATTTTTTTTTTAACGTTTATTTATTTTTGAGACAGAGAGAGACAGAGCATGAACGGGGGAGGGGCAGAGAGAGAGGGAGACACAGAATCGGAAGCAGGCTCCAGGCTCTGAGCCATCAGCCCAGAGCCCGATGCGGGGCTCGAACTCACGGACCGCGAGATCGTGACCTGAGCCGAAGTCGGCCGCCCAACCGACTGAGCCACCCAGGCGCCCCTCATGTAGAATGTTTTATGTTACATTCTCAACAATCTTAATGACATAGTTACCATTACTGACCAATTACATATAAGACAAATTTACCAGAAGACTACATTGCCAATAAATGGAGAAACCAGAGACTGACCCCAAAGCTGATGCTCTCAACCTGTGTGTATCCCTTTGAAACCAAAGGCCTTCAAGTAGGATGTCTCATGCTCCAAGGCCTTTTCTTTCTTTTCATTTTGTGCATACGGCTTTGTGAATCCCCTTTTGAATATTCCCCTTGAGGAGTGTGCCCGAGTGCCTCAGTTCTCCAGAGCTTGGCCCCAAAGGGGCTCCTGTTCTCAGAGAAGAACCAGACTGGAATTCCCCTGAGGAAAAAGTTTAAGGCCACTTTGTTATTTCTTAGAATTTTCAATGGTACTAGAAATCCAAACTCTGGTGGCCTGGAGCCAGCCTTGGAGGCTGCTGTGGGAGCAGCCTTGGAAGAACCTGATGCTTTCCTCCCACAACACACACAATCCAGAAGATTTATCCCCGGAGGATGGGTGCAGACACTTGGGCTATTACTGGCAGTTTGGTACGTTAAAGTTTATCTCACTCGATTAGGTCCTGCTTTCTTCAGCATGTAGTTGATCTCAGGGAGGCAGGTTAGTCTGGGTCCATTCTCACTCAGCAGAGAAAACAGGAACATGGAATGTGTCTGCCTTCAATTTGGTGCCATCTTGCTGACTAGGTTAGTGTGTGTTCTTCAATATGGTGAAAGGAGATGTTACACACACACGTGTGTGTATATATATGTATATATATGTAAATATGTGACTATATATGAATGTATACCATAAATATATGTTTACATATATATGTAAAATTTCAGAATGTTTAATATAGAAAATTTAGGAAGTACATAAATGCAGCCATGATTCCATTAACCAAGGATATCCACACTCTTATTTTGATGAATCCTGTTTTTTTCTACTTGCATATTTGTGTATATTATATTTACCTAACATGGATAAATTCTTTAAAATGTTAATATATATATCAACTGATTTGTGAGCCAATTTCATTTTATAGAATGCCTGTCAAAGCGACCTGAGACTCGGTTATATGGGTATGCTATTATTTCTTTACCAACTAGGACCTTTTTCATCCTGTCAGTTTATAGCATTCTCCATGAGACAAGAGGATTCTGCTCAGGACCCTCAGGGACATATGCCTCTTCCTTTAGACCTTGACTTTCTTCCTTTGACCTTCCCATTGCGTTGAATTCTAACAGGATCTGCAAGGGCAGTGCTGCCCTGGGCACCTTCAAGGGATTAGGGCTTTCTCGGGATGGCAGTCCAGAAAGGGAAAACAACTTGGGTGTATATAGATTGAAGTCTTCAAGGGATCAGCTCATTGAAGAAATGGGAAGTCATTTCAACTACTTCTGTTGACAAGAAGGAGAAAAGTAGGGGAGAAAGAAGAGAGAGAGGGAGGGAGGGAGATGAAGTGAGACTGAAGCTTCACTTGTTAGCTGGTACTTCCTTTAAGCTTTTCACGAGCTTGGGAATGGAAGCCCTGTTCAGGGCAGCACAGAGGAGTGATATTAATAACTGAGGGCAGATAATAATAGAAATAATTGCACAGGCTTTTAATAGCACTTACTAGGGGCCGCATTTCATACTTGCAGTAATCTGTGGTGGCAGGTTTTATCGTTAAATCCCTATTTTCCAGGGAGGAAATGGAGGCACTCAGAAAGAAGTACAGAGCTCCCATGCTCAGAGTGGGAGAGCGTGACCCAGGCCTCCCCTGTCACAGACCCAAACAGAGGGAGGTGCTTCAGTGAACTCACCAAACAGTCTGCCATGCCTGCTGCTGGGGGGTCTGCAGGGCCGGAAGCCCTCCCGTCTGCTGACAAAATGTCCTGAGAGTCCAGCTCCGGTGGTCTTGGCGACCGTCTGTCACTCAGAAATGGGGACCAAAATGCCTGTCGTGCTCCAGAAACCCCAAACGTTGCCCTGTCGTAAGAAGGGCAGAATGAGTCAAGGATCGACTTTTAAAAACTCACATACACTTCTCATCCCTTTTGGACTCTTTGACCCGCCCCTCTTGTCTTCCAAAATACTTCTCCTGAAGCTTTTCGAAGAAACCGATGTCTGAAGTTCACGCTTAATTCCAAAATGGCCACTCACTGTGGCGCCAGATGGATTCTACAGTGGAGCCACGTGGGCACTGGAGGCTGTGAAGAACTGACACTGCTTTGATGAAGACGTGTCATTTCTGTCCTGGAAGGTGATGTTTGTGTTGAGATTCTCCCGAGCGTGTGGAGAGGTGGAGGGAGCTGGAGCTGTGGTTAGGCCCAGGCTTATCCTGTCTCAGGGCCTAAAGCCACAAGCTGCCGGACACTTGGTAGTAACAGAAGTGAGGTCGCTCCCAGGCTGAGGGCCATCCTGGTCTCCTCTGGGTGAGGCAAGTGTGGCTTCTTTGTAAAACTGGGCAGGGGCTGTGGGAGGCAGAATTATTCTGTAAAGTGATTGTAGCATCATTCCCTTAAAAACCCTCAAAGCACCAGGGGACTTACGGAAAGGACGTTTTGGTTAGTTGGCTTCTCAAGCTTACAGAAATTTAAGCAGAAGATTACTTATTTCAACCAACATTGAGACACTTTTTTTTAAAGCAAGGGCATTATAGAAACCCTTATTGGATCTTTGTTTTGTCCTTGGAAATTTGTTGTACCTGAGAACCATCTCTCTGAACTTGATTTTCATTATGTAGTAATATAGTTGTAGAGGGTCTAGGATAAATGGCTGAATGTGTACAAATCCCAGGTTATCCCGAGAACTTAGATTACAAATAATTTCTGACACAAACTTGTTTTGCTGCCATTGCTTTAAAGCGGTGTGGTCTAAGAGGATGGAATGAGCACAGGATCCGGATACGCAAATCAGGGCCCCAGTTCCTGCTGTGCCAGAGGCAACTGATGGCGGGCGGAGGGTGAACAACAGCCTCCTTGGGCCTCACGTTCTTCTTCAGTAAAATGAGGAGTTGCACCAGAAGATTTGTAAGGAATTCTCTAGCAGTATTATTTGATGATTTATGATTTGGGGGTAAGAAGAGAGAAGGAAGAAGGAAGGAAGGAAAGAAAGAAGGGAAGAGGGATAGAAGGGGGAAGGAAGGAAGGAAGGAAGGAAAGAAAGAAGGAAGGAGGAAGAGAGCAAAGGAAGGGGGAAGGAAGGAAAAATAGATGGAAGGAAGGAAAGATGGATAGATGGAAGGAAGGAAAGATAGATAGATGGAAGGAAGGAAAGATGGATAGATGGAAGGAAGGAAAGAAGGAAAGATGGAAGGAAGGAAGGAGAAAGGAAGAGAGGGTAGAAAAAAAGGAATGAAAGAAGGGAGGGAGAGAAGGAGATGGGAGAGGAGGTAGAAAGGACATGAAAAGAAATGACAGATTCAGATCAGTTATATGCTTGTAACAGGGACCATGTGCATGACTATTCAGACCTCTCCCCCCCTCGCCGCTTAATGGGGATGAATCCTTAGATGCTCAGCCAACTGTCTAGCCATGATTCCTTCTGGCTGAGCAGGGTAGACATCTTTAGCTGCACCACTGGGATTGTCTGAGAAAGACTAGATTGATCCACATTAGGAAGGGTAACAAACCAAATGAAGAAAAATACATTTTGGAGGGAGAGATTGTCGAGTAGCTCCTGGGTAGATTTTGGGGGAAGAGATGGGTAGAAGATATTTAGGAAATTTCCCTATGTGTGCCATGAAGATGTAAACCATGTTTCCCACTCTTCCAGATTTCAGGATGCGTTTAAATTGCTTCTCAGTGGTCTGTATATATTCAATTTGTGCCTCAGGTTGTGCTAAGCCCAGTCGCATTTTGTCTGTGTAACGAGGCTCTGCTGGCTGGGAACGGGAGAAAGAAAACACATTTGAGCCCTCATGGTGCATCCAGACAACACTTGGGTTGTGCATTTTTTTTGGAGGGGGACTTTCAGGAAAACGAAACTGCAGGAAAATGTAGAATTACAAAGGCAAGATGCCATTTTGAGAATGACAAGCCGGAGTAGCGGGCCTTAGCTGGTGGTGGGAAAATAAAGTTTGCTGCTGCTGTCGCTGTATTGCTCTTAAGGGAGAAGTTTTCTTCTTTTGATCACCCGGCTACCTTGTTTAATACTGAAAGTTCCAATCGGGGAGATGCTCCCAGGAAGGATTGGCAGGAGAGGGCTGACAGAGTGGGGCCGCGAGAGAAGAGCCCTCCCCATCCCCAGCTGAAATGGTCCCCCAGAGACGCTGGGTGGCGCTGCAGAAGGTGTCTGCTCTTGACCGCTGCACCCCAGGAGCCCCCAGCCTCTCAGGCTCCGCTCAGGGTGGCTGCTTCTGGCCCCAAGATGCTCAAGACCAGCAAAGGGAAAGGAAGCAGAGAAGATTTTTTCTTTTTCTTTTTTCTTTCTTTCTTTCTTTTTTTTTTTTTTTTTTTGGTTCTCTGGTGATTTGAGGGTCCTCTCCAGCTGTGAGGGTGTCTAACCTGGTTAAAAGCTAACAGATTGCTGTGCACGCGTGACAATTACAATGAGATAAAATCATTTATAAACACGATTCTAAATAAAGATGCCCCAGCTGTTGGTGGCTCTTGCGAAGGCATCAGATTCGCAGTCAGAGCGTAGGGGTTTGTTGCTCTGGGCTCAAATGTTCTTGTCACTGTCTCATTTTTTTTCCCCTTGGATTTCTGTGGGGTTTGTATTTCATTTTTAAAACAGATCTGCTTCTGGAAGGATGATTTGAGTTGAGAGATGTGCTGAGGGATGGGGATTGGCAGACTCGGTGCCCTCCGATATAGAAATTATTGGGGAGGAAATACACATCTCCCTTGCACATTTTCTCAGATCACGAACAAGCAGCAAAGATAGCCATCCGATGATGTGGGTATTTCAGCCACAATATTCATGTCGCTGAGATGAAAGGCAAGCCAAACGCTTTACTAGCGTATATCTGTTGAAGAAGGTGGTTCCGTTCAGTTTTGCCAAATGCTCAGATTTGTCCTGGGCTTATAATTTACAGTATACATACTTAACCAAGGCAAGGCAGTGTCTTTCAAACAGAAATAAAAGTACCATTGCTGCACATGTGTGAAAATATAAAATAAAGCTACTTGTTAATAACCACGTACTCCAATAAACAAATTTTAGTAAGTTTGAAATAGCATTTTTTACTCACCTTAAAGGCATATAAAAATGTGGATGAGTTTTTTTTAATAGTTTATTTTTTTTTTTACTCTCCTTTTAGCTGCAAGCTAACTCGACACTCACAGAAAAATCTCACAGGATAGATGGTATATGAAATTTCATATCTTCTTCCCTGGAGTTGAGACTTTTGATGTTCACGCCATTCCTCTACATATTATAACCTCTGCTTTGTAACTAAATTGAATGTGCTCCCTATAGAGAGTATACTAGATCGAATTTTGCAATTTAATATAGTAGTTGAGAGCGAATCCCAGGTGTTCATCTGTAGGTAAATACTTAGGAGATGCGTGGAAAATCAAAGTTTACTTTATACCTACAAATGTGTTCTCCAATGCTTTGCCAAACCCAGGACAAAGCCTCTTGACTATTTGGGCTGGTGAGGCCTGTGAGACAGGAGTCCTTTCTAGATTTGGAGCACCATTGGGGTCTCCTCCAAGGCAGGGTCCAGAAGCTGGGCACCCCAGGAGCCATGCTGACTAAGGACAGTAAAGACAACATCAGAACAGGACAGTCAGAATAAAGACCCCCGAGAAGCTGCGGGCAGGACCCCCAGGGGTTAAAGGCAGCTGTGAATGTTGAATGACACACAGAGTAGGAAGTTCTTGGTGACCCAGAGGCACTAAATGGGGCCGAAGGAAGGGTTTGATGTGAGCAAAGTGACAATTTCACTTTTTAAATTAAATTTTTTAATTTTTTTTTCTGTTTATAGAAGTGTCACCTGCTTACTGAATAAAACTTGGAAAGTACAGAAAACTCGCAAGTAGAGAAAAGAAATTGTACACGATCTCCATCTCTTCCCCCAACTGTAGTTAACACTTTTAAATGTTGTATACTCAGTGTCCTTCCTTTAATTCATTTCCCCAAGCTTGTATACCTAGGTACGATCGTATCATGTATGTGTATGCAACAGTAGAGCGTCGTTTCCTCTTAATTCTACTCATTTATTCAACATTCAGGAAGCATTGGCCACATGAATGCTGAAAGTTCTAGGCCCTGGGGTTCAAAAATGAGCAGTACAGTGTTCTACCCCTTAGGCTAAGGGGAATAAGACCAGGCCCAGCTCTGAGACAACTCTCCTGGGCAGAGAGAGAGGGAGAGAGGGAATCCCAAGCAGGCTCCATGCCTAGTGTGGAGCCCAACGTGGGTCTTGCTCCCATGAATCATGAGATCATGACCTGAGCTGAAATCAAGAGTTAAGATGCTTAACCTACTGAGCCATCCGGGCACCCTATGAAATGCATTTTTTAAAGCTAATGTTTAGTGAGTGGTTGGTATAGCATTGGGCTGCTTTTCACAACCCATTTTAGTGATGAGAGTTCAATTCTCTGAGCAGATTTCGTGGTTCAGGAGTGTTTGCAACACATCCATTATATTTGCCAGTTATCAGAAGCGTAGACATTTCATATAGTTAATAAAGCATGGGTAAGAGCTGCCCACATGGCGAAGAGCGATGTAAACCAGCTGTTAACATGTATGGGATGCTTGTGATCTGGTAGGCGCCGAGCTAATTTCTTCACATAAATGAGCTCCTGTAATCCTTGCTGCAATCTCATGAGGTAGGCTGTGTTATCACCCCCATTTCACAGATGAAGACACTGAGAATTACAGAGGTTAAATCATTTTCCAGGGTCACACATCTATTACATCAAGATCTATGAAGCTGGCAGTCTAAACGTAGAGTCTACATTATTTTCTTTAAAAAAAATTTTCATTTATTTTGAGAGAGAGAGAGGGTGGGAGAGAGGAAGAAAGAGAATCCCAAGCAGGCTCTGTGCTGTCAGTTCTCAGAGCCTGCTATAGGGCTTGAACCCACAAACTGTGAAGTCATGACCTGAGCCAAAATCAGGAGTCAGATGCTTACCCGACTGGGCCATTCAGGTGCCCGTAGGTCTACATTCTTATATTTCAGGATGATGTATTCAGTGTGATGCCATTTATGTCTTAAAAAATACTTCACAAAATGACACCCAAATGACTTCTGTGAGTATGTAGATGTGATGTATGCAAATGCAGAGAAAAGGTCCAAGGTCACGTACATTGAACTTAACATTGGCTGCCCCCAGAAGGGGATGAGAGGATGACGAAGATTAAGGATGGCCACAAAGGGATTTAGGCTTATCTATAAGGCTTATACATTTTGTTTTGCAAGGTAAATATATCCATCTCTATGGCAGGCTAAACATTTCTTAAGGATGTTCTTATTTTTCGCTTTATTGTGAATGCGGGAGTGACCTTTTTCTTTTCTTTTTCTTTTCTTTTCTTTTCTTTTCTTTTCTTTTCTTTTCTTTTCTTTTCTTTTCTTTTCTTTTCTTTTCTTTTCTTTTTTACCAGTTGTGAGTAACCACCTGACAACCCGCTATTTCTGGCCCTCATTCTGCTTTTATATTGTCTAGAATATTCCTATTTCCTCTCATTCACTCTGCAAATCTGGTCAGCTGTAAGGAGCATACAGGATTAAATTCATTAGCAATTTTATAGAGAAATGTTTCTTCATGTTTCTGGGCATATATTTGTATTTATGGTATTTAATATCTGATGGGCAGGCTTTCAGTTGGTGAAATAAATGGCACAGACTTCTTCTCTCCCCAGAGCTGAAGCCTCCGGTCACATTTTGTGATCTGCCAGAGCACGAGTGATCCAGTGCTGACAGGGGTGTTAACACGAAACTGAAACTCTCGCCCAGTTAATCTTGAAGAGAATTACACAGGGATATTTTACAATCTAGATAGAAGCTCTGATGAGCGGTTATCAGGAGTCACTTTTGAAGAATTTAAGATGCTTTTGTACCCATGATGTCCTGTGAGGCTCAGGACTACAAAGGAAGAAGGGGGTGCCATATTTTAAGCCCCTTGTCTGGATGAGAAAACTGAGATGAAAAAAGCCGGCATGACTTGCCCATTGTCACAGCCACCAAGAACCTGAGAGGCAAAGCCGGGCTTTCTCAATTCAAATGCTCTGGTGTTTTTCCCTACAGCGCGTTACCGCCCCAATTCTTCTCAGGGTTGACCAGATGCTCTTTTACAATTACAGGCCCTATAAATTGCATTTTATGCATTTTATAATTTGCAGTCCGACTGAATAGTAACTGGGACACCTAATTTAAAAGGAGAAAAAGCAGGACTCTAATGAATAAACTGTACGGCAAGTGAGTGTTTGCTGAAACTTCTAGTTAAAGGTATCTTTATTACCATCCGACTTCTGGTGTTTACATTAGATGTGAAAGTTAAAGATAAACACCACTTTGGGGAAACATTAAAATGGTACAAGTGATTTTTGCCTTATTTAACTAACTGGCACCGTTCTTGGAATCCTATAAAAATGCTCGTTTTGCCTTTTAGCAATGTTTTATTTTGCTTCATGGATATGACAGGTGGGGCTCTGAAAACCATCTTAGGGCTGTCTTAGATATTAAAAAAACAATTCTGGTCATACAATGTCAAAAATTGGAAGAACTCCCAGAAATAAACTTTTTTTTTCGATTTCTTACGTTTTGCCCTCTTTCATCTCTCTCAATGGAATTTTAACCTGTCCTTGAAAGTATAACATACTCCCTCAAAAAATAGATCCCCCCTTTGGGCAAATCTAACTAGCACTAACTAGCTAAAAACATCTAACTGACTTTAGTTCTTTTCTATACGTGTCTGTATACGTATATGTATGTATGTGAGTGTGTGTATATGTGTATGTGTATATGTAAATGTATGTGTATGTATAAGTGTTTGTGTATGTATATGTATAATGTATGTGAGTATATGCATACGTATAGGTCTGTAATCTGCAACCTTCCCCTTCTTCTCCTGGTTCTGTCCTTCAGAGCGACACAGATGGGGGTATATTTTGTGAACTACAAAGCACCACTCATACGTAAGCTCTTATAATAACACAAAATCCATCTAATCCTTCTTCTACTTACGCAAGCAATACAATGATCGGAGACATTACGGTGTAGCTTGGAGAAGGGCTTTCACCTCTCCCCATTATCACTATTCAAATTCTCCATATTGCAAGTGAAAGGACATTCTTGGTTTAGATAGCAGCGTGCCTATCTTTTGTTCTGCAAAAGCAGTTTCAAAGGAGCATACGGTCTCAGTGAGAACAGTGAGTTTCCAAACCTTGCCTCTGGAGAAGTCTCATCAGACTTCCCTTAAGCCTATGTCAATAAAAACCATTGCTCCAAATATTCATAGCTATAAATCGCACTCCTATTAGCTTCTATTTCTGTCATAACAAATTACCACAAATTTCGTGGATCAAAACAACACAAATTTACTATCTTACGGTCCAAGAGATCACAAGTCGGTCATGAGTCTCACTGGGTTACAATCCTTCCTGCACACAGAAGGGCTGTGCTCCTTTCAATGGTTCTAGGAAAGAATCCATCTCCTTGGCTCCTGGAGCTTCTAGAGGCCACCCACAGGTTTTGGCTTATAATGCCATTTCTCTGTCTTTAAAGCCAGCGGTATGACATCTTTCTGATTCTGTTTCTATCATCATATCTCTTTCTCTGGCTTTCTCTGTTCTGCCTCCCTCTTCCACACTTAAGGACCTTCGTGATTACCACGAGTCAACTTGGATAATCTAATATAATTCCTACCATAAACTCAGTTGATTAGCAAATTTATTCTATCTACAGCCCTAATTCCTCTTTGCCATGTAACCTAACAGATTCACAGATTCTGGAGATTAGGACATGGACATTTTGGGGGGTATTAATCTGTCTACCATGCAAGGGTCTTCCCAAAGTCTTCCCTTTCCTGATTATCTGTCCCCACTTTCCTTCCTCATGTGAAATGGTGCTGTTGAACGCAGATTCTCCTGGTTGCTTTTTCCTGGACTTTTGTTCATTCATAATACATTGAGAACCACTATGAATCTGATGCTGTGTTAGGTGCTAGGGAGTTCACAGCTGGTGAAAGTTGACTACTCCACAGAACTACAGGGATAGTGAAAGAAGCATGTATGAGGTGTTATTGAAGGCTAGGTTTGCCGGGGGGCGGGGCGTGCTGACTCTTAGAGATCAGCGTTCAAGTTCAGGAGGTCTAGAGAAGTCTTTGGATCAACATCCATGGACAGGAAGGGCCAAAAGCAGGGGTGGGTATAGAGAGAGAACTCTCATTGGACACCAACCTGTCTACCTGGTATTTCCCAACTCCCTCTTAGTCATTCCACCTTCAGGATGTGGATGCATTAAGGTGAGACCCAGATGAAAATAAGTAATGGCCCCGGTAACCTTAGATATTCCTAGACTCCATTTTCTGTTGTTCCTTCTCTCTTTTCCACTCAGGTTCCAGAATTTCACGCGACATTTGCTTGCCCAGCTCTGAAAAATTATCTGTTAAACTCATGGGTACCACGGAAGTTACTGATCGGTTTAAATTTACAAAGGAGGCGTGGAGTTGTTCAGGAAGCAGGAAATAAGTGTCTGTAGAATTTAGGCATTCCACGTTGGATCTGCAGATACGTGGGGATATTTTAGAGTCTCAGCACTTCCCCTGCCCTTGAAATGATAACACAAGCCTCGTTCATATGTATGACAGGACTTTTTTTTTACCAGATGACTTCACAAAACAAAGCAAAACACCATGTTTATTTAGAAGAGAATGGCAGGGACATTCTTTGTGATTCTCACAACCCAGAGCTCAGAAGCACGGAACACTGAAAAGTCTAGAATCTATCTGTATAAATTGACTTTGCTATTTTAACCTGCTTTCTGGGGTCATTTTAATTACATCTGAAAAATGAGTCATGAGAGGCAAATGAATTAAATTTCCTTTCATAAGTAATTACAATGCAAATCTTGAACTGTTATAGCCCGTTTCCTAGAAATAACTGGGGTGGAGATTTTCTCTCTCTTTTTATTTTTTACTTTTTGTCCCCTACTCATTTAGGAAAAGATGTAATGATTAAGCAGAAATGGAAAAGCAAAGTAAGTTAAGTGTGAAAGGCAACTTAATTTCCTTGTTGCTCTGAACGCTTATAGTGGAGTCTGGGTTCTCACCCTTTCTCCAAAGTAGCTTAATAATGGAACACACCTCAATGCCTAGCTGAACTTTTTTTTTTTTCCTTTCCTAAAGATGAACTAATTTCTTTTTTTTTCTTTTTTTTCTTTTTTTTTTTTGCTGGTTTACTTTATGCACCTTAATTCAGGTGCTTATTTGATTGCAGTGCTGCAAAATGAAGTTCCTTAAATGTTCTCTTGGTATAAACCACGGTGGAAAATGGCACTTACTTCTGATTGTGATTCTGAGTTTTTAAAAGAGACATTCTGTGCCCAAGCCCATTTGATCAGTGGGCACACTGTGTTATTTCATCATTCAACACTTCCTTGACATTTGTATCATCACTGACAGAACTCAAACATATATAGCTCAGTTCCAAATGAAACACACAACCTCTTGTAGCCCTAAAGTGGTTTACTGAGGAGGGGTACTATTTTTGCAAATTCATTTTCTGGAGTTCTTTGCTAATCAGAATAGACCTTCAGCAACAGCATCAGCTGGGAACTTGGTGCAGAATCTCAGGTTACACAACAGACCTGCTGAGTCGGAATCTGCATTTTCTTAAAGCTCCACGAATATTCATAAGCAAGATTAATATTTGAGAAGAGCGGGTAGAGAACATTCTAGGCTCCAATGATTCCTCTGTTTTCCTTTTTTGCTCTACTCTACCAAATAGTATTGTAGTACTCGGAGCAGGCATCTTCACATAAAACAACCTCCAATCTCAGAGGCTTAACAAAATAAGATTATTTTTCACCTCTTAGTCAATTGTGGGTTGGGAGGGGGACAACCTTCCCTGTGTCATTTGGGGAACAATCATTCTATCCAGTGGCTTCTCTATCCCCGGGAACCTCCTAGTTCTTCACTGGACCCCTGATTCTGAGCTTTCCATGAAGGGAGAGCCAGTACATGGAGTAATGTGTGGAACCTTGTATGGGTCAGGAGTAGAGGAGAGCACATCATTTTTGCCTGCATCTCATAGGTCAAGGCTCAGCCACACGGCCACATCTAGCTGCAAGAAAGGTTAAGAAATGTCATCTCTCTTGTTGCATAGAGGGAAAAGAAAGTGTTTCCGATGAACTTTTAGTCAGTCTCTGCCTTGCTTATCCATCATCCAAGATCCAAGATTATTTGGTCTTTCTGTTTACACATTCCATAAATATCTTTGTATATTATCACTCAGGGATGTATATCGTATCTTTCATTAGAATTAATAAGCCCATGTAAGGCAGTGGTCATGCCATTCATTTTTTTTTAATTCTGCAGATCCAAGATTATTTTTGTGCACATGATGAGCATATTATTAACATTTATCGATCAAGTTAATTAACACTTGGGAAACATAGCAGTTCAGCATTTAGTAGAATAGCTTGTGACTTCTTTCAATGTCTGAATTTTATGATTAAGCCCCAAATTTCATTAAAACTATCCTTCTAATCTCTTGTCACCTTTTTGCATATGTTATCAGTTTTTTTGTCTTAATGCATCCTCATGGCAGTGCATTGGAGGGGGCACGACATGGGCCACTACACATCATTGTGCCCATGTCATGTTCAAAGAAACCGAAGTCCTAAGCAAAAAAGTAATTTGCCTAAAATCATTGAACTTGTATCTATGGAGAAGCCAGGTTTTAGACACAAGTCAGTCTTATGGCTCCAAATCCAGGATTTTGTTAGCTGTCCTCCACATTTTCTTCAATAGATAACTGCATTCTCTTGGATACTTCAAAACGTGATTGACTATTGACAACATTGTGAAGAGTTAAGTGTAATTTATAGATGGCTTTTTCATTTTTAAGTTCCCATTTTGCCAGTGTTGTCTCAAGGAGTGTAGGTTTGTTGGATCAGAACTTTTAACTTGTCAAAAAGTTTGGAATTTTCGCACAAAATAAAATTTCTGGCCGTGTCCAACCTAGTATAACCAGGTGTCAACTCAAGTGCAAGGACACTCAGTTTTATTGGATTTTTTTCCCCTGTTAAAACAAGTTCCTTTCTTTACTTTGTCAGTCACTATTTTCTTTCTTTCATTTTTTCCCCTTCTTTTTACCTGTCTCCCTGGTTGCTTACAAAATATTTTCTTTTCCTTAAAAATTAAAATATTGACTTGTGTGTACTTACGTATGCACATTTTCTTTGACTTTGCCGGGATCCCAGGGGCTCTTTGAGTCTGAAAATTTCTTCTCCTGCTAAGTAAATATTCTAATATCATTTGTTTATTGAATGTCCTCTTTTTGCTTTGCTGTCTTTTGGAATTCTGATTTACATGTTTTAGATCATGGATTAATCCTTCATCGGTCTCTTGGCTTTTTCTCATGATCATTTTTTTCTTTGTCTTTGTGCTCTTGGAGGATTTTTTTGAGTTGATATTATAAATCATATATTTGATTTCCTGTATCACACAATCTATAGTTCCTTGCTCCTAAAACATTTTGTTACATTAATTTAATTTAACTTAACTTTATTAACTATATTTGACATATTGTGTTATATTTGTTTCAGGTGTATAACACATTGGTTCAATAATTCTATACATTACTCACTTCTCACTATGGTGTCACCATGCAACTTTATTACAATATTATTGGCTATATTCCCTATGCTGCACTTTTTAGTCTCTGTGACTTGTTTACTTTGTAAATGGAGGTGGATACCTTAGTCTACTTTATCTATTTCCCCCATCCTCCTACCCACCTCCCCTCTGGCAACTACCGGTTTGTTCTCTATATTTAAGAGTCTGTGTTTGTTCATTTGCTTTGTTTTTTAGACTCCATATATAAGCAAAATGCAAAGCATTTAAAATTTTGCTAGTCATGTCTTTCAAGAACCAAATCTTGTTCCTACTTCAAATAAACCACTTTCTCTTGAAATTCATTCAGAAAATGAATCAGAAATTTTTCTCCGAGAAATTATTTTTCTTCATGGAGGAGATTTTTCTCAAAGGAAAATATTTGTCCTGAAGACTCAAAATAGTCATCTTCTTATGATTTGCTGATTTTTTTTCACAATGCCTGGTGTCTTTCTTTTATCTTCTCTAAAGCCAAGGTGGCTACAATCTAATTCCTAGGAAAAAGACAATTTTGCATGCAATTATTTTTAGTTTAGGTAGGTATGGGGATATTCTCTGATTTACTCAATGGATTTTGCGGTTTAAATGCTTCTGTTTAGTTATTTTTCTGTTTAATATTTCTCCACTGCATTTAATATTTCCCTCTGTATCTCTTCATTATCTGGGTGCTTCTCTGTGCCATTGTTGAAGCCCCTGAAAATGAAGGGGAGTGCTGACATTGGTGTTGTAGCCTTCAGAACCAGGAAACCCCGGGATCGTTCTTTAATGGTTCCAACAAGGTTCCTGGTTGTCAATCTCTGGGTTACCTGATCAGCAATGTGAGACAGTCTTACAGAGGCCAGTGATGGCAATGTGCTTAATGGTTTCCTGTGTGTGTGTGTGTGTGTGTGTGTGTATCCGTGTGTGTGCAGGGAAATAGGAGCTTTAATGGATCAGAAAAGGGGAAGAAGGTATATTACTCTGCACATTTAAAAAAATTAGTAGACCTAATTTCTTTAGAGTGGTTTTAAGTTTACATAAACACGAGCAGAAAATACAGAGAGCTCCTATAAACTCCCTTGCTCTCCATCTCCTTCCCCTATTTTAACATTTTGGATTAATGTGGTGCATTTGCGACAATCGATGAGCCAATATTGCTAAATTATTATTAACGAAAATCCACAGTTTATATTAGAGTTCAGTCTTCCTGTTGTATTCCATGGGTTTTGACAAATGCGTCAGACTATGTGTCCATCCTTACAGTACCACACAGGACATTGTTTTTGAGCCGTTGGGTTCACTCTTCTCTAGCACCACAGTCACCAGTTAGCTTGGAAATGGCATCAGCCGTATTTGTCAGGGGCCAGAATTAACTAAAGCGCTGAATTGTGGGCATTCCAGAAACGATGAACTGCTCTTGCTGGAGGAGAACTCAGGCAGCCTTGCAGCAGTATTGGCTGCACTGAGATTCAACCTCACTGGAAGGAAATATTACCTTCATCAACGCTAGAATGAAATTCCGGACTTCAGTTCATTGACCCTGCTATTTTGAGTGTGGGGATATTTTTGTTAGGACGCAGAGTCTATCGCTTATAGGAAATAGGAAGGGAGCTATACAATAAAAGATTGCTTCATGGATGAGCATTTGGATTGCTCTTGCACACTGGTCATGGTGAGATGAAGGTAACTGGGACCCATGCCCTTTGCTAACATATATGTACTTCTTTATTGCTATTTCTGGCTTGCTGAAGCCATACCCCCTATGGCTCAGCATATTTTTCCCCCCTCAACTAATTTTTTGAAAACTTCTCCATTTATTTTTTAAGGTTACTTCTCTTTTGTTTGCATTGGTCGACCAGGTATTGTTTTTCTATTGCTCTGTAAAACGTTAACACAAATGTAGCAGCTTAAACCCACTCCTGTTTATTATTTCAGTTGTATAAGTCAGAAATCTTGGTGGGCTGGACTGGGTTCTCTTCTGTGGGTCTCACGCTCCAAGTCTTGCCTGGGCTGAGCTCCCATCTGGAGGCTGTAAGAAAGGATATATTTTCAAGTGAATTCAAGTTGGTATAATCCGGTTCCCTGTGGCTACGGATCTGAGGTCCCTGGTTCCTTGCTGGCTGTCTCTTCAAGACCACCAGCATTCCTTCTCTCATGCCCTCTCCATTTTCAAAGGAGCAATGGCAGGTCAAGTTTTCCTTACATTTTAAACGTCTTTGACTTCTGCAACCGGCCTGAGAAAGCTCTCTGCTTTAAGGGCTAATGTGATTAGATTAGCCCCACCGGGATAATCAGAATAGGCTGATTCAGATCAACTGTGCTCTAATGCCTGTAGTTATAGGAGTGATATTGCTTGTAGAGATAGGTCTATAGTCTATGCTCATAGCGATAGCAATGACATTTCATCATATTCATGTGTTCTGAAGATTAGGGCATGAACTCTTTTGGGGAGCATGCATGGTAGCATGTTTAGAATTATAATTATGCCTCCTTTCCAACCTCTTGACCCCTATCCTTTATGCTATTGTTGCGTATATTTTCCTTTCACATGTGCTATAAACACGTAGAACATCATTATTAATTTTACCTTAGACTGTTCTCTTTTGTAACAGTTAAAAATAAGGATAAAACACCCTTTTGTTCTTACCTAAATTTCCCCCCATGTCCAACAGTATTAATTACTTTAGGTAAATTCAAGTTTCTGACCTCTTCCTTCTGTCCAAAGAACTTCTTTTCATACTTCCTCGGAATAGGTCTGTTGGCAATAAATTCTCAGTAATTGTTTGTCTGAGAAAATCTTCCTTTGTTTTTTATATGAAGAGATATTTTCATTGGGTGTAGAATTCTATGTTGATAGAGTTTTTCTTTTTTTTTTTTTTCAGAGCTTTAGAGATATATTTATTTTCTTTTAGCTTGTATGGTTTCTGATGACGAGGTGCCTGTGACTTTCATGCTTGTTCTCCCGGTAGCAATATACCTCATTTCTTTGGATGCCCTTCCGTTTATAGTAATTCGAATGTGAAATACCTAGATTATTATTATTTTTTTTCCTGCTTGATATTCTTTGAGTCTCTTGGATTTGGAGTTTGGTGCCCGTGGATTTGGAGTTTGGTGCCCGTGACTAATTTTAGGAAATTCTTGGCAAGATATTCTTTTATGCATCTATATCTCTTTTCTTCTCCTGTGATCCAAGTCATGTACATTTTAGACCATTCGATATTTTCTTATAGCTCTTAATAATGGTTCTGTACTGTTTTTATTTTCATTCGTTTTCCCTTTGTATTCCGGTTTCGGTGATTTCTACTGAGCTATCTCCAAGTTTATTGCTTCTTTCATGGGCCATGTTCAGCCTACTAAGGAATTCATAGAAAGCATTCTTCATCTCTGTTTACAGTGTTTTTCTATCGCACCATTTACATTTGATTCTCTGTTATAAACTCCACCTCCCTGTTGAAATTGCCCATCTGACCTTGTATGTTGTCTACTTTTTACATTAGGATCTTACGACGGTAATAATAGTTATTTTAAATGCCATGTCCAGTATTTCCCACCTATTTGTCATACCTAGGTCTGGTTCCAGTGATTGCTTGTCTCTTTATAGTGTGTTTTGTCTTGCCTTTTTGTGTGTGTCAGAGCTTTTTGTTGAAAGTCAGACATCTTATGCAGGAGAGCTATCAGTAACGTAAATATTTTTTTTTTTATGTTTAGAGATAAACATGCCTTTTCTACTGCTAGGCCTTTAGAGTTGGGGGCAAGGGTGAATTATCTAGACAGGAGTTGAGCTAGCTGTGTTTGAGGTTTGTTGTTGCTATGGTTACCCTGAGTGCCTCACAAGCATCACATTCCTCCAGCAGGCAACTCCTGTTAAGGGTGAAGGTTGATTTGAGGTCATTGTTATTATTATTTTTTTTTCAGTTTCTACTTTTCCTTGGATCTAGGTGTTTCCTATGTGTGCACCCTGAAGAGAATCTGTCTCTGGTACGTCTCCAGCTATATTCTCCCATTCCTTTTACTTGAGATTGCCAGCCTGGTGGTGCAGTAATGGGGAGTGGTGGGGGGGGGTGGGTTCTCTGATACTCTTGGGAAACCTCAGTCTAACACAGGCACTTCACCCCAGGCTGTCAGGTGTATGCTCTTGTGTGTTCTTCAACTATGGTGTGTGGTCCTAGTGAGGATTTCTGTCCCTTCTTCCCCCCAGGGGAAGAGCTTTTTTTTGGCTCTCCTGTTCACTCAGCTGTAGTGATTACAGCAGCACCTTAAGGTAGTTACCAGTCTCCATGCCAACTAGGGTTTTTGTTCTTTAGGGAAGATAGTGGAGACAGATCTAGATAGAATATTAGTGGTGGCTGCTGTTCCACTTTCCAAAGCAGCATTAGCTGGGAAGCTTTCTGGGATTCCCTCTAATCCTCCCTGTGAGAACCTGTGGGATTCGTGGAAGGAAAGCGTGCACGAGGATACAAATCCTCCTCTACATCGGGGCTTCCCGAGGCTTCATGCTCTTGCCCTGGTCCAATTAATTGTAATTTGTTACAGTTTTAGCAATTCATTAAAACATTTTAGCTGCGTTCTTATACCAGCTTATGTGTTGTTCCACAGGCTCTGCCCCAAGTAAATAAATCCTTGGTTCCTGTTTCTCCCTGCAGATGCCAGTCTCTCCCTAGATGTCAAATAGTCTATTCTTCTCCGTGATCTAAACTTTCTGATGCGTCTAAGAAGAGTTGGTGAATTTGAGTTTGTCTAGGGTTATAAGCTTGGATGCTCTTTGCAGCTCTCCATATATCTGAGCTGAAATTGATATAACTATGTACTTTAATGAACTCATTCTTGGGCAAATATTTAGTAGCATCTAGAGAACATATCCAATACAGCCACACACTCTGTTGCAACAATTGGAATTATTTTTTCATGCATTGAATGTAGCCATCTGGTTATTTACAGTTGTGCAATCAAAGATCTACCCTGGTGTAATTGAAAGAAGTTATGTTAATCTGGTTTATGAATTTTACAGAAGGAAAAGTAACCTGCAGACATTGGTGTTTCCATAGTGGTTTTCTGGCGTCTCGTATTGTTCCTGTGTCACCGTGTTTGTGTGTCTGTGCACAGCATTTGTGTGTCTACGTCCCTGTCCGGATAGTCTCTGAGAGAAGACACGATGTTTCATCTACCTTTGTTTTCCTATTGCTGATTACAGTATCTGGTACAGAACGGGGACTCCATAAATACTTGTTTAAGTTGCTCAATATCTCCGGATCGCTCAGTGACTTGATGCCTTTTCTGAGAGCTCTTTGATTTCCCAGGCAGCTATATCTCAAGAGCTGACCCAAGTCTTCTTCCAACCGTTTGGATTGTGTTCTACGATAAAAAGCACACCATTCAGACGTGCTCCGAGAAAGCCTGGGGCATGTGCCAAAGTGATGTGTGTGAGCTTCGAGGAGCCTTATTTCTTTAGCCAGGGAACCAGAAGCCACTGGCTGATCTCCAGATTTAACTACTATGTCTGGTAGTTGGAGTATTTTTAATGCTTAATGAAAAGTAGCGTCTTAATTTGAACTCTATAAGGCAAGAAGAGGCTTACATGAAGTGAACAAGTATCAGCAGACGTGGAGGAGAGATGAACAGTGAATGCCTTCATCACGGGTGTGCAGTTCAGCAGAAATGATGCTCTGGGTGAATCTTAAATAGTCTAGCAAAGCGACATCCCCTCAGCTCATCTGTGAAGTCAGTGAATATGGTAATCTGTGTGTGACAGAAGCCGCCACAGCTGCTTCTCAGCAGTGCAAACTGACGGGGTGGGGGGGTGGATTTTTTTTTTTTTTTGTTATAATGGTTGCTGGACTCTCCATAAGGCATGGAAGAGAAAAGGTTGACCCTGGTTTGCAACAAACAACTCTTTAGATGCTGATTTCTGCCTCTTTAGGATCTTGATATAAGCGAAAGGAGTAGGTGGTGGGGTTTGATGTGGACGAAAAAAGTTGACTGTAACCTGCTCCTCTGGCCCCCTCCTCTTCCTCCCCCCATCCCCCACATCACATATTCAGAAGACACCTCAGGTGCTCATTTCAACATCTCTGTAGAGGACTTAAGGCCACTGACTTGACAGGTCAGATCACATGTATCTTGTTTCTGATCCTACTTTGCTGTTGTACCAAGGGAGGTAGGAGGCTACTGCAGAAAAAGAGGAAAGATCGTGTGCTTTAAAGCCACCAGAGCTGGGTTCAAATCCAGGCTCTGCCATTTTCTAGCTTTATGACCCTGGTCAAGTAATACAGCCTTTTCAGACTCTCAGTCTCTCATCCGTAATGCAGAAGCACTAAATTCATAGAATTCTGAAAAGGATAAAATAATGTGTGTAAAGCACTTGATTCAAAATGGGGGGGGGGGAGGGATTCAACAGACAGTAACCATTATTACTAACGTCGCTATTGTTCATTTTTATCACTGGCTTCATGAACTTGCTTTCGGCTGTTTTCTGCAGCCCTTACCCCATGGACTCAGCCACATATGTCAGAATCTTCCTCATGCTCAAATCCTCCACTTGGCAAGGTACTCAGCCTCTTAGCTTACAGACGTGCGGCGTCTTCCTTGATCCCTTCCTCCAGCCTGGGCCCCGCGGCAGGCTTTTACTCCGAACCCACGTTGAAGCTCTTCTCTGCAGGAGGATCAGATAACCCTATTTCACGGAGCGCGTGCGTGGCCATGTGGTTTACTGTGGCCAGTGAAACAGAAGCAGAAGTTGCGTGCTGCTTAGCCAGGAAGAACCTTCGCCCTGTGGGTGGTCATGTTCCCCCCCACCTCTCTAATTACAGAGCCACATCAGGCGGCGTTTTCCCAAGGCTTGGGTCCTCGCGTGGCTGCGATGAGCCCAGCCTGGTGACCGTGACAGGGGTAGCGAGAGGAAGAAGTGCCTTTTCTGTTGTAAGCCGAGAAGGTTTTTCTTTGTTACTGAAGCATCACCTGGCCCATCCTAAGCGCTGCGAGCCTTCTTCGTCCCTTTCAGCTCGAGTTAGTGTTCTCTCTGCCTGCCAACAGCTCCGTCAACCCATGTGGATCTTTGCTCCCGGTCAGGTTGCTCTGCTCTTCCAGTGATGGTCAGATGGGTGCACCAGGCCGCGAGCCGGTGCTTCTGCTCAGTCTGTCTTTTCCTTCCACTTACTGTACTCTGACTCTAGCCTGCTAAAACCTGTTCTAAGTGTCAAATTGAATTACACACAGGTGTAAAGAAAGCCAAGGCTGGAAAGAAAGGGTGGCTCTGGGATGCTTCCGCTCTTCCACTCTCCCTGCATTACCGGCTTCTCATTATTTTTGCCGGTAGACTCAGGAGGCACCCTACGTCCCTGCAGAGAGGCTGAGGCTGGGGGGAAGGCAGGTTTTGGTCCCGGTGCTGCCAGATAGAGGTTGCCTTGCTACTCTTGGACCACATGTTCTCCCTCCAACTATGCTGCTCATGGTGGCCAGGGGCTATGTCTAGCCTTGCCTGCCTCTTGAGCTGTGTGTCTGTTTTCCTCACCAGTACCGGGTCGGTCCTCTTCATACGGAGCCTCAACCCTGCTTCCAGATCCCAGCAGTTTGGAAGGGAGATCTGGGCAGGTGCTGACCGACTCATTAGGTTTGGCATTATCTGCCATCTGCGCTCTCCCAATGCCTCTGTGAGCTTCTGTCCTGTCCCTGAGCTCCTCTTTGGCTTTTGCCCAGGACCCAGGATCCTTCCAAGATGGAAGCTGCCTCCCTGTTGGAGTCTCAAGGATAATAACCGGTACCCAGAGCTGGACTCTTTGGCCTGAGCCTTGTCACTTCCTGATGTCAGCCAATTAGTTGTTGCAAAGAGGAGAAATGATCTTGCACAAAAAAGGGGGTTTACTGTGAAGCTAAGCAAATCTCGGAACTAGAAAAGGAAGGCCATTGGAGACCAAGGGAGCTCCCCAAACCAGTTACTGCCTTGATATCAGCCTCTAATGGCCCTCACAGTTTCTATCATAGGAGCTCTACGTTTCAACCACCCACTGTCGCCTATCAAAATGCCCCAAGATGCATTGGCCTGAAACAGTGAGAATATCTTATTTCTCATGATTCTGTGAGTTGGCCAGATACTTCCTCCACTTCAGGCAGAGTCATCTGGTACACTGGGATGGCCAGAAGGTCCAAAATATCCCGCCTTTCATGGATGGCAGTCAGTGCTGGCTGGGGCTAAAGGCCAGGCCTTCTCTGTATGCTACTGCCTTTTATCCACGTGCTGTTTTCTGGGATACCTTTATCAGCTGGCAGCTGAGCTAGGGAGCCTCCTGGGACTCTACTCACATCCGTCACAGTATGAGTGCTCCAAGAGGGACAAGGAGCCAGGATTTCTGCTTCCAGTACCTGCCGTTTTGTCATTGATTGCCTGAGCACACAGGTGCTGTTCTACATTTTACCTCTGCTGGGTCAATTGCAGCGATTTCAAAGGACATAAGTGTGTCTGACAGGTCTCATCGGAGAGAAAATTCCTTCAGATTAACAATAAATTGATCCAATTACACAACCCCAGTATCATTCGGAAGAAAAATGCAAGGCTGAGGTGGAGTGACAGTCTTTATTCCTATGAGAGAAAATGAAGAGTGTAAGGAAAGCTGGAGGCAAAGAATGAATGTCTGCTCCCTGAAGGCCCAAAATACCCCTACCTCAAAGATGTCACTACTCAGAGACGGCAGGGCAGGTATTTAGAAGGTATGAAGAGCTCCTCTTTGGCTCTTGGTAAATCAGAGCCAAATTTACCTTGCTGGTAACAAGGCAAAGGTCTCAAGATCTTAATATTTGGAACACAGGTGGGTGGTGGTTTTGCCCTTTTGTCAGTGATTATCAAGTTATTGTTAGACGATTTTGTGAGCCTGGTGAAGATCGACAGAGTGGTAACCTACTCTGCCTATCACCTACGGTAGGCTTGACATGCATGTGATTCATACTACCTAGCAACGACGGGGAAAGACTAATAGATTTTGCTTAATAGAGACAGATAGATTGCACTTAAATGACAGGGTAACTGTTCCTCTTGAAGTATCACCTCTGTGGTGACTCTCCCAGGCAAAAATGACCCCTTCCTTCCTCTCTTCGCCCGTATACGCGTCTGTTAAAAGACTTCTCAGATCTGTTCAATCCAACATTTATTCAGTCCTTAGGAGGTGTCCTGTTCTGTGCGATGGGACAGTAGCAGTGCATTGATTCACTGTCTCTATCCTACCGGATCACTTCGAATCCTTACCGGCTCTTTCTTAGACTGCTGCCCTCAGGAATATAGTCTTCATTCCCAAGAAATTTATAGTCTGGTAGGAGGTTGTCATAGATACTGTTGAGTAAACACCAAGCATTACGTCCATTCTTCGGCGCTGGAAGAGACCTCATTTCGTTCTGTAGGCGCCTCCACCATCCCACGACTTGGGTCAGGTCTCAATTAGTCCACACCCATCATGGCAAACCAGTGATTGGATTGTGGGGGATCGCGTGATTCAACACTCGCCCAGGGAAGCATAAAAGAAACTTGGCATCAGAGGCTTCTAGGAAAGATTCCTTCATTGATATAAGCAGACACAGGGATGCAGGGTATTTTCATTTGTAGATTTGATGCCTGGGAATGATATATTCACTTGCTCCTCAAAGGAAAGCTTGCCTTCAGACAAGCCAACAGGGTAGCAAAAAGATAGGAAGAACCTGGGTTCTTGATGCTATCTCTAAGTTGTTCAAATAACCCAAATTAGAGCTATTCTACAATAGACTATTTATGGTGCTTATACTGGCTGAATGCTTACTTTCGGATACAGGAGGGAACTGATAAAGGGTAAATTTACTGCAACAATTAAGGCAGAATATGAGAAACACAAAAAGAGAGATACAAAGTGCTATAAGACTTCAGGAGGAGGAATTACAATTCACTGGGGTGAGGAGAGACAGTAAGAAAATCAGACTTACAATGTAAATCACACACAGGCAGCACACTTAGACAATAGGTGGTTTGGGGTATGTGTCTGGCTTACAGCAAATGTTAAATCAGATGTAAAAAGAAAATGGGATCTCTCCTATAAAAGTAAATATTAATTTTTGTATCCTTAGCTCCAGTGCCCGCCTAGTAATACAGACTGGGGTTGGAGACTGGCAGTCCCAATAGATGGGACCTGGGCTTTTCTTAAGGCCTGCTGTCCTCCTGTATGCTCCCTGCCTGGTCCTGTTGGTGTTTGATTGCTGTCTCTATGAAGGGAGAAGCATTTACCACAGACAAGGCTATTATATTTGTTATTAGTGACACTGAGAGTAAAGTTTATGAGAATGGAGACAGCTAGGAGGTTTGGGATAGAAAAAAAAATGGAGTGTCTTCCTTCCTTCCTTCCTTCCTTCCTTCCTTCCTTCCTTCCTTTCCTCCTTCCTTCCTTCCTTTCCTCCTTCCTTCCTTCCTTCCTTCCTTCCTTCCTTCCTTTCCTCCTTCCTTCCTTCCTTCCTTCCTTCCTTCCTTTCTTCCCTCCTTTTTCCCTTCCTTTCCTCCTTTCTTCCTCCCTCCCTTCCTCTATCTCTTTCTTCCTTCCTTTCTTTCTTCCTTCCTCCCTCCCTCCCTTCCTTCCTTTCTTCCTCCCCTCCTTCTTCCCTTCCTTTCCTCCTTTCTTCCTCCCTCCCTTCCTCTGTTCCTTCCTTCCTTCCTTCCTTCCTTCCTTCCTTCCTTCCTTCCTTCTTTCCTTCCTTCCTTCCTTCTGAAACATTATGAACATAAAAGGAGGGGAGTGGACACATGTGAAGACATTTAAGGGTTAGAAAAAGATCCATTTGAACTTAAGACTGTTTCTAAGCAGAAGGATCGAGTTCATTGAGTGTGTTGAGTACAATGTGACTTTTTAATAAAATGATTGATGCCCATAGAGTCTGCTATAACACTTGGTCTCCAGGATCCCTGAGGTACTATATATCCTAGGTCTTTATTTTCCCAAGCACTTTGAGTATAAGGACACATTATGGGCTACAGAATCCTGTCATTATATTTAATATATTATCGGATTTACCTACTAAGGTAGAGGACTGATTAAGATAAATACAGACAATGATCTCATCCTGGAGGGAATTTCTTTTGCAAAAGAATTTGACAAGAAGATCCCCTTTTTATCTGAACCATAAAATATATAAATTTCTCCAAACTGTCATGTTTGGCCCGCTCATCTGGTAAGAGAATGGAAAAAGGAGATATCCATCAATTTTATAATCTGTAGTCTCTCACTCTGACCAACCAAATAAGAAAGGAAGGTACATGGAGAATACATTTGGAAAGAAAAGTTATTCTCAAAACGTCTGGAGTAGGGAACCGAATTCCATCAGCTCAAATCCAACAATATCTGCAGATTAGATTCTGCTCTCGAGAAGTCTTCATTTGTCCCCATTAGCTATAAAGCTTTTACCACTAGCCAGCAATAGCATATGCGAATTCATAATGTGGCTTTTACAAAACACAACAGTGATGTAATTAGCATATTAGGATCAGCTTAACGATGTTAAAGTGGAAAAGCGAGGGATATGCTTAGAAACAAAATCAAAGAAATTATCTAAGCAAAATTGGCTCCCTTCCATTCTTTCTGCTTGTTCTTCAGGTAACGAGTTGAACAAAGAGGTAGTATTGCCGCAGATGGGAAAACCCACAAACACAGGAAACAGTTCTTGAATTGTTTAGCAAATGAAGTCCAGGGAGAACATGGAAATGAAAGGCGAATGTATGTGTGGAAGAACAGAGCGGCCTGGTTTTAGCACGATTCAAAAACACCGAATATTTTGTTGATACATTTGGGATACCAATGTAGCCACACCTAGGTAGAAGAATTGCAAAGCTTTTCCCAAAATTCAGATATAGGTGTGAAAACCAAAGGGAAGATTCAAGGCATAATGGAATTCCTCTAAATGGGTGTCAAAGTTACTTAGACAGAACACATAGAACTTGAAGGTAATTATTATTTTTCAAAAATGGCAAAATAATACACCATTATAATACTGGCAAAATAATACATCATTATAATACTGGCAAATTTGAAGCCTAATATAGGCTTTGATGGACCGTAATGCGTATTCAAAACAAAGCATACTGGGGTCTGGAACATGGCCCTGGATTGCTGGTCTTATCTCCCAGGTCCCTCTTGTTAAATGTGACCATAAGTATTGTACCTTACTTTTTGGTGGCTCCGTTTTCTCTTTGGGAACATTGGGCTCTTAATAGAAACTTGTGGGTTATTTGGGGGGAATAAGTGTGACGACACATGTCAAATGCTTAGCACTGTGCGTGACCCATTCATGTGTTCAGCTACCAACACACAGGAAGTGCTTATTAAATATCAGATATTGTTGTAAAGGTATTTTAGAAGTGTAGAGTTTGACTACCTTGCATATTTTGAGACTATCAAAAAAATCTAAAAAACATCTACTCCAGTAAAGATAATTCTACATAGGAGGGGTTTAGTAATTCTTTGTTGGATAAGTACATACATGTATGAATTTGTCAATTTTAGCTTTCTGGCTCTGTGGATTGATATAAGAAAGATAGGTAAATGGGTATAAAAGTTATTTGACTGTAAGAATGCCATTTTTTACAATGTTTATTTTTGTGGGAGAGTGAGGGAGAGCATGTGCACCTGCCTGGGTGAGCAAGGGAGGAGCAGAGAAAGAGGGACAGAGAGAATCCCAGGCAGGCTCGCACTTTTAGCACTACATGGGACTGCCCTACATGGGACTGGATCTCACAAACCGTGAGATCATGACCTGACCCGAAATCAAGAGTTGGACGCTTAACCGACTGAGCCACCCAGGCACCCCAAGAATGCCATTTTATTGTAAAAATAAAATAATATTTAAATGTTATTTTGCAAAAACAAAAATGTTATTCTGTAATCAGGAACACCATTAAGCCCCTTTCTGTTTTATACAGCACAACAAAATCTATAGGCAGTTGAAAAATAGTAGTATGTTTATGCGCAAGGCATTTTTTATTCGGTGAACACGGCTATTCGTTAAGAGCTGTGTGCTCAATGGGGCGCCTGGGTGGCTCAGTCGGTTAAGTGTCCGACTTCAGCTCAGGTCTGACTTCAGCTCAGGTCATGATCTCACAGTTCGTGAGTTCAAGCCCCGCCATCAGGCTCTGTGCTGACAGCTCGGAGCCTGGAGCCTGTTTCGGATTCTGTGTCTCCCTCTCTCTCTGCTCTTCCCCCACTCATGCCCTGTCTCTCTCTCCTTCAAAACTAATAAAAAAATTAAAAAAAAGAAAAGAGCTGTGTACTCACTCTCAGCTGGTTGGCCAGGTGGGTGATACCATGTACATTTCTAACTTCTGAGGATTTCCTCATCTGTAAAATGGGTATGTTAATAAGACCTACCACATAGGTTTGTGGTAAGGATTCAATGGTATAATCCACGTACATCATTAGCACACTTCCAGGTATATAACAAGAACATGATGTCAATGTTATGACAGACAATGCGTGGGGTACATGTGTGTTATAGAATTGCTCTGGTGAGTTCTGCCAGCTTTTGTGAGCTCTCAGCCGCCAGGTCGGGGAATAAGCCAAGGGTGAAATGTTTTGGGTCTGAGTCCTAGCTCTTCTCTCATTTGTCAGCAACGTAGACCTCACTTGCCAGGGAGGTTTATCAGTAAGCTATTCCTGAGTAACAAACTATCCGGACATTTAATGACTACAAGGAACAAACATTTATTAATTCTCACACTTTTAAGTGTTGCTTTATTGCTTTTTCTGGTTTGGGCCAACTTGGCCGAGACTCAGTCATTTAGGACAGCCTCACTCATATATCTGTGGCCTCAGGTGGGACAATTGGCCATTTGGAATGGCCAAAACATCTCTCCACATGGTTTCCAAGCCTCTAGGAGGTCAGCCCAGGATTATTCACATAATTTTGGAAGGGGTCCCAGAAAGAAGGGAAAATCCCAGTCTACAAGAGCTTTTATAATTTCTGTTTGCTTCACATTTGCTGATGTTCCATCAACTAAGGCAGATCCCATGGCCAAGCCTAGATTCCAGGGAAACAGAAATAGACTCCATTTCTGGACTAAAGGAGCTGTAAGTAGGGACATAAAAAAGGGATGTTTCCAGAAATGTTGCTTCCTGCTACGGGAAGTAATTTAATTTCAGGATTTTCCAAGATTGTGCTCTTCCATTCAAGCTGAATTTCAAACACTTTGATTATTTCTTGTTGGTTTTAAAGAACATTTGGAATCTCTTCTGAAATGGGTATTCAACCCAACTCCAATGTGGGAGCACTAAATTCCTCATCATCTTCCCTATTTTTGGAAGATGGTTCTGGACATGGTGAAATGCAATACTTATTTCTGATATGTATGCAAATAAATTGTAGACATAAGCAAAAGAACGGACGATATATTAACTAATGCATTCTTTTTTGTATTTTAGTTTATCCTTGCCAATACATCAATCCTTTCGCCTTCTACTATGCAAATCCACATTTATTGTCTCGCGTTGCTAGTTGTCCCTCTGCAGTTGAAATGTCAGCCTGCGATAAATTGCATTATGGCACCAGACCTTCACCTCTGCTGCAACCATTCTCTTGCCGTGACCTCATGGTGAGCAGAGTACATTTCTTTGCTCTTTGATTTTGGACTTAGCCATGTGGCTTGCTTTGGCTAACGGCATGTGCTTGGAAGTGACAGTTTGTTAGTCCGAGACTAGGTGATTAGGCTTTAAGAAGTATCAAAATTTGTTCTCTTGAGTCTCTGCCATTGCTGTGAGAACATGTTCTGTGAGTCTTCCAGTTCAAGATGAATGAGATGCATGTAGAGCAAAACCACCCAGGTGACCCACAGACCTGGAAGGAGAAGTAGAGCTTCTCCAAAAGTCTAAAGTGGGCATACCTGGCTGAACTTGACCTTGAACAACATACCCCTAGTTTACTGAAGACATGTGAGCCATAATAAATAATTTCTATTTTATTTAAAAAATTTTTATGTTTATTTATTTATTTTAAGAGAGAGAGAAAGAGAGAGAGAGAGACTACAAGCAGAGGACGGGCAGAGAGAGAGAGAGGGAGAGAGAATCCCAAGCAGGATCCATGCCGTTAGTGCACAGCCCTGTGAGATCATGACTTGAGCCAAAATCAAGAGTTGAAACTTAACTGATTGAGCCACCCAGGCGCCCCACTATAATTGCTGTTTTAAACCACTGTGCTTTGGGTGGCTCTGTATGCAGCAGTAGGAAGGCACAAGTCCCTGGAGGGTAGACTATTGTCCATAACGTAGTAATGGATACAGAGTAGGGACACAGGATACGTTTATATGTTGGTTAGAGTTTACACCCTGCATTAGCTTTCTGTTGCTGTTATAACAAACGACAACAAATTTAGTGGCTTAAAACAACAGAAATTTGTTATCTCACTGTTCTATAGGTTAGAGGTTTGACATAATTTCCACTGGGCTAAAGCCAAGGTGTCAGCTGGGCTGCCTTCTTTTCTGGAGGCTCTAGAGCAGAATCCATTTCCTTGCCTTTTCCAGCTGCTGGTGGCTGCCTGTATTCTGTGGCCCGAGAAACCCTTCTCTCATCTTTGTTATGGGTTCGGTTATGTTCCCCCACAATTTGTATGTTGAAGTCCCAATTCTTAGGACCTTTCAATATAACCACATTTGGCAATAAGGTCTTTAAAGAGGTGGTTACGTTAAAATGGGGCTGTTTCGGAGTGGCCCTAATCCAACATGACTGGTGTCTTTAGACGAGGAAGAGAGGCCGGGGGTGCATGTGCACAGAGGAAAGGCCACCTGAGGACACTGAGAGGGTAATGCCTTCAGCAGGCCCAGGAAAGAGTCCTCAGGAGAACCCAAACCCACCAACTCCTTGATCTTGGACTTCCAGGCCCTCAAAATAAATTTCTGTCTAGCCCCCTAGTCTGTGGTACTTTGTATGGCAGCTTGAGCAAACTCTAACAATCTTTGAGGCCAGCAACATAGCTTGTCTGTGACTATTCTCCCTCATCCCATCTCTTCAGGAAAAGTTTGCTGCTTCCGAGAACTCTCAGGATTAGATTAGATAATCCAGCATCACCTTCCCATCCCAAGCTACTCAACCCTAATCACATCCACAAAGTCCCTTGGCGACGTAAGGTGCCATATCACAGGTTCTAAGGATTAGGATGTGAGCATTTGGTGGGGGGAGGGTCATTATTCCACCGACCAGAGAAATAAAAGGTAGTTTTGAGATTACACCAATTCATTGTCCAACCACTAATGAGTAAAGTATTAATTTTGTCATTTTGAGGAAAAGACTACTGCCACAAGAAGAATCATTTAGTAGAGATCATTTATATTTTTTTCCTTGCATTTTCTCATTTCCTAATTCTAGGGTCTAAGTTTTAATTCACCTTTGCCTGTCTCCTTGTTTCTTAGCAGAATGCATAAGGATTTACTCCATCCGCATTTCTGCCATTAAACAGCTTTCTATACTAGCCCGTTTCTTTGAATCTTGCCTGTTTTTACAAGATTCCCTCTAGCTCTCGCTGTCTGTTGAAACCTGCCTTTGTACTGCGCAATTATTAACAAAAGCCATCGGCTGCAAGAGACTTTCTTCCAAACTCTAAATACACTCCATGGAAAAACCTTTGTGAATCTTTTTCTTTGGAAACCTTCACACTGCCAACGGAACGTGGGGGAATGAATTGCAAGGCATGCTTATTTTTTCATGATCTGGGTCTCAGAAGCTCTATTAAAAGTCTATTAAGTATTTTATCAGCTTCTGTTGGAGCCACAGATGAGAACTTTGTGCTGGAATTCATTTCCCACTCACACCAATTATACTATCAGAAGTGTGCCGTGCTGAATTTTCGTCTTTGCATTTGATAGCTAGGGCCAGCTGGTAAGCACTTTCCACTGTAAATTGTCATGTGCATCTTTAAATTTAGATATTTAAACACATACCAAATACACTAGGCTGGAAAGATGCAAAGAAATACCAAACAGGAAACCCATTTTCGGTCGACTCACAATTACACATTCAATCATCAATGAAACCACTGCACCGACAGTGGGGCACGGTGGGGGGGGGGGGGGGGGTATCAGTTGGTCACAACTTCTCTTCTCTCTGGTCAGAAACGAACTCGCCTGCCTATTCTTATGACCGCCCCTCACTCTTCAGCACTTTAACACTCAGCTACCGTATTCTGGCAGAATTCCCCAAACACAAAGCGACAGTTGCTTTCTAGGTTGTGCACACAGCCTCGAATCCACTACGACCCGACCCTCTTCTGTTGGTTTCTGCTAGGACTTGGGCGGGTGCTCGGCCGAATCCCAAAGTTCTTCTGCTTCTCGAGAAGGTAATACTTCACGGCTCATTTGAAACTGAGTCCGCACAAAGCAAAGCTTTGTGGCAGGAGCCGAATACAGTATCCTGGGTGGCAGCTGGCAGCTTGTGATCTAAGGCAAATAAGTCAGGGACTGGAAGTCCCCCGGGGCTTTCTCTCCTGGAGCTCAGCTTAAGCAGAAGGAGAGGAGTGAGGATTTAAAGTGTCATGGGTTTCATGCTAGAAAAATTTGGATTTACATTCTGTTATTTCCGCTGTCAGGTTCCTACATCCGATAAAGATGTTTGCAGTCACTCCCTGAGACTTCTCTGTGCAGGATCACATTTATTTTATTTTATTTATTTTATTTTATTTTATTTTATTTTATTTTTTGTTTTATTTTATTTTACGTTATTTATTTTACTTTATTATTTTATTTTATTTATTTTTTTATTTATTTTACATTTTATTTTATTTTATTTTATTTTATTTTATTTTATTTTGTTTTGTAAATTTAGAGAAAACAACAGTAAGGGAAGTTCAGCAAATATTTTTATCACCCTAGCTGGACGTGCACATTGAGTGAGAGGTAGACGGGGAGCCACACACACAGGTTTTGCCTGTTTCGAAACTGTCTTGTTTTGTGCTGTTCTGCAGCTCATGGGTAGGATGGGAAAGAGAAATAATTCCTTTCTCTTTTGGTGTCGTGACCAGGAGAAAATCTCTTTATACTCATAAACACACCAAGACTTGTCAGCTGTGCTGGATCAGGAAATACTTTTTTTTCATAATTAGCCTATCGAACAAACTGTAAAAATATTATTTTCGCCAGACTTTGAGCACGCTGTTCAGGTAACTACTGAGGACTCTTACGTCAAGGAGAATATTAGGAGTTGTGGTTGTGGCACCCGTGACCCCCATTTTATCCTTGTCTGTATCCGCACCTCTTGCCAAGTGAGTTTGCCTCCCTCCCCCCGCCCCCGCCCCCGCCCCCCAGAGAGGCGGTCAATTTCCCCGTACCACGTGATCTGCTTCAGCCAATAGAATGTGGCAGAGGTGATGGCCGGGCAGCTCTGAGCACAGACCTCCCAGCAGCTTTCCTTCTGTATCTGTGTTGTGTGGAGCCCCCAGCCGACCCACAGGGTGCACAAATGAGTCCACCGGCCCCCAGACACAGGAGTGAGTGAGGCGAGCTAGCAAAGCTGAGCCTGGCCTAGATCAGCAGACTCCCCCCGTGATCTACAGCCACACGAGGTGTAACAGTGACTGTTGTTTTAAATCACGTTTTGTGTATTTTATTAGGTGACACTTCTGTGGCAACAGCTCATTGACACCAGAGTGTTAATATTTAACAAACATTCGGTAGGGACGCCTGGGTGGCTCAGTGGGTTACGTGTCGGACTTTGGCTCAGGACGTGATCTCACGGTTTGTGAGTTGGAGCCACCGGTCAAGGCTTTGAGCTGCAGCCTGGAGTCCGCGATTCAGATCCCCTGTCCTCCCCCCGCCCCTCCCCGGCTTGCACGAGCACGCACTCTCTCAAAAAGAGACATTAAAAAAAACACAAAAACCCATTCAATAGATATTTACAAAATGAATGAACACAGCCTTATCCAGAATAGTTCTGTGTGTATGTGTATACATAAATGCGTATATAGACATAAGAGAAATAATAAGACAACACAATGTATATTTTCACCTGTCAATAGGTAGACCCTTCCGTATTTTGGATCCCACAATTCTTCACTAAAAACTGGTTTGAGATTAATTCGTTGGTTGCCAAGCTCAGGTGAGGCAAGTCTCCCTCACACTAGTGCTGTCCAGTTTTGCTGTCCAGCTATGATTTCAATAGTTGTGTAATCCATTTTCATATATTTTGTTGTTGGCTGGCTTCCCAAACCACTGAGTAAAATAAGTAGTTTTGCAGAACAAAGGACAGGGGATATTGACCTCCCTTGCCCCACAGAAAGAAAATACACGAAAATTTTAATTTGCTTGGGGCTGCTACCACTTTAAAAAAACACAATGTCTATTCTAGGCAATGTTAACACTGTGTTGCAGAAAGTGATCGGAAAAATTTTCTTTCCTATTAACACTGTAATTGCACTTAAGGAGAATATAGAAGGATTAATTAATTTCACTGCTCAATGGGAGTTTGATTCTGGCTATAAAAGCTAAAATTGGAAGTAAAACCTTGAGTAGATAATGGCATTTGAGTTTTCTAATCAATTACTGTCTCTAAGCCTATTTAGCACAGTGGTTCCAAAGAATGAAAAGAGAAGACACATCTTCCAGAAGTGAAATGAAGTGATAGTTGATAAGCAACTAATCAAACATCTCATTCCTAAAACATTTTAAGTTTTTAAAAAATTTCTTCTGGACTGCTCAAGGTATTTTTAATATACATATTATATTATAAATTATATATTATACAAATATATTATATATCATATTATGTATATTTTGTGTGTTAGGTATATCATTATGTATATT
Organism: Panthera pardus; assembly: GCF_024362965.1. Lineage (NCBI taxonomy): Eukaryota > Metazoa > Chordata > Mammalia > Carnivora > Felidae > Panthera > Panthera pardus. The sequence goes on along the minus strand of NW_026526810.1, from coordinate 123,155,838 downwards.
ACTATACTATACATACGTATATGCATATTATGTGTATATACGTGGTATACATTTGTGTACATATGTATGTGTTCCAATTTTTGATCATCAGACTGGACATGACTCTAACTTGGTACAAATGACAATTCCTGCTGGGTGTTTAAAGAGCCACAAGACTGTGGTTTTGAGATTAGCTATGAAAGGGCCTGATGACCTGGCCACAGCCCTTGACTCCTACCCCTTCAAAAATATTGAGCTATTAGCTCTTCCCCACACATGCGTATTTGTAATAGAAACAAAGCGTGTCAAGGGAACTAGAATTTGAGGAGAACATGCTCTTGGCCATTGAACAATTGCCTGTGTTGAGCTCCTGGGATTTGACAGAAAAAGATAGATTACTGTTCATTCCAACCAGTTTTAGATTTTCTTCCCTCCAGGTCCTTGTAAGATTCTAAGTGCCTAATTTTATGAGCCCCCAAATAATTTGGGCTTCCTATTAATGACAGAGTTATTTTCTGTGCAACTAGATATACTGTATTAAGTGTATAAAATAACAGTGCCAGAAAACCTATGGGCTCTATCTTAGGGGACCAGAAGGCGTAGGAAGACTTTCTTAGTCTTGATCTTAAATATGTACCTGTAATTGCCGCCTTCAGTTGGAGGGTTGGTGGGGGAAAATATTATTCACGTCACCCATCGATGGAATGACCCAGTTGATTGTATGACTGATTTGACCAGTAACAGAATGATTTGAACAACAAAAGGATCTGTGAATCATTTTATTTCTAGGAAAGTTTTGAATTCTAAGACCCATTCAGCAGATTGATTATGAGTTTACCTTGCTTACTTGGTGAATTTAGAACTAACTATTTAGAATTCACCAACTAACTTGGTGAGTTTAGAACTAACTAACGAATCACAAACTTGTATAGTGATGGTGTGCATTTTGAGGGCTTTAAAAATACTCTTTCTTACATGATTATTTAGGTGATTTTTGCCTTTATTTATAGGATGTTTGTATGAGCATCTGAATGTTGTGTGAGCATCCTATATGTGCACGCATGTGTGTTGGGAAATATGAATAAGAATTTAATACGTTTAGTTTTCAGAAAGTATTGAAGAGACAGACTCATCTCGAATTTTATATTTCTACCATAAATGCATTTTATAGACAATATATTGCTTTTGGGGAGGAGAATGGATATTCTTCTTTTGGGATTACTTATTGATTTTCTTTAGTCTTTAACGATATACAGTACTTTATTGCTTACTTTTAAGCAAATCTAAATCAATAGTAGGTTATACAAGCACACAGTGGATATATAGAGAGAGGAGGCCTAATCCAACATACATGTCATGGTTATAATGGGAACTTGTAGAAATGCTCACTTTAGATGATCCTTATTAATCAATAGAGCAGAGATGTGAAGAAACAGAAAGATCTTATCTTACATTTCATCCTCAATGCTCAGTCCTCACGATAACTAATTTGTACTCTAACTTTCAAGTAGGTTAACCTAGAAACAATTGTATTTTTTCAAATTTTGTAATAGATCATGGTCACGGTAAAGTTTTAAGATAGAGACCTAGTAATGTTAATTATGAATCCTGACTCTGATATCGATCCGTTTCTTTTTGAAGGTTATTTGATCTAATTTTCAAAATTAAAAATAGAAATATGTATATTTTTACCCACATCATGATAGATAATCTAAATCAAACTGGGAACATAACATATATTGGAACAAAAATGTCAACTACACGAAGTGCTTTTAGAGTGTTGTTCCTAATTTGGAAGAAACGGAGCGGTTCTTAATGAACAGAAATATTTGACCATATTTGCTGGCTTTTCTTCCCTTTCATGTTTATGTGCATTTCATTTCTTTGCAAGTCCCAAGTGACTCTGATGCTCACTTTCCTCAATGACTTCTGTGCAGTGTAAAGGATGCTCTTTGTGAAGTGTGAAATTAATGGCCTCCCTGTGTAATTAAGTGTTCTATACCTTTAATGTTGTGGCTTTAATTTTCAGTGATGAAATATAGATTGTGTCTATATGGTGGTACCTCTTTTGGTGCATTTCACACATGTTGTCTCTATGATATAGCAAACACAAAAAGTGCACAGAACGTGTATTAATTTTTCCAGTGATAGAAGAGACTAAAGCCCAGTGACCGGAAGCCAAAACCTGTATGATTGCTAGGTCTCTGGGAAAGTTTAAAGGTGGGAGGCTACCTGGGTGGCTCATTCGGTTGAGCGTCTGACTCTTGATTTCAGCTCAGGTGATGATCCCAGGGTCATGGGATCGAGCCCTGCCTCGGGCTCCACACTGAGTGGGTAATCTGCTTACGATTCTCTCTCTCGGTCCCTCTGTCCTTCTCCCCTGCTTGTGCTCTCTCTTTGTAAACATATATTAATTAATTAATTTTTAAAAATGGGGCACCTGGATGGCTCAGTCGGTTAAGCTTCCAACTTTGGTTCGGGTTGTATCTCACGGTTTGTGGGTTCGAGCCCTGTGTCGGGCTCTGTGCTGACAGCTCAGAGTCTAGAGTGTGCTTCAGATTCTATGTCTCCCTCTCTGTCTCTGTCTCTCGCCCACTCATGCTCTGTCTCTCAAAAAAAACTGAGTAAATGTTAAAAAAAGTAAAAACTAAAGGTGGAATTAGGCCTACAAGGCCCTGCACGATCTGCCTCTGCTGTTTTTACATCCTCATACTGCACTGTGTTCCTCCTGGCTCATTCTCCCACCAAATTCTTTTCTGTCCATTCCTTGAAATGCTGAGACCAAATGTGATAGTCAATGTTATGTGTCAACTTGACTGGACCACAGAATCCAGATATTTGGTCAAATACTATTTTGGATGTTTCTGTGGAAATATTTTTTGGATGAGATTAACAATCTAACTGGCAGACTTTGAGTAGGCCAGATGACGTTTGGAATGTGGTGGGCCTCACCCAATCAGTTGAAGACCTTACGAGAACAAAATCTGACTTTCCCCGACCAAGAACAAATCTTGTCCGCACACTGCCTTCAGACTTTTCCTGGGTTTCCTTCCTGCTGGCCTTGTGGGCTCACTAAGCCTCCACAGTTTTGTAAGCCAATTCTTTAAAATCTTTCTTGCTCACTGTTTCTTTCTCTTTTTTTATATATAGATTATAGATATAGATACAAAGATAAAAATGCAGATACAGATATAGATATGTATGTGTAGAATATATGTATGCACGCACACACACACACACACACACACACACACATTCTGTTAGTTCTGTTTCTGCTTTTCTGAGAACTCTTACACATACCTCAAGGCCTTCATGTGACTCTCATGCTGGGAAACCCTGGTATCAAACTCCTTCTCATTGTTCAGGTTTCAGCTTAGATGCCTTTATGCAGAGATGCTTTCCGTGACCCTTAGATTACAATGAGATTTCTTTTTTTGAAAAATCCACTTTCCGAACACCCTTTGCTTTGGCTTCCTAGTATACGTGACAGGGTGTGTTGTTTAATTATGTGTTTCACACCTGTACTTCCCACTAGAGCAGTGTTTCTCAACCTCTTTGTCATCGTCACCCATAAGGACCCTTTGTAGACATTTCTTTTCTTTAATCACCTGCCACCGCAAATATCCCGTTTATATGTACTGTATGCACACACAAAATGAGTAAGGGCTTTTTTTTGCCCCAACAACCAATTTTTAGCCGCTAGGGGATGATAGCGCCCAGGCTGGGAAGTAGGCGGTACCACATTAGCTCTGCAATAGGCCATTGCTTCTCCCTTTCTCCCCTGCACACCCACCACCTGGCCTGATCCTGCAGCATAGTAAGCACTCAATAAATACGGCTGCCGGGAGGAGCGTTCTGGAGCCAGCACCAGTGGCTGCTGCTTCTGTATTTACCACCTGTGGTCTCAGACAAACCTCTTAACCCTCGCCTCTTTATTTTTAAAGTGGGAATACTGGAGGCACTTGGGTGGCTCAGTCGGTTAAGCGTTCAACTCTTGATTTTCGTGAGATCGAGCTCCACATCGGGCTCGGTGCTGACAGCATGGAACATGCTTAGAATTCTCTCTCTCCCTACCTCTCTGCCTCTCTCTCACTCGTACTCTCTCTCTCTCTCTCTCTCAAAATAAATAAGTAAACTTAAAAAAAAAAAGTGGGAATAACAATAGCTCCTAAATCATGGTATACCATGAGGGCTAAACAAGATAATCTATGCAAAGGGCTTGGGAGAGCCCTAACATAGTGCTAAATAATATGCAAAGAAAACAAGCCACCTTTGCCCGGTGGGATGTGTTGTGTGATGTTGGTAAAAGGTCAGGGTTGAGAAGAGTGTCATGACTCACACCGTTTCTATCGTCTTTCCCCTAACTTAGAGTTAGAAAGCATGTGAATTTTCAGTCAGCAGCCCTAAGTAAATACCCAGATTTCCAAACACGAGTTGCTTGGGACTCATATCTGCTCTGAATAGTTCTGATCACGGTGCTGGGGAAGGAAGGGGGCAGCTCTGTGAGGTGTGGAAGGGAGTTGTGATCACTGGTCCCGCGGAAGGCGCTCTCAGGCCTCCTTCTCAGCGGTCTCTTCTGAAAAATAGTGATGATAATCATTATCTGTCTTCCTGATGTATTTTGAGGCTTAAATAAGGAGGAAATTAGAGTCTCTTTGGAAAAATAAAGTGTGTTTGCTGTTATGATTGCAAGATGATGCCATATCGGATTGCTTGGTGTGCGCCAGCATCGTGTAGAAACTGATGGAGAAGCATCTGTTCGATTAATCCTCAGCATAGCCTGTCAGGACGGTGTTCTTATTTTACACCCGAGGAAACTGAGGCTGTGGCGGAATTCGTCACTGGCTCAAAATCACGTAGCCGGCCAAGGAAAGAATCGAGGTTCTTCCCTGAAGAGAGGTCCATGTCAGGGCCCATCTTGAGCATCATTACTCTTGGCTCTGAGTCTAAGAGTCACTGAGATGTTACGGGCATTTTGATAACCGCTTTACATTCATTTGAAAAATTTAATTCACACAGCAATTCTATGACATGGCTGTTTCTTACTAACTTCTGTATTACAGATGAAGAGCTTGAGACTTAGGAGTGTGACAGTTCATTTTATGTGTCAACTTGGCTGGGCCACTGGGGTATCCTGACATTCTGTCAGATTTCATTTTTTGGGTGTTTTCAGAAGGGTGTTTTTGGATGATTAACATTTATTTATTTATTTATTAAATGTTTGTTTATTTTTGACAGAGAGAGAGAGACAGAGCATGAGCGGGGGAGGGGCAGAGAGAGAGGGAGACACAGAATCCGCAGCAGGCTCCAGGCTCCGAGCTCTCAGCACAGAGCCTGATGCGGGGCTCAAACTCACAGACCGCCAGGTCACGACCTGAGCCTAAGTCAGACGCTCAAACCGCTCAACCGACTGAGCCACCTAGGCGCCCCGGATGAGATTAACATTTAAAAAGAGGGACTGAGAGGCGCCTGGGTGGCTCAGTCGGTTAAGCGTCCGACTTCAGCTCAGGTCACTATCTCATGGTCCGTGAGTTCGAGCCCCGCGTCAGGCTCTGGGCTGATGGCTCAGAGCCCGGAGCCTGTTTCCGATTCTGTGTCTCCCTCTCTCTCTCTGCCCCTCCCCCATTCATGCTCTGTCTCTCTCTGTCTCAAAAATAAAATAAACGTTAAAAAACAATTTTTAAATAGAGGGACTGAGTAAAGCAAATCTCTGCTTCCCAAGGTGGGTCTCCTCCAATCAGCTGAAGGCCTGAAGAGAGCAAAAAGGCCAGTCCTCCTTGGAGGGAGATGGAAACTCCTCTTGCCCAATTGCCTTCATACTGGGACATAAACTTTTTCCTGCCTTTAGACTCACACTGAAATATCAGCTCTTCCTGAGTTTGAAGTCTCGGGGTTTCCTCAGGGTCTCGTATCTTCAGGCCCAGCCTGGACTCACACCATCAGCTCACTTGGGTTTCTGCTTGCTGATTCACCCTGCAGATCTGGGATCTGGTCGGCCTCCATCACTGATCAGCCAGTTACTTGTAATAAATCCTTTTCTGTATATATGGAAATCTCTCTCTCTCTCTCTCCATATATATATATATATATATATTCACATATATATGAATATATATATGAATATATATATAGATATATCTATATAGATATAGATGGGTCTATATAGAAACATGTATATCTATTTATATATGTATGTATATAATAGAAATGCAATATTTTCCACAATTTTTACTCTCCTGTTACATATATTAGAGCAGGAATGATGTATTTGGCAAACAAAGATAGCAAGTCTAATTATACAATATTTATGTTTTATCTCATTCCCTGTAAGGAAGAAGTCAGATGGTTAATGCCTCTTTTCAATGTATGTTGTCAGTCATTTTTAAAGGATGTTCTCTGAGAGAGCTCATCTTTTGAAATAATAGAAACAGCGACAACAACAAAACACAGTCAAACAAGTTTGACATTAATGGCAAGGAGACAGTGCTCAGCTCATACATTACCTTGTTTACAGAAGCTCCAGAACTAGATTTTATCTGTCAAGAAAGCAAAGGTGCAAAGAGAAAAAGAAATGGTTTGCTATTAAACTGAGAAGTTCAAACCAGTAGTCTCATATCATGGAATAACTGGCTCTTAAATGTATTGCCAGAAAAAATGCTTTAAATTATTAATAGTGTCAACCTCCTTGACATTGACCATCTTTCTCAACATTTAAATAAAGGGTCATTTGCTCACTTCTGTAGTTTCTCCAACAACTTTTAACTAGATAAAGTAATTGCACATTCCCAGATAAAATTCAAGATGGAGGACTCCCAGGATTTCAATGGTGACCACTTCTAAAGTTAAATTCTTCTTATTCCTCTTTCCTTTCCTTTCCTTTCCTTTCCTTTCCTTTCCTTTCCTTTCCTTTCCTTTCCTTTCCTTTCCTTTCCTTTCCCCTTCCTCCCTTTCTCCCTTCCTCCCTCTTTCCCCCGTCTCCCTTCCCCCCTTTCTCTCTCTCTCTTTTTCTTTCTTTCCTTCCTTCTTTCATTCTTTCTTTCATGGTTCATCTGTTTCTTATTCTTTTATTTTCTTTCCACCCTTGTCTTCTTTATCTGTCTTTTTTTTCCCTTTTTCAGTTCCTCATTCTGAGGATGAAACTTCTCTTGGGTGGCACAGATCTACTTTGTTGGAGGGGCCCAGTGTTTCCTTTGATATGACAAGTTGGGTTTTCCTCTTATCACAGGCTGATGAGATGGGCACAGAGTAGACTCTTGAAAGATATCTGCCACATCAAAGAAGAATCAGTTGACCTTTATATGCAGTCAGAAACCTCATGCTGATTTTCTTCCATGAGAAAGAAAAGAACTAGCGAATAGCTAAATTCCAGACCTTACTGAGAGCCTACAGGGAGAGCTGTCTTCAGGAGTGTGCCTTGTGGACTTGTAATTTTCATGGCGGTGCCCAATGCATTTAAGATTATTTACTCTCTCGTGAATAATTTATATTTGCGATAATCAAGGTAAAGATCTGAGTAAGTTTTTCTCTGTATTCTCTAATCCAAAATTGGTGAGTGGACAAAGATGCAAAATAAGATGCCTATTAACCGACACAGTAGTGAGGTCTCAGAATCCTTTAAAGCACTTAAACTTGGGCTCTAAGATAGTAATAGCTCATCTAAAATCCAAGATGGAATGGAATGATGAGGTGGAGAAAGAGATCAATTCCGTGGAGGTGGAGTCGGGGCAAGTAACGAATGAAGGCAAAGAAGCTGGAATCTTCTTCAGCAGGGCACAGCGGTGGCTTTGCTCTCAGCTGGTGGAGCAGGATGAGGGTCTCTCCACCTCCCTGGCAGGCCTGGCACCTGCTTCTTTTTGGTTGTCGTCCCACCTGATGAGAAAGAACATTTATAACAACTCTAAATATTGTCTTAAATTTTGTACCGTGAGTTTTTATTCTTGCTTATTTTTGTCTTTTTCTAAACGAACACCAGCCTTCAGTGCCTCCATCACCCTCCACTCAGTCCGTTCTTGGAGCCGGGATGAGAGGTCACAGTTGACTCCTGCCTCCCCTTGCCGTTTTCGCTATCTCTGTCTCAAGAGACACGCTCAGACCATTCTCTTCTCTTACTAGTGCTGGTTAGAACTCAGGTTTCAGTTGAAAATGCCAGGTTCATAAAAGAAAGGTAGACACGATTGTATGAAGTTTAAAATTACGTACCTTTACAGACACACACCTATAAGGGGCTTGTGTGTTCAGTTGAGCACTCACTATGTTACAGGCACTGTACTAAGTGCCTCAATTCAATGAATGATAGCAGGGGGTTTAATGAGTCAACATCTGAAAAGCACTTAATATGGTGCCTAGCCACAGGAGTGCTTATTATTGCTACAGAGTAGGACACAGAAGCCCTAAGAGGTGAAATAACTTGCCATGGCTGGTGGCTGGGTCATATGGCTATTAATTGTTCAGACTCAGGTATTTTGACTTTATCATATTTTTCTACTCAGTATCTATTCTACAACAAAGTGTTTATTGGACTTAGAGAAAACCAAGCACCCTCCTAAGCATAGGTCAATAGCGGGTGTGGGGGCTCTTTTAAGAATTATACTAATATATTAATTTTAGATCTACATTTATACATTTTCTAAGGTAATTCTTAGTTAGCCTATGATCAGATTGAGGAGAAATGGAAAGACGGTCCCTGATGGATTTGCCAATGGTGGCCGGGGCAGTCATTGTGAAAAAGGTGGATTTTAGTGATTCGAACAAAAGATTAGGAGATAGGTTCAGATAAGGAATACAGAGTGGACGAAAGTTTGGTAAAGGGACAACATGGTGACGTGAGATCTTGTAGCATTTAAAAGCGTGACTGTGCCATCTTGAATGAGAATGGTGGCATTCAAATCCCATCTCTGCCACTTCCTAGCTTTGTGATCTTTGTCATCTTATTCAACCTCTCTGAGCTGTGGTTTCCTCACCAGTAAAAAGGGGAGAGTAATAGCATTTACCGCATAGGTTTATTGTAAAGATTCCATGGGTTAGTAGACACAAAGCCCTTAACTTGCCTGGTGCACGGCACACACACAATTTAATAATAATACATCCTGCTGATGTGTCCATTATATATCTTTGAGGAGTTTTGGAATGTATTGTGGGAAAGGTTTGGCCTCAAGTCACCATGTAAAATGTGTGTGACAATGTGGTACCTTTTGATTTTAAGGAGGTACATAAATTGGGCTGGACGATGGGAGTGGAGAACCAGCCAGCTAAACATGAAATATCATTAGCTATATGTCTGGGGGGGGGTGTCTCTGTGCAGCCATGAACTCCAGCAGTTGGTCTAGCTGAAGAGCACAGTGAAAGCCGTGCTAGTCCAGGACACCAGCACTGTGGGATGACCAAAGGGCCTGGCAGCCATCCACAAGGAGGGAACTCACACCTGCCAACATTCCCTCCTTTGAGATGGGTTTACAAGGAGCACTACAGTTTATCGGGAGTTATCACACACCTAGGGGTTGCTCTCAAAGCTCCCTCGAGTCTATTGGTAGGTAGAGATGAAATCTTTCATCTTAACCCTGATTCTTATCAATCTCCCTGGTAGTAAAGCTAAATTGTATTTACAAATATTCCAACTTGATTGCTCGTTAATTTGAATGCCTTTCCTTGACAGTTCGTACGAATGCAGTAGGGCTCAATTGTGTTATTTATGTCAGAATCACAATGAAGTGTGTGAAACATTCCTTGGGAAGCTTTTTTGGCCCGACCCAACCCTAATGAATAAGAACTCCCAGAGGGGAAGGTCTGAACTTGTATATTCTAAAAGAATTCCGTGTGTGATTTGATGCCTGAGGGCTGCCACTGCTGAGTGCTTGACTTTGCCTTGACATTTTATTCCCCTTAAAAGGAACCAGGTGAAGACAATCTGGTAAGTCTCGATTGAGTTTGAACACCTTCTTCAATTTTTAGTGCCAGAAGATTGCATCTTCTTGAGTTGGCTAGAAGCAGGACAATTTATGAGGAGCTGGATCCTATTGTTCTGATTTATGGCACCATTATGGAGACTTGGTCCTTCAGGATGAATGTTTGACCTCCGGTAACTGCCAAGGGCTTTGGAAAGTGAGAGAAAGTTTCCAAGGAGCTGCTGGAACCTGGAGTCGGAGGCTAAAATTTACTCTTCTTTAAGTAGCTCCTCCGTCCCAAGCAGAGTGACCCCTGGCAAGACTCTCATCTTCTTCAAGTTTCTGTTTCAACGTTTCTGCTTTGGGACAAAATCTACTGCAGAGGGATTGTTGTAAGTATTAAATGAGGGAAAATACAGGATGCCCACAGGTTGGCATACTGGTGGTAAACAATAGTAGCGTTCTCCCTTCTTCACTTGCTACTTCTCCTTCCTCCTGCACCGTCTCTTCGTTATTAAACATAGTGCTTAGCACATAACCTGCTTAATGGATTCACAGGAGTTCCCAAGTATCAAAACCCCTGAGTTCATTATCAGTGTAGAGTTTGTGCTTTGTGTTCCGATGGTACCCACCATTCACTTAGGTATTCTCTGTCCTACAGAGGTTTAGAACCCTTGGCTTGAAGCTACAAATGTTGCAAGACCAGGACTGCGTGACTCTGTGCACACTCCTGAGTTCACTTCTTCATGGCTCCCTTGTATTCTTGAAGGTTGTTTAGGTCCTGTCAACTCCTGCTCGCACACCTTTGCTAACTTCCAGGAGAAATTACTGAGAGCACATCGTTAATCTGGTAGCTATAAAGAAGACTTGCATGGCAAAGGGAGAATGAGATGTCATATCGTGGCTGCCCTCCATGTGCCTCTTCCCTACCTTCTTCCTGCTCATGCTCCTCATAGAATCCGTGCTCCCCATACCAGCCTCACATCCAACTGACCATGAACCCCTTGGGAGATAGACTCCATCAGTCTTGGTTGTACATCTTGATGCGCTTGTGTTCTTGAAAATGCCAAGCCTTGCCTTGATCAAGGGGAAAAATTGATAAGCACTCTCAAATCAGGAGCCTCTTGAGCTCTGTCATTTCTACAAAGGTAAACATAATTTGAAAAGTTTATTAGTGGCTGTGAGAATTTATAATCATTGCCAGGAGACTTTTTTGAAGGCAAATTCCTACCCTCTTGGTTCTGTCTGCTTTTCTGTTTACTACTTAGTACACGGAAAAAGCAGATGAGATCCTCATAGCTTGAGGGACAACCGAGAATTAGTTTTCTATACCTAAATGACTTTCAAGATAGAAGTCTATCATTATTGTTGGCCCTAATCTTGTCCACGAGTTTGGTCTCTCCAGCAGGTGGGTGAATTTTTAAAGAAGAGGGTATATGACTTTAGTCTTGAGGAGCTAGATTTTTCTTTCTTAAACATTGACATATGCCTCCTAAACTGAAGACACAAATTAAGGAAGTTGCCATTGGTTCCCCTCTCCTCTTTACTGATGCACTCTTCCTCCTCCCTGTCCCTCTTTCCCTCAATTATTTAAACAGATCTAATCCAACATGCCAAAGAGAGACCAGGCTTCTCAAGGTTCAAATTCTGGCTCCACTGCCTATTAGCTACATAACTTGGGGCAAGCCATCTTTCTGTTTCTCTGATGTGATTTCCTCACTGGTAAATGAGGATAATAAGCCTTGCCTACATAAGGGTGGTCAGATGGTACTTGTTCCAACCTATTAACCCTTCCTCTAGAGCAACTGAACGCCAAATTCTTAGTTAGGCATTTGACCTTCTGGGATGCAGAATGCATTTCTCAGCTTTCTTTGCAATTAAACGTGGCCATATAACTAAATTCTGAATAAGGAGAAGTGGTATGTGCAACTTTGGGATGTGTCTTTAAAGGTAGTGGCCACCTGCTTGCCCTTTCTTTCTTCTCTTTTCTGCTGACTACAGGCTGGAATGCACGGCATAAAGTGGGAGCAGCCATGTTGGAGCTTGATGAGAGGAGGTCATGGTGGATGGGCTGGTTCGGTGCTCCACATGTCAGGACCCAAGGTTTTTCTGTGTTGTTGCTCAGCCCTGTATGGCCGTCACATTATCAGGTTTTATTACCTTTGCCGTCCTTAAGAATTGCTGAAATTAACTTGTTCACTCTTTGTTTGCTTCTAAGTTCTTACCTCACTAGAATTTAAGAGAAATCTGACTTGTTAACCACTGTGTCCCAAGTACCTAGACAGTGGTTGGAACACAGTTGGTGTTAAACATTGGTTGAATGAATGAATGAATGAATGAGTGGTGGGTAAGCAGCAGACAACTTCAGGGGGATATAAGCCTAGTGGGCCAGTGCCAGTCACTGGCAGGAAAATGCCAAGTCCTCCCGGGTGACAAGGAAGAACACCAGGGGGCATTGGCATCTAGTAGAGTGGTCGCGGCCACCATCAGGAAGAGATCCGGCAGGTACATAGCCGACTTGACAAAAGGCCACGACCGGAAGTGGTGAAGCAGTGGCACGTTAAATCTAGTGGCAGATTTAATTGTGAACACATTTAAAACATCCCCTAGAATATGCAGACGTAACTGGGCACATAGAGAGAGGGAGCGCTGCATTTGAAGCGCATTCTGAGTCAGTTGATAGGGACAATAATCCACTAAAATTTGCATTACGGCTGCTTTTCGGAGGTCATCTGTCCTCGCCGGCTGGTGACGAGTGGACATGTGAGTTAGGACCGTTACAATCTTTGAAGATAAAGTCAATTTTTTTTTTCTAATTGTCGACGTCTTCCTGAGTGCTGGATCCTTCGAATGTCTTCTTTTCCCTTGTATCTTGCTTCTTAAAACCCCACATGCTCCTCCTTCCTCACATATCTTTGAGGGGGGTCAGAGGTTCATTAAAATTGTCTACTTTATTTGCTTCTGCCTTCCCCAATCCATTAGTCACAGGACTCAGCCTTTTCGTTGGATGTACCCTTTGCCTTTGCGCTATCTGATTCATGTGAGTCACAGAGATACTTTACGGGTAATATATGTTTTGTCTGACTTGGCTTCGGGTGTCTGAAGTGACCCACGGGGCAGTGGTGTGTGTACGGTGTGTGGGGAAGAAAGCCGAGATAAAATGCTCTGTGAGGAATTATAAAGTATAATAAATTATTTTGTGCTTCACCTGACTTCCTCTGCATCCCCGCTCCAATATCATCAAGTGAAGAGTGTGGGAAGAGAGGACGGGAGGGAGCTATAGGCATTTATGAATAATATTATTTAGTTCACTTTAAATAATGCAGAAGAAGGGCTGCCAAAGCTTGAACCGAGGAAAGGAGATACAAGGCAGCTGTGCTGCAATGCATTGAAAATTTGGAAATTTGGAATAAGTTGCTGACAAAAGAGTCAGGGGAAGAATCTGTTGGGGATAAAACAGCAACAGGAGATTGGTTGACTCGAAAACCATGTAGAAAATTAGGAAAAAATATTGCTTGAAAGGGGATTTGCTTTATTGGTCAATATTATTAGCACACAGATTTTTACCAATTCCTCCTACCTAAATGTAGGAGAAAGAGATTGCTCCTTAAAACCCTTAGAAGTGGCTGGCATTGATTTTCTTGCTGCGGCTGTGTGTTTGGGATTCTCCATCTTCGATAAATCTGTCTGGAAGCAGGCCATTGTACTTTGGGATTTTCTCTTCTGAAAAGCGTTTCTTGACTTCTTGGTGTAGGAAAAAGAAGCATCGTGGTTTTGAAAGGAAAATAAGGCTAATATGACTCTGGAATCCAGATTGCCTCCGGCATTTGTAAAGACTCCTGGATTTGTCTGGTGCTAGAAGGAGCAGCGGAGATCATACAAAACAATCCGCTTGGTTTTCTTAGGTGACAAACTCAAAGAGGTTAAGTGGTTTAACCCATCATTATGTAGCTGTCCATTAGGTTCCCAGCTTAGAATATGGCCTCTGCCTTTTGAAAGCCCTGCCTACTATTAGTTTATTTATTTTTACATAATTAAGGTATATAATGTGATGATTTGATGTACGTATAGGCTGTGAAACAATCACTAAAATCAAGCTGCTTAATGTATCTGTCATCTCACATAGTTACTCTGTGTGTGTGTGTGTGTGTGTGTGTGTGTGTGTGTGTGCATGAGTGCATGAGTGCATACTTGTACAGTGAAAACACTTAGGATCTCCCTTCTTGGCAAATGTTGAGTTTACAGTACAGTATTGTTACCTATAGCCACCTATAGATTAGATCCTATTCATCTCGCATAACTGAAAATGTATACATACCCTTAAGTTTTTTTTTGTTTTAATGTTTATTTATGTATTTTGAGAGAGAGAGAAAGAGAGCCAAGGAGGGGCAGAGAGAGAGAGAGAGAGAGAGAGATCCTCGGCAGGCTCTATGCTGTCAGCACAGAGCCTGACACGGGATCCGATCTCACAAACCATGAGATCATGACCTTAGCTGAAATCAGGAGTCGGACACTTAACCGACTGAGCCACTCAGGAGCCCCTGAAAATGTACACCCCTTAATCAACATCTCTCCATGTCCGTCCTCCTGAGCCCCTACTAACCTCCATTCTACTCTCTGCTTCTATAAGTTTGATAATTTTAGATTCCAGATAAATGAGATCATACAGTATATGCCTTTCTGTATCTGGCATATTTCATTTAGCATGATGTCTTCCAGATCCATCCATGTGTTGCAAATTGTAAGATTTCCTTCTTCTGTAAGACTGAATACTATTCCATTGTATGAATATACCACATTAAAAAAATCCATTTGTTAATAGATGTTCGTGTGTTTACATATCTTGGCTGATGTAAAAAATGCTATGGCAAATGAGGGAGTTAAAGTATCTCTTTGAGACCTTGCTTTAATTCCTTTTTTTTAAGTTAAAAAAATTTGTTTAATATTTATTTATTTTTGAGAGAGAGAGAGACAGAACACAAGAAGGGGAAGGGCAAAGAGAGAGGGAGACACAGAATCCGAAGCAGGCTTCTGGCTCTGAGCAGTCAGCCCAGATCCCGACCTGGGGCTCGAACTCATGAACTGTGAGACCATGACCTGATCCAAAGTCAGACACTTAACCGACTGAGCCACATAGGGTCCCCTAAGGTTTTGTTTGTTTGTTTGTTTTAATGTTTATTTATTTTTGAGAGAGAGAGAGAGAGAGAGAGAGCGAGCAGGGGAGGGGCAGAGGGAAGGAGACAGAGGATCTGAAGTGGGCTGTATGTTGACAGCCCAGTCCTGATGTGGGGCTTGAACTCACGAACCATGAGACCATTGACCTGAGCTGAAGTCAGACACTTAACCAACTGAGCCATGCAGCGCCCCTAAGTTTTTTTTTTAAATGTTTATCTATTTTTGAGAGAGAGAGAGAGAGAGAGAGAGAGAGAATGAATGAATGAATGGGGGAGGGGAAGAGAGAGGGAGACAGAGGATCTGAAGTGGGCTCTGTGCTGACAGCAGAGACCCTGACATGGGACTTGAAGTCACGAACCATCAGATCGTGACCTGGGCCAAAGTTGGACGCTTAACTGACTGAGCCGCCCAGGTGCCCCTAATTCCTTTCAATAAATACCCAGAGTGGGATTGTTGAATCATACACTAGTTCTATTTTTAATTTTTTGAGGACTCTCAATACTGTTTTCAATTTATATTCCCACCAGCAGTATACCAGGGTTCCCTATTCTCCACATTCTTGCCAGTACTTGTTATCTTAAAAAAAATAGCCATTTTAACAGGTGTGAGGTGATATCTCATTGTGGTTTTGATTTGCATTTCCCCAATGATTCACCAGATTGAGCACTGTCCTAGACAGTGAATATTTAAAATATTTGAGTCTATAGTCTATATCTTAGAGAAATGGGGAACATGCTCAGAAGGAAAATGTCACTATAGACATATTATGAGATAATAATTTATGAGTTTCATTGTGAATGAAGCCATGGGCTGACATGATTGAGATTAGGCTTTGTCAGGGGAAGGATGTAGGTTAGTTGGACTCTGGAGAGCACAGAAGTCTTACTTAGATGGATAGGTTGGAAGATGGGTAAGAAAGCACATTCCACATGGAAAGCCTAGAATCACATGGGCTTAGTTAAAGAAATAATTTGACTGAGTTGTTGGTTCTTTGGGAAGAATGCTGGGAAAGAGGATTGAAAATGTATTGGGATCCTTGAGTAGTAAGATGAGAATTGAATTTCATTCTGTAATTCAGCAATCATAAAACCTTTTCTTTTGGGGCACTTGGGTGGTTCAGTTGAGCATCAGACTTTGGCTCAGGTCATGATCTCATGGTTCGTGAGTTCAAGATCTGCACTGGGCTCACGCTGTCAGAGCCCAGCCTGTTTGGGATCCTCTGTCCCCCCCTCTCTCTGCCCCTCCTCCGTTCGTGCTCTCTCTCTCTCTCTCAAAATAAAATAAATGTTAAAAAAAGGAAAAAGAAAACTTTCTTTAAAATATAGTTAATATTTTAGGGTTTGAAGACCACGCAATTTCTGTTCAAACACTCAATTCTGTCCTGTAGAGCAAAAGCAGCCATAGACAATAGGCAAATGAATAGGTGAAGCTATGTTCCAATAAAACTCTGCTGAAGCCTGCTCTAGTTGATGGTGATAAATTCAAAGCTTTTAAGCAATAAATTCACAAATAGCTGCTTGGGGAAACATGATGTGGTAGTGTTGTGTTAGAGATGATAAAATGAGAGCTAAGTGACATAAAGAAAATCAAAGAAGATTTTTCCATTGAGGAAGTTCAGAATGCTGTAGAAGAAAATATGGGTGGCAAGAGAGGCCCAGGTTCTGTAAAGGAAAAGACAAATGAAAAACTGCTATGAAGTATATATTGATAATGTGAATTATCAAACAAATGTGAAGGGTGGGGAAGTCCATAATGTCTTCAAGAAGGGAAGTCTAAGTGAGGAGAAATGGTGGAAAGAAACTTCTAAGAGGTGGTTGTAAATGAATACCACCAGGCTGTGAAAAAGGGAAATATCACTTCTGTAATCAAAATCAAATGACTAAGTCTTAGATCCTAGACCAGGTGAAGAAACTAAATCTGGATATAACCAAATTAAACTGGGACCATCTACGAAGCTAATTGGCCCAGATCAATGGACAGTATGTGGCCTTTGGCAAAAGAAAATATCACCATTTTTACAGAAGAACATCCAGAATTGGACCCTAGATATTTCCATAAAATAAGTTCAGTATACTACCAAGATTTACCAAACACATAAGGAAAAAAGCCACCATTGATAATGGTCAACAGATTTTTGTTTTGTTTTGTTTTGTTTTCTCAAAAAGGCATGTTTCAGCTTCCAAAGTCTTTGGATGTATGACATAACCGGTGCATGAAATATGTAAAAACATAATATTTTAAAATTTAAATAAGTAAATTTAAATTTAATACATTTTAAGAAATAAATAAGTGACAAAAATCTATTAAAAATTACCAAGGAAGTTTGCACGACAATTAGAATTTTAGACATCAAAAATAATAGTTGTTGAAGTGTAAAACTCAATGAATGAATGAAGCAGTTTAGATATATATTAGGAGAGCATTAGTCAGAGAAATTATCCAGAATCCGACACAGAAAGATTAGGGAATAAGAAAAAAAGTAAGAAAAAAGGCTAAGAGTCATGAAGGATATTTTAAGAAAGTTACAGTATTTCAAATCAGATTTCTAGAATGCAAAAATTGGGGATATGGATGAGGTGATAATTGAAGAGCTAATGGTTCTGAAGCATAACATTAACCATACAGAATAAACAGAAATAAATTCATGCTTATACAATGTAGTGAAATTTCAGAAGACTCAAAATAGACACTATCATGAAAAAAGAATGCTACAGAAAATTCCATTGATAATAGACTCTTCAACAGCAACAATGAAAACTGGAAGAATGTGAATGCTTCACAGTTCTAAGAAAAAATAGCTGTTGACCATGAATTGTGGACCCAGAAAATCTGTCAAGAACAAGGGCACAATACAGAAAAATTTCAGTGTAAGAGAATAAACCTGAGAGGTTTATTTGCTAGACCTTCATTAAAGAAACTAAAGGATTTACAATAAGTAGGCTCTGGAATGGAATCGGCTTGGATTTGAATGACAGGTTGACTCCTCACTGGTTCCATGACTTTTGTGTCACTTTCTCTGAGCCTTGTTATTTATTTTGAAAATGAATATAGTTGACTTCATATCAAGTTATTAGCATGGTTCCTAGTATAGAGCAGGAGTCAATGTGTTTGGTGGACAGTGAGAGATACAGCCATAGAGACATGGAAGGGAGATAACTTATGTATAGCCCCACAATTCTGTCCTTTTGTTGTGTGGCAAGTGACTTCCCTCAGATCAAGTAGACCTATGATTCCCTGCATTGCATTGAGTCCAATATCCTTTTGTTGTCATGTTGTATTGATAGGGCTCTTTGGATTTTAGGCTCATGGGCTCTTGTAGAAGATGGAAATATCAAAGAGCTGTATGCCAGTAGATCAGTGTGTAAGTTATTGAAGCACTTGCTCATGGTCATACAGATTGAGCATAGAATCAATGTTATCTTCCCCACCCCCACCCCCAAAAATGTATGATAAAAGCAAGAAACAAATAAAAACCAAATTAGAAATTAGCTTGTCATTCAAAGTCCTTTTTAATTTGATGTTACTGTACCTGTTTGGCTCTCCTACCCTCTAGTCCTATGTGTGAATTATCTCCTCCTCCTTTTTGGCTCAACTGAACTCATTCAGAGCACAGGCATCTCCCGGGTCTTTCCTTATAGAAAATCTCCATTTAATTTTCTGCAAGATGATACACATCTTTCCATTTGTGGGCTCAAAACTCACTTTTCTTACAAGACTCTCCCCAACACTCCTCTTCATCATTAATCAGCTCTTCTCTGGAGACAAGTCTTTCCTTTATCACACAGTTTGCATGCCCTCAATTAGTTCACAGATGGTGTATCATCTCTCAAACAAGGCAGAGTCTACAGACAAGGTCCATAATTCGTTCTTTCCCCACCCTGGGTAACCATGGTAGGCATATCCTAAGAGCTCGGTCAATGAAGGACTGCGTGCATAAAAGTCTCAGTTTAAGATGATTTCTTCAGGATGAAAGGTGTTTACACCCAAAGGGTTATTCATTTGAGGCTGGTGAAACACGCCATTTGTTACGAGCCTATAAGTCGTCTTACTGAGTCTCATTAGTCTATCCATGTGTCACCACACTTTAAAGGTTGTTGGGTTTAAAAATCATTAAACTTTTTAGTGAGAGAATAACCTATCCCCAACCTTTTTAATAACCATTTCTTTCACTTCATGGGTAAGTAATTGCACGACATATTTCAGGGGAAGGAAAAAGAAGTGTGTACTAACACAGACCCCAGTAATTACCACAGACTTTTCATTATTTTTATTGATAGCCTATCCCTCACCCTTAGAGATAATCTCACCAAGTAGATAGCTATTTAAGGCTATTGAAAAATAGCCAATCTTTGAAAAATGAAATATATGCAATCTCTGGTTTCCTAATTTAAGAGACACGGTAAGACGCCGATTAGAATATACGTAACAGTGGACAGTTATGTGAAGGTGGAAACTTTGAAGCTTGTTTGTAAACCTAATCTAAGTACGGATTTATGTGGGATTTTCTCCCTTCCTCCCCCTGTACAGTTTTTCCCCACCAGCCAGGCATGTGAGAGATAGATCTCTTCATTCAGAGAGACCAGGACAGATCCTATGTAAGACTCATCTCTTCTCTTGGTGAACCAAAATCCCATCATTTTAACACATGGCTAATTATTAGACATGTGGTCTATGTCAAATGCCAATTTAAAACACTTGCTGAGGAATTGAATGGCTTCACATTTACCCCAAACAATCTTCCAGGTCTCTTATTAGATAGCTGGAGGCCGGTTCAAAAGATTTCAGTCTGACCCTTTACTCCATTTTACTGTAAGTGAATCATTTAATCAGATTTTATAAAACTCTAGGCTGTAGAGCAGTGAAATGTTAAGCACATCTTGTTCATTAGAAACAAATGAAAAACTCATCAGCCTTGAAACTCAGCCGTTTATATTAAATATCTATATAAAACGCTACCAGAGACATTGGGTCTGGGCTAGTCTAATCTGTGATATAGCCTATTTAAGAGAGTTTTAAAATATATAGTCTATTTCATACTACTAACATTGCCATGGCACAAACTGATAAAAAACCAATGAAAAGATACTCAGAAAGCATATTTTACTTTATCAGCTATTTAAATGTCCCATTTTATTTTTTAATTTGGGATTTTGTTGGTGCCGTTCTGTAAAGAAACTCAAATGTGGATCAGAATAAAGAGTACTTCACAACCCTGCGTTTGACCAGTAAAAACTGAAATATTTGAGATTTAGCACACAATACCAGATACTCATAATATACCGCAAATCACCTGCCACGTAATTCATTACCGATAATTAGGTTCCAATTAGAAAACTCAAAACATACAAAGAAAAAAAAACCTAGACTTTGAGAAATGAAGGCAGAGAAATAAACCTATAAGTAGGACATGTTTCTTTTTTACCTCACTCTGGACCTCAGTCTCTGTGAGGAAGGAAGCACTGTCCCCAGTACCTAAAATATGGAGAAGCTCAGAGTAGTTGCTCACTAAAACACTTATGGGTGACTGCTGGAGTTAGTAGGTACACTATTAGTTACTTTGAGAATTTCAAAGTATTTTCCAGTTGGAATAAACTCTGAGGCAGACAAAAATTTTCTTACGAAAACATTCTGACCAGAGATCAGTAATCAGCAAGGTCAAATAATCATTGCCTGGTAGGGCTCATGGTTTGTAAGAGTCATATGGCTATTCCTATGTATACCCTCAAACCCCATCCACAGCACAGCTCTGTGTGCTTTGGGGGAATGATACTCCAAGTTTCCAGATGAGGGACCTAATGGATAATCCACTTGGTTATTTACGTATCCACCCATTGAGTCAATCACATAAGCATCTGCTACGGAATGGCCTCAGTTCTTGCCCTCATGACACATCACGGTTGAGGGCAACTGCATCCGTAGAATTCTTTACAGGGCTGGGCCCCCAGGTTGTTTGGAGGAGGAAGGGGCTAATTTACTAGGAATAAGGAGGGGGGAATGCATAGAAGTTTAATAGAGGAGGTCACGCTTGAGTGGGGTCTGGAGGATTCGACAGGCTGATGAGCAGTAATAAAGGGTTTTCATCAGATCAGATCAAGAGAAGACCTTGCTTTGAAACACAGAGATGGGAAACATGTCGGCACGCTCAGCCCGAAGAGTATAAATAGGTTGATGTTAACAAGGGAGGAGTGTGTGTATACATGTGTGTGTGCGTACTCGTGTGTGTGCACACGTGTGGGAGTTTGAGTTGTCCAGTTAGCATTTGGAAAGTGGATTTTCAGTCCTTTCTTTCTCCTGGACTATTTTTGACTCCCTAATGCCTTTCAAAGTGATACGAACACCTTGAATCTCTACCCTGCCCCCTAGTGTCTTCCTTCATAATTTCAGATGATTTGTGATGGAGTAATTTTAAGGAAAAACATGTATTTCAGCTCAGTATGCTCATATTGCCTACATGGTCCGTTTTTTCAAAACCTTTGCTCTCTGCAGAATAAATTATAAATTATTATACATTAGAATTTAAATTGTTAAACGATACAACTTGAAAACATTTTGCCACGTAATGAATAAAATACGCAGTTTATGTTAGCGGTCATTTTGTTTGTAGACAATTTGTCAGTGAGTCATTTTAATGAATTGCTATATGCTTTTATAAATGTTTGTTTATTTTGAGAGGAGCTAGTGAGTGCAAGCGGGGGAGGGGCAGAGAGAGGAGAGAGAGAAGCCCAAGCTGGGATTCTCACTGTCAGCATAGTGCCCAATGTGGAGCTCAGTCTTAGGAACCGTGAGATCAGGACCTGAGCCAAAATCAAAAGCAGACGCTTAACTGACTGAGCCACCCGGGCACCCTGTCAATGAATCAATTTTGATATGACATGCATTTTGTTTTGTGTTGGGAACAGATGTATGTTGAAATGTTAGAGCTATATGTTCCAGCATCAAAAAGACCTAAATTTCTTAGGGTGCCTGGGGGGCTCAGTCGGTTAAGTGTCTGACTTCAGCTCAGGTCGTGATCTGAGTTCATGAGTTTGAGCCCTGCATCAGACTCTGTGCTGACAGCTCAGAGCCTGGAGCCTGCTTTAGATTCTGTGTCTCCCTCTCTCTGTCCCTTCCCCGCTCACACTCTGTCTGTCTCTCAAAAATAAACATTAAAAAAATTTAAAGACCTAAATTTCTTTGACCAACTGATGTTGATGTTTAAAATTATTAAATTTAATGCTAAGAAACTCAAGTACAGTGTAGATAACTTTCATGTCTTTTTTTCTATTTTTTTAATGTTTATTTATTTTTGAGAGAGAGAAAGAGAGAGAGAGAGCAGGGGAGGGACAGAGACAGAGGGAGACACAGAATCTGAAGCAGGCTCCAGCCTCTGAGCAGTCAGCACAGAGCCCAATGCAGGGCTCAAACTTGCAAACTGTGATATCGTGACCTAAACCAAAGTCGGACACTCAACTGACTGAGCCCCCCAGGCACCCCTCATGTCTTATTTCTAAATAAAAATATAAGAGTGGCTGTTTGCAAGCAATCTTCCCCAATTAACACATTTTGAGGATAGTCTTTACTTCTAATAAATGAAGAGTCACATAGGATTTAAAAATTGTTACATGCACTTTAATTATCATTGTGTTTTATGGCATGAGAGGCCTGCCTTTCAGGTGCCAAAAAATATTTCATTTCATACTGCTATCTCTATCTTTGATGATTTTAATCTTTAGAAAAGTTTTATGTTCCTCTTAAATTTGCATTTGTTCTTTTTCTTTTAACTAAACGAGAGTACATTAAGGTGTGTGGTACAAAAATGAAAATCTATCACCAACCATAAAGACCTCTCTCACCCACAGAGCTCAAGAAAATATTTGGTGAAGGAAGGAAGGAAGGAAGCAAAATATAAAATGGTAACAATGAAATGTTATTTCAAAAAAGTTCTGCCAAAATAAAATGAGTAATGTAACCAGCACCAGGTCTCTTATTAGGTAGATTCTCAGTAAATGCTTGCCTCTGTTAAGTGTTGAATTGTGTCTCCCTTTGAAGTCCTAACCCTAATACTTTGTAGTATAACTTTCCTTGGAGACAAAGTCTTTACAGAGTTAGTCAAGTTACAGTGAGGTCATTAGGGTAGGCTCCAACCCTCATGACTGATGTCCATCTCAAAAGGGAAATTTGGAGACTGATGTAAACACAGTGAGAACACTATGTGAACATGAAGACCAACATCAGTATGATGCTTCTACATGCCAAGGAATGCCAAAGATTGCCAGCCAACCACAAAGAGCTAATGGAGAGGTAGGGAGCAGATAGATTCTTCCTTACAGTCTTGGATAGAATTAACCCTGCAGGTGCCAATATCGGGCATCTAGCCTCCAGAACTGTGAGACGGTAAGTTTTTGTTGTGGAAGCCACTCACTTTGTGGTACTTTGTTTCAGCAGCCCTAGAAAACTCTATTAGTTTTCTAGGGCTTATCTATTAAGGCTTAAGATAAGCCTTAAGCTAGGGTTTATCTTTCCAGCATAAGTTTTTAGCTATTTTTGTGATAGACATAAAGGAGAGCAAAAAGCAGGGCCCAGAAACTTCATGGGATCTAGAAATAATTACAGCTTGTCAGGATAATTTTAGAAGCACGTCATGATGTTTGAATCATGAAAAGAATCCCTTTGGATTATATTTATATAGAGTTTTATGTTGTGTGTGGCTGTAGTTTGCAACGATGTTTCATTCTTTCAAGATGCCTCAATAGAAATTTAATTTGCTCAGTATCAAATTCGATTTGGTCATTGAATTTTTGAACCACAAAAACCTTTTATGTAATCTAAAGGTTTTTACTTTTTTTTATCACAGAAGTGCAATTTCAAGACGAGTCAAGTGCCTTGATTCTAAGAAAGCGTTATGCCAGCTGTCTCCGTGGAGTAGACAAGGGAGCTAAGGTGGCTATTTTACTTTGTATAATATAAAGCTTGTCTGGGTGTTTGCTCCTGAAAAGAACCTCTCAAGTCCCAGGGAGCTCTGTGGGGTTTTGTAACTGGAAATTTCTGAAATCCTCACCAAGCGTCTTAGAATGCCAACCTCACCTCATTCTTTCCTATCCCGTGCTCTTTGTGGAGGACACCAGTGCCAGGCAATTTGGGCATCTGAGAATGAGGACAGCAGGCATACAGTGCTCATTGTGAGCTTGGGAGGTCCTCAGCATCCTCTTCTGGGATGTTCAACCCTTCTGGACACACGCTTGTGCTTTCTACATACACCTTTCTCATTGCCCACGCTACCCTGTGTCACATTTATAATGATCTGTCCACACGTCTATCACCATGCCCCCTTTGAGTTCTTTGGCGGCAATGCCTGCATCTTATACTTTCTTATATCTGTAGCAGCTTACACAACACTTGGTCCCAGGAAGACACAGGCTTCCCCTTAGCACTGGTGCAGGTCGCCACCCTGCTGCTTAGCATTGCTGAGTGACTCTGAGAGCCAGGAGAGAACACCAGTCCCCATGTTGTCCCACCGAGGGTCAAGGGAACAGGAGTATTTCCACCCCAACTCTGATCAGCCATTAACTGATAGCTGGGAATCAATTCCCCATACTTTTGTCTTGTGTATACAGGCAGAGCTAGCAGCCAGAGAGCTTTCGGGCGAATCCAGTCGGGTGCTGGAGCGAGTGGAAGTTGGGCAGCGTGCACTATAGTGACAAGGGTGAGTGAGGCACTGCCTTACCTGCTAAACCCACTCTACCCTCCAGCTGGCCAACTCCCAGCAAACCCCAGTTTTAGTGCCTTGAAAGGTGTTAATCCCTGGGCCCATCTGAAGTCCTGCTTCCTCTATGACCTCTTCCCTGAAGCCTTGACTGGATCCACCTGGGCCCAGGTGCTTTCTGTGTCCTGACGGTCATGGCAATAACATCCGTAGTGGGCAGGTGTGTTCCTTAAGTTACACGCAGTGGATACGGGGATGCATTTGATCACTTACATGTTGCGATGCTGTGCTGAGGCTGTGCTACACGCTGGGGAGGACAGCTGGCTCCTGGCCCCTCAGAATTTCCTGTCTAAGTAGGAAGACAGATAACTTCACATTTAATCACAGAAACAACAACAAGAACGATTATAAGTAAATGGTGAACCATCTGTGAAGGCGAATGAAGGGTGTGATGCAAGAATATAATCAGGACAAGAAGACTAAGCTACAGGAGGAAGAGTTGGTGGAGAGGCTCAGAGGCTCTGAGGGAGTGGGTGTGGTCAGGATTTTCCAGGCAGTATCACATCATTCACAGAAACCAAAAGGTGGGAAAGAGCTTGGTGCACTCGCGGAGCAAAGAATCTTTCCTGCTTATTTAATGCATTCACATTGCAGGAAAAAGGATCAAGTACAGAAGAGTGTAAAGAAGAAAATGTATATCCCACCAGGGGATGAGTTGTCCATTAACTCTTCTCCTTCCCCATTCTCACAACACACACACACACACACACACACACACACACAGAGCGGTGTTACGATAAATGCCCAGATGTTCCCTTTGGAGGTACCCAGCATTAAGATGTAGAACTGGATGCTGCACCAGGTGGATAAAAGCACCATTTTCCCATTAAGAGAAGTTCATTCTCCTACTTTTCCAAGATCTCTTCCAAGCCCTCCTTGAATTTGTTTTCTCAAGTCAGGCCATACAGCTTTATGGATGCAGCCTTGACTTAATCCAGTTTACTGATGCTTTTTAAAAAAGAATAGCGTAGGGAGCAACATCACCAAGATGGCCACATAGGTTGTTCCTGACATCACTCCTCCTCAACAGAGAAGCAACTAACAACTTTTCAAAAACAGGACATTGCAAGGCAATCAGGCAGAACTAATTTTCTCCAGAGCAACATGGGGGGTGAGGCTGAAGCACCCTGCACCAGAGACCAAGACGACTGCATTGGAGGAACAAGAGAAGTGTCTACGTGTTGACCACATGGTCCCTCCAGCAGGCCAGATGCACCACGTGAGGAGGTCTTCTCTGAGCTTCTGGTCTCTCCAGTGGGAAAAGTAAACACAGGGGGGATGACCAGACCCCACCCCCAGCATTGTGGGTCGCTTTGTGAGAGACCCTACTCTGACTTCACAACACAAGAGATTGCAGGGCCATCTGCGAGGCTCAGCCACTGGGAATCTGACTGTGATAGGGAAAGGGGGGAAGGGCTTGCAACAATTAGCACACAGGTCATGGAAAACTTAGTTGATACCTGCAGTGGCCAAGTTGACTTCCAACCAGCAGTTTTGCTCATCTGTAGAACCAAATTAGGAGTGTACTCTGACATGGGAACTTAGTGGGATGCAGATCTGGTCTGGATCCTCAAAGGAGGACTTAAAGATAAGACCTGACACCATGAAACTCCCAGAAGAAAACACAGGAATCGAGTTGCTTGACATGGATCTTGGTGATGACTTTTGGACAGCATACCTATTGCACGAGTAACAAAATAAAAAAATAAATAAACAAGTGGGACTACAACATATTAAAAAGCTTCTGTACAGCAAAAGAAACCATCAAAAACGTGAAAAGACAATCTAAAAAAAATGGGAAAACCTTTTGCAAACCATATATCTGATAAAGGGTTAATATCAAAAATATGTAAAGAACTCATGACACTCAGAAGCAAAAAACAAAAATGAAAAGAAACAAAAAAAAAAAATTAAAAATAGGCAAAGGACCCGATAGTCATTTCCCCAAGGAAGATATGCAAAGGCTGACAGGTCCATGAAAAGATGCTCAACATCACTAGTCATTGGGGAAATGCAAAATAAAACCATAATGAGATATCACCTCACACCTGTCAGAATGGCTGTCATCAAAAAGGCAAGAGAGAACAAGTGTTGGTGAAGACGTGGAGAAAGGAAACCCTTGTCACAGGTCGTGGAATTGTACATTGGTGCAGCCATTATGGAAAACAGTATGGAGGATCCTCAAAAAATTAGAACTACCATATGACATAGGAATTTCACTTCTGTGAATATGTCCAAAGAAAATGAGGTCATTCATCATACCCATTCCATAGCCTTTTACCGAGCATCTATGAGGTACTTTATTAGACACCGAAAATACAAAACAAAAAGAGAGTAAAAAACCAACACAAATCAAAGCAACACCAAGAGCTAACGTTTCTCCATCAAGCTCTTAGTAAATTCCAGAAGAGCATTTAAGCGCTTTACTTAATTTATTCTCATAACTCTATGGGCAGGTGCTATTTCTGCATCACGGTGCAGGTGAGGAAACTGAGGCTCAGAAAGGTTAAGAAACTCGTCCACCATCATGGAGCTAGTGGTTCCAGAGTGGAAATGAGAACCACTTCCTCTGGCTCTGGTCCCTCCCTCTCTTCAAGGTCCAGATCTCAAGAACTTGGGTTTTCTTGAGGACGATAACAAATAAGAAAAGTTTAATGAAATAGATAATATTTACTGAGTGGTTTCTACCGCCAGTACCAGTCTGAATATTCTACATGTATGGTTTTATTCAGTTCTTACAATCGCCCTCTGGAGAGTCCTCTCATCACCTTAAATTATAAATAGGGAAAGTGTGGTTCCAAGCAGTTATGGAACTTATTTGCATTCACATTGCTGGTGAAGGGCAGAGCCGATATTCAGAGGCAGGCAGTCTGGTCCCATGGCCTATACTTGTAACCTTTTCTCTCTGTCCCATTCTGATGTAGGGTAAAGTTGAACTTGAAGCGCTGTGAGCAGAAAGAAAATGTGTCAAAAATCTACAGGAAGGAAGATTTAGAGAAGAATCCTGCTAGGGTAAGGTTGAGCTGAAGGAATTCTGAAGGTTGTGTAGCACCGGGCCAAGTGAAGATGTGGGAGAAGGGGGTGCCGTCATGGGAGCAGCCTAGGGGGGGATGCACAGGGAGAGGGGGGTGGGTTGTTGGGTAAAACTGTGGGTGCTTCTATTTTGCTCTAATCCAAGGCAGGATGGGGGAGCCAAAAAAAAAATGAGGTGATGAGGTAGGCTGGGCCAGGTAAAGGGTAGGGTTACCCTTTACCAGGGTAAAGGTCCTGGTAAGCCACATGAAGGAGTCTGGCTCTTGTCCAAGTAGTGGGGAGCCATGGAAGGGGCTTTAGCAGAGCAGGAACAGTGACAGATCCATGTTTGAGAAAGATCATTCTAGTGTGTGGGCAAGACTGCAGGCTGGCAGACTCACGGAGCAGGCCGTTGCCACTATTCTTGTAATGAGAAGCAGAAACTTGCACACTAGGTTGGGAGCAAGAGGGATAAAGAGAAGGGGTTCAAGTAATGCTACGAGGTAAATCAAAAGGAAATGTGATTGGATGCACTGGGACATAAGGAGAAGAGTGAAGGATGACCCCAGGTTTCTGACTTGAGCCGAGTGGGTAGAGGGTGGGCCATTTACTGAGGCAGGAGACTGGGGCAGTTTTAAGGCTTGATGAGGTCTGATTCCATTTCAGACTGTGGAGTTGGAGGAGGTTGTGGGAGAACCTGACGGGCATCCAACAGACGATCTAAAATATGAGTCTAGAACTCAGGAGAGAGGAGATCCAAACTGACATAAGAACTGGGGGAGAGTGAGCTTATTTATAGATGTTTTTTCAAGTTTTGGAGCAGCTGAAAGTGTCATTTCTAGGGTTATGGGACCTCGTTAGAACGGGTGAGCTCGTATCCAAATCTCAGAAATAACCTCATCAAATATTATGGTTCACTTTCCTTAGAAAAAATTCAATAATATTCTACATCAGTCTAGCCCTTTGCAGTTTTTCTAGGGTTTTCATATACATGATCTCCTTAGAAATAGAGTGTCTGGTTGGCAACACAAATGATGGGGGCTCTTCCTCTTTAGAAATACGAATGGTGTTTCAAAGGTCTGTGTGACTTCCAAATTTCTAGTTAGCCAGGGGCAGGACTGAGATGCCGTGCTGCCTAGATTTTAATGTGTATTGAAATCACATGGGGATCTTGCAGATTGTGATTTGGGGTTGGGGACGGCGGTGGCAGTGGAGGGACTCTCTGGTTATAACATACCACCAGGTGATGTCACTGCTGCTGCTCTGGGATGTACTCTTAGTATCAAGAGAGTAGAGAACAGATTTTCTCTCTCTTTGTTCATCATTCTATTCATTAATCCATAGTAAGTCTAGGTCTAAAACTAAGTGGGCAGGATCAGGTGAGACATTAACTGCTAGGACTACAAGTGATAGAACTTTTCTGATCTTAGAGGTAGAACTTTGAGATCTTGCAGATGGGAAAGCCATGGCTTTTTGCAGAAAGGGAGCTGATACCCTCAAAGAAAGTGCCATCAGGGGTTAGAACCTGGTAAAACTGCTGGTTTCCTGGCTCAGAATCCAGTGCCTGCCACACTGTCCTGCCCCCGCCACTTTGTCCCCTTTGCATATTTGGAAGCATGTGGAATTCGACAGGATCCAACAGACTTGGGTGTTTAAATGCCCAGGTCATGAGGGTTTCTTAATCCTGAAGTATGTCTGGCCAAATGTAATCTGGGAACAATTGTCCCGGGGATTGAGGCACAGGAAAGTTTGCATCAGGAATAATCAATAAACAAACTCCAATAGGAAAGGACCAAGAGGAGAGGAGCCATTGCTTTTGATGTTAAAAACAGATCGTAGGTCAAGTTGCAGTTCTTGGTTCTGGAAGGAGGAGGGAGATTGTTGCTGAATCCTGCGGAGTTATCCTTTATCCCACAGCCTCTGAGTTATGGAATTAGACTTTTGAAATCTGGGTACTCCAGCCAGGATGTGCCTTTTGTCTCTAGCGACGGTATCATTTCTCATGCAATGATCTTTACTTTTATATTTCATTCCAGTTTTCTGTAATTTAAATTTTGCTGAAAACAGACATATTGCTGCGAGTATAATTGAAGGTGGATGAGCATTAATGGTGTCAGTTCACAGATGTTCTTACGTTAAATAATTACTGCTCACTCCCCTGGATCTCTGTTCAAAATGCCTACACTATTCAATTAGAAGCACAAAGCACTTTCCTTCATCATTGACATTAGGATCAGGTTCAGGCTGAGGAACCTACATGTGGGATGACACACCGGAATAAGGCGAGGGATCCGTAGATTAAACATCTTCTAGATAGTTTGGGAGATGTGTGGGAGCTCTGTTTTTACAGATTTATTCCATTTTCTTAAAAGCATCTAAATTAATGCTACATTAATTACTGATGGGGATGCACCCTGCAGCATATGTTGCTATTAATTGTATCCATTATCACAAAATAAACATCTCTTTATAAAAACAAATGATGCTTCATTTTAATATGTGGCTCCAAACACCGTCCTCCACAGCTGTTGCTACTTCTGTTTTGGTGCTTTTCCTACAAAGGGCCACCTGTTACAATAGACGTTTCGTTTGCTTTTATTGGGAGAAACAGGACCCTTAGAAAACAAAGCCCCACCTCCTCAGAGCATAAGAATCGTAAAACATGAAGCTCCGGAAATTTGCATTTTTTCCTATCAGAAGTTCTCACTATGAGGCGGGGGGGCTGCACCTTCACTCTTTAACCCCGGCGCCTCAATTCTAGATTTGTTGGATATTCAGACCTTGAAGGATTTCATCTTGGTGTAAACGTCTTCACGTTGTAGATGGAGGAACGGACAGGTTGGTGTCGACTCAAGGCAAAGTCAACGTCCCCTCACCTGACCATGTGACGGGTGCTTTTTATTCTCTGGCATTTGGCTTTTGAGTGCGTTAGCTTGTGGGCTACATTGACTACCTGTGGGCTACATGTGCCCTCAGGAAAATTACTTGACCACTCGGACCCTCAGTTCCCTTCACTCCATAAAGGAATGAATAGCTACTTTACTAGGGTTGTGGTGGAGATTCAGATGACTTAATACAGGTATAGCGCTTGGAATAGAACCTGGGATTTGGCAAGTCCTCAAAAAGTGGAGACTATTCCGGGGCGCCTGGGTGGCGCAGTCGGTTAAGCGTCCGACTTCAGCCAGGTCACGATCTCGCGGTCCGTGAGTTCGAGCCCCGCGTCAGGCTCTGGGCTGATGGCTCGGAGCCTGGAGCCTGTTTCCGATTCTGTGTCTCCCTCTCTCTCTCTGCCCCTCCCCCGTTCATGCTCTGTCTCTCTCTGTCCCAAAAATAAATAAAAAACGTTGAAAAAAAAAAAGTGGAGACTATTCCAATAGTAAGTGATGTTATCATTACTATTAGTGCAAGCAGTGAATATTCCATAGTCCGTTCTTAAAGCATTTGATATGCCCGATTACTCATCACCACTAACAAGGGACCTCCTTCAGACACCCTGGAGTGCTGCCTTTATGCACAGTCCCTGATATTTGGTGTTCATGAATCAAGAAATATAATTATAAATTAAACTGAAATTGAATTATAAAGGGAGACCCAATATAGAAGCGATTAAATCCTAAGATGGAAATTGCCAGAAATTATTGGGAAGGCTTTCTTATCACTGACCACTATTCTGCGACTTTAAATAAAGAGAGAAAAATTACCCTGGCAGTTTTAGATTGATCGCAAATCATCATGGACTTCATTCCAGATCTTATTTAACCACAATGACATTCATTCATTCATTCATTCATTCATTCGTTCACTTTTGAATTTCTATGTGTGAGGGAGCATTCTGTACCGAGGCATAGAAAGTAGCAGCTGTACCACAAATGTTACACGGTTTACTTTTCTCATGAACTGTATGTAGACGGGGTGATGGTTCTTTGCCTTGGAAAATTGAGAGTTGCCTGAAGGTCAAAGGTATAGTGCTTGATAGAAACTGAGTATCCAGGTAACCATGAGCTGCAGAGCAAAAGACCGAACATCCTGCGTGAAGCTTGTTTCAAAGAGGTCGTCTGGAGGGATGCTGCTTCTGCAGGCCTCTATAGTCCCAGCAGAGAAGGGCCATGCCACTGAATCACTGTTGCACTTTTGTCTCCAGCACCATGCCACCCGTGCTCAGATCTGTCGTTCTCCTAGCTCACGATTCCTGTGGATTCGTAGTTTCAGCAAGATGTTTATAGCCATCTATGAAAATAAAATGCTCGGGAAGTGCTGACGATGACATATCCAGCCTCCTGGAAGTATACAATGTATTCTGCATATTTAAAGTTCAGAGAGTTGTTTAATAAGTGCATCATTTCAATTTCTTTAAAGTGTTTATCGGTTTTGATATGGAGTCCTGCTTTGGTGAAACACCTCTGAATGCCTCCCGGGGTACTCGTGGTCTTCACTGAGCCAGCTCAAAGCTTAAGTATTGTCATCTTCTCTTAAACTCATCATAAAAATGGGAGAGTGACCCCTTCCCCTTCACTTCTCTGCGATCTGTCCATGGCCTCCTTCCTGCCCACTTCTTTCAACGTTCTTGATTGGTAACAACCCAGATTTTCATCTCACTCTGCCACTTAAAAGCTATGTGACTTTGGGCAAGTTCTTTACCCTTTTGGGCTTATGTTTCCTCATCTGCAGAATGAAGATAAAAATATTCATCTTCTAGATAGTTTGAGTCTTAGAATCCAGGTAAGATAAAGAACATGAAAACATTTTCATCATGAGGCATGATGCCAATATCTGAGTACTATTAGGTATACTTTATCTTAAACCTTAGCTTGTTTATCTATGTATTTAAAGTTTGCTTGTTTATTTTGAGAGAGAGAGAGAGAGAGAAAACATACACATGGGGCAAGGGCAGAGGGAGAGAGAGGGAGAGGGAATCTCTTAGTGCAGAGCCTGCCTTCGGGCTCGATCTCACAAACCACAAAATCATGACCTGAGCTGAAATCCAGAGTTGGATGCTCAACCAAATGAGCCACCCAGGTGCCCCAAACCTTCATCTGTTTCTACTCTTGGCCTGTACGGCCTCATGAGCCTAACAATTGAAAACATTTACTTCTGTGTGTGAAAGAGGGCCTCTTTTCAATGTCTTACAATTCGCCTTCTTGAACTCCAGGCAGTATCTCTGAGATTATTTAGCTGGCCGCTATGATTTCAGCCTGTAGGAGGGCACCCTGGGTTATGTCTCAGACCTTCTTGTCCACCACAGGGAGACAACGCTGACATTCCTTTGTTTCATCTCCTTTTGTCTCAGCCTCCATTCTCCCCTGGGATGTAGGGGCTTGATGGGTTTGCTAGGTTTCCTGGCCACACATTAGTTGAAAACTTCTCCTCCAAGAATTATATTTAATCACAGATTTGGATAAAAACATCTCCTCCTCGCGTATTCTTACAAGGAAACAAATTGACACACACATAAAAAAAGAAAGGCTTAAGCCTAGCAAATAATGCCTAAAAGCAGAAGTAAAAAAAACAGCGATGTGAATTGTGATGTTAGGCATATTTTATTATGCAAATAACTCTCTGGAAGTGTCCTAAGTGGTTACTATGTCAAGCACTGGGCTAAAGGCTAGAGATCCAGAAATGGATTTGAAATAGACTCTTTCTCTTAGGGGATCATTCCTTAAAGCAGCTTAGAAGATTGTGGGAGGAGACTGACCAGATAAAAGAGATTTAAAAAAACCCCACACCCCCAAACCCCTGTTATAGGTACTAAGACATTTTTTGGATCTTTCTATTTGTACGAATTCTCTCTATTTTATTAGGTGACAGTCTGTCTTCTTGAATCTTGTCCCTTAGGCATGCTTACGTTCAAGCAATCTTAAAATTATTGGCACAGGCATCCATAGAGATAGATGAGGGAGCTGGGGGTAGGAGGGAAGCTGATAACTGCTCAGGGAGCTGAAGGAAACACTCTGTTCCCAAATGAGGATTGTACTAGTTGACATCAATGGTTCCTGATCTCCAGGCATTCACAGATAATCAATGTTTCCAAAATTCTCTTCTTTAAATGTTTATTTACTTATTTTGAGAGAGAGAGAGAAACAGAGAGAGAACAGGGGAGGGGCAGAGAGGGAGAGAATGCCAAGCAGGCTCTGAGCTGTCAGTGCAGAGTCCGATGCGTATTGCTCAGACTCACAAACTGTGAGATCATAGCCTGAGCCAAGATCAAGAGTTGGACATTCAACAGGCTGAGCCACCTAGACCCCACAAAAGACCCAAAATTCATATGCAAACAACGCAAATGCCCATGATTTTGGTCATAAACGCCATGCCTAATGAGTTCAATGATTTTGGTATAGAACATCTTCAGAAAGATTTTCTCTGTATGGGACACTTTAATCAACAAACAAACAAACAAGAGTTGTAGGTGGTTAACAAGTCAGAAGCTACTGTTTCAAGAATGCAAATAATGCGAAAATTTCATGGATGACACTAGAAATGGAATAAATACTAGAAAACTTCCTGAATCCTTTCTTTTTTTTCTTCAAAAAAATTTTTTTTGATGTTTATTTACTCTTGGAGAGAGAGAGAGAGAGAGAGAGAGAGAGAGAGAGAGAGAGAACATGAGTGCGGGGAGGGGCAGAGAGAGAGGGAGACACAGAATCCGAAGCAGGCTCCAGGCTCTGAGCTGTCAGCACAGAGCCCAACGTGGGGCTCGAACTCACTGTCTGTGAGATCATGACCTGAGTGAAATTGGTTGCCCAACCGACTGAGCCATCCATGTGGCCCCTGAGTCATTTCTAAAGAGCTTAGAATTTAATTCTGTCCTACAGTTTTCTCTACATTGGAAAATAAACTTAAATTTTTAGAGGAATGTCAAAAAGCCAGCGACCATCTTTATTATCCTGATCTTGATGGGCTGGACTTGCCTTTGTCTCCAGCCTCACCCACCCTCATAATACTCCAGAGGTTCCCCAAACTCTCCAGCTATCTGGTGCTTCTGTGCTTTCTGCCTCCAATGCCCCCTAACTCTTACCAGAACTGTTCCTAGAATTCCAGCTCTGCAAAGATTTTTCTTTTCTTTTCTTTTCTTTTCTTTTCTTTTCTTTTCTTTTCTTTTCTTTTCTTTTCTTTTCCTTTCCTTTCCTTTCTTCCCCTCCCCTCCCCTCCCCTCCCCTCCTCTCTTCTCTTCTCTCCTCTTCTCCTTTCTTTTCTTTTCTTTCCTAATATAATTTATTGTCAAGTCAGCTAACATACAGTGAATACAGTGTGCTCTCGACTTTGGGGTAGATTCCCGTGATTCATTGCTTACCTACAACACCCGGTACTCATCCCAACAAGTGCCCTTCTCAATGCCCATCACCCATTTTCCCTTCTTCCCTTCCCCCTCCATCACCCACAGTTTGTTCTCTATATTTAAGAGTCTCTTATGGTTTGCCGCCCTTTCTGCTCCTTCTCAGGCAAATCTGTGTCCTGATGCTCTGCTAATGAGGCTGTTTCCCATAATAGATGGTGAATTCCTTAGAGTGGGATCTCCAGCCCCTAGATCAAAGTCTTGCCAAGAGTAGACACCCCAAAGTGTTTATCGAATTGAATCAAAATGAATCCTCTTGTGCCTTTGGGGAGATCTTGAAATTGAAGCAAGAGGAACAAACATCGATTGTGTCCTAAGGTTAGTCAGTGTTCAGTGTCTGTTATTTCAATTATATGAAGAGAATGTCAAAACAAAGAATAATCCCGCCACGGTGACTAAATGGTAGGGGAATAATATTGTACTTGCAGGATTTGAAGCTTAAGAACAAAGTGGGCTGTGTACCAATGGGGAAATGAATAGCAAGCACTTTGCTTCTTTGCCTCTTGAGGCACTGGTGAAAGACCCGTCAGTAAGGCATTTCAAATGACAGCAGGAGTTGAGCACTTCTCAAAATATAATGAATATTCAGATAACCTAGGAATCTCGTCCATATTACAGTTTGCATTTCTAACAAGCTCCCGGGCAAAGTGTCTACTGCTGGATTGAGGACCTCTCTGACAGTGACAAGAATTGGGTGTGTGTAAAATGATTGACTCAGCTCTCAATCAGACCTAAAGAAATGTTAATCCCAACTAGCCAATTCTATATGCAACAAGCACATAAATGCAAACTTGGCCTTTTTGTCTGCCTACCTTGTGATGATTCAGATATCACCATTACATTTTTTGCCTCTCTGTAAGTCTGATCTTGGACATGATTAAATATAAACTGGTTGCTAGGAGAAACAGTCAATGAGACTTCACGGTGGGAGTAGAAAACTCAGCTGTTAGGTAGTCAAGGGAGAAGAATAGAAAAGTAGATTATTAGCTAGCTTCATTCGTATTCATCATATAACTTTTAAGAATAACAGGATATCAATTAAGGGCTAGATATCATCTTCCTCCACATTAAATGTGTTAATTGACACTGCATTGCTTAATCAATCTTGCCATACACTAATTAATAGCTGCAGATCTTTTTTTCTCTTTTGAGGATGAAAGAACAATTGCTTATCAACTGACAGCAGTCAATGTACACTAAAATTTCCTCCTCTGGGTGGGAAACCTCTGTTTCTTGTCCTACGTTGTGGAACCAGGGAGCTGTAAAAGATGAAATACCACAAAATGCCATCTGTTCAGTTACTAGGTCCAGAATAAAAGTGGTGAATAGAAAGTGGATCTGGCTACGCAGAAAATAACAACATTTATAATGATGTAGTGATGCCAAGCATTGGTACTGTGTAATGCACTATTGTGTAATAGTGTAATACCAAGGCATTATTTAAAAGGCGAAACATTTTAAAAATAAAGTGGGTTAAGTCTAACAGAAGGTTATAGATTTAACTGGGATCTTAACTCCAGAGGTGGCTCCTGAATATCCACTTATAGAGGCGGGATTAGGAGCAGAAATCTGGTTAGAATTTCGAGATACTTGGCTTCGAACCCCATTAACGTGGCAAGGATATATATTTTTGAATAAAGGGCTTTTGGGGAAGGCAAAGGAGGAGTCACTGATGAAGTTCACGGGAAAGCCAAAACCCCTTGCTCCCATCCCAATCCCCAAAGCCACCCCTTGCTATCGCCAGTACCATGAAATATACACACAGATGTCCCAATATATAAAAAACATGTGGTATGGCCTACCAAGCACTACTTAAATTATAGGCTTTTTTCCCCCGATTATAATTGAAAGAAAAGAAGTCATAAATGAAAGTGAATGCAGTCTGAATCTGTGTTGAACCCATTTTTAAAGAGTTGCAAGTGAAGCTTTAAATCCATAAGAATGTAATTATGCTTCCATTGCTTAATGTATGGACTGAAATTCTGACTTAATTATTCTGCAACTAAATTTATATGTCATTTATGTAGTAAATCTTGGCAATTGCTCTCACAACTATCATTGGAAATGTAATTAACTTGGGTTAGATAAGTTTTTACAGTGAGAACTAAAAGCAGTGTAATACCAAGGCATTATTTAAAAGGCAAAGGCTAAATACATCTTCTCTCTAAACTTTCTTGTTTGTTTGCAATTCTTTTCCCAGAGGGCTAAATGCTGACTTTGTTTTCTTTTTCCTGCCCCCCCCCCACTTCACATTTTAGTCTGCTAATTGAAAGTGTTTTTTTTTTATTTTTAAGGAAAAGAGTTTTATTCTTTGTATTACAACTTTTACTAAGAATGCAATTTATTTTTGAAAAATGCTTCTCTGTATGTGATAAAGCTGTTTGATTATATTCTCAAAGCTCAACTTCCTTTGTTTTACCGTAGTTTCGTACTGAATTGATTTTTATTGTTATTTGCAACTGAGATTTCCCTAGAAAGAACGTTTTACATCTAGAAACTGTATTTTTATGACTTGCTAAGAATTGACTTACTACTGTATTGTCCTGTATTATTTTTATTATGAAAACTGTAAATGATAGTTAAAAAAAAGAGAGAGAGAGAGAGCTAAAAGGAAAAGGAAGATTCATGGGC
This sequence comes from Panthera pardus, assembly GCF_024362965.1. NCBI lineage: Eukaryota > Metazoa > Chordata > Mammalia > Carnivora > Felidae > Panthera > Panthera pardus. Next base: position 123,118,088 of record NW_026526810.1, on the reverse strand, counting down.
ACTGTGCTTACTATTTTAAATTGATTGATAGATAATAATTGTCTTCCCACAGTTTTGGGGGTTAGATGAATCATGATATCACATCAAGATTGTATAATGTAATGTTTTGTCATTGTAAGTTAATGTTCCTATTTTTTTGATGAGTTGGTGAGTGATATTTCTCTCTTTATCTATGAGAAATGTAGATGACTATTTTTTTGAAGTTTGGGTTTATCTCCATTTTTGTTCCATCCACTTTCATAGACTTATGGTTATAGTAACATAGATTTCTTACATTTGTTTCACATTTAGTTATTTATTTGTTGTGTCAGGCTTTCTGCTAAATGTTTTCACATAAATATACATGAAAATAAATAAAAGAGAAATAATATATATAAAAATAAATTCCAAGTAGATTATAGATGAAACTATGAAATGTGAAACAAGAGAGCTTCTAAAAAATAACATAGGCAAATATATTCATGACCTTGGAGTACATAAATATTTGATAGAATTTATAAAGGGTTTCAACGAGAAAATGAAAACCAAAAAATAGCCCACAAAAAGGAATATCCAAATGGCCAATCAACATGTAAAAATGTTCTTGGGGCACCTGGGTGGCTCAGATGGTTAAGCATCTGACTTCAGCTCAGGTCATGATCTCGCAGTTTGTGAGACTGAACCTCACATTGGGCTCTGTGTTGACAATGTGGAGCATGCTTGGGTTTCTCTCTCTCTCTCTCTCTCTCTCTCTCTCTCTCTCTCTCTCTTTCCCTCTGCCCCTTTCCAATTTGTGCTCTCTCTCTCTCTCTCTCTTTCAAAATAAATAAACTTTAGGGGCACCTGGGTGTCTCAGTTGGTTAAGCATCCGCCTTTGGCTCAGGTCATGATCTCATGGTTCGTGAGTTTGAGACCCGCATTGGGCTCTGTGCTGACAGCTCAGAGCCTGGAGCCAGCTTTGGATTCTATTTCTCTATCACTCTCTGCCCCTGCCCCCTTGTGCTCTGTTTGTCTGTCTACCTGTCTCTCTCTCTCTCAAAAATAAACGTTAAAAAAAATAATTAATTAATTGAACTTAAAAAATGTTCTTAACAACAATTATAATAAAGGAAATAAAAATCAAAACCATAATTAAACATCTCTAGACACCAAATGAAATAGCTAAATTGAAAAATCTGACAATGCCAAGTGTTAACAAATACATAAAGCATATGAAATTCTCATACACGGTTGTTGTGAGTATCAAACGTCACTGATCACTTTGGACAACTTTTTAGTAGTATATACTGAAGCTAATCATATATGCACCCTATGATCAGAAAAATTTCACGTATAAGAAGATGCCCACAGAAGTGCGTATGTATGTTCACAAATATTAGATCAAGATTGCTCGTAATAACACTCTGCAATAGCTAAAAACTGAAAACGACTCAAATGTTTATCTGTAAGAGATTAGATCAATAAATCGTGGTATATCTAAGCAGCGGAGGTCTACGCGGCAATGACTACCATACTTCTACAACCGACTGCTACAAAACAAAATAGATGGTTTTCACAGACATAATATTGAGGGGAAGAAGCCATGTATACTTTTTGGTTCCATTTATGTAAAGTTCAAATACAGACAAAACCACACGATGGTGTTCACATCAGGAAAGTGGTTACCTTCAGGTGGTAGGTGGGGATAAGCAAGTGTCAGGGGAAGGGAAGCTTGGGAATCTTTTGATATGTGGTTAATACTCAGCGAAGGTTTCCATAGAAGGCAGATGGGTGGGCCCAAACAAAGCCATGAAACAAACAAACAAACCAATTAAGTTTGTGTGGAATTTCCAGCTTATAAATTAATTCAGTAAGTATTGAGGGATGTAGCCCATAGCACTGTGTTTGTCCTTCCAACACAGGTGGTGGTGAAGACGGATGGCATGCACACTGAATCTGAGTTCAACACTGAAAGTGTCTCTCAACTACTCATTCATTTAATATATATGTCTTTAGTGTTTACCGTGAAGCAGCAGTTGTATCGGGCAAGAGCAATATAATGATGAGAAAGACAAATGTGACTCCTGAACTCATATAACTGATAATCTAATAGAAAAGGAGGGCAAATTGAATTTACAATACAAGGGAGTCAGGGCTTTGTTATGAGTTCCAGACCTTTCTCCTAACTACCCATGTGACATTTGATACATTACTTAGAGTCTCTGATCTTTAATTTTCTCTTGTGTAACATATGACTGCTATGGTTAATTTTGTCAACTTAGCTGGACCATGATGCCAAGATATGCGGGCAAACATGATTCTGGATGTTCTCGTGAGGATGTTTTGGGATGAGGTTAACGTTCAAATTGAATGGGCTTTGAATAAAGCCGATTGCTTGCCACACTGTGGATGGGCCTTATCCAATCGGTTGAAGGCCTGGTAAAACAAAAGGCTGACTTCCTCTGAACAGGAAGGTATTCTGCAGCAGACAACTTTTGGACTCCAAGTGCAACATGGTCTCTTCCTGGGTCTCAAGTCTGACTGCTTTTGGACTTGAATTGCAACTCTTTTCTGAGTCTCCAGACTGTCAGCCTCACCCATCACATTCTGACTCACCAAGCCTCCATAGTTGCGTGAGCCAATACCTTTAAATAACTCTCGTTCTACATATACATCAAAATAGATGTCCTATTGGTTCTATGTCTCTGGAGAACTCTGACTAATACAAAGACTATTAGCACTTTATAGATATTAAAGGGATTAAACAAAAGCCTATGTAAAAAGCTTCATGTACACTGTCTCCGGGTAAATCGTAAAGAAGTTCCATTTCCTTTCTTCTCAAATACAAACAACATCTGATGTATGCGTAGCTCATGGTGTATGGCACCTTGAAAGATGCTTGGAGACCAAACTTAGTTAAACTTTTACTGAAAAAGTTTACACTACACACTTCCAGGACTGAAACTATTTTAGATCAGGAGCTAACTTTTTATCAGAATGGGAATGTCACGGTTTTCTTGGGACTCCAAGGTTGACAAGGGACTACTGCCAACCTTTGCTATTTCTTCAGGCTGATGGATAGCCTTTGCCCTTCACGCTTGTATCGCTAAGAAACATTACCTTTTATAAGTTCCTCGTAACTGAAAAATGACAAAACAACTTGAGTTTATAGGTATATTTCTGTAACAGATGATACAAAAATGATCCTCTCAGATGGGAAGGTGAGATCTGCTGCACAGACTCAGACGTACTCAAGAAACTAAAATTGAATACATAAAACAAATATTGGTCTTTCTCTTAATGGGTCAAAGGCTATGGTTTGTAAATAGGATGCTTCGAAAATTATTTTGCATTGTATTCTTATTTCATAGCTATTTTAGGTCTCCCTTAGCATCATCTTAAATAGCTTCAAGATTGACCAAAGGAAGTACAGCTTTCTAAGTGATATATAAAGGACTCTTTCACCCCCTGGAAACAGAATTACATTCCTGGTTGATTACCTGAACCAAAATTTATTTAAAAAAGTTTTTTAATGTGTATTTATTTTTGAGACAGAGACAGAGCGTGAGCAGGGGAGAAGTAGAGAGAGGTGGAGGCACGGAATCTGAAGCAGGCTCCAGGCTCTGAGCCGTCAGCACAGAGCCCGACACGGGGCTCAAACTCACGGACTGTGAGATCATGACCTGATCTGAAGTCAGACGCTTAACCGACTGAGCCACCCAGGCGCCCTGTAACCTGAACTGAAATTTAAAAGAAAAAATAAACAAACCACCAGCAATCCCTAAAATGCTATTTTATGAAGCCTTTGTATGTTTTCTTCTTTATTACCAGAGAATTACTGGCTGTGGAAAATAGAAAGACTGATTTGCCTGCTCCGTGAAATAGAAAACTTGAGTACAGATACACGTTTTCTTTGGAGGGCTACCTTCCAATTGCCTCTTTTAGGTGTGTGACCAGTGAAGGTATTTAAACAAGGTCATCTTTCTAAACCAACAGCCTTGAAAGCAGGGTGCGTGTATGAGGGAGGAGACTGAGCACTTGGATGTGCAGAAATGTCTTTATTCTGTTTTTAATCTTTATTGTGGCTGGTTTGGGTTTGAAATTCTAGATTAACTTCCCTTAGCATTTTTTTAAAGTTTATTTATTTATGTGTTTTGAGAGAAGGAGAGAGCAAACAGGGGAGAGGGAGAGAGAATCCTAACCAGGCGCCATACCGTCAAAAAATTTTTTTAATGTGTATTTATTTTTGAGACAGAGACAGAGCGTGAGCAGAGCCTGACTCGAGGCTCGAACCCAAAAACCATGAGATCATGACCTGAGCTGAAATCCAGAGTCGAATGCTTCACAGACTAAGCCACCCAGGTGCTCCCCCTTAGAAATTTAAAGGCAACATATGGTCTTCCACTTACTGATTACTGCTGATGAGATTACAGATATTAATCTACTTCTTGTATATACTCTTGTATAGATAGATACCTTGCCCTTGCCTCACTTTGGAATTGTAAGGATATTTTCTTCTATAATGTTCTATAGCTTTATCAGTGTTCTATAATTTATGGGTCTCTTTCATGTATCATACTCAACCCCTGTGGGTCCTTTCAAGATGTAGACTTATTTCTTCAACTCCGGAAAATGGTCTTCTTTTATTTCTTTAATTATTTATCTCTCCTCCATTTCTTTCATTCTGTCTTCTTGGAGTTTCATTGGATGGACATTGGTCTTTTATATCCCTTGCTTTTCTGTCATGTTATCTTTCTCCTTGTCCCTTTTCTCCAGGTTCTGATGTATTTTCTGTACTATCTAATTTTAATTTCACACATAAGAGATCTTTATTCCTAATTGCTCCCTTTTCATACCAACTGGTTTTATGGATGTAATATTTTCTTAAATCTCTCTGGGGATATTAATAGAATATATCTATATCCTTCTTTTTATGAAGGCAAGTTACTTGGTTTATTAATTGAAAAAAATAAATTTGTCCTTTCTGTTTGTAATACTGCTTGAAAAAAATTTAGATACCTGGTGATATTTGTTTACCTGCTCATATTTGTTATTGAAGACCTATGTTGATTTCATAGAGAAGGCTTACCTCTGCCACACCAGGTTATACTTTAGGTTGTTTGAATAAAGCCAGCCTGTCTTTTGAATAAAAAAACAAGAATAGGAGGAACCCTATTCAGCAATCTTATCTTAGATAACTGGCTCGACTTTTACAAATCTTAATCTTAAATATCTTAAATCTTAATCTTAAATATTAAAAAAATATCTTAAATATATTTTTCATGGGGCAGAATTTCCAGCCATGGTGGTGTAGAGTTCAGTGAGTCTTTGCCACAAAACAATAAATAGAAAACTGGACTTCATTGTGAAACATAACCATTTCATTGCTCCGGAAATCAAGTTAGGCAAACAAACTGGGGGGGGGGGGGGTGGTTACTGGAGTGTGGGAGTCTACAGCCTTGTTGCCTGTGTTTGCTCCTAATCCACTCCTTCTAATTCAGTCTGCAAAGTACTTTTATCAGGGTACGATTGGCTGTGAAAACAGGACATTTTGCTGCCTTTGGGGCCGGGTTTGGTTTGAAGCAGAGAGTGAAAACTCATGCCCATTGGGCATTGCTGGGAAAAATAGCAAACTTGCTAGGAACCAAGGAAAACACAAAGCTCTGTTAGCCCGAGGTTGTAGACCTAGTTAGGGGGTTGGACCTACTATGAATTTAACAAAGATCCAGGAACTGAGAGAGCCTTAGAAGGGCTAGACAAGCTCACCACACAGCCTTGACGGATGGGAAATTTGTCTGCAATGGCAGTGGAGACCTGAAGACTTGTATTACCTGGTTTCCAGATTCATTATAAAGCCACTCCAATGCTGTAGTACTGGGTAAACCACCAGAATGTAGAAGAAGGAACACAATAAAGAGTCCAGAGGGAGACCTCCAGGAAGTCACTTGATTTTCAACAAAGATGCAAAGAAATTTCAATGACAAAAAGATAGTTTTTTCAACAAATAGTACTGGGACAATTTTGGGTATCCATATGCAAAGACAAGAACCTCTGTCTGTAAATCATAATCCATTAAAATGAATTTAAAATGGAATACAAATCGAAATATAAGAGCTACAAGTATGAAATGTCTAAAATAAAATGTTTCTGACCTTGAGTTAGGCAAAAGTTCTTAGGACATTAGATAAATTTGACTTCATCACAAAAATTAAAATCTTTTCTCTTCAAAAGACCCCGCTAAGAAAATGAAAAGACAAATGACAGATGGAAAGAAAATATTTGGATATTATGTATCTGAAAACTAATTAGTATTTGGAATGACGAACCCTTACAATTGGCTAATAGGAAGACAAACAGCCAATTTAAAATTGAGCAAAATATTTGAATAGACATATTACCAAAGATGATACAAGGACATAAAAATTATTAATAAGCAAATGCAAAGCTTCTCAACATCACTAGACATTGGGATAATGTAGATTTCCCCAATGTAGATTATACAACACATCTATATCTACATATTCTTTACGACAATATCTTTCAAAAGACTGAAAATATCATGGTCTGGTGAGTATTTGGAAAAGTTGGAGTCACCATACATTACTGCTGAGAAAATAAAATGGTATGACCACTTTGGATAAAGATTTGGCAGTTTACGATGTTAAACATATGCCTTCCATAAAACCAACCGATTTTCACTCCTAGGTATCTATCTGGAAAAAATTAAAAGCGATGTCCTCACCAAGACTAATATGGGAATGTTCCTAGCAGTATTATTCATAATAGCTTTAAACTGGAGGCAATCGAAATGCCCATCAATGGGTAAACAAAATGTGGGGTATTTATACAATAGAACACTGTTTGGCAATGAAAAGAAATAAACTACTGATACGTGCTACAGTATGAATGAATTTCAAAGATGTTATGTTAAGTAAAATAAGCCAACATGTAAGATCACATACCCAATGATTTCAGTGAAACAGCTAGAAAAAAGTAAATCTGTGGAGACAGTAAGAACATGAGTGATTTCCTGGAGTTGGTAGAAAGAAAAGGAATGGACCAGAAATAGGCACAAGAAAATTTGGGAGGATTATGGAAATATTTTAAAATTGGATTCTGTTGATGACTGCACAATGTATAAATTTATTAAAAATCCAAAACTTCTTACCTTCGGTAAAATACATAATATGTAAATTATGCCTGAAGAAAGCTATAATAAAGAGAAGAAAATCTTTTCTGGCTCCAACCTGAAATAAAATTTTTCATTACTTTTTTTTTTTTTTTTTTTTTAGCATAGGCCTACAATATTGGGGAAGAACATTGAGGACACTTTGCTGGACATCATTTCCAACATAGAATTAAAATTTTTTTTAACTTTTATTTATTTTTGAGAGACAGAGAGAGACAGAGAATGATCAGGGGAGGTGCAGAGAAAGAGGGAGACACAGAATCCAAAGCAGGCTCCAGGTTCCGAGCTGTCAGCACAGAGACCGACGCGGGGTTCGAACCCACAAACCGCAAGATCATGACCTGAGCCAAAGTCGGACGCTTAAACGACTGAGTCACCCAGGTGCCCCCCAACACAGAATTTTAATAAATAAGTTGAAAACATGCTAGCCAACTTATTAACATACCAAGTGTTTATTCTATACCACACCAGTTGATTCATGTGGTGTTGGCAAATTCTAACAACAGAAAGAAAATGGCCTTAAACGCTATCTAAGCAGACTCATACTCCACTGAAAGACCACAGTTTCCACACGTATGCGTGTAAGGGAGAAAGAACCCTGAGTCTGGCAAGAGGACATTGATATTTCTGATTTTCTGGTGCTTCACATGAGCCTAGCATTGGCTCATGCATGGTGAGATGTGGTTGTGGATACTTTGTCTGACATTTTAAACAATAATCCCAATCCCCAGTAATATTTTCTTTCATTAAGATTACTTTGACCATTTCTTTCTGATGAAATTATCCTTTTAGTAACATCTGCTTTCAAGTTCCCTAGAATAAAAGTTTCAGAATCTTGAGGTGCTGTGTGACTCTCTGTTAAACTGGCCTGTATCTCCCTCAAATCTTGCCCAGTGCTCCTATGCTTAAGACATATTTACTTCCAAAATTTCTTCTTTCATGGATTCTTATTTTCCTGACTTTATTGAGATAAAATTGACATATAGCATTATGTAACTTTAAGGTGTACAACGTGTTGATTTGATACAATTGTATAGCTAACAACCATAGTGTTAGCTAACATCTATATCATATTACGTATTACCAGTGTGTGTGTGTGTGTGTGTGTGTGTGTGTGTGTGTTGAGAACATTTAAGATCTACTCTTTAAGCAACTTTCAGGTATAATAGTACAATATTGTATCTATAATCCTAATGCTGTACATTAGAGCCCCAGAATTTAGTCATATTCTCATGGGAAATTTTCACTTTTTGATCAATTCCTCCCCATTTCCCCCACCCACTCATACCCTGGTAACCACTATTCTATTGTTTGTATAAATCAAGCTTTTTCATGGACTCTTCTTATCACTGTTGTGCTCTTAAATGCAAGTTGCAGGTGTAATTCTATAATTCATTTGCAGACTACTAGCTCTCCCAAAATTATACTTTCACAGCCATACAGATTGTGCCTCCATTAAATGTTATACTAAGAACTTCTGTAAATGTGTTCTATCACATAGATGGTGATTATCAGCAGTAGGTTATTCTTCAATTATCTATATTCACATTAGAGAATAGGGATGCCAGTTTCTTTTGACTTTGAAACAAGAAAACTTCTCTCCCAAAGATCCTTTCGATTAATGAATTTCTTACAGTCACTTCCTACAGGTGGCTGACCATATTTCTTTCGCATAAATAAACTATGTGTTAAGGTCTCTTTCTGTAAGAGATAAAATTGATTACTTTATTATTACCCTGCTTTACTGGTTTAAATGATTACAGCCTAGTGGATTGCTGTTATCTTATTAATTATGAATTAATTTCATTTGTGGAGGTTGAAAGCATTAGCTGGTTTTCTTTAATTAATTGTTTTTGGATGAATTGCTGGAGGAGTTTTTTTATAATGGGATGCGGGGTAATAGACAGGCTTTCATCTTTGGGGACCACGTCCTGATTTAGATGAGAGCCGTAAATCGTGTAAATCCCATCTTGTTTAGGTGCCATGCAGGTCCTGATACTAACTCAATGAGTTAACTAAGAGGAGTGTTGGCCTTGTTACCGAGAAACAGCCCGAGGGACTTCCTGAGATCTGCCTTTGGGAGGGTTACATGGAACACTCTGTGCATCTGCCGGACTCTGAGCTGAACTGTAGTTTCCTCATCTGACTGTGCTTACACTCTTTGGGTGTGAATCTTGGCCCATCTCATACTAGCTGCAGAGACTCTGCATGGTTTTGGACAAATTACTTCACTTTCTTGGCTTCAGCTTGCTCATCACAAAATTAGGGAAAATAATTCTAATTACTTCCAAGGGTTGGTGAGAAGATGGAATAAAGATCACAAATACAGGGGCGCCTGGGTGGCTCAGTTGGTTGAGTGCCGAATTCGGCTCAGGTCACGATCTCGCGGTCCGTGAGTTCGAGCCCCGCATCGGGCCCCTGTGCTGACAGCTCAGAGCCCGGAGCCTGTTTCAATTCTGTGTCTCCCTCTCTCTGACCCTCCCCCATTCATGCTCTGTCTCTCTCTGTCTCAAAAATGAAATAAAACGTTAAAAAAAAAAAGATCACAAATACAAAATACATAAAGTAATATTGGACACATAGCTCAATGCTCAATAGATGTTAACTGTATTATTATTGTTGTTGTTGTTAGGGTTATTGGCCAACCTTCATAGAAGCCCCTTCCCACCCTTCAGTTCTCCCTTGTTTCTTGACTTTGTTCTTCTGCGACTCTGGGATTCTTGACTATTCTTTATTTTAATGTTTATTTATTTATTTTGGGAGTGTATGTGTGTGTGTGTGTGGCCACGTGCGTATGAGCAGGGTAAGAGCAGAGAGAAAAGGAGAGACAGAATCCCAAGCAAGCTTTGTGCTGTCAGCGCAGAGCCCAAAGTGGGACTCATTCTCATGAACCGTGAGATCATAACCTGAGTTGAAATCAAGAGTCGGTCACTGAACTGACTGAGCCACCCAGGCACCCCAACTGAGCCATCCAGGCACCCTGAATACTCTTTTACCTGGGCCTAAAAACACCAAAGATGAGTTTGCAATAATTTAAGTATCTCAGATAGCATTTTTTCTTTATGCTGTTTAAATGAATTTCTCTTTGAACGTGAAAGACATTTTCTTTCTACTTCATTGACTGTTTATTGCAGGACTCATATTTTATGCTGACATGTCTAAAAATTGATTGGTTGGTAAAATTTTGATTCATGCATTAAGCACTTTTGAAAGTACTTTTTACAAGTATTACCCTCACTTTTTACTCTGAATATACAACTCTATGTTGTACAGTTTAAAAAAATCTTTTTTTATTATTTAACTTTTAAAAAATGTTTTATATATTTGTGTGTGTGTGTGTGTGTGTGTGAGAGAGAGAGAGAGAGAGAGACAGAGTACGAGTGAGGGAGGGGAAGAGAGAGAGGGAGACACAGAATCTAAAGCAGGCTCCAGGCTCTGAGCTGTCAGCACAGAGCCCAAGGTGGGGCCTGAACTCACAAACCCTGAGATCATGATCTGAACCAAAGTCGGACACTTGACCAACTGAGCCACCCAGGCGCCCCTAGAAAGATCTTCTTTGATTATGTGTTAGCTACATTTTTTATTCATGCACTTAACAAATGATGCTTGAGCACCTGCTGTGTCCTAGTAACTGGCACATAGCTTAAAGTGACCACTGGATTTAGCAACATGGAAGTCATTGGTAATCTTGAGAGTTGATAGCCTGATCACGGTGTGATTAACAGTTAACAAGAGTAGAAAAATTGATTAAAGCAAGTGTAGATAATTTTTTGGAGTGCTTCTGGGAAGGAGAATAAAAAAAATGGAAAATTAAATGAAAGAAATTGTAGAATCGGCAGAGGTTTATTATTATTATTATTGTTATTATTATTATTATTATTGACATGGGAAAATAATAGTTTTATCGTATGCTAGTTAGAGTGATCCAGTACTGCAAGAAAGGCTGTGAATTCAGGAAAGAGCAAACGATTGCTGAAACAGTATCCTTGAAGAAGGGAGAAGAAACAGAATCTGCACAAGAGGAATGTTGGCCTTTGATAGAAGACGATCATTTATAGTAAAATAAAGAAAAGGTTGAATATCCGTCATCAGTGTTCAGTAGCTAAACTGTGATGAGTCATGGTCTCCTGTAATTAATGAGGCTACCACAGAACTGCTCCCCTCAAAAAGGATACTGTCTGCTCTCATGTATGGCTTCCTCTCCCTTTACCACATCCTATCTACCAGCCAGGACTCACCTCTATCTTTGCATTTAGCTCAAAATCTTATAATTATGTTTGCATGTGTCTATCTCTCCCATTACGACCTAAGCATCTTTGGGCCCGTAGGTCCTTTCACCAAGATCAAGAGCAGTATGTGGAACAGAAATCAACTATTTGCCTCCAGCTAGTGAGAGGCTGCTTCTAATTTCTTCACTGAAGCCATTAGCCGGTTTGCCCTTTCTGCTTTTAGCTTTTCCTAAGTACGCCCTTCCTATGTAGTGAAACTTTAGTTCGCAAAGGACACGTGGCAGCTTTACGATGATGATGCACGTAAATTCATGTATGCGGGTGTATGAAAATGTGTGTGTGTGTATAAATTTTAACTTGTAATATTTACAAGGAGAGTAGCAACACTAATTTGTGAGAAAATGCATGAAGGTCTGCATTCCACATTTGCTTTCCAAGTGCAGGCCTTGAGTTGAACACCTGCGCACACCTGCCTCATCCAAGTGACGGGAGCACTGGTCCTTCTGTAGATTTTGGTGGAAGACTGGCTCACGGACCCTCGCATGCTGAAAGAGAAGGCTGCTCCTTCTCCTTTAATTATAGCAGAAGAGGGAAGTTTTAATTGCTTTAATTAACGCCTTGAGTTGCTTTGAAATTCCCTTGCTCTTCTCCATAGCCATGATAGCATCACAGCCTGTGTGTGAATTAGTTCCAAGAGTGATGGGGGACATTGACTTTATTCACATGAAATAGCCTTTGATTTTCTTCTCATGTAAAACCTGCTTATCATGGTTACCACCTTGGGTTTGCCAGTTGCTCTGAACTAATTTCTCATTCTTATTGTCGGAGTGATGTTTTATTTAAATGAAACTTCTGCTCAAGAACTCTTTTTGTTTTGAGGTAGGATAAAGAGAAAAATTATGGGGGTGGGATGCACTCACTATGGGCTTTTTGTGAACTTTGAGATTCTGCACCTTAAAGACGATCTCTGATTGGATCGTGAATCAGAAATAGGAAGTAGGAATAATAGATGAAATTTGGAGAAAAATGGAGAATAGATAATAATATGTCAATGATAATTTCCTGATCTTGAAAATTATACTGCAGTTATGTAAGATGTTAGCATTTATTGAATCTGGATGTAAGCGTAAGAAGATTCTTTGTACTGGTTTTGCAATTCTTTCTTAAGTTTGAAAACTTTTTGAAATAAATGGTGAATGAGTGTCTTAAAGCTAAATCTAAACCGACATAAACTTGGTGACAGTGCCCCAAAAGAGAGGCTACATTTGGGGGGGAAACAGGAAGGCTGCTTGAAATGACAGATTTTGGAGCGAGGCCCTCATCAACAGTTGCTGAGAATCACGACCTTGAGGAAGGCTTTGGAAAAAAACCTCCTAGAAATCGCCAAAGTCAGGATTGCAGACACATGCTGTCACATGAGAGGGGGATTCGAGTTTCTTCTGTATAAACTTAATGGGTTAGTTAAGGCCAATGGGTAAAAGATAAAAACCATGAGTCTGGGTTTATCTCACTAAATGTTCGAGTGATATTTCCACTTGTATAGTTTATTATATTAACACGACTTCTAGCACTAATTGTGTGTGTGCATGCGTGTGTGTGTGTGTGTGTGTGTGTGTGTGTGTGTGTGTGTGTTTTCCCCGCTGAGGTTCAGGGTGTTTAAAATATTTGCCCCAAGATGATGATTTATATGGATTATACATGTGGATAGTATTAGATGCTGCACAGTACTGTTAAAGGTGATTTATTTGTTTGTAGAACATTAGCCCAAGACTGCTCCAAATAGATCTACAGGGTGCAGGTTTGAAATTAATGTGCTCGAGTACTTTAAGGTAGGGAGCATGCTGGCTGGTTTTGCTGATGTTTGGGGCAGCCAAAGGCTCTTACCTTGATGGATGGTTGTTTCTTTCTTGATCAATGCATGAATCATCTCTCCTAGGTCAACAAAGAGAGAAAACAGTGGGTGGGCCTGCCCACTGCTGGATTCAGTTCAAAGCCTGTAGAGAAATTTACATTGTAGGGCAGATAGAAGAAGCTATGTTTATTTGAATCCCTGACACGTTACTGTTTTTCAAGTTTATGTTACCTGAGCTGGATGGAAAAAAAACACACAACAGTGTTTTTTCTTTGCTCGTTGGAGTGGATTAGGTGAGCTCATGGTAGACAGACCACCCTTAGACTTATGTTTGAGTTTTCTGCAAGGAAAAACAGTTGATTTATGAGTGAGCCGCATTACCAGGTTTTAACTATGAGATCAAAATAAACTCTTGAAAATATCTTCATTTTGTAGATTACCATTTTTTTAAGAAATAAAATAATCTCCAAGGAAACAATGCGATACTGCAGTTGGTCGGTCTTGATTCAATCTCCAGGAGGAAGGAAGAGACTCTTGTGTGCTATGGCAAAGGGCACAGATACTATTCTCCTTGCCTTTACAGGTGGAGTATGAAAAGACAGTCTAGGGGATAATTAAGTGTCATTACCAAAAGATCGTGCAATTTCAAATATCAGTTTTAAGATAGTGTTAAGGATATCTCGATCGGTAAAAATAAAGAAGAATTCTACAGGATAAATCCTTTCTTACTTAAATCCAGCAAACTAAAATATGGGTGACAGAATGGATGAAGATCCCTATCCATGGAAACTGTTGCCTGTACTTGATTTTTTAAATAGGTTGGGGGAGGTGCTTCAGAATTAGGCAGGCCTGCAGGAATTTAGATTGTTTTGCTTACCATTTTTGTGATGCTGAAAAAAAATGACTTATTTTTCTTGAGTCTTAGTTTTTTGTTTTTTTTTTTTGGGGGGGATTTGTAAAGTGGATAAGTAAATCAATTTCAAAAAGCTGTCATGAGAATTAGAGGAAGTAATCTGGAGTACTTAGCACAGTGCCTGGCATGGAATAGACTTAACATTTTTATTAAACAATTAATTGCATAATTATCTGTTTTTCTTCAACACTGGTCACAATTAGGACAAGAACTATGTTGATATGCATTGCTCTTGGTTTTCCAAGAATCTAGCGCTGTGCTTTGGGCATTAAAACTGCTCACTAAGTATTTATGAACTTAATTACTTTAATAATCTTCATTTGCAGGGTGCCTGGGAGTTTAACTGAAGTGTGAGATTGGTCATTGGTGAGAATATCACTGAGGGAGGCAGCAGAGAAGGCAGGCATGATCCTGTAATGCCCAGGATTAGGATACTGACCCTGTCCATCTGTTAATTCAAAGATTCTCTTCTCCCAAGAAGGGAAGAACTATCAATTGGGAAATGAAAGCATAATCTTTCCGTCAGAGCTGGAAACACCCAACCTGTTCTAAACTTACAGCAAAATTCTGGAGCCTTTACCAGAGGAGAAAGGTTGAGTCAGTGGGGGTCAGTAGGTAGCAAGAGTAAAACAATGCAGACTGGGAAAAATCACATCATTCTGGTTTCTTCCCTAAGTGCCTTAACACTGATTGTCTTGAAGATCCTTTGCAAGACAACAGCAGAATCAAGTCCTTCTGGATCTATCTTCCTTAGACATCAGATGAAGACAGCTGTTTCAGGCATGACTGAAACTGCTCGTATTCCTTCAAGGTTTGGATATCGCCTTCATCTTTCACATTATTCAGAGAAGCGATGACATTAACTTTCCCAGGTGACTTTCAGTCCCTTTCGAGAAGTCTCTCAATCCTTCCATGAATAGCAATGTGTGTGTCTTCTGCAAACAAATGAATTGCTTGAGCGCTCAAGAGTGTCACATTATGCAGACCAATTAGTTCAGAAGGTGGCTCATTATTTTTGAAATTTCTGCCATTGGGTGTCTATAGTTAAACTTATCAGATGAGGGTTTTCAATTAAAAAAAAATTTTTTTTACCAAACTTATTTTTTTTCTTTTCTCTCATTTTTTCCTTCATTCGCTTTCCCTCCCTTTACAATGCACTTGAGGTCTCTGAATCACTTCTGATCTTTAACTTTTTTTGTGTAATGAAAAGCCTGACTTTTCTTTCATATTTATCGAAATGAGTGGTTCTGTATCAGTGCCCCAAAAACCTTCTCTGAGCGCTCCCCTAAAAGCAGCTGACCGCTCTTTAATATTAATGGCCAGACAAGATGTATGGACAGACCATAGCAATTAAAAGAATGTTTCCCCAACCATAGCTGGCAGTTTACTTCTAACATGGAATATGGTAAAATCCTGCTATTGGTGGATGTTTTGGAAGCGGAACAGGGAACTCTTGTCTGGTGTTAGCTCTATAGGTCTGTAGAGACTTAATTATCAGTGTAGCTACTTGGAAAGTCACACCTTATATAGATCGTTAGTGAAACTAAACAGTGAGTGTAGCCGTGGCAGAATTCACTGAGGCCATATTGTATATCAAACACCATGCGCTATAAAGCCAGAAAAACCTGGCTTGAATTCCTGGTTGTGTGAGCTGTTACGTGATGTTATGTGTTCTTTCCTAGAAAACAGGACTACTTACATATATCTCAGGCAGTACGTTCAATGACCAAATTGAGAGAATAAATATAAACACAGGTAGGGCCGTGTACATCTCCTTGGCCTCTCACTAGCCATCATTCTAGAAGCAAGATCTGTCTTTGAAACTGATCTTCATCATCGGTTATCTGTACAAGTTTGGGGAAATGACTTACCTTTTGAGTTAGTCTGCGTCTTTTTTTGTGGACATAGGCACTCAGGTACAGAGAGTTAGTTACTTACCCTCTTCAGTTCTTGGGACACTATTGTCCTTGGTCCATGTGAGTCTCATTGTATTTATTCACTTTACCCCTCCGTGACTCAGTTCCATTACTCTTGCTTCCCATAGGTGACTATTTTAATGTGTTTTGATGTGTGTCCTTTTATTTGTATATGTTCTTGTAGAACATGTATTTTTGCTTTGTTTGTATATAGTCCTAATTTATATAAATTATTTCGTGTAATATACCTTATACCTTATTAGTTTATCTTTTCCACTCAATACTTTGTTTTAAAAGTTCTGTGTCCTTTGTGTAGAAGTCTACATTTTATTGAATTCTATGCCTCCACTATATTGTACCTATCCATTCCACCTCCTCCCCCCTCACCCCGTTATGGACATAGGAATTGTCTCTAAAATCTAAAATCTTTGGTCATAGACCCTTTGGCAACCTAGGAAAGCCTATGAAATCCTTTTCAAGATGTCATTTTCAAATGCATAGAATAAAATTTATGTGATTACAAAGGAAACCAATCATATTGAAGTTAAATTATAAAATATTCAAACATTGTGTTATAATTATTTATATCTTCTTGTTAATGGATTAAATGAAAAAATCTAGCATAATGTCTGATAAACAGTTGTCATCATTTTGAAGGAGCAATGAATGTAAAGGCTATTTCGGGATAAAGGCAACAACCATAATATAATAAGAAAACGTCTGTAATTACATTGGTGACAAAGTTACAGGAACCACTGATACTATGGTAGCTTTCCATATTCATCATTAAAGACAAGTCTCTGAATTCCGGGTTAAGAACCTTTAGTTTAAGGAAAGAAAATGGGCGGAGCCTTGGTCATCACTGCCACTCTTGACAACATCCATTTGCTGTCAGACCACGGGGCATCTGCTTGGGTCAGAAACACACATTTAACCTTTACAAAAGATTCAGCATTAGAAGATACAGTATCCTTCCTATAAATCTGCAAGTCTGAAGATGGGGAAACAAGGTCAAGGGTGACTAGCCACCAAGATCTGTTTCATCAGTGCGCCATCCCAAGTAGGTCATTGTCCCGCTTGGCTGTTATTCTACGGACTCTGAGGGCTACCAAACCCTGAAGGGAAGGTGCAGCCAGTGATTGTCCCTCCTGAGTGTGTGGGCTGAACATTTAGCGAAAAGGCAAGAGCAGAAATGGACATGCTTCAGACTCTCCTCCCTCTACCCACTCTGTTCAGCTACGGCTCCAGACCACTGCATGCCCCCTCCCCTTTTGTGTTTCACAGACATCCTCTAGCTCACAAGAACCTTCAGATTCCCCAAGAGTTTCTGACCGTTCTGTTGTTGGTTCTTTAGATCCACACTCCCTTCTTGCTTCACCAGTTTCTCTAAGGATTATCTGGAGGGGAAGCAGCCGATAGTTCTTGCTAGCTTGTCTCGACAGAAGCATATTTGAAAAACAGAAGCTTAATGTTATCTTGAGAATGAAATGAGGCAATGCAATATACTTAGCACAGCTGCTGGCCCATGGTCGGTCACAACTTAACTACTCATGAATTTTGAAAACATGCGATATGCCAATGGTGGCCTGACTTGTTAGTGTCCACCATTGGGAATGAGGCATATGGCAGAGGTCTCTCCCTCTGAAGTAGTGGCTTCCAACCTTGGCCACATATGAGCATCACCAAGTAGCTTGTAATAGTCTATATGCTCAGGCCACACCCCTGTCCACGTATACTGGGATATCTCAGGGAGGGACTTGAGCATTTGCATTTTTTAAAGTTTCTCAGATGATTCCAATGTGCAGTCAGACTTTGGAATCTCTGAATGAGATTCCTAACTTGGTCATTGAGAAAAATAAAATTTCTAGAAGAAATACTCAATTTCTTTTTAAAAATTTTTTAAAACATTTATTCATTGTTGGGAGACAGAGAGAGACAGAGCAAGAGCAGGGAAGGGGCAGAGAGAGAGAGAGAGACACAGACTCTGAAGCAGGCTCCAGGCTCTGAGCTGTCAGCACAGGGCCCGAGGCGGGGCTCGAACCCATGAACCATGAAATCATGACCTGAGCCAAAGTCAGACGCTTAGCTGACTGAGCCACCCAGGCGCCCCAGAAATATTCAATTTCTAAACAAAGTTAGCAAACTTAATGTTTTATGCACACGCACTCACACACATACACATCGTGTGTGTGATAAAGCAAATATTTAAAGCACTCGGGGGTGGGATGAATCTGAGGAGGAAGAGAAGAGACTGTGACAGTTCTGGACTGCAGATAGTCTTTTCAGTGGTAAAAGGACATATTCCTTATGAGTGTAAAATTCCCAAAGTTAGTAAGCTGAGCCCTTTGGAAAAGGATTGATTTACTCAAACTTCATAGGAAGAATTCGGTAATCTTCTCCGAGGCGATCACATCATTCATTAGTATAAAGGTTGCCTCTGTAGTGTTGGGTCTGCAGGAGATTTGACCTGGAAACTTATGGTTCTGTGTTATATGACTCATCAGTAGTTCTTCTAGCTCTATATAACTTGAAATAAACCAGATTCGGAGCATATTTATCTAGAGTTATTATAAACTCTAGTGTTTTAAAGCTGTCTGCCAATTCAGAGTTATATCTGTGTGTTCTTTCCATGGAGTGAGGTGTGGAAGTGGGGGAGAAAGACTTGGCTTGGGAGGAGAGCGAGCGCAGATGGCCCTGACAGCTGGGGGTGAGGAATTGTGAGCTATGGAAGACATCACAGCTGAAGACAGATTATGAACTTCCCCTAGAAAATGTTGTCTGAGGGAGAGTTAATGGAAGTTTGTGCAGCTCCGTTGAATGCAAAAAAGGGGCAAAGACAAATATTCACAAAGCTTCACATCCAGCTTCTCAAGGTGACATTCTGAAACCCTTAAAACTACCATAGATGATCCAGTGGAATACTGGAATTCAGCACCTAGTAGTGTGATTCTTACGGTTGTTTTTTTTTCCCCCCCATTTTAACAATGCCTTCCAATTGCCACTCAGTGTAACATCTAGCCAGCAGCTGAAAGAGCAGATTGCGAGCACTGAAATGCTGAAAAGATAAAAATGATCCTTACGGATGCCCTGAAGAAAAAAATCTGAAGAAGGTAAAGCACGTCTGCAGTATCCTTCTCTTCTTAACAACATCAATATTAACATTGCAGCAACCTATCTGCCGGAGGCTCTGAGTCGGTGTTCAACGTTTTTTATTTATTTTTGGGACAGAGAGAGACAGAGCATGAACGGGGGAGGGGCAGAGAGAGAGGGAGACACAGAATCGGAAACAGGCTCCAGGCTCCGAGCCATCAGCCCAGAGCCTGACGCGGGGCTCGAACTCACGGACCGGACCGCGAGATCGTGACCTGGCTGAAGTCGGACGCTTAACCGACTGCGCCACCCAGGCGCCCCATCTGAGTCGGTGTTCAAGCTGGAACAGACTCTTTTTTTTTTTTTTTCTCTCTCTCCCATCCCCGATCAAATTCATCTCTCCGTGTCCTGTTCTCATGGTTCTACACTGCTAAATGACAGTTAATCTGACAAATGACTCCTTACTAATAGATTGAGTGTTAATGCGGTCATTAAAAAGTAATAACAAGCATTTATTGAATGCTTTCTATATGTCAGGAAATGTATTAAAAGCGTGCACATATATTATCTCCAACCAAGTTAACATTTTCATTTTGAAAGGTATCTAATGATTTCACCCAAGAAAATGGCCCAAGTGGCCTACCTTTGGCCTCCTAGCAGGGGAGAAAGGGCATATTTATTGGCTAGAAAACATGATAGAGCTTCTCCAATCATGTCTGGTGGTCTATCATGTTTCATCTGTGGCAAGATATTTATTAGAAGGCATATAAAATAGGAGTCAGAAGCCTTAGATGAATAGCTTTTATAGACCACGATCTTGAGCCTTTTCTTAAATTCTGACTCTGTTTCCTTACCAACAAAAGCAGTATAATTAATAATATCTTTACGGTTGTTGGTGGTGATGAGAGCTCATTCTCTATTTATTTGTAATTTTAGATGATTCATACACATCTTAGTAATGGGAGCATTTCCTACAAATGAGGCCAGTTTTGGAATTTCTATGGACATCTTTTCACCGCAATATTTTGAAAATCTTTAATCCATCAAGAATTTACTAAATACTAAAATATTTGTCATGATTATGGTAGACTACAACTTCGTTGATGAATGGTTGGTAACACCTTGTGGGGGGCTCTTCTTAATGAACTGCTATAAGGTTTTGTAGACCACTTTAGTTCCTTGCTCAGGATGTATATGTTTCTAGGCCATGTGGGTTTCTGATAAGTTTTAGTAAAAGTTTAGATATATGAGCATCATAAATTTCACTTATGCTTAAAACCGTATCAGCCAGTAGCTGCTAAATTATAAATTGAGCAGTGTTACCCAAGCACTTTTAAAAGGTCTGGGTAAAATTATTAATATGTTTTATTATACCAGAACTTAGAAATTTATTCTGCTTTGGCAAAAACTAGAGAGCAATACTTTGGGAAATTGGATTCATTTGGGAAATAAATAAAAATGGAATAAGGATTTTTCTCTTTAATTCCAAGATGTTTTGCTCATCTGGTTTGAAAATTTGGCTCATTAATCTGATAGGTCTATGTTAAAGGAAATGAAATCTGTCCTGGATAATTTTCATAGTCACGTATTTACTAAGAGAAACAGTTGATACCTCTCGCTAGTTTGTTACTAGTGATACTATGAGAGATCTTGATCATTTTTTAGTGTGTACCAATTTCTTTCACAGGCATGGAAGACACTTTATTTTTTAAAAAAATTTTCACTGTTTATTTCTGAGAGAGAGAGAGACAGAGCGTGAGTGGGGGAGGGGCAGAGAGAGAGGAGACTCAGAATCCGAAGCAGCCTCCAGGCTCTAGCTGTCAGCACAGAGCCCGACACGGGGCTCAAACTCACAGATGGAGAGATCATGACCTGAACTGAAGTCAGGCACTGAACCGGCTGAGCCACCCAGGTGCCCCAGAAGATACTTTAAATATGGCTGGATCTGTATTTGAACTTTGGTTTCCTTTGGGTTCACGGGTTCATGCTAGGTACACTAGCTGTGAGACGTAGTAAGTATTTTCCCCTATAGAGCTCCCCAAATTTAGGTCATTCTTAAATTATCTTTTCATGCCACTTCTCTTAATAAAAAAACCCTTTCCATGTTTCACATGTTGCATTCTGTGCCAGATTAGGCAACTCGTTCTGCCACCTTTACTAAAAGATGGGTGAGCATCCCTGAGGTTGTGTTTTACTTAGCCTTTCATCCACAGCATCCTGTTCATAACCTTCACCAAAATATTCAGAATAATCTGCGGTGCTGACATCACAGTTCCTGTGGTATCTATCATTACCTGACAAAATGCTACCCAAATGTCCAGGTTCTTCTTAAAATTCATTTTTTTTTTTTAAATTTGAGCCAAATGTGATCTTTCCAAATGCTTGCCTTAATTCATGTCTTTCCTATTTTTTAAAAATGTTTATTTGTTTTTGAGACAGAGAGAGAGCACCAGTGAGGGAGGGCAAGAGGGGGATCGGGACAGAGGATCCAGAGAAGGCTCCGCACTGACAGCAGCCAGCCCGATGTGGGGCTGGAACTCAAGAACCATGAGATCATGACCTGAGTCGAAGTCAGATGCTCCACCGACCGAGCCACCCAGGCATCCCATGTATTTTCTAAATTTTATGATAGTTATTGGGAATATTTGTATACTTAACAAGTTTTAAATTCTGTGGGAATAGAAATAGTGACAGATGCTGGCATGGCTCCCAGACAGCACTGTTGCACCCAGAGAGTTTCTGGGGCTGGCGTGGATAGCTTAAATTTTCAAGGGAAACAGCGATAGTTGACGTCTGTAGGTCACTGCACGAACAGCAAGCTTGAGGTAGTTCATAATTTCCAAATCAGATCACACTATATTCTTTCTCATGAGGTCACACCTCGTGAATCTGGGTTTCCGATGATTGTGGTGCTAAAAAACACACAAAAAATTAATGTGGGGCAAGAAATGAGGGTAGCCGTGTAATCTGATTTGAGAATTTGTGCTGTGTTCAACAGGCATCCGCACCCCACTAATAAATAGACATAAAGTTTAAACCATTGTTTTATTCATTGTTGTTTATTTTATTATTTTTCAAATGGCTGTTAACTTGTTATGATAGAATAGTTAATAACTTGGTAGGACCTAACCACTTAATACACTTAATGACACTTTCAGGTGTTACTTTCTTTTCCCTAAGTGAGGGTTGTGGAAAAAACCTAATGATGCACCAAGGATGCTGTGAACCATGAAAGTTTGGGAAACTCTGGCGTATGGCATGTTTGTACATTTTTAGTACTTAGAGTGCCTTATATAGTAAGTAGTCCATCAATTTTTTTAATTTGAAGTAGCTTATGCCCTTTTTCCATCTATCCAGACTCTTCCATGTCCGAGAAGATAAAAGACAAAAGGAGATAATTTGACCTAAGAGCAGACACATGGCATAGAAAAGATTTCATTAATAAAGGTGAAGGCAACATTGGTCTGAGCAGAGGCGGTTGGTGTCAGTGAACGAGGGTCACCCAACTGGGCTGCTACAGGTTTGATTTTAAGGGAATCTCGAGGAAGCCCGCCTCCACAAAGTCGTAGTATTGATTACTCCTTATTTATCATCAGATACTAGGCAAATGATACCCACATGATATCCACACAACCTGTGACATGAGATGGGGAGCACATTGACAAATTGTCCCCAAGAAGTTTCGTATATTTAACAGAAATCACTTCCAGAAGAATTTGTGTGTGTACAATGAATTATATATACAGAGGCAGAGAAATTTTTTATTTCTCTAAGATGGGAAAATTCCCATGTCTGAGGCATTTGCTAGAAGGGCAGTCCAGAGCAGGGTATCATGGGGGATTAGACTGAATAGCCAAGATGAGTGAATATTGTCATGGACAGATGGGCAGAAGAAAGTAGACAGGAGCCAGGAAGGGGATGAGAGAACACAAAAATCACACTTCGCAGATTTTATGGTTTTGCCTCAGGCCAGCCCTGCAGCTACCAGAGAGTTTGACTGTCATTTAAAATCTGAATTCCTAGTTTATTTAAAAGAATGTGAACCTTAAAATATATCTTTACCTTTGTTTGCTACGGTTTCTGTGGGCAGATCGGACAAATGAAAGCTTTCTTGCACCTAACTTCTTGGGGTCACCCAATATTAAAACTTTCTAGAATTTAATATTTTCTGTTACTGTTCAAAAATATCTATTGCCCATGTGCTATTTTGTTTTAATGAATTGTGAAATTTTAATCAAGAAAAAGAAAGGAAGAGAAAGAGGGAGTTGTAAAATGATTTGAGTAGGAAATGCGATATTTTAACTATTGTTCCATCGGTTGGTTGCAAAGTTGGAGGTGGTGATGTGTGCAATTGATTCTTTGTGAATAATCCAAATAAGGCTGTTAGTTAGGTGCTATAGTCAGTTAACAATGGGCTTATTGTTATTAAGAAAAGTTATCTAAAACTTGGATATAAAGCAAAAGGTAGAATTCCGTGTCCTTTCAATGTTATATTGGGACGTAACACAAGATTTATTTAGTCATTTAGGGAAGGCACATTTGTTTGATTTTGCTATTTACTATTTGGTTTGAGTCTGGACACCAAGAAGTAACATGTTAATTTCAAGATGTCTTCCAGTTAAGGAGAGAATCTCAACGGTTGCAGTTATTGTTCCATAGGGCATTCATCAATTTTATATCTATTACCAAACTAATTTCAGTATTCCTTTGACTGACTTACTATATGCATCACCATTCCCAAGATGCTTTGAACCACCTTTATCATCTTACCTGCTCTTTCCTTAATTAGTAAGTTGAATAAAACATTAGGCACATAGTTATTTTATGTTTGCACGAGAGTCATGTTTTTAACGTTTTGAGAATTATACTCGGATACCAATTGGACGGATAATCTTTGCAACATTCTCTGACCCACCTCTTTAAATAAATCAGGTCTCACGCTATTAGCTGTTTAGAATTCTAGACGGGCTTCAACTGTAATTTGGGTGAGGAAGAAGTACTCATTAGAAAAACTGCCTATGCAATTCAAGTTATTCATGTGTGTTGACCATATGTTTTCTGGCCAGAAACGATGCCTTTTAACTGTAATATATGTTGTATCCCTAAAGCAGACATCACATTATCTTGGCAACTAAATGAAGCATATCAAGGGATGGAAATGGTAGGGACTGAAAGTGATAATTGCTGAGTGCCTACCACACTCCAAACAGTTGTTATTCATGCTCTAGTTTAGCTTTTAAAATAGCTCTCTATGGTGAGATTATTGTCCCACTGTATAGATGAGAAAATGAAATTCAAAAAGGGAAATTCACTTGGCTAGACTGCATTATATGGGTCAAACCCACGTTTGTCTGACACTAAAGTTATGTTCTTTCTACTGCTGTGGAGCTGAACCTGAGCATTATTTCCACGACACGAGCTAGAAACTATTAGATCTGTAAGAACACTCAATAATTCACTGAAATCATCACTTTTTTCTCCTTTGATAGCTATTAAAAATTTTGCTCAAGAATTTATAAGGGGGGATGACCGGGTGGCTCAGTCAGTTGAGTGTCCAACTCTTGATTTCAGATCAGGTCATGATCCCAGGGTTGTGGGGTCAAGCCCTGCATCGGGCTCCGCCCTGAGTGTGGGGCCTGCTTAAGATTCTTTCTCTCTCTCCCTCTGCCCCTCTACCGTGCTCGCAAGCTCTCTCACTCTCTAAAATAAAAATAAATTTAAAAAATTAAAAGACTTTGCAAGGATATTTTCAGTACTGTGCCACCAATAACTCCTAGAGTCTATAACATTTAAAACTGGAATGAGTGGACAAATGAAGTGAATGAAGGAAAATATTTATAGGATAATTTTGAGACAAGAGCTTCTTTATAACAGTATTATTTTATGGCAGCTTTCGGCTTTTTAATATCAAATACTCTCTTCTAGGCATTTAATTCGGGGAGCTTCTCATCGGGTTTATTTTTGGTGGTGTTAGTGCTGGGTTCCATTATGGAATTTGAAGGCATAGACCCCGTTTCCTCCTGCCTCAGAGTATACATGGATGGACACTTGTTGATCTTGGCCAGGTCGGTAGGACTCTCTTTCCTGAGATTCTGAAACTTTAGTGGATGGCTGTAAAGTATGGGGGCAGTAAGAAGTCAGTCTCATTGCTGTGGCCAAAGACCCACGTGGACCAAACCGTTTTTGCAGAATGACATTTGCTGTGGGTCTGACGTGGCTATTCCTTTGGAAGTCTTTGGATGTGGCTGAGACAGCTAACACTCCCACTGTATCCATTCTCCTCTTACTCATTTTGTTCAAGTGTAAGCTGGGCACATGGCTGAGAAGTACAGACTTCAATTTCCATCCTTACTTGTAGCTATGTGTGACCAGATGACCAAGTTTAAGACACTGGGATGTGAGCAGATGTGACGAGTTTGACCACTGGATCATTTCCTTGCCCTCACTCTCCTTTCTCCTTTTCTGCGGGTTTAGATGAGGTCATTGTATCAACGTAGGTCTGATCTTGCAAAAAAGGACAATACCTTCGGGGATGGCAGGGCAACATAATGGAAGGGACCTGGACCCCTGCTCCATGTTGTGGAGAGGGCTGACCCACCTGTAGGGACTAGCCTGACTTCTATGTGAGGGTGAGATCAAGGGCAGCGAGCATATTCATGGAGAGTGTTTGGGTGCTTCCTTATTAGAGCAGCTTTGTTTCTACCTAATTAATGAATTAATTAATTTTTAA
Source organism: Panthera pardus (assembly GCF_024362965.1). Lineage (NCBI taxonomy): Eukaryota > Metazoa > Chordata > Mammalia > Carnivora > Felidae > Panthera > Panthera pardus. Next base: position 123,092,211 of record NW_026526810.1, on the reverse strand, counting down.
TGCTTATTTATTTATTTTTAGAGAAAGAGAGACAGAGAGAGAATAAGAAAGGAGCAGAGAGAGAGAGAGAGAGAGAGGGAGAGGGAAAGAATCTCAAGCAGGCTCTACATTGTTAGCACAGAGACTGACGTGGGGCTCGATCTCACAAACTGTGAGATCATGACCTGAGCTGAAATCGAGAGTCGGCTGCTTCAACCACTGAGCCACCCAGGCACCGGATATTAGTATAATTAGAATCTTCCCGTTATGTTTTATGCTCGACTCTTCAGATGCCCTCCATTCTGTATATTCTGGATATCCTTCCAGTGAAGCCTCTTTTGATTAAGACAGCCAAATTTCATTTCTGTTGCTTGTTGCTAAGAACTCTGACCTGTATGTACACTTTCCATTATAAGATGACTTGGAGTAACTTCTAGTTTCTTCTGATGTGTCTGCTACCGTAATCACGGTTCTTTGCTGTTTTCAGTGTATCTCAGCCAGACACTAAGTTCTCAGTCGACAGACCTGCATTTACCAAATATGAGTTTAATACCCATGTCATCATCATGCTTCGTGACTCTCAAGAAAACTGTTAAAAAGTTGACACAAACCACCATGGATACCCTGGGTTGAACTGCTGGGAAAGATTAGTTGAAAAATATGCTGAGGTCATCAGCTCCGTCGGGACCAGTCCCAAGTCTCTGGTCTCCACCGTTAGCACTGTCCCTGATAGAGAGTTGATGTCCAGGGAATGTTGGCTGCATTGTTTGTGGAATCCGTCGTTGCGTTATCAGCAACAGGAGGGAAACCAGTCCCACTGAGTTTCTAATTAGGCAGTTTATTAGAAATTATTTTAAAAACCCACATGTAAATATAGATAAGGACACCAACGCAAAACATAATGGGTTATCTCTCTACCTATATTTTCTGCATCAGAGGGCAGCCTCAGGGGAAGAAGTGAGGGACAAGAGGGAGGGGTTTCTTGACTGAAAGATTTGCTCCTTTTAATGGTTCCAACCCTTCACCTCTCCATGACGGGCTGACTTACCGCTCCCTTAACTTGCCTCTTAGGACCTCAGAGTGGTAGCCGGTCAGATACTATCAGACCTGGACACGGAGCTATCCCTTTGATTCCTCTACAACCACAGTCTTATAATAATCATTTTGTAAATAACCCTTCCTTGAGTCATCCTAATTTTTGTGTTTGTTACCTGTTGGAGCCTTGGTTGATACTTTTTTTTTTTTTTTTAATTTTTTTTTTTTAACGTTTATTTATTTTTGAGACAGAGAGAGACAGAGCATGAAGGGGGTAGGGTCAGAGAGAGAGGGAGACACAGAATCGGAAGCAGGCTCCAGGCTCTGAGCTGTCAGCACAGAGCCCGATGCGGGGCTCGAACTCACGGACCGTGAGATCATGACCTGAGCCGAAGTCGGACGCTTAACCGACCGAGCCACCCAGGCGCCCCGGTTGATACTCTTTTTATGTGGAATTTGGAATGATAGTATCCAATGAGCTAAGATGTTGACTAGCAAAGAGGCCCAATATACAGCGGCTTAAAAAATGTTGGAATTTATTTATCTTTCATGTTGCAATCAGAGGAAAGTAGGCGGCGTAGGACTGGGAAGACGCTGTCTCCCCTGATATATGTCTTCCACTGGGTAAATGGATCCAAGTGAGTGGCATCGTTTTACGATCTCCCAGCCGGCAGTAGTGAGGGAAACAACCAAGGGAGCTCATACACTATCCTTTGAAGAATAAGACCTCAGAGTGGAACTCATCACCCCTCACACTTCACGAGCGTTACCTTAGGGTCATGGCTGCCGTTAGGTGACCGACAGGCTGGCAAATGCCATCTGTCTTTAGGCAACATGTGCCCTGCTGACATTCTATTACTATGGAAGCAGAAGAAAATTGTTCTGGGAATATGACCAAGGTAAGTCCAGAGGCTCATTTTATTTCAAGGGGAGGCAGTCAGACACTGACTCTATCCCAGGGTTATAATATTCAATAAGATGCTTCTTCCTTTCAATGAATTAATGACTTAGTTATAGACAGGCACTAAGATAATTTCAACCCCGTATATGGGACGTGAGAAAGGTCTTGTGCAAGTGCTACAGAAGCACGGAGGAGGACAGTTAGAGTCCAGGTTTATGGCTCCATAAAGGCATAAGAAAGCAGTATTTGCGCTGTGCTTGAGACCAAGATCACAAACTGATGCCTTGTTGCCAAGCTAATCACCAGTGAAGGTGCCCGTCCTTCCGTGGAGAGGAATCCATGACAATGTAAAGGTCTGCCAAGCTCCTGCTCTTTGATGGAAACCAAACTAAGTGCACCTTTCTGCGTGATGTTGCTATAGCTTTTGCCACACAGCACAAGAGAAACCCACTCACTTAATCCTGAGATTTACTGATTTACCCTGAGGTCACGGCCTGAGTCCGTGGAAGCTGGAAATGGCCTGACGTAGAAAGAGACTGATCTTGGGGTTTCACATCCCCTTGCAGCAAGAGAACAGCAAAGTATGGGAACAGCCCAGCCTTTCATAAGGGGATCTTGGGCCACACTGCACCAACAACGACATCAAGCTGTTATCATTCTCCCTGAAGCCAGATGTGTATTCTAATATCAGAACATCTGAGACCCAGAGTGAGGACATGTCTGAAAAAGGAACAGTGGCCTTCATTTATTCAAAGAGATTTATTGAAAATCTGCTACATACCACACAACGTGCAAGAAATTGAGGGGTTTCTCCTGATCCCTTTTGTCTTTATAATAAATCTTGATTCATATAAGGCAAACTGTCCATATCTCTTATTTGCCTTTAGAACTCCATCATCCTTTCAAGTCCCTTTTGATGATGTGAGGAAAAAAAAAAACAAGTACTAGAGGTAGATTTTCACACTGAGCTTGGCTGGCCCTGGGACTCAAAGAATTTCCTATGGGACCATGGCCGAGGGGAAGGTGAGACTGAGTGGGTGCAGCTCCCGATTCCCCAGATTACCTCTGCTGGAGGTACCTTGCTTTCACAGGCATTACAGATTAGGATTCCTTATCACCTTCCTTAAACAAATGGAAAATATGGGGCTGGGGCTGGAGACAGAGTTCTTGCAAATCACTGACTGTTCATTCACAACTACATTTGGACTCTTCTGATTTATGCTTACCCTACAAGTGCCAAGGCTCCATATATTAAATTTCCAGTCTCCTTTGCCAGTGGGCTTCAGGAGGGGCTCAGTTAGTGGGGGCTCTGCAGTGGGGAGAGCATGGGAGATGAGGAGAGAAGCCACTCCAGCAGCCGCAATGATGATGGAAGCCACGGAGAGGGTGACAGTATGACAGTAGCAATGGTCTGATTACACAGGCTCCAGGGTTCCCCAGAGACAGTTCATATCCTCCCTTGGACAGTCCCTTGGTGGGAATTGATCCTAGGCTCTCAGTAATGTGTTTTGCTGTTTTGTATCTCCAGCCCGTAAGTATAACCAAGGCCTATATTTAATCCTCTCTTTCGGAAATACACACAGTGGTTTCTGTTTTCCTATTTAGATCCTGACGTATTCATACAGAGTGGGTACATATTGGTTGTTCAAACAAATACAAACATAAAAAAGAATTGAAAACAAGTACTACAAAACAATGTTTCTCAATCAGGTTTTCTTTGAATGCTTCTGGATTTTAATCTGTTATAAGAAATGGAGGAAGATAAAAGCTAGTGCCTTGAGCATTGGGCATGATAGAAAGCCTATATTTTAGAGGCAGCTGCCCCTCCGTTGATGGTTCATAGTTCTTGGGAGGGACCCATGGATTTAACCGAACGTGTCTGCAGGTCTACACCAGGAAGGGAGTGATGATTTTGCCAGTACAACTACTGGTCTAGACATCACTCACATAGCATAAAGATAGTCCCAGAAATGGATTTCTCTGACTGGCCATTGGCTCATTTACTGTAGGAATGAGGAAAAAGGTAGAGGAATGTTCTGTGTGCCCAGGAAACTGTGGTAGGTTATGTCCCTTTAAAATACATGAATCTCAAAAACATTATGTTAAGTGAAAGAAGCCAGCTGCACAACACCACCTATCGTATGACTCCATTAATACAAAATATACCAAAAACTCAAATATATGGAGAAAGGAAGTAAATTAGTAATTTTCTGAGGCTGAGATGGCAAAGAGAACTGACTGCAAGTGAGTGCAAAGGATTTTGGGAGGTGAAGGGAATCTTCTAGAATTGGACTGGGGTAATAGTTGTACAGTTCTGTAAATATACTAAAAGTCATGGAATTATACACTTAAATAGACTAACTTTATGGTGTGTAGTAAGTCCTTAATAAAGATTTTTTTTAAAAAAAGACAAAAAAAAAAATACACGTGTATGTCCACTACAGTAATTTAAGATTAAGCTTACCCAAATTGGATCCATCGTCCCCATGTCCCCATGGCAGAATTCCATTGAGGGTATAATCATCTATTGATTATTCTCCCCTGCTCCAACGCAATGCTCAGGATGCCATGGGTATATTTATCAAAATTAGAGCATGCTTAGGTATCCCTTGGAAATAAAATTGAACTGAAATTAGAAGCAGGTGAGATAAGCATGAAGTCAGTCAGAGGCGAAATTTGTACAAAGGAGAGACAAGAGGTGTGGGGAGTGACTGTGTTGAGTCTGACACTAAAAGCTGAGGTAATTGAAGTGCAATTGATCACAAAATAATGGAGTTTATCAGCCTAAGAATGGCCCCGAAAGGATAAAATAACCGGGAAAAACAGAGTTAGAACAACACAAGGGGTTAGCAAATAAGTTCTAATGGACCCAGAAATGAGAGCTAACAGGAGTTCAGCTTCTCTGAAGCCTTCTGAAGGGTATATTAATTCAAAACTGAGATGAAAGAGAAACCCATAATCCCAAAGTGTAAGGAAAGTAATGAAATATCAATATGTGTGTGGCAGGAGAGGTTAAGAGTCTGAAAATGGATAAGTCATCACGATACAATGGGAAAAATTACGGAGGAACAAACAGCACCTGAGAAGCAGGGGAGGTGTGGGGGGGTTATGTCTGAGAGTTTCATAAAGAAGAATAGGAAAAAAAAAAGGTATGGCAGATAGAAGGCAAGATCTGCAAAAGTGCGGTTTCCTTTTCTCCCTCACAGTGGGATCCTGCAAATCTCAGGGAACAAGGAGGGGCCTGGCATTCTGGCATTCTCATCGGGGACACTGCTGTCACTTGGCTAGCGGGTGATGCTGCCCCAAACAGGGATGCTTTTCAGAGTAAAATGGGAAGCTATACATGACTCCACTAGATGACAGGCATAAATAGGAATAGTCCCCTGCAACGAGGTCATCTGGCCATTCCCCTTCTGGGGAGAAGTGTATACACCAGGATGGTTACAGTGAAATGGCTAATATGCAACAGCTGGGGGGTGGAGTCCCTTTTCTTCATGTGAACTTGGTTGGTGAGTTGGTATTTATGGGGGAGGCGGGTGCATAGTTGGGGAAGAAAAACCACCAACATTTGCAGGGACCAGACACATAGCAAAAATAAGTGAAATTAGGTGCCTTAATAATAGGGAGTGCTGGGGAGTGGGACGAATTTGAAAGGACACTGCAATCGAAACGGTCCATCGAAAGCTAAGCAAAAGAAAACTGTCTTAGTCAAATAGACATCCCCAGACTCCTGTTTTCACCACTAATCTTCATTCAGGTTCCCATGACTCTTCCTCTCTTGTCAAAGCAAGAGAAGAGTTGCCATGGCTGACTTGAAGAGCCAGGAGGGTCGCCGGAGTCTGATTTGGAGAGGACCAGGGATTCATTCCCAAGGGCTCAGACACTGTCTGCACGCTTGTATGGCTTCAAGTGTTCTCTATGTGAAGGTCAGAGGAAGACTCAGGAAGCTGAAAAAGCCTGCCGTATCTTACTAAAGTTTTTATTTATGAGACATGCTTCGGAAACGTTTTTTTTTACTCGGCAAATGTTTGATGAGAGCTTGCCACGTGTGGAATGAAAAGCTGCGATGTAGCTCTCACCTCCTAGATCTGGTCTTCTGGCAGAGAAGGTGAGTGTTCAACAAGTGACATAAAAAGAAGTGTTAAGTTAATGGCAGTACAAAGTGTCAAGTCGCGTGGGGCAGGGGAAGGAGGTTGGAAAGGCTCTTGGACAGAGGAGTGTCTTCTCTCTCTTTCTCCCCCCACCCCACTCCCTAGGACCTATTCATCCCTTCATTATTTATCTACACTAAAGTATAGGCTAAATAAGAATTAACTACCACCTGTTGTGCATTCTTCAATCTTTAAGAACTCCCAAGAACAATTATGTGAGGGGCAGTCCAACTTCCTTGGAAAGTCTGACAGTAGTTACTAGAAAGGTCCTGATCATGACCAGTCTGGGGCAAAATAGTGAATTCCGTTGAGTTGTGCCTTTGACCTCTTTGTTTTAAAAGTTCCTTGGGGCGCCTGGGTGGCTCAGTCGGTTAAGCGTCCCACTTCAGCTCAGGTCACGATCTCACGGTCTGTCAGTTCGAGCCCCGCGTCGGGCTCTGGGCTGATGGCCCAGAGCCTGGAGCCTGCTTCTGATTCTGTGTCTCCCTCTCTCTCTGCTCCTCCCCAGTTCATGCTCTGTCTCTCTCTGTCTCAAAAATTAAAAAAAAAAAAAGTTAAAAATAAAAAATAAAAAAATAGAAGTTCCTAGATGCTCCTTCCTCTCAAAATTCTTAGTTATGCTGACACTGCTTCCCAGTCCCACGGGGGCATTGTTGACGCTTCCTTGTTATTTGTGGCTCATATTTTTACCCTAGGTATCCAGTGCTCCATTCTCTGGAGGTGTGCCCAATGAATCCCCTGTTTCTGAAAAATGCTAGCTTCTTCTGGGTCCCAGGCAGCATCACCAGAGAAGAGATTGGTATGCGCTGATAGTTGCCAAAGTGAGGGTGTGGTAGGGGGAATTTTAAAGATGTAGTCTTCAGATGCTGGTCCCCTGATTATTCAAACTCTAATCTAGGTGCTCTGAGGGGAATTGGCAGGTGGAATTAAGGCTACTAATTACTAACCAAGTGACCTTAATATAGGGCGATTGTCCTGGATTATCGATATTGTCTCAGTATAATCAGGGAAGAAGAAGACAGAGGAATCTAAGAGATGTGATAGAAGAGGAATGCCGAGGAAAGACGCGGCGAAAAGGTACAGGTTTCAAGAGTGAGAAGGCTTGACCCACTGCTACTGGCTTTGAAAGTGGAGGAAGAGGGAATGTGGACAGCCTTGAGATGCTGGGGATGACCCTTGACCAAGAGTCAGCAAGGAAATGGGGACTTCAGTCCTACAACCACACGGAATTGAATTTTGCCACCAATCTGAATGTGGTTAGAAGCAGATTCTTCCCAGAGCCTCTTGATAAAAGCCCAGCTTTTTGACATCTTGAGAGACATGGGGCATAGAAACCAGCCAAGTCTACTGGAATTCTGAGGTACAGAACTGTAAGGTAATGAACGTGTGTTGTTTAAAGCTGCTAAATTGTAGTAATTCATACCACAAAAATAGAAAAATGATTCAGAGGGACGGATAGTAGATCAACATCTTGAGGACCACATCAGCATCTTACTAACCCTGAATGTCTGATACCCAGCATACTTCCTGGAAGACAGTAGATGCACAGACAGGTTGAGAACTGAATACTCAAGTACGCAGAGGCAGAAAGGGTGAGCACCATGGAATCTGAAGCCTTGTCTGCCTGGGACTATACCCCTGTTCTATCATTTTTAGGTGTGTGGCCTTAGACAAGTTTCTTAACCTCTCTTACTCAAATTCTTAATTTATAAAATGGGGATAAATAGTACTTTAATCATAGGGTTGTTGTATGAATTAAGTTCCACGTGCATAAATGTGAATGAGTGTGTGTGTGTGTGTGTGTGTGTGTGTGTGTAATGAGCCTAGAATATAACAGCTAAAATATAAACACTAGCAATCAATGTAATACTATGATGATTATCATGCTGTTTGTTGTGTCCTGACCCCCATTTGGCCACACATTTATTCTTTTTGAGGGTGGGGCTACTGTTCCTTTGTTCACTGCCACAACATAAACACTGAGCCAAACACATATAATAAGTTCTCAGCAACTACTTTTTCGTGAATAAATGAATGAAAAATGAATAACATCATGTACAAACTGCACAGACAGACAAAATCAGCAAAGAATGCTAGATTTGAAAGGTGTAGGAATTGGCCTGTGTTTTCCTGAAGCATTTTTTTTTTTTGAGAAAAAATTCTGATATGGGCTTATATTCTCATCATTTTTCTGTTCTGATAACTGCAGCACATTTAAAAAAATTGATTTCAGGTCAAGTTGGTGAAGTAAGTTTACAATTTGGTGCACCTTGCTGTTCTTAACATAGAGAGCCAACAGGAAAAAAAAAGAGATACGCAAAACACCAAGGAAACCTGAAAACACGATAAACACTTTCTGGTCCAGGCACGGATCAGAAACGTAAAGTGGTTGGTGATGGGAGTCCTGGGCAAGCTGTTTCCTGGGTCTGAAGCCTGGAATGGTGACAAGACATCAGTGCTTGAGCATTAAAGAGAATTTAAAATGCTCTTCTTGAATTGGGACCCAAACCAGGCCTATCCCTTGAATCTGAAAGATGGTTTGGGACACTTCCCTCCTCAGCCAGTGACAGACATTGAAGAAGAACTCTGGATGCCCTTTGCTTAGGGCTTCAGCTTTATAGAAGGCTCTACCTTAGACATGGGGAAGTCAAAGACACCATCACAGCTGGGTCTTGAATCAGACTATTCCTGGCTTGCCTGTTTTGTCCTTGATGTGCCAGATGTTTCTGAGGCAAGAGCTCTAACATGTGTTCATAAGATCTAAGTCCAACCATGGGGAGCTTCCAATAATAATAAGGAAGGACGAGAGATGATAGATAGATACATAGAGAGATAGATAAAAACAGTCTAACACCAAACTAAGAAAGCCAACAACAACAACATAAAGAAAACTAAATCAGCAATTAGAATATGAATTCACTCCTGATGAGATTAATAAACACTAGCAATCATTAATCTAACAAACACTGTCCAGGATGCTCAAGGAGATACATGCAGGGGTGACATTCATAAAGCTAACAAGAAATTATGAAGCTAATTCAGACAAATATAAATCTAGAAAAATAATTATGAAAGGCAGCTATGAATTCGAGAATATATATTTATTGAAATGATTATTTTTTAAATTTTATTTTAAATGTATTTATTTAAATTCAGGTCAGTTAACATACAGTGTAGTATTGGTTTCAGGATAGAACCCGGTGATTCGTCACTTACATATAACAACCAGTGTTCGTCCAAACAAGTGCCCTCTTTAATGCCCACCCCCCACTTAGCCCATCCCCCACCCACCTCCTCTCTAGCAACCCCCAGTTTGTTCTCTGCCATTGAAATTTTTAAATAAAAGACCTGAATACTAGCATGAGCTCTCACTTTGACATAGATGGAAAATTAGGGAATTGGGAACTCGTGGTAAAGAATTCATCCAGAATGTAAGCAGGGACAGAAAAAAAATTAAATACACAAAGAGTAGGAAGGAATAGGGATGTTCAGTTGAGAAGCTCTAAACTACATCTAATTGAAGTTTCAAAGAAAAATGGTAGAGGCAATGGATGAGAAGCAACGTTTGAGAATATAAAAACCATGTCTTTTCATATTGAAGAGAGATGAAGTATTCTGATTCTAAGCAGGATGAATAATAAGTAATCTACTAACACACTACAGCAATGCCCCTGAACTCCAGTCCTGGGTATCTAACGTCAAACAGTATGTGCATTTTCTAAGACAACCGTTTCGTACCATTCCTCACCTCAAGTCTCTAATTTGGTAACCCCTTTCCTCACATGCAATTAATTAGCTCGCTTCTTCTTTTGCTGAGAAAATATAGTTCATTAGAAGAGTTTCATGTGTATTAATCACAAAATCTATCACCTTATCCTGATCTGTATTCACATATTCTGCCTTTTCCCCTTTTGTAAGAAGTGAGCTCTTAGTAGCCCTCAATCAAGTTAATGCTCTCTATTTTGTTCAGATCTCATCTCCGTTCCTTCAAGATGTCTTAGCTGCCACGGTCCTCTCTCTCCTACATCATCATTCCCTACTGAAACATTACAATCTGAATTCAACATGCTGCACTTTCTCCCTTCTTAAAATTACTCTCCCTTAAAAGAAATTAAAAACATAGTGAGGTCCTACTGCACACTTCCTAGAATAGCTAAAAGACAACATAGAATGTTCCCTTCAGGCACATTCTGACCTCAGGACCTTTGCACTTGCTATTTCCTCTGCCTAGAACACTCTTTTCTTAGATATCTGCATAGCTTAATCTTCTACTTTTTCAGATCCCTATCAGGGCTTATCCTTTAGGCCTTCCCTGACCAAGGATATATAAGAGTATCCCCATAGCTTTTTATCCCTTTTACTTTGCTTTTTCTTAACACTTTTCACTATCTAAAATTTTATCTATTTATTTATTTGCTTATGGTCTGTCTCTCTATACTAAAATCCACACTCCTTAAAAACAAGACTTTAATATATTTTGTTTGCTGCTGTAGCCACAGAGAGTGTAGAGCATATCAAATATACTCAGTAAATATTATTTAATTGAGATATAATTGACATATTACATTGTGTATGTTTAAGGTGTATGCGGTGTTGATTTGACACATTTATATATTGCAATATTATTACCACCATTAAAGTAAAACTACAGAATATTAAAAATAAAGGGACAATCTTGAACCTTAACAGAAAAATTATCTTGAAAATAATAACTTTTCAGCAGACGTCTCATGAGTATAAACGCACAAACATATTGGGGTCATAACTTCCTAATATCGAGGAAAATAACTATTGATGTAAAAATTACTTCATATGCAGTTATGTCCTGATTTAAGAGAGAGCAAAATAAAGACAATTTCAGAGATACAGAACTAAGAGAGTCTATCTTTACTAAGAGGCCAATTAAAAATATGCTTTAGCAAAACAAAAAATCAGCCCAGAGGGAAGACTTAGAATTCAAGAAATGAAGATAAGCACCGTTTTTTAAAGTTAGCAAACTTGTTTAATTAATAATTACAAAAATTGCAACAGCTAGTTTTACAAGTGATAATAATAATTAATAATCATTAATGCAAGTCCTGGAGGAGGAGGGAAACTATATATGAGTGATTAAACCCTGCTGGGGTCTGGACCAGATTTGGGATGAGGATAAAAAGAGAAAAGGAATATTGTTTACAGCTTCCCAATGAGAAAACGAGAAAAAAAGTTTGGGGGAACAGGAATTTTATGAAAAGATCAAGAGGTATATTTAAAAAGTAGGAAAAAAAGAGTAAGCAACAAACATACGGCTTAAGTAAAATTTATCAGAAACCACAATTGATAGAAACACATTTAACATTAACTGTCAGATTGGTTTAAAAAAAAAAAGGAGAGGACTATAGGGCTGCTGTTCTGCTGCAGCACTGAGAGAAAATGGGAATAAAGACAGGGGTTGGGGGTACTGTCGGGCCCTGGCCAGATTTATTCAGATCTCCATCTAGGATCAGAATTTTTTATTTCCTGGAGAGGGGGGAAGGAAGGAAAAGGATGGTGTTAGAGACAATTCACATAGCAGATTGAATTCTATCCATGATGGTGTATTACTCATAAAAAAGAAATGTGAAGCAAATATAGCAAAGTACTCAGACCGAATTAAGCAGGGTCATGAATTCATTGGTATTCAGATTACCCTGTATTCTTGTCTATACATCTGAGATAATTTATAATTCAAAATAATGAAAACAAAAGTTGAACTAAGAAAATATTTCTGGTAGTTGAGGTGTTCTCAGCATTGGTTTTCTAATTTTTCAATAGTGCAACTTTGAAGAAAGGTTGATGCAAAAAAGGAAAGTGCATGTGATTTGGGGAAATTAAGTCCTCCTGAGTTTATGTTCTTGTAAGCCGTCTGAAGTACCATTTAAGTGGCAATTGGTAGGTTCTTTGAGCCTCGGGTTCATCTCTGGTAAAGCCACTGGTATTCCAAGATTATCCTGACGTGACTGCTCTGATGCTGCTTGTTCTGTGGTCTTTTTTACCCTATGGTGTTAGACAAACGCCAGTGTGAGAAGACCCAGATGGGAAAATATCTTTATTCCAACTCTGGCTCCCTTGTCAAATGACTTTGTTTGAGAAATTTACTTTCGTCTTCTGAGTTTCTCTTCTAATAAAACATGCCTCTTATCTGTTTGTTTGTTTACTTTTTAACCTCATCAACTCTTTAGGGACTGGCTGATATTGGATGTAACAAACGTATTTTCTCTTAGTCTTGAAGACCACCGATGATGAATTATTTGAGAGGAGGCAAATGAGGTGAAATGTGTCGCAAGTTCCGAGAGGAATAGCGTTGGAGTTAAGGTGGGCACGTTATTTCGATGAGGCAGAAGAAAGTGGCAACGATGCAATTAATACTAATATGTTGAGCAGTGGTGATATTAACACATTAGTACTTATTAACGCATGCTGTATGCAAGAAATGTGCTATGAGCCCAGCATACATTGTCTCATTTAATTCTTATAAATTCTGCAAGGGACGTAATATCATCCTTAGATAAGGAGATTAACCCAAGAGTTCCAACAACACAAAGACAGAAAGAATCAGTCCTCAAGCATCATCTATAGGACAGCATGTCCTGTAGTAATTCCAACTGACAATGCTCAGCCTCATTGAGCATCCTCCACAGCATGACCAGTGTGGTCTAGCCCACTGAGCTTTTGTCCCTTCCCCAAATGATGAGACCTGTCTGGCAGGATTTTTTTGTTTGTTTAAAAAATTTTTTTTTAATTTTTTTTTTCACGTTTATTTATTTTTGAGACAGAGAGAGACAGAGCATGAACGGGGGACGGGCAGAGAGAGAGGGAGACACAGAGTTGGAAGCAGGCTCCAGGCTCTGAGCCATCAGCCCAGAGCCCGTCGCGGGGCTCGAACTCACGGACTCACCGACCGTGAGATCGTGACCTGAGCTGAAGTCGGACGCTTAACCGACTGAGCCACCCAGGCGCCCCTGTTTAAAAATTTTTAAATGCTTATTTATTTTTGAACGAGAGACAGAGCACGAGTTGGGGAGGGACAGAAAGAGAGGAAGACGCAGAATCTGAAGCAGGCTCCAGGCTCTGAGCGGTCAGCACAGAGCCCAATGTGGGGCTCAGACTCACGAACTGTGAGATGACGACCTGAGCCGAAGTCGGATGTTTAGCCCGCTGAGCCACCCAGGCGCCCCTGGCATGATTTTAAAGAGATGTAAGTGTTGGTTGGTACTTGCTTGGGGAAGTAGGTTATCTTCTGACGTCCCTTCGATTGACACCCATCAAAAATGACATCCACTTTTCCCACATGAAACTCTGGACTTAAACATGCATATCTTCTTTTGGAGGCCACAGAAATTATGAAAGATAAGTGGGATATATTCAAACAATAGGGTTTTCCATCAAAAACCAAATTGTAAAGAGATGAAATGTTTACACAAATTTCTGTTTACTTTCTTTCCTGAAATATGAAACCCTGTAATGCGAGGTCGGCCGTCGTGTATAACACATTGAAAGAATGAGAGATCCCCTTTCTTAGATTATCATTGATTCTAGCCAAGACTTTACAAACTTGAGAATCCACTTGTAAATTACAGAAAAAAAATCTCATGTGTCTCCAGACTGTTTTACCTTTTATACAGTTTTTAATAAATTTCATCACCTTAAAGATTCTTAGTTTTGGGGGCACCTGGGTGGCTCAGTCGGTTAAGCATCTGACACGAGCTCAAGTCATGATCTCACGGTTAGTGAATTCAAGACCCACATTGGGGTGTCAGTGCAGAGTCTGCTTGAGTTCCTTCTCTCTGTGCCCCTCCCCCAGTTGTGAGTGCATGCTCTCTCTCTCTCCGTCTCAAAAATAAATAAACATTTTTAAAAATTACTAATTATTAGCATAGTTTTAAAATAATTTTATTGCCTTAATGCAATATTTAATAATATTTATCTTTTGTGGACATAATTCTTGTTTTCTTCATTAGGTCCTGTCATACTGTACTCAGTTTATCTCAAATGTGGAAGAGAAAGCATGATTTGCCAACAAACAACTTTTTTTTTTATTTAAAAAATTTTTTAACGTTTATTTTTGAGACAGAGAGTGACAGAGCATGAGCGGGGGAGGGGCAGAGAGAGAGAGAGGGAGACACAGAATCCATAGCAGGTTCCAGGCTCCAAGCTGTAAACACAGAGCCCGACATGGGGCTTGAACTCACGAACGTGAGATCATGACCTGAGCCGAAGTCGGACGCTTAACCAACTGAGCCACCCAGGCGCCCCAACAAATCACTTTTTTTAAATTATGTTATATTAGGTTTGAGTTTTGTCACTGAAGATATATTAATGATTGGATTGAAATAACTGCTTATTGCAACATTAAAAATAAAAACCTGCTTTATTACTTCCATTTGGAGTTGATCCATTTTTCTTTTTAAATACCCAATCAGATTAACCTTTCTTTGCATTTTTGTTTTTAAGTCATGAAATTAGAGACAGAGGAGCTTCTGTTTTGCAGGGGCTTCCTCCAATTCATTTCGGATGTGGCTCGTCTTTATTCTAAGGACTGAAAAGCTAGATTGTCACTATTCTTCTCCTGAAAAATTCTTTTAGTGAATTACTGGAAACATCTTGCTTTGCTAGATAAGAATTCCAGTCTTCTGAATACAGATATGATGAAGTTGATCATGAGGCACATTTGCAAAATGATTTTCTTTTTAGTAGTTTTCATTAACTTGTTGTTCCACATCAATGTTCCTCATAATTCTTGTCTTTGACCAAGTATCCATAATTGGAACAAATGGAATATGACTGAGTAGAAGTCATTTAAATTTGCATCAGGGTGAGAACTACTTTTGTGGCTGGTTGCCCTGGGCTGGTCCCAGGTCCAGGAACAAGACACGGGAAGTTTTGAGTCAGACGGTTTGAAGCACAGGGTTCCCTGAGACACAGGACCTGGGACAGGAGCTTTGCTTGTGTGACTGGGCGGTATTGTTGATAAGCGCGTTAATGGATGAAAACCACTTAAAAGTAGCATCTGGATTTAATACTACATTATAAAATAATGTTAGCCAATTAATCAATTAATTTCATGAATATGAGTGATATTACGGGTTAGGTGGTGTTCTTGGGAGGTTTTTGGGAGGAACCAATCCAAGCCTCACTCCCTGGCGCCTTGTCACACGTTCCACGCAAGTGATGGTTGCCGAAGGACATGGCAGTGACCGAGATGTACCAATTACTGTAGTATTGAGAAATGCTGTCATGAGAAGCCAGGTTCAGTCTGAGTCACAACCCGGCTGACTTTGGGTAAATAATTCCACCTGTCTGATTCTCAACGTTCTCGTCTGTAAAATGGGCACAACACCAATCTCTCGGGGTTTTATCAGAATTCTCAGGATTGTGTGCACAGAGTGTTTCCCATCATCGCCTGGCATGGAGTCAACGCTCAAATATGGCAGCTACTGCCAGCCATGGCTTCTGGTGCTGCTGCTAACATCGCACAGCCAAAATCCTGCCTCGACCTTAATTCCAAAGTCCACCAATCCTGCAAGAAGGATTTACTTATTTATTTTTTAAATATTTATTTATTATTTTGAGAGAGAGAGAAAGAGAGCGAGAGAGCGAGCTAGCACAAGCAGGTGAGGGGCAGAGGAGAGAGGGAGCCGGAGAGAACCCCAAGCAGGTTTCACGCTCCCAGTGCAGAGCCGGATGTGGGGCTCAGACTCACGAAATGTGAGATATGACCTGAGCCCCAACCAAGAGTCAGATGCTCAACCGACTGAGTCACCCAGGCGCCCCAGGATTTATTTATTTCTCAACTAATAATCATCAATGACAGAACTGATGTGAAGCTACTTATAGACCTTGTTCTACTTCATGTGAATATTCATACCTAAACCTGAGGAAATAGTCCTGCGTTTGTTTATTCAGGGGGTGTTTCCCAGTCCCTGTTACAAGTGTTATATAATATGCTGCATAGACAAAGTGCCGTTGTATTGTTGCTGTTCTTAATTCCAAAGCAACAGCTATGAAAAGCAAACAAAATAAAAAACTAAAACACTGGCATCCAGGTTTTTGAAAAGGGACTATAGTCTAGCTTTACACCATTCTTGGTGTTATACCAAGGCTATTGTATATCTTTTCTATCACCAAGTAGTAAATGCTCCAACTAAGACGTGTATGTCCCTTGCTTAACGTATAATTCCTTCTAAACAGATAGTGTAAGGTGCCTATGCAATGGAGAGCAATTATCTCTCCAGAAGTGTATTTTTTTTTTTTGAGTAAAACTTGTTCGGCATAAATTTCGTTTGCGATTTTTCATGCTGGGGTTGCTGAGTAAACATTAAAAAAAATAAAGAATCTTAGCAGTGTTGTTATCTTCTGCTCATGCGTTGTTTACTGTGACATTTCTCATGTTCCAAAGTGTTTAGTGAGACAGACAACAATTTTCTTTGTAGTCGGTGCTCACATCCTGGCAGAAACGTGGCAGAAAATAGTGCTGGAGAAAGCTGAGGAAGAGACAAAGGAAAAAAAAATTCAGAGATGAATGTTCCTGAAATTCACATTTAGGCTGAACTAGAAGCATATGATTACTCCATTTTTGCAGCTTCAAGCTACCTCTGTTCTGCTTGGAGAGAAAAAAGAATACGTCCACTTGGCCATGCCAGCCTACTTCATCCTGTTACTTTATTTTTCTAGAAATGGCTGCAACCACCAAGAGTTATAGGCAAGGATCTTAAATAGAGAAACAGTATGAACCAGGGTCCTATTCCTTCTTCTTTGGTATCTGACCCCCATGGCTCCTTATTCAGGGATAGAAACAATGATTGAATAGACAGATGCCCCTCGGTTCAATAAATGAGTTGGGGGGCGTCTGGGTGGCTCAGTCGGTTAAGCGTCTGACTTCAGCTCAGGTCACGATCTCACAGTTTGTGAGTTCGAGCCCCGCGTCGGGCTCTATGCTGACAGCTTGGAGCCGGGAGCCTGCTTCAGATTCTGTGTCTCCCTCTCTCTCTGCCCCTCCCCCACTCATGCTCTGTCTCTCTCTGTCTCAGAAATAAATAAACATTAAAAAAAATTAAAAATAAATAATAAATAAATAAATGAAGTGGGATATACTTTGCTGTTCAACATGTATTTTTAGCTAGAAATTCAAGGGATATATACGCTGCTTAAAGGCTCTGGTGTCTTTTGTGTTACTATAAGCATTGAATGATGAGAAAACCCACCACTTGATGAGATCAACCTAGGTTCAGATCCATGGAACCAGCCTCTCATCTTTATGGGGAAGATGATGTAGGTCATTACATACGAAGCCAAACTGAATTAGACAATGACTATCATAGGAAGAGAGGTCATTAGGAGAGCTCAGTATGATTTCTGGACTATAAGTAAACCTAGTACAGAAAGTTGTACAAAAATCTGAAACACATTATACCACACTCCAACAGATAACTTTTCATGTACTGTTCTGAATTCGACTATCTCACATGAAACCGAGTTCTGGACGCTTGGCCAAATGGTGAAGCATTATCGAAAGTTTTTGTGCCTATTTTGTAGAGTTCGAATCCTTTCAGAAAGAATAACCACTTTAGGACTTTCACTTATATACCTCCCAAGAAACTATATGAATGAATTTAGCTACTTGTCAAACACCTGCAAAGAGTGTTTATTTGTTTTTGGGTAGCCTGTTTTATGCTAATCTTATCCCATGTTGAATTTTTAAACAGATGTGTGAAATTCGTATATTAGTTGTAAGAGACATCTAATTAATTAAACTTCTTGCCAGCTGGGAGCCAAAATGGAATTTTACCCAAATGTGAGCAATAGACATAGAATTCCCCCTGAATCTTTTCTGTCTGTCCCAGACAGGGCATTTACTTGGCTATATAACTGACATTAGTTTAAATGATTGTCTGATCCAGCGATGTAGAGGGAGTCAATGGTTTCACAGAAAGGTCGAGAATTAAAGACATTTACTCTCCGTTTCCATTTCTTGGTGACTATCACTGTGAGGTCAGTTTGATACACCTCAGAAAGATGACTCTAGCAGACAAAACGTAATTTAAAAACTAATTCCTAGTGTTGCCTAAGGGTGTTTGCCCACACATTGAAAACTTCCGCAGTTGTCTAAAGAAGCACATCCCCATCAGAAATCTGCAGGCTCCCCAGTGTCAATTACCACAGAATTACAGAGGTAGTTGCACCTCTGTACAGAGGTGGGAAGAATGGTGAGTTGGAGGGGCACCTGGGTGGCTCAGTCGGTTAAGCCTCCGACTTCGGCTCAGGTCACGATCTCATGGTCCGTGAGTTCGAGCCCCGCGTCGGGCTCTGGGCTGATGGCTCAGAGCCTGGAGCCTGCTTCCGATTCTGTGTCTCCCTCTCTCTCTGACCCTCCCCCGTTCATGCTCTGTCTCTCTCTGTCTCAAAAATAAATAAACGTTAAAAAAAAAAAATTTAAAAAAAAAATAAAAAAAAAAATAAAAAAAAAGAATGGTGAGTTGGAGAGATGATGTCATTAACTCTTCTTTCTATTGGATTATGGAGTCTTTTTATTTTTTTTAATTGTATATTATTTAATTTATTTAAGTAATTAATTCATTCATTTAATTAGAGAGAGAGAGAAGGAGCACAAGTAAGCGAGGGGCAGAGAGAGAGGGAGAGAGACAGAGAAAATTCCACAAGGGGGAGAGAGAGAGAGAGAGAGAGAGAGAGAAAAGCGATTCACCCAAATCAGCGGTCCTGTTCACTTGAAGCAGGGCCTGTCTTCACCCGAAGTGGGACTCGAGCTCAACCCATGCAGGGCTCAGGAACCATGAGATCATGATCTGAGCCAAAGTCAGATGCTTAACCGACTGAGCCACCCAGGCCCCCTGGAGTCTTTTTAAATGCTTACAAAAACTATTTTCTGCTTTTACTCATATTCTAAAAGCTGAATTTGATATTACTGATGAGCTATGGATAAGGTATGAGAGCACCACTGTTGAAACACAATCGTCAAAATCTTGGGCTTTGTGGCACAGCAAATACGGTGACAAAGGAAAAGATGGAGAACTCCTGATCTAAAATAAAGCATCCTATCTTTGAAATTTAGACCCAGTCTCACCCGCAGTTCTGACCACACTATGCCTTAGGAAATCCACCTTTGCCCAGCACGTCTGCCTTCCGGTCGCCCCAGAAAATCGTTTGCTTTCTCTTCTTTCTTGGCTAGTAAGGGTGTAAGGGGCTCCAGCCGGCTGTAAGAGCCCATGGCATATCCTGCCAGTTTGTGAAACCAGATCCAGCCTGGTTTCTCTGTTAGGAAACAGATGGCATCCTTGAAGGGTAATTAAAGAAAGATTGATCAAAACTTTTACAAAGCTAGGGGCAGGGGTAAGGGAACCAAGGATGGACTATAAAGTACTCAGGGACAAGCCTATGCCTGAAAGGGCAAGGGGAAGCAATCGCTACCACCCACTTGGAATGGCAGCCCTTGGAGACGGGCCACCCAACGGGAGCCCGCATAGACATACGCAGCCACTGCTGACCCGTGGGCAGCAGAGAAGGAGCCTTGGGCATGTGCACCCTGCCTGGCCTGCACCCGGCCTGCTATCTGCTGCTGAGGGCTCTCACTCACTGAATTCAACTGGAGCTCGGCTAGAAGTGGGTGCAAGGCTGCCCTGGTGATTCGGTTTCCAGAGTTCAGCTTCAAGAGCACAGGGCGGGTCATCAAAGTGTGGAGCTGGTGGGGCAAATGGAAGATAAAGGGTACCATTCTCCGCCTTAGTATGGCACAGCAAAAATGAAACCACAGTGTGTGGACCGTTCTGTTGAACAAATGCACCTTCAAGTCTGGGGTTCACTAACGATTAACTGTGTGACTCCGGGCAACTCACTTAATGGTGCCAACTTCCTTTCTATCTGGTGCGTAAATGGTAACAACCTACTTTGTGTGGTTGTGGTCATGAAATGAGATAAGCCTGTATAAATGTTAATAGCACTGGCTGTATTTTATCAACGGCCATCCAGGGTTGAACGCTCTCCCTCAAAAGCTTATGCCCTGAGAGCATGACTCTTAAGGTGTGTTTGTGCCCCCACCCACCCCCGCCGCCCAAGTTCATTGGTTGAAATCCTAACCGCCAAAAAGTGATGATATTAAGAGGTGGGGCCTTTGGAAGATGATTAAGTCACAAGGATGGAGTTCTTGTGAATAGAATTAGTGCTCTTATCGAAGAGACCCCACCAGGCTGCTTCACCCCTTCCATCATGCGAGGATGCGATGAGGAATCTGCAGCCCACAAGAAGGCTCTTACATGACCATGCTGGCGCCCTGATCTTGGACTTTTAGCCCCAAGAAATGTAAAAAAAAACCAAATTTCTGTTGTTTATAACAGTTTATACCCAGTCTGTGGTATTGTGTTATAGCAGTTGGGACGGACTGAGACAGTGACCTTATTTGGAAATGGAGTCTTTTCAGAAGTAATTAATGATCCAATAACCACACTGGGTTAGTTTGGACCCTACATCCCGTGGCTGGTGTCATCATCAGAAGGCCATAAGAGACACAAAGGAAGCCCATGTGAAGATGGGGGCAGAAGTGGGATTGATGTGCCTCCATGCTAAGGAACACCAAGAAATGCTAGCAACTGCCAGAAGGTAGGACAGAGGAAAGGAAGGAATCTTCTCTAGAAGGTTCAGAGGGAGTAGGGTCCAGCCCACACCTTGATTTCAGATTTCTGCCTCTGGCACTGTGAGAGAATAGATTTCTGTTGCTGTAAGTCCCCAGTTTGTGGTACTTTGTTACTCCAGCCCTCGAAAACTGATGCATGCATTTTTTTTTACCCCCGATATTTTTAACCTCAGAAAGCAAGACATGTCCAGAAATAGGTAACATCTTTCGATGGCTGCCAGCCAGCACAACCACAACCCCCCAAAGTGCCAGTGTTGAACCTGATAGAGTGGGGTGTCAGCAGTTTTGATGAGTCATTCATCAGCCAGTTTTTTAAATCGTGGGAAAGAAAGTGTTGGGGGAAAGTAGGAGTAAAGGCAAATACAAGCTCAGAACATCCACAAAACTGGAGTCAAAATTAGGCTTAACTTTAAATGATCACCTGCTCAGGTGCTGAGCACCAATGAAATTTAGTTCTCTTACGCATTCTTTTGTAAAATTTTTTTAATGTTTATTTATTTTTGACAGAGTGCCAGTGGGGGAGGGGGCGGGGGGGGGGGTGCTAAGAATCTGAAGCAGGCTCCAGGCTCTAAGCAGTCAGCACAGAGCCCGATGTAGGGCTCGAACTCACAAGTCAGGAGATCATGACCTGAGCCGAAGTCGGAAGCTTAACCAACCAAGCCACCCAGGTGCCCGTCTTATGCATTCTTGAAACAGAAATGTTCTATTACAAATGCCCATGTTTGCACCAAGGACCGCCTTGCGTAGGAAAACACCAAGTGATGAGTTTTAGTCTCAAAGTGATTTCAGGAGGCATAACCTTAACATGAGGAAGGTTTAGGAAAAGTTGCAATAATTTATTTCAATTGAATGTTCATTTTAAATTTGCAAGGTCATACTATATGATCAGAATCCATTTCTGAGTAAGTCTGAAAAATTATCTCAATATATATGGAATAAACATTAAAAATTCTTTTAAACATTTATTTATTTTTGAGAGACAGAGAGAGAGAGACAGAGCATGAACAGGGGAGGGGGAGAGAAAGAGGGAGATACAGAATCTGAGGCAGGCTCCAGGCTCTGAGCTGTTTGTTAGCACAGAGCAGGATGCAGGGCTCGAACTCCTGAACTAAGAGACCATGACCTGAGCTGAAGTTGGACACTCAAATGAGTGAGCCACCCGGGTGCCCCATGGAACAAACATTTTAAGTGATGAGCATATTATGTCATAGCTTAATCAGCAGTGGTTTATTTATTTATTTTGGTAGCACATACCATGATTTAGCTTACGGCCGTTTATGTCTAAGATCCAATGCTATAGTGGTAGTTATTAGTACTCTATCTCAAACGATTCAGATATGTTTGTTTTTTTTCTAATTGTGCTAAAATACACATAACAAAATAAAGTGTACCATCTTAACCACTTAAAATTTTTTTTACATCTATTCACTTTTGAGCATAGTCATACTATATGATCAGAATCCCATTTCTGAATAAGTCTGAAAAAATTACCTCAATACATATGGAATAAACATTTAAAAAATGTTTTTAACATTTATTTATTTTTGAGAGACAGAGAGAGAGACAGAGTGCAAACAGGGGTGGGGCAGAGAGAAAGGGAGACATAGAATCCGAAGCAGGCTCCAGAAGTTGAGCTGTCAGCACAGAGCCTGACGCGGGGCCCGAACTCACGGACTGTGAGATCGTGACCTGAGCCGGAGTCAGATGTTCGACCGACTGAGCCACCCAAGCGCCCCATCTTAACCATTTTTAAGTGCACGATATTAAATGCTTTCATAATGTTGTGCAACCATTACCACCATCCATCTCCAGAACTTTTTATCTTGTAAGATTGAAACTCTATACTCATTTGACAAGTAATCCCCATCCTACCCCTGCTCCCCAGCCCCTGGTGACCACAATTCTACATTCTGTCTTTCTGATTTTGACTATTCTAAGCACCTCATATAAGTGGATTCAAACAGCATTTGTCTTTTGTGACTGGCTCAGTTTTCCTGTAAAGCTTCACTCTTACAGGTTGAATTTTTCAAAGCAACATTTTAAAAGTTCAAGAATCAAACCTCTTTCCATACTGTAGACTTCTGACAAGTTCCTTTAAAAAAATGGTATTGGTTGAGCAATGGCTTCAAAGGCCCAGGTTAACCCCGATGCAACACAAGCCAGGAATGTCTTTTGGATAATTATTCTTCAGCACTGTCATTTCAGAAAAGGAAGTGTGAGATTCTGAATAATATTGTCTGCATGCACCCCGTTAGATTGTAATGCCTCTCGCTAGCAGAACTCAGCAGAGTCATTTGTGAACTTATTGGCAGTATTTTCCTTATTGTATCTTTCCTTTTGTATATAAAGAAATGGTTATGAGGATGTTACTAGGAGGTAAGTAAAATAGAGATACACATATTAGCCTGCTTTATCACTTTAAAGAAAGCATAAAAGCTCAGAAAATCATTGTGTGCACATTCTCTGCATTTCAAAACCGTAAGTTAGTCTCATAACATTGATGAGGTGATATAAATTGTTTATGACCTAGTAAATGAAAGATGGCATATAGTTAAGAAAACACGTTTAATAATTTTTCAAACTTACCTCATTAAAGAGAACCTCTTTTCCTTCTCACATAGTGTAAACTTCCAGAATTTTAGAGCTAGAGGGAACTTTAGAACGTCAAGTTTGTAGGGTATTTTAGGGCCTAACCGAATAACTTGAATCTCAAACGGTTTATCTTTATTTCTGGCATTTTGTGAACTCTATAAAGAAACGTTACTCCCGTCTCTGTTACTTATCTTTATTTTCCTAGCGCATGGTAGCCGATCAGTGATTTGTGAGTCCGCGATCCCAAGTCAAGAATCTACAGCAGCCAGGGAGCTGATAGCGTGAATAAACCGGCCAGGTGATCTAGAGGTATGCTGGAGAGTGCATGCTCTCCTCAAAGCAGGGGAGGTCAGATTTCAGCAGCAGGTGATGGGGGGGCACTAAATCAGTGCCAATGTGACGACCTCTTTCTTTTTCAAGACGAGTCAGAGCACTGGGTGTTGTATGTAATCGATGAATCACAGGAATCTACCCCCAAAACCAAGAGCACACTGTATACACTGTATGTTAGCCAGCTTGAAAACAAATTATATTTAAAAAAAAGGAATAAATGCTTCTCAAATGTGAAAAAAAAAAGAAGAAAGGAAGAAAGAAAGAAAGCTGGGTTTTTAATGTGAACTCCCTCAACTGAGATGGACAATTAAGGAAACATTTTGCAAACTCCATGTGGGATGAGCAAAATGTACCTTTAGGCCACTTGTTTTCAACTTCTGCTCTTGGTATGTATCCCCTGAAATGTGCAGTCTCTCTTGAAATTGTGGTCAGGTCCAGACTGACGACAGGCAGGTGGTTTGTACCGGGTAAATTGACTATGGAGAACTATGGTGACTATGGTGAACTTTCTCATGATGCTTTGGAAACCCCAGAGCTGTGAATGGAAATGAAAACATGGCAGCTTATACCTACTAGTCTAACCAACAGGCATATGAAACGGTTTCCCTTGCTTTGCTGTTGGTGTACAGGTTATATTTTCCAGCCTATCCAATTGTAGGGGCAAAATAATACTCATTTTTTGGTTGTTAATATGAAAATCTGCAATGTATTGAGTTACATGGTTTCATATACACATGGTTTTTCTATACCTGCTCTGGACAAGGTACCATAACTCTGGATTCTAGAGATAGGAGGAAGACAGGCTTCCTCTCTCCATCCATTTAAAATCTTCTGCGTGGCAAACATATCCCCTCATGGATTCCTCTCTTGGACGTACTTCTTTCTTACTCTAATCACTTACTGTCTGGCATTTACATCATCATAACATCCACTTGCATTTTTTGAGTAGATGTCGCCTCGAGCACTGTGCATTACTATCTCAGACATTCTTCGTGACAACTCTAAGAAGGAAGGTGCCAGGGCACCTGGGTGGCTCAGTCGGTTAAGCGTCAGACTTCGGGTCGGGATCTCACAGTTCCTGAGTTCAAGCTCTGCATGGGGCTGTCAGTGCAAAGCTTGCTTCGGATTCTTTCCCCGGACTTAAATAATACCTGCAATAATGTGGGCACTTTGCACTAAAACTAATGGAAAGGATCATGACCTAATTGTTCTCATTCAAAGAGAGATTTTAAGTTCCTACAGTTAAAAGCTCTAGAAAAACTGCTTGCCTAGAACTTAAAAAAATTCGTTACCTTGTTGATACAAATGATCAGAGGTCTAAGAAAAGAGGTGTGTCATACAGAACTCCTTACTGTTGGAGAAGAATTAAAAAACGTAATTCATATAAATGAAAATTTTGAAAGTGCTGAATAACAGCGGCCCGGGAATTCTACCTCATGTCGCTGCCACTCGCTCTGAGTTCACCAGAGTGATGCCCTGATACTGATGGATTGACAAACCACCAGATCATTCTATTGGCATTTTTAAAACTATAATTTTGTTTGATGTTAAGGGTTTTCATTATGTACGTGGACAGGGGACCCAATATGCTTGTCCCTAGATCAATAAATGGCACCATTGTTCTCCAAGCCTACAAATCAGATACCTACTTATATTCCGAACGCCTTTCTCTCCTTAACCACTCCTTTGCAATTTATCGGTAAATCTGTCAATCTTATCGTCCAAAAAAACTCTTGAAGCACCTCATTTTTCTCTCCTACTACAACATACGTGTTCAGTGGATGTTCGCTATAATTCATCATCATTGCTGTTGCTTTTTTTCAGTCACCACATCAGTCTAACCATTGCAATGACTTCCTCAACTTTTCTCGTACGAACTCATATCCCACCACTCAAATTATATTTTGCCTTATAACTGGATGCTCTCCTTAAAATGCAAATCTGATGATGTTGTCTTCCTCTTTAAAACACTCACATGATATCGGTGCCACACCATCTTTAATCTCACGCCACACTCTCTGCACCCAAGGTGTACTGACTTACCTTTGGTTTTATTAATGAGCCCTCCTTCTTTACCACAGGGCCCTTGTACATGCCGATCTCTCGGACTGGCATGCTTAGCCCTTGCCTCTATTCCCCTTATTTACTCCTATGGATCCATCTTACATCACTTCCCTTGGAAACCCTGCTGGGAGATCCTGCACCAAACGCATTCCTCCCTACTATACTCTCTTAGTACCATTTATTCTCCTGTCGAAATACTGATCGTTACTGTGATATCACGCGTATTTATGTGAGTCTTTGATTAATGTTTCCTTCTTTCTAAATTATAAGGTCCTTGAGGAGGGGGACTATTTACATTCAATATATATCCATTGCATCAATGAATAATGCTATTTGAAAATATCAGATTTCATAACTAATAGAAAAACATTAGAGGGTAATATAATCATAGAAATGACTCAAAAGAGCACATTCTCTTCAATCCGAAGGCTTATGCTTATCAGACTCTATACCTTGCAAGTACTGCTCTAATGTGTGTATTTTAGATAATGCTTGCATATTTAGGGTGTCCAGGAGAAATGGGGCATAACTGTGAAATATCCATAGGCAGAATTAACGGTGTCTATAGTGTCTGCTACTTAATTCTTCTTAATCCTGGGGAGAAAGTAGACTAGCATTGTCCATTAAAAAAAAAAAAGGTGAATTTGACTTAGGTATCCCTAGGCAAATGGATGCATTATTCATATGTCCACAAGTTCATGTAAAGCGAAGAAAGCCTAATGAAGATTTATATCAGGATCTACTTCCTGACTTTAAAATTTATTATACTTTGGACTTATCATGCAAGGGAAGCGGTGGAAATCCCATCCTCTCAATTATTATGACTCCATGAACAACCGATTAGAAAGCCCTCTCGGGACCCATCTCTCATGGATCAGGTGGGGTGGCGGTCATGGATTTGATGATACAGTTGGTCATCTATCTTTCCAATTTTTGCAAAAGGGCATTCGAAGCAAAGGTGGCCAATGGAAAAGCTTTAATCATCGCTGAGTGTTCTTGTTAAGTGAATACAGTAAGATACGGAAGGGGATTAGCATCCTATGTTAACCCTAGGCTGGATGAATAAATGAATGAATGATGCAACTTAGTTTCATTCCTGGGAGTTATAATGACTAACTACCAACTTCCAGAAAATAATTCCAAATTTCGATACTAGAGTAAATTCTTTTCACTTTCTTGTTGCACCTCTTTCTTTCTGACCCTGATTTCCTGTTGTATCTGCTTCTCTTTCTCTTTCTCTTTCATGCTCTCTCTCTCTCTCTCACAAAGTTTTCCATCCTGCTGAATCAAAGGTGCATATCAGTGGACTTTATGACATCAAAACTTTATTCTGACCGACGAAACCCATCTGGCTTTCTGTATTCTACTTCTAAAAACCTTTGACATAAGTTGTATTACTAAGAATTGCCACGTATGTTTTCCAATTTGGAAATCGGTGGAAAGGAGATAACTTTTAATTATCTTTGAACGGGGCAGCTTAACAGTTAAACCTGGTACTCAGAGGCTGTAATGCAGAAAATCCGTTTTGGGTTTGTTTTTGAAAAGCCAGCCATCCATTCTCTGAGCCAGTATAA
Organism: Panthera pardus; assembly: GCF_024362965.1. NCBI lineage: Eukaryota > Metazoa > Chordata > Mammalia > Carnivora > Felidae > Panthera > Panthera pardus. The sequence goes on along the minus strand of NW_026526810.1, from coordinate 123,064,920 downwards.
AACCTCTTTTATCTGAAAGTTTCTTTTCAACTTTAGTAATGTATGAAGACTGGGCTCTTCAGAGATAGACCACAAATGGAGTTTTAAAGGATCTAAGACATTTGTGTGAATATTTGTGATAATATTGTGCAACAGTTACCTGTAACAGCAATATAATTTGTCCTTTCTGAACGTGGCAATCAGGATGCTTTCAGTTTCCTATAAAATGATTGTTTTTAAGATTATCTTCTTAATTTGACACATAAAGCATATTTCAAATATGTCTCCTTACTAATAAATAAGATACTTAATACTTAAAATGTTTACATTTAAGATACATAATTTAATAATAAACATGAGCCTAATTTACCCAAAGTCATAGATTTACCTAAAGTCTCATGTTGAATAGTAAAACATCAGGTCTTTCTAATCTTAGAGATCGTCTTTCATGCCAAAGCCTCTTCTTAACCAGTTTAAAGAGGATGTTGCAATTTGACATTTAAGTTTGGAAAAATTATTTTTATTACCAGATTGTGGATAGCTTGGTTGAGACACTTCAGCGACTTTAAAATGAGTTTATGAGGGGCGCCTGGGTGGCTCAGTCAGTTAAGCATCCGACTCTTGATTTCAGCTCGGGTCATGATCTCAAGGTTCGTAAGATCAAGCCCCGCATGGGGCTCCGCACCGACAGTGCTTGGGATTCTCTCTCTCTCCTTCTCTCTCTTGCTCTCTCAAAATAAATAAATGTTTAAAACATTAAAAATAAAATAATTTATGAGCAGTTTAAGTGATGCCTAATTCTCTGAGTTTTGAACCTTCCTTCATATCCATTTGTTTTTATAAGAATTTCCTAAGAATGCTTGTCTGGGAGAGACCTCTAGCTTTGCTGTGAGAGAAGCCCAGTAGGACAGACTGCCGTATCCACCACTAATGAGCCCTGAGAACTCACTGATGGGGTGTAGACCCCACCGAGCGACAAAAGTGAATATTTAATATTTAAGTGCTCCCCTTAAATATTCACTTGGGGCATAACCCACAGGAAGGACATCTCTAAGAGGAAGCCATACTGATTTCTTTCTTTGGAAACATACTGTTTGGGGTTTTGTTTTCCCCTGAAGGCCCGTGAAGAGATGAAAAATCTATTGCCATAATTTCTTCTCAGATATACAGTCAGGTTTTTTGTTTTTGGTTTTGTTTATATTGGCTAGGTCTTTGGGTGTGAAGCTTTCCCCTTTCATCCCTTGGTGTGACTGAATTAGAAACAAATGGGGCAGACACACCTACCTACAAGATCTAATTTTGTGATTTCAGATATCCTCAGAAGAAACGGCTTCTGCCTGGAACCTGTCTACAGTTTCATCTGCTTATAATAGCCAAAGGTCTTTAACGGGTAACGAAGCCTTGCTCTCCACAGTTGATAATAAAACAAAAATATCCAGTGAGAGAGGGCAGATACTGACTTGTATGCTCGTAAGAAGTACAAGGCTCGCATCAGATCTCTGGAACAAGTTCTGACTGGGCTTTAGGAAGGAGATGTCTCTTTTGGTGCTTTAGAGCACCACGGAATGAAATTTGATGTGATCGCATCGTCCCCAGGGAGAGGCCTCATGGGAATGGCAAGGCACAGCCACCCCACTGCACAGCACACACTCGGCCAAATGAAACAGTACCTTCCTCCTCCAGCGTGGTTTGCTCTCCCTGCCTCCTGCCTTTGCTTATGCCTTCCACTCAGGACCAGTTACACGTTTACTCATCTTTCAAATTCCCCTTCTTCCTCAAAAGCTTTCCTCCCAGCTCTCCTTGAAAACAGACTTACTTTGTGGTTACATTTCTTAGGACACTTCACATTTAAGATGTTTTACCATAGTTATTTCTTACTGTGATTGTTTTATTTTCCCTTGTTAGATTGTCATACCCTTGGGACAAAGATTGCGCCTCATTTGTTCATTTATTGTTCTAATCTGGTAGTTCGGCATACTGCACTTGACGTGTTCTCAAATTTTATTGAATTACATTGGATCTTCCTATGAAAGCAAACATATTAACTTTCCTGGATGCATTAAGGAAATTTTAAGAAGTCTTTGATCATTATTAAGGTTCAATTGTACGTTGAAAGGAGGTGGTTTTGAATCCTGGTTGGATGATATATCAAAGCATGATACCTGAACAATCTGAGCAGACTTAACTAAAGATACATTGAAAATGTAGACGTCTTTCTAGATCCAATATATAACGTTTCCTTTTCAATTTTGAGGGAAATATTGGCAAAAGAAAGCCTGATTTATGCTTCATGATAGCTTCAAATATGCACCTAAAATTTCACTTGGAATCAGTTGGGATTTTGAATACTATATTTCTAATCCACAAATTAAATGCCTAATCAGTTCAACACTTAAGTGTCTTTGCAGAGGGCTCTGGACTTTTGCAGACGGTGCATTCTGGGGACCATGAATAATTTGCCAATTTTTATAATTTCCTATAAACTGCATGGTAATAAATCTAAATGCTATCAGCTAGTTTATTATTGAGAATGGATGTAACACAATGATATTGAACATGGCCACCGTTTAGTTGTCTGGAATCATTCATTCATGGGCTAAGTGAACCACTCACACATCAACTTCGGACCCCATCAAAAATAGCACAGTATTATGGGCCATAGTCTTTTAGGATGATTAATTCGCAAATAAATGAAACAACAAATTTTAAATTCATGGATGCCAAGCGTTTACCATTTTAGCCTATACCGTGCACAGGGTATTGTGAAATGGGACCGCAGTCATAGAAAGATGAGTAAAATACAAACTGTCTCCTGAACACAAAGAGCGTAGGTTAAAACACAATATGAGTAAGGTGCTCTGAGGAAAAATAGTTGCCTTTATCTCCGCATACAGTGGAAGGCTTTATGGAAAAGAAAAAATCTGTGTGGGGTCATCTAGGATGAGCAGAGAATAAAAGTGTGTGTCAGTTTTCTAAGATGGAGGGAACAGCTGAGAATGAAAATCAGGTTTGGGAGCTTTTCTGACTCCTGTGGGGAGTTCTGATTGGAGCCCTGTCATTTTAAGTCAACCTACTTTGCTTTTTGTTGTTTTGTTTTGTTTTGTTTTGTTCTTTGTTTTGAGAGAGAATGAGCCAGGGGAGATGGACGAAAAGAGAGAGAGAGAGAGAAAGAGAGTGAGCGAGCGAGCGAGAGAATCTTTCAGCACAGAGCCTGATTCAGGGCTCGATCTCACGACCCTGGGATCATGACCTGAGCAGAAATCAAGAGGCAGATGCTCAACGGACGGAAGCACTCAGCCACCCCTAAGTCACCCTACTTTGTAAGTCTCTCATCTTTTTTGAGTCCCGTGTTTCCAGAAGCCCTCTCAGAATTTGTTTAAACTCCCTGCTTAATCAGCATAGTCATGAGGCAATGTCTTCTCAAGGCATTTCACTCCCAAATGCATATTGCCGTTGGAAGATTGATGTCATTTTACTCTGAGACTCCCCTCGTCTTTCCTGACTGTAGTTAGAATTACTTAGCACTCCTTTTCATTTTGGAATACATTGCACTTCTTTATGATAATACATTCCACTGCTTTATCAGTGGTTAACCTCAAGTTATTTATTTTGAAAGGGGGTTTTTAGCAAGTAATACCAATAAGAAAATAATAATACAAGTTTAAATAATAATTAACTTAAAAAAAACACTTTTTTGAGCTCCAGGACCAGGAGAACTGTAAGGTGAACCCTGAGGCCAGGGTTGGGGGTAGGGGTTTGGGAGGTGAGAAACACATTGCGTCCAGGCTCTGGTCTTTCGAAAACAAAACAAAACAAAACAAAACCCACTTTATTGAGGTATGATTGACACATAGAAAGCTATATGTATTTAATGCATAAAACTGGAAGAGTTTGGGGATGAGTATACATTGGTGAACCATTGTCACCATCAAGGCCATAAATATTTTCATCACCTCCCCAAGTTTTCTCCCATATCTATTTTTACTATGATGATGATTATTATTTTGTGATTAGAACACTTAACATAAGATCTACCCTCTTAGTCAATTTTAAGTATATAATACAGTATTATATTTTGTATAATGTAGAATTATATTTTTACATTATATTTTCATAAATATATATTTAGAATATATTAATTACATAAAATATTTATATAATTATATATAATGCATATTATATAATAATATTGTACATGTTTATATTGAATTGTTTTTTTTTTAATTTTTTTAATGTTTATTTATTTTTGACAGAGAGAGAGAGAGAGAGAGAGAGACAGAGCATGAGCTGGGGGAGGGGCAGAGAGAGAGGGAGACACAGAATCCGAAGCAGGCTCCAGGCTTTGAGCTGTCAGCACAGAGCCCAATGCGGGGCTCGAACTCACAGACCACGACATCATGACCTGATCCGAAGTCGGACTGAGCCACCCAGGCGCCCCTCTATTGAATTGTTTTGATCTTTTTCTTTTCAGTTTTAAGAGGGCTACATTTCACAAAGCCTTAAGTTATATATGTATATATATATATGTATGTATATATATATGTGTGTGTGTGTATATATATATATATATATATACTTTTTAAAAATGTTTATTTATTGTTGAGAGAGACAGAGTGAGAGTGGGGGAGGGGCAGAGAGAAAGAGGGAGACACAGAATCCAAAGCAGGCTCCAGGCTCCGAGCTGTAAACCCAGAGCCCGACATGGGGCTTGAACTCACAAACGTGAGATCATGACCTGAGCCGAAGTCCGACGCTTAACCAACTGAGCCACCCAGGCGCCCCTGGGTGCCCCTGAGCTGCCAGCACAGAGCCTGATGCGGGGCTCGAACTCATGACCTGTGACATCACGACCTGAGCCAAAGTCCGATGTTTAACCGACTGAGCCACCCAGGCACTCCAAAGTTATATATATTTTAATTAGGAATAAAAGTTTAAGCCAAACCCCAAATGATTCTATTTTTGTCATTCATTTCTATAGAATCTACAAGAAGATAAATAAAGCAACAAGGAAAAACTTTTTAAAACTTGTCAAAGCAATTTTGTTTAAAAAGGAAATGTATATCAACCTCTGGTAAACCACTGTATAGCTTTGGAAAATCAAAAAATATAATTCCAATATGATGTCGTAACACCACACTCATTGAAAAATCGGATAAATTCAATTTTAACACTGATTCTGGTGACTCAAGTGTTTTCTCAGCTTTCTTGCCATCTTGATTTTGGATAATACAGAGGGTTTATTGAAAGGAACAGGGGGAGAGACATTAAAGGAGTAAGACCATTTTGAACATACGGATATGTCCCCGCTTCAACCACCCACCAACAGACCTATATCCCTTCCTCCTCTGAAGGTTCCACTCAACATACTTTCTTTCTCAAGTCGGTTTGGACGTTGTGCACTGCCATGTTGCAGGAGCTGTGGCAACAAGACAAGGCTACAGGCTCTGGGGTGACGATTTCCTCCACAGAACAACCAAGAGACAAAGCGATAAATTCAGGTTGTAATAGGAAGGAGTGCCTTCCTTCCACCTGTGTTTATTTTCCGTTGATGGCTTAGGGTTAAGGGCATGGGGGGCTCCTCACTGTAATTCCTACTCTGCCTGGCTCCAGATGGTCCCTGACCCCAGCTGTAGGCGTGTGTATTGTGTCAGTAAGAATCCAGAAGGTTCTGAAGTGTGACCTGCCACTAAGTGTAGCTTAGCTCGCTCTCGTGGATCTGGGATCAGCATGGCATAAAGCTGTACTCAGCACGTTAGTCCGTTTATAGAGAATTAGGGTTATTTGTTATTTGTGGTTAGTCTACTTACGTCCAAACTCAAAACATTTTCTCTTTAAATTCTGGGTCTGTAATTACAAAGCAAACTTCAGCTAGATTTTTCTTCTAACAGTTTTTCTTCTTCTACTTGTGAAAAATATTCAAATTCACTTTCTATTTTTCTTTTAGTTAATATGGGCGAAATACGTAACATTACATATTTGAGATATTTTACTTTTAAATAAAGAAAATCACTGAAGAACGTACAAAATTAGGGAACATCAGCAGGTTCTATTTTTTTAAACCATGTTATATAATATATGCCACCATTTAAAACTAAGAGAAAATTTCAGTGAATGCTAATAAAAATCGCTTGTACCTAAATTCTTTTTCTGGTTTACTTACAACAGAAGTAAAATCTCATATAGAAACCATATTGACATTTCAAAGCTTCTTCATCTGTGTTATTTACACTTTTTGGTTTATTGAGTTTTATTAAAACTAATCTTTTGATCTTTTGTTTAGCATCTTACAGTTATTGGGCTGAAAAATATGTAACCTTCACATTCCATAATTAGCTGTTACAAGATTTCGATACCCACTGGAGCAGAGTGTACTTCTGGAAAAGAGCTTTATTAAAATTTAATGAATGTTTTATAACTGCATTTCCAATTGGAAAAAGAAAGTTTTGCAGCCCCCAAACTTGGGAACATGTAAGCTAAGGTGTGATGATATTTATAAGGAAATAGAAGAATTACAATGAAAATACTGGAGGTTTTTGGAATATTTTCCATGTATGCATCTTGAAGCCATTACAAATATCAATTATGATTTCAATGAATCCTTGCCAGTGTTGTTTTTTTTTTTTCCCAATCATGCCAAGTTGTGTCATTTAAAGAAGTCAGATAGAATCAAACTGTTTGTTTGTTGAATTAATAGAGGTAAAATTATAGGAATAATATGAAAAATGAACAATAATTTAAAATTATTTATAATTTGTTTTTGAACTCACTTTGTTTGATAGGGAAAGAAAGCATTTCTTTTAGAAATGCAATCAGACAGCTGTGAGTGAACATTAGAGACCGTTATGTCACCAAATGCACGAACATACTTGATCGTCTATGTGGTTAGTGGAGTTTCCAGATTTAGAAATAAACAAACAAACAAGATATACACATTTAAGTTTTAGAACAGTAACAGACTTTTTGTATTGTATGGTAGTTAATTTTATGTGTCAATGTGACTGGCTCCTGGAATGATCAGGTATCTGGTTAAACAGAATTTCTGGGTGTGTCTGTAAGGGTATTTCTGGGAGAGACTGTAGGCATTTGAATTGGCAGATTGAGTAAATGGATTGACCTCCCTAGGGTGGGAGAGTATCACCCAATCTGCTGAGGGCCTGAACAGACTAAGAAGGTGGAGGAAGGGAGGAGTCCCATCCTCTGCTGGGTCCTGTGAGCTGGGACAGGGATCTTGCCTTTGGTGCTCTTGGTTCTTGGGCTGTCAGATCTGGACTGGGGTCTAGACCATCAGCTTTCCGGTTCTCGGGCTTTTGAACTATACCACCTGCTTTCCTGGTTTTCCAGTTTGCAGACAGCAGATGGTGGGATAGCTCAGCCTCCATAATTGTATAGCCAGTTCTCCATAATAAATCTCCTTATATATCTATTATGTACCTAATAATAAATCTCTCTCTCTATCCTCCTGGTTCTGTTTCTTTGGAGACCCCCAACTAATACATATCGATCTTATGTCTCTAATTTTGCAGGTGATGTGCTAAAATTATTCCTTGTTTAGATGAAATTCATTTTTAACTCTGTATTTTGTAATTAATTTCACAACCTTAGGAAGAAATTTTAGCGTGCCTCCATCTAATTGACCCCCACCTGTCTTCCAGATTTTTAGGAGATGCACGATGAGGAAAGAAAGGTGAAAAGATAAAACATTCGAGAATGGTCAATATCTATGACAGCACCCACTGAGTCTTAAGGAACCCATTCCCTACTCTCCATCTTCATTATTCCAAGCAGAAGCCAGAAATACTTCTCCCTCTCAGTGAGCTCATTAGAGATGATAGCAAGTAGCATAAAACAAAACAAACGAAACAAAAAATCTTGCTTTTCAGGTGTCTCCTCTGTCCCTGTGCAGTGTAATCTTCAGAGAATTAACTGAAATTCTACCCTAAAATCACCATAAAATTCACTTTAACAGTGACAATGACTGAGTTAACCAGGAAAATTCTGTTCGTGTGGCAATACCCATTTCCAATCATAAGATTAAAAGCCAAGTCTTTGACAGATGTTAGGGAAGTTACATTATTTGGACTTAAATGATTTCATCCTAATTTCAGTTTCCAGCTGCTGGTTATAGAATCTTTACAAGATTTAGGCACCTCAGCTCATTATAGCTCTGTACACCCACGATTTCTCCATGTATTATAAATGTTGCATTAATCAGAGGCACAAAGGAGAAAAAGTGGATGTCAATTCTGGGAAGGAGCGAGGTACTATGGGTCACTGTTAAATTTAACAACTCAATTTATTGGCAACTATTTTTAAAGCACTTTCTTAACTCCCTCCATTCTTTAAATTAATTTTTAACAGGCAGGCATGTTCTAACTCTCATACCTTTTTTTCCCCTCTGTAAAAGTAGTGTGTTTTTTTTAATTTTTTCTCACCCTTATCTCTTTGATGTTTATATTTAGCTGGTTGTATTAATGGATCAGGGCTCTGAAGATAACAGTTGTCAATCTTTCTTTTGTTGTTTTTTTTTTTTTTGGATTATAAAAACTATGAAAGAAAAAAATACTCCCACGTTGTTTAATTTTTCCTATGTCTATGAAATATATTTTATCTTCTGCTATTAATCCAATTTGTTTTCTAGCCTTATGGGACCTGTCCATATGAATAATTTTGGTCATAGAAATCCCTTGGGCTTTCAGGAATCACATAGTTTTTGAATATGTGTTGGGCAATCAACTGAAAGCAAATCTGAACCTAGTGATATTTGTCATTGTTATTTCCTATATTAAAAGCATAACTCTTTATTATTAATAAGAATCACCATGTATCATTTATATTGTCACAAGTTTTATTACTAGGGGTGCTTGGATGGCTCATTTGGTTAAGTGTCCAACTCTGGATTTTGACTTGGGTCATGATCTCATGGTTTGTGAGTTCAAGCCCCACGTCTGGCTCTGCACCAAAATAAATAAAATAAGCTAATAAGCTTTCTCTCTCAAAATAAATAAATAAACTTAAAATTATTCCTATATTTTTGATCATGGATCTATTTGGTCAAATGAAATGTTACAATGGAACCTAGACAAAGAATACCAATAAAAGTGGATCTCCTCTGAAGGAAGTGCCCTCACTTCTATAGTCCCTCTATGGGAATTGCTGGGAAGGCTTCAGGAACCCTCTGGAATTCCCCAAACCACACTCTGAAGTACAGTGCCCTCTACAAATATTATAAGAAACAAGAACACTTATGAAGCCACAATTACAGAAGGAAACAGAAGAAATGGGAGTTCGTTGGTTCACTTGGTCTATTTTCTAAATAATCTCTCCTGCATAACATCAAATTGACATTAGATATCTACAGACCAGGTAAAATGTTCCAAAGGTCCCCCACCTCACTCCAGACACACCTCTCTTCAGGTCATTACGTGATGTTATTATTACAACGGTTTCCATATCTGTCGATCACAGATTGTACACCAGGGATGTGTGTTCTGAAGCACCATATCTGGTCCCAAATGCCCTGGCATTTCTTCAGGTACTGGCTGGCATCGACCATCCTAAAACTGTTGAGGGAGACACCCAACATTTCAAGTGGCTAGGGTCCTACCTTCTCTAGAGATGAGGAGTACCACTGCCATACAAGTTCTGCACCAGGCTTCTTTGGTATCTTTCCCTCCAACCTGAACTATACATTTAGAGTCAGAGGGAAGAACCTGATGGCCATTCAGTCTTTAGCTCTAATTCATGTTTTAGTCAAGTAGAAAATTAAAGCATTTTCTTATGAAGTTATGAACTGCTCCCTACACTTGGTGTAGAGAACTTGGCGTTCTCTTCTGTCCCAAGTTTCTCAAGGTCCTTCAGTAGTGTCTTCCCCACTCCTCCAAACCCAACAAACAATGCAAAGTAACTCTGTTTCTTTTCTATAATGAAAAAAATTAATTATCTCCATGAGTAATTTAATATGAAGCCCAGGCATCATTCTCTACAACTTTTCCCTTAACAAGATGTGCATTCTTTTTTCAATTATATTTCTAATGATATAGACTTCAAATTTGATTAAATATCACATTTGTTCATGAATTTAGAACTATAAGCCTCTTTTACTTAAAACTATCTGATTGGGGTACCTAGGTGGCTCAGTTGGTTAAGTGGCTAACTCTTGATTTCTGCTCAGGTCATGGTCTCATGGTTCATGGGTCCAAGCCCCACTTTGGGCTCTGTGTTGACAGTGTGGAGCTGCTTGGGGTTCTCTCTCTTTCTATCTGCTCCTCTCCTGCTTGCTCTCTCTCTCTCTTTCTCTCTCTCTCTCAAAATAAATAAATAAATAAATAAATAAACAACTTAAAAAAAACCTGTCTGATTGATTTTTGACAGCTCATGAGAATTTTCTTGACAAACAGCCCCACCTTATGGGTTCATTTTACTAACATCTTCTTGGTCTACTTAATTCACATGGAAACTTCAAACTCAGTTCTCCTGGACAATGTTTTTGACCTGCATTTTTCCATTTCAACACAGTCTGATTTGGACCCTCTGGTTTGTTCTCACAGAGCACCTGTGTTTTCTTTCTTTCTTTCTTTCTTTCTTTCTTTCTTTCTTTCTTCTTTCTTTCTTTTTTAATGTTTATTTATTTTTGAGAGAGGGGGAGAGAGAGAGAATCCGAAGCAGGCTCTGGGCTCTGAGCTGTCAGCACTGAGTCTGATGGGGCTCAAACTCATGAGCTGTGAGATCATGACCTAAGCCGAAGTTGGATGCTTAACCAACTGAGCCACCCAGGTGCCCCACTTACTTTCTTAAACTGTAAGCCCTTGGAATTCAAGGCCAATCCTACTTGAAATTTTATCCTCAGTGCTTAGCATAGGATATGCCACATAACAGGTATAAAAGAAAAAAGTCATATGTATAAAGTATCTGCTATATAGTATACTATGGGAGACACTAATGATTCTAAGGTAAGGATTGATGTCTGCCACATAATGGAATGACAGTACATCTAAAAAATAATTATATATTTAATATGATTTTAAAGACATAAATCAAATGTGATAGATTGATGGGGATGAAGGAAAGGAGATAGCATTTAACTCTGTCTGGTAGCATGAGGGAAAACCACAAAGATGTGAATTTAAGCTAAAACCTTGGGAGTAAAGTGTATCAAGAAGCGGGGTGCAGGGCACATTCTGGGCATTTGGGATATTACCAGATTTCATCAAAACTCAGACACACCTTGTATTGTAAGCTACAAAATTGAAATCAAAACCCAATTTAAGAAATGTGTACTATGAAAGAATCTGCATGCATTGGTTATTTTTTGTAATTATAATTTTAATAGAATCTAACCTATTGTAATATCTCCAGATTAAACTGTATAATTAAGTGGCTGAATTAGATTTACTATTTTCAGTTGAAATCAGCTCTAAATTTGTGTTCACCAATGGAAGATTCAAGAAAAATTAAGGGGTATTCTAATTATAGGTTTAACTCAACGGACTTATAAGCATTATTTATCAACTCATAAATTTTTAAATTTTATATTATTTATTTATTTATTTTCTATTTTACAGAGAGAATGAGAGAGCACAAATGGGGGGAGGGGCAGAGGGAGAGAAAGAATTTCAAGCAGTCTCCATGCTGATGGCAGAGCCTGATGCAGGACTCAATCTTACAACCCTGGAATCATGACCTGAGCCAAAATCAAGAGTTGGATGTTCAATTAACTGAGCTGCCCAGGCACCCCAGTCAACTCATAAATTATTTTCAATATTTATAAATTCACTTACCAATCCTGAGATATTTTTAAAAATTTTGGGACACATTTATTCCTGAAATCAAGGCGTGTCTTTCAATCAATGGTATGTCATCGTTTAATTGGCCAACCTTTTCCTTTTTTGGAGTTGTGGTTGATTCTCATCTTTACACTAGTTATGTCCTCTATATAAGTCACCGCAAACACAGAATAGCACATACTGAACTGTTGTTCTTAAAGGAAACACAAGATTAGTTTCTTGTGAGCTACTGATCACCTTTTCATGAATAAATCAATACATAATCTTGTTTTATTTGTGTTTCTGTTTAAAGACACCTTATTTAATATACATTGTTGACTCATTAACATTGAACTCATAATCAACATCCAGGAACAAGCAGTCTGAGTGTTTCTGTTTAAAGACACCTTATTTAATATACATTGTTGACTCATTAACATTGAACTAAAGACACCTTATTTAATATACATTGTTGACTCATTAACATTGAACTCATAGTCAACATCCAGGAACAAGCAGTGTGAATGAAGCTTATCCAATATACCCATTTTCTCCATAACACACAGATCAGTCTACTAGTTTAAAACACTAGCCAGCACTTTAGCACTGTGCTTGGGGGCCATTTTAAATAGAAAAAAAAATCAATAAAAGCACAAAAATGCAAGAAAAAAAATGTGGCACTAAATAGACCATAGAAAAGACACTTGTTTATAGTATGTCACCTTCTTTGACCTCTGCTGGGCATAAAATTAAAAATTTCTCTGCTCTGTACATTCATGTGTCTATGAATGACCCCGAATATGCCATAGACATTGATTTTGGAGTTACAAAGAAGCTTCAGCAAATAGGTAAATTTGCAAATAAGAAATATGTGAATAATATGGGTCAATATAAAATGACATATACTTTCTTATAACCAAAAAAATATAAAATTATGTTTCTTATAATGAAAGCTATTAATAGGTTTTGTAAATAGATAGGCTTTCTAGTTAGATCAGGTAAAATAGTTAAAGAATAATTAAAATATATTAAAATAAAAAACTAAAAGGTTGGAAAATGCTCCATTTTAAAAGCTTTTAAATGGGACCAAAAATATTTGAAAACTTTTTAAAAATAATTGCTAACATCAGCTCACTCTACATATAGAATATGATTTACAAACTTCACTTAAAACCTTGATAAGGAACTAAGAATTCAAATAGGTAAATTTAATAAATCAAATATTAATTTTTAAGACAGAAAGAAACTTCTGAATAGTCTTTCCTATTTGTAAAAACCATTCTTAAATGCACTATAAATGATGAAAAACATTCTTGAAGGAAAATACAATAAGAATAAAGGCAAAGGGAAATGAAATAGCCTGACATATTTTAGAAACTAGGGTGCAGGGTGTATTTGGGGGAGGGATAGTAGATAAGGTTAGAGAGGTAGATGGAAGCCAGAGTAAGAAGGGAATTTTGTGCTAAGTACTTGGAATGTCTTGAAAAGCAATGGAAAAAGATTTATAGATTTAAAGCATATAAATCATAAGATCAGAAGTATATTTTATTAAAAAAAATAAGATGATTCAAGTCTATGTGTGAAAAGAGGTAGCAGAGATAAAATAAATACCAGGTTTCTTTAATGTTCTGACCTGAGGATTTTGACTGATTGGACATTGACATTGCATGGGGGGTGGGGAGAAAGGGTAGCGAATGGCTTGAATGAGACCATTTAGTAAGACAAAATAAAAAAAAAAATGGAGGAATGGTTGTAAAGGAAGCTAATAAGAAAGATCCCTCCCTTCTCCAGTCCATCCCCATCTTGCCAAAAGTGACTGACATCAAATCATTTCTAATTTTCCTTTGAGCTCAGAGTAGGATATAGGGTGAAGCTCCAATCCAAAGAGGCTGCCAATCAGACTAAAGGAAGTCTTCAGAAGTTTCCTATGCACTGGTCGCCTTTAGGAGGTGGGGGAAGAAGCTACATCAGGAACCAGATCAGATGATCGCTCCAGTAATAGAGAAAAACAGCAGGATCTCAGGATTGTAAAGAAACTGAGGAAACCAGAAGGAGGCATGACTTTCCCACCAGCAGTGGACACACTATCAGGTAAGGAGTTTACTCCCAGCTGGGCAGTGGACAAAGGGTGTGTAGAATTGCGGTGAGAGGGTAGGTGGGAAGGAAATGCAGTGAAGGAAAACCTAATGGTATCTATGAACCTGACTGGGATTGGAATAATATTCTTGATTTGACTGAAAAATAATCACCATATGACACTGAACTTACAGGAAAGCATATAGATTAAAATTTGTGCCATCATCGGAAATGGGAGAACAGAATTAAAAAAAAAGTTCAGGGAAAGAATAAGAAAAGGTCTATTTTTGAATTTCTGAGTTCTATTGATTGTGGAAGAGTGAAACTATTAAAATGGTTAGTTTCAGAGGAAAAGACAAGATTTCATATAGGCACTATTGACCAAGGCGCTGTGCCCTACATGCGATAGATGTGATGATCCCAGAGAGAAATAACTGACCCACAGGCATAGATTCCCAGCTTTCTAGAATTTGCAGACAGTCTAAAATGATTACATTTTAGATAGAATGAGACATTGGAAGATTTTTTTTTCTTTGGGGAAAGCTGCACTCGGACTCTCCAGAAGTGCGGGTGTGCAAAGCAATGATACCTGCCTCCCACCTGGGAGATCCTGGCTGCAAGATATTTGGGTTGGTAAGCGGCCTTGCTGGAAGAGTGAGGAAGAGCTATGTCTGTATCGGTACTGAACCGTTCTGCCAAAGTGTATAGAGGAAAGAGGATGCATGACCTTTTCCCTTGGACCAGAGATGAAACACACAAGGGATGTGAGTAACCCAGCGTTTCATCTTGGAATCTTTCAACTTCTTCCTGGAATAATTGCCTGGGAGTCCAGTGGAGGGAGTTTATATGGAGAAGAACTCCGAAACAAAACAAAACACACACAAAAAAACACTGTCTAGATGTGGAGGAAATGGAGGAGCATACCTTCCATGGGGTAAATATTGTGGCAGGAGGGACCCAGCATGGACTCCTCCAAGGAATCCAGGGTCATGTTCCTAAGAGAAAGAATGACCTCTGGGTATTTGCTAGGTTCAAAGAATACAAAACCATCTCACTAAAGCCCAGGGAAGAAATAATGAAGTCAAACAGTGCTAGGTTTACTAACGTAAGGGAAACCTTACACCATTAAGAACTGTGGGGTCAGTCAGTATAAGGGAACATAGGGCATTTTTGGGATAGAGTTTGGCTTGAATGGTTGACTTTGCCTTAAGAAAGTGAGGGGTTGTACTGGATTGGAAGTCATTAGTAAGCAAGGAGTAGTTTGATGATGAGCCTCTTAGTAACTTATATAAAAGGGGTAGGAGTAATAAAGTGGGATAGAGCTGGCATTGGTAAAGAACCAATGGTCCCTGTATTAGCCAGAGAGGAGAAATGTTTGATCCTTTTTTTGTGGTTGTCTAGTGCCCTTGTTTGTGTCTCCTCTCTCATAGTTGAGAAGTAACCTTTTCTGATGTTGATATGAAGTGAAATTGTTTATGTAGGGTACCAAGTTAGTTTGACACACTGGCTACCTGTGAGCTCTCAGCTATTAGGAGAATACTGTTGTTTTGTTTGCTTTGTTTTGTTTCATTCTGATTTAGTTATAACAGTCAAATAAAAATGTGCTGCTCCTTCTTCCTCTTTTTTTCACCACATTAGCCCACTAAGGAGAGGTCAGTTCTGATTTTAGATGTGGGTTGAGTGGCAAATGGGGGGAAAAGGTGAATGTGGCTACAGGAGTCAGTGAGAATCCCTGCCCTGAAGGCAGGTGACAGATCTGTGGTTGGCAACATATGAACCGTTGCCTTTGAATGAAAATTGAAGTGGTTTATGTTTTTCACTGGATAGTCTACATCTTGATTTACCTTGCAACTTGGAGTGACCACAGAGTGTTATGTTAACCATGTATAACCAGAAAAATCATGACCTGCTTAAATTTCTATTCAGAAGCAGTGACACTTAGGGGTGCCTGGGTGGCTTGGTCGGTTAAGCGTCCGACTTCGGCTCAGGTCATGATCTCTCGCTCCGTGAGTTCGAGCCCCGCGTCGGGCTCTGTGCTGACGGCTCAGAGCCTAGAGCCTGTTTCAGGTTCTGTGCCTCCCTCTCTCTCTGCCCCTCCCCTGTTCATGCTCTGTCTCTCTCTGTCTCAAAAATAAATAAATGTTAAAAAAAAAAAAAAGAAGCAGTGACACTTAGTCATGTGGAAATAACTAAAGCAAGTGGGAGACAAGAGAAAATTTTCACCGTGAAAACATCCCAACAGTCAGGAATGGCAATGCCCCAGGTACTTTGTTTTCTCTGGTTTCTCCTCTCCCGGTCTCACACTTCACCTGGCAGGCACAGGCCATGGGCATATAGGCTGCACAATGTCAAGGCATAGACTTCCAATCCAATATGGCTAAATCATGAGTCTTCACAGAGTCTTGATTCTCCTCCCTCATTAAGTAAGTGGGCTTGATACCCATAGTACATAAGAGAAACTCCATATACAGTGAATGAAGGAAATTGTTCGAGCACAAAGAGGCAGTGTAATTAAATGATCTTGTACAATCATCATATGTAGAGTCCAGCTAAAAGTCTTTGATATGACTTTTTTCTTGTTAATTATGTAAAATATTTCATAGGAAGTATTTCTTTTGTTGTACTTTGTAAAGTTGGGCTTATGCAAGTACACTTTAAATCATTAAAACCCATCCATGTTAAGCCCACAGCCCAATGCATTTTGACAAACATACACAGACATAACCTGTAACCCATCACCTCCAAAAATTCCCTCCTACCCCTTTGTAATAAATCCCTTCCCCCAACACCTAGCCCCTGACACCACTCATCTGATTTTTATCCCTGGAGTTTTGTCTTTTCTAGATGACATGCAAAGGGAATCATTTGGTACTTATCTTTCTTATGTCTGGTTTTTTTTTTCACTGAAGATATTATTTTGAGATCCATTCTTGGCCTTATGTATCTCAGTGGTTTTTCCTTATTTTGCTAGGTAGTTTTCCATTGTACAGTCGTATCCCTTGGTGGCCACTGGGATTGTTTCTAGTTAGGGGCTGTTATGAATAGCTGTTATAAATACTCAGTTTTGTGTGGATGTATGTTTTAATTTCTCCTGAATGAATATGGAAGAATTGGTTTGCTAGGTAGATACTGGGTAAGTGTATCAGACACTGCCGAGTGTTTTTCCAGAGTGAATATGTCATTTTACTTTCCCAGCAATAATGCATGTGAGTTCTAGGTGGTACCTCAACTTTTTCTGCACTTGGTATTGTTGTTATTGTTGGGGCACCTGGGTGGCTCAGTTGGTTAAGTGTCTGACTTTGGCTCAGGTCATGATCGTAGGGTTCATGGGTTCGAGCCTCATGTCAGTCTCTGTGCTGACAGCTCAGAGCCTGGAGCCTGCTTCGGACTCTGTGTCTCCCTGTCTCTCTCTGTCCCTCCCCCCCACTCACACTCTGTCTCTCCCTCAAAAATAAACATTAAAAAAATATCATTGTTATTGTTATTTCTATCTTTTAGCCATCTTATTTTGGTTTTAATTTGTGGTATTAATTCAAATTTCCCTGATAATTACTGATATTAAGCATATTTTCATACACTATTTTTTTTACTATTTTTTTTCATAAAATATTTTTTTACCCATTTTTAAAATTTGGTTTTATGTCCTCTCATTACTGAGATGTAGGTGTTCCTTATATATCATAAATGCATATGGCAAATATTTTCAATGAGTACATGGGGTGTCTTTACATTTTTGTAAGCATGTCTTTTAAAAATAGAAGTTTTTAATATTAAGGGAGTATCATTTATAAATATTTAAAAATATATGTGCTTCTTGCATGTGAGAAAATGTTTGTCTAACTCAAAGTTACAAAGATTTTCTCCTTTGGATTTCTCTACATTTATATCTAGATCACTTCAAACTAATTTTTATGTATGGTGTTTATTCTTTTCTTTCTTCTGATGTTTCCTGTTTAATTTGCTCTTATTCTCAGAAGCATAATTCACTGATCGGAGATATTTCTTTCTTCCCAATGTAAGTGTTTAATGCTATACATTTCCATCTAAACACTGCTTTTAGTTGTATTCCGCCAACGTTAATGTGGTATGTTTTAATTTCTGTTGAATTAAATATGATTTCTAATTACTTGGTGCTGGAGTGATGGTAGGATGGGTAGGGATTTTTATTCTCTTGTCCCAGCCTCAGTATTAGGAAGATCCTATGAATCTGAGCCTCAAAGCCGGGGCTTTCTTAGCATTTTTGATTCTGTCTTGTTGCGGACAATGGTCTCCCATTCTCAAATTCAAATGTTGAAATCCTTGCCTCCGTTACCTCAGAATCTGACCTTATTTGGAAGTAGAGTCATTGCAGGTGTATTTAATTAAGATGGAGGTCTTAGGGTGGGCCTTCATTCCATGTAACTTAATGTCCTTATAGGAAGGGAACCCTTGGACACAGACATACACGCAGGGAGAATGCCATATGATGATAAAGGCAGAACTCAAGGTCATGTTTCTACAAGCCAAGTAGCACTAAAGATTGCCAGCAAACCACTGAAGCCCAGGGAGAGACATCGAGGAGATTCTTCCATCATGGCCCTAGGAGGAAGCCCACCCAGCTGACTCCTTGATCTTGGGCTTCGCCTCTTGAACTTTGAAACAATACATTTCTCTTGTTTCGGCCACTCAGTTTGTAGTATTTTGTTATGGGAGCCCTAGCAAGCAGGCGGATTCTGCAAGAGTATCTGTGTTGGGTCTGGGGTGGGGGAGAGTTTCTTCCCTTTCTCCAGTGACGACAGACTTCTGCTCGGTATTGGGGCCAGACACTAGACCCAAGAGGTTTAACTTCCTCTTTTCCAGAAGCAAATGGGATTGCTTCTATGCTTCTTCTCTCAGAAGCAGCTGGGTTTTGCCTGGGTATCTGCCTGGCCTGAATGTTTCCTGCATTCTCACCCAAACCAACAGCTTGAGAAGTGGGATTTTTTTTTTTAATGAAAGAAGAGTCCTGGGATGGGGGAGGCAGGTTTGTGTCCTTTTGCCAGCACCCGGTTTCGTCAGCATGCCTGCACCACTGAAGGGAATGCTCCAGTCTCCTGCCCTGTCTCACATCCCTCAATCTTTTTTTGTGAGCCGTAGGTGCAGCTTGTGAAAAACAGCTCCTGAGGGCTTTCTTACTTCCTTTGCCTGAGGGCTTCATTCTTAACTGATTTGCTAGCCTACACTCCACCTTTAGGAACTGGTTAACATTCTAGCTGATTGCTTTTGTCTCTGATTCTCTGGCCCCCTGCTTCTCCCTCTCTGGTTCCATCAAAGGTGAAAGCTTTTGTGTGTCCCCACTCCTCAGAGAAACTTGACCCTTTGGAATTCAGTTCACTTTGTTGATTTTCAAATTCACCTTTCACTGGGCTCAAGAAAAAGAATAGCTTGGTAAATTATCTGGCTTTTTCCTCATGTTGGGGCGGCGATGGTAGTGTGTGTGTGTGTGTGTGTGTGTGTGTGTGTGTGTGTTTCTACCTACCAGCCAGAAACAGAACAAAGACTTTCTTTTCTATTATAGTTGGGTTTCTCTTCACTGTTGCTTGGGAATCTGTTATGCAATTTATGCAAAGTTAATGATTCTGATGGGGTGATTGTCATTCATGCAGACTGTTCTGCAAGCTACAATAAGGCTCATGTGGACATGAGGTTCTGGCCCAGGTGGATTTTCCATCTTCGTGGTGCTTACAAGAGTGTGACATATTCCCCTTTTTTTTTTTCCTCCAACAAACAGAAAATATCCATTGACATGTCAAGTCTCAAAACGGGACATGCTTCTTATTAATTTTAATTAAGAGAGAGAAGACTTTTACTGGTGGAATTTCCACTTAACTACTTAACATAAAGCTCTTCCCATGTTTTGGAGCCAAATGGTTACTGTTAGATTTGGATTTCAAATGCTGAAGTCCGTGAGTTGGGGTGATGGATCGGACTGCTCCCGGCTAGGGAACTCGAACGAAGCTCCAGGAGCTGTAAGGCAATTTGGCCAGATATACACAAACACCCACACTGGAGGATACACCTGAGAGGGGTGTCAAGGATTTTCACATTAGCACAGTGACGGCCTTCCCACAGTTAAGGCATTGGAAGGTACGTTTGAATTTTAGAAACATGTTCAAGTTTCAACAATGTATATAATACTGTTATATAATTTAAAGCTCCATGAAATATGAACATTTTTGAAAACTTGCTATAGGACAGGTACTACCTGAAAGTATTCAAACGGGACTGGCCCGCAGCGGATTTACAGAGTCAGAGGGATTATTCTGGTAAGTACGGAGAGAAAGGCAGAGGGAAATGTTTGCAGAAATCTTGAGTAGGAAGATCACAGTTGCGTCCAGAAACTTTTGAATGAGATGAAGTTGACATGAAGGGGAAGAGTGATCAGAAATGTGGACAAAGCATTAAACATGAAACTTGCCTCATGAAACCCTTATATTCTGATACAATTTTATAGGCAATGGAGTCATAAACAGATTTTTTTTTTTTAAAGGAGGGATATGAACATATTGCAGACCTGAAAAATCACTGGGGCGGTGTTATGAGGGAGATAACCAGAGCCAAGGCTGATGACAGGAAAAGCACGTGGACGGCCAATATATAAGACAGGAGAAAAACAAGGAGAATTTGAAGAGAAGAGTCTAGACAGAAGTTCAAAGATTCAGGATATTTGAAGAAAGTCTATGTAACCGTAGTTGGCGACTGATTTGATACACAGGAGAAAAAGAAGTGAGCGTAATTTCTAGGTATCTCTCTGGGGCAACTGGGTGAACAGTGGTGCCATTAATCAAAACCGGAACCTGTAAAGGGAGAGAAGGCGTGGTCAGCACTCCATGAAGAGCACCAGGAAAGAGCGGTGTTAAGGAAGGTTCCCGAGAAAGGAAGTGAGTGGTCCTCAGCATTAGGTATTGCAAAAAGGAAGCAAAAATAGAAGCCGAGGCATGCACAGAGACAGACGCTGGGCAGGGTTGGGGTCCTCTCTGAAGTTTTTCTGAATGTGTCCTCTTTGTTTTTAATACAACTGAACATAATGGCTCTCTTCCAGGACCTTCCAGTTTGCCAGTGTCCCTTCTGTCTCAGGGCCTTTGCACCGGAGTTTTTCTCTTCCTAGAAGGCTCTCACCCTAACTGCTTTTTGCCTACCTCTTTATCAGCCCTTGGTTCTCAGGTTTTTTGAGAGCTAGATTCTAATCCGGGAAAGATCTTCCTGCCATATGCCCTCAAGATATATCATACTTCTTTATCTGGCACTTTTCACGAGAATTATGAAATAATTATTTATGAAGTTTAAATGTCTCAGGTTTTTTTTCCCTACGTGACTGTAGGTCAAAGGGAATAAGAATTTTACATTCTTTGTTCAACTGTGCATTTCCAGCATCTGGCAGACTGCCTGCAACATAATAAGTGTTGAAACATAATTGAGTTTATTTATTTTATTCATTAATAAAATTTATATGCTGCTTACTATATGCCAAGCATTATTTTAAGCACTTTATAAATATTAACTCACTTAATTACTAAATGGGGAATATAGTAAGCAAGGATGAGAACGGAAAATTATAGACCAACTGCCAAGAACTTCTTTCCGAGGATGCTGTTCAGAATGATGAGGGAAAATGGGACTTCAGAGATAAGATAGCTCAGTGGAAGGGGACATATCTTAGAAACTGAATGCCTGGGAGCAAATGTCACCTCTGACCCTTAATAATTATGTGAGTTGGTCAATCATTTCATCTTTCTGATCATTTAATCATATCCTTTTCCTTATCTATATTATGGGGATGATAACAGTATTTACGTCATGGGTTTTTATGGGTATTCAATGATTTCATGCATGTCAAGCACTCAGAGCCATGTTTAGCAAGGAGTAGACCTTGTAAGTCTTGCTATTGTATTTCGTATATTCTAACATTTCCCCTTTGCCTCCTTTCCCACCACTTTCCTTATTTTCCGTATCTGTCATGGAAACAGGCCATGGACTTTTGGCCATCAGAAACAGCCTACAAATTAATTGTACCTCTGAGCCTATCTCCACTCCAATGTGTCATTTATCTTGTAGTGACCTGAGTGGGTTTCAAACCCTTAGGTTTATATCAGTTCACTTGATGCTCTTCTAATCGAAATTATACTGCTCCTGCTTATAAGCAGAATGTAATTACTTCATCTGGCATTTGAACATGACTGTAGGCTACCCCATTAAAAATTACATGACCCTTTCAATGACCATATTCAATTTTTTTTTTAAACATCAGCAATGAAGAACAGTTTAGAGTAAGTCTCCTCAGTGTACAACTATCTCTGTGGCCTATTTTATAAGGTGAAATCTATCATTTGTTTCAGTTCAAGTTATTGCTGTATCATATCATGGAAGCCCAGAAAAGTGGCTTTACAAAGAAATTTAATTAATTGTTTAAATCATTTACAATAGAACGTCAAGAAAATATACATGATAACATAATTTGGGTGGACAAAGTTTTTATATGCATAATAAAAAAGACAAAAATTTTATGGAACATTTTGATATGTTTGATAAAATAAATTCAAAATATATATTAAAATAAAAACAAAAAGAGGAAAGACAAGACATATTTTAGTTAGGTGTCAAAAGTTATTCTACTTATAGGAGGAACTCATAAAAACCAAGCAAAAGATTAACAACCTAATAAAAAATAGATATATACAAGAACAGGCAATTAACACATACGAAAGAAGTCAAATGACCAATAAAGTCGGACACATTCTACTGCCAAGTCACGTAAAATAATTATGGCCTCCTTTTTTGTGTGTGTGTTATAAATATTGAAAAAATGATTTCTAGAAGCATCTTGAATGCTTATAAATAAGAAAGTTAAACAAGTTGTTTACATCCATATCATGAAATACTTTATAGCATAAAAAAATTAAAATACTATTCAAGAATCTGAAAATGATTAAAAACATTAGGTAGATCTATATATTGATAGATAGGCAACAAATATTACTGAGTGAAAAGAAAACTTCTGAATAAGAGGTACCATGTTTACCTTTGGTAAAAGAAGCACACACACACACACACGCACAATGCATGCAGACATATGTAATAGTATATATGTATTGTATATTTGTGCATGTATGCCCACATACATGCACACATCCATACATAGACACATACACAAATTCGTGTGTCTGTAAATATAAATATATGCATGCATTTACACGCAAAATTCCGGGGCAAATGCCTAAGAAATTTTTAACAGAGGTTGCAGACTAAGGATATGACATGGGTGGAAGTCTAAGTTCACATTTAAAAAAAAAATCAGGCTAATGAGTATTTACATAGGAATAGTTTTAAGGAATTTTTTTAAAACAGAGAAATAAGCACTCCTATGTTTTCCTCATGTGCATTGCAAGTTTTCTGTTGGGTGATTCAGTAACCAAGTAATTCAGTAATTAAGACTTTAATCCCAAGTCTTAAAAGGTACTTATTTTTTAAACTAGCGAAACCTCTTCTGGACACTTTTTTTAAAAAAATATTTATTTATTTTTGACGGGGGGGCAGACAGAGAGAGAGGGAGATACAGAATCTGAAGCAGGCTCCAGGCTCTGAGCTGTCAGCACAGAGCTCAATGTGGGGCTCAAACCCATGGACTGCGAGATTATGACCTGAGCCAAAGTTGGACGCTCAACCGACTGAGCCACCCAGGCGCCCCTTCTGGACACTTATTTTGAGAAAATATCAGCAAAAAAATTAATAAATTTATATAGAGGCTTATTTTAATATTGCTTATGGTAGTGGAAACCTGGAAGCAATTAAAATGTCTAACCCTAGGGGCGCCTGGGTGGCTCGGTCGGTTAAGCGGCCGACTTCTGCTCAGGTCATGATCTCGCGGTCCGTGAGTTCGAGCCCTGCGTCGGGCTCTGTGCCGACAGCTCAGAGCCTGGAGCCTGTTTCAGATTCTGTGTCTCCCTCTCTCTGTGACCCTCCCCCGTTCATGCTCTGTCTCTCTCTGTCTCAAAAATAAACGTTAACAAAAATAATAAAAAAATAAAAAAAATAAAATGTCTAACCCTAGATTATTACTCAGAGATCTATGAATTTATATAATACGCCATACAGGCAGTGAAAATAATGTTTTCAAAAAGTCTTATGCTCTGGGACATTTTGTGAGATACGATGTATACAAAGTAGATATAATCCAGGCCACAGTATGATTTCACTATGTTAAAATATACATTTAACGATAGAAAGATTGGAGGTATGTGTATGAAATGTTATGGTGCTAGGGCGCCTGGGTGGCTCGGTGGGTTAAGCGCCCAATTCTTGATTTCAGCTCAGGTCATGATCTCACGGTTCAAGAGTTTGAATCTCACATCTGGCTCTACGCTGATAGCAGGAAGCCTGCTTTGGATTCTCTCTCTGTCTCTCTCTCTGCCCCTCCCTTGCTAGTGCTTTCTCTCAAAATAAATAAATAACCAAAAAAGAAAAAAAAAAGTTATGGTGTTTACCTCTGGGTGATTACATTATAGATGGTTTTAAATTTTCCTTTGCTTTTCAGGATACTTCATATCCATTCTAAATAAATGCAATATTTTATTATTAAAGTAATTATATTTTATTACACAACAGAATATATTCATTGCAGAAATATTGAAAAATACAATGTTTTAAATGCTTTAAAAAATAAAATGTTTATATATTAATGCACATTAAAACACTCAAGAGTGCACGTACATCTCATGTAAAGCTTCAAGATGCCACAAACTTTCTTTTTTTTCTCTCATTTTCTTTTGTGAAATTTGCAGGCACATGCCTGTTATCATTTGGTACTCTCTTTGTTGAAAATTACCCACCATAATAATAATCAGAGATAATTGCTGTCTAATAATTTTGTCTGTACTTTTATAAATCTTTTTATTACTGTATATTTGGTAGGGAAAAGATTATGGCATATACGTGGTTATTGATGGCCTTTTTATACTAATCCTCATATCACGAACACATATCCTTAGCAATGTATAATCATTTATAACACGATATATAATTAAGTTTTATTTTGTCTTGTGGATTACCTTAGTTTATTTGCAACCAAGCTATTATGTTGGCTAGTTCAGTTGCATACAAGTATATACTGTTATAATAATACTACCACAGAATTAGAATATCTGTAACATAATTATTAATAAATCATTGGTTATTTCCCAAAGAGAAAAATTTTAAAGTCAAAAAAGATATGTCAAAGAGTGTATCTAATGGTAAGAGTTTTGAGTGACACTGGCAAATTGAATCAGAAAATTCGTAGCAATTTGAAGTCCATGTGCCAGCTTTGGTCTTTACCAAACAGGTATTTCTGCATCAAGGTCAGCCTAACCCTGCGCTTTCCAGTGGTCAGTCAACCCATCAGTAAATCATCTATCCAAGAAGTCTTTCGCCACAGTAATCCAACTTACTTCTCTAATGTTTGTTCTAAAAACACACAGTATGCACTAAACCTGGAGATGGAGTTTCAAAGATGACCAAGCTAGCATCTTCTCTTTTTCAGACTCTTCTTAGACTATTATATAGAGATAGACGCACAATTCTCACGTGGGTTTTTGTGTGTGGCGTGAGGGAGGAGGTTTTGAGAGTATATGATGGCCCGGTGTAGCAAAGTTGTTCTATTCACTTCATTTTCTTTTTTTTTTTTTGGAATCATAATGATACCTATTCAGGCAAGTATTTCTGACTTCAACTCGCTTATTTGGCAAAACAGCCATGGGACAGACTAGTAGGTATACTGGCCTATATATGCAGCTATTAAAGTGTTTGCACATTGGGGCGTCTGGGTGGCTCAGTCAGTTGAGTGTCTGACTTAATGTTCAGGTCATGATCTCAGTTGAGCCCCTGCATTGGGCTCTCTTCCGTCCCCACAGAGTCGCTGTCCTCCTCTGTCTCTGTCCCTCCCCGACTTACAAGCGCTCTCTCCAGTGCGTGTGCTGTCTCTCTTTCTCTCAAAAATAAAATTGAAAAAAATAAAAAATATTAAAGACTATGCTTTAAAAAATAAAGTGTTTATATATTAATGCGCATTTAAAACACTCAAGAGTGCACGTACATCTCATGTAAAACTTCAAGATGCCACAAACTTTCTTTCTTTTTTTCTCTCTCATTTTCCTGTGTGAAATTTGCAGGCACGTGACTGTTATCATTTGGTACTCTCTTTGTTGAAAATTACCCACCACTTAACAAACAGTTATTATTTCCTATGCACAAAGCAACAAAAGTAAAATGAAGTCCCTTCACTTAAGAGCCCTCTTTACAGTCTAGCAAAGGAGACAATGGCTAAAAGCTCATATGAGCTCAATCTAGCTAATGCATTAATATAAAAACTGATCAGAAAATTATAATTAGTCATTATCCATGCAACATATATTCCTTGAGCTCTTACTAAGTACCAGGCTCTGTACTTAATACAATCGCAAATAAGAAAACCATAGATGCTTCCATCATGGAGGAAAAGATAAGAGAATCAATTTAAGCAGCTATATATTGTCTCTTTAATAGTGTGGTTTTGGGAGAATTCCCAGGGATTCAGGGAATATATTTTAATCTGTTTATTTTTTTCTAAATATGAGTACTCTGTGTCTGCCTTATGGTGACATTTCAAACTGGAATGTGAAAAATGCAGATAAATAAATGAGTTTTTAAAGACTAATGTAAGTAAAATGACAGAAATGGAGTTTTCAGGGTCACTTTTTCCTTTTGCGTAATCTTGTGGTAAAGAGAGAATTGGTATTCTTTCCCTAGCTCTAAGATTTTAAAGAAAAACTAGCATATTAAAACCATGCAATTGGCTGTTATAAGTTCTTAAAAAACACATCACTATTTGAGTATATGTTAAATTTTTTGAGTTGGGGGGTGTGCATCAAAAGAGTAGATTTGCAATGTGAGATATTATTTTGGAAATAATCCAATGTAAGTAATGTTAGTGCAGATTTTTTTCCCTCTTGTGGAGCTAAATATGTGTACAAGTTGATGCCAGATGTCAAAGGGGACGTCTTAGTGAGCATGTCTTCATGGTGTATCTATCATAGACTTTCTTTTGCTCTACCTATGATCTTTAAAAATTACAATTATTGGGGCGCCTGGGTGGCTCAGTCGGTTAAGCGGCGGACTTCCGCTCAGGTCATGATCTCGCGGTCCGTGAGTTCAAGCCCCGCGTCGGGCTCTGTGCTGACAGCTCAGAGCCTGGAGCCTGTTTCAGATTCTGTGTCTTCCTCTCTTTGACCCTCCCCCGTTCATGCTCTGTCTCTCTCTGTCTCAAAAATAAACGTTAAAAAAAATTAAAAATAAATAAATATAAATTACAATTATTTTTTGAATATTACATCAGTCAGTCCTCTCTACATAGCTCTATATAAGGCATTTATTTTTAAAAAATAGTATTCAGAAAATCTGCACTTTCCCTGATAAAAGTTATGCAATTTACTAAGCTCGAATTTATTATAAATTCTTTGCTGAGTGTTATAAATTGCTGCAATATGTTATGGAACTAGTACGAATTTAATAAGTGGACTGACACAAGATTCAGTTTGTAAAACCTAAGTGGAAATAATTGGATTTATTCTTTGTACTTCAATGACAGACATTAATTGATGAGACAAGTTAGTAATAAAATGAGAAAAAATACTGACCAATCATTAGATTGAAAGAAAAAAAATCCTTGATAATCAACTAGTCTATAGCTTTAATTAAACAGTCCACATTACTAGCTATAACATTCTACAGCATTACTCTAGTAATTTATTTTTTTTTAATGCATTGCATCTTAGGAATGGTATTGTAGAAGAGTATCGTTCATGCCTCATTTGAGGGTGTGTTAATGATGTTGAGAAGTAACATCACTAGGAAATTATAAAGGATATCTTTCTTTCTTTGATGGAATCATTAAAGACTAGTTTGGTTTTGGTGCTTACTTCAGAAAAATTATGTCCTGGAATCAAGAAATGTGAGTGTTATTTGTAAACCATTAGATTCTGTCCACAAGAATTACAACTTCATGAGAAGTGGGAGAAGGGGAAGAAAAGGAGAAGAAAATGGCACCTGTTGATGAGCTTGCTGGAAAATTGAAAAATTAGGAATATGATCAGTGTCACTTTTCCAATCTACTTTGGCTTTTCAGGTCTCTTGATGTCAGCATGGACAAAAGAGACTGACGAAGTTTAGAAAATGATAGTTGAAGAGAGAAGGTCTTGATCCAGGGGGAGGGTTTGGCAATGGCTAGGCAGACCCGAGCCAAGAGGCCAAAGTTTTTGGAACTATTACATTTTTATAAGGAAGCCCAAATGCTGGCCAAAACAAAGTTGGAATGCCACAGTTATCTCCCTTGCACACATTTCTAACATGTCCCCCGAATTGAATCTTCTATCTTTGTCTTCTATCTGTTAAAGGCTCATATTATTAATTACACGGTCTTACCTAGATAATTTGGGGTAATCTCTCCATCTTAGAGTCAGCTGATTAGTAACCTTAATTACATCTGCAAAGTTCTTTTACAGCAGTATCCAGGATAGACTTTGATTGAATAATCAGGAGACAAGAGTCTTGGGCATCTTGAAAATTCTGCCTCTTGTGGAAAGTGTGATAAAATTCCTAAGGAGTATACACATCAAAGGGACGGTCAAAAGAAGAAACAACAGATATGTAAAAATACCACTTGGGTTGGTAAAAGACACAGTAGAAGATAATGTTTCTTGAAGTTAAAGAGTGAAAAGAATGAATGAATCATGTTGAAATTCTACAGAGAGAAAACCAGGGCACTTAAAAATTAAGAAATCATTCAAGACTTTTGAAAGAGCAGTTCTATGGACTGGTGTGGACATAAGCCCAATTTTAATAGGTTAAGGGATGACTGGAATATTAGAAGTTTGAGCAGGAGAATTTAGAGTACTATTTCCAGAAGATTAATGGAAAGATCAGAGACAGTGCTCTTCCAATGGAGATATTTGATGCAACAATACATTTTCTTCTAACTACAAGCTTATACCTCTGAAGAAGCAGCATCTAAAATAAAACTAAGTCCAGTGATCTTCCTCTATTATTTCTTTCAGTGGCTTGCAATATTTAGAGCCACATTTAAAAAGGTGTTATGCAAATTATATCACCACAAACTTTGAAGGACGGCTTTCAGAAGACAAGTCAGATCTCTATATTGACAGGCAGGGAGATTAGGACAAGACTTCTTATTATACACTAAAAGCCACACCAAAAAAGAGACAAACAACAGTCTTGGGATAAAAACAAACAGCTTGGTTAAACTTTTATCAAAGAGAAATTTTAAGTCTTTATGAAGTCCTCATGATGCTGTTTCCAGTCAGGCTTTTTTTTTTTTTTTTTTGGCTAAGCTCTACACTTTCCCTACATTCTTGTACTTTTTTAAAGAGGCAAATGATGGTCAGACTCCAGTGGTCCTTCAAAAGTTTGAAGGAGGCAAACAAGATTAAAGCAAAGGCACACAAATGTTCTGGTATGCATTTGCAAGAAGTAAATGGGTGCCATCTGTGAGAAGATTTCATTTGCTGCCTAATTAATTCTTCCATGTTCCCTGGTACACCAAGGCAATGCTCATAGATATAACTGGAAAAGGGAACAGATGGCATCTTTCAGTTACCTATTGACTACTGTGATCTCCTTGCTAATTAATCTAAATAAAGCACCCATTATTTAATCTGAAACAAAATTTCCACTGGATAAGGTTTTGAGGTGTCATTTAGAAAATGTTTTCCTTTGTTTTCATTTGCATAAATCATCCTGGTGTTTATTCTGCATTTTGATGACTGAAAGCGGTTGCAGGAACATCCACACCAGTCAGAAGGCTTTCTTCCTCATAAGATGAGGGGATACTCAAACTTTTAATGTCGGAACTCTAATCCAGTGACAACTGTCATAGACTGAGTCTGAATTTTTTAAAATTAACAAAGGGAACCACGAAGATAACAAAACGTACACTCTATCAGAAATGCAAGCAATATTTTGTCAACTAAATCTAAGATTTTGGCTATTGGATATTTGCGATATCAGTTTTAATTTACTTTAATAATGCTAACAAATACTGGTTTTTCTTTTAAAGTTCCTGAGTCTATGGGTTTTCAAAAATATCCTCAACTGATTTTTACCTTTACATTTAAAAATTTTTCTTCTGTGTTGCTTCGATAACATGATCAAGCCTGTCCTCTTGTTCCTCACTATCTTCATTTTCAAAGAACTTGGAAATTACAGCCTCTTCGATTTTGGAAGAGACCCTCCCACTTGAAAATAATTTCACACTATTTTTAGTAAGCTATTAAGAGAGATATAGCCTATAGAGAATGCTTAAGAGTTACATAAGAGTTAG
Organism: Panthera pardus; assembly: GCF_024362965.1. Taxonomy (NCBI): domain Eukaryota; kingdom Metazoa; phylum Chordata; class Mammalia; order Carnivora; family Felidae; genus Panthera; species Panthera pardus. The sequence goes on along the minus strand of NW_026526810.1, from coordinate 123,034,740 downwards.
TTTCATTTCCTATTACCAGAAAAATAATGTTATAATATGAATTATTATGGAAAACCAATTCAATTTAATCTCAAGGAGGTATGATTTTTTTTAACTCTAATGAAGCCATTACCATAATGGGAAGGTGCTTCTATCTTAAAAAAAGAAAAAAAAATAACAAAAAAACATAAAAGCATCTTAACAGTAAACAATTTGAGTTTCTTCCAGCAATGCAAGATGATTTTATATTTGTTGCTCCTAGAACTTCTTCAGTAAGTTGGGCAATTTAAATATCCATTTAGAATACCATGTTTTTCTTGGGAAGTAGCTTGTTGGTAAAGAACGGATTCCTTAGAAGTTCCATTTTTCTTTATAGTTCAATTACAACATTTATCATGCTGTATTGCTATTCATCTTTTTTTTTTTTAACATGACTAACTTTCAGAAGTCTGAGATGTTGGTTTCGGAAGTCAGAGACATGCCCAATTTATCTTTTCTTCCCCAGCATGTAGAGATGTGCTTGGCTCATAGCGGGAATCAATGAATGCTGTCCAAATGAATGAATGATGACGATTGACCTGAAAGAGTGATGATATCATGCAAAACAACCTCAAAGTACGTTTCGTTCAGGAAAAAATCAAAGCTGACTAATTATTTGGTGGACATGGGGGGAACCCACAGTATTTTTCTCAATGAGACAAAAAAAAGAAAAAAGAAAAAAAATGAAAGTGTTATTCATGTCAAAATGTTTCCCTCCTTTTGTTTCACTCTGGTTTGTATTTCAGAGACGTAACAAACCCAAAGGCAGCTCTTTGTAAAGCTCTTAGCTGGGCATGTCTGCTGGTTCCTTAGACAGTGAGGTACAGGTGAGAGAAAGCTTCTCCTTGGCTACCTCTGTCTTGGGCCTTTCTGACCTTGACTCGGGGTTATTGCTTCCCTTCATCCCAGCTGGAACAAATGTCAAGCCCCTTACTGCTTCTAACCTAAAATATTTTCTTCTTTCTGATCACAAATCAATACATATCTGAGACCTAGATCTTGTTCTTACTGGATTCTCTAACTACTCGGTTTCCATACATGGGAGTATTTGAAACAACAAAATATCTGAAAAAGGTGGTACCTTGGCCGTAGCTATTGCCTTATTTAATTATTCTCCAAAATTTGCCTCCAATACACCTGCTAATTATAGCCCAGGCTCTGCTTAAACTTATGCCCTAAGAGGCACTTTGCTACCCACAAAATCCATTCTAGTGCAACTCAGCATCTAATGACATTCTTCCTAATACTGAGCCAGAATATATTATCTTTTTTTAATGTTTATTTATTTATTTTGGGGGGGGGTGGGGAAGGAGGGGTGGAGAGAGAATAGGAGAGAGAATCTCAAGCAGGCTCCTCACTGTCAGTGCAGAGCCCAACACAGGGCTTGATCTCACAAACCATGAAATCATGACCCAAGCCAAAATTAAGAGTCGAATACTTAACTGACTGAGACCACCTAGATGCGGCCATAATATATTATCTTTTAATTTTGTGAGATATTCTCAAAGAGATCATATTATCCATCCAAAGCTATGCCAGCCACATCTGAGGAGGACTTCCTGACGACTTTTGTCATCTGGCGTACCTAAGGAAACATCATGTGGAAAACATCACGTGTTCAGAGGCGTCCTTCATGCGGAAGGGAAAGGAGAAGCCCTTAATACCCAATAAGAATTCATACAAGAGCTTAGTCTTTAGTCTCACCGAGGTTCCTGAGTAGTCCTGTGTTGAGAACATAGAAATGTATATGTAATTTTAATTTTCTTGTGTGCAAACAAAACTGCCATGCAGACATTGCGCGAACAAAATGTGCTCATAATAAAAACTGAATATTAGACAAGCAGAAAACTGAAAAAATTTTTGTTAAACATTTAAAGAAAAATATTGCTGGAGAGGAAAAAGCCACACACTCTAACAATATTTGAATAGATAAGTGAACAAATAAATAAATGAATCCGTGTGTGAATGAGTGATTGGAGGGAGTCATAGATGGAAGAAATAGATGCAGAAGCGAGAGCATTTCAGGCAAAGGCAAATCAAGGGCATGTCTGCGACTTATAAAATGCCTAATTATAGTAGTGTGCTCCATGAGGGGCAAGTCTTTTGCTAACACTACATGGGTCTCTGGCCCAATGAGCGGAGTTAGTGATTCTTGCTACAAATAAACAATAGCCTAATTTATAATACTAGAAACTAATAATTTTGAATACTATTTAGTATTTATGTCAGTTGGCTTTTTGAAAAATTGCATTAAGTTATCAAGTGGAATTTTAATTTAGGCGCTATCATTACCTCTGTGCGTGTGTATGTGTGTGGAGAGAGAGAAAAAGTTGTCAAAACTTAATCCTTGCGGTCACCTAAAGAAAATCACTGTCCTCCTGATAGAGGCCTTAGTTCAAGCTACTTTGGGATAGGAACTTACTGATAGGACATTTAGCAGAAAGGAAGCACATAGCTACAATGCAACCACATTTACTCTGCACAAACTACGTGTTCGTCTTGTAAAATACTTTGTATGCACCATCTCTGAATCTTATCTAATCTTGACAACTCTACCAAGAAGGAATGATTGTTCAATGTTCTAAATGTCAAACGTGAATCACAGAGAGGTTGAGTAATGGACTGACTTGCCCAAGGTCACCGTTAGTAATGCCCAGCGAGGGTTCGAACCCCAGCAGCCTGATTGTGGAGCCGTAACTTACAAGTGCGATGTCATGATGGCATCATATCTTTGTGAGATAATCAGATCCATCACTTTGAGATGTATGTATCTTTTTACTTTCTACTCCCTTTGCTATAACATTTAATATGGGTTCAGTAAGACTAAGAAAATATAGATAACCTCAAGAGGGTGAGCAAGGAAGGTAAATACTAAAACGTTTCCATACAGATGCTTCAGATTACTTTAAACAGTTGTTTCAAGGCTATTGGTTGCTTCCTATTCAAGGCAGCACAAGAGGCCACAAAGCTTAGAGCTCAGATATGTAGGTGAATAGTTTACTGTACTTACAAGTCAAGAGCCTTCTCCCTTCGTTTGTTAAGCTACAGGCACGATTAACTCTGTTGTATATTAGGAACTACCCACATCACTGCAGCTTCAGAGTGAGTGCTTTCTGGCTGAGCTTTGCACAAGTTTTAAAAAAGCCATTGGGACTGGGTCATCAAAGAACCAGACCGACTGACAAAAACCAAGGGGTAAGCAGGGGCGCCTGGGTGGCTCATTTGGTTAAGTGTCCAACTTCAGCTCAGGTCATGATCTCACCGTTCATGAGTTTGAGCCTCCCATCAGGCTCTGTGCTAACAGCTCGGAGCCTGGAGCTTGCTTCAGATTCTGTGTCTCCCTCTCTCTCTGCCCCTCTCCCACTCTCTCTCTCTCTCTCTCTCTCAAAAATAAACAAATATTTTTAAAAAATTAAAAAAAAATCAAGGGGCAAGGAGAGATCGCATTCAATGATTTGGTGTCTGCCAATTCTGGAGAATGTTCCTTAAAAAAAAAAAAAAGATTGAGGTGCCTGGGTGGCTGAGTCTGTTAAACATCTGAGTCTTGATTTCTCATCATGGTGAGATTAAACGCTACATCAGGCTGGGCTCTGCGATGGGAGTGAAGCCTGCTTAAGATCTTGAGATTCTCTCTCTCTCTCTCTCTCTCTCACTCTTGCTCTCGCTCTCTCTCTGTCTCACTCTCTGTCCCTCCCTTCCCCCTCTCTCTCTAAGAAAAAAAACAAGAAAAGAAAAGACAAGACCAGAAAAGGATCTTATGAGGAATGGTTCTTCACCTTAAAGGCAAAACAAAACAAAACATGGGCGCGTGGGTGGTTCAATTGGTTAAGCGTTCAACTCTTGATTTCATCTCAGGTCATGATCTCATGGTTCATCTCTGTGCTGACAGTGCAGAGCCAACCCCTTCCCTGCTTGTGCTCTCTCTCTCTCTCTCTCTCTCTCTCTCTGTCTCTCAAAATAAGTAAATAACCTTAAAAAAAAGCAAAAAACTAAGCAAAAAATTCCCAATCAAGAACAAATCTTGAACAATATCTGGTAGGTGGAAAGGGCTCAATAAATATTTCCATTGGATTATGAAAGAGAAATAATTCAACTCAGTCTTGAGATGGTAGAGTGATATAGGAAAGAATGAAAGAATTTTTGCCCTTCCAGATTCCACTCTTCTCCTGTTTTAAGATATTGGCAATTAGAAGAAGCAATTGATTCATTAATATACTTTGGAGGGAAACATAATAACTAAATATCGCTAGTACAGCTTAAAATGATAACATAGGAAAACGCATTCATATTATAATTGAGCAAATAGGGAACGTCATCTTTGAGTATCCAGTTAAATTCCCCAACTTTGGTTAAGGCATCATGGTTGGACCAGTGAAGAATTAAAAGAGAAATGAGACATGTTTCAGGCCCTTAATATTATAAAACCTTGAATAATTGAAAACATCATGCAACTATGGTGACTGTTTCATCTGATTCTTTTTTTTTAAAAGTTTATTTATTATTGAGAGACAGAGAGAGACAGAGCATGATCAGGGGAGGGGCAGAGAGAGGGGAGACACAGAATCTGAGGGAGGCTCCAGGCTCTGAGCTCTCTGCACAGAGCCCGACACGGGGCTTGAACTCACAAACTGCGAGATCATGACCTGAGCCAAAGTCGACGCTTAACCAACTGAGCCACCCAGTCACCCCTGTTTCATCTGATTCTTTAAAAAAAATCAATTTGTAACGAAAGTTAAGACTTTGCGTCCATCTCAAGTCCAATTAAAATGACAGATCTGTCGTTTCAGTTGCAAAAGAGGTACAAAAGGGATATATAAACACACTGTTTTTCCAAAACTGCAAAATCCATCTCCCATTTAGGTACACAGCTTATTAAACTTTTGGATGATTAAGCCAAAAAAGAATTAGAAACAGCAGTTTTCTTTTGTTTCTGTAGCAAATCCTTAATAACATTTTTATAGCTTGTCGAAAGCAATGGCTTAAGTCCCACTTTATCTCAACATTTTAGTTTGCCTGCCTGTCCATTTATATATACTCCAGTAAATATCCATCTTCAACATTGCTAAAGATAAACTACTTGTATCCCCATCTTATTCTTCATAAGAAATCCCAGATATTGCCACAAATAAAAGGGAAAAAAAAGAGTTACGTATGATAGTGGTGTGTTAGATACTATTCAATGTATATCTAAACCATTAACAAGCAAATGGAATATAAACAAATCAATAACAGAACCTATAAAAGCACGAAAAAGCAGGACATTAGTGCTTAAAGAATGTTCTTGTCATTGTATTACTGGTATCTGGTACAAATACGCGCCCTAGGGAGTAGTCAATTTACTTTTATTGCTGTTGTTATGGGTTGACTACTCCAAGTGAAGAATTCAGAAGCAACTGAAGAAGGAAGCCTTTTGGAGCCAAGTCTCTGGTGCTTTGGTGAGGATTATTATAAGGTGAAATGCGAAAATCACAGCAGTTGCTGTGTACGATGCCACAACATTCCAGAAAATCCTAGGGACTATCCAGAAAATTTTGACTGTCTGCACCTAAGATTTTCATTCATCTGAAGACTTCCACGCATTTTCCAAGGATTTCCACCACGCGTCTTAACCCTCAATGCAACCCAAGTGGAATCTGCAGTTAAATAATGTGAATGCGCTACGACCATACTAAGATAAGGTGACTTTTTGAGAAGACTCATCCGATCAAACGGTAGAACAAATAAAGGACATAACAGGCTACAGTTCTTCCTGCAGCTTACTATTGGTTTTCTTCATCTTCAAATGATGGTTTTGTTTTCCTTTCTGGTTTTTTTATGAGCAAATCAGCTGGTTGGGAGTCTTATCTAGTAAGGAAGTCCATATGTTCTCTTTTAAGTAGTCTTTGAGAGAAGGGAAGCCAGCAAGAGTAGATAAAGAAGGCCAGCCAGATGTCTGAGGTCGGATACCCCCGTCTCGTAGGCTTTTGGCTTCTGTACTTTTGTTTGCCTCTTGAATCAGCCAACTGCCTGTGTCAACGATAGTTCTCCCCCCTTTCTTCCTTGATCCCCTGCAATCCCGCCCACTGTGCAGCCAATAGAAAGTTTCCAAGAACCCGGAAGCTAGCCAGGCATAAAAGAAGGCCAGCGCCAGGGCTTGGAGCTCAGCCTTTGGAGGTGACTCTGCTGGGCCGGCACCAGGGCGAAATAAGCAGTCTTTTCTGATTCTCCACGTGTGTGTCGCTTGTCTCTTCCTGTGTGCCGAGTACTTGTTGTAACATGAGCTCCAGGTAGTTCTGTCAAGGCTATGTAATCGTCATTAGGCTTTAGCAAAGGGCTCATAATAACAAGAGTTCATGCTGGGTTCTGTTCATACTGATCCCTCTCTCTTTCATAGGGGCAACATTATCTGCCTTTGACATTCTAGGTACATTAGAGCTGGGGCTGCCAAACAGAATACCAAAGATTAGATGGCTTAAAGAATTTATTTTCTCACTGTTCTGGAGGCTGGAAGTCCAACAGTGAGGTAACGTGAGGGGCGGTTTCTGGTAAGACCTCTCCTCCAGGCTTGTTGAAGTTCCCCTTCTCCCCGTGTCCTCACGGGGCCTATTCTCTGTGCATGTGATGAGGTTTTGGAGTGATGGTGGGGTTCAGAGCCAACGGCCAAGAAAGAATTCTTGAAGATGTCTTTGGTGCTACAAGCTGTTTTTTATTAAAGCATGGGGACAGGACCTGTGGGCAGGAAGAGCTGTGCTATAATTGTGAGGGGTGAGCATGCATATGTCATGGAATTGGGGGAGATAAAGTCAAGAGAACGTTCCTAAAGGGATTTTCAGATGTTCGAAAAGGTTGCCTCAGCTTGCTTTATGTTCCTTCATCACATGCATCAAGAGCTACCTTTGGCGTTCCTTTCTCTTCTTAGAGTGAGAAGAAGAACCTAGGGTTCCAATGCACTCATGGTAGTGATGCTGGGATAGTTTAAGTATTTGAAGAAAATAGTGATACTTAGGATTTGTTATACGATACTGCTTCAAGGTAGTTCAGTCGCAACATTAGCTGCACTGCATTCCTTTCAATGGAGTCATTTCTTTGAGAAGGTAAGTCCTTGGTGGTTGCCATGATTAAAAAGCAAGCACCACGTGGAAATTGATGTGCAACAGGAAATGAAGGTGGTGGTTTCCAATCTGATTCCAAGGTTGGAAAATTGTGCAGTGACCAACAGGTAGACACATATCGTTAGTAATTAGTAATTGTGGATCAGAATGAAATAGTGTGAGTTTTTTCTTTTTTTTCAGTTTTTCCATTTTCTTAAGTCAGAGGTATTTTATATCAGTGGTTGTTTAATTTTAGAGTACAAAAGAATCCCCTGGCGGGGGGGGGGGGGGATTGCTGGGATATAGATTCCCAGGTTCAACTCCAGGGGACACAGATACAGTATCTTGGGATGGGACTCAGGAACGCATATTTTAACCAATGAATGATTCTAATGTCTGTATATCACACTCTGAGACACAATTTCTACATGTTGAGCTTTGTTTTTAGAGCTTTAAAACTGTTTTAGGAGTGGCTTTGTATTTCTAGATGTACCTTCCTCTGCTCCCTCACTTTTTTCCTGTTTCCCACGTAGGGTGAGGAGCATCGGACCTTGTTGATTCCAATGTGCCGCGTGAAAAATCTCCATTGCATCGTGCCATCAAGCCATGGTAGTGAAAAAACACTTTTGTCATTTCCATTTCCCAGTATATAAAGTCAGTGCCCTAATAGAGACCTGTAAGCCCTGTCTGAGACAATGTGGCCAGCAGATTACTTTGTGGTGTCACTGTTTGCTCAGCATCTGAGTCACTCCCTGTAGTACACAATATGGTCTTCCTTTCCACTCCCCTGAAGGTAAACAACTTGACTAAATTGGAAAGACACGCAGAGAGTGACAAGAGGAGCATGTTGCTCAAGCTGCCTGCTCCACAGAGCTGCCGACTTGGTAGCTCTGGATTCTTCAGAGCGGATTTTTTTTTTTTATTTGACAGCCTTCTGCCTGTATGGCACAATATTTATCTTGAAAGATTGCTCCTGTTTATGTCAAAACAAATAAACATCAAGAAAGAATCCAGCACAGAAGAAAATGACAAGAACAGATCCTTCTCAGAGTACACATAGGAGGCTGTACTTCTGATCACATTTCTGGAGGCAGTCGTTGGAAGCTTCGAGAAATAGGTGATATTTATGCAGTAAATTGGTTCTGAGCTTTGCTTCTTCTGTATGCTGTCCAGTCGTAGTTATGGTTGCTGTTTTATTGCTTTTTTCTTTACAAAACCATGTTTAAAAATTACATATTCCTATAATTCAGCCATTTACCCATTCTTGTATTATTTCTCGGTGCCTTCTATGTGCCAGACATTGTGTTATTTGCTGAGAAACAACAGTGAATGAAATTGACAAAGACTTTGCCCAATACAGAGTTAATTGAACATATACAATATACCAGGGCCTCTGGTTAATGCTTTAAAATGTATTTTCTCATGTAGAGCTCTTGATAATCTAAAATGTGGGTTCTAATGTTCTAATGTTACCTCTATGTTCCGACTGAGAAAACTAGGACTTAGCGTGACGGCTGAACGTGACTGTGATCACATGGCAAAATGGAAGATATACATTGCAATCAAGGTGATTTAAATCTAAAGAATAAATGATTGACTAGTGGATTCTAAGGAATACATTATTATCAGAAACTAAATTGCCACCTTTTCCCGAATTACTTGTTCTTTTTTTTTCCTAATGTTTATTTTTGAGAGAGTGCAAGTAGGGGGGGGGGGGCAGAGAGAGGGGGACAGAGGATCCAAAACGGGGTCTCTGCTGACAGACAGCAGTGAGCTCGATGTGGGGATCAGACCCACAAACCACGAGATCGTGACCTGAGCCAGAGTTGGACGCTCAACCAACTGAGCCACACAGTGCTCCTGAATTATTTCGTCTTTATCAGCTGACAAATCCTAAGCCAAAGGAATGGATCTGAGGTGGTTAATTTTAGACCCTTGCATCCTGGAAGAATGGATAGGGGCAGAACATGACGGAGATTGATGGATGAGGAGTGTGTATCTAGAGCCTTTACAAGGACAATACATCAATCCGTGGTGCGTGCTTGTATTTCAGCCCTACAAAGCGTTTAACAGAAGTATCACCCTTTGAAAATGTCTGGCTCCACCCTTCCTATGGAACTGATGTGATGAGAAGTCATGTGTTCTTTTCTCGCTGTTCTCCAACGAAGGAAAACTGAAGAGGCAACAGTTTGGTGGGGGTTAAATTTGTGGCAGGAACAATATCAAGTATCTCACCTCGAATTATGATCTAGTCCTTGGAGGAAGGTCTAGTTGGGAGATAAAAATGTGTGAGCTCTTTGGAGGCGGTTGGAAAATCAAACCCTGAGGTGTGGTTGGCACGGTGTTGAGTACAAGGAACACAGACATCAGAAAGTCAGGGGATATTTCTAGATTTGCTCTATTCCATTCTGTGACAGGTTGTCAAATGTTTAAGAGCATTCTCTTAAAATGCCTCGTAAATTATATGGTACTACACAAATGTTAATTTTTATTTGCAATGATAAATGACAAAAAGACCTTTTTGCATTACATGGTTCCAAGAGACAGTTTAATGAGGGGACTTAGAGAAGATAAAGTAGGTGATGTAGGAGAGGTTTCGCCCAGTTGAAGAACGTTTAACACATGGAGAGAGTGGGGTACACAGAGTCCTCAGCGAGGGAGTGCTCCCAAGATCCAGGACCTTGAGCTGCCATGCTTCCTCCCCTGTTATTCTTCATAAAGCTTCCCACAGGCTAAAGCTGTTGTGAGTCTCACTGATAGCATAAGTTTACTGCTTTATTCATTTGTTTGTTGAGCGAATATTTATTAATCACCGATGACATCGCAGTTAGTCTGTTAAGCACTTGTGACAAACTAGACATAAGCCCTTCTCTCAGGGGGGTGCAGAAATCTAGTGAGAAAACATCCTACTTTAGATGGGGTCCAGTGAGAGGCCCTTCTGGGCAGGGAGGAAGTGGGTATTTAATATGAAACGGGAGCCAGAGCAAAGTGTGATGGCAATAGCAGGAGAGAGGAAATGGGAACAGAGAGCCAGCAGGAACAGGAAACGCAAGCACCCTTGATGGGGAAGGGTCTGGCTCTGGAGACTTCTGTGAACTGTCAGAAGGCAAGTTTCAGAATGAGGAAATAAGAGAACCCAGAGCTACAAGAGGCCAGTGGCAGAAGGTGAAAGGTAAGGGGTCAGTAATGCAAGACTGTACAGAAAATTGGATTTTGCATTAGTTCCCTCTTGCCATGTAATAAATCAGCACTGATTTCGCAGCATAAACCAGGACCCATTTGTTATCTCACAGTATCTGTGTGTCAGAAATCTGGGCACAGCATATCTCTACTAAATCTTCTGTCCCAGGTCTTCCAAGGCCAATCTCAAAGTGTCCAATAGCTGTGTTCTTATGGGATGTTCTGGGGAAGAATTTGCCTCCAGGCTCATTCTGGTTGACGACAGAATTCAGTTCCTTACAGTTAATGAACTGAGGTCCATTTTCCTTACTGACTGTGGGCTGGGCAAAGCCTGTACCTCTGGTTTCTGCATGTAAGCCCTTATCTCAGAACCCCACTTGCAATCTCTCTTTCTCTTTTGCTACCTCTCATTCTGCTTCCAGCTGGAGAAAGTTGTAGGCTTTTAAGGGCTCAGTGATCGGATTGGGTCATCCTGGATGATCCAGGATGATCTTACTATTTAAAAATCCATACTTTTACTCACATCCGCAAAATCCTTTTTGTCATGCAAGATAGTTACAGATTCCAAGGATCGGGTGATAGAAATATTTGAGAACCATTATTTTGCCTTCTTTGGGTTTCATCGAAGTTAAAAAGATAAGTGAAAGCACTCAGTAGAAGATGATTTTTTCTTTAATGGGAATTAATGAAACTTGACAAATGGCTGAATTTAGGCTTGTATCATCCGTGCTGTGACTGGCAGGGTGTGTTCAGCAAAGACAGCCTTGAGTATTGAGGAGGGGAAGGGTCATGCTGTCTTTCTGGCCATTGTGGCCCCTCCACCGACCTGGGAAGTGATGGGTATATGGTCAGACATCATGAAGTCCATTCGTCTAGAGAAGGGCTAATGGGGTAGGCAGTGAGTAGTGAAGAATCCACCTCGCCCATTCCCAGTGCTGTCAGCTGGTGATTTGCCTGATACCCTTTGAAAGCGATTTGAAAATTAGTACCTCCTTTCATATTTGCAAGTTGACCTCTACAATTTTTCCTAATTAAATACTGAGGAACTCTATGGTTCTGTCATATTATAAGCATGGATATTTTCAAATAAAATTGTTACATCATGTCTTAAAAATATAGCCAATGGAACCTAATCAGAATTACTATAAACCCACAGTGATCTATTAAAAATAGATGAACAAGCTCTATTTTAACATTTGCCTTTATATCTTAACTGTCTTTCCATACATATCTCCATTACCATCTCCACTGAAATTTCATCCTAAATGTATTTTTATGCTTAAAAGTTTACTCAACGGGTGCCTAGGTAGCTCAGTGGGTGAAGCATCTGACTTCAGCTCAGGTCAAGATTTCGTGGTTTGTCAGTTCAAGCCCTGCATCGGGTTCTGTGCCAACAGCTCAGAGCCTGAAGCCTGCTTCCGATTCTGTGTCTCCTCTCTCTGCTCCTCCCGCCTGCACTCTGTTTCTCTCTCTTCAAAAATAAATAAACATTAAAAAAATTTTTTTAAAGGTTACTCAAGCCATTAAATATGTGTATATAATATTTTAGAAGACGCTTTAAAAATATTCCTCTAACCATAGGTTCTAAATATTTTTTATATGTTTTTTAAAAAATGTATTCTGTCTTGGGTATCATTACAATTATTATTAATAAACATTTGCTCCAAACACCATAAATAAAGTAAATGTCATAAATAAATTTTAAACATTAAAATAGTAAAAAAAATGCAGCTATTAATAAGTGAGTATTTAAAATAACTTACTTTCTATATTCATTAATACATATGTTTGACTACTGAAATAACATAAGACACTCTATCAGTTTTAAAAATTTATTTTATGTTTTTATAGATAAAAACACTGAGTAATCTTGTTCCATTAATAAGTAGAGGGAATGAAAAGATAATGTCCATCAAAAGCAAAAATGATTTGTTACTTTGTATCCAAAGGCTTTCCTAAAATTAATCAAATAAACATTTTATCTGTGAGGTTTTCACCTAGAGACACCTTGTTTAACCTAATATACTATAACGAATTGGGAAATAATTTTTATTATTTATGTATTTTCACCTTTGCTAACATTTTTTTCCTATTTTATAAAACGTGTTTATTTTGTAAGTGCTTTTGAGGTGGACAAAACCACATAAGGGAGGACTTGTCTAGTGGTGGGCAGTGTGGTCATGCCGCCATTTTGGAGTGTTGGTCAAAAACTTTGATAAGCGCTTCTTGCTCTAGAATTCCCTCGCTGGTTGACTTAGGCAATGATGGGCCTGCATAACTGTTCCCATTCTTTGTAGCCTCAATCCCATTTCTTCAATCCCTCCTCCTTAAGGATGGATTCCAGTGAAAACATCTGGAATCCTAGCCTTCTTCTGCTTCTGGACAATCCCACTTGTGGCAACTTCAATACAATTTTGTCAAAATGCTGGGCTTTGAATTTAGGTCTATTTATGGAATATGTCTATCTTTATTTTTAAAATAATTTTAAAGATTTATATTTTTAAGTAAATCTCTATACCCAATGTGGGGCTCAAACTTAAAACATCCTACTTGTTAGTTCTTAAATAATCTCCTTTGATTATATACTTTATTGTATTATTATTATTTAACTAATGGTAAATAACATATTCATCTTGTTTCATGCCTTTATACAAACTATACATAAATTTTATTAAATCTTCAGTATCTTATCTTATTTTTGATACTTTATTTATTAGATTGGTTTTTATAATTTACAACATTGAGATCAAGAGTCACATGCTCTACTGACTGAGCCAGCCAGGCACATCAGATGTCTGTTTTTAACCAAATGGTTAGCCAGTCCAGTTTGAAAAAAATTACCTACATTCTGTGTGAAAAAGTCTTCCTTCATTTTTTATTTCAAGTAAGCACATTGAAACATTTGTTAAGAAGTGTTATTATTTATTTTATATATTTTTATTTTTTCTAATTTTATTTATTTATTTATTTTGAGAGAGAGAGAGAGGGAGACAGAGAGAGAGAGCATGAGGGCACTCAAGCAGGGCAGGGGCGGAGAGAAACAGAGAATCCCATGCAGACTCCGCACTCTTAGGCAGAGTCCACGGGCCTCAAACCCACAAACCGTGAGATCATGACCTGAACGGAAACCAAAAGTTGAGTGGGACACTTAGACTGAGCCACCTAGGCGCCCCAAGAAGTTATTTTTTGAAAGCACAGAAAATCAACTGATAAATGAAGTATTAAAAATAAGATAAAATACTGAAGATTTAATAAAATTTATTTATAATTTGTATAAAGGCATGAAACAAGATAAACTAATTTGTTAGTTACCGTTAAATAATAATAATACAATAAAGTGTATAATCAAAGGAGATTATTTAGAAACTAGCAAGTAGGAAAAAAGTATATTTTTGGTTACTCTGTGTATTCATGTGTTGAATTCTTATGTTTAGCTTCAGAAAATGATTAAATATAAATTCAATATAAAAATAAGAATATATGTTTTAAAGACCATATTGATAAATTTGCATTTAATAGAATTTATATGATGCTAAACATTGATTGGTCCGAAAGTTTGCATATAATTTTACCTTTTGTGAGGAGGTAAATATATATGAAACATTTTATAAAATAAAATAAAGATGGACTGTATTTGGAAGAAATATTTTACAATACAACTGATAAAATACATTTTACCTATTTTAGCAATGCACAGCAAATATGAACAAAATATTGATAATTTCTCACCTATAGATTTTATATAGAGTATTTAAAAATATTTTGCAGTTAGTCCTTCAAGGCATTCTGGTTACATTTAAAATATTCAGCTTTATACACTTCTATTACTCTGGATGTTTGAAGGAAGTTTTGTTTACAGCTAATGACAAGTTCTAATGATGAAGATTGAAATAGTTGAAAAGAATTGCTTATGCTTAGGGTAGATTCATGTTTTATAAGACCCTAAAGTTTATACAAACTTTATGGGTGGCTTTTGAAAGAAAAAGGATACAATAAATATAGCTATAATTGAGAGTGAGTGTGAAAGCATTTAGCCTGAGAAAAGAAGTCATAACAAATCACAAACTTTAAAAAGGTGACAGCACAAAGATCACAAAATCCAGATATGTGTCATGGTATTTTTCTTAATTAACTGCCTGTCATGCCCTATAATTACTTTTTCTAAATTATCTGTAAACTCTTTGATGACTTCTTCATAGGAAAAAAATTGTGGTATTTGCTCTATAAAGAAAACAGAAAGATAATTCAGTCTTTACTGTCATTGGTCAAAATTTAACTTTTTCACGCAATAATTGGGTTGTAAAAAGGTATGTGAGTTTACTTATAGACACGTGCGTATTGAGTGCTGTTTTAAGATTGAGATTAATAAATGCAGGTTTCCTGATAAATTTTATTTCTTAGACTCTCATTAAAAGGACAAAAAAAGGGTACCTGGGTGGCTTGGGCGGTTAAGCATTGGACTTTGGCTCAGGTCATGATCTCGTGCTCAGAGTTCATGACAAGCGTTGGGCTCAGAGCCTGGAGCCTGCTTTGGATTCTGTCTCCCTCGTTTTCTACCCTTTCCCCGCTAGTGCTCTCTCTCTCTCAATGATAAACATTAAAATTTTTGAAAAAAGAAAAAAAACTTGCAGCTTTGATTATTTTACGCTAAATTTTCTTGAAAGGTGAGAACTTGCATAGTAACCATTTGTGGGTAAGAACTGACTCTTTGGTTTATAATCTTTCAAGTCTGATGATTGGAAGAATTTTCTTTAGACCAACTTGGCTCTGTATAGTTCAGTCCTTACTCCTTCTTTTCCACCCACGTATTTCCACGTCCTTAAGGGCGAGTTCACATCATGATCTTACATGTACCCCTGTATGACATGAATCCGTACAGAGGATGGGCAAAGATCTCCCAGAATCCATTCCATCACCAGACTGCTGGCAAAAATGTAACTGTATATGGATGTGGTTGCAAACCACATAAATACTTCCCCCTAATGCTGGACCCGATCCCCAGCTCAACTGTCCTTGGATAGATCCTAAAAATGTTCACAGCCCATCGAACACTAATCCACATAAGGAGAAGGCAAGTTTGTATAGGCATGATAAATGATTTTACCAGATTAATTTAATAATTTTTACAGAAACACATGACTCTGCGAACACATTTCCAGGACCTTGCAAAGGCTCCTTGCCAGCGAAGATCCTTGATGCTTAAGCTTCAGTAGCTTTGAGGTAAACCCACATATGTTTATGCTTAAATAAATGAAAATATTTATCTTAAAGCTCAATATTTCCCATCAACGATTTGTGCTTTGTTCTCCAGGGGTTTGTCTCAAGAGAGATGCATTATATTTCACAACAGTGGTTTTGGTGGGTTTTGTTTTGTTTTTGTTTCTGGTGGGAAGGGAGATGGGAGAATTCAAGCTGTGAAATAAAAATTGTCACTACTCCCACAATCTTATTTTACTATCTATTTATCTTAGTTCAGAATATTCGGAGTCCAAAATGCCCATGTGAGAAGAAGTTTTGCCTCTAACAGTAATGCTATAAGGCCGGAAAAGGCTGGAGGAATTTTGTAATGTCTTGATTCACTATTAAAGCTTTCACTATGTCCCTTTTGGGGGAAAGCGATGCTTTTTTGTTGTTGTTTCCCTTTCTTTCTCCTTCCTACCTTCCTCCCATCCCTCCTTCCTTCCCTTCTTCCCTTCCTTCCCCCCTCCTTTTTCTCCCTC
Source organism: Panthera pardus (assembly GCF_024362965.1). Lineage (NCBI taxonomy): Eukaryota > Metazoa > Chordata > Mammalia > Carnivora > Felidae > Panthera > Panthera pardus. The sequence continues at coordinate 123,018,752 of NW_026526810.1, read as the reverse complement.
CTGGCTTCCTTCACTGGAAGGGCTAATGTGAATTTTGAGGCTTTCTCAAGTTAGCCTTTAGGGAAGTCCATGACAGTTTGGAAAGCAATCTTCTGAAAACTTTCAGAGCACCTGCACACTTTGAAGATCCTGTGTTACTGCATTTTGGATCATTTTGCTGGGGATGAGGAATTGGGCAAGCTTTTCCCCTAAAGGGTCGGATAGTAAATATATTCGGTTTTGTGGGTCACAGGTTTCTGTTGCAACAACTCAACCCTGCCATTGTAATGCGAAAGCAGCCATAGACTACATGTAAATGAATAGGCCTGGCTGTTATTTCCAAACATTTTCTTTACCAAGGGAAGCAGTAGGCTGGATTTGGCCCCTTAATCTCTGGTGTGCTGACCAACCACAGCCACCGGCTGCTAAACAGGTCTGATAACAAGCGGAATCCTAGGCCAGCACTTGGAGAGATACCATTGTTAAGTTCCTCAGCATTTAAAACTAGCACTGACTTTTGTTACACAACCAGCCGAGGGCCCATTGGTCAGTGATTGCCAAAATAAACATCCCCAAGAAGTAACTCTGCAATGTTTGTGGCAGATAAGAATGTATACCAAACTAGATAGAAATCACAGTATATTCTAATGCTTTTCCAGAATCTGAGGTTTAACAGGGCTCAGTTAGAAGAAATGTGTTGAGACAGAACTTGTCGCAGTTTGTAAAAGTTGCATAAAATGGCAAGTCAGACTAAAAGTACCACGGATCCTCAGTGCTCCCTCAATACCTTTTGTAGAGGTCAAACACCATCAATATCTATTTCAACTTGCACACGGTTTCATCCCTGCCACCCAGCACCCCCCCCCCCCTTTTTTTTTTTTTTTAACACAGGTCACTTATAAGGAAGTCCTAGAGAATTCCCCATTCACCAGCTGGAGCTCTGTTTATATGGTAACAAAAATGCACCAACCAGAATAGGATCACATCTCCATAAAAAGCCTGCTGTCTAAGGGAAGCTGAAATGGGATAATTGCAAGCACAAAAGAAGAGAGATTCTGGCAAAAATGACAGAACCGTGACAGTGATGACTTGGCCCAAGAGGATCTTTAAGCTTTGAAATTGTGCCACATGTCCCTGCAGGACCGTGCATGGGAAAGCCATCCGTATCCCATGGATCAGGCTGGCAGGCCACGGGAATCAGGGCTTTAAACCAACTTCAAGCCAAGGAAGCTGCATTGCAAATAGTCAAAGACTCTTGGGGCAGAAATGGTGTAGATGCTTGGCATGGGAAGGATTATCAATTCAACCTTAGCTTTTTACTTGGACACACAGGCACATCATAATCTATTGTTAAAATTTTTCCCATCATGTTTTGGGGGTTTTGATGCCCAAAAGAAAGGACTTATTCTCTCTGAGATACCTGTTCTATGCTAGCGTTTTGGTCATATTTTATGATCTGAGATTGGATTTCCATTGGAGCGGGTTCACGCGAAAGATAAGAAAAAGAGTGGCTATACACTATGCTTTCTTTTCTGTAACACAATTTTTATTTGTATAATTATTTTAAAAACAAACATAAGGGGTTAATAAATCCTATTAACCACATGAAAGAATATACCCAATTACACCTGGTTTTTAAAATATAAATCTCCTGGTTCCACTGGAAGTTTTTATTTTCTAAATCTAAACTATAATAATCACTGCTGAACCAAGTCCCAAGGCTCCGTTCAGAACTAAGAAAGAGTTAACATTTGTTGAGCACCTACTATGCGCCTGGCACCATTTTAAGCACATTACTGGATATAATTGATTTAATGCTCACGTCAGCTTTAGAGGTGGCTACCATTGCTGTGCTCAGTTCACAGATGAGGCTCAGAGAGTTTTGCAACTTGCCAAAGGTCACACAGCTGGACATGAAGGGTCAGGGTTGGAATCCAGGCAAGTTACGTCCAGAGCCTGCTGTTTAGTCAGTATGTCCCATTTCCTCTGAGTATTTTGTTTGAGAATTTTGTTTAGTGTTTTGTTTTAGAATTGATACCTCCTAGATACCTTCATAATCTCTGGTCAACATTTAGCTAAAGCCTTTGCCTGAACGACACAATCCTTCCATTTATTTATAAATTAATTAGAAAGCAAACGTTATTTGCCCTCTCTGTGTTACCATCAGAAATACAACTTCCTAAATCTTTCTAGTAAAGAAGTAGCCAAAAAGAAATCTGAAGGACAGAGAGGAGAAACGGATGGGGGCGGGGAGTTGGGGGGGTGGAAAGTGAGTGAGAGAGAGAACACTCAAAATAAATTTGTGTATGTGCTAGCATGAAACCTCCCAGGGGTTGTCTTTTTCCAATTAGAAGAGACTTCTACAGCTGCCAGACCGCCTCGGTTAACCCCAGCTTGATAGCTCTTTGAAAACCAGTCTTTTGTTATCCTTAATCTACATGAAATAGTCCCTCAGCTCCCCTAACAAGGAACAGGACCAAATTCAGGGCTGCTTCCTGATACCCGGCTTGCTGTGAAAAGGCTTGAAGTTACACAAGGCAAGTTTACTCCGTCCTAAGCTTGACAACCTCACCAGGTTCTAAAACAGTCACAGAGTTAACTCACAACAGTTATGGAGAAAGCTCATCTCTGGAACAAAGAAAAGGCTGTTCTTCCTCCTATGCTCCTGAGGCGAATGGGTTAATGCTCCCATCGGCTGCTTGCCCTCCCCAAGCATTGTGTAAGGGGAGGTTTCCAAGATTTCCCCTTGATCCGCATACAGTTACCTGGAAGACGTCCATGCAAGATTTTGTAACTTGCAAACTTTTTCTGTCTCCTTCTCTGGACTCCGTGCTGAAGTGGGGTGTGTGGAAGGTCATTGGAACAACGATTCTCGATTCTCAACGCATCACAAGATGGATGACTGTTACAATTAAAAAAAAAAGAGGACAATAGTGAGTGTTTGTCTCTTTGCCCATTTTGCAGCTAAAAGTTGTATTCATTTCCTGAGGCTATCACAACAAATTGCCACAAATTTGGTGGCTTGAAGCAACAACAATTTGTCCTAGAGTTCTGGAGGTAAAGAGTTGGAAGTCACAGTTTGGGCAGGGCCCTGTTCCCTCCAAGGTCCTGAGGGGAGAATCCTTGCTATCTCTTTCTAGAAACTTCTGGTGGTTGCCCACAATCCCTGGCCTTCCTTGTCTTCTGGCTTCATCACTCCAATCTCTGCCTCATCTTCATTGGTCTTTTCCCCCTGTTGTTTCTGCTTTTTTTTTTTTTTTTTTTTTGTCACTTCTAAGGACCTGTTATTGCATTTAGGGTCTACTTGAATCCAGGACTAGTCTCCAGATCCTTACCTTAATGACATTTGAAAATACCCCTATTCCAGGGGCACCTGGGTGGCTCAGTGCGTTAAGCACCCAACTTCGCTCAGGTCATGATCTCACAGTTTGTGAGTTCGAGTCCCGCGTCGGGCTCTATACTGACAGCTCAGAGCCTGAAGCCTGCTTTAGATTCTGTGTTTCCCTCTCTCTGCCCCTTACCCACTCATGTTCTGTCTCTCACTCTCTGTGTCTCAAAAATAAATAAACATTAAAAAAAATTTTTTTTTAAAAGAAAGAAAAGAAAAAAGACCCTTATCCCAAATGAGGTCACTTTCTGAGGCTCTGGGCTTAGGATCTGAACATATCTTTTTGAGACACAATTCAGTTTATTATAAATGTGTTTTTATTTATGGGTTACATTTTTTCCTGAATGTTACTATTTCTAATAGTTATGGAATTAAAATGTCCTTTCTTTTAGGAAATAACAGTATGTGTGTGTGTGTGTGTGTGTGTGTGTGTGTGTGTGTGTGTGATACTTTTTTTTGGGAAAATAAAAAGTTGGCAATCCAATTCCTTTCCCACGTTTTCATAAAAATGTTCCAGGCGATCAATCACAGTCTGGAAAGCACGTGATTAGAAACTTTCTAAAATGGTTTCCTATCTGCAAATGGGGTAGTCTTTGATTTTCATATCTTTGACTTTCAAATAATTTTCACTTCTATAGATAATATATGGGTACCTCTAAACTCCTTTTCAAAAACCCAAACCAGACTCTCTTATACCAGAAAAGCAACCAATTATTTCAAGCTATTCCACAGTGACACTGCCTGCCATCCAGGTGTCAATGGGGACATTTTGTCATCTTTTTACACTGTAGGGTTTGTAAAATTATGTGAACATTTTATTGTGTTTTGATTTAACATTTTTTTAACAATTCTGTTTTTGAAATAAGAAAGTGAAGATAAGAATTGGTCTCCAACATAATATAACTGAGATGCAGGTAAAAGTATTAGGTGGCCTATGATGGGGCCTCGTTAACCTCAACTGGACACATACCAGACTTGAGGTGAATGGATGTGAGTTAAATTTGAGGGAAAATGAGAGTTAAAGACTGTATATGAGTGGTGGAAAATAGCATCAATGGTTACACCTACAAAGTGAGTCGTGGCTGCAGGTGCATCATGCATTTGAGTAAATTTATTTTCTTCCCTATAACTTCCATTTCCGTGATCTGACATGTCTGAGGGCTATATTATGGTATGAAAATCGAGGACTTTCTGTAGTTGGAGTCATAATTGTGGGAACAGGATTAGCAGTAACAACAGCAGGTCTGGTATCAGACATAGTTAAAAGCAATGCAGTCGCAGCAAAAGTAAAGTAATTTTATTGTATTACATTAAATGTGATGACACACACATTGTTCTATACATGTTTAGCTCCAGAGAGATGTCAATTATTTTCTGCATTGTGGTACAGTCTTCATTCTGCAATAAATGCTGTATCATGTGTTGGTTCAATGGGATGTCTTATCAACCTGAGTGGTCACTTGGCTTTAATTCGTAGTTTACCTTTACTAATATGGAAGTTAAGCTCTTCAGTCCACGGTCAGGCCTCATGAAGAGATGAATGGGAGTCAAATATAATACACAGACAGTGGTTGTTTTGTGTTTGAATCTAAAATGAGGTAGACAACGGACAACCTTCAGGAGGCCACTTTGCTGAATCTAGAGTGACCGGCAGGTGCTTGCCAAAGTCCTCTTCCCCACCGCCACACACGCTCTTCTCTCCCTAGAGCCCTTTTCCATCTCCTGTTGCCTTTGTTATCTTCAAATATTTAATGAAAGGAGATGCTAGGAGATTTTTTTTTGAAGCTGGACATATAAAGGTACATATGCAAAAATTATATATCCGTCACTGAGCCTACATCTAGTAAAACATCTGGTTCTAAGTCAAGGTTTTCTTTCAGTCGTATTTATATGTGGGTACTCTAAAGGACCACTAGTAATCCCTGTGTAAACTAGCCAAGCCATTCCACTATATTTATACCTCCAGCTGAGTGACATTATTCCCTGCAGCGGAAGAGAATGGGTTGGCTCTTTGTTCTGGTTTTGCTTGTTCTTTCAAACCTGAACTGATCAGCATAGTCCTGACATATATCAACTGGAGTTCCTTTCACCTAAGTGTGACAAATGAAGGGTTTGTCTCATTTTGGCCATTTAAGTTATTATTGCTTCTCGTGTGAGGAGACGGGACCTTGACACTGTATCTTGACAAGAGCATTGGGCTGAATAATAAATTTTATTGAGTCGATCACAAAACCCACTAACAATTCTGTGGCAATTACATTGATATAACATCTAAGACAATGATTTGCCCTTGTATTTCTTTGTTATTTCCCTTATTTCATTTTTATACAGAATCAACAAGCATGCACATATTTTAGTGAGTTAAAGAACATAATCAATATATTGGAGATAAATCATGATTTAAAACCATCTTACAAGAGTTATTTGCAAGAGTATTACTATTAGTATTTTTTTAATTTTAGCTAAACTAGAGCCAAAACCCGTGGATGTCTCAGGAAATGAGAAGTTCAAATGAATTGTTTGAGAAATGATGCTTACCTTAGCTTGTTCAATTTATTCCCCAATTAATAGAGACTGGCTTATGTCAAGTATAATTTTCAAAAAGTTAGAAAGCACGGACCGTGTCTGTATACAATGACTCATATAAAATGATTCTTATGAACTTCATTTAGCATGAACATATGTGAAAATTTTAACTCATCAGTGAGAGAACCAGAAGAATGGCAAGTCTGGAGAGCATTTGAGGAGTAGGGATTTATACAGTGGGTCACGAAAGGTATGTGGAAATAGTTGGCCAAGTTAGGGACACAACTGGTTAAGTCTTGGAGGGCACGGTGTGTGGGGTTACCTTCTGTGCAGGACTGATGGCACCTGGCTCTCTACAAGATGAAAACTATAAGTTAGCATGCAACCTCACGGAGTCCAGATCATAATCAACAGTAAATTGAAAATTAAATACAGGTAAAATCCACTAGAGAATTAAATCCAAATTGGAAGTGCCTATTGAACAATGATGCAATATGACATTAAAAGAATATGCAGCCAGGGGTGCCTGGGTGACTCAGTGGGTTGAGTGACCAACTTCAGCTCAGGTCATGATCTCACGGTTTGTGAGTTCGAGCCCCTCGTCGGGCTCTGTGCTAACAGCTCAGAGCCTGGAGCCTGCTTCGGATTCTGTGTCTCCCTCTCTCTCTGCTCTTCCCCTACTCATGCTCTGTCTCTCTCTGTCTCAGAAATAAATAAACATTAAAAAAAATTAAACAACAACAACAAAAAGAATATGCAGCCGTTATTTTTGCCTATTTTCAAATTTGGGATAATTTTTCAATAGTCCCTCTGGTGATCATAAATAATTTTGAAAGATTATTTTTTATTACAAAAAATGTGACCTCATTCTGGTTTTGGTGGACCAATTTACTGAGGACCATTATAAGTCAGCCTCCTTGTCAATCACCTAATTCAGAGGCTCACAGGGTTGAACAAGAACTAAAGGCAGAGAATTGACTTCTGACTGGAAAATTCATAAGGAGTCTCAGATTTCATTTTCAATAACATCTATTATTCTTGAAGCTTTTTTTTTCTTTCTTTTAATCGTTCTTGCTGGTCCTTATATAGCGTGTCAAAGAAAGCAAATGCAAACCTAAAACATCCATTTATACTGCCATTCCTATAAATTTGGAAGAATTACTCCTGGCTCAAAGTCTGCCATATCGAATTAGGTTCTGCCTGTCTATATCAGACCCTATAAAACACAGAGCAGATATTGTCCCAGATTCCTGGGAGAACTTTGTGGGCCTCCGTTCTACATAGGAAGTACAATTCCTGTGCCTCAGTGATGGGTTTGTCATATCCCATTATCATGAGATTTATTCCCAACTATGTTACTGCACATATAGCCTTGATTATTGAATCAGTTTTGTCCAGTGGTTAAAAAGGAGGTCAAATTTTGGTAAATAACTGCATTGCCAAGAAAAGAAATGAGACTTAGAATAGTATTTGTGTGCATGTTTGTTTGTATGTTTTCCTTTTGTTTTAGGAAGAGAGAGAGAGGAGCACAAAAGGGAGAGAGGGACAGAGGGAGAGAGAGAGAGAGAGAGAGTCCTAAGCAGACTCCACACTCAGCACAGAACTTGACGCAGGGCTCAATCCCACAACCCTGGATCATGACCTGAGCCGAAATCAAGAGTCAGATACTCAATCAACTGAGTCACCCAGGCAGCCCTATTTGTTTGTTTTTAAATTTAGGGGCCAGAGGGAGCAATATGCCATTTGCAAGTTAAGGACTAGAGACATTCAAAAGGAGAAAAAGAGCTTCTTTTACCCATAGGGAAATAGAACACAAAACCAATACCAAAGTATTCTAAAACAAATAACTACAATGAGATTTCCCTCACCCACTCATTTTATACTATGTGAATCAAGTTTTGATCTTTTGGATTTGGGGTCAGCAGTTGTTGTCCATGAATGACAGAGGCTTTTGGAAATTGGGAATCAATTTAGAATTAACTCGGACAATCTCAGGGTTATCTAAGTGATTCCAGCTCAATCTTCAAAGCCTGTTCCCTGGAGTTGGATTCTTGAAATACCAATAGTTAAAAGCACCTGATAGAGTCCTTTTTCATGGAGGCACTAAGACTGTCCTTTGTTAAAAACCCAATTTCCAGCCCGTAACTTATAACAGAACTTTCAAGCATCTGCCGATGAGAGGCCCAATGGCCATGGTTAATTTATTGCAGTAACCGATAATATGAGAACAGAAGAGAGTGAAATTCTCCATTGGGTTGTAAGAATCTGATCTGTGTCTCTTTTGAAGATAAAAACATGCCGAGGACGGCAAGGGGATTGACAAATCTATGCAATTTATTACCTCTGAAATATTTACAATCATCGTATTTTACCTCCATCATTCTTTGGTTTGAAAAACTCTTCCTATGAAATTCTTAGGATAATTGTTGGCGTAATAACGAAATATGAATACATCAACCAAGTCAAATTACTTTTAGGATCTCTCTTTATATAGAGTGAAAGAAGAAATCTGTGTGCTCACTCACTGTAATCTAGCTTAACATGTAAAAGATATTAATGTATACATAGTTATTAAATATAGAGTCTGATTTTGATGAGGCAGAATCAATGGGCTTATCAAAAAAAAAATATTTGGTCTTTTGAGTAAGCTAGGATCAGGCTGATTTCCAGCTGATCAAAGTGAGTGTGCAATACTTTAAGTAAACATAGAATATAAAACAATTCGAAGGAAACTTAACTCTTTGAGTAGCAAAGAACTTTTCTTTTCTCAGATTATAGACATGAACGTTTGCCATAGCACGGAAAGTAAGATACAGAATTGACAGAGAAGGTAAAGACTATTATTTACTATGTCTTTGAGATTACTAAATACTGCAAGATCATTTGTCATTTTAACATAGAGAAAATAATTCTAGTTTGCATTAATATAATATTTGGCAGTAAAAGATTAACAAGCTACAAACAAGCCCATCAAAATGAGTCAGCTCTGCAAAATGTTGACAGATTTCATTCCTTTTTCCATGGTCATTTGCAATGATTGCAAATCAAAACAGGTAAGATTCACTGCACTCAAACTTTTTTGCAGCTTGCTTACTGTCAATGCTTATTTTGCCCTTTATGATAATTTTGCATTGGAACAATCTGATACTTCAAGACGAAACTACTCTCTTCATCCTTCAAAAACAAAAATACATCCACATCTTGTATACACAGTTGTGATAGTGGCAGCATTTCAGTATTGCATCTTATTTAATATTTAAACACTATCCTGATATTCAAAGATTATATATTAATTACCTCAATTTAACATTGGATTAAGGGTTTCAGGTACCTAAGGATCTAAGGGATGATGTTTAATCAGATATGAATTAAAATATAAGTACTGTTGGGGTGACTGGGGGGTTCAGATGGGTTAAGCCTCTGACTCTTGATTGCGGCTCAGGTCATGATCTCATGGTTCATGGTTCGTGGGTTCGAGTCCAGCATCAGGCTCTGTGCTGACAGTGCAGAGCCTGCTCAGATCTCCCCGTCTTTCTCTTTGCCTCTCCCCTGAATGCATGCCCTCTCTCTCTCTCTCTCTCTCTCTCTCTCAAAGTAAATAAATAAACTTAAAAATATATAAGTACTGTAAATGTAAAAAATACTCATCAAGATTATGATTTAAACACATAATTTTATACTTTCTTTATTTTAAATATCGAATGGAAATACTTTTATCTTAGCCGAGCAATAAGTAAATATGAGAACTCAGAGACATTCATACTTGTAGTCTTTTGATGGTAAAACAAACCCAACCTTATAAAGTTATAAAAAAAAATTGCTTGTGTTGTAGATCATGCTGATAAGGGATAACACTTACAGCTGTTTTTAAACTGCTATTTCAAACCAATCCAAAGATTCATCTTAATTAGGTGAACTGAAATTCTTTTCAAAGATGCTCTGAGCTTTTATTTTCTATAAGAAGACTTTTTCTTAAAAGTCTGGCACGGTAAGGTATTCTCACTTCAGCATCCTTATTTTCTTGAGATGCTGGGAGTATTAGATTCATGCAAACACCTATCCAGAGCACACCGTCTTTATCTTGGGAGAATTTTTTAACTTAAATGACCAATGCTCTCAGGAGATAAGAAAACATTTCACCTTTATCTGAGGAGAAGTACGGAATCTTCTTCACGACCGACACACAGACACATGGAAAGCATGCAGCTTTCCATTGCTTACACATAGCATCTGCAGGAGGTTAGGACTGGGATTCACTTCTGCAACTGAGACAGTATCTCCCCAGGTTAGAAGAGCCCATGAGGTGCCCTTCTCAGAAAATGTATTTTAATTGGTAGTTGAGTTCATCTGGACATGTCAGTGGAACATCCTCCAAAATTGTCAATGTATAATTTTCAAAAACTTAAAAACCTGAATTTCACATAAATATCGAGTAAATATATGCCGACATGTATTTGTCTGAGTTATTATTGAGTGAATCAGCAGAATAGAAGAATTGATTCAAGAAACCTTTGAGAGTCAGGGTATATGAAAGTCTATCAGGAAAAGTAGACTGAAGGTGTTTGCTAAATTAAAGGCAAAACCGCCTAATGCCCTGCAGAGCAATAAAACTATATCATTTAGGAATGTCTTCTCTGCCTGACCAGATTATTTGCATCTCTGTAGATAAAAATCAATACGTTAGCATGCAACTTCAGACTCTAGGACCTAATCAATAGTAAGTAAACAGAAAAGCAAATCCCTCAGAGACATAAATATTCTTGGGTGTGCTGTTAAAGCATATTCCAGTGTGTGTGATTAAGGGGCATGCAACCACCCTTTTGTCTGTTTCCAAGCTTTGGATAATTTTTCCTAATGTTGAACAACTAGCAGGAAGTAAGTGAGAGCCAAAGGTTTCTAGGGCAGAGTGATATCTCGTGATTGTTGAGAACTGGAATTCGGGCTGCTAGGGATTTAATATTTTGCTCCTTCACCATAGTTCTTATTAAGAAAGTGGATGGCTTGGCATACACCATAGAAAATTGGATGAGGACCTGGGAGTGGGAATAATTTCATCCGCAATAATATCTTATCTTTTTATAGCAAGAACTCTAGAGAGCAATTGGATGATGGCCAGAATGAATAACCCTGGCTGCTGTTTCCCTTTTGCCATTGTAGCTGTTTCTAATGAATCCCCTCTGGAAATTTTGTACCAACTTAAATCCCACCCTAAAATGCTGATCACTTCTACGTAATAAAACTGGCCCAAGTGCATTTAGTTGCAGAAAATAAAGTATCATAAACACAGATACTTTTCATACAGATGGTGACGGGATGATATTTTCTTCAAAAACAACGTGGAAGGGATGAGATTTTCTTCAAAAACAACGTGGAAGGGTCTTGTTAGAAACCTTGTTAATCTTCACACCCACTCATGCACCAGCACACAAGCACCCCCACCCACACAAACCAACTAAATTCTTTTTTAATTATGACGGCTATTTTTATTTTCTTTTATTTGTGTGTATCTTTCCACCCCCAGAGTTGCTAGTGAACATCTGTCATTGGTTTAATTGGATGCAATATTAGCCAACTGCTAGGGGTTTACTCTCTCTTTCATTTTTATCTCCTTCGATCCTGACCTAGTTTGACACGTTACCCAGAAATGTCAAAAATTCCCCAGTAAAGTCCCTAAAACACCTGCAAAACGTTTGAGCTTGATTGCACAGCAGCGGATGCTGATTGCAATGGGAGCGATGGTGCTTTTTCTCAGACTTTCTAACTCACTTAAAGCAATTAGAGCGGAGGACGCCAACTGGGGCACTCTTCAATTGTCTCACGTTGTCCCCACCGATACATTTTACAGGTTACACGGTTCGAAAGATGAAACGTTAGTCTTTATGGGACAGGTTGCATATCCAACACAAAAGATTTCCAAACAAAGGGGATTCTCGTTAATTACACTTTTTCCAAACAAAAATATTTTCTGGCTGTTAGAAGGGTTTTGTGACTCATTCAAAGTATGAAATAAGGATTGAGTCAGAAAAACTGGGACTATTTTGAAGCTTTTTAGCAACTGTAGAGGGAAAACTTCTGGGTGGACAGTTTCATGCCCAAGTGACTTTAATTTTTCATGTTCCTTCCTGGGAGGGACCTTCCTCCAGTGTTAGATGGCATGGCTAATGTGGGATTGTGTGATTCTTCTGACAAAGTCGTGACATTAGTCATTTTTCTGTTTGACTTTTCCATTGATTTTACACTGTACTTTTCAGATTAATGAGACCTCTGTTATGAATTATGAAGCATTTTGAGGATGCCTTCAAATGTCTGTGATTTATATCTGGGGCTTAATTTTTGTCTGGAATGATCAGGGGCTTTCGGCTTCACAACACACTCAGCATGGAAACCTTTCTGAAAGCTCTGTGTGGAGGCGTTAAGCTGCCCTGAAATAGACTTCTTAGAGGAAGAAACCAGAACAAAATGTTCCCATAAAAGTGCTAGGTCGGATAATAATCATATTTAGCACCTTATATAGTGGTTTTCGTCTCCCAAACACTTTACAAACAGCATCTAACTAAACCTTTCAACATCCCCATTAAATAGATAAATAAGGATTATTATCTTAGCCTTCTGTTTGGTGTAGGAAAAAAAAAACTCTTTACTGGTTTATAACTGCAGGAGGAGTCTACTTCAGAATAATGATTCCAACTCTGGCATCTGGAAGCCAGTCTCCAGCTCTACCTGTTCCAATTTGCTTTTCGAGGGACCTGATTAATTGGTGCTGGAGTCAGCCATCGTGAAAGTTCAGTCAATGCCATTTCTCTCCGGTGTTGTAAGTTCAAAGAGTTACTAAGAGATGAGTGCCTGGGAAGGTTCCATTAGAGTCCCAACTTGATAAAGAAAAAATGAAAAAAAAAATTTGAAATCTGTGGTGGAAGTGAACTGCCGGGGTCTCTCTCAGTTAGCGAGCTCCCCCCTGGCTAGCATTAATGATGCTTTGCAAGCTGTGTAATTAAACCCTCACCAAGATCTGGTAGAAGACAGCATACTGCTTATATTTAGCAAGCTTCTGAGATTGCAACTCTTTCAACAGCTAGGAGTACATTTATTTCCTTTCCTATTATTTTCTCAGGGGCGTAGAGAGTCATTACCTACCGATTCCAGCCTCAGGGAAGACTTAACATACATTTTCCTTTTGCTCCATTTTCTGCTCCACCTTTTTTGTTTTTCCCTGAAAAGAAAAATTAATAGCCTCTTGGTGTTTAAAGATAGCATGTGGACATACTTTTCTGCAGCTGAAGTACAATTGGTTTACAAATGTTGGCATGATACAAATGAGCCATTATATGCCATCTTGTGTGATTTGATGGCTTTGTTCTTAAAAACTTCAAAGGGCAAAATCAATTCTCACTCATGTTGTTCCATTTCAGCTGAGAGCCTTCTTAAGATGTATGGAACTGTGGTTGAGGGTGCAGGTTCTGGCTCAGACCATTGTTTAATCAGACCAGGACTGTTTCTCAACAGTAAGATGGTTCCACTGACAGTATCTGCCTGAGTCGGTTGTTGCGGAGATTAATGATACAATTTTTTTAAAGTAGGGGCACAGGGATGGAGCTATGGAAGGGCTCAATAGACCTTAGAAACCATTTTCACCATCACCACCATTATCATCATCATCATCATCATCATCACCATCAGGTGACAATATTACAATTTAAGAACAGAAAATAAGACTTGGAAAGACAGTAACTGTATAAACCTGAGATTAATTGGAATCTGTAATATTCAAATTGGTTTTACTTGGTCCCTGGAGAACTGGTTCAGCCACAGTTACAATAGACTCATGGATTTCTAAAGTTAAATGGACCTCAAAGCTGTGATGCCAAGTTAACGTAAGCTTTTAGCCAGAAAACTCCAAGAAAGCTCCCGTTCATTTATACAAGGAGTCGAGTAGAAGAATGGAATGATTTCCTGAGTGCCTGGAAAGTTCTAAAATCCAGAAGTAGGTAGTGAGAAACTTGAAGCAGTGGCAGCCGAGAAAACAGATGATGATGTACACCCTCCCAAACTTCAGAAGGTCGGGATACATCTGCAAGTCCGAGGGTACTAGAAACCTGGAAGAACACGGCAGAGGCAAGGGTACAGGCAACCTGTGGGCAGGGCAGAAGGCAGCTGTGTGAAGCCTCCATCTGTGGCTGCCCAGGGGGGCCCTGCTTCTGTGGAGGAGCCAGCAGGCACAGTGTGGACAGTGCCACAGCTATGGGCTGTGCCAATGGCATGCGCGGATGCCCCTCCACTCCCTTGTGGTCTACCAGAGAGCCACAAACAGGGGAAGTGGTTCACGTTCAATGAGACTCAGTGAGATTTTTATCAAAGAGAACACAGAGCAAAGGGGGTGGGGGCCATTTAGGTTGTCCAAGTATCCTCTTAGAGATTCCAAGAATTTTGGATTTGGATTGTGGATGAATCTGTAAGGATGTAAACTTCTTAGTAAGCTGGTAAACACTTGGAAGTACAGATATTTAGCTTTCATCCACTCAATTATTTATTTGGATGTTCCACTTCAAAAATATTTATTGAATGAACAAATATGAGCATCCCTGAGACATTTGCATTACAAGTCTACATATGCCCAGAGTTATACTTTCTCTATTGTACATTCAAAAACTAAAATAAACCAAAATGCATATAAGGGAATCAGATAAGGGAACTTAAAACATTCCTAGTATTTATTTTTCCTTCCTTGTCATATTCCAGAATGACGAAACACTTATTTTAAAAGTATTTGTGTCTTATTACATATGTGATATAGGCATACTCTCTCATTGTGCATGATTCAAAATACAGAGGAGTGAATACAAAATACAGACAAGTGAACAAAACATAAAAATTCCCCTTATCTTTTCCCATCCTCCACTCCTATCATTGCCAATGATTCCGTATGCTGTCAGTTTGCCAGTGTGTGTGTGTGTGTGTGTGTGTGTGTGTGTGTGTGTGCGCTCGCGCACATAGGTATACAGCTTAATTAAGATCATATTATACAATTATTGTCAGACTTACTTGGGTAACTGAACAGTGTATCTTGAAGATCTGTTCCTGTCAGTATATCTAGGCCTCTGGAGTGTGCCATAAAATGTTTGTGTGATAAGTTATTTACTGGCGAGTATGTATTTTCCCTTTTCATTTTGCTTCTTCAACAAATTATACAGAGAACCTTTCTATATACATATCTTTGGGCACATGGAAAGGAGCATTGCTGGGTCATAAGCTAACTATAGTTGTAATTTTGATACATACTGCCAAATTAGCTCCTAAAAGACTTCACTAGTTTATAATTCCACTCGCAGTGTCAGAGACCACGGAGGGGGTGAATATTGGTATTCTGTGAAAATGTGTTTGTGTACTTGTTACCAAAAGATATTGTAATTGGAATGCCGATTTTCTGAGCTAAAAAAAAAAAATATTGTAAAGACTTACTAATGACTTTTCCCAAAGTATTTTCAAGGTTGGTTTAGGATCTGCATTGCTATTGATCAAAGGATTTTTTTGTGTGTGTGTGGAATCAATGTTCTATAGGCTCCTGCAATGTTTTCCTCTGTCCTTTTAAAGTAAAATTCTATTATTTTGTAAACGTAGCTCAAATATCGTTCCATTTTCATTTTCTGCCTCTTCTAAAGGGAAAACTGAGAGGGAGTAGTTGAAAGTACCCATGTCTTTGTGGAAGCCAGAAGTAATCCCAGTACATTCCATCAAGTGTCTGACAATTTGAAGCCACTCAATCCGTGATTGAGCATGTCCTTCCTTTTGTATTTTGAGGATTCTATGGAAAATGTTCAATTCAGAGCTGACAACAGGAGCCAAGAGAGAAAGAGATACTGAAATAGGGAAAGGCCATTGAAATATAGCAAATAGAAAAAAGTGGGCATAGCGTATCAGTTGGATAAGGAACTCCAAGATGTATGAAACAGACTTAAGCAAAGCGAAGTCCTTCGACAATTGAAATGCAATCTACAAATACCACATGGCATAATTCACCTTTGTGGCCGTAAACCAGTGACAGGGAGGAGTGGTAACACCAGAATCAGTGCAGGCTCACCAAGATTCCCAAAGCACCAGGAGCAATTCTCTTGTTGTCCCCAAGAAACCGAGAGGACTAATGGAAGCTGAGAAAGAAAATCATGTAAAAGCTGTAATAAATACAGTAATAAGGAATCCACAATGCTTATAATAATTTAAGATCTGTTAGCTGTATTTTGTCTTCTTTAGCATTACAGTAACTCTGTAATGTGAGTAGGGAGTAGTCAAAAGTATATTCCATTGGCAGTTGAGAAAGTTGAGATACAGAAGAGGTCTTTGCTTAGACTAATTAGATCATTAATCAGCAGAAGACACAACCACCCAAGTTTGGGCTTTTGGACCTCATATCCTGTGTTCTTTCCAATATTAAAACCCTGCCTGCTAGGCCAGAGCAAGAGTTTTGAGTCCATCAATCAGTTTACATATCCCATAACCCCATTGTGTGATCCTATTATTTCTTATAGAATTGAGTTGAATGTTTCGTGGGTCATCTTTGCCCTTCACCCAAGGGGTCTGGCTGTTGAAGTTCAAACAGGACCTTGTTAAAGAATAGTGTGCCTGGGAGGTCATTTAATAGCATCAGTCATGGAAGATTTCAGGGAGAAAGGGCTCGAGGAGAGAGAAAATGCCCCATGCAACATGAAAACAGGGCATTATACCTCAGTGGGTTGTGCGCCAGATTTGCTCTAAATTGTTTGTGCATTTTATCCTTGAGACTCACCCAAATATTTTCTTCCCAGAAGCAATAATATATTTGTTGTTCTTCCAGGGGAGTGGGTATTTTATGTATTTCATCTTGTTTGTCGTGAGATTTGAAGAATTTTTTTAATCATGTTTCTAGAAATTATTGGTGTTGTAATCTCTGACCACTTATTTTGAGCCTTTTGAGATGGACAACTCTAGAGAATCCTAGTGGAAAGGAGAAGTGGATTTCTGCCTTTCTAAGGGTGATTTATTTTGGAAATGGTGAGGACTCAAGGCGCTGGCATCACCGTCCCATTTCTGCACACACTAATTCCACTATGCTTGTGCAAGGATATTGAAATGACCCTATAATCTCATAGTATGTCAACAGAAAATGAAATCACTAAATGCCCTCTGCTTTATAAAATTGAGATTTCACTGGGTGGTGTCTGTGGTTCTTTTGATCCCCTCCTTTCATCCTTTTCTTTTTTTTATTAAAAAAAATAATGTTTATTTATTCTTTGAGAGAGAGAGAGAGAGAGAGAGAGACAGAGAGACAGAGAGTGAGCAGGGGAGGGACACAGAGAGAGAGGGAGACACAGAACCTGAAGCAGGCTCCGGGCTCCAAGCTGTTAGCCCGGAGCCCGACGCCAGGCTCAAACTCAATGGACCATGAGATCATGACCTGAGTCGAAGTCAGTCACTCAACCAACTGAGCCACACAGGCGCCCATCCTTTCATCCTTTTCAATCATAGTACCAAGATCTGTGTACAGCAAAGAGAAAGGCTCAATAACTTTTGATGGATGAGTCTTTATTCAAACAAGAGATTCAAATTGTTTTAAATAGTTTCTCTGTTTCCTTCCATCCTTCCCCTCCCCATACTTCTTTCCTTCTTCTCTCCCTCCCTTCCTTCCCCTTTCTTCTGCATATTCCATCATTCTTGCTTTGCACATTCAGTAAATATTTATTAAGCACCTGTGCTATACTGTTTATCTCTCCAGTTTCTAGAATTCCAGGAAATGGAGAGATGTCCTCGTAGATAGCCATAATAATCACTACTAAAATTTTACAACTTACAAACCCCTTTAATCACGCCCTTCCATTTAATCCCCATAGGATAATTTTGTATAGACTTTATTCATTTCATCTGGCAAGTTGAAGAAAAAAGTGAAAATTAAGTGACACATTCCGGGCCTCTGGAGAGTCAGCAGCAGAGCCAGGGCTTGGATGCAGGCCATCTGAATCAGGACTCTTCTCTAGGCCACCTTGCCTCTCCAAAGACGAAAATAGCCCGAGGTATAATCCAGTCAGTGTTGCCAGCAACTCCCTAGAGAAGACTGCACAAGCTGTGGCTTATCGAGAAATGCAAGTTGTGTCTTCTCCATTCGAATTTTATTGAAAAGAAGGCTGTATATTGTTCCGGTGTGGAGTGTTGTATAGTCATTTCAAGGTCAACCTGGGTGGTGTCCATTGTCCTTGATGGCAGATGCCAGTTTTTTCCTTTCTTTCTTTGGACTGCATTTTCCTGCTGACCCCACCCTCCATCCCACCACATGCCTCAGGTTGACACACGTGGCTCAGGTTTCCCCCTTCGTGTTCTCAGTTTTTAATAGCTTTCCTACCCACCGTGCTACAATTGTTCGTATAAACCGCTTGTCACAGACGCGTTAATGCTCTACACTTAACTAATCCTGGAAAGGATCACCAAGTGACTCTGGCTTTGTATTGTCCCCACTACCGAGCACACATGTCAATTCTCTGCAGGGGTTGGGACAATCCACACCATCTTCTTTTGTGAAAAGAAGAGGTAACGTTAGTGCTAGTTAGTTCTGTTCAGCAGTATGGCAAACTCAAGTTAACTTTTAATCCTTCCCTGGTCTTTCCTCACACTTCTAATAATGGCTTTTAAAAATGGCTTTCTTGGGGCACCTGCATGGCTTAGTTGGTTAAGTGACCGACTCTTGATTTTGACTCAGGTCCTGATCTCATGCCCCGTGTTGGGCTCTGGGCTGTGTGAAGCCTACTTGGGATTCTCTCTCTGCGTCTCCCTCTTCCCATCCCCCATTCATGCTCACTCTCTCTCTCTCTCAAGTTAAAAAAAAAAGTCTTTCTTGGTGTTTGTTTAAAAAGCAAAGGGGTGGCTCAGTCGGTTAAGCGGCCAACTTCGGCTCAGGTCATGATCTCGCGGTCCGTGAGTTCGAGCCCCGCGTCGGGCTCTGTGCTGACAGCTCAGAGCCTGGAGCCTGTTTCAGATTCTGTGTCTCCCTCTCTCTCTGACCCTCCCCCCTTCATGCTCTGTCTCTCTCTGTCTCAAAAATAAATACACGTTAAAAAGCAAATAGGGCATTCATTTTTAAATGTGAGGCGTGCTTGTTGAAATGGTATAACTGGTGTAACTCTATGAATTGTCATTAAAATTCAGGGTCTACTCTTCTATCATGTCCATATACACAGCATAACCCTGCATTTTATTATTTTTACTTTTTCAAAATGTTTATTTATTTATTTTGAGAGAGAGGGAGAGGAGAAGGGAAGGGAAAGAGAAACAGGGAGAGAGAGAATCCCAAGCAGTCTCTGTGCTGTCACTGTGGACTCTGACATGGGGCTCAAACCCATGAGCCATGAGATCACGACTTGAGCCGAAATCACGAATCGGATGCTTAAAAGACCGAGCCACTCAGCTGTCCCATAACCCTGCATTTTAGCTGGTCCTCAACCTTAACCACACATTAGGATAACTGGAAGAGATTTTTTTCTTTAAACACCAATTCCCAGAGACTCAGATCTCACTGGTGTGAAGAAGGGCCCATACATCAGTGTCTTTTGAATGTCCCATGGATGGTTCTGGCAGGGGAAGGACTGTGGTGAATGCACAGCCTGGTAGAGGGCAGGTCTTCTGCTGAAGGTGGCCTTGTCTGTACCATAAACACCAGATTCCCACCAAATCTCTTACATGACCCTGAGAGGCTGTGTGGGAAATATCCAGCAGAGCACTAGTTCTAAATATAAATATACCTTCCAGTGTTTCTCAAAGTGGAAACCAAAGGCACGCTCTTTAAATATCAACTCCATGGGTCGTTACTGAATCAGAGTATCTATGACGATAGCTTGAAACTTGACATTTTTAACAAGTCCTCTCAGTGATTCTGATATTCATTAAAATAGGAGAACCGCTATTCTAAACTGTATACCTACAGCCAGAGGGATGCTTTGTGCTTTTTTTTAATGTCTCAAGACCTTGGTAATCTATAGCAGTTCCTATGTTTTTATAAATGGCATTGATCTATTGAAATGATCAGAATAAGTTATCTTACACAACGGTTGTCTTGTATCTTTTAAATTTGTCGAATTGGTTGTTTGTGATGTCATTTACATAGTTTCCCTGAATTTTCTATAAACTAGCATCTAGGACTATTGGCTTACCGGTGTTTGGGTCTAATGTTTTGGGCAAGAACACCTCAAAGTTGGTGTTTTGTTTTGTTTTGTTTTTACATCCCATCACATCGTATCTATGGGCACAGGTCTGGCTTCTCCATGGTGATCAGCACTGCTCTTGGTCCCTGGGTTGTGGTGATGGCAGCCAGATCCATCCACGGGAAAACTGAGTTTGCCCCTTTGTGATGAGGAAGGAATGACACTTTGACATGGCACGTACGTCCGGCTCCATATCAGTCTTTCACCTAGGGGTTTGTACACACTGACGACTTGGGTTATTAGGGGTTACAAATGGTGAGATTCTATTATTCTTTCTCAAATACTATCTCCTTCTCCTGTAAGGCAGAATGATCTTTTTCAAAGGTGGGATAAATGTCACTGTTCTGTTCAACCTCTCCCCCTGTGACTTTTCACCTGCCAACACCCTATCCCATTCTCCTCCCCACATAACCAATTTCATGATTTCATCTCCTGCTACCACTCCCTTGCCCTCTCTCTACTCCAGTCTTCTTCCTGGAAAATAATAAGCATCTCCCAAAGCCTTTGCATTCCCTCTATCTGGAATGCTTTCCCCCAGCCTCCTTCAACAATTATTTTGGGTTCCTTTTCAAATATCACCTATCAACGAGCCTTTCTCTCACTGCCTTAGCTAAAATAGTAATCCTTCCAACACATTCTTACCCCTTTATCACTTTACTTTTTTTCTATAACACTTAGCACCCATTAACATAGTTATGTATTTTATTTATTTGTTTGCCTCTTTGCGAC
The DNA here is from genome assembly GCF_024362965.1 of Panthera pardus. Classification (NCBI taxonomy): domain Eukaryota; kingdom Metazoa; phylum Chordata; class Mammalia; order Carnivora; family Felidae; genus Panthera; species Panthera pardus. The sequence continues at coordinate 122,997,914 of NW_026526810.1, read as the reverse complement.
TTCAATGAGGGTTAGGATTTTCATCAGTTTGGCTTAAAGACTTATCCCCAGAATCTTGAAGAATTCCTGCTACATAGGTTCAATAAACATTTTCTGAATGAATGATTGAAGTGAATAGCACTGTCCAGAGGGGCTAAATAGCATGACCAACATCACTCATCAAATTAATAATGAGCAAGAGAAACACAGTCTTGACAGCTGTCAGTGGGAACTCACCTGCATCAGTCCTGGCGTTCTGTTGAATATAAATAATTTCGCAGAACTCCTCTTAGACAAGGCCAGTGTGAGACCATGGTGGAGAGAGACAAAACCAAACCCCTCCATAATCACGTCTAAGCAGAGACAAAACATAAACCTTACGCAATGCACAGAAGTGTCCAAACACCTCCTGTCCTAGCTAGCAGGGGTCACTGCTGTGCTTACACATTGCAGCTTTAGTCAAACGGCTACTGCATCCTAGATGTTAACGATCAAGACACCTGTATCATGAGAATCCTATGGCGGGTTGGTAAGAAAGCACCACAAACTGGGTGGCTGAAAAAAACAGCAGAAATTTATTCTCTCTTATTTTTCAAGGTCAGAAATTTGAAAGCAAGGTGTTGGCAGGGCCATGGTATTTCTGAAAGCCCTAAAGAAGAACTCTTCCTTGTCTCTTCTAGCTTCTGTCTCTTCCCTGGCTGGTGGCCGAATTACTCCAATCTCTGCCCCCCTATTCACACTGCCTTCTTTTCTCACATTTGCGGTCCAATCTCCCTCCGCTTCACCCTTCCTGCTACGCTCATGATCGCATCAGGCCCCAGCTGGATAATGCAGGATATTGTTTCCATCTCAAGGTCCTTAACTTAATCACATCTGCAAAGGCCTTTGTTTATTTATTTGTTTTTAAATATATGAGCACAGTCACAGGTTCCAGGGATCAGTGCCTAGATGTCTTTGGGGAGGAGGCATTAGTCAGCCTACCCCAAGTTCTACTAAACTTGTACATCTGACCCAAATTGAGCCAAACAGTTCTTCCTTGAACCTCCTCACCTTCCCCCAAAGCTACCTAGACCAAAATTCTCAACAAACCCCTCTTGTTTCTAATGCCATACCCCAAGGTTTCCCTGATTATTTAGACTCTCTTGTTACAAGTCATAAAACCAGGTTTGTGGGACAGAGATTGTCTCCTCGTGGTGGTCCCTGGCTGGTGGGTGTGACCACTAATATGTGTCTTGCTTATGTCTATCTGATACTAGAACTCAGGATTTCAATTGCCCCAGGTTTTCCTTTTTCCCTAAAATATCTTATAATCAGTGAGGGATCTGAGTCAGTGGTTTCTACAGGGCACAGGGGGTTATCATTTCTTCAAAAATCTTTGAAATTTATGGACAATTACAACACATTTGAAGGCATGCATTCTTCTAAAGAATTCTAAAGAATCACCCTAGTTTTCTGCTATTAGATATAATTTAAGTGTCACCACACCCTTAGATCAGAAGTATGAAATATTAAACTATTTTAAAACTTATCCTGGAAGTTAAATATATTTTTAAATGCATTGCGTTGGATAAGGGGCAGAGGTTATATCATTCTAAATGACATTTTGTATGAAGTTATACATTATTTCTGGTACCTGTGGTTTTTTTCTTTAAAAACTCCGTCACCTGAAGTGACCTCTCAGTAAAAGCCTTTGCAGACTAGAAATCTCTGATGTGTGTATGTTAAATTCAATTATAGAAATGTATTTTAAAGAAAGGACACAGGTACAAATATTTAAAAACAGCACATTAGTATGAAAGCGGAGATAAGGGTACATGAAAAGAGCAGCCTTGACAAAAATTATGTTCAATCAACTATGCAGTTCTGTAGCGTATGAAAGTTACAGCAGGAATAGATTGCAGCAGAGACTAGACACGGAGGTCCCCTATTCTCCGTCATGACGGATGAAAGATAAACAATTACAGGAATATTGTAGGCACCTTCTTTGCTCTTCTCCAGGATGGAGTGGTGGTGGTGTTCACCATCTTTCTCTTGTCATATCGTATGGGGAGTCCTTTACTTTAAAAATACTTGGAGAAGGACGCCTGGGTGGCTCAGTCAGGTAAGCATGGGACTCCTGATTTCAGTTCGGGTCATGATCTCATGGTTCGTGGGGTGGAGCCCTGTGTCAGCCTCCGTGCTGAGAGTGCGGAGCATGCCTGGGATTCTCTCTGTGCCCCTCCCCGACTCGCAGTCTCTTTCTTTCTCAAAAATAAACAAATAAGCATTAAAAAATACATAAATAAAAATTCTTGGAGATAAACAGTGCTATGAATATACGGCGTAGACACTTGGTGCCTTAAGTCATTAGCGTTTGGAGAACCGTGCACAAAATCCATGCTACCGAGAATAATCAAACTGTTTGAATATTGGTCATCAAAATCTCCACCAAGGTGTTTGTATATCAGTGTACGAATTATGAGAGATAAGTATGTACATGTGTAGTTGGCTAGAAACAGTGCTGGGCTCATGGCAGAGATATGCATCCATGTAAGACCTACCATTCACTGAACTCTGAAGGTTTCAAAGTCCTCCATTCAGACTTCCAGGTATAACTACCTTTATGGCTTTTTTTTTAAGAGAAAGAGAGAGAGAGATAGAGAGAATCTTAAACAGGGTCCATGCTCAGTGTGGAGCAAGACATGAGACTTGATCCCACAACTCTGGGAGCATGACCTCAGCTGAAATCAAGAGTTGGGTGCTCAACCTAGCGAACCACCTAGGCGGCCCTACCTACGTATGGGACTTTTGAAACATACAAATGGGTAGGTGTCTTCCAGAATAGTTAACTCTGAGTCTCTGGGGAAGAAATACTCGATATGGAGGTTGGGACAATGTGCATCTCATTACATCTCTGCCTAAATGTGTGTGCTGCATAAGAGGAAATGCTGGGATGTTTGAAACCAGATCCATTGTATTTCAAGGTAGATAAGTTAAAAGAATAGTGGGAAGCAGCCAGCTGGTCTGACATTTAGGGGTTATTAATCGCCTTGACTGCTAAAGGTACACCTTTGCTTAACTGTGAGAAAAAAGGATAGAAAAAAAGTGCTGCCATGTTTTCAAATATAGAAAGGGAGGAAAATATATGAGGAGAAAATAGCTTCTCTAAAAATGCCAGTGATAAGCTGTTAGAAGGATAATATCCTTTTAATCCCCAGCCAGAAGACCCATTGCCCTGGGTTTTTGACCATGTCAACTGTCCAAGAGAACACTGTCCACGGAGAATACAGAAATTAGTCAGGAGATACCACATGATACAGAGAAGTGACACTGTAGAGTGAGGAAGAAAAGTCTCAGACGAGACTTGAGTTCTAAACTACAGGGCAAGAATATAGTCTGGGGACAAAAAGGAAAGGAAAAGCATTCCTTGCTCAGGATATACAGGAAAGATGATGGTAAATTAATACATTATCCAGTCTCCAGGATGAGAGAGAAGGATGAGACCAGACAAGTTATTTATAGAGCTCACTAGAAAACTAGAAACCCCACTAATGAAGTGGATACTTGCAGACCAGATTGAAAGGGTTTTCCCACAGTTAAACAAGCGCTTCAATAGCCAAGGGGTAGAGAAATCTTGCAAAAGTCAGGAAAATGCTAAAGAAGCAAGCCAGGATCGCAGGGGTGGGTCAAGAGGAAGAAACTCTTCTTAGAACTTGAATAATGGGAGAATATCTGGGAAAAATCACTCCTGTGGGGGTGGAATTAAACCCACATTGTTTCTGGCAGTGTCTCAGTTTGAGATGAGAGCCTAAAGAACATATTAAGGGGTACAGATGCAATCCAGATTGCAAGACAAGCCAGGCAATTAGATTGCTTAGGGAAACCAGGTTAGCTTGAGTCATTCAACAAAAGAAATAAGGGTATAGGTTGACTCAGGAAAAGTCAGGAAGGAGGCGCCTGGGTGGCTCAGTCGGTGAAGCCTCTGACTTCGGCTCAGGTCATAATCTCACAGCTCCTGGGTTTGAGCCCCGCGTCGGGCTCTGTGCTGACAGCTCAGAGCCTGGAGCCTGCTTCGGATTCCATGTCCCTCTCTCTCCCTGCCCCTCCCCAACTCACGCTCTGTCTCTGTCTCTGTCTCTGTCTCTGTCTTTTAAAAATTAATAAGCATTAAAAAAAAAGGAAAAGTCATGAAGAATTAGTGGAAAACAAGGTATTGAAAAATACGTAAAGGACAGAAAGTAATCCTAGATTCAGAGAGAAAATTTCTTGAATAGGACACCTCAGAATATGACAGTATTATTGCATAACCCCATTAACCCCCCCATACACACATCAAGTCAGAGAAATGGAGCCATGATTAGCACCAGATATCCCAGGATAAATCAAGCTCCTGGAATATACTGACTTACTGAATTCTACTTGGGTAGCTGAAGCCCTTCAAACTAGTTAGGACATACCCAGAAAATTGACCATAGAAAATTCGAATCATGCCCCGAGATTCAAAATATTGGCTGTCAGAAATAGTATTTAATGATATTGGGACTCACAGGATGATTTTTTTGGTAAATACAAAGTTTTTTAAAGTTGTATCACGATGTGGAAAAATAAAATCAGATATTTTGGTAAAACGGTAACATAAACAGTCAAAATGAAGTACAGTAAGAACTAAGGTTAAGTTGGAAAGAACTAGGTAGTTCATTAGAGAACTTGAAGTGACATCCCATAATCTGCATGCATACTCAAGTGAATATTTGGGGGGATATTTTTGAGTTGGATAAAAACAAATTGATTATGGATATGATTTTGCAACAGGCTAAGGAGACTCTTTACTGCTTTCTTCAAAGCCTGTAACTCACATCCTATGGCTCATAAGTAGAGAAGACGTGGAAATCTCCAAAAACATAAAGAGGAAGAGAAATAACAAGTTTAAGAAAGTGTGTGCAAAACGTGTGCAATGCAAACTATACAATTTGCTGTGAGAAATTAAAGGTCTAAATAAATAGAGACACATATCAGGTATATGAACTGGAGGAGTAAATATGGTTAAGATGTCAATTTTTCTCAACTGATCCATAACTAAGTCGAAATTCCAGCAGGTCTTTTTTTTAGTAGAGATTTAAAAATTGATTCATTATTTTTTATGTGGAGTATATAGAATGCAAAGAACCTACATCAGCAAGGTAATTTTTTTTAAAGATCTACAAAATTTAATAGCTTATCCTATCTAATTTGAAGATTTATCTTAAAGCAACAATTTTAGAAATGGGCAAAATATTTGAGTAAACGCTGTGTCAAAGGAGATAGAAGAATTCCCCAAAAGCACATGAAAATAGATTTGACATTATCAATCATCATGGAACTGAAATTAAAAAAAAAATTATCACAGCCAAAAGTAAAAAGACAAGCAATACCGAGTGTTGCCAGGGATGTGTGGCACAATTGGAACATCGTTGCTGGTGGGAATGTGAAATAATAAAACCTCTTTGGAAAACATTTTGGAAGTTTCTTACAAATTTAAACATACACCTCTCGTACAACTCAGCAGTTACATTTCCAAGTATTTACGTTAGAGAAATGAAAGTGTACAATTACACAAATACTTGAACATGAATTTCGATAGCATACAAACTATCCCCAAACTAGACATGATCTGACTGTCCCTCAGCAGGTGAACGGATAAACAAATTGGATGTATCCATCCAATGGAATGCTAACCACCACTAAACTGGAAATGCATTACTGATACAAGCAACAGAATAGATGAACCTGAAAAACATACAGCTGAACAAAAAATAAACTAGTTCATACTATTTGATGTTATTTACGTGAAACCTTAGGATAGATAAAACTAATCTATATTGTCACAAATCAGATGAGTGGGAGCATATGAATTAACGGCAAAGGGAAGCGAGGTAGTTTTGGAGTTGATGAAAATGTACCAAGGTTTAATTGTTGCAGGGTTTAATCATCAAATTTCATCAAACTTCGCACTTAAGATGGGTGAATTGTACTCTATGTAAACTATGTGCCAGTAGGTTTCATAGAGGTCATGCTGAATCTGTAGATCAGTTTGTAGAGTATTGCCATTTTAACAGTATTAAGTCTTCCAATTTATGAATCTGAGATGTCTTTCCATTCATTTAGATCTTTAATCATTTTAACAATGGTTTATAGTTTTAGATGTAGTCTTAGACTTGTTATTCAATTTATTCCTAAGTGTTTTATCTTTAAAAAAAAAACGATGCCCCAATAAACTTGACTGGAAAAGGAAAAAAAAAGAATGATGATGATCTCAATTTATGGTATGAAAATATTTCCAAGATATCTGACATTAACTAAAAAAATTGAGTTGCCAAAAATTTTGGAGGATTATGAAGATTATTTATATGTGTGTGTATATGTACTTATTTATGAGTATGGGTATGCGTGAATGTATGTGAGTATATTTGCAAAGGGGACGCATAAACTCTGGCTTACAAAAGGCAGTGTCCTTAACCACTGGTAAGGAGCTTAATTGGGAGGGTCCCACTTTTAGCTATAAGATTGAAAAGACCTAAGTAAGGAAAAGACTAGGCCAACCAGTACAATATAAATGTTTTACATAATTGTAAAATAAGTAAAACCCAAGTTGAAGAAAAATCTTCCTCTAAAAATTGAATGCAAAGTAAAAAAGTGAATCTAATTATGTATAGAATTGGTTGTTCAACCAGAAACTGAGAATTCTTTCCATGAGCAGATGCAGTTTATTCTAATTTAAAAAAAAATCACAAATTGGTATTGAGTATCTTCCAGCATCTTGCTGTTTTAGCAGCTGGAACATTTTTGAAGAGTTTTTAAAGAGTCATGAGTGGATTTTTGTCATGTCTGGCTGAATCAAGGAAGATGAATTTGATACACATTTATTGTTGTGTCCTTTAAGAATTAACTAATTTTCTGGGATTGAGATGATGAAAAAGCAACATCTGGCTTTGTCTGAACTCTGTAGATATATTTTCCACATAAGATACTTTGACTTTTAAAGTGTTTCTTTCTCTCCAGAAGAGTGACATTAATGGGAAACTGATAGCACACTTACTTCATCTTGTAATTGAAGCCCAGTATAATATCCTTGATCACGTTTTGTACGTGACTACAGATCATGCAAACTGTAGATAGTTTTTTATATTTCCCTTAACATTTGTCAACCTAGAGCTTCATCTTTTTATGTCCAAAGCGACTTAGCTCTCCATTGATGATTGAATCCGCTCCACAGGTTTTCTAGGGACCATCACAATAACTGTATGTCCATTTAGACTTGTTCAAGAATTGTTTTTGTTCTCCCAGTAGGTATGGCAGAGAGAGAGCTGTTGCAAGTGACTTTATAGAGGATTTTATATACCTAGTGGGATATGATATAAGGAAAACAGAGCTGAAAAGAAAGCTTAAAATGTCTTCAGTAATCATTGTGTTAGTAATAATGATAGTAATGTTACTTTGAAAATATCATTTATGTAGAGTGATACAAATTAGCAACTTAAATATTCAGCATAAAAATAAGTAGATGTAAATATAAGGTTCATGCCTGAAACATCATTATCTTTTTCAGCAGTATTTCTGTTTATATTTTCTACTGTTCCTTTTGTTGTTGTTGTTGTTGTTTTGGTTACATTCTTTGATCTTTTATGTCTGGCTATTTTTGATTGACTGTAAAATATTTTATATAAAATGTTATAGATATAATTTGAGACTTGATGCACATGTGTATATAAATGTGTGTGTACTTAGATAGCATACATACTTGCATATTTATTGGTTTTATATTTTATTTTTATTTATCTCCAGGTTTTCTACTTGTTCTCATTAGATAGGTTGGTCAAGCTTACATAAACTACTATCTCCAGAAGAAGAACTCCATTTTCATAATGTTTTTCACCAGAATACTGCTAAGGAATTTCAGAGACAATGTGCTTTCACTTGACAAGAAACACAATACACTTTTGCCTGAATACTCTGGGTTACATCCACAGTCCGATTACATCGATAAAATGTAAGGCTCATTGTGATCTTCCTGGACATTTATGAAACCTTTTATACTGATCACATTCTTTTTTAAGTGAAAAGTTACAAAAAGGTGTGATAGCTAGCCTCCAAAATGACCCTTGACGACCTGCTTGTGCTTAGGTTCTTGTCTACTCCCCTTCCATATTGAATCAGTTCTTGCCTGTGTGACCAATACAGTGCAATAGGAGAACAGTGGTGTGGCTCCCAAGGACAGTTCATAAAGGCATTGATCTCTGGGATTCCTTGCTCCGAGGGAAGCCAGCTACCAAGATACGAAGACACTCAAGGAGCACTGAGGAAGGGGTGTATAAAAAATGGCCTGGCTTGCGGATATCAACGTTCCAGCCACGTGAGCGAGCACATTGGAAGGGAGTCCTCCAGTCCCGGTAAAGTCTTCAAATGAGCGCAGTCAACATGTGATGAGTGGCAGCAAGCCAGAACCGCCCAGTCAAGCCATTCCCGAGTTCCTGATGCACAGCGACAGAGAGGAAAAATAAATGACTGTTGTTCTTCTGAGCCACTAAGTTTTGATGTGAGAAGGAGAAAAAGGAACATAAGGAAGAAGGGGAGGAGAAAGGAAACCAAAAATAATCATAGTCAGGAGTATTCAGCTATAGGAAGAAACACATTCCCTGTTTGGGGTATCACTTGCACCAATTTACAAGGTAATATAAAAAAAAATAGTAAGTTATTTTATTTAGGCAGGGAAGTGAGTCCAACTAAATAAAAATAATGATGTAAGAGACCGTGCCCTTGGTTATCAGTTTCTCAGATCTTGAATTCACTTTAGAGGTGTTAGTCATTAGAGACTTTGCGTTTGGGTTTACAAGTGGTCTCTACATGATCCAGTATGGCCATCAATGGGATTTAGATACAAATTCCAGGTGAAACGAGCCAATTAAACACTACTGTGTAAACGACTGTTTCCCAAATAACTGAGCATCACCGAAATCAAGACCTAATAGAACTTGGCGCCTCTGGCCACATGAATAGAACTTCCAGTAGCCATATGGGTTTGTTAAAACCCTGGGCTATTGAAAAAGGTTGCTCAGACGTTTTCTCAATCAACTGATACAGAATTGTACCTCCAAGAAGGAGTCAAACTAAGCCGTGGTCAACATTGTACTAAGAGGCAACCAAGAAACCTGCAGGGCCCTCTCCTATTTAAGCAGTGTGCCTTATGCCGTAAAGTAAAGCTTTGAAGAACGTTTCTTATTAATTCAGCCATCCCTGGGATAATTTACAAAGACAACACAACAACTCCAGCTTACAGAATGCAGCATCCTTCCAACAGTAAGGAGCTTAATTAAGGGGCCCCTGCTTTTACCCAACTACTAGAAAGTCATAAGTAAAGAAAGAACTAGGCCAGTTAGTACAATATCCTTGGATTCCAGGCACTTTGGATGGCGGTAACAAGCAGAGATAGTCATTTCTCAGGAGTTCCTAGTTTTCCAGATTTTGGATGGTGGCTAACAGACTGTCTATATAGTCAAGTATTCAGAAAAAGTTTGTAAGTGATAGGAACACAGTTTTGGAGAAAGAACTAAGGCACTGAGTAATTCTTCAATACCAGTTTGAGCATGTGGTCTATCAAAATTGTGAAGGAAGAGGGGCGCCTGGGTGGCTCAGTCGGTTAGGCGGCGGACTTCGGCTCAGGTCACGATCTCGCGGTCCATGAGTTCGAGCCCCGCGTCGGGCTCTGTGCTGACAGCTCAGAGCCTGGAGCCTGTTTCAGATTCTGTGTCTCCCTCTCTCTGTGACCCTCCCCCGTTCATGCTCTGTCTCTCTCTGTCTCAAAAATAAACGTTAAAAAAAAAATTAAAAAAAGAATTGTGAAGGGAGAACTTCGAAAAGAACAAATGGAGAGGCTACACTTGCTGGAGGCATAAAAAACCTATTTAAAATTGCCTGGAATAATTGAAGACAGTGCATCATAAGACCCTTTCACACATGTGTGAAGAAGAAGATGGGATACATCTGGTCTTTCAGGCGTTGTTATTATTATTATTATTATTTTTAGTTGTTTAATGTTTATTTATTTTTGAGAGAGAGAGATATTGGGGGGAGGAGCAGAGAGAGAGGGAGACACAGAATGCGAGGCAGCCTCCAGACTCTGAACTGTCAGCACAGAGCCTGACCTGGGGCTCGGGACCACGAACTGTGAGATCGTGACCTGAGCCCAAGTCAGATGCTTAACCAACTGAGCCACCCAGGTGCCCCTGAACATGAAATTTTAAAGTTGCAATTATGAAGAGTCCAGTGTGCCAACTGAATAAATCTGAAGGCCAAGTTCCTAGACGCTTGATTCTTGGGCAATAGGGGTGGGCAGATTATATAGGACCTCTATCAAAAGCAGCAAAATTTGTTTTCACAGGGTCACTGACTCACGCTGAGAGAAGGGAGCTGTGCTTGTTCCTCGACTGTGGTTGATCAAAATACAAATCACAACAGTTGGAAAAATTGTGTACCAGATAGGGAACATCCAACATTGAAATTCAGCATGGGAACTTACCATAGGACAAAAATTAGACTAGAATGGTTGAGTAACAGGGACAGTCAGTGGGTTTTTCACATTCCGTGCGAAGTAGGTCTGATGTTGGAAAGGTAGACTATTAAAAGAGAGTTAAGAAAACACCTGGGTCCAGAATTTAACAGGAAATGGGCAACATGCTTCAATTCCATGTTAGAGATTCAAATAAGAAGCCATCAAAGGGGTACCATATGCTGCTGCAAATAATGACCCATAGCAGTGGGTCAAAAGAACACTCACCCGACATGTATAGAACGAAGATTTCGCTCATGGCCAAAAGACCTATAAAGTTGCCAAAAGAAGTGATTTTGTCTCCAGCTGGTGTACTCCAATGGAATGTTTCCCAGCCGCAGATAAGGTAGTTTGAAGAATTAATCTTCTGATTAATTTTAATTCTGAAGAATTAAAAAAAAAATTAACTGGCCCAGGAAAGTAGGAAGGTGATTTTTGTTATCTTAAATACTGTCCCTTGCAGCAAGAACCCCCAGAGGAACTCTAACTCTGTTGGCACATGGCGTGCAAATTCATACACACACATGCGCGCGCGCACACACACACGCACAAAATGGCTTGCCAAGGAAACTGAAATATGGTCGGAGGCAGAAGTAGGGATAATATGTACAACTGAGACCAGGCAATTTTCACATAGGGAAGATAAACAAGCCAAGGATAAATGGGTGTTATTATTGAATGGATGAAACTGACTCGGTCTTCTTGGAATAATTTAGATACTACTGACTTAGAGAATAGTTGTGATATTAATAGTGCTTATTGACCAGCTCTGTGACCCGTTGGGAAATTCTCCGTTATGTGTGATGAATGGGTCTAAGCAAAACATATGTGCGGATCTATTCCCGTGTGTGTGGGTACTTCAGGCTGGTTGCTTTTCCTGTGGCTGCTTATGTAGCAGGTGTTAAAGTTGCGTGCATAAACATCTCCTGGGTGCTGTAGTGACCCAGAGCCGCGCTAGTGACATGGGTCCCCTAATTCCTTCCATCTCCATCACAGACAAACCACACACAGCATTAATAACCCAGGTGTCTGTACAAGCACAAGAGCCAGTATTGTGTGTTTATCCCAGAGAAAAACCCCTGCATGTTAGAGAGGAACCTAAGAGCCTGTGTTCTGCAAGGTGTCACCCTACCAATTAGTTCCTTGTGAAAAACAAGTCTCATCCCATAAACCCAAGTAATCATTTGGTACTTTTCAGTCAGGGAGCAAAATACCACATGCTTCTGATATTAATTTGGCAGCTAAATTTCATACATTTTGTAATCGTAAGGTTTGCTCTGTTTGGGATGTTAGCCCTGCTTCAAGACAATCAAACAATCAAGAGGTCGTTTTTGTATTATAAATGGAATGACCAGGACCATTAACAAATCAAAAGTAAAAATTACTGGGGCATCTGGGTGGCTCAGTAGGTTAAACATCCAACTTCAACTCAGGTCATGTTCTCAAGGTTCCTGGGTTCTAGTCCTGCATCGGGCTCTGTGCTGACAGCTCAGAGCCTGGAGCCTGCTTCGTTCGGATTCTGTGTCTCCTTCTTTCTGCCTCTCCTCCGCTTGCACTGTCTCTCTCTCTCTCTCTCTCTCTCTCTCTCTCTCTCTCTCTCTCAAAAATAAGTAAACATTAAAAAAAAATTAAAAAGAAAAGAAAGAGAAATGCTAAAGGAAATAAAATGGAAACCACACTATGTTTGTGTTAAGGAAATTTTGGAAGCAGATATGTTAAAACCCTAGCCCATTTTAGTAAAAATATAATATCATACATTCGTGTTTATTTGTTCAATCCTTTTTTATTTATCTAACAAATGATCCCTGCTGAACTGGTCAGGCACAATGCAGGGGCAGAGGGAGACAAGAGTCCCTTACCCTCATGGAAGTTACTTTCTACTAAGTAGGAAAGACAGACAATACCCACACATAGATTCATGTGAAAAGCATGGTCCTTAATTGTTAAGTGTTAGAGATGATGGGTTGGGGATGGAGATTTGCGATATAGTGGTCCGAAAAGGCCTCCTTGAGGAGAAAACTGAGCAAGGATATGAAGAAGATAAAGTTGTTGTTGTTGTTGTTTTAAATATCAGAATCAGATGCAGAAATGTCTCATCTAGAGATTCCTGATCAGTAAATGGATCATAGGGATGTGAACCGAACACGTATAATGGGAAGAAGTATAAAATTCTTCCAGGGAATATTGAAGGTGATGCCTTTGATGGTAGTTTGGGTAGCTGAAAATCAGTGGGTTGGAATCACTGAAAGACAATAGTCCCTCATAACCCCATTCTCCACTTTGACAGGGCCACCTGCAACGAGGGAAAATTAAGACACATGTAAAACACTACCATTTTGGTGTCACTCAAGGCAGAAATGAAAGCCATTCTGGAATATGGACGGAAGTATGAAACCATAGGCATACTTGTTTATTCACCAGGCAGAATTTTACTGGACTACGTCAAGGATATATGACCTTCAGGACTGACTAAGCATAATGGCCACATTCTGCATGAAAACACGTATGTGGGTAGGACTGCTTCAGCCAGGATTTGCAGAGCTATAGAATTTTAGTGCAAAAACAACGTATTGGCTTTTTCATTTTATTTGCAGGTCTCTGAGTCTCCTAACAATCAAAGACTTAATGAGATAGCTGATCCACGTTTTAGCTATGTCGTTTAATGGAACTGTGATATGTGCACAGTGGAGTGGACCGTGATGTGGTAGGGATCCCCTGGAAATCCCAGTCCTCTGGAACTTCCATCCTTATTATCCAGGGCATCAATAATAGAGATTCACCAACTTGGAGAGAATCTGTGATAATTTTATTACCCTCAGATCCTGCCTGTCTACCACAGTTTGTCTCAAATGTCATGTCGGTTTAAGAGGGGGCATCATATAATTTCGGTTTTCAACAACAACAAAATGACAAGAGCTCATAAAACAAACGGAGAAATTGCCACTTTGGGGGCAATTTTCTAACAGATCATCCCGCAGTTTTATGGGGATGATTTCTTGGCAGGTATTCTGTCTCACTGGTACTCATACTTTAATGAATATTGGTGTCTAAATTACTTTTGAGGTCATACAAAAGAGCAGGAGTTGGCCACTTCATATGTTCATGGGAGACACCGTGGGCACAGAGCAAGTTGAAAATGAATACTAGGATTAGGCTGTTATAAATATGTGAGAATCAATCCAATATCCAATAAATGATATAATTGAAAGGTTGAAGACACAACTTGGAGATACCATGGCAGAAAAGTGGCATTTAATAAGCTGAGTACATTCTTATACTGGGCTGCATGGGATTTGGTAAGAAAAGTGACTAGGGAATATAGATATTAGGGGAATTTCAATAACAACGTGAGACAAATAAGAGAAGTGATCAAACATAATTGTTTTCTCAGAGAGTTATCACAAAACAGACCCAGTGAGGATTTTACACGAGACAGGGTTGATTGGACATACACAGTCAGACTTCAGGAAACTGAGTACTGAAAACTAAGTTTGGAGTTAATTTTTTAAAAATGAACTGGACAGTTTTCTTGCCTTTCTTATAGGTGCTGTATTTCAGGGTAACTGAATAGCCTTTATCAAGAGGGAAAGCTCTACTGCATAGAAGTCCAGATAGAAACACGGAATGAATAACAGAATTAAAAAAAAAAACAAAAATATGCTTTGTGGTTACCAACATACAATCCTAAGACTATTTTGTGAATGGACAATTATGTGGTACCAAAATAAAATCGACCAATCACATTCTGGCGGAAGGGGGGAAGCATAATTTTACCATGGAAGAATCAGGCTGCCATTACCTTTATCTAGCAATTAGTCTTAGCTTTGGTACTAGTGGGATGATTATATATGTATCCCAGGTGTCATACAACCTAAAATATAAAACATCACCCTCGTGTGTTTGTATCGAAGATATTTATCACCAATCTAAGTAAGTTTCTGTATTTTTCTATCATTTGTAGGAATTACAGAGGATACAGAAGCAAGATCCCAATATCCCCACTTCCTTGGTTATTTATATCTTGTTTCACCTCCCCTTGAGTGTGGCCTGGACTTAGTGACTCACTTCTAATGAATAGAAATCAACAAAGGTGATGGGTTCTCACTTCTGAGTCTAGGCTACAAAAAACAATCTAGCTTCCATGTTGCTTGCCCTCTGTTGTTTGTTCTTTCACCCTCTCACTCTGATGGAACAGGCTGCCATGTGGAGAGTTGCCCTGGAAAGAAGCCTACACAAGGTACTGAGGGATATCTCTTGCCAATAGTCAGTCACCCAGTACCTGAGCCCAACATGGGATTGAACTTGGGAGAGGATCTTCCCCCCACAGCCAAGCCTTGACATGACTGAAGTCTCAGGTGATAATTTGACTGATTACCCTGATAACTCTGAATCGCAAGCAAAAAACAAACAAACAAACAAACAAACAAACAAACAAACAAAAAACCCTATGAGGTAATAAGTGTTTCTTGTCTCAGATGCTAAGTTTTGGGATAATTTGTCATGCAGCAAAATATAACTATCACATAAACCAAATAACACCATGAGGAAGCATTTAGGCCAATTTAGAAGGTGGGGCATTATACAAAACATACAAAACAATTATGCATTCTTCATCAAAGCCAAGTGTTTTGTTTTGTTTTGTTTTTTGTTTTTGGTTTTGTTTTGATTTGCATTTGTAAAAGGCATTTATTCCGAGAATCTAAAATTTGGACAAAGAATATTAAACTGCTTAGAAAAAGCCTTTACAAAAAGCCTTTGTTGTTTCTTCCTAATACATTAACACCCTAATAATGAGGAAAAAAGAAAGACTTTTTAAAACAATACTGCTCCAGTTATGGGATTTAAAATATTCCTGTTCTATTGAGGTAAAAGCTGCAAACTTTGGTAAACTTAGAAAAATTAACGAATCATTCCAGAAAAATATAAAACTAAAAAAGAAAAGAAACCAGAAACCAAAACCAGAAACACAACCAAACCCTAAGTTATAGCTTTCTTGGTACATAAACCATAACCATAGAAAAATTTCATTCAGAAGAAGAACTTCAAACAATTTCCTCTTCGAATTCTCAATCGGTGAGTTGAAAATTCAGCGGAAAGGATGGACAAAAATGAAATCACCCCCAAACACTCGCCTGGTATCAGGAAGAACAGGTTAACCACAGCTTTAGGATCTGGTTGGCATTTTCAACAATTCAGTGCTAAAAGAGAGCCCCAAGTTTACAACAAAAACAGGGACTGTTGAACATTAGAAGGAACATGAGATGTAACATAGAGTTTTGACTTGTATCTTCATTTGCACAGAATAGAGACAAAAGACATTCCTGGGACAGTTAGAAAAATCTGACTATTGATTGGGTATTGAAATATATTAGGGAGTTACTAATTATGTTAGGATAGTATTTTATTGGCTCTATAAGAAGATATTGTCTTATCTGAAATATGTATAAATATTTAAAGGTGAAATATTTCTGTATAGGATTTTACACTTCCGTAAAAGGGTAGAATGTATGTGGGTGCTTCAGTTACCTTGATTCTCCTTGGAGGTGTTTGGTTAGCATTTAAAGTATCCTCATCATGAATCTTCATTTCTGTGGGATCCACAAATATTGTTAGAGAAATCTACAGAGGGAGGCTTACTAATGGGTTGTTAAAAAATAATTTTATTCATGAAGGATAAGAGATGTGAAAGACATGGCTTTGACTAGAATAATTGTTGCAGTTCATCATCCCCGCATCAAAACGAAATGTAGGGATTTGGGTGGCCCAGATGCCACATCCCTTCAGAGCAGCACGGTCGTCCAGATCCCCGTGGTTCCGATGGCCTCCCGTATAGCTTGGCCCAACAACAGAGGGTCTTTTGACTATTTTCTCTAGTAGAACATCATAGCCTCTGTCCTGGAGTGAAAGTTTCATTCCAGGCACTTGCTTATCAGAATGTCTGAAGCCAGAGAACGGGAATTTCTCAAACTTAGAATGAAAAATATTTTGACAGGTGGGGGGTCTATTCTCTAGTAAATGTTATTTGGCAGAATTTGGTGGAAAACTTGTTGTTATTGTAATAAACCACCTGGGAGCCAGGTTCTGGAAGAGGAACCAGAAGAGGTGGAAACTTTGCTATAATTGCTGGAAGATAGCAATTGTGAAAAGCTATGTTATTATCTGCCCAATCTTGGGCTTTTTCTTCTGCTGGGAAAATTACACTTGCTCAGCCTGCAGAACTCAGGCAGGGCCATGTGACTTGACACAGCAAATGACATGAATGAGATTTGACGTGTCACTTCCATGCAGAAGCTTTCAGAGACAGTGCCCAATTCACATGACCTGTTTTTTCCCTCTTTCACTTTGAGCTTGGAAGCATGTGATGAAGGGGTTGCTTCCATCTGGTTTGGCTCAGTACCCGGCTTTTGGTGCCCAATAAACACATGACACATGAATGATTGGATTTATAAATGCATGGACCTAATTAACTTCAATTATTTTCCCACTAACAGGTTATGTTTGGGGC
This sequence comes from Panthera pardus, assembly GCF_024362965.1. NCBI lineage: Eukaryota > Metazoa > Chordata > Mammalia > Carnivora > Felidae > Panthera > Panthera pardus. Next base: position 122,980,869 of record NW_026526810.1, on the reverse strand, counting down.
TGCCCGATCAAAAAGAATAATTAACAATTTAAAATATGACAAAATAATATGACACTATCTAGGAAGGGAAGCAAAGCATAGAGAACCTTAATGGTCAGTTCTAGCATATTTCTAGGAAGAACTATGGGACAATTTGAAGCAATCCCACGTGATTGTGAGTATCCCTGAGATATGAAACGTCGCCACTTTCTCTTCTAGGTTCTGGAAAACAGTTTCTGGAAGTAATAGTTTTTGTCTGTAGTCATCCTGGAAGTTTCTGTTCATGGCCTGTTCACTGCTGTGTAAACCTCTGGTAAGAGATCTTGTTGCCCAATCTTTGTTCCTAGGCCCTTTTTATGAGTTACATGAAACCCACCAGTCTGGAATAAACCCAGCGGGAAACTGGCCTGTGATGCAGCACCCCCTGGCGATCACCTGGAGGACAGCAGATCCCACTGACCTTCAGCAGAAATGGAAAGGCTCCCATCTGCTTTAGTAGCTTTAGCTGACCCCGGCGAGTGTGCACACAGCAGGTCCTGGCCACCTGCTGCTCCCTCTTTAGCCGGCAGGAGAATTAAAGCAGGCCAATTTCACGATCACTTGAAACTTACTTTCTCCTTTACATTCCAAACGCATTACCAGTCTGTGGCAGAAAAAGCTAGCTATCTCATAAAAATTTATGCTCCCTTACACAGTGTGGAGTTGTTGTGAGACAGACACTATATTTTCCAGCCCCTCGTTCGGGCAAGGTGGGGCCACATGACTGGTTCATGCCAGCGGACGGTGAATGAAAGTGATGTGTGTCCCTTCTGGGCTGAGGAAAGTAACAAGGAGTCAGCTGATGAGTTGCAGACACCAGGAGGTTCTGGGAAGCCGCGTGTTTGAGATGATAGCGTCTTCTTCAGCGTGGGTCTTTGCACAAGTCCACAACTGCAGCCTCACACCGACGACTCATGCTGACTGACCGGGGTTAGGGGGGAGGGTTAGCTGCTCTGCAACTGTTCCCTGAACTTGAACACAGCTCACTTTGATCTTTATGTCACCAGCATAAAATAGGCAATCTGAAGGTGTCCTAGAAACCAGCGACTTGATTGTTCATAAAGCCAGCCCTTGAGTTGACTAGGGGCAAAACATTCTGTTGGAGGCATTTGAATTTGACGTTTACTAATTCTTTACTCTGAAACTGCAGTAGTTAGGGTGGGTAACTCCTGCTGCTGTGCTAAACAGCCTCAAATCTCAGGGATTGAACTCCAAAGAGAGAGAGAGAAAGGGGGAATTTTCCCAGAAAGGAAAGCCAAGTTTAACCTAAAGCCATTAGTTATCATTTCTCCCAAATCTTTACAGATGATAAAAATTAATTTAAAAAAACTCTCAAAATTATAAACTTATTAGATTAGTGCTATTCTAAACTGCACAATAGAATGGCATCAGACGGCCCCTAGGGATCTTAGCCTGGGCAGTTTGTTTCTGCTTAGAACTTTTTGGCCCAGGAGGTTTGCAGTTAGTATTATCTTGGAAATCTGAAACACAGTTTCGCTGGTTTGTTAATTTGTTGATTTCTGCCTATCTCATAGCGGGCACTTTGGAGTCCTTTCTGTCAGTGTGAAAAAAAGGAGTGGAGAGGGCGGTCGAACTTCTGGAAGGTTTCTTACAGTTACACCTGAGATAACAAGCCCTGAAGAGACGCATACCAAACGTGGGTGTGGCTTTTGCTGATAACTACCAGGATAAGCAAACCCCCAAAGCAGATTTCCAAAAATCGGACTTGCAGCTTAGGCCTATTTTACCAATGGGAAGGGACCTCATGAAGGGGGTAAGGTTAACCACAGTCGTCATCAATTATTTTTGCTGCCCATTTTATGTATTTCCTTATGCGACCCCCTAATAATCGCCTCACGTGACTTCAACATTCTCCTGTAACTGACAAGAAAAGAAGTAAGACGTTCACTCTTTTGCCGGGATCACATCACTAGCAAGTGGCAAAGGTGGACTTTATCTCCCGTTCTTCCTCCAGGACCCATGCCCTTGACTGCCAATGTTGATGAAAATTAGCTTGTCTGGGCAAGAAAGGTATCGGGCAGTTAATTAGGCCTTGTGTCTTTCACCCACTGGGCCATTTGCAGCGCCATTCTTGGTGTTAAACCTAGGTTAAACCAAGACAGGCAAATCCCTAAGCTTCAAACATTCCCTCCACCCTGTTTCAAAAACGGCAGATACACAATGAATGCCGAACTCTGTCTTTAATATGGATAGCACGCAAATACAGAAAAAAACTCTGTTATTACTTGGAGGAGTTGGTACAATGTTTCAGATATCGCCCGCTCCAGGTAGGGTCATGGAACCTTCAAAACTGAGCTCACAGGCTTTTGAAGAGCCTGCGGGTTTGGAAGGTGTTCACATTTCAGAGTTTGTTGTTGTTGAAAAGGCAGTGTGAACAAAATAGTGTCGTTATTGTCGTTATTCCCTCACTACCACCCCTGAAGCATAAAAGAAGTCGTAGGAAAACTCCCCTTCTTAATCTTGTGTTTTGCAAATACTGATGATAACAATTAGACACTAATCTAATAGTTGGTGCTGGGGAGGGTTAAATGACAAAACAAAAAATCAATGGAGAAAATTTAAGGTCTAATTGGCTTTATGAAATGATTCATGAAGCTGGCAGTATCCCATCTAGCGAATAGAAAGGAGCTGCATCGAGCTGGAGAAAAGGAAAGGGTTTTACAAGCAGAGAGGGAGTGAGAAAAAAATTATTAGCAGAGAATTCATTGTTTTAGACAAGGTCACCTTTCCAAGGGGAAGGGAGGGGGTGTATCAGTAAATTTCCTAGTGCTGATCAAGAACTGCCATTTGACTTAATCTTTCAGATTAAATTCCTTGGGGGTGCTGTGGTTGGGGAGGTGGTTGAAACTGAAGTTAGGTTAGGTATTAAGTCTTGGTTTGCTCGTGTGGGTCCTTAACGTTACGTGACTCCATTTTAGGCCTACGGTCTTCTTTTTAACAAAATTAATTTAATCATTTGCAAAGATTTGGGAGAAATGATAAGTAATGGCTTTAGGTTAAATTTAGCCTTCCTTTCTGAGAAAATCCCCCCCCTTTTTTTTGAGTTAAATCATTGAGATTTGAGGTTGTTTAGCACAGCAGTTAGAGTTACCCACCCTAACTACTGCAGTTTCAGAGTAAAGAATTAGTAAATGTCAAATTCAAATGATTCCAACAAAATGTTTCGCCGCTAGTCATTTCACAAATTGCAGGATGCTGCACGTGTTACTTCTTTTATATTCCAACACCTGACTGTTCTTTATTCCTTTTAAGGTAAAAACAATCTGCTCAGCCCTGTGTATGGTCACATTTCATCCAGTTGTTAGCCTACATAAAAAATTAAGCATTACGGTATGGAAATAATACATTGTTCTTAAAAAGGTTGATTTTCATGGACTTACAACTTTCAATGCTTTTTTTTTTTTTAAATGTTTATTTTATTTTTGAGAGAGAGAGAGACAGAGACAGAGCATGAGCAGGGAAAGGGCAGGGAGAGAGGGAGACACAGAATCCGAAGCAGGATTCAGGGTCCGAGCTGTCAGCATATAGCCTGATGTGGGGCTCGAACCCACAAACTGGGATCATGACCTGAGCTGATGTGGGACACTTAACTGACTGAGCCCCCCGGGCACCCCTAACTTTCAATACTTTTTAAAGGCTATCGTGGTAAACATAATCATCTAGTTTAAGAGCATGAGGAAAACCTCCTTTCATGATTAAGTAACCCTTGGGACCTTGTGATGTAGGTTAAACCAGGAACACAATGAAATTTTTTGAAGGACTAAATGGGAGTAGATAGAAAAAATGTTCTATTCTGTGAAAAATATATAATCGGTCCAAATTTGTCATATATAGGGAGAATCTTCTGACCTTAGAGCCTTTAGAGACAGTTGATAATTCATGGAGAATCCTTGAAAAATAATATAATGTGTAAAGAAGGAAGAAAAAAGCACAACGAATCTCCTAGACAAGGTGTCTATGTTCTTACTGTTCTGTAAGGGGCAATTAGAGAATTGAAATGAGACACAACTTGGTAGGTCTCACTTTGGAGCGTTCAAGTCTAAGATCATAAGGACATAGGCTAGAGCTATTCTAACTATGACCATCTTTCTACTTGCTAAGTTTCCTTCTTAAACTGAATTCCTTCCTGGATCGCAGCACACGAAGCGGCCCATTTTCAGTGTAGGATTTCTAGTATACAGATCCAAGTGACCTTCCAGCCAGACTCCTCCCAGGCTACTCTCATCTATGAGAAGTAACTCAGAGATTGGACTCATTATTTCCCTTCTGAAATTCCTACCGACATGAATTTCTTGCTATGAGGCTACAAGGGAAAAATGATAAGGACTCAGTATGGACCACTAGTGACAAGAGACCTCCTGCAGGCTAGCTTGAGCCAAACAGAGAATTTATGGTTTCAAGTTCCCAGGAAGCTCAAAATGTGGGATTGGCTTCCAGTAAAGCTGGACCCATGGGGTCACTGGTTCCCTCAGCACAGCCTCTCTACTCTTCTTTGCTCTGGGAGGGTGGGTTGGGAGGCTTTCGCCATGATGTAGCCACATAGCCTGTGTAAACGTTAGGCTTAATGGCCTTTGGGATCCAGAAGAAGAGAGGGCTTCTTTACTGATTATTCAAACAATAGACTTAGGAATTGCCTCATGGGCTAGGCATGCTTCAAACTTCCACTCATGATGCCCGGGAGGTGATGTCATCCTTAGCTGACCCGCTGGGTTACAGAGGAGACATGGCACCCCTAAAAGAAGAGAGATTGTGTTACCAGCAAGGGAAATGGCAACAGTACATCCCATAGATAAACAAGTTCCCAAGTGCTTACTGGAGTCAGGATCTGTGATAGACTCTGTATGGGTGTTATTTATGGTTCAAGGGCTTCTGAATCTCACAGGCGGTGGATATCAGCCCTGTGGCAACTATTATGCTTACTTTACAATTTTTAGGAGCCTGAAGTAAGTGGGATGAAGGATGATGTCCCAGTTACTTGTAAGTAGCAGAATTGGAATTTGACTTCACACCTCTTTGTCTCCGAGCCCAGCCTGGAAACATTGCTCTATACAAAGTAGATTCATCTTTGAGGGGCAAAGTGTATCTGGAATGGGTTTCCTTTGTTTATTTGTTGTTTATTTGTGTTTCGCTTTCTTCTGTATGAAAAATACTTCCAAAGATTTTTCGTCTCCTTCCTGCTATTTGTTTCTCTCCGTCTTTCCAAACATAATTTTCCAAGAGAACTAGAGAGGAAGCGTGTAACTTGCATTTAATTCCTATGAGATTTCCTCTTGCTCAGTTTGATTTCCGGGGTCATGCGGTATCAGTCATTTGTATTTTATTTTCAAGAGGGGAAACCAAGTTGCAAGTCCAAGTTCGTATTAGTCTGAGGACCTGGAAAAGGGCTTGTCCCAGACTGTTGGTGAATTTCTTCTACCAAGATTTTCCTCACTTTGATACGAAGAATATATGTAAATTCAACTCCACCGAACTCTGCAATTAAGTGGTTGTCTTAACACCTGCACAATACCGCATAGCCTGTAACTGAAAACTAGTTATACGAAATATGGAGGGAAAAAAAAAAATTAAAGTTCATCGAGCAGAATTCCTTAGGACATGAAATTATAATGATAAATAAATGGAATTAAAACATTAAAATGTATTTTCCCCCTGAGAACGGAGACCCAATACATGAGAGTTTCATGTATCAGTAGGTTTTGTTAGAAAATTTGAACTGCTGGAGTGACATTCAGCTTTTTCTCCCTCCAAATATAAAATGAAAACTGATATATTGAAATTTCTCTATTACTCTAGCCACTGACCTGTCAAAAGTATTATAGGTTGGTTTACCTTGGAAATTGGCATTAATAGGAAAATGACATGAAACTTGCTGCCCAAATGCTACTATTTCCAGAATTGTGAAAGTGGCATAGTGTTTATTTCAATTTCTCATTTAGAATGGCATGGGAGAGTGGACTAAAATCGAAGGCAGCCTCTGACTCTCAAATGGAAATGCGTTCACGCTGAGTGGTTCTAGGAGAGATGTGTGAATACCAGAGTGCCCATTTCGAGCCTAAATTATTTCCGTTTCTTAATTCTGGCTTGTGCTTCAGGTCTGATTGGAGATATATGCTTAATAAGGGAATACTTAGGTGATCTTCAGACTTTCTCAAATAACCATCACAATAAAACTCACAGTTGCACAATGTGTGCATCTTCTAATTTCCCAGACCTTAAGCATCCTTGTACTCAATGAACAAAGGCCAGTGGAAACCTCAAAAGCAATAACATTTTTTTTTTTGTAGCATTTTGGCAAATGAAAGAACAAAGAAGGAGAAGAAGAAGAAAGAAAGAAAGAGAGAGAGAGAGAGAGGAAGAGAAAAGAAAGAAAGAAAGAAAGAAAGAAAGAAAGAAAGAAAGAAAGAAAGGGAAAGGAGGAAAGAAAAAGAAGGAAAGAAGGAAGATCAAAAGAAAAGAATAGGAAATAAGGAGGTCAATTTCCATTTTACAGATAAAGAGTACTTTCCATTTCATGAAGGACTCTGGTGTATTTTATTTACCCCATTTTTCACATTAATTTTCCCAATATCCTCATGACGTAGATGATACCATTAATATCTGTAACAGGTTCTTTTTTTCGCAACTAAAAAAAGAATATGATGTACATTGGTTTTTCAATGAGTTTTAATCGGTAGTGGTCATAAGCCAATATTGAAGGAAACAAAACAGATCTTCAGAAGAAATAAGATTCATATCAGTTTGAGCAGTGGAGAAAAGACAGAGACAGGTCTTGAATAAAGGTCTTCTGATTCCTTGTGTCCTGGGGGATGAGAAGATATTTCTGTGTTACATGTGAATCATGCCTCACAGTGTTCGAAATGGTCTTACAGGCATTGTCCTGATTGATACTAACATCAGCTTGGTGATTTTCACATCTTAAGCTGTTGTGGAAATAGTGCACTCCAGTCCTCAACTCTAAACATCCGTGCAACCTTCAGTCTATACCACATGGGTTATATATCATTAACCTAGACGTACTCACATTTGTCCTTGTCCCCCCACTTGGCTCCTCTAGCTTGTCCCTTTTAGTAGGCTCCATGCTTGTAGACATTCATGAGTCTATCTTAGTCCTTTGCATTCTCCCATGGTAAAGAGGAGAGGGTTAGCAACATAATTAGTACAAAAATATATATGCTTTAGTCCACCTGCCAACAATACATGTTATCTTACTGAAATCAAGCCACTATATCTCAGGACATAAGTTCTGACATATCTTCAAAGGAAGAAAAATTGAAGAGGTTTACCCACTATTATTCCAAATGTACTAGTAAGGGTTGTAGCACCATGTTCTAATTATTTTAAATGTCATAACTGAAAATGCCTCCTAAAGGGTAGTCCAGGCGAATGAAAATGCAACAGAAATGTCTAGCAGAAATAAAGATTGCCCTAAACATGCAAACAATGCATTTCTAGCGCAATTTAATTGGAATATAAGTTCTATTAGCATATGCAGTGAAAGGCTTGATTTTATTGTCTCTTCGTATGACACTGCTCAACCTCTAGTTAGAGCATATACCTATCTAAGTTTTTAAATAGCATCTTAAAAAAATAAAAAAATTCGCAGCACCTGGGTGGCTCAGTTGGTTAAGCAGCTGACTCTTGATTTTGGTTCAGGTCATGATCTTGCAGTTTGTGAGGTTGAGCCCTACATGGGGCTATCAGTGCAGCACCTGCTTGGGATTCTCTCTCTCCCTCCCTCTTTCTGCCTCTCCCCTGCTCTCTCTAAAAATAAATTTAAAAACTTAAAAAAAAAAATAAAAAAATAAATAATTAAAAAAATAGCATCTTATATGAATTTTAAAAAAAATTCTTTTTTTAACGTTTATTTATTTTTGAGACAGAGAGAGACAGAGCATGAACAGGGGAGGGGCAGAGAGAGAGGGAGACACAGAATCGGAAACAGGCTCCAGGCTCTGAGCTGTCAGCACAGAGCCCGACTCGGGGCTCGAACTCACGGACCGTGAGATCATGACCTGAGCCGAAGTCAGACGCTCAACCGACTGAGCCACCCAGGCACCCCTTATATGAATTTTTTAAATCTACTCTTCATACCTCAGCACAAGCACAGGCCACTGTTGAGGCATTAATGTAGACTCTATTTATCAGACAGGCTCACTCAAGCTGCACCCCTGTTTGAAGTTTCCCTTCTGTGCCTCCTTCTCTCTTGAATTTGGGGTTCTTTTTCATCACATTAAGGGCATGTTCTTGGAGGGCAACACTCTCTCATTTCTTACATCAACTTCTATATTGTTTCTTTCTTTCTAAACATCACCTTCAGTCATGCCTCTGCCAATAACAACCAGACAATATTCTTTAAGATTCCCCTCTGCCCGCAGCTATCTCGTGGGCACAGAAAGGAGCAAACGGTTTAAGACCTTTATGAACCACGAATTTCAAAGAATAAATTGTAAGATACTCTGAGATAGATTCAACTCTGGGCTGGTCAAAGACTCTCCAAGTCAAAGCCGGCTGATATACATGCATGTAAGTAGCTGCCTGTATCTGTGTAGTGTGTGCATGTGTGTGTGTGTGTGCATATATATATATGCACGAATATGTGTATTGAAATTTTCAGGATCAACATCAATAAAACAAAGAAATAGCCTGACCTTCCATGATGTAACAAAATTGGTATTAGATGAATCAATGTGTTAATAAAGAAAGCAAACGCACTGGACGATAGCGAGAAGGACACAGATGACCATTTTATCTGACTGGGGAATCAAAGAAACCCCAAAAATCAACATATAAAATCACACATGGCCTCTTTGTTGGTATAATTTTTTCAGCATACAAAGGATATTATAAACAAATATCGATAGGAAGCTTGGACAATTATTTGGCCTAAAAATGATTCTGAAATGAATAAATGAGCACATTCTTACAAGACGGGCCATGACAGCAGGCAGGAATGGGATGTAGAATATGGAGGACCATCATCATCCCAGTTCAAAGGTGGTGGGTTCTGTTCTTAAAATAAGGAACGATGCATATTAACCTCCTTCTATCGTTTTAAGGTAGTCTGCAGATGAAGAAAACAAAGGATCAGAGATGCCTGCTAGTCTTCCTGAGTAGGAGACCCCCAAACCTCCATTCACTCCATCAGGTGGTCCTTCCTGTGCATCCATCATGATCTCAATTGTACCAGTGGTATCTTATTTGCAATAAATGTAACCAAGCTCTCGCAAACATTTCATTGCTTTTAGAAAGTTTTGTCTCAAAGAACTCTTTCAGTTATTTTTGTGGATAGAAGTATAGGCAGAATAGACCCCCGCTGATATTTTCTGTCAACCTTCTGGTTCCCTCGGTGAACAAATCAGTTAAACAAGCTGGCTGACAGAATGGAGCCCCCACCAGGCTCATTCCTATCTGTAAGTGTGAGTGGCCCAGATGCACCTATTGATTTATTTTTAACAGTTCAGATTTGGGAGCAGGAGCCTGAATCGTCAGAGTGGTCTCCCCTCTATGCCTTGTCACCTCACCATTGACCCATTCCTTAAAACCCACACCTAGGGCAAAACCCAGTCTTTCTGATCCTTCTAGGAAATGTGGCCACAAGGTGACAAAAGCCTCCTGCCTTAGAGATGACAAAGTCAAGGTTTTATACAGTTAGAAGGCCATGGTTGGGGGTGAACAACAGTAACCCGATTCATTTGAAGGTGGGAACAAGATACGCAGCAACTGTCTGGGAGAGCCACACTTGGTACCTCAGACTCTCCTGGGGAGCCTGGAAAATGCAGATTTCCACGTGTTTAACTCCTAGAGAGTTTGAATTAGTGGGTCTGGGGTGATGACTTTGGAATTGATTTTGAAAACACACGAAACGAAACAAAAACCACTCTCTAGGTGATTCTGCAAGTTCCCGTGTGGGGAACCGTATTCCCTACGCAAGCAACATAGCTGATTAGTTTAAAAACTGTGACCAGAACCAGCACTTTCCCACGGGGCCCTTAAGTTGGGGTCCTCCAGTAGGAAACAGGGCTCTGGACTCTGTTCCACGAGAGGCAGCTCAAGAAGCAAGAAACAGGCCTGCGTTAGGGTTAGAGGCCTAGATACAGAGAGCTAGGAGCCACCTGTGGGCTGCATGGCTTTGCGCGCTCAAAAGCCTGTGCTCCCACTTCCTCATCCGTAATAGGCTGCGGGCAATAATAGTACCTGGATCCCATTATAGTTATGAGGTTTAATTCTTTATAAAATATAACAGTACTCAGCATACTGTAAGTACTACAGGAATATCTGTTAAATGAAAAAGATGCCAGATCGCTTAAGCCTCAACTGTCGTAACACAAGTTAGCTTTCTGTGCATTTCACTTAAAAACGTTTTCTCTGTACCTGACACCAAGGATGTATAGTTAGTAGCTAAGGTCTTCAGTTGTTCTCAAAAGGAAGAGGAATGTTCTCTCACCTCTCTATATGGATCTGGGTCCAGACAGGTTTGTGACCTGGCGTTTCTCATCTTTGTGAAACAGACGGAACACAAAAGTACAACAAATACTCCCCTCATCCCATCACGTTGTGTCAGTCAGTCAAACCAAGGCCGCACTGGCACCTGGATGTCTCCACTCACCAGTTGGAGACTTTCTGCTGTCTCATTAATGCCCGCTTCATGATCCACTGGGAGTCTGAATCAACCAGACGCAACCACATCAAAAGTTTGGAACCCGGGAGGTCTTTAACACCCTTGTCCCAATTTAATAAGACGCGGAGGCTCAGAGAGGATTTGGCTGCGTTTTTTAAGAGCCCCGAATGTCTTCTCATTGATTCCCCATCAGTGACACACATAAAGAGTCCCAAACGTGAGCTGGTAGGCTGAGCCCACCCCGCGGGGAGACAGCTGTGTGCACCTCGCACAGCACTTCGCTGCTCTGTGAGGGTTGTTCAAGTGCAATCCGCTCCTCCAGACTCAATGAGAAGAAATTAAAACTCAAAAATAAAATCAATACTTATCTCTTTGTGCCTACTCAGTGACTGTAGACTCTGGCTTTCATGGGTAATAGATTCAGGCACCACTGATACAGAATGCTGAAATTTATGGACTTCTCCATAGTCATTAATTAATAGTGTGCACACACAGAAAAATAACCAGGCGGAACACTTAGAAATGAAATTATTGCCGAAGCACTGACTACCTAGTTTTTAGGTGGTCAGTCAGGTGAATAAAATGAATAATTGAATATGCTTTACAAGCGGGCAGTAAGGACAAGCAACCCAACAGATTTTTAATTCTGTCTGAAGAACACACATCTCATAGGGGGGATCTGGATTGATTTTCCTCTTCTTTACTTGCCAAGGCCATTTTGTAGTTGTGTTTTCTCTGCAAGGGTTTAGAAGAACCCCCACATCATTGAGAGCAATCTCATGTAAGGTGTTTTCGGGAGTCCTTTGCAGTCAAGTAGCCGAAGACTTCATTTTAGTCTGGAAACCTGCACAAAGAACAAAAAGAACAAAAGAATGTGGGTTTAACCGTGATGGACATGATAATGTATCTTGGCCCTCCTGTGTGTTGCAAAATAATTTCCGTGGAGAAATTTTCTTAGAAAATGAATGTCTTGTTTGGAATATCTGTCATTGGTCAGACCCTTGTTGATTTCTGAGTATAATTCTTGAGAGTATTTTCCTCCATGTCTGAAAATCTGGGGAAAAAATTGATTCTGGCCAGATGAATGGGAGCTGAAATTATATCGCAGTTTGACATCACATTTATCTTTGGTTTTCTTTTGTCTTTTTCTTTCTTCCATTGGCAAACTTTTCCTGTAAAGATCCAGATAATAGGTATTTTAGTCTTTTCCGACTACCCAGTCTGTTTCAACTACTGAACCCTGCCACTTGGTTTGACAGCAGCCATAGATGAGACATAAACAAATGGGCGTGGCTGTGTTCCAGTAAACTTCATTTACAAAAACACATCGAGGGTTGGATTCGGCCCCTGGGCTATAGTCTGCTGACCCCAGGCACCGCAACCTTAGCCAGGCACCAGCAAAGGCTTGGAATGGTCGGTATCCCTGGGCAGAGCAGAAGTGAAGTCTTGGTGAGGAAGATGAAGGGACTAGCAGACTTTTCTTTTTTTTCCTTCGCAGACTTGCTTTTCTCCAACTATGGGGAGTTCAGCTTCAGTCCCGTAGGTCTTGTGGTGCCCAGGGGGAGGCACTGGAGAGTCATTTTCCATGCCTTTCATTTGAACTGGGGACTGTTTTCCCTATTGAAGGTCTGTAGAGGAACTGCCAGTGGAGAGAATGGAAACCAGAGCTCCCTCTTCCCCAGGGTTTTGATGGTGTTGTTTCTCTTTTACTTCCCTTAAAGGTCACAATCATTAGCCTCAAGGCCCTACACTTGGGTCGAAAGAGATTTAGCTGGCTAACTGATTTGTGTCACAACTCAAAGGATAAGTAGGGAGGAGGGGGAGAAGGACTGATATTCCACAGGCAGGACACGAACAGAAGGAAATATTTTCTTCAGATGACGGTCCAAGGATGTGGTGAACCCAGATGTGAGGGTAGTTGAGAAAGCGTGCCAGAGGCCTCTGTTGAACGCATTTGGATTGCGCAGGTTTGCCAGACCCCAAAGCTAATTAGGACCAGGCAGAAAGAAGCCCAGCATTCCACAGCCTGGCTAGTCCTTAAGGTAATGTTTCTTTGAAGTCTGAGAATATCCCATTGTTTATTCAAGTTTCAGCTCTCAGCTTTTTCCAAAGGGATTTGAAGGAGCTTAAACATTAATCAAAATACAAACCAAGACTATTAGTAATGAATTAAAGTCAAGCTTATCCAGATAAATAAACTAGAATAAATGTTGCCAGAGGTGGAAGATAAGCTGATTGTTTCATTGCGTATTACATTTGGCACAAGGGGAAGACAGTATTACCTGGGATGTCTCCAGAGGAGGACAGAACCCAGCAACACATCTCCTGGAACACACTTGACTACCTTCTCCCTGGGGATTATTTTTATTTTAGGGAGGAATTGATTTAAATAATCATCACTTTCAGGGGCTGGTGATGATGGGAAAACCAGACATGACTCCTGATGGTGATTATGGAAAGGGAGGGGCAATCTTAATTCACTTGCATTGACGCTATTTGGGACAGATGGATATGTGCCTCCTGAAAAAGGGCACCTCCTTTTTCATCCAGAAGCAGCAAGTACAGCAAAGTATCTTCTCTCCCAGGGGCTGCCTCCCTCAGTCAGTGACTGCCCAAACAGCCACATACTGATCTTACCTCTGCTCTTCCTCTCCTCCACTTTGACTCTGTATTATATGAGAGGCATTTAGCCTTTTCCGCCCCAATGGAGGGATAGATAAGCAGATCCTGGGGCAGTGTTATTTAAGACAGAAGAAAAATTGTGCCATGATGTGTATGTGTGTGTGTGTGTGTGTGTGTTATATTGAATATATACAGATATTCTAAACTCCAGGGCTAGGTTTGGGTAATTCTTCCCCTCACTTTTTCCTATGTTGTGTAGACTTCGGTGGAGATTTGATGGGTCTCTGCCAAATATATTCAAGAGTACTATATGAGTTAGGAGAGAGACAACTAACTCATTGATCCGGGCTGGATCACAAGAGTGAACCATGTTTTCAGATTGTTATATATGACAGCTCTGACTCGTTTGTCACCAAACCAGAAACAAGAGAACAGTCACGAGACACAAATGAGGGAATGAGCTCTGAAATGTCTCAGGAGACCGTAGAAAATGTTAGCTATGTGGTCAGCTGTGTGGCCACTCCCCACCAAACTCTCCAACGGAATGGCTTAACATAGCAAAATTTAGTTTTGACTTCGGCATCTCTGAACCAGTCAGCCGGGGTTTGGCTGATCTGGTCTTAGTTCCACTGAGCGTGGACTCCAGGCTGCAGATTAAGGTCAGTTTCTCCTGTGTTTCAGTAACTAATTGGTGACATGGGGAGTTAATCCCTCGGCAAAAGCAAAAAAGGGCAAGGAAATAAACCCAACCTGGCACATACATTTCAAGCCTCTACCCATTTTAGTTTTACTGACGTCTCATTATCTGAAACAGTTCACATGGCCAATCCAAAGTCAGGAGCCAAGGAAAGCACATTCTGCCACGGTAAAGATATGAGCAAACTACAAAAGGATGGATAAACAAGTAGGTGAAAGCCTGGGACCAATAATTCAGTCTGTCACACAGACATACCTGCATTGGTGGGTCTGCAGGCGAGGAGCATGAGCCAACTCCCTGGTCAGAAAAGCTCCAAACCAGAGACCCGTAGTTTTCTATAAAGTTTTAGGCCAGTGAATGGAGTGGGGTAAGGAATTAGGTCACCACTTAAAGGTCTACTCTAGTGTTGTATAAAAATAGTCTTATTATAGTACATTTACACCCTTCCACTTTCTATTTTTAATTGAGTCCTCGGGGCTACCTGAAATTTCAGGATATCCGTGCGCGCTGAAGTCTTCCACATGTATGTGTTTATTTAAACTCCTTCTTTCTCTCTAGCATGTTTTGCTTCACAAAGCTAGGGACTAAGAACTTGTTTCTTTCTACTAATGAAGTAAATATGTGTCTTTATATAGATATTTCTTTGCTCTGTCGCTATCTTATTTACTTCTTTGCTTGGACTTTCAGGCTGTTTATGGATAAATCTGACACTAATTCCTATAGCCTTTCTCAGCCATGACCATCTTAATGAAATTCCTCTTTTCTCTTTTTACTTTGTGCCTTTTATATTTCACCAGATGGTGTTTAGTTTTGCTATGATAACTTTCATGTAGGCAGTCTTGATCTGTTTTTGAAAATGAATGAGCAAAGAAGGAAGAAAAGAAGGGAAAGGGGATGTATGAAAGGAGGGAAGGAAGAGAAAGAAAGAAAGAAAGAAAGAAAGAAAGAAAGAAAGAGGAGAAGGAAGGACAGAAGGAAGGAGGAAAAGAAAATAGGAAGGAAAGAAGAAATGAGAAAAAAGGGCTCAAATATAATTTCCTCTTCCTATGCAAGATAACATTGTGATGGGGCATATTTTTTTTTGGTTCTAAATATTATTGAGTACTGACAGCAAGCAAGAATAACTCAGTTCCTGGGAGATATTTGCTCTTGGAAGATAATACTACCAACCAACTAAAACACTTTCCTTATCAAGACTAATACTTATCAAAACTTGTTTCAAAAACTCACATTCCTGTACCCACCAATCCAAAACTATTGTCATAAATTCTGTTTTGCCTTAAAATCATCCAGCCTGGTCTTTTATAAAATCTTCTCATACTTTCCCCCCTTGACCTTATCAAGTTGGTGTTTTTCCTTATTGCAACAAACCTATTAACTTACTTTTGATTAATCAACAGCTTTGAGGTATTTAAGTAAGTCATTTCTTAACAGAAAAAAATATATTTTTGTTTGTAAAACCAGCCATTATGTTGGATGTTTATATACCCATGTAAGCAACAGCACACACTCCAGCACAACTTGAAATTCGACCAGTCTCAAGTTTATCAAATACATCAGTCATGCCTGGTTTTTTTATAAGGACAGAAAAATAAATTTACCTACTGTGAAAAGAAATTAATTAAAATATGTGATCATTAAAAAGATTATTATTTTACATTTCTATAACCAGCTTGTAAGTCTGAAATATTTTTACCTAAAAAATGACGATTGATAAATCTTAAGTAAGGGTTCCTTCTTTAAAGCTTTTAGTCAAGGAGAAAGGAACCAGCTATACACATATGTGATTGACTTCCTTCTTCCCTTCAAGGGAGCCATCCATAAGCCATACTCTCGTCTAACACCTATTTAGACCCATTTGTCTCCATACATTGAATTCAGTAATAGAGATTTCAGCAGGCTGTATGACTATTTACTTGAATTTCTGACCCTCTTTGGACTAGCAAGGTTACCAATGTATTGATATCTGCATACCGTCACTGTGTTTGGGCAGAGGGTGGCTTTAGGTAAGGCTATAACCAGGTGATCTGGTTAGCCCATGACTCGAATATCCAAAGTCTCTCCCCTTCCTTTTCAACTTTTCAGAGGCATGGCACGGTTGATTGTAACCTTGGTTTTCGGTTTAAAAATGACCCTACATTGCTATTTCCTAAATTAATATTCCACATTTATCATTCCAACACGATGTGCTGTGAGAGATCCTTCCTGCATATGCTCATTATTAATGATGGTTTTTGTGTTGGAAGATGGAAGTTTCCATCTTCCCATCCATCTAATGTCCACCTGTCAAGGATCTATCATGGCTTCCAAATGTTTAACCCCATTGTGGTGTTTGAAACCAACTGACAATTTGGGTTAATGGTCCCTAAAAAAATTAGGGTGCTCAGATTTTAAAATGGTGAAAGAATTAAAGACTAGAGGCTGAAATATATAATAATTTTTGTCACTAAAGTGTTAAAAAGAAAGCAGACACAGGCCATATTTACTGAGGATAATGTTTGAATACTGAAAGTCTCTTTCAAAATTAATAATTAGTGGGGGGGCGCCTGGGTTGCTCAGTCGGTTAAGCGTCCGACTTCGGCTCAGGTCAGGATCTCACTGTCCGTGAGTTCGAGCCCCAAGTCGGGCTCTGTGCTGACTGCTCAGAGCCTGGAGCCTGTTTCGGATTCTGTCTCCCTCTCTCTCTGACCCTCTCCCGTTCATGCTCTGTCTCTCTCTGTCTCAAAAATAAATAAACGTTAAAAAAAAAAATTAGTGGGGAGTGGGTGAAGAGGGGGCAGGAGATAAGGCTTCCAGTTATGGAATGAGTAAGTCACAGTGATGAAAGGCACGGCATGAAGAACATAGCCAAAGATATTGTAATAGTGTTGTATGCTGACAGAGGGTAGCTACCCTTGTGGTGAGCACAGCATAATGTAGAAACTTGTTGAATCACTAAGTGGTACACGTGAAGCTAATGTAACATTGTGTGTCAACTAAAAAAAAAATCAGTGGGGGTGGAGGGAAAGGTTTTCCACTTGATCTTAGGAGAAAAACAACACAGACCCTTCTTTTACAACGAAGGCCAATTATTTAATAAGCAAACATTTATGAGGAGGTCTATGTGCCTAGTACTGAGACGGTTATCAGAATGTTTCATTCCCTCGATGTTCCTACCATTTTTCCAGTAGAAAAACACCTCAGAAGCAACTTGATAGAGAATTGTGGATTGGAATGATTTCATAGTTAAGACGTGAGTTCCCCGTCTACCCTCCAACTAAATACAAAGAACAGAGATGAGCCTAATTTGTCCTATTTTTTCCCCTTGATGGTTCCTATCACAAACGCTTACTTGGGAGTTACTGTGAAGCATAAAATTTGATATGTTCTGGGATGAGTGGGTGGAGTTATACAAATATGGACAATTCATAGTCTTTGCCCTCAAAGTGTGTATCAGTTAATAGAGGGGAATAAACATTGATCTGCAAAATATTGAATAGTCAGCTGTAAAAAATTTCCACGAATTTTTACCAGTCTAGTGTGCAGAATTCGGCAGGGTTCCAAGGGGTTTCATCCAAACGGAACAGGAAAGCTGGGAAGTCAAGGGAAAGAAAGACCAAGGACGGGAACACTTTATGGATCATTCAAGAAGTATGTGTTCATAGGTGCGTTTATTATGTCATTTTACATGTTGTCACTCACCAGAACATCCAGATATTTTATTGGTGAGTATATTTGTGTATTGTGGTTACCAGTGCCTTCACTCTTCTTCCATTAGTTCCCTATATCCATCGGTGTCTGGTGCATAGAATATTCTGCCTTCAGTAGACAGTGCTCTTTTTCACATCCACAATATTGACAATGAGGAAGTTAGATGCTCTGTGAAGCCAAAAGGGGAGAGCAGGACCACCAGAGAAGCAGAATGGGAGTGTCATCAAGGAGTGACCAAGTCAGCGGTATGGGAGGGTCATCACGGAGGGACCTGTGACCCTAGAACCGGTTCTTCCTTATAACGATGCTCTTTCCTCTGTATCATCTCCATCAGTCCTTCAACAGATTTCTATATCAAAGTCTGCACAAACAATACAACTTGAAATGTGCAATAACGTGTTTTCCGTTTGCCTGCTATGATGTGTTATGTGTGTTCAGTTTTCTGGAATGAATTTAAGTTGAAGCTTTTATTAGCTGTTTTATAGAAATCTTTAGTGGACCTTATCGCTGTTATTTCTGTGTAGCAAACAGATGAACATGCAGAAGAGAGCAGAGCTCACAAGAAGTCATTTCAAGAGGAGCAGAATGAAGTAGGAAGCTGGTTCATTCAGCAACATCATTTAACTTGCTTGTATTTAGTAAAAGTGTGTGTGTGTGGGTGTGTGTGTGTGTGTGTGTGTGTGTGTGCGTGTGTGTGAAAGCATGAATACCCTTGACCATGAGAAGCGGGGATTGTCAGTGTATATTGCAGTTATGATACTGGGGCATATTTGCTGTGTTAGTTTGCTATTGCCGCTGTAACAAAGCAGCAGAGTTACTAGGAGATAATCTTTGCTTGCCTCTTCCAGCTTTGAGCATTTGCTGGCAAGCCTTAGTATTTCTTGGCTTGGACATGCATCATTCCAGCCACATGGCCATCTTCTCCCTGTGTGTCTTCACATTGCCTTCCCACTGTGTGACAGTCTCTCTGTCCCAACTTGCCTTTTTATAACAACAGCAATCAGATTGGATTAGGGTCCACTCTAATAATCTCATTTCTACTCGATTACTTTCCTAAAAACCATTATTCCAAATAAAGCTGCATTCTGAGACCCTGGCGGTTAGGACTTCAGCATATCTTCCTTGAGGGACACAATTCACCCCCGTAACACTCGCACATTGCCCCTTTAAAAGGAAGTCTAGTCCAAAGATTAACTCCCAGTTTTGCTGGTTTTACTGTTCATCGTCATTTCTTTAAAGCCAAGTAGTCTCTATTTTCAAATTATTTCCTTTTTATTTCTCAGTTGGATGGCTATAACAAGTCATATTTTAAGAAAGATACTGTGCGGTGGGATTATAGCCAAATTCTTTTCTTGTTTGAATTTATATAATTTTTCCACAAAAAAGATTATTTTGAGGAATAAGTTAAGGCATCAGTAGAATATCCACCAAAATCATAGGAGAAGAATTTTTTCCTTCCAAATAGAAAGGAGCCCTAGAGAAGCAGCACAGAATTTTCTTTCAAATGATGAAAGGATTGATAGCCCATCAGATGAAGTGACCAGACTAAGGTCACATACTTAGAGTCAGAGACAGAAAGAAAACCGAAATGATCAACGTAGATGAAGTAAATGACTGCTTGCAGCATGAGTCATGCTCATTTTTAGAGTCTTGTTTGAATACAACTCTCAAAAGTGCTGAGTTTACAAGTCAAGCCCTCCTCCATCCCACCCTCATTGATCAAAGATTTTCCCTACCACTGTCCTTACAGATATAAACTCCTTTCCACATAAAAACAAAAAGAAAAACAACTCAGTCTCCTTTCCAGGTTCATGAAATAAAAGGATCAAAACACAGTTTGAGAATATGGCTGCTTTAATGTAAATAATATTTCTTGTAGATTTTTGCCTTGGGCTTCCATTGAAACTGGGAGCACTGGATGAGCTCATGTGAATTATGTTCAGGTGGGGCATGTGAAGATATCAGAACCAGAGTGGAAATCTGCATTTGGGTTGGCCTCATGCTGCTTGTGTGCTTTTTAGCAATGCCGCGGAACATCAGTTTCTTCCCAGGTAAAATCAAAGGCAAAAAAAATCACCATCCTTCGTTCATAGTCTTGGGGTTTTGACAACAACTTGACATCCAATAAGCATCCCATAAGTGTTTATGTGTTCATTCAAGTTTCTGGAAATACTCCAAGAAATAATTATTTTATCTTGATGCTTCTCTGTGTAGATAGCATACAGACAGAGCTATTGTAAATTTCAGCTCTTGGGGTTCTTACCTGTGCAACCTTAGCCATGAGGCCTCCTTTGTCAAAAAAAAAAAAAAAAAAAAAAAAAGGAATGATAATAACCCATACCTTGCCAGGATATTGGGAGGGTTATATGCAATAATCCATGTAAAGTGCTTCCTGTAGAATCCTAGCATTCATCAAGTGTTTCGTTTGTGATAATTACTAACGTCATTGTTTTTCTTATTTACTAACAACACTATATTTAGGGCTTGCTTATTTTTTTAATTTTTATTTAAGACCTTATTTTTCAAAGCTGTAATGAATGATTCCAGTCACTTTCTCTTAGAAATAATTTCTCTTGGAATTATTGGCAAAAGTCTAAAAGTGGTTTCTCAGGAAGTTTTATGATTAGAGCCCCAAATCCCTACTGATTAGTTTGAGAAAATCTTAATACATGGTTAAAAATTACCTTGCTTCCACTGTCCACCCTACTTAACTTATGTTATAAGGTGTGACTGGAGCCACTAAGCAATGAAGAAGGTTCTATTTCCTATATATTATTATTCTTGGCATGAGGTATACTTTTTTGGATTTCTATACTCAAAATCCTCCTAGCCTCTATTTTTCATCTTTACTTAAAAATTTTTTTTTAATGTTTACTTATTTTGAAGGAGAGAGAGACAGAGCGTGAGTGAGGGAGAGACAGAAAGAGAGGGAGACACAGAATCTGAAGTGGGCTCCATCCAGGCTCTGAGCCATCAGCACAGAGCCCGACATTGGGCTCGAACTCACGATCTGTGAGATCATGACCTGCGGTGAAGTTGGACGCTTAACCGACGGAGCCATCCAGGTGCCCCTCCTTCTTTTTCATCTTTAAAATAATGATGACGATGAGGAGGAGGAGGAGGAGGAGGAGGCTTACTGTTAATATTATCTTACAAGATAATTAATGATATTCATGGTAATGAAAATCCTTATAAACTATAAAAATGTAACACCTAATTGCCTGTAAAGTAACTGCCAAAAACAGATACCTCCTGGAGTAGAAGTATATCACAAGCAGAACAGAGAAGAAGTAAAAGGAAGAAGAGGAGAAGGAAAGATATATATTCATACAAGACATTTTATGTTCCAAACACAATACTTACGTCGCGCTTTGAAATACGTACTTATTTAGTCTTCATAACAAATGTCGGGTGTTCTGATTACTAACATCTACCACCTGGGAAAAGTGAGGCACAGAGTAGGGACAACCACTGGAGGTTACGTAGACCCTTGAGTTCTGACTACCTTTTTCAAGGTATCAGACCAGGCGCAAAAGAACTCACTTTTCCACATTTCTGATATTCTAAATGCAAATCAAAGATACAATAAATATGACTTCTTTCATATATTTTTTAGAAAAATAGAAGCATTCTCATAGAGTGCAGATAAATATATATATATATATATATATATATATATATATATATATATATATTTAGATTGGCAACATAGTAATCTCTATTAGAATTAAAAAAATGTAAGCTATTTCATCCAACAATCTTACCTTTAAGAATATCTATATTAAGGGGTGCCGGGGTGGCTCAGTTGGTTAAGTGTCTGACTTAGGCTCAGGTCATGATCTCATGGTTCATGGGTTTGAGCCCTGCCTTGGGCTCTCTGCTGACAGCTCAGAGCCTGGAGCCTACTTTGGATTCTGTGTCTCCTTCTCTCTCTGTCCCTCTTCCGCTCATGATCTGTCTCTCAAAAATAAATAAATGTTAAAAAATTTTAAAAAAAATATCTATTTTAAAAATAATATTCATGAATATATACTGATTTATTTTTATCATAAAAAATGTATAAGTTTGTCTGACTCAATTATCTCTATTCTCCTTCAAAACCATGCTATTTAATTACCCTTTGATTATGGTCTCCCCTGTGTCTCTCTATAATTCCTATAAATGAACCAATTGGGCTTAATTGTGAACCAATTATAATATAACTTTCTCCATTTTTATCAGAGGGGAAACCTTACAGATTATTCCAGAATTTTGCAAAATTAATGATCCCTTCAGGCCCTTTTGTCTACCTGAGGCAATAATGTAGTTTCCCCCTAACTTAACTGCACTTTCTTCCTTGGACCCATGGACTCTCAAATTACAGTTGACAGATTTAGAAAATAAAAATAGAGGATGCTTAGTTGAATTTGAGTTTCGGATTAATAATGAATAATTTTTTAGTGCATCTTCCCTGCATTATCTGTGAAATATTTAAAAATTTTATTTGTTATTTATTTGAAATTCAAATTTAACTGGGTATCCCATATTTTATCTGGAAACTTTCTCACCTACATTCCATGGTTAGTAGTATTAATGGTAATGATTGCTTCATCTAGAAATATCACCAAAAACAAACTCAGGTATGTCACTCTTTGAAAATCTCTACCTTTTACTCACCTAAAAGATCATATTATTTCCTAGTTCTCTAAAGAGATCACAGACTGTAAGACATACATTGAAGTCTCATTGTATCCTATCCTTGAAGCCGTCCATGGGCTGGTTGGGAAGACATTGTCTATATTTATCTATACAGAGGTGGAGTAAGAGGAATTATTATTGGGTCCTTCACTCTTTGTTGTGAGTGCACTTGATAGGCTGAAAATCTGAGTCTCACTTTGGTCTTCCCCGTCTATAAAACTCTACTTTCCTGGAGGAAACTCAAATCCTTGTGACATAAACATCCTCACACTTCATAAATAAAGGGTTACTAAGGGCTCTTGGTTCCACTCATCCACCAACTCTATCTTAGATAACAAGACTATTTACTGAAAGGTTACTGAGCGTTCATGGACCTGACAGACCAGACTTGGGACTGGAAAGCATCCAGTGACTCTCAAAATGTAAAGAACTGGGAATGAGAAACCATTGCAATGTCTTGTAGCTAAAATATGCTGGTCGGTGCCACAGTCACTCCTACCTCTGCCTGCCCTGTGTATGACTCTGAACATTGTGCTTTTTATCAGGAAGTGCGGATTCAAATGCCCTCAGAAAACTGCCTGCTTAGCCAAGATGAGGTCACATTTCCACTCCCAACCTGTGCTAGAAAGAAGAGCGAATGGTTCTGAACTAGTCAGCTTCTGAACGTGGAATTGTCATCTCCCATGCTTACGTGCGATGGGAGAGAACACTCTGTAATAGAAATCAGAGCAGGAAAGTGGATGGTTCATGGCAAAATAAAACATACAAAAAAAACAACAACAAAATAACCCCACAAAACCACAAAAGTTGGCCACTAAATATTGAAGCGTATAAGGCCCCTTAATATCTTCCCCTCTGTTGATTTCCAATTTGCTTGTCAACAAGAGGTAACCCCCTGCAGACGGGAGGAAGCAATCACAACCTTGGGAAAAGAAGCACTAGGTCCAGCCCTGGGAAATCATCCTTGACATTAGAAGTCACTCTCCTTATGAGACTCCTTTCGTGTAGCTGGTTTATTTGTTGCCTTAAAAAACTTAACCTGCCTTACATCTCCTCACCAAAAGCATCATCTCTATCAAGTGGGGGCTGAAACTCTTCAAAGCTTGTATGTGTTGTCTCAGTCTGAGCTTTTCTGAGTAACAGCTTTCTGCCTTTTTGCTACCAATTTATAATCACCATCACCTAGATGAGGAGTTTGTAACTTGGAATGTGTAAGTTTTAAGGAGTCAGAAAAATCCTTGTAATTTATTGCATTTTTAAAATAAGATTTGGGGTGCATCCTCCTATAGAAAGGAACAGTTCTAAAAATGTGTATTCTCAAATGGGTCTCTTAAGAAAAACAGGGTTTAATGACATAAATGAAACTGGGAATACTAAATACCTTTGCCAGTTTCAAATAACTTGTTTGTAGCAGAATCAAGACATCCAGGTCCCCATATAGTTCAATAATTATTTGAGTTTTGTGCCAGTTATGCATGTGTTTTTAAAGGTAAAAAACAAGCTACACCTTCTTACTAAATATGTCCTTCATCCTGGCAATCCCAGAATGACATTCTTAGCTTGACCTCATCCTCTATGTTCTGGCAACGCTGACAAAGAACCAACCGACCCATCAGACAACTGGGGCCAACCATTCCCTGCATACTTGTATTCTATACAGAAAGAATCTCATAGATCTCTCCTTATTAACAGGTTTGTAGCAGGTTGCTTGAAATGATCAAGGATTTAATGACTTTCATGTTTTGAAAAACTTCTGGACTTAAAAAATTGCTCGAAATATATCGTGATGTATAATGTGCAGTGACCTTAACAAAAAGTCTCTAGAAAACAGAACACGAGGCAAGAATTAATGGGACAACGCCTTATTAGGGAAATGTAAAATCAGGACAGTGAGGTTTAAAAGGAGAGGAAGGGAGCAAAAGGAAAATGTCCAGTGACGTAAAGCGATGTGTTATCAAGTTGTCTCCCACGTCATGACAAGCCATGAAGCGATATATAGCAGATCTCTCAGCAGGTACATTTGCTGGGCAGATGGAACTTCTCCAACAAGACTGCATGCACAAACCATGACGTAGTGTATCGGAGAGAGAAGAGGGGGGATGCGTTTGCCCAGATCTGTCCTATCTCCTTTTTCTTATGGATCAAAGTATGCCCCATGGGGTGTCAATGCCCCACACTGCCATCTGGCTCCCTCGGATGCCAGACATACAATCTATAATTAAGCTTTCTTTTAGGTCTAGAGGTGATGGGAAGGGATCAGATATATGGTGTTGACTGAGTCTCGGCCATACAACACAAGCCAATAGGAGGCCATCGCGCTCTCACGACAAGGCTAGAAGACCCATCCAGGCAGAGAAGTGGCGAGTAAGTCCAGAAAGTAGCCAGGGCAAAGGGGCTCTGAGGAAGTGTGCCTGGTTTGTGTTTGGCACAAGCAGAGTTTGAAGGTTTATTTCAGCCCCGAACTGCCTGTGGGATGTTGAGAAAAGTATTTACTCTCTCTGTGTCTCAGAGTCATCTCAGAATGATTCAAGTCTAAGTCTGTATGATTGCATGCACCAACAGTAAGACACTTTGAATTTTGGCTTTATTCCCCACAAAACACAAGTCCCAGGGTAGATCTGGGGGCAATATCCATTCAAGTCTCTGCAGGATTAGACATTTATCTTTAGTCCTGAATATCTTCCAGCTCATTATTAATGAGATGTTTTCACAGCTTCGATATGTAGTAAGGCAGAAAAAAAGCACTAAAGCATTGAGAACAGTTGAAAACAGTAGGAATACAGCTGTTTCCTTTGCTCTGGAAAACAATTATGTAATGGAATATTCAGTTCACGAGAATATTTTGATTCAGTTAATTAATTAAAATTGTTAATTTTTAGAGTGATTACCCTGAATTATGCACCGTTGGGTGGATATGGATGCATAGACAGAAATCAATCTCCTTGTGACTTAACATAATACGTCCTTACCGAAGACGACTTCAGGCATGAGATAGCTCATCTTCACAAAAGTGATTGTTTTTACCTTTTGGTATTGTTAGATATGCATTTATCGAAAATACAAACCAAGGAAGTCACTTACAGGAAGGGTCTTCTATGTTAAATGATCTGTAGCTCTTTCATGGAAGGAACAGGGTACAGTGAAGCATACGTCAGAGGGAATGTTTGTCTTCCATGGATTCGTGCACGTAGTTGAATTCTCATGAGTCTGGGGAACACACTCAGCCTGCAGAACTGTGTCACTTCTAGTTTTTACTTTACCATTACTAGCCTCTTTTTCACAGACATGTTTCCCTTTAATTGGGCTTTGTCTATTGCTATATACCTGTCAGGTCTCAAATGTTGTCCCATAATTCTTGGATACTGATTAAATGGTAACCCATTCATCATTATCGCAGAGGCAATCTAAAGCCCTGCAAGTTGGATTTTTGTTCGCATAGTCCTGGCGGAAGGGAGTTGTTTACGATGAAGGGTCTTTTTCAGAGAGGCAGTACAGTGCTATGGTAAAGGGCATAGGCTCTGGAGTCAAAGAAATTCCAATTCGCTCATTTACTCATTTATTTAACAAATATTTATTGAGTTGCTACTATATTCTAGGCACTGTTCTAGGTAATGGTATATAATAGAAGAAGACCAAAAAAAAAAAAAAAATGCCCTACGTACTTACCATTTCAATGAAAGATTTAGCAAAAACAAGATAAATGAATAAATTATATAATATATTTGACTGTGGTAAGTGCTAAGGAGAAAAACAGGAAAGGACAGGTAGGTTGAAATTTTAGGGAAGCTCGGGGACGATTCTGAGAAGCTATTTGATTAGAAGGAGACACATATTTTATGTTGCCTAAAGTTTATATGATACTTTTGAAAATTTTACCATAGTGTATCTTCATGTGACCACTTTGCTGGTGCCTCATCCAACTTTTGTGAGAGTGTTGTGAAAGAGGGGGATCCTAACCTTTACTGGCTTCATGGTAAATGCGCCTGCACCTGACCCTTAACTACCTGGATGATTTTGGTCAAGCAACTTAACCTAGAAAGTTTTCCCAACTGTCCAATGGAGATAATAGAGGTATTCGTCTACTTTATTGGAGTGTGATAAGGCTCAGACAAGATAATGCCTATAAAGCATTTCTTACAGTGTGAAGTACATGATCAATGCCAAATTCCTAAAATCTCAAACATATTATTATGTGTTCCGTTGGTTTTGCTCACTTGCTTACTTTGTTTACAGGTCAAGGTTATTTGAGTTCCCCATCACTTTTTTTTTTAACGTTTATTGATTTTTGAGACAGAGAGAGACAGAGCATGAACAGGGGAGGGTCAGAGAGAGAGAGAGGGAGACACAGAATCTGAAACAGCTCCAGGCTCTGAGCTGTCAGCACAGAGCCTGATGCGGGGCTCGAACCCACAAACCGCGAGATCATGACCTGAGCCTAAGTCGGAAGCTTAACCGACTGAGCCACCCAGGCGCCCCTCCCCATCACTTTTGTAAAGCAATATGCTGGTTAGATTGAAACATCCTGGTTTAGCTGAGCTTTTTGTCATGCTCAAGGCTGGGAAGGAGGAAAGAAATGACGTGAATTGGACACTTACCTTTTGTAAGTATTTTATAAGTACTTATTTATTTACACTCCTAATAAGTTATGAGCTTGTGAGATATACATTATTAGGCTCATCTTTTAGATAGAGAGATAGAAGAAGCTCTGAAAGATTAAGTTAATTATCCAGTCTCAGCTTCTAGGGACAAACTGGGATGCAGTCACAGATACATGTACTTAAGACTATACTTCCATGAAGTCTGAATGAATAAAGATCTTCTGCAGAAATGAATTATTCATCAAGTGAAGGTAGCATTCTTATCACTCAGTCTTGACCTTAAGGAAAATTAATTACCAACACAAGGGATGGTATTTACATATTTGTACCTGGCCCATTAAGGACTCAGGAGCAGAGGAAATTGGCAAAGATAAGACAGCAGCTGAATTTGATTTGCAGCCTGAATCATCGTTAGCAGGTTTAATAAGTGCAAACACGCTAAGAGCACTTGCTGAAGAACACTTCGGAAAGAAAGCCACATAATGCCACCCAGGACTCTTCACAAAATCGCTATGCTCTCCTGAGTCTCTGCAGCATTCCGACAGCTTTCCCCCAAGGGCAGGTGCGTGCAAACCCGGTGACAAGACTCTACTCACAAGATCAGCCTGCCCATCGCATAAAAGGCCTCTTACAGCAGCTGGTCCAATTCTCCTATTCCCACTGGGGATCCATCTGTTCTCTAATCACTAATGCCAGCCTTGTCCTGGGGGAGCCACCGGAGCTGGTAGTGACCTTGTTGAATGTACCTGGCCTTGATCTTACTAATGTGGTGATTATGCTTGACATGGAAAGTTGCTCTTCTGAAGTTCAGCTGCAGAACACGAGTGTAAAATGAGCGTTTCTGACACGGACACTGTGACTGCACATGTGCTTGAAAAAGACGTCACTTGAGTTGAGGACAAAGTGTAAGAGAGAACCTTGGCCGATTTGGGAGCGGGGCACAGGGTGGTGGCTGGCGATTACCAACACTAAGATTTAGTTGTTTAAAGCTAATAAAAAGACTTTATTCAAGAAAATTGCCCAAAAAAGAGTTAGCTTTTTACAACTCAACTCTTCCCATAACTAGCCTTTATGACTCCCTACCTCTCAAACCCTCAAAGCTAATCTGGCACCTGAAAAAAATGAATTAAAGCAAATTCAACATTGTGGGATATAATTACTGGAAAGACCATGAATTTTATCAACAAATGTCCATGTACTTTGGCGGATGTAAGAGATCATTTATAAAGACTTTTTTTTTCTTTTTTTTTTTGCATAAAGGTGCAAACATTACCATCATTCAATGTATTACCAGCAGGGAGAAGTGAAAATTGTGATTCCTTTAGTCCAAAAGAGGCAGAACAAAGACACATCTAAAAGGTCAACTACAGACTTGGTAAAGTAGACCTGCATATGTCAAAATTGTCATGGTTTATCACCGTATGAAAACATAAAAAATAATACATGTTAATAACAATCATTCCCAGTCATTAGTAAGAACTTTGAATATAGGTTCAGGCTTATGAAGACGAGAAAGTGAGGTAAAAATATTTCAAAAAAAAAAAACCCAAAACAAAACAGGAAATGCCAATTGTCTCTTTACCAAGCATGCTGTGGCCACCTAAAGAATCCATTTTTCCCACAGAAAGTAGTGGATTGACCAGTAACAAGCATGCACTTTGGAGTTAGCGTGTGGGGCATAAATCCCAGCTCACACAGCTATGGAACATTGAGCAGTGGTGGGCATAGCTCTTCTTACTCCCCTTGAGCAACTTACATAGTTATATAACTAGAAATTGCCTACTTATAAAGGGAGAGGCTATTTATAAAGGTAGAGGAGTTTACCTAGGAAACCAGATAATCACACTGAAGAAAAGAAGGTCACATCATGCGTGCTTTGCTTTTAGCAATTATAAAATGGGAACAAAAATGCCCTTATGACAATAGTTGTTGTGAAGATCAAACAGGTGTTATTTCATGTACAGTGAAGGAAGGCACGGCTTGTTCATTCCTTTCTTCTGCCCATTTCCTCTATTGCTCTGGCTCCTCGATTATTTAGTCCAAACCCTGACCCTGTGTCAGGATATCCCCTTACCTGTGTTGGTCCTCGGCTGTCAGCTAATCAATTCTTGATTCCACTCCTTTGCCCTGATAGGTCTTCTGGGTAAAAAACATGCTTGGAACATTAACGGCAGATACATAAGTATTTGAGTTGGGGGGAATTAGACTGCCATTCACCATTTAAAGAGAAGTTAACTGACAGTACAGCAGGGTGGCTGACAGGTTGGGATACTGGCCAGTTAGCTAAAATTTAATTCAGAAAACGATCAGCTTATAAAGTGACCGATTAACCAAATTAGAGATGTTCCCTGATGTTTGATTTCACTGGAGTTTTGCTGCTGCCAAGGCTTTTCTCAGACTAGCCTGGTTGCCTTTCGCGACGCCCATCATTTTACTTGGGGATGGATGAGCTAACTAAGGCTGTCCCCTCTCTTGCAGATTTACACCCTGCCCCAAAGCTGTGTCCCTGCACTAGCCCTAAATATATACCTGTTTCGTTTGAGAGTTGTTGGCCAGTTGATCATACATTGAGTTTATAGTTGCCAAATTGGCTTTCAGTGAATTAGGTTTTGATGAATTGATGAAGATCCAAGAATTTGGATTTGACATTGACTTCTGGGTTCTGTTCTCTCTTTACCACTTGCCAGTCGCATAACCTTGGCAAGGAAACCTTCCTGACCTTCAGTCTTCACATCCATAAAATAGAAATGAGGAAAGTATCCTTACATAAAGTTGTGTGGGTAAATGAAGTAACTCACACAATTGATTGAATACAGTGAAATACATAGCAAAGGCCCAAAACACAGTAAATAAGCTATCATCTTGCGAGTTTCAGATCACCGTGATATGCTCTTTGTTTCTACTATTGGGAACAAAGGAGGGCACTGGTTAGACTCATTTTTTGGTGCCTAATATGTGCAAGATAACCGTGTTAGGGGTTACCTCATTTGATTTTTATAAGAATACTTAGCACGATACACTAACAAAAATAGGGAAGTTCAGTCTAGGTCTACAAAATTGGTCAAGCTTTCACAGATAATTCATGGAGGAGCTGAGATTGGAACTCATGCCTATCTAATTCCAAAGCTCCATCAATACAGTATGTTCCAACTGTTACATTTCAGCTCTTATTTATTTGTTTGCTTTTAGTCAGTAAACCTACCCTCTGCCTCCTATCAGGAATCTCCAATTTTTGATTTTAAAACAGTGATGCCCGTTAACCACCTCATGATTTCTTAAATTAGGGTAAGTTTAAGAAGCGATGTGAATAATGCTCTTACTACTTCTTTATGCTTTCTGAAAATCTGTTATTAATATGATAGTACTTTGGAGTTAAGGAAATATATACTTGGAAAAAAGTATCATTTGTAGATTTGTATGTGGATTTTGAAAGGAAGGTAGGGGATAGACTATTATAACAGGGACAAATAGGAAGATGATGATGGTAACATCATCCCATATTTGTAGGGGGTGGTCATTTATAGTTCATGGGGTCCTTTTACATACATTTATCTAATTAAATCCTTTGAGAATGACAGAGGAGAAATTATTAGCCTCATTTTAGAGATGCGAAAACTACATCTCCAAGAGGTTAAGTGATTTAACCAGGGGCGCATGTTCATTAAGTACATCGTAGAACTGAGAACAGAGCTTAGATCTTCCCAGGACAATTTCGTAATGCTGGAAATAAGCGAGATTAAGTGGCAAGAAGAAAGACTGCTATTATAGGTCTCTCCTGGTATCATCCCTCTCTTTTTCTCTTCCTTTGAGAGAACTTCCTTTGCCAAAGCCCATGACCTTCTAGAATAGTGAAAATATCTCCCTGCCTCCCTTCCTCTGTGATCAGTTAGCTTCTGAGAGCCCTCCTTGTAGTGTACCCAACATTCATCCCTTGTTCCTCGTTTCCTTGTCTTCTTCCTGAAACAGGAATGGGAGGATGGTAGTTCCATCTTGGCTCATGCCCTTGAAGGTCACGCGTTAGGGATGGTTAAAGAGAAAGCTTCAACCATCCTGATTCCCAGACAACTGGTGAGACCCTACACCAGACCCAGACTTCCCACTTCTAAACTTTTCTATGAGAAAAAAAAAAAAAAAGTAATAAACTTCTATCACATTTACACTGCCATTATGTTGGAGTCTCAAATGTGACCAGACCCTATCTCAGACTTTTGTTCCTGGGGCAACAAAATACGAATCTGAAGACCAGAGTGGTTGGTCCAACAGAATCAAGACTGGATGGCTGACTTGAATTCCTTCGGTATAGAAGCACGTTCAGACCGTTTACCAAATTTGGGAGGTTCCTGAGAGCTGTCAAAATGGCCTGTGTGAAGGCACTGTGGTCAAATGTCAGTAGAGTGGGCAGGTTTTCCACTTTGAGGATATACTTAGAGATTTATAAAGACACCCCCATATTCACAATAGGATCCTTTCTCCCTAGGGTGCCATGGCTCTATGGGAGTTCTACCCATGTTGAGGAAGAGGACTTGGAGAGAGAGAGTTTTGGGAAAAGATATTGTTCACCAGTTTTTACTTCCTTCTTCTTCTGAGTTGTTTATCTCATTTAAAGAGGGCTTTCGTATCAGGCATACCGGACCTGTAGTCTCTACAGTAAACACTGCACTCAGCTTTTGTTGCGTGCCATCTCCAAAACAACTTTCTGAAGCGACTTAGTCATAGAATATGTGATCTCTTTTAGGAAACGTCACCTGTCACCTACGTGCACCCGTCACACAGCCACACAGATACACAGAAATTATCTTTTTCTGGTACTTGATAGTGTGCAAAACCATATCATACACAGCGTCTCACTCAGTCGTTCCATAGCTTTAGCCATTAATTTTTTTTAACTTCTACATTTTAGAAGAGTTTTAGATATATAGAAATTTTTTTGTAGTTCTTATATACCCCAAACTCAGTTCCCATGTTATTAACACCTTAACCGAGAATACTTATTGAACTATTTGCCATAATGAACAAACTACTATTGACTTTTATTGACCAAAGTCCATATTTTACTCCTACTTTCCTAGTTTTTACTTACTGTCCTTTATCTGTTCCAAAATCCTATCCATGACACCACATTATATTTCTTTATTTAATCTCTCTAGGCTCCTCTTGGTTCTGACAATTTCTCAGACTATCTTTGTTTCTGATGTCCTTAACAGTTTTGAGAGGTAGCAGTCAGGCATTTTACAGAATGTCCCTCATTGGGATTTTTCTCACTGTTTTTTCATGATTTAGAGTGGGATTATGGCTTTGGGGAAAGAAAACCACAGCATAATGTCATTCTCATCACCTCATATCAAGGGAACAGGATTTATCACTGATGATGTCACTTTAATCACCTGGCTAAGCTAGCCCTTGTCATATTTCTCCATTATAAAATTACTTAGACATTAAATTTTAATGATTAATTTTATAAATTCCACAAATAAACTGAGGTACACTTATATAAATATGTGTGGTACAATAGAACAAAAGTAGGCAAGGCAAGTAGGTGGAATGAGAAAATGAGAAACAGGAAATAAGGAGCAGAGGCAAAGTAAATGTGTGGAAGATGCCCACCAGAACATGCTGTACCACCACTAGAGAGAGATTGCTTTGGAGCCAAAGCACAGAAATGGAAATATGATGTGTTAGGAGACTTGTTTTTGTTCATAAGTTTTGTCCTAGTGCTTGCCTGCCAAAATTTCTTATATTGGTCCCTTCAGAAGGATAATATGATGTAGTGGTCCACATTTTAATATCTATCTATCTATCTATCTATCATCTATCATCTATCTATTATCTATTTATCTACCTATCTAAATTCTTTCCTATAATTTAAAAGTGCAATAACTAAGCAACATTCAATATACAAGACTGAGTCCACTCATGTAGCCCCTTAAATATGGCTGATCAAATGTAAAATTTTATGATGTTTTAATGAAATAGACAGCTCATGTTTCAGACAATGCACATCAACACCCCTCCTTATAATGAGCTTTTGGTAATTACTGAGTGTCCAGGAGTTGAGGTTACATTTTCTAGCGAAACAAAAACAAAAAGCTAGAGTGAAGATATTTCTATGGTGCTGTGGCATTCTCAAAAGGACAACAGAGCTTATACGGTCTTCTGAAAAATAGCGATCTTAACTAAAACACATGGCCATGGGAATATTTTATAAAAGAGGATACACTCTTAGAAGGGTACGTTGATGAACCCAATGTTTGGTAGTCAATAAAAGGCAAGACTAGGACTCAAACGTTGTCTTCAGAATTCTCATTGGGGGATATTTGTATGCCAGATCAAATCAGCAGATATTATCCTGCTAATTAGGTCATTGGTGAATATCTCAGCCAGAGCAGCCACACGTCTTCATTTTACGTTGCTCTCTAAAGGTGGCATGGCTTCAGAGCCCACACTTTGAGTCCGTTAGATATAATTTGAATCTGCGACCCTGATTGTTGACCGTTCTCTTCGTGGTACCTAATATACTGGTTGGCCCAGAATGAGTGCTCGGTACATTTATGTTTTATCATGGTCACTATGATCGTTATTTCTACTGCAGGTGCTCAAAACAGGTGTTGACTGACGACATTAATAGATGAATAATGCATGAACAAATGAATGAATGAATAAACGAATGGATGGATGAATTCAAACTCTAACATTCCCCAGCTCTGTGGTATTCGGCCAAGTGAGGATCAGAGCACCTAATGATTCATTTGTGTGGAAGACTATAGGAGATCAGACATGAAGGCAGGTGCTACATCAGTCGGCATGTAATAGTGCTTGTAAGGACAAGAACAAACTTGCCAGCTCATCACATAAGCTTCGGGTAGTTAAGGCCCTCTATTTCTTTATCTTTATGGTTTAGTTCATCAGCTTTTTAAACATATATTTGGAAGGGCTAGAAAAGGAAACTGTAAGGGGCATTCCAACTGCAGAATTATGAAAACATGAAAAAAAAAAAAACCCATGCTGGTTCAACACAAACAAGTATGGCATTTTTATTTATGAATTATTAAGTTGAAATTTTAAGGCTTCTATGAGCTTGGATGCTACAAAGCAATTTTCTCAGGGACAAATTATCCTTGAACAAACAGACCTTGAGGTTTTATCTCCGAGGTGAAAAACTTAATTTCTGCTCTCCAGAGAAGTAGCAGTGCCCTTAAGACCTTGCGCAGTTACCAGCCCATCCCTGCCTATAGCATCAGGCACAAGAGGTGCAGACATGAAGAGCCTCTGAAGCTTCTTACGACAATCACTCCCAAGGGCATATATGCACAACATGGTCTATTTGTGCTAAGTGTGTGCAAAAGTCAGTGCCAGATCCGCGGTTTGCTTAATGATGGAATAAAGACCACTTAAATTAATGGATATTTGAAATCCATCCTTCCAATACAATTACTGGAGCAAGAGATGTTAATTATTCCCATTACTTTGCTCCAAACCTCCCAACAGGCTGCTCCTTTGACTCCTGAACACAACTATCTGCTTTGTTCCTAAGTGAACTTCATTCGTCAGGTGGGTCTCTTTCCAAGCTCTTAGTGCCTCACGTATAACACTTCAATTAAATTGAGAAGAGTAATTACTTAAAGTGACAAACAGAAGAATGCTAATTAACTAAAAAGTTCATTTCAGGGCACTTAAACTAGAGTAGTGCAAAGTAAAGAGGTCATGATTTAATGTATTTGCTTGACTTGCTTTTGTAAAATACTGTTCTTCATTATAATAATGCCAAAAGAGCCAAAGTGTGTTGCATTAACAAAGAATTAACGACTCTCAGTTACCGAGGAGATCTGATTTCTGTGTTTTTTATCCACCAAGTATAAAAGATTCATGGTAGAGAATAAAGTTAAAAATCTCAGATTCTCATCTGGTTAGAATATTGCAAGTATATCTTCATGTTACTGAAGTTCAGGCTTGAAAATCAAGCTGACCACATTGAAAACTTCCCTAAAATCTAACCGATTCAAACTCAATTGTATACGTATCTAGAAAATTTTCATTAAGGTTCTACACGTGATATGAACGTGCAACCTCGCGAATAGAGCTGCTGTAAACGTCTGTGTGCAGGGTTTTGTGTGGATGTAAGTTTTCAACTCCTTTGAATAAATACTAAGGAGCGCTATTGCGGATCGTTTGGTGAGAGTATGTTTAGCTTTGTGAGAAACCACTACACTGCTGTAGAAAAATGGTGCATTTCCACCAGCATTGTATGATAGTCCCTGTTGTTCCAGATACTTACAGTTATTTCGTGTTGTCTGAATTCTAGATTTTGGCCATTCTAATAGATGAGTAGTGGTATCTCATTGTTGTTTGAATTTGCATTTCCCTGATGACACTTGATATGGAAGATTTTTTCATAGGCTTATTTGCCATCTATATATCTTCCTTTTTTAAAAAAAAACTATGTTTATTTATTTTGAGAGAGAGAGAGAGAGAATTTCCAATATGATGTTGAAAAAAGGAGAGGGGACATTCTTGCCCATACCTGATCTCAATGAGAAAGCTTTGAGTTTTTCTCCATTGGGTATGATGTTAGTTGTAGGATTATTTGGTAGGTGTTTGTTATATTGTGGAAGATCCCACCCACTATTAGTTTACTAGGAGTTTTTATAATAGATGGGTACTGTTATTTTTCTCATGTGTTATTTATAAGTGTGTTATGTAATCTCCACGTATTTGTGGATTTTTCAGTTTTCTTGCTGTCATTTATTTCTGTTTTTGTTCTATTGCAATATATACTTTTCATTTATCTCAACATTTTCACAATAATCTATAGGTATCAAGATGATTACAATAGAACAACAGAGCAAACTAAAGGTTGAATCAATTAAAGCCAGCAGGTGTAGTTCAATGACATGCTTTTGATATTAAAAAATAAGTTGAAATTCTATTCTTACAAAGAGTATGGTGCTGGCACCAAGATAGATGCTCGACAAGTATTTGTTGACTGAAGTAGAGCATAATCTCAATAGAATCATAGCACAGAGGTGAAAAGGACTTTGGAAAATGTTACAAAATGGAAACAAACCCTAGATATATATGTTTGAAGTGGAAGGTAGAGTATGTTCTTCTGGAACGAGGTTCAAGTGATTGTTTCTATCATTGTTACCAGCTACCAACTATTGTGACAATTTTAACAATGCCCCCCTTCCACCCCAACTCCACCCCAACATTCTCTCTTGTGTCTCACCTTCCCCCTTCCCATTCGTGTGTTGAAACCTTAACGTCCACTAACCTCAAAATGTGACTATATTTAGAGATAGGGCCTTGAAAGGGGATTAAACTAAAATGAAGATTTAGTGTGGGTGCTAATCCAATTTACACTCATGTCTTCATAAGCAGAGGAGATTTGGACACACAAAGAGACGCCTGTGATACACGTTCGCAGGAAACCTGTATGAGGACTCGGCAAGAGGGTAGACATCTGCAAGTCAAAGCGAAAGGCTTCAGAAGAATCTAAGCCTTCCAACACCTTGATCCTGGACTTACAGCCTCTAGAACGGTGACAAAATAAATCTCTGTTGTTTAAGACACTCAAGCTGTGGGTTTATTTGTTTGTTTGTTTGTGTGTGTGTATTGTAGCAGCCCTAGCAAACTAATACAATCAATTACCCTTCTCTCATTTCCGACTTCTGTTTTCCTGTCCACTTATGATTTTCTCCACCTGTACATTTGGTCTTTGACTTTAGCCTGCAAATAAAACCATTGTGCACAAATATGCACACGCAAAACAAGACTCTCTCTTCTTAACTTTGTACCCTCCCCTAGGTATCACACTATCCTCTTCTCTCCCTTCTTAATCAAATGTGTGTCTGACGTCATACACTTGGCGTCCCCATTTACCTAATCCTGATTGGTCTGCAATGCTTTGCCATCATGATTGTGGCCCTACCTCTTCATTAAAATGTCACAAAGTCAAGTAGTGACTCCCTAAATGACAAATTCAAGAAACAATTCTTAGTTTTCAACGTATATGACTTCTACACAAACTTTGATTTTGTTTACTGTTCTCTAGATCTTGAAACTCTTTCTCCTTTGGTTTCCATAACGTTATTCTTTTTTGGTTCATTTTTACCTCTTGTCACTGTTTCCTGGTTTCCTCCTTCTGATGGTCCTCTGCCACACTTTTTTTTTCTTTTTCTTTTTTTTTTTTTAAGTATATTTATTTTGAGAGAGAGAGAGAGAGAGAGAGAGAGAATCCCGAGAAGGCTCCATGATGTTAGCACAGAACTGTCAGATGCAGGGCTTGATCCCACAGATCATGAGATCATGACCTGAGCCCAAACCTAGAGTCAGACACTTAACTGACTGAGCCACTCGGGTGCCCTGCGCCATACTTTATGTAGTGGTGTTATCCAAGCTTTTATCTTGGGCTCTCTTCTTTCCAGACCTTACCTTGTATCTCTGGGTGATCCTGCCCTTTCCTTTAATTTTATAAGTATTCTTACCTTGAAAAGAGCAATCTACATAGTTGTAAACCAAGGCTGCTCCTAAGTTTCAGACTTTTATTTCTCACTGTCTTCTTCATATCATTCTTTCTCTGTGGCCATTTAAAAAAATCTTTAAGAAAAGCACGGATTCCCCTCCCCGTAGCTATTTTTCTTGAATCTTGGCATACTGTGATGTGCTTATGACCCAGCCTGGATAGCTGACCACTTTATTTTCCTTCAGACACATGTAGATAGTATTTTCCAGATCATGAGTGATAAAAATTGACAGAAGTTATAATTCTAATCACCTTCCATGTAAATAAAGGAACACAAAATAATTCTTTACAAAAAGTTATGACTGCTTAAACCAAAGTCAGGGAGTGACATCTCAGTAATTCAACCAACTGTATGGGTTTAACAATCTTTTTCTCTCATGTCTGCAGAGTGCCCCTTCATATTGAAAGTGTAGCTTGGAGAAGGGATCGGAGGCTGTCACCTTACAGATCAAATAGTGTGAATAAAATTCCCTGTACTGATGATTCCAAAAGGAAAAAAAAAAGTTAATCAACTTGTTTTTTTCTAGTTTTTATTGAATTTGGTGCTCTTACTCAAAATGATAGTGCCCATTTGGACATGGGTTAGGATGGGTGTGTTAGTTATTGTTGATTCTCCAGCGTGAGTGAATGGAAGAAACTTATTATTATATACAGAGTATTCCTCAGATGATCCCAGGAAGTGTGTAAAAATCTAAGACTTGTTAATGGAAATGCAAAAAGCGAAGAAGATTTAGAACATACCACACTCACAAAAGATGCATATGTGTCCATTAGTCATGACCCAGAATTTTCTGGGGTCACACACTATAGAAATGTTAGAAACCAGGCTGCATTGTCAGTCAGTAGAGAGTTAGTGGAGAGGAACCGCCCACTCAGGTTCTTAATTTTTCCAACTGAAAGCTTTCCATAGCAAGAGACTTAGTATGAGGTGAAATCCTGGGTATCTGCACGTCAGAAAAAAGATGCATGTGAGAAGACTGAGGTTACCCTCGTTTACAGTCATTACGTTTCTCACAATCAACACAGACTGATCTAATACATGATCTTCCACCCTAGTTCTCTTCTTCCAAATGGGTTTCTTTCTTGTGGAAATCCACTTCTGTATCACCCCCAAGTAACCCACATTGGCAGCCTAGAATTCAAATTCAACATCTTTCTTTCCTTTATTCCCACATGCTGAGGATAACTTCTAAATATCTCTTGAATTCATACTCTTTTCTTCATTCTCACTACTTGAGTTAATGGTTCTCATCGTAGCTCTCGAGTGGACTTTCTCCAATCTCCCCCTCCAAGCAGCCCCCTAAGAACCACCAGATTAATGATTTAATATTTAAATACAATTATGGAGTTTTCACCTCATTTAAAAGATTTTCATGGCCAAAAAATGAAATAAGACAAGACAAACAATGAAATACTTGTCTGGAAAGCTTTCAATACTCCATTTTAGGACTTGAAAATCCACATCCATACCATATTGGGAACAAGGAAAATAACAGCACAGCTATAATGTAATGTGGGTTCCCTATTGTACTTAGGTTCATTCTATGCAGTCACACATATCCTCTTCTCTTTGGGTTCTTCATACCTATTCAGAAACCTTGTGGGCTGAGATTAGAATTTAATGCTGTCATCGTGAAGTCATTGAACAAGAATCCATAATTCTTATGTGGGAGGCATTGTGCTGAACTCTTTCAGTGATAGATGCATCAATCTAAAATGTTCCCAGTCTAAAAGAGCCGTATTGGTAGAACCTGAGTCATCTCCATCCCTTATTTGTAATAATAACAATGTTCTTGTGATATTTCAAGGAGGTATCATAGAGCCATGCATTAACATTGCCTCCCCTGTTCTTAGAATATATCCATAATGCATTCCTCCTACAAGAGTGGGAGGCTTTGATGTGCTTATTATATAACTGAAGGGATTATGCAAGTTTTCTTTGTTAAATTCACTATTTTTTTTAAAAAAAAATCACAAGTCAAATACTTTTTTCATCCTTTGTTCAGTATCTAAGTATCTATAAACATTTAAATAATATACTATACAATACCTCATATCTAGCTTATAACAGATCTAACATTGTACATTTAGTTAATAAATTCTGCAATTAGGTCTTTGGGAGTATATCTCTTTCTAGATTTCTAAATATATCGTGTGTGAAGGGCATACGTACCTTGACGCCTAGCATTCTATAAACCAATGAAGCTGAAAAAAATATCATTTGCAATAAACGATATTCATTTTCATCAAGAAAATCACAGAGTATGTACATGGACACATATTGTGCATATACGCATATACATATATATGTTTTTGTGTGTAACTGTATATGTATCATCTTTGGGGGAAATTTTGTTATCTTAAAATACATGTTTTCATTTGTTCCGCATGGAGCAAAGTTATTAGTGAGCATCTTCTGTAGGAGAAGCAGTATGGCTGCATTTTCTGCTTTTTCTAGAAAGACTATCTCTATGCTTTCATATAGGCCAGCGAATAGCATGGTATTTACCATGTCTGCAATTTATTTTAAACAATTCAACATGGGAAGTGTGATAAACTCTGTGTGCTAGTTTCAATGTACACCCTGAGGTTAGTCAGTTGTCCTTTTGCAGCATGCATATCCCCCTAAAGGCCTTCTCCTGTTAATCAGAATGGATACACTCCGAAGCAGCTAATCTGATGGAATTGCTGAGAA
The DNA here is from genome assembly GCF_024362965.1 of Panthera pardus. NCBI lineage: Eukaryota > Metazoa > Chordata > Mammalia > Carnivora > Felidae > Panthera > Panthera pardus. The sequence goes on along the minus strand of NW_026526810.1, from coordinate 122,940,714 downwards.
TTCCTTCACTCAGTTTATCCCCAGAGGCTTTAATAATCAGTACACTGACTATTGAAAGAAGCCACATAACTGAAATTAGTGACATTAAAAATATGTTGATTGTTGGGGGGCCTGGGGGGCTCAGTCGGTCAAGCGTCCGACTTCGGCTCAGGTCATGATCTCTCGGTCCGTGAGTTCGAGCCCTGCTTCAGAACTCTGTGCTGACAGCTCAGAGCCTGGAGCCTGTTTCGGATTCTGTGTGTCTCCCTCTCTCTGTCCCTCCCCTGCTCATCCTCTGTCTCTCTCAAAAGTAAATAAAAATATTAAAAAAAAAATTGAAAATTATGCTGATTGTCAAAAATATCTTAGAGAACTTCTTACTTTGCATGAAGAGGACAGGTACAATATCTAGCAGACCCTTCACCCTCGGTCCTTAAAGTTGGCCCCTAGCCTTGACCCTTGAAGAGTTCTGTGTCTTGCCCAAGCTGTGGAGGGATCTTAGTTGCCTGACTCTGAGAATAGTTTAGCTTAATCTTAGGTGGTGACTCTTTCGTGCAAATTTGGGAACTGTAAAGAGGAAAGAGACCTGGGACTTCACTGAGTTTACAAAAGAGAGAAATATAGGTTATGTGAAGGAGTAGCTAACCTGTAACTATTGGCAGTTACTAAGGTCCACCAGATGGGACCTAATAGATGGGTATGATCAAACTGGCTTAAAGTAGCCCACGATGAGTCCTTTTCAGTGATAGTTACGTGACATTCTTTCAGCAGCATGCTTGGCCCAGTTGGTATTTAGTAACTACTTAATTAAATTCAATAATAGTTCAAACTAAATTACGATTAGTCGTACACAAATAGACACAGATCTCAAGGGTTGAAATAGAGTCGTGTTAGCTCCTTTTCAGTTCAGAGAATGTCAGAGACATTTTCCTTATCCTTTTGGAATGACCAGGTGGAAATCATGCTTCAGTGGACATTTGTGAAGTTGACCCTTGAAAGGAGTCATGTGAAACAGTGAAGGGAAAGAAAATTGGATTTTGAGTCAGGGCATCTAAGTTCGTACACAGGTTGTGTCTCTGAAAAGCTGGGTGACAATGAGAATGTTACTGAACTTGCTTGCTTTTAATTTGCTCTTTGGTAAATGAGAGAGTAAAATGAGTCTTGCTGATTGACTCACTCATTTTTCTCCCATTCATTAATTTCATCATTGACTCAATAATTCACAATATTAATAAAGGGAAATACTATTCACCAGGCATTGGTTTTAAACATCTTATGTTCCTTAACATACTTAATCATTAAAACAATTTTGTGAAGTACATACTTTTATTATCCCAAGAGGATACTAAAGCACAAAGACAGCAAATGGCTTTTCCAAGGACTATGAACTGACCCAGTTCAGACATGCATATCCCTTAGGTTGTTCTTGGTAAATAATGGTAGTGGCCAAGAAGTTTGAGGTCCTGAGGTCCTGAGACCTCCAACCCTACCAGGCACCTTGTAATGAAAACAAACTATTACAGGCTGAGTTTGTGTCCCTCAGAACTCTTACGTTGAAGTTCCAACTCCTGGTACCTCTCTATGTGACTGTATTTTGAAATAGGGACTTTAAAGAGGTAATTTAGGGGCACCTGGGTGGCTCAGTCAGTTAAGTGTCTGACTCCGGCTCAGGTCATGATCCCACAGTTCGTGAGTTTGAGCCCCACGCCAGGCTCTGTGGTGACAGCTCAGAGTATGGAGACTGGTTTGTATTCTGTGTCTCCCTCTTTCTCTGTCTCTCCACCGCTCATGCTCTCTCTCTCTCTTTCACTCTCAAAAATAAATAAACATTAAACAATTTAAAAAAATAAAGAGGCAATTTAGTTAAAGTGGGGTCATTAGAGTGGGACCCTAATCCAATTTGACTGGTGTTCTTACAAGAATGGGAAATTTGGACACAGCTATGCACAAAAGGAAGACGATGTGAGAACACTATAGAAGACAGGAGTCTACAAGCCAAAGAGAGAAGCCTCAGGAGAAACCAAACCTACCAATACCTTGATCTCAGACTTCTGGATGCCAGAACTGTGAGAAAATACATTTCTTTAACCCACCCAGTCTGTGGTACTTTGTTATGGCAGCCCTGGCAAACTAAGGGACAAGTCTTAGATCAAATTTTAACATGTATGTTACATGTGCACTCAACATCTATTCACATGCACAAAAACAGTCAATTCACATGATCGGTTCTGTTGACTGAAGGATGTCCCAACTCTCTGTCCTTTCACATGATCCAGCTATTAGTTTGCGGGGAATCTTTCCTGAAGCTGATGCCAACAGCACACGCACGTATCTCCTGATGCCAGAGTTTATTGCTGGACACCAGATGGTGGAAGGATTTAGCTTAATGCGCTATTTCAAGTGTGTAGGTTGCACTAGACTTGTATATCCTGATCATCAAAAGTGAAGAGAATTTCTACATTATTTTAGACAGTTCAGCTATCCTAAATGCATTTAATTCCACCAAGGGGAGGCCGTTTCTAATATTTATCATGCTGATTAACATGTCGTTGTTTTTAATAATTTTAAAAAGCCACGTTTGACAATCAGTACCGTAGTCAGCATCGAATCGGGTATAGGGATGTTTGTAGCTGTAGCAGGAAATGTGTCTTTTCTGAAAGAAAGCTAGCTGCCTTCTAAACTGTGCATCCATGTGTTGGCTGATCATTTCTCAAATGCACTTTCTTGGCTAGCACCTGGGCATTTGCTAAGCAACACATGCACACATTCTCCCAACATACGTACTGGTGCCTTCTAAAGTAAATGGCAAGTATTACGGTCCCAAGTCTCCCCAGCAAGCAAGAAACAAAGTTGGGATTTGAACTCAGGAAGTCAGGCTGTCCTCAAAACCCTTGGAGCATTCAACATTTATTACGGATGATAATCCACGACCGATGCAGCAAGCTACAAGCATTATTTGATTTAACCCTGTAAGAAAATTGTGAGGGAGATCTAATAGATGGAAGCTCAGGGATTATTTCTACCCCGAGAGTAGATGGTATTAAAAGTGAAGAAGCAAGGCTATCTTGTGTACAATATGGCAGTCCTATAGGAACTTCTGTCCTGTAGCTGCCGTCTTGAAGCCCTTAATAATTTTATATTTGAAGTTGTATTTTGTAAGGGAAATCTGATGGGACACTGCAGGGGGCTTGAAGCCTCTGCTCATGTGTGATCCCCATCCTATCTCCTCCTCACCTTTCCGGGATTGGCTCTCAGCTTTCTGCTTCCTTGTTCCCAGCCCAAAGCCACTGAGGTCTTGGCCCCTAGCAGAAGTCTGGGCACAGGAACTGGAGAGGCTCAGGATTGGATATGTGTCATTGGTGCTGAACTGTGGCACCTAGATATCTAACTGTAAGATTCTGCAGTCACTCTGGGAGTGGCCTCGCACCTGAGGTCGTGCGACATCAAACAGGTCGACCCTATCTAATCTATTAGAGAATGAAAAACACCTTAACAGGCCCAGTCCGAGAAACCACAGAAGGAAGAAAAAAGCTTTTTTGACCCCGTGGTTTGATGAAAGGATGAAAACATTTTCATTTTTATTTTGCATTGGGTCCTGAAAATCATGTAGCCAGTCCGGTGAAGAAGAACAAAATCAGGTCTTCCAACAGCAAGGTCAATATTTTCTCCAATATCTCATGCCTTCAAATGGCCCAACAAAGAGATGTAGACATACTGTGCCCTCAGGTCCTATCACCTCACAGCAGGTTGCAAGGTTAATGCTGAAGTAGAACATCTAGGCAAGAGAATGAGCTATGACACAGGACAAAGGAAATGCTTGGTTGTTGTTAACAGAATTAATACAGTTTGAAAGGTTTTCAAATGTTATGAAACAATAAAAAGTTTGAAATTAAGGCCAGGGACAGGGCCAAGTCCAGAGTAAGCTTTTGTTAGAGATTAATTAAATTGGAAAAGAAAGAGGGTCAGTGCTTTACAGCCATTTTTGTTCATTAATTTAATATGAAATCATGGAAAGTCTATGATATGAAGTTATAAAAAGACCCACTTGAGTCTTACTTGGATTTTGAAGGATTCAATGAGAGAAGAGCATGACTAGAATTAAGGTATCATCTGTATCTGTAGTAACTCCTCTGTGGAGGGGACCTGGATGCAAGGTCCATTCATTCAACAAACACTAATTATTTTATGCCAGTCCTTTTCTAATGAATCACACTGCTGAAGGGGAAAAGACATATGTTTTGCTTTGTGACTTTGCACAGAGGGCAGTCTTAGAAGTAAGGAATTAAGCGTCTCAAGTGCTGAGATGGACTTGTACTGCCGGCTAGAGAAATAATGGAAAGCATGGCTAACAGTGCTTGAGGGTGATGAGTTGGCAGGTTAAGGAGAGGGCAGATCTTTAAGGGGTCAGAAGCTGCAGGCGTCTCAGGGGGGACAATGGGCCCACGATGGAAAAGCAAATGAAGGCTTCGTTAGGGTTTTCTGATGCCCAGCGATTAGTTCCCGAAATGTGGGCATAGCGTGTACTATTGGTTGATGAAGCGTTCATGTTCTCTTTTACCATAGTTCTAAGCTAAGCAGGTAGGTCTGGCAATGGGAAGGCTTCAGAAGTGTTTTAAGAAGAGGAGTGATGAGATCATAATTGCCACTGGGTGGAGCTTAGAGAGACTTAACATATTAGAAGAGAGAGAGAGAGAGAGAGAGAGAGAGAACCCAGAAAGAACTATTGCAAGAGTCAGCACAAAGGATGATGAGGTCAAACACTGGCAGTGGCTGGCTACTCAAAGAAGAACTTTATTTGGGAGACATTTGACCATCATGACAGATTTCCTCCTCGATAAAACAGCAATATCAAACTCATCATTAATGACTTTACTCCATAATTTTGCAGCACATCATTCTTTCCTAAATGATACGCTATATTATTCCATTTGATTCTTAGAAACTTTGTAATAACTCACGGACAGGATAGCTATTATCATTGTCATTGAATCCAGAGGATGAGTTGTGTTTTGTGTGTCAAAACGCTAGACTTCCTGATCATAATGAGGCTTTACAACCCAACATTTCACATTTGTGTGTGTTCTAACAATCTGTGCACTGTGGGCTATTACACATTCCATACTGTTAAAATCTTTAATGCTGTGTGCCTGTATATCCTTCGCCAAATTCTCCAAGGCACATGTCTTTGGCAATTCCAGCTTTTAGTTTCAGTAGTGCAAGTTCAGAGATAGGAAGACACATTTCAAAGGTTATGGGGACACTTAACTTGGTTTTATTTATTTTTTTTTATTTTTATTTTTTTAAATTTTTTTTAACGTTTATTTATTTTTGAGACAGAGAGAGACAGAGCATGAACGGGGGAGGGGCAGAGAGAGAGGGAGACACAGAACTGGAAGCAGGCTCCAGGCTCTGAGCCATCAGCCCAGAGCCCGACGCGGGGCTCGAACTCACGGTCCGTGAGATCGTGACCTGAGCTGAAGTCGGACGCTCAACCGACTGAGCCACCCAGGCGCCCCTTAACTTGGTTTTAAATCAAGGTTTGAATTTGTCCTTATTGTAGCTGTGGTAACTTCTCCATAAGTGAAACTTTTGTTTAATTTTCCTTTTTTTGCCGGATGGAGTTTTAAGACCCAATTTTAACTTAATCAGTATTTTAAGCACTCCCAGTCTGTATTAACTCAGAAATAGTGCAAGCCTACAAAGGGAAAAATAATGTTGCCCAAAGTAGTTCTGTTTGTGAGCAAAACCCAGAGCTGCGTGGAAAGAAGATTGAGATTGAGCCACAAATACTCGTTCGGAATCCAAATTGTCTTCCTTAAAACATCAGTCTAAATGCATTTGGACAAGTTAAATGGTTCTCCATTTTTTCTTCCTTAAGGAAGTTCATTTCTTTATGTAGTTATCATAAGGCAATGCACACTGAATTATGACGTTCTTCACTCTGCCAATTGTTGGTGTGTATAATGATGCACCTGTTAGTCAAGAATTCCCTCAGAAAGAAACTGTTCAGCAAAGCAGACGTCGTCAGGCAGACGGAGGGCCTTCAGAATACTCTCACTGAATTATGCAAGATTTTCTGTTTTATGGTCATTAAAGGCAGTGATAAAGCAGCTGTCGCTGAGAAGGATGTTGTCAAATATCAGTGCAAAGAATAGAGATGATTACTCAGTGCCATTCATCCATTACAGGGAGCTTTGTGTTAGTGTTTCTCTTATAAATCCTTCTTTTGATAAGATTACCATTTGCCTGGCTAAATATTTGCTCCAGGCATCACCTTGACGTTAAAGGTCTAAAACAAGATAAATGTGCAGTATGTGTCTATGCATTCTGTTTTTTTTTTTTTTTTTTTCATGGTGTTTCAGAACGAAAGGCTGGAAAGAAATGCCACAGTCACAGGGTTGACTTTTCAATTTGAAAAAAAAAAAAAAATGGAATTGAGCTGCTTCTCATGTATGACTCTATTCCGTTTCTATTTACTCTACCTAACAAGCTTAACTGGTTTTGAACTGGTTCACATGAGGTGGAGAAGAAACTGAAAAAAAAAAAAAAAAAAAAAAGAATATTGAAAAGATGTCCATCTTTTCTACTTCAATAATGACAATAGCCTGGGATTTCAAAGATTATTTGTGTTGTCTGATGCATAAGTATTGAAAGAGGGAAACGGATGAGATCGCATTGAGAGATGCGTTGCCCAGCTGAGAGGCATGCCTGGCCCTGGGGGACACCGCGGGAACAGGGTGGTGAGCTCAATAAATAATGACTAAGGGCAACAATGATGGAGCAAATATTTGAACACCTCCGAGGGGAGAGCCACACACAGAGGTAAATGTTTATCGATGCAAAAAAAAAAAAAAAATCAAATTCAAAGGACAGATTTCAGCACTGCAGAACACTGAGTGGAGAGCTAGAGACTGAATATTATAATCTCGCAGAGTAGTCATCACCTCTTAACAGATGCCAAGTAATGGATTCGACGAATATTTTTTTGAGTTGAATGGAGTTTTGGGTTTACCCTTAAGAACATTCATGAAATATGTCATATAATGAGATAATGAAAAAATATCCTAGAGAGAAATTGGACTATGAGTAGGTCCAAATGATAAGAACAATTTGTCCTTATAGAGGGGACAAAAATCTAAAGGGTTTTCCATTGTCAAGAAAATCTAACTTCAGATTCCTGCTTAGAGAAATATTAGGTTTCCATACCAATTGAAATGTAAGTTTTAGAAAGCAATGTAATAGGAAATATTTTTTATTTGTTAAAATGTAGAACCCTAGAGACATCTTAAAAGGAAGCTTGCTTGAATATTTATAGCATTTGAAAAGAAGGAACCCTCGGCACTTTTGTGACAATTATTTAGTGCCTATTTATGAGTAAGGCCATCCCATTTCTCAAATGGCTTAGTCTAAGTATATAACAGGGAGAGGAAGACATATAAAACACCCACCTATTTCTTGCAGAGAATCTCTATAGAATATTTTAACTCTTTCAACATTGTTGTTTGTTTCTGTTTCCTAGATAGCAAATTATAGCTTATGGAACTATGTTCCTGTTTTGGTTAGCATCTACCTAGTATAGGTACTTCATAAATGTTTATATATGGACTAGATAAATGATACGAGTCAAGAAAGGGGGGTTTTCCTGGCAGGGCAGTCATAAGTGCAAATGCAGTGCCAGGACCCTCCCTCACGAACATCATAGGAAATACAGGAAGGAAAGAAGGGGCTGTGAAAGAAAATCATGTCCTTCAAGGTCAGGCATGTCACAGTGAGGGGCTTGCGTCTTGGAGGTTATTGGAAATTCAGTTCCACAGTTCATTCTTCTGCAATTCAGAAAAACAAAGGTATTGTAAACATAAGGCAAGCTTGTTTAGTGATAAACCCTGACCTATATTCCACGGTTTCTTTAGATGTTTAGGCTTATTTCATCTTCTATAAGTTTTTCTAAGTGTTTCAGTAAAAATGTTAATGTGTTTGATTCCTTAGTGCGGTACAAATCCCCAGCTAGGGGTGTAATTAAAATACACTGTAGATACCTTATTGCATTTCTGACGTATGACACATTTTCTAAATTGGACAAATTTGACACACTTTCTGAAGTTTCTAAACGTATCCTAACTGCACGGGTTTCAGATAAGGGATATGGACATGGGATCTTCACAAAGAGACCACAACATTAATTAGACTTGCAGAGTCCATTAAGTGACTTGCTGAGGTCAAGCAACTCTTCAATTGTGAACCCAAGGTTTAATTTTTTTTAACATTTATTTATTTTTGAAAGAAACAGAGAGAGAGAACCAGCAAGGGAGGGGAAGAGAGAGAGAGGGAGACACAGAATCTGAAGGAGGCTCCAGACTCTGAGCTGTCAGCACAAAGCCGGACGTGGGGCTTCAACTCAAGAACTGTGAAATCATGACCTGAGCCAAACTCAGATGTTCAAACACCCAAGTCACCCCTGATCCCAAGGTTTAAGTCCAAGTCCTTCTGATTTAAAAAAAAAATAATAATATCTATTTATTTTTGAGAGAGAGAGAGAGAGAGTGCATGCAGGGGAGGGGCAGAGAGAGAGGGAGACACAGAATCGGAAGCAGGATCCAGGCTCTGAGCTGTCAACACAGAGCCCGACACGGGGCTCGAACTCACGAACCGTAAGATCACGACCTGAGCCAAAGTCAGACACCCACCTGAATAAGCCACCCAGGTGCCCCTCAAATCCTTCTGATTTCAACTTTGTGATTCTTCCTCCTCTCCAAAGAATTATAGTAGCAAAAGAGAAAGAAGTAAACAAATCTATTGTTATATGTTTAATATTTGTCAGGCATATGATTCCTCTAATTAAATTTATTCATTTAATCCTTTACGTAATCTTATGATGCAAGTACTATTTTTATCCTAATTTTACAGATGAGCAAAATTCCGGGGACATTAAGTAACTTGCATAGAGCTGCAAAGTCCACAAGCCACAGAGCTGGGAATACGCAGGCAGTCTGCCTTCATGCCTGTGGTCATAACCACCATACGTACTCTTAAGATACGAATAAATCTAAGATACTGGGTATAAAACAAGGTAATGTCAGGCTCCTTGAAACAAGTACATGACAAGGAGTAAACAGAGAAGAGAACATATGATAACATCAGGATGAGAAATGGGCAGAGATTCTTGTTTAATCACAAGTATGGTGAGATCTCAACTAGACGTCTGAAAAAGAAACGTTTAGTGGTTAAAGCCCAGTGAAAGCTGTCTGGATTAGAGACATATAGCTTTGAAAAGTCTCAAGCTATCTGTTTTGCATAATTGGCTTCTATTTTATTGAGAGAATGAGTTAGTTCTTTTCGTTTTCTTTGTTTCCAAAAGCTCATATGAAAAGTTTCAGCGAGGGATCCCTGGGTGGCTCAGTTGGTTAAGCATCCAACTATTGATTTTGGCTGAGGTCGTGATCTCGGACTGGTTTGTGAGCACCACATCGGGGTCTCTGCTGACATTGCAGAGCCTGCTTGGGATTCTCTTTATGTCTCCGTCTCTCTGTCTCTTTCTCAAAATCAATAAATAAAAATTTTTTAAAAAGTAAAAAATAAAAGTTTCAGTCAAATATTATCCTGAAAGTACTCTGGTGAACCATAGAATACTACAGAATTAGTAGTAACTCTACTAAGGTATTCATGAAAATGTCTGTTTTAATCTAATTCTCCTGAAAGCAGAGCCTTAGGCAAGTGTTATGTTCTACTGCGTGACTAGGGAGCATAGCTTTGGGGAGCAAGAGTGAGGGACAAAGGGAACAAGGCAAGGGAGGAGGAAGGGGCGATTAGAGGATGTGGCTGATTGCTGGAGCTTGAGGACCATTGTCTAAAAAGTCACTTCTCTGGGGCGCCTGGGTGGCTCAGTCAGTTGAGCGTCCGACTTCGGCTCAGGTCATGATCTTGAGTTCATGTCCGTGAGTTCGAGCCCCGCGTTGGGCTCTGTGCTGACAGCTCGGAGCCTGGAGCCTGTTTCAGATTCTGTGTCTCCCTCTCTCTCTGCTCCTCCCCTGTTCATGCTCTGTCTCTCTCTGTCTCAAAAATAAATAAACGTTAAAAATTTTTTTTTTTAAAAAATTAAAAAAATAAAAATAAAAAAAAAAAGTCACTTCTCAGTTCAATGGAATAGATAAGGGAAGAAATCATCTCCTGTTCCCATCTTCCACCGGTCAAAGTTTCATCCCATTGGACAGAGTCCCTAACACTTCCAGGTCGAGGCGGTACAGGTCTCAACAGGGTCTTGCCTGTTGCTACTCACCCTTCAGCCCCATCAGGGAAGTTAGGAGGGTGCGGGCTATTTATGCAACCTGAGCAGGAGGTGATGTGAGGTTGAGTTGTATCTCCCTGACAGCGGTTGGACCTCAGGGAGAACAGGGCACCCGACAGCAGCTGGAACCACAAATGGACAGGAGGGACAAAATCTGGAGTGTTTGGTGCCTACAAAGAGTCTGATACATGGTCTAATTGGTTACCATTACATTTCAAGTGATGCATTCCAGACTATGACCTACAGAATTACACAAACTGTTAGGCCATGTATCGGTGTAGTAGAGGAGGTATTTTGAGACAAGAGAATAGTACCTGTTCTCATTCAAGTAAATATATTTTTTATATTTTGATCGTTTACTTTAAGTAAAATTATTTTTTCCTCCTCAAGCCGCGTGAACTAATAAAGCCGTATTTTACAAACTCTATGAATAACGTGTTTTCAGAAATTTGTTCTCATTGGATAATCTTTTATTCTTTCCATTCTTTCTTTCTTACGATTTGTCCATTTCCTTATAATTTATGAAGTGACTATATAATAAGCAAAGAAAAATGTAACTTGAAGGGAAAAAACCTGAATGGCTACTAATTGGTACCTTTATATTTTAGTGCTCTGGCGTATCAGATGGCATCTTCTAACAGGGATTATTTATTTCCCCTGGATTTTAATTTCTTTTACTATGAGTTGGCTATTTGTCACCCCCACCAAGGGCATTAGAATTGAAGAATGAGGGTCATTTGAGTGCCTGAAAATAAATCTTGAAAATATACTTTTTTTTTTTTCTTCCCTCCAACAGAAATCAAGAAGGGTGATGAGCCCTAAGGTGTCACATAGAGCATTTACCATGTTGGGAAACCTTCTTTGGCTCCCATTGCTTAGCTTTCCCGGGCAGTACTGGGAAATAGAGCCGATTCATCTAGGTAGAATAGCCATAAGCTCATCTGGGAAACCGAATCACGCTTGCAAAGGCCCAAATGACATGTTTGCTACTGGAAAGAACCAACGAAATGGAATGTTATAAGGGTGGTAAATCCAGGAGCTGTGCCGTGACCTAACGAATGCCCTCAGTGGGTGTTGTGGATTGTGCCAGAAGGTCCCAGATGTGAGGTTTTTTTCTTAACGATGGACAATGCGATATACAGAGCAGCACGCCGGGGTGGCCCAGTCAGGGAGGTGTGATTCTAGGACACGGTGATTAAGAACCTGGGATTTGGTGTCCGGCTGAGCTGGGTTTGAATTCCAACTTCCCCTGCTTAGGTGCTCTTCATCTCGGACAGGCCACTTAAGTCTCACGAACCTCTATTACTGAATTATTTTTATCACGTATCTACTCTGTAGAGTTGCAGAGGCAATGGGCGTGGCAGTACATTTAAAGTTCTTCATGGCCCTCAACAAACGGTTGTTAGCACAAAGTTGTTACGACCACAGATTTATTTAGATCCTTCAAACCCAAACCCCACAACTCACGTTTTCAGGAGTTTGCGTGCTTTTGATGTAACACCCTCCTTCTTACGAAAAGAAGAAGAAAAACAACACTACTGCAAAACAGGCAACGATCAACTCACAACCTTGAAAGACGCTTGTTGTCTAACGTCTCCCACTTGAACTGAGTATGTGCAACATGATGAAAAAGCAAGGAAAACAGTTCATGTCCTGTTTGGACAATAGTGGTCACAATGATGTCCTATGTCTCAGCTTTGACTCTCCTTAAAAATACTCTGAATCTGCAAGTTCTAGAATGTATATGTGAAATGGAGAAATCCAAAGCTCTTCAAAGTCAACCTTTGGCCCAACCCCAGCTGTCGATCTTTTTTCTTCTTCCTCAATGAGCCTCAGCGTGTACTCTGGATGAGAGTCATATGAGAATATCAAAGTATTATTTTGCAACACAGGCCTCCCCTCTTCCTGTCTCCTCCTCAGGCATATTCTGAAAACCGCTCAGTAGATTCCCATTGCACCTAGGATGAAATCTGAACCTCTTTACCTGGACTCCAGTGCTGTCTACTTTGTCTATTTGCTACCTTCTCATTAATAGCAGAAGGCCCGGAATGGAGACGTTTGTTCCATAAATATTTTGTGTCTTTCTCTTGTTAATGCCCACTTGCTGTATGCTCCAGCCACATCAAACTCCTTTGTAGCACGAAACTTCCAAAATGTGCTCATGAGTCCAGGTCATTGTGAAGGCTGTGAACTTGACCTCCCCCTCCCTCCTCTCCCCACCTCTCAGGACTTCCTTCAGACATGATTTCAAGGGAGTGTTCATTGACTCCTAGGCTAGCCTAGGTGTTCCTTCTATACATTCCCTATAGAATCCCTGCTCCCTTCCCACAAGTCAGTCGCTGGTTTGTTTATCCTCTGACTTTCTGCTAGGCAGCGAAACCCGGGCATATAGAGAGATAAACTGTGTCCTTTTATTTTCTGTATTTTGGCACTTTGACATCTGGGCCTTGAGGATGTTGATAATTCCTGAAGATTGGAAATAGCTTGCCTGTGAGAGAGCCTTTCGTATGCAGACCCACCAGGACAGAGCCCGCACTCCCAAACACCTCCTCGGTCAGTCCCTCATGGTTAGGGCCACTATTTCTCTGCCCTTGTCACCCCAGAGCCAGGGACCAGAAAACTGGGGACAATTCTTGTGCCCCAGATACCACTGAAAGTTTTTAAACTAACCAATCCTAAATCTACTACCCTTGCCTCACCTATTCCAGTTCCTTCCCACAGAAGCCACAGTAAAGGCTCTTGTGACATTTGTTTCCCCACTCCTTCTGCCCCCCAACTGACCCCAATGCCTCCCTGTGTGGCCCTGCATGGTGCATTACGCCCCTTCTCTTGGGAATCTGTGAGTATAACAAACTATCTTTTCAACAGCAATTGTCTCCTGATATGTTGGTTTTTCCATGCGTACATAATAATAAAACTTATATTTTATAGCAATAGAGACTGAACCTCTTTTTTTTTCTTAATGTTTATTTATTTTTGAGAGAGCGAGAGAGACAGAGACACAGAATTTGAAGCAGGGTCCAGGCTCTGAGTTGTCAGCACAGAGCCCAAAGCGGGGCTCGAACCCAAGGACCATGAGATCATGATCGGAGCCAAAGTTGGATGCTTAACTGACTGAGCTACCCAGGTGCCCAGAGACTGAACCTCTTAGACACTTTAAATTTCCAGCCCCTACTCTGGTACCTGGAATGTAGCAAATGTCACATACATATTTCATATATATATATATGAAATGTGAATCTTGATGCTAATTGATTACTGTTATCCAAATCTGTTTCCCTGTGCCTCATTTCTGTTAGTTATTAAAGAACAATGCATAAGATATCTTGTTTGACAGTAAAGTTAAGTTTTTGCATTTTCTTCTGAACTATAGTTTTCCAACATTGTGTTTTGCTTGTAATAGAACTTATTCCCTAGTTAAAAACTTATTCTCTAGTGAAATAAAAAAAAAACTATTTTTCTACTTACTTTGATTGCTGTTAAGAGTTCTGTCCTTGGACAAGACATGTGGTTGTGAATAAAATGTATTTCATGCTGACACATCTTTCTAAATACTGTTCATAATGATTATACCTAAATATAATTAAATATAATTTCAACTGTCTTGGGATCTGACATAGTTGTGGGTGATTTGCATGTAAAAATATTTTAAGAGATGGCAAGAAGCAAGGACACTCTATTTTGGACTTTTGGGTTGGCAACACTCACATCTCTGCTGGTCACACCTGCTATGTGTTGGCTTCTCTTTTCTTCCAACTGTTTTCCTTCTGAGAAGTGACTTTGAGGCGGGAGACATCACTTCCCACTTCTGGATCGGAGAAGTGCTTGTGTTTGCATATCAAGTAGTTTACTTTTTTCCTGAAGGATCTCAATGCTGTGTTTTGGCCCCAGTGTGTTTTCTCGAGGTAGTTGAAGTATTCATTATCTGACCGGCCTTGCCAAGTACCAAAAAACAGGTCTCTGTTCCTGAGAAACGTTGATATGGGTAAGGAGGATTTGGGTTGCATTGGAAAGCAAAATAAAACTCCTAAGACCATAATGTAGGCAAAATGTGAACTCTATAGCTTGTGCCCACCGAAATGAACTTGATTTCTACAGAGCCAGAAATAGAACAGAGGTAGGTGTTATGTAAGGCAATTAGAAGTAAGAATAAGACAGTCATAGTGGAACTACTTTTCTCTGGCTTATTTTTTGAGCCCAAACATTGTCAATGACCTTATGCTTCCCAGAGTTAAAGATTGATCTTTAGCTACACACTAAGAGACTATTTTCTGAATTCCTTGGAAGGATTCTCATTGACCTCCATTTTCAATATACCTCTCTCATTTTCCCATCTTGTGGTTTCTTTCTAGACTCTTTCTGCTTGATCATTGTCAACAAGTTATAAAGTAATTCTGCTAAAGTTTTAGCTACTCTAGGTAAAGATGAAACTTTGGGGGCCAGAAGCAGCAATAAAAAGGCAAGTCAGGGACGCCTGGGTGGCTCAGTCTGTAAAACGCTTGACTTCAGCACAGGTCCTGATCTCGCAGTTCATGAATTCGAGCCCCAGGTCGGGCTCTGTGCTGACAGCTGAGTCTGGAGCCTGCTTCAGATTCTGTGTCTCCCTCTCCCTATGCTCCTCTCCTCCTTGCGCTTTCTCTCTCTCTCTCTCTCTCTCTCACTCTCTCTCTCAAAAATAAATTAAAAATCATTAAAAAATGCAACTTATAAGTTTCATATATAATGTTGAAATTATGAATAATAACTTCTAGGAATAAGAGCCCTCAAACCAATTATGGTGTTTTGAGTCTTACTACCCAAAGGTTCTGTTAAGGGTATTGCATATTTAATGTTGCCCCTATTCAGGCCTCAGGAGAGTGTCTCTAGGTAATATACATCTGTTGGCTAAGGTAACTATATATAGTGGGATTAGTTAATTTAGAACTTAACCAAAATACCTATCAGCATCAAGGTAGACACAGTATGGCACTCCAATTCAGCATTGGAGAAGAAAGTAGGAAAACACCCAAGAAAAGAAGTTCAAAATAGGAAAATCAAACAAAGAAACAAACTTTTGCTGAAGACCGAGAATGCCCTTAGAGACTGAAATTTGGAGGTAGAGACTTTAACAGAGTGAGTCCAGCCTCAATCACGGGCCAGTGTTGAGTTATTTTGGACATTTGCCTATCTTTTGTTGAGTTATTTGTTGTTAGTGGCAAGAAGGGGGAAAGAATTAATTCATAAGATCAAATATAAATTATATACCAAAAGCTTGAAAACAAGCAAGTTTAAAAGATATGTGCTTAAGAAGGAGTCCTGCACCCAAGACAGATTTGCTAATCTGGACTGTCCTGCTTCCTCCTGAGATTTCTTAAATGCTAATATTATTCATTCTCCTTCTGGAGTGCTTGGGTGGCTCAGTCAGTTAAGCGTCTGACTCTTGGTTTCGGCTCAGGTCATGATCTCATGGCCTCGCGAGTTTGAGCCCCACATCAGGCTCTGTGCTGATGCTGCTTGGGATTCTCTCTCCCACCCTCTCTCTCTGCCCCTCCCCCACTCACACTGTCTCTGTCTCTCTCAGGGACAACAAGCCAATTAAAATAATACATTTCTCAGATTCTCATACAACAGTTTTGTCCATGTGACTAAGCCCTGGCCAATGAGATCTAAGTGGAAGCCTCTTGGTCCTTCCCGGAAGGCTACCAAATACCAAGTAAGAAGGGTACTCTTTTATACTCTCTACCTTCCTTTTAGCTGCTGCCTGGCTTGCAGATGTGATGGCTGGAATCTCTGCAGCCATTGTGGAGTATGAAATAATCTGGAAAGCATGCATGCAGAAGTGGAAAAGTTATAAGAAGCTAAGCTCTTGAGCGATTATGCGCAGTCACCAAAGCAGCCTTGGACTTCTGCTCCAGAATACTCTGACATAAGATACTAAAGTCTTACGTATTTAAAGTGTTGCAATAAGGTCTCTGTTGCTACAAGCTGAAAGCAGTTTCTAACTGGTTTCTCACTCCTTTGTCTTTGTAGCCCAATAGTCTACATTTATGTCAAAAATAGCCTTAAAGGCATAGCTCCCTTCTTCTCAGTGTCATCCATTTTGTCTGCATTTAACGTCCCTGATTGTTTTCTTTTCTGGAAATAGCCATGGTTTCTCTCTCTCTCTCTCTCTCTCTTTTTAATTTTTATTTATTTTTGAGAGAGAGAGAAAGAGAGAAAGAGAGACAGAGCATGAGTGGGGGAGGAGCAGAGCGAGAGGGAGACACAGAATCCAAAGCAGGGTCCAGGCTCTGAGCTGTCAGCACAGAGCCCGACGCGGGGTTCAAACCCATGAACTGTGAGATCATGACCTGAGCCAAAGTCAGACACTTAACCGACTGAGCCACCCAGGCGCCATGGTTTCTCTTAAAGTGCATAGTTTCTCCAGTTAGAAAGATTACAGGATCAAATTTCTTACTAGTCATGTCACCTGAGATGATTTGCTAGACCTCTCCGTGTCTCCCATCTGAAGAGCATGGATAACGATAAGGACCAACAAGAGGGAGAAAACGTGTAAAGCACTTAGAACACCTAGGGCCTAGTAAGTCTCAGTCAATTATATTATGAGGTTTTTGCTAAGGTTAGTAAAGTTACATAAAGAAACTGGAATATTAGCCAGAAGAGTTTTATCTAATCCCACAGGGATGTCCTGTCCCAAATCTCTTCTCTGAAGCGAAACAGATGGGGCATATAGTTGATAACTTTTCTAGTGCTTGGCAATGCATGCTTTATGCCCTCCGTAGGATCTTTGCCTTCTACTCTGTTTGGCTTAATGGGTCCCAATATTTTCAAATGTTCTTCATACAACTTTCTTTGATCATGCTCAACACTGTAATGGAGCTGGTGATCTGAAGGAATACAAAAAATACACAATTTTTAAAAAAAAATTTTTAATGTTTATTTATTTATTTTTGAGACAGAGAGAGACAGAGCATGAATGGGGGAGGGGCAGAGAGAGAGGGAGACACAGAATCCGAAGCAGGCTCCAGGCTCTGAGCTGTCAGCACAGAGCCGGACGCGGGGCTCGAACTCACAGACAGCGAGATCATGACCTGAGCCGAAGTCGGACGCTCAACCGACTGAGCCACGCAGGCGCCCCCAAAAATACACAATTTTTAAGGTAAACATTAGCAGCAATTAAAAATACAGTCCTTAAAAGCACAGGCTTTAGTTTCAGATGGACCTGAGTTTGATGTTGAGTTTTTCATTTACTAGCCATGAAGGAATACTGCTGCATAAACTTTCCAAGTCAGGTCTCTCCAACTATGCAGTGTGGGCCACTATACTTGTACTTGGAGAGTAGTAATGAAACTTGATTGAGCTAATGCACATAGAGCTCTAAGGGAGTACCTAGGACCTCAATATGCCCAGGGAATCAGGACCATCATGATTATGAGTACTGGTAATAATGCTGATACACTTCAAGGGCTCCTGGGTGGCTCAGTTGGTTAAGCATCAGACTTTAGCTCAGGTCATGATCTCATGGTTCATGAATTTGAGCCTTGCATCGGGCTCTGTGTGGACGGCTCAGAGCCTGGAGCCTGCTTCAGATTGTGTCCCACTCTTTCTGCCCCTCCCATGCTCACACTCTGTCTCTGTCTCTGTCTCTGCCTCTGTCTCTGTCTCTCTCTCTCTAAGGTAAATAAACATTAAAAATTTTAAAAAATAACACTTTAACAGAGCCCAATAGTTTAAGATCTTCCATGAAACAATGATTCATTGGTATAAAAGAGTTAAGAAATGGAGCAAAAGAATGTGACCATGTTCTTACAAACATACCCTTTGGTAAGTTACAAAAGTAGAAATTCAAGCTCAAGTTAGAACCTAAGAATCATCCACATTTCTCCATTTGGTTTTTCCTGCATGCACCTTTTCAGAGTGATTTATATCAGGTTAGAAGAGAAATGGTTTTGAAAAACTTTTAAAAGGCAGCAAACAGAATAGATCAATAGACTTAGAGAGATCGAGGATGATTAAAAGGGTATAGAAATGTATTTGAAAGTGACATGAACCTGAATTATTGAGGAGAAAAGAGAACATTATGGTTTTGTTTGACTTATTACAATGAAATGAAGCTGGAGGAAGGGGCTCAGCTGTACCACCACAACCTCCAGCGGATGTAACAAAAATCTTGACTCTGTCAAAAAGGATACATGAATCAAAGAGATCTAGGTGGTCTAAGATGGCTTCAAAGTCAAATGGTCAACACTCCAAAGGAAAGATATAGACAAGACTCCTCAAAATTCCTTTTAAATACCTGCTGAAGATACATTAAAGTAATGTATCTTCATTATTCATCCTAAGTATTATATCCAGAGAAACTTCCAGAAGGGAAAGCTTCTACTTGCAACACTGCCAGCCATTTTGGATTCCCACGTCGTATAGCAGCGTGGAGGAGGGAAGGAGCTAGTGATGCCTGGAGAACAGGATCCCAGTTTGAACGTCCCGGATGGTGGAGATCAGAGAGTTGCTGGCCAGCGAGATGTGGTCTCTCTTCAAGCCATTGCAGACCCTCCCACACCAGCAACAGGTGCAGCTAAGACTGGCAAACATCTTGGCAGAGTTTGGCAGAGGTGTTTTGGTTTGCTTTGTTTTTGTTTTGGCAAGAATGTGTCATGGTAGCATTGTATACTATTATTTGGAGACCTATAGTGTCTGGTTGTTTCTTTTTCTGTTATGTTAATTTTCCCTGATGTTAGGTGCCTGGATTCATTGGGGTACAAAATAGCAACATTCTGATTCTTTCATTTCTGCTTTATGTATTAATTGGAAGTTTTCTATAAGAGACACTTCCTCTCATCAACTATGGACTACACTGTGGTTCTTTCCAAATGGGATAGGCAAGATAAATGTACTTTTCAAATAAATACTTTTCAAAATAAGGGGTTTTCCCCCTACCATTATATCTTCAGTCCATTTTTCTATTGGTTTGCTTTCTTCTTCTTCTTTATTTTTAGAAACTTTTTATACATTAAGGTATCCTTCCTTTGATGTAATATGAGTTACACATAATTTTTACTTACATTGTCACTTATCTTACATCATGCATTTTAAAAAATATAGCTAAGAACTGTCTATTTTTTCTTCTTTGGGAACTGGAGTCATAGTTAGGAGATCTTACCTCTTCCTGGGGTATAAAGAAACTTACTCACATTTTATTTTAACGTTTGCATAGATTTTTTTCTACTTTCTCAATTTAAATCTCTGAGACATTTGGAATTTATTTGGATATACTGTGTGAGGGTGTATAAATTTTTTGCCAATTTAAATAATAATGTCTCGAGCACTTTTATTTTAAAAGTCTATGTGATGGCATTTTACAAAGTCTCAGCAATATTTTGTTAATTATATAAATTGATGAACTGAATCATCCCTATATTTGCTGCCTCAAATTCTCCTTTTAACCAAAAGATTTTATCCAAAATCTCCTGGTTAAATTGAATTCATATAAATAAAAGATAAATTGGACAAATTAGTTGGAAGAACATTGTCTTGAATCGTTAAACAGGCTTTCCCTAAAAAGATCTTCAAAAATTATTTAAATGCTAGGATATTTCTAACTACACAATCTTATTTCTTTTTCATATCATCTCTGTAATTGTTACTCTTGTTCTCTTCACTTTACATGTATGAAGAAGCTGAGTCCTATTGAAACTTTCCCAACATCACCTTGCTTTAGAGCTGGACCATTTGAACTTCAATAACGGTACCTTGGCCGTGGTTGAGGTGGCATCTATGTATTCACCAACTTTTGATCTAGCATCAAAAAGAAACATTGTTCTGAGGATTCTACCTTGATTTTGAATGTCATTATCATGAGAAAGAAGATAAAGACGGGATAGAAATAACTTTAGCATTGGACGTTTTGGGTGTCAGGTGCTTGTGGAACATCCATGCAAAGAAAACCCACTGGGATCTAGCACAAGGCTTGTAGAACACGTTTGCATGGTTTGCTCCTCTGCATTGCCATCAGGCTACATTTGCAGTTTTAAAATTTATCCTTAGATATTGAATTTTATGTGAATAGTGTTATCTAAATGTACACAATACTCCAAAAAAGTAATTGTCAGCATTGTCTGTAGTATCTGCTTCTACAACCTAGATTCGCACCAATTGGCAATGATTGCCAGTGCTTATGGGAGAGAGGAGGAGGGAAGCAGCCACCATTAAGGGAGGACAATGGTAACATTTCTGGTTGCAGTTACTTTTGAGTTACTAGAATAATTTGGTTGAATATACAACCAGTTAAAAGATTACATATTCTATTAAAGTTTCTTTGGACTTATATTTGTGTTCAGAAAGAAGTTTCCATTCCTCACTACATGACAGCGAGGAGGCATCCCTACTTTATATGCATTCCTTGGGGCTCCTTCTCATCTCTAGTGTCATGGGGTTGTTCAGGCTTGATTTCTAGTTGTTCCGTACTTTGCCCACTCAGGTGCTATTGGTAAAATATTATCATTTGGAGTATCTCTGTGGTCACTGATGAAATCTTTGGCTGCCACCTTATTTCTCACTTTGGGGGGTTCCTGGATATTGCAATCACGACTCACCGATCATCTACTCAGGTTACTGGTTCTTTTTTAGGATCTTTGTTGGAGGCCTGGGGAATCTTAGCTGCTTTCTCTGAATCAAGACTCTGGAGAGCTGCTCTCCGGACGACCCGTGTGTTCCTCTTCTTCAACCGGTTTTTACAAAGCCATGTTGTGAACCTCCCAGAGATATAATTGGGAAACACCCCTCATCATTTGGATTTCCTCTCAATGTACCTGAGGTTTTTGATCTTCCTGAAGATCTCCCCACTTCCTCACTCATGGATATACGCACCATCTTCCAACCACAACCCTTCTAGAGCAAGGTCCAAAGAGATGAGGGAATTGGAGCCCAGAGAAACCCTTATGACATCTTGAAACCATTATCTTTGCTCAAGACTCTGGCCTCCACCCCCACCAGAAAGGCTTCCACTTTCTCTTTCTGAATAGTGAGAACCACTGCATTGCAGTTTACCTCCTTCTTCACGGGCTGGCTTTGTTCTGGGTGATACGACCCTCCCCTTCCTCATGTTACTAACTTTTTACTAAACCCGTAGTTTCATAATAATGACACCAATGCCTGCATGAAATAAAACAAAGGCAAAAGAAAGTGATAAGCAGATAGAAATAGATAGATGTGAGATATGGAATAGGTGGTAGACAGATAAATAAAGATAGATAATAGTTAGATGATAGATCATAAGATGGAAAACAGATCACGAAGTATTTTAAAAAATAGTATTCCCATTACATATAGTCGAAGTCCTCAAATCCTTTAGAATAAGATCAGAAACACATCCCAAAACAAACCTAAAGGTCAGGAGGAAAAAGAGAGAGTAATAAAATAGACAAACAACTTGTGACCACAGAAATGAGAGGGAAACCAGAAAACAATGGTGCCCTGGAATGTGAGAGAAGGAAATATTTGGAGAAGAGGGGTTGACAAATACCATTAAATGCTTCAGAAGGATTCGCTCAGTTGAGACCTTCTGCTTGCACAGGAAGTAAAGTGCCCATGGCTCCCGTTTGCTCATCTTTTTCTTCTTTATTTCCTAAATTAAGGACACTTCTATTGCTAGTAAAAGTGAAATGACAAGTATTTATAGAATATGCCAACTATGTGCTTAGAAGCATGTTAGTTGTTTTATAAAGTTAGATCCATTTGCAGGCCTGTGAGTTCTGATATTTTTAAACACAGATTTAATTTAAGAACAAGAAAATAAATTAGAAAACTCATTGTAACAACGTTATCACATGTATACTCAGGCATTCATTAGGTCCAAGCACACTAAGGTAGCGTTTCTTCACCTTTTCTCCTCCATATTCTTCCTTTTGGGTTTTTTTCTTTTTATCTGTGTATCATCACCAATATGATGGTTTTGCTTTTTTTTCTGTAACCTGGTAGATTTTTTAGTCAAACAAATTCATTGTGAAAGGAAACCTTTCTTCGTGATATTAAATGTATACGAGTGCCACTTTCCATAAGGGCAAGGAGCTGAAATAGGTAAAATACATATATTAACATAAAAAATATACTAGAAATATTGTGAAAATAAAGCCATGTAATTAAATTCTACCTAGGTTGTATTCACCTGCTCTCCTTTTCTTTATAAAACATGAGTGCTGAGCCCAGTTTTAGCAAGAATCTTGCTAAGCTAGTTTAGAGACAATCCCTCTGACCTTGATAGCCAGTTGAGTTTCTCTCTCTCCACAATAACCAAGTTCCTCTTAGAAATTTTCTACCCTGTCCTTCACCCTGGCAATGGCTATAAATCCCCAGCTGTCTCAGCTATATTCGAATGTGAGTTCAATCTCTTTCGCCTATTGCAATAATCTTGAATGTGACTGTTCTTGCCTGTTTAAAAAGAGTAAGTGGTGGAGAAATGTTTCAGAATAGCACAAGCTGAGACTATCTTCCTAATATAGTGAGAAGGACGATGAAGTAAAATGTGCCGTGTTCCATGTTACCTAATTACTTGTCCATGTGCCACAACGTACCACCTTTTAACAGTGGGTAATATCAACACAGTTAATATCTCACATGTGTTGGGCTCAGTTTCTGCACCACCCAGTGTCTACTCCTGTGGTGGCGAATCCCTGGCCCCTCCTGACTGGTTTTCAGAGACTACCGATGGCAGAAACCTCATCTGGGGCTGAAGGCTGAGCTAGCTGGAGCTGGAGTAACTCTGCCTTCCCGATGCCTACCGTGAGGGCATAGGTCACACCTCTAAGGGCTCTGAGAGCTAACACCCCATGCGGAAGACTTTGAACATTCAGAGGCAGCTGACTAGAAAGAAAGAGGGGGGGTGTAGAGAGAGATGGGGGGAGGGAGAGTGAAGAAGGAAGGAGAGGAGGGGAGAAAGAGAAAAGAAAAGAAAAGTCACCAGATACACAGAGGAAGTTCTGAGCAGCCCCCTCAGTTCTGGTTCACTGAACCAAATAACCAGTCATATTTGTTTTGTATTGGAAGGGCTGGGGCCGGTTGATAAGGTATCACCTGTCCTTGCCTTTCCTCTTTCCTGATCTCACCTTACTCTCCTTTCCCCCAACCCTGGCCACCTGGAGTTTGCACTTCTCAATTAAGTGTTTACTCATTAGCTTTGTCTCAGGCCTCTCTTCGTAGATTATTTCCCACACTTAGGGACCCAAAGAGACATCGCCTAGTTATGGGAAAACTAATGTATAATTCGTGCTATAAGGATTTCACAAGCCAGTCTTACGTGGCCAATATGGTGAAGAGGAAAACAGTACAATTTCCCCTGAAGGTCATTTGTACCCCGTACTTTCTCTCAGTTCTCTGCATTCCACAGTGAGCTCCTCAGACAAAAGGATCTCCTTCTGTCTTCACACCCATATGCCTAAAGTGCCTGATACACAGTGACCAAAACGTTCTGAACACAAAGATATTTGTTGAATGAATGAACTCTCAGAGTGCCATCTACTTGCAGGGCTAGAACACTCTGTTCTACTCTTGCTAGAGGTGTTCTCTTTGCCACTCTGTTGTTACCGCATCCAGGAGCCCATCCCTAGACCACCAGGATGGCACATCCACATTTCACAGAAAGTTTTGTCCTGCTCTCCTTTTTTTTTTTTTTTTTTTTCAGTTGAGGCGTTCTTGGAGCTGGAGGGTGGAGTCAGAGAGATCTATCCATCTATGTTTCTCTCTAAGAGACATTGGTCTTTTCTTCTTAATCCAAAGAGTGGTCAACTCTCTCCATCAAATTTCTGGGAGCAGATTGGTTCAAGAATCATGTTCCTCTTCCCTACACCTCTAACTTCAGTGTCGAACCTATGGTAGGACACCAACTTTATCCAACATTTTTACAATATTTCAAATGCAAACCCAAGCTTTCAGATGATTTCTAATGCTATTTGTTTGACAAGGTAATAGAATTTCACCTGCTTAGATAATTTTAATGTTTTAACAATTTGCAGAAACAGTGGCCAAAATTTATATCTTTGTATAGAAATAAAAATTGCTGGCATTATAAACGATTATGAAGCTCTGCCAGGTTATTATTTTATTTTTTTTCTGAAAATATTGTTAGTCCAGTGCATGGTCCCAAATGATTTTCCTTCTTGTAAAAGATAACATTCATTTCAAAAACATAGTATCAACATCTCATAATATGCCAGGCATTTTGTTAGAAGCTAGGAATACAAAGATAGATGAGTCAATTCCTGCCCTCATTTAGTTTTTGTTCTAATAATGGAAATAGACTTTAAAGGACATGCTTGACAAAATGAAGCAAGTTTTGTCTCATCGGTTGGGACTGGACGTTGTGAGATTGCAGGAATAGAAAAGTAAATCAAATGGGAGAGGAACATGGGAGAAGTTCCTGGGGTTGAGCATGATTATGAGGTAGCCAGGTGGAGAATGGGGTGGGTTGAACACACAGAGGGGACAAAACATGTTTAAATGTTTAGTACAATTTTTTAGACATTATTTATATGGTCAGAGTTTATACTGATTGCTTTACACCATATCTCCAATCTGATTTATCGTAGCATATTTTGGAGCCCAACGTTTTCTGGGATTATAGAGTTTGCAATGTAATTTATTATTCAGATTAAAACAATTTTCTCTCTCTTCTGCTTTTTAAAGGCCAAATGCTTTTTAAGGTCAAAAATGAACATCCTTTTTTGTTACAAATCAACCAAACATTTCAAAATTTAAATTGTTAAATTTATTTCTGTTTCTACAAATTCCGACATGTGGAAACAGACACAAGGAAAAAGGAAAGGGTTCACCATTTGAGTTTTGTCCTTGAGGTAATTACTTCAATCCCTCATACTGCTTGTTGGACAAAATCTAACTTTCCTGAAATAGCATTGTTTTCAAGTATTACCTTGCCTTCCTGTATAGTTTATGACCTCAGCATTTGGGGATTGTGCGGCCTCATTCTAGAGACTAACTTACTGCCCAACTCAAAACTGTATACAGCAATAGAGCCCCATGGTTTCCAGCCACCAGTACTGAGGCATCAGTGATGTCTGTTAAGAAAAGAAAAATCATCTTGTGTGCCTGCCATTGCGTTGTCTGGGAAAATCTCTTGCAATTTATATTAAGCCACAGAAGAAAAGTTTTCTGAAAATAGCTTATTGACCTACTTTGAGTAAAGGTATCTAAAAATATGACCAAATCTTTGTCAGCCAGATGTATGTCCACAGTTGAAACCATGGAGCTCTTATAAACAATCTAAATCATTGACGAATAGATTTTCTCAAGATTTTCCAAGGCATAATCATTGCAATTATAACCAGGAAAAAAAAAAACGGTAAAGCTTCCGTGTTTAAAAGTTGGCCTTCATTTTTAATTCTGTTGTCTTGGCCAAAATTCTTTTTAAGATTAGAGGCACTAATTATTGTTTACTTCTTATAGGAATGCCCCACTCTCTCAAAAGATGGCACATGGTTTTTTTTTTTTTAATTGAGTATTATTTTGAGAGAGACAGAGAAAGCAGGGGAGAGGCAGAGAGAGAGAGAGAGAGCGAGAGACAGAGAGAGAATCCCAAGTAGGTTCCTCACTGCCAGCACAGAGCCCGATGTAGGTCCTGAACTCACAAACCACGAGATCATGACCTGGGCCAAAACCAAGAGTTGGATGCTTAACCTACTGAGCCACTCAGGCACCCTTAGATGGCACATGTTTTTATTATGGTGGAGAGCCCAGGAGCCAAACATGGAAAGTGAAAAGAAATATATGATTTTTTTGGGGAAGAGCTCCCAAAATTTGTACTAAAATTTTGTACTTAAATTTGTATTTAAATTTTCCTTGTTCATAATGGAAATTCTTATGTCAAAAGGAATTGCTAAAAGAAAAAACAAAAAATAAAAAAACAAAAAACAAAAAACTTCCCAAGGGAAAATTTTTTTTAAGTTTATTCGTTTTGAGAGAGAGAGAGAGCAGGAACAGGGCAGGGGCAGAGAGAGAGACGGAGGGAGAGGATCCCAAGCCGGCTGCACATGTAAGTGCATACAATCCAACGTGGGACTTGAACTCACACCATGAGATCGTGACCTGAGCTGAGATCAAGAGTCAGACGCTTAACTGACTGAGACACCCCGGCGTCCCTCCCAAAGGAAAGGTTTGCATTAAGTCGCAAATCAAGGTCTGTGATGTTCAAGTTGGAATGTCTGCTTTGTTCAGCCAGTGCGGCTGACCAAGGAAGCATATGCATGATATGGACGCCTCATGAGACTTGTGATCCCCGTTGCATACCGCGAGATACTGGTTATGCCATTCTCCTTCTGATGTGAGGACAGATGCTATAGCATAGACACTTCTACGGTCTCCATAGCCTCATTCTAAATTTGGGGAAGGCCATTCAAAATCATAAATTGTTGTCGAATAAATATATGCATTCTCCACACAAGTGGAGAAGCCACTTGTAAATGTTCCAACGTGTTTCTCAACTATGGCACATACTGAAATTATTTCATGTGACATATTCCCCAATTTTCATATCTATGAATCTAATTCATGAACTATGAGAGTTCTAGAACATTTTTGACAGTTATCAGTGTTCCCCCCACGACTACTAAAGTCAGCATTTGCTGACTCATCCCAGGGCTATGTTTGTCATAAAACAGAGAAAAAGATGGCCATGAAAACAGATGCTGACTCCCTGCCAAGATTCTCCAAAGTCAGGCAGTGAGTTAGAAAAATGCACTGATAATAGTTGCAACTTAGGAACTTCTCACTGATAATAGTTGCAACACCGAATCACATGATTAGTAAATAATTTACCTCTAATATAACTATCTTGTTTCTCCATAATGGAGAGAGAGGGGATTGCCTATGACCAGGAAAGGGTGGAGGGAGGTTGGGGAGTGATTATGAAACGGAAGTCATGAATTTAGCCTTATGTAGAGATCCCAGAACTCATACCATTTCAAGAGAGAAAATAAGAACCTACCATTCCCACATGTAGGTCAGTGATGCACCACCTCCATCCACAACCATGGGGACATCACTGGAGAGTCCATTTGATTACGATTTCCTTTTCAATCCACTCATAATTTCCATACCTGGTATGACACGAGGTCCTGTAGGAGGTGAGAAGCACCTCGAAAAGACACTGTTGCAGCCTTTAAGAACAAGTAAAAACTAACAGACACCATAAAATTAAGAGAAAGGATAATATGTTTAAAGTACGAAATGCATAGTACTACCAGTACATGACAATGCAATCAGAAGTGTGGAAAGAATAATGTAGTTCCTCCGAGGAATTAGAGGAACTGGAATTGTAGCTCTCTTTATTAAGCTTTAGAAGGATGAGTAGGATTTGGTGGGTCAAGAGGGTATGATGGAGGACATCACAAGAAAAGCTGTAAGTAGCTTTCATAAAAGCAAAGAGAATGGAATGACACTGAGAATTTGGAGAATAGTAAGGCAATGGATTATGTGAAGCAATGGCTTTGGGTGGAAAATGGGCCTCCCAACCAGTGCGGCAGATTTCCAAAAATATTCCTATTTTGGAAAAATTATCTTAGAAATGTTCTCTCTGTGTGTCTGTCTCTTGCTCTCTCTTTATCTATCTATCTATCTATCTATCTACCTATCATCTATCTATCTATGAGTTTACTAATATTCTAAGTTCAATGATTGAAAGAAAAAAGTTCAATAAAGAAATAAGGTATAAAGGCTACAGCTTATGAGGTGTCCCCAAGAACACATATATGCAATTTTTTTTTCATTTACAAATGCAGAGTCACTCACTTCTGAGATTCTGCGCCCAGCCATTCCTAGCCCAGGAGGAACTTGGGTGAAAATAAAAGCCTCAATGACATACATGTGTTCGCATGAGAGCTACGTGGTAAAACCAGCAGAAAAGAAGCCCAAATACGAATCCCATGAGGTTGAAAGGCATGCGTTCTAGGGCTATGCTCTAAAAAGCATCCCATGAGAATACTCTGGGTAAAATTAGATCCCGTGAAATAATCACCAGACATGAAAATTCCTGCAGATTAGTTGGGCAAAATTATGACAATGAATGAAGTGATTGCCTTTGCCAACTTAGAAGCAAATCATTAACGAGGAATTTCATGTATACACTTTAAAAGTTCCCATTCTACCATTAACAAGTAAAGGAAAACCAATCTGAGGCCTTTGACTAAAGGCCTAGGAAGAAGAATTTCATGTACTGAAGTATGTAGAATCTTAACATTGCTTACTTCAGTCCGCCAAATCAGTACCAGAATAAAAGTTCCGAAGAAATATGGATTGTGGAGACTTCATGAGCAAAAGGAGGCATTTCAGGGAGGTTGAGTTTTTAAATGATGCTCTCTGGCAGATCTGTTGGCACACCAAAATGGTAACTTGAGGGCCCATGGGAGTAGGGGCTGAATCTCTCCTTTAGTGAATCAGAGAAATGAGCTCTCTGGCTCAAATATCAGGAAGGATATATTTACCTGAGATATTTCTCCTTTTCAAGGAATTCCAACATGTCAGTAACTTTGAATGAATCAGGACCAGGAGGGGAAGAAACCTCACTCTGTGGTCAAATGAGCCACGAGATAACTTCAGCTCCTCCTGAGTTCGGCATTGATTAGAGAGCTAGGTTACCCTTCACTGTTGCCTATATTTCTTTTTTCCCATCCTTTTTTGGTTGGGGATAAAACAGAGATTTCAAACCTTGAGTGTAGTGACTTGATATACCAAATATCCAACTCTCTTTGTGTGTGTGCGTGTGCGTGTGCGTGTGTGTGTGCGTGTGTGTGTGTGTGTGTGTGTGTGTGCGTATAACATTAAAAACCATCATTAAAGTCACCATTGGTTTTTTTTTTCTTGAGTTTCATCTGATTGTTTTCCAATGGAGATAAACGAAGCCACTCAAAGCCTTGTGCTTGAAGGGCCACTATAAAACCATGAATGTGTGAGCTCTCTGTCCAGAATCATTTATTCTCTGTTGGCCCTAGTGACAAATGCAATCCTATGAGTATTTTCATGTTATTGCTCTGAATGATGGTTAATTTTATGTGTCAGCTTGGTAAGGCCACAATGCTTAGATATTTGATCACAGTCTAAATGTCCCTGTGAAGGTATTTTTTGGATGAGATCAATGTTTACATCAGTAGACTTTGAGTAAAGCAGATTCACTTCCATAATGTGGGTGGACCTCATCTAATCAGTTGAAGGACCTAAGGAAAAAAAAAACTGACTGTCCCTGAGAAAAAAAGAATTCTGTCTACAGATGGCCTTTGGATTCAAGCTGCAATGTCATCTCTTTCCTGGCTCTCTAGTCTGCTGGCCTGCCCTGCAGATTTCAGACTTGCCAGACTTCGCAATTGCATGAGCCAATTTTTTAAAAATAAATCTCTCTCTGTCTGTTTCTGTCTTTCTCTTTCTATATACACACACCCTATTGGTTCTGTTTCTCTGGAGAATCCCGATTTGTACACTGGGGGAGGACAGACAATAGTAGATGCTTGTGTGGAGGGGTGAAAGCTGGGATGAGTATGTGGCCTGAGGTTTTGTTCTTAATCTCTCGATAGTCTTAAGTACAGCAATTTTCAGACTATAGTGCGATCATTCCAACCACACGGAAGCCGAATAAGAAGCAATTTCCTGGGCCCTACAATCAGAGATTCTGTTTCAATAGGTCTGAGACGGGGTCTTTTCTACCAAGCACACTGAGATTTTTCCAATGTACTTGTTCCATACCATTTAGTTAGAAACAGTGGCCTTGGGAGTGTCGCTTCTTAAGACAGGTGCTATGGTCTCAATGTTTGTATCCTCCCAAAATTCATATGTTGAAATTTTAATCCCCAAAGGGATGTATTAGGAGAAGGGAACTTTAGAGATCATTTGGTCATGAGGATGGGGTCTTCAGGAATGGGATTAGTGTCTTGTAAAAGAGGCCCTACTATGTTCCCTATCACTTTCCACCACGTGTGAACACAGTGAGAAGACGGTAATCTGCCATTGAGAACCTGACTGTTCTGGCATTCTGATTTTGGACTTCTGGCCTCTGGAACTGTAAGAAATAAATTTCTGTTGTTTATAAGCCACCCAGTCTGTCCATGGTATTTTGTTATAGCAACTCAAATGTACTAAGATAGCAGGGTAAGGAATCTTACATTATTGTGGCAAGCCTTTTGGAACAATAAAGGATTTTATGAAGTTTGAGGGTATTGATGGGGGAATAGCATGTATCTTTTTTTTTCCTCTCTTAGATTCTAATTCATAAATTTTAGGGCAAGAAAAATTGACTTAAGGATAACACAAATAAGATTCTGGACTCCTTAACACTTGTCGAAACAAGTTGAAAATCATTTCATTTGCACGGATTGTTTACATCATCACCCAGGACAATTTCTCCCACAATTCAGTAATTCTTTCTAAATCATCCATGATAGCTTCAGCCTGAGCACGTCTAATAGGAAGATACTGAGCACCCCATAAACAGTGTTCGTGTTACGTATTTCTTCTGGAATCATTCACTCACTAACTTGCCAAATATCTATCAAGCATGGACTGTATCTCAGGCATTATGGAAAACATGAGGAAATAAGAATAAAACAGTTCTCATTCTTATGGAGTTCATTACTAATTAAAAATATAAAGCAAGGCGCCTGGGGGCTCAGTGAAGCATCTGACTCTTGATCTTAGCTCAGGTCTTATTCTCAGGGTCGTGAGTTCAAGCCCTGCTTTGGGCTCCTTGCTGGTCATGGAGCCTGGTTCATAGAGATTTATATAATATTATTAATATTATATCATTTTATTATATATTCTATTATAATATTATATATTATATTATTATATATTATAGTATATATAGTATATAATACTATTAATATATGTTAATAAGTCTATATATAGAGCATTTACACAAACACATATAAATCATAATAAAGTTCTTATAAGTAAGGCTTAAAATGTGCCAGTTCATTTTGAGAGGTAAATGTATTTAATTAAGTGGTAAAATATCTACTAGCATGGATTTGGAGATAAGGCAGACCTGAATTACTAGTTGTGATTGATTTGGCTCAATGACTTACCTCTTTAACCTGGAAAATGGGGATGATCATAGCCTCTTACTCACAGTAGAGAGAGTGAGGATTAACCCAGATAATGTCTGAAAAGCGCTCACACAATGTCTGCAATATATTGAGTGCTTCATAAATAGCTATTAAAAATTCATGAGCAAATTGCAGTTTTCAAGTGTTATGGAAAGGAAAGATATTAACATTTATTGAGACTTTACTACACTCCATATATCGTATACAAGGCGTTTTACATGCATAACACAATCAAAACAGAGGTACAATTTATGCTGCCCTTTAAAAACTTCAGAAATAACGGACATTTTTTTTTTCTAGACTGAGAACGAAGTAAAAGACATTAGGTTTGTTAACAGATTTTCATGAATTCACTGAAACTTACTGAAGCTTTTTTAACCTTCCACAATTATTTTATTATCTAGAATAAAATGGTGATGCCCTTAAATTCATTTTTGTAGCGTTGATTTCCCACATGTCAGTGAAGCAACAAAGAACCGTCCCGAGGCTGTGAGGAAGCATTGTGAGTTGTCTTTCCCAGAAACAGCCTAACTTTGTCCTGAACCATCTGCCTCTCCAAGTACTACTTCTAGCCAAAATATCACAATTTCGTGTGCACAATGCAAGTAGAGTACGGAGTCATGAAACTGAGTGATAGGATGCTAACTGGGCTAAAAAATTCCAACCTACACTTGCAATATTAGAGAAACCATCTGCTTAATTTAAATTCCCAGCCGGAGATGCTACTCCTTACCTAATAAATATTAATTGGAGCCTGCCAGATTCAAAGCAAGAATCATCTCTGTGTTTGTATTTTGGTTATTCGATGCATAGCCCAAGGAAAATCTCTTGATTCTGTGCATTATTATATCACTGTTAATTCTACATTCATTCGTGTAATCATCTAATCATTCAAATATCTACGCAATAACTAATACCCATCGCTCACTATGTCTAAAGCAGTCTGCGATGTAATACCAAAAATTGGTGCTATTCCTCGAAGAGTAGCACTCACTGTTACATTACACGTGAAATGAATATCAAAAGTTTATTGCTGTTTATGCAGAACAAAACCAGATTAAGTAGCTCAGAGTCAAATCTCTAAGGTCCCTCCCTTTAGATCTACTTTTCCTTCTTTTCCTTGCATGCATGAGATCTGCTAACATCTGTTTGATGGCTAGCTAGTGATTCAGAAGAAAACTTCAGGGAACGTTTTGATTCCTCATTCATTTGTTTATTCACCAAACAACTACTGTTTTCTAAGGGCCAGGCACTCCGCTGGACACTGAATATGAGGCAGTGAATAAAAGATCTGATCACTGGACTTTTAAAGTTAATAGCCTTGGGGCACCTGGGTGGCTTAGTTGGTTAAGTGTCCCACTCTCAATTTCGGCTTAGGTCATGATCTCACTGTTCCTGGGTTTGAGTGTACTGACAGCACAGAGCCTGCTTGGGATTCTTTATCTACTCTCTTCCCCTCCCCAGCTCATGCTCTCTCTCTCTCTCTCTCAAAATAAATAAAAATTTAAAAAAAAATTACTTTCATTCCCTTGCCTTTGAAGATGTGTCAAGTAAGAAATTGCTGCTGCTGAGGTCAGAGAGGTTTTTTCCTGCTTTCTCCTCTAGGGTTTTGATGGTTTCCTGTCTCACATTCAGGTCCTTTATCCATTTTGAGTTTATTTTTGTGAATGGTGTGAGAAAGTGGTCTAGTTTCAATCTTCTGCATGTTGCTGTCCAGTTCCCCCAGCACCATTTGTGAAAGAGACTGTCTTTTTTCCATTGGATAGTCTTTCTTGCTTTGTCAAACATCAGTTGGCCATACTTTTGTGGGTTGAATTCTGGAGTCTCTATTCTATTCCATTGGTCTATGTGTCTGTTTTTGTGCCAATACCATGCTGTCTTGATGATGACAGCTTTGTAGTAGAGGCTAAAGTCTGGGATTGTGCTGCCTCCCACCTTGGTCTTCTTCTTCAATATTACTTTGGCTATTTGGGGTCTTTTGTGGTTCCATACAAATTTTAGGATTGCTTGTTCTAGCTTCAAGAAGAATGCTGGTGCAATTTTGATTGGGATTGAATTGAATGTGTAGTAGATAGCTTTGGGTAGTATTGACATTTTAGCAGCATTTATTTTTCCAGTTCATGAGCACGGAATGTTTTTCCATTTCTTTGTATCTTCTTCAATTTCCTTCATAAGCTTTCTCTAGTTTTCAGCATACAGATCTTTTACATCTTTGGTTAGGTACCTCATGAAGATAAAAAGCTTCTGCACTGTAAAGGAAACAATCAACAAAACTAAAAGGCAACCAACGGAATGGGAAAAGATATTTGCAAATGACATATCAAACAAAGGGCTAGTATCCAAAATCTATAAAGAACCCACCAAACTCCACACCCGAAAAACAAATAATCCAGTGAAGAAATGGGCAGGAAACATGCATAGACACTTCTCTGAAGAAGACATCCAGATGGCCAACAGGCACATGAAAAGATGCTCAATGTCACTCCTCATCAGGGAAATACAAATCAAAACCACACTCAGATACCACCTCACACCAGTCAGTGGCCAAAATGAACAAATCAGGAGACTATAGATGCTGGAGAGGATGTGGAGAAACGGGAACCCTCTTGCACTGTTGGGAATGCAAACTGGTGCAGCCGCTCTGGAAAACAGTGTGCAGGTTCCTCAAAAAATTAAAAATAGATCTACCCTATGACCCAGCAATAGCACTGCTAGGAATTTACCCAAGGGATACAGGAGTGCTGAGGCATAGGGGCAATTGTACCCCAACGTTTATAGCAGCACTTTCAACAATAGCCAAATTATGGAAAGAGTCTAAATGTCCATCAACTGATGAATGGATAAAGAAATTGTGGTTTATATACACAATGGAATACTACATGGAAATGAGAAAGAATGAAATATGGCCTTTCGTAGCAACGTGGATGGAACTGGAGAGTGTGATGCTAAGTGAAATAAGTCATACAGAGAAAGACAGACACCATATGTTTTCACTCTTTTGTGGATCCTAGAAACTTAACAGAAGACCATGGGGGAGGGGAAGGAAAAAAAAAAAAGTTAGAGAGGGAGGGAGCCAATCCATAAGAGACTCTTAAGAACTGAGAATAAACTGAGGGTTGATGGGGGTCAGGAGAGAGGGGAAGGTGGGTGATGGGCACTGTGGAGGGCACCTGTTGGGATGAGCACTGGGTGTTGTATGGAAACCAATCTGACAATAAATTTCATATAAAAAGAAAGAAAGAAAGAAAGAAAGAAAGAAAGAAAGAAAGAAAGAAAGCAAAAAAAATTAAATAAAGTTAGCCTAGAAGGACAGATGGAACATAAGCAAGGAGAGAAGTAAATAAATATAAGTATCTGATGAGTATTCTGGGGAAATAAGATGCTATGATAAAGAAGTGATAACCTCCCGTTCGCTAGACAGGTCAGGGAAGGCCCCTCTCAGGAGATGACATTTAAACTTAACCTTTCAAAATAGGAAGAAGCTGGCACTGTGACAGCATGCTGAGGGAGCATGTGTAAGGGGAGGGATGAAAGGTGCGAGCATGTAGGGGTGCAGGACAGGGGCAGGGAGCGGATGCAAGATGTAGCAAGAGTAAAGGGCAGATGTGAAGCCTGAATGGAAAATTAACGAGCTCTGAAATTTATTCCTATTTATGCCTCTTTCAACATGCTCACGTTTGTTTGTAATTGTGCAACTTCCAATAAGTTAGGATATTTATGTTAATTAAAAAGGGATGAAGGCCTTTAGGGCAATGATATACTCCTGTCAGTACCATTGGTCCAGGTAGAGACTTCCTTTCCCGGGGCACCTGCTGTACGTAGGACTGGGTGACACATCTGTAGGATGTAGCCTTGGTTTAGAGCTTGGTCTATAATTCTTCACTGAAGCAGTCTTCTTGGGTTCGCTTCAGAAGGAAGCATCACTCTTTTTGCTCCAAGGCCACTGACAACATTCTCATAAGGTCAAAACCACTGTAATGAAACCCCATCCTGAAGCAACAAAACACAAAGTTTGCATCTGTTTGTATCTCAGGCCTCTCACAACTGACTCTTGCCCAAACTGGTCCATGCTCTTTATTAGCCGGCAATCGGCTCTCTGAATCTATAACCTCCTGGTGAGAGCATCTTAGCTGGATGGACTGCTCTCTCTTCCCATTTGTTCCGTGCCTGTACTTGCTAATCACTGCAGGCTCGGTGTTCAGTCCTTGCCCTTTTCTACAGAAAATGGATTCCTTCAAACTGAGAGAATTGGCAGTTACTTCCTGACATCCCACAATCCTGCCCATTATTCTGATGACTAGAATTTGGTTTATAGTTTCGCTCCAGTGGCAATAACGATCAACTCTTTTGTTTCCTTAATGACATCATGAACTTAATCCAGAAAGTTCTGCATTACGGTTTGATAGATTTTTGCCTAGTTAGATGGTTGCATAAGCAAATCCTCCCTTGCCTGAAACATCATCCCCTGCATATTGAAATTCCAGCCACCTCTCCCGTAGTTTCCTGGAACGTCCCAGCTCCGTGTTATCTCCCGACCTCGAATGCCTATACCTCTTTTCAGAACTGACACTCACCCGGTAGTGAATAGACATTTTAAAACATGATCCTTAATTAGACCATAAATGCTAAGAATATAAGACTATATGCCCCCCACTCTGTCTTGCTCAGCATCCTCTTATATAGAGTAGATATATATATGGGAGACCTACCTTCACCGTACTGATGCAAAAATCATGCACTTTTTGAAACTAAACTTTCCTGCAGAATTCTTGCCACTGAATCACTTCCACATAAAGATAACGGGGTTTTGGTTCAGACAGACCTGACTGAAAAACACCAGCTCTGCTCATTAGCTAGGTCATTTTGAGAGAGGCATCTGTCTGCCTACCCATGGGCATCTGCAGTCCTTTCTAAACTGGGGAGAATATCCAATCCTGAGAGTCTATTTGAGAGTCATGAAACTTCTTTCTACTGGAGAGCGAAGAAGTGCAAATACTTTTTTCCTCCTTCCTCCTGTCCAGCAGCCAGTGCAGGGGTTATTGGACACTCTCACCTACAACTTTGAGACTTCAGTGAGTGCCACCAAGATGAAGTCCCATAGTTAATGATTAATTCGTTGCATAGTGTCCAATAACAGCTGGGGTGGTTGTCCAGAGCCAGGGGGCACAAGTGGCAAGAAAGTGTCGAGCAGAGAAGTACCCCCTGTTCTGTGGGATAGCCTTTGCTATGGGCCCTTTCTCTAGACTGTCCATTTTCTGGGGAACTTCTCCAGCTTTCTTGCTAACTACTTTGCTGGTTAAGTTAACCAGAGTTGGCCTCCTGTGCCGGCAACTGACAACCAGGATTGAGATATCTGCAAAGAAAAATGAGATGATCATATCTACTTCCTTTCTATATAAATAAAATGCTATCTATAAAACATATGGCGGATAGTTGTAACATAGCAACAAACCAATACTTAATAAATATTTTTGAAAAATATCTTCAGTTTTGTTATTATTTGTCAGTTTCTATGTCCTTACTCAAAATAACTACTAAGCATCACATTGCTATCTTAGTAAATTTTTTAAAAATCTTTGAATTATCTCTTTAAAATGCTTCCATCAACCCTTCCCACATTTGGCTGGAGCCAGCTTGTTTTATGGGAGCTGCTTGGCTGCACCTGTGGCTGGATCATCTCCGCACACCACCCTGGCCCACGGGGGCCAGGGAGCTGCACTTCTATGACATCATTGTCACTGCCCTGTCCCTGAATAGTCATCGTTGCCTAGAAGCGATACTAATGAAACTGTTAAACCTGGGCCGCATGACTAGGGCAAGAAATCCATATCCAAGGATTTGCTGATGTCTTCTCAACTCCCTTATCTGACAGCAATCCTTCTTTCCTCTCAATGCCCACATTGCTATCTCTATGCCACTCAGGGGTCATGGGGGACCTCCTTTTGGATTTAGTTATTTTAGTTTCATTTCATATCTTTTTTTTGACTAAACTGTAATCTCTTTAATGTTGGGTCTATGGCTGTATCATATTATAATACAGACAGTGCATATGTATAGTGACTAGTATTATTGACTGAATACATTAATGACTGCATATGGAT
Source organism: Panthera pardus (assembly GCF_024362965.1). Classification (NCBI taxonomy): domain Eukaryota; kingdom Metazoa; phylum Chordata; class Mammalia; order Carnivora; family Felidae; genus Panthera; species Panthera pardus. The sequence goes on along the minus strand of NW_026526810.1, from coordinate 122,903,278 downwards.
TAATATGATTAGAAATTACAGAGGAAGGGCCCCTGGGTGGTGCAGTTGGTTAAGCATCTGACTTGATTTCAGCTCAGGTCATGATATCACCGTTCGTGAGTTCAAGTCCTGCATTGGGCTCTGTGCTGATGGCTCAGAGTCTGCTTGGCATTCTGTCTCTCTCTCTGTTCCTACCCTTCTTGTGCTCTTTGTCTCAAAATAAATAAATAAATAAATGTAAAAAAAATTTTTTTACATTTATTTATTTTTCAGAGACAGAGAGAGACAGAGCGTGAGCAGGGGAGGGGCAGAGAGAGAGGGAGACACAGAATCTGAAGCAGGCTCCAGGCTTCGAGCTGTCAGCACAGAGCCTGATGCAGGGCTCAAACCCACGAACCGTGAGATCATGACCTGAGCCGAAGTCGGACGCTCAACCAACTAAGCCACCCAGGCTCCCCAATAAATAAATAAACTTTAAAAAATTAAAAAAAAAATCACAAAGGATTATGCTGAAGCATTGCTGGAATGCTCAGCTTATTTTCCAAGTTTTTTCCCTTAACTTAACATGAGATTGTGTAGAAATCCAGATATATCTCTCCATAAACCAATAAATTAGAAAATTCAAATTAAACTTGCAAATCCTTAGAAAAATGTAACAAGAACATTGAATTATGAAAAAATAAGTGTCTGAATATTTCTTGAAATTCAAAAATACTGATCAATAGTCAAATCCTGTCCCTGAAGAAAACACCATGTTCAGATGAGCTTTGGCAATGAATTTCGACGCCATTGTTTACGTATGATAATATTGTCTACACGAAAAAATGTTCTATAAAGATGAGAAATAAAAACATAGTTTGGAAAGGTGGTTGAATACTAGGTCAATATGCAAAACTAAAACATATTTCTAGACACCACCAACAAATATGTAGAAACCCCATGAAGAATAGTGCACACAATAACAAAAGCAATTAAAGTGTCTAAGGAAACTGCTAACAAAAGATGTTTCTTTGCAGAAAATTAACAGAAAAAGCTTAAAGGCAACCTACACAAATGGAAGATATTTCATGGTCATGTGTAAACACGGTTGACAAGATTGTAATTCCCGTGTCTCCCTTGGAATCTTCATAAATTTCATGCAGTTCCAATGTCAATCCAACCATAGGTTTTGAGGACAAGCTGACTGGGAAAGTTACATAAAAGAGCAAACCCCGGGAATGGGCAGGACACTCTAAAGAAGAATAAAATCCCCCATTGCTTAGCTTGAGTTGTCTAGATAAACTGATGTGCTAATGCTGCATTCTTGGCATTCATGGATGTAATCCCAGAAAAGCAAGCCTGAGGGGTAAATGGCAGTGTGGGCAGGGAAGAAGTGAGGCACATAGAAGAAAATAAAGTAGTAATAATAACAGTAACAAAACACACAATAATATTTGGTAATTGGAGTGAATCCACAGAGGCTGAATGAATGCCGTGGGTTGACTAAAAGCAGTGGATTCTAGAACAATTCTTGGGGTTCAGAAGAAAGAAGATGTTTTCTGCAGGCCCTTTCCCATGTTCTGTCTCACAGTGGTCAAAGATTGCTCCTTGCAACATTAACTCCCTGCACATATTGGTTGTGTTATCTGGTTCTTCTGGGCAGCTTCTGGGGACTCCAGATCCCACAACAACAGGGGACAGCAATCATAGCATGAGTCACAGTTTGGGGTGAAATAGCAAGCAAGTGCAAGCCAACAGTCATCCCAGCCTGCCTGAAATAGTGGCCACCGTCCAGGCTCCACAGGGCAAGATGGTGTTTGAACATGGGTGCAAAGATATCCCAAAGTACCATGGCCTATTAAGGATGGGAAATCACACAATGATGGAGGGATTAAGACATGGTGTAACTACTTTGGAAAATGATTTTTCACTATCTTGCACAGTGGAACATTTGTGTGGCCCTTCACCTTGTGTGTAAGTGTAAAAACAATTGTTCTTGAGCAGCGAGAATCATGTCAAAGATTGTACACAGAAGGATATTTCATGGAAGTAAACCAATGGAGACAATTCCTAAGGAATGGGGAAATAAAGTTCAATATATTAACACAAGAGAAAGAGGAAATGAATGAACGATAGGTATGTGCAACTTCATAGATAAAAATTATGATTATAATGAAGAAAGTGAGCAGTTTTTAGAAGATTGCATATGACATGATACCAGTTTTATAAGTCTCAAAACAAGCTTGCACATGGAAACACTATGAATACAAATGAATGACAGGTTCTGGATAGTTTTCACCTCTCAGGAAGATAAAAAAGAGATGGGTTATGGAAGTAGCATGTAGGTAGCTACACACGAAGGCGATTGGTAACATTTTAGTCCTACAGATGAGGGTTGCTTCTATGGTGTTCAGTTTGTCACGGTACCTTAATACTGACAAATAAATGTATATATTTTCTTTTCCGGAGGACAATGCAGAGGACACCTTATGAGGCATGAAGTGGCCTCCTGGTTGTGTCTTTCCATTCTTTTTCGGCCCTCTTCCCAGTATAGATTACTACGGCAGTTCTATTAATCTGGACATCACACTTTGAAAAGCACTGCCGTGATGATAGCCGTCACATAATTCGCATTGGTAACATAGTCTATATAATAATGCAATGCCATGCCTTCTGTGTTTTCTATCCCAGGGGAGAGTGCAAACATCTTCCAGATTACGTGAGCGAGAAAGATAGATACCATTCATGACTCCGGTCCCACCCTCCCTATCTTGCTCTATTAAATCATCAACTCTTCTTATTTAGAGCTGCTTAATATCCGTTGAATCTATCCATGTTTCACCATCCCCAGTGTTACTACTCTTGACAGGATAACCATCATATGTAGCCCCCCGGATCATTGCAACATAACAGTTCTCCATCACCTTCTGTCCCCTAAATACTTTCCTCCAACAGTTTAGCAGGTGTCATTCCCCCCAAACACAAACCTGATCATGTTGCTCTTACTGAGAAGGTTCCTCATTAGCCCGAGGATAAAATGCAAATTCCTCAAAGCGTGCCTTCCGTCTTTGCTCATTTATCTGGCCCTGGTGCCTTCTCAAGACTCCCTTGTCAATATTATGGTTTATTACTGCCAGATATTATAAGCTTCCCACTTCTAAGTTTCTTGCTCACTGGTGCTGCACTTCCTAGCATGCCCTTCCTTACTACCTTCCTCCCTGCTTCTTAGAACCGCACAATTTTTGTTCACCTCGTAATGGTGCCCTGTTAAGAATGATGACACATGTCTCCTACGTGGTCCCATGCAGCTTGCGCTCATTCTTATCATGTATTTATTGCTGGATTTGGATCGTAAAAGCCTCAGGCACTACAAAGTCTACATCTACCCACAGCTATCATGTGTAATTCACAAAATGAAAATGATACTGAATCATAAGCTAAGCGTTTGCAAATCTAACAGGGTTGATTTTTCCCAGGATTACTATGAGTTGCTTATGTTGAAGCATCAACTACACAATGAGAAAAAAATCAGGTGCCTATATTGCTATGACTTTATGAAAATGGATCTTTTTATTGGGTAATTCATTGTTGCATGTGTTTATTTTGTTTTAAAATTGCCTGGCTTTCTATATCACTCTACCTTGAGGGTATGGAGTGTGCTTTGTTAACTATTAGACCCTCAGGGTTTGTCCCTGAAAAGCTGCACCACGCACTTTTGTTAATGGGAGGAAAGAATAAATAAGGAAGTGAATGGCCACAGAATGTCTTTCTTCTTGCCTGGCTGCTAACTACAAAGTGACCTCTCACATTTTTCTATTTGGCCTTACCCTTCTCAACCATATACTTTGTGTATCAGAATCCAGCCATTAAGCTAAATGAGTAGACAATTCTCCCGTGACTGCTTTTCAAATAGTCTTGAGAAAAGTCTCCTCAATGTTCATTGCAGCCATTCATTCAAAAGTGACTCCTAATTCTCCAAAATTAACAAAAAGCCATCAGAGAGTAAACACCAGATGACACGTACGCCTCATCTTTAATTTTATTTTCTAAATAGACAATATAAAGGTATTATTTTTCAATTTACTATAGAAATTAGTTATCTCCTGATGCATAATATATCATTGCGAATGTAGCAGCTTAAAAAGCTTCAAACAACAAACTTAAAAAAAAAATGTCAGTTTCTGTGAGTCAGGAAAGAGGGCACCTAGTGAGGTAGTTTTGGCTCGGGGGTCTATCACGGGGCAGCAATCAAGGTGTCAGCCAAGGTGTCGGTCATCTGAGACTTAACTGGATTTGGAGGAGCCATTTCTGAGCTCACTTATAGAACTATTAACAGAAAGCTTTGGTTCCTTGACATGTGGGCCTCTCCATAGGACTTCCCATGAAATGGCTTCCCCCAGGTGAGTAGTGTGAGGGCAAAAAAGAAGGAAAGGTGAGAGAGAGAGAGAGACAGAGAGAGAGACAGAGAGAAAGGAAGAGAGAGAAAGAGACAGAAGCCATAGTCTTCTATAACCTTATTTCAGAAGTGGCACACCATCAACTATATTCTATTGGTCACACAGACCAAACACTGATGCAAAGTGGGAAGGAACCATGCAAAAGTTTGAAGACCAGTGTGTGAAGTTGTTGAGGACCATTGAGGGGACTTCACAGGAAGGAGTTTCAGCAAGAATATGATGTGACTTATTTCGGGATCATTCTGGTTGTGTTTTGAAACATAAAATGGGTGGGGCGCCTGGGTGGCTCAGTCGGTTGAGCGTCCGACTTCTGCTCAGGTCATGATCTCACAGTTGCTGAGTCCGAGCCCCGCATCGGGCTCCGTGCCGACAGCTCGAGCCTGGAGCCTGCTTCCGATTCTGTGTCTCCCTTTCTCTCTGCTCCTCCCCCACTCGTGCTCTGTCTCTATCTCCTTCAAAAATAAATAAAAACATTTAAAAAATTAAAAAAAAAAAGAAAAAGAAAATGGAGATCACGATTGGAACCATGTAGATCAGGTACAAGGCTATCAATATTGAGGAAATAGATAATAAGTTGTTGCTTGAGCAAGGGTTATAGAAGTGAAGGTATTAATAACTCACCAAGCTTTATGCATATTTGGAAGGTATCACCTGAAGGATTTGCTGATGGATTGGCTGTGAAGTGTAAGAGAAGTAGACGAATTAAAGAAAATGCCAGAATTTGGTCTAAGAAATTCAATAGATGGTGGCAACATTTATTAAGAAGGAAAAGACTGATAGAGGGACCAGTTTGGAACAGGGGGAGGAATCAAGAATTCTGGCTGAAATACATTATATTTAATGTGCCCATTAAATATCCAAGTAAGTAGGACAGGTTGTTGAATTTACAAGTTCGGTTTTTAGGGAAGAGGTTCGGGCTATAGATATAAAAATGGGAATCATAAGGACAAAAAAAAATGAGAGTCCTAAGATTATAAACACAGTCATCATGGTAAATATGGTGTTTAAGAACATGAGATGGATGAGATCATCTAGACAATGATTAGAGAGAGAGAAAAGACAAAGATTAACTAACTGAACTCTTGGAAATACGTATATTTGGAGATAAGAAAGAAGAGAAGGATGTGGTGATGTAGAAGACTATCAGGGGACAGAGATGTCCTGGAAGTCAAGAGAAGATATATTCCCCAGAAGCAGGATGGTCAGATAAGTCCTTTGTAGCTGACGGGTCATAGAAGATGGGAATGAGAATTGGCCACTAGATTTGGCAACAGGGAGGTTATTGCTGACCTTGCAGAGCAGTTACAGTGAAGACAAAATCCAAACTGCTGTGTCTTTCAGAGAGATTGGTAAGAAAGGAAGGGGAAAAGAAATTTTGTGACAATAATAAGGAGGCAAAACACTGGGACAGTAGCTGAAGGATGATCGATAGATAGGGAAGAATATTTCAAGATCGAAGACTATTGTAGCGTATTTGAATCCCAGTCATAACAAACCAGTTAAGATTGGAACCGATGGGGATAAAGAACAGCAAAGTGGACCCGCAGGAGAAAAATCCAGCCGTAAATGAAAAATGAGACCAGTTAGCAATGTTATCTGTTTTTCCTCAATCAAATCAAACTGCCGCCTTCTGACTCCACAGACTATATGCAGGTTTCTCTCTCTATTCCTTCCTTGACAACATTTCTTGTACTTGGAATGAACTTCCTCTCTTTTTAACCTGAAAAAGCATCTGTTCTCCAAGATCCAACTCAAAATTCATCTCTTCTGAAAAAAATAAACCTTACATGAGGCTGAATATGTCTCCCCAAATAGGTTTACATCTTAATCTCCAGAGCTTCATCTCCAGAAACGTCTCCTTATACGGCAAAAGGAATTGGATAGAAGTGATTGAATTAGGATCATACTTCGATCCTTAAACTAAGAATCTTGAGATGGATAAATTATTCAAGCAGGCCTGTTGTAATTAAAATGATTCGGCGAAGAGAGATGCAGGGGAATCGTAGAGGTATCATGAAGGAAACAGACATTGGAGTCATGTGATCTGAAGAGTGAGAAAGGGACGATACACCAAAGAATATAGGCAGCCTCTAGAAGCTGAAAGGCAAGGGATCAGAGTCTCCCTTCAGAGTCTCCGGAAGGAATCAACCCTGCCAACATCTTGACTTTAGCTGGTGAAATGGACTTCAGACTTCTGAGCACCGGGACTGTAAAAGAAGAAATTTGTGTTGTTTTAAGATACCAGATATGTGGTAATTTGTCATAGCAGCAGTAGGAACATAATGAAGGTTATGTTCCTCTCCAAAGCTCTTCCTTCATTTGGCTTCTTCATCTTCCTCTTACGTTGTGCGGAATTTATTTTACAAAAGCTTTACGGACTTGCAATTTATATACCATAGAATTAAGCATTTAAGCATACGATCACAGACTTTTAGTAAATTTACCGAATTGTGCAGCTCTCACTATGAACCGGGTTTACTTGCCACCCTAACAGGATCCTTCGTGGCCATGTTCACATAATCCTAATTCCCGGCCTCAGCTTCACACAACAATGAATCTACTTTCAGTCCTCATGGGTTTGCCTCTTCTGGACATTTCATACAGGCAATTGAATATTATCCCACTGGGTGGATATTCCCCATTTTGTTGGTCTACTTAAAGGCCGAGGGGCATTTGGGTTGCCTCACATAATACTTGAATATCCATATCGTCCTATAATATTTTGTACCTACTGCTTTGTGATATATCATGGTTGTGAACAGGGGAAAAAGTGTATCTGATTCACTTTTCTATGCCCACAGCCTCTACCTGTAGCAAATTGTAGGCGTTCAGTGAGCATGAGTTGCCTTTGTGTATAGTTTCCGAGACCTGTCGTGCTAATTCTGTGAGAGCATCAGTAATTACAGTCCATTTGACCTCTACACAGGCAGCATTCCCATGTCCAGAATTGACTCTTTCTAGCCGCTTTCCTTTTTCTTTTTTTTTTTTTAATGCTATACTTAACAACTGTCAGGCTATTGCAGCCCTAGTTTGCTCCAAACCTCCTTTTCCATTTCCTCAGAGCAAAGGGCAATGGACTTTGCAGAGTTAAGGTCTAGATATGGGCTTTGGAGCAAGAGCAGTTATCTGAGCAGAAAAGCTACCCATCTTTGTCACGTCCTCTTGCTTGACTGCATTACGGATCTACGTAAAGGACAATAACAGTAACAACATAAAAATAAATGGAAAACCCTCAGTCTCAAGAGTTCCAAGCGTGTAAGGAAAGAAAAAGAAAAACAGAAAAAGAAAGATTCGTGAGGTAAAGTCAACTTCCTTTGGATGTTTCCAACATTTAGCTGTGAATCCCAATGATCAGCAAAAGAATATTGGCGTGTGATTCCTAGGAGCCTTCGATGAATACCTCTTTTTAAGGGTTTAGTTTCTCTTTCACAGCATTTTAGTAATCACTCATGCTGCTATGAAAATCGGATAATGGTCCACAATACATCCTGAATTGAAAAAGAACGCAAGGGGAAATAAAGCGAGAAAACCCACAACACGCGGGCATTATCAATTCAGGCTCACTCGGGCTGCGCAGGTGGAATCAGTCTTAATTCAAAGGACCCTCTTCTCAGAGATTGAGGCAAGTGATATTTTTCTTTGTGGCCTTTCAGAGCTTTTCATTCCACACAATCACAGCACACACCAAGTCTGAAAGCTGAGCTTTTGGAAATATGTAACAGGACATTGAAATGAGAAAAGGGAAAGAGGCAGAAAGACATTTTATTGAAAAGCATATTGTAGAGCTTAGCTTAAAATTGGACACTTGCCTTTGATGGGTCTGCCTTTAAAATAGGAAATTGATTTTCAGTTAGCCAACTGAAAGAAAAATGCACTGCCCACACTCTCGCTCTTAATTCTGCAGGCAGTCCTTCCTTCCTCACTGACTTTCCTTGGAAAGGAATTTGAATACTTTGCAGATAGAAAGTGCATAGGGTTGAGTCATGCTGCGTCCTGAGCAGTTCAGGCTAAATTTATGTTGCCGTACCTTCTGTTTTCCCCAGGACTGGAAAAAGAACACTTGCGTAGAGACGGGAGGCAGCTCAGAAAAAAAAAAAAAAAAAAAAAAAAAAAAAAAAAACTGCGTGTGCAGGCAAGGCAGCTCTTTGAAATGTGACAATGTGTAATAAGTGAATTACATTCTAGTGTATAAAACGTGACACGTGTGAATTAATTACTGATACTAACTTGATTTACATTAAATTGCCAGTGATTTGTCATTTTAAATTATCTATGAAAAAATTATATTGGTTTATGATCCATTTCAAATGAGGAACTTTAAGTAGGACAAGATAGTGTTGTGGAGTAGAAATACCCAAGGGAGGTTTGGTTGTTTTCCGCATTCTGCCACCATCAGCTCTGTGATCACAGGGACAGTATCTTTCTTCTTCGTTTTCTCAGTGCCTCGCATAGTGCCTAGTACACGTTTGTGTCCCTCAAAGGAGATTCGTTGAGTGAGTGAGTGGATGAACGGTACACCTTAGTGGGTATTTGACTTCACAAGGCTTTTGTTTCCAAATCAGTAAAAATCAAATCAAATCAAACACTGTTGGTTCTAGGCGCTCGAAAGTGCCATCTAACTCCAAACATCGTAAAAGGTAGACACGGAGAGTCAGCTCATTCAATGAGCTTCTAATGACATTCAAATAAATGGTCATCTTGTCTCTACTTAAACGTCACAAGTTTAGAGGAGACTCATCACCTCACGAGGAAGCCTGCACCGTATGTCGTTGGTTTTCATTCTTAAAAAACCCTTCACCCTCTACTGAGCTCAAATAGAAGCTGCCTATCATACACAGCCATTCTTCCCTCAAGGGCAATATATGTGATAAGATGTTAGGTGCAACTTTTCCCGCTGTGTTAGAATTTTAGCAAAGACTCTAATCGTCAAGAACAAAAATAGTTGGTGCAAGATAAGCCTATATCCTAACATGAGGCTACCTGGATCATGCGTGCAATGGAATTGGCCCCAAGCTAGTTCCTTCCCCTTTGGCCCCGCACCCACAACCTGGCAATATAAGCAAATGCTAGGAGTACAAGGGATGAGAGAATGGATACTTTTGCAATGGCAAGTCAATGATACCTCTCAAGAGTGATTTAAGTTAACTTCCTTGAACAGCCCATTGTCTGCACTACGTACACGCTGCAGGCGGCGGGGGGGGGGGGGGGGGGGGGGGTGGTTACTCTGACCTATGTATGTATTTAGACTAGAATTTCTTGGAATAGCGCTCAGACCTCTAGGCAGAGGTGCTGCTTCTCTCCAAATGGCATTCCGGGAGCTACAAAGCATGGGATCACGTTTTGAGGGGCAGGGGGAGCACTCTCTGGCTTTCTCTGGTAATGACCAAGAGACACAGTGAAGCTGTTTATGGCAGCACCGAAAGAAACTGGTGGTTAGTTAGAGTCAACAGCCACTGAGGGCGCATCAATGATAGAAACAGTAAACAAACAACTAAATGAAGGGAAAGAATCCCATTTTTTCCTCTTTCTTTTCTTTCATTGTCCCTCTAACGGTTTCTATTGGCAGAATGTAAAAGTCAGCCAGTTAGCAAGGACGTCTGGCATACACAGTTTAAGGAAATCTAGTCTCAGTTTTACAAAAGAGAGTCAAGAAAGGTGAATTTGGACATGAAAGAAAGTGATAGGTAAGTAAACCAGCATCATCTACTCCTTTGGCTGTTCAACAAACCTCCATATCCTCTTACAAATACTTGCCTCTTCTCATGACAAAATAAAAATTATTTTACTTTCTTCTGCCTAATAAGCTGCAATTCTCTTTGGACAAATGAAGATGCTCTTTCCTTCTCTCTTGGTAAGGCAGAAATAAAAGCACAAAGCGAGGTATGTTTCTCTACCTTTTTATTTTTACTTATTTTTTAACGTTTATACATTTTTGAGAGACGGAGACAGAGTGCGAGCAGAGGAGGGGAAGAGAGAGAGGGAGGCACAGAGTTTGAAGCAGGCTCCAGGCTCTGAGCTATCAGCACAGAGCCTGACACAGGGCTCGAACCCACGAACTGCGAGATCATGACCTGAGCCGAAGTCAGACGCTTAACTGACTGAGCCACCCAAGTGCCCTTCACTATCTTTTTTTTTTTTTAAGGTTTATTTATTTTGAGAGAGAGAGAGAGTTCACATCCAAGTGGGGGAGAGGCAAAGAGAGAGGAAAAGAGAGAGAATCCCAAGCAGGCTCAGTGCTGTCAGTACAGAGCCTGATGTGGGGCTTGAACCCGTGAACCGTGAGATCACGACCTGAGTTTAAATCAAGAGTTGGATGCTCAACCGACTGAACCACCCAGGCGCCCCACCTATCTCTTTTAATTCAGTTACAAAATTACTCAAATGTTTGTTAATCTGAATTTTAAATTATGTAGATAACTGTCGCCAACCAGCTAATTGTATATGCAGTGATAAGCAAAAAAGATAAAAAAGGGAAAATTAGTATATTATTTATGTTAATTGATAAGAGGCATCCTCCACAATGACTGTGGCAAATACAGTGAGTATATGTATATATTTAATATAATCTTAATATTTGTATCATTTCCATAGCTAATCATGAGGCTATAATTTCCTTTTTGATTGTTTGTTTTTGTTTTCAAGAAAGTTCTACAAGATGCCCACTCCCCAACTTCAGACACAAATTTCAAGTCCAAGTTGTTGAGTTTGAATTAATTTGATAGAGTGGCCCACAGAACTCAGAGAAACACTTTATTTACTGGATTACTGGTTATTAATGATTTTTAAAAAAAGATATAATTTAGGAACAGCCAAATGGTGGAGAAGCCAAGGACAAAGACGGATATGGGAAGGGGCAAAGAGCTTCTGTGTCCTCTCTGACTCTGCCATTCTCACTGCATTTCTACATGCCCAACTATGTTAAGAAAAGAGAGGATTCAGTAGGTAGAGAGAGAAAGATTAGGACCTGTGGTCCCTGGGTGGGGGAAAAACACATTCTGGAACAATGCCGGGAGTGTCTGATCACAGTAACCCCCCCTCCGGGGGTTCCTCTTAAGAATGTAATAGTCACCACCTATTCCCCCTGAGGTTCCCCTCAGGAATTTGACAAAAGACCTGACTGAAACGAGTAGACCATTTTCTGGTCATAAAATGTAGGACCCACAAGGAATGATACGGCCATAGACCACCCCTCATACATTAGAAATGAACCAATCAGGAATGGGCAACCCAGCACCTACAGTTATCAAGCCAATAAGGGTAGAACCTGAGAAGGAATGAGGGGGAAGGGAAGGGGTGGCAACCAGAACCTAATAAAACAAGGACCCTTGCCTACAGTCGAGGGCCTTCACTTTCGAATGTCCCCTCCCTCTGTAAAGAGAACTTTCATACTATTCTTCCTTTCTGATCTCATACTCTAATAAACTTTTGCCTGCTGCTCATTTTCTTCTGTCCTCCTCTTCATTCTTCAAAGAGGTGAGACAACGAACCCCAGATATGGAGGTAAAAAATCCTGCCACACAACCACCCGGAAGCTCTCCAAATCCTGTCTTTTGGGTTTTTGAGGAGGCGTCATTACAGAGATATGACCCACTAAACCATTTGGCCATTTGCGAATGATACAACCTCCATCACCTCTCCTGTTCCTGGAGGTCAAGGGGGTGGGACTGAAAATTCCAACCTTCTAATCACCTGATTGGTTCCCTTGGCAACTAGCCCCATCTTTAAATGTTTCCCAAAGTCACCTCATTTACATAAACTCAGGTGTGGCTGAAAGGGGTTTTTAGTGCTTATCCAGACATCTTTATAGCTTTTATCACTTCAGAAATTCCCAGGATTCGAAGAGCTCTGTGCCAGAAATAGGGACAAAGACCAAAGTGTCAGGTTGGCTGCTTCTGGGTGATGAGGTACATTCATGGTAATGGGAGTAAATTCTGTGGGTGTGAGTCCATTGGTATGCTTCTTTACTGATTGGAGTTCCTTTGTCAAAAGTAATTATTGTAGGAGGTTTCATGATGATGAGTGAAATGTTCTACAAGCCTATACAGGTTGGCAGAAGAATTGTGGGCAAGGAAGGCAACGCATACCTGGAATACATGTCTATTCCAGTAAAGAAGAGACGTTGTTGCTGCCTCCATGATGAAAGGATCCAGCAGTCAGTTTGTTGTTAGGGGGTCGGTTTAGCACAGGTGAGGAATGGTACCATCAGGGAGGCCTCAGTATTGGTGTCAGGTTATGGTCAAGATAGGCATTCACTACAGTCAGTAGCCAAATTAGCCTTGCTGAGGAAAAGTCGGTGTTTCTACTTCCTTATTATTCACTTCCTGCCATACTGCAGGCATTTTTTTCTATGTCTTTCTAGGAAAACAAATTCTTTGAAAATGTGGGTTTTTAAAAATTTTTCGTAATTTTTTAAATTTATTTTTGAGAGACAGAGAGAGAGAGAGAGACAGTGTGAGTTGGTGAGGGGCAGAAGTAGGTTCCAGGCTCCGAGCTGTCATCAAAGTACGAACTGTGAAACAAAGACCTGAGCCAAAGTCAGGCACTCAACCGACTGAGTCAACCCAGGTGCCCCTAAAATATGCTTTAATAGACATTTAATTTGTTTCCTATGTCATGTTTTCTTTGTGAGTAGAGTGACATCAATTTGATTAAGCTGTAAGCTTGAGTCCCAGTCAGATGAGTTTTATTTTTGAATCAAATATAAAATAATCTTTTAGAATTTGGGCTTCTAGAGAAACAATAGTGTTAGTATTCTTGATTATTGGCCGCTGTGTGACTTTACTTCTTACAGTTTTATTCACTTATATTGAATTGGGTTTGCAATTTTTATTCTGTTTTGCCCCTTTCATTAGAAACAACATGACTGAGGTTTAACTAAAGTAGCTTCAGGCTGTATTAGGCAAAGTTGAATTGACTTTGCACAGCTTGGGGTCTTCAAGTCTTTGGATGATTAGCTATGAACAGCTAGTCCCTGGGGCTTGTGGTCCATCAGGCTATTTTTAAAGGTACTCCTTTGTCAAAGGAAAACACCACAGGGCGTAGCCCGTGCATTGCCTTCTACCATTTTGTGTTTCCCCAGGCTTTTAAAATAAACTCTAAATGCATCTTCTATAGAAATACTTCCTAAAGAAACTTCCACTACCTATGCCATTGTGTGTTCCTTACATGTAAGTATTTGGGATCTTTGTATATATTGACTGGGTACGTTTTTTTTTTTTTTCCACCCATTGTTGTTGTTATGTTTATTTTGCCTATCCTGCCACTCCTCCTGATTCTGGATTCTTTATTTATCCATTTGGCTTTTACTATAATGTGAACTCTCAAGCATAGGGTTTGGGGTAGGTAAAAATGGTACTGAAGCAAAGACTATTGGCTTCCAAATCAGTCACTTCACAATGTAGGTCCTCATTTGTGTTATATTAGATGACGGAATATTTGTTAAAAGGAATAATCTTTAACGATAAACTGTCATGTGTTAGCCTCTTTCATATGAGAGGATATAATTTTTGAAAAGGGGCCCATCAGGAGTTTCTGACAATAGATTTATAACTACTCATAGAATTAATAGATTTCACTGTTGTCACTCATGTTTGACTTTTATTCTTCTCTTCCTATCCTTTGTCCTCAATGCCTTACACATTTTTTTTTTCATAGTTGGCACTCATTCAACATTTGTCAAGGATACAGTAACTTATACAATTTTTTAAACTTCTACTTAATTAAAGGAAAACACACTGATAGACTTTACCTTCTTCTCAACAGCTTTTCCAACCCCACAAAGCAGGCAAGCAAACACAATCCCCTTTGAATGCATACTTCCTACATAAGAATTGTGGGAAGAAACAAGACATTATGAGGCCAAGTCCAAGAATAAATTATGTCTGGGAATGAAGAAGGCAGGCTGTCTGGGATTGATTTGATAGCACAAGAGAAAATTAAAGTGGAAGAGAAGGTTCTCACCGGATTTTGAACTCATCTCTTTGGAGTATTGGCCTACAAAATATTGATGTGATTTGGTGAGATGATCTCACTTAGGCAAGCTTTCGGGAGGCTTGTCTGCCTGATATAACATGAAATATCAATACCTCGTCAACATGGTCTAAAGTCGTCAAGCAGAAGACTTAGAAGACCAGATGACACAAGCTTCCATCTTAGAGCTTGCGACTATCATTGAAGCTACTCTTGCAATCTCTTCCCCTCTCCCACTGTCCACAGCTATTTCAGGTGGACCGGAAATCAGATAAAAGATTTTCTGATAACAGAAAAATATAAGTCTATACTATGCACTTTCACATTGATTTTACTTAATTGAGCATTTTATCATACACTGCTGTATTTTCTTTTGCTGTCTTATTTTATCAATAAAACTACAAGCTGACCTAATGCACTGCATTTGGTTTATGTATCTTTTGATTGCTTCTTCTCTCTCCGCCTCCAACTTCTAAGTTATGATGTATGAACTGGTCTGAATTGCTAATAAGGGGGAAAATGCATTTCAGTTCATTTTCTCCCATCTAAGAGCTCCTTAAGGGGAGATGTTATGTTTTATTCATCTATGTATCTCTGGGGCCTATCATGAGCCTAGTGTGTATTAGGTACTCAACACATATTCTTTGAATGGAAAGGAAAGTTAAAAAAAAAAATGAATGGATGTACATATGGATGAACAACTACGTCTAAAATACGTCTAATTTAAATTATCAAAGACAGTCATGAAAATACAATTATGGTAGAGGGCCTAGCCTTCTGGGACCCTGCAATGCCAAATTTGGATCTTGGTCCTATCTGCTCTCTGCCTTGAATAAAGACAATTATTGGTGGTGGGCCATGTCTCTATAAATATGTGATTTTAATGTTGGCCTTGGTCTGTTGGGATTAGAGAAGAGTGGAAAGAACTTGGGCTTTTGCCTTAAACAAAAGAAAGATAGGCTAGTTGTAATATGAATAGAGAAAGACATGTCCATGCATAAATTGAAATTGCGGGATAGGCTAAGCGCTGTTTTTTCTATGCAGAGAGACATGATCTTGTGCAGCTGAGAGTAAATTATAGGAAGTAGTCGGGGGCTTTATAATCAGTATTGGATGCCATACCATTGAACTAGTAGCTTTGTTGCTGACATTTGGAATTTTTGTCCTAAATCACAAAGATTTCTTCGACGCGTAAGAGTGTCTGTATTACAGGGGAATGGCTACCAAGGGATGCCCTGGTCACACCAATCCAATGACAGTGACCACATTTACTCATTTTCTATGGCACGTTTTAAGACATGCTCGTCTTTTCAAGAAATTCTGATATTTTGTTATTCCTGGTCAAGTGGCCATGGTAATAAGACCAAACTATTAACAATGGTTTTGGCTGCTTAATCCTACTGGGTGGAATGCTCAGAGTTATCCTAGAATTTGGAAAACTACAACTTCCATTCCAACTTTGGTATGCCTACATGCAGTATTCAATGGATGTATGTAGAAAAACTTATGCCAGTGGGCAGTGCTATAAAATGCTTGTGACCATGATTTTAGTGTCTACCACCTATTTTCAGTTTTTCCTCATTTATTTTCCTTCTATTTATATAGAGTTGTAATCTCCAACAAGCAGCACTGGCCTCCCACATTATTTATTGTTTCAATATAGGGGACAATTACATATAATTAGCTGGATGACACTACTCGTTTGCTGTTGGAATTTGCTATGAATGCATTTGCTTCTTCGGGGAGTTGCTTTCTATTTCCTGCACTACTGCTCCGGTGCTGTTTAGAGAGACCTATCTTTTTTTCCCTCCTTATTTATTGCTTCATTGGTCCGAGGCAGGAAGAAAGCATATGAAAATCAGTACGCAACAGCCTGTGAATAACTATCACGGGAGGCAGAGAAAGAGTTGCATACCAATTAGAAAACACACAAATAGGCACCAGGTAAGCTCTCAACAACATATTCATTTATGGGTGAAGAAATCCAGGTAAATTTGTCAGCTCCTTGTGATATTGTATGGAAACCATCGTTGGATGCCATGAAATATGTGATTTGTGTAGCATCTTACTTCTCCATAATGATGTGTTCTGCACAATTTGGTTTTCCAGATGGCTAAAGGTCACTACTTTGTTGCGAAACTTTAAAATAATTAGCATTTTTCCAAAAAGTTGATTCTCTAAATTTTGTTAGCTTTTCTTCTACCTTTTAAAATAGTTCACAGGACATAACTGAACCTACCATGAGATTTTCCAAAATATGATCTTAAGCCTGGCTATACCCATAGGATAGATTCTTAGACCCACTGGTCCTTGAGTAATGAGGATAAATGATCCAATATTTCTGAAGTCCTGTCCATGTGGCAAGCTCTGTGTATAAGGAAATCTCTTTTTCAAAAGTTGGATAGAGCATGCTTTGGAGATCTGCTATTTAAGCCAGTAGTTTGCATTAGGTTATAGCTGTCCATCCTGCAACTCTATCTGTGCAAGCGTGCAATCTCATTTATGCTAATCTCTCCCAAGTGCTTATCTTTGTCTCCTACCTGATTTCCTTCCATCTCAGATTTCTGCCTCTTTGGCCTCCTTTATCCACATCTTCTTTAGATTGTGGTCATATTTATCCTTGACCTCCTGGATTGGCTTTCTCACGTAGCCAGAGTAATCTCACCTTGCCCTCTCTATAGTATTCTTTAGATGAGATTATCCCAATTGCTTATAATTAGGATATGATGGCTTACTACTCATTCCACTTTAACATTGACAACCACATAGTTTTTTTTTTTTTAAGTTTATTTATTTATTTTTGAGAGAGAGAGAGAAAAAAAGAGGGAGCACAAGTGGGGAAGGGGCAGAGAGAGAGGGAGACACAGAATCTGAAGTGGGCTCCAGGCTCTGAGCTGTCAGTACAGAGCCCAATGCAGGGCTGAACCCACGAACTGTGAGATCATGACCTGATCCCAAATCAGAGCTTAGCCAAATGAGCCATCCAGACACCCTGGCAACCATAGTTTTTAGAAAGATCACAAGGGCTTTCTTTCTAATTAAATTAAGTATGCTACGTTCTTCCTTGCTCCTTTAGTGCACATTGAATGCTGATGACCACTCCCATCTTTAGGATCATGGAATATCATATACAGAAGAGTTGGAAGAAGTCGAAGAAATGATATAATCTAATGCTTCCATTTTAGTCATATAAAATGGAGCTCAGGAAAACAAAGTTGTTGGTCCAGACATACAGCTAACAGCTGGGATAAGATCCATAGTTCCTAATTCAAGTTAACATTCTTTCCACATTCTATTACTTTTAAAAGCTTTTGTCCCCTAATTTCTGTATCTTAGTTCTTACTTTTATACCTTTCCTGTTTCCTTTGTAACTTCTCTTCTGAGGCCCACTGTTCTTAGCCACTGTTGCCCTCCAAGGATCCAAATACACAGTCATTATATACTCACATCTCTGAGAACCACTCACAAGCATAGAATCTACTGTGTAGGCTTTGGTGTGAACAAATCCCAAATCTGATTTTCCACTTAGTATCATCACAAAATCTCTTCTCATAGATGCCTTTAATTTCATTTTATTTTGCGGTCACAGATGGTGAGCCTTTCCCTTGGCCAGAAGTTTTAACTTTATGTCTTCACTGAGAAGTGAAAGGAACATGGATGGCAGAGGACATGCCTTCAGTTCTCATGAGAAAACAACCCTAATTTCCTTACTATTAATGGGAATCCACACAGTTTCTTAGTACTAGTTATTAAGAACAGCCCTTTACCCAAAGCTAGGGCACAGCAAAATATTCAATAATGCATTTCCTATGCCTTTGAATATCAACCTGAAAACAGAAAGAAGTTAAACACTTTGTTCAATCATTTATTAAAATGAAAGTAGCATCCTGGGGCTACAGAAACATAGGGAGCCATTGCCATGTTCGATTTATTTTTAGCTGTTGTCAATTGTACATGAAAAAGATCCTAGTGTGCAGTCCCTTCCTGCTGACATTTCCACTAGGTAATTTACCTTTTGCTCCACTCTTTCTGGAGAACCCTCCAGTTATTTTGTGAGATAAACAATAGATGCTTTTGCTTCAGTGAACTTTTGCTTGAGCTTAATGACCTGCTCTGACTAGATGCAGTCTCTTCACTCCTGTAAAAAAGAAAATGTTATTACTAACACCCCTTTGCTTAGCAATTGCTTCTCAGCGCTCAGTTTATTTTAGCTTTGGGGTAATACTGTGCATTGGCTTCACCAATGTTTCCCTTTCAGTGGGTCACAGATATCCACATCTGAAAGGTTTTAGTAGAAGTCGGTATAGCATCATGGATGAGCTCAAGGGGTATGGAGTAAAACAGTCTACGGGGGGATCAGTTGAGATAATCCAAGCAAAAAAGAGTTGGTATAGTTCTAATATATAGTAAATACTAAATCTTGGTTATTTTCAAGATATTAGTAACACATATTAGTGATTTTAATCATTATTCTAAACATTATAGTACTCTGGTTTTGGGATTCTGCCAGAAATAAGTCTGGCAACATCAGTCATTTCTTTTTATCAAGTGTTTATTGTTTGAAATTGAAGGAGAAAAGAGCTGGACTTTGGGCTGGCATGCAGGTATGTATATGTAGTATGTATTTAATTTGTTCACTTAAGTATAATACACAACTAGAATCTCAAACAAGTCATGAGTATGCAGATCAGTGGATTATCACAAGGTAAACATATTTGTATAACCACCATCCACATCAAGGGCTAGAATGTTATCAGCATCTCGGAGGTCCTTCTTGTCTCTACCTAACCATTGACTCCTCCACTCCTCTGTCTTCCCTAAAGGTAATCCTTATCCTAAATTCTAATACCATATATTATATTTACCTGCTTTTGAACTATGTATAAACTGGAATTATACATAGTACACATTATATTGTTTTATTTTTACTAATTGGGAAATTCATCAAGGCTCTTGTATGAGACGGTAGCTTCACTTCATTGCTTTATTCCTTTGTATCATTTATTAAGTATAGTGCTGATGGACATTTGGGTTCTTTCCAGGCTTTAGCTATTTCATATAATGTTCTTTAACGTATAAGCTAACAAGCTAATGCCACAGTTTCATTGGTGTAGAGAGGAGACACAAGATTTCTGGGTCAGAAACAAAGGACATATGACTCACAGCACAGCAAGCAGCATGAGCTTCATGTTTGTGTCCCCAGACTGATGGGGCAACATAGAGGAACACTGATGAATGGTGGTCGGCAATGGGTTTGTGTGGCAATGGTGGAATCTGAAGCTTAGGAAAGCTAATTCTTTTTAAATGGGCTACAAGCAAACCTACCCCTTGTACTTACTAGAGGGAGACATCATGTTTATTATATTGGACAGTAAGTGACTATTCTCCCTTAATCCTGAGTGAGACACTATTTTCCAAGGTTGTTTTCAATACAGACATCCTTAAAAAGCACATCCTCAGCAAAGGGCTATTTGGGCTTTGTCCGCAAAATGTACAGAACGGCAAGAGACACATGGAAATTTGTCTCCCCAAAATATCCACACCTCTTTTCTTGACTGTTTTTGCATCCAGCAAACGCTTTCATGAGTATACTACTCTCAACCACTCTAATTATAACCTTGCCAGCAGAGGTTGGCAACAAATCCATTCAATTTTTCTCATACAGTGTTTAATTAAGGCTGCCATCAACAGGGTTCCAACCAGGAGGATGAGGCCACTCTGCAGTATTCACTTCTACCATGCCACCTGGGGCCAGGGACTGACTCAGGCAACCAAACAAATCCCCAAACTCATCAGTCTACCTTATAAAGGCAGATGATGTTTTCCTTAAATGTTTGCATTGACTCTTCCATTTGGGGCAAGGCATTAATCAAGGTAGAGTAGAATGTATTAACAATTACAAAGGCTACACCTTGAGCAAAGAGGAAGTCTAGGCCCATTCTGTCCTCCATAGCAGCCTTGGCCAGCGAATCGAGGCTGATCTGAATGCCTTTCAGGGCTAGGGTGGTTTCACTCATGACTTCATATAAAATTAAGAATAGATTCTTTACCGTCTTTTCTAACTGGATGACTCCCATTGTAGGAAAAATTGCAAAACAGTACTCGTAAATAAAAAATCTATTTAAACTTCGATATAAAACATGTTTAAAAATCAATTTGTTGAAAGTTACTCCACCCGCCTTTGTGCACGAACATGATTTTGCTTCTGTCCAACATGAAAAGTACACATTTGTGTAAATGCATTCATATCGATATCATTTTACTTGTATATAATTAACCTGTATGGGTTGAGCTTCTCTTTTGATTTTTCTCACTCTTCTCACATTGTGGGTTTGATGAATAGGACAGCTCTCACAATAATGTGAAGTAAATTAAAAACATGAAAAATGTCAAACATACCTACTTATTTCTAGCCTTCTCATTTTGCAAAGCGAGCGAGCTCATGTTGGCATTGCCTAGAGGCAGCTTGGGAAGCCCCAAGACAGGTTAGTGCGAAAGATATTTTATTACTGTGATTTGGGGGCTTGAATTTGAAAAAAGGCAAGATTAAAAATAATTGTCAAAGCAGAAAAGACATGAACTAAGTCACAGGTGTATAAAGACAGTGTTTGAGGTAATATTTAAGATAAACACACTTTACTTAAGATAAACACTTTGTTGCTTTGTGCCAAATAATAAAGAATTTTAGGGTCTGTGGGATTTTTCAGAAGTGACTTATTAAAAATTATTCAAAAACATGCAAAAAAAAAGTCACTAAAATTTAACAGGCTCTCATGATATAAGGAATGTTTGTTATTCAGGCAAACTATACAGAAGACACAGATTTAAAAAAAATATATATTTTAACAGCAAGTAAACCAAATTCTAGTTTTATCCCTTGGTATACAACTGATATAAAACTTTTTTTTCTATTTCAGCAAGCAAGTTCTTCATCTCATGAATAAAGCCATAAACGTCGAACCAACTTTGTAAAATTTTACACATTTTAATGTTTCTTTCAAACTCATTATTTGCAAGTCTTTTACATCAAGGCAAATAACTATCCTTCGAATCGGCTATGACTTAACTATGCTGTTTACTATCTTTGTTGTTTTCACCTACTGCCCCAAAGAAGCAATTTTAGTTTAAGACACAATTATAGTCTTTTCCTCAATGAGATACCCACTTTACTTTCATTCATATATTTTTTGGCAACTCCTGTAAACAGCACAGTTCTCTCCAGACAGAATGGCTGCAACTTCTAAGCAAAATCATTAGCTTCTGCTCCCCCCACAGCACAGAAAAAGCTGGGAAGCAGGTAAATAACCACGCTCAGTCATATGTGAGCACTGATTAGTGCAACAGAGCTCCAGGAAGGACCATTTGTGATTCATGAGCACACATGAAATATTTCCATTCAGTGGTGAACATTGTTTTACATCTCTTAAAAGGACAAATATGAACATGCATACCATTATGACCCAATGTTGTTCATCCATTCTTTCCAACCTTACCTGACAGCCACTTCATAATGTATAAAAACAGGAGGCAAATCTGTATATGGGTTAAAACCAAGCTAGCAACTCAACTCAGTACGTCTGTCAGAGATACGACCCACATTTTTACTGAGATAATGCAAAGGAATTGTGTCAATCATTATGATCTCTAGCATTATAAGAATGAATCCACTTTTATCAACTATCACTCATAATTTACTTATTTGAAAATATAATCGTCAGACATAATTTTAAAACGTTTATTGCAAGCTATGATATTTAATTTGAACAGCAGAATAATTTAGTGCGTTTAGTTAGTGAACATTTAGTTTTCCATTAGAAAATAAAGCCCAATCTTGAAAAATATTTTGTGTCATTATGCTTTTTACTATTGTAAGGCATATATATGTTTTACTTCATGCATTCATTTATTTGTTTGTTTATTTATTGTGGTTGAAAGTACCCCATGGGATTCTATTCTTTAGCATTCGATGATGAGGAGACTCCTTACATGCATGCCTGTCTCTATTGGAGACTTTCAATCTTGTGGTCGCACCTCCCCTATCTTTTTCCCATCCTCTGACACAGGATTTCTCACTTGCTCACAAATGAATTTGATGTTCTCAAATGCAGAGCAGAGCAGAAAAAGGGAAAAGAGGAAACCTGAGAAGCAGCATGGAATGGGTTCAGAGAACACTCTCTACAGCCAGATGGCCTGAGTAGTGTCAGACTGTGCCCTTAATAGGCAGGTATCCTGGGAAAGCTACTTTACTCATTGTGTCTCATTTCTCTATCTGTACAAGGGGATTACACCAGAGTTTATCGGATAGAGGCGTTCTAAAGATTAGATAAATTAGCGTTTGTAAAGCACTTAACATGACGTCTAGCACAGAGAGTGATGTATCAATAGAGAAACGACAGGTGTTCTGGGTGATGGATATGGGTGGTAGGAGAAATAACTGATTACAGTTGTAGGATTTTATACCACCCTAAGAATTTGGATCATTTTAATATTGAAATATGTATAGAAAAATCAAGGCTCCTATATTGTATCTTCTTCTTTCCTTTGTTGCTGTAGGCCATGAATTAGTGGCAAAGAGATCACAACGGTTAAGTTTGACATGTTGGAATGGTTGCTGTAAGAGACAAATACTCTTCTTGGCTGGAGATAATTAAATCCATCTTACAAATAAATACCAAAATAATATTTACTAGTTGCTTTAGAAATCCTCTGGGCATTTTTTTTAAAAATTTACATCCAAGCTAGCATATTGTGCAATAATGATTTCTGGAGTAGAATCCAGGTATTCATCCCCTCCGTGGAACACCCAGGGCTCATCCCAACAAGTCCCCTCCTTAATGCCCCTTGCCCATTTAGCCTATCCCCCCACCCAACACCCCTCTAGCAACACTCAGTTTGTTCTCTGTATTGAAGGGTCTCTTATGGCTTGTCCCCTCCCTGTTTTTACATTATTTTTATTTCCCTTCCCCTATGTTCATCTGTTTTGTATCTTAAATTCGACATATGAGTGAAGTCATATGATCTTTCTCTGATTGACTAATTTTGCTTAGCATAATACACTCTAGTTCCATCCACATTGTTGCAAATGGCAAAATTTCATTCTTTCTGATTGCAGAGTAATACTCCATTGTATATGTATACAACATCTTTTTATTCCATTCATCAGTTGATGGACATTGGGGCTCTTTCCATACTTTGACTATTGTCGATAGCACTGCTTAAACATCGGGGTACAGATATATATAAATATATATATATATGTATATATATATGTATATGTATATGTGTATATATATAAACATAGTTTTAAGAACAATATTTGTTCAAAGATTTACCTCAACTAGAAATATTACATGAATTCTCCTTGAAGGAGATACCGGGGCGGGGGGATACAAAATATGCCAATTAAAAAAAAATTCTGATTTTTTTTAAATACTGAAATTTTTTCCATTGTCATTCCTGTTTTGCTAATCTGATACACCAGCCATATTCAAGTGCTTCTAAACTTAGGTCAAAGGAAATTCATGCTAGAATTGTAGGAAAATGATAGAACTAACAAATAGATCCAATGGTTAGCTCTTAAAACTAAATGAAATAAACTAATAAACCACTTACTAATTTATTCAAGAAACCAATTACTGCAATTAAAGAAAAAACACCATGACAGGTGATTTCACAAGTGGATTCCACCAAACTTTGAGGATGAGGGAACTCCAATACCCTTCTCCCTTTTTAACAAAACAGCTTTATTAAAATATAACAGACACACAACAACCTGAATGTATTTTAATATGCAATTTGGTAGTTTTTCTATGTATATATCATGCATATGCATCAATATATGATATGCATATGTGATGCATATGCATGCATGTGCCATGAAACCATCCCCACAATCAAGTTAATCATCACCCCCAAAAGCATTCTTGTACTCCTCTAGAATCCAGCTTCCCTGCCACTCCTCCCATGCCCATGTAACCACTGATCTTATGTCTGGCACTGGAGATTAGTTTGCATCTTCTAAAATTTTATATAAATGGAATCATATAATGCATATTCATTTTTGTTTGCTTTCTTTTCCACGGCATAATTATTTTCAGAGATCTCCATGTTGTTGTAGCAATAGGCCATTTATTTATTTTGCTAATTAGTATTTCACTGAATTAATATACAATAATTCATTTGTCCATCCTGTGGATGAACATCAGGGTTGTTTCCAATTTTATTACAGATAAACCTGCCATCAAAAGTCAGCTTTTATGAGCTTTTGCTTTCATTTCTCCAAGGTAAATACTCCAGATTGAATGGGTGAGGAATATGCTTGTTTAACATGTAAGGAACTCTCACACCGTTTTCCAGAATCACGGTACCATTTTACATTCTCACCAGCAGTGGATGGGGGTTCTCGTTTCTCCTCATCCTTATCAACATCCTTGGTCAAGAGCGAAGTCAACACTTGGTGTGGTCAGACATCTCAATTTTAATCAATCTAACAGACCCATTGTGGCTTTTCCCCAGAAGTTTTTATGATATTTTATTACTTATATTTATGGCACACTTATTTTTTTTTAAGGTGTACAATGTGATGATTTAAAAATGTGATGATTTTGTGTGTTGTGAGAACAGTTAGGATCTACTCTCTTGGCAAATTTCAAGTATACAATACAGTATTAATAACTCTAGTCACCATGCTGTAACTCATTGTGGTTTTAATTTGCATTTCCCATAGTGCTGAGAACATTTTCATGTGCTTATTTGCCATTCATTGTATTTTCTCTAAAGAAATGTCTGTTCAATTCTTTTGCTCATTTTTAAAAAAATTTTCCCATTTTTAAAGTTGGGTTGATTGGTTTCTTATAATTGAGTTTGAGGTTGCTTTTTAAAAATATATTTGAATGTTAATCTTTAATCAGATATATGATCTGCAAACACTTTCTTCTGGTTTGTGTTTTGTCTTTTCATTCTCCAATCAGTATCTTTCAAAGACAGAAATTCTTAGTTTTGAGGGAGAGTAATTTATTTTTTTTTCTTTAATGGGTTGTGCTTTTGGTGTTGTATTTAAGAAAACTTTTCCCTCCCCCCTCAAAAAAAAGACATATTTCTCAAGATAACATTAAAAAATATTTTCCCTCATGTTTCTTTTTAGAAATTTTGTGTGTTCAGGATTTGAATGTAGGTCTATGATAAATTTAAAGTGAATTTTCATATGTGGTATGATTTATAGATCATTTTTTTCTTTTTCTTTTTTCCTCCTTCTTTCTCTCCTTTTTCTTCTCCTTTTTTTGCATGAGACTCTCTGATTGTTTCAAGCACCATTTTTGAAAAATCATTCTTTTCTATTGAATTATCTTCATACATTTGTCAAAATCAAATGACTACATTTGCGTTAAGTTCATTTCTGAACTCCATTCTGCTACATTGTTCTACTTCTCTATGTTCCTATGTCGGTATCATAATGTCCTTGTCACTGCAGCTTTAGAACAAGACTCAGAGTCAGGTGGAGTAAGTTCTCCAACTTAGTTCTTCTTTTTCCAAGTTGGCTGTTTTCAGTGTGTGTTTTAGACCTCTAGGATGTGCAAGAGGGGGTCTGTGTGGGCACAGGCGTGTTTTCTGAAGTGGAAACTGAAAATCACCTGTCCTAAAGGGTGACAAATGGTTTTATTTTGAAATTTGTAATTACAGAGGAAGAGACAAGATTATATTATTTATTACAGATCAAAATCATCACGTATAATTATATATTGGGAAGAATATTGACATATATATCATTAGATTTTGGAAGCTATAAACATAGATAGCAGGATTGAGGATTCCATACCAGCTGAAAATCTTTTAATGTATCATCGCAAGTCCTGCCTCATAAGTTTATAGGTGCGAAAAATAACATTCCAGGAACCTAAATAATTTATCCACGTCCCCCCAGAATGTTAGCATAATCGGTGACATTTGGGTTTAAACAGGTATGGTTCTAAATTTCAGCCTGACATTTACTAGCAGTATGATTTTAGACATTTTTTTTCTTTGAAACTCTTGGGGGCTAAGTTCCCTTATTTTTAAATTGAAATAATAGTTTTCTTTCAGGACTGATTTGTAGTTCCTGGTACGATTTAAGAGTTCGATGTATTGTGGCTATTAACACAAAATAGAAAAAGTAGACTTTGTAACCGAAGTTTTCTGCCTCAAAGTTCAGGCCTCTTTCTGGAATAAGAAAAAGGCTCTTTGTGGCTTTTTAGTAATGTGTGTTGATGAAAGCAAAAGGAAAGAGAAAGAGAGGAGAGAGAAATAGAACTTATTTTAATTTGACCACCTCTAGTAATGCACCATAATTAAATAAGCAAATGATGTACAATATAATGTAAGACCACAAAACACCTAAAGTGACTAGCGAAATGGTGGTAACAACCTGAAGCTTCTTAATCTCAGGGCTTCTAGGCTTAAACCCCGATAGAGAGGGTGATGTCCACAAACCTGAACCCAGTAAAATCAAAGTAACACTGCATCCCCCAGTCCTTCTGGGACCAGGGTCCATCTCAGGGAAAATGATTGCTCCTAAAATATATTGCTCCCTTTGAGGTCACTGCGAGCTTTCTTTCTTTTCTTCTCCATCATGCCATAGGCTAATCTTTTCCTCAACTCTTGCTTCTTTTTTTTTGACCTGCAATAAAATTCTCACCTGGGCATCGTTGACCTAGTTCAAGGAATTTGTGGAGTTTAACCAGCTTTGTTCTTCCTGGCATATGATCAAAATAAGGGTTGGGACGTTTCAAAAAGAAGTAAATCCAAACTCTAGGTGCATCCCAGTGTCCTAAGGAGCTTGTTTAAAAGGCAGATATTCATACTCCAGCCCTTAAGATTCCAGTTCAGTCGATGTGAGGTCGGGTGCAGGAATCTGCACTTTGAACAATCCCCCTACATGAGTTTGATGCCTATTGTCCATGACTGAAAACCTGCGGATCCCAAACATGAATATGGAAGCAGTGTTGTTGGGGAAAAATACATTACAGTTGAGTATCTCTTGACTTACTCTAATTTAGTTTAATTGGTAAATGTAAAATAATTGAAATCAGTTGAAAAATAATTTCATGCTCCTTCCTTGTATAATTCATTACCGGCATCAATCATCTAGTATTGGAAAAGAGTGTTTTCCATTATATACAACCCAAGTAAATGGCCCTTTTCTCAGTTTTGCTTCTCAGCTTCTGTTTTAACATGCAATGGTCTACTCAAGCATTACTTTTGCATTAGGAAGCAAGAGAGGCTCTTGCCAATCCCCGTGTTTGAAATGAACTATAGATAACTTTAATTTCTGGAGATGCATTTTTTAAAATGTGAATGTAAGTATCTTGAGGCTTTCAGTAAATCATTGCTCTGAGAGTCTCCCTGTTCACCTTGTATAATATTCTGGGACCATGTTAGAAGCCCACAGGTTGCATTTAGGAATTGACTCTGAATGCTTTCTTATTTCCAAAGGATTTTGTGCGTGTTCTTTCCACTGCTTCACCTCTCGCTAATTTTTCCGAGAATTTTTCAAAATTGGACTGGGGAAATTACCACATCAGCCAAAAAATGGGTACTTGGGAAAAGAGCAGATTCAAGCCAGTCTTACCCCTTCTCTTGAACCAGCTTCTCAGGAGGGGGATCCTGTGAATCTGCACCAGAGCGAACATGGCAGGGGGCGCTCATATACAAGGATGTTGGAAGACCCATGACTTGGCTGTGCAGTATGACTTCAAGCCCTCCTATTTCGTTGAGTGTCTCTTTGAATCACCCATGGGCAGCACCGACAGGATCTGGTGGTGTCATTCTTGCTCTTCAACAGCCTACTCATAAACCACTCTCTTTCCTGACCACAGTGAAAACAACATATCATAAAATTGAAATGGGTGGGGACACTGGGAAAATAAGAACTCTCCCTACTTCCCACCCCCAAGTAAGTCTTTATGAAGCAAGTGTAACATGAATGGTAGGTCTTCATGATTGCTGAAAAAGATTCCCTTGTTATTTTCTTTGAATTTAACTTCGCACTCCTACAGTGTGGTTCTCTTACCTCAGGCCCATTTGGTGGTGACTCTTCCTCCATATCTCATCAAATAATCACATTCCTTATGATGGTGCCCTGCCTCAGGAGCTCAGGAAGTGGAGCACATATTATTTTTCTATGGCATTCCTCTTGTCATCATTCCCTTTCTCTCTCGAGGTACCAAACTCAAGACTGACAGGGGGAATGAAACATCTTATTCCCTCAAAGGAAAGTATCCCTAAGTCTCTCACCACCACTTGGCCCACCTGACTTGGTCTTGACCTCTGAACTTTGGCTTGATGGATCATATGTCCCCATTCTGCAGCCTCTTATTTTTCTTCTTAGTTGTCTGCATCCTGCAGACGGTAGCCTATATTCTGTGAAATTCACATCCCTACAAATTTTAATTATTTTAAGCTTCTTTAACATGAGGTTCTCTGAAATAATATTTTGAAATTATATTTGGGCCACATAACAACCTTGTGTTTTTCAGCTTCGCTTTTGTTCCATTGTATCACTTTCTAATTCCTCCGGCTTTCCAGTATCTTGCTTGCCATGAGCATATTCTTCAAAGGAATCAATGGCTTTCTGATTAAAGTCAAAATGGTTTCAGAACTCCCCAGAATATTCCCAATGTACGCATTTCATCTCACTGCGAGATCTGAGATTGTCTCAAATGCTCAGTTACTTATTTCAAGGTCTTTGTGATTTCTTTATGTAGGCTCGTGTTATTTTCTCTCCCTGTTTCCCGTTTGCACTACCTGAAAACTGCATTCATTGCCCAGGACAAAGAGACATACTTATTCCATACTTATTTCCCTCATCAGGCGGAGAATTAATTACTCCTGAGTATGACCTGTGCCTAGCAAAAGATTCAGAAGTAAATGGCTGTCATAAATTGTTATAATTAAATTGATGTTTCCACAAGTTGTTCTGAGGCATGTGACTATAACAACTGAACACTAAGTCTTTGTAAAATCTATATGAGGCCTGGTATCGCAGTTTTTACTTGAAGAAGAGGTTTCTGCCTGCAGGTCTGTGGATAAACTTAACTTGCCAGAAGATCGTTCCTAAACACCGCTTTGCCATGTGGCAAGAAAAAAACAAAGAAAAATCTACCACGTCCTTGTCCATGAAAAGCAAGAGAAATCTGAAGACTAACGTTTCGAAGCTGCCCATAGACAACAAATGATCACACTTTGATCTGATGAATGAACAAAAATGATCGATGATACAGTTTTCCTTCCCTTCTAACTATTTAGGCAAACATCTAAATATTGTTCAGACAAA
Organism: Panthera pardus; assembly: GCF_024362965.1. Taxonomy (NCBI): domain Eukaryota; kingdom Metazoa; phylum Chordata; class Mammalia; order Carnivora; family Felidae; genus Panthera; species Panthera pardus. The sequence goes on along the minus strand of NW_026526810.1, from coordinate 122,873,587 downwards.
CTGATCAGTTCTAAAATAGATTTTCCCCCAGTGGCTCAGAGTAGGAGTAGAGGTAGAAGAACGGAGAACAGTAACTTGTTTTTCTATTCACATTAAGGATATTTTTAATATGCGGCATAAAGTTTCTAACACAATATCTTTTCACTTTTTCTTATCTAAAACCTACAAAACTGTACTCTGAAAGGGCAATGTAAGAAATCTTGGAAACATTTAAATTCCCAGACTGCTTTGCCTTTTACTTTTATTTTGAAGGATGAAGAGATCTCAGCTAGGAGGTACCTGGAGACTTTTGGAAGATCCCTCAAGCAGAACAGTGTTTAATATATTACTCCTTTTACACACGAGCTCTGCTTTAGTGGCATAAGAAAATATTACCTTTGAGAGGTCACCTGAGCTGACTGCTCACCCCAGAACTTTTTCAACTGAGCAGCAGCATTTCATGATGTCTGGAACTTACAGCCTGCTTCCACACGGTAAAGAGCAGGTTTTGAATATTTACTGCCAAGTCCAAGAATGGAGCGAAGAACAAAAATTGTGTAAGGAGGGCCGCCTGGGTGGCTCGGTCGGTTGAGCCTCCGACTTCGGCTCAGGTCACGATCTCACGATCTGTGCGTTCGAGCCTCACCTGGGGCTCGCTGCTGTCAGTGTTTGGCCCGCTTTGGATCCTCTGTCTCCCTCTCTCTCTGCCCACTCATGCTTACTCTCTCTCTCAAAAATAAAGACACATTAAAAATTTTTTTAAATTAGAAGCTGGAGAAAGAATGTGTAAGGAGAGAACAGTGGCCAGATAGGCCATCAGCTACCCGTGGACCTCAGGGCTATGCTTCCTCCCTGTGTTCCATCACCTCTACCTGGTTATCCCCTTAACTTGTTTCTGCAGCCACTACTTTTATTAAATTCTGTCCACACAGTTCACTCACACAGCTTTCCCATCGGTCATAATGAAGCTCACCTCGGCTCATGGCACTCCTGCCTCCAGAAGCTTTGCATGGTTTCCATTTACTTGCAATCCCAGTCTAAATTTCGACTGATTTCTTTCCATGTGAAGAAATCCTCCCTGCCTTGTTCTTCTTTCGCTCGCTGTTCTCCAATAAGACTGCACGAATTCATACAACCGGTAGACCCACGCCGTGAGCCCGCTGCCTTTGCGCTTTACCAATTCTGCAATGAGTGGTAGAGCCCCTCTAATCCTAAAAGGGACCCAACTTGAAAAATAAATCATACGGTCACTGTATGCGTCTTCGATATATCGTGCTGTGTTCTCGATAGACTACTTTTTAGAAGCAGTCTTTCAACTACACATCCATAGCAATTTATTAATTTTTCCTCATACTATTTTTTTTGTATTCTTTTCTTTTCTTCTTTTATCCTTATCTTTTTTTTCTCTCTGATTGTTAAAGGGAGAAAGTACGATCGTTTTCGCGAAGTGAGCGTTTGTGTCCTCCCCCAATTCTTATGTTGAAGCTCCACCCCCCAAAATGACTATATTTGCAAATAGGGCAATTAGAGAATTAGTTAAGGTTAAATGAAATCCTAAGAGTAGGGTCCTGATCCTACAGGATTAATGTCCTTTTAAGAAGAAATACCAGGGAGCACACTGTCTCCACAAGATGGAGAGATGAGATCTCTATCTGTAAGCCAGGAAGAGGGCTCTTACCGGAACCTGACCATACTAGCATCCCGATGTAGACTCCAGAGCAATGAGAAAATAAATAAGTGTCTTTTAAGTTACCCACCCTATCGTGTTTTGTTAAGGTAGCCCAAGCTGACTGACAGAGCAGCCTAGATTAAAGTCTTTGTGGACAATGATTTTTTTTATAAACATGCCCACATACTTCAAATATCAAGGACAATGGCTTGCACATAATAGGTCTACTACTGCTACTGTTACTGCACACGCTTATGTTGATCAAGTTACAAATCTCCAGTTAGCCTTAGTAAAATTTGTATTTTAATAATCCACGTGGGTTAATTGGATTTGTCCTCTTCATTTGCTACCCCGGTAAAGAGTTATCCGCCTTTCAAGGAAGCACCTGCCGAAATGCGTATACTCATGTAGAAGTGTGACCCAAGAGACTGAATGATTACAGTTTCTTAAGTGATAAATGTAAGCAATATGTATTTGTCAAAATTAATTACATGTATAAAAGGGGAAATTTTTTTTTCTCCTTCAATTTTCATTTGTTACCTTAAAGTTGTGAGCCTCTGAGGGAGGACACCACTAAAAGATGAGGTATGCCCCACCTCTGCGTTAAATCCCTCATAATTTCTCTTTGTTATAAGTATATTTCGATGTAACTTAGCCTGGGAAGTTCAAGTTGGAGTCACAGCTTTTGCCGTCTTTGAAATGGCTTATGTTTTGCCTGCTGCTATATCATATGAACATTCCATCGAGATCTTACCGTAACCGCAAGAGAGCTAGTCGAGCCACCTTAGACATCATTGAACATTTCTGGCACATCCTGGAGATGTTAACACCTGGTTAAAAAAAAAAAAAAAGAAAACAAACTTAAAACCACTCAGATGTTCCAGAAACCTAATATTTAATTCCCTAGGCTTTTCATTAAGTTCTATCCTCATAGTGATTTTCTGCATTCATCGTTTCTGGTTCCATAAGAGAAAAGTCCAGGATGTCAAATACTGCCCTTATGTCTGTTTATGTTTATACTCCAACTTCTGAACTTGTAGTACAATATAATGACTGGTCTGTTAATAGAAAATAAAAGATACCGTTCCAATAATGTTTTAAATTTTTTTTTTTTCCAACGTTTTTTATTTACTTTTGGGACAGAGAGAGACAGAGCATGAACGGGGGAGGGGTAGAGAGAGAGGGAGACACAGAATCGGAAACAGGCTCCAGGCTCTGAGCCATCAGCCCAGAGCCTGACGCGGGGCTCGAACTCACGGACCGCAAGATCGTGACCTGGCTGAAGTCGGACGCTTAACCGACTGCGCCACCCAGGCGCCCCTCCAATAATGTTTTAGTACAGGCCATCCCTATATTACTAATTAGCCAAGGGACTAACGTGCTATGAACTTACTGGTAAAACTACAGATTACGATTCTTAAACAGTCTTTGATGATTTAGGAAAGCACTGGGTGGCATCATTGAGAGTCCCCAGGTCAGTGTTTTGAACATATTTCTTCCTGTGCTATTCACATGAAGCTAAGTTTTCCCCTTAACATGGAGTTTTTCTAATGCAGCCTATAGAACTTTATAGACATTAATCAGGATTATGCTAAAATGGCAGTGCTTTCAGATGTCTTTCTATCACCAGTGTTTAATATATTATCTAATTGATGAGGAGAGGAAAGCTAGTTTAAGTAGAATAAGAACGTTTTCCTCCAAAGTAATTTTATCTAAATCTGGCACAATATGAACTAGATATCTTTAGGATTACTGCAAAAGACTATAGTAACCTTTTCTTTAAACTGTTCTTTGCTTTTTCATGTGTTTTCACATTGCCAGTTCCTTGAACCAGATTCAAAATGTCAAAACTCTCCCCGTGTTTCCATCCTGGACTTAAGATAAATGGTTTCTTAGAAAACCTTTTCTTATAGATTTTAAAACTTTTGTCTAAGCTTCTGGAAAAACAACAACAACGATAACAACGCAGTGAAATATAAAGACCATAAGTTTATTGACAGAAATTCTCTTTTTTTATTGACCAAGAATGTCAAGGCTGTGGTTAGGATGGGATTCAATTAAATCGTTTAAATTGTAACATACAATTAAATTGTAAACATAAATTGTTTAAATTGTTCACCCCAGAAATAATAGTCTAGTTATGAAAATTGTATTATTACAAAAAAAATACTGTATGAGTGTTTTGACACACTCTGCTGTTTTGGGTAAAATTTTGTAATTCCTCAAGAATTCTTAAAATACGCGAATATGAACAAAGGAAAGATCAGTGATATTTTAAATTATTCTCTTCAGGGAAACAGATGAAACCTCTCTAGAAGAATGCTATTCATGAATGGATGGCATGAATGTGACTTCAGCCATTAGAAACAGCCAAAAGAGAAACAAATTTCTTGTATTTAAGGGCATTACCATGGAACCCACTGAACTGACAAGACCAGACATTTCTAAAGTTGCCAGAAGAGTCTCTTCCCCACAGATGGTCACTAGAAGATGTTATCGGACTTCAAAGACTCTCCTCATCCTCATATTTTTAAGGTGGAAAATCCATTTATTGCATCTAAGATTTACAAAATGCTAGAGATTTCTTGGATCAGTATGGTATGGCACCAAAAGAAGTTATTTTTTAAAATGTCTTAAAGGCAATGTGTAAAGCATTGATTACGGTATTATTTAAATTTATTACAAGCAATTTTTCTCCACAATAAAATTGACATTTTGTGAATATTTCATCAAGATATTTACACCAGTCCATTCCTCAACCTCAGTAGCAGGAAAGAAGCTTCTACTATAATATGAACAGTTTAATTTAATCTGTTTTTGTCAAACTATGCTTAATATTGAAATAATAGCCCCGGAGAGTCTTTTCTCTCAATTCTGTAGACAGCTTTTTATTTTCCTGGGTAGCAGTGAGTCTGAAATAATGTTCTCCAGGTGGTCATTAAAAAAAAAAAAAATGTCTATTCTCGTAGGATAACTAAGGAAATGCACTCACAGCAAAATGAGCAACATAGATTATGTATTAATTACCGAGAAACTTCCAGAAAAAACGTGATGGAGTGAGTTAAAGTGCCAGAGACACTCGCTTCAAAGTTTTCTATTTACTCTGTCCATGAAATCATGGAAAAAAATGGGGGGGAGGGGGAGGGAATCCTCAGTATACACAAGTAGTGAAGATAATTTAGTATGTGCCAGAAATCATTGCACTTTTTTGCCAATTTCTAGAGCAACGGCCCAGGATTAAGAAACAAGACTTACAAGAACTATGAATACTACCTGAAGGAACACCATTTGATCAGGACCGAGTTAAAACAAGAATACCCCAAACAGCATCTCCTGAACTTGACGTTAAGAGGACTCCATGGTCTGCTTTTAAGCCCAATTTCAAATGTACTCTCAGTATCTGTATTTTTTGGAGAGAAACATACGTGTTCAAGAGTTGAAGTGACACATTCTGAGGCATTCTATCTTGATGTTTTTACTAACCCAGGGTTTTTGTCAAAAATCCAGTAGATTTTTCTTCTTTCCTCAGGAAGGAATAAAACACACATTTCTACACTCTGCATGTTCAGTTTGCAGTTGAGAACTGTTGATGCAACGTTTTCTACTTTCAAAGCCACTCAAGTGGGCAGAATCTACCTCTGGAAATTTGGTTTTGACCAAGGCCTCCATATTCTTGAAATACAAATGAAAGAGAGAAAATCCCTATTAATTTCGGTCAGGCTGTCTCAGATTAAGTTGAGCAGTGACTGATAACAAATGATGTTTAACAGGGAGACACTGTGTTCTGATATCCCATAGGCGTTTCTATCTTGAAGTAAATGACTCTCATTTAAACCCAACCTTTGTCACTTACAAGTTGTATGGGACTTGGACAACTTACTCAGTCTCTTTGAGACTCAGGTTTAATATTGGTAAAGTTGCAAATCTCTTAAGACATGGTCAAGAGCAAAATAAATACATTTGTAAAGCACCTAGTACTGTGCTTGGCACATTGTTCTTCTTAACGTCTGTATGAATGTTTTCATATATCTAATGGGTATTTATTTAAACCATTTCATAAATTTGTTATGTACATGTTCAGTATAAGCTGCATTTAGACTGGTTTTATAATTATTAAAGGCAGATATAAATCTTCAAGCCTTATACACCATGGGAGCTTTGGATAAAGAATGATAAATGCAACTTTGTCTATAATAAATAAATTTCCTCTCCATCTTAAATTCTTACCACCACCCCACTCCCTCCAGGATGGAAGCAGCCACCCGGATAAAAACGTATCAGTGTTTTCTCTTGACTTAGGAAGAAAACTCAAGCAATGTAGGCTACTCTTCTCCATCATTTCTCATCAGAGGAGCATTAAATTGGACGTTGGGAGGGATTCATAGCTTCCTGTCCTCAGGGTTTGCATCTGATATTGGCCTGAACAATTCCATGACCGTATTTGCAGAAATATTTACTTTGTCACTTGGTCTCTGGTTATATGGCTTTTACTCTATCCACTAGGAAAGATCCCTCTGACTCTGCTGGCTCTTTGCATCCTGGGGTCTGCAACACTCTGACTACATGAGATGACATGGGTGACAATTTATGCCCCTACAACATGTATGAGAACTTGACTTTGGGCTATCCCAAGCCACATTCCTAGGATCAGCATGCTGTCATCTATATTCCACACATCAATGTCATGGTGGGCTGAAGAACTCTGAGAAGACTGCCAATTCCCAAGTCAGTCAGACAAAAATGGGTCATAGTCTTACATTCTTAGTACCTAAATTTCTCTGGGGTTCTATTCCTCCTCCTAGGAAAGGAGACTGTAACTTCACCAAAAGCTAACACTCTTTATTCCCCTCTACATCTTTCTTTCTTTCTTTCTTTCTTTCTTCCTTTCTTTCTTTCTTTCTTTCTTTCTTTCAGCTTAAAAGATCTTTTCTAGCTTGGGTGATGGTAATAGAATTAGATTATGTATTCTTTAAATTTTTTTTAATGTTTTTATTTATTTTTGAGACAGAGAGACAGAACATGAGCAGGGGAGAGGCAGAGAGAGAGGGAGACACAATCTGAAGCAGGCTCCAGGCTCTGAGCTGTCAGCACAGAGCCTGATGTGGGGCTTGAACTCACAGACTGTGAGATCATGACCTGAGCTGAAGTTGGACGCTTAACCGACTGAGCCACCCAGGCGCTCCTAGATTATGTATTCTTTAAATTGTACTTACACTTGAATGTGGCCCAAGTAAACACAAGTGTTTGATAGTTGTGATAATTTTTCTTGAATAAGATTTCCTTAGAGAAAACCAAGGCCTTGTGTCTCTTGGGCTAAAATAGAACAGAAATTATGACCGAGTAAAAAGAAATTGGGGACATGAAGTATGATATGCACAGACTAATAGTTCAAATTATTAGCCTTTTCCATTTCTCTTATTAGAAAATACATGAAATATATCTTTAATTGAAGCAGTTTTATTTCATCCATCAGTACCTGGAAAGAGACCAGCCAATTGACATTCATACAAAGCCAGATATCATTCTTCTATTTTTCACTAATGGACAGATAACCAAATTGGGGAATAGATACTCTAACTAGGAACAATCAATTCCTAAAAGATTAATTTGGCAAACCAAAGCTATAAGCAAGATTAACATCATGGTGCTATCCATGCAAGAACATAAGGCTCAAATAGCATGGATTCAGGTTAAAAAATTAATTGCATGGAGTGATTATGGCTTCTGGATATATGAAGAGCCAAATATTTGTACATGGGAAAAGATAGTAGCTTTCAATTCATAAAAAAATCTCTTATATTCACATGAGGGTGATAATAGTAGTCATTTTATCAAAAGCTAACATTAATTGAGCACTTCCTTTGTGTTGGAGACAGTTCTAAGTGCTTAATATGTATTAATTCTTTTAATCTTCACAACTCATTATTATCCAAATTTTGGTTGGCAGATTTAGCAAATAAAAAGAAAGCATGCCCAGTTAAATTTGAATTTCAGATAAGCGATGAACAAATTTTATTATACGTATGTTCCAAATATTGAATGGGACATATGAATAAAATTAGTCATTGTTTATCAGAAATTCAAATTTAACTGGGCATCCTCAATTTTATCTGGCAATCCCATCCTTACGTCACAGGTGAGAAATCTGAGGCACAAAAACATACATATGTGTATATATATAGATATAGATATGGATATAGATATATAGATATATAAACTGGATTATCTATATAGATATATAGATATATAAACTGGATATATAGATATATAAACTGGATATGTAGATATATAAACTGGATCATCAAATAAGAGCTCTGATCAATCCCTAATACACTTTCTGTTCCTGTACTGTCTTTGAAAAAAGTGATAAATCTCAGTTCATTATTCCTGAGAATCTCTTAATATCACTGCTCAACACTAGTTACTCTGCCTTAAGCACAATGAAGAGCATATTTTATTTTATTAAGTTTATTTATTTATTTTGAGAAACAGAGAGAGAGAGAGAGAGAGACAGAGAGACAGAGAGAGAGAGAGAGAGTGCATGCATGCAAGCAGAGAAGGGCAGAGAGAGAGGGTGAGAGAGAGTCCCAAGCAGGCTCTGCTCTGACAGCACAGAGCCAGTAGCTGAGCTCAGTCTCACCAACCATGAGATCATGACCTGAGCCAAAATCAAGAGTCCATTGCTTGGGGTGTCTGGGTGGTACAGTTGGTTAAGCATGCGACTTTGGGTCAGGTCACGATCTCATGCGTTCAAGCCCGGCGTTGGACTCTGTGCTGACAGCTCAGAGCCTGGAGCCTGCTTCAGATTCTGTGTCTTCCTATTTCTCTGCCCTTTCCCTGCTAGTACGCTCTCTCCAAAACAAATAAAACATTAAAAAAAAAAAAAAAAAAGAGTCCATTGCTTAACTGACTGAGCCACCCAGGCACTGCAAGAAAGCATTTTTTATAAATTTTTTTTAACCTTTATTTATTTTTGAGACAGAGAGAGAGAGAGCATGAACGGGGGAGGGTCAGAGAGAGAGAGAGAGACACAGAATCTGAAGCAGGCTCCAGGCTCTGAGCTGTCAGCACAGAGCCTGACGTGGGGCTCGACCTCACGGACTGTGAGATCATGACCTGAGCCAAAGTTGGCCGCTGAACCGACTGAGCCACCCAGGTGCCCCAAGAAAGCATTTTAAAGAACTCTTCCCACTAGATTTGCCTTACGTTTGTTATAACTGATCAACTTGCAGTTTTCAGACATCTTTGTCAGTTCATGACTAATTCATTCAAACACCCCTTATTTGGGGTCTTTCTTTCAAATCTTCACCAAAATACTTCAACAAAAGAACACCTGGACTCTAATGCTCTAATGTAGTAATAAAAATGCTGAATATCACCCAGCCTATTTCTTCTTTTTTTTAAATTTTTTTAATGTTTACTTATTTTTGAAAGAGAAACAGAGTGAGTGGGGGAGGGGCAGGGACAGAGGGAGACACAGAACTGGAAGCAGGCTCCAGGATCTAAGCTGTCAGTACAGAGCTCAACGCTGGGCTTGAACTCACAGTGAGATCATGACCTGAGCTGAAGTCAGACGCTTAACCGACTGAGCCACCCAGCTGCCCCTCCTCCAGCCTATTTCTTAATGGGGGCAGGTATTACTCTGATGATAAAACCAACACTAAGATAATCTCCTGAAACCAGCTTTGGCTATCACTCACTAAAAGCCTGACATCTTCAAACTAATTCTCAGCCACCCCGTTTCCTAGCTTCCCTTGTGCTGCAGCAGCTTCTTTCAGTGGGACTGTGACTGTAGACACCCCACTTGCAATAAGTCATGATTGCGTTCATGTCTTTCTAAAGGTGCTATTTGGGTTCAGACTTCAGGTTCTTCCTAAATGTTACTTATTGGACATGGTTTAGGGATTTCCACTTCAAGAACTTTGCACCTTACATATGTGATATAAGACTTTGTGAGGACACGTGGGTTATAACCAGAAACCTTCAAGAATCAGACACGTTTACAGCAGACAAATAATAGGACGGCCTCTTCAACTATCTTACCAAATTTTTATGATATATTTTAGAGGAAAGTATTTCCTGCACATATATTATTAATAATCCTGATGCATGTAATAATCTTTATCAATAATAGTTTATTACTATATCGATACATGGCAAGTATTTTTATAATGCACCTGTCACTGCACTAAGTAATTTCTATATATAATATCATTAAAGGCTCACAATAATCCTTTTGGATTGCTTGCAGATATTCTATTGTATATATAAGAAAACCGAGTCTCGGCCAAAATCATATAGCTAGTAAGCGGGGGATCTGGAATTCTAACTGAGCCAGGGATCTTAACTGTGGCGTAACACTGTGTTCTTCAGTTACGCAAAAGACTCATTCCGTTTGTGGGCGACATGCATGTCAGCATGTAGGATCTCCTCACCAACCTTTCTCCAGAGGCTGTGGGTAAGAAGGTAGGTGGAGGTCGCTAGCCGTCACATTCTTCTGCGGGCTGGGGCTCATGCATGCCACATACTTGGCAGTTAGGGCCAGTTTCCTCAAGTTTCCCTTAAAGGTGATGTACTACACTGATTGAACCCACATGCAAACCCCTCCAATACAGCACAGATCCCCTGAAACTTGTGCCTTGAATGGAGAGGACGAGGTCAATCATTCCCGACACTATTTTCAGAAACACTTCGTGAATTTTCCACTCATCTCTCCTTGAAAAAAAAAAAAACAAAAAACCTCTGGCTTCCTGTTGGACATCTGAGGCCAAGGAGTTAGCATTCACCTTGGATAGCCCCAACGAATTCAGTCTTCTACTCCATAATAAATGTTTCTGCTTTTAAAGAAAGAATCGGCTATTACATATTGACCTATTTTGCTGGCACCCTGAAATGTGGATAATAACATTATCATTTTACAGATGGGAAAACTGTATGCAGAAGGTTGAACACGTTGCCCAAGGCATCCTTTTAGGTGAGGGCAGAATCCAGGACTACAAGATTCCTGTGCTGCTAGGCTGATGTCTGTAAGCTCTTATTCTCACATCATAACCTCTTTGTTTCTTTTAACATAGCAGTTACTTAAAACATAGAATATCACACATATTTTTCTCTAGCAAGAATGGAATTCACTTTACTTTTGATTTACAGTGGACTCTTCATAAGTGGATCCAATTCTAGAACGCACAGAAGGACTTGGTTATTGTACAGTTTAGGCTCTAACATTATATATTTTTGTAAAAAGTTCATGAACAATGAAAAAAAAGCATCATATTTAAATAGCAGCATATTTAAGGAGCTGTTAGTACTTACAAATCCTTCAGTATTGAGAACGGCGAGGGTTGTTAGAGTTACCTTAAGAGTCTGGATGTCTGGGGTGCCTGGGTGGCTCAGTAGGTTGAGCGTCTGACTTCAGCTCAGGTCATGATCTTACGGTCTGTGAATTCGAGCCCCGCGTCGGGCTCTGTGCCGCCAGCTCAGAGCCCGGAGACTGCTTCAGATTCTGTGTCTCCCTCTCTCTCTACCCCTCCCCCACTTACACTCTGTCTCTCTCACTCTCAAAAATGAATAAATGTTAAAAAAATTACAAAAAAAAAGAGTCTGGATGTCAGTCACATCCAGAATCCTATAAATTGTTATTTCTCTGAAGTTTCCTTAAAATAAACTTTTCTTTATGATGTTAATATTATAGAAAGTCATTTTCTATAGTGGTAGAAACTACTTTATGAACCCTGATGAGTGTGTTTTAACATTAGTAACATTAACAATTCTTCTGAGAGCTTTTCATCCACTTTGGACATGTAGTTACAACATAAGCAATAAAGTGTTTTATTTGTAAATAAAAAGCTCTTTGGAAAGTCAAATTGAAAGCTCATTCAACTGCACAAAATCTTTACTTCCTCCCTTTTTCCAACATTCATTGAAATCTGCTTAAATAATGAGTATTATGTTCAATGTACATCATTTTCAAAGAACATCCAATAGAAATTAGCATTTTAAATTCAGCGAATGGGTATAGACAGCAGACAAAAGGATTTCTTTTTTTTTTTTTCCTTAGTGAATTCTAATTATTTACATAATATGCATAAAATGAACAATTTGTATTTAAGAATTTATTTGATTTTAAACCTTTGATTATGTAATTGTGCATGACTTTCCCCCTTTAAGGTTATAAAAAAAAAGATTATCTATCTATGTTTTATGGCAATTGTATCTGGAAGGAAATTCAAAACGCTTGCAATTTAAATAAAATCAATAAAAAGGGCTATCAAAAATCTGTTTCAGCTCATCTCATGAAAATTTCCTAGAGACATGCTCAGAGTGTCTTTCCCCTTGCCAGAGTATACACAGATTTATTATTTACTCCAAAAACTATTTAAGTTATATCATGTAAAATAGCTACTAGCTCAGTCAGTATGAATATGACACCCCGAATTGAAAACCCTGAAGCCACCAACACTAAAGTTCATTTAAAAAGAGAACCAGACCTAGAAGATTGCTATTACTTTTTCACATAAGGAAGAAATCCTTCAAGCGATAAAGTTGTGCATGTATTGTCCATCTTAAAGAACATTGGGCAGAATCCCCACTTATTCATTATTTGCAGATCAATAAAGAACATTAAATGATTTAATAAGGGACTATTAACCCTGTATAAACATGTGGGAGTGAAGGAATGACAGAGTGAAATCCTCCAACAATCTACTACTCTACCATAAACACCACAAGAATATTGACTGGCACAATTGTCCAAATCAACTTTTTCACAATTCTGAGAATTAACCAAAGGCCTGCAAAAATTCGAGGGATATTTATTCAAGAAAAATGGACGGATCCCAGTAAGAACAGATAGTTTAGTGGCATTTAAATACATCTCCATCCTGTTCTTTAGCTTTGAAGTCATCTTGAATACAAAAATTGTCTAATCACGTAACCTTGTAAACCAGCAGCCTCGCGGCCACTGGAGGAGCAGACAGGACCTGCCATAATCCATCATTTCTAGCAGATCCATGGAAACACCCACTTACTGGACTCATCTTTATATAACCTGACTCAGAGCTCATTTGCTATGAGTGCCTTTTAATCCTGGGTCTATCTTCGTAGAAAACAATCAGCAACAATTATTTAAAGTTGAAGCTGTCTGAGGCAATGATAACTCTTGGGGCAATCAAGAAGCTGGTCAAAAATTATAAAAGGAAGAACTGGGGAAGGAGATATCTAGAGGGGTCTTTGAAGAACTCCACCATATTCCTGGGAATCTAGAATGTATTACATATGTTCAAGGATGTGTATGTGCTCAGCAAAGATCTCAAAAGGCCCTAATCGCTTCCCATGGGCTGACCTTATGGCTCTGTACATGCTGGAACAAAAACAAAAACAAAAACCCACAAAGGCAAAGTTGTAAATTGCCTGCCTGAGCTTTGAAGGCATGCCCAAACACGCACGCAGAGCCCTTTAGCACACTGGGAAATTTATAGGTTCAAGACATTAAAGGAAATCTCTGACCAATAATTAACTGATCAATGGCTAACTGAGCAGAAATGTCAGCAACCACATGTGACAAAGAATACAGGCCTTACAGGATTAGTTCAGGACAGTCACTAAACAAATACCACCACAACCAACAACAACAAGCAGTAACACAAAAAACTCCCGAGGGATGACCCGATTTCCATATTTGCTACATTATATTACTAAACTATTTTTTTAATGAAAAACATGTGATGTTAATAAACAAATAAAGAATATGGCCCATACACAGGGAAAATGTGGTAGATAGAAACTGTCCCTGAGGAAGTCCACGTAAGACTTAACTGGACACCTTTTAAATCAACTACTTTAAGTATGTTCTAACAATTAAAAACAATGTCTAAGGATGAAAAGAAAGCATGAGAATGATGTCTCACCAAATACAGAGCATCAGTAAAAAGAAATTATAGAAAAAAGAACCAAGTAGAAATTCTGGAGTCGAAAATTACAATAAAAGAATTAGGAAAAACATGTTATGATATTAGACGTGGCCGTGATTTTTTGAGGAAGATACCAAAAGCACAAGCAATAAAAGTATAAATAGACCAATGGGACTCCCTAAAATTTAAATACTTTTTCTGCATCAAAGGACACAATCAATCAAGGGAAAATGAAGTCACAAGGAACATTAGAAAAGACTTTGAGATAAATGAAAAGGAAGAAACAAGGTCTCAGAACGTAGGGAATGCAGCTAAAGCACTTAGAAACTTATAGCTATAAAGAACCTATATTAAAAAAAGAAGGAACAACAACAAAAAAACAAAGCCTCAAATCAAAACTTAACACTCCACCTTAAGAAACAATAAGCAAACTAAACTCAAAGCAAGAAAGTTAAGGAAATGATAAAGATTAGAGGAGAAATTAATGTAACAGAAAATAGAAAAAAATAAAGAAAATCAATCAAAGCAAAATCGGTTCTTTGAAGAAAACAAACATAATTGACAAACTTTTCGGTAGACTGACCATGAGAAAAAATAGAAGACTGAAATCACTAAAATTAAGAATGAACTGAGTTTTTTTTTTTTTTTAATTTTTTTTTTAACGTTTTTTATTTATTTTTGGGACAGAGAGAGACAGAGCATGAACGGGGGAGGGGCAGAGAGAGAGGGAGACACAGAATCGGAAACAGGCTCCAGGCTCCGAGCCATCAGCCCAGAGCCTGACGCGGGGCTCGAACTCACGGACCGCGAGATGGTGACCTGGCTGAAGTCGGACGCTCAACCGACTGCGCCACCCAGGCGCCCCAAGAATGAACTGAGTTTTGACGAAGGTGCCAGAATAACTCAAAGGGAAAGAATAAACTGTAGGATAGTGCTGGAGAACCGGATATTTGCATACAAAAGAGTGAATTTGAAATCCAATCTCACACCATATACGAAAATTAATTTAAAAATGGTTCGAAGGCCTAAATATGAAAGCTAAAGCTGTAAAACTCTTAAAAGAAAACATAGGTGTAAATATTCACAACATTGGATTAGGCAATGATCTCTTAGGGACTGACACAAAAGCAAAAGCAAAAAAACAAACCAAAACAAAAGTGATGCCTGGGTGGCTCAGTTGGTTAAGCATCTGACTTCTGCTCAGGTCATGATTTCATGGTCTGTGAGTTCGAGCCCCACGTCAGGCTCTATGCTGACAGTTTAGAGCCTGAAGCCTGTTCTGGATTCTGTGTCTCCCTCTCTCTCAGCCCTCTGCTGCTCCCTCTCTCTGTGCCCTTCTCTGCTCATTCTCTCCCTCCCTCTCTCTCTCTCTCTGTCAAAAGTAAACATTAAACAAATTTAAAAAGAAACAAAGAAAAAAAGAAATACAAAATTGAGATATCTCAAAATTAAAAACTTTTATGCTTCAAAATTGAACATCATTAGGAAACACAACCCAGGCTGAAAGAAAGAATTTACAAACCATGTATCTGGCAAGGCACTTGCACTCGATATGTAAAGAATATACCCTGCTTATTAATAAAAAGAAATATACAATTAAATTATGACAAAAGGATTTGAGTCGATATTTCTCCAGAGGAGATATACAAATGGTCCAACAAACATACAAAAAATGCTCACCATCAGGAGTCATTAGGAAAGTTGAATTAAAACCACAACGAGATGTTATTGTGTATCCAGGCAATGACAAGTGTTGGAGAGGGTGCAGATCTTCTAGGTCCTTTAGACACTGCTGGTAGGAATGTAAATGGTACAGATGCTTTGCAAAATGGCTTGGTAATTTTTCCAAAAGTTATATAGAGAGTTAGCATATGATCCAGCAATTCCATTTCTAGGCTTATACCCACGGAGTATATGTCCATACAAGAATTGGTGGGCAGTTGTTCACTGCATCATTATTCCTAAGAGCTGAAACGTGGAGACAAACTGTCCGTCAATTGACGCACGGACAAACAGAATGTAATATAGCCACGCGACAGAATATTATTCAAACATACAAAAGAATGACCTGCCGATCTAAGACACAGCAGAAGTGAATTTTAAAAACATTATGCTCAATGAGCTAGGCCAGAAGATCACATACTGTGTGATTCTCTTTGTGATTCTGGACCATTCTGAAATGTCCGGACAAGGCAAATTAATAGAGCCAGAAAGTGTATCAGTGTTTGCCAAAGGCTGGATGGAGATGGAAGGAGTGGATGGAGACTAACTCTTAATGGATTTAGAGTTCCTTTTGGGGGTGATGGAAATGTTCTGGAATTAGTAGTGATGGTTGCACAACTTTATGAATATAGTAATGCCACTGATAAATCACAAATTAAGGCAATGTAACTCATGTATTCAATAGAAAAATGTGCTATAAGTGCTCTTATTTAATCATTATGATCAGATATGAAGAAGTAGTGCCTTTGCATAAATGCAACTTAGGGGCGCCTGGTTTAGGCGTCCAACTTCAGATCAGGTCATCATCTCGTGGTTCGTGAGTTTGAGCCCCATATTGGGTTCTGTGCTGACAGCTCAAAGCCTGGAACCTGCTTCCAATTCTGTGTCTCCCTCTCCCTCTGCCTCTCCCCTGCTCATGCTCTGTCTCTTTCTCTCTCTCTCTCTCGAAAATAAAGAAACATTAAAAAATTTAAAAAGAAAAGTAAACGCAGCTTAAATTCTCTAGGCTTCAGATTCCAAATGCATGTCAGGATGGACATTCGTTCTTAAAAAAGAACCCTGTGTAAGGCACTTGCACCTCATTAATATAAGTAATCATTAAAAAATATCAACCTCAACGACATATCTACATGCAACTCAGGGTAGAAGGAAACATCTGGACTAGCGGAGCACACGGGCAACACCACCACCTTCTATGCTATAGACCAAAAGGTAAAGGCTTCAGAATATACACAATGGAAAACAACTTTAAAATTGGTATCGTCAACTGGGTCAAAGAAAGGGAATTTATTCTAGGCTTGAATGCTTTAAAGATATTTTAGTTTTTTGTTTCCCTATCTGAGAAGTGTGGGGGTGGGGGAGGGTGAAATTGACTTATTCTCCCCTTGGAAATAATAATAAACAGTTTCGTAAACTATAATTTATGATCTGCCTTTGCGACACATATATAAAACATTCTCTTAGATTATTTTACTCGAGTTGATGGCTTTATCTCTTTTTATTCCTGGAGTCAGCCCCCTTACTATCTTTCTCCTTCCAGACTGACTTGGATTGCAGCCCTGTCTGTCCCATTTCCTATAATTCTGAGTAACGTCCTGGAGAAAGTTTTAACAACCTGATTTATCTGTTAAATTACTCCAGAGTTATTTTGTTAATTCAAAATGTTCATTATTCAATGCAAAGTTTTGATATCATTGTAACAGACAATTCTAAAGGAGGATTTTTAAACTAGTAATAGAGAAGTATAGAAGATTTATTCCATTTCATTCTGAACAATTAAGAATTTGCCATTAAAATGGTTTTTAGTGAAAGACATTGACACAGAGGGGATATTAAATTAAAGACAAAATATAGTGAGGAAATAAAGAAAACCGTGGAAAGACGACTATACTCCAACCTGGGCAAAGATGTTCATTGCAGTGGGCCACAAAATTAAATTATGGCTTTAATTATGGTAAAAAAAATAATTTAATTAAATTAATTTTTAATTAAAAAAAATTGGAATATGTTATATTGTCTAATTATGTCACCTTAGCTAAGGAAGAATAAGATCGAAATGAAAAAAGAATTTCTCCCTGCTTGTAAATTCTTTAAATATGTTTTCTTATTAGTTTTATAAGAGACAATGGGTCACGTAGTTGAAAATGTGTCTTCAGTCTATCAGGTAGTGCAAGTGGCAAAAAACGCCTACGGGACAAATAAAAATTCACTGCCTCCCTTAATTGCAAGTCAGAGGACAGATTGGTTTGACTCGGGGCTTGAACTAGGTACGCAAGATGCATTTTTTGATTTTTTGCTTGTGTCGTTTTTATTTTCCTGTGGTCACAGGAAGGCTTCTGGGAGTTCCAAGAGTGAAATCCAGAAACAAAGAGTCTTTCCAGTCAAAATCTCCATTAGTTTTACGAAGCCTGATTAGATGTAGGTCTTTCCACCAGCCACTGCAGCCAGGAGCATGAGATCCCGCTACTCTAGGGAAGGTGTACCCCCATGGGTAAGACTGAAGGAGAGAGAGTCTTCTGGTGAGAAATTAGGAAATTCATATGAAGGTAACACATTTCTGTGTATCTTCCTCTTTAAGTTTTTGAGAACATTTTCCATACTCACAAATATTTCACGCTGTGATATATGCATATTTATTGTTGTTTTTTGCAATGAAATGACATCAAGCCTCATATCTGGAGCAACGTGGCACAGAACATGCATACATGTGGAGACAGGGGCGATGAGAGTGACACATGAGGGTTTCAAACCATAATTCCTTGAGCATTGGTATTGATCATTGGGGAAGGGTTTGGATTTCTGCTGGCCATGCAATGTTCTGGTCCTTGATAGATAGGGTATCCCCCAGCTGCAATGTGGATGTTTCTTGCAAATTTGGCCGTAGCAAGATTGACAATGGCATTAGGAATGGGACTTTATAAACTAGAAAAACATTTTTTTTTAAACCAGTGAAACCAGTTTGAGAAACTAAGCAGGTATACCGTCTCTTTTTTCTTCAGTTAATATTTGAAATCATAAAAGAATTAAATGTGGGCAAAACATAATAAGAAATAATAAAACGTATCCATCAATACGTGAATCTTACTACAGCACAATAGCTGTATGATAAAAGTGGGTTTAATCATATTGAATTTCAATCAAGGGTAATTACTTATCGAAGTAATACAAGATCGTTATTAAAAGCTGGTTTTGTCAATAGGATGCAAACGTACTAGAAACTCTGACCTCAATATATATGTAAATGTGCAAGTTAAATCCTTTTTTTTTTTCAAAGTTTATTTATTTATTTTGAGGGGGGGGGTCGGGGCAAAGAGAGAGAATTCCAAGTGGGCTTCACATTGTCAGCATGGAGACTGACGCAGATGTTGAACTCACCAACTGTGAGATCATGACCTGAGCAGAAACCAAGAGTCAGACACTTAATTGACTGAATCACCCAGGCACCCCAATACCAGCTCTGTAGACTACTGATATTTTTACTTTATTTTGTTTTTTTTTAATTTTTTAAAAATCTTTTTTATTTATTTTTGAAAGAGAGACAGAGTGTGAGCAGGGGAGGAGCAGAGAGAGAGGGAGACACAGAATCCAAAGCCGGCTCCAGGCCCTGAGCTGTCAGCACAGAGCCCGGCACAGGGCTTGAACCCACGAACCGTGAGATCATGACCTGAGCCAAAATCGGATGCTCAACCGACTGAGCCACTCCGGCGCCCCAGATTTTTTACTTTAAATTGTGAACTCCCAGAACAAGGCATCCATATTTGTACCTCTAACCCATGACCAGTGCCTTGACCATCACAAAGGTACAAGAAAGGACTGAACTAAACAGAAATAAGAGTGAACAGCCAAACATGGGTTACTGGTATTTCAAACTTAATAATTGAATCACCCCATTTATTATATATTTTGGTACCTACTACTTCTTATATGTGTTTAAATAAATGATTTGTAATGCTTTTAATGGATACTGAAATAATGAAAGAATTTTACTTGGTCAGACAAATCAGAACTGGCACAAAATACTCTTTTAGTAAATGTTTATTGAATGAATTCATTTCAAAGTCACCTTGAATCGGGAACGAAATCACTGGATTGTTGAATTCCTGGATACAAGCAAGTCAGGCATAAAACAGAGATAGAAGACTTATTACCTTATCCTTGGTCAAAGTTTTGAAATGCCAAAGCAAACACAAACCAAGTCACCTTACAAGGCCATCAATTAGAGGAATGGTAGAACTTGAATTAAAGTTTAATTTTATTTAATGTGATTCTTCTTCATTGAGATGTGAGACATTCATTCACTAGGTATTAAGATCTGTTGCAAATGGGCTCGCTCTCTCTCTCTCTCTCTCTCCCTCTCTCTCGTTCAATTAAAGCATAGTTGACACACAATGTTACATTAGTTTCAGGTGTACAACATAGTGATCCAACAAGTTTGTATGTTATGCTGTGCTCACCACAAGTGTAACTACCATCCGTCGGCATACAACACTATTACAGTACCATCGACTATGTTACCTATGCTGTGCCTTTTATCCCCATGACTTATTCTTTCCGTAACTGCAAACCCGTATTTCCTACTCGTCTTCGACCTTTTTTTCCCATTTCTCCACCTGCCTCCCCTCTAACAACCATCTCTCTATTTATGGGTCTGTTTCTGCTTTTGTTTGTTTGTTTCAAATAGGATATTTTAAGAAATGAAACCTCAAGCCTTATCAACCCAATACGTTTCATGGGAGAATAGATTATGAAGTAATTTACCATTTTATACTGAGATGCCTTTATGTGCTGAGCTTCCGTCATAGTTGAAAGATTTTTGTTGCATAAAACATATATCTATATTTGAGTCTCAGTTCTTCTCAATTTTATTTTGGTTAAACGTCAATTTCATCCAGACTAGTGGTCCCCAAGTCTGGTGGATCATCCAAAGCAGATGGAGAGTATGTAAAAAAAAAATACAGATATTATAGAAATGTCTACAGTGGGGCACCTGAGTGGCTCAAGTCATGATCTTACAGTTGGTGAGTTTGAGCCCTGCATTGGGCTCTCTGCTGTCATCGCAGAGCCCACTTTGGATCCTCTGGCCCCCTCTCTCTCTCTGCCCCTCCTCTGCTTGCTCTCTCTCTTTCTCTCTCTCTCAAAATAAATAATCATTTTTTTAAAGAAATAATTACAGCTAAGGAAGAGGCTGTCTTCATTTCTCAGAAGTTGTTTGAGTTTGTACTATGTAGTAGCATCCGATACTATAATCCTATTTTATAACAAGAAAGAGACCTAAATGGAATGATATTTCTGCTTTACCAGAGTCATTCTATGATCTCTTCCCCAAAGACCCTTTTCTAGTATATCTGTGTGGGCCCCAGGGTGTCTCTCATGAACCAAACTGAGGACTCCTGATGTGGGTTCAGTTAGGAGCCAAGAGTGCTTGCCTAAGATTGTAGTCAAAGATCGGATTTATACCTGGGTTAGTTACAAACGGTCATAATTTTCCTTTCCAAAGCTTAGCTTCTGAGTTGTTTTTGTGTAGACGGTGTTAACTCTTTGACCAGGCAAAGGTGCACGGACCTCTCAATCTCTGATAATGTGTTTTATAGCCATACATAAAATGTTGACTTTGCAGCAAAGCCTGAATCCGAGTAGAGCCCTTCTACTTAATGCACCCAGGAATTTCAGAGTATATTATCAGAAAAAAAAAAAAAGAACCTCACTTAGAATTATTTACAATGTTCATTTCAGAGTAAAATAAAGCTTACATATTATTTATTTCTGCATAAACAAGTTGTATTTTTCTATACTGAAATGCATGAATTATTAGCAAGCTGGGAACTGGATCATTGTTAAGATATCACAGATGATCCAAATAATCTTGTTTCAAATGCCAAACACCATTATAAGCAGATGTACTGGAGCTATTTTCTAGTGTTTGGCTCATCTATATAATGGCAAAGGGGGCCTCCCCTGATGATCATTGTAATCTAGTTTCATTTCAGTGAATTTCCATTCAACCACATCAAACTCCCAACTCCAGAAAAATACTCAATAATTATTCAAGTTAGGATACCAGGGCCTAGGGCATTTATAAATACATGCATACAGACAAAAATCCCATCTTTTACGATTCATATTAATGCCAACTTGTAATTAAAATGCAAGACATATTCTCAGATGCCCAATTCATCACATTCTTCATCACTACTTTGCCCCATGCATCAGTTGATTATTGATTCCTTTATTGCCTTACTTTCCACATGGGAATCCTAAATCTCAGACTCATTTGGGAAAAAGAAAATCCATCTCTGAGTTCAGGTGAGTTACTTGGGAAAAGAAAGTTAACCAAATTCCAATTTCTTTATATGAATATGAAATAGCAAGAAATTTGAATAAGATTGTACTTAAGGCTCTTCCAGTTCTGAAGATATTTAATTCTTTGATTTTTCAGGTTGATTGAAGTCTCGAGATTGATAGAACATATGCAACAAACTTTTTTAATAAAAACAACACTCCTATAATTCAGATAACAAAATATAAATTGCTGTTTCATTCCTGGCATTGTGAATTTCCTCATCTTGTTTTTGTTTCTTTCATATGTTATTCTATTCTTTTTGTTTTATCCTTTTATTTCACTCAAATATTTTAACTTCTATAAGGACCTATGACCTGTTTCTAATGTTTGCAGTAGGTTCAAACTATGCATTGTAAGCATATGTGGCTGCTACAAGATAAAATTTCTTCCCATATGCGTTTCATTATTTTAATATTTCAGACACTAATAAAATTGTTAGCAAAAATAAATGAATGAGATTGTGTCATTTCGCTTCCATTTGTTTACGGGATCTTACACTGCGGGGACTCAATAGAATTTGCTTATACCAGCATAACACAGACTTCTTCACGCACCTTATTATCTTCCTTCCACTTTTGTCCTCCTTAAGTTTCTTCTCCACCAGTTGTTATAATCTCAAGCTAAGAAGAGTTCAAGGAGCAGCCATAATCTGAACGTGTTAGGCAGAGGGTCTTGCGTGTAAGCAGCCCTCCGTCCAAGATTTTAATAAGTGAAGGAGGAAAATTTAAATGATGGAGATTTGAATATTAAGTTTTCAAAAGCCGTGGAGGCAAAATACAGGTTTTAGTAAGACGTGTAAGTTCAAAGAATCATCATTTATCTTAGAAATGTCTACAGTTGAGTGACGGGTTCTCTTCATTTTCTAGAAGTGATTTGAAAGACTTTGTAGTATGTAGTACCGTCCAATACTAGCATCATATTTTATAACAAAAAGGAGACCAAGCTGGAATGACATTTCCATTCTACCTGAGTCATTAAACGATGGAAATGATGTTTAGAGAAGTTTCAGGAATAAAATAGCATGACATGGTTCAAATGAAGTGCTTTTCAGTCTGATCCCTCATGTTAATATTCTATTTCTTTCAAATACTTTTTATGTCTCTTTGCATTTTTATGAAGAATTTAAATTATATTCTCAGCAGAGAATGGGCTTACATGTCATGGGGACCTCTTCCCCAGAACCCTCCTAGACCATGCAAGACAAGATATTAGAAAAAAATGTTCAATGGCTCTAAAAAGGAGCCATAGTATTTTTAATAATGTACTAACTCAGATTAGCTACCTAAGTTCCCTCAGAGAAAAAAATTTAAATATATATTCCAGTGGTAGTATATATAATCTAGGCTCCCAGAATCTTTAAAATAAACCAAAATTGTATCTCTTCCAAATGATAGTATATCTTATCCATTGACTTCCCCCTCTCATCCATGAACTCTTGCAATGCAAGTCTAGTCTTACAGAAGGAGAATATCCATGAATATCCACACTTCTAGTGATATTAGAGTAACTTGTTTCCTTAATTTGTTATACAGACAACTCCCTTTTGAGTAGCCTAGTCTGAGAACAGGGCAATTCCTTATATGCAATTTCTTGCTCAATATAATAGGTCATTCTAAGCTTGGAAGAAGCTGGTTGGTGTTTTTCCATTTATCTCAGGGTGGCAGCTACTTAAACTTGGAAGTGGATTTTACCTCGTAAAGCTCCAGACCACTGGGTGCATCTACGTGATCCAATAATGTGGTGGATTTCACAGTGCACAGCTTGATTTTGGTCTTATAAAAAGGTCTCTGGGTGATAGCAATCTGCCAACGCTGTGACCGAACGGTATTGTTCTGGAACTCTGCACAGAGGTGTCAGCCAATGTAAAATGGCACATTTACCAACCTTTGAGCCATGTGCTGAAATCATATTTTAGGTCTTAAAATGACTGCCATTTTGTTATTGGATTCCATAAAATAGTCTTTCCTCTATTCAGATAGAACCAATATACTTTAGAAACAAGTTAGAAATTACTTCTTGTTTTCCCGTGTAATCACCATTACACCGCAGATAATGCTAGTTTAAAGCCATGAAGCCGATTCTAAATTGTGTTCTTTTTGAGTTTTCATTCTGTGTTCGAATTCATGAATTCATCTTCTCACTACCTTAGGTAGATAAGAAGGAACCTCATTCAACATTCTCCTGCTTCTCCCACATTACCTAAATGCCAAGTGGCTGTCCGGATGCTGAAATAGTGTATCTGCAGCCGATGGCGACAACATGGCTAGCAACCTCTTCAATAACATGGTTTCAATTGTAGAGATAACCAGAAGCCAGAAAGAGAGCCGCACACTAGGTGAGGGGCAAAGAAACATCCTCTGGCAGCTGGCGGGAGGATGCACAGTCCGCCACGCATTATCAGGATTGCTAACGTTTCATGAAGAATAAAGAATTGGGCTGGATATAAGCGAACAAGAAAAGCAACAGTTTTCATTAGCTGAGTGTTTACATTCTACTTTTGGGGAGCACTTGGTCGGCTCTCTACATTTTAGAGTAGCTAGTTAACTGTTGCAGGGCTATCCTGGGCATGGCAGGATCCATTGGCAAGGAGTGTGATTGGGAAATTGGCCCCACTTAAGAAGAACGATTCTCAAAAAACCAGTATTGTCCGTTTCCATTGCTGTATTTTCTGCCTTAAAGTTACGTTTGACAGGTTTTAAGATGCTAAAAGAACAAAGAAGAAGTTGAGATCATTAGTGCCGATTCAACAAAGACAAAATAATCCATTTGGATATTCTTTCAGTATTCTTAATGTTTAAAGAGGTCATAATCCAATATATGCATATGCAACAAAGTGATGCAATGTCGATGGAAGTCCATGTTTGAAGAGTCACCTACAAATCACTGGGTAAAGGTGTAAGAATCTTTAGGACCAATTACCACTTGGAAAGCAGCACTCCCTAAAATTGTAGGAGTGGTATTCTCTCATTAACTATGAGAAATCATTAACCACACAAAGTCAGTCTTTTTTTTTTTTTTTTTTGACTAACCATTCATCATTTGAAGTCATTAGCTTCCTCATAAAATTGTTAGAAATGCAAAATTATTTTTCAAAAAATCATTAGTTACAGGGCATTGCATTATAAAAGCATGGGTCTATTACTCCATCCTTTTCTGCATAAAAACGTGTCAGATATGCAAGATCATTTATGTTGATAAATAACTTTTTAACGAAGCCCATTGTCTCGTGGTCAGGCTGATATTAGCTGTTCCATTTCAACAGTGATTTTTATGGCAAGTCCATTTTATAGATATGAAAAATCCCAAAATGAAAGAGAGCAAACATCATTTTTCATCCAGCTGAAAACAACATTTGAAAAAGCAGCTTTGTTCCGTGTAATATGTGGCTCGGAGACTTAACTAGAGGCAGCTGCTTTCCTCTGTTTACCAGCGTTTTGTCACTGCCTGGGTTCTATTCACTGAAGATTTGGCTTCCTTTCCTCCCTTCTCTGATTTTTTTTCAAGCTTAAAACAAGTGCCACAGCCACCAGGAGAGAACTTCAAGACTACTGCCTAATGATTTTTCACCCAAGGTATGTTATGGAAGATAAACATCACACCAATTGTTGGCCTCCGAAATGAGCTATAAAATGCCATTTCTTCTTTTTCTCCCTTTTCTCCAAGTTCCTAAGATCTCGGAATGATTCGAAGCAAATGTTGAAAAATGGATTATATACTACATTCTGTTTGTTTGGTTTTGGTTGATATCTGGATATAGGAGAGTTTGTTAATTTTTAGACACTAGGCCTTGTAATGGGGTCATTGTTTCACTTAATCCTCTGAGGTCTACTGGTAACCTACATTTCCAAACAGGGATTCTGTGCTGGTAGAATAACTCCTGTGAGCTCCAGGCCAGTACGCTATGCCCAAACGAGGTGGATGTGAAGAAATGCCACTCCATTCGCAGTCCCAGCAGGAATCTGCCTCTTTGGCTCTGACCGATCGCATGCTCATCGCTGAATCAATCACTGTATCCAGGGAGAAGGAAGCGCTCTGGTTGCCCACAATGGAGTCATGGGCATATCCTAGATTCCTAAGTGGATTCAATTCTCTGTGTGACATAGGAATAGAGTGACAAAAGTATCGGTCCTTCTGGGGAATGGTGAATAGGGCAGATGCTCAGGGAAGATTTTTAAAGGAATCAGCTGTTGAAGTAGATTCTGAGTAGGACATGGAAATCCAGAAATAGAGGGAATGGCATGAACACATGGCGAGTATTCATGGATGAGTAGTAAGTCAGTTCAGCTATGGCCTTCGGACAAATCTTGTTTTGGTAAGCAGAACATAGCCATGCTCGCTCATTTCCATGATGCCATGACTATTTTTGTTTAGATTTGAGTAGTTGTGACTGAACTTTTGAATGCCTGCAAATCCTAAAATACTTACTCTCTAGCCCTTTACAGGTAAAGTTTGCCAACCGCCCAACTATAGGGTAAATTTTGGAAGTAGCATGTGATTCATCTGGAAGAATTGTATGTGCACAATAAGAGTTGAGAAGACTGCCTTTGGTGTTAAAATCAATGGAAAACCATTGTCAGATATTGAGAAGCAGATGATATGATTAGAACTGAGCCTCACTGATGTGAATCTGGCAAGAGTGTATAGAACGCACTGGAGAGAGGAAGTGCTTTAGCACAAACTTCAACATGCAGAATTATTGAAGAGCTTGGGCCCAAGCAGATTCCCAACCGCAGCTCAGAGTTGCTACTTCAGATATGAGGAATCCGTACATATAACCTATTCACAGGCCATCCTTATTCTGCTAGTTCATCAAGTCCAGACTTTTTAAAAGATTGAACCAAATTTCTAAGAAATGGATAACCAATCTTAAGATTGCTACAGTAGCTCCTGTGAAAGATGGCGGCATCTCACTAGAGTGGCCTGCAGGCTTGGTTCTATTGTTTATAGAGCCATGGTTAGAACTCCAGTGGAGACACCCAGCCTCTTGCACACTCCCCTTTTCTCCCAACCCCAGGATCCATCCCTTCCACAAAGGGTCTCTTGAGCATATGGACACCCAAGGTCATGTTGCACATGCATCCCCTCTTCCAACAGCCATGTCAAGTATGCAGTGTGTCCTTGGGAGAACAACCCAGGAAAGTAGACTTGGGGTCATTTGGGCAAGGTAGTCTAGGGTCCTCGGTACCTTCATCATGATCTGGAATGGGACGTGCGAGCTTCATGTGGGAAAATTTTCTTGGTCTTTGTAACTTTCCATCTTTTGGCAAGGTTTGTGTCCAGAGGAAGGCCAGAGTAGAACCTCTTGGGATGTGAGACGGGGGCCCTGATTACCTGGTCTAAAGGTAGGGCTGAGAAAGGGAATAGCGAAGAGATGATGTGTTTTTAAGATACTGCTCTGGTAAAATTGGAAGGCTCAGTAGCTATTTTAATATAGGATCTCATGAAAAGGAAAGTGAGTCAAGGGTAACGTGGTTTTCAGATCTTCGAAATGGAGGAAGTGTGTTGTCCTCGTAAAATAAAACAGAAAGTCAGGAAACATGTAGGGAGAAATCATGGGCTTCGTTTAGGTATCTTATAAATGAGGAATAAGAATGAAATCTAAGTGGTAATGACTTGTAAGGATTGATAAATAAGGAAGAGATAGAACAAAGTATACAATATAGTGTTAAGAGAATAATCCTTTTGACTCCTTTACTTATGGATAAATTTAAATAGGTTTTAATTTTACCAG
Organism: Panthera pardus; assembly: GCF_024362965.1. NCBI lineage: Eukaryota > Metazoa > Chordata > Mammalia > Carnivora > Felidae > Panthera > Panthera pardus. Next base: position 122,846,237 of record NW_026526810.1, on the reverse strand, counting down.
TCCTTTATTATCTAGACTATCTTAAATAGAGAAATTACCAGTTGTCAATTACTTGGCAACACAGGTAAATATTGCACAGAAAGGCAACATAAATGCCTCAACATTTATGAATGTTTGAATACTTCCTTTTATTTTGTAGTTTTCAGCTGATGTGGCTGTGCCCTATAATTTTCTAAAAGTTAACAATCAGGATTCATTTTTAAAGGTGAGTAGTACGTTTTGTTTTGTTTTGTAAAATTATGGACTCACAGATTTAACAGATAAGATTATCGGATGTGTTTTAATTCACTGCAATTATCTTTACTGCTATTCAAGTTATCCCACTTGTGGCCAGAGGGAAATTCTTTGAGTTGGCCCCTGAGTCATTGGTCATGACCCCCATCATCTTTAATAGCTTCCTTGCTATCAAAACAGTTTGCACTTTTTTCATTTCAGAACTGGATTTAGGAATTTCTCCAAAGATCCTTGAGTCATTTTAAAGAGATGTGCTCTTTAGAGATTATAATATAGATAAGAATAGTACTTCTTGCTTCTGGGCTGCTGATTACCATTAGTCTCCTTCCTGTGGCCAGTCCAACACAGTTCATATTTTTAAAAGGGAAAATTTATAGTAATTTCATGCAAACACTTCCAATTCGATATGGTTTTTACTCAATCTCAACAGTCTTTCCATATGTTCCTTCTCTCAAGCCAAAAATCCCAGTTGTCAAAGACACCAATATTCCCTTACTTCATCCCCCAAAACACCCATCATAGGCCAGAATGACATGATTTGCTCCTTCACCAACACAACAGCGTGTTAAAAAGTGGGAGGCTTTTGTTTGATTGGTTGGGTTGAATCTGCTCTTCTTTCAATTTTGGGGTAAATGTCATCAGGGTGTCTAGTGAAATTATAGTTTTAAAGTCATTTGGGAATAATTCCATTTTGTGGGGTTATGACAACTACCTTTATATATAGTTAGGTTCTCTCATTTCATTTTTCTTCCAAATTTGATTGACAATTTATTGTGTGTTGTTAATTTATTAATCTGTGTTTTTTAATAAATAAAAGATACCACAGAGTTATAGAATCAGGTTTTAAAAAGTTATATTGGGAAGAGTCTAGCTTCTGTTTCTGTCTCCTTCAAACTCTTTACCAGATTATTACATTTTATGTTGTTGTTTATCCTTTCATTTTTTAAAAATAGAAGCAAATATAGATATATTTTCTACATTTTCTTAAATGTTTTTTGTTTGTTTTTGAGACTGAGAGAGACAGAGCATGAGCAGGGGAGGGGTAGAGAGAGAGGGAGACACAGAATCTGAAGCAGGCTTCAGGCTCTGAGATGTCGGCACAGAGCCCAACGCGGGGCTCGAACTCATGGAGTGTGAGATCACGACCTGCGCCGAGGTCGGACGCCCAACCGACTGAGCCACCCAGGCGCCCCTATTTTCTATATTTTCTAAACTCACTCATAGAATAAATATAGCTCACTGTATGTTTTCTTTTCATTTTGCTTTTCCCCCCACTTATTTCTGTATCTTGCTGATCACTTCACAGTATTTTATAAAATTATTTCCCATTCTCTTTTTTTTTTATAGCTACATAGTGCTCCAATATGTAAATGTACCAGTTTATTCAACTGCTCTTTTATTGACAGATATTTAGGTAGCACATAACAGACATTCCAAAAGTATTTATTGAATAATGGTTTAGATGCTGGTCTTTGGGCCTGTGATTATGTAAATATCACATGTATTTTTCTGTTATTTTCCTGAAAATTTAAAATAGAGGAAGATTCTTTTCCTTCACTGATATCCTAGAAAGAGCATAGGATATTTTTATGACCAAATCAGACAATGCACACGTGAAAATTAAGAGGTTTTTTTTTTTTTTTTTAAGTAAAAAGCAATATTAAGTCTTTACATAAATGTTTTGAGAGTACTGGTTATATGATGATTTTCAGTAACAGTTCCCTTTCAGTTAACTTGGACATTTAAATGCTGTTTGTACTTTCCTCCTCAACTATATTACCGTATTATAGCTTATAAAATAATCAGCTTTATTGTTTTCAGTATGTTCTTTATATGCTGATAGAAAAATATATAGACAGCTGAAGAATTTATAATTTATGAACAATTGCAATTTCCTAAAATTTATTGCCCTGTTTGCCGGAGCTTTTAAAGCTGATATTGGATATAAATGATATAGTAGCCTTATATTTTGCACTTTGATTCACTAGAATACAATGGAAAGTTGCTCTCTGATCATGCCTACTTCATCAGGAGCTAGAAGGACAGTGATAGCTCATCAAACACAATACTGCCATTTGTAGCCCCCACATGTGAGACCCTGGCCTAGGACCCGAGGGATATCCAGTTAGGCTTTTGCCAATGAACCATCCACGAGAGAAAATAATGAGAGCAGGGTGAGGGAGCATTCCTAGGACAACCTCAATTTCTCCACTAGTAGGAGGATAATCCTTGGATGACACCAGGTTTTATACGGTGTAAATGGATGGAAGATATGTGTTATAGATTCTAGAATCATTAGTGAAATGTTTTATCTGTAAAACTAATGTCATAAAGGCAGTTCACTTTGATGTTTCTTAAGTGTTCTCTGAACCCTTCAACAGAGCTTATATATATATATATGTGTGTGTGTGTGTGTGTGTGTGTGTGTATGTATATATACATGAAATGTTAATATGTATATATAATGTAATATGTATATATTACATATATAATATAATATGTATATATACAGAAATGTTAATGAATTGACATATCCCCATCTCAGATACTCAGGGGACACTGATGTGTCTGGCTTGTTCTTCTGTCAGAGGGTGGCCCTATTGAAATGAAAATGTCACAGGATTTGCTGACAGCCATTTCTGAACTTACATGCCGTATCTGTTATCACCAGCTATGGGTCCTTGGGCAATCTGCTCAGTCTTCTTGAAGTAAGAAGGAAAGAAACACTTGTTTTCGTAATATCTAACAGACTAGAGTACGTATCTAAAGAACACTGCACAGTGACTTGCTAATCAATGAAGTTAGTTTCATCCTTCTTTGATTCATTCTTTACACTTCATCTATTTAGAGTTTTTTTTTTTCCAGCACAAGATAGGATAATTTTCTAATTTAGCTCATTTTTTTTCTCATATATCTTTCCAGGGTTTTGTAAGTCTACACATTTATTAGCACGACTCGATAGCTACTGCCCAGCACCTCCCATTGAATATCTTCCTTGTGTTTTTCTCTAGATGCCCTTTATGGCTCTTTGAGTCTCCCCCCTTATTTTCCTATGCCCAGCAATCCTAAGAACCTGGCCAATGGTAACTAATTAAATGCAATTGTAGAATAGGGGCAAGAGTATTGTCCTTTGCAGCTATGTGAACTTGAACTTGACTTGTTTCACATCTGTAGGAGCCAGTTTGTTCTTACTCTTAGCTTGGACTCCTATCATTTTGGGCCTGGGTTTTCACAAGTCTTTCTGTTAGTTGTCCAGCTTCCAATCAGCTTGCCTTCAAGCCTGCTTTTCCTGTAATTCAGACCAATACACTAATGCATCCATGAAGTCAACTGCCCAAGAAGAAGATTGGACGTTGTAAAACCTCTTCCTGTTCAACACTCCTTCCCGCATTGATTCGGCTTCTGCTTGGCTTTCAACAATTGGCCTGACCACTTAGATTTGGCAGCTGTAACTAGTTTTTCCATTTAAGTCTCTCAGCCTTTGCCTTAAAGGTTCTGGCTTGAATATGACCTAGATCTTTCCAAAATTTAACTTTTTTTCCTGCATCTGTGAACAAGGTAATATAAAGTAGCTTGAATCCCAGTTCTATCACATATTTTCTATATGAACTGCACACAATACCCTTCACTCCATAGCCCATATGTGACTGTTAATGTTATGTATGTGTCAACTTGGCTAGGCCGTTGTACTTAGATATTTGATCAAATGCTATTACAGTTTTTTTGTGAAAGTATTTTTTTAGATGAGGATTAACATTTTGATCAGTAGAATCTGAGTAAAGCAGATTACCCTTCATGATAGTGGGCCTTATCCAATCAGTTGAAGGCTTAAAGAGAAAAGATTGACCCTCTCCCCCCAAAGAGGGAATTCTGCCAGCCAACTGCCTTTACTCAGACTGTTAACTCTTCCCTGGGTCTCCAGCTTACCCGCAAATTTTGGGTTTGCCATCCTTTACAATCATATAGATACAGATAAAGAGAGAGAGAGAGAGACAGAGAGAGGGAGAAAGAGACAGAGAGAGAGGGAGAGAAGGACCTTATTAGTTCTGTTTTTCTAGAGAACCCTAATATACCACAGTTTTTTTTTCTCTTTTGGTAAAATGGAAATAATAACCATACCTAACTCCTAAATTTATAATGATAATTAAGGAGCTTAGCATAGTGCTTGGCACATAATACGTACTTAATAAATGCTAATTTTTCTAATTATTACTTAGTTCCTTTCTTAACTTGATCCCTTGGATCATGCTTTTCCCTCTCTGTGGTTGCCATTCTCAATCATCTCACCTGGAAAACTCCTCCAAGGATTCAATCCAAATGCTATCTCTCCTGGGAAGCCTGCCTAGATGTCCCTCAGGCATGGTTATTTATGTCTACAACACACGCTATAGCTTACCAAGCTGTAATTTATCTGCTTAAGTATAGTCTTCAAGAAAAGGCTGCAAATGCCTCGAAGTTCTCAAGGTCAAAGACTTTCATTTTTACATATCTGGCACCAGGCTCAAATCCTGGCAATATTTGCTTCCCAATAACTATTCCCTGAATGAGTATGAGGCGATGCCTTTACTTCCTGTATTAGGAATAGAGGCCTTCTGTCAAACCCACGTGTCTGTGTGTGAGGGCAGATGTGTTGATTCACGAGACTGTTGTTTTTCAGGTATCTGTCAAGGAGGGTGCCAGTTGCTTCATTTTCAGCATTCGGGGGGCAAATGGTTGATTGGTGGAGGTAAGAGAGACGTACAAATAAGTGAGGCTTAGCGTAACACTTCCATTTGGAAGGCATGGGAAAATGATATCAAAATCTGGAGGGGGAAGTTATTTTTTTCTGCCTGGGTGAATCAGGGACAATTTTTTCATAAGAAATAACATAGAAGTTTTAGTCTGGAAGGAAAGGCAAGTTTGGAGGAGAAAGTCATTCCAGGTAGAAGGAACAGAGATTAATGTGGTCAGATATGTTTGAAGAATGATGACTTGTCCCCATTGGGGGTGGCATAAGGAAAGAGGATGGGGCAGCCGGAGATAAAAGATGGAGAAGGGAAGGACCATTTTACCAAGAGGATGGAACACTAGAACAGAAGCCTCAGGACTTGAAACCTCATTCAGGGCACAAGGAAATCTCACTGCATTTTCTCAGTGGATGCCAAGTGTTTAGGTCAATGCTTAGCACTTAGATTTTTAACAGGAATGTGATAGCATTACAAGCTGAGAAGGAAGGAATTGGGACTTGGGAGACAGTGGCAATGGAGGGGTGGAAAAGAAGAGTTCAACCTGGGGAGCCAGTTTGTCCTGCTGTAAACTGGGATGTAAAATGATGAGGGAAACAAAGCCAGAAGGATTAAATCCAGATAAAATTAAATCTCCTTATAACCTGCAGCCCATTGACAAATACTTGAGGCAGGAGGAGTCAGACATTTTCCAGGAACTCCCAACTGGGAGTTTGTACTTAATATTCATACTTTGCTAGGGGGAAAAACAACCTTAGCGGGATAATCCTCCAGGATCCCGAGTCTTCTTTCGCGTATGAAAACCCTTTTGGAAACTTCCCATTGACTTTACCTCCTTCGACTCCCAAGTATATAATCAGTCCCTCCTCACAATCCCAGGGAGGCTCTTTCTACCCATGGGTCCATGGGTCCCGTCCCTGTGCTTTAATGAAACCACCTTTTCACACTAAAGACATCTCAAGAATTCTTTCTTGGCCTTTGTCTCCAACCCCAACATTTCCACATCACAAAAGAAGCAAGAAAAGCAAATATTAAAAAACAAACAAATAAAAAAAAAAGGAAAAAAGAAAATATTGTCCAGTGATTCCCAAATAACCTTTTTGAACTCCCAAATAGTATTTAACACAGCACGCTTACTATGTGTCAGGCACTGTTCTAAGTGCTTTAAATGTGTCTACTCAGTTATTCCTTAGAAACAATTTTATTGTCCCCTGTTTTACAGATAAAAAAAAAAAAAATGGAGACAACAGAGAAATTAAGTAACTTACCCAAGTTACACAGCAGGTGACTCATAGAGCTGCTACCCGATACAACTTTTCACTCTTTTACCTAATAGGATACTTACTAGATGCAGTGGGCAGCTGGGGAGCGCCTCTTTAAATAGTGCTGCTTGAAAATAAGAAGTGGAATGAAACATACATCATTTTCCCTTTGCCTTTCTTTGTACTCCTCAGTTGCAAACAACTTTTTCCCCCTTCTCTAAAAAGCACGCTTCAGAAAGTATCTTGGAAGCCAGAGACAAGTCAAACTCTGTATGAGCGATTGTTCCACCAAGGGGAGAGTGCCTGCCTGCAAGTCTTTGCGATCCTCGAGAGCAAGCCATCCTGAACAGGTAATGACTCCATAGTGCAAAGGAGCCCAACCACTCCCTCCCTGCGACTCGCATTCTAGAATACAGAAGAGAATTCAATATGTCTTACCAGGTTATTACAAAAGAAACCGGCTGTTGCCTAGCTCATTATAGGGCAGCTGACGACGGGTTTTAAACACAATAAAACAAAAATAATGTGTACCTTTACTTTTAGTGACAAGAAAACTTTTTCTTGCTTTGTTCTTTGATATCAAGCTGTAGGTATGTCTGCCACGGCTCTTCGTCTGATTTGGAGACCCTATCTGCTCACGTAGGCTTCTCTTGGACACGGAGAAAATCAAGTCCTAAATTGGAAACACTTGGAACAAGAAATAGGTACTTCTGCAACAAAGGCAGTATTTATTGTATTTTTCGTTTTCTTTCTTGAAAATTTTTTTCAAAAATGTTTATTTGTTTTTGAGAGACAGTGAGAGACAGAGCACGGGCAAGGGAGGGGCAGAGAGACAGGGAGACTCAGAATCCGAAGTAAGCAGGCTTCCGGCTCTGAGCTGTCAGCACAGAGCGGGACACGGGGCTCAAACCCACAAACCGTGAGATCATGACCTGAGCCAAAGTCAGACACTTAACAGACTGAGACACCCAGGTGCCTCTAATTTTTTTTTTTTTATGTTTATTCATAAACAGCTCTGAGCTGACAACACAGAGCCCGATGAGGGGCTTGAACCCATGAACCGCTATACCATAACCTGAGCCGAAGTCGGACAATCAACCGACTGAGCCACCCAGGGTCCCCTATTTCTCGTTTTCTTAACAAGACCACGTCCTCTCTAAATTTTCTGTTTTCAAGAGTTCTTACTGATGGTGATGCGTCTCTGCTCATGAATGAAGCAACACTATAAGCAGAGCAGTATAATGATGCCATTCTGCAATCCAGCTTTTCTTTCTTTATTCGCTCATTCGCCATTTTTTTTTTTTTTCTTTAGGGCCTAATCTATGCCATTTGCCCACTATCATAGATAGTGGGCGTTACGGGATATATGTACGTTAATGAGATGGTTCCTGCCTTGAAAAAGTTTAAGCCACCTAGACAAAAAATTGATATGCATGTGCTTCAACACAAAGGAAAGTCTGATGGTGTCTCAGAAGAAAAATAACCTTTAGGGAGGCTATAGGAAGAGGGCGTTGGGTAAGGGGAGATTTTTCTGTGCCTGCAGGTGAGCTAAATATTTAGTCAGGGCGGGGATGTATCCCTCCATAGGAAGGTCTAGAATTTTCTCTGCGGACTTGGCAGATATGCGATCCATGTTTAGAAAGGCTTCATTTCCCACCATCTTTTTCCACATTGTCTTTGCCCCTGGCTCCCATTCTAACACAGCCCAACAAGTTGTGACACGGGCGCGTTCTGCTGAATAAGGACAAGGCTTAAATCAGATGCAAATTTCTTAATGCTTCCTTTCCACTTACTTACACTTGCCATTTATATGCAAATGTCAGTCTTCTCTCCGCTCCCCTTGTAACCCTTCTCCCCCCTCCAGCTTTGCCCTAAAGGGGCTCTAGGCAATGGAGAATTGTGTTTGTTTCAATCTAGAGCCATTCGTAACTATTTGTCCACTCAGTAACTCAAAAACCAAATGTCTCAGATCATAATTCTTCAGGAAACAGCTCTCCATAAAAATGTGTATCAGAGTCTGGGTGATAATGTAATCATAAACTATGGGTGTTAGTCAAAGTGCTTACAGGTAAATTTCCTGGCCGTATTCCCACATCCATGAAACATGATCATTTTTCAAAACCTGATGCCTTTGGCAGAAATGTGCACGGGAGGATTACTAACAGGCTTGTTTAGCACGTACAAAACCCAATCAGGACATTTCACTAATATATGCATCTGCATTGATTTTTCTGTTTTTTCTTCTGTGTTTATTTCTGATGAAATCTGTCCTGTCTGCTCAGAGGATAGAAGCTGAGCACTGCATTATTCGTAGCAGCTTAGGAGTGAAATAAACGCTTGTCTAATACTGTACGGCTCAATGCCCCTGTGTCATATCTATGCATGCCATAAAAGCAGTGATAAACATGATATATTTTTATGACTCTGAATGCTCTATGTGTCAATAAAATATTTTTTAAACTGGATGAAGGCTGCAGTGAACCTGCCTCCCTCCCGAAGCACGGAGTCCCAGTGTCCCGGATCTGATTCAGCCCGGATGGCAGAATCATCAATCGTCTGTGATGAAATTAGGTGCCTACTGCTGGTGGCATATGCAATGTTTTAGTCTTAATGGTCTAAGAGTTTTTTTCCCTGATACACATTGAGAAACACTTCCCTTGCTTCTCGTTGGGGAAATGGATCACAGCTATAATCGACCAGAGGAGCTAAATGACCTTTCCTTATTTGAAATGCCCTGGGATTTTACAAGAGGAAAAGATCCATAGATGCGGGGGAAACTGCAGTGTAAACTTTTCAAAGGCACTCTAATAGGCTGCTTTTAAAAAATAATTTAAATGTGGAGGAGCCCCTTTCCAGAACGCTTACACTGACTGAAGATATCTCCAAACTTTGGAGGCACGGTATTATTTATTCTGTGACAAAGGACAAGTACAAGATGTCGTCAATAGTATTACCTACAGCCACACCCTGCTTTATTTTGTAAATATTTATTTATTTACTTATTTATTTATGAGAGAGAGAGAGAGAGAGAGAGAGAGAACGAGCAGGGAAGGGGCCAAGAGAGAGGGAGAGAGAGAATCCCAAGCAGGCTCCAAGCTCAGCAAGGAGCTTGAAGCAGGGCTTGACACAGGGCTTGATCTCACCACCATGAGATAATGACCTGAGCCAAAATCAGGAGTTGGAGGCTTACCCCTTGGAGCCACCCAGGTGCCCCCCTACATAGTATTTTATATTTGCGAAAGTCTGTCACATTTAGTTCTTGCAATAACCCTTAGAAGAATGAGTTATGTGCTATTCTATAAACACTATAAATAATAGTGTTGGGGGTGCAGCATGTTAGAATTGGTTAGACCAGGATGGATCTTTCTGTTATCCCACATTGTCTCCCCAGTATTTTATTAGGAGTAGCCGTGAACCACTCTATAATGAAAGCAGGAAAATGAATAAGGAAGCAAGTTTTATTTGTTTTTTTAAGGTTAAAAAAAATTTAAGTTTATTTATTTATTTTGAGAGAGAGAGAGAGAGAAAGTGCACCTGTGAGCGAGAGCAGGGGAGGGGCAGAGGGAGGAGACAGAACTCCAAGCAGACTCTGAAATGTCAGTGCAGAGCTGGACCCGGAGCTTGAACTTTCAACCCCGAGATCATGACCTGAGTGGAATTTCAAAAGCTGGATACTTAACCCTCTGACCCACCCAGGCACCCCACGCACGGTACTTTCTATTTGCTAAAGGATGTTACATTTAGTTCCTGCAATAACCTTTAGAAGAATGAGTTATGTCTTATCCTTTTTCTAGTACATAGAGCTTTAGAAAGTTTACATAGCAGGGGCGCCTGGGTGGCTCAGTCGGTTAAACCTCTGACTTCGGCTCAGATCATGATCTCATGGTTTGTGGGTTTGAGCCCCATGTTGGGTCTGTGCTGACAGTTCAGAGCCTGGCGCCTGCTTGCTTCAGATTCTGTGTCTCCCTCTCTCTACCCCCTCTCCTGCTCATGCCTTGTCTCCCTCTGTCTCAAAAATAAATAAATGCTAGAAACTTTACATAGCAAATTAGTAATAGTGTTGGGGCTAGGGCATGTTAGAATTGGTTAGACCAGCATGGAAGTTGTTATATCACATTGTCTCCCCAATATTTTATTAGGAGTAGCCGTGAGCCATTCTACAATGAAAGCGGGACAAAGAATAAGAAAGCAAATTTTATTTATTTTTATTTTTTTATTTATTTTGAAAGAGAGAGAGAGAGAGAGAGAGAGCACAAGCGAGTGCGAGCAGGGGGTAGGGGCAGAGAGAGAGGAGAGAGAATTCCAAGAAGGTTCTGTGAACTGTCAGTACAAAGCCAGACATGCGGGCTTGAACTCAGAAACCTGTGAGATCTTGAACTGAGCGGAAATCAGGAGCTTAGCCGACTTAACCGCTTAAACAACCGAGCCTCCCAGGCCCCCCAAGAAAGCCAATTTTAAATGGTACCGTAATCAGAGATACGGCCATACCTTTCCCTCTTCACAAATAAAGGTTAACAACAGACCTCCAGTCACGCTTTTGAAATGCCTGATGAGGAGCACATCTTCATCTTGAAACTTGAAGTTTCCAAAATTGGCTGAATAAGAACATTTTTTTCTGCATTGAATGTAAAATGTGTATATTTTAAGTTTCCCTTAGTTAACCCGGTATCTGGGTTTTGTTACTGGGGCTTTGAACTAATATTCATTTACTCTTTATTATCACTGGTATACAATTCTAGGCCCTGGTCTGGCACTTTACATCTATTACCAGCTTAGAGGGTCCAAACAACTTCATGAGTCAATCCACTTTCCGATAGAATTCTCCAGTCACCTTTCAGAGGGGAAAGGAAAACCTCCACTTCTCTGGGATGGTGCTCATTAGCATAGGGCTCTACATTGCAAATCTCCCCGGAATTGCTGGTATTTACATACTGATTTGACATGCATTAGAATTTTCAGGATGGGCACTCTAAAATGTGAGCCCACTGAACACAGGAACTTGAATCAAATGCATAATGTTAACGTTGCTTTTCCGTCCAATTGCATAGCGTTTTGGTTAAAAGTTAAGTTGACACAAATCTGCCGATCCCCACTTTTTATGATAGGCAAATGCCAAGTACATCTCAAGTGAACATTGACATATGACAAATGGATAAGAAATCAATGCTAATAGGCCTTTACGGAGGTACTCACATGAGAGCAAACGAAATTTTGTAAGAAATGAGGTAGATTTTAGGTTCTGGCTCTCTCTGTTTCCTCCTAGATGATATTCTGCTTTCATCCCGTTGTGCAATGATTCCCTTTTTGAAAGTAAGACAGCTTAGCAATAATAGCATCCATTGCCCAAGGGTGCCTAAACTTCTCTACGTTGTGATATATTTAATGTCATTTGTAGATATATTGAATTTACTTCTTTATTGACAACACATTCAAAGATAAAGGAACCAAGGACTTGACTCAGACCTCAAAAAGTCTCATAGTGTGACAGATCAGTAATAAGATCATGGCTTGTTAATTATAGAATTTAGATCTTTTTAACTTTGGGGCCCTGATCTTTCACAGTGGTTGGAGTTTTGGCAGCTCTCACATGAGTGAATATGCCAGGAATGTTCAAGATGTCCTCAAAATAAGAGACACCATTAAATCAAAGAAAAGTTTTAGGGCCTGACAGATTCTGGAAAGTCCCTAACTACAGACTTGATCAAATATTTGATTTTTCTGAAACTATTTCCTCAGATAATGAGAGTAAAACATTTAGTACGGTGTTTAGGATGTGTATGAAGATTTTTGGTATATGTTAAGCATCAGGATACCGTGGATATTATTCTCAATTTGCTTTTCTTTCTCATTAGCACCATGGAATATCGGCAAGGTCATGAACCTTTTTGTCAGCGATCAGGATTCATGCATTAGCTCTGCAATTTTTGTGTGTGAGTCCAGAAAACTCACTTATCTTCCCAGAATCTCTGTGCTTTCATCTAAAAATTGAAGACAATAGTATAGTATTTAGGGATAATAGTTGTAGATCACATAAAAATACTCAATAATAATGGAAGTTATGATAGTACCTATTATATCACAATGCATACTTATAAATATACAGTCTGTAGAGATACAAATTATATAACCTTTGTATAATATGTGCTATAATGTATAATTGAAATATATGTCATAAATATATTATTTATTATTGTTATTCTTATGATTCATATTTATGAATGGACACATTTAGCCGTATATTTTTGCCAACAAACTATTTCTGATCTTATTTTAAACTGTAGAGCAATTAACAATGTGGTCACAGTAACAAATCTTTACCAAAAAGAGGAGTAAAGACCAAAGTAGATTAAAAAAACCCAGTGATTAATGAATATCAACCTCCGAATGAAAAAGAAAGAAAAGAAAAGGTCTCCCTGAGGAGATTACCTGTACATCACCCTTCTTTAACTGCATTATATTCTCCACTCTGCCTCCTTAGTGGATTGAAAACCAATCTTAATGGTTCTGTATTTAGTCATTGATAAAAAGGTAGAAACATAATACTTTTCTTTTTTTCTCAGTGGAAACCCCCCTCCCTCCCAGGGAGATCACTGGGGGAGTTAGAGAAAGGACAATACTATTAACCATTACATTGTGCATGTCTATAGTTATTATTGTTTTCGAAATCAACATTCTTTATTTTAGCAAGAGCCACACCAGGTCGCCCACTGTCTTCTATCCTTCTGGTTTATACTAACAACTGGTGATAGTGATGCTCTGAGCTATAGTCAGGAACGTTTTGTTTCCTAAAGTTCTGTATTAGTAGCCTAGCTGATCTGAAACTCCGTTAACACCAAGCTGTTTTGGATTAGGCATATTTAACAGCAAAAAATTGTAACCAGCTGTTTTTCACCTCATCCCAATGCTTTAGTAGTAGTAATAATAATAATAATAATAATAGATAACACACTGAGCAGTTTTTCTATGACAAAAACTTTAATGGATTAGTGGCATTTTATAAATGGGGGAACCGAAGTCCAGAAAGACTGAGAAACCCACTGAGAAGCACTCGGCTGGTGTAGATCATAAGTTGGATTTGAACGCAGACAACCTGAATTCAGAGTATAAGCTAATCATTTTTATAATGCATGGTATTACATTGTTCATAGGTCCTGTATCCCCAAAACAGAGAGAGAAGATTAAGTAGATTGCATAAAAATACAGAGCAAACGTTCTGGAAAGCTGGGATTTAAACTCAGCAATCTTAATCTTTACATTAAGGATTCTTGATTTGGAGATGAGGACACAATTAGTGAGAGATATGATTTCACATAATTCCATTTTTCTATTAGCTATGTAAGTACAAACTGAAAGGATTTCTCACCACTGATACTTCTTGACGCTGTTTGCCTTGCAAACACATGGAATTAGCAATTAGCAGTTTACAGTCCTGATGCTTTACTCTCACTGTCATCTGAGCTTTTTCTCAACTTAGTACTGTAAAAACCTGCCAAGCCCTAACCAGCTTCGAGCGATAGAGCACAGCACTTGGGGAAACAGCTGACGTGATGAGCGGATCTGGTCTGTGCACCTGTCAGCCTGTCTCCAGTGTGTTAAAGTGACTAGCCTGGGTCCACAAGTTAAGTTTGTTTGTGTGACTTGTGAAAGCACCCTGGCCTCCATAATGGGCCATTTTGTCTTCAGAAGGAGATGTTGAAGGCTTCATGGCTAATTCGGGTACTGGGGAGTGAAGAACCTGGGGCCTTGTGCAAAGACGGAGTTCTGGCTATTGCCCTCAGATTCCAGGAGGTTCCGTATGTCGTATCTGATAGGAGTGCATTTGTTTAAGACAGAGGCTTTTACCGGATCTTAGGGTGCAGCCAGTTGTGCCTGATAGTCTTGGGGTGGGAGCGGCCCGTAATAGAAAGTACAATCGTGATTTCGGTCACACGGTAGCAATTGATCTTGAGACTGAGTTCAGCCATGCAGGCAATTAATCAATACCTTCATAATGAAGCCCCAAGAAAAACTCTGGACATTAAAGACTCAGTGAGATCACCTGGCTAGCAATACTCTGAGTACTGTCACACATCAGTGCTGGCAGGATAATACCTCCTGAACATTTGTGTTTGGTACCCTCCCGGACTCTGCCCTGTGCACGCCTTCCTTTGGTTGATTTTAACCTATGCCCTGTCCCTGTAAAAGAACATAACTACCTATAACAGCTTTTAGTGTGTTCTGTGAGTCTTCCTAGGAAATTAGAAAAACTAGAGGTCATTTGGGGAACTCTCTGAACTTGAAGTCAGTGTCAAAAGTGAGGGCAGTCTCGGTAACTGTGACCTCAGTTTTTCAGAGTAGTTAATTGTGGGTAGAAACACAGTATCTTCACAAGAAAGAGAGGGAAGAGAGAGACAAAAAGGGGAAGAGAGAGGGAGGGAGAGGGACAGGGAGGAAGAGGTGGAGAGAGAGACAGAGGGAAAGAGAGGAAGAGAGAGAGAGAGAGAGAGAGAGAGAATATCTGGCTTTGAAGTGTTTGATTATGTCCAGACCATGGGTCTGCTCCATGCTGGTTATGTCTCCTTGGACAATTTATTTCAACTCTATGATTTTACATCTACTAATATGGGAGCTGATACAACATACCCGGCAAGATTGCTGTGAGCATCAACAGAACTTATTTACAGGATATTCTCAGCATGTCTGACCCCTGGTAGGTGCTTCATAAACATTAGCTTAATGTTCGAAATTCATGACAGACTTGTGGAAAGCAATCTGAGGGAAACGTCTATTCTTCACTGAGTATAGTCATTTCAGGCACGAGCCCTCAATGACTGTAAGAGCCTTAGAGGCAGTGGAAAGCTGTTGACTTGCGGGCGGCCATAATTGAATGTGAAGCCACTCCCCCTTCACCCACCCTTGTGGAGAGAAAGTTCAGGAAAGCGTTTGGAGAAAGGCTGTAGGAAAGGTGAAGACTGGGAACCTACTGATTACAGTGACCTCACTGGAGAGTCACAAGCTACTGAATGTGGGTGGCACCTAGTTCACACATTTATTTTTTCAAAAGATATGTATTAAGAATTGTTTATGCGCTTGCTTTATGGGACAAGCTTTGTGAATATCTGGGGAAGGGAGTGTTCAAGGCAGAGAGGAATCTGAGAACCGAGATTCCTGAAGATATTGGAAAAGCAGCAAAAGATCAGCCTAGGTATAGTAGTTAATTTCATTAAAATTTTCTGGTCAATTTACATATTTTAATTTAACCCTGTTCCAATGTGATGTTTTTAAATTGGACAAAATACTTCTACATAGCTCTGAAGGAATATATAACTAAGAAGTAAAATTAAAAGGACAACGTAGTGGGGTGTCTGGGTGGCTCAGTCGGTTAAACATTCCACTCGGGCTCAGGTCTTGATCTCATGGTTCATGAGTTCGAGCCCCGAGTCTGGCTCTGTGCTGACAGCTCAGAGCCTGGAGTCTGCTTCAGATTCTGTGTCTCCCTATCTCTGCCCCTCCCCATCTCATGCTCTGTCTCTCTCTCAAAAATAAACAACCATTAAAAAAAAAATTAAAAAAGAAAAAGAGAATGTAGTGAGGCTTTCCCAGTGGCCTATTTAAAAGCATTATTAAATGACAACAAATAGAAAGTATAGTGAGGATCCAAGAATCAACAGCCAGATTCATGTGGTACCAAAGGCCTGGAAATACTCCCTGAAACATACCAGTTAACATCTAATATCATTATAGAACCACTGGAAACCTTTAGTAAAGGGGATACATTATTCAATTGCTTATATGGGGAAATTTTACTAATTGGAAAAAAAAATGAGTTAGGGTCTCCCCACACAGCTTGTACCAAAGTCTTTTTTAGTTGAGTTACTTAAATATGAGATTGCAATCCATAAAAATGAAACCAAATCATGGATTAGTAGTTAGGTAATCTTTGCATAAAAAACGACTTGTACAGTGTCTTCAGCTAAAATGTAAATTAAAAAAACATACATATATTAAAATACCACAAATCTCTCCCAAATCATCTGTAATGAATTTTTTTGATAGATGAAAAAATTTTTCTAAAGGAAATGGCTAAACTGGGCATTTTTCTGATATCTCCGTATTTCCCTGTATTTTTCAGCTTATCTTGTGTCCTAAGCCTAAGCTTGTGGGTATTATCTGAAATATGATTTTTACCTAATAATTAGAAGTTGTAGTTATCACAGTTCTTAAATTTAACATTAGATGCAATCAATCATGTTCAAATGATATTAAAAAAAAAAAAAATCATGCTTCCCCATATAAGAAACAGAAGAATTTAAATAGGCTTCAGAAAAGAATCATATTGCTCAGACACCTGTACAAATTCTTTAGAAATTGTATGCCCTGTCCATCACAGTATTTCTGGAGACCATAATAGAAACCCCATCCATGGAAGGAGACATTTGAGAACATTTGGATCCCACTTTGAAACTAGGATGTTTTATTTTCCCCTCCATTTCACTCACAATCAGAAACATATGGAATGTTTTATTTGCAGGCTACAAAAACAAATCAAACAGGCAATCCTGTGTTGGGAAAAAAAAAAAAAATTCTTCCTGCGGCTCAGAGGTCTGGCTCGGTGGCCACACTCCCATACTGATCACTTTCTCTCCACAGTCATCAGGGTTAATGGCAGCTTCCGTGCCCTCTGTCATTGCTTCCACTCTGGGGGGTGTTATCAGGGGCTGGACTCATTTTCCCTCCCGATGTTCATTATTCCATCGTCATCTTCTGTTTCTTGAAAATGTGTTGTTTTACCTGATTACTGCCAGTTGCTCTGTCAGGATCACGGCTGGTGTGGTTGTTTTGCTGATCTGCCCCCTTATCTCTTTCCTGGAGTCCTTTGGTTCTCTATGTAAAGGTCTGGTCATGGGCACCTCATCCCCACAGGGCTTTGATTATAAACCTAGAAGCAGGCAAAGGACGATGCATCCATAGCCAATCCTTAGGCATCACCCCTTTCTTAACCATGTCGAGGAGGTGTTGAAAGGGACATGAACTACGTTGCTTCATCTACTGATAGGGATAGCTTTCTCCACTGGAATGGTGTTTTCTTCCATAGGGAATTATGATTGAATGGAATAGGAAGACAGTGGCTGTTTTTAGGATTAGATGCAGAGTTTGTTGTATGAGTTCTGCCAGCGGGTTGGATCTAATTACTGATTTTTGACATGTTTTACAGCTTGAAATCTCTTTGATAGGAGCATTTCTTAGCTGTTCAACAGTATTCACAGCACTCAAACTTTGCTAATAGCCTTGCCTTTGTCCCTCCTCTTCCTGGGACCACTTCTCTTTAGGCTTCATTTCTACCTGAAGAATGTTAAAGAACTCTTATCAAAGATCCTGTAACTCTCTTCTCTGAGTTCAAGACTCTTCATCTCCAAGAATATTATAGTAACCACAAAACGTGTTCTTTGAAGGTAGAAAATGGTGATTCTGAAATACGAAACGGTGAGTAAAGAAAACACTTGTAAGATAAATGAATTACAGTGTGAAATATAAGCAACTTGAGTGAGTCAGGGATTACATCTTGCTCTGGACACTGGCACATTGGACATGCGGATCAAAACTCTGTTTAATGGAACAATACCTTCTC
This sequence comes from Panthera pardus, assembly GCF_024362965.1. Classification (NCBI taxonomy): domain Eukaryota; kingdom Metazoa; phylum Chordata; class Mammalia; order Carnivora; family Felidae; genus Panthera; species Panthera pardus. Next base: position 122,828,409 of record NW_026526810.1, on the reverse strand, counting down.
AGTATTGTTGACAGGAAAAAAGGTTTAAAATTGACCTGATCCCAGCAAGAATCCGTAGAAGTTTGTTTTTTAGATCACAGAAAGAAAACTCAATTACTTGTAAAATAGGTCAGAGGTAGAAATAGTCACATGTAGGCATGGGTAAAAAAGTCGCAATATATTATTAGGCATTTGGGACTATGGATGCTTAAATAAGGGTTTCTATATGCTACTCATATTGTATTTCTTTGGGGCACTTCCAGTTTTATGACCAAACCCATTCATGCTGGTATCGGAGGTATCAGGTATTTGGATGGGGTATGTTTTAGAGCCCTTTGGAGCCCATTCTTAACAACTAGATCACTGGTCTTTTCTCCTGCCATATCCTTGCCTTATATGGTACTTACAGAGAATGCTGACTGATTTTTTTTTTTCAGCACAAAAAAAGTTTTAATTTTTCCAAACAAAATTTTCAAATGGTAAATGAGCAGAAATTCAAAAGTTGCAAATTTGCAGCTGCGGTCTGTGGGGAGAGGAAAACTGTACCCATCAAATCTGCAAAATATACCAGAATGTAGAAAAATCAATTGATTGGCAGCTGTGGATATTTACATCTCTCTTTAATTGCTTAAAATCAGCAAGCTGGGAGACTTCACTAAAGTTGGCAGTGATTCAAGTCGGGTACTGTTCCTCTTTCGGTAGGAGACTGAGAGAGTTGAAATGTGTATGATACCTTTCAAACAAGAAGAAGAAAAAGAAACTTAGGGAGATCATGGGGAAGTTACTGGCAGAGAAGCTGGAAGAAGTTCAGTGTCATGGCCTCGGGGAAATTAAAAGAGGAGAAAGTTCGAGGAAGCCTAGAATTGCCATCATTGAACGTAGAGAAGTTAAATATCATAGACGGATACAGGCTAGTGCATTTGAAAAATAGCAGGTAAAAAAAAAAAATCAACATTTATATAATTGAAACCAGAGGGTTTTTTTTCTTTTTTTTTTTTTTTAATGTTTATTTATTTTGAGAGAGAGAGAAAATCCGTGAGGTGGGGAGAATCCCAAGCAAGCTCCAGGCTGTCAGCACAGAGCCCAGCGTGGGGCTTGATCCCATGACCCGTGAGATCATGTTCTGAGGCAAAATCAAGAGTCAGATACTTTACCGATTGAGCCACCCTGGCATCCCAAAGATAGAGTTTTAATAGAACGGAAGGTATACTGCTGGGAACTTACCCAAACAAAATACTCCACTCACCAAGTAGGTTGTTAATTCATCAACAAGTAGGCCTTGCTGAGTAACTAAATATCATGAGCCACTTTTCAATTTTCTTTTCTTTCTGAGATATCCGGTTACTTACCTTACATTTCTTATATAATATTCCAAAATAACTAACAACAGAAACACATTAGGTAAGGTAATTAGGTGACTATGGAATTTCTGTAATTTTCTTTATGCGTGTACATGTCAGGGAAGGTGTTTTCGTGTGATGTGAGGGAGAGAATTCATTTATGTAGTCACACAACAAACATTGCATAGACAATCACTCTGACCCAGACCCTATGTTAAGGACGCAAAGAAGAAAAAGACTCAGCTTGAAACTCTGGGATATACACAATAATGTAGGATACAATATCAGTCCGGGGTCCATACAGAAATAGAAATTTCTCTTGGTATCACATTTCATCATTTCTGGAATGCACATATGTCAACTTTTATCATCCCTGAAATCTCAAAGTATCTTAAGATTGATGATATGTTATAGTTTAATTAGATGCTTTCAAAGTCCAGGGAGGTGACGGTCGTAGAAAATTGCTTCTAGGTTTAGGAAAATGTGAATTATTGAAACCACAGGAGCTACTTCTGTTTATTCTCAGCTGCCTGTAACACTGAAGGTGTCTCAACTGGAAGTCATGGCCAACCTCATGGTTGTCCTTGCACCCGTGTCTACCTAGCGGGGCAGAGGGGGAAATGGTTTCTTCTTTTTCATCTATAAAAGTTCATGGGATTCCTCTCTTCGGTGGAATTTAAGTAGAGCTGTCGGCAAGAGAATCTGCTATAGGATTTTGAGGCTTTGAGCCACCACGATGTAGGGAATAACAGCGATGGTGTCCTGAGAAAATCGGGCACAGGGACATCAAATAGTGAGTCAAGGACTTACACCAAGTTGAAAAGTGACATTTAGATCCGAAGATGCAAGGCACTGAGGGTAAACTGAAGTTTGCAGCAGCTTTGCTAGCTTTTAAGTGAATGTTCTGTCTGATAGACTCTGAAGTAAGTATAATAGCAATGTTCTATGAAGGAGGAAGTTGAAGGTTAATTTTCCAAGATGACATGCATACCAAGTATTGCAGTCAAGATTTGAATTCAGGTTTTAAAAGGTAAACACTCAGCATCTTTTACCTACGCCATGTTTCTTCCCGCTGGAAAGCCGGGGAATTCATGTTGTCACTGTTAAGAAAGAGACAATGGGCACCTGGGTGGCTCAGTTGGTTAAGTGTTCAACTCTTGGTTTCATGAGTTCGAGCCCCGAGTTGGGCTCTGTGTTGATGGCGCGGAACCTGCTTGGGACTCTCGGTCTCCCTCTCTCTCTGCCCTTCCCCCACTCAAGCTGTCTCTGTCCTTCCGGAAATAAATAAATAAACGTTAAAAAAAAAAGAAAAGAAAAGAAAAAGAAAGAGAGACACATAGGTCTGAATTGGAGCCACTTACGCTACACTTCAATTCACCAAACAGAGACTTAACTCCCTAACTACCTAACCTAATTACGGGAGTTACCTGGTCAGCATGAATGAGGCCATCTGCCTGATAGACCCCTGCAGTCCCTTAAAGGAACAGGTGACCTTGCCACAATCAATCTGCTTTTTAGCTAGTGTAACTTCCCTGGCCTCCTCTCTGAGGTTCGTGAAAGTGTTTCATTTCCTGCAACTCCTTGGAGCTCTTTTCTCCCTGCTATGTGGGATGCTCCCCAATTCATGAATCGTTGAGTAGAGGCAGTAAGATCTTTCAAATGAACTCACTTGATCTTTGTTTTTTCACACCCTTATATTCAATATACTGAGTGAAGTCTGCTATAGGAATGATTACAAAGAGAACTTAGGGAATTATTTTTTCCTTATCGCCTCAGAATAAGAAAGATTTTAGTGGTCACAAAATACCTCTGCATGCTTCTGAGGTCTGGTACTCTAAATTTCTCTCCTTAGTCTTGTTTTTCAATTTGTTTGATATGTATCCACTTATTTTATCATTTAGGTTAAGTTTAGAAAATTGTCATATCCTACCCCCAAAAACACCATTGATTTTTTTTGCTCAATTTTTTTTTTATCTTAAATTACATTAGATTCTCAATTGGAGTGGTTCTTTGAGGGGTTCTTCGTATTTTGTGTGTGTGTGTGTATTAAGGTGTTCGCTATATTTCCTAGTAATTTTCTGTAAATTTCCTAAATTTCCTTTATAAGTTTATTCCTAAGTATCTTGTAATATGGTGAGTTCTGGCAATTGGGCTTGTTTTCCATTAAACTTTCTGTTTAAATTGCTGGTATAAAGACAATATTAACTTTTAGTAATGTTTATCGCTATTTATCCAAACACTCCAACACCTTTTATTAGTTTTTTTATCTAATTATAGAATTAGATAATCTACAATTACTTATAATTGTTCCCTCTTTTTTGTATTTTATTACTACATTTCTTCTTACTCTGTTCTTATCTTCTTCTATGTTATTTTCTTCCTACTCCTTCTACCTCTCCTCCTCACCATCCTCCTCCCCCCCCCCTCCTTTTCTTTCTTCTTCTATGGCAGTTACTAGAACTTCCAGAGAATTGACAGATGGTAATGAGAAACAGTGAGGCAAGCGATAGAAGCCTTGCTTCTGACTCTATTGGAAATGGCGGGTGCTCTGTTCAGTTGTCAATTCCATCTCACTGCCCTCAATCCTGTACCTGGATGTTCTTCCCACAAACAAGTACAGAGCTAGAATTTTCACCTCTTTGTGGGTCTTCGTTAAAAACTTACCCTCCATTGCAGTGTAAACCCCATGAAAGACAGGGACTGTCTGCCTGGACTATCTCTAAGTTACACACTCACATCCTAGGTAGAGCTTAATAAATATCTATTGAATCAAAATTATTGAGTTGTTGAGAAGAGTGTTGGTTGGTGAGTTGAGACAGCTAAGCTTTATTATGGTAAAGAATTTCAAGGGCCGCCTGGGTGGCTCAGTGGGTTAAGCATCAGGCTCTTTGTTTCCCCTCAGGTCATGATCTCAGAGTTTTGTGGGTTCGAGCCCTGCGTCTGGCTCCACACTCAGAGCGGAGGCTGCTTAGGATTCCGTCTCCCTCTCTCTCTGTCCTTCCCCACTTGTGCTATCTCTGTCTTTCAAAATAAACTTAAAAAAAGAATTTCATTGTATTACACCATCACTAAAAGTTTGCTCAGGCTGGGTTAATGAGTTTTGCTAAACAGTCTGGGATCTCTTGAAACAATTATTTATTTATATATATTTTTTGCTTTTGATCCAATGGTGTAAGACCCATATTATGAGATTTTCCAATATTAAACGACCCTAACATTCTTGTAATAAACATTACTTGTTTGCAGTGTATTATTATCTTTTTTGCCATGTATTATTTTTAATATGCTGAATTTGATTTGCTAGTATTTCATTTAGAATTCACGTCTAAACTCAAAAGTGAGAGGTTTCTGTAGCTTTATTTTTGTCACCTACTTATTAGGTATAGATACCAGGTGTATGTGAGATTTGAAAGCAGAAATGGGCAGTTTTCCACATTATGTATTCTTAACATGGTATTGAATTTTGTAACCATATTTTATATAAATTCTATGTTTAACTTATTTTATTACCACTGGCGACTTTAAACCAACACTTGCTTAGTAGCTGTTCTGTTCATCTCTGATTAAGGAAAGTTAGTAAAATTCAAAGCCTGCTCTAGCTCCACTGGCCAGAATGCTGCACAGAAGGTTTCCTTTCTGGTATCTCCCTTATTTGAAATAATCATTCACTGGTTAGAAGATTGATTTTGCTGTTTACATTTTTCTTAAATTATTTATTTTTGAGCGAGCGCAAATAGGGGAGGGGCCCAGAGAAGGGTATGGAAGATCAGAAGCGGGCTTTGTGCTGACAGGCTGACAGCAGAGAGCCCAATGTGGGGCTGGAACCCAAGGACCACGAAATCATGACCTGAGCCCAAGTCTGACGCCCAACCGACCAAGCCACCCAGGTGCCCCTTACGGGTTACTTCTTATTTCACAAAACTCTTTGCTAGTGTCTCCTGTCATGTAGGATGGAAAAGAAGTTTGAAGCTGGACCATGATTTTACCTACAGAAGAGCAATTCTTTATGCTTGAATGTGTTTTGAATATTTTTATCTTTGAAATTTATCTTTTGGAATTTCGGTTTTTCTGGTCAACCCCACACTTCTATTTTTTTCCCATAGACTTAGGATTGCTGAATTGTTATTATTTAGTTGAGTCTCCTTCTCTTCTTCATATTGTCTCTGGTTTGTGTGTTCTGGCATATCTCTGTGGGAGTCTTGCCTGGTCAGTTTTCCACAGGCTACCTCAAAAGAGATCAATCTTGTATTGGTGTAGGGGTTACGGATCTGTTCTCTGTGCTTCCTGCCAGCATAGCTCACCCACCTTGATTCTTGAAGGAATTTGTCAATGCACATGATAGACGAAGTGCAATTTTTTTTTTTTTTTAGTTTTGGGGATTTTCATATTTCTCTAAGTTCTGCATCTTGAGGAGAGCTTGAAAATAACAGGCATTAGAATTTTTTTTTTTTTTGATTTTTAACTTGTTTTATTTTTTCTTTTCTTTTTTAATTTACATCCATATTCGTTAGCATCTAGTGCAGCGATGATTTCAGGAGCAGATTCCTTAGTGCCCCTTACCCATTTAGCCCGTCCCCCCTCCCACAACCCCTCCAGCAACCTGTTCTCCGTATTTATGAGTCTCTTCTGTTTTGTCCCCCTCTCTGTTTTTATATTATTTTTGTTTCCCTTCCCTTATGGTCATCTGTTTTGTCGCTTAAAGTCCTCATATGAGTGAAGTCATATGATTTTTGTCTTTCTCTGACTAATTTCACTTAGCATAATACCCTCCAGTTCCATCCACGTAGTTGCAAATGGCAAGATTTCATTCTTTTTGATTGAACACTCCATTGTATACATATACCACATTTTGTTTATCCATTCATCCATTGAGGGACATTTGGGTTCTTTCCATACCTTGGCTATTGATGATAGTGCTGCATAAACATGGGGGTGCATGTGTCCCTTCGAAACAGCACAACTGTATCCCTTAGATAAATACCTAGTAGTGCAATTTCTGGGTCTTAGGGTAGTTCTATTTTTAGTTTTTTGAGGAACCTCCATACTGTTTTCCAGAGTGGCTGCACCAGCTTGCATTCCCAGGCATTAGAATTTTTAATTACAATTTTAGTTTTACTCAGATTTCTTGGGTCAAGTGTTTCTTGTAATGTCTACAATAATGCCAATAAGAAATGCTCAAATCCAGAAGGAAATGAGAATGGTTATATGGCATTCTTTATTCAGATGGTATTTTTTAGAGTACAGTCTTGAACCCCAGAACTTTCCCAATATTCCATTTATAGAATACGGAAACACTCATAGGATAAATCAATTTCTTTATGATGATACACATTCTCGAAAAGGAAAGGAGGGACAGAGACGCACGCATGGTCCCGTCATGCACAAACAACATTCATCGTCTCTCTGTTGTAGCATGAAACGTACCGTGTCACTTTTTCACTCAGAACCTCCACTGGCTTCTTGTTTCACTCAGAGCAAAAGGCCGGGATGATTTATTTTCCTCTTGCTTCTTGGAATTGTCTTCTATCTCTCTCTCCATGGGGCAGTCTGCTTCGTCTTCACTAGCTCTTTTGTTAGGCTGACATGCTTGTCTCCTTGCTCTGTTCCATGGCACCTGCCAGTCCCTCTTCTTGGGATGTTTTCTCCACAATAAATGTACGGTTAGATTCCTAACTTCTTGTGGGTCCTGGTTCCAAACTCACCCTCTCAGTAAGGCCACTAACATTTTAATCCGTTCCATTTCATGTTAATCCCATTGATATTTCATGTTCTTATCCCCTGATTCACTTATTTTTCTTTTCTTTATTTCTTTCTTTTGTTTTTTTCTTAATTTTTTTCTTAGAGGAAGAGAGAGTGGGATTGGGGCAGAGGGGCTGAGGGAGAGAGAGAGAGAGAGAGAGAGAGAGTCCCAAGAAGACTCCACACTCAGCACGGAGCCCAAAACAGGGCTCCATCCCACGACCCTGGGATCACAACCTGAGCCCAAACCAAGAGTTGGAAACTCAACCAACTGAGCCTCCTAGTCACCTCCTTATTTTTCTTACCACTACATAAAATGCTTTGCATTTCATTCAGTAGCTTGTTTACTGTTGGTCGTTTCCATTATAATATAAACTTCCTAAGAGCAGGACTCTTAGTCTGCTTTGTTTACCACCACAGCCCTAGTTCCCAGAGCAGGGCCTGGCACATGGTAGGGACCCCATAAATACTTGTAGAATGAATAAATAATGAGATTTTATCGTGAAATCGGCAGTAGTGTAATTGATTACCTAGGGAATACAATTCACAATATCCAGACTACTACTGGAATTTCCACCTGGGACTACCCTTGAGGTGGGAGATGGGTGATCTTTGGATCGGGCTCTCTCTTGGATGGCTTGGTGCTCTATAGCAATGAGTGGTACAAGTGACAAAGATTTATGGAAATCATGATGCTGACAGCATAGCTCTGATGTTACAGGATAAGAAAGGCTATTATTCTGTGGCAAAGCTATTCCCAGCCAGTTCTGTATGTACTTATGGATGTTTACAGCTCAAAGCAATACTCCTGGCACTGACTTCCAAAGAGCATCTCTGCTCGTGTTCCTTCTGATCGACTGTTCAGTATTTTGAATGCCTTGTCTGCTTAAAGATTGTATAAATTTTCACCTTCGTTATTGGGATTCTTTTGAGAAAAATAACTGTTGTTGCAGTTTGGAATGTCTTAGGTCCTTCCTTTGTTTTTTCTTCATTGAAGGAATTTTTTTTAAATATTTTTTTTAATGTTTATTTGTTTCGAGACAGAGAGAGCAAGTGGGGGAAAGGGACAGAGAGGGAGGGAGGGAGAGAGGGAATTCTAAGCAGGCTCTGCCCTGTCAGCACAGAGCTCCCATATAGGGGGCTTGAACCTTGAGATCATGACCTGAGCTGAAATCATGAGTCAGACGCTTGGGGTGCCTGAGTGGTTCAGTCAGTTAAACAGCTGACTCTTGATATTGCCCTCAGGTCATGATCTCATGGTTTGTGAGTTCAAGCCCCGCATGGGGCTCTGCACTGACAGTGTGGAGCCTGCTTGGGATTCTCTCTTTCTTCCTCTCCCTCTGCCCCTCCCCTGCTAGTGCTCTCTCTCTCTCTCTCAAAAATAAAATAAACATTAAGAAAAAAAAATTGGATGCTTAATTGATGGAGCCACCCAGCAGCCCCAGAATTTTTTAAAATCTTGATTTGTGATAAAGCAGTTTCTTAGAAATTCAACAATAATGTTAAAGTAGAACATCTTGTAAATTCTCATGGATTTCATTGGTTTTACATTTGTGCTTTTCTTCTGCCTACAAAGGCTTTCCTTGTATCTTGCATAGTGTAGTTTTTCTTGACATTTCCTTCTGAGAACAGATGTTACCTTTACAGAGAGACCATCCTTGTTCCCACAATCTAGCATAGCTCATCCCCATATTCTCCTTTTGTCCCTTTTTTTTTCTCTATAGCACGTGTCATTAATTGGAGTTATTTATTTATGTATTTATGTATGTGTGTACTTAATTGTCTGTGTGCTCCTTCCCCAGAACATAAATAAGCTTCATGATGGGAAGAATTTTTCCATCGTTTTCAGCACTGTGTCCCCAGCACAGAGAGGAGTGCCTGGTACATATTAGACGTTCAGTAAGTAGTTTCTTAATCAAATGGATTAATGTTGATCTCTTGAAATAGTTTGATAGCTAGGTTCTCTGATACTAGCACTGGGTCATGGAACAGGTGTTACAGGTAATGGAAAGAAAAAGAAAACATAAGAGAATCGCTCTCAGGACACAAACTAAAAGGAAAGACCACCCAGTCGCCTTGTATGTTATTTTATCACATGTAGCATCTGGAAGGTGGTCTTACCACTTTTATTTTCATACTATCAACACGCTGCTGCCACATCCATTGGAAGTGATGCATTTCTGCACCAAGACGAGAGAATTGCTTTTGATTTTTTTTTCTCCTATAAAGCACTCAAAAATACATCTAAAAGATAAAATGTCTGGAGGAGGATAGGTGGGAGAATGATGTGATTCAAACCAGAATCTTACATAAGAATTGAATCTGGTCTTAACATACAGTGGTAGCTGAATTTTGGAAAATTGAAATGATGAGGTTGGGCGAAGCCGTAAGTGTACTCTCAATGGTGTCATATTGTTTGATTTGAAGAGAAAAAGACATTTCGCTAAATTCGTATTTGCACTAGCACTAGTCTCCAAATGAACCGACGGATTTTATGTTTAGAGGTGTGTTATATATATTCGGCATCTATAGAGCAAACATGGGTCGGTATCATTCGTTCCTTCCATCAATAGGTTTTACGCATAAAGTGCACGCAGGGCACTGTGCTAGGTCCGGGAGAATTCAACAGAAACAGGACACGGTCCTCGCCCTCTGCCCGTGGCATTCAATACTGACTATGTACGTCAATTTGCCCAGCAGTGGGGGTGATATAGAGCCAACGTGCTACCAAGGGCTACGGTGAAAAATTAGAATATCATCAACTATGTGCCTAACCACGTGAGTGGCACCCAGTAGGCACACAAGTAAAGATCAGTGGAACTTAAGTGTGTGGGAGTGTGTTGGAGTTGGGGTTTCTTTGTGTTTCTGGTGGGTGTGTGAGTTGAATTATAACATAGTTGGAGAAAGGAAGAATACACATGTACATAAAGGTCAGGCGTTCAATGTTATCTGTGCATTTATGATAAGTGCTTCAGACATTCCGAGGAAGAAGATCAATAAGTTCTCCAATTGTTGAACCTTATGCAATTTTAAATAGGTCTTGAGGGATTAATAAGAATTAAATAAATAGAAGAAAGGAGAAGGGAGCGATGCCATTGGAGACAGCGGACCAAGACTTCGAGGGGGCTGAGGTAACTGGTCCTTAAAGTCTCTCACATTCTGGAAATTCATTGATTTTCTTTTGAGTCACAAAGAAAAGTCACAGCTAGATAAATTGGTAAAGGCCAAGAATATATTTTAGGTAAGGGTTCTCTGTATGTAGCCCCTAAACCTGTAGCCTCAACACCACCTGGGATTTGTTAGAAATGTAAAGTCTCAGACCTCAACCCAGACAAACTAACTCAGAAATTGTCTAGGGCCCAGCAATCCGTGTTTTAATAAGTCCTTCTGGCAATTCGGAGGCATGATCGAGTTTGAGAACCACTGTTCAAGGGCGTTAGTATGTATAGGATTAAAAAAAAAAAAAAAGCAAGAAGCAAAATGAAAAGTCAGCTCTGACTGAGAGTTGGGTTTTGTTGCAAGTCGTCTGCCGAGTGAATCCCAGAGAAGGTATCTTTGCAGGCTCTGTGCTGGGAGAACCCACGTGACCAGCTTACACTGAGCAGCTTATACTGACTCTCGACCCATGTTGTGTGTTCTGTACTTTTCCTCCGTGGTCATGCTGTTCCCTCTGGATGCCCTTTCTCTCCGTCTCCATCGATGGGGTCTACCCATTCTTTGAGGGCCTCCAGAAAAGCATTGAAAAACTTCCTTTTCCCTGCAAACTTTTCATTTGAATTATGCCTACGTTACTTGTCTGCTAGGTTTTATTTCATTTATTTTTGAAGAATCGTATTGAAGAATATTATGCACCCCCCCCCCCCCCCCACGCACACACACAAATACCAGTACCTTTCATGTATACTTTGAGGGATGTTTTGCAAACCAAATATGCTTATGTAAATAACACCCATATCAAAGAACAAAACATTACCAGTACCCAGAAACCCCCTCATGCTCTTTTCCAGCCACTACCTACCCCCGAGATGCGGGTACCAACTATCTTTATTTCTGATAGCAGATATTTTTATTTTTTTGGTAGTAGATATTTTTCTCTGTAATTACTTGGGTTTTGGTTGTTTTTCATGTTATCAGAGCAAGTTGTTTGGGTGTAGACTCCTATTTCAGAGTCCTGTTTGATCCTTTCGTTAGACGACAGAAGTGTCCCTTCTAATAGCAACCTTGAATTGTTGACAAATCATTTCTAATAACATACTGCGACCGGCCAACCCGTGAAAGAACCCATGCTCTTAGAGACTGCAAACTGGGAAGGAAATGTGCAATCATACGACCCATCACCCATCAGGACAACAAAAAGCAAACAAAGGAACTATGAAACCCTGTCTCACCAGCAAGGCTTCTAGGCATCTCCCCAATCCTCCTTGCTCTTTGACACTAATGTAACCACTCCTTTTCTTTGAACCAACCCGCCTGAGAGAAATCCTTCATCTCCAAAACCACCTTGCTGTCAGTATCACCTCCGTGACGTGCCCCACCCTCCTTTTTACCTCACCTGGCTAATTTTCCTGGGATGAGAGAAGTGTTGTTTTCTCCCCTTCAAGGACTGGCTTACCCTCTTCAAAATTCACTACGTGCACATTTATTTCCTCTTTGGTATCCATCCATTAGACCCTGAAACATAAACTCTGTGAGAGCAGGAATTCCCGTCTCGTTGATCACTGTCCCAGTAACACCTAGAACACGTCTGGCACGTAGTAGATGTCCAACAAGTGCCCATTTGAAGTAATGAACTGTATTGCATGAGTAATACAATCGGAAGTCAACAAATATTTAACTTGGGAGAGTTTTGAATTTGAAACGCATTGGCTCTGTCAGTGGCTAACCACTTGACTGGTCAAGCCACTAACCTCCCTGTGCCTCAGTTTCTTCCTTTGTAACAGTAGGACTGTGGAGGTTATCCAAGGTCTTGAACTCGATGGAGAACATAAACCAAATAAGTGGAAGTGGGGACCATGACCAACAGGTTTCTAGGAGGTGCCTCTTTTAAGGCTCCAGGAGGTTATTACAAAGCAAAAAACACACATCAAATATTGCTTCAGATTCTAGCACTTCTAGACTCTGAACCTCCAGACTTTTCTTCAGTGAAACTCTCACAAAATGTTCATGATGAATTCAACTAAGAAACTGAAAGCACCTTTAGCTGAAAGTGACTCATAGTGACTTTTTGTCCTTGGGGCTAGGGAAGCATCAGCAATGCTTTGACCCATTGGTCATTTTACCTTCCTTAGCCAAACATTTATTTGAGAGTACAAGTCATCAGATTTCTCAAGATTTCCTAAACATAAAGAGAGATTTGTAAAGTGAATCTTTTTATATTTCTGAAAGAGTGGGAGCAGGAATCTTTCTTTCAAAACTTTCTCCTCTGTGTATATATAGTTCTGTAAAATGGCATTTTTGAGAACAGATCATTTTGATAGATGTTTTGATGGTAGCAAATTAAGAAGTCACTACTCAAATTTCAAGGACTACTGCTTTTTTCAGAATTTCAAGCAAAATAAAATAAAAATAAACTAAGGTCTATATATGAATATGTCTTCATAAAGATTTCTTATACATTTAAATTTAATTAGTAATCATGAAGTTTGGAAAAGAAGCTAACCAATAAAACATAGAAAACAAGTTAGATAGAAAGCGGGACACCTGGGTGGCTCAGTGGGTTAAGCATCCAACTTCAGCTCTGGTCATGATCTTACAGTTTGTGGGTTCAAGTCCCATGTTGGGTTCTGTGCTGACAGCTCAGAGCCCGGAGCCTGCTTTGGATTCTTTGTCTCCCTCTCTCTCTGCCTCTCCACCTCTCTCTCTCTCTCTCGCTCTCTCTCTCTCAAAATAAATCGGCATTAAAAACATTCAAAACAAAAAAGAAAACAAGTTAGATATAAAGCAATAGCATCACTAGGGGAATGACTGAGTAAACTCACTTACTTGATGAAATATTAAAGTTATCAAAAATGACAGCAAATCTCTTTTACAAAAATAAGAAAATGAAACATATCTAATGTTAAATAAAAAGAGCAAAATACTAAAAGATATTTGGACTGTGAGGCTAATTTTTTTTAAAAAGTTGTATTAAAAATACTGGTAGAAAAAAATATTACCAAAATGCTAGAAATGGATGGGTTAGGGAGGAAAATTAGGAATGATCGTTTTAATCTTTTTTTCCCTAAGTTTTCTGGATAGTGATTCTATCCATCATAATTTTTACACACATTTGTATGTGTGTGTGTGTGTGTGTGTGTGTGTGTATTCCATCCTCTACTATGTTTACTACATAATGGAGAACACAGATCTATTAAAGGAACAGAATGAAAGCCAGTCATAGTATTAAGCTGAGTCTTACCCTGCTCTGCTCATGATTTTCATCCAGAGTTTGACCCCTAACTCTGCTTCACTCTGCACATAGGCCTGCCTTCCCGGCACATTCAAATGAAGGAAGATTAAAAATGAGACCAGACGCTATTTGTCTCACAGACAAATAGCCAGATGGTCCCTCAGTGGGGGAAAATGAGCTGTCATAGCTATCACGGACATGAGAGAAAACACCTAACAAAACAGCAGCAGGAGCAGGTAAGAATGAAACCATCTCTGGATGGAATCCCCGGGCTGCCTCAGGCCCTGACTCTGGCTCTCGTAGGTCAAGACATGTGTCTAGTATACATTTGACGCCCTGAGAAAACAGAGGTTTAGAAAGAAATGTCAGGGTGGGTCCAGGGAATTCAGGTGTTGGCCCAGCTTCGCTGCTCCAGGGAGAACAAGATAAAACCATGTTGCTCAGAAGTCCTATTTAGAGTTTAAAACACATTAAGAAAATATTAAAATGTCATGTTTGATCAGTTCTTACACTCCCAGAGTCCTTCAGAAATGAAGGAAAGGACACGGGTTCCTGGAAAACTGTTTTTAATTGTTCTGTGTGTAGGATGGATTTGGGAATGGGAGAAGAGGTAGGTCCATGGATGAGACAGAGAGAGAGAGAGAGAGGGAGAGAAATCAACAAGTAAGAGACTGTTTGACAATATTCAGTGCTGAGCAGATGATAAAAATAACTGAGACCCTAATGACAAAAGCAACACCCCAGGGGAAGATCGTTTGAGAGAACATTCCAGGCAGAGAGAACACAGTCCAGGCTCATAAAATAGGAGTGAGCTGGCAGTTATAAGGACCAGACAGGTTGTGGGGCTCTCGTAGGCGAAGGGCAAGGCCTGGAGGAAACGATCCTGAAGATGGAGACAGGCGCAAAGTCATACAGGGCCTTTTCATCCAGGTTGGAGGATATTTTCTTAAACAACTTGGAAGCCATCGAGGGTTTTTACGTTAGGGAATTAGAACGATCTGATTACCGTTTTTGAAAGATCACTCTGGCTTATGATGACATGCGTTTCAATATTTTCCATTTATAGTCTTGCCTTTGAACATCTAGGCTCTAATCCAAGCCAGCAGACACAAAATGGTGACATGATTAGGAAAAGGCTCTCTTTATAGTACCCATTCTGGACCAATCTGTAGCTTTTATGTGCACATTATCATTGCCCTGAGCCATAATGGGCCTGAAATTAGAGGAGGCATTCCACCTGAGTCACCATCCAAACCACTTTATGGAGCCATCGTCTCTGTAAGTCTCTAGACACTCATTCAATTACTCATAAGGCCCAACTTTTCTCAGCTTATGAGGAGTATCAAAATCACAGATACAGATACTTATATTCACATCAGTTTGAGTAATTCTGTTTTCATAAATAGTCACCAAGAATCAATCCCTCCACACATGAAACGTAACAGAGAACAATGATAGAAAGAGTTTTGTAACTCACTGAATGGTTGTTTTTCTTACTCTGTTTCTTTCTTTCTTTTCTTTTCTTTCTTTCTTTCTTTCTTTCTTTCTTTCTTTCTTTCTTTCTTTCTTTTCTTTCTTTCTTTCTTTCTTTCTTTCTTTCTTTCATTTCCTTTCTTTCTTTTCTTTCTTTCTTTCTTTCTTTCTTTCTTTCTTTCCTTCTTTCTTATTCTACCCTAATCCTTCAGTGTCTTGGCAAAAGGCAAATATCAGTATTTTGCCAGACTCATATTATTTTAGGCAGAAAAAGAAGTTCTCTGAGCAGAGAAAGTGTTTTTCAGCTGAGGCTGGAGGAAGTGAACTAGGGGGGAAGTGATGGAGGAGAGAGCCTGGTGGAAGGTGGACAGTGAGAGGGCTGGTGGGGAGAGGAGGAGATGTAAGAGAACATGCTGGAATGATAATTCCACCGGAGTACTTTCCCTCTGATCCTTCAGTTCTTCAGACACAGGCTTATACAAATACTGGACTGCTTGGGTCAAGGATTCCAAAGTGTACAAATATGAGTGATTTTTAAAAAAGGGAAGGGAAAAGGAAAGAAAATAAAGAGAAGGAGACAAATGGAGGGCAGGAGATTAGAATAAGGGAGGAAAGCATTCACAAGAAAGATGAAGGGTTTTCTCTCTTACTTTTACAAACCCTGGGTGCAAACGGGTTCATTTTCTAAGACGTGAAAGAAGCCATTTTCATTCTCGGTGATACAGAGTATGGAAACAAGGCACAACGACTTCGCATGGCACTAAGAGGTGCTCCAGCATCTGGACTAAATCTAGCTGTTATTCCAGGTTCCTGTCCTTTTAGGGCTGGTCCTGTTCTGCACATCAGTGGTGGGCATTTATTCCCCGGTCCCCAGAACTCCAACTCTTCCTCACCATCGTGTTCTCTCAACCAGAGATGCCTTTCTCTTCCTCTTCTCATTAAGGTATTAAAGAGTTATCTATGATATTTTGCACATTCTACGTGCTAACGATTCTAGATACAGAGATACTCGTACTATTTGAGAACAAATAATTCAATTTTCTGCTTCTCAAAATTATTCTGAAAAGTGCATGAAAATAATTTGAAGTATAATATGAAGTCATAAGCAAGAATTCCTGGTCCATAATCATGTTCTCAATCCTTTCATCCGTCTCTGTATTACACACAAAGCCACACCCACGGCATACACCTGCAAAACACACACACATGCACATACACACACAATTCGACATCCTTTTCCCACCTCCCACATATACCAAGTATAACAAATCTTTGTGGTTTAAAAAATCATTATCTGGAGTCACACAGAGAGGATTATAATCCTGTCCTAGTTAGTGAGCAGCTGAGTTCCCAGAAAATGCACAATATTTTAGGTTAACTCATTAGTAAAAGTGAATTAACAATCTTCCAGTTTCAAAATTCTATTAAATCTACACATAAAATTCATATATATGTATGTATACACACCATAGGATTCTCACATACATCTTTATTTGCTATATACCATAAATATGCAGAGAATTTAAAGATTGTGATACAGGTTGTTATAGTTATAATTAAAGAAAAGAAGACAGCCTTTTCGGTGGAATAACTATGATTGCACTACCTGAAGGGGTTATATTTTTTAATATTTAAAAAAATTTTTTTGTTTATTCATTTTTGAAAGGGACAGAGACAGTGTGCAAGGCGGGGGTGGGGGGTGCAAGGGCAGAGAGAGAAAGGGAGACAGAGAATCCAAAGCAGGCTCCAGTCTCCGAGCTGTCAGCACAGGGCCTGATGCAGGCTTGAACTCACGAACTGTGAGATCATGACCCGAGCCGAAGTCAGAGGCTTAACCCACTGAGCCACCCAGGTGCCCCTTGAAAGGGTTTTCAATGATGAAAACACATTAACTGACTATAGTGCATTAATATGGTTAATCAAATGCTCTCACAAATAAACCTAACCACATGGTAGGTTGACCAGGAATGGAAGCCTGCTTGCCAGGCTGAGGAGTATTCTATCTCTAAGGAGTATTGTCTCTCACTGTTCAGAGAAAAAAAAAATCCATCGAAATGCCAAATGAAATTCTAAATCAATTCTCCAGTTTGCTGTTTAAATGTAAAGTAGTCAAAACATTAGTTGATTAAGCAGTTAATTTGGAGAAGCAGGTTCTTGAAAAGAAACTTAAGGACATCAGAGCTACAATGCTAAACAATGATTTTCATTTATAGCTGACTAACAAAAAAAAGCCCAAGCTGGTCAAAGAAGAAGCATGAATAAAAAGTGTCTTGAATTATAAAAGAATTATATAGCGTTCAGGAAGCATATCCTCAATCATATAATTGATCGGTGATAACGCTTATAGTTTTGTCTTTAATAAAATGAAGACGAAGGAGAGAGAGAAGCTCAACGGATACGAATAACGAAAATCATGACATATCCACCTCCTTGATGCCGTCTATGCAAGAATTCATGATTCATTCTAAAATCTCAGTAGGGACCAGCTGTTTATTAGCTAGAGGATGCAAATATTAGCTAGAGGATGCAAATAAAAGTTATTGTTTAATTGTTTATATCAATTGAAATAGATGAAAAATTAAGAAAAAATAGATTGGGAATTAAGTAGCTATGACTCATAAACAGTTTAGCACACAGTCCCTATGTAATACTACATTAACTGGGAATTCATTGGTTGGAAGAAATCCACAATTTATAAATCCATTCGTTATTTTTTATTTTAATGTTTATTTATTTTTCCGAGAGGGAGAGAGCGAGCATGAGCAGGGGAGGGGCAGAGAGAGGGAGACAGAGGACCGGAAACAGGCTCCGTGCTGTCAGCTCAAACTTACGACCCTGAGACCATGACCTGAACTGAAATCAAGAGCCAGTCACTTACCCCGCTGAACCACCCAAGGGCCGCCCCCAATTACTTATTTAAAAAAATAATAATCATAAGAGATCCTGATATATGGTATTTTTGTTTTATGGCAATATTATATCAGAAACAAAATCTGAAGCTTTCCCCAAAATTTTAGAAACAGGTTTCTGGACATTTATCGTAGTCTTTTCAGCACAATGATACTTGATAATTTTTTATGTTGGTTTTGAAAAGAAATTTCTTACTTTATTTGTATAAATCGTGAGTGATCGAAGGGAAAACAAGAATAATTTTCATGGGAAGGAATAGAAAAATAGGAACTATTTCACAATTATCTCTAATAGAAACAATAGTTGTGTTTAGAACCATCATGAGCTACGAGCACATCCACGCGACCAATGTGAGGAGAGTGTAACGGAAGTAAACATGCATACTTTTGAATGAGAAGGGACAAACTCCTAACTTTTTGAGTGTAGCCAAAAGAACCATTAAGATATACCCTTTACCTATTGAAAGAGAGTGCTTGAGCAAGAATCTGCAAGGAAAACAAACCAAAAAAGGGACAGATCATGCAACCAGACTCTGAAAAGGCATGCAACCAGACTCTGAAAAGTACACACCGTGTACTGTGAAACGCTGAGATGCAGTGAAAAAAGAAATACAGTAGAAGCGACCTTTTCAATAACTACCTTCCTCCGCTCCCAACACACCCCAGGGGCCGTTCCCTCTCGAAGGGAACCCACCTTTCTGCAGACACCCTTTGTACAGAAAGTGGCAAATGCTGGTAACACATGGGCAGTGAGTGGAGCTGGCAGGTGCCAGGAGGCTTCTCGCTGGTGCAGACCAACGAAGCCAGGTTAATACTCCGCGCTCAGAGCGAGACTGGAGGTGAAAAGTCCGCGTGAAGTTACTCAAATATGACAGTCACTCTCAAATACACCTCTACTTTCCAAATCAAATTCTTGAGTATATTCCTTTCCTAATTCCAGATTTCTCAATTCTGTGAAACGGCAAGGGTCGACATGTACAGCGAACTTCCTGAAAAGAGGCGGCATTTGTTTATACACTAACTGGTTTCCTCTCCCCTCAATGCCTTTTTTATTCTACCCCCTTCCCTAAGTCTTTCCATGAGGAAGGTCTGCTACTACCCGTTCAGATATTGCTGTATTATATACAGATGGCTGTGTCACTTAAAACGTCATCTTCAGGAGCTGCTGGGTAGCCCAGTCAATTAAGTGTCCAGCTCTTGATCTAGGCTCAGGTCATGAACTCATGGTTTGTGAGTTTGATCCCTTCATCAGGCTCTGTGCTGATTAGTGTGGAGCCTGCTTGGGATTCTGTCTCTCTCCTTCTCTCTCTACCTCCTCTCCACTCTCTCTCAAAATAAATAAGTACACATTAAAAAAAAAAAAAAAGAAAAAGAATGGTTTCTGGGTAGCTCAGTCGGTTAAGTGTCCGACTTTGGCTCAGGTCATGATCTCATGGTTCAAGAGTTCAAGCCCAGTGTCAGGTTCTGTGCTGACATCTCAGAGCCTGGAGCTGCTTTGGATTCTGTGTCTCCCTTTCTCTCTGCCTCTATCCCGCTCGCGCTCTGTCTCTCTCTCAAAAATAAATAAACATTAATTTTTTTATTTAAAGTTCTCATTTGCAGAAAGCAATCAGTTGCTAACAGCAACTCATGGAATTCTCTTGTAGAAATAAAATCTATTAACATAAAAATACTATTAGTGAAAAAATATAAAATGAATGTAAACCTATAAGACATAAAGCTTAACCTAGAATATAAATATCTAACATTTAAGATTTCTCTCCAAGTTGATGTTACTTTTCATAATTAACGTTTTCCTGAAAAAAATTATGTAAACCGTTTAATGTAAATTTTTACAAAATTATGTAAATTTTATGTAAACCTGAGCCATTTTTTACATGGGGTATTATAGCCAATTACTTAAAAAGTATAAAGTTAATATTTTGTGAAGTTAAGACTTTTCCAAGTTTTAAGCAGGCACTAAAAGACCTTCATTTGGTCTTTTAATTTTTTTTTTTAACATTTATTTATTTTTGAGACAGAGAGACAGAACATGAACGGGGGAGGGTCAGAGAGAGACTGAGGCACCCAGGCACCCCTCATTTGCTCTTTTATACTGTGGCTGATTAAAATACTTCCAGGGGGCGCCTGGTGTCTCAGTCGGTTGGGTGTCCTACTTCAGTTCAGGTCATGATCTCACAGTCTGTGAGTTCAAACCCCGCGTCAGGCTCTGTGCAGACAGCTCAGAGCCTGGAGCCTGCTTCTGATTCTGTGTCTCCCTCTCTCTCTGCCCCTCCTCCGCTCATGCTCTGTCTCTTTCTGTCTCTCAAAAATGAATAAACGTTAAAAAAAATAAAAAATAATAAAAAATAAAATACTCTCATAAAGCAATTCACACTTAGCGAATGAAAATTAACTAGGAGGTTGAGCAGTTGGTGGATTGATCGTAGATCGTCTATCAGATAGTAATTCGTTTTCCAAGCTGAATAATCTCTCCTTGTTTTCTGGGGAGTTGGGGGATGGGAGCCTCACATGTGATATTTGGGTACTGTCCCATTTATTTCGGCTACAGAGGCCATGTGCTTAGAACAAGCATTCTTTATTGACGTTGCTTGAGTTCCTCATGCTGGGACAGTCTGTGCTAGCCAAACTTGTGTGGCAAATGTTCAGTATGGAACTATTACCCTTATTCCACTGCCCTGGTTCACATCCAGCCTGTGTCATCTCGATCACTGTTCCTCCAAATATTTCCTTATATCTGTCTTGCCTCAAAAAAGATTATTAATTACCTTTTTGGGGTTTCGGGTTATTTTTTTCTTTGCATATGCGTAATAAAAGCCCATTTATTTTACTCTGATTTCACTCTCCCAAAACTTCTGATGCTCCTGACGCTTACAGGCAATTTCCATTTCCAGAAATAGCGAGGCATCCTTCTGAGATGTGGTTAAAGCCCGCTTTAATTTAGCATGTGTTTATTTAAAGTCAGTGCCAAATAGCTCCTGGGTGGTGGGTTTTGCTTATAGCCAAAGGTCAAACAGGCCACGGAGAATAATTCTAAGAGGGAAAAAGGTTGTTCTGTGACAAGTCGAAAGCCCTCTAGGGAAGAGAGTGCTAGCGGTGGTACCCTTCACCTTTCAGGAGGAAGAATCTTGTCTTCATTTCTCATCATTGGGCCATTAGCCTTGTCAGATTCTAATACGTTGTTCAGGTTCCGTAGGAACCCAGATATTAACGCCCCATTTCTCCTTGCTGGGATGGGAGAAACACAGAGTCATGTCTCTTAGTATGTGAGATGACAGACAACTGAGTCCGCAAAAGAGCCCAACCCACACGCAAAGATCAGCATGCGAGTTTAATTTCCTATTCCGGTAGCAAGTACAAATAGCTCCCTGTTCATTTTTGAAGATAAGGAGAATAACCCCTTAAAATCGCAGAAAGAAGTGAAGCAGGAGTACACAGCATAATGTTTCTTAAATGCACACAGATAACGCAGGGGCTTAAAATACCACAAAGAAAAGGGGTTTTATATATAGCTCAGCCGCTGAAGACTTAAATGCGTGATGAACTTAAAACTAAAAGATTCTTTCACAATGTATCATTGAAATGAAGGAAGAAATGTTTTTTTTTTCTTCCTTGCGAGCTCTCTCTCTCTCCCCTTTATTAAAAAATTGGTGTATCCTTCGATTTAAATACCCCCTTAGAGCTTAAGCCTTCAGACAGTCATCTTGGCAAAGCCACCCCCCTTCGGCAACAGAATCCTCGTCTTTCTGTCCCTGCTGATCTACCTGCTCCCTCCCGTGTCCCCGGCAACAGGTGTCTCATTAGCACCTGAGTGATGCCAGCTTCTGTGGAAGGCTGCGAACTGATTAAACACATGCTCCATTTTTATCTCTTTATGAGTCATTACTTAAAGGTTTTATCACCAGATTGCCACACTTAATTATGTGCAGCCATAATTAAATATGAGCATTCTTAGGCCTGCTTTTTTTCAATTTTAGTTTAAACTTCCGTGACGTGTTTTGCTGTTTGCAAATTTAAAGCTATCTTTAAGAGAACGGTAGAAGGTGTTTTGTTTGAAGGGCCATGGTGGGACAGGGTTTTTTTTTTTTCTCATAGACCAGTTTTTTTTGGTTTTGGTTTTGTTTTTGTAATCTGTAAGGAAAAAAAAAAAGCCCTACATTGTATTTAAAGACCTAGACAGCATCACCAGAAATAGGGGTAATTAAATTAGAGGGTGTTAAGTGTATTTATATAGGATTCATGAAAGTAGGTTATTGCTTGCCTTATAAATTACAATTTAACTAAGGTATTAGGGAATCTCAGACAAAATCAGATGACTAATTGAATTCTGCATTTTCCTTATATTTTGAAGGTATCTGTTAATTAGTTGTGGGCCATATAGAACAAAATTAGTCATTCCTCAAGAAGATTATAAATGGCAAGATTTCCTGTTTCCTGTGTTTTTGTTTTCCTCTGATCTCCTTCAAACTGTCTTATATGTGTAACTCGGGCCTAAGCCAGAGCCTGTCTCCAAGCCCCCTCCATTTGCTCACCCATAGGGGGACACCAGAAGGTGTGATTTAATGCTCCTGTCTGTCTGTGGCCTCTCCAGGACATACCTATAAGGTCGTGAACCTTTTGATGTCCTCCACATTTTTATGGGATGATCCACCATAAACAGTTCTACTACTGGAGACCACGGACCTTAGACCCCTCGGTGGTCTATCATTCTTCACACGTTCCACTGGGAACAATGAGGAAACATAGTCACCTACTCTCCCTGCATTCTAGAAATGAGCAAGCCAGATTGTGTAAACTATAGAAGTTGTGCACATTTCCTAACAAAAGATTTAGGGCAATCACACAAGGAACTTACGAAAAGAGAGCAAGTCCCTTCGTTTCGAATATCACGTGAATAGACATCTAGAATCTGAGGGATCTACGATCTACAGGAAGGACATTTCGGAGGATCTCCTACCCTCTAATTAGCATGCTTGTCTCTCAAGCATCCCATTCTTCACGTGCTGAAACTGAGTCCTCCTTTGTGGGAAGACTCCTTCCCTTGCCTCAGGAAGAGATTTCACTCTGGTTTCCTCTAGGGTCATCCACCCTTGAGAAAGTCCCTGGCCGTCACCCAGATAGAATGAACGTTTCTTCTGCCTTATTTTACAGGAACTAGAGAGGGTTAGGTGGGATGGTAGTGGAGGGCAGGCTGCCGTCCCATAAATTAGGATCCTGGTTGACTCTTTGGTGTGAGCTTTTATCCTTCAGCTCCTACAAGTAAGCACCGCCTCTCTGATGTTCCTTTACTAGTTGACCAGCTATGACAATTTGGACGTCTTCTGTTGAAAATGTAAAAACAAACAAACAAACAAACAAACAGAACAAAATAAAGCCAAACACAGATCCTCTTATTCCTAACTGGATTCAGCAAAAAGAGAACAGATTGGCTTTCACTCATGAAAAGTTCAGGAGCAGCTTTTGCTTCAGCATGACTTGATGGAAGGGCTTCAACAGTGTCACCAGGACGTGCAATTTCCCCCTCTTTTTCTCAACCCCCCTTGAATCGGTTCACCCCAGGTCATGTGAACTGAAAGTCGTCAAAGAAAACTGGTACCAGATGGAGTTAAGAAAGCAAGGAAGACGATTGCAACAGGGGAGATTGAACTCAACCCCACTGAGACAAAAGGTAGAGGGGTTTTTAAGCACTGGGGTGAGATAGGGGAAAAGTAGTGGGGAATAAAACGTTGGTCAATGTCATTAGGCCACTTGTGTTTGCTAATTGGTACTTACAGAAATTAGGCTCCTACCCTCCCAGAAAAATTGTAAGACGGGACTCTATCTTTCTTGATGATTGAAATACCTATATTTATATTTCAAAAAAGATGGTTCTCAGGTCCCTGAGAAAATCCTTCTTGGGTTGTAAAATGGGCAGGAGGTAGGCAAAAGATTTACATCTTAAAAAGGCAGAGAAAGAATGTAAAATGAAAAGTTTTTAAAGATAAAGTCTCCAAGAGAGGATGTGGAGAAACGGGAACCCTCTTGCACTGCTGGTGGGAATGCAAACCGGTGCAGCTGCTCTGGAAACCAGTGTGGAGGTTCCTCAAAAAATTAAAAATAGGCCTACCCTATGACCCAGCAATAGCACTGCTAGGAATTTACTCAAGGGATACAGGAGTGCTGATGCATAGGAGCACTTGTACCCCAATGTTGATAGCAGCACTCTCAACAATAGCCAAATTATGGAAAGAGCCTAAATGTCCATCAACTGATGAATGGATAAAGAAGTTGTGGTTTATATATACAATGGAATACTACTTGGTAATGAGAAAGAATGAAATATGGCCTTTTGTAGCAACGTGGATGGAACTGGAGAGTGTGATGCTAAGTGAAATAAGCCATACAGAGAAAGACAGATACCATATGTTTTCACTCTTATGTGGATCCTGAGAAACTTAATAGAAACCCATGGGGGACGGGAAGGAAAAACAAAAAAAGGTTAGAGAGTGGGGGGAAGCCAAAACATAAGAGCCTTTTAAAAACTGAGAACTGAGGGTTGATGGGGGGGTGAGAGGGAGAGGAAAGTGGGTGATGGTCATTGAGGAGGGCACCTGTTGAGATGAGCACTGGGTGTTGTATGGAAACCAATTTGACAATAAATTTCATATTAAAAAAAAGACAAAATCTTCAGAAAAAGGAGCTCAGGGTCTTACAGTCAGGAGTGAATCTGGCTCAAGTTTCTTCAAGCTGAGAGAAATACATTGGTCAAGGTGAATCCTCAAATAAGAACCAGAGGCTTTGGAAGAACTTGTGTAGAAGATGTGAACAATCAATAGCTAACCACCAAATATACCTTCTATCGTCTAAACTCATTCTGAGGAAGATATAGGTGCCCAAAGAACAAGGCTTTACACATGCCATTAAAGATAATAGCTTTCCATTAGAGTTGTGGGTTCCTTTTGTTCTTTTCTATTTAGCTTGGCAGCTGGTACCATCACATTCCACGCGTTCTCTGTATTATGCAGGTGAAGGAAATGTTATGTTAACAAACAAGCAGAACTACATCAAATTCATTTGATTTGGGTACCATCTTCAGTTTAGGGAAGTCCAAATATTTTGGAAAGGTTTTAGTCTTCTATCGCCCCTGGCTGTTTTGCATACTGCTCCTGATCCATAGTGGTCATTGTTGATTAAAATCATTTGGCTTTATTTTCTTTTTGTTGGTGCCTACTTTGGGCAAAAAGATTTTGATCGAGGCCTCTATGTTGTAGAATTCAACCTCCTGGGGACTACTTCTCAGTACAGAGACCTGCATTAGTGGAAGAATCTCTCCAAGTTATTACCTTTCTTGTGTTTGGGAAGCCATCTTGCTTTAATACTGGGTCGCTCAATGAGCAGAAGTCCCATTTCTGACCTCAGAAAGATACTGCAGCCTAATTCCCTGAAGGAGAAGCTGACATGAGGAAAGTTGATATTTAAACACAGAGGGTCGCCTTCCCTTCCAACTAGGGAAAGAGGGAGAGACAAGTGTTTTCTTTTTTTAATTTCATTAAGTTTCTCATAACAACGAGGACAGGATAGAAATTAGTACTTCTATAAATTATCCTGCTACATAATTTTTAATGTCTTCTTTCTCTTTTACCCAGGAAATGGCTCTGGCCTGAATTAAATCATTTTGATTTATATTTTCTCTCTGAAAGAAGTGGGTGGGATAGGCTGTGGTCAAGAGGAATTTATCCCACCATTTATAGGAATGTGATTACACAGTTTATTTTGCATTTAAGTAAGACCATTTCATCCTGCTAGAATTTACACTGTAGAGTTCCATCTTATGAATTTAATTTTTGTCATGTAGACTAAGTGCCTTGGCAAAAGAATAAAGATAGAAGTTAATCTGATGGAGTTCTAACACTATCTAATTCTTTCTGCATATACTTGTTTTCGGGCCTCAGAGACAGAAGTGCGAGATAGGATTTAGAAAAATTGGCTACTTGGGAAAAAAAAAAAGAGAATGTGACAACAGGTAAGGATTAGCATGGAGGGAATAAAGAAGGAAGAGAAAGACCCAGGGAAGAAAATAATATCGCCAGTAAGAAATTTTCCACACGTTTTGAGGAAAAGGTGGAGAAATGACTCAAAAGTGGGTTTAGTGGTGAGAGAGGTGAGATAATGCCCAAATGGCAGGTAAGAATAATGAATTAGAAGAAAGTGTTTTGGTGTGTTTGGAAAAAGGGAATTCAGAAGATCATGAATAGGATGGACTAGAATATGTCCTTTCAGGGTGTGTTTAGAACCCCTCAGTGATACTTGCATTATGAATATGTAATAATGCAACAGCTCACAGTTTTTGCTGAACCATGATTGGTGCCCAATAAATGCATGTGGAACACAAGATACATTTTTGATTCACCTCTGCTTTTTAATCTTTATTAATGGATTTTAATAATTCTAAATCTCGTTTTCTAGGGTACTGTTATTATGCTTTAATTTGTAGTAGAAACAGGAGATTTTGAAGTCTTGAAAAGTATAGGAAATGTACTCTTTACAGCACATAATTTCCTTAAATAACATTGATTATTCATGGTATTCTTGAGATAATTGCCTAGGATATCCAACTGCCTATTGTTGGCTGTAGATAAATCCTCTTCCTGCCTACATCTGGGGGTCTTTTCAAGGAAGTCCTTTGAAGAAATAGTATGGGAATTAAAAATTCCATGTTTATCCATTAAGAATTTATGTGAAAGGAGACATTCTGAAGAATTCACATTGCCTGTGCTTAATTCAAATATGGACAGCATGGAGCCTGTCGGGAACGTTTCCAGATTTCAGAGGACAGTCGATTTGGGAAACTAGTGGAAGCCAATTCTTATTTGATCTCAGACTTTTTTTCTAATTCTCAACACTTCCAGTTTAAATGTTTAATGTAGCATCTTTATTGTACATGCCTCGCAGCAATATTTTTTCCAGAGATGATTCCGTATTTTGTGGGCTGCTGTTGTGTATGTGTTTTTACATAAAAAAAAATTTCCCAATGAGTGTTTAATTGCCAATATTTTAGTTTAAAAGCTACTGGAAATAATCTAACATCCATATTTTTCAAATGGTTAGTGGAGGGTGTCAAGTGTATGATATTGATATAGGATTCATATTTTTAAATAGAGCAAAAATATTGCACTGTAACTTTCCCAACCTTGAGGAATTTAAAGGATATTAAGCATTATCATGTCAGTCTCATCCCATAAAGGATTTTCTACTGCTTATCATTTGTTTTTCAGATGCTATTAGAGGAAACAAAGACAAATAAGGCCAGAATATTTTTCTTAAAGGATTGCAATTTAGGATAGAGATTGTATGTGGGTTTTTCACCCATACCAAACAATTACGCAACATCAGCAGAGTGTCTTACAATTTAACTCAATTTAAAACACACTGTAAAATAGAGGCAGTGTCAGATCACTGACACAGAATAGCTCACAGAACTTCTGGAAGCAAGCTTATCAGTGTGTTGAAGGCATGGTAGAAGATATAGATGAGCCACAGAGAAAATTTACAGGGCGTTCTGGGAGGGTACCAAGTACAGAAACTTCTGTCCCCATTGAGTCGGGGTGCATTACCCTCTTGGTGCGTGGATGTATTCGCCAACCTGGAAGCTCTCCAATCTTCTCACTAATGGGAGTTTATGGAGGCTTTCTCAAAAAGGCATCATCAGTTAGTAACTCCATTTCCAGCCCTTTTCCCCTGTTTAGAGAATGAGGGCAGGCTGAAAATTCCAGCTCCCATCCAGAAGCCACCCAAGAACTCACCGAGAGTCACTTCATTAGAATAACAACAACAACAACAACAACAACAACAACAACAACAACAAGGAAAACATTGCTATCACCACCAGGAAATTCCAAAGTGATTTAGGAGCCCTGTGCTCAGGAACCAGAGTTAAAGGCCAAATATTAAAACCAAAGATGCCTCTGGTGGTCTTATCTAGGAAATTACAAGAGTTTCAGGAAACTGGTGCAAGAATTGGGGGCAGAGACCAATGATGTATTTTCTATTAGCTCACAAATGAGTAAACAAAAAAGAAAACACAATTCGGGCTAAGAACTAAATAATTGTTATGGGGCTGATTCTTCTGCAGATAAAGAGAAATTCTCAGAAATATTCAAAAGCACATCCAAAACCTCAAAGGGTCCAAAGAGGAGACTAATAAGAGGACTGAACAAAAAAGAGGTTGGTCCTGATGCGTTTCAGGTTTCATGGTGTCTGCCCTGAGTACAGACCTTGCTACATCTTCTGTATAAAACCTACTATACTTTGGGCTTCAGCAACCAAAGACAGAGTTCAAGGCATCAATAGCCCCTGAAAAACAAAGACAGATATGACGGAGAGGAGACAGCCAGAGCAGAGGAAGTCCAAGATCCTGAATCCAGACGCAGTGCAGATATATCCAGTTATTATATAACTCTGGTGCCTCCCACGGTGGTTTTGTACAAAATGGGCCCTTACAAGAATAGTACGCAATGTTTATGAAGTACCTACAGGGTTAATAAAGTTGGAGATAGGTCAATAGAAATTTCCCATCTGACAAACAAAAACCACAAAGGAACAGTAAACTGCAAGCTCTGTCATAGAGTGCTGTATGAGCATAGGTACTGATGCAACTCATTTTGTGGAAGGATTACTAAGAAGTGACTTCTGAACT
Source organism: Panthera pardus (assembly GCF_024362965.1). NCBI lineage: Eukaryota > Metazoa > Chordata > Mammalia > Carnivora > Felidae > Panthera > Panthera pardus. The sequence continues at coordinate 122,799,906 of NW_026526810.1, read as the reverse complement.
GGACCTCGAAGGGAGAGGAGGCCTACCTATGCTAGCCAACATAGCTCCGGCAAAGTGAAAAGCAAGGACCAGAAAAATAAGGAAAATGCAGTAGCTTGGATTCAAGGATAAGCTTGGGAGGGAGAGGGATGTGTTAGTTTGTCTGATAAGAAATTGGAGGACAATTAGAAGCCCTGATAAAGATAACTGACTGGTAAAGTAGGAGATTTTGAGGGCGATCGTGAATCCGTGGTTCTATCTTCCGATACTCTTTTCTATATTTCTTTTATTAAACATACAATCGGTACTTACTAAATTGTATTTCCCTATTACTAACCACACCTAAACTGTTACGTCAAATTGTGTTTATTTTTGCCTTCTCTCTCTCTCTCTTTTTACCTTCTATATACCTCATCCACCTTTCTGTTGTGGTCTCTACTGCCACAACCCTAGTTCAAATAACTTCGCATAGCTCCTGGGGATTACTGCACATAGTTCATGGGGATTAATTTAACATAGTTTCATGGGGATTAATTTAACATAGCTCCTGGGGATTATCTCACATAGCTCACGGGGATTAATTTAACATAGTTCATAATTCATAGTTCATAGATTACTGTAGTAACCTCCTTGTATCCATTCATGCTCTGCTCCAATCTATTCTCCACGTAGGAGACAGAGTGTCTCATTATACTGTGTCTATACTTAAATCACTCTTCTGTTTTAAACGGGAGAGGATTTGCCTTTATTTGTAGGACATTGAAAGTGTGGAAATCATGAACGTGGCCATTAATAGAAAAATAAAAATAAAAATACAGACTGCTATATACTTTCTCTACAGAATCTTTTCTAGTGGGTGTCAGAAGAGTTAACATCTACTTACATGGTAATGAATGAATGTGAATACATGAATGCATCATAAAAACAATAAGGAGTGGGAAAAAAAAGTTGCTGAATGCTATGTACTAAATAATGTCATTGACGTAAATTTAAAAACACACAAAAACTAAGGCAATATACATTGTTTATATCTATTTATTAAAACATTTCAAAGAAGTGGCCCCCCGGGTGGCTCAGTCCGTTAAGATTTCGACTTCAGCTCAGATCATGATCTCATGGTCCATGGGTTCGAGCCCCGTGTCGGGCTCTGTGCTGACAGCTCAGAGCCTGGAGCCTGCTTTGGATTTTGTGTTCCCTCTCCTGCTCCTGCTCTGTCTCTGTCTGTGTCTCAAAAATAAATAAACGTTAAAATATATTTTTTTAACATTTCAAAGAAAAGTTAGGAAGGTAGGACATCTTTTCCAGAAAAGTACTTTTATTCCCCTTAAAAGTTTTTTAAATTTCTTAGCAAAGTAAAGTAAATGTAGCAAACTGCTACATTCATTATATATGGGCAGTGGAGATAGAAATGTTATGTGATTTTCTGTTTGTTTGTTTTTTTTTTTCCTGAAATATTTAACAGTTAAAAATAAAGCAAAAAATACCAGGCAGCCAAACTTTGACAAGTTATTTTTTCTGATAATTTCTGGTCAGAAATTAATCAGTTTTACGATAAGGATGGGAGGTAAGGAGTATTCTTTATGGGAATGTAAAGATAGTACAAATAGTTTGTATGGTACTTTTTCAGTACCATAAATTTCTTACTTCTAGATATTTCTAAGTAGATGCAGCTTCTCTCAGTAGTTCTCAAAAATTTTGGTCCCAGGACCACTTTAAACTCTTAAAAATTATTGAGTGTACCAAAACCCTTTTGTTTATGGCAGTTTTATATAATGCTATTTACCATAGTAGAAATCAAAACTGAGAACATTTGAAAACACAAGAAGACCCAAGCATATATTCTACTAGCCATGAGAATAACGATGTCACTACATGGCAATAGCCTCTGGAAAACTCAATTATACACTCCTAAAGCATGAAAGGGAAAAGATAAATAATGCTTAGAGTCCCCAGGTATCAGACCTTTTGATATCCAATGACTTAGAGAAAATTTTGCACATCATCTGTGATCAGGCGACATGTATAGGGATATTATTGGAATTTTTTTTTTTTTTCAGAAGGGAAATTTGGGAAACAAAAAACTGAAAACGTTTGGGAATATCAGAACGGATGAATAAATTTTGGTATCTTTCAAAAGAATTCTATGCAGCACTTGAAAATGCTTACAGTGAATTTTGAAGTTTCAAAAGTAAAACATAAAAGTTAAACAAGTAAATTGTAGAAAGGTATTAATTATGGGCTGAATGTTTGTGTCCCTCCCTCAAAAGTCATATGTTCAGATCCCATCCCCAATGCTAATGATATTAGGAAATGAAGCTTTTGGGAGGTGATTAGCTCATGAGTGTGGAGCCCTCGTGAGTAAGATTAGTGCCCTTGTAAAAGAGACTCCAGGTTGTTTTCTGGTCCCTTCCATCTTGTGAGGAGAAAGCAGGAAGATGACTATCTTTGAACCAGAGGACATTGGGCTCTCATGAGATGGTAAATCTGTGAGCGCTTTGATTTTGGAATTCAAAGACTCTAGGCCTGTGAGAAAGAAATTTCTATGTTTTATAAGCCATTCATTCTGTGGCATTCTGGTATAGCAGACTAAGCAGGTAACTATAACGTGTTGCTTCTTATGCCCAGTTTTAAAAGCAGGCTAAACAATGCCATATAAAGTGTGTATACACACATGTATACTATAAACATATATGAAAGGATACTTGCCAAGTTAGTTTTGTGTTTACCGGGTCAGAGAGAAGAAACAACCAGGGAAGACAAAATGAACAAAAACTAATTTAAATTTACATGTAAAAACAAAATTTGATTTTAAAAATTTCAAGAGAGGAGAAAAAAAAAACCTTATGAATTTGCCAATGGAGCTTTACATTTTTAGTTAAAAGTTTAAGGAAACCAGCTTCTTGGTTTTAATAGAATTTTATTGTGTCAGGCAAACAAATACTCACTAAACCTACGTATAACATTAGAAGACCATTTTTCAATACGTACGTCATTATTGGGCAAAATTAATCCAAAGTGTTTCCCAAAACTCATTTAAAATTTTAGTTCTCGGGTAATAAACTTGTAACTCCTCATTTTTCTTTTTTAAAAAATCCATAGGTGATTTGTGATGCTGTTAGTGAGGATGAACTCAACAGATCAGGTTTACCATGTTCTGGATTTGATATTAAGAACATTTATCTTAAAGGTAGCCTTTTGTCTGTTTACCCAATGAACTGCTAATCTCAGAAAAATATGATTCATTTTATCCAGAGGTAGATTGAATTTAGTGGAGACAACCTTTGCTGCTAACTGACTAGAAGGAACCCTTTCACTTTTTCACACATACCTCTTTTCAAATGTTCTATCTAGGTTCAGGAGCAAATTTAATCACTTTAATGCAATTCATCTTAAAGTTAATGGCAAGAATGGCCAGAGCCTCTGTGGTAGAATAGGTCATATCCTCTTATATAATATTTATTTCCCTGCTCATCAGTGCTTCTTACCTGTCATATGTCTGGACAAAAATGAGTAATGGCGAAACCATTGCAATCCTTCAAGAAAACACAGATAACGGGGCAAATAAGCATGCACAGAATTGGTTGAAAATAAGCAAAATGAGATTGGAGACAAATCAGGGAGATATGGAAAACTTTCTGAAGACTAGTTATTTTTTTTCTCATTGAAGAAAACAGCCAAAATCTCACTTCTGCGTGAAAACCGATGTTTCTATTTGTCAGGAACAAGGAGAGGAGTTGAAGGCATCTTTTAGACATTCATTTTAGGAACTTAGTTCCATCTTCGACAGACTAATTGCTTGTTCACTGGAAAGAAATCCCAACAACAGATAATGATCCCCGTTAGTTAAACAATCCCTCTTCTGGTCATGTCATCTATGCTGCTGTTGGAAGGAGCTCCTGAAAAATGCTTTGCACTTAAAAGGCACTTTCTCTCTGATGGAAGCATCGATTTGTCCCCCAAGTCCCCATTAAAAAAATAGTAAAATAAATACATATTAAAAGACCTTTAAAGCGTAGCTACATTTTTCCTATCTATGCAGCTCGTCAGTTTCAGAATCTTGGTGGCTTTATTTGTATTCTCTACTTTAACTATGCATCATTAAACATCAGGCTACCAGTGCAATCATAGAGATGTTTTTCTTGAGTTGTTTGCATACTGTTTGGGAATATTTGCTTTCTGAAGGTTACAAAACAAAACAAAAGAAAAATAAGTCCGCTTGTAGGGCACGATCAGAGATGATGAGTTAAACAAGCCACCTATGAGGCTCCTGATTCTTCCTTATGTTGAATGTACAGGAAGCCTGCCTTTCTGTTTGTGTTAGGGTGGTTATAGCTTCAGTGATTAACTGAAGGAAATATGTTCTGTTTTGTGGTCAGATGTCATAGGGTCACATTTTAAGTGTCAGTTATCCCATTGAAAGCATCTAGAAAGAGAGCAACCAGGGAGGTGATGAGTTCAGGATCCATGTGGTCTTTGGATCTCTTGAAGGATCTCAGTGAAGTCATGGTGGGGGGGACAGTAGACCAAGAGGAGGGAGGTTTGTTGACCTCATATCACTGAGAAGTGATAATGTACCTGAAAAGATGCAATCTGTGCTGTCCGTAGAGCCAGCACTGACTGATGAACATTTTGCAGAGAAGTACTCTTTGCATCGATGTAACAAAGAACTTCCTTTCCAGGCTGAGGATGTAATCGTTGATCAGAATATAAACTCTCTGCTCTTCATTTTATTTATGAAGATAGAACAAGACCTTTGAGGGGTGCATTTGGTGTTTTCACACACTGGAAGACTTAACTTTTTACCTTCACCTCTGAGTTTTGACATCTGATTTCCCTTCCTTGTGTCAAATCCTGAGTCAGGCACTATGAAGTAGTCTTTGATGTCATCTCCACAACAGGTTCCTTAGAGATGGGTAAGTTTTGTGAACTGATGATTAAAGAAATATATAGCCTTTCTGAGAGATCCAGAGGAGAGAGTGACATCATGTTGATCTAAATTGAATTATTTACCTTAAATGAGATAGAGTGGCTATTCCTGATTGCCAAATTAGTATTGAGACATGATACTAAGTGACAACAATTTCAGTCAACTTCAGGACCTTGGTTGCTTTCTGTACATACCCAAGAGGAAAAGTAGGACAAGGATCCTTAAAGAGGCTTCTGTAAAAAGTGATACCTTATTATGACCTGGATATTTGTTTTAAAAATAAAATCTCCAAGGGACACCTGGGTGGCTCAGTTGGTTATGTGTCCAACTTTGGCCAGGTCATAATCTCATGGTTCATGAGTTCTAGTCCCACGTCGGGCTCTGTGCTGATAGCAGCCTGAAGCCTGCTTCAGATTCTGTGTCTCACTCTCTCTCTGCCCCTCCCCACTCACTCTGTGTCTCTCTCCCTCAAAAAACGAGCATTTAAAAAATTTAAAAATAACAAGATAAAATCTCCATTATGCTTGTTGGGTTTTCCTTTCATAGTAAATATCACCAGCCACTTTTTCTTTCATTAGTTCATACAGTTTATAATTTACCGAACAAGTGCACGTAAGTGTTAGATGTTGTTGGCACAGCAGATAACATAATTGAAAAAACATTTGCTTTCATGAAGCATCCCTTATAATGTGAGTTGGGAGTAACAGGCAGTATATAAGTAAAAACATAAAGGTATAAGGTACTTTATGATTGTAAGAAGTGCTATGCAAAAAAGGCAATAAAATAATAAAACAAGTCACAATAAGTTGTGTTGGCTGATGTGGAGTGAGAGGGAATTTTAACTCTGGAAAGGTGTATGACTTAGGGTTTTTCTAATTGTGTGTGTGTGTGTGTATCACAATGAAATACCACTCTACTTACTACTTTAGCCTTTAGAGCAGCTAAGATTAAAGACTTGTGACACTAAGTTTTTGTAAAGGATGCGGAACAATCGAAATTCTTACAACTTGTTGGTGAGGTACAAGCGCTTTAGAAAAAAGTTTGGCAATTTCATAGAGTTAAATACCTGCTTTCCAGATGATCTAGCATTTCTAGTCCTAGATATTAACCCAAGAAAAATAAAAACATATATCTATACTTAGGCTTTTAACTAAATTTTCACTGTACCTCTATTCAAAATAGCACAAAACTGGAAACAACCTAATGCTCATCAGTAGGAGAATGAATATACAAATTCCTACTCATTTACACCATGAAATTCTGTTGAGCAATAAAAAGGAATCAGCTTTCAATGCATGTAAAACGTGAATGAATGTCATAAACATGACACCAAGTGAAAGAAATCTGTACATTGATATAAAAGAGTACACAAATACTGTATGCTTTCTTTATGTGCTTAAGAGCCAGCACATGAATCTATACTGAGAATTACCAAAATAGCAGTAGTCTAATGAGAGGGCCGGAGATTGTCTAGAAGGAGTCATGAAAGGTACAATAAAAGCAGTTGATATCTTGATTAAGATGAATGTAAACATTTATGGGAAGCCTTCATATTGTACACTTGAAATTTATTCATTTCTACTGAATGTAAATTTGACCTCAATTTTACTTAAGTTTATTTACTTATTTTGGAGGAAAAGAGAGTGTGAGCAGGGGCAGAGAGAGAGGGAGAGAAAGAATCTCAAGCCCCCTTTGTGCTGTCAGCACAGAGCCCAACGCAGGGCTTGAACCCACGAACTGGGAGATCATGACCTGAGCCGAAATCACGAGGGACGGACGCTTAACCACCTGAACCACTCAGGTGCCCCAATTTGATCGCACTTTAAAGGCCTATGTGTAGACGTGAATGAAAGCTAGAAGAGTTAGCAGGCTAAAGTTCAGTCATCTGGATGAGAGATGATGGTAGTTTGAGGATGGTGGTTGGGGAGCAGGTCAGTCAAGGATAAAGTCTGATGGTAAAGGAAGTAGGGATTGCTGATGGGTTTAGTTACAAGGGGGAAGAGATAAAGAGTATTCAATGATGCTTCTGTGATTTTGGTGAAGGCAACTAGGTGGATGGCATCAGTCTTTCTGGAGACTGTGGGTACTAAGAAAGCAACCACGTTGTAGAGTGGGTATGCAGGGTAGATTGTGTATGGTGTGCAGGGTTCTATTTTGACCATGTTACGTTTGCTGAAACTTTCTAGATGTGTGACTAGAGGATATCAGACAGCTGTTTGCATATATCTGTCTGGTCTTCAATAAAGAGGTCAGTGCTGGATGTATGCATTTGGACGCATTGGCATAGAGGTGATATATAAGGCCATGGAACTTTGAGACATAAAGCTTTTAGGTATGTGGTCTCTGGTTTTACCTGCTATATGTTTCATTTCCTCTGTATAGCTAGACTGGAATCCTATGAAGGTAGAAATAGTGTTTTTACGCTTCCTTTTAATTTTTACTGCAGAGTATTTTACAAAGAAAAAATACTAAATTGGCTTAATGTATTGACAAGTAAATGAATAAATTAAAAAGTAGGGTTTTTTTCCCCCCTTGAATTAGGGGAAGAAAAAGACATCAAAAGAAAAATGATTAACTGGTAAAGCACCAAACGAAAAATGGATCTGAGTTTGCAAAATATTTGCCAATATTTTCAGATATCTATGAGAATAACATGCCTAGTAATTTTATCATAATGTATAAAAGTCAATGGCAGTTGTGACGGTTTGGGTTCTGGCTATGCTATTTTAAAAGTATGACTTTGAGCAAATTGCTTAATGACATAGTTTTCTCCTCTTTAAAATTGGGGTAATAATCATATGCATAATGTATATGCATAATTGTGCAGACCAAAGGAAATGCATAGTGTAAAGCCCTTTATAAGTGGTCCTAAGCAATGAAAATGAAATGACAATGCTGGTCATTATCAATGTATTTCTTTTGTTATTTATTATCACAATGGGCTATCCAATGTCACACTTCTATTAGCCTTTACTTTCACAGCAGTCTTGTTAAAGCTTTAGCCTGAAAACGATTACTGGGACTCCTTGAATTTTAATTTGTACTATCAGATGGAAAAGTCCAGAAATCATGCACCTCAAATGGAAGAATTTGAGAATCTGATGAGGAGCTGTTCCCAAAAGGCAGTTCCGCGAAACTCCACAAACAGGTTACGTAGAGGGTCTACCTGTCAAACTGGCCTTGGCTTATGAGCTGCAGGCACAAACGGATTGCCTTCTCCTTGGGGTGGGTCATAAAGGGATTTCACTTGACCTTCCTCTTCGCTGGAAGCACAAAGGGAGCGGACCCTATGTCAGAAGCGTGCCATCAATCCCCCTGATCTGTTTCTGCCAAGGTGGAAGATGGATGAAGTCGGAAAGCTGCCGTGCCTAACTGCATTGAGGAGAACTCAGCAAAGGCAGTCTCAGCCAGAGCTCTGGGCGTGCATCCGTGATCCGGTACTGAGTCACTTCCCCTCGCCCAGGTGGCAGACAGCTCTGGGTTTGGACAGCTGGGTCAGATCACACGGGCATGGAAGCATCACAAAGATGGAGAGTATCATGGGATGCATCCCGAACGTAGATGCCAAAGCAGCTGCTGCTGGCTGATGCAACAAACCACACTGCACAACTGTAAGACTCCATGAAACAGTTATTGGTGACAGTCTCCCCTAGAGCTTGCACAATCCTTTGTTCTTACCAAAGGTCTTTCAGTCACACCCAGTGAGGTGCAGTAGAAATGCACTGGGTCCACGTTAGTAGATGTGAATTCAAATTCTTGCTCTATGCTTATTATCCTTATAACCTTGTGCAATGCCCTTGCTCTCCTTGCCTTGTTCATATTTTCATTGTAAAATTGGGGGACATTATTACGTATTTGTCAGAAATGCTTTTAATCTATGTGGTCCAAATTGTAGAATGTCTATTATACAGTTTTGCACACATGAGGTATGCAGAATCAGTGAACCCACTCTGCTTACCCTTGTTATGATCTAAGCCAATGGCACCTAAAAGAAATATAATAGAAACCACACATAATTGTAAATTTTCTCATAGCCACATTTAAAAGAAACAGAGAAAATTAATCTTTTTTTTTTTGCATTTTATTTATTTTTGAGAGAGAGAGAGAGAGAGAGAGAGAGACAGAGCACAAGTGGGATAAAGGCAGAGAGAGAGGGCGACACAGAATCCAAAGCAGGTTCCAGTTCTAAGCTGTCAGCACAGAGCCCGACACGGGGCTCGAACTCACAAACCGTGAGATCATGACCTGAGTGAAGTCGGACGCTTAACGGACTGAGCCACCCAGGGGTCCCGAGAAAATTAATCTTAGCAATGTATCTTAACACAGAAATCTACAAGGCTATCATTTAATAAGTAATCAGTATAAAATTAATGACATATTTTCCATTTCTGTTTATATTTATATTAATGATAATTAAATAAAATAAAAAATTCAGTTCCACAGCGTAACTCACCACATTTTAAGTGTTCAACAGTCCCACGTGGCAATGGTGTTGGGGAGTAAGGGTCTCGATGGGCATCAGTTGTGAGGAATGGATAGATGCAGACAGAATAAGGTCAGATTGGCTAAGCCTAACGAGCCACTAAGAGAAAATGAGACGGATCAAGAACGGTGTTGAATCCGGAACCTGGAATATAAGGTTATCATTGTTGTAGAATTAGAGAAGCAGGAGTAATTTAGAGGGCTGGATGGGTTGGAGATAAGAAAAGTTCAATCATGAACATGCTGGGTTTGAGATGTTATCCAGAGCCTTGTGTAGAGAATACCTGGAAAATAGATGGACATGTCCACAGGGAGCTTGGGCATTCTTTTCGGTACAGGTGTGTATGTCAAGGATATGGATGAGCTCTCCAAGAGGGAAGGGTTAGAGAGAAGAGTATTTGAGGGGGATTGAGGACCTCTGGTTTGCCAGCATTTAGATCATGAAAGGCCAAGGAACCAACCCAAAAGGATACAAGAAGACAGGAAAATAGGAGAACCAAGCGGGGGTGTAGTGTCACAGAGGCTAAGAGTTAGGTGACTTCCGGAGAGGCAGAAATGGCGTGAGGTGGTGTGAATGCTCCCGGAGAGGGAGGGGGAGTGGAAGGAGAACCAGCTTGCCACTGGCTGCCACCACCCCACTCCTGGCTGCGCCTGCTCTTCCTGTGCTCCCCACCCCATGCCACACCCCCCGCATCATGGTGGCCAGCTTCTGTTTGGCTCCCACAGTCCCATGAAGCACCATCATTTTTCCTCCTGCGTGTCTTGCACATAGTTTTGGTGACTTGGTTGTTGCATTCGACTTATTCCTCTATTAAATCTGTACTTATTCAGCTCCCACTTCCTGGTGCTCAGCACCGGGGGATAGAAATGAACAAAGTCCCCCCTTCTCTAAGACGTTCGTGTTGCTTTCCATGAGGCTGCCTTAGGCAGACCTGCGCATTCCTACTAACTCCTAATTAGGTGTTTGTTAAAGGAAGCAACTTTGCCTTCCCCACCGCAGAAGGGGAGCTTCTATTCGGCAAGATGCCTGGGGATGCTGGAGGTACTCCTTAATTCTCCGAAGCCTCCCAGCTTCAGTGTGCCTGGTGTCACAACCCAGCACGTTCAGGCTTATTGTCTATGAATGCTAATTGATACTGGCTTTTAAACTTAATCATGATGTTTCCCTTCAATACGCTATTTTAAAAGAAATAGATTTTAATTTAAAATGTGAATTGATTTAAAAAAAATGTTTATTTATTTATTGACAGAGAGAGAGAGAGCAGGGGAGGGGCAGAGAGAGAGGGAGAAAGAGAATCCCAAGCAGGATCCACACTGTAAGTGCATAGCCCAACGCGGGGCTTGGACTCACGAACCTCGAGATCGTGCCCTGAGCCGAAACCAAGAGTCGAACGCTTTAACTGACTGTGTCACCCAGGTGCCCCCCGAAATGTGAACTGCTTTTTAAAATATCAGGCACGTAATAATTTTGGCAAGTTCTGATGATGGCGAAAATAATAATATCGAAAGTTTGGAAAGTCCTGAATTAGAGAATATGAGCATGCGTGTCATTAGTATCGATGAGGTTGCCTGGCTTAGACTCTAAATTCTCTAGATAGACACGGACAGAGTTTACCCCTAAATGATGCGGGCATGTTTTTTTTTAGAGTCTGAGAAGCGACATCCATGCTGCACTGACAGCAGCCAGCTTGAGGCAGAGTCCCAGCTCGCAAACTGTGAGACCATGACCTGAGCTACACCCAGGTCGCTGAGCACGAGTCGTTTTGTCTGGTTTCTCAAACCCCCTTCCCACTGGGTAATGTGAAGAAGCAGATGACACCTGCACCTGTGGAGGGCTGCATTTCAGGAAAGGAGCCTTTAGTTTCGGGAAACTTAATCTTTTATGATGACGGAAAGCGTGGTTCCCTGTGTTCTTGAGTGATCCGTTATCGTCATTACGTTGGGTTCAAGCATGCCTCTCATTTGGTCAGGGGGAGACTCGACCTCTGCCTCGCTAAAGAAACGTTCAGAAGAGATAGGGCAGACCAAAGGGCAGCGGTGCCTTGCTTCACAAGATAGAGACACAAAATGTGACAGCCACACGGAGGAGTGTCCCTCAATGATCAGGATGTAAATCCACGAGGCGAAAAATCCAATAAAAAGCCATTTTGTTTATTGTGATAGATGGCATGTTGTAAATTGTTAACACATAAGTTCACAAGCTGCAAGCCATTTAGCAGCTCTTTCTCTTTGGGCAGCGACACTTCTGTTTAGAGAAACCAGCCATTAATTAGACTTGAAATGAGCTGTTGCATCACAAAGTGAGTATAACCTCAACAACCAGCGGTGTCTGAAGCACTCGTGCCCGTGTCCATCCATCAACGAATGCGACTTATTTGAGATAAGACTTGCCGATTTTTTAACGTTCACTTGGAAAAAGCACAATCGTAAATCTGATGGGTTTCTGAGTAAAATACTACAGATATGAATATGGCATTTTAGGGATCTATTATATGCCATAACACTTACTCTGTGCAGACAGAGGTGGGAGTTTTGCAATTATGCTAAAATTTTACGGTGTAAGGAAATCTTCCGACAAGCACAGTATCAAAAGATTCTGCTAATTACCTTTGAGAGGCTTTTCTCCCCCCCTCTTTAAATATATGTTGCATATGCCTCATGTGTCTGGGAAGGCTGATTCTCTTTTTATTGATCAATTTGACAGTGTTAAATATCTTTATTAAAAGCTAGAATCCTGTTTCATAACACAAAATTCACTAAAGCCTGCATTTTCAGACAAAGTTGAACCTCTTTTTAAAAACAGAAACCACTGGGTAGACAAAATATAGAGTGGCTAATTTGGAAGAAACACAATGAATGTAATACCTTCTATGTGAGTTTACTTTTGCCAACATTCAACGAGTCTTTAGAATCTAGTTTGGAGGAAAACTATTCGTCTGTGAAAACCCATTATGAATAATGTATTTAGCCAAGACTGTGGCTGGTTGTGAATGGGTATAAATTCTTTTTCAAGGTAGTTCCCTTGTATCACTAGGATGCACAATACCACCAGAGTGGACATTCACAACAGATTATAACATTACAATGGATTGTGAATGGATATAAGTTCTTTTCCAAGATAATTCTTTTATATCACTAGAATGGACAATAATTCAACACTGGAGAAATGGGATTATTCTCTCTAATATGAGAGCATGAATCTTAGCAGACTCCAGTTCATCAGAGATGATACATTGTTAGAACTGGAATCTCATATTTTTCAGCTTAAAAAATGACTTTACCCCTAATTTTATATAAGTATTTAATTGCGGTCGTATACACATTCTGCTAAGTTTTGATGCAGTCTTTAAAAATTCTCTCCTAAAACGAATATTATGCTATGATAAATAACTGGAAATTAAATACAAATTTGAAACATTAATTTTTTTTTCTCTTTAATTACTTGGTTTACCCTTTTCCTCTACTCCTCTAGCCACATTATACATCTATCATGTAACCAGCCTGAATGTCTCCTTGTGCATTTTTCTCCCGGCTCTGATTATAATACTAAACAAGACATATGAAGGTCATATCATTGTTTCATACCAAGTCATAATACAACAAACTTATTATTATATTTTACCTTTCTTACTTAATTTTTACAGAAATCCCTTCAATTTAACATGCATGCTTTTAATTCTTTTATTTTAATGGATGTATAAAAATACACCAAGGCAGGGTGCCTGGGTGGCTTCGTCAGCTGAGCGTCTGACTCCTGATTTCAGCTCAGGTCATGATCTCATGGTCGTGAGAATGAGCTCTGCGTAGGCCTCTGCTCTGGGCATGAGGTCTGCTTAAGATTCTCTGAGAGGATTGTTCAGGAGGAGATTATTAAGACTCTCTCTCTTCTTCTCACTCTGCCTCTCTCTCTCTCTCCCTCTCTCTCTCTCAAAAAAAAAATTATTCTATGGCATGAATGCACCATGATTTATTGATGCATTCCCCTAGTAAAGAGCATGTATTTTGTTCCCAGATTTTGTTTGGTCACTATCAACAATGGTATGATAAACTTCCTTGTACATATATACTTATACGTACTGGTACTTTTATTTCTATGAATAGATTTCTAAGATGCGGTATATTTACATTAAAAAAAAAAGTAATACATGTTGCTAGGCTGCTTTCCAAAAAGGTGATAGACATTCACATTTCCTCCAGCAATGAATACCCCAGTAGCATTTTCTTTTTACTCCTATCAACTGTAGGTTTGCTGATTTTTCGAAAGGCTGAATATCATAGCAAGGGAAACCAAATACTCGGGAAAGAACTCATCACTTCTCATTAATAAGAGAGAGTTTTCACTCTTATAATTATTGTCCTTAGCCTGAACACCAACAATTACAATGAGAGCATTCTACATTTGATTATATCAAATAACACTAGCTCGAGCCACATGGATTTATTTGGTATTTTTTGTGTATATTTGTACATATTGTACATATATATTTTGTATATATTTGGTCATTTTTCACTTAAAGCATGGCAATTTCATATGGTTCAAACTCACATTTTTTTTTTTTTTTGGTGGTATTTTCTAGGGTTTACATTGTGATTGAAGAATTTTAATAGTGATACTACCTGGATTCAGAAGGTGTATGCTCTGTGTCAGATACACTGCTCAGTACATTCTTTTATTTGTTCTTTATGACAATTCTTTGAACCTATTCAAGGGGACACCTGTGAACTTACCAGTTAGGGATCAGATTCTATCCAGGTCTGGGCTTGGCATCCTTCCCTACAGTAATTACATTTTCAAGTTCAGTCTTCCTCCCGTCATTGCTTTGTTCCCCCTTCTCCTTTATTCTTTGTCTACCCACCATATTCCCCTACCATGAAAATGATCCTACAGGAATGCTTTTGTCAAAAGATACTTGGTACCTCATTTCTCTCACATGTCAAAATTCCAGAAGTCTAGGTCTGATGATGATCCATATGTATTTGGAGGGAAAAAGAGTTTAGCTACTGATTCTGATATGATCAAACTTCAAATTTGAAAACCACTGCCCAGCTCAGAGCCTGGAGCCTGCTTCCGATTCTGTGTCTCCCTCTCTCTCTGCCCCTCCCCCATTCATGCTCTGTCTCTCTCTGTCTCAAAAATAAATAAAAACGTTAAAAAAAAAATTAGAAATGAAAACCACTGCCCAGGACATTAGCTATTGTTGAAATTTCCATTGAAAACTATTAAAAGGGTGGGTGACTATCATTCATTACTTTCTATTGAAACTACTCTCAAAGGTAATGAGTGATATCAGCTAAGCACTGACATATAATCAAGGCAGATTTTAGGAATTCATATTTAAACACAAATTAAGGAAAGCAAATAAATGTCAAACGAATGGCATGCCAATAAAGAAACCTGTCACGGGTTAGTAGAAATAACTGAAAAGCAGTGATAACATTATAATCAGGATGTCAACAGAGGTAAATGCCATTTATACAGGTGAGAGGAAGTGAGGTGACAGGTGGCAAAAATATTCAAGTGCCTAAATGTCATTTGGTAATGAGTGCTTTTTGACATCTTTACCCAGGATCAGGGCTAAAATTCTGTTCAAAGCATTTTCTAAAAATTTAAAATAACACGGATGTATTTTCTCCTGTACTCCAGCTTTTCTGTATCGTCATCATTTCTCCTCAAGTGGTTTGTACTTCCTAATGGACTAGGGAAACTTTAATCTATTCTTTATTTGCTTCTCACAGTGAAAGGTACATACATAACACTGATTAAAGTAGTTGATTACTCAAGGCACGCGGTGGGCCTTGGAGGAAGAAGAAAGTGGATATCATAGTGCAAAACGTGCATCCTAATAACCTGACATTGCTATGGATTACCATTGTGCTATGGATATACCATTGGAGTATATTGTACCAATTTGCCATTCAGTCTCTGAGGGGCGCCTGAGTGTCTCAGTCGGTTAAGTGTCCAACTCGATTTCAGCTCAGGTCGTGATCTCTCGGGTTCATGAGTTGAAACCCCTCATTGGGCTCTGCGCTGACACCACAGAGCCTGTTTGGGGATTCTCTCTCTCCCTCTCTCTCTCTCTGCCCCTCCCCTTGTGTTCTTTCTCTCTCTCTCTCAAAATAAACATTAAAATATTAAATATTAAAATATTTCCCTCACTTACCAAAGAAAGGTAACAATAGCATCTCCCTCATAGGCTCATGGTGAGGTTTAAAGCAGTTAATATTTATAAGAGAACTTAGATGTTTGGCATTCAGCAAGCACTCAATAAATTCATTGTTGTAGCTATTTGAGATTGTTAGCATTATTTCAGTAAAAAAAAAAAAAAAAAAAGGAAACTCAGAATTTACCACGACACCGATATCCTCAGTGTCGTGATGAGGACCAATCCTGGGTGAAATTGAGAGCTTTGATCCGACAGACTTGGGCTTGAATTCTGGCTCCTTCCCTCTCTAGCAATGGGAACTGATGCTAGTAAGTTGTTTCAGTCGCTGCAGGAAGGAAATGGTCCACACACTGTAAGGATTGTGGATGTTTTGATAAAGATACTTTTCAGTGTACAGTCAGTGTGAGGGTAAGCCAAGGAGAGAGAGCGAACACCAGGGGTTGGGAAGCCTGGGGCTCTTTCAGGTCTCAGGTGAAGAGGCAAGGGGGAGAAGCCGTCACTGGATCTTGAGGGCAGGAGGTAGGGTTCTGAAAGTACTGCTAGCAAAAACACCAACAACGCTCGATTCTATCAAGACTTTAGTCTCCTCCCCACTCCAATTCCTACCTCCCCTGTCCCGTCAGTGTCTCCCATGGGGAATCCAGTCAGAAGCCAGAAGACAAGGAGAGCCTTTGATAAAGTCCATATAGACCCTCCTCCCAGAACAGAACAGGGCAGAGAAAGGTGGAGAGTTGACCTACGAGGATGGACAACTCAATCCATTGTTTAACCTCTCAAGCCTCACCTGCACTTTGTCTCTGCCCTCCATCAGCTGCCCCCGACCTTGAATATTGTCTCCAAGGATGATTTCAAGGCTGGCTCTCCCATTAAACCATGTTGCTCATTCCAGTGTCTAATATTGTGCGAATCCCCTTAAGAAGAATGGATGATGAGGGCTTGAACTCTAAATTATCTAAATTTAAACAAAGCTTTAGTGTTACCAGCAAGTAATGGCCTATGTGGTTAGAACAGTGTTTCCCAAAATATATTTCACTGAATGTAAAATACTGTGTAAAGTACAAACACATAAGAAAGCAACCAATAAAGCAAGCACGAAAATGAATCAATCAAAAGATTCGGGGTCAAGTTAGGTCGGAAACTTCTGGGTTTAGTGAAGTGTTCCTTAAGTGAAGAACTTCTCAGATCTTTTAATATACTAATATTATAAATCTCCAAGATGGTTAAATAGACCTAGATATCCACGTGTAATTTATCTTGAAACGTAAAATTTTCTTTTCCGCACGAACATGCAATTTTATAAAATTGTGCATTTAAAGTAAAACACAGCATCATCTTGCTTTTTGTAACTTTGAATGCCTTGCATATAGGTCACTATAACAACTTATTTGGCAAGCAGTTATTTTACCAAGTTTCCATTACCCACTATTCAATATTGCCACATTTTGATAGAACCACCCTACCGACACTATTGTATGTCACAGACACAGAGTAATGTAATGACATTTTAGTTGACATTTTAGTTCTAACTTCCAGGACCAGGAGAGAGCTATTCCACCACTCATGAATGGAAAGGAAGAAACAATTACGAAACAAATCTGAAGAGTCAAGGGTAACTGAGGAAAAGTGGAAATGAGAGATGATTATTTTTCACAGAAAAAAAGGAGGTGAAGTCATATCTCCAACAACCCACATGACCATCTGAGAGAGAGAGGAGGGTGGACAGGTCATTTTCCGTTAGTTGATAACATTCAAATATTCAGTCAGCCAGTCAGTTAATTCATTATGAAAAGCTGGGAGGAGTACCTATAGCAACCCAGGGAGGTTCCAAACACTGGAGGATAGCAAGGAGTAATTGGACATCGTTGCCGTTCTCAGACACCTCCCACTACCTGGGGTGAGTTGTGGTGGCGGAAGGATATACATAATAAACAACACAGTCTCTTCTCTGGTGCACCAAAGAAAACTGAGCTGGATGAGGGATTGAAGATTACTGGGCAGGGAAGTCTCCTTTGAGTAGGATCCACAGAGAAGACCTCTCTAGGGAGGTTATATTTAAGCAAAGGGCTCACTTAATGACTAGAATGTGTGAACACGAGGGAAAGAAAGTGTGATGGAAACTGAGGTAATAGAGAGTCCCCAAGACTTGAGGTGGGGACCTTCCTAGAGTACTCAAGAAGCACAAGGAGGCCAGAAGGATGTTTGTTCAATGAAACTCTGCCAGTATAAAGCCAATTTAAATAAGTATGCTTTTGACAGAAGCAGATTTTCTGTGCTAGTCCCATTTATGGGTATTGTTCTTTTTGGTCCTTCTATACTCTGCCCATTTTGCCTCAAACATCTTCCCCAATATCTAGTTGTAGCTTAATACTTTCAAAAGGATTCAAATTGCAAACTACAGTTTACATGACATTGATTATTTTTTGCTTAGTCCATTAGGCTAGTACTCAAATATAGTCTTTGACCTTTTCCAGAGATTCTTTAGTTTCACTAGTGAGTAGAGCTAGAATCATACTCTTTTTCCCTCCAAATGATGGATGTAGTGGATTTTAAAGATGACTCCAATTCATCACTCCTTCTTAGACACATGATTGGGGCATGTAACTTTGCAGTCACTTCCAACTTTGGGCAGGACAATATGCCTGCTCCTTCGGCTCTGGGCTCAGTCGTGTGACATCCTTTGGCCAAAGGGATATTAGCCGATATGACACAAGCAGAGGCTCGGATACCTTGTGTGTGATTGGGCTTGTCTGCTCTTATGTTTTGGTCATGAGACTATGTCTAGGCTAACTTTCTGGAGGATGAGGGACATGGAGAGTGGGTTGAGTTAGCCATGCCTTCCCAACCAAGACCACCCTGGATCATTCAACTGCCAGCCCACCCTCTTCCTTGAAGTGAGCCCAACCAAGATCTACAGAACCTCCTAGAGGGCCACTCAGACATATGGAAATAAAGACATACTGTTCTAGACTGTGGGGAATAAGCTTAGGAATTCCAGAGCCTGCCCTGATGGGTTAACAAGGCACAAAGAATTAGAAAGCCACGGGATGAACACACCCAAGTTTGGGTAAACAAGATTAGGTAAAGAAGAATAGGTAAAGTGGGGCGAGTGTCCCAGTATAGGCCAAAGGTATAGGAACAGGGAATCGCAGGATGAAAACATCCAAGATGAGGTAAAGAAGATTAGGGATTCAGGGCAGAAGCACCCCCAATTTAGTACTATAGCAGAAAGTTGCTTTCACAGGAAGGAAGGACCAAATTAGGTAAACAGGTAAATGGGGCTATAGACCACAGCTACCAGGGTGAAGTTGCCCAGAGCAGAGCTAATTAACAAAAAAAAAAAGGTGCCTTGTTGACCCTGAGGTGGATGCTCTGTCCTTCTTGTCCCCTAGGCCAGTTTAGGTAAACAGAAGTGGTGGCTCACCTCTGCTGTGAACAACCTTCTGCCCCGGGCCAGGATTTTGTTTTGTATTGACCCAAACCCTTAACTCCGCATATCTTCAGAACCCCCTTTCCCCTCACACCCCGTGAGTTAATGTTCACAGTTTCATTGTCTTTTTATGCATCATGTTTGTTAGCCCTCTCATCCTGATAAAAACGGAGCAAGGACCCTTAATCTGGGCTCCTGTCTTCTCCTGGACATTAGCCATCTCTCACAGTTTTAATCCTGCGTCCCGCTTTCTTGCTGGACAAGAAAGAACTCCAGACCCAGAGTTTGCAACACTAGACCACAGAGGTTTGTGGTTGGTCATTACACAATGATATTTTAGTAATAGGTACCGATACTATGAGCAAAGAAAAGCAGAGTTTTGTTCGTACCACTTAATACTAAAATATGTTGGAATACAGTGTCCCAAACAACAATGGGATTTTGTAAACCTTAAATGGGAAACGTTTTTGTTGTTATAGGTGCTGGGTTCACTCTACGTTTCATGAGTAGAGTGAACCCTACTCTGGCCTCATTGAATACAGCATAATAATTTATTTATCTAGATCGCACACTTGTGACAGCTTCTGTCTTCTAGGGAACAGTCTCATGCTCAGAGATGAGGATAAAAGGACCCATAATGTCATGAATCTGTATGAAAAGCCATCATATCTTTGGAAGCTACTTAATTATTAAGTGTGTTTTGAGCACTTTGGTATCCGGAACAAAATGTAAAGGATATTGCCCACACATGGTGACTAACCAAGTTAAGGACGTAAGTCTTAGGTTAAAACCTTAAACAACAACAACAACAACAACAACAACAAAAAGATCCAATCATTTTCAAACTGTAAATGTCAAAGAAACTGAGGGGTAAGGGATGCTCCTGTAGTTAAGGAAGGCTTTCAATTAGTTTTGTAATTGGATTCAGTTTTGCTCAAGTGCCAATTTCGAAATCTCGGTAAGACTACTCTCAAATACGAAATTTCAGCTTCATATATAAAATCTTATGTTGTGCTTATTTCCGGGCGGGCTCAAAAGAAGAGCGACCACTCCACTTTATAAAAGGGTGTGAGGATGGGAATTTGAATGAAACACAAACAAATGTCACCCTTTTATGTAGCCGAATGGTAATTCCTTGCATTAATTGACAATTTTCCTCCTCACCCAGAGTCTCTCTCTAGTTTCCGTGAGACCATTTAAGCAGAGATGTTTGCCCAGCCCAAAAGGAAGGCTTTTTCTTTTTCTTTTTCTTTTTCTTTTTTTTTTAACAATCTCCAGGGCTTTGCCTTGAAAGGGTCTGATCCTCTGCTAACTGTAGGCCTTTGAAGTTGAGAATTTTCTGTGTTTTAAAGGGAATCTAGTTTCATTCTTCAAGGAGATCTCAGTTCAGAGAGGCTGACGTCTGTGCTGTCCCGCCCTGCTTTACAGTCAAATGAAACCATACTCGAGAAAAGATGATTCCTTTTTCCTCCCACAGGTGCACAGACGTGCCTGCGAGAATCAAATTACTGACGCAAGGCACGGAGGGTGACTCCAAGTCAGAACGCGGGAGTGGATGCTGCTGTTCTAGCCCATGATCCTCAAGATCAGGGATGGGGGGTGGGGGGCAGTCAAATGAAAGCAGCTGCAAACCCAGCCATCTGGAGTCAGGAGGGGCTTCTCCAAAATTCTGGTTCCTAAGTGTAAGGAGCAATTTCTCTCCCAACAGCCAGCTCAGATGCCCGGCTTGCTTTGGCATGTGCAAATAGCCTCCTTGGCTAGGGTCCCGAAACCAGAAGAAGCTAGGTATTTCCAAGACAAGTTATGCCTCTCCCTAAAAGCGTTATGTGCTGTTGTTCATTTTCTATTCAGTCAGTATGGCCAGTGGTTAAGAATGAAGTTTCTGGAACGACACTTCCTGGGTTTGAATTCTGGCTTGGCTGCCACTGGGCAATCTTGAGGGAATCGTTTCATGTCTCTGTACCCCATTTTCTCATCTGTGAAATGAGTGGAGTACAAATATTCATTTCAAAGAGTTGCTGTGACGATTAAAATCGTTAACGTATTTAATATAAGTACTTCGTTAGTGCTATACAAATGGTGACTTTTACTATAATTAATTTTAACAAATGGTTTTATTATTGCTACATTTGTACTCATTTACAGTACTAAGTGAGAAGGTCATTTACAGCTACTAAATGAGAAGGTCATGCTGGTTTCTGGAATGTGTTGCCTCACCTCTAAAATGAGATTGTTGAATCGTATAAAGTAAGATCCCTGGTATGCCGTTCTAAGATGTACAGATATGAATGTGCATGTTTTTATACTTTCTATTAACAGTTCCTAAGTGTTTGTATACATTATCATCATATGCAGTCATCATTTTTATTATTATTAGATAAATTAATAATGTCAGTCATTCATCAATTTTTATTAAGCATCTACTATATGTCAGGCCTTGTACTAGATGCTGGAGATACAGCAATCAAAACAACAAATATCCTTATACTTGTGACAATTCATTCCAGTATTTTCCCCCTTGGTCTGCAGCTGTGTCAACTATTTGACAGACTATTTAATAAGTAAATATGGAACTAGGAAGTAGGATCTCAATTCTGGCAGTATGTTTAAGTTATTTGAGGGTAATTTAATATGAAGCATAATGAAGTTTTATAGAGATCCCCAAATGCAAAATTTAGAGTCTTAGATGTCTTATTAAATTGCTAGAGACTGTCTTTTTTTTCCCTATAGTGGCCACAACATCCATAACTTTTAAACCAGAAGAGCCAAGTTTATGCTTGCCAAGAACTCTTTATAAACGCTAAATGCGTGTATTAAATCAAAAAACAGAGAACTCCAGGTGCAAACATCCAAAATTCAGGCCAGTTTGTAAAAAGCAATGTTCAACTTCAGTACCCATTTACTGTTATGCAAAACATAATCTGTAGGGTTTTTAAAGATCAATTTATAAACCTGATTTGAAAACTTCTCATAGTATTTCTACGTATAAAGTGAAGTAAAGGCATAAACCAGGTTTGGGTTTATTTTAATTCGTAGCTGGCTGTTTTTTTTTTTTTTTTTTTTTAAGGGGAGGAGAGTATGAGGAATTCCTCTTGAACAACTTAGTTTGAAATGACTACTGATCTCTAAGACGGTTGAAGTTAAATGGTATTGCTGATGTTTGATTGTTTTGAACTTAAAGAACAATTTTGTGGAGTTCGACCTAGCATGACGTGCCAATGTTTTAAAAGGAAAGTCTACTGAAGTTCTATAGCACTGGAAATATTCTGTATCTGCATTGCCCAATATGTCACTAACCAGCAGTGAAATGTGTCTAGGGTAATGGAGGGGCTGAATTTTGAATTCTATTTTATTTCAGTGAATTGAAATTTAAATGATTACATGCGACTAGTGGCTACTTTGCGAGACAGCAAAGTTTGGAGATAGAAATCAGAGAATTACCCACATCAGTATGGGGTAGAAAGTTTTGTCAGGACAATGAATGGAGTTACATGTTTCTTATAGCAACCTTGCAAAACAACAACAGCAGCAACAACTCACGTCCTTCTTTTTATAGATGAGGAATCTGAGGCGGAGAGGTAATTTGCCATTTGCTCTGGTTCATCCACTCTTGGGGAGGGATATAGAGATATTTGACTTTAGGTCAGCAGGCACATCACTGGAGACAAAGTAAGGAACAATCATGAGTAGCGGGAAGGGTGATACGTCTTCATCACCACTTTGGAGAGATCATTGCTGTGATGATTTGTCAAATGACTTTGAACGAGTCATAGGCAGTCTAATGACCCTCGTCCCCTCCACAAAGATGTCTGTGTCCTAACGCCCAGAACCTATGAACGTTATTACCTTACATGGTAAAAGGGACTTTGCAGAGGTGACTAAGTTAAGAATTTTGAGATAGGGAGTTTATCCAGGTGGGTTCAAGATAATCACGAGTCCTTATAAATAGAAGAAAGAGACAGATACGAATGAACCAAAGAGTTGGAAGCACGAGAAAGACTCATCTCTGTGTTACTGGTTTTAAAGATGGGGCCACATGGGAAGGAACGTAGGTGGCCTCCAGAAGCTGGAAAAGGAAAAAAAAAAAAAAAGTATTCTCTCCCAGGAATCTTTGGGCATGTAGCCTTGTGAACCCTTTGGTTTTCACCCAGTGAGACCCCTTTCTGACTTTGAACCCCCAGACCTACAAGATGGTACATCTCTGTTGTTTTAAACCATTCATTCTGAAGTAATTTGTTACAGCAGCAATAGCAACTAGTTCAGAAGACAATGAGACTAGAAATGGGAAAATGAGCTTTAGATTGCTTTAATAAAAAAAAAATTAGAACCGCAAGTGGTCTGAACTTAACAGTGGCAGTGGCAATGGGGAGAAAAGAGTAGATATGAGATACAAGGAAAGAAGAATCAACAGAAATGAAATCAAAAGGCAGGATTTAGACGAAAAGATGGACCACACGTTCTTAAGACTTTTCTTCTCAGGAAATGCTCCTTCTCAAAAATCTCTGTATGTGGTCACCTAACACGGCGCGATATGTTAAGAGAGAGGAGATGGGATTTGGAGATCTCTCTGACGTTGATTCACAGAGGTCTTGAATATCTTAGGGAGCTGCCCACACTTGGCCCCACTTACCCCCTCTTGGCTTTATTCTGCATGCCCCATATAAAGCAGCAGCTGCTGGTTGCATCAACATTGGTGTATTATGAAAATTATGGGGGATGTAATTTTTTTACGTTCCTTGGCAACACATTTCTGGCCAGGTGTTTGAGAAACTCCAAGCATAATTATGCCAAAGCAAGAGTAGATGAGAAGTTCAGTCAAGGAAACCAGATTGCTTTTTGTCAAAAGAGTCTGTCAAGACAGAGAGGGTGGTGTGACGGAGAGATCGTGAGCTTTGTAGAAAATGCTGAATTTGCATACTGATTCCACCACTTAACTGTTCTGAGATGTTGTACAAGGAGCTGTTAAGCTTCCCGAACCTCATTTTTGTCATTTGTTCATAGGTCGAATTACATCTAACTTGGGGGATGCCTGTATGGAACAGATGAGTTTATAAATACAATGCATTGGCCTGGAATGGATGCTTAGGAAAAACCGTATGTACAAGAAGAACCCCAGTAAAGGTAGAAATAATGTGGATCATATTTTTCAAGAGCATTTCTATTCTATCTTTAAAAGTCAGAATGTACTTTATTGATCAAAAATAGACAGCGCAGTTGAAATGGGATACATGTCCCACAAGATACGTAGGCATGGCATCTAAATTCAGAAGTAATCATCAAAGTTAGGCTTGCATATAGGATATCGATGGCAAAAATAACTTTTGTATCCAACATTTCTTCTGTTTTCCCTGCTAGGGTAGTGTACATAATGATTCATGATTTTGCCTTTTACAGACTAATTAATTTATAGTAGAATATAGTGAGAGTCATTGGAGGAGAGTAATGAAGGAAGAAAGGAAAAGAGGAAAGAAGGAAGAGGAGGAAGGAAGAAGGAGAACAGAAAAGAGAACAAAGACATAAGGAGGCAGGGAAGGGGTGAAGAAAGGACAGCCCTTTGATAGATGTAATGAAAAAGTTTGGATAGGAAGAAAAGTTATAGAAAACTGAGAGAAGAAATGCATGATTATTTATTCTGCCTCTTCACTACACTTTGCATTAAGTAACACATATAATGTGCTAATTAATTCATCTGCTTACTTATTCATGCACTGGATATTTATTAAAAGTTCCTAGAAGCGAGGAATTTAGAAGCGAAGATCATGGGCTTAATTCTTACCATTGCGAGATTTATAGCAGAGACGAGCACCATCAGACCAAAACTTAACTTATTTAATCCTCATGACCACCTAATAACAAAGTTGGTATTATTATTATTATTATTATTATTATTATTATTATTTTGCAGACATGAGGACTTGGTTATGGTGAGCTGGTCAGTGACAGACCAGTATTCTAACCCTGGTTTGTTCAGCTTCAAGTTAAGTTCTTATTGTTTCCATAGAAGCACATGCTGACTAGGGATTGTAGAGCACCAATGCACCCTGTGTGCGTGTGTGTGTGTGTGTGTGTACACATGAGTGTGATTTTGAAAGCTCATTCACTTTTTGAATAATGTGAAGAAGCCACTAAATCATTCTTTATGGTACTTGGAATACTGGCTGTCATTTTTGCTCTTTTTAAAAAAAAATTTTTTTTAACGTTTATCTATTTTTGAGACAGAGAGAGACAGAGCATGAACGGGGGAGGGTCAGAGAGAGGGAGACACAGAATCAGAAACAGGCTCCAGGCTCCGAGTGGTCAGCACAGAGCCCGATGCAGGGCTCGAACTCACGGACCGCGAGATCGTGACCCGAGCTGAAGTCGGCCGCTTAACCGACTGAGCCACCCAGGCGCCCCATTTTTACTCTTTTTAAGAAAAGAAAGATCACAGGAGGTAAGCTGATATTGGGGGTTTGGCACTGTACGTAGAAGGCAGTCCGTAAATATATGTTTAATTGTGTGATTAATATATAATTAATAATTAACCTATAATGTAGTATATGTAATACAATAGTGTGTAACAATGTATATTATACAATGATAATATGTAATTATAGAACATATATAATACACTGCTCACACCCACATATATGCCCACCTTCCTACACAATCTACACCTGCAGGAAACTATAATTAATTACACGATACTCAGGGAGCACACGCTCTGTACTGGCCACTATTCTGGGTGAAAGTAACATCAAAATTAAAAGGCCAAGAACCTCACCTCTGGTGGCTCTGCAAAGAATCGGAGACAGGATGCAAAAGAGATGATGGGAAACAAATTTGTAGCTAACTTAGTACACGGTAGCAAATAATCATAAGGAATACACAGGAATTAGTACCACAGGTGCTGTTATGTTAAGGAAGGGCTAACAGAAAAAGAAGAGGAAAAGTTAACAACTGGTCTCAAGGATGGCAGAATGTTCGTGGTATTCATTGTGTCTGGAAGTCAGTCTTACTGAGGAGAGCGAGTCAGAGAGGGAAACTGAATCCTGGCTTGAAGACCCTTGCATGCAGCACTAAGGAGTGTGGATTTCACTTTTCGGTGCCTGCAAGGAGTTCCCTTAGGATGCTTTAAGTGACGGAGTGGCACGAACAATCCATATATCACTGGTGCTTCCAATTGAATAAGGTGGGTGGAAAACATGTGCTTAGCTTCTATCCTGAAACCCCACTAAAATAATTTAAAAAAATCTCTTTGAAAAGGAATACGTACGCCAGGTCAACAAGGGTGGTAGAGAAGCATCGGTAACAATATTTGGGGCACTGGCAAGCGGATGAGCCGGTAGTAACTGACCCAGTGAGGGATACTTATCTGCCCACCTGCCCACCAGTGGGAAAGCCATGGGCTCTATGATTTACATCACAACCCTCCCTACAACACTGGACTTGAGAATAAAGTTAGGAAAAAAGCAGAAGAATTGTTTAAATGTTTGATCAGGAATGCATTACAACCTTGGGCTCTTTCCCAATGCCTCCCCCATTTTTGCAGAAAGCAGGGGTTTTATTTCCTGAAGAGGATACAACAGCTGGCCTATTTCCTGGGGTACATCAAATATAGTTTTGGTGGGACACGATACTAAATAAAGGGAATTTAAGTGACAACCTCATACAGACTCGGCGACTTCAAGTCTCCCATACTAGGTTTGTAGAGCACATTCAGCAAGATTTATAGCATGTAGTCAAGAAAATGGGAAGACGATTCCATATATGGCAATTTTAAGGCCAAGACCTGAGAGTCCCCATCACACAAGACGCAAAAGAAACAAACAAAAAGAACCCAACAGTCCAACAGTCTGTTCACTCTGAAGCTAAGACAGACACCGAAAAATGTTACCATGTGCACAGAGTTGCCAACAGCTGTATACTGGCCAACTCTCTATGTTGAGTAGGCAGCCAAAGATCTGCAGACATTTTAGGAAAGCGTAGTTGTCTTCCAATTTTGCTCTTTGCGTCTTCACAAGAAATAGAACTTAGATTCATAGACGACCTCCCTGGCAGCTAGGGGTAACGATCTACTAAGTGAAATGAACACAAAAGGGACACATGTAACATCTGCCTCATTTGCTTCAAAGGAAATTGTAGCCCTGAAATTTCTCTCACTTCCTCTGTCTGCAAGATAGAGCTCACACTTCTCTGGTGCGTGTGACTCAACTTCAAGGATGCAGACAAGGACAAGATTCCAGGTGATAATAGAAAAAAATAATGGAGGAACTGGGGTCCCTGAGTGACTTCTTGGAACAAAGCTATGCCATTAACCTAGATTTCTCACTCCAAAACTATTTCTTTTATTCTATATTCTTTAAGCCACGGTATTTGAGGATTTTTTTGTGTGTGTTTTAGCATCTGGTCCTATATCTTAGCTAACATAACCTCAAATATAAAAGAAAGACGACTAACCAAATAGAAAGAAAGAAAAAAAACTCAGAAAAAAATAGAGTCTATAAAATTTGAGGGAGATAATACCTGCATTATCCACAAACAGATGAGGAAGTATATTGAAGTAAGCAATATTCAAAGAACTGGAAAAGCTATTAGAAATCAAACATATGAAAATTGAAATAATGAATTGCAAGATGTTTAAACTTAGTCCTGCTTACCCATAAAGATTAGTAGATTTGGAAAATAAAACTGAAGGGACCTCTTAGAGAGTATATGGTAAGGTGACCCAAGAATGAAAATAGTTGAAGAAATAAAATGAGATCCGATTAGGAAGTCCAATATGCAAATGCAGTTGACCCTTGAACATGACCCTTGAACATGAGTTAGGAATGCTGAACCCTGTGCAGTCAAAAATCCATTTGTAACTTTTGACTCCCCAGAACTTTACTAATAGCCTACTGTTGACTGAAAGCCTTACCAATAAGATGATTAACACATTATTTTGTATATTATATGTATTATATACCGTATTTTTATAATAAAGTAAGCTAGAGAAAAGAAAATAGTATAAGAATATCATATGGAAGAGAAAATACATTTACAGCACTGTATTGTATTTGTAAAAAAAAATCCACGAAAAAATGGAACTGCGCAGTTCAAACCCGTGTTATCCAAGAGTCAACTGTAACAGGAATTCTGGAATGAGAGAATAGAAAAAAAAAAAAAAACAGGAGAAAATTATCAGATAAATTAAAATTCAGAACCAAAGCACAAGTGTTTTAAGATGAAAAGAATCTACTTGGGGGCACCTGGGTGGCTCAGTCAGTTAAGCCTCTGGCTCTTGATTTCAGCTCAGGTCACGATCTCGCGGTTTGTGGGATAGAGACCCACATCGTGCTCTGCGCTGACAGTGTGGAGCCTGCTTGGGATTCTCTCTCTCCCTCTCCCTCTGCCCTTCCCCTGCTTTCACTCGCTCACTCACTCTCTCTCTCTCTCTCTCTCTAAAATAAATAAACTTAAAAAAAAAAACTTAGAAGAATCCACTTGGTTATCCAAGATGAAGTCACATCATTGTCAAAAATTTAGGAATGGAGTGCTATGTGCTTCCGGGAAGAAAATAAAGAAAAAAGGAAAATGTCGTAGGTAAGAAATCAAGAATTACAGTCCAACTGAACGTTTCATAGCAATCCTGCTGTCTAGAAGACAGTGAAGGAATACGTTCATAGCGCAGGGGAATATTGATTTCCTATCTGGAATTTCAACCCCAGCTGAAGAAGCAAGGTCATGCAAAAGAACTAAAACCATTTTCATTATTCATGGCTGCACAATCACTTCCATGTATCTCTTCTTAAGAAGCTACACAAGGAATCTGCCCACCAGAACAAGAACGTAAATTAAGAAAGAGAAAGGTATGAGGCACAGGAACGAGTAGAAATAATGGAAGAGAGATATAGACGCAGAGGGGATCGCAGGGCAGCACAAAGGGCGAGCCATGACCATAGCTTTGTTGCTTGTTCTCATCGATGGAAGTCAGAAAACTCCAGACCAATCTTCTCCCAGAAGATCTCGTAGAATTCTTGACGTGTTTGTATGTATTGACAGAAGAATCACACGACTAGAGGAGAGTTTGATTCTAAGTACATGGAAACCTAAGCATATTATAAAAGAAAACATTTCCTAGCTCCAGAATAAACAAAAACCATGTAGGGAAGGAAAGCAATCTTATTAACTGCCTTGCTTTACTCTGGGTAATGTTTAAATAACAATAATAATAATAATAATAATAATAATAACAGTAATATTTCTTTGAGCATGTTATAGTGCAAGCTTACTGACAGTCCGGGGGTATGAGATTGGACACGTGTGGTGTGGGTGGCGAGGGCCATGAGGTATTGGGAAAATATGCAAGTCACTACATGATGCCTGAAACTAACCATCCAGAGGCTGCACTATGACAATGTTATTAAGATATATGGAGGTAGATACCAAAATGTCAGAAAGGAATTGAAAGGGATTATTTAAAAAAATTTTTTTAATGTTTATTTATTTTTGAGAAAGACAGAATGTGAGTGGGTTAGGGGCAAAGAGAGGGAGACACAGAATCCCAAGCAGGCTCCAGGCTCTGAGCCATCAGCACAGAGTCTGATGCGGGGCTCAAACTCAGGAGCTGTGAGATCATGACCTGGGCTGAGGTTGGTCGCTCAATGGACTGAGCTACCCGGGAGCCCCAAAGGGATTATTTTTAGAAAACAAGCAGTGGATTTCCAGAGGGGAGATGGAAAAACCACTCTCTTTGTTATTATTACTGTCCTTTTTCATTTTTAAAACCAAGCTTGTGTGGACACATCATAAATGAAATATTCAGAAGATTTAATTCTGGCTGAGCTGTCAGGAAAATGGATAGGAAAGGAAACTGGTGAGAAGTGGCATAGACATTGAGGCTTTGATTCAGTACCGGGCCCGGGGAGAGGGGAGGATGTTCGAGGCAGAGAAAGACGAAGCCTTGGCATTGCAAGATTTACACTGATTGATCTTGGCATTAAGAAGTTTCAAGGAAGGTTCAGATATAAAGATACCGCCTTTTAAAGTTGAACAAACAAGAAGGTGTTGGAACAACAAGAAACAACAGGTAACTTGACTTTTACTGTCATTTATCATTGCTTCCAAGCACTTCAGATTAAGGGTCCTCACTTGTTTCACAGCATCCCTGTGAGTTTGGCAGGGCAAAAATGTTTATACCCATTTTACATACGAGCAAATTGTGGAGGAGGCTCCTGGAGTCATCACTGGGTTAGGACGTAAAGAGCAGATCAGCATGAGTACCTCCATGATAAAGGAGTCTCTGTTTATAGCATACACTTTAAATGTAAACCAGCTTTTCTCAACTTCTTCTTGCTTTTGCATCATGGTGCTATGATATAATAGATAACAAATATTTCATCTTTGCTCCCCGTGCCTGGCACAGAACTCTGATATCCCTTGGAATTGCCTAGGTGATAGGAGTATCTTTGGTTCTAGTAAGGCAACTCTTAATGGGCTCCTGGAGAGCTTCAGGATGGGGACAGGACCCCGGAAGGTAGCCAGTAAAGAGATTCCCTGAATCTGAATGTCCTTGCCTGTAAGCGGGAACTCTGGTCACATCTTGTTGATGGCTAAAGGCTTAAACAAGATGGTATCTGGAAAGAAGCTAGCAGTGCCTGGCTAATTATAAACAAGCAATTAAAGGTAACCCTTATCAATGGTAATTACAGAATCAAAAGACACAAAAAATAACATTAATAGATAATAAATTAGTTGATTAATTAGAGATAAGTAAGAAATCGCACTCAAAGAGTAGTAATAGCTTTAGTAGCAGAATAGAAATAATAGTCCTCAAAGAGAACATAACCCATTTCCCGCTTGACATATGCCACAAAAAAGCATTCCAGGAGTTTTCTAAGTGGTCAAACACTCACACTTCTATACCAGTATCGTTCTTCCTCTGACATTGTAGGACTTATCACATTAACATACTTACGCATGTGTCCTAATTATATATGTAACATGTAATTACGCATGTGCTAGAATTCTGCAAATACCCTAATTACGTGTTCCTTGAACCTCTGGAAGGCCTAAATGGAGTTGTTTCCATTTGTGGACTCCCAAACTTTGAAAAGTTTCTAGCATCTAGTAGACACTGACATTTATTTATGGATTTATTTGTTTATTTAATATTTTATTAATGAACATATTAATTCACACTCGCCAAGTTTTCTTAGCATCTGCCTTTCGTTTGACATATATTCGGTAGATGCAAAACTCTGAGAGGGTGAGTCAACATTCAACTGCACTGAACGTGAAACAAATTTCATGTTGAGGTTAAGTGAACCATTTCCCTTCTGATAGAACTTTTTGGACGGTGATCTGCTGATAGTTTTACACAAAACCGTGGAAATACAATAATTATCTTCGTTCAAATATTTTGTACAGTGACATGGAAGTAGCTCTATTAACAGTGTAATGTCACTAAGGGATGCTTATCACCAATTACCTTTGCTGCTTCTTTGTTTCTAGTGTGCAGAACTACATCTTTCCTGATGGCAAAAGTTCAACTGTGCGGCAAATGTAACTTAACACTGAATTTTGACACTCTGCCTAGAGTCGGTATGACGTCCAACTTTTTTGACAAAACTTTCACCTCCTTAAAGCAAGATTCTGGCTCTTTAGTTTCATTGGAAATTGATTAATTCATTTACTGTACTCATGCCCAGAATACAGCTTATTTTTAGAGGAGCGCGTTAATGAATAATTGGAACATATGCTTGTATTTTAATTCTAGAGTATTGATTTACTTTTTATAGAAGCAGGTGCAATTTGTGTCTTACGTTGGGACAATGTAATAGAGCCAAGAAGATGCCATAGAAAATAATTGGGCTTTTTAGTGATTAAAATATACTCAGTTGTCTATGTCTCTATTATCATTAAGCCAATCTAAATTTTCACTTAGAGTTGCAGACAGGATATTACTAGAATTTAAATGTGCCATCGTCTAGTTTCCCCCCAACAAGCCAGAGATCTAGATTTATTTCAGAGAGTTGATATTAAAGTTGAGAGTTTTGAGAGTTAGAAATTGGTATATAATTTTAGTATTTTAAATAGTATGATGAAAAGTTATATATATATGTATATATATACATATTTATATGTATACACACATATATATATATACATATACATACATATACATATGTATACATACATGTGTGTATGGGAATGAGTCATTTCTAAATTAATGGATGATAATAATTAATTATGAGATACCATCAACTTTCAATACCTGAAAAAAATTATAATGAATGTACCTTATTTTATACTTTGTCAGGAGTTTTGTATACATTAGCTTATCTAAATCTCCATAAAAAACATTCAAGGAGAGGCACCTGGGTGGCTCAGTAGGTTAAGTGCCCGACTTTGGCCGAGGTCATGATCTCGAGGTTTGTGAGTTTGAGCCCTGCATCAGGCTCTGCACTGACAGTGTGGAGCCTGCTTGGGATTCTTTCTCTCCTTCCCTCTCTCTCTGCTCCTCCCCCACCTTTGCCCACACGCGCACACACTCTCTCAAAATAAATACATAAACTTAAAGAAAAAGCATTCAAGGAATGTCTGTGTTTTTAAATTTTTTAAATGAGTTAACTGACGCTGAGAGAGATTATGATCTACCCAGTCAGCAAGAGGGATAGAATTCGAGTATCAATTTGAATTCTTTTTTTTTTTTTAACGTTTATTTCTTTATTTTGACAGAGAGAGATAGAGAGAGTAAGCAGGGCAGAGAAAGAGGGGAGAGAATCCCAAGCAGGCACACCACGCTGTCAGCACAGAGCCTGACACAGGGCTCAATCTCATGAACCATGAGATCATGACCTGGGCTGACATTAAGAGTTGGACGCTTAAACGACTGAGCCACCCAGGTGCCCCATCAGTTTGAATTCTTAAATTAAATTAGTGTGATTCTTTTTTATTTTTATTTTTTTTAATGTTTATTTATTTTTGAGACAGAGAGACACAGAACGAGTGGGGTGGGGGGCACAAAGAGAGAAAGAGAGACACACACACACAGAATCTGAAGCAGACTCCAGGCTCTGAGCTGTCAGCACAGAGCCCGACGCGGGGGCTCAAACTCATGAACCGCAAACCGCAAGATCATGACCTGAGCCAAAGTCGGATGCCCAACTGACTGAGCCACCCAGGTACCCCAAATTAGTATGAGTCTTAAGCCACATTTTGGTTGTTATTTCTTTATTTCCCTTTTGCACTGTACAGTTGGGGGATAAAAAAAAAAAGTATAGAAAGTCATAGATAACCACTTTATATATCTTCCCCGCACTGGGACACCTGGGTGGCTCAGTTGGTTAAGCCTCCAACTTTGGCTCAGGTCATGCTCTCACCCTTGTGGGTCTGAGCCCTGTGTCCTGCTCTGTGCTGACAGCTCGGAGCCTGGAGCCTGCTTCGGATTCTGTGTCTCCCTCTCTCTCTGCTCCTCCCCTGCTCACGCTCTGTCTCTCTCTCTCTCAAAAATTAATGAACATAGAAAAGATTATATATCTTCCCGCTACTTCGGAACTTCACCTGTTCCCATTTTTCAACAAAATAAAAGAAAGAGGAAGAACAGATAAAGGAGGGCAGAGGAAGTAAATGAGACCCCCTATTTATAGACATGAAAGGATCAGTTAAAATTATATTGTATTGTGTTGTATTGTTAAAAATTGTATTGTACTGTTAAAAAGTAGAACATTTGTTTGACTTGAAGATAGCAGGTGCTTCCAATGATACATTGTGCTTGACTGTTTTTTTTTTTTTTTTTTTTTTTTTGCGAATATATGTATATTATACGTTTTCCAACTAGAGGAACTTACCCAACAGCTTCCAAGAAGTCTTCGTGTGATCCTTGGACCTAGCATTAGTGTAGAGTGAGTCTGGTCCACTCTCTACAGGCATACTCTCTAGGAAATCCAGAGGCAAGCTGCTGTAGAGATCGTCTTTCCAACCACCAGGCTCAAATGTTAATTCTCATTCCTTAGGATGTGGCCAAAACTTGGTTCTACTGCCTCTGTATTTTGCAATAATTTTTCTCCGCATCCACTGAGAAAAGACTAGGGCACCCTGTTTCCATGATATTATTTGGAAGGATTTCAAGGTGCGGATGCTTTTGCATTTGAAGAGCGAGATATCCAGAAAGATCATAAAGCACGAGGGAAAGTTAGCGGTTGGGTCGGGCATCGGGTGTAGCACCAGGGATCTGTGGCCATTGTCTGACTTAAAATCAGGGAATCTGAATGTAAATTGGAACAGATCAGTCCAAAAGTTGATTTGGCAGGATGAAAACAATGTGATCCTATCTTCGGTATTTAAAACTGTGAGGAATGAGAGATGACCTAGACGTGGCATAATAATTTTATTTAGGAAAGGTTGCAGAATGTTGAGCCAAGTCTGATCTCGTTAAGGGTTCCCTATGTCATTCTCCAGCTGATGATTTTCCTCATTAAAATCTTCAGCGTAATTATGCGTCTGTTCTTCTCAATTTTGGTCCCTTGACCTCTCGAGAGAAGGATCTTTAGAAACTGTACCTGTTAAAAGGGGTTTGGGGTGGAGGGGCAGACATGATTTTATTCATTTGGTGACTTGAAGTTTTAACTTTATTCTAGATCCGAATGTTTACACACATGTTTATTAACATCATCCTAAGATTAGAACCCATTTTTTAAATGTTATTACTGAAAATTTGGTGATGGTGCTTTTTGAAAAAATATGAAAGCCAACCAGAAACGTACGGACCTTGGCCTGTGCCAATGCCCCTTGCCCTGTGGTTCCATGTTAGCATCTCTGCAATAAGCCTCATGAGCAGGGCTAGGGAATGAGCTAGCTAGTGCCATGCAAAGGGAAAGCCATGTGTTCGGTGATGGTGTGAAAGGTTTCTCTCTGGGAGCTGCCCACGGTATGTGTTTCGAGGAGAAAAAAAGCCAAATTTAGGGCATGCTGTCCTCTCCTTGAAGCCTTCCAAAGACATTCACAATGGGAAG
Source organism: Panthera pardus (assembly GCF_024362965.1). Lineage (NCBI taxonomy): Eukaryota > Metazoa > Chordata > Mammalia > Carnivora > Felidae > Panthera > Panthera pardus. Next base: position 122,764,950 of record NW_026526810.1, on the reverse strand, counting down.
TGCACCCCAGTTGGTCATCTTTGGATAGCTATTTCATTTATTCTTACACAGAAACCCAGGAATTTTGGCAGGGGCGGGGGCAAGAAGTGGATATTGATAAGGGTGCCTGGGTGGCTCAGTCAGTTAAGTGTTTGACTCTTGATTTTGGCTGAGGTCATAATCTCATGGTTCATGACTTTGAGCCCTGTGTGGGGCTCTGTGCTGACAGTGTGGGGCCTGCTTGGGGTTCTCTCTCTCACTCTCTTTCTCTGCCCCTCCCTCTGCCTCAATATAAATAAAGAAACTTAAAAAAAAAAAAGAAATGGACATTGAAAAAATAATGGAAATAGAAGCGTATCAGCATATCTGTTTGTTTCTTTTCTTTCAGTGCCTTCTCAGTTTTAATATAATGTATTTAGAGTGTTATTAGTCACAGTTTTTCAGAGAAACAGAATCAAAATGAGATATATGCCATGTATCAAATCCTGGTCCAATTCCTTAAAATAGTATACAAAAATATCCTCTATATAATGTGATTTACTAAGTATAAGGAGTTGGCTCATACAGTTAGGGAGGTGAAGAAGTCTCATGATCTGCAATCCGCAAGCTACAGACCCAATAAAGCTAGTGGTAAAAATTCCAGCTGACATATCAAAATAACTGTCATAGGAACTTTAGAAGGAATTCTATCACACCTTATTTTTAAGATGATCTTAGATTTCTTCCAAGAAGCATTAGTGTCTCAGTAAACACGGAGGGGGTCAACAGAAGAGCGAGAAAAATCCTCCCTTCGGTTTACACTACAAATCAGCAGTTCTCAAACTTGTTTTCTTCCATAACAAAATGAAGGCAGATGTTCTCCCCGGGGGTCAGGGTTATAACTAGTGCCCAGGAGGATTGAGGTTCCAGAGGAAGTAGGCAAGCTTCATTTCCCCATTCTTATTCCACCCAAGAATGCATGTGGGAACACAGAGCGAGATTTTGCTGACATCCATTATTAATTTTTACAGACCAACCGAGTTTTTATTATTATTAGGGATTATCAATTTAGTCACACCTGGCAACCTAATGTAACAGAAGTCTGTCTGGAAACGGGAGTCGGGAATCCCTGAATACTCAAATTTATAAATTCATTGTCCAACTGCACCTTCATTATAGAGACTGTTCGAATGAATAGAAGTTAAGCACAATGGGGTTGGTGTTGGGTTTCAGAACCGTGAAGGCCAGGATTAAATCCCTCCCAAATGCAGGGCCCCTGGTGCTATACCTGGGTATCAACTCAGCTGCAAGTAGATCTCACAATTATTTTGCATTTGATGATAAGGTCCTCAAAGACTTACCTACTACGGTAAGCATTTGGCCAGCTTTATGCATCTGGTAAATATTTTAAACATTCCTGCCCTCAGTTTTTTGTTCTGAAATGGAGGCTGCTTATATTTTCTTGGAGGGATTTATTAGTAATAAAAGAGATGCCCTACCTCAAATCTGTACTGTAGTCCTTAGCATCGTTAAGACTATTATTCACCTAAAGCTTTTTCCCTGAAGTATTTGTTCACGGGCGTGATGTATATGCCATCATCAACGAAGAGTGATTTTAAGGAATCAGACCAGGATTCTAGAAGAAAGAACCTATTATGGGCCAACACTTGTGCAAGCTTGCTTTACACATGTCACCTAATCTAGCCCTCAATGACACTCTCCTTAATAGGTTTCTTTTTTCCTGTTTTATAATGAAGACCCGGAGGCCCAGGGAATTGAAATAACAGGCCAATGAAGAATGTCGGCATGGTGGGATTTGAGCCCAGATTTGTGCAACCTCAGAATTGTGCTTACATTACGATGGTAAGAAAATGAAGCAATTTTAGCCTGACCATTCCAAGGGACCTTCTGGAGATACACAGATGGGTGGCCCTAAGAAAAGGATGATGGTGGGGCACCTGGGTGGCTCAGTCGGTTAAGCATCCGACTTCGGCTCAGGTCATCATCTCACAGTTTGTGGGTTCGAGCCCCGCGTCGGGCTCTGTGCTGACAGCTCAGGGCCTGGAGCCCGCTTTGGATTCTGTGTCTCCCTCTGTCTGCCCCTCCCCCACTCACACTCCATTTCGCTCTCTCTCAAAAATAAATAAACATGAAAAAAAAAGTTTTTTTTTAAAAAAAGAAAAGGATGATGGTGATGATGATGATGATGATGATGATGATGGTAATGATTTCCTCCGGAATCACACTGGTAAGAAATAACAAAATTCTCTTATGAGAGAAGTCACAGAAGAAGGTTTGCATCACATTCTTGGTGAAATACGGATTAAAACATGCCTATCTTTGAAAAGAAAATGCTAAAAGAAGCTCCTGATGCAAAAGAAATAGTTAAAAAGCTGCAAATCAGGGTACTGGTCAACAGGAGAGCCAGGAGGCCCCCCGACACACCAGTCTTGACTTAAAATAGTTCACATAAATCAAAGGCCGCGTTAACTCAGGATTCAGAGCACATCGCCCGGGAGAAGGGCAACTTTTACGCCCTTCTCCATCCCTGAATCCATAAAGGACCTTGATTAAGTGTGAGTAAAAGGAATATGACGCTAATGACATATACACAAAGTAACTATTTTTCTTCCGTTTGGGGATGGAGAGGGGGGCCTGACAAGCCCACGTCCCACCCCAGCGCTGCCCCCTCCTCACCGAAAAGTCTCAAGAAATGAAAAGATGGCTTTGTTGATGCACCGACCTCCTCCCCCACCTCTGCAGCGGCTGGCACAACAAGGAAATGAGGGATGGTGTGAACACCCAGTGTAAACACACTGGCTCCCGCGCATTCCTCGGGCCAGCAGTTAATGTATTTCTGACTTTCAAATAGACTTAGTCACTGTATTTCAAGTGATCCACGTTTCGGGACTTATAAAAACCTCATCTCGTTAGCTCTTTATCTCCTCTCTCATTACCTTCCTGTAGTATATTTTCACTCCATACGTGATTTAGGGAACTTTTCTGATCGACATCGTTTTCTGTCTAGAGAGTTTTGTCAAGTGGATTGGGAATCACGTTTATTCCACAAAAGTAATGGAAGGGGAGTGGATAGGGTCATAGATTTTTTTTTCCTCTTCCTTAGCCCGTGTTCCAGGTATTATACAGTAATGAGAGAGTGCTGGGTTAGTTTTGATCACATCACCTAAAATCTTCCATGTTGAATTTGAGATTTCAGGACTGCTTTTAATTTTTAGTGTGCTAAGAACAGTTTTATAGTTGGGTTAGCTTTGCGTATTTTGATTTTATATTCTTTACACGCCCTGTTTTGTGTATATTAATTAGAATTGTTCATTCTTAATGCAAAGAAAAATCAGAAAAGGGCCGAGCACAATGCCAGTGTGCTGATATACAGACTACAAAGGCCATACTCTACTCCCTTGTACGCTATGGAAAATTGCTAATTTCCAAAAGACATTTAATTATTTTCTTTACAGTCATTCAGAGAGTTGAAACTAGATGGAATCAAGTTCATTCAGATAACTTTGCTATTGTGCTAATAGTTTGATTAAAATTAACACAAAACAGGGACCTGGCTTTTACCTAACTGATGGGAAGATTTCATTCTTCTGTGTGAGAGCTATCATATTCAGGATCCAGATCTCACATACCTTTGTGACAGGAAAAATTAAATACATGGAAAACTGCCACAATTTTCTCCTTAGTCCTTTAAAGACCACTATAACTCAGAAAACATCCACTTTATATTCAAGTGCAGTGCTAATGGCTTATAGTTTCGGAGATTAAGAATGGTTAGGAAAAATATGACTCCCAGTTCTCCATTTGTGTGTCAAGGGAGACAGGAAAATAAATTTATCCTAAAATAAGCAAACTTACTTTCATCTTTTCTCCATATGCCTTAGCCTTGTAACATTTGTTTTAGACTAAAGGACGCCGTGTTGCCAAATTGCTTACATCTTAAAACGTTAAAATATTCTCTTTGGGCTCACAAAAGACTGCGAAGTGTAAAATGCTTATTTATTGCCATTATCCTGTAGCATAAGAAATAACATGGAACAACTTGGGGCGGGGGGAGACAGGGCTGGTGCTTGAACTTCTTCTCTTCAAGTCCATACTCGCTGCCCGATGATATCATCCAGTTCCACGGTTTTAAGTGGCATCTAATATGATGACAACTCTCAAATTAATATCGCTAGCCTCGACCTTTTCCTTGAACTCCAGACTCATATATTCAACTGCCTACTTGACATCACCACTTGGATAACTAACAGGCATATCAAATGTAACATGTTGAAACTGATTTCACCCCTTAGACTTGTTTTTCTCGAAGTCCTTTCCATCTCAGTCAAGGGGAACTCTAGCTTTCTGACGACTCAGATAAAAAAAAAAAATCCCGGCTTCCTTATTTCCGTTATTTCACCCCCCCCCCCCAGCATGTAATTTAGCAACAGATCTTGCCCGTTGTGCTTTAAGGGTAAATTCAAAACCCATCAGCGCCTCACCACCTCTATCGCTACCACTTTGGTGCAAGCATCTGTGGCCCCTTGCACCCACCACTGCACACCCATCTTACCTGTGTCCTCTGCTTTCACCCTCGGTCTCTTCTCAACAAGGGAGCCAATGTGACTCTCCTAGAATCTGGCTAATCAGGTCCCTCCGTTGCTCAGAACTCCCCAGTGGTCTCCCGTATTGTCCAGAGAAAACGAGGAAATCCTTGTAGCTCTTTACCAGGCCCTGCACAATCTGGGCTGTTCCGGCTCCTTCCTTTTCCATCACACCGGCCTCTTTGCTGGCCCTTGTGCATGCCGAACACAACAGTGAAGCTTTGGTGTGTGATCTGGCACAGGTTAAACAGCTAGTGCATGTTATTCTGAGTGAATGGATGAACGTGAAAACCAAGGTAAGTCAGGAGAGTTTTAGAGTATTTTATTTTTTAAAGGACTTTTACTATTTATTTATGTATTGAGAGAGAGAAAGAGAGAGAGAGAATGTGCATGAATGGGAAGTGAGTGGGAAGGGAGAGAGGGAGAGAGGATCTTAAGCAAGCTCTACACCCAGCACAGAGCCTGATGCAGGGCTTGATCTCAAGACCCTGCGATCACGACTTGAGCTGAAATCAAGAGTTGGGCGTTGAACTGCGTCACCCAGGCACCCCTAGAACATTTCAGTGATTCCTAGACCCTAACGCGTTCTCAACTGATATTTTCTAATGTGGATATTTCTGGTATTGTAGTGTGCAGATTGAATTGAATGATACCTTAGTCAACGTTTTTTGTTGACCACTATGTACCAAGGATTATATGAACTGGCCCCACGTATACAAAGTAGCATCCCATGTGCCACTTGGCCCAGAAACTAGTAATCTTACATCTGCCGTCTGTTCGTACCTTCTTCACATATGATGCATAAGTCGAGTGCCTGCTACCTGCTAAGTATCTGAGTACCTGCGAAGTTGGGCCTGGCACCAACTTACATTCAACAGAGATAGTAATCAGAAATCCATGGGCTACTGACACGGGCAATGCTTGTTTTGTTCGCTCCTCAATTGGATTTGGCGACCAGCATTTAAAGCCGGGGGATGGAGGTGTGGGAGGTTGTGCAAACATGTTTATTTCCATTTTCTCTTGAAAAATCAGCAGATTTGGTAATCTTGGGCCTACTGTTGAGCATTCTGCTGTAGATGAGTAGCAGCTTTCTACCTTCAAAGACGGTTACAAACTCCAGATTCTCAAAGGGGTTCGCAACCCAAGAAGAAAGAATACACCTGGTAAAATGACATTTGTTTTCTTTTGAATATGTTCTGTATTTTTAAAAATTTTTTTATTTCTTTTATTTCTTAATGTGTATTTATTTTTGAGAGAGAGAGAGACGCCTAAGTGGGGAAGGGGCAGAAAGAAGGGAGACACAGAATCTGAAGCAGGCTCCAGACTCTGAGCTGTCAGCACAGAGTCTGACATGGGGCTCGAACTCACAAACTGTGAGATCATGACCTGGGCCGAAGTGGGACGCTTAACCAACCGAGCCACCCAGGTACCCCCTTCTGTATTTTATAAAACTTTTGAATATTGTGCTACATGGTATCCTAACAACAATCTTTTGGAGTAAATGGTGTCATCTCCAATTTTACGGCTAAAGGAGGGGATTCTGAAAGAGTTTAATTACTTAAGGATTCAGCTTATAAGGAACTATCCTCCTTGTCCTCATGATAATTTACATTTATTGAGTACCTACTATGAGCCAAACACTGTCTCAAGTAGAGACATTTAATCTTCCGATGGCTCTGAGGAAGGCACTGTTTATTTTTCTTATTTTCCAATGAGAAAATGAATGACTGGTAAGAGCAGTACCTTGCCCAAGGTTTCAAAGCTGGCAGTGACAGGGTAAGAATTTAAATTCAGACAGTGAAGTCCAGATCCCAATTGTAACCATGCTTCTATAGTGCTATATTCAGCATGGCCTGGGTCGGCCTAACTCCAAAGACACTGTCTTGTCCACTGTCACAGACTTTGGAGAGCACAGAGCAACGTATTGAACCAAAAGTGGATCCTCACAAGCACTAGTGGAGAAAAGAGGTTCCTGGAGACGGTGGGAAGAACTCTAGTGTCTTTCTTCCTGGGCACTATGAATCTACACGAGGCCATTCTGCCCATGCCCCACCATGCCTTGACCAGATAGTCTGCCTTAGGGGTATTCTGGTGCAAATAAAGTGAAACATGTCTTCACAGAAAGTCATTCTATTACGCTGTGTGTGTGTGTGTGTGTGTGTTTCCCCCCTGAATCCCTACTGCCTAGACTTGGGCTGTGCCTGGTAAGATAGCTACTTACAGAATTGTTTCTGTCCTGGCTTCAAAATTGACTGACTTCCAAATCTCTCAATATTTCTTGATTTGACCAAATCGAATGTTGTTAAAAGTAAACACAAAAGAAAAAGCTGGTGTCATGGTCGAGACAAAAAAAAAAAAAACCCAAAACTTAGTACAATTTGATTGCAGAGTCTTGTATATCTAGGAACGGATGCTATGCTCCCTCTTAGGATCTTCTCACTTACGATGGATGTGTCTGGTAATAGATGCACTTGTAATGATATCTCTCAGACCACAGTTTAACTGCCATATGAACACCCATTCCTAGTAACTTGCCTTGCTCTTAGAGAAGAAGTTATCAGGGTCTAACTGGGTGTCCATGTTTCATTTTTAACTAGCCAGGTGAGCAACATGTTACCCCATCCATTTGATAGGAAATAATTGTTCATGGTTTCTACTTCCCATATCCATTCAGCATATGATCTCTTCCAAAGCTATCAAAAAGATAGAGCCCATTTTTAATTGGTGTAATTCCTCCTAAAACTCAACTGGAGGAACAACTCTCTATTTTTGGCTCAATTCCTTTATATTGTTTAGCGAGTTCAGATTTTTACCACATTATGATCAAAACTTTCTTCCAATTAGGTCATCCTCGTTGGCACTAATTTTATTCTTTGGTTTATCACATGCTTTTAATCAAGTCAAGGTCAAGAGGCGAGCTAAAACCTAGTCCCTGTGATTTCTGCTCTTTCTTTATTACTCCACCTCTGCTGACCTAAAATGGGAAGGAAATAATTCTATGAATATTCTGTGAAAAATCTTCCAAAGCTGACAATTTTCTCTAATTCCATCTTATCCTCTAAACTGAGGAAAACACAAACAAAACTTTAAGAAGTCTTTCTTACAACGGTCAATAAAAATGTATTGAGTAAGTAATAAATGTGAATGAAGATTCCCAAGTTTTTCCAGGCATCTCTTGAGTCCCCATTTCCCCTTGTCTTGAATCCCCATTTTTGAGGTTGAGCAGTATGATTAGAGTGCCATTTTCACTTGAAGGGGTATTAGTTTTCTGCGGAAGCAGTAACAAAGTACCATGAAGTGGGTGGTTTAAAACAATAGAATCTATTCTCTTACAGTTCTGGAAGCTAAAAGTCTGAGATCAAGTTGTCAGCAGTGTATGTTTTCTCTGAAGAGTCTAGGAAAGAAACCTGCCTTGCCTATTCCCAACTTCTTTTTAAAATTTTTTATGTTTATTTTTGAAAGAGAGAGAGAGAGAGAGACCAGGGGAGGGGCAGAGAGAGAAGGAGACAGAGAACCCGAAGCACACTCCAGGCTCTGAGCTGTCACCACAGAGCCCAACGTGGGGCTCGAACTCACGAACCATGAGATCATGACCTGAGCTGAAGTCAGATGCTTAACTGATTTCAGGTCAGGTACCTGACCACCCAGATACCCCTCCTCTTCCCAACTTCTGGTGGCTCCCACAACCCCTGGTATTTCTTGGCTTTATAGACTCCAACCTCAACCTTCATCTTTCCATGGCCTTCTTTCCTGTGTGTTTCTATCTGAATGCTTCTTTCATCTTATAAAGACACCAGTCATTGGGTTTGGGCCCCACCCCAAAGTATGACTTCATTTTAACTAATTATATCAGCAAGTACTGTATTTCCAAAAAAGGTCACATTTTGAGTTTCTGGGTAAACAGAACCCAAGTACAGATGGATATTATCTGTATTCAACCCACTACAGATGGATATCAGGACAGGACACCTAAATGTAAGCCTGAAATGGAGAGTAGTTAGAAATACCATTAGGGTGAAGTTTTATGTTTATTTGGCTAGGAATTTCCTATCTTTACTATTTGTTGTAGCTGTGGTGACATAGGCTAAAATTTCCACTAGCGTCCTCATTTTTGTCTCCCTTTTTGTTTTTGGATTTTCCTGGAGATTCCTTAAATAGGATCTGAGGCTTGCAGCTCTTGTGGCTATAATTTCCTGCTACTATACAGGATCTCTGTTGATGTGGTAAGATTTTAGGGAAGCAGAAATATTCTATAGTCCCACGACTCATTTTCCATCTTTCAGTGAACATGACTTGGATAATTCCCTTCTTCCATGTTGAAGGCTAGAAGGGGCTGGAGTTAAGTCTTTCCCTTCACCCCTGTGGAATACTCAGGGGGCTGGAGTCAAATACTTTTTTCTTCCAGGTTTGTTAGACTTTGGTAAAATCCCAGGTTGATTACATTCTGATGAAAGAGTTTCTCTTGAGGGTAGGTCTTGTTGAGGAGAACACAGAGCACCGGGTATATTTCAAAATGGTTATTCTTCCTTATGCTAGAAGCACAAGAGTTTTCTCCACAGTGATCATTTGGTATGGTAGGGTTCCTAGATGTAGAACTCACAAGTGTGCCCCCCTCCACCTTGCCCTGGTAATGGGTCACCTTGTTTTTTTTTTTTTTTTTTAATGTTTATTTATTTGTCTTTGGGAGAGAGGGACATGCAGAGAGAGACAGAGAACCCCAAGAAGGCTCTGTGCTGCCAGTAGACACAGGGCTCGAACCCTTGAACTATGAGATCATGACCTGAGCCAAGATCAAGAGTCAGATGCTAAACCCATTGAGCCACCCAGGCACCCCTCCCCTTGGAGTTTTTAATTCGCACAGTAGTCTATCCTGAGTATCTAACAATTCTTTGATTAAGGTTTAAACTATCCCTAAGAATGTGGCTCCAACTGTGGGCTTCTTCTCATAAGCAGTGATTTTCTGTATCTTTCTTGTCTGTCTCTCCAGTTTTCAGTTTTCCCCATAACCTCATTTCTCTGATGGATTAAAGGAAAGTTGTCGGTTTTTAGTTTGTTCAGCTTCTTTGTTGTGAGGACAAGATTAATGACTTCTAAGATCTACGTGTTGGACCAAACACCCCAGAGGTCTGAAGTGGCGATTATGATAATGATAGCCACCTACTTGTGCTGTGTGGCCGATGTAATCCTAAAAACAAACCTATGGCATTTTATTATCTATTATTCCAGTTTTAGAACTTGAAGGTCTAGTAAGTTGTATAACTTGTTCAAGAGGTAAAACTAGACTTGAAACCAAATCACCACATCCCAGTGGGAATTACCATGTTACACCATGAGCAAAAAAAAAAAGCCTTGTCTCTTGTGTCTTCTTAAGAAATCAGGATAAATCTCATTACCTCCTGAGGATAGAGCTCAATATTAAATGACATAGATGTAAGGCTCAAATAGCGCATGAATAGATCACATGTGCATCATGTGACGGTCCTCCCTGAGCCATCAAACTGGATACCTGACTTTTTGATAGCACCACACTTCCCAAGCCATAGCCCAGCTAGAGAAAAAATATGGAGGATTCTTCATATTCATAGCTAACAACTGGAGATTTCTTCTTAGTCCTTTAGAGTGACACCATCAGCACAAATTAAATGAGCAGTGGTTCCATATGGGAGAGACTTGCATGCTGACTCTAAAAACCTGGATTCACTTACCATCTGGGTACTGCACACAGGTCATACAACTCATCTGGGTCTTGGATTTCGCACCAGGGAAAGAGCGGGCAATGTCTCAAGTTTTTTTCTTTCTAAGATTCCAAGCATTGATCTCTAACAAACAAACAAAACCGTGTAACTTGAGAAGGGTAGGAAGGAGAGCGTGTGGCTTGAGGTGATCTGTGGGGAAAAACGAATATTTTGAAATAGTGTACTCATTAGGACAACCAAGTAAAGTCAAGGCATTGATTATTAAGGTTTACTATTTATTAGGTCTAATCCCAGTGTTCCAGTATAGCTGCCTGGCTCTTTTTTTCATTCAGTAGTGTATCCTAAAATATTTTACCCCATTGGCAATAGTTGATATTCATTATTTGCTTCATAAGGCAAAACCTCAAAACCCACCCTATTTCCTAAAAAAAAAAAAAAAATGATCAGAGTGCCCTAAGGTAATTATTTGTGGTCCTAGAGAAGACTGGTATTAAAGCAGAGCATGTGTTTTTTGACAGTCCTTCCCCTCTAATGCCTTGGCATGCAAAAGTCCAAAAATTCTAGGGAAAGCAGGCCCCATTCCATGGTACTCAGGGAACTTCTTAAGACAGAAGGGCTCCAAACCACCATCCCTTTCATTTTTGAGTCTTATGATTAATAGAATCTATCTCAAGATTGACATAGCTTTAAGTGAATTTGGCGAGCAATAAAAGACACTGATCTTCATGGCACTTTCTCATAAGAGAACCTAATAGCAAATGATTGAGTTGCTTGAATTGTTGACCCAAGCTCAACATCCGGCCCTGATAATCATGAGGAATTGCTGATTCTCTTAACCCAGACATTTGATATTATGGATATACTTTGTCATTACTGTCAGTGAATATAAATTTTAAATAAGGTGTCATAGTAAAAGAAGCAGAAACATGGGAAGAAGTCTGCATGGAATAACTAAGGAACAGAGCCTTGTCCTTGTTACCACCCTCTTTCCTGGGAAACATAGTGACTCCAGCATAGGCATAAGCATAACAGTCATGCACCAGAAGCCATACTGCTTCATTAATGAGGCTCGTGGTGATGACAGAGAACTTTCCACTTCTACCCCCAGTTGGTCCCAGTTGGCTCTCACTTGGCTCCTCCATAGTGAATTCCTCCTCATTGGCCAAAGTTCTCTGACACACAGATTCTTCCATAGGGATCTTAAGGCCCATTGAGAACCTTTTTTTGTGAAGAAATCACAAACCCGGTGGGACTTTCAGTGGCACCGAGTCTCCAGGTAGAGCTCCTGATCTCGGCTCAAAGGGGTATCATGATCAAGAATGAATTGTATAAAAATGCATCTTGGGGAATGAAACTGACTTGGGGGAGAAAAGGATATTCTTGTCATGTCCTGATAGGAGTATCGAGTTATATCAGTTGGCAAGGAAAAGATGTGTAATTTAATTCATACTCTGGACCAACAGAGTGGCACATGCTAATTATGTTGCAGACCATTATGTCTTGAAACTTCATTGCCATACAGGATAACGACCTGATATTAATTTTGTGACTGTTCATACTAAACGTAGAGAACAAAAGGATGGATTCTGGAGCTAAAACCTGGGTTCAAATGTTGGCTTTACCACTTATTACCTTTATGACCTTGCCAATATAGTAAATTTCCTGTCTTTCTTCCCTCACCTCAAAAATGTGAAAAAAGAATATTCTCTATTCCATAGAGCGGCTGCAAGAACTGAACAAGCTGATGAAAAGTACTTAGAATTGTCCCAGGTAAGGGATTAAGTCTCTAATAAGTCTTAGTATTATTATGTATGTACACCTTTCATAAACAAAAAATACATTTTCAAAGCATAACTGCATCTTAGAATTGCCATTGTACGTAAATGTGCCTCTAAATCTGTCATCAACAGAGAAGCACGGCCCAGTTGAGAACGCATTCCTGCTTAATGAGAGAGCCCTACACCACTGGATAAATTTGTTCTTTTACTAGGAAAAGCAACTGGTGGTTGTGGCCTTGGTCAGCCTGGATCTGAAGTCTGCACCATGTTGGGTTCTCAGGAGACAGAAGTGGGCGTTCTTCCCTGTTGCCCTGTGCCCGGCATCTGTTAATTGAGAGAGAGGCAGATGTCTGAGATACATAGCTCAGTGTTGAGTGTAGATGAGAGATTCCCCAGAGAAGTTTTAAAAACCTATTTTCTTTGGAGTCAGGCCTTCTAACCTTGACTTCGTTTTTCCAGCTGCATCTAAATGGGTGTGCGTGTGTGTGTTTATCTTCAGACCTTTCCCCCTTTTCTCAGAATAGCGGTCAGGCCAGAGCTCACATTTTCACCCTGTCTTGCAAAGAGCTGTTTGGGGGAGGATTGTTTTTCTTCCGTCTTTTTTTTTTTTTTTAATGGTGAGGTCTCTTCCCAAGGCTTCTTCTAAGGTAACAAATTAAGTTAAATTTTAGAAGCTGCAGTGATGTGCTTGTAAAGGAGGAACAAGGTATCCAGGGCTGAATTTCAGTGAGGCCTTGCCTAGTGAATAATAGAATCAAAACAATGAACTTCACCAAGACCCTTGACACACACATTTTTTTCTAATATCAAGTTAGGAAAAGCACCAGAACTGGAGAGGAAATATACAGTCATTTGAGTATAAGAGTCAACAGTTATTTTCATACAGTCGAGTTTCTGAGCTCTTTCTTCAGCAATGAGGAAATATAAAACATATGAAAAGAGAGTAAATATTGTGATAAGATAAATTGTAAGCCCTTAATGAAAAGCACTTCATAATTACCCCCTTTTCTTTAAAAAGCAAAACAAGAGAGATAATATTTTAGAACTGTTTTTTTTTAATCTCTTTGTTAAAAGGCCAATTTTGTGTAAATGCCTGTTAATATGAGCTTTTATCATGTAAAATCCCAAGGTTTCTTTCGTCCATTATCTACAAGTTAGAAATAAAAATCACATGTCATTGAAGCCAAACATCTGTTTTTGGGGAACGGCTCTGTAAAACTCCAGGGTTTCTATCGCCTTGTATTTTAAACAATCTTAAAATCTCTTGTATGATATAACACTTATTTCTCATTCTTCAAATATTCCTTGACTGCCTATTAAGGACTCCTAGTCAATGTCCTAGTTGGATTTGGAGAAACACATGGTTTTGACCCTCAAAGAGTCCGTGAAAGACTAGAGGGAAAGGACCATTTCTTATGACACGTTTTCTTTAAATATCTAGTCATATCTGCCATATCTTGAAGTGTTGATGGTAGGGTTCATATATAATCTTTAATATTCTCCCTGGCATCCAATACAGTACTGGCAAAGAATCAATTCATGTCCTGTTAATTAGCACGGTGATAAAGATATTACTCTATTCGACAATTCTCTTCAAAGAATTGTGTGATAGTGTAGCAATAATATGGAGAGTGTGATCCAAAGCCAGTCTGTTATATGTCTTCCAAATTCTCTGAATCTTTATTCAGGCATTTGGTGGAGGCAACTGGCCTCTACTCCACAATAAAAAGCGCCAGCAGATCTCATGACTTTGTCTCACTTTTCTCAGGTCTTGTCAACATTTTAAGTCACAGAGTCTCGAAGCAGTAGTGAGACGATTCCATCCAGGATAAGAATTCAAGCTTGAACTTGACATAGGGTTAAATATTTTCTTCCCCACCTCAGAGCTGATTCGGTCGGAATCAGAGACCATGGGTGGGTTCCTCACCTTCTTTTTCCCACTCACCTGCCTTCCTTGTGAGTTGCCCTTTGTCCCTACCACCATCTCTCTAAGTGTGTGTCTGTCTGTGTTGAGAGGAGAGGGAAAGGCGTTCAGCTTATCTGGTCATGCTTCATTCTCTCTGGGCCGTGGAGATTAGTAATGCTGTGGGCCCTCCTCTCTCATAGCACCTGCATGGGATCTTTGGTAGCTTCCTGTAAGGCCCTTCTCTACTATAGCTCTCCTTTCTTAGTCTTGAACTTCTATGGCATGGTACACCTCCAGTTGCTTTCTGCTGCCTCTCCTTCACCTTCTCAAGGGGCCTATGGGCAAGATCTAAAGAGGATTCCATACTGATGCCCTCAGAAGTGGGGCCTCCAATTGACTTCAAGTGATCAAGAAGCACTTTGACATTTCTGCCTTGAAAGTGTAGGGGAGGAAAGATTTTTCCTCTACTTTCTTAGTTTCTATGACTAGGGTCTCTGAATTCAACTGACAAAGACAGATTTGAAGGAGAAAAAAACATACAAATTTTATTTGATGTTAATATTTGTGTGGCATGAGGGACTTCATAGGAAAAGGTAAAAACCCCAAGGAAATGGTTATGTATAAAGTGTGATAGGTTATGAATATGTGATAATACTAAGGAAGAAGGGACTTGGGTAGGGGTGGCAAATTATGGAAACATGGCTTGGAAGTATATGGGGGAAAATAATGGAAGTCGTTGGTATTTTGGCAAGGTTTGTTTGCAAAGACTCATTTCTGCAGCCACTCCCCATCTCTGGTGATAAGAATATTCTTCTATTTCTGGTACATGGAAGGCACATGTCTCATGGGAAATTTATGGCCTGCTTTCAGGTGGAAAGGAGGAAGGCAGAGAACTTTCCTAATCTGCTATTTCTCAATTACTTTCAGCTCAAAATAATCAATATCCAAAGTGGCATATTTTGGAGTGTTATGTTCAATTCCTCTTCAACAGACTCCCAGGGGAAAGAAGCCCCAGGACCACAACACTCTCTTGAGGTGGCCTCCCAATTTATGAATCTGGACACCACTGAGTTTCAAGCAGGAGTGAAAACCAGGTGCACAGTGCGGTATAGTTTTTTCATAAGATCTGTACTATGACTTCTGTGTCTCAACAGGAAATGTGTGTTGGAGCTTTCTGAGCATGTCTTTTGAAATCCTTCTCCCCCACCCCCACCACACACACACACACACACACACACACACACACACATATGCAAACCCTGGGCTTGAGGTTAGAAAGTAGCAAATTTCGTCTTTGATGCAAAAGAAATAGTCACAACGTGCCAGTAGTTCTCCCCAAAGAGAACTGTGTCTCAGGGCAAACGGATGGAAGGTCCAGGTCTAAGATCCCAGCTGTGGTAGTAGCACAGAGTTGGCCAGTTCCCCATTTTGCTTCCTCTAAGAATTACTAAGTGTGCAGTGAACAGTTTGGCCTTGTGTGTCTGTAAGGAAGACTTATCCAAATGACATTTACTGCTTGCAACGTGATCTAGTGTGACAATGGAGAGTAATATCAATTAGTTTTTCAGGTCCCTTGAAAATAGCGATTATAATAACTGTTTTGGGCTTGATGACAATGGCCTATGGGAAAACAATATAAGCAGTCCTCCCCATTCAGAGACTGAGAAGCTTTTATCTGGAACAGGGGTAAGCAAATGCTAGTCTGGGAGCGAAATCTGACCCATCACCAGTATGTTTTAATAAAGTTTTATTGGAACACACACATGTTCATTTGTCTATGAACTCTTTTGTGCTACAATGACAGGATTGAGTAGTTACAGCAAAGACAAAAAAGCCTACAGTGTATACCATCTATCTATCTATCTTACCTATGTATTTTGAGAGAGAGAGAGAGAGAGCATGTGTGAGTGGGGGAGGGGTAGAGAGAGAAGGAGAGAGAAAGAAAATCCCAAGCAGGCTCTGTGCTGACAGTGTGAGGCTCAAACTCATGAACCGTGAGATCATGACCTGAGCCAAAATCAAGAGTCGGGCACGTAACCAACTGCCCCTGGTGCCCATGGTGAGCTCTGATTTAAAAGAACTCCTAAGTTGATTACTACGTTAATTACACAGAAAGCACATCCATGAGAATGGTCTTTCTCCCAGATGCTAAAATAAGAAAAACAACCTGTTCCATTTTAATGATACTGCTTTGCTGAGAAACAAGGAATCTTGCTGCTGCTTCTGTCAGGTTGCACTTTGTCTGGATTGCTTTGAGTTACAAGTCTTTTTTTTTTTTTTTTCAATGCTTCTTGAAACTGTGGGTATATTTCCCATTTACTGGTTCATTTAACAAATATTGTTTGAAGACCTGTCATAAGGCAGGTCCTGGGCTAAGTGTTAGAGATATGACACGAAACAGATCGAGCGACTTGCTCACTCAAGTCTCTTGGGATCTTGTGGAGAGATGGATCACTAACAAGGTGATTACAGAATGTCAGGGAACTGATGAAAGAGGCACCTAACACAGTTTTGTGGGGTTGCACACGGGGCATGTGGGAAGGCCTCTCAGAAGAAACAGTGTCAAAGATGAGTACTGATGGCTAAATAGAGGTTAGGCAGCCATGGGGGAATTAGGACAAAAAAAGCCATTTTCAGGGAGAGGGAATAGAAAACTCAAAGCCTGGAGGAAAGCATGGCACAGTAAATTTGAGAACAAGAATCAGCAGTGCGTCCCAAACTTTTTCACTTAATGGAACCCATAGAAAATGAAAGGATTTGTATGCCATTGGATTAGTCAGGGTTCTTCAGAGAAATAGAATACAGATAGATAGATAGATAGATAGATAGAATATATATAGAATATATAATATAATTCTATAATAATATATATAATATATTCTATAATATAATATATTTTATAATAATATAGATTCTATATTATTATAGATTCTATATATTATTTACAGAATAATTATATATTCTATAATATATTCTAAATAATATATATATATATATATATATAGAGAGAGAGAGAGAGGGAGAGAGATTATTATGAGAAATTGGCTCATGCGATTATGAAGACTGGTAAATCCAAAATTTGCAGGATGGGCCAGCAGGCTGGAAGCTCAAGAGAGCTGATATGCTGCAGTTGCAGTCTGAAGGCTGGCCAGAGGGAGTCCCAAGAGAACCAATGCTCCCGCTCGAGTCTGAAGACTGTCTTCTACAGAACCAGGAAGAACCGATCCTGTGATGAAGTCTACAGGCAGTTTTCTGGGGAATTCTTTCTTGTTGGAAGATGCCAGTCTTTTTGGTCTAATGAAGCCTCGCACTGATAAGATGAGGCCCATCCAAATTGTGGAAGGTGATCTGCTTTACTTGAAGTCCACTAAGTTATTTATTTATTTTTTAAATGTTTATTTTTGAGAGAGAGAGCAGGCTCGAGGGAAGGGCAGAGAGAGAGGGAGACAGAGGGATGCAAAGTGGGCTCTTCACTGACAGGAGAGCTCCATGTGGGTTCGAAGTCATGAACCATGAGATCATGACCTGAGCCAAAGTTGTACACTTAACTGACTGAGCCACCCAGGTACCCCAAAGTCCACTAATTTAAATGTTAATCTCTTCCAAAAGCACCCTCACCGAAATAGCCGGAATAACATTTTACTGAGTATCTGAGCACCCTAGAGCTCAGCCATGTTTACACATAAAATCAACCAGCATAAACCACCTTGGAACAAACAAAAGAGGCTGCTGGCAGCTCAATCCACTAGCCTGGTTATTAGGTCCTCCGGGTTATGAAAGCATCTGTGTTTCAGCACATTTGTAATCCTCCTGTCACATCACAAAGCCATGTTGAATGATTTGTATTATATTAGGAGAAAAATGCACACTAACTGGACGGTTTTACTCTTTGAACTTGTGTGATTTGTTTAGACTGAGGTCGTTGCAGGGGTGTATGACTACAGGCACCTTCGCTTATAAAAAAACATACCACCACCAAGGAAGTGCAGTTTCAAAAGTGTTTAGCACATTAGGACGGTCACTATAGGCTTTGCCAACCTCATTTATGCTCCACTGCCCTGCCTCCCTGAAATAAAAGCAAATGGAAGTCTATTTATGGTTGCCTATGTGTTTGCCATTTTGAAGAATATTGTGAATTTCACTATCATCCAGTCAGGTAGATATTATCATCGCTATTTTCAGGGATGAGGATGGAAAGCCAAGAAAGTTTAAATGATCGTTCTGGAGTCACAAAGCTAGGACCTAAAGGCTTGATGACAGATGTGTGTGCATGCATGACTAGGTAGAGGTGAAGACAAGGTCGCTCCCAGGAAAGGAAGCAGCACAGCTCAGGACCAGGAGTGACAGTAAAGACTCCATGCCCAGGGGATAGGAAGAAGTTTGTTTTAACTTTCCCCATTGTAGACTAATCTTAGTGGGTATTGTATGATAGCCAGATTTCACTTCCAAACAAATTTGGAAAATGAAGACACCTATCAAACAGATTTGTCTTTGTAAAAATTGGAGGACTCCTGTGAGAATCCTAATATATTTGGCTTATATTGAGTTTCTATAAGATGGAGTCTATGATGTTTCAAAAACCTGTTTAGCCTCTAAGCCTTACATAGCACCAGGTAAGTTAGTGATTCCCTGGGGCACATTTCAAGAAAGAGCTGTAAGGAAGAGAAGGCACAGGGTCTCATCTGCCATGTAATGACCCTGGCGGATCACTTACATGGGACATTGTTTGGTCACCATGTATGATCAATTTCCCATGAAAATTAAGGAGAAATTATTTCCTTTTATTTTGCAAATTATTTATTTTTCTAGCCTTTCAGTATGAAGATTTTCAAATATTTGAAATTGTTATTTTCAATAATACACAAAAAATACCGAAACCCATATCATCCCCATTACTGAACTTAGTAGTTTTTGCAAATTAGTATTTGCTTTTTTTTTTTGTGGGGAGTAAGGTGGACATAGGTGATAATGCATTACTGTTTGATCATGGTGAATTTGAGGCGCTTACAGAATATGGAGATATTGACATTCAGTGGTCAGAGGGAAATATAGGTATGAAAGAGGTAAGAGGAGATAAAGATAAATACCAGAAGATTGGGATCATTGGAAAGCAGGAAAGTTCACAAGGATAATATATAAAAATACTAAGACACTTGGAAACGGGACCATAGCAAAAATCAAAGTTTACAGAATAGTTAAGAATAAAAAGAATTACATTAACCAGGTTATGCTGAATGCTATTAGTAACCATTGGTGGCTTAACACAATAGGTGTCAAATTATAATCATGACACAATCCAGTGCAGGCCAGTAAAGACTCCAACACAATCATTCACCCAGATGGTTCTCCTTTCTCTTTGTGCCACTTCCCTTTGTCTGATCAGAGACCTTTCCATTTGACTTTCCATAGAGAAGAGAGTCAGAATTGCATATGGGAATTTTATTGATCAGTTCTAGAAGTGGCTCCCATAACTTCTGTTCAAATCGTAGCACCAGAATTCAGTCTCAAGGCCACATGGGATTGTAGGAAGGGTGACAACTGGGGTCTACGGGTGTTCCCGGGAAGAAGAGACGTACTTGCACATTGCAAAGTTGTTGCAATCTCTGCCATGAAAGAACAGACAGAGAGGGAGGAGGAGAGCCAGGGAGCTCTCATGGGAGCCAAAGAGAGGTGAGAGGTTCAAGTTCCACTCTATTACGTTCAAAGAGCATTAAGTTCTTCAGTGAGGCTTCTGCCTTTAATGTTTCAGTTACTATTGGTGACTCCAGTAAGAAGAGGTTTATTATAGTGACTGAGAGAATGGGTCAGGGGATTGAGGAATGAATGGGAGAAGAAGTGGAGAAAGCAGGCATAGTTAAAAACAAAAACTGATATTGAATGCAGAGAAATCAGTGGGGGTATCGCTTTGATGAATCAGTGGAAAAATAGTTTTTTTGCTTTGTTTTGTTTTTTAAGGGTGGGGTAAGCATTTTTATAAGAGTGAGAGAAAAGATAGAGTGTGGAGTTAGAAAGGTCCAAATGCAGAAGAAAGGGATATGATTTGTAGAATGAGTTTCTAAGGTGAGGCTATTTAATCTCTAGTTAGAGGAAACAGCTTTTAAAGGAAAAAGACAAGTTTCATTTTTTCAGAGATATTTCAAAGCTCATCTAAGTGAATACCTCAGATGATGAGGTAATGACCAAATGTTTCTCCAAGGCATTTGAATTGTGTTGCAGGAGGGAAAAAAAAAGGGAAAGTGAGGAGATTCAAATTCAATGAACTGTGTTCCCCCATGTTCTTAGAAATAATGGGGTTATGGGTCAGTCTATGAGAGGGGAGGAAAGTTATGAATATTTGGAAGAGCCTCCCTGGGGAAGAATGAGAAAGAAAGACGTCAAGAAAGCACTGAGGTGTTGTGGAAGTTATAATGACCTGAGGAGTCATGTGATTCCTTCCAGAAACCGGGACCAGAAGGAATAGAGGTGAGGGGTTCGGGAAATGGAAAATGGGAAGCAAAAGGGCTTCGAAGGAAAGGGCAATGGGTTCTGAACAGGTTTGTCCCTGAACGGAGTGGTGGAAGGATTGAATGAGGATATTTAGGCCAAAGAAAACGGGTGACTTTAGTCCTGCTACCTTACAGAACAGCATTGCTCCCAGTAGAAATGGACACTACCTGCAAGAGAATGATTTCAAAGCTTCTTTAAAATGTAGATGTCCATCTGAGAGAAGGGCCTGGCCATCTGCCTTGCTGGCAAACTCCGGGGAGATTCTTAGACACTGACATGGAACAATGCCAACGGGAGACCATGGTCATGGTCCGGGCAGGTGTTTGAAGGAAAGAGGGGTAAGACAAATGGCCCCAGGCCCTTTCTTCCCAGGCAGAACTTTGGCTGCTCTTCCCTTCCTGTGTATCCATAGATCTAGTTGTCAGGAACAGCTGTGTGTGCTTTGACCACACGCAAAGACTCACGTCTGCTGAGAATGGGTTTATAACAGAAAGAGTTAGATCTAAGCCAGCTACGTTCCCTTTGTCTTCTAAAGTTATCCTGGAGAAAAGTCCTGATTTAGATGCGCAAGCAGGTGCCACAAAAACAAGAACAAAATGGAACGAGTGATCAAATTCCCTGTGAATCAGCATTTGGAGGGCAGGCAGGGTTTAATGGTTGTACAGGGACTCACGTCAGGGCCCTTTCTCTGCTTGGACAAAAAAGACAAATTCATGCTTTGGCTAGCTCATCCTTGCCCCTTTTCAAAAGAAGAGTGAAGTACAGGTACAAATAATCAAATCGAATAGAGCTCAGCTTCCTCTTCTTGAACTGGGAAAAATTCAAATTTCTTAGTATTGATCATCGATCCATCTATCCCCTCATGAATTTATTCATGCAGCCAGTCAGAGTCTTTTGAGTGCTTTCTGGATACCAAATTACATGCATAAAACACAGTCCCTGCCCTGGAGGAAGTCATAGTTCAGTCCGGGAAGGAGACAGACAAATGCCTAATAAGCATGTGGTATGGACAAGCAGTCATTATGGCACATACAGAGGAGAGGGGAGCACAGCCCTCTGGAGGTGCCATAGAAGGGGAAGGCTTTAACTTGGACTTGAAATACAGGTAGACATTCACTAGATGGTCCACGCTGTTCAGGAAATAAAACAAATATTCAGGCAAGGACATGGTTCAAGCAATATATTTCTGCCATTCATGCAAGGATGATTTTTGAGAGTTTGACATTTTATTATTATAGCTTCCCTCTACCAGAACTTACTGGAGAAGAGCAAGATTGAGATAGAGCAAAAGAACCCAAAAGTTGGCTTTCTTTTACATAATAACCTGCAGAAAGTAAGCTTGGGTTCACATTAGCCTTCCAGCCGCACAACCACAAACATCTGGAGTTTTGGTAACGAATTTATGGAGCATTTCTCACCTTGAAAGAGAGCTCCAGAAGCCAGAGCAGGCTGAGAAAAAAAAAATGAAGGGCCGGTGGGAAGGACTCCACAACAGGATCCAAAGGAATAGAGACAGTGCATAGTGATGGGCTGAAGAACTTTGTGGATGGAGGTCACGGTCACTGACAGGGCAGGAAGTCACACAGAGGACTTAAGGGGAAGCTAGGACATTAAAAAAATGGCACGCAGTTATGAAAACAGTAGAATAACCAGAAAAGCACTCTAACGTGCTCAGAGAGTGAAACAAGAGAGGCGATATCAGGGACCTTGTGCTTTCCCCAAAGAGGTGATTAGAACAGCTAAGCCGGGCTGGCCAGGATGCTGGGGCCTGGATACTCAGAATTGACTGCACATGTCGGCTCACCTCCGGCCTCTGCTCTGCGAATCTGGTGTCCCAAGGAGGCAGGCCTTCTTAATGATTGCTCTCAAATTCACGGGAACTGAACAGAGAGACATTTTTCTTGGCATTCTCTAATATTTTCGCACTTTCTGGAAGGTTTTTCCACCCGGAGAGCAGAAAGTGGAAAGAGCGGCGGAAATCTCACGCACATTTTGGTTCACGGATGCCTCCTTCTGCATGACCTCGGAGAAAACTGTATCCAGCACGGGAGCTGCAGGTAGGGGATATATTTCAGTTAACTTCTTTTCCCGGGGAAAGAGGAAGTTTTTAGATCCAGCCTCAAACCTCGGTGTGTGTGTGTGTGTGTGTGTGTGTGTGTGTGTGTATGTGTGTGTGTGTGTGTGTGTGTGTGTGTATACCCGCGCGCGTGCACGCACGCACACACGTGAATGGTGCGTATTCTCTAAAAGCGGTTTATTAAATATTTTCTTACTGAAAAACAAATATTTGGTGGTCATATATATTGCATGAGGGTATTTCAGAGAAGAAATGGATATGGCTGCTAAATGAACATACACAATACACACAAAGTGTGATAGTTTCGTTTTGTTTTGTTTGTTTGTTCATTTTTTTCCTCTCCAGTTTTAACCACTGTGTTAGGCATCCAAACACAGGCAAGCGTCTTTCCCTCTCCCCATGAGAACCTGGAGGGTGAAATAAAAATCTTGCTCCCAGAATTAAGGTAGCATGGGCCAAAGAGCCCCGTGCTAGAGCGGTTTGCAATTATGAAAGGGAAACTGCATAGGCATTAGGATAACAACTGGCAGAAATGCAAGGGATAAACCTGGGGCAGAGCTGAGGCGTTCAGGCCTGGGCAGCAGCAGCGACGGGAACCCATCCCTGGAGCAGTAACAGTAACTCTGATGCTTACCTCGGAAAATTCCTGGCATCTTTGCCTGGGATCAGTGGCGCTTTTTATTTCCCAGTGTGTTTTAGACCACTTCCGATACGAAAGACCACAAGTAGGATAATTACGGAAAGAGATACTGTTTTAGAGCTGGAAGGGATTCTGGAGAGAATACGAGCCTCGGTCTTCACTTTGCAGATGGGTAACCAAAGTCCAGAAAGGCATACTGCTCCACCCGACGTCACACAGGCGGCTCATTGCCAAGCCAGTCACAAAGCCAGTCCAGGCCCGTTTCTGTTGGGTATCTTTTCTTTGACCAGCTATGGCTCTTCTTCACCAAAGGAAACAAAATCCGAATTCTGGTACATGGCTCTTCAAGATCTGCTGAGCCGTGTCTGCTTCTCTAGCTTTATTTTTCCTTGTTCTGGCTTCCCCCTACCATTACCTTCTTTTACTGGGTACTTTTAACTTCACTTCTGACGTCACACAGTTCCCTTAATACGCCAGGAAATTCTGCGCTTTGAGTGACTGGCCGCCCCTATCTCCGCACAGGCTGATTCTTCTCTCTTCAGCCTGCGATACTCAGATGACACGATACCGTCATGGTAGGTTACCTCCTCGCAGCATTCTCCACTCACACCTCAAAGAACCTTCAATAGCAGCAGTGGGAACGGTTTTTAAACATTGTTAGTCTCCCTCTTTAAAGACCAGGATCTTGGCTTACTCATTTTTCTACTCTCTCCCCAGTCCTCCCCTGCCTCACCATTTGGCTCAGGACTTGACATGGGGTAGATTCTCGGTAAGTGCTACATGAAAGAATGGACGAGTCAACCCACTGGACTCTAAGTTGACAAAAAGGAGCCCCATTGATGAAGACACTCTTCTAACCTACAAGCTATAACGGTCACAGAGGTAGTTCTTATCACTGAGCCACTTGAATATACAAAGTAAAGGCTAAGGTGGCCAAATCTTTGTGGTTAGTAGTGCAGGCTTCAGATTCCCTGAGTTCAAAGTCTAGTTCTGTTACTCACCAGCTAGCGTGTGATAGCTGCTTATCTTTTTTTGTAAATTGACCACAGCAATGGTATCTAACTCTTAGGAATTTATTATAAAGATGAAATGGGTGGAAATCCCTCTCTCTCTGTATGTTCACTTAGAACAGACATTTGTCAAGTGCTACTTAAAAAAGGAGAAAGTGAATTTTTTTCTTTTCCTCTTCCCCCTTTCATTTATGAGCAAAATAACTGTTATTACTAATTTTAATAAGTGGCATCACTAGTGGGAGGAGGGAGAAGCCAAGGAAATGCAAGACAGAACAATCAGGAAAAAGTACAACAGGTGCACATATTGATGATTAAAAAGTAGGTTAGCGATTAAGAGTACAGAATCTGAAAGATACACGATTTATGGAGTGTTTATAATCTGGTGGTTATGGGACTAAACCTTCCACATACATTATACAATCTTTGGTAGGACTCTGAAAAATAGACATTACTGTCCTCATTTCTCCAATCGCAAAACAGGTTCAGAGGAGAAATTTGTCCCAAATTGCCTAGCTGTTAAAATTTAGAGCTGAGATTCATTATGTACTCAGTGGTTAAATTGTAGTCTCTAGAGCCAGACCTCTGAGCTCAAAGCTCTGTCTGCCCATTCCCCACAGCTGTGTCCATGGGCAATTTGGTTAACTTTTTGATCTCTATTTACTCATCTGTAAAACGAGTATAACAAGAGCCTACGTAGCATGAGTTGTTAGAGAATTATGTGAATTGATGCATGGAAAGTGGTAAGAATATTGCTCTGCATGCATGATTGTTCTTGTTCCAGAGCAAGGCACCAATGGTCAAACTTCTTCTTTGGTAAAGTGACTCAGAGTTTCTGAGGAGTTGCCTTTTTACACTTCTCCTATCTAAAGGGGTGAACAATTATCTGAAACCTATAAATAATAAAAAGAAAAACAAAGAGGAAAGGAAACTGACTCTTGTTCCCTGGACTTAAAGAAATACATGAAAGTCTGCTTCAGTGGAGTTTGCTAAATTTCTGAATCATGCATTGATGATTCCAGCTCTAATAATAAATAGAAATGCATGTTTGGGGGTACATAGTTACTTGCTGCTTAAGGAAAAGTCTTTCTGGTGTAAATGGGACTCTACTTCTCTTTGATGGAAAGGAGAAGCCATTTGAGGTGAGCAAGTAAAGGCTATTTGTCCTTATAACCGTGTCCATTTAATTTGCTAGGTAGAGCATACAATTGCAGGAAGAAGGACAATGGTTGCATTCAGACAAGAGAACCTTTCATGGGTTTGCTAGATGGCCAGCGTTCAACAATGAACAAGGTCTAAGCCAAGTGCTCATATGCACATAGAGCAGCAACTGTTGATAATGACTTTCAAGAGGGGTCAGCTCATCTGGCTCCATAGGTCAATCGGGTTAGGAGAGCACAGAACACCATGCCAACATGCATGTAATTGTTTCTGTAGTATGCACACAATTCAACTAAATCAGAGGAAGGGCTTCCAGAATAAATAATTTCTATCTCTACCACCCACTTGCACTGGATTTGATCCACTACACATGCTGAGCTCTAAAACACTCTATAAAAGATGACATAATTGCTTTTAATTAGTGCTTATTAAAAGCTTCTGCTTGGAACAACTTGAACAACACAATAAATAATATGGTATTGAATTATAACCCAAAGAATTAAATATCCATGAGTTCATATTGATATAAATTAATAACTGAAGAAATAAATGAAAGAGAAACAACAATCTTCCCCACAGGAGAATTTCGATGAATAACTATTGAAAGTTTAAAGACATTAGAACCATTAGAACGTCACAGTAATAATTTCCACAAGAATCACCAATGGGCACTGAAATGAGTAGACAAAAATTTAAGCAGGAAAGGGAATATGTGCATAGTTTTCAAGTATCTCCTCCAAAATATTTAGTAATTACCAAGGGAAATTAGTAAGTGTACAATGGAGAATCCCAGCAGACACCATCTTTCTTAATCAAGTAACCAAGGTTAGTTGCAACTACAATCAACATTGTTAATTCTTTGTTACGATGTGCTGAGAAGAGCATATCACTTCTGTAGTATCCTTTTCAGTAATGCTTAACCTCAAATACTGAGAAAACATCAGATAAGCCCAAATTGAGGGACACTCCACTAAGTAACTGATCGCTGTTCTTCAAAAGTGTCAAGGTCATAAAAGACAAGGAAACACCAAGGACTTGTCACAGGTTATAGGGCCTGTGACAAGTCAATACAATGTTGGATGTTCACTTGGATCCTGAAACAAAAAGAGTACGTTGTTGGAAAAACTGGTGGAATCCAAGTAAGTCCTGTACATTAGTTGATGGTATTGTCCTATGTTAATTTCTTAGTTTTGATAAAATTCTATGGTTTGGTAAAATATTAACGTAAGAAAAGCTGAGTGTGGAATACATGAAATTCTCTATACGATTTTTGAAACTCTCCTGTAAGTCTAAAGTGATCTAAAAAAAATTAACTATTAAAGGATTTCTGAGAAGGACCATTTTCTATATTACATCATGTAATGTTCTTTCTTCCCTATTTTTGGACTGAACAGCCGAGAACTCCTGGTCTTAAATGCCATCGGAAGGATAATGTCTTGCTTGTCTTGTCTTTCAAACATAGAGTCATTGAAACCAAGGAGTCATGATGGTACCAGAAACTGAGTAGGTCAAGTTCTCTTCTGTTCTATCTTAGCAAAGGTTCTTTTTATGTGAGGCAAAGTGTGTTTTAGTCAGCCAGTGTTTATGAAAAAAGTCACTGACATAAAATACTACAGTCAGATAAACAAGAATTGGGTAAAAAAACAAAACAAAACAAAACAGCTTAATAATTTAAAAAAATAGGGCTCAGGCTAAAAATAGGGCAATAATCGAGAAAAGAAATTATGGGTTGCTAGGGACTCTATTAAAGAGGTCCCTGAGAGTCTGTGTGAGAGTTTGATTTAGCATTTCCCAGAGAACGTTCAACTTAACATTAATCTTGTCAGACGTCTGGAAAGAAGGGTTCCAGTAAAAATAAGTTTGGGAAACCACCACATATTCCATGTTTTTCTCTTGGAGGGTCAGAAGCCATACTGGTCACTGCAAGCTGTGGGGAGTCTTGGTGCCTGGAAAACAAAGAGAAGCACAAAATAATTTGCTTAAAGTACTAAACCCTAAATATTTGAAAGAAGAATTTTTTCATATGCCGTTTATTAACATTGTAAGGGACTAGTATTCCACAACGTTCAGAAAATGCCATTCTATCCCATAAGTTTTCTCCCACAACCCTACACAGTAAAGAAAGAAAAATTAGGGGCGCCTGGGTGGCTCAGTCGGTTGTGTCCTACTCTTGATTTCCGTTCTGGTCCTGATCTCGCGGTTTGTGAGTTTGAGCCCCACATTGGGCTCTGCGGTGACAGCGTGGAGCCTGCTTGGGATCCTGTGTCTCTCCTCTCTGTCTCTCCCTGCCCCTCCCATGCTCTCTCTTTCTCTCTCTCTCTGTCTCAACTAAATAAAATAACCTTTAAAAAATTAAAAAAAATAAAACTGAAAATGAGAGACCGGAGTGAGGAGTATGGTCCTTGTTCTGTCCCTATTCCTTCGAATTAAAATTTTGAGAACCCAGATTTTCATTCCTTCCTGTGAAGGAGGAAGCTGGAGATGAACTATGGAGGGGGATGGTAGGCAGCGAAATGAAATTTTATGGTCTGAGAGCATCAATATGCTGTCGAGAGATCGAACTTTTTTTTCTTTCCTTGAGGCGAGTGGCAAAAATTGCACTCCCCTTGGCATTCTGGAGCCACCAGTTGGAACAAGAGGACTGCGATTTAGTACACAGGAACTGTGGAGAGATAGGAATGTTTTATTAAGCTTCCTCACCTGAAATTAACACTTCTTCCAATATTCTGGGTTAAACTGCACCCACTGTCAGTGTTCTGAACACTGTCATAATTGCTATTTTACTTTGCTCTTCCTTATTCAAAATGACACCAGCAATAGGCACGCTTAATATATCTGATACACAGAGAGTGACCTAAATATGAACTACTATTCCACACACATGTATGGGCACATCGCTCAAGGTTCAAAACAGGGTATTTGGGCTAAAATAAAATGAGTGTGCCTCTAAGCTGACCACAGGGAAATTTTACTTCCTTTATTTCTAATCATTTGCATGTGGTGGCAATATGACTAGTTATGATCCTAATGAAAATCTCCTAGTTTTCGGGCATTTTAGAGGTTATTTTAAGCTTTTCTTAAATTTCACCTGTTTGGAAAGAGAAGAAATAAATAAAAGTGACTAATAATGTGAATTGCATTGTCATGGCAACAACTTTTCCAGGTCCTCTGCTCTCATACAACTATTAACCCCTATTTTCTATTTATTATTCAAGAGAAATCATGTTTCAGAAGGGGGAAAAAAATTGCCTGCCATCAAAAAGGACAAGACCCTCTATGTAAATTGAAATGATTTTCCCAAGATGAAAATAGCTTTCTAGTCCAAAAATGATTACAATTTGCATTTTTCATATTTTCTTCTTGGTTGTTTTTTAATCGTATGCTGTATGAATCACTGAGATCAAAATTCACTCTCCTGGCTGAAGGATTAACTTGAGATTCATGACAAAGACAGTTGTACATCAAAATCTGCGCTCCTGTTTTCATAGTTTTTGCTGGAAAGTGGCCACATTTTCAGGAACGTTTCCCAGGCTGCCTCGCATTGACATGAGGCCAAGTGTTTAGTTCTTATCTGTGGAATATGAGAGAGGGTGATGTGTTTCATTTCCATGCCAATATATTTATGATCTAGATGTACTTCCTTCAAATTGCGTGTCCTTCCCTTAGGGGGATGCGAGGAACATTGGAGCTCCAGCGGACTAAGAGGGAGGCACAGAATGGAAAGAACTGACACCATTGAAGCATCATCTTGAGGACAGCCCCACTGGCCAAGAATGCCTGCACAGGCGGACTACATGACCGAGAAATAAACCTCTATGCAATCAAGCCACTAAAATTCTGATTCAGTTTTTTAATAGCAGGCATTTGTAACCCTACCTGTCATCTGACATCTCACTATTCAATTGGTCTACAAAGTCATTAAATGCACTAGGAAATATTAGTCATGGTTGCATACATTCATCTAATTAAAACCACACCAACAAACCAGTTTCACTGCACCTGGTGGATGGGCGAAAACAATGAATGACTGTGGTCCTCCTCAGCCATTTTCAGGTTGTGTGCTTCTAATGCTCACAATTTTGTATCCAATGATTTTAGTTTTGGTACCAAATTGACTAAATTAATTAGTTTTGGTCTCAAAGCAAGCTTCACGCGTTTTACATACTGTATGCTTAGGATTGTTAAAGGGACACAAGGATTATTGGCTAAAATTTCTTAGAAAGAGAAATAGCTTAGAAAGTGAGCAATTTTCCAGTAATTTTTTTTTTTTTGGCCTCCAAGCAAGAATTTACATTCATTTTATGAAATTCAGCCCATTTTCCAGTCTTTTTTGAATCCTGATTCTAACATCTGTCTAACTGATCCGGTCACCTTATCTACGTCCTTCCTGAGTCACCGAACAAAATGTTGAATAGGCCATTAAAGGGCTGGGAAAATAATTATCGGGTGTGATATAAGACATCTCCACACACGTGATCCTGATCAGTGTCGACTCATCAATTCTACACTTCCCTCTAACTATTGGGAAGCCCCATCTATATCCATCTGGAACCCACCGTGCTCTGGGCCCTTCCTTGAAGATTCCAGAGAAGTCATGGATCTCTTCTCATCTCTAACTAACGACATGTACCATCTAATTCATCACATAAACGTAGCTTCTCTGGCATTCAGTCTCTTTTGTTTTATGTTGCAAGATTGTGTAACTCATGCCATGCTTTTCTGAAATCATTCGCAGACTTCTAGGTCAATAGCACTGTACTGGCCACGTAAGAAGGACACATAACAAGGGCGCCCGGGTGGCTCAGTCAGTCGGGTAAGCGTGCAACTCTTGATTTCGGCTCAGGTCACAATATCTGGGTTGTGAGGTCCGACTCCATGCTGGGTATCGAGCCTGCTTAAGATCTCTCTCTCCCTCTGACCCTCCACCCTCCATTGTCTCTCTCTTTCTTTCTCTCTCTCAAAATACACACAAACACAGACACACACACACACATAATAAAAATTAAAATCTCTTTAAAAAAAGGACACAAAACAAAAATGCCACATGTTATGTTAGCCTCTGGTAAGAAATATTTTGCCATATTTGCTGTTTTTGGAGCTTCCTTTGTTTACATAGTGCTGTGTTTTGCTAGGACTGCCGTAACAAAATACCACAGACTGGATGCCTTAAGCAACCAGAATTTATTTTGTCATAGCTCTGGAGGCTAGCATTCTAAGATCAAGGTGTCAGTAGCTTTGGTTTCTTCCAGGGCCTCTCTCCTAGGTGTGCAGGTGGCCAACCTTCACATAAGCTCCCCCCCGTGTCCCCCCCCCCCCCCACCACACACACACACATCCCTCATGCCTCTTTGTGTGCCCTCGTCTCATTTTATTATAAGGACACCGGTCAAATTGGATTTAACAGCCTCGTTTTAACTTAATCACCTATTTAAAAATCTCTATCTCCAAATACTGTCACATTCTTAGGTACGGGGTTGGGGGCGGTAAGGGCTCAGCGTATGAATTCTGGGAGACGCGATTCAGCTTATAACAAGTATCTTAAGACTTAGGGTCTCCAGTAACACTTCTGTAAACCAGTGTTTGTCATAGGCGGTTTTCAAGTCATCTGTACCAGAATCGCATTTTACTATGCAAATTTCTAGTACTTTATTCTAGATGCTGTTGAGTAAAAGTCATTTAGGATATGGCTGGGGAAACTTCATTTTAAACAAACATCAGTGATGATTCTTATGTCCACTATTTAAAGTTGGAAAACAACTGGTATAAAACATGAGCTTTTTCTTCCCCGTCTGAGCAAAGAGTGGAAGAGGGGTGAGAATTCATTTGTTTCTGGCTACTGAGTTATTTCACTTGTGTCTAAATATGGGTGGATGACCACACACTGTCACTTAATCTCCTCTCCCGTTCTGATTGACAGCTTCTTGGGAAGGAGACCACGGCCTGTGTGCTGTTGCTATGGTAACACGGAGGGGCCTGCCAACTGGGCTCAGAGGAGAGCTAAGCTCCAAGTGGAGCCTCTTTTGGGTGAGATCCAGAGAGACTGCCTGGTCTGCTAACAAATCGGATCAAGTCCTAGCGGAACTCCACTCCAGAGGTGACAAAGTTTTTGGCAAACGATATCACCATGCAAGAAAAGGAGAGTGACAGGAGGGAAATCAGAACCCCACCCACCACCACCTCCTCTACCAGTCATTCAACGCCAAGCCGTACCTAACCCAATTCTTGACATCCCAGACTTGAGGAGCTTAAGGTGGGTTGAAAGGAAAATGGTATCTGATTGTTTGGAAGACTGACTGGCTGCGTGAGGTGCCTTTAGGCTGGTCTCTTGTTCGATTCTCCGGGGTCTAGGGGTAAATAGAAAAAAGAGTATCAGAGATGGAAGAAATCTTTTCATCCCCTACCTACAGGGTGTCATTAATATACACAAACCTGGGTTCAAATCCTAACTTGGCCATTCCCATTTCGAGGACACCGGGGTTGCTGCTCATGGATGAAGCAGTGCCTTATTTTCTCATTGGTGGTAATGGTACCAAAGTGGGTAGGGAGTGAACGATAGCCAACTTAGATGTTCTTTTTTTTCTTTTTAAAAATTTTTTTGGAAACATTCAATTTTCAGAGCACCTGGGTGGCTCAGTCGGTTGAGTGTCCAACTTCGGCTCAGGTCATGATCTCACGCTTCGTGGGTTGGAGCCCCGCGTCGGGCTCTGTGCTGACAGCTCAGAGCCTGGACCCTGCTTCAGATTCTGTGTCTCCCTCTCCCTGGGCCCCTGCCCTGTTCACGCTCTGTGTCTCTGTCTCAAAAAAAAAACAACTAATAAACATTAAAGAAAAGACTCAATTTTCTTAGAGCAATTTTAAGTTCACAGCAAAACTGAGAAGGAAGTACAGAGATTTCCCATACACCCCCTTCCTGCACACATGCACAACCTCTCCCTTATCCACATCCTCCATCAGAGTGGTACTTGGGTTATAACTGATGACCCTACATTGACACTTCATCATCACCCGAAGTCCATAATACATTAGGGTTCCCTCTTTGTGTTGTACGTTCTATGGGTTTGGACAAATGTATAATGACATGGGTCCATCATTACGGTATCATACAGAGTAGTTTCGCTGCCCTGATCTTTTTGCTGTCGCCATGGTTTTGCCTTTCCCGTAGTGTCTTACGGTAGGAACTGTACATTAGGTAACCTTTTCGGAGTGCTGTTTTCCTAATTACGTAAAGTGTAAGTTCCTGACACCTGACAAATTCTGGTTATTAATGTCATTATCATTATTATTATTACAAGTCATATTGAGGAAGCCGCCAGCCCCTGGAGAATAGCTCTTAGGCTGCAGTAAACATTGGGGATTGGGTGCCCACATGTGTAACCTGAACAGTCCTGATTCATTCTGCCACAGCCCTCTTGGAGCTAGTCCCTTCCTAGGCCCAGACTGTCTTTATTTTGTGGGAGAGGATGTGATGAGAGTGGCGGTGCATAAACATGTGAATATTCCCAGGTTTTACTGAGCCTTTTTTTTTTTCTTTTAACAGACCGCTGTCCAATTCCTATAAAGGCTACAGGAGAAACACCGGGTCCCTACAGTGGAATGACATATATGCCATCAGTTCATGGTATGTCCGTGGACAGAGCTCAGAAGGTCAGGTGACCCTTCTAAGGACCGTCTGTCCCAAATCTGAATTTTTAGGGCCAGGACTATGGTTTAGCACCTTTTAAGCCTGAAGAGTGTATCTAAGCTGACTATATATTTTTAAACCTGGTCTTAGTTTCCCTGACAATCATGTATTCACTCTAATGCTATATGTCTATATTACACAGATTCAGCATTCAAATTTAAAGGTGGGAAACAGAAAAAAAGGAGGGGCAGTACTACGTCACTAATGTCGTAGACATTCTGATGCCAAATTCTTGCTGAAGTTTTAGAGATGGTCTCTTAACCGGGAGTCCCTGAAAACAAAGCCAGAGAGAGAAGCTAATACAGAAATACTGGACAGTGGGAGTAAAACACACAAAGAACAAAGGGCAAAGGAAGGTGTTATCCAGGCCACGCTCGTGGGCTACTGGGGCCTGACGCTGCCTGGTTGTTCTGAGAAGCCTCAGGAAATGCAGTTCAGAACATTCCTCCAGGAATGAAAGGGGCAAACACTTGTCTGCTTGCTGTCACTACATTGGTTAAAAATGGCCCCATGAAGGGGCACCTGGGTGACTCAGTCAGTTAAGCTTCTGACTTCGGCTCAGGTCATGATCTCGCAATTCGTGAGTTCGAGCCCCACGTCGGGCTCTGTGCCGGCAGCTCGGAGCCTGGAGCCTGCTTTGGATTCTGTGTCTCCCTCTCTTTCTGCCCCACCCCCGCTCATGCTCCGTCTCTCTCTCTTTCTCGAAAATAAAAATGAAAAAAAAAAAAAGTTTAAAAAAATGGCCCCATGAACATTGACGTCCACTCCCAAATGTTCGTGTGCACAAACAACATACAAACACATTTTAGCTGCCGAGCTCCCTAGGGCAGCGAGGGAGAGCTATTTCACCGGCTCAGGCAAAGTGTGTACCTTCCTGTAGAGAGGTCATTGGCAACCTGTGAGCAATGGGTTCCTGTAGTCACAGTTGGAGTAGAAGTTGCAGTCACATGATTTTGAAGAGGCACGGGACAAGGATGTCATACAGACGGCAGATTCCTTGTAAGGCTGTTCCCGTATACTTACCCTTCATGTGTACCAGGTTTCCCGTTAAGTATGGTGTACGTGAACGTGACAGAGTAGAAATGCTTTCTTAGAAAACAATTCCTTGACCTCAACCAGCCAGTCAGGGAAAACTAGTAGAGTTGAAACAAATCAGGGAATAACAATGACTGTAAATGACTTCCGGTGCCCCAAGTACTGACTTAGGCTAAGGTAGTCCAGGCAGATCTTGGAGTGGGGGCACTCTGCTGGCCCTGGAAGGGTGAGTGGCACTCGTACCCCAGTATTCATTTGGTAGCAGTGATAACTGTTGACCCACATGTGCTTCCATAGGCATTTATGGTTTACATATTGCTTTCACATACGCGAACGCATTGTAAAGAACGTTAAAAAGTATTAGCTCCTTTGTACATATTGGGCAACAGCCTTAATGAAAGTAAGTGCTTTAATCTTTCCATATGTGGTAAGTAGAACCAATGCTGGAACTGGATCTTCTGACTTCTGACTTCCGACTTCCGGCTTCTAGACCATGGTCTTTCTGGGACAGCATCGTATAGGAAAGCATCGGGCCCAAGAATCAAAGGCACAACTTGACTATGGGATTCTGCAACGCGCATACAGTGAAATTACATAGATTGAATCAGATGAAGTCAAGTGTGCTTCCAGGTATCCCTTCTAGTGTTTTCAGAACGAGTCACAGTCCCAGGAATGTAAAAAGGCATTAATAGTAGTAATTTTTATTATTATCATTCCATAGGTATCAAGCAAGTTCTCAATGCCTGGGGACAATAACTGAAAGAAGACGCATAAAGATAAACATAAGGATTGGGTAGATACAGCCTCCTAATTGGCAAGGATGGCAATATTTTCTACCTGTGCACGGGCTGAGAGAGATGGACAGAGAGAACCCGTTTCCGGTTCTCTGTTTCTGTAACTATTGAAAAACTATTTATTGTTTTTAATAAACTCAAGGCATTGTAAGTCTGACTGGGAGGGGCACAAAGCCACTACCCTTAAGTAGTAGTCGACAGCTTAGCTGAGGAGATAAGCCTTCAATACATGCGTTTCCCATCCGAGGCAGTGAGACAGTGCGGGGAGAGACTTTCAGACAACATATGTTAACAGCAGGAGTGAAATAGAATGATTAGCAACTGATTTGTGTTTTTCCTCTGGGATGCCACCTGTGGTAGCAACTGCTGTTGGTTCCCCCCAGCAAGCCTCCAGCAGAGCCTGGAGCACTGCCTTGTCCAAGTACATTGCATTCTGCATATTTGAAGACATGCTATCTGGGCCATGGCCAACTTGGCCTTCTTTCCTCTAGGCATTGCCCCCGGGGGGGTCTCTGCACAGGGTCCCGCACTGGTTCCTTAGTACAGAGGCAGAAGAGAGATAAAGGAAGAATATTTTGCAAAAACCTGTTTAGGCCAGAGCTTTTGTCAAAATCCAAAATCACAGAGGCTTGGATATTTATGGCAAAAGGAAAAACTCTGTGAATAAATGCCTGCACGCTATTTCAAAGGAATATTCTGAAAATTCATCTTAGTAAATACTAAGAATGACACGTATTTGTAGTAGAGAAGAGGTGGCACAAAGAAGTAAAGAAGATAATTTTATTACTGTAGAGAATATAGAGTGGCAAAGGGTAAATTATATATGACTTCCAAATTTATCTCAAGTGAACGACATAAATCTATCCTAATATTTAATTTCCATTCTCGCTTTTTATTAAAAAAGAAAAATTACTAACAGTCAAGTAACTGAAAATGCACATTTTGTTGAAAGAATTGCTTTTCCTAATATTACTTTAAAATTGTAATTTTGCCTCATATCTATTTCACTTTCAACTCCAATGTCTTCAGATCAAGTAAAAATCGCAACTATTATATAGGGAGAAATTAAGCGAAGTGATATTGACCAGACATTCTCCTAAAACTCCCAGGGTTCTTGGGGTGCCTGGGTGGCTCAGTCAGTTAAGCAGGTAAGCATCCCACTCTTGATTTTGTCTCAGGTCATGATCTCCCAGTTCCTGAGTTCAAGCCCTTTGTTGGGCTGTGTGCTGAGAGTGCAGAACCTGTTTGGGATTCTCTCCCTCTCCCTGTCTCTCTAACCCTTCCTCACTTGCACACTTTCTCTCTTTTAAAATAAATCAACTTAAAAAAAAACCCAACAAAACAAAACAGAACAAAACAAAACAAAACAAAACAAAACAAAACAAAACAAAACCAACCTCCCAGGATTCTTAATTGTCAGGAAACACCTCATCCTATATTAACAGTGCAAGGAAGCCTAGCCTTCAAGATTCATTTTGGCCATGAACATTAGTTACAGCCAGCCTATAGATGGCAGCAAACTTACACATCATTCCTGGAGTCTAACCTTTCAATTTTTACTTCCAGTTACTCTTTCCTGCTAGTTTTTTTTTTTTATTTTCATTATACAAGCAAGTTATATATAATTATTAAACAATAGACTGAGGAGACAGTCCTAGTTTTACTGGGACATAATTTAAGAAACCACTGGAAAATTAAGGGAAAGCAAAAGCAAAATAAAAAAGAAAGAAAAATCCTCATAATTAAGACGGGCAAAAGGCAAGAATGTGGATATTTTTCATGGCCAGAACGTTGGTTTTTGTTTTTAATGTCACCAAATGGGCGCTTGGCTACTTTTTTTATTAGACCATTTGGAACAATATGGTCTTTAGCATTGTCTAAGCTGAAAGATAGTGCCCTATTGTGTAGTTTAATGATGTGTCATACTTCCAATAAGACTTTCTCCTGAAGCAAGTGAGCTAGCATTGAGATGCTTCCGAGGAGACCTAACCAATATACCTCAAAGAATAGGTAGCAATGACCAATTAGCTATGATGTTAAGTTTCAGTGTGTAAGAATCATCATGGACTGTTCCATTGCCATGGTCTTATAATGTGTTGCCCTGTCTGAAGAATCGTTAGTAATAAAAGAGGTTTAATTCAGTTTATTGATGGCAAGACCGTTAAACCTTTGATACCCGTTGTATTCTCTGCATCAGGTTTCTAGAATGGATTTCTTATGGGGAATAATAGAGGATAATGAAGATGGAAACAATTACTGAAACTAGGGTCCGGTGATCATCAGCACATCAATATTTGCATTTTCGGCCCCAAGGAACTGCACAGAGGACATCTGCCTTATTAGTAAGACTTCATGAGCCATAAAGGATTTTGTTTGCATTATTCATTGTTTAACAAAATGTCACAGGAACTAGGCCCCTTTACCTTTTTAAGCCACCTGTCTCCTGGCAGAAACAGGTGTGCTGTGTAGGTAATGTTCTCAGTATAAAGAAGCACTGACCAAAGAAAGGCCATGAGAGAAATTCGCTTACAGCAGAGAAGCTAAAACAATGACAGCTTGGCCATTAGCAAGTGAGTATTGGATATTTAACACCGTTTTGTGTTAGCACCTGTTGAGGCTAAGAAATCGAGCTCCAAAGGTGATGACTGAGCAGTCAGATATCAACCTCCTAAGTTGGCGTTTCTGAATGATTATCTATTAGATGATAATCGTCATACTTTTATTATATCCAAGTGCAGATCTGTCACACATTTCTTCATGAGACTTTTTCTTTAAGTGAACTTTAAATCGCCTCAACTTCCCCCATTACCTCCCCCACTGCAATGCAAGAATATCAGAGAAATAAAAAAAAAATAGATGTATTATCTATTTTTCCGCTACACATAAAGGCAAGTACATAATTTAATATTTAAAAAGTGTTTCTGTGTTTTAAAATACCTGTACTTGGTAAGCGTTGCCCATTATTGTAGTACTTATTTGTGAACCTGTGTAAATTTGATGGATACAGTCAATTAGAACAGAAATATTTCTAAAAAATTAAGCAGCTTGAAAATTGAAGCCAATTAACAGGTTCCTATGGAGTATTTACTGATCAAAATAAGGGACTTTTGGAAAAGGGATAGAGTTTACTTATGGAGCATTTCCCATGAATTAGGATATGTGCAAATTTCCTCACGTGTTACGTGATCAGAGAAACAATGTTATAAAATAAAATTAATCACATGTATTTACCAGTCGAAGTGACTGAGAGTTAAATTTACTTTCATAAAACTATAGAGTTGGAGAGTATAGCATCAAGCTTTCAATCCCCAGATCTGTCACTGATGGCAAATTACAGTGTCTTAGAGAGACATCACCAACACAGAAGACTTGAGGGACCAAGAAAGTGACATGTTAGTAGATTAGACCAGGGAGAGAAAAGTGTTCCCTGATGCCACACTCCAGTGTGAAATAAATAATCAAGGAGTGGGGGAGCCTCGGGTACACTGGAGAGGGCACATCCCATATAAAAATTGCCCCTGCCATTTGGCTCCACAAATGTTGACACAGAGTTGTTAGATCATCCCCTTTCTCAAAAGAAGCTAGAAATCATTGTTTTGTTTTGTTTCATTTTGTTTTCCGTACGAAATTGCCTGGATTTTAATGTTTGGCAACTAATTTGAATGTGGGTAAAAATTAAAAATATACATAAAGCGTATCTAATGGTCATAGAGCCATTATATTTACATATATATATACATATATGCATATATACGTATACATATACACATATATATACCACCAATATATTCATATATACCAATATATTTATATACACCAATACATTTATAAATATAAATATATATATATAAATATATATATATATATATATATTTATATATATATATATATACACCACATCTTCTTTATCTATTCATCACTCAATGGACATTTGGGCTATTTCCATTTTTTGACTACTGAAGAGAATGCTATAAACATCGTGGTACATGTATCCCTTGGAATCAGTATTTTTGTATTCTTTGGGTAAATACCTAGTAGTGCAATTACTGGATCTAGGGTAGTTCTATTTTAACTTTTTGAGGAACCTCCATACTGTTTTCCAGAGTTGCATTCCCAGCAACAGGTTCCCTTTTCGCCATATCCACACCAACCCCTGTTGTTTCTTGTGTTATTGATTTTAACCACTCTGACAGGCGTGAGGTGATATCTCATTGTAGTTTTGATTTGTATTTCCCTGATGATGAGTCATGTGAAGTATCTTTTCATGTGTCTGTTGGTCATCTGTATGTCTCCTTTGCAAAAATATCTATTCATGTCTTCTGCCCATTTTTAATTGGATAATTTTTTTTCTGGGTGTTGAGTTTTATATTATTGTTGTTCTTTATATATTTTGGATACTAACCCTTTATCAGCTATGTCATTTGTAAATATCTTCTCCCACTCCATAGGTTGCCTTTTAGTTTTGTTGATTGTTTCTTTCACTGTGCAGAAACTTTTTATCTTGATGAAATCTCAATAATTTATTTTTGCTTTTGTTTCCCTTGCCTCAGGAGACGTATCTAGAAGGAAGTTGCTATGGCCGATGTCAAAGAGGTTACTTACTGCCTGTGTTCTCCTCTAGATTTTAATGGTTTCACATCTCATATCTAGGTCTTTAATCCATTCTGAATTTATTTTTGTGTATGGTGTAAGAAAGTGGGCCAGTTTCATTCTTTTTCAGGTTGCTGTCCAGTTTTCCCAGCACCATTTATTGAATAGACTGTCTTTTTCCCATTGGATATTCTTTCCTGCTTTGTCCAAGATTACTTGACCATAAAGTTGTGGGTTCCTTTCTGGGTTTTCTATTCTGCTCCACTGATCTATGTGTCTAGTTTTGTGCCAGTGCTATTCTGTTTGGATCACTATAGCTTTGTAATATAACTTGAAGTCTGGGATTGTGATACCTCCAGCTTTGCTGTTCTTTTTCAAGGTTGCTTTGGCTATTTGGGGTCTTTTGTGGTTCCATGCAAATTCAGGATTGCTTATTCTACCTCTGTGAAAAATGCTGTTGGATTTTTTTAGAGGTTGCATTAAATGTGTAGGTGATATGGGTGGTATAGATATTTTAACAATATTTGTTCTTAATCCATGAGCATGGAATGTCTTTCTATTTCTTTGTGCTATCTTCAATTTCTTTTCTTTGTTTTATAGTTTTCAGAGTACAGATCTTTTACCTTTTTATTAGGTTTATTTTTTGGTATCTTATTGTTTTTGGTACCATTTTAGATGGGATTGATTCCTTTATTTATTTTTCTGCTGCTCCACTAGTGGTATATAGAAATACAACAGATATCTATACATTGATTTTGTATTCTGTGACTTTACTGGATTAGTGTATCAGTCCTAGCAGTTTTTTGGTGGAGTCTTTTGGGTTTCCTGTATAAAGTATCATGTCATCTGCAAACAGTGAAAGTTTGACTTCTTTCTTGCCAGTTTGGATGCCTTTCATTTCTTTGTGTTGTTTGATTGCTGTGGCTAGGACTTCCAATACTATGTTAAAACACAGTGGTGAGAGTCGGCATCCCTGTCTGGTTCCTGACCATAGAGGAAAAACTCTCAGTTTTTCCCAATTGAGGATATCAGCTGTGGGTTTTTAGTATATGGCCTTTAGTAAATTGAGGTGTGTTCTCTCTATACCTACTTTGTTGAGGGTTTGTTTTTTATCATGAATAGATGTAATTTGTCAAATGCTTTCTCTGAATCTATTGAAATGAGCCACTGCTCTTACACTTCTGTTTTAGAGAAAGCTACTGGCCCATTTTCCATTTCCAAAGTAAAAGTAATGCTAAAATAAAAAAAGGCATATTGACACATTTGGTAAAGAGTGAAACTTTAAAGGTGAAAAAGTAAAATAAGTCCACATTGTGGTTTAAAAACAACAACAACAACAAAGAATCTCTCCTTGGGCTCTCTTTCTTTGAATTCTTATTTCTTGATTTATTCTTCTTTTCTTATCTACTTCTAGTTCTGAAAGTGATAAGAGTCAAAACTTGTCTAGGTCTGGAATTTAGACATTTTGGCCAATGAGTGATGAACAGATCCTTGAGGTTTACACATGTTTTATGCAGTATGGAAAGAGCTTGGGCTGGAACATCAGATATACATATATATGGTACTTTTCTTGTATGAACTTCCATATTACATAAAATGAAGACTTGGAATTCATCACACTCAAATAAGACAGATGAGTTCAGCTAGCAATTTGCAGAACCCACCAATGAATTCATGTACTTGGCTGGCTTTGGGGAAAGGGTCATATGGTCAGTGTTTAGGTCATAATGATTAAGAACATGCATGTTTCTGTGGATTCTCTGATTGGTCAATACGAAAGATCCATCCAACACTGTCAATCAACCTTTGAAGACCATAGCTAGAATAAATGGTGAAGAGCAACTCACAAAAGATTTCTTACTTGATTCAAATTTGATTCCTACAGTACATATTCAGTCTAATGACTACATCTAAGATGACCATTCATTACTACTTTGCAAGTTATTTTAGTACTTTCTTCAAGGGATTCTGTATTTGAAAGGTTTTGTCAACCAAACAAATGTAGATAAGGAAAATATAAGTAAACCTCTAATTTTGCATTAATCAAAGACAAATATAACTGAATATGCAATGAAGCAGTAATTTTCAAATGATATTGGCTTGCCTTGTTTAAATAATTGTTTAATAAATAGCTGTCCTGTGCTTTTTCTGTTGTATTTTTTTCCCTTTTAATTATAAGCACAGACTTTCTTTAGATAATAACCTGAAGATGTTTGCGGCTAACACAATCAATATCTAGGCATTCGGGGATCATAGAATGAGAATAACTTTGGTGACCCATGATTCTGACATCAAATTCTGTATAAAACTCTTTTATCTTCAGAACTATTTCTAGTTGCCACATTTGTTTAGTTAAGTTTCATCCCTTCAGGAGACTTCTGTGGTTCATTTGAAGCTACGTATTCACAATCACTTTTTCCCATTTTCTGACAGGCATAATGAAAGACTACATTTCAAAGAAGACTTATTACATCTTGGCGTATCTGTAGGGTTAGCTCTAGACAGTAGACAGTGAACAAAGTAGTTATATAGAACTACTTCCTGGCCTGGACCCAAACTCCCCATGGTATTTTTGTTGTTGTTGTTATTCACTCTCCCTTTTCATTCTCTGGCCAGCTGAATGCAGAAAATCCATCACCAGACTCCATGGTCTCAAGGGCTAACAGTATTGCTTGGGAAAAAAATCTCCATTCCTCCTAATTCTGTAGATCACTTTGGGTTGTGTCAAGAATGTGCCATATAATTATATTGTAGTAAACTTTCAGGATTTACCTGTATTGGCAACTGATGTTACTCACCCTGATGCTCTGAATCTAAAACTGATAGGTCGGATATGTGTATCATCTCCATTTTACAGATAAGGGATAGGGACTTGAGCCTTAAAGAGGTTAAATGACTTTTCCCAAAGTCATGAACTAATAATTGATGAAGTTGGGACCCAAATGCCAGTCAATTGTCCTCAAAGTTTGGCTTTTTTCCTGTAGACCATTCTATTAACTGTGGAAGCTAAAGACTTATATTCTAGATCCTCAAGGTTGGATGTAATCAACCAGTCAACACCAATAGAAGAGGACCACTATCTTCCTACCATCCACTAGACAACTAGTTTTGTTGTTTTAACTTTCTAGATTAATTGACCATTTTATATCCTTTTTGTTATTTAATCTAATGAGAACAAGTATAGAGGACAACATGTGAGAGTTAAATAAAGTGATCATGAGAAATACAAGTGCAACAGCAGAGGTATCTCTTGTATCACGTGGCTATCTGCCTATTTTGGCTTTATGTGAGATGAAACTAACCCATGCCAATCTTCTTTACCCAAATTCAGACAGCTTCAAATCTTTGTTTTGAAAAATACAACTAGTAAAAAATCTTTCTTTTTTCCTTCCACATAAAATAAGGGTATGAGACTTAGAAAAATCAGTGACAAAAAATTAACAGTGCATATATATAGATATAGATATAGATATATAGATAGATAGATATATAGATATAGATATAGATAGATAGATAGATAGATACTCTCAACATGTTTCTTTCCTTTTGCCTGGATATATATCAAAGAAGAATACTTTACATCAATAAGAATTGGACCCATATATTTGAACATTTATTTTAAGATGGTTCTTCAATAGTTCTATGTGAATATATGTTGGCACAGACATCAAACAAAGGATATGTTGTATCTCTACCTGGCACCCGGTACATGGTATATACTTAAAAATTGTTGGTTGAGTGCATGGATGGATGAATGAATGAATATAATGATGATTCTCAGCCTGGAAATCCTCATTATAAAAAGAGAGTCAAGTGAGTTTTTTGTTTTCAATATGTTTAGAAATCCGACAGGAACAGAACATTTTCCCACAATATGTTGCTCTAGGTTAAGTAAATCACCATGTTTCTTCCCTTTTGCCTGGAATTGGAGCAGATCAATGTGCCATGTTGGATGCCTCATGCTGTGTCGAGACTCCAGCTGATATTTATATGTCTGATTAAAAAAGAGAAAATAGATTATCTGTTCCATAATCAATGTAGTTGAATTGGCAAGATTTTTCCAGAAGTGACTGATGAAAGGAAACAGTGAACTATTATTAGTGGTTGAATAAGGTGTATACAACTGCATTAAAACAATAGACAATTAAGGAAAATAAGGAACAGTGCCTTGCTTAACAGATATCTGATCATTGCTAAGAAACTACTGAGGCTATATTCCTTGGATTATATTCCATTAAAAAGGCACGAAAGGAAGTAAATTTACGGTTAATCCAGGAGAACACATACCTAGTTCGATTCAGTCGAGGAAGTGATTCTAAATCTTTATAAGTGTTGCCAGGCATTATTCTCTTCCAGTTTCTAGGAACTTTCTACTATTGTTAAATTTGAAAAACAATCCTGTAAAACAATAAGGTTTGTTTTTTTTTTCCCCGCTAACAATGAAATAAGAAGTCACACTCTTAAGCAGCCTTAATTCAACCTGAATTAAGTATGTCAATTGTATATTAGAGTGGGTAGACTCTCTATTTTTTTTCTGAATTATGCATCCCTTTGGGATCTGTAAAACTTGGTATAAATCTGGAAATCTCACAAAAACAGAATCTCATGAAATTTTCAGACCTCTATGCCTTGATCAGGTTGAAAATATGCTGGCACAG
Source organism: Panthera pardus (assembly GCF_024362965.1). NCBI lineage: Eukaryota > Metazoa > Chordata > Mammalia > Carnivora > Felidae > Panthera > Panthera pardus. The sequence goes on along the minus strand of NW_026526810.1, from coordinate 122,720,876 downwards.
CCGGAATGCGTTCCAGCCAAGTCATGGATGTGCAGAGGGGCCCAGCAGTATGGAATGCAAAGCAACTCCACAAAGTTAAGTTCAAAGTGATTTCAAAACTTCCCAGAAGTGGTGCCATAATTTCTGGGCAGTGGCTCAGGTATGAAAGTTCTCATTTCAAATGAATCTGTCCAGTAATTCCTGGCACAGCAATTCTAAATGGAAGGGAAGCAAAGCTCCCTTTTTCCTCAAGGTCACCCAAGAGTATTATCCTCTCCAACATAAATATTACCCTTCAGTTCTCATTCACTAGGAAATGAGGCGCCAGAAATTAGATTTTACTTGTCTCTTTAATGAAGGAAATCAGCAATTATTTGAGGCCTCATTTTGTCATATTCAGTATGAGACACTTTATAAATGTTATCCCATTTAATCCTCATGAAAACCTTTTAATGTAAATATTATTATTATGTCATGCAGAGGCTCAGAGAGTTTGAGTAACTCACCCAAGGTCACACACCAATGAGCGTTAGAGCTGGGATCCAAACTTTACTCTGACGTGAACCTCCCAACCCTCTTAGTATACCAAGAATTTGCTTTGGAGATAGCTTTAATATTTTAGAATGTAATACATTCTTGAAAGATGTTCTTATTTTTTAGTTTATTTCTGAAGTAGGCATGAAATTCCTTTTCATTACGAGAGATTACGATGGCTCAAAACCCATTTTAGCAAAGTTCTCCAAACTCAAGGTGCTAGGTCTTTAAAAATCAAAAGTTGAATGACTACTCAAGCCTTGTTGTTTCTAAGTGATTTTATGAGTCTTATCAAAAGCAGAAAGGGAATAATTCACGCAGGGATCAATGATCTCAAATGATTTGGCGGGGGGTGGGGGGGTGGGGGTGGTTCTTTGGCTTCTCAGTCTCCAGGGCTGCCTGCAATCCATTTAATGGAAAATTAAGCTTAAAGCCAATAACACCGAGGGGGGATTGTTGGGCTCATGGAAATATAAGAATGGATACAGGAGGCAGATGGAGTTTGGAAGAGAATGAACAAGTATGTGTGAGAGTTCGTAACATTCTAGCTTCACATCCTTCGCTCAGAAAACCTTACCACTGCTACCACCACCCTTTACTCCTGGATACTTAGGCTAATGCCAAGTGCATCAGGCTCATCATGGATGACTTTAAGAGCAGGGGTTCCCTTTAAGGAGCATGGAATTTACAAGCATTGAGCTGAATTTCTAAGGCAACGCCCTGATACTATGAGTTGAAATTCAATTGTTGGAGGTTCCATGGGAGCCTGGAAGGACAGAGGTCTCAACCGATTATTTAGAACAAAACCAAATCAGATGAAAACACAAGCAAACAAACAAACAAACAAAAACACAGCAGCCTAAAAACAGAGATTCTCAGGTCCTTAAGGACTATCTGGTCCAAAATCTATCATTTAAAACTGAGACCAGGAAAGTAACTTTTTCCAGTTCATGAAGCTGGTAAATGTCTGAGCTAGTATGCAAATATATGGCATGATTTCAAAGCATGCACTCTTATTGATTAGCCACATTCTTTGGTTTTGAGCAACTAACTTCTCTAAGATTCTATTTTATTATCTAGAAAACGGCATGATAACACCCACCTCCTGATGCAATAATGAGTGTATGACAGTGTGAGGAAAGTGTGGGGCTCAGCACCTGGTGGGCGGGGCAGGGGGCTGTGGAAGCAGTTCCTGAGGTTTGCAGTCTTGGTGAAGCTGTCTGGCTATCGTGGAATCTGGGAGAGAAACTGTGCTTGAAAAACAGGCATTAATGCTGAGCGGAATGCCCTTTCCAATAAACCATGTTTTAATTTCCTCAAACAAAGTTCATTATTTGTGGAAGATTGTTTGGATAGTTTGGCAATGTGCAATTTGGGCTTACTGTTTTTATTAAAAGCTTACATATAATATTTTCCTATGCATCATTTGTGACTGCCTCTTTTGGGGGGAAAAAAGGGAAAGAAAGAAAAAGAATGCAACGCACACATTTGGATTCAATTTCCGTATCTTCAGAAGACTAACCATGTTATCTTCTGTGAATCATTTTGATCCTGCGAACTTTAAAATTTTTTAAAGTTTATTTATTTTTGAAGGAGAGAGAGAGAGAGAGAGAGAGGGAGAGAGGAAGCATGAGCAGGGGACAGGCAGAGAGGGAGGGAGACACAGAATCTGAAGCAGCTCCAGGCTCTGAGCTGTCAGCACAGAGCCCAATGGGGGGCTCGAACTCACAGACCGCGAGATCATGACCTGAGCTGAAGTTGGACGCTTAACCAGCTGAGCCACCCAGATGCCCTGATCCTGTGAACTTTAAATTCCTCATCTATATGAAGGGGACAAGATGCTTTCCCTCATGTAAGTAAAGAATCATTGTAAGGATTAACATTTTAAAATGAAGGAGAACATACCATTTCATCTTAACATGCCTCGCTTTGTGCTCTAAATGCAAAAGTTTTATCTGGCTAGCTGTCCGGCCGATTGGTTCGCTCTAACACCATGTGCCTCTCATGGGACACCGGGCGACTCCCTTATCGGGGTCTCAGCCTCAATGTCCGTGCACACTTCATAGCATTATTTTTCAAATCAAAATAGATAAAGTATATTAAATGCCTGGCAGAATGCATTTAAGAAATTGTAGCCTAATATTAAAACTATTTTTAGTAGAACAGAAAAGAAAAAGTCACAAAATCCTTATTTTTTTCTGAGTCTTAGCCCTCTTATCTGTGTGTAGTGAAGAGTAAAATTATCCTGTTACTCATTCCCAGTTTCTTTCCAGTACCTCAGATTGTTTTGTGGGGTTCAGAGGCATCAGTATATGGGATTCTGAATTCTGCTGGAACCATGAGTTACCCCTTCTGAATTTCTACAAAGGTATGGCTATTAATAAGCTGGCTGGTCTGCTCCGTTAGAAGCAATCTGCTTATGATAATAAAAATCAGGGGGCATTTTGTGCCTACTGGAGGAGGGCATGAGAGGCGTGCTGGTTCCTATGGCAATAGCAGCAATTGAGCAGATGCCCTAGAGGCAGTTAGCTATCACTGTCATGTTGGCTAATAGTGGCAGGGTGACATCGATCCACATGGACAACTTTATTCATGTTTCCAGCCAAAAACCTAATCACTTTGCTGATTCTTCCTCAGTCTCACAGGTAGTGAATGACAGTCATTTAAAACCTCAAACTTTGAAAGTCAACATACCAGAGCTCAAAGGGAGACTGCGGGGGCAAGTCAAACATTCCAAGCTCATTATGAATTAGGTTGTCAGTTCTTGAGGTTTATTCTCTGTGTGTGTGTGTGTGCGTGTGTGTGTGTGTTTCTAGATGAGTGCTTGCCATGGCTGCAGAGATGTCCTCCCAGTGTCTCCTTTAAGGAAGGACTTGCTATCCAGCTGTAGAGTGTGTGGTCAACAGATATCTTCCAATTCTCAGCGGCTTCAGGGGCTGCCTCAGCTTCTGAGAGCTTCCTGGCCTAAGCTCACATCCTTCTGGAACAGTGACTGTCTGTAGTTGAGTCAGGCAGAATTACAATGCATTTTCTAGAGTTGGCTACTATACTCACCGAGGTTTTTCTAGGCTTTGGCAGGGTTGCATTGGAGTTCAGATTTTTCCTCCTCCCCATCCCTCTTCAGCTCTGTTCCTTTCCCGGGTTTTGCTCCCTAATCAATATCTTACATCTTAGACTCCCTGTCATCATCGGCTCCCAGAGGACTCAACCTCCAGCCTAGGTTATGAGGATACTCCAAGTTAGCAAGAGGTAAATGGGGTTTTGACCCAGATCACTCACAGCTCAGCTGGCAGTGAAGAACCCATTATTGCTGGTAGGTGAAAAAGACAGCCTCTGCATCAGATGGCCTTCCAACTGATAAAATGTTGACCTGTGGTAAGTTGACAGGGTATTTGATGAAGGGAATGTGCTGGTGGGTATGAAGTACAGGCAATTGAGAGGTATAAAGAAAAGAGTAGCTAGAGGAGTAAGACCTTAGATGGTTATTGTTAAGAACCATTCCTGTTCTACATAAAGATAAATGAACCTCTGAGGGAATAACACAGAATTGAAAGTCAGGTGCAAAACAGAGAACCTCTTTGGATATATACAACAAAATTGTCATTTCCTCTTGCAAGAGTGTAGAAAGTCAAGGAAGAAGACTGTTTCTTCATCAGAGTGGCCGAACTTCAGAGATAAGTGCCCAAATAAGACATATATGGTATGTCAAGATTAGATCCCTGTTTGAAAGCAAAAGCCAAAAAAACTTGGTACCCTCACATCTGCATGGATACACTCAAAGATTTTGACTTTCCAGGTTTCCTGGGAAGAAGATCCAGTGGGCTACCACAATAGTAAAAAAAAAATGTAGGTTCTCAGTGGTCAGAGACATGCTAGGACAAATTAAGTTAAAAATTAAAAACCAAAAACCAAAACCAACCAAACAAACAAAAAACTTCCTTAGTATTTTGCACACCCTACAATGAAGAGGGAAGCAACACACCTGGAGAGTTCTGGAGGGAGCATACTCTACACCTAAGGATAGTGGTCTACTCTGCGATGTAGACTCTGGATGGGCCCAGAAGAGAATAGAGCTACTTGAGGCGTAGGTGATGCTGACGCTTAGACCGTACAGTCTGGCAGACGTTAGGATTTTGGAAGGAGTTATTGGTGGAAAAATAGCTTCCATGTAGAGTCAAAATGTGAAAGATTGGGGTCAAGAGTGTCTAGAATTCAGATATGTTGGTAGACGTAGGGGAGTGGACAGAAAGCATGCAGATCTTTTTATCACATGTTGATGCTTACCAGAGACCGTCAACTACGAGAGATGCACGAAACAACGAAGTATAAAATAGAACTGGCCAACTGACGTCAATTAGCTTCTGTCTTTAGGCTCTGAAACAATGAACGTATGAACGTATTTCTCCATTATAGAAGACATGAGAGCCCAGCAACATGAATTCCACTTTAAGAAGGCTCATTCAGTTGTTTCAGGCTATGAATGTCCAACTCCATAGCCACTGGTATGGCACCTTTTTGAGGAGATAAACTGACCACTTACTGTCAAGTTGACTACATTCTGACTTCCATCCTGGAAGGTCCAGGAGGTTTTTTGTTTTTGTTTTTGTTTTTAAATAGAGGTTTATTCTTAATGAACAGCTACATTGCAGTTTTGGGTTTGTCTTTCCTGCCCTCAGGGACTGAGGCAAGAAGACTCACTATTTAAGAATTATTTGAAATCCATTGTGATGAGATCCTACTTGTGATCATGCCAGACAAGGGGATACACTTTATGGTAGAAGAAGTATAAGGGTATCCTCAAAAGTATCCTTTGCTAAAGAAAGCATAACAGTCATCCACGAGATGACTTGATACCATATTTAATAACAAAACAAAATCAAAATCAAGGGCTGCCTGGGTGGCTCAGTCGGTTGAGTGTCCAACTTCAGCTCAGGTCATGATCTCACACTCCATGAGTTCGAGCCCCGCGTCGGCCTCTGTGCTGACAGCTCAGAGCCTGGAGCCTGCTTCGGATTCTGTGTCTCCCTCTCTCTCCGCCCCTCTGGTGTTTCTCTCTCTCTCTCAAAAATAAATAAACATTAAAAATTTTTTTCATAAAATAAAGTAAATAAAAAATAAAAACAAAATAGAGTATTTGGTCCCTATACAAGAGGCCTACAACAGAAAATTAACATTATTGTCAAACTGGTTTACAGAGTGAGACAAGGGGATCTTTACATGGTTAAGGCTTGGATCATCAGTAAAAATAAATAACATTATAATATATCTTGCTAAATATATTTCAGAAAGGTGATCAGGCCATTGAGATGGGGCTGCCTATGTAGCTTTCTATTATTTTGAGTTGACAAAATGGTAACATTAAATGTACTACATATATATATATATATATATATATGCATGCATATAACTATTTACTTACTTGTTGATTATTGAGAGATAATTATCCATGACTATCTACCATTTTAATACATCTTGTGAGCAGAGACACAGAAAGCCTTTGTTCTGGCAAGTAAAGAGCATTGGAAGATATAGTGTCTCTCTTTAGAACAAAGAGGAGTCATGCTTATGCTGATTATAAAAGATCAGCTTCCTTAAGCTCTAAGTTCCTCTCTGGTAATGCAACTCACTGCAAGTTCCACCTCTGTCTTTTCTTGTTTTCCTGTGGGATTTGGGGCTCAGGGAACCAGTGGGGGGAAAAGTGTGGATATTCTGGCTACTGCCATTGCTTTGAATAACCAGGTCCTTTGTCTCTGACTCTGGAATCTCATGTCTTCTGCCAGCATCCACGCAACTGTGACGGATTAACCTGTTACCTTGAAAATAGGGTAAAATGTCGGACTCTTCACTTTTCTTGATATTTATTTATTTATTTAGATATAGAGTTCTGAGTAGATAGTATGTCTTTTAGACATTTTTTTCAAAAATATTGATATTTTTTCTTGCCTCATAGGTGCTGGGTAGTAAGCAAAGTAAGACTGAAATTCTGTTATGGAGTTGGAGTAGATATGTCTTCTTTGGGTAAGAGAGGATTTTCCTTCTCTAGAGAACCCATAGGAATGTATATGTATATGTATATGTATATGTATATGTATATGTATATGTATATGTATGTATATGTATATATTCAATCCCCAACATTTATATTTTCATAGTTTTTTTCAGAAATTCTAATTGAATCTATCTTCACTATACTTATGGTAAATATGAGCTAGCTATTAAATTAGCTGAAAGAGAGAACTTCATCTAAAAATTCTGCAATATACTGTGCTTCCTTCAGAATCTGACATCAGATCATACTTCGCTCTTTTTACACAATACAACCATCAGCAACCAGGTAGAGAACAGTTGCACTTACTTAGGCAAAATAAGGTTTTGTGTTGTGTACCTTCTTCTCAACATCAACATTGTGTTCAAGGCTACCCTAACAAAACACTCTGGTTGAGAGCATGTCAAAAAAGACCAGATTTATGCCTCTCGTGACAGCTATAACTTGGCCACAATGCATGTAATTAAGGTATCAATTTAACAACCTGTACAATAACCCAGTTCCATAAACATGCAGGAAGCAGGAAGCGATAGCAGTTATGGGTCCTCCCTCCAGTGTTGAATTTCCTTTCTGTCGACTATTCACACTCAAGGCCAGACAGCGTGTCCTTAAGGGATATGGAGTGACAGTTGTCTGCTGGACTCCCTCTCCTCTCCCCAGCCTCTTGGAAGCCTTCTTCCCCTACCAGCCGAGTCCTGCTTCCTCGCTGCACAGCCTTGCAATTCTCGATGGCTCACTTTGAAAATGATCTCTGTGGCCCCTTGGGCTCTTTAGAGAGGAGGTAATGTGTAACTACCAAGCCACACCGAGGGCTTTATTGAAAAAAATAAGTCATTTGGTGCACACACACAACAAAGTCTAGTCAGCCTTTCTCTGGAGGGCATCTTATTTGGAGCTGGAGTTTTCCCTCATGAGAAGTTCTGGCAACACACCGTGAAGTGAGACTAAAAGGCGATATTGGATAAACTACCCATCAACTGACAAGAGTTCAGGCTATGAAAAGAATATACACTGGCTTTTTCTACCATAAGAACAGACTCAGTGCTGCAAAGATTACCTTTAAAAGTATATAAGACTGAAAAAAAGCTGATAGGAAATGTCATCTTTTATCATTGCAACGATTCAAACATTCTGGTTTAATTCTGGCGATGCTAGGCTGTCCCTTGCTTCTTGCTGGGTCTCCTTTTTCACCTGTGTGTGTGTGTGTGTGTGTGTGTGTGTGCGCGCATGTGTGTGTGTGTGTGCGTGCTTCTTGGCAAACATGGTGTTTATTTCCTCGTTAGGCTTTTATTTAATCGCTCTCTCTATTGAACTTGCCTCTACAGCATACCGGTAATCTATATTATCTTTCTCTCTGGCCCGAAGCATTTCTCCTAGGAAAGGACATCCGGGTTGATCCCATTTATTTTGCTTCCCCGGGGATCAGCATGGCTGAGGGGGGGGGGGGTGGAGCAGAGGCAGGTGGGAAGGGCAGGGTAGAAAAACACTCTTCTACCTTCAGCTTTGCCTCTGCAAGGGGTCGTCTTGGTGGCAGCTGAGGCAAGAGAATCGGCAGCTCAGTTCTTGAAAATTCTTTGCGTTGGTTTGAGAAGTCTAAGCTAAAGGAACTCCTGAGGCTTTCAGAAATGTATCTCTAGTGAGAACCGCCCCCCCCCCAAAAAAAAAACACCTTTTCTTAAAAGCAATATAACATCAAACAAAATGTGGAATTCAAGCCCCAGGCGAGGAACTTAGAAGAGGCGCTACACTGGGATTTCAGTGTGGGCGTTTGTGAAAACGGGGGTTCTCGTAAAATCTACCCCACGTGGTTCTCGTGGATTCAAGGAAATGTGCGTGTTTGGAACATCCAGCAATTTTCCTCCTAATTATTAGAAGTCTCATTAAACATGACGGTATTCATTATTGTTATATGGTCAGAATGGAACCAGAGAGCGGTGGAGAAAAAATAAGAAATCCATATAATGCCTCTGTATGAGCTGGTGTGGGGAAGGCCACAGTATTTACCTGTACTCTTCAAAGTAAACTCATGCAAGTTTGTAGTATTTTAAAATGTCATGTATTTAAGAATGTGGGGCATTATGCTAGGATCTCTATTTATCTGATGTGCTAAGACCTCTCTTTCACCTGGAATCACTCCTACCCACTTGCCAACTGACCTTCATAACAGCACAATAACCTCCTGAGGGCAGGGGGGGCTGCATTTTAAATGGGGAGATCACCTCTGTTTATGCAGTAAGTCCACCCAGGACAGAAGGAAAGTTGAAATCTTCTGGTCCCGTGGCCAATACCCATCCATCAGACTCTACATTGCAGCCTTGAAAAGCAGAAGAAAACCATGCTCATTTCAATATGTACAGCACGTCTCTGAGACGATCTCCAAAGCAGAAGAGAACTGAGCTCCAACTTTAGAAAGTCAAAATAAAGAGGAGTTGATGTATAAAAATGATGCTAGCCGTGGAGCAAAGAGGGCTTCCCTCTGAGACAGGATGGATCACACGCCAGGGCCGAGAAAAGCTTCCTGTGGCTGCAAGGTATAGTACAGTCACTAAGATTGAATGCTGAGAGCCCCACTTCTTGGGATCATGAATAAAAGCCCTGTGGCACCTTTGATAAGACTGTTCCTCTTGGAGCTGGATCAAATTCCATCGGGGAGGCGGCATTTCCCATCTATTTTTCAATGGCTTCTATAATGCCATCTTGCTTTAAGTTACTCTGCCGTTAATCATTTACCTCATTTCCTCTCATACTTTAGAAACTGTAATAATACAAACTCATCACATAAAGGCTAATATACTGTGCCAAGCTAAAACAAAACAAAGCAGTCATTAACAGTGGAAAGACCTTTAAATTTTTTCTCACCATTTCCCTGGGGGTCATGCCGTGGGGGCGGGGGGGGGAGCTCCCTATTTGACAAGAGAAATTATCTATAAATATATGGGGTCAAGGACTGAAACTGACCTGGTTGCTGATCAATTCATAGCCTAATTAATTATTGACTATGTATCTACATAATTACTGATGTCCTTTATAATTGATGGTTTAGACATTTCCCACTTACATTTGAGGATTTTCAACTTCTGCAAATCCATTAGTAGGATTTGTCTTTTCATCTTGGTTATTTGTGCACTGCTATTGATAAGGCATAAGAAGTGACTTTACATGTCATTTGTCACTCAAAAATACCTGCTGACATCAAATCCATAGCAAGAGCTGAGTCATCAGCCACATGGGAATGATCACTGGTTGTACTTCAGCTTGGGGTACTGAGCTCAGAGATGGATTTCAGAGGACATAAGGGCTGACCGTTATTCATACTCTCATTAGCTCTGTTTTAGGTGAACCTGTAGATTCTGAAACCTTGCACTTAACTGGTCTTAATCTCTTAATCACAAATTGCGGTTTAAGCATCTTTTAGCCAAATAGCCCAGGCAAATCTATCCTTGTGATTTTTCAGTGAATTAAGGTGATTTCTTAGAATAGCAAGGCATCATCAGATTTTTGAAACAGAAGAAATCAAAGTGGAATTCTGTCTGGCTCTCCCCGCTTCTCTCTCTCTCTCTCTCTCTCTCTCTCTCTCTCTCTCTCTCACACACACACACACACACACACACAGTGGAAGTAGGGGTCACATCTATGTCTACAGCATGGTGGCAGAATTCTCTGCCACCCTCTGCTGGATCACATCCATTGTGTACACATAGCTCCCATCTTTAATGCATGCCCTGAGGGCGGCAGGGAAATGCAGGAAAGGAACATCTGCTTTGGTATCACACTTTCTTATTTTGTCTCCAGAAAGTCTGTGCAAACTGGAGGACAGAGTTCTTACCTGCATTTGCTCTTAATCGCAGAGTTACTCATTCACATCTGTAAAATGAATATTCCTTCAAGTATTCCAAGACATCTCTATTTTCTCAAAACATCTCTCTGTATGTCCCTTTTGCTTCATTGCTAAGAACTGTACTCACTAAGCTCTCCTGAGGTCAGCTTTCTGCAGTCTGAGAAGCAAATGGTTCAAAAGAAAAGAGTACTCGTTTCTGTTCCAGACTCCTCCGTGCTCCCGAGCCACACTAGTGATTTTGGAAGGTACCAATTAACGATACCGACCAAAGGGGGAAAAAAACAAATAAGGAAATTTCGAGATTCCTCTGTGATCCGTGTGGGTCCACTGGGATAGCTGTGTCCTGAGGAAACCCCAATTAAACTTATCCGGAGCCAGTGAGAGTGCTTCTGGATTGAAGGACGGTCACAAACCATTGTGCCATAGTTTTGAACTCCCTGGTAAAGGATAAAGGTTTTCTTTTGTCCCAGCTTGATGCTATTTCCTATCAATGGTCGGCACTGGGAAGTGATAGGAAGTCCATCTAGTGTTTTAGTCTAAAGATACGTCCTGAAAATTGCATAGCAAAATGGGTAACAAATATCCTGTCTACATTCTCTCATTAAGTATTAGCTTTCACACATTTCTGGAGAAAGATAAACCTAGCATGCTTATGGATTTTTTTCTTTGAGCAGACCTAAATGGTTTTATAAGGTCTGTCATTGGAAACCAATACGAAGGAGCGAGAGAAAGAAATCGACCCGCTGCCACATGAGAGACCTGAAATATTAGATCGTTCCCGGAATGCAGGGACCACTGAGCATGCCAACCCACTTCAGCTAAACTCTGATGGAGGCAAGAGTGACAGCTATTTATTACGACAGAAAACAGAGTATGCACTTTAAAGATCAGCAACATGATGTAAATATTGACTCACCTCAATTTTTAAGCTGATGAAAGGGTGTTTGTAATGTTAAACCCTCCTTCTGCAAATCGGTCCTGTCAACACAGGATGATGGGAGGGGTGGATATTGACAAGAAATGAGAAAGGATTTGTCCACTGAGTATTTGTATTTTTTCTCATTTAAAGTAGATGGAGATACGTTTCTAAGTCCCGCTGGAGAAGTAGAGAGAGTCTGGCTCTCAATTTCTGGAGCAGACCGACATTCTCTATCTCTTGATTAAGGAAGCCCCTCCCTAAATCATGTTCATCCCAGAGAAAGATCACTACGCTAATATTTTAGCATTATGATTCCCATTTAGCTTCCCCAAATGAAAAGGTTTATCTTTATTTCTCCTTTGAGTACCTCCTGGAGACTTTCACATTTGGTGCTTGAGGAAAGTACTGGAAGCTTAGAAGATGGCATCTGGGTCCTGCTCTTGCAAATCCATCCCTCTCAATGGCGGTGATAAAATTCTCATTCCCTATGGTAGAGGGTGGTTTCGTCTAGGGTTAGCGGAGGAAATCCTTTTGTTTTCTTGGGTAATTTTACCGACTCATGAAGGCATCAGTAGTTCACTCAGCTCGGCGTCTGTGCCTTCTTATCTTTCAAAGTGCAAAGCATTTCCCCGACACCTGCCTGAAGTCATTGTGTTAGGACTTGATTTAGAAACACACAATTCGGTAGGCTTTAAAAGTGAAGCTACTACAAACTTGAAGTTTTCGTGCATTCAGATTCCTCTGCCACCCTGCTGTGATGAATGCCATGGGGGCTTTAGGGCACATCCAGAGTGGGACTATTTTAGGTCAGTTTTCAAGATAAATAAATTGTAGAATACCATCAGTCAAGTACGTGAACTCTCTACTGTCAAAATGTACATAAAAATGAGATTCGGGTTATACTCTAGAACACTTTGTGCTTTGACACAACTATAGGCCCCAAGCATCAATCTTAGTTGGCAAATTCTGGGTCTGAAGGTAAGGACCCCTGACCTGTTTGTGTGTGTGTGGGAGGGGGGGCACCACCAGCCACTGAAGGCCATTCAGCTCCATGGAGGAAGGACACGTGGCTGTAGGATTGGTTGGGGGAATGTAGCAGATTACAATTGAGTGATGGCCCACCACGGGCAAAGGATCGCCAGAGCAGTCTTTCTTGGCAATTCCTTCTACCTGCTGTTTAACAAACCATTTGAGCCTCAGCCCTGACTCTGGACATACTTTCGGCAAATTAGCATTACATGAATTTGGGGCAGTTTGCCAACTGGATGATGAGGGGGCTGGGAAAGAAGAACTTGAAAGGGCACCTAGCTATGAAATGAGAGAAGGAATGCATGACGTTGAGGTAACAGACACACTTTCTGGCTCTGTCATTTGACGACCTTGAGAAAGTTTCCCCATCTCTTTGAGCCTCAGTTTAAAACTCTTTCACTCATTCCCCTTCTCTCTCTTGCTCTCAATCATCTCTATCTCTGTGTCTGTCTCTATGTCAGCTTCTGTGTGGTTAGTAGTATTTCCCAATTTCCATAGTGAATCAATTCCACCAAGGCAAACTTCAAGCTACTCACATGGAGTAAGTGAATGTGGATTTGGGACAAGGCGTCACGGATGGCTCAGGGGAGCTGGTGTGAACAGGCCTGGCACATACTATGAGACCAGTGATGGTTTGGTTATATCACGTGGAGGAGGAAGAAGAAGAGTATGCAGGTGCCCTGGCAACAGTTATGTCAAACAGGAGGTGCATCGCTCTAGAAACTGGGAGAGGAGAGAACATCTCTTATTTTTAAGACCATGCGGAAACTGTCCATCCGTCCTGAGATCAGGACTAGGCTCGCACTCGTGCAAAGGGTGGGCCATTTGTAAGAAGTTGGGCAGAGTCCAGGTAATTTGTAGCTGGTAAACATTGCCCCTGTCTTTTTAGAGAACAGATTCAATTAAATTTAATCTTTTTCAGAAAAGTGCCGGGCTCTGCATTAAATTCTGCCACTACCTTGTTGTCCCTTCTCCCAAACTGCTTATGAGCTCTTGGAAAATGCAGCTATCCAAAGTCAATGTGATATAACAGGTGGGTAAGAGATGGAGACCATGTCACAACAGGGTAGCAGAGTGCTCAGTTTACCGTGGGGAGCTCAAGGCACTACTGAAAGGAAAGTAGCTATTTTATTTAATCTCACAGAATGAATAAGAATTGATGAGGCATTTGAGGTAAAGAGAACCTTACTCCGAAGAGGCATGGAAAGGCGAAGAGTGTGGTATGATTGGGATCTGACGACACCTCAGTTTAGTTGGATGTAGAGTGTGAGCGAGGAATGTCCATCCATGAAAATGGCGGAGAGGGTGAGTCCTCAAGTGCCCTGTACATCTGGCACAGAAGTACAGCTTTTACCTTACAGAAATGGCTACCCATTGGCTAGTAATGCCATCATGTGACTCATGCGTGACAGCAAGGAGCCAGATAGATGGCCCCATAAATCCCATATTTGGCTAAATGGTGTTCCCCATACAACTTTTCTTGCACCTAATTCTCTGGTGAATCATCACCTCCACAGAGGAGACATCCTTCGTCATCCCACTTACTTATGTATATTTTTTTCGTAGAGCTTCCAGTAAAAACAATTTTCCATTGTATAGATATGCATTTCATCTCAGGTATTAAGGGCAGATTGCATTTGTTTTCCTTCCTATCAATTTAATTCTGACCTTAACTATCCATTCTGCTCGGATGATGGGAATTCAAGTGTCGGCATTTTGGAGGTTTCCTACCCCAGAAGCTGTAGAAATTTCTTGGGATAATATGCCATACAGGAATGTTAGGAAGATTCCTCATGCCATGCGATACCCCTCTTCCCAGTCTTATTTGTCCCCGACTCTTCCTTTGCACTTTGTGAAGGGCATGGAGACATTTGGGGGAAATTAGGGCCCAACCTCCACATATGGCACACAGCCATTACTACCGCTACCTGGGGATCTTCCTGTGAGCCTGGCGACTAGGGAGATTTGGTTCCCTTGCATGGCTCCAGAAATCACATGCTTCCTCTGCTTGAAAAAAAAGACAGAAAGGAAAATGCAGGAAATGACACACGATTATTATTTTTAATTTAGTCCAATTTTTATTGTTTTGGGGTCTCTGTCCCCACCACTAGGCTGAGGACCTTGGGGGAACAAGTCCTTCTTGTTCCCCAAGCTACTGGCACAGTGCCTGGTGTACCACTGGGTTTTTATTAATATGTGTTATGTACTTTAATTTATCCTAACTTACTGAAGACATTTTTACAAACTTAATTTTGCTAAAAAAAGAAATGTAAATATCATTATTCAATGCTTCATGAGTACTTTACAACCAAAGAGTTGCAATAATCTTAAACATTCTGAATAGTTTTACTCCCAACATCACATGTGAGTGTTGTTATAAAACATTTGTGAGACAAAAACTGGAAGGTCAGAACTTCTAGATTCACTTTTCCTTTTCTTTGAAACAAGACATTAGGGTCCCTAAATCATGCATATAATGAAGTCTTTATGTTATCTACCTCCAAAGAAGACTGATTTTTTTTTTAACCTCTTTAAACCAAAATACTACACTGGTATAAAAATAAATAAATAAAAGGACACCAAAATAAAGTTTTTAAGCCCTCCTCTTATATTGAATTTTCCATATAAGTGTGAACGATTAAAGATACTGATTTTTTTTTCTTCCCACAAATTGATGGCCTTAAAATGCTCATTAACTGGAAGTTATATGGGTATATAGCTAGTCAATAAAGGGTAACTCGCCAGTGACAAGCAGATAGGTTCACAGCTAGCATAAAACCGATGAAATTGACCAGAACTGAATTTGCAGACCACTCCTAAGTTAGAAAATGTGTATGTTTATTCATCCTCTGACATCTTTCAACTTAGAAAAATCACCTTTCCCCACTTTAAAGGATCCAGAGAAGGCTGTCATTTTATAGGGTTGCCTGTAGGATTTTGATCGGCAGTTATTTCCCAGGACCAAAAGGATTCGTAGGTATTTTATAATCATTCCACCAAATTAATTATGTTTGACCGTTCAGCCATCGCCTATACTCGTCTCTTTTCTACCGTGATCTCTGTTTTGTAGGCAGGCGGCTACTATTTTCTCCTGTAGACACACGTGGCTTCATAAAAAAGGGCAAGCGCTTTGGATTTGGAAAACTCTGCCTTGCTGGCAGGAAAACTTGGGCAGATCTCCGTGTCATTCAGGCCCAGCTTTCTCTGAGATAATAACAAGTGTTCTTGGCGGGTAAGGGGGTAGTTTTTAAAAACAAAAAGTCCAAATGGAGTGGTCTGAAAATTACTCTGGACAGAGTCCTGATGATTCCCCAGATGGAGGGGTCCCTGAGGCCTCTACAAGTCTCTGGAGGATATGTGCGAAGTGTTCCTATCTTTTTCTCCACTGGCTTGCCTCTACATCACAAGTCCAGCTTGTATCAGTTGTAAAATAGACTGGCCTTCTGTGCTTAGAGCAAGATCCTGCTCTTAAAACCATTTTTGAATATTGCTAATATAAAAAAAAAATACTGTGTAAAGAGTAAAGACGTGTTTTCCCGGTATTTTTAATTGTGTTCTGAAGTAGGTTCCACTACTAGCAATAAATAGTACATTTAAGAAAAAAAAAAGGCTTATAAGTGTCAGAGTATTCGATTTCTTTTGACCCGGTTGCCCAAATTTTATAGTTCATACCTTTTGAGTCTTTAGCTGTGTGGCTCAGTACTAATTGCTATGCTTGATCAAATGTGATTTATGCATGTGTAGGTTTCAGCACTGATTTTTAAAGACTGATTGACACCATCCCGGGGGCTGGCTGATCAGCCAGTAAGTGTTTGCTGCCTCTGCTTACATAACTGTGATCTGAAATACTTGTTTTAAGAAAAATAAACCTTGCAACCAAGAGTGCATTACAAGGATAATTCTTAATATTCAGTGTAATATAACACTTGGCACATTTATTTAATTTGAACTTTATGTTGAGTGTACAAAAATCTGATGTTGTTCGTAGGTTGTATATATGTACTTTGCAGTTTTTATACAACCTTATGATAATCCCAGAGCCCCAGATCTTATTTGTTTTGGAAGAGTGACACTCACCATTTGGACACATCAATATTGACCTTGGATTCTTTGGAGCATTTTTACCAGGACTCTGAGCTTTCAAAGACCATATTGTAGGAAAGAAACAAGGTATTTACTGAAAATAATGTACAGTTTTAATAAAAGAGGGACATCAAGTAGACTTACTCTTGTGAATTAGGAGCTTGACAGTTCAGACGAGACATTTTGTGGATGACTCTGGCATTTGAGCATATCTTCATTTCCACGTGAGGTACATCACAGTGGCCCTGCAGACGTTCTTCGAGTCAAAGAGACTGGTATTACATGCATGCAGTTGGTGTAGACACAGAGTTAAGCTCTCTTATGGTTTTTTTTTAGCTTGTTTCACTCTCTTCTTTCATTTTCTTAAATATCATCAGGGAAGATAGTTACCTCCACCAAAACAGATTGAAAGAGACACCAAACAGATGTCACTTAACTCCTACAGAAGAACGCCCGGTTGGAGAAACATTGCATAGCTGTTGTAATTCAACAGCTGAACGCTAGTCAAGAATTCAGTTGCCAGAGGACCAAGAAATCATTTTGCAAAGAAAGGGGCTCTGAGGACCATGGAGGGGGAATGATGACTCTAAGTTTTGAAGTAGGATAAACAATCCTATATGAGGCCAACAAACTGTCTTCAGCCTTCTTCAGTGTTGCAATTATGTTGCTATGTTGTATAGGGGGATTTTGTTAAATAGAAAACAATAGGACTAAATCAAGCAGACGGAGACCAGCAAGAAGACCAAGGAGAGAGAATTGAGTAGAAAAAGGAGAAAGAAAGAAAGGGCAACCCTGTGAATTAGAGACCATAAGGAGAATAACCAATGTCTGAGGAGAAGGCGGGCAGCCATCATGAATGCAATTCAGAGTTTGCTTGGAGGTAATGTGGGGACAATGGCCACAGAACACATTTCCTTTTTGTGTTACTCAAATGGAAATAAGTAACTATATATGTACATGGCGTATCTACAGATTATATCCTTATATCCTTACAGGAACTCTCAAGAATTAAAAGAGTGGCACTTCTCATTCTCCTCATTGTGAGGAGGTGAAAACAGGTCTGAGAAGTGACTGTCTCTGGAGATAACATAATCAATTCAAGCCAGGGCCACCCCCTCCAAATCCTGCTTTCTTTCCATTTCTTATGCCAAGTGGCTTGCTGGTGTCCCGTGGCCTCACGTCGTGTTCTTTCTCCTCTGACATGAATCATATTGAATCACCCTGAACAGTGGCGAAAAATACTTTTGCCCCCTTTTGTAGAAACCGTAATCAGAAAACATATTAATAACCCTGGAAGGTATATGAGTATACTCCACCTATAATCTGGGGAGAACACTGTCTCCCTTGTATGAATATTAAGATGTTTTGTGAAGCGGCACATTAACAGGATTTCATGTTATGGACAACTTCACATGAAACTGGTGGCAAATGAGAGGAGGAGTGTGTTGGGGGGGGTTCACCTGATGGCTTCGTTAGGAACTACACCAAAACCGGACAGATGGTGTTTTCCCTCAACTATGACTTAGCATTCATTTTGCATAAATATTGATTATACAGCATATACATATACTTCTACTGGTTAGCTGGACTGCATCATAGAAGTTTCTTGTAGACTGGGTAAATGCACTTTGAAATGAGTTTTATTTGGTTTTTCCTCACATAATGAGAACTCTCATCTTTTTCCTTTAAACCAGTCCAATGAAATTATTGCCAGAAAACAGAAATTTTGAAAGGCTTTCCTTAATTCTTTTTCTTGGCGTAATCAGATCCTAAAATCCTGGGTATCGAGAAACCTTATCTTTTCCATTTTGTATTTAGAAACCTAAAAAAGTGATGATTGGTAGTTGGTTTTGCTGAATATATGTCCTTAAAGTTTCCACAGAAGTGCATGTCCAAAAAAGACAGAGTAAGCTTATAATTAATTGATGTAGTTGAAGGCATTTTTGGCATAATGATCGCTTTGCCTGTGCACGTTAAGACTTTGAAAACTCTACAAAACAAGGATTTCTAGTATTATTAAATGTTATTTTCACTTCTGCAAGGAAATTTTTTCCTTAATTGATTTTCTTAAGGTTTTGTTAATGATAATCCCTATTTGTGAAATTCTCTTGTATCACACAAGAGTGTCTTTCAATTTTAATGAAACTAACTGTAATTTATGTATCACTCTGGAGCACTGCGATTCATATTATGCATGGTTCTAATCTCACCTTAAAAATCAAAATAGTATGTGATACAATTAGTAAGGACGGGCGATAACCTCAGTCTTTTAACTCAATTACAACTCTTCATTTTGATCTGAACATCAGCCTTCCGTTTGCTCCGGTTTTAGAGATGACTCATCGTTAAAAAAAATAGTGCCGAACATTGTCTTTCCTACTGCCTATAACTCATTCTTAATCCCAAACTCATAAATCAGAGCTTTCACCTTTCTTGGCTTCTGAAAACAAATCCAAACCTTCATAAATGCACTTTCTATTGATCCAGCGCTTATGAAAACCTTTGCCTCTTAACCAGGGTCTACCATTCATACCCAACTCCCAGATAAGTCTCAATTTCAAAATGAGATGAGCTACACTGACTCCAACACATTTTGAAATGGAATCTTCCTTCATGGGCAACAGTTGGGATTTTAAGGACAGAACGGCCTGAATAAACAACCCCATGTTGTCCCTAGATCACAAAGGGGAATTTTTGCATTGTACACTTTTTGGGGGTTGCATTTGGTCAGGTAAGGAAAGAAAAAAAAGAGTCTGCTCTATTGGAATTGGAGTGAGCTCATAGAAAGTCAAAAGATCATGGAATGACAAAACAGCCTGAAGAGATTTTTGCCAGTCTGGGCAAAGCAATGACATTGCTGAATGACAAACTGCCTGATTAGAAGAATTTGGGGAAGGACAGGTGGAAGGGTCTTAAATTTAAGTCGAACAATGATGGGAGAGGTGACAGTTGTCGTTTCTTTATTATTATTTTTTTTGTTAACTTATCTTCATTTTTTAAACATTTTTTTAATTTAAATTTTAAACTTATTTTTGAGAGACAGACCATGAGCAAAGGAGGTTTGGGGGGGTGGGTGAACAGAGGATCAACATGGGGCTCAAACCTATGAACCATGAGATCATGACCTGAAGCTGAAGTTGGACGCTCAACGCACTGAGCCACCCAGGTGCCTCAGTACTGTAGTTTCTTTATGTGAGGAATGAGGTCATGGAGTCCTGTATCAAAGGCCTACAAAAGATGGATTGGGATAGGACCAATGACTGGCTGATTTGCGCAAGGTCTGTTGAGTGCTGGGGACAGAATACAAAGGATACAGTGGTAGAACCATCATGTTACATAACCCTTGGTTAGCGTTCTCCTATTTGTCGAACTTTTCCATAGATCTCCCCGTCTGTTGAATGAATGAATGAATGAATGAATGAACAAATATATTCTTAGTTACACAGAAGAAGTCAGGAGGCCAAGAATTGTATTGTCAATAAATAACTTGCACAAAGACAATAGCTAGGAAAGAGAATGAATGAAAGAACAGTGCAATGGACGTGTTTTGAGTCATTTGTTTCACATAGTTCAGGATATGATGGGTACAAAGAATTCAGGTGGATTTAGGAAAGCTCCCTGTGTTCACGCCTAGGGAGGCATGGTCTAAAATTTTCTATGAATTGAAACTTGTGTTTTTCCATGTAGTTGAAGGCAGTATTCCAGAGTTTTGTGAAGTGCTCAGAGAAATTACCTCTGTCTGACTCCGACATGAACCACAGCAACAGAGAAACTGTAAAGTTCACTGGGGACAGACCGTCTTATCTCTGCCTGACTTGCCCTCTTCCAGAACCTACAACTGCACATTTTAACAAAATCTGTCAGGATTAAAACATTCGGGGGAATCCAGCTGCAAAATTCTGATGAATATTAATGATAAAATTATATTTGAACAACAGGATAGTTCTTCTAAATTGGTGCAGCAAAACTGTTAACACACACATATTCGTATACACACAGAATTTTAATTTTTAATTTTTCTTTTTGGGATGGCATTGCCTTGCTCTGTAAATTTCAATAGCTGCTAACAGTAACACAGCTTCCATCAGCTAGAAGCTGTCTATGGAAGCAGTATGTGTAAGAAATACCAATCCATCCAATCAACTATCTTTTAAGTCAATTTATGGGTTATCTGTTATTTTGCACTTGGGCTTATGACTCATCTAACCTGAATTTCACAATTCGGAGTCTTATCTCAGGCCAAACCTAAATCTTTCCTATCTTCCTTCCATTCATGTGACTCATAGACATACTTGAATCTCGGCCTTTGGGAGCGAAGCTATGTCTTTCGATGTGATTTTGTTACGAGTGACAAAATAAAAACTTAAAATAAAACCCGTGTTAACAATAACTTAAGAATAATTAATCTCTTCTACATGTAAAAATTTGAGTATTTTTTGAACTTAAATAACTTGCCTTTCTTAGTTCGAAATTATATATTTTTGTATTTTATTGTATTTTTTTTTTCTGAGAGGGAGAGAGAGAATGGGCAGGGGAGAGGTAGAGGGAGAGAGAGGGAATCATAAGCAGGCTCCATGCTGAGTGCAGAGCCCAATGAGGTCTTGATCTCAAGACCGTGGATCATGACCTGAGCCGAAATCAAGAATTGGACGCTTAGCCGACTGAGCCGCCCAGGCATCCCTTGCTTTCCAAGTTCAGACCACTGCACTGAAAATAGTCCGGACAGCTAAACCATATAAAATAGATTCAGAAATTAAATATTCTCTTTCTTCCCCCTCCTCCCCCTCCTCCTCTCTGTTTTAAGGAAATAAAAAAAAGGCTACTTGCAAAAATTTACACGAAATTAAACTGCTCACACAAGCAATTGAGCAGATAAGATTTTGTTTCTTTTTTAGTCAGACCACGAGGTGTTTCAAAATATCCCATTATGATGATGGATTTATTCAATTCGTCAACAGGCCTAGTATTTTTTGTTTCATACGTATGAAGCTACTTTATCAAGTAAATGCACTTTATCTTCCTGGTGAACTTCTGTTCTGTTGTGTCAAGCAGAAAGATACAAAGATACAAAGATTTGAGCAATAATTAATAAGCATGGTCTAATAAGCATATGCCAATTCTGAAAAAAAAAAACAAACAAACCAGAATCGGCATCCTTTTCAACCCTAATGGTAGATTGTACTACTGTTTCCAATATAGGATCCCTCACTTGTAAGAGTATTATTATTTTTAATGGTGTTATGTCTTCAGGAAGAGTGAGTATATATGTTCCTATCCCAAAGTCAGGATTGGTATATAACTTGCTTTGCATAAGAGATATGAACAATCCAGTCATAACACAACTAAGACAAAACAATAATTTGCTTGCGTGGTGTGGGTTAGCCTCAGGTGTTTCTGCTCTTTGCCATGATATCAGTGTGTCCCAGAAAGGTATTGCTGGCTCCTTTATTGTAATTTCTAGAATGAGAAGACACCTGGAGCTCAGCTGAGCCCAGAAGAGTTGAACACAACCGAAGCTGATGCTTAGTTCTTAATATGAATTAAGAAACAAAGATGTTGTTGTTGTTATTGTTGCAAGCCATAGACAACAGGGAACATTTGTTATTGAAAAAAAAAGGGGGCGCTTGGATGGCTCAGTCGGTTGAGCGACCGACTTCAGCTCAGGTCATGATCTCATGGTTTGTGAGTTCGGTCCCCGTGTCGGACTCACTGCTGACAGCTCAGAGACTGAAACCTGCTTTGGATTCTGTGCCTCCCTCTCTCTCTGTCCCTCCCCCACTCATGCTCTGTCTCTCTCTGTCTCAGAAATAAAGAAACATTTAAAAAAAAAAAGAAAAAAAAAGCTGACTGATAAAAGCCCATTGAACATTTACTTATGTTAACCATGTTGTAAGATGTAAAGTGCTTCTCAACAAATTTTACATACAGATAATTTTCTCTGACTTCAATGCAATTAATTTAGATCATTTTTAAAATCTTCATATATTTGAAACTTGGAAATGGCACTAATAAATAATGCATGGGTCCAAGAAAAAAATCGATGGACACTTTCTAAAAATATGCAAAATCTAATGACAATGTAATATTACATATCAAAACCAGAGGGTCACAGCAAAAGTGGTAACTTGAGGATAATTTTCAGTCCTGAATATTTTACATTAGAAACTAAGAGAGGGTAAAATAAATAAGCTAATTTTTCAGTTTAAGAAATTAGAAAAAGAACAACAGAATAACCAGAGCACAAAGAAGAAAACATAGATAAAAGCAAAAATCAGTTAAGAAATAAAAAGGATTCATAATCACAAAAGTTGGTTCCTTTAAATGCCTAGTAAAACAGACAAATCTCTGTCACCATTGAGCAAAACATATAAACAAAAAATGAAGACAAAAAAGAAAAAAAATCAAGTCCAGTAGTCCCCCTTCTAAATGCAGGGTGTATGTTTCAAGACTCCCAGGGGATGCCTGAAATCATAGATTATGTCAAACCCTATGTATACTCTGTTTTTTCTTATACATGTAGAGCTATGATAAAGTTTAATTTATAAATTAGGTACTTTAAGAGATTAACAATAACTAAAAATAAAACTCTGTTTTTTCTTATACATGTATACTCTGTTTTTTCTTATACATGTAGAGCTATGATAAAGTTTAATTTATAAATTAGGTACTTTAAGAGATTAACAATAACTAAAAATAAAACCATCACAACAATACCTCGGAATTAGTTATGTGAATGTGATCTTTTAAGATATCTTATTGTACTGTACTCGCCCTTCTTCTGAGATGAAATAGACATGCGATGGGATGAAGTCAAGTGAGACAGCTTTGTGATGTAGGGTTAGGCCACTACTGACCTTCTGATGATATGTCAGAAGGAAGTGCATCTGCTTCCAGAAGGTGGTGGACCGTGGGTAACTGCAAACACAGAAAGCGAGACCAGGGACAAGGGGACCCTACTGTATCATAAATGAAAAGGACTATCACAGTAGATAAAATAGATGTTTTTAGAATCAAGAAAGAATTCTGTGAAATTTACAGTCAATAGAATTTAAAGCTTGTGTCTTCCTAAAACCAACTTGAAAAGAAATAGAAATCATAAATGATCTCAGAAATTGAAAAGTCATTTAAAATATGATCTCATTTAACCTAGATGGATGAACATAAAAAATTCTTTTAGGGAAGAGAAAAAGATGGAGGGTTTTCCAGCTCATTCCATGTAAGTAGTATATTTTTGATAGCAAACTAGGAAGGAATGGAATAAGTAAGGAAATTTTAAGTTCCCATATCCTCATATTTAAGTTTGAATGAAAAAAAAAATTCCTAAAAATATAAGCAGGCTGAAGTCAATTTAAAATTAAAACCAATTTACCTATCTTAGTAACACAAGGATGTTTTAATATTGAAATATCTATAAACATGCATAGAGATAAACTTCATAAATGTAGAAAGAGATCAATTTTAACAATTACAAAAGTATAACATTTTTGGAAAAAAAATCCTATGCTAATTGTGTGATATGTATAAAATTATATATGTATAAAATTACAAAATTTCTCAAAAGTCATTGAATGACCTGGTAAAGGATATAACCCATGTTCATGGATAAAAAGATAATACCAGGGGGTTCCGGAAGATGGCGGCGTAGGAGGACGCGGGGCTCACAGCGCGTCCTGCCGATCACTTAGATTCCACCTACACCTGCCTAAAGAACCCAGAAAACCGCCAGAGGATTAGCAGAAGGGAGTCTCCGGAGTCAAGCGCAGACGAGAGGCCCACGGAAGAGGGTAGGAAGGGCGGCGAGGCGGTGCGCGCTCCACGGACTGGCGGGAGGGAGCCGGGGCGGAGGGGCGGCTCGCCGGCCAAGCAGAGCCCCCGAGTCTGGCTGGCAAAAGCGGAGGGGCCGGACAGACTGTGTTCCGACAGCAAGCGCGACTTAGTGTCTGGGAGGTCAGAAGTTAACAGCTCTGCTCGGAAAGCGGGAAGGCTGGAGGACAAAGGGAGGGAGAGCTGCTGAGCCCCCGGACGGCAGAGCTCAGCTTGGCGGGGAACAAAGGCGCCAGCGCCATCTCCCCCGCCCATCCCCCAGCCAAAATCCCAAAGGGAACCAGTTCCTGCCAGGGAACTTGCTCGCTCCGCGCAAACACCCAACTCTGTGCTTCTGCGGAGCCAAACCTCCGGCAGCGGATCTGACTCCCTCCCGCTGCCACAGGGCTCCTCCTGAAGTGGATCACCTAAGGAGAAGCGAGCTAAGCCTGCCCCTCCACCCCCCGTGCACCTTGCCTACCCACCCCAGCTAATACGCCAGATCCCCAGCAACACAAGCCTGGCAGTGTGCAAGTAGCCCAGACGGGACACGCCACCCCACAGTGAATCCCACCCCTAGGAGAGGGGAAGAGAAGGCACACACCAGTCTGACTGTGGCCCCAGCGGTGGGCTGGGGGCAGACATCGGGTCGGACTGCGGCCCCGCCCACTAACTCCAGTTATACACCACAGCACAGGGGAAGTGCACTGCAGGTCCTCACCACGCAAGGGACTCTCCAAAATGACCAAACGGAAGAATTCCCCTCAGAAGAATCTCCAGGAAATAACAACAGCTAATGAACTGATCAAAAAGGATTTAAATAATATAACAGAAAGTGAATTTAGAATAATAGTCATAAAATTAATCGCTGGGCTTGAAAACAGTATACAGGACAGCAGAGAATCTCTTGCCACAAAGATCGAGGGACTAAGGAACAGTCACAAGGAGTTGAAAAACGCTTTAAACGAAATGCAAAACAAAATGGAATCCACGATGGCTCGGCTTGAAGAGGCAGAGGAGAGAATAGGTGAACTAGAAGATAAAGTTATGGAGAAAGAGGAAGCTGAAAGAAAGAGAGATAAAAAAATCCAGGAGTATGAGGGGAAAATTAGAGAACTAAGTGATACACTAAAAAAAAATAATATACGCATAATTGGTATCCCAGAGGAGGAAGAGAGAGGGAAGGGTGCTGAAGGGGTACTTGAACAAATTATAGCTGAGAACTTCCCTGAACTGGGGAAGGAAAAAGGCATTGAAATCCAAGAGGCACAGAGAACTCCCTTCAGACGTAACTTGAATCGATCTTCTGCACGACATATCATAGTGAAACTGGCAAAATACAAGGATAAAGAGAAAATTCTGAAAGCAGCAAGGGATAAACGTGCCCTCACATATAAAGGGAGACCTATAAGACTCGTGACTGATCTCTCCTTTGAAACTTGGCAGGCCAGAAAGGCTTGGCACGATATCTACAGTGTGCTAAACAGAAAAAATATGCAGCCGAGAATCCTTTATCCAGCAAGTCTGTCATTTAGAATAGAAGGAGAGATAAAGGTCTTCCCAAACAAACAAAAACTGAAGGAATTTGTCACCACGAAACCAGCCCTACAAGAGATCCTAAGGGGGATCCTGTGAGACAAAGTACCAGAGACATCACTACAAGCATAAAACATACAGACATCACAATGACTCTAAACCCATATCTTTCTATAATAACACTGAATGTAAATGGATTAAATGCGCCAACTAAAAGACATAGGGTATCAGAATGGATAAAAAAACAAGACCCATCTATTTGCTGTCTACAAGAGACTCATTTTAGATCTGAGGACACCTTTAGATTGAGAGTGAGGGGATGGAGAACTATTTATCATGCTCCTGGAAGCCAAAAGAAACCTGGAGTAGCCATACTTATATCAGACAAACTAGACTTTAAATTAAAGGCTGTAACAAGAGATGAAGAAGGGCATTATATAATAATCACAGGGTCTATCCACCAGGAAGAGCTAACTATTATAAATGTCTATGCGCCAAATACCGGAGCCCCCAGATATATAAAACAATTACTCATAAACATAAGCAATCTTATTGATAAGAATGTGGTCATTGCAGGGGACTTTAACACCCCACTTACAGAAATGGATAGATCATCTAGACACACGGTCAATAAAGAAACAAGGGCCCTGAATGATACATTGGATCAGATGGACTTGACAGATATATTTAGAACTCTGCATCCCAAAGCAACAGAATATACTTTCTTCTCGAGTGCACATGGAACATTCTCCAAGATAGATCATATACTGGGTCACAAAACAGCCCTTCATAAGTTTACAAGAATTGAAATTATACCATGCATACTTTCAGACCACAATGCTATGAAGCTTGAAATCAACCACAGGAAAAAGTCTGGAAAACCTCCAAAAGCATGGAGGTTAAAGAACACCCTACTAACGAATGAGTGGGTCAACCAGGCAATTAGAGAAGAAATTAAAATATACATGGAAACAAACGAAAATGAAAATACAACAATCCAAACGCTTTGGGATGCAGCGAAGGCAGTCCTGAGAGGAAAATACATTGCAATCCAGGCCTATCTCAAGAAACAAGAAAAATCCCAAATACAAAATCTAACAGCACACCTAAAGGAAATAGAAGCAGAACAGCAAAGGCAGCCTAAACCCAGCAGAAGAAGAGAAATAATAAAGATCAGAGCAGAAATAAACAATATAGAATCTAAAAAAACTGTAGAGCAGATCAACGAAACCAAGAGTTGGTTTTTTGAAAAAATAAACAAAATTGACAAACCTCTAGCCAGGCTTCTCAAAAAGAAAAGGGAGATGACCCAGATAGATAAAATCATGAATGAAAATGGAATGATTACAACCAATCCCTCAGAGATACAAACAATTATCAGGGAATACTATGAAAAATTATATGCCAGCAAATTGGACAACCTGGAAGAAATGGACAAATTCCTAAACACCCACACTCTTCCAAAACTCAATCAGGAGGAAATAGAAAGCTTGAACAGACCCATAACCAGCGAAGAAATTGAATCGGTTATCAAAAATCTCCCAACAAATAAGAGTCCAGGACCAGATGGCTTCCCAGGGGAGTTCTACCAGACATTTAAAGCAGAGATAATACCTATCCTTCTCAAGCTATTCCAAGAAATAGAAAGGGAAGGAAAACTTCCAGACTCATTCTATGAAGCCAGTATTACTTTGATTCCTAAACCAGACAGAGACCCAGTAAAAAAAGAGAACTACAGGCCAATATCCCTGATGAATATGGATGCAAAAATTCTTAATAAGATACTAGCAAATCGAATTCAACAGCATATAAAAAGAATTATTCACCATGATCAAGTGGGATTCATTCCTGGGATGCAGGGCTGGTTCAACATTCGCAAATCGATCAACGTGATACATCACATTAACAAAAAAAAAGAGAAGAACCATATGATCCTGTCAATCGATGCAGAAAAGGCCTTTGACAAAATCCAGCACCCTTTCTTAATAAAAACCCTTGAGAAAGTCGGGATAGAAGGAACATACTTAAAGATCATAAAGGCCATTTATGAAAAGCCCACAGCTAACATCATCCTCAACGGGGAAAAACTGAGAGCTTTTTCCCTGAGACCAGGAACACGACAGGGATGCCCACTGTCACCGCTGTTGTTTAATATAGTGCTGGAAGTTCTAGCATCAGCAATCAGACAACAAAAGGAAATCAAAGGCATCAAAATTGGCAAAGATGAAGTCAAGCTTTCGCTTTTTGCAGATGACATGATATTATACATGGAAAATCCGATAGACTCCACCAAAAGTCTGCTAGAACTGATACATGAATTCAGCAAAGTTGCAGGATACAAAATCAATGTGCAGAAATCAGTTGCATTCTTATACACTAACAATGAAGCAACAGAAAGACAAATGAAGAAACTGATCCCATTCACAATTGCACCAAGAAGCATAAAATACCTAGGAATAAATCTAACCAAAGATGTAAAAGATCTGTATGCTGAAAACTATAGAAAGCTTATGAAGGTAATTGAAGAAGATATAAAGAAATGGAAAGACATTCCCTGCTCATGGATTGGAAGAATAAATATTGTCAAAATGTCAATACTACCCAAAGCTATCTACACATTCAATGCAATCCCAATCAAAATTGCACCAGCATTCTTCTCGAAACTAGAACAAGCAATCCTAAAATTCATATGGAACCACAAAAGGCCCCGAATAGCCAAAGTAATTTTGAAGAAGAAGACCAAAGCAGGAGGCATCACAATCCCAGACTTTAGCCTCTACTACAAAGCTGTCATCATCAAGTCAGCATGGTATTGGCATAAAAACAGACACATAGACCAATGGAATAGAATAGAAACCCCAGAACTAGACCCACAAACGTATGGCCAACTCATCTTTGACAAAGCAGGAAAGAACATCCAATGGAAAAAAGACAGTCTCTTTAACAAATGGTGCTGGGAGAAGTGGACAGCAACATGCAGAAGGTTGAAACTAGACCACTTTCTCACACCATTCACAAAAATAAACTCAAAATGGATAAAGGACCTGAATGTGAGACAGGAAACCATCAAAACCTTAGAGGAGAAAGCAGGAAAAGACCTCTCTGACCTCAGCCGTAGCAATCTCTTACTCGGCACATCCCCAAAGGCAAGGGAATTAAAAGCAAAAGTGAATTACTGGGACCTTATGAAGATAAAAAGCTTCTGCACAGCAAAGGAAACAACCAACAAAACTAAAAGGCAACCAACGGAATGGGAAAAGATATTTGCAAATGACACATCGGACAAAGGGCTAGTATCCAAAATCTATAAAGAGCTCATCAAACTCCACACCCGAAAACCAAATAACCCAGTGAAGAAATGGGCAGAAAACATGAATAGACACTTCTCTAAAGAAGACATCCGGATGGCCAACAGGCACATGAAAAGATGTTCAACGTCGCTCCTCATCAGGGAAATACAAATCAAAACCACACTCAGATATCACCTCACGCCAGTCAGAGTGGCCAAAATGAAGAAATCAGGAGACTATAGATGCTGGAGAGGATGTGGAGAAACAGGAACCCTCTTGCACTGTTGGTGGGAATGCAAATTGGTGCAGCAGCTCTGGAAAGCAGTGTGGAGGTTCCTCAGAAAATTAAAAATAGACCTACCCTATGACCCAGCAATAGCACTGCTAGGAATTTATCCAAGGGATACAGGAGTACTGATGCATAGGGGCACCTGTACCCCAATGTTTATAGCGGCACTCTCAACAATAGCCAAATTATGGAAAGAGCCTAAATGTCCATCAACTGATGAATGGATAAAGAAATTGTGGTTTATATACACAATGGAATACTACGTGGCAATGAGAAAAAATGAAATATGGCCTTTTGTAGCAACATGGATGGAACTGGAGAGTGTGATGCTAAGTGAAATAAGCCATACAGAGAAAGACAGATACCATATGGTTTCACTCTTATGTGGATCCTGAGAAACATAACAGAAACCCATGGGGGAGGGGAAGGAAAAAAAAAAAAAAAAAAAAGAGGTTAGAGTGGGAGAGAGCCAAAGCATAAGAGACTGTTAAAAACTGAGAACAAACTGAGGGTTGATGGGGGGTGGGAGGGAGGGCAGGGTGGGTGATGGGTATTGAGGAGGGCACCTTTTGGGATGAGCACTGGGTGTTGTATGGAAACCAATTTGACAGTAAATTTCATATATTAAAAAATAAAAAAAATAAATAAATAAATAAATAAAATAAAAATAAAAAGATAATACCATAAAGATAGATGTTCCCACCACTTTGCTATGAAGATTTAGTATGATCCTAAAAAACAGAAACACAAAATTATTTATTTATTTATTTATCTATCTATCAAGGAGTATGAATTCATTACAGCAAAAAATATATCTTACTTCTCAACTTCTGATGCAAATCAAAAATAAAATGTGAAAATGCTATTTATAATAGCATCTCAAATAACAAATTATCTAGGAATACATCTTTAAAATATTTTCATATGAAATTACGTCTTTATAACAAGATTTAAAGGTCACTTCCCAGAAAATTATCAAACCAGCTGGAATAAGAAAATACACAAACAATCTTCATAGATTGGAAGAAGGAACAAGATAGAGATACAGATTCCCTACGGATTGTTCATTGTTTCAGTGCAATTGTAACTAATGTGCATGAGTCATGCATGCGTGTGTGTGTGTGTGTGTGTGTGTGCGCGAACTGAGACATCATTTAAAAGATCATGTGGAAATGCAAAGAACTGAGAATAGCTGGAATGCTCTGGAAGATGAAAACAATAAAAAGACATAATCTACATAAAGTTATTATAATTAAAATAGTAGATTACTGGAGCAAGGATAAACACATACACACAAACATATCCCACACTGACACTTAATTTGAAAGGTGATGTTTCATAATAATGGGAAAAAGCCATCTTTTCAGTAAACTTTTAGAGTAACCTGATATTTAGTCAGGAAGGGGGCAAAGAACATTAGCCCCTACCTTACGCCATCCCCCAAATTATCAATTCCATATGGATTATGAATCTTATAATAAAGGAGCACCAAAAATGTAATGTAAAAGCATATTCAACTTCAGGATATATTACAGAAAAATCCCTTTATGCTTTGGGATAGGAAAAGATTTCAAAAACAAACACAAAATGCACCAATAACAAAGGGGGAAAAATCAATGAATTTGACTATGTTTATATTTAAAACTTCTGTTCATGAAATGGGAGAGAGAGAAAGACCACCTTTTAGAGAGGAGGGGAATAAAAAGGCAAAACATATAGCTCAAAAACATATTTACTACAAACTTAGCCAACAAAAGTTGCCTACAATATTTTTTAAAATTCTAAACTCATTGCGAAAAAGAGACCAAGTAGGAAAAAATGGACAAGTACAACAAAAATAATATTTAGGACCAATATTTATATGGAAATGGCCTCATTATTAGTAATCAGAAAAACGCAAATTTAAACCATGATATACCAATACCTGTTCATCAGAGTAGCTAAACACCTTACCAAAAGAAAAAAAACTTCACTACCAGTAGTGAAAATATTCAGTAACCAGAACGTTTATATACTTCTTATGGGCATACAAATTGGTCTATCTAGTTCAGCATTTACCTGTCAAGCTTTAATTTATGCATCCTTTTGTGACCATTCGTTTCAGGGCCAGCATTATTCTAGAGAAATGTGTGTGCACGCATTAAAGAAGACATTTACAACAATTCATGGAGATGCTTTTTTTTTTTTAAGAGAGAGAGGGAGTAAGAACAGGGAGTAAGGGCAGAGGGAAGAGGGGGAGAGAGAGAGAGAGAGAATCCTAAACTCGGAGCTCGAGCAGCAGGGAGCTCGATCCCACGACCCTGGGATCATGACCTGAGCCTAAATCAAGAGTCAGACAGATGCTCAACCGACTGAGCCACCCAGGCACCCTGGCGATGCTATTCTTAATAGCTCCAAACTGGAAACAACACAAATTTCCAAAATATACACTAATTGTGGTACCTATTCATACAATGGAATACTATATAGAGAGAAAAATGAATGCAGTACACCTATATGTCACAACATGAATGAATCTTAAAAACAATATATTTCCAAAGAAGCCAAACAGAATGTAATACTATATTTATCCACAGATACAATATTTAAAAGCGGTCAAAATTAAAGTATATTGCTAAGATGTGCAGCCATTCTTATATGATAAAAGTATAAAGCACAGCAGGTAAGTGATTATCACTAAAATTGTATGTCAGTTTCATTCAGGGAGAAGAGGGATTTGGGAGACCTCTGGAAAGAAAGGCGAGTCCTATTTCTTTGTGTTGGCATTATAATATCTTACGCAGCTGCACATTTATGTTTTTACACACTTTTCTGTTATTTTATTTCACAGTAATGTTTTAGAAAATGTGTCTAGACCGGCAAATTGGGAAGAACAGCCAGGATATTTTTGAAAAAGCAGGTTTAGGAGGGGCAGATACAAAGACATCAGTAATTAGGACAATGTGATGTTTATGCAGGAAAGAGAACATTGACCAGCTGAATAGAATGGAGAGCTTAGAAGCAGACTCACATAATGAAAATTATTACATGAAAGAGATAGCATAGCATATTACTGAGAAAGAAATGAGTTGTTCAACAAATGTAGATAAGAAATTTATTATGCCTCTGTTAAAAATCAGATCTCTAGCTAACAGCATGTACAAAACCAGGCTCCAGATGGATTAAGCATTTAAATACCAAAAGAAAAATTTTGAAACTTCTAAGAGGAATAAATGAACACCCTTCTCACCTGAGGACATGGAAGGATTTCTTAAGCAAACACAGAAAGTCCAGAGCAGAACTACAAAGACTAAAAGCTTTGAGTTGAATAAAATCAGATAGTTTGGTTCATCAAAAGACACCTTAAAAAATGTGAAAAGGTAACTTAAAAACCCGGAGAAAATATTTGCAGCGCATTTAATCGGAGCACTTACATGTCAATAAGGAAAGGTTGAACATCAGTGGACTTAACATACAACTAACAGCTATGTGAATGAACATCAATTTCACTAGTAACTAGGAAAATGCAAATTAAGTACACAGTGAGAAACCATTCTACAATCATTTGATTAGAAAAAGCTGAAAAGTCCGACAGTACCAATGGTCACAGTGCTGTCTTATACATTGTTGGTAAAAGTGTAAATCGGTATTGTCCCTTCGGAAAACAATGTAACATTGTCTGGTAAACCTGGACATTCACAGGAACTGTGCCTCATCAGTCGAGGGAGCTACGTAGATAACAAACATACATTTTAATTTATGTGTATAGGAGATACTTCCGAGAAGGTTCAGAACATTTCTATTCATAATAGAGAATAAATAATTAAATGATTTGCCATAGGAAAATGGCTTTTACTGTGTGGCCTATCCCCAAAATATTGTACACTATTGTACATAAATGTACACTATTACATTTCTGCATATTGTACACTATTGAACATAAATGGCCTGCAACTAAACAAACAAACACAGATGAATCGTAGTAACAAAATTGGGAATGATTTGAAATTTCAAAGGCAAATTCAAGTAAAATAAATACATTTTATTATTTTTTCATGATTTTATTTGTTTTAGGCATATGCGTGTGTGCGTATGCCTGTACGTATCGTAAGTATATATTTGAATATATATATTCATATATATGGAATATCTACAGATATAGATATGGTATATTATTGTTTAAGTATATACATGTGATATATATATATATGTGAGAAATACAATATATATACTCTATATATTATATATATGATAAACACAAAATTCAGTAGTGTGGTCACTTCTAGGGGAGATGGGAGCATAAGGGGATAAGACTGGAGAAGAGAACATTAAGTTATTAAAAATATTTTTGTTTTGGGACTGGATGATGGTTCCACAATAATTTATTATAGCAGTGAAAATAAACGAAGGAGTGAGTGAATAAATGATTATAAAATCCTAAAATTGCATAATTCGTCTGTATATCAACACTGGCTCTGTCAGAGCTTCCTCTCTTAGTTGCTACAGGGACTGGTCGAACTGTAGATTTCCATCACCAAAGCCACTTCTTAGAGACTGATTGTCACTGTGCACTATTCTTCTTCATTTTCTATAGCAAAGCTCCTTATAACCCTTTACCAGCGATGCAAATTGGGACAGTTATTTGAGACCTAAAACCTCACATTTCTTCTTCCGTGTAATGGGGTAAAACACACGTGCCTTACCTTACAAGGTGGTGGGCGTTCAAATGAAACAACATAGGAGAAATCTCTATCGACGCTGAAGTACACTGCTAACCTAATATTTCTATTAGAATGATACTTGTGAAGTATCTTAATGCAGGTATCTTTAGAAATTACACTCAAATTTGAATGCAAACATTGCCTGCTGAGAAATTTGAAACTAGGTCCATTCGCAACAATTTATATTCAAGAGCATCTTCTGGATACAAAAGGCCACACGGAAGTCGAGGGGAAAGGGGACATTTCAGCAATGTGTGATGAGCTGTGCTCAGTAAAGGTAACTAACCAGTTAGGCAGTGGTACAAACAGACGCCTTCCAGTCCTAATCTCCAGTGACTAACCCAAAAGTCATCCTCAATGCTATTACAGCTTCCAAAAATTATTCTTCCCTTACGCTCCCTCTTCACTCTGTAAATCTTATCTTATTAGCTCTTATCTCAAAATCTCTTCCTGTCTCATTCAGAAGGTTTGGAATGGAGCATTGCCTATTTCTTTTTGTTTACACTGACAGAAGCCTTAATTTTTCTTTTGTGTGGATTTATTACTTTATGTGCGAAATGTTTCCTTGAATATTCAACTCAGATGTAACTTTATAACCTGAGGTTAGATCATTACGGATTCTTTTCTTAGTCAGTGAGTATAAGCTGACTTCTCTCAGTCTCTTTTCCATAATAAGGCTTTGTAGCCTGTTGCGGTTGAAGTAGTCTTAACTTCTGAAGTATGGGGACTAGCACTGGGACTGTCTCCAGGCAAGATTTGAGCAGGAGGCTTTATATTGGTCACAAAACCTCAGATAATTTCCACTGCATTTCCCTGTTACCTTCCTATTTCGTTATCTGTAACATTTTTGAGAAAAAGAGAATCAATGATATTCCAATCTGGCAATAGGAACTGAAGCAAACTCAGATGTTTCTAAGATATATAAAGAAGATGATAATGATAGATAGATAGATAGATGATAGATATAACTAGATGATAGATGATAGAGATAGGGTGATACAGATAGATGATAGGGATAGATAGATAGATAGATAAAGATAAATAGATCGATAGATAGATGATAGATATAACTAGATAGAGGATAGAGATATATATGTTGATAGAAATAGATGATAGATGATAGATAGATGATAGATAGATGATAGATAGATAGATAGATAGATAGGCACATAGATAGATACATAGGGGGGGAGAGAGAGAGGCATCAATATGATCCTAAGTTTTTCTTAGATTTTTTGAAAGTTAATTCAGCAGATAGTTATAATAAATATTCAATTTTTCCTGAATACCATCTTCAATTTTTTTTCCTCAACTGAGGGCCACTTTTACTCTACTTGGTTCAATATCTTAATCATGCTTTTATCTAACAGACTTAAAACCAAAATGGGGACTAATATAATGAAAACATGCACTCGAAAATAACACCTTACAAGAAAAATAAGAATAAACTATTTTTTCAAGTAGATTTCTTTGCTCTCTAAGTCATATTCTAAATTGGTTCCAAGAAGAAAGTGATATTGACCTCTTCAGCAAACATTGTTTCCTTATTTTTTTTTATGTGCCATTAAATCTGGAGATTTAATTTTTCTGTTGGCATAAAGTTACTATGTGTTAATAACTTTTTGACTAGGCCAATGTGCTTGTCATACCTGACAATTTATTTAAGTGCAAGGGATCTTTCAAGGATGAATAGTGAGAGGTCTTACTAAGATTTTGGTGAGAACAGGTGTTAATACTTATCTAATCCTTGTGTAATCCTCATATGGGCAATTAAATCTTTTTTTTTTTTCATATAGTATCCTTAACACTGAGATTAACTATGAAAGGAAAAAGAAAAAGATGACATCCCTTTGTAGTTAATACTTGATATCTAGGGACTAGTCAAAAGGACTTCTCAGCATCTTCTTTGCCAGCTAATGGTCCTTGGTCTAATATGAATA
This sequence comes from Panthera pardus, assembly GCF_024362965.1. NCBI lineage: Eukaryota > Metazoa > Chordata > Mammalia > Carnivora > Felidae > Panthera > Panthera pardus. Next base: position 122,684,890 of record NW_026526810.1, on the reverse strand, counting down.
AGTATCAGCAGGTCCTGGCTATAATACTTTAAGGGTTTATAACCCTCAGAAGTGATGGAAACCAAATCAACATTGGACAATGAGATAGTCATTTCATGGCATAATTAGAATTTCATCTTCTACGTGTGTGTTACCACCTACCACAATGGTCTACATTGAGGTATAAATACCCTACCCTGAGGTCTCCTTCTAGAATCTCCATACTTGGAGTTTCTCTGGAAAATAATACTTTGGCAAAATTAAGATGTGGTGGTGCTTTTACATACTGCAGCTTAATTTGGGATTTTAGAAATGCCCTTGGGAAATTTAGAGTCTAGATGCACAGTTAAGAATGTGACTATTCCCCACTCCAAGGCTATAGCTGGCATAGAACGAATGATGGCCTTGCCAGCAGCTGGACCATCACATACCTTTCACAAACGGTCCCCATATTTCCAAAACTACTGCTCAGTTTTCAGCTAGTGTTTAATAAATGTTGATTGGGTTGAATTGACTAAATGTTTTGAGTCAAAATAATGTCAGAGATCAGGGACAATATCTGTTGCCCACACCCCCGGTATAACCCCAGAGTGGTATTATGTACTTACTACACTGCTGACGTTGGTTATGTGAACTTACATATTAGCTTCTCTTGAGAACTGTTATCGAACCCAGGTTAATATATGTCCTACATATCTTGTACTAATAATTATGTCAGGTTTTGGCATATCAGCCAAAGAGGGTGAGTATTAGAATCCAAAGGGGGATTTTTAAGGAAAACTTAGACCGAAATCATTTAAATGGAGGCCATTTACAACAGAGCAAACACATTAAATTTAGAACTGGCCAATGATACCACTGTCTTCCCTGTGGGCCAGTGAGGTACCACTTATCCAGCTCAGGATCAAACAGCCTGGGGCTATGAAAATGGAGTCTTCTGAAGGGACAGAACATAGTTGCTTTTATTCTCTGCTTTCCTAAGACAATTGAAGAACCACTCCTAGCCAGAGGGCTCATTCCATTCCATTGGCTATTTCTACTTCAGGTGGTAATTTTGTTGCAAATCTATATCAGAGTGAAGTCTTTATCCCTGCCTGGGTCCAAGAAGGGTAGAAAAAGATTGAATAAGAGTGTCCACTACTTCTCTTACTTGAACCTCTGCCTTTCTATAAATGAGCTTCTTTTTTTAACAGCTTGCACGCCAGTATGTCTGATTTAATTAGCCTCAATCAGGTTGGTAAGGAAAGCAAGAATCAGTGCTTCCTCTCAGTGATAATAAAGTAGCAAGGAGATTTTCATCATAGTTTGTAAAGTTCCAGGCAGATTCAGATTCCATTTCTTTATGGATAAGTCTGGCTATGCTGAAAATTTTGGAAACCCTAGGTCAAATTGAAAGGAAATAGAGGCTTTTTTCAATTTCTAGGTATCCTAGGTATCCAGGAAAAAAAAAAATTATTTTTCATCTTTGAGAGGTAAGTGACGTCAGTCTTTCCTACAGGCATAGCATTATGGGTTAGGGCATAAGCATGTGTTGAAGATAACACTGCGTTGTAATGGGCGAAATACCTAAGCTCTCTGAACTTCAACCTTTCTAAAATAATAATAATGCTACCTTATTGGAGGTTTATGAAAGCTAAGTAAGATATAATGATAGGAAAAGATAGGATTCAGTACGCAGAGGTTAGGACCTGAGTCCCTGGGTGGGAAAATGCATGTTTTGGAATAATGCTGGGAGCCTGTGACCACAGCAAACCCCCTTGGGCGTTAGGTTCCTCTTAAGAATGTAACAGACACGACCTACTCCCTCTCAGGTTCCCCTCAGGAATTTGACAAGAGACCTAACTAAAATAAATAGTAGACCATAAAACGTATGACCCACAAAGAATGGTATGACCATAGACCACCCCTCACACAATGGAAGTGAGCCAATCAGGAATGGACCACCCAGTACCTAGAGTTATCCAGCCAATAATGGGAGGACCTTAGAAGGAACAAGGGGGAAGGGAAGGGGTGGGTCAGCCAGAACCTTATAAAACAAGGACCCTTGCCTATTATCCTGGGCATTCACTTTCAAATGCCCCCTCTCTATAAAGACAGCTTTCAAACCATTCTTCCTTTCTGATCTTATACGATCATAAACTTTTGCCTGCTGTTCATTTTGTGTCCAATTCTTCGTTCTTTGGAGCACAAGACAACGAGCCCCGGGCATTGAGGTAATAAGTCCTGAAACAATATTACATACAGTGCACACAAAAAACAGCAGCCTGTATAATGAATATCTGTCATCTTTGTCTTCCCAGTGTGCCCTCCTCACAATGAGAGTTAGGATAGGGGACAATTATTTGTGGGCCTGTACCTCCCTAGCCCCCACATCTTGGTGGCATTGATTGGTCTGCAATTCGGACCAGTGATCCAGGCAAGTCACTCAAATTCCTTACCTCAAACTGATCCACAGGCCTGGAAAGAAAGATAAGCTTCATGCTGCTATAACTAAGTTACATCTGTGGTCCTAAAGCTAATGGTTGGTAGTCATCACCCCACCAAAATGAGACCCACACTGAGAAGCCCAACTGAGAGATGGGTGGGTGCGGTTGGGGAGAGTGGAAGACTTTATGAACCTTTTTAGCTCTGGGTTCCAGCTGTGCTTGAAGCTATATCTGCCCTTGGAATTCCCAGTTATATCACCCAGTAAATCTGCTCAGCATTTTTCATTGCTTCAGCTAATTACCTTGAGGTTCTGTCACTGATAGTTTGAAATACCCGCTGAGCATTTTGGGGGTTTCCTTGGAACCCTACTGTTATCTTCGACCACATTTTGGTGTAATTAGAAGGATTTGTGAAAAAAAAATCTGTGATTGCCATTTCTTTCTATCACAGTTGAGATTGGCTCTTAGGATATTGGGATGACAAAAAGAGGGGGGAAGGAGGGAAGGAGGGAAGGAAGGAAGGAAGGAAGGAAGGAAGGAAGGAAGGAAGGAAGAAAATAAAGGGAGAAAGAAAGAAAGAAAGAAAGAAAGAGAAAGAAAGAAACAGAGAGAGAGAAAGGAAGAGAGAAAGAAAGAAAAAGAGAAAGAAAGAAAGAGAGAGAGAGGGAGAAAGAAAGAAAAGAAAGAAAGAAAGAAAGAAAGAAAGAAAGAAAGAGAGAGAGAAAGAGAGAGAGAAAGGGAGAAAGAAAGAAAGAAAGAAAGAAAGAAAGGGAAAATTTTAGTTTATGAACTGCTTCAAAATTGAGGTCGTAGCTTATGTTGCTTAAGTGTAAGCAAAATTGTTATTTTTAGGTACACATGACCTAATAATACATGGGGTGTAAGATCCTTCTTGTTGTAAATTGTAGTTTCTGGCAACTACCCAAGCTTTCTGTGAATACCTCTTTGTCATTAACTAATTTGTAATTCTGGTACTGCTAGTTAACCTCTTGAAATTTCAGTTTCTTTTTCTGTAAAATGTGGGATTTAATAACACAACTCCTAAAGTTGTTACACGAAATAATTTGGAAAATACACATACGTAGTTTAGCTGGTTTCTGGTGCAGACAACACCCTCAATAAACGAAAACTGTAACCATTGTTTTTTCAAAAGGTATTGACTCATTCTGGCTTTATCAACCCTTTCTTTGTTGTTGTTGCTTCTTTTGTTTTGTTTTAAACAAGGAATTACTTCCCTGCCTTTGGGAATAGACCTGTGTTTACGTATACAAATTGCCAAAAACCACATTCTGACTCTTTCCACTTAGTTTCTTCTTAACTAGAGATTCCATCTTCTCCCTAGCTTGTCTATTGCTTTTAAGGCAGGTCTACTTGATCAAATGCTTCTAACTTAACGTGGGTTTAAAAACGAAACTCAAGCCAGCTGTACCGATTTGGAGTCTATGAAGCATAATTATTTTTAGGAGACTCTGTAGAGGTTAACATCATTATTTTGATTATGAATCACATACAGAACACTTTATTTTTGCAAAGAGCTTTGGCATCATTTCACAATTTAAAGTCAAAAGTGACTCAGTGGGGGATGTGTCACCCATTACAGATGGGAAAGAAAAGCCAAAGGGAGTTAAACAATTGCAGAGTAAGTTCATCATTAACCAAAGTATTTGGGCATGAATTTCCTAAAGACTGTGTCCATGCAAGGCTGACTCAACCAAGGAAGTGAAAATTCATACGACTGGATGTCATTAGTTTGGCTGTCTCCCTTTTTTACCCCGACATAAACATTTGAGGAAGGGATGTGATTATCAAAAACAATCCATTCTGATGATGGTACAATAGTAAGTTACTTGACAACAGTTCACAGATATAAGAAATCAAAGAAAGTGGGTCAGATTGCTTTCAATAATACTGCTTCCAATTATTTAAACTTTTTTTGTTTCCATGTAATGCTCTTCAATCATTAGTCAACCTTTGCTACCCCGAATTCACTTTGGAACTGTGGTTTTCTCTATTCCTTCCTTGTCTGCCTAATACTACTGTCAATTGACCATAGTAAGATCAGTCCTATATAATAAATTGGGAAATTTCAGATTATTATCTTGTTTTATGATGCCCTCCTGGCTTAAGTCATACTTTCAGAAGAGAAAGGGCCTCATAAAATTTAAAGGCTGAATTTTTTAAAGACCTGCTCAGTGGTTGCACATATGCAAATTTAAGGTGAATGAGAAAAATCTCTGAATAGGTCAAGTATCTTCTTTATGGAATATATAGATAGGGAAACTTCCATTCAAGAAAATGAGAATTAGTTATCTCCTATTAATGTAACCCGAGTAAATGTATGCATTTCATTCATGGAATGGTATCATCTGACTCAAAGTCAGGTGAGGGATAATAAGCTTCCTCAGAGACATTTGCTTCACTATTTGCAAACAAGAGAAAACCAAATCCAAATTGTATTATGCAGAAAGAGTCATAGTCTTAAAAAACTTAGATGTAAGCTTCAGAATAGGTTTGATCCAGGAGTCCAAATGATATCATTAGGCTTTGGCTTTTCTCCATTCCTTTACTCTTTCTTCCCATAGTGACTCTAGCAGATTTAGGCACAAATGCTCTTGGTTAAAGTCCATAAAGAGAGAGACAGAGAGAGAGAGAGAGAGAGAGAGAGAGAGAGAGAAATGTTCTTCTTTAATCAATTAAACATAAAGTCTTAAACCTCATTTTTGTTTTTTTGTAAATTTTTGGACTGAATTGAATCACATGGCCATCCTTGATCTTGGCAAATGGAATGGTGCATTGGTTTTGACTTGAATCACACGTATCCAGTGGAGCTGGGGACGGATTAGCCCCACAAGAACCATCTAGAAAGAGACAAGGTAACAGGTATTCTCCCAAAGGAGAATTAGTATACCAGCTATAGAAATAACAGATGCCTATTACAATGAGTAACAAGACAATTATTCTTATTAATATTCATGACCTTGCCTACTTTTTGTAAACAGTTTATAAAGAAATTATGCAATCGTGATTCTGTTTTGTTTACTGATGAATTTATTTCAATACGCTGAATTCTAGAAAAAGTCTGAGACTGAAACATAGACCCTTGAGTAAAACTTATATTTAAACTTCCATTTACTTCTCAAAAATGGTTCCAACTAATTTTTTTTGGAACAAACAGGCCATGAAATATTTCAACTGAAAGAATCTCTTCCGCAAGTCAGCTGATTCCGTGTAATCGACTCCTTAAATGTTGTATTTTTTGCTTTGGATTTTTACTGTTCCTACAATGCTACTCAGGATTATACATTACACAGTATCTGAGAGACTATTTCTAATCTACCAAAATTTAATTCAAGGCAGCCAAATTAAATCATCCCAGTGATTCAGTAATTTCCCAAGAAGACCTTCAGACCCCAAATTAAAAGAAGTCAACTTCAGTGCTTAATTGTTTTTAGAGATTTTTTTTTTCTTCATTGATTTTAATTAAGGTTTCCCTCGTCTTGTGAGCTTGGTAGACTTTCATTATCTATTGAAATAACTTTATTTGAAGTCTGGTGGGCCGACAAGTCACACAGACTTAATAGTTCTACAGGAGCAGGTTACTCTGAAATATTTGGAAACAAGAATCCACCTTCCTCTGCCAGCGGCAGTTGAAAGTGCGTATCGATTCCTTTTATATGTGTGTTGAGTACCTAAGAGGAAGCAGCCATTCCAGGGAGTATGGAACATAGAGCCCCAAACTGTGGGCACAACCTTGGGAAGAAGATTAGCTTCAGGCAGCTGACCGTCAGTCTCTCAGGAAGAACTCTTAAGTCTTCAAATGCGATAACCCATTTTCCGTTGGCTGGCAGAGGGCATACAACCGTCACAGTCTTCCTTCCCGACTGCAGGGGGATCAGTCAGTCCAGATGCTCTTCCTTCGGGGGCTGACACAAGCTTCAGATATATTCAATACAGTCTTCGGTAGAAGTGAAGGATGTGTGGGGCTCCTGGGTGGCTCAGTGGGTCAAGCGTCCGACTTCAGCTCAGGTCATGATCCCGTGGTTCGTGGCATCAGGCTCTGTGCTGACAACTCAGAGCCTGGAGCCTGCTTCGGATTCTGTGTGTGTGTGTGTGTGTGTGTGTGTGTGTGTGTGTGTGTGTGTTTCTCTCTCTCTCAAAAATAAACATTAAAAAAATTTTTTTTTTTAAAGTGAAGGATGCGTACTTAGACTAGATTTCACATCCCTCCTCCACCACTCAGAAGCATGTAGCTTTGGGTAATTACGTACCATCTCCAAATACCAGTGTTCACATCTGTGGAATGGGAAAATCAGTATTACCTCCCCTCCCGTTTTTGAGGATGAAATGTGCGTGGGCGGTGCTTAGAGATGTGGAAACTTTGTTGTGTGATACGTGTAATGATATAATCTTGTGTGATATGTGTAATAATATAATTTTGTACAAAATGAAAGGGGGAGGGTGACTATTGCTATTCGCATGGTGAGTAATCAGGAATGCGGGGCCAAGACTAGGGGGAGGGAAAGAAGGCCCTCCTCTAGTACACACAGTTTAAAAGGGGATCAAAACATTCAACAACTAAGGTAAATAATATTTTAATGTGTTATTTTTTAAAAACTCAACATTAGTGCAAAAATTGATGGTGAATAGAGTATAAACCTGTTTAATAAGGATGTAGTCTGGAGTGATATCCACATCATGGCATAAAAGATACACCTCATGTTTTCCTCCTTTTAACATTTAAACTTCAGCATCTGCCCACAAATAAATGTGTCACCTGAAGGTCACTAGTAAAGATTGGGGGAGGTGACCGCTACTTTGAATACAAACACAGCAGTGCAAAACTCTGAGGAATGTGACGAATCAAGGAAACATGACATCACCAGAACATAATAATCCTCCAACAACCAAACCTGAAGACACAGAGATCTGTGATTACCTGATAAAGAATTCAAAATAGCTATTTTGAAGAAACTCAAAGACCCACAAGGTAACACAGAAAGACAATTCAACATACCTAGGAAAACAATACATGAACAAAATGAGACATGTAACAAAGAGAAATCGTAAACAGGAAACGCATGGAAATTCTAGAACTGAAGATTTCCCTGCATGATATAAAAAATGCGATAGCAGGTATCCATGGTAGAATAGCCAGACAGAATACGGATTCGGCGAGTTTACACAATTGGAACTTTGAAAACAACGCAGAGGAGAATAAAGAAAAAAGAATGAAAAAAGAGTAAATAAGGGCAACACAGTTTAGAGAATCTCATCAAGAATCGCTGGAGTTCCAGAAGGAGACGAGAGAGACAGAAAGTTTATTTTAAGGACTCATAGCAGAGAACATACCAAACCTGGGGAGAACTGGACCTCTAAGCTCAGGAAGCAAATAGATCACCCCATTAGCTCAATTCAAAACAATCTTCTCCAAGACATATTATGATGTCCAAAATCTCCTTCAGGGGCACCTAGGTAGCTCTGTCCATTAAGTGTCAGACTCTTGACTTCGACCCAGGTCATGATCTCACAGTTTGTGGGTTTGAATCCCGACCTGGGCTCTGTGCTGACAGCACGGAGACTGCTTGGGATTCTCTGTCTCCCTCTCTCTATGCCACTTTCCACCCCACCTCTCTCTCTCTCTCAATCTCTCTCTCTCTCTCTCTCTCAAAATAAATAAATGAACATTAAAAAAAATTTTCTTTCAGTCACATCAGACGCATCCTAAAGGCATACTAAAACACTAACTTCCAGAATCCCTGCTTTTATTTCGTTTATATCCCGCCGATTGTCCTGGGCAGACCACAGAACTGAACCTCCACTTGCATCAACTGCTGTATCTCTAAAATGTTTACTCCTCAATCCCGAGAGGTTTACTTCATGTCTGAATAAAGCGCTTTTATATTTTCAGACTAAAAAATGCATGCACAATTGAAATTTCACGACAGTGGTAAATGCAGAAATACCTGTTTAAAGTAGTGCTTTGGTTAAATAGGAAAAAAAAAAAAGACTCCTTGTGGCACCGTGCGAGGAAGAAAATTTTTAGGACCCTCCACTTATGAAAAGGTAAGACTCTCTTCGTTGTCCAGCTGGTTCAACAGCTTCAGCCTCTGGAAGAATTGAGATACATAGACATATTATATAATGTGGGTTTAAGTGGTACTTTAGTTTTATTCCTTTGCTCTGGAAGGTGTTATAAATTAAATCCTTAACTGCAGGGACTTGTCAGGTGACTTAGCTGAGCAGTACTCACCACTTCACATGGAATATTGACCAAATCCAATAACATTTAACAGCTCATGCTGAGATCATTTTCAAAGGCATAAATATGTACAGATAAAACCCCACAGCATGTTACCGCAGCTATGAAATACACAGAAACCAGGCATTGTCTGAGACGTACAGAAGCTACCTGGCACAGCTAAGAGATCAATTTATTCAATCAACTACAATGAAGAAGCCCGAGATTAAAACTAGCCAAATGGTAGAGGCAGAAATCTGGGTCATTACGCGCATACTTAATTTTTTTTTTTTTCTTGAAGGTTTTGGTTTTCATCAATTTATCTCCAAGTGGCATCTCCTTTAGTCTTTGTAATTACTGAATCCTGCACAGATATTTTTCTGTAGGAATGTTGAGGTTTTGGACAGGTTTTTTTTTTTTCCCCCTTGTTTTCAAGATGGAATAAGAAGGAGGAAGATTAAATAAATAACCTTCCCAGGATGCTTTGGAGAGATTCTGGTGTTGCAATAAAAGCTTCCCCAGGCTTCTTCCTGCAATTTTGTATCTGTGAAGTTCCCGTGCGAGAGATAGTTTGCAGCCTGGTTGAGAAAGAAATGGAAACAAAAGAGGGGACACATGCTCAAGAGTTCAGTTCACTGTAAGAGGCAAGAGTCCAACGACTAAGTGCACCTACTTGTGGCAAATCCCATCTCAGGCTTTTTAGTACTGAAGATTATCTTGCCAAGGGTACCGGGGAGGATTGACCAAAACCAAGAAAACCAGCTTAAATTCTCCAGCCGTTTCAGGGTATCTGTTATAGGCACACCTCACTTTATTTATTTATTTTTTTATTATAAATTTTTTTTAACGTTTATTTATTTTTGAGACAGAGAGAAAGCACGAATAGGGGAGGGGCAGAGAGAGAGGGAGACACAGAATCTGAAACAGGCTCCAGGCTCTGAGCTGTCAGCACAGAGCCCGATGCGGGGCTCGAACTCACGGACCGAGAGATCATGACCTGAGCTGAAGTCAGACGCTTAACCGACTGAGCCACCCAGGTGCCCCAGGCACACCTCACTTTAGCGTGCTACACTTCATTGTGATTTACAGATATTGCATGGTTTTTTTTTCCCAACAAGTTGAAGGTTTGTGGCAACTCTGCATATTAAGCAAGTCTGTCAGCCCCATGTTTCCAACAGTGTTTGCTGTCCTTGCATCTCTGCGTCCCATTTTGCTAATTCTTGCAATATTTCAAACCCTTTTTTCATCATTATTATATTTGTTGTGGTTATCTGTGATCAGTGATCATGACTTGCTGAAAACTCAGATGTTGGGGAGCATTTTTTAGCGATAAAATATTTTGTTTTTAATTAAGGTATGTACACTTTCTGAGACACGCTATTGCACCCTTAATAGACTATGGAGCAGAGTGTAAACATTCCCAGGATGTGCACCGGGAATCCAAAAGCTCATTGACCCCCTTTATTGCAATATTCTCTTTATTATAGAAGTCTGGAACCAAACTCGCAGTGTCTCTGAGGGCTGCCTCTATTAAATTTGCAGTAGGATGATAATAATATAGTAAAAGTAGTGTTAACTAGCAGGTACTAGTACTTATTTTCTGAAAAATTGTGCTAAGTGCACTACATGGCTTATGCCATGTGATATTCATGACCACCGTGGGCTATAAAGAATGTAATTATCACCATTTGACAGCTGAAGCAACTGAGTCTTAGAAGGATGAAACAGGGGCGCCTGGGTGGCTCAGTGGGGTGAGCGTCCGACTCTTGAATTAGGCTCAGGTCATGTTCTCACGGGTTTGTGAGATCGAGCCCCACTTCTGATTCTGTGCTGACAGTGTGGAACCAGCTTGGGACTCTCTTTCTCCCCCTCCTTCTACCTCTCTAAATAAATAAATAAATAAATAAATAAACACTGAAAAAAGAAAGATGGAACAGTTTCAGCATAATTGCAAACAAATGGAAGATGTGCTTTGAACTTCCCCAGTTTGATGTGAAAATCCACACGCTGAGTCCCAGCTTTCCAAAGATTTCCAAGGCTGTAAACCGTAGCTCAGATGATGGTTTTGTACTCAATTTATCTCTATTAAAAAATGCCTTCAGGATTTGAGGGCTACCCCCTAAATTCTAAACTTAACTATTAATTCGATTCACCTTATTAAGCCAGTATAACACTATGTTATAAGTATTAGAAATCGTAGGGCGACCGTGGGGAATCTAGCTTACGTCAGGATGTCCCGAGTTCTAAACACAGCATCCAGAATTCCGCTTGCAAAAATCTATTCTGTTCCGAATAGACTTTGAGTTAGAAGCATACAAAACCAGGCAAAGGAACGCAGACAAAGCAATGAATTGAACCTGAGTCCTAAACCCTTACAAAGGATTCTAGTTGGCTGGGTCAGAAGGTAGCAGGCAGAAGTATCTCAAACTAATTTAAATGTGTATGTCAAAGACTTAACTAATTTCATGTAGTTTTGGGTCAGCCAGTGGTTCCCGACGTGAATGGTAAGTTGCCTGCAGAAGAATCACTAAAAGGGATTTTAAAACACAACTTTTAGGATTCCATCCTGGGGGGCATGTAATTCTGAATTTTTAAGATAAGTCCAGGTAAGTTCTTTTTAAGAAAAAACAAATCTTCCAGGTAATTTTGATGTCCAGCTAGTTTTGGCAACCTCTTAGATCCGTTAATCAGGTACGCTGCCTTCATCCGTAGCGTAAATGGCCTGATCAGAATAGCAGGACTCCTAGTGGGTAATGTGCCTCATTTTCTTCCCGTTCCATCGTGTTACGGGCTAAGAGATGTGTGAGTGTGGACTTGTGGTTTGTGTGGTGGGAGAGGGTCATCCGTCAACCCGTTGACCCCTCCCAGAGCATGGCATCTATTTTAAGCAATACTTTATGCCAGAATCTATTAAAGACGACACTAATTAAGATGCAAAGGAAATATAAATACAAGTGAGGAGTCCGTTAAAACCCCCCAGAGGGGGCTTCAGAGGGAAGAATATGGGATTTTCATTTGAGAGAAGGAAATAAATGTTCGTGTGCAAAAGAGACATTTTGCAGTGCAGTTAAGAAAGGAATGGGAACAAAATAAGATACACATGCACGTAAGCTTAGTTCATTGTAGGTGGCGATGATTAAATCAGCAGGCTGTGCTATAAGAACTTGTGTTTCACCTTCAGACTTCTCCAGCACCAGGATTTAACTGGCTTCAGTAAAGAGGTATCCTGTTTGTTGGGCCTTTAAAGATGGTAGGTGTGGGGGGAAAAATGGACCTTACGTCTGAATTCTGTATTACAAATATAGACTGCAAATGGTTAAATGTTTTATCCAGAAAATAGAATATATTTGGGGTGCCTGGGTGGCTCAGTCAATTAAGTGTCTGACTTTGGCTCAGGTCATGATCTCATAGTTGTGGATTCAAGCCCCGTGTCAGGCTCTGTGCGGATAGCTCGGAGCCTGGAGCCTGCTTCGGATTCTGTGTCTCCCTCTATCTCTGCCCCTCCCCCACTTGTGCTCTGTCTCTTTGTCTCTGTATCTCTCAAAAAAATGAATAAAGATTAAAAAAAAAGTTTAGGCATCCTAAGTATTTTCCACTAAATCTATTACTGTTGATATACATCACGTTTAATGAGTTTTTTTAAATTAGAAATAGTGAAGTGGCGAATATGCTTTTTATTTGTTTTTTTTTTCCTTCCAAGATTTTATTTAAATTCAAGTTAGTTAACACATAGCATATGGTGTAGTATTGGTTTCAGAAGTAGGATTTAGTGATTCATCACTTACATATAACACCCAGTGCTCATCACAAGTGCCCTCCTTCATGCCCATCACCCGTTTAGCCCATCTGCCCACCCACCTCCCCTCCAGCAACCCTCAGTTTGTTCTCTGTAGTTAAGAATCTGGTATGGTTTGCCTCCCTCTCTGTTTTTTACCTTATTTTATTTTTCTTTCCCTTCCCCTATGTTCATCTGTTTCGTCTCTTAAATTTGACACATGGGCCAAATCGCATGGCATTTTTCTTTCTCTGACTGACTCCTTTTGCTTGGCATGACACACTCTAGCTCCATCCACGTCATTGCAAATGGCAAGATTTCCTTCCTTTCGGTGGCCGAGTAATATTCCATTGCATGTATATACCACACCTTCTTTATCCATTCTGTAACTTGCCTACCAGCATTGGGGTACATGGGTCCCTTTGAATCACTATCTTTGTACCCTTTGGATAAATACCTAGCAGTGCAATTGCTGGGTTGTAGGGTAGCTCTATTTTTAACTTTCTGAGAAACCTCCCTGCCCTTCTCCAAAGTGGCTGTACCAGTTTGAATTCCCAGCGACAGTGCACGAGGGGCTCCCTTTCTCTGCATCCTGGCCACCACCTGTTATTTCTAAGTTCTGACAGGTGTCAGGCGGTATAGCTCCTCATGGTTTTGACTTGTATTTCCCCGATGATGAGCGATGCTGGCAGACACACTCTTTAATTAAGACAAAAAATAGGAAACACTTGGGAAACGTACAAGGTGGCCCGGTAGTAATGTGCCGTCATTGTCTACAAATTAACAATAGCTATTCTACTCACTGTCATCATGCAAACGGAAAAAGCAAAAGGCCGATGCAGGGCTCTTTCATTACGTTCTCAAAATACAGGGGAAGTTCTTTCGAACGAAGTCACCCAAAGAAGAAACACTCATACCAGCGTTTATTCTTGAAGCAAACGTAGGCTTTAGAATTCTCTTTGCAAAGAAGCTTCCGAGTCTCAGACCTTTTGTCCGGAAACTCCTGGCTTCCAGAGGGCTTTGAAGGAGGGGAGCGGTGTTCTTCCAGGGGCCATCGCCTTCCTTAGCGGTCCCAGAAGACCGTCGTGTATCTGCAACAAGTATGCTCACCTAACAGTCGGGACGCTTCCACAAACTTCTAGATATCCCAGAGATTTGGGTCACTAACAGTATTATTTTTACTTCCTGCTCTCCAAGCGAATTTGATTCTTTCGAAGTTTTCACTTACATTTCATGAAGTCTCCCTTTTCAGCTTCATGCTCTCTGAAATTCTTTATCGTCTTCCCCTTTTTCATTTTACTCCATACTTGATTTTTTATTCTCTCCCTCACTGATTGTTTAAAACCCATGTTCGGCTTAGCCAGAGATTAAATTTCCACTTAGTTCGTCCTCCCTCCCATCCTTCAAATGTGTCAATATAAACTCAACTACCACCAGCCATGGGAAATCAGGTGTTAACTTTTTTTTTTCCCTTCAGACTGAGGTGTTCTATGTTTAGATGACTTAAATACTTTATAAAATGCCCACCCAACTCGCTTTCAGCATTATTCAGGCCCTCTTTATAACACCACCCGTAAGTACTCTGGCCTTAATGGGGGTGGGGGGAGCGGGATATGGGATAAACATTCGTGCCCCGTTTAGATCTCGGGACTTCATGCATTTAGACTTTATGATTCTAGCATTTTTGCCCTGTATGTATACGACAGACTTTTACTTTGGGCATATTATTATAATAAGTTATAAGAAATTATGAGGCATATATTATCTCCCTCAAGTTTCAGAACTGACCACTAGGGCTAAGTGAGCTGCCCGGAATTCTTAGGGTCACAAGTGGGATAAGCAACATTTAGACATAGGTGTTGTAACTGTAAGTCCTGTACATTTACTGTGATGCCAGAATGTTGTATCATGCATTTAGTGTCCTATTTTTTTCTTTGTGTTTCAAACGAGAATATACATTCTCTGACAAGACTCAACATGTCTTATAATTATTCTAGAACAAAACCTGAACGTGCGGCATAGTTTTTCATCACTACTTGCTGATTAACTGTTAGTTAATATTCGTTATCATTTCATTTTGCTTATGTAATAGACACTCCATTTTATCTAATTTTTCCAACAGAAATTGTACTTCTGTTCTCTTCCCTAGTCTCAGAAGAAGAAAACATTTAATTCTCTTTCCCCCAATATAATGGGCAAGGTAAATAGTTTTTCTTTGGCTTAAACTTTTGGCCTGTGATTCAATTCTTCATGATGGTACCCTAGCTTTTGGAAACCCACTCGCGAAGATTAGGCCAGTAGATGGCTCTCTAATTCTTGAATTATAAAAAAAGAATGGAGCTAATACATTTGACTTCTGGTGAACAGATTTGATTTGATTGCACCAATGACAGGAATAAACTTCATGCAGTCTTGCTGAAATGGGACACTTTATGCTGTTTTGTCATGTAGCTTAAAATGGGAAAGCTATTCTTGACCTTACTCGTCCTTGACAAGTTCCAGAGAGTGTTGAAGGAATCAGCACCAGCGAGAAAGACAATTTGTTCGACTCTGGAGACAACACTGCCTTCATCAGTGCAGAGTAACTTCTTCCTTAGGATTTCAGTTACCCGAACGGGAACTAATAACAAATGGACACACTTCTCTGGCAGGTGCAGCAAGTTACTTGTCATAGTGTGACATCTGATGTAAATGCAAAAACGGAGGCCCGATTTATTTGTATAAGATGGAGGTGGAATGCAGGGAATTTAGAAACGTATGAGATCTAGAAATAAATGGCATTCCAATTTATCCTTACCAGATAGCATTATGCTCTCCGTGATTGGAATCAAAAAAAGTTTGGAAGCAAAGAAAATAATGTTTTTCAAGTATTGGCCCAATTCTCTTCGGCACTGAAAAGAAAAGAAGGAAAAAAAGTCACATTTATCAGCATATGCATGAATGTGTCTGTATAAACACATTTGCGTATGTGAACATAGTTCCGTGCCTTTAAAGGCAATTTTCCCCCTGTTCCAAAATCATTAGAGCTCTATTACATGTGATAATTCAGCTGCTCTTTTTCAGAAGCCAAATTTTAAAAAAAATCCTCTAAATACTCCCGGCAGAAGAGAACTCTGTGTCCTGTCAGAACGTCCTTCTGGGTTTCGAGACATGGCTCCTCTCAGTATTGCTTCTTACAAACAAGACAGGGAAAGCCCAAGATGCTCTCTTCAGAAGAATCTGCATCTACAGGTGAAGAACACCGAGTCAGGCATCGGGTGGGGTGTGGAATTTATGCATAGCTTTTGCTTTCACAGTAACTTGTGCTGCGTTGAAGATCTCCGGACACATATGACTTGAATGAAAGTAGCGTTGCACATATTTGAGGTTTGGAGTGACACAGTCAACTAACCATTCATACGGATAATTTCCGTGGCTAGGACACAGCAGTGTTATTCCACACAGCTCCCCGACCTCATAAGGTTTGCATATGATACGAACGATCACCATAAGCCATCCTCGATTATTTCCTGCAATTTGAGGTTCTTGAATGTGCCAGGTCTCTCTGGGGTAAAGGAATTTGATCTCAAGCAGGAATGGATACAGAAGGTTAGCAAGATGCCTCCTTTAAGCAGCGTTCATGGAGCCCAGCCTTTCTAGCCTGAAATTCTAAAAACCCAGGGGCCTAGGTGGCTCTGTCGGTTAAACGTTTGACTTTTGATTTTGGCGCAGGTCATGAACTCAACGTTTGTGAGTTTGAGCCCCACGTTGGGCTCTGTGCTGGCAGCGTGGAGCCCGCTTGGCATTCTCTCTCTCTTTTTCTCTTCCCTTCCCCTGCTCACTCTCTCTCTCTCTCTCTCTTTGGGTCAAAAGTAAAGAAATAAGTCTTTTTAAAAAAAGGATGTGAAATTCTAAAAAAAAACATATCTTGGATTTGGTTTCCTCAACCAGCCACATTTTGAGCACTGGAATAAGCCACTGTGTGCGTCAGCTTGTCAAATTTCAAATCCATGCAATCTGAAGATGAAGAGTACTTATCTCAAATAAAATATTCCATAATAAACATAATAACTTTTATGAAGACTTTAACTCTTTGGAGGAAAAGCTACTTCTATTTGCATTCATATATATTACTTTTTACCATTGTCCTCTCAGTCGCTCCAAGGAAGTGATCGAGATCTGATAACGTCTGAGTTCTTCAGTCTTCTGATTATTTCTACAGCAGGAATATTTGATAAACACCCACTGAATGTCCAGAACACCAGGTATCACATGTTAGAGTGGGATTTATTTATGTTTGTACTGTCCTGGGTTCTCAAGGTGGTGGGGAATACTTCAAACAGATAATAAAATGAATTATTCTTCTCTCTAACTTAAAGTACACCTAGGATAGGAGAGAACTCAAGAGGGGTGATGGGAACGGTAATTCACAATTCAAAATGTGACACTTAACAGTACCTTTAGCTGGTCCCGTTATTGCAAATTATTCCTCTTGTAGAGTAACCATTGCACGTGAGGTAAGATAGCATCACATAATCTTTAGAAATGCCTTTCTACCTATCCTGGCATTGAGGACTAAATCTCAAAGCCCTGGAGAAGTGGACACCACGTAGCCAATATTCTAAAGAGGAACATGCCCGAACTGAGGGCCAGATATCTCTCTTGGGGCTTGATAAGACTACCCCCCATCCAGTCTCTGCCTTTTCCGACTGCATAAGGTTAAGAATACGAGGGATCTTCATATCTGGGAGGCATTAACTGAGGAGTGCCAGGGCTTTCCTTCTGATCCTTACAAGGGGATGCCAACCGTCCCACATCTAGTGAGGGTGTCACCAGGAAAATCACTTATAAGTATGGAGGATTTCTGCAAAATGAATGTTTATCTCCTTCCCACAGTGCATACCAGTTTAGGTAGTGACCTTGTTCATTCTTTCTGCACTTACCTGATGTGAAGGAAACAAATCCAGAGAGAGATACCTGAGCACATAAAGGGACCAGCAGTGAAGCTGATGACCCTTGCTTCTTTTGTTTCGCCACAGATGGCTGGGTACACTCTAGCAGATAGCTTTGCATCCACTCGCTGGCTGTTGACTCACCCCCAGGGCTGGCCGGCTGGGGAACTGCCCGCGTGACCCAGAGGTTGTGAGTGACCACGCTGAAGGACAGGACCAGAGGGCTGGGTGGAGTCAGACTCATAGAAAGTCTCACCCAGAAGCATGCTTAGGATCATTTTGCAGGAACAGCCAGGCTGGAGATATGAGTACTGAATTCAACTAGAGTGGACTTTCAGTAGCTCAGCAACATAAGAAAACTGCTAAACGTGGCCCAAGAAATAGGCCAGAGAGAGAGAGAGGGAAGGGAGAGAAAAAGGAAATTCTTTGTAACTCATTAGAGATAGTGGTTAGGAAAAACAAAAGGGCCCCATGTTCCCTTCCCCTGAACCCCATTTTCAAGGCACATAGTAAACTGTTATTGAGGAGCGAGCTACAGCTAGGACCCCTCAAAACACGAGTCATGGAGCCATTAACTCCTCTTTAGTTATTTTGATGTCCCAATGTCCTGGTGCCTGCTCTAAATTCCAATGTCTCCTTAATGTACATGAGTGTTTTTAGAGATGTAAAATGATAAAATGACTGACTTACATAATACCAACCAACACACTGATTTTATAACCCATTTTGCTAAAATATTATGTTTGCTTCCAGGCAACTCAAAAATTGAGAACAGATTTCTGCCAAAGCGGGGCCTGAACCACGGTGATGTCACTTGCTCTCTGATCCCTACTACAACATTCAGAGATTTCACAGCTGAACACTCTCCACCATCTTCCTCCCTTGTCCCTGGAGCCCAAAAGTTGTGTATCTCTCCCTGTGGCAAACCAGTTTGAAAAAGAATCAGGATGCCAGGGGCGAGGTGGAGCGATAGAAGGAGAGGGAAAGTGAGCATGCCAATTGCTATTAAATAAATTAGAAACTGTCGAGAAAGGGAATTTTGACCACGATGTGATTACACTTACCACTGGAATGTCTTTACAGGGTATATTCGAGAACACATTTTTGCTTCACATTCACGTAAAAAATCTGGCCTGTCCTCTGTCACTATCCAGTGAGGAGAGGAAAGCAGGAGAGGAGAATAACAAGGGAAAGTCTGCAATTAGTAGGCGACCGGGACTTAAAAAATGTCTGGTTGTCTTCCCCAGTCAGCAAATAGTAGACAGTAAAATGACCACACAGAGTATGTTCACACACAGAGGCTTTACGATGACGGCACATTCCTACTTAGCTTGTTGCTCCCACAAAGAAAATATGCCAGCCCTCACACATGAATAATTTGATTAAACATGATCGGCCAAATTGCTTGTTTTCTGCAAATAAGAGTCATTCAATTCTCTCAGATTGAAACCCAGCTTATTGTTCCCTCTTCAAAAAGAAAGAAAACGATTAAAAAAAAGAAACCCTAACATGTTATTCATGTGCTTCAAATATATTTTTGTTTATGGCATACACATGTGCTATAAATTATTTAAAACCTTAGCACTCGAAACCTCGTCCTCCGAATATGATTTTTGACAGTAATATTGGGTGAGAAAGTGGTCATTTCCCATTTCTAATGTTATGGAAATTCTTGTAAGGAACATGCCTATTTGTGTAAATAAAACGAGATGCCATTCTCAGAACCTGACTCCTCTTTATGGCTGAGGAAATTAACCGCAGATTTGGGAGTTCCAAAGAGAAGAGTGGGCTAATGATAACCCATCTGGCTTGTGAGCGAATTACCTGATCTATGTAGACAGATTCAGCTGGAAAGCTGTGAAAATCAAGAATTTGGGCTAATGTGGTAACACGAATAAAGATGGAGTTTGCATGTTCAAGAGTCTCAAAATAGACATAGGGTTTTAGTCAAGCATGACCAAACTCTTCACCAGGCACATCTGACTTACAGCATCGCTGTCATGGCCTCCTGGTATAACATGGAAACATTGATCCGTTCCCCGGTTCCACGCATTCCCCCCCACCCCCGGCCGATTTACAAAGCAATTTCTGCTAACTGCACCCCTGTGTTCAATACGAGGGCGGGCAGGAAATGGCACACAGTGTCAACCAAAATGTCTTTACTACAGTTGCCAGCCCATATTGCTACCGGAAACATGGCGAACAGAGACAAGTCTACAGATAGTTCAACCAACCAAGGCTTCCATCTGCTGAGATTTGCAGTGACAAATACTAGGCACAAGTGGGCGGCACGTGGATGATGAATTCTGCAAACGTACACATTTTAATTTCAAAATAATAAAATAAAATTCATCATAGCCTTCAAGTTAATTTTTTCCCCCTAAACATGTCTGCATATTAACATTCCTGCGGTTAAGAAACAGTGCAGATTTTCTCACATTCACTTACCTGACCAATTAGGTCCGACTCCTAGGTCATTAACGTTTTTAAGAACATATATATTTTATATATGACCCGATAAATTATTTTGCTTGGGGATTTTCTGAAATGTTGCTAGAAAACGTTTTCTTGTTCCTTAACTGTACCACAACCAAAATTTGGTTATAACCAAATATACTTATAACCGCACTACCTCTTCAGGGATAAATAATCGAGAAAATTTCCTGAGAAAGTGAGAGGCACAAAGTGTAACAGTTAATAGTGTGACGCCTGCAGCCAGGGATCTGCCACTTGACCACAGTTAAGTTTTCCCGGCTTTGTTCTGCCTCAGTTTCCTCAATTGGAAAATGGGATAATAGTGTACCTATTGTGAAGAAGGCTCAAGAAGTTAAGAAGAATAGGGGCGCCTGGGTGGCTCAGTCCGTCTGACTTTGGCTCAGGTCATGATCTCATAGCTGGTGAGTTCGAGCCCTGTGTTGGGCTCTGTGCTGACAGCTCAGAGCCTGGAGGCTGCTTCAGACTCTGTGTCTCCCTCTCTCTCTACCCCTCTCCTGTTCATGCTCTGTCTCTCTCTGTCTCAAAAATAAGTAAACGTTAAAAAAAATTTAAAAAAAAAAGAAGAATAAATAATTCCTATTTGTGAGGAACTTGGGACAACATTCGGCATCTAGTTAAGGGCTATGGAAGTGCGTGTCGAATCATTACACGGGGCTCAGCAAATGTTTATCGAACAGCTAAGTGGTTCACTTTTTTAGATAAATACTATTTAAAAGTGAGGAAAAAATGAGTGGTTAAATATTAATCATCATCATGCTCATAAGTTAATCAATAATAAATAAGTGAGTGAAATAAATAATGATATGGTAATACATTTTATCAGACCTTTTTTTTTTTTTTTAAATTTCTTTATTTTGAGAGAGAGAGCAGGAGAGGAGGAGGGACAGAGAAAAAATCCTAAGCAGGCTCTGCGCGCTGCCCTGAACCCAACGTGGGACTCAATCTCACAACTGTGAGACGATGACCTGTGTCAAAATCAAGAGTTGGGCGCTTAACGAACTGAGCCCCTCCACCCCCCTCCCCCCCCCCCTCCCCCAGCGCCGCTATCGGTACTTTCTTTAATAAAGCATAGGGTTTATTGAGCCACGCAGGCAGACACAGGCCCTTCTGGTTGTCGGACAGGGGGTGGGGGGGGGGGGTAGCCGAGAACCCACACGATCACTGCCTCAGAATGCTTACCCTGCATCTTTGTTTCTGTGGCACATTGCTACTCAGCCTGCTGTCCTTCATACATTCATTGATGTGGTTAAGCCGCATCTACCAAAATGTAATATTGCTATTTCCATAAAGACTTTCTTTTTAATTCTCCCAGACCAAGACATCGTTTTACTACATCACTTCATTTGGAACACTGTTTGTAGGGGAAAGAGGCTGTGAATGAACCCTGTTACTGCTGTTGTTACCGTTAAGGGCACTTACTCACCCTAGAGTGAATTTACATTGCAAACATTGAGGTTCGCAACATATCGACCAAGCAAAAATTTCTCCTGGCTACGTGTTGAGCACTTTTCAATATTGGATGCTTTTTCCCATTTGTTCCTGCTTTCCTCTAAAGTTACGATGGCCTAAAAATACACCAAGATTACTGTCAGCGGTGTAAAGGGCGTTAAATGCAAATAAGGCTATTTTTATGTCATAAAAAGAGCAAAGGTGAGGAGGAAGCCTTTCTCTGAAGTTTAAGGGAAGGCAGCTTAGGAAAATATGTGAAATTAATCACATTGGCTTTTGGAGCATAGTGTTTGGGGCTTGAATTCCAACATTACTCCCAGAGCTTGAGCTTTGAGCTTTTATTTCCCCATCTGTAAAATGGCAATAAAAACACCCGTGACACAGGAATATTGAGGAGATTAAGAGCTGCTCATGTAGAGACTGGCACACAAACAGAGTTCCTCTTTAGCTAGCTGTTAAATTAATCAAGACATCCAATCAGCAGTTATAAGCCCCTTGAGGACAAGTACCACGTACTCCACGAAACATACGGAGCACTCAATAAAATAATCATTGATTGGCAGGCAAGGCAAACATCTGCTTCCAAAGAGATTACAGAATAAATCCACCGGACGTATAGATAGTTCACGAAGTAGAGCTTTGCCTGAGCAGTGTCAGCAGCAGGCATAGAGCTGTTGAACAGCGATCTTAGTCACAGGATGGAATCACTTCCCTTCATCAGGATTAGTATTCACTATTGATTTTATGTGCCCTGGAAAGAAAATGATGGCTGTCAATTGGCAACAACACACAAATTGGAATAGGATGATCAATGTCTTGTAAACTCTTCCTGAATCTATGACTATTCCCAGTATCCGCTAATAAAATTTGTTTTAATATCCAAAGAATTTCCTAAGCTTCAGGTAGTCCAAGCAATTCCGTGTTTTAAAAATTTTCTTTTAAAGTTTGTTTATTTTGAGGGAGAGTCAGTGCATGTGGGGTAGAGAGAGAGAGGAGAGG
The DNA here is from genome assembly GCF_024362965.1 of Panthera pardus. Classification (NCBI taxonomy): domain Eukaryota; kingdom Metazoa; phylum Chordata; class Mammalia; order Carnivora; family Felidae; genus Panthera; species Panthera pardus. The sequence continues at coordinate 122,662,597 of NW_026526810.1, read as the reverse complement.
GAGAGGAAAGCAGAGAGAGAGAGAGAGAGAGAGAGAGAGAGAATCCCAAGCAGGCTCTGTCTGTACTGTCAGCACAGAGCTCGGTGACGGACTCAAACTCACGAACCGTGAGATTAGGACCCGAGCTGAAATCAAGAGTCAGATGCTCAACTGACTGAGCCACCCAGGCACCATACAAGCAATTCTCATTAGCAATATAATTTGCTGTGTTTTTTTTCCTCGTCTTAAAAAAAGTAAATTCCCATATTGTGAAAGCCAGGACTGGGTACCAGAGATCTCTGATTCTTGGCTTATTTGGAATTGCACGAAGCTCAAACTGGTTGGGCAACATCATGCTTTAATAGATGTCTCCTATAGAGCAAAGTGTGTTTGTTTTATGTAAATGGAATGCATTTGCTATTTTCTGTCCCTTCCATTTGCAGAGCTGGACACAAGTTGAACACTATGTATATATTTCTAATTGGGGATTCCATTTTCGTTCTCTAACAAGCTGTTGTACAGAAAGTGAGTCATGGCAAGAACGCTTTGCTTACCCTGCGGGAACAGGATTTGGAAATCTAAAAGGCTAAAGATGTGAAGTGGCCAGATGTGAGAAAAGTTCTCTTCTCTCATTTTCTCTCTTCCTCTCTCTCTGTCTCTGTCTCTCTCTCTCCTTCATTAAAATCACCTGAAATCACATTTATAATCCTTAGAGAATGACTAAATACAGGTATCAAATATTGTCAGTTTTCTCTTTCTGGATGTTTCTTGGGAAATTATAATGCTGGGCATACAGCTGGGAAAATGCAACCTCTGTGGCACTCAATTTTATGACACATTTTTGGGGTCTGGCTCTTAGAATTAAATCCATACTACTATTTATTTAATTTTCAGAAAAGTAATATTTAAAGTCCTCTATAGTATTTTTGTCGCTGTACCCATTCATTTTCTGAAATCTTGCTTTCTTCAGTGTAGAGTATAGGGTGCTCATCATTGGAATCTCTATCCAGTTTGCTATTCAAACAATGTCTGGTGACAAAAAGTGAGTTTAGATAAAATAATAGGAACAAATTGCACTTATTCAAGTAAACATGAGAGCTGCCTACCAACATCTCCGAGAACTGTAGGAACAGTTTATTGATTAACAATTTGGTAAAAATTTTGAGAACAACTTAGATAAAGCTTCCAAGTTAAAAAAAAATTAGTTTTACAATAAAAACATGGAGAATTTGATTAAAAAGTTGTCAAAAGATGTGGATACCTCAACAAGGAAGATATACAGTTAACAAAGGAGACCGTGAAAGTAGGCTTGACATCATATGTCAGTAGGGAAATGCAAATCAAAATAACAAGATAGCACTACACCGTTCTTAGAATGGCCAAAATCCTCAACCCTGACGACACAAAATGCTGCTCAGAATGAAGGGCAAAAAGAAATCTCAGTCGCTGCTAATGGGGATGCAAAATCATACAACCACTTTGGAAGACAGTTTGGCAATTTCCTACAAAACTAACAATACTCTTACTACACGATCCATAAATTGTGCCCTTTGGTATTTTACCCGAATGAGCTGAAAACTTACGTCTGCACAACAACCTGTTACAAACAGATGTTTATTCGTCCCTGCCAAAACTCGGAATCCACCAAAATGCCCTTCGGTAGGTAAATAAATAAACGGTGGTGCATCCAGACAATGGAATGTTATTCAGCAGTGAAAAGAAAAGAGCTGGTGAGCCATGAAAAGACTTGAAGGAACCATAAATGCATGTCACCAAGTGAAAGGTGTCAGTCGGCAGAGGCTACGTGTCGTGTCACTCCAGGTATCCCGCATTCTGGAAAAGGCAAAACTATGGAGCTGGTAAGGACAGAAGTGTTTGCCGAGAGTCATGGGAAGAAGGGGGTGAATAGATGGAGAATGGGGAATTTGTAGAGCAGTGAAACTATTCTGTCTGATACTATAATGAGGGATCCAGGTCACTGTATAATTTTTAAAAACCCATAAAATATACCACATCAAGAATAAATCTTAATGCAAGCTACACACTTTGGGTGATTATGAGGTATCATTATAGGCTTCTCTGTGTCTAAAAATAGTGTATTTAAAAAAATTATTAAGACTCAATCTAGGGGCGCTTAGGTGGCTCAGTCGGTTGAGCGTCTGACCTCGCTCAAGTCATGACCTCACAGTCGGTGAGTTCGAGCCCCGCGTCGGGCTCTGTGCTGACAGCTTGGAGCCTGGAGCCTGCTTCGGATTCTGTGTCTTCCTCTCTCTGCCCCTCCTCCGCTTGTGCTTTGTCTCTCAAAAATAAGTAAACATTAAAAAAATTTTTTAAAAAGACTCAATCTAAAATAATTTATATAAGACAATAGAAAGAATGGAAGTTCTAAACATGATGCTGGATATTTCAGGATCTCAAAGCTCTTGCAAATAGATATAATAAATTATATATCTACTTAATTTAACCAAGTTAAATATTCATTCATATCCTGATTTATTATCAAAATATTTATTTATGCCTACTTGTAGAGAATCAAATAAGATACTCTGTCTGCCTTCTAGGACCTTCCTTAGAGTATTGGGGTAGAAACTGACCATCAAGTAGTCAGAAAGTGCCACAAATTTTATTTTAAATGCAAATATCATTATGAAAATGTAATGGGGAATTTTCATATAGAATCTATCAGAATTTATCAGAATCAGACATCACAGAACATCACCTAGAGGTTGTGACACAGCTGACTTGTGACCAGTAAGAGGAAACAGCCACAGAAAGGAAATTCCAACGATCACCTCACTCCTGAATGGTAAGTATATATACCCATGACCATCTTGATTGGGAGACCCCAGCTAGCAGAGCCTTCTTCCTTATCTGGCTCTGTATGTTCCATTCCCACAGTGTGTGTGTGTGTGTGTGTGTGTGTGTGTGTGTGTGGCTGTGTGTTTAAATTTCTGGAATAATTCTTCAAAGAAGCAATGAAGGACCCCTTTTCCTTCATCGGTCCTCAAGGTGAGGACCTTTTGTAAATTCTACACTTTACAACCAGGCAAGAATTAGAGGTCAAGTTTGAACTGGACTTACACTTCTACAAACGTATCTGGGGGAAGCTAGTCATCGGTGCAGACCTTGCAAAGGATTTTGATCAGCTGGATTAAAATCACCTAGACAGATACTATTTCTTGGACCAATGGCTGGTCTGAACGTCATCGAAACACTCAGTGAATGATCATCCAAAGTTGGGCAAAGGCCAGATGGTTGCTCAGTGTCTCTTTTGAACTATGAAATGAGCACCTTAGAAAGACCAAAGTCATCTTTTCAAATATCTGGCCTGAATTATTTCCATTAATATAAATGGTATACCTGGGGTGAAAGTGGGGGTTAATAAGTGTCCCTACTTGCTCAGACGCCATGTTGACCCAAACACTCTCCTTTATTTCTGTAATGTCTGGTGCCAAGATACCTTTTACAGCCTTCATATTTAACTTATTGACATTCCCATTTCTTTTATATCTCCTATTTTCCTTGAGACATACTTCATCCGCTGATGCCAGAGTAACTAAGCTACACATTGTTTTCTCTTAGTAAACCTGAGGCTTTATGAGTAATGTATAAAAGGAGAACATTCTAGCTTATTTGTTTTGATTTGATTCTCAGTTCTTTTGAAATATGGAAACGCTCTTTCCTCCACTCCATTATTCCCATCTTTTATGTGTATAGCAACATGTGTTTAGATTATAATATACAATGGCAGATAAATAGGCTATTATCCAAAGTTTTGCATAATTAGTTTAAGTATAATGCGTTCACTTTTGAAAATGTCCATACTTAATGTGAGTGCATGAGGCTGCCGGCATATTCTGCCCCCCCCCCCCCACCCCCGAGGGGTTGAAGCCCTGCGTTGCATCCCATCTCAGACACGTAATTAGTTATAGCAGGTATATTATAGTGGTCTCACAGCCGACATCACCAAAATCTTCTTTAAACATCATTTTAGCAAAGTAAACCCAGGAAATTCTGCTCACCTTACTTAAATGCTTGTAACTTTAGTATTTTTACAATTCTTTCAGGCTTAGCACAGATGGGATTTTTCAAATGAAAACCAGATGAAAGTAAACAGCAATCTCACCCTCAAAACCTTAAGGTAGGAAGACGCAGGCCTAGCTCTGTGCTGTAATAAGATCCGTTTTTGCAGTGAAAGTATGTTTCCAATAACTGCACAGTTACCTTTCATTAGCGACGCGAATCAGCATTTTATTTTTCCTTTTATAATTTGACATGGTAAAAGGAGAAGTGGGCTTTCAAATCTCTAATCCGTGTCAACCCGAGATGAAAGCTTTTAGCACTCTGCCTCTGTGGGGTATTTGGATTTGTAGTTCATTTTACAAATCCTGTTTAACATACAATTAAATAATAACGTAAATATGTGACATAATCTCCCCTGCTACAAACTTGCACTGACCGTGGTGATTTCCTCCCCCTGGGGTTTTAAATTTGATTTCTATTGCCCTACCTTACTGCAACATATATCCGTGTCTTCTTCAGTTGCAATTGACTAGTCATTCAACGTGTATCCTCTTTAAAATATATTTGCAGTAATTCCTACTGCAGTACAAAGAGCCCTTGATTAGAAAGGAGTCATCCTAACTCTGTGGCCAATTTCTTTTGGATTTATTTTTATTTTTTAACTATACACCTAGATCATCTCCAAAGTAGCTTCCAAAATTGGTGCACATTGAAGTCATTTGAGAAGTTTTACAATGTTTTTAATGTTTATTTATTTTTGAGAGAGAGAAAGAGAGAGAGAGAGAGAGAACAAGAGGGGGAGGGGCAGAGACAGAAGGAGACACAGAATCTGAAGCAGGCTCCAGGTTCTGAGCTGTCAGCCCAGAGCTCCATGCGGGGTTTGAACTCAAGAGCTGTGAGATCATGACCTGAGCTGAAGTCGGACGCATAACCGTCTGACTCACCCAGGCACCCCATCATCTGAGAAGCATTAAAGCTTGGGAGCCCCTTGTGTAAATGATCCTGTTTACCTGGTATAGGACTGGAACATGGACATTTGAAGTTTAAAAAATTTTTTCACTGGGGCTCCTGGGTGGCTCAGTTGGTTGAGCATCGACTCTTGGTTTTGGTTCAAGTCATGATCTCACGGTTCATGGCATTGAGGCCTGCATCGGGCTCTGTGCTGACAGTGTGGAGCCTGCCTGGGATTCTCTCTCTCTCCCTCTCTCTCTGTCTCTTTCTCTCCAACAGATAAACATAAAAAGTAAAGTAAAAAAAAATCTTCATCTATTTTAATATAAGCCTAGGTTGGAGATCACTGTCCTAGGACCCAGATTCTCCCTCATTAAGGGGATTTGTCCTTGTGGGGTAAGTGTTAGGGTGCTGTAACATCTCCAGGAAAGGAAAGGAATTTAAGACTAGAAGGAATGTAAGTTCTCTTGCAGACACACACCCAGATCTTGGGAGAAATCCTTACCAGTAATAAATGACCTTAGCATTATATCCCAGTTCTAAGAGTAGACACGTTCTAAGAGTAGCATTATATCCCAGTTCTAAGTGAACCAAAGACACGCCTTCTCTGAAGCTACCCTAAGTGTCTCTACATCGTAGTCATCTCATCTTTCATTGAGTACAACCCGTATTCAATGAATGTATTCAATTCAAAATCAGAGGCTCATGTGCCTTGATTCCATCAGCCCTGCATGTGATGGGACAGTTAGAGCTGGCCTCCAATGTGGTGACTGTTTAAAAACAATAGTATGGAAGTATAACCTACTAGATACCTACGGAATGGTTCCTCTCTCTGGGGTGTTCATATTTCTCTCTTTTAGGTGTTCTTCCTTCCTTCCGTACATGGAGGAATTGAGGACTGAATCAGTTAGCCAGGCATGACCAGAGAGATGGTGCTGATTTTGTTTCAGATCATTTCAGAAAATTTGAGCAGGAAGAAAACACGCTTCCCAAATTAGAAATGTTGTTATACATCCCTGGGTTTTCTTGACTGATTATTCCACCCAGTGGTCTTTTACCCGTATAATAGAAAAACAAAATAATATTCAGAATAAAGGGTCATGTTTTATTCTTAATAGAGCACAAAATATTTTTATTACCAATAATCAGAAAGTCTTCTTCACTAATATAGATGCTATACATTTTAAGAATTCTGCATAGAAAAATCAGCGGTAGTGTATCTTTTATATATTTTCATGATCCCAATGAAATAATGTGCAGCTAAATATTGCAAGTTATAATTCCAGTCAATCGCCCTTCCAAATGTGTTCTCTCTCTCTTTTCCTCCTGTGACTTCTTTAATTCAAAATAAAAAAGTAACTAACAAAATTAATTTGGAACCCTTTGATATCTATTTTCATAAAACTCCTTGAAAAGAGCAAAGAAATGATTTGCCTTATAGATTCAGAGCTAGGAAACCTGGGACTGTGATAACTTGCATTCCTTTAATTACTCTGATACAAAAGCAGGGCTAAGAGGTTCAGGAAAGTTCTAGGCAAACAGCAAATATAATTAAAAGGCAAATTGATAGATAGAAATAAAATACGGGAATATAATGTGTTTAATGTACCATGGCTAACAGACTGAGTATAGAAGAGATTTGAAACCAGTGGAAAAATATGTAAATAACCTAGAGGAAGAAATACAACTTCACCTTGAAAGGGTTTATGGTGGAGACTGATAGTAAAAGTTACTATCATATGGGGTCATATTTAAACATAGGAAACATGTCAAGAAAAATCTGTGACAGGCAGAGAATGAAAAAATAAACAAAGGAAATAAGAGGACATTTGGAAAAGTTACAGTCCCTTTTACATTTCAAAAAGAGACATTCAGAGAACATGTGTTCCTATCAAGGAGAAATGGGATTGGGGGGAAAGGTGTAAGATTTAGAGTCGCAAATTTAGCATAAATTCTTATCTATCACTTAGTGCATGATACAAAGCGTATTACACCCCCATTTATAAAAGTGCAGTTATAATCTGCTGTTGTCATAGGTGTTATGGTAACAAATACTAGAACCATACGTAAAGTGCTTTGCAAAATACAGTGGTGCTTTCAAGTAGATGTAGAACCTTACAACTCAAAGTGAGATTCTTTTTTTTTTTTAATGTTTATTTATTTTGAGAGAGAGAGAGCGAGAGGGAGAGAGAGAGCACATATGAGCAGGGAAAGGGCTGAGACAGAGGGAGAAAGAGAATCCCAAGCAGGCTGTGCATGGACAGTGCAGACTCAAGGCTCCATCACATGAACACCATGAAATCATGATAGGAGCCAAAACCAAGAGTCGGATGCTTAATCAACTGAGCGACCCAGGGGTCCTCAAAGTGAGATTCTGGATCTTGACAAGATTGCCTAGTTGATCAGTATTTTCTTTTCTTTCTTCTTTTTTCTTATTTTTGAGAGAGAGAGAGAGAGAGAAATGGGGGCTGGAGGGAAAGGGGGAGAGAGAGACTCTTAAGTAGTTTCCATCCCCAGTATGAAGCCCAACGCAGGGCTCTATCTCATGACTTGAGCCAAAATCAAGAGCTAGACACTTAACCTACTGGGCCACCCAAATGCCCCTGATCAATATTTCATATGCATATTCAATGTGGAGACACACTGGTCCAAAAAGGGTGGAGACTGTGTAACGGGAAACCTCCTTAATCTTGTAGAGTTGACTTCAATTTACACTGATAACACTTGAGCAAAATGCCCCAAGTCCCTGAATCCTCTTTCTTCTCATATAAAAGCTATGAGAGGGAACCCTTCTGGAGGTTCTCTGACGTGCTCTCATGACATCTGTGTGTGATTTGTGTGTTGAGCAATTAATTGTGAGGCAAATCTCAAATTAATCATGACCGACAGGAGTTAAATCATGCTAATGATTCGTAATTCACTACATGTCTGTTTGGAGTAATTTCTACAGTCTTATTCTCATTGTCCTGTCATCTGGCATGCTTCCCTGAAAGTAAATGTTGAGGATTGCCTATATCCTACAGCATACCTGCCCATGTCTACTAAAATGTGAGTTGTGTTAAATGTCATCGATCCCAAGTGTACTAACAGAAAAAGAATGGCCAAGGGGCACCTGGGTGGCTCAGTCGGTTGAGCATCTGACTTCGCCTTGGTCATGATCTTGTAGTTCGTGGGTGCGAGCCCTCTATTTTCTTCTTGAATATCACTTTTTAAAACTCTCATTATTTCGATGTCTTAGGCTCCTTTCAGTATGCAATGAATATATGCTTTGTAAATCATGAGCAGGGCTTTGTCCCTCACAGTGAGAGCTGCTATCCATACAACTTCGTAACATAAAGAGAGAAAGAAGGCCCTTACCAGTTAGCCTCATACATGACGAGTCAAACATCGGCAATTCCATAGGGCCAGCTAGGTGGGTGGCCTGTGTAACCACACTCTCTAAGACAGTGTGTCAGCAACTGGCAACGGCCTGAGAGTACTTAATAAGACTGAGATAAGGAAAGAAGAAAACCGTGAAGGGTGCCCTAACATGTACTGTTTTACTCTACCTGCAGGGTGCTATTTGACTCCACACCAGGCAGGTAGAAAATATAGATGGATTATCTTTCATCGAGAAATGCTTACTAGACCATGACGCCCAATCGATAAGGGTAACAAGTTGAATTGAAATGACTCCCGCTCAGTCCAATGTCCATCTCCTTCCTAACACAGTCCCATTTCTCATTTGCAATACAGACTTGGTTTCCATTGGCGGTCTGGTACTGACCCGAGGGATCTGAATGTGGATTTTGACTTGGGTGCATCTTACTGATTTTTAGGCTTTTTAGGCTTTAGGTTATTCTGAACACCCCTAATCCAAGTCTGCTAACTTTCACCCAGGCTAGCTAGAGCTTTCTGATAACTCGAAAGATGGGGATTCAATCATTTTTAAACAACGTGTTGAGGTTTAACTTGCATACTATAAAGTTTACCTGTTTAAAGTGCAGAATTCACAGATTGTTAGCATATTTACAGGGTTACAGCCATCATCATAATCTAATTTTAGAACATTTTCATCATCCCTCCAAAGCAGTCTTGTACCCATTAGCAATCACTTCCTACACCATCTCCCAGCCCTAGGCAACCACTAATGTACTTTCTGTCTCTATAGATTTGCTTATAATATTTGATAAATGATTTAACTAGTCCAGAAAACAAAGTCTTTTTTTTCCCCTCCAAATTGCTCACCATATGATCTCTAGCATCTCAGTATGAAGTTATTCATTTTGTAATAGGGTCTGGAGTGTTAGCAATTAAAGTTTATCTTGTAGTATTGGAATATTTTTCAAAGCCCAATTAGCCATTCTCAGATTATTCAGACCTATTATATTTTGTTTTCTGCTCTATTTCTTTCTATATTTTAGCAGTGAGAGGAGGGGTATAGCAGCAACACCAAGAACTCATGAGTTATCAATGACTTGACTTCTTTCCCATCTCTCATTTTTTATTTAGTACTATGTACCTCTGAGACTTTCAGAAAATGAACAGCCAACAGTGGGTCTTCCATTGACCAGGCTAGTAGTCTACTAGATCCCGGAGCTACAATTGGTAACTGAGGAGACCTCACTCCCCAGTCATACACACTGCCAAACCTTGCCAGATTATAATTATATAGCCTTTCTGCTTGGTATGGATGGGCATCACGATGGTATGGCACTAAATAATCCCATCAGAGTTTAAGTGAGCATAAACAGATACTAATTTGCGGAAGGGGATCACACTGATATAACTAATTTCTTATGGAACTAATAAATTAATTTCAATACTAAAGAACGATTTAGAAGGATCACTCTGACTCTAACAATGAATAAAATTTATTGGGTACCCATTGTGGACATCTGGGAACATTTGATTAAAAGTCATAGAAATAGATTAAAACGACAACAACAACAACAATGGAGGCTTGTTTGTTGGTTTGTTTATTTGAATTTATTTTATTGTTTAGGGGCTCATTTATTGAAAGAAGTTGCCTCATACAATTGATGGATAAGGTCCCAGAGTGGAGAGACACTAGGCAAACTGGAAATCTTGGAGTGAGGAATTCACGGAGGGTATCTGTAGGGTGCAGTAGTCAAGATGAATACATTACAATACAGTCTGTGTGGTTTCTGCTTATGAGTCAAATTGCAGGGAGAGAATGACTGACTAGCTTAGCTCTGGTCACCTGCCCCCCTTCCAGCCAGTTTTGGTTGTAGCACCTAGGCATCACTAAGACTGTATTTAAGACAGGTGGTGAAGATATTCCCCAAAGCCAAAATGGGGTGCTGATTCTGCAACTGGAGGAAGTAAATGTCCGACTATTAACAGCCAACATACTATTTATTTTTCAATATTTTCCATAGTAGTTACTCTGATCTGGGCACGGTTCCAATCGCTTTACGATTAGTTAGTTACCAAATCCTCAGAATCATCCAATGTGGGAGGCACTCTTCAAATCAACTCATAAGTGCACGGTGGTAAAGTAACTTTCCTGATCTCACATAGCTAATAACAGAAAGTAAGGTAAGATTTGGAAAAAAATCCAGCTCCCAAGTCCTTGTTCACAATCTCCACTACGCCCGCTGCCCCTGAGCGTGATGATTTGGAAATATTTCATTGCTTTTCATGAGAACCCCATGGGATGAATCCCTATTTTGGAAATGAGGAAACTCAGATTGTAGCACCCTTATATCCACTTATTTCACTGCTCTCTTTACTTTCTGATGGTGGGCATTTACATTATATTAATGACTTAGACGCCATCTGGGTGTTTAAAGCTGACTTCAAATCTCTAACGCTGTGTTGTTGTTGCTGTTGTTTTTCCTAAATAACATCTAAAGGCAGTCTTTTCCTTTTACAATTATGTGCATTCCTTTCAATAAGAAGGCAAATATCAAATCTTTGCAGAATGCTAGGTGAATAATACAGACTCTAAAAAAGCTGAATCAAGATGCCTTCTGTCTCTTGTCTCTCATTTTCCCTTTTTCCAATCTGCCTGCACTTCTACAAAACAGCATTTTTCTCATTCTGAGCATGCTAGGGCTTAATTCCCAAATAGATTGGTCAAATCACTGGTGGACCTAAGCCCTTTCTAGTGGCCAGCCTGTCCAAGATCTCAGAGAAAGAGAATTACCAATTTTCCTCTATGAATGCAAAAATAATAACCTAACACTGGATTTTGTTTATATCATGTAAGTTTAAATTCTGAATGTAGACATTTAGTCCTCTGAATATTTCCAGCTTGGAGGCATCATTCTAGGACTATTTTATTCGACACAAAGTAAATTATATTTTATTTTTTAAGTGCTTCTATTTATTTTGAGGGGGGAGGGGCAGAGAGAGAGAGAGAGAGAGAGAGAGAGAGAGAGAATCCCAAACAGGCTCTATGCTAATAGCGCAGAGCCCTATGCGGGGCTCGAACTCACGAACCATGAGATCATAACCTGAGCCGAAATCAAGAGTTGGATGCTTAACTGACTGAGCCACCAGGTGCGCCCACAAATTATATTTTAAAATAACAGAAAGATGTAGGATTTGGGGAGAGGGCTTTGTAATCTGCTGCTTCTGGTCAGATTTAATTCATTAAGCAGAAACGTATCTAACGGTTACTGTACTCTCAGAAACCTTTTCTATGAGATGTGATCATGTTTCCAGCAAGAATATAAAAGAGCTGCATTGTCCAGTCATTCTTCAAGGGCTGACGAGACATGTGACAAGTGGCATGCCATCCCAGGGAAAGACAGCCAAGGTTATGGACAATCCCATGGATACTGGCTGATTCCACTTCCCTCTAACTCAAGGTGATATTGCACCATGGTTAAGTGTAGCCTATGAAGGCAGACTGCTTGAGTCCAAATTCTGCTTCCCCACTGTCTAGCTGGGTGACCGTGGGCCGGTCACCTATCTTTCTGTGCTTTATTTGCCCACAGGGGGTTTTGTGGGGATGAAACAAGAGCACACGTGCCTTAGAAGCTGGAAAGCAGTGGCTAGATCTGGCATCAAAAGTGTCTCAGTAGGAAACGTGAACGGATCAACAGTGCACAGTGTATCGCAATTTTTGGAAACATAAAGTAGTTTTATGTTCATACACTGAACTTGGTTTCTTTACAAATAAAGCATTATATTTGAAATTGCTCAAAAGCATCCTTAGAACAATTGATGCCATTTTTCCTTATGTTGCCAGTAGAGAACCACTGATCTAGAGGTCTGGTGAAAGCAGCAGGTAATAGGACAAAAATAAAAAGCAAGATAGGGCCAGATAAGTAGAAAGAGTGCCGGTATTAAATCTTCTTAATCTTTCTTTGAAAATATTATCGGTTAGCCCTTCTGGAATCTGACGCCAGGACTTGTTCGAAGAAGCCACTGGATGGGCGTGGAAATGTACAAACTCTGCATAAGTGAAATCAAGGATTTCATCCATTTGTCAACATCTAAATAGCTCATATCTATTTTGACCTATTTCATCCCTGCTGGGATTTTTGAGGGTATATATAAAAAACAGTAAACAGGTAGACATTTCTAAGCACAAGCAGGGGACTTAAGTAGGCATTCAGAGGTCCGATCATGGCTGTTATGGGCTTGGAAACACTGGGTAAAGATGTAAACCTAGCAGGAGGGCAGAGGAAGGGATGTGGACAAAGTGCAGGTCCGGGAATACTATGGATACCTAGCCAGGTGGTTTAATGTAGGGGAAAGCTTACATTTACTTCACAACTGTTCTACTGTTAAAATGCAATGTCTCATTTGTTCTGGACAACAGCCACTTGAAGAAGGTATTACTCCCATGTTCAACATAAGGACAATGAGGCTTAGAAGTTAAGTAATTTCCTATGTGCTACGTACTGAATTGTGTGCCAGCAAAACACATATGTTGAAGTCCTAACCCTCAATGTTTATTTAGATACAGAGCTTTTAGGAGGTAATTAAGGTTAAAGGAGGCAGGTCATAAGGGTATGGCCTTAATTCAGTAAGATCGGTAGATTTATGAGAAGATCGGTCATCCCTCTGTCTGTATCTCTCTGCCGTCTGATGACAGTGAGAAGACGGCCATCTGCAAACCAGTGAGAAGGTTCTCACCAGGAACCAAACTAATTGGCTGGCACCTTGATATTGGACTTTCCAGCCTCCAGAACTGTGAGAAAGCAAATTTTTGTTGTTAAAGCCATGCAACCTGGGATATTTTATTGTGGAAGCCTGAGCTGATTCTTGCTTTCTGATTATAAACCACTAATTGGCCAAGATTTGTGGTTCAAACCAGATACGAGGATAGAAAAAAAGCAAGTTGACTTAGAACCAGAAAGCTGTAGAAGAGGCTCTTGTATTAGTAGGTTGGCTTACACGAAAGTGAAAAAGAAGGGAAGTTGGCCATTGGTTGTAGGAGAAGGTCTTTGTCCTGCCTTGAAACTGCTTTCATTTCAAAGGGAAATAAAGTCTAGCAGATACTATTCCCCAAAATGGAACAAGGGCTTGGGAGAGCCAAAGATGGCAACAGCGAACTTTAGTGTACAGGACTTCTAGAGAGACAGCTTACGTGAGCACTTCTTTTATTTTATGAAGCACCAAGGTATTCTCATTTTAATCACACCTAGTGACCTCCCAGCTGTATCTCTGCACATAACCCTAAAGTTCTGTCAGTAAAATCAAGCCAGATATGTGTGCCGAAGGATAACATTATGCTTATACCAGATAAGAAGAGGGACTGGTGGTTTTGTTCAATCATCGCTCAAGCTCTACTACCCAAAAGAGTAGAAGACGTTAGTAATATTTAATGTACATCAAATATTTCTATTTATTTACTTCTTAATCTCTATTTTCAGCAGCTGGTCATTTTGCACTCATTTGAAATTTTGGAGATATTCAACAATGTTGCTTTTGAGCCCTCGGATTCTGTTTTCTGAGATGTAATCAGTGGGGTAATATCTCCTTGGTTCATTGTCATTTGGGAGTTTCTGTGGAAAGACACCATCTCTATTTATCATTTGGAGTAAGCGTGGGTTTGCTCAAGAAGGAACTAAATTGGCTTTCCAGGCTCACTAGTTTGAATAATTTCTCTCTCAATCAGTCGCTTAGAGGACGTATCTGAGACCTCATAACTTTTTGGTGACAGTATAATGCCATCATTCATTTGATATCCCCTAAATCATAATTTACCTGTTTGTCAATCTGGTGCCTCACTTTGCATAGGAATGTGATGCTGTCTATAATACCCCTTCTTTCAAATATAGATCTGTAAGGGTCTCTTCTACAGCATAATGAGTGAAATTTTTATTTTTATGGTTTCCAACCAAGATTGAAAGCAGCAGTGCTAAAATGCCACAGAACAGTGCTTGCAAGATTTCCAGAACAGTCTTGGCAACCAAACCATCTGGGAAGCTTGGATATGAACTTGATTACCAGCTTGAATGTGTTTGCCTTAAACAGAAGAAAACTTGGAGTTCTATCCATCAACCACAGTGATAAATAAATCTAGGGCATCAAATTCTGCGATGCATTTAAATGGGACAAAGACAATGGCTCAGTGGCAACAAGAATAACCAGATTGTGCTTTCATGCAAAGACTGATAATAAAATAAAACTTGCTGCATCACAACAGATAGTTCCCATATCTGTCTCTGCTCCCACCTAATTCAGTTACACAACTTCTAGATTGATTTTCCTATACCGTAGCTGTAGGCATTTCTCTCATCTCTGTAAAAAGGCTTCAATTGTTTCCTGACATCTACCAAATAAAACCGGCATTCCAGACCCTTTGCCATCTGGATCCAAACTAGTTTCAAACTACAGTATTTCACCAAACTCTCCACACTTCAAACATCACCAAACCAAAAACTGTTCATGAGTTTAAAAATATTCATTTCAATACCACTTCCGGAAATACCTATCACTTACATGTCAACCACAAACTCTTCTGACACTCAACCCAAAGCCTCCTTCAGAATATGGGGTCCCAAATGTAAAACCCTTCAGAATCCAGTTTTCATGTGTAAAAAGAAACAAGATAAGAACAGCATGAAGTTTACCTTAATTAGCTTGAGTTGCTATAATAAATACCACAGACTGGGTGGCTTAACCAACAGAAACTTATTTTTTACAGTTCTCAGGGCTAGAAGATCAGAGTGTCAGCATCGTCAGGCTTTGAGGAGATCTTTCCTCCTTCAAAGAGCTATCTCCTTGGGGCACCTGGGTGGCTCAGTCGGTTGAGCATCCGACTTCAGCTCAGGTCATGATCTCATGGTTCATGAGTTCGAGCCCCGCGTCGGGCTCTGTGTTGATGGTTCAGAGCCTGGAGCCTGCTTCGGATTCTGTGTTTCCCTCTCTCTCTGCCCCTCTCCCACTTGTGCTCTGTCTCTCTGTCTCAAATATAAATAAATGTAAAAAAAATTTAAAAAAAAGAGCTATCTCCTTGCTGTGTCCTCATATGTCAGAGAAAGACTTCTGTTGTCTGCTTCCTTTTCTAAGGGCACCGACCCCATCATGGGGTCCCCACCTTCATGATCTCATCTAAGTCTTGTTACCTCCCAAACACTCCATTTTCAGATACCACCACATTGGGGATTAGGGCTTCAACATACGGTCTGGGGCTGGAGGCACAAACATCCAGTCACTAGCAATGGTAAATGATAACCAACATGGCTTTGGTGATGGAGTTTGGTAGGAAATGATGGTGATAATGGCAAACAAGAAAGCACAGGACTCATTTAAGGAGGCTCCTATTCCTAAGTTCTTGTCATCTGCTATCATGTATGAATGCCAGCCCAGGTCATTTTTTTTAATTAAAATTTAATTTTTAGAGCAGTTTTAGGTTCACAGCAAAACTGGGAGGAAGGTGCAGAGACAGCCCCTCCTCGTACATGCATAGACTTCCTCCCCATTATCAACATCCTTCACCAGTCATGCATTTGGTACAACTGATGAACCTCCATTGATTATTATCACCCAGAGTCCATCGTTTATATTCTGATTCACTCTTGGGGTTGGGCATTCTGTAAGTTTGCACAAATGTATAATGATATGTATCCATTATTATAGTGTCATACAGAGTATTTTAACTACCCTAAAAATCCTCTGAGTTCTGCCTATTGACCCCTCACCAGCCCACAACCCCTAGCTACCACTGATCTTTATACCATCTCCATAGCTTTGCATTTTCTAGAATGCCTTATGTTTGGAAGTATATAGTATTTAGCCTTTGCAGATTTGTTTCTTTAACATAGTCATATGAATTTAAGTTTCCCCCATGCCTTTGTATAGCTTGATAGCCCATTTCTTTTTAGCACTGAATAATATTCCATTGTCTGGATGTATCACAGTTCATTTATCCATTCACGTACTGAAGGATATCTTAGTTCCTTCCAAGTTTTGGCAAGTATGAATAAAACTACTACAAACATCTGCTTTATAGCAGGTTTTTGTGCAGACGTAAGCTTTCAACTCATTTAAGTAAATACTAAGGAGTGTGATTGCTGGATTATGTGTTCAGAGTATACTTAGTTCTGTAAAAAATAGCCAAACTGTCATTTTGGTCATACAATTTTGCGTTTCTACCAGCAGTGAATGAAAGTTC
Organism: Panthera pardus; assembly: GCF_024362965.1. Lineage (NCBI taxonomy): Eukaryota > Metazoa > Chordata > Mammalia > Carnivora > Felidae > Panthera > Panthera pardus. Next base: position 122,646,063 of record NW_026526810.1, on the reverse strand, counting down.
CTCTTGTTCCACATCCTCATCAGTATTTGATATTATCAGTTCCAAATTTTGGTCATTCTGATTGGTATGTAGTTCTATCTCATGGCTGTTTTAATTTGTACTTCTCTGGTGACATAGCACGAAGAGCATTTTTTTCGGATGCTTATTTGTCATTTGTATAACTTCTTTGGTGGGGTATCTGTTAAGGTCTTCTCCCCATTTTTTAGTTGGGTTGTTTGTTTCATCTTGTTGAGTTTATAGTCTTCTTTCTATAATTTGGATAACAGTCCTTTATCAGATTTGTCCTTTGCAAAAATTTTCTTTCAGTCTGTGGCATTGTCTTTCACAGAACCAGCATTTTTATTCTTCTTAAGTTTACTTATTCATTTTTGAGAGAGAGAGAGAGAGAGAGAGCAAGCAGTGGAAGATCAGAGAGAGAGAGAGAGAGGGAGACACAGAATCCGAAGCAGGTTCTAGGCTCTGAGTTGTCAACACAGAGCACCACGCGGGGCTCAAACTCATGAACCATGAGATCGTGACCTGAGCTGAAGTTGGTCACTTAACCGACTGAGTCTGCCAGATGCTCCAGAGCCAGCATTTTTAATTTTAATGAAATCCAGTTTATCATTTGTGTGTGTGTGTGTGTGTGTGTGTGTGTGTGTATGTGTGTCATGCTTTTGGCATTGTATCTAAAGAGTCATCACCATACTCAAGGTCACTTTTGTTTTCTCTACATATCTTCTAGCAGTTTTATAGTTCTGTGCTTTACATGTAGGTCTGTGATCTATTTTGACTTAATTTTTGCAAAGAGTGTGAAGTCTGTGTCTAGGTTCATTTTTTTTTTTTTTTTTTTTTTTTTGCATGGGGATATCCAGTTGTTCCAACATCCTTTGTTGAAAAGACCATCTTTGTTTTATTGCACTGTCTTTGCTCTGTTGTCAAAGGTCAGTTGATTATATTTTGGTGGGTTTATTTTTGGGTTCTCTTTTCTGCTTCATTGGTCTGCTTGTCTATTCTTTCACCAATACTACACTGTCTTGATTTTACAGTGAATCGTAAAGTCAGGTAGTGTCAGTTTTCCAACTTTGTTCTTCTCCTTCCACATAATATTGGCTCTTCTGAGTCCGCTGCCTCTCCATATAAATTTAGAATCTATTTGTCAATATCTAGAGATCATTTTCTTTTAAGGGAATCTCAAGTATTTGGTCATTTATGTGAAATCTCTTAATGTTTAAATGCTATCTAATCATTGTAATCATAATAAAAAAAAAAGACAGTTGGCTTTGCTAAGCTGTGACTATGTTTGTCAGAATGTGTGGCTTTGGGTCGGGGTTGCCCAACACAATTTAGGAAATTGGAGATTTAGAAGTGGCAGGTGAAGCAGTAGCCATTTTTATTATCTGAAAGTAAAGGGTGTCATACCCTGTATTTTCACTACCCTCAAAATCCTCTGAGCTCTCCCTATTGACCTGTCCCCAGCCCACAACCCTTAGCTACCAATGCTCTTTACATCATCTCCTTAGTTTTGCATTTTCGAGAGTGCCTTATATTTGGAATTAGAGGGTCTGGCATGATACCTCTGATTACTAGCTCATGCTGTTGGTGTGGGGCAGTGTCCAGACCTCTGGTAATGCCTCCAATTCATAGTAGATCTTCTAAAGTTTCTTTAAGTCTAGGTCCAGGTCTATGTGCTGATCTGTTGTCAGAGGTGCTGCTACAATGGAAGACTACCCGTATCAACAAGGGTGGGGAAAAGAGACGCAAGTTTGTTTGCCCTTGTGTGTTTCTGTTCATCAACAGGGATGCCAGGTTTTCCTTATTTTAGCACACTTCTTCTCAGGCTTTCCTCTCCAAATGTTCTCCTGACTGATCTATTGCAACTTTAGTTCCAACACCAGATGCAGAGCCAACAGCTTTGCATAGATCTCCCCACCATTCATCTTTCCCATGACTACGTAAAGTCTAATCTCCATAACAACTTCCTTCCTTTGTGTAGCTCATAGGCCTCTGCTTCTCTGATTGAAGCCTGATTCAGACATGGGCAAACATGTCTGTGAGCAGAAACTTGCCTGGGGGAAGCCAGAGAGCAACACTCTCTCAATTAATGTCTCTGTAAATGTCCTCAGCTGGAAATAATCTCGCCCTCTTCTGAAAACTCACAGTTTTGTGTATTATGTACTTCTGCATACATATTTCGTCTTCCTTGATGTATTTCAATTGATTTACGTGTGTTTCATTTCTCCTCTCCCTCCTTTTTATCAAAAACCTTGAGTAAAAATGTTACTCTTTATCTAGTGCCTGTCAACTATGTTCAAAGGTATCTTATTAATGATATTTCATAAACTTTTACCAATTCTCACATTAATCCTGTAGATTAGATATTATAGTGGTTATGATGATTTGGCTACAAGAAACAAAATCTTTGACCAAAGTTGGCTTAGGTAATAATAATGGAAAACTCTATCCTATGACCAGAAGACCAGAGGTTAAACAGGCATCAGAAGCAGTGTGGCACCTTCCTAGCATCACTCTCTGCTCATTCTCTTGGTTCTACACCTCTGCAGATAACTCTATCTGTGGGCTTTGTTATCAAACCAGAAAGAAGATGGCTGGAGCTATTCCATGAGTTTTCCTTTAATCATAAGGTGACCTTCTTGAACAGAATTCAAGATAATGCCCACACATGACCCCCATCTGGTTCACAGAGAGAACTCACGCACACTTTGACCTGTCGGACTTCAGATGTGTATGTCATTTGGCAAATTTCTGGATTTTCTTTTCCTTAGGTGTCTACCAAACAGCAGTTTTCTGTGCCCACAACTGTAGAGGACATACATCAACTTCTTTGCCTTTCTCATTAGACATAAAGTAAGAGTAATGTTGCCCACCACTCTGCCACAAAAGAGCGGTGGCCCCACAGCCCATCTCTTGCCAAAGAACTTTCTTTTTAATCTCCTGCTACTTTTTCAAACTCTGATAACTTACAGGCTAGGAGTGATGGTCCTCAAAGTGCCACATAACTGATGTGTTCCCAACTCTTTAGCAAGTCCAGCATAGGGGAACTGGCAACACAGTTATGGGTGCCTCCTATTCCCTTGGTCCTTCACATGAAACTGGCACCAAGTAAGTCACATTTTTTTATACATGCAACATAAATTTGACTCAAGATGACATGTTGCAAATATGCCTTAGCCAGAATGGCTTTTTCTAATATGGTTAATTGGTTAATCCAGTTATATCTGATATAAGAGAGGGAAAGAATTATGTTTATTTACTTTAAAACTAAGATTCTCTTTCACTCAGTTAGCAGATGGTTTTACCTTGAAAAGCAATATGCAAATAGGGAATGCATACAAGTTTTCAGGTACTGATTTGGTGCTCAGATATTTTTTCCTGATTTATAAAATAATAGATATGATTTGTTTAACATCTACTACATGTCAAATTGTTTTCCATGAATTATTCCAGTTCTATCAAAAATCTTGCAATACTCACTATCCCATTTTACAGAGAAAAAAATCAGTCTCCTCAGGTTTAAGGATCCTTTCTGTGATTTCTTAGCTATTAAAGGATAAATACGGGATTTTATTATATGTGTTTGATTTTGAAGATATTTTTTCCTTATACACACTTTTTAATCTTTTAAACCCCATGCAGCATAAATAATCATTTGTAAAAGTTTCTGTAGTTTACATTTACATAATACATCAATTTTCAAAGCTCATTCGTATAATGTTACATAGCTTCTTTATGAATTAGGCAAGCAAGTTAATTAGCTTTCCATTTATCAGATGTGCATGACTTAACTTGCCCATGTGCCCAGCCAAGCCAACTGGCTACTGAATCTGGCAATTTCCCAGGGGAAGGATTAGGTAGAACATTATGGGTGCAGGCTCTAGGACCAGATATACACAGTTAAATTTTGGCTTTGTGACTTACCTCTTAATCACCCTCTTTGTGTCTCAAGTTCTCATCTGTATATTGAGATGCTATTCATGCCTACTGATTGGGAACTGTAAAGGATCTGATGTTTATAGCTCACTGAGCACAGAGCTCGGCAAATAACGGGGGCTCAGCAAGGTTTAGCTCTTATACTACTAACTTCGGTGCCTATGATGACGATCTGCTTTAGAGAAATGCAGTGTTCTTCTATCTGGCCATATAAAAATTATCAAGAAAAAAGATATACAGAGAATTTATAGAGTAAGTGTGCGTAGATGTTTACTGAAGTCCCTATTTTCAATCATTTGTACAATCGATTATGAGCATAGATCTAATTTTTATGTTGCTGTATTCCCATATTTCTATTAGCTAAAGGTTTAAATATTTAGTTTTAGATTTTATGACATTACTTTTGATCTAGCTGATCATGTTTGGACAATCTATCAGAGGAGAAAAAACAGTTTACCTTATGAAGTTTTTGGAAGAGTGGGGTGCAGCTCTGGACAGTTATCAACAACAACCTAAACATTTCTAACTCCAAGGATTTTCAACCTCTTGTGTTTTTCTTCCATAATGGAGTTATCTAATATAGTTCGTTCCTTTTTCATCTGTAAACCCATTATTCTGCAAAATTTATAGCATTTTTATGCATCTTTTTTTTTTTTGTTGTTACACATGGAAGACATTTTTTTGGCAGTAATTATACAATTTGCATATTTAAAAAGTAAATTGCAATCAAGGAAAAAAAATTATCATACAAATTGCTGTGTGTGTAATATGGTATCTGCAGAATATAGTGTTTACTTCTCTGATGTGCACACTAGATCTGTCTTAGAAAAACAGCAAGGAAAGGAGAAAAGGAAAACAGTTGCCAAAGAGATTAAGCAGACATAGTTTCCCTCTTAGAAATTTCTTTTTGTCTAAAATTTAGAGAGATAAAGCATTTCTCCACATTATGATTGGGGAAATTCTTGGTTCAGTTTTACACAGTCTCTTCTTTCTTTTTTTTCCCTCTATTTTTACGTTTTTGTTTGAAAGTAGTTGTGTGATTTACTGTTTCTGAGAAATGTTAATATCATAAATAAATCCTGAATATCTTTAAGTGACAATTGAAGAAAGCAAGAGGACAAAGTTATGTTAGCTTCTGGACTAAAATGTAAGTAATCTAAGTGGGTAATAGTCCCTACTGATGGTTAAATAAAAGCAAAACCAACAGAACAAAAGTAAGATAAAATAGCAACACCAAAATCTTGATAAATGAACCAACATTAGGACCAATAAATCCGTCTTGAAGAAGTCATCTCCTCTGCTGGCATGTATGTGCAAATTCTGTATTTTCTTCACGGACAAATTGCTTCATATTCTATTTGGTCAGTGTGGACAGAGGCTGTTTATCCCCACAAATGATGCATTTTGTGACTAAGTTTTTGCCCATCTGAATGACAAATTTGTACACAGCCAACTGAATTCATCATGCAGCTGTTCTTATTAGTGAATTCAAAAGTGTCAAAAGCATCAAAGTGATTTCTTGATCTATTGTTTTTGCTTGAAGAAACTTAAACTTGAAATGGATTTATTCTGAGTTATTTTCATGCCAAACTAATAGTTTTAAATATAGTTTTAGAATATATTCTTTCTCTGTGATCAGGAATTCACAATATAAGAAACCATGAGGATCATATTATTGTCTGATTTTGAACTCCCAATTGGACTTTAAAAGGTATACAGTGCCCATGAGAGAAATTTTGCAAATGGTCATTTATGCTTTCAAGAGTAGATTTAGGAAGTACCAGATTATGAACAGGGCTTCCTATAAGCATGTGGTGATGTTATTTCTACTCTGTGTTGAAAATAATGTGTTGAGTAAAGTTTTCACTAATTCTACTCATTAAAGTGAACAGGTCGGGGTTTCTTCCTAGATTGGAAGTGGAGGAATAAATTTCTAAGGGATTGAATTTGATTAAAACAAAGTCCCATGAAGTTCGAATACTGTTTTCTTTATGTTTGTGGTTGAGAATATGCTCAGGGTTTTTCTTCCATGGTTCTTCACAGTCTCCACTTTCCATTCTCACTAGGAGGTAAGAGTGAAAAGACATGAAGGAAGAGAAACAGGTATTGGAAAAGTTTCAAGTGGACTCCAATATGCAGCTTTGATGCATTTAATTCTGAAATAAAGAAAACTGCCTGTGGGGGTATAAGTGTGAAACACCATTTCATTGTGGCAGTGATGTTTTCATGCATGTGTATGAGTTTCTCTGCATCGACTGGAATGTAATACCCACAAGGTTAATTAGATGTGCTGAAAATGTAAACGTTCAGCACTCTGAAAATGTCTAGTTCATTCAGGTCTCACCCAGGCATCTCTCTATCTTTTTTAACCACATTGTTTTCCGAGGTGTGCAGTTCATTTATGAGTAACATCCTCTGAACCTTTTCAATATAATAAAAAGGGATTTGAGATGCATGGTCAGTCAACATCTAACATAAAATCAACATCTTAACATAAAATCTGGTTTTGTAAAGAACAATGTGGATTAATGAGGGTTGTTTTTTTGTTTTTTTTAATATAGAGTTGATACAATTACTTGTCAAAAGAGACAAAGAAGAGAATTACTGTTGGTATTCGGCTCAAAAACTGTGTTGATCTATCATGAAAATTGAGACTACCTTAGAGAATGGATGGATTTTGACTTATGTGTGGTCTTAGTAAAGGGAATGAAGTCATGAAGAAGATGAACGGATCATAAAGCAAAATCAATATGGATACTCAGTTAAAGAAAAGCATTTTATATTTGTGTCAATTGAAATAGAAAATGAACTGTTCCTACAAAGAAGGATGAGGCGTTGTTTATGAATTTTTACTTTGCTTATTCTTTATTAGTATGTTGCTAGTTTAGTAATTTTTAAGTATTATAACATACTATAGGGCAAATATATATTTCTTTAAGTTTCACTATTTTGTCAATATTTACCTAGATACTCTTGTCTGATATCAGAGCTCAGTACAATGTCTGCTCCAAAAAATTGGAGGTAAGGACATGGTTTCTTTCATTTCATGAATTTTTATACAAGAAGAAAACAAGTGGGGGAGAGATCAGCAGAAGCTTTTTGTATCCATAAGTATAAATGAAAATGGGTACTTAATAACCATACAAAGTTATTTTTTAGGAAAATATCATGGTGGATCAATGATATATGCAAGTGACAATTCCAAAGATTGTCTCCCCACAACATGAATTGCTAAATGTGTTTTTAAATAACTTCTAAAACAGAATGACATGAATTATTTTGAATTAGGAAAACATTTTTAAAAAATTGTAGTGTCATTATGGAGGAGTAAAGTTAAAACGCCTTCTTTCCTTGTGCCCCAAATGTAAACCCTTTTCGGGTTTTCATCATCATATAATTCAGGAAGAGAGAGGGAACATAAAACATGTGACCAAAAATTATGTTTAATCATTGCTGTTTCATAAATCATGACTATCCTAATGCTTAGCTTCAAAGATAACTTTGGAAAATATTCATGCAACAAAGCTATCAAAGTTGCATGAGTTTATTTACAAGGGTCAATTGTATTGTTTTTTAGTATGTCTATAAACTCTATCAATGTCACATGGTAAAAAAAAATTGATCTGGATTCTGAACCACATATTTTAGTTCAAGCTTCTCCATTTAATAGCTTTGAGATTATGGTTGCAATCTCCCTAGGCTTGTTTCATCATTAGCAGAACAAGTAAGTTCATATGCATGTACATCTTGTTGGAACAGCCAACAAAGTAATCCATACATCAGAAACTTATAAGATATTAACACATCAGTATTAGAGGCTTTTAATTATCTATGATCAGTTATTCCAATTGGTTAGAGTTTAATCCTCCAGAAGCCAACAAACTGGGTTCATTTCTCTAGAAAAATGGTTTCTGAAAAACCTTGTAAATTACTCTGAATCTTTTCTCAACTCATATGTTACTGCTGTCAGCTATGGAATTAGGTATGAAAATGCTGAGGACTCAGTTTTGACCCACTTGAAACAACAACTCAGGGCATATGCCCCGCTTACAGCTTTTCAATAACATCATGCTTTTTTTTTTTTTAAAGTTTATTTATTTTTGAGAGAGACAGAGTGTGAGCAGGGAAGAAGCAGAGAAAGAGGGAGATCTAGAATCCGAAGCAGGCTCCAGGCTTTGAGCTGTCAGCATAGACTCCGAGGTGGGCTTTGAACTCACGAACCATGAGATCATGACCTGAGCTGAAGGTGAACACTTAACCGGTTGAACCACCCAGGCCTACCCCAAGAGTATCATGCTTTTTTAATAAACGCTGCATTTTGGAATGAAGTGGTGTTATAAATGATTTAAATCAAACACACACACACACGCACACACACACACACACAGAGAAAGAGAGAGAGAGAGAGAGAGAGAGAGAGAGAGAGAGAGAGAGAGAGAGAAAGATCTGCATTACGTCTCTCATTCCCAGAGCGGTTCCTAGCCGATATTTAAAATTTACAACTTACCTCCTCAACTAAGAAGTTCATATTTATTTTCATTTCTTTCAATCAGGACCTCAGCCTGTTGTTGTTTTTTTATAGAGGTGATCCAAACCTTTGTTTTAGATTTCTTGTTGGCCCCATCTATAGTTGCTATAGAATTTCATCAGCTTTTAGCACCGAACAAGATAGCTCTTAAATATTATACAGTAAGCCCTTAGTTACATGTATGTTCCTTCTTGTCTCCACTGTATAGCAGCAATCCTACCTCACTTTGATAGCCAGGATCAGTCATATCAGGCTATTAAAGCCTTTTTGTCCTCATCTGTTGGCAGGAAAGGCCCCAAATGACCAGTGGTCATTTAGCTTTCAGTTTAATAGAACTGGATCCTGCTAAGTCCACTGAGGGATGTTTTTCTCCCTTGTGTAATAAAACCTCTGAACTACAAAAATTCAGAGTCGTGAGGAAAAGATTTGTGAGTAGATTAATATATATAATAGAAAAAGTTGACACTCCTACTTTCCCCCCTTAGTTCCCGTGTCTATGAATACTGGCTACAAGAAAAACAACATCATCAATCACCTGTGGTTCCAAACACAACATAAGGTGGCTTCGGACAATCGTGCCATAACAAAGACATTAGAAGACATCCTGTCATTCTGTATGGTCAGCTGTTTCTGAGTTATGGGTACATGAAAGGGCATACAACCGTAATGTGTATCAATGCATTGCCTTTATATATTCATTCTCTTGCTTATATGTTTATGCACTTTTTTTTTGTTTATCGGTAAAGAGAATTCCTAGGTCAACAACAGTGGTGCGTGATGCCGTAGACTGAATTTTGTGCCCTCAAAATGTATATGTTGAAGCATGAACCCCTAATACGACTGTATTTAGAGACAGGGTCTTTAAAGCTAAATGAGATGGTAAGGCTGTGGTCTTAATCTGACAGTGTTAGTGTCACTATAAAAAGAAGAGAAACCAGAGTTTTCTCTCTCAGTCATGTGGAGACATAGCAAAAAGGCAGCTGTCTTCAAGTTGGCAGGACCATTCTTACCAGAAACTGAACCCTGCTGAACCTTATTCTCAGACTTCCCAGGCTTCAAAACTGTGAGAAAACAAATTTCTGTTGTGTAAGCCACCCCTTCCATGGTATATTGCTATGACACCCCAAACATACTAATATATGTGGGATGTTACTACTGTTTTAAAGTATCTTTGCCTCTAAGCTGGAAAAAGCAAAACCAAATCCAGAATATGACTCTTCTAGTAAGGGCAAATTGTTACCTCAACCTTGGTAGAAGGAGGCCAAATGCAGCAGGTGGTTATCTTGTCTCTTTGGTGGACATTGCCATATTGGGTCTTTGGGTATTCCTCTCGGAAAGTACAACAGTCATCAATAGCATTAGATAGGTGAACTTTTGCAATATACTTTATACACTTTTACTACCGTGGTTAATTTGCTTATTTGTTCATGATCTAATTTAGGAATTTCTAGAGTGAATGGAAAAAATACTACCTCATATTGTTATAAAAGTTATGTTGTCTCCCTTGGTTATTAAGAACCTCATTAAAGTGGGAACATCTTTGCAAAGAGAGAAACTTATAGGACACAAATTTTCTTACCCTCTGAGTCAATTCTGAGAGTTCCATATACATAATTCTTTTCTAAATCTCATAGGATCAACTCTCCATGCAGCTTCCTTGTAATTCCTTGACAATCCTTTCCAGCCCAGGAATCACTAAACCTCTGCATCTCAAACCTTTCAAGGTCTTTCACCAAAGCAGGGGACAGCTTCAGTGACTTGAAAAAAGTGGTCACTCCTATTGCTAAAGAAGGCTGAGAGCGGATTGAGTTTTGGTACTCATGATCCTCTGATTCCTCACATATGCCCCTTTTCTAAAGATTATTGGCCATTCTTTCCTTATCAGTGCCCTAAATTTCTTGAGATGTTGTGAATTCAATTAATATAATTTGACGATCCACAGAACCAAACTTTGTGTCTGGGTTTTCGCTCTTGGTCTAGTGGCTCTACGACAAAAATTGTTTCACAGAAGCACAGGGATTTTCTGGTCTTCTACCTGCATTTGAAAACAACAACAACAACAACATAAGAATTTGAACTTATCCATCTATTTATTTGTTTTAAGGTCCCATTGGAGTAAATCACTCCACTCTACAGTCTTGAATTTTATTTCTGATGCCCAATGACTTTTTAAACGTTGTCTTCAATTGGCAATTCTTCCAGGTGACCATTGATAATAACATAATTGTTTTTCATTTCCTATTGCATTTCATGGGTTGCCAGACACCCATCCCTTAATGCTTATTAGATGTTTAAAAATTGCCTTTAGTCGGAACTAATTCCAAGTAACAAATCCCAGATTCTCCTTATTTCTGCGAATGTCTTTGGCTTATAACAACTATCTGTTCCAACTTCTATGTTACCTTCTTGGATGCATGAAACAAATAAGGGATTCAACACAGAAGTAATATCCAAGAAGTCTACAGAATCAGATATGGGAACAGACAGGAATAAGGTAAGCTGGGTATCAGAACCGCAGACACACCATGGCCCAAATCAGTCTAGTATTGGTACTGATTACTGGCTGCCATCGTTTGCACTGATTTTATTGCTTTATGGCCTCTGGAAATTGCTACTGCATCATTCACATTACTGGTCTTAGAACTCAGTGTTCCTGCTTGACTACCTCTACTCCGTAGCAAACATCCAGTCAGAAACCGGCAGGGGAGCAACTGCTTAGCAAGAGTGACTGGGTAAGTCAGTATCTGGTGCTTTTTAATTCTACTATAGTAGGAAATAGCACACACTTTCCTATCATAACCCATATGGTTTATGGGCACATACAAATCGTTGGCTAACTGAAACTCATTCCTGTCTCTTTTCCCTTGACCATCTCTTCTAAATATTTTTAGTCTAGGCTTCTTTTTGAGTTAGAAGTGGCCATCTGAAATCTTTCTAACCAATGAGACATATGTTGAATTATGTAGATGGATTTCTGGAGATGTTTTTGCTTTTCTTGGTAATAAAGATAATTTCAACTGATGTCATCTCTCTCTCTCATCCCCTTGCCCTGCTTCGATAGTGGGCATGAGGCCTGGAGTCATAGCAATCAGCTTTGACTGTAGCAAGGATAGGAAAATTACAGATGCAAACACTGATAATATAGGACCACTGAATCAGTGCCAGCAAAAACAAGATGCAGACTTCTTGTAATATAAGAAAAATAAACCCCTATTTGTTTAGGTCTTTGAACTCAAGTTTTCTATTCCTTGAAACTAAACACATTCTAACTAGTACAATTACGAATTCCCCACACCCTGGGCAGCCAAACAGAAAAAAAATAAAATAAATAAAATTCATTTCTATTTTAAACACTACACAAAATTAAAAGAACACTGATTTCCCCAAGTTCACATCTGAAAATGGTATTAAGAATATTTGGAAATTTGAGCACATGTGTGAGTCGATGACAACTTCTTCTAAATACCTTTGGAAGTCTGATGTATAATATACATATTCTTCCTATGAGGCTTATGTGGGCTCACATATGGTTAATAGTTTATATTTTTTAAATTGACTCTCCATTTCAAGATTAAACACAACCACTGCTTCATGTTTCCCGCTAGCAGATAAGTAGATGAGACAAAATGTAACTAACAAGTTTTTTAAAAAATATGAACTAATACACAGAAGTAAGATCATAATAGCAATCCACCTTTCTGACACTCAGCTAAGATAATCACAGATGCAAGCTCTATGTGATGATAATAAATCTGTGTAACAATTATAAAATTCAAGTGCCAGAAAACAAACTAAATATATTTTGTTTTATGACTAAATGGTCTAGGTTTTTTTTTTTTAATCATTGCAAAAATGGTTGTGATCCAAATTCCTATTGGGACAAGACAGGTAACATGAATGAGGTGTAAGGATACGTGTATACTTTGAGAGAATGGCTGCACCTAAGGAGAAATGAAAACAGACACCTTATCAAAGAAAAAGAGCCAGTCAGCTCCAGCTGATTGCGGCCATGTTGAAATGACGCACCCTTGTCAGATCTTATTGTCAACAGAGACGGCAAATTCCAGATTTTGATGTGAAGTTTTGTAATGCTTTTCAATTCTAGTCAATTAAATGATAATTAGAGTCTATATCTGGATTTGGGCCAGTAGTGTGTGACCTTCATCTCAAGGAAAGACTTAATCACTGAGTAACGTCCTTGTCTTTTTAAGCAGAAAAAGAAAACGATGAAAACAACACACACACACGCATACACACAGCAGAATAAACAGAAATATGTATTTTTAAATATTTAATCAAAATGCTTTGCTTTCAGGATTTCTTAGTAGAAGTAATTACTGAGGAAGGCAGATGGGCTTTGTGAACTGTCCAGAGATTACACTATATACTAACCTATCTTCAAACCAATTTCACATTTATTTCCTATTAATAACATATTGGTGGCATTATATTCATTATTTTCATTATTAGGATAATGCTAATAACAAACTTTCAAGTCCTAGTGTTATACAATAACATAGGATACCTTCTTATTTCTATTTTGTTTAATTGATGCAAAAGTCAGAGATGAGGGATCTCTCTTTTGTGATGTCATCAGGGACCAAGTCTGACATAGACTCCATAATTTTTAACACAGGTTTGTTGTTGTTGTTGTTGGGTTTTTTTTGGATATTGATATCCATTCAAAAGGAAGGGTGGATTTTTGAAGGAGGGGCAAGATTTGTACCATATATTGATTCATTCTATACAACATTATTTAGAATTGAGTCTCAGTGTCTCAACTGAACACTGAATCCATTGGATAACTGGGCTGTGGCTTTCAAGCAACAAACTTACCACAATGAAATCAGCATGAATAGTCAGCGAATACCCAGCCATCTGGCACGGGGTTCTAGATTTTATTGACCAAGCGTCTTTATTTCCAGGAGATTTCTTACTCCATATAGTTTGACTATATAGCAGTTAATGTATACAATTCAACAACAATAAATGTGTTTTTTTTCCACATCATTCCATTGTAATTTTACTGAAATATGATATTTAGTTACAGTGGTTATAAACCATTTTTTCAAACTATGTACCATTCAATTCAATTGGCTTCACCAATAATTTATTAATTCCATATTGTGTGCCAAACATTGTCATAGTTACAAGAGACAGAGACGTGTCTCAGATACTTGTAGTAGATTGTGGTGGATGGATTATGTGCTTGATCTCTAAGATCCCTTCTAACACTACTAAACTGAGAACAAACAAGAGTAAAATAGATAAACCCACTAGGATGTTAAAAATGGAAGGGGAAACATGGTAAATGAGAAATGTGAATTTATGTTCAGAAGTTATGATAACTGACAATACACCTGAAAGGGCTGAAACATAAGCCCCTGAATGGAGTGGCTCCATGTCATAATCTAGTGACTTCTGTCATTAGATCAGGAAGGCTTGGAATTAGAAAATACAAGTACTTTAGAAGATGAGGAAGACACATCAGGACAACAGAGGACAATATAAAATCTATTAGAAATAGACGCTTTACAAGGTAATTCTCATTTTGTCTTTCTTCCCTTCCAGCCAGCCATCCCCCCTTATACATTTATTCACTGAAAACAAACACACAAAAACACCAGAGCCTTTAAGTCAGGGACACGAGTAAAAGAGGAAGTGAAGGTGAGTTTTCACACAAAAAATGAGGATTCACTGAAAATCTAACAACCAGAACATAGTGGCAGCTCAGATCCTTTTCTTCTAGTCTGCTTCCACAATTCCTATATTCAGCACACGCACCTTTCAACAGGACATTAGCAGGTCCATTCTCGGAAAGGCTGAAGAGCCAACAAATAAAAACCATAGGCATCTTTGTGTGGGGTAATGTGGTTTCCCTGTGAAAAGCAAGGGTTTCCTTACACTGAGGCCCATTTAGTAAGTCCTACACATGGACAGAGAGTTCCAGTCAACAGTCAAGCTTCATAAGGCAGGAATGACAAAATCCAAAATAAACTAACATGAAGAAGTGATATTATGCGAAAGACAATAGAGAAAGTAGGGAGCAGAAGAAAAATCCAGTGAAACTATAAGTGATCTAAAAGATATAAGGGAATATGCAGGTGTTGTTTTGTCGTTTTAATCAGAAAGGATCACTTAACCTCCTTCTGTCTCATTTGTAAGATGGTATCTCATAGTGTGGCATAAAGACTACATTAATGAATATATGTAACATATTTAGGATAATGCCAGCTGTGTAATAAATAATACTTAAGTGTTAGTTATTATACTTAAATCAAGGAATATTGTGAATTATATTTTTATAATTACTTCATCAATTTTTAGGACTGAGGACAGGGCTCAGATTAATGTAATCAAGGAAACAATTCCATTTATAATAACATCAAAATATTGAAATATTTAAGAATAAATTTAACAGCAAAAGTATAGAACTTGTATACTGAAAAGCATAGAACATTGCTGAAAGAAATTAAAGAAGTGAAGGGAATTGATGTTCATAGATTGGAAGATTTAATATCTTAGATGGCAACTCTCCCAAAATTAGTCAACAGATACAATACGACCGTATCAAAATCCCAGTTGCTTTTTTTTTCTTTTTTTCAGAAACTTACTAACTGATCCTAAAATTCAAACAAAAATGATGGGTTCAGAATAGCCAAAATGATCTTGGAAGAAAGAGAACAAAGTTGTATGATTCAAACTTCGCGATTTCAAAACCTGTTACAATTCTACAGTAATCAATACAGTGTGGTACTGGCATAAAAATAAGCAAAAAGATCATTGGATTATAATTGACAATGCATATACAAACCCTGCATTTGTGCTCAATTGATTTTTGACAAAGGTGCTGAGATAATTCAATAAAGGAAAGAATAGACTTTTCAACAAATGTTTCTAGAGCAACTATAATAGAATGTAATAGAATGAAGTTGGGCTCCCTACTTAAAACCACATATGAAAACTAACTCAAAGTGGGTCATAAGTCTAAATATAAAAACTAAAACTCTAAAACTCTTAAAATAAAAAATAAACCTTTGTGATATTGTCTCAGCCAATGCTTTCTATGAAACCAAAAGTGAAAACAACAAAAAAGGAGATGAACTAGAGTCTGTAAAAATTTTAAATTTTTGTGCTTCTAAAGACGACATCAAGAAAATGAAATGACAATCCATAAAAAAACGAAGAGAATTGTTTCAAATCATAGATATTACCAGGAAACGAATTCCAGAATATATAAAGAAGACTTATGACTCAACAAGGAGAAGATTGTCTGATTCAAAAAGAGACAATGAATTTGAATAGATATTTCTCCAAAGAAGATAATCAAATGGCCAATAAACGCGTGAAAAAATACCCCAAGGCAGTAGTCATTAGGGAAATGCAAACCCAAACCACATGAGATACCACATCACACCCACAGTATGACTAGACAATAACAAGTGGAGAGGAGGATGTGGAATAAACACTCAGACAGTGTTGCAGATGAGATTGTAAAATGTTGCAGCAACTATGGAAAACAGTTTGATGGTCCTAAAACTGCTAAACCTGAGTTTACCATATGATCCCAAAATTATACCCCTAAGTACATACCAAAGAGAATGAAAAAAAATGCCACCCTCCCCAAAATGTAACTAATAAAACCATAAACACTAGTGTTTATAGTAGAATTATTCTTAATAGCCAAAAGGAGAAACACCCCAAAGAAGCATCAGCTTGGAAAATGGGTAAGTCAAGTACGACATATCCATTCAGTGGAATATTATTCATCAATGAGTAGAAATAAAGGATATGTGTGACAATACAGATGAACTTTGAAAACATTATGCTAAGTAAAAGAAGCCATTCAGAAAGGCCACGATGGTATGATTCCCTACGTATAGATTATCCATAATAGGCAAATCCACAAAGAAAGAGAAGAGTGTTTGCTGGGGACTCAAGGCAGACAGTAATGGGGAATGACTGATAATGAATACAGGGTTTCCTTTAAGGTAGTGAGAATGTTTCACAATTAGCTAATGGTGATGGTTGTAGAAATCCATGAACATAAAAAAAAATCACTAATGTATACACTTTAATGGGTAGATTTTATGGTGTCTGAATTACATTACAATAAAGTTTACATAAAATATATTAAAAGATCATCTTATTCAGAATGCAGAACAGTGATACTGTGACTTAGTGTAAAAGAGTAACAAAAGAGATTTTAAGAAGGAAGAATCCAGAGCACAAGTAGAAAGTATCGGATGATTGGTGAATTGAGTTGACAGCCTCTTCATGCTCTTAGTGGATTCAAACTCCACCTCAGGTAAGACTGTTTATCTAATATGCAATCACTATAGACCACTTAGCCCAGTTAGGTGCAGAAAAGCTCTTTGATTTAATCATGTTTCTGGTTCCATGTTGACATGTGAATGCATTAGAATGTGACTATTTTCATCAACATATTATATTTGTTCTTTCATCTATACGTGACACACAAACTAGTCAGCAATAAGATAGAAACAAGTAGCTTGTCCCAAATAATATGTTAAATTAGACTGCACTTGAACAATCTCAAATGTTTTCTTAAAATACAAAGCGCTTTCTTAAATGTAAAAACCACATGCAATATTAACACTGTTCTTTTTGTATTTATTAACTTATTAATTTGGGTAGTATTATGAAGTTGATATAACATGATTTATTTGCTCTAGTCTCATGCTGCCTCCTTTCCACGATTGCCTTATCTTCTTTCTGAATTATGACTTTCTTCATTATTTTTATATCATTTCAATAAATAATTAGATTTATTTCACTGCAAGCCTGTGGGGTCATTTATTACAAGTGAACTTTTTACAAATTATATATAGATTTATTATCCTACAATTTTACTATTAACCTACCTTCTTCCTACATAAATATTTCAAAAAAATATCCTATATGCTTATAGTGTCTACTGTTATCTTCAGATTAGACCAAGTCACTTGTGCTTATTGAGTTATTTCTATTCTTAGTTGTTTAAATATTTATTTAAAATATTTATATTTAGATTGAGAAGAGTAATTTGGAGAAAAAAAAAAGACTTCAAATAATTGACCAGGTAAATGAGGAAAGATATAATCTTTAAGTAAAATAATGTCAATATTACATACGCTTCATTTTCTTCTCTTTCTCTTCGTCCTCCTCAGCCTCTTTTTCCTCCTCCAACCAAATATCCAAACCAGGTAAACGGAAGCTAGAGTTCATGTATGAACATCACTTGTAAGCATTCTCTTTATGTTACAGTCTCTTAATTTGAATATTAGAGTTTCCTCTAAGAAATATATTGAGATATTCTTCATGAAATTCAGCCAATTCTACTAGGATGTTGATATTGTTGTGAGTGTTTGTTGATGGCATTTTATAACTCTCTGGAGTGTCTTCGTCCATGCGACACAGCTAGAGTCATTAGTGAAGCTTTTTTTTTTTTAATAGTTAAGTTGGTATTTACTCTTTGGATTCGTTAACGGATTATATCATAACGAAAAAAAAAATACAGTCCAACAGAGGAGAATAAAACTTTCTTGAAATATATTCAGGTGAATATTCTCTTATCTGGTGGACCCTATTTAACACACGTCAGCCTGAAAATAAATCTGCAGGGTGGATATTAAGATTATTGGCATAACAATTTATACACAGCAAAATGAGACTGATAGGAGCGAAACAGCTGGGAAGTGGCAGGTTCCCGAAGATATGCTGCCTCTTGGAGGGATACCCAAGTGCCCCTGTGGGTGGATGCCACAGCTGTCTCTCTAGAAGGGCTGTAGTAACTCTGCCTATGTTGGATATGGATTGATGACCAAAAGAGATGAGCCAGCCTTGAAGACATCTAATGCCCTCATCTGGACAAAAACACACCTCCTAGTGGTACATTTCTTAGATAAGCATACTCTTAATGTTCAGCTCAGGCTAATGTAACTAAGGTTTTTGGATCCTTCCCCAAACCCAAGGCTGATTGTATGAACAAGTAGTAAAAAAAAAAATCATACAAAAAACCTTGTTCTTCATCACTTCAGTAATAAAGCTAAGAACACTGGAGACTAAGGAAACATAGTGATTTCCTGATATCTAGCACATTGACTCTGAGACCTTCAAGTGTAAGGGTTATTGATTTATTAATATTTGTGTCCTAGTGACCTAACAAAATGACTGAGGCAGAATAGATGTTAGATACATTTTTGATGGTGCATTGCCTGAAGCAAGGAAGGGAAAAAAGGAGACAAAGAAGGAGTTGCCAATGTCTGTGTTAAAAGGGTTTGTGTCTTATCATATCCCAAATTGAACAAGGCAGGTATTTTCCCATTTTCTTTCAGAAAGTTGTAGAATTTCTTTCTGTACTATTAGCATTTTCCTATGTACAACTCACCGAAGAGGTATTAATGTTCTCTTACTTTCAGATCGCATATTCCTGTCTAGATTCAGTATTAACAAAGCATTTCAACCCTACTGCATGTATTTTAGTTACATAACACTTCCTGTTTTAATGTTTACTAAGTGGAAAGGTCTTTCCACTAGCCACCGTGGGAACTGCTTAATAGCAACAGAATATCAGCTCTTTCCACTGGCTTACTCTAGGGAGAAGGGAGAGGCGAATTCTTCTTTTCCTTCCCAGAAAAAAAGAGGATAAAAATCATCCAAAAATGCCCTTAGAAAAATAGCAAGCAGCAGCAGGTGAAGATAGTTATTCTTTTCCGTTTTCACAACGTGTAGACGAGGCACTGAATTTGTGGTCTCAATGTTTTGATGTGATTCCCTGTGTTCACCTCTCTGGCAACCCGGCGTGTCATTGCCCGCTGAGTAACAGCATAACCACAGGGCCTCAGGCAGCCTGCAAACTCAGCAAAATGCAAAAGCCATCCAATGGATTCTGCCACAGAGGCTGGCAGCATTTGCAATGCTCTTAAGAGGATACTCATTCCATCATTTAATGCATCATATTTCTTGCTATTGTATAATATCCTCACATTAAGAGATTATCATTCACAGCTTGGAGTGGTTCCTGTCACTTGCGATTTGACCATACCAAAACCCAGTAAATTTTAAAGCTTATCAATTGGGTTGTATAGCTTCTATCACACGCTCACATGCACACACATACACATGCACACACGTTCCACATCATCGTGCATGCATGGCCAAAAGAAACTTATTGATAACTGAGAGATAAGAATCCAAAACGTCATTGCTCTGTTTTTAGTAACAAAAATTGCTTGTTATTTCATTGAGCATTATTTACTGATAGTCTATAAAGCTCCTTAGAACCAAATTTCGTTCTTTTTATTACTTTGTGTCTTCCTTTTGTGCTTTCTAGTTTCTTGTACCTCTCCCAGCTCAATATTTGTTTGCTAACTACGAAGTTACTTGGAACAAAATAAAACAGAGCAGAACTGTGCTATAGTTAACATTCCTCAAATAGGTATTCTGCAACAAATAAAAGTTTCTAGAAGTCTTTAACTGTGTTTTATGTATCAAACATGTCCTCAACACAACCATTCGACCTGGGTTATGTACAGAATGATTATATATATATATAATATATTATATATATATATATATACATAATATATTATATATATATATACACACACACACACACACACACACACACACACACACATACTACTGTGTCATAATGGATTTGTAAAGGATATTTGGAGCCATGGTATGGTCACTTTTTGTACAATATTATTTCATATACATTAAGCAACATTTATTACACCAAATAGAGAAAGTATTCAAACCTATTCCAAAGTTTATACAAAGTCCAACTGTTTCATATGAATGGCAGTTGAGTCTCCTTAAAAATTAGTGAAAACCTCATAAAACTCTCTTCAATTCTTCACTCCTTCCTTTTAACCCTTCCTTCCTAAATATCCTGCGCCAGGGACGGAAGCAACCATGAGAATGTAATAAATAAAGAAGTATGGGGGCGCCTGGGTGGCTCAGCCAGTTAAGCATTGGACTCTTGATTTCGGCTCAGGTCATGATCTTGCGGTTCGTGGGTTTGAGCCCCACATCGGTCTCCACACTGACAGCACGGAGCCTGCTTAGGATCCTTTCTCTCCCTTTCTCTGAACCCCTTCCCTGCTCATGTTCTCTCTCCTCCCTCAAAATAAATAAATAAAACTTAAAATAAGTAAATAAATAAGTGTATATATAAAAAATAAATAAGGGCTTGGTTTTCGTTAGCTTAGCGTCTAATGAGAGTGACAGAAAAGTGAATATATGATTGCAAAGAAACATGCTATCAAGCTAATTCTCTTGTGGGCAAAGCCAGACAATAAAGAACAGGCCTGATCCAGGCTAAGAAAAGCTCTTACTTCCCACTGCTCCAGTGGCCTGAACACCTTCGCACCTGAGTAGTGAGAAAATAACTCCATAGACATCACTGACTGCAGACCCGCGAATCATAATCCTGCTTCACCATCCATCATCATTGGACAAGTTCATTTTGTTTCTGTCATGTATGTCACTACAAGAATGACTGTTTGCTAAATAGTCAGTATCTGATCAGAGATGAAAAGAAAAGAAAACGAGTCAGAGAAAGTAGTTTTTCACTTATTGGCTTGGCTTTTTCCTGACCTAGAGAGTTCCATGGAGTACGAGCATAACAGTACTCTGTGACCTGTTATGTTTTGTTTTGCTTTGTGTGTGTCTCTCTCTCTTATATTTTCCCCTTTGCTTGTTTAAAAACAATTACAAATAATAAAACACACACACACACACACACACACACACACACACAAGAATCTTTAAGGAGCGTGTCCAAGAGTGCAGAAAGTTAAGAGGCCAGATGAATAAGCATGCAGAGACAGCTGGCCGGCCATTCATTGTATTATTGTCAATCCTTCCTGCACGTGAGTGTTCCGTCTTATCTGCCATGTGACATAAACGGGACTTACAACGGCTTTAGAACTTGACACTGAGCTAACCCCCAAATGGTTTCGAAGGACATCGTGGTGAGTTTGGTAGTGAAGTCCCTTTCATCGGGTCCCATACAAGTCATTCGCATGGGAACAATGTCTAGGCCACTTACACAAATAAAATAACTGACACAAAAAACATTAAGGCTTGTGTTTTAGTTAACTCAAAGAAAGCCAATTTGCATACAGTGACTAAGTTTTAACAAGAGATCTTCCATTTATGAAACACCTGCTGACATAAAGTACCTACTATGCATTATCATATTAAAGCCCTAACCAGCTCCATATTATAGGTATTTTAGGCCTGTTTTACATGTATAAAGCCCAGAACCTCAGGGTTTTTTGTTTCCAGATAACACAGCTAGCAGACTATAGAGCAAGGATGTAAACTCTATGGTCAATTCCAGCGTCCGTTTTTATATTATTATGTAAAGCTGCCTTCCTGAAGAGGTATTTAAGACATGGCTTCTTTTCTCAAGGAAAGTGTGGTCTTGTCACAGAAACAGGGCCTGTGACTGAATATAAATCAGCATGTATTTGCTGAATACCTTTGTGGACAACATACCATGAAGTTTACAAAAATAATTACAACGTAGCCCCTGCCCTTAAAGAACGCTTCTTAAAATCAATACCACCACATCCAGACCACCTCACTTCCGTTAGGATGTTTATTATCAAAAAGACAAGTGGTGGGGTGCGTGGGTGTGAGCATCCAACTTTCGATTTTGGCTCAGGTCAGGATCCCCCCGGGGTGGGATTGAGCCCCACGTCAGGATTCACAAGCATGGAGCTTGGTTATGATTTTCTCTCTCCTCCTCTGCCCCTCCCCCCTCTCTAAAATAATCATAAAAAGAAAAGACAAGAGATAATAAATGCTGGTGAGGGTGTGGAGAAAAGGGAACCCTTATGGGTTGGTTGGAATGTATGTTGGTGCAGCCACTGTGGAAAACAGTATGAAGGTTCCTTAATCAAGTTAAACCAAAACTACCGTGTGACCCAGGAATTCCATTTCTGGGCACATATCTGACGGGCATAAAATTTCTATCTTGGAGAGATCTCTGTATTCCCATGTTCATTGCAGCATTATGCTCAGTGCCTAAGACATGCAAACGTAAGTGTTCATCAACAAAGAGATAATGAAAACGTGTTATATTATAAAACGGAATATGATCCAGCAGAAACAAAGGAGTACCTGTTATTTGCCTCCTTGAGGGCATTTTGCTAAGTGAAATAAATCAGGCACAGAAAGATGGTAAGGGCTCCCTTATATGTGGAATCTCCCAAAGTTGAACTCATGGAAACGGAGAGTAGATTGGTGGTCACCAGGGGAGTGGGGAGTGGGGGGAATGGAGAGATACCAACCAGAAAATACACACTTTCAATTATAAGATGAATAAATTCGAGGCTGTAGTGTGCACCGTGGAGGCTATAGTTAATAATATGATATTGCATACTTGAAATTCGCTAAGCGAGGAGATCTTACTTGTTCTCACCACACACATAAATTGGTAATGGGTGTGTTAACTAACCTTATTGCGGTGATCATTCTGCAATAACATATATATCAAATCATGACGTTGTGCACTTTAAATGTACACACCGCATGCCAACTATATCTCAGCAAAGCTGGGAAAAATAAAAGAATTTAACAAAGAAAAAAAAAAGAAAAGCTTAGTAACAACGAACACTTAGACACCATCTATCCCTTCATTTTACTTGTGGGGCTCCAATAACCTGAACAGCTAAGTGCGATACCCAAACTTATCTGGCCCTTTATTGGCAAAGCAGGATCAGAACCGGAAAGCGGCACTGGTGATCCAAGTGGATATGCTTAGTATCGTGGGTGTGTGACCAGTGCCCACGGCCCAGCTCTCAGGATCCCACACTCAGGATTTAATGTTCCGGGACTGATGTCTTAGGATCCTTCACGATTTTATTTTTGAGCGGCGCTCTGCTAGTGGAGTCCTAGAGGACACAGGAGCATGTGCTAGGGCTTGGAGGCTCCACTCATATGTGGTTCCTCGCCCTGTTGACTCCCCCTCTTCAGGACCGGATGCCTGTGGACTGTTCCCAGGGGTCCCCAAGAATCAACCAGCCTCTGCCTTTCTGCTCCTGCCTTTCACTCCCAGAAGGGAGCTGGCGGGGGCGGGGGAGGCGGGTGTTCTCGAGAAGGGCCAAGGAAAAGTGTGTACCCCACACCACGTTTCAGGCCAGGCTGATGGAGCCATATTGTGTTCAGTGGGGGACTCGGCAGCAATAAGCTTCTGGCCTACTCCTTCATGTTGTCCCACACTCATCCCAGAAATTGCAATCTCTTTAGGTTCTCAGGCCTGCTGTGGATTGGGCAGCAGACTTCTGGGAAGAGACGATTTAGTGTGTCAACTGGCAGGAGGAGGGAATCTGGGAGGTAGCGACCCTTGTTTGCTCCTGGGCCATGGGAAGTGCCCCCGGGGACCTGTAAGATTTTACACTTACTGGGTGAGTATCTTTGTGCCTAAGAGAGAATGATGTTAAACAGCAAATAACAAACCACGTGACATGTTTGAGCAAGGGACTGCACATTTTTATTTTTCACGGGGCTTGGCTAAAGTAAGCAGCCAGCTTTGGTTACGATTCATTGATTGCTTAGTACATGCTAAGTACTAGTGCTAAGTGCTTTGCCTGAGTTCATAGCATTCAACCACTATACTATTACTGAGCCACTGTTACGGACCAAATTTTAGGAATAAAGAAACCCAGGTTTGAAGAGGTTAAGGCAACATGCCTATCTATGATCACACAGCTAGTGACTAAAGCCTCAGCATTGGTCTATGGGATTCCCAAAGTCCATATATGTTTTTTAAAGTTTATTTATTTTTAAAGAGAGAGAGTTTGTTGGGGGGGGGGGGGGGAGAGAGAGAATCCCAGGCAGGCCCTGTGCTGTCGGTGCAGAGCCTGACGTGGGGGTCCATCTCACAAACCGTGAAATCCTGACCTGAGCCGAAACCAAGAGTCAGATGCTTGACAGACTGAGCCACCCAGGTGCCCCTTCATAGTTCCTACTTTGAACGACTTTGCATTACTGCTTCCACCCTACGTGGCCTCTGGTGCACACAGCGACTCCTTAGCCCCACCATGCCAGGCTCCCCGATGCTACCGTAGGGGGCAGAACAAAAGCAGGCCCTGTAGTGAGCAAACGCAGATAAAATGTTCCGGAAAGCTCTTGTCCATAGGAAACTTGTATGCAGAGTCTCTGCATTTTTTTCCACGCACGATTTCTATTTTCTCTGCATCCAACAAGGCAGTAACTGCGTTGGCTGACGGTCTCCCCCCCCCTTTCTCCCCTGTCAGATGAACTGTATTTTAGGGTCAAGAATCCTAATGTGGAGTCTGCCCTTCTGAGCACATCAGACCTAATTTTGAATGATGACCTAGGGAACAATGCCAGCAGTTGTGTCTTTCACCAAAACCCCATAAACCACACATAAATTGTGTGTAAACGTTCTTCTTTGACTGAAGGGCGAGCGGGCTTTCCTCATCCTCGCTGGGAACAGCAGCGTCACAGATGTCTCAGAAGGCATCTGCAAATAGATTCCACCGCCACGCATGAACACAGCAGAAGCGAGGGGCGGCTCTAGAAAACCACGGACGTGATCAGACCGCCTTCGCCCTTCTGTACATCGTCGTATCTACCTCTTGAGCCAGAAGTAAGACCCGTCACCTCCGCACCGGACCCTTTCTGTTCCCCGAACACGACCGGGATGCCTGCACACATCTGGCTTCCCATCTCTGTTAGTGAGATTTCACTTGCTCGGAGCAAATGACCGCCCCACGTGGGCTTCCCCTCCCAACTCCTCTCTCCCCCCAAACGCTCCTTTATGGAGGAGCGGGTTTCATTCTCTACATGATTACGCTTGGCAGGTGGAGATTGCAGCGCCCGTTACGTTAATGATTTCGGAGGTGACGCCAAGGCCTCTGAGGCTGCTTGGCAGAACAGCTAGCGGGAAACTAATGAGTATCCCAGCACGACCCTGGGCCATTAAAAGGAGGGGGGGTTCGAGGAGAGAGGGAGGGAAATAAATTAGAGACCTCAGCCTCTGGTAAGAATATCAGGGAAGGCCCTTAATGGAGTCTGGAAAAGAAAATTAATCACCCATAATGACTGGGGTGTGTGCGAATATTTGATTTAATTCCTTTTATAAATATTTTTCTACAGAATGATGCATGGCATCTGAGAGGGTTGAGAAGCACAAGGCGAGCTTGATTTAATCATGAGATGAGCCGAGGGGGTGGAAGTGACAACAATTACAGGAATATGTACTTGGGAGAGGCATGGTTTTCCTAATGCACTTGTGGTCATCTTGGCTGGAATTGTACAGAATTCTGCGGTGAAGAATGTACCTCGGAATTCACCATCTTAAGCGCTGGAGATAGCCAATTAACAGTTGGCAAATTAAAATGTGCTTACATAAGCACTAACCTAATATTGAATTTTTAGTAAGAAATGACACTCGAAACATACAATTTCCTGGTCGCTGGGCTCCGATGTATCGTGTTCATCATTCAAGGAAAATAATAACACAATAACCCTTTAAATGTTGAATAATAAAGCTGATAGAAAAAAAAGTGTTTCCGGAAGAAAGCTTTTTTTTTTTTTTCTTCTATAAGATTTAACAGGAGAAAGGAATATTAGTTAAAAAAATATTCGTATGATTCGCAGGAAACATAAAGTCACCTGATAGAGTGTGAAACAAACAAACAAAAGTATCTGGAGTCGGTTATTACATATCATGCATTAAAGAACTAATTCTTGAAATATCTTCCTGAACATGTATCACATCATTTAATTTTCTTTTCCTTCAATAGGTCTTATTTAGCCCAGACTCTATTTTCCAGTCCCTCAATTAAGAAATTAATCAAGATTAATGTTCAAAAATCTCCAGGTTTTAATTTGCTATAGTCTTAAAAACAGATGGGGAATTATACAGGGGAATTAATACAGGGGAATTAATCCCAGAATAACTCACCGAGAAAGGATTCTGGTCCCTCTCCAGTTGTCCAGACCATTTCAGCAAAGGGCCAGATGCTATGCTTTATTTTTATTGTCTGGGTTTTGTTTGTTTGTTTGTTTACAAAACAAAAGTGATAATGAGTTGGATTAACTTGAAACATTATAAAGTGTAGGAGATCTTGTGAACTAAAAAATGCTTTGCTATAGAATTTTTTCACAAAGTAGATGTACCAAAATAAGGTGTGCAAAGCCAAGGAAATCTAACAGCTTAACAATAAAAAATGGGATAGGTAGGCTTGAAGCTGTGCCTTTCAAGGAGCAGAGTGGGGAGCTCTCCTTGGAGGCATTGAAATAGTCAGATGTAGACTCTGTCACTAACACGTGTGATATCTCTTCTACTATTGGCTGCTGAATGCCACCAAAAGACGTCAGACTGCAGTGTCGTTCCCAACCCAAATGCTACTCCTGAAGATGGTGGCCAGAGGGTGGTGTCAGCCTCTGTACTCATTCCATTTGGCAAAGACTGGTGAACAGGAGAGGGCTATAACCCAGGGATAGTAAGTCCACCAAAAGTTGCCCAAGCATTGTTACTCTGCTCCCTGGGACAAGGGACACCAGACACGACCTCAGGCAGACTTAATGTCAGCCCTCTCTTGCCATGTCAACTGATACCCAGTCACTTAAGGATCCATTGTCCTGAAATGGACATATGGGTCTCAAATTTACATTGCACACCATTTCACTAAATGTGTATACCTCTTAGAGACAAAGATATCATTTCCCAATTAATCTGCACATAAGAATTATCTAGGATGCTGACTAAAACACAGATTCCTGAACCCCTTCACAGAGATTCAGATACAGTCAGCATCAGCTTCAAATATGAATTTTTAAGAAACAAGTCATAGAATTCCTTTGACTTGTCAAGTCGTGGTAATTTCTGCTAGGTATTGGAAAACAGTTAGTAAATAACATTTGATCCAATCCTTGGAAGACTCCACTAAATGTAGAAATAGACCTATAAATAGATGCTTAATGAATAATTTTCTGGAGTTAGGATAAAGTGTGAGGGTGCGGAGAATATAATGAAGATGCTAGCCAGTTTCATCAGAGATGAGGGGACGGAAGGCATAACTTACACAGAAGAAATGAACATTTTATTTGAGATAATAGTAATTTTAGGGGCGCCTGGGTGGCTCAGTCGGTTCAGCTTCTGACTCTTGATTTCAGCTCAGGTCATGATCTCACGGTTCATGGGATCCAGCCTGGATTGAGCCTGCTTGGGAGTTTCTCTTTATCTCTCAAAATAAATAAATAAACATCTTTAAAAAGTAGTTATTTTAATAATAATTTTAACCTTCTCTTGGGTTGTTTTTGAATTCTGTTTTTAGATTGATGATTTGATTCTTCCTACTTTTGAACATTTCAAAAGCATATTTTGCTTTTTTATATCTTGTTTATCTAATTCACTATGTATCATTAAGAAATCATCAGTTATATAACTTTTAAAAATAAGTTTTATTGTCAACATTTGCATGTTACATATGTTTGCGATTTCATAAATCTACTTTAAAAAAATCAACACATCTCCAAATCCATTACCATTCAGGGTAAGAGAAATGTGCCCATATTGCAATATTCTCAACATTAAATATTTTAATGCCTTATTTTTTACCAAAACCAAAAAGTGATATTTTCATTTTATTTTAATTTGCAGGTCTTTAAGCACTAGTGGGGATAAATTGTATATGTTTACTTGGCCATCTGTATTCTTTATTTTATACATTTTATATTCCTCGCTATTAGATTTTTGAAAGAAGAAATCAGCTAGAAGATTTTCTTATTGTATTTGAGAACCCAAAGAACTCTCTAATCCCTAGGCTGGGGAACATGACCTCGTGCCCTCAAATGCATATTTGTGCGCACAGAAGCAGATATCGCATTCCAGTTGTAGTTTAAGAAAATATTATAACAGCCTAATAAAATGCAAACACTGTTCCCCATTGTTCCTTGGGTATTTATAGCCTTGCGTTGGAAGATTGTGTCTAGTCCAAAGCAACGTGCAATTAACCATACATTGGTCTGCGAACTCTCTCTTTGATTTTTCAACCAGTCGGCTAATGCTTTGACCGCCAATAACACGACCTTGCAATACTTACACAGTCTTGTCACAGGTGAATGCAGACATCTATAAGACTAGGTTCAGGAAATGGAGTCTTAGATGAATGAAAGGGAGAACCGGCCTAAAGTCTGAGAGGGGACACAAAAAGCAAAAGCTGTTAATGCGTAGAATGCATAAGGGGAGCTTACCTCCTGATCCTGTGGGTTCACCACCTCTTTTTACAGTGATGAAGTGTGTGCCAGGTCAACTGCAGTGGTTGTGATCCATATAAGACAAGACAAGCGTTCAGCTCTTGAACCAGAAAGGTTTTGTGACGAACCAGTATGGTCTGCAGTTTATAAGAAACAGCACATGTAAAGAGTCATGAAATAAAGGACAAATTATGAAGTGATGATGCTCAGTATTTATAAGTACCGTTTTATCCTTTACAGCACTTTTAGCCTATGGAAGTCTCTGTACTGAAGAAGTTGCTTTTAGCTGATGATCTAGAAAAATCATGGAATTCTTGAGAAAGATGGAGTGGGGAGTTTACTTTGTTTCTTCTTATTTTATTTCTTACAAGTTTGTTTATTTATTTGAAGTGATACAGAGACAGCATGAATGGGGCAGGGGATGAGAGCGAGGGAGAGATTGAGAGAGAGAGAGAGAGAGAATTCCAAAGCAGCTTCCGGACTGCCTGCTGTGGAGCTGGATGCAGGGCTTGAACTTACAAACTGTGAGATCATGACCCGAACTGAAACCAAGAGTCGGGCGCTTAAGCCACTGAGCCACCCAGGCGCTCCGATTTTCATCTTAGTTTAAAATATGAGGAGCGCCTGGGTAGCTCAGTCGGTTGAGCATCCGACTTCGGCTCAGGTCATGATCTCACGGTCTGTGAGTTCCAGCCCCGCGTCGGGCTCTGTGCTGACAGCTCAGAGCCTGGAGCCTGCTTCGGATTCTGTGTCTCCCTCTCTGTTTGCCCCTCCCCCACTCATGCTCTATCTCTCTTTCTCTGTCAAAAATAAACATTAAAAAATAAAATAAAATACGAGATAAATATAAATTTTGAAGATGGCATGATTGTCCAGAATGACACAAAAAGGGAGATGCAGACCCAACATTGACAAAAGGTTTCTCATTCCCAACACAGCGTCATTTCTACCCTACCAGAGTTTACACTGTTGTGACATCCATACATTAAAATATCAAATATTATTGAGCAACTATTATGTGGCCAAAAATTAAATAAGGCGCCATCTTGTTTTGTTTGGACTGTTCAAAAACGTGTAATCTCTACAACCAAACATTATCAGACAGTGGAAGATGTCATGCTTTCCTGATATCTAACTAAGTCACGAAATAATCACCGAATGGGAGAAGTTGAAATGCTTTTCACTGAAATGCTTTGGAGGTCCATAATGCAGGTCCAAACAAATTTCTGTAGGTTACTTTTGCACAGACTGTTAACGTAATACACACTGGAAGCCATTATTTTCCGGAAGTGTCAACCTATTCTCCCTTTCACAGAAACTGTATGCCGTCTTCCATAAGCCAGATGCCCCGTAAGTAAGCAACTCATTTTCCTAAAGGAGATTTAGTTACCTTTCTGTTTTTGTCATCTAGCCGGAACGCCAGTTAGCAGTGCCTACCTGGAAGGGCCATTTTGCACCTCTCTTTCCAAGTCTACGTGTGGAAGGGCCATTACGTGTGGAAGGGCCCTTTTAACAAAAGTGACCAAAGTGAACACAGAGAACTCCCCAAACTCCAGCGGACTTTACGGGAAAGGACGGCCCACTCGTAACTCAGGCTGGCTTAGGAAGCTGACCTCACCCTCCATCACCATGAGCTTCCAGTCATCTATGCAATGAAGTGTGACAACAGCTTTAATAGCATGTGAAAACATATTTTATTATAGGGTCATTAATTTGTCCTGCTGGCTATGTGATAGTCTCCATATGCGACATGGGAAAGTGCCCTTTTGCTCTGAGGTCTTTCTTGATGAGCAAGCCTGCACTACAGGGTGGAGCTCTAAAGGGCACCCTTTCTCTGCTCTGCCCTTGGCAAAGACCGGCATCATTCCATCATTTCATTTGTGCATGGAAGAGTGGAATGTCATGGAATTACGTCCTGTGGTTGTGCGTTTTCTTTTACTACCCAGATATCTGCCAAGCCTTGGCTTTTGAGGGGACTAGTCAATGACTTTAAAAGCATTATTATCAGGAGATTCATTTTTAACATATAGAAATAAAAAAAGAAAAAAAGGCTCCATTAATTTTAGAAAAGGGTCTGTGAGAATATGCACGGGCTAAAAAGGCACATGACTGCACAGATTGCTATTTATTACCCATATCAGACAAATAAAATTGGCACACTAATGTAGTAACCTGAAGGAAAAATAAATAACCCTCAAACCTAGGTTTGTAAAAATATATACTGTGTATGTTAATGTATAATGATGTCATTTCGGTATATTTTGAGATCCAAAAAACTTTTAATCACAGTTTTTGTGAATACCCTAATTGTATCCCTCATTTATTCGACCAAATATTAATAAATGGCACATTAAGTTCTAGGGTTTACAGTAGATAGGGAGCGAGGTAGGCAGAAGATAAATACCTCTGGTTTGGGGGTTTAGTAGCTCCCTGTTTGCAATATGGCACTATGGAATTTCTTAATAAAATGATGATGAAAACATACACATTATAGACGGAAGAAACAGATATATTGATTTTTAATTATTTGCGTAAATGTGTAAATAATATAAGCATTTGCAAGATGATGTCGAATATCAGGGGTAGAGAATGAGGCCCCCGAGAGTGCACATTTTGTGCTACTGCCTGAAAGAGAGTAATCATTTTATTTATTTTTATTTATTTACTTTTTTACATTTATTCATTTTTGAGAGACAGAGAGACAGAGCACAAGAGGGGGAGGGGCAGAGAGAGAGAGAGGGAGACACAGAATCCGATGCAGGCTCCAGGCTCTGAGCTGTCAGCACAGAACCCGACGCGGGGCCCAAACCCACAAACCACCTGATCACGACCTAAGCCGAAGTTGGACGCCCAACCGACTGAGCCACCCACGCACCCCGAGAGTAATCATTTTAAAAGGAAGGAAGGGTAAAGGTGCATGGAGCTTATAATGCCAGTTTTCTGTGGGATAAAGAGACGATTAAGGCATTAACCAAGTTTAATTTCCTGGCTTTAATGCTTCTACTATAGTTATCCAAGATGGTAACATTAAGGGAGGTTGGATGAGAAACATGGAATATAGAATATTTTTGGAAATTTTCGTAAGTTTAAAAGCAGCTTCAAATATGTGTTTAATAGGAAATAAATAAGACAGGATTTTGAGTTATTAATTGCAATAGGGAGAATCCTAAAATGACCCCCAAGGTTTCTCACTCCCAGACGTACAGACCTACATAATCCACAGAACTTGAAATATCATAGATTTTACTCCCATAATTAGGCTCTATTATTTGGCACGGTTGACCTTCAGATAAGGAGATGATCTGGGTGGGCCTGACCTAATCACATGAGCCTATTAAAAGCAGAAAGTTTTTGTGAGTCATTACACAAGAGCAAATCAGAGATGCAAAATGCAGACAGGGACTTTATGCACTGTTGCTGGCTTCAAGACAGAAGGACCAGTGTCAAGGAACACACACAACCTCCAGATGCTGAAAGCAGCCCCTGGTTTACAGACAGCAAGGAAACAGGGATCTCAGTCTTTCGACCACAGGAACCGAATTCAATCAACAGCAAGAATGAGTTTGGAAGTAGGTTTGTTCCCAGAGAATCTAGATAATAATTCAGCCAGGATAATACCTTACTTTTCACTTTGCACTACCCTCAGCAGAGAACAATCATTCCACGCCAAATCCTACATTTTTGATAATTTGTGGCAAAACAATAGAAAACAATACTAAAATCCTTTTGGAGGAAACTTTCCCCTCAATAGCTATTACACCTGTCTAAAATCCACAGTAAATTTCCTCGATGGCTCTTAGACAGCAAGTAGCTCCAAACATTTGTTCCATGATTATTCGATCTGCTACGAAGTCTGCCTTTCTCTGATTTTCTACTTCAGGCAAAGCATGTTCGGCAACCACATCATATCCTTGTATGAAATAAAGTGTGTTACTTCTAGTTTCAAGAAGGAAAGGATGAAAAATGTCTTCTAAGACCTCAAAGCATTTTTTTCCCCTTAGAAGTAATCTTCAAGGGGCACCTGAGTGGCTCAGTTGGTTAAATGTCCAGCTCTTGAACTCAGCTCGGGTCTCAATTTCAGAGTGGTGAGTTCAAGCCCCACATTGGGCTCTGCAATGGGAGTGAAGTCTACTTAAAAAAGAAAAGAAAAAGAAAAAAAAAAAGGTTGTCTTTGAAAAAAATTTAAAAATCAAAAATTAGACACAAAAATGTTATTGATGAAATCAAAAAATATTTCATACCCATACCATAATATAAGAAGATGGATAATACGTGGAGGAGTGGGGAATCCATTGGCAGAACCAGTTAAGAAATGTGTGCCCATGGAAGGAGATGATGATGAACTGCAACCCTTAGAAATGGAGGCACCAAACATCAAGAAAGTCAGATCCAGACAATTGAAAGGATATTTCAAAAGTAAGTGCAAAGAACAATTAAACTTTCCTGTACCAATCCCACCTTATTTTATTAGGCAGCTAATCTTCCTTCCTCAGATATATTTACTAGAGAAATTAATGTGTACACTCTGAACTCAGGACCACCAGACACGAGGAAGTTGAAAGTAGAGAATTATAACCCCTGGGTAAGAGGGTGAAAGACCGAACGAACAGTCCAGACCAAGGAACAGTATAATATTTTGTGTTTTGAACAAAAATCCAGCAGACTGCCTGACCACCCTACCAGTCAAAAGTGTCGACCCAATCAGAATTTGTGTTTCACACTTGTAAAAATGACTGCACAATAAAAATAGCAGTGTTTTTTCAGAAAAGCTCCAGCAAGAGATGAGAGATCAATAAAAAGAAACAGAGAATAGTACCTCAGAGACCATGTAGAAAACAGAAGAAAACTTCAATTTACCACCATTAATACTCTTTAAGAGCTAAGAAAATATATTTCATCTATGATACAAAAATGGAATACAATTAAAACCAGAAAATAACCAGAAAACACTATCAAAAGCAGAAAATAAAATTAAAACATGATGGCTTCTTAAAGAGTAAAAAATGTGGAGGATAATACCTAAGAGTTCCTGAAACCAAAAGACAGATAGATCGATAGTGTGAGTGGAAAAGATAAGACAAAGAATTAGTGAAGGAGGTATATCCACTGGAGTTTCAGAAACAGAAAAGAGTGTCAACAGAGCCAAGGAAAATGTTATAATACAGTAAAAAGAAAAAAATAAAGACATTCCCCCAAGTAGGACATAAGGTTCTATATTCAAAGGGTCTATCAAGTACTTATCACAATGAATTACAAGATAATTCTAAGGACCTAATCATATAACTTTAAAAGACCAGAGGCAAAAATCCTAAATTATTCTGCAGTTTAGAACACCAAATCTCATATGAGAAATTATGGAATCAAATGGCAACAAACTTCTCAAACAAGACACCGAAAGATAGAATGCAGTGGAGTATTGCTTCCAAAATTCTGAAAAATCTTTTTCAATCTGGAAATTTGCAACCTGGTAAGTTACCAGTTAAGAATGAGGGTACAGTAGCGATGTTTTCCAGACCTGCGTGGCCTCAAATCACATATCTCTTACACTCATGTCCTTCTCCTCTCTCCCAAGGAGCTACTGGCAGATGTGCTTTGGGAAAATGAAGAACATTTGGAATCCAGCAAAGATGTCATCTGATCCAAAAGAAAGGCAGAGAAGTTCTACGACACGACCTACAGAACATGTAATCTTGCCTGCAGGAGGAGGAGAGCTCCAGCAAAACGTGGAAACACTAATACCTGGATAACTTCTACAGAGTTAAAGAAAACAATACAAAAGTTAAAATGGAGCAAAGCAAAATGAAACAAAAACTTTACAAGATGACGTGATGATTGCAAACCACCTGCCTCAAGAATAAAATATAATTGCATAATCATCATATGGACCAGAGGTTTGTTCACTATATGTAAAGAATGTGGAAGATGGCAGGAGGATTATGGAGAGCTGATACCTCACATACCATCACAGGAAGTAGACGAAGAATGTTTACATAATTGAATCAAGAAATAACGGCCTAGGGGTGCCTGAGTGGTTCAGTCGGTTGAGTGTCCAACTCTTGGTTTTGGCTCAGGTCATGATCTCATGGTTGGTGAGTTTGTTCCCCCGTTAGCACTGAGCCTACTTTGAATTCTCTCTCCTTCTCTCTCTGCTTCTCCCCTGCTCACACATGCTCTAAATAAATAAATTAATTAATTAAATAAAATAAAATAAATTAAATAAATAAATAAATAAATAAATAAATAAATAAACAAACTTAAAAAAAACAGGGGTGCCTTCGTGGCTCAGTAGGTTAAACATCCAACTCTTGATTTCAGCTCAGGTCATGATCTCATGGTTCGTGGGATCGAGCCCCACTTTGGGCTCTGCACTGACAGCATAGAGCCTGCTTGGGATTCTCTCTCTCCCTCTCCCTCTCTCTCAAAATAAATGAACATTAAAAAAAATGAAATAACAGCCTGAATACGTTATTCAGAGATTTGTGACAGACCAGAAAAACAAGGTAAAAGTGAAGAGAATCGTTGCCTCTGGGGAGTAGGACTAAGGATTGACAAGAAATGACACAGATGACTGGTATTTTTTATTTCTGCCCAGTGAGGATTTTTTAGATGTTTGGCTTTTTCAAACCAACAGCATGATAAAATTTTAAAAATCGTTAAACCATTAAATGAAAGGCCACGTGCTTCAATGTGTGTGGTGAAAACCAAAGCAAAATAAGGGCACTGAGCATGGGATCGTGGACTTCTTTTACCTCGGACCGGTGGTGGCTTTTCTCCCTCACTGTTAATTACACACGTCAACTGACGCGGTTGTAGCTCATGCTGGAGGCTCCCTGGCTCAGCGCATGTTGAAGTACAAAGAACAAGGTCTTGTATTCAGTTTCATGTGTTCTGGCTAAGATGTGACTTCTGTGGCTGAGCCGAGCCCGGAGAGCAAAAATCTTTTGCCCAGTTTCCTAGTCTATAAAGTAGTGCCAGTAAGACCCACTACTTAGATTTGTTGTGAAAATCAAAAGTGATTCCATTCAGACAGTGCCCAGAGAGTCGTTTGTTCTTTGTTGGCATTCCGCTACCAAATGTACCGCCTCGAGCATCACGTTCTATCTGCAACCCATGCGTTTCTATCACCGACTTGACCTTGGAAGCTTTGCCCTTTTAGTGCTTGGAATTACAAAGGCTTAAATCAATGAATTGATTCAGCCATTTGTCAACTCAATCTGTTGTCAGATCAATGAACGAGTTTTTTGCTTATGTATATTAATTGTTGAGAATGTCAAACTCCTCATTTAGTTATTTTTTCTCTTTTTCATTGCGTTCATTGACTAGGTCAATATAATGACTGGGTGAAATTAACACAGCCAGGCTCAGCCACGATCTAATAGATTGTTTTGCGTCGTTTGGTCTCTGTGTTCATAGCCAAATCCATAAACATGTGATAAACATGCTTTCCAATTTATCTTACAGAATAAACATTTCTTTTCTGTAAAATTTCTTTTGGAACAGTAGAATTGCTTTCGCTAAAAATTATCTTCTCAATGCACATTTTTTATATTAGGCCTTTACCTCCAAGAAGCTGCCTTGGAGTGTATTTGTCTTTAAAAATTGCTTTTCATTAAATGAATAATTTTTTTAAATGCATGATAATTCATTATTTAACCATACAATTCCCTAAACTCAGGTGGCATTGTTAATTGCTGCTAGGGACTAGATTGTGTCCCTCCCAAATTTGTATGTTGGAGCTTTAACCCCCAATGGAACTACATTTGGAGACAAAGTACTTAGGGAGGTAATTAAGGTTAAATGATGTCATAATGGTGATGTCTGAATCTGATAAGACTGGTCTCCTTTTAAGAAGAAGAAGAAATATCAGATCTTTCTCATTCTCCCTCTCTCTCTCTCTCTCTCTCTCTCTCTCTCTCTCTCTGTCATGTGAGGACACAATGAGAAGGAGGCCAACTGTAAGACAGTTTCACCAGAAACTGAATATTCTGGCACCTCGATCTTATACTTCCAGCCTCCAAAACTGTGATAAAATACATTTGTGTCATTTAAGCTACTGGGTCTGTGGTAGTCTGTCATGGCAGCCTGAGCTAATACACTTATCTCCCCATTAGATAGTAACCTCCTCTAATGTAGGGGCAGCTCTTTTTTTTCTGGTATCTTAAATCCCTACCTTGTACCTGACATATAGCAGTCACTCAATAAATACTGTTTAAATGTGTTGACTGAATACGGTACCTCATTCTTCCGTTAGAGATTTTTATTTTGCTACTCCAGTTTGCATCATGGACAGACTATTCCAGAAAATTTGTCTCCTTTTCCTTTGTTCCGCAGGGCTCTTCCACTTATAAGGGAATAGGCATCTTCACTTGCAGGGGAAAGACAACTAACACACATTGAGATGAAAAAGAAGTTATGAACTTTGCAAATCAAGGCTTCTCTCT
Organism: Panthera pardus; assembly: GCF_024362965.1. Taxonomy (NCBI): domain Eukaryota; kingdom Metazoa; phylum Chordata; class Mammalia; order Carnivora; family Felidae; genus Panthera; species Panthera pardus. The sequence continues at coordinate 122,608,914 of NW_026526810.1, read as the reverse complement.
TTCCATCTCTTAGCTGTCTATACTTGCTTTCTGTTGGATTTATTCTCTAAATAGTATTTGTGGCAAAATGGCTATTAGAAGCTCCCTATTTGTGCCCTACCATTTAACAAAATGTCAGGAAGAACATAATAATAAACAAACACCTATTCCAAGCACTTTACACCCAGTACTTCTTTCAATCTTGAGAATATCTATGAGGTAGTCGCCATTATTACCCACATTTTGCAGATTAGGAAACTGAGGCACAGAGAAGTTAAGAAACTTGATGTAATGATGTCATAATGATGTAAGCTTTAGAGGTAGACAATCTGGTTCCAGAGTATGTGTCTTAGCCAGTAGTCTATGCTTCCTCTGTCTCATATTTTTATCCATCACTTTATCATTGTTTCCAGTGAAAAACCTGGAGTTTGCTTGCCTGGTTTGAGCCACTTGGCCATTGCTGAACATTGCTAGCACTCTGGTCAGGATGGCTAATCATAGCTGGAGGGTGCTGATCAGCCAGAGCAAGGCTGAGTGGCCATCCTGGGAACCAGAGATGGGGTAGATTTCTTTGCAAAATATGGATAGTAAAGGGGGAAGTTTTCCAAAGGAAAACTGGGGTTCTATTCTCTAAAGTAAAATAAATGGGTGCTGGGGCAGAGGAAACAATGGCTTTCCGTTATATCTTTATTCTGCCTTGTTTTCTTCTCCAAAGAAGAGAGACACCATCAGGAATAAACAAGTAAATCATTTGGGTTATACTCTGCTTATGTGGCATCCTTTAGTACTGGTGGAAAACGAGCATTCTCATTAAATAAATGTTTCATAAGAAATTTACAGATTATACTTGGAACAGAATAGCACCTTACATACCATTGCTTATCAAAATCTAGGCAATGTGCAAAATATTTCTTTTTTTTTTTTTCACTTGCTTTCTTTGGCTGACTTTTTTGATTTTTCAAAACAACTAAACAATAAAGATTTATTTCGTACAGATTTACCGTTTATAAAACAATAATAAAGTATACCCTGCTACGGAGAAAATATGCATTTATACATAAATGTGCACATATGTAATAAATGAGTGCTACATTAATAAAGGAGACTACTGAAGGAATATGTGCTTCACCCCCATCTCACCCTGAAAGGGCTGAATGTATACCACCTCCCCCAGAAGTGTTAGTCATTTTTGAGTTCTGAATCACATAAACATATTTGGGTAGGGAATTACTTTAAAATAAACTTCTAACGATCATAATTCCCCACATTTCAATAAAGATGTTTTTAACTTTTCTAAGTACATTCACATATACCTCATAAAACAACTAGTTTAAAGAGGGATTAGCAGAATATAGGGTTTCCAGAGCTGTGATTTAATAATCAAAACAAAACCATTTAAATGCCTGGCTGAGGATGGCCGAGTTGTGGGAGAAAATGTCTGGAAAGAACATAACAAAGACTAGGTTAGGCAGATGTCAATGTTTATTAAAAGCTGATTTAACTCAGTGAATGACCCAATCTGGTCAAGAGTCAAAACTCAAAGGCCCAGAAGTCAGGAAGAAAGAGCTAAGTCTCTGAGATCAGGAAGTACAAGAATTCATTGGGTCTTAGAAATCTAGTTCAGCGTTTGATAACAGAGCATAACTCTTTTGTCTTCTGCCTTATGAGGCATCGTCCTTTGAGATGGCTTGTATCTATGAGGTTTTTAAATTCAGCAGCAGCTGATTATGGGATTTATACTGAACACAACTGAAGACTGAGGTCCCGTCACACAGCATTAGAGTTTGCTCTGCCAGGCAAGGTTTGGCTCAACTCGATACAATACAAAAGCAGTAATGGAAGACAAGATGTGGCAGAAAAGCACCAGAAAAGCAAACAAAAACAAAAACAAAAGCAAAATAATCAAGCAGTAAAGAGGTGGAGCCCAGGTTAAAAAAAAATTGATAGCTATGCTTGCAAAATAACAGCAAATTTTAAGTACATTTAGAATATAGAGTTGAGGAAGGGAGATGCCAGTCTCTTTCAGATGGGAGAAGTGAGGTGAAAAACATAAAATAGAAGGTCAAATAGATGCAAAGATTTAGTGGACCTTGGAGTTGAAAGTGCAGATACTAGAAAAGACAAATTTGTCAGGACGAACATGAGTTATTTTCATGATTCACTATTGTACTTTGTGTTCAAAAGAAGGGAAAGGTTCCACTTCTGAGAAGATGTTGCAGACATGCAATTCACTGTTTTTCTTGCTAAGGCTTCAGCTAAAACTTTGGGAAATTATGTATAAAATAAACATAAGGGGGGAGCCTGTGTGTCCCAGTGGGTTGAGTGTTTGACTTCAGCTCAGGTCATGATCTCAGGGCTCATGTGTTCAAGCCCCACATTGGGCTTCCTGCTGTCAACGTGGAGCCCACTTCAGAGCCTCTATCCCCTTTCTATCTTCCCTTCCCCTGCTTGTGCTCTCTCTGTCTCAAAAACAAACAAAATATTAAAAAAATAAAAAGAAAATAGACAAAAGAAAAATCTCTGTAAGGTAGACCGAGGAAGACAGATCGGCTAAGGACCTTAGGATCCAAGGAAGGGCATCATGTAAGTTTTATTTTGCTTATATTTCCCAGACTTGGAGCTGAAAAAGTTGGCATCCTGGAAATACTTACAAGTGATGACCAACATGTTTCCCCACTGCCTGCTCTGTCTGGCCAAAGGACCAGCAAAGGGGCAGTTTAGCAAGAAAAAAGTCTTAGATGGTAACCGCTCGACTCTAGCCAGATGGCACAAAACAAAACAAGACAAAGCAAACAAAAGCAACAAAACCGTAGTCTCCTCAGCAAAGATGGAATGAGAAACCCAGATGTCCACCTTCACGAGCTGTAACATCGTGCTTCAACTTCTCTGACTAGGTGGTATCAGAAAAGGCCAAACTGGGAGCCATGACTTTCCCTCCCTCCCTCTCTCCCTCCCTCCCTCCCTTCTACCTGCATTTGACAGTAAGGGGAAAAAATCCTCCCTCCATTGCCAGAGTGTTGTCAGAGGAATCTGCTAAAATAGAAGTGTTATTTTATTTTTTTTTAATTTTTTTTAACTATGAAATTTATTGTCAGATGATGTTGTATACACAAGTTTTAAATAAGATCCAGCATTTCAAAACATAATACAAAAGTGTCTAAATTTCAATATTAAAGCTCTAGTTACATCAAGACCCAAGAATAGCTCACACTGAAAGGAAGAAACAATCAGGGGCTCCTGGGTGGTTCAATCTGTGAAGTGTCTGACTTCAGCTCAGGTCATGATCTCACGGCTTGTGAGTTGGAGCCCCGTGCTGGGCTCTGTGCCGGCTGCTCAGAGCCTGGAGCCTGCTTCGGATCCTGTGTCTCCCCTACTTTCTGTGCCCCTCCCTTACTTGTGCTCTGTCTTTCTCTGTCTCTCAAAAATGGATACATGTTAAAAAAGTTTTTTAAAGAGACACCACATGATCCAGTTACACGGCTAGGTATTTACCCCCCTAGAAAAACCCAGATTCAAAAAAGATACATGCACCCCTCTGTTTATGTGGCATTATTTACAAAAGCCAAGATATGGAAGCAACCTAAGTGTCTAACAATTCATGAATGGATGTGGTGCGTGTGTGTGTGTGCGCGCACGCGCATGTGTATGTGAATATTACACAGTCATAAAAAAGATGAGATCTTGCCATTTATATAATAATGTGGATGGACATACAGGGTATTACGCTAAGTGAGATAACCAGACTGAGAAAGGCAAACACCATAGGTTTTTACCCATATATGGAATCTAAAAAAAACAATACAAATGAATAAACAAGCAAAAAGCAGAATCAGACCTATAAATACAGAGAACAAACTGATGCTTGACAGAGGGAAGGAGTGTGGGTGAATTGGGCAAAATAGGTGAGAGGGAGTGGGGATACAGGCTTCCGGTTATGGAATGAACGCCATTGGAATAAAAGGCACAGCATGGGGAATATAGCCAATGGTATTATAATAGGGTTGTACAGTGACAGAGGGTGGTTACACTTGTGGTGAGCATAGCATAGTGTATAGAGATGCTGAGTCACTACGTTGCATACCTGAAACTAATGTCATTTTGTGTGGCAACTATACCCCATACAATTTGAAGAAATGAACTAAGGTGCCTATTACCAAAATCCCTGGTTGGGTAAAGGACAATAAAAAGGGTTGGGAGGAAAAAGCACTAAAAATAATGACAAAAACCTCCCAAATTTAGCAAAATAAATACTTATAGATTCAAGAAGCTGAGTAAGCCTAAAAAAGCATAAACTCTAAGAAATCCATGCTGAGATACTTATAGTCAAAACCCTGATAGCAGAAGACAAAGAAAAAGTTTGAGAAACAGAAAGAAAGAACACATTGCCTATAGTGGAAAAACAATTTAAATAATAGCTTTCATATCAGAGGCCATAGAGGTCAGAAGGAAGTCACAGAATATTTTTCAAGAGCTGGAAGAAAATAATTGCTAACCCTATATTATCGCCAAAATATATCCTTAAGGAAGAAAGAAATCAAGACATACTCAGATGAAGGAAAATAAGGAGGAGTTGTTACTAGCACACCTATCCTATAGGAACGGCTACAGGAAGTTTCTAAACATACAGAAAATAATACAAGAAGTAATCCAGGAACACTAGTAAGGAAGGAAGAACACAGAAAATATATGGATAAATATGGATAAAGACTAAAATGAAATTTGGTTTCTAAACAGACAAAAAATAATACAAGAAGTAATCTAAGAACGCCAGAAAGGAAGAAAGACTACAGTTAGAAAAAATAGGGATAAATGCAGTGTACTTTCCTTCTTCTCTTGAGTTTTCTAAAGTTTCTTTGTGGTGGAAAGAAAAACTCTACCACTTTCTGAAGCAGCTATAAATACATATAAATATTAAAGATTGTATTGAAAGTGAGGAAGGGTAGAAAAGTGCAAAGATAAAATGTTTCTACATTTCACTCTAACTGATAAAATGAGAATTCCAGTAGATTGTGGTAAACTATATATGTATTATTTAGTTTTTGTAACAACCACTCAAAAAAGCTATACAGAGATATGCACTCAAAAACACTAAAGACAAAGTTGATTCCTAAAAGTTTCAATCCACAGAAAGATATGAAAAAACAAACAGAGAAATAGTGAACAAACAGAAAACAAAATACAAAAAAGTCAGACTTAAGCCCTAATATGAATAATTACATTAAATGTAAATGATCTAAATATATCAATTAACAGATATCGCGACACAGATTAAAAATCGTGACACAATTACATGCTATCTACAAGAAGCTCACTTCAAATATAAGAATATAATCAAGTTGAAAGCAAAAGGACCAAAAAATATAGACATTATGCATATATCAAGCAAAAGAAAGCAGGTGTAAGTATATAATACTGGGTGTACTTCAGAGAAAAGAAAGTTACAAGAAGCAGTGATGAATATTTAATAATGATAAAAGAGTCAATCTACTAATAAGTTTAGCATCCGAACCAAACAAAAAAAATGCAAATCATGCGCAGCAAAACCTGGTAAAATGAAAAGGAAAATTAGACACATGCGCAATTACATTTGGATATTTCAACAGTCCCTCTAGGAAACTGATAGAGCAATTAGAGAAAAAAAAATCAGTGAAGATACAGAGAAACTTAACAATACCACAACCAACAGGATCTAATCAACATTTATAGAATACTCCATCCACTAATGAGTTTGCATATTCTTCAAGTTTACATGAGACATATACCACAAGAGACCATATCCTAGGCCATAAAGCAAACCTCAACAAATTTAAAATAATTGAAATCAGGGGCACCTGGGTAGCTCAGGTGGATAAGTGTCTGACTTCAGCTCAGGTCATGATCTCATAGTTCATGAGTTCGAGCCCCGTGTCGGGCTGTGTGCTGACTGCTCAGAGCCTGGAGCCTGCTTCGGATTCTGTATCTCCCTCTCTGCTCTTCCCCTGCTGTGCTCTCTTGCTCTCTTGCTCTCTCTCTCAAAAATAAATGAACCTTTTTAAAAATTTAAATTTTTTTAAACTTTAAGATAATTTAAATCCTACATTGTGTGTTCTCCAACCATAATACAATCAAACTAGAAATGAATAACAGAAATATAAAAGGAAAATCTCCAAACATTTGAAAACGAAGAAGCACACTTTCATAAAATCCTCTCCTAAAGAAGTCTCAAGAGAAATAAAGCATGCATTGGACTCAATGGAAGCTAAAATACAATTTGGAATAATTTCTGAAGTATAAGTCAAGCACAGCTGAGAAGAAATTTGTATCACTAAATGTAGAAATTAGAAAAGAGGAAAAATCTCTAATAAATAATGTAAGATTCCATATCAATAACCTAGGGGGAAAAAAGGAAAAAAATAAGCCAAGTACAAGCATAAGGAGGAAAACAGAGATAAAAGCATTAAAAGTAAAATTGAAAACAGAAAAAAAATGTACAAAGAGCTGGTTCTTTGAAAAGAACAGCAAAATTGGCAAACTTCTAGCAAGACTGACAAAGAAAAGAAAGAAAACACAAACTACCAATATCATGAATGAAACAAGAACTATCTCTATTGATTGTACAGACACTGAAAGGAAAATAGGGGGAGGCCAGGAACAATGCTACATACACAATTTTCACAACTTAGATAAAATTAACCAGTTCCATGAAAAACACAGGCTGTGATAGCTTATTGACTATCAAATAGATAATTTGGATATTCCTGTAACTGATAGGGAAACTGAATTTGTAGTTTAATAATCCCTCTCCCAAGGAAATCTCCAGGCATAGATGGTTACATTGGACAATTCTACCAAATACTTTAAGTAGAATTGATACAAATCGTACAAGTCTCTTCCAGAAAATCCAACAGGGGAAAACACTTCACAATTTATTTTATTAAGTTAGCATTACCCTGACACTCAAACAAAAACAAAACAAAACAAAAAACAAACAAAAAAAACCAAAACCCAAAACCCAAACAAATATCTCCATTGAACAAAGTAGCAAACGTTTTAAATAACATAGTAGTAAGTAGCATATGACAATATAAATAATAATATATACTATAACCAAGTGGGATTAACTATAGGGAAATAAGCCTGGTTTAATATTTTAAAAAATCATTTCTCCACATCCTTGCCAACATCTGTTGTTTCTTGAGTTGTTAATTTTAGCCACTGTGACCAGTATTGGTGATATCTCTATGTGGTTTTGCTTTGCATTTCCCTGATGATGAGCGATGTTGAGCATCTTTTTATGTATCTGTTGGTCATCTGAATGTCTTCTGTGGAAAAGTGACTATTCATGTCTTCTTCCCATTTCTTCCCTGGATTGTTTTTTGGGTATTGAGTTTGATAAGTTCTTTATAGATTTTGGATACTAACCCTTAATCCGATATGTCATTTGCAAATATCTTCTCCCGTTCATTGTTTGCTTTTTAGTGTTGCTGATTGTTTCCTTTGCTGTGCAGAAGCTTTTCATCATGATGAGATCCCAATAGCTCATTTTTGCTTTTATTTCCCTTGCCTTCAGAGATATGTCGAGGTAGAAGTTGCTACGGCTGAGCTCAAAGAGGTTATTGACTGTTTTTTCCTCCAGGGGTTTGATGGTTTCCTGTCTCACATTTAGGTCTTTAATTCATTTTGAGTTTATTTTCATGTATGGTGGAAGAAAGGGGGTCCAGTTTCGTTCTTCTGCATGTGGCTGTCCCGTTCTCCCAGCATCATTTGCTAAAGAGACCGACTTTTATCCATTGGATACTCTTTCCTGCTTTGTCAAAGACTAGTTGGCCATACATTTTTGGACCCAACTCTGGCTTCTCTATTCTATTCCATTGGTCTATGTGTCTGTTTTTGAGCCAATACCATACTGTCTTAATGATTACAGATTTGTAGTGGAGGCTAAAGTCTGGGATTGTGATGCACTGTTGGTAGAGATACAAACTGGAGCAGCCTCTCTGGAAAACAGTGCGGAGGTTCCTCAAAAAATTTAAAATAGAATTACCCTATGACCCAACAATAGCACTACTAGGAATTTATCCAAAGGATACAGGAGTTCTGGGGCGGCTGGGTGGCTCAGGTGGTTGAGTGTCCAACTCCGGCTCAGGTCATGATCTCACGGTTCATGAATCCGAGCCCCGCTTCGGGCTCTGTGGGGACAGCTCAGAGCCTGGAGCCTGCTTCTGATTCTCTCATTCTCTCTCTGCCCCTCCCCCACTTGTGCTCTGTCTCTCTCTGTCTCTCAAAAATAATTAAATGTAAAAAAAAAAAAAAACTTTAAAAAAAGAATACAGGAGTGCTGATTCATAGGGGCACAAATACCCCAATGTTTATAGCCGCACTATCAACAATAGCTGAATTATGGACAGAGCCCAAATGTCCATCAACTGGTGAATGGATAAGGAAGATGTGGTTTATATACACAATGGAATACTACTTGGCAATGAGAAAGAATACAGTCTTGCCATCTGCAACAACGTGGATGGAACTGGAGGGTATTACGTTAAGTGAAATAAATCAGCCAGAGAAAGACAGATATCATATGTTTTCACTCATATGTGGAATTTGAGAAACTTAACAGAAGACTATGGGGGAAGGGAAGGGGGGAAATAGTTTCAAACAAGAGGGAGGGAGGTGAACCATAAGAGACTCTTAAATGCAGAGAACAAACTGATGGTTGATGGGGAGAAGCAGCGGGGAGGGGAAATGGGTGATCGACATTGAGGAGGGCACTTTTGGGGATAAGCACTGGGTGTTGTGTATAAGTGATGAATCATGGGAATCTACTCCTGGAGCCAAGGGCACACTGTATACACTCTATGTTAGCTAACTTGACAATAAATTATATTAAAAAATACTTAATAATCAAAGTAATCTTCCACATTAGTAGGCTAGCATCCTGTAGGATTTTATTTATACTGCTTTCTTGAAATGCCAAGATTATAAAAAAGTGGAGAACAGATTACTGGTCATCAGGAGTTAAGGGAGGTGGGGTAAAGATAGAAAGGAAGTGAGTTTGGCTATAAATGGGAAACACAGGAGAGAACCTGGTGATGAAATATTCAATACTTTGACTATATCAGTGTCAGTTTTCTGCTTTCTATACTGTACTAAAGTTTTGTAGCGTATTGCTATAGGGGAATTGGGTAAAGGACAGACTGAATCTCTACATATTATTTCTTATAACTGCATGTAAAACTACAACTATCTCAAAATAAAAATTTTAAGAACAGAATAAAGTGGAAAGCATGAAGTCTCCTTACTTACTTGGTCTTGTACCTGATTTTCATGTATGTAGATAATACACAAAAATATTGTAACAAATATTTCCGCTTTTACTGGTATTTTTTGAGAATTCATGGCATATACGTTAGCTTTCCTTGTTGACTTGCATTATTTTTATTATAATGTTAGTTAAATCAGCATAAACGTAAACAAAGTGCCTAAATTTATTTACTTATAGCTTCCATGAAGCTATAAAGTCAGAAGAATTTATAAATTAAATGCAAACAAAACTGAACAATAAAATCCAAACTAAAACCATTCGTTTCCTGTGACAAATGATGTTCCTTTGTTGACACTAAATCAGCAATTACAATGTGAATATGGTTCTGACTGTTAAGACACAATTTGTTGTACTTCATCTTATCCACTGTTATTTCTGTGCACGGCATGGTGATTCAGCTTTTCAGCTTCTCTATCATGTTTCTTGTTTTAAAGGAGCATCCTACTTTTGTCTTGTCTTGATGTGCCTTAGTTTTTGTTTAGTCTTATTTCGGTATGAATTCATCCTTTGTGTATTCTGTTTGCCTCTGTGTTCTCTTTCTTAAATCAACAGGAATATTTGGGTAAGCATTATTTTGTGCCAACAGTGTCATAAACACAAGTGTCGGGGCAGGGTGTGAAATTGTGTGGAGGCTATGCAGCTACCTGAGAAGTCCTATTTAGTAGCCCAGCTTTCTGGGAGCTCTAAGAAACAAGGTTTTGTGCTTCAAACACAGTGAACTCAACAAACCTCACTAAATGTTTGCGGTTTCTAATTAGCTTCAGATTTCTCTGTTCATCTAATCAAAAGATGATAAAATTTTACTGCTAAAGAAAATGAGGAGAAAACACATAAAATGTGTCAGTACAAGCTCACTAAACTACATATATTGTCTGCCAAAGTGTGTAAAAAACCAAAAACTATAAACATCTGAGAAATAGACTGAGGCATCATTTACTTCATTTTAAATGCTGGCTTTTCTTTCGATATTTATCTGCTTATATCACTGTAGGCTACAAAATTACTAAAAGAAAAGTGTACTTTACCCATTAGCTCACTCTCATTCTATGTAATAAATGTCCTGAAATAGTTGTATTGTGTTGCAGATGATTGAATTAGATTTTTTTTTGTTTTTGTTTTTGTTTTTGATGTATGAAAAATTTAGAACTAGCTTATTCACTATACTGAGAAGTTTTCTCTAATGGAAGTTAGACTACTGCATGCTGAGTTAATAGCAATTTCTTAAATATATCCTAATATTTGGCAGGAACCTTTCCTAAATCTATACAAGTTTACTCATTAAAATAGGTATAATTGGAGACCAATGCATTTAAATGATAATAGTAAATGCATTTGAGTTTTGGTCTTTGGTGATTTTTTATTCTTTGTCGTGATTTTATTATAAAATTTTCTTATGTAAAAAATTATTTAATTTGGGGCGCCTGGGTGGCTCAGTCGGTTGGGCGTCCGACTTCAGCTCAGGTCACAATCTCACGGTCCGTGATTTCGAGCCCCGAGTCGGGCTCTGGGTTGACGGCTCGGAGCCTGGAGCCTGCTTCCGATTCTGTGTCTCCCTCTCTCTCTGCCCCTCCCCCGTTCATGCTCTGTCTCTCTCTGTCTCAAAAATAAATAAACGTTTAAAAAATTATTAATTTATTTAATTTATTAGTATATAATTAAGTATATAATTATTCTTAAGTATAATTATACTTAAGTAATCCTCAAATAAGCAAAACACCTTTGTATTTAAAATAAAATTGACTTAATAATTTGCTCCTTGATATTGTGAATGAGGTATTGAGCTATAGATATGTATCTACAGGGAATAGAATGAGGCATCATTTACTTTCTCTTTTTTCCATTTACTTTCTTTTAGATGCTAGGTTTTCTAGCATTATATGTGTTTGCGTATGTGTGTGTAAATAAATTTATTTATTGTGCAGTGACATTTAAGTCATGTAGCATTGTCTTTAGTAGAGTTTTGTTTCATCCTTTTCCTGTATTTTTGCATTTTATTTTTCCTTCTACTAGTCCTTCTTTTTCTTTTTCTTTGGTAGTTTGGTGGGCTTCATATTTCCACTTGAGTGACTATGGAAACTTACCAAAATTTGTATTTGAAAACTGATTCTATGTAGACTAATTATTAATCTTGGACACTACGGCAGCGATTTGGGTAATCTGTATTTGCCAATTAGTGTGTACATATACTTCCATTTCCATTATAAATGCATAAAACTATTTAATAAAAAACAAATATGATAAACAGAAGACAGGGAAAAGGAAAGGAAAAGTGAAGCAAGAAGTGTCTAATCACATTCATATATATATTTTTATTCTAAATTACAATGTGAAGTAGCTGAAGACAAATTATTGATATGTTGGAAATGCATTTTTTCCAAAGTGAAAAATTAGAAGGCAAAAAGAAAAGAATTGGCAAGTCCAACAAGAAGGCTATTGTCATAACCCAAGTAAGAAGTAATATTGACCTTCAGTAGTATGGTGTCTGAGAAGGAAGGAGTTCTTATGGGCTGGATGTGGAGAGCGGTGGTTATAAACAAACAAATGATGATGACAACATTCCTGCTTCTGCTGCTGCTGATGTAGCAGCAGTAAGGGTGAAGGTGACAGTGATATGATGGTGACGGGGAGAGGTAGCATTTACTGTGTATTTTCTCTAGGTAGAGCACTGAGCAAAACATTCTTAATGTCACTAATGTAGTCCTTACAATAACCTCAACACATAGGTTTTACTAACGATTATCTTCATTTTGTAGGTTGCTATGGACTGAACGCTTGTGGTCTCTCAAAATGCATACGTTCAAGCCTTTTCCTCCAATGTGATGGTCTTTAGAGCGGGGGCCTATGGAAGGTAAACTGCTCAGAGATTGGAACCTGCATGAATGCGTTTCTTATAAGAAGAAACGTAAGAGAAATGATCTCTCTCTCTTTCTTTCTCTCTCTCTCCTCTCTCTCTCCTCTCTCTCTCTCTCTGCCACCTGAGGATGCAGCATGATGTCAGTCATCAGAAAACCAGGAAAAAGGCCTTCGCTAGAACTTCACCATGATGACACCAAGATCTTGAACTTTCCAGCCGTTAGAATTACATGAAATGAATTTCTGTTTCTGCACCCACCCAGTCTGTTGTAATTTCTTAATGCAACTCAAACTGACTAAAATGCAGGTGAGGAAACTGTGATTCAGAGAGGTATAGACAATGACCCAGAGTCACTATTGTATACTAGATGTTTATGGCCCCCCAAAATCGGCATATTGGCACCTAACCCCAAATATGTTTAGAAGTGGAGCCTTTGGGAGATGATAAGGTCATGATGGTAGAACCCTCATGAATGGGATTAGAAAGGCTCCAGGGAGCTCTTTTCTCCTTCTACCACATAGGATACAGCAAAAAGATGACCATCTACGATCCAGGAAGCGGACCTCACCAGACACCAAATCTTCAGGTACCTTGGTCTTGGATTTCCCAGTCTTCAAAAGTGCAAAGAAATAAATTCTGATGTTTAAGTCGTAATATATTTTATTATAGCAGCCTGAATAGATTTAGACTGTCATCTAGCATAATATGGCAGGGGCAACATCTGAACCATAAAGACCATGTTCTTGGTCATTGTATCTAACTGATATCTAAGTTTTCTGCCCTGAACAACTAAGCAATAGTAAAGCCATTTGGAATGAGGGAAAGATTGAGGAGTTGAGGTAGAAGTGAAGTACTGAATCAAGAGCATCATTTTTGGACAAGAAAAGTCTAAGATTTCAACTTGATAGCTTCACATGCAGGTAAGACTTCTGACTTGGAGATAAGCATATCTCATGTTTGGGTCTCATGTTTGTTTCTCAATGTTATATGTGATATTTAAAGCCATAAAAATGGGTGACATCACATGGCAGACTTACAACAGAGTGTGAAAAATACCCATGAAAAACTGAGAAATATGATTTATTTAGATATAACAACCTTATGGAAAGGCTGAGATAGAAAGGCCAGCATGGTCAATAGAAAACTGGGAAATAGGTATGTCAGAAGGCCAAAGGGAAATATTTTAACAAATGGGAATTGGCTGATTATGTCGAATGTTGTCAAAAAATAGGAGTGTACAGAAATAGTTAAGGGATTTGACAGCATGAGAGAAAAATGTAGGCTGTACCTTGACTGGACTAGGGTTAAGGAGAATGGATGGTAAGAATGGATGGTGACCATATTTCCTTCAACTTTACCTCTTTCATAGCAACAGAGAAGCTGGCTGGTATGTGCACAGGCGAAGAAGTCAAATGAAAGGACGTTGTATTTTGCTTCTCGTATGGGAGACATTAAACACATTTGTACATTCACATGACAAAGAGAGAAGGAAATAATGTAGTACCAACTAACCAGTTGTTGACTTGTTGAGGCTAAAGTCTGCCTTGCAGTATGGTGGGGGGCTCGAAAAACATGCCAGCTCCAGACCCCATATCAATGTGGTGAAGCAAATATTATATCATTCTTTTTTTACAAGTGAAGATCCTTAGATTGAGCTGGGACCATTAACACGTCAATCGTCACCCAGAAAGTAAGGAACAGATGCATAATGATGGCACATATGAATTCAGGACCAGGGTCAAGCAATGACAGACCTCTATCCAAACTTTCTGGTGTCTCCTTAGCTTTCTATATTCTACTTGATTTGTGTAGGCTTGAAGAACATTGAATGACTGCTAAGTAAAAGTCCTCTGCGAAGTTAAAATTTCATTTACTGCCAAATGAAAGATCAGGCCCGAATATAATAAAGATGAAGATATACTATAGACTACAGATTTTGAGTGACTGCTTTATAAAATTATGTACATATAACTAAAATTGCCAAATCTGGCCCCAAATGCACATAAGTTCGTAATGCCTCATCTATTACATTCTGTTGTGATAAAAATCTTTCTATTTTCTTCTCATCCTCTACATCCAGACTTTTAGGACAAAGAGCTTCCTAAGCAGAAGAAATGCCACCCAGGCGCCCACAGCTCTCACTTGTTTTAATCTGGAAACCAAAATCAGCTCAAATTTCACCACTGAACCAATAGGAAATCAAGAGAAAGAGAAAAAAAGAGAGAAAGAGAAAAAGAAAAGAAAGAGAAAGAAAGGAAAGGAAGGGGAGGAAATTAAAATATCTAAAACCATTGCCATTCTTGGCTGTTACCACCCAGATGTTCTTAAAAGTTATTTTGTAGATCTGACAAAGAAGGAATGAAGACGGAAAGCAAATAGACCTAATCTCATAATTGCTTCCACAAAAAGAACTTGAAAAGAAATTTCACTTTATTGGCTTTCAAAATTAAAAGGTCATCTTTTTCATAATGAAAAAGGCTCATAAGAGCCTAGAACTAGGCTCTTTTCAATGCATCACTCCACATGACAAGAAATTTTGCTTCTATGATTTTGAAAATAGTAAGATTCCTTTAGCTCTGGTTGCTTTTAGTAGACATTTTTTGCTTTGTGCAATGTAGACTTTATGTAGTCCTATAAATAACTGAAGGGAAGGAGGCAAAGGATTCTTCTCAGTTCCTCTATCACATGAATCACCAGCAAGAAGTGTTGTCTTCCAATAGGAAGGGCATCAATAGATTGTACATATACAGTTCTGCCTCTATAGGCAGCTTTCTTAAGGTTCTGGTTGAAGACGTGAGAAATCCAGTGACAAAGGCATCCTTCAGATGTTGCTGATTTGATCAAAACTCAAAGACACCGTCTATATTGGAAGAAAAGCAAATTTTCCCCGGCTAAGCTTTCAAAGTTCAGTTTCTACATACGAATCCCTCCTTCTCTGCAGGAGGATCTTTCAAGACCTCCAGTGGATGCCTGAAACTTGGAATAGTACTGAACCCTACATACACTACATGTTTTTATTTTTCCCTATACATACATACCTGGGATAAAGCTCAATTTATAAACAAACTAGGCATAGTGAGAGATTAACAACAATAACTCATAATAAAATATAACCGTTCTAACAATATACTGTAATAGAAGTTATGTGAATATGCTCTCTTTCTCAATACATCTTATTGTTCTATACTTACCCTTCTTCATCTTGTGTGTGGCGTCAGATGATAAAATAAAGGCTGGCGGGATAAGATGAAATAAGGTGAATGGTGTAGACATTATGACGCAGCCTTAGGCTTCTACTGCCCTGACCATATGTCAGAAGAGGATCATCCCCTTCGAGACTGCAGTTGACTGCAGGAAGTGAAACCACGGATAAGGGGGAGCTACCACCTTCCAAACAAGCACTCTCAAGGGCGCTGTTGTAGAGGTTCAAACCTTTGAATCCTACTGTTAACTCCGACTTTGTAGAGTTGGCAGGCCTCTCACTTGTTTTTTGTTTTTGTTTTGTTTTCTTTCTTCCTTCCTTTCTTTCTTTCTTTCTTTCTTTCTTTCTTTCTTTCTTTCTTTCTTTCTTTCTTTCTTTCTTCCTATAAAGGAGGAGGGGGAGCGAGAGAGTCTCAAGCGCTGACCGTGCAGAGCCTGACATGGGGCTCCATCCCAGGAACCAAGACATCATGACCTGAGCTGAAATCAAGAGTCAGTTGCTTAACTGACTGAGCCACCCAGGCACCCACAGCTCTCACTCGTTTTAAACTGGAAACCCAAACCAGCTCAAGTTTCACCACCGAATCAACAGGAAATCAAACATTTTCAAGGTATTGGGGGACTGAAGTCTAACTGAAGAACCAAATCCGAGATTTTTCTTTTTCGAATTTTATGAAAGAATTTGACTCTCGATTTCCAGGAAGCCCATAGAGAAATCATGTTGGTGGCATAATATTAACAAAAGGATGGATTTCAAATCTGTGGGTGTATACTGTCCTTAATCAGATTATTCACATTTCCGTTTTCTCCAACCTTACAGAGCCTGGTTAAAATAATAGGGCCCAGAAACAAATGGTTTTTTTCATGATATATCAACATTTTGCCAAAAATTGCATAAGAAGGAAATAAATACTCTATGGTACATTTGTGCAACTATCTCTATTATAAATGAGGAATTGTGGGGTAGTAGCTCAAATCACAAATTTAATTTTACAAATATCACTTTGCATATGTTTCTAGGAGATATTTTTTATATATATTTAACACTTAAGTTGTTTGTACCCAGTAACTATTTTTGTACTTATTTCCATTACTTTGCACAAAAAGTGAGAGTTTCTGCAACTTTATTATGAAAATATTACTGAGCCTGTTGCTCTCTTATTCCTTTCCCTCCTTCCATTTAAGAGAATTGGTCCCGCAGAATATTTTTGTAAAAAGAGATAGAAAAAATGGTGTTGCCAGTGTATATTCAGACTACAATTCATTAGCTCACATTTTGATAGAATCTACAAATGATTTGTTGGTGAATTTAGCTTGGAAAAGGGAATGACCCTCATTCCTTGCCTCTGCTTGTATCTGTTCATACATGTTTTATGACAAAGGAGAAGCCTGGTATATTTAATGTGCTCACAAAGAAATAGTCTTTGTCCTTTTCCAGGTTTTTTCAAGATTTAATATTCCCTTTGTGTAGAAATTAAAGCTGGTGGAGATGAAGTAGAAACAGAACTATATCTCCACAATTTTATATCCTACATAGAGTTCTAAAGGTCCATTGACAGCTCCCCTAGATCAAACCATAGCACATTTTTAGCTCACAAATGCATTCCTACCGGCAGTTGGAAAGACATTTAATGGGTTGAGTAACTCTCTTCTCATTGTCATTTCTTATAGGTATGTAAAGCCCTTGGGGGTAAAAAAAAAAATATCTAAGACATTCACATGTGCATGATCATGAAATAAAAAGTGATAAAACCAAGAAAAAGATTTTATTTCCTGGAAAAGTCAATGATTCAATGCTAATACGGTTAGAAATGGTACATAACTTATTACAGATGTTTAAAAATGCAAGCAATTCAAGGAGACACTTTTACAAAAGAATCCACTGCAAGAATTCATCAGAAAAGTGGCCTCTGTACTGTTTGATATCTGATAACTGAGGCTTGCTCTCATTTCAATTATGAAAATAAAGTGAAATGAAATTCTTGGAGAAACACACACACAGATATACAGACACACTCTCGCAAACACACAGGCATGTACCAAACAACCTACTTCCATGTGATAGACATTATTTGAGATAGAGTTCTTTAAAAACAACCTAACTTGTTCCAAGCCCAGTGTAGGCAAAGTTGGCTAAGGACAGTGATTTCTGGCAGGAAAATAAAATACACTTTGGTTTTGAGATGCATTAGGACATTCACACCACCAGAAACCTGTCAGGAAATTTCCTCTTTACAGACCAGAGCGGATTTAGTTCTAATACACAGAAAGGAAACATGGGTAACTTTACTGTTTAATATTTACATCGGTAATTAATATTTTTGACAATTACTTGAGTTATAAAAAAAAACCTGTCTCAGGAACAATTTTTCAATGACTTCAGGGTATAAATACGTGTGCTGATCGTGGAGGAAATTTCTGACTCCAGTTCACCTTGCGAGGCACGCCGATCAATACTCATTCTCTTTCACAGACTTCACACTGCTATTCAAGGGGCAGTTAACCTCGTAGATCTGATCACGGGTCTCAAATGAACATGAACGTAAAAAGGACAGACTGTAACCTGCGTCCCTTATGAGAACCTAATATATAAAGAGGGCAAGCCCGTGATCTCTGGTGCTCTACCGCTACCCCCTTTCACTGCAGCGAGGTTTTGATGTCCACCCAGTAGTGTTAAATTTATCTCTCTGCACTTGGTGGACGGGACCAGGTGCTGATTTGTTACACTTTCATTGGGCTGAATGACGGCTCTCAATGTCTTGGTTTGAATTTTAGTGGCTGGATCTCGTTTTGTAGATATTCTTACAAACAATTTATAAAACCCTGCTGCCATGGTAGAGTCTATTTTCAAGGAGGCAGGTGTTAAATGGACCTTTGTTTATTTGCACACCCGTGCTTTTATGCACCCTGCTTCCTTTCTGCGAGCAATGTCTCCTGGTCGCTCTTCTCCATCTGTCAAATTCTTCCTCAAATTTCCAAACCCAGTGACAAAGTCACTTCTGAAAAACTTCTCTGATTCGCTCAGGCTGAATTAGCTGCTCCCTATCCTCTATGATTTCTTTCCATTGTCACACTTTTAGTTGAGCACCAACTATATTTCATGAAATATAGGAGCAGGACGAAATGCTTTGGAGTTAGAGTTTGATTTCAATTTCTAGCTCATCCATCCGCCAGCTACTAAATCTTCTGATGCTGTTTTTTAACCTGTCAGCCTCGGTTTCCTCACCTTAAATAGGAAAAAGGAGATTACTTTACATCGCATTTTATTGGTATTCCTTTGGCAGGAGCCAGTTTTCACTTTCTTTATTACGTTTGGGCCCAACACATAAGAGGTCCTCAACAAGTAGTCCCTGAAAGAAAGAATGTATCATCCTTTTTACCTCTTCCACTCTCAATATATCCCTAGTATTATTCTAATTGCCAGGGGTACATATTGAATATGGCCTGTCAGAACTCTTGACCTCCTACTGCTTTTATTCCAGTAGAGGGTGTTAAAAATAATTAAGCAAATAAATATACGTGATTCGTTAGACAATGAGGACGCTCAGGAAGATAACGTCGGCTAAGCTAGAGAAAATGTTCAGCTGTGGGTGTAGGAAGCCATGGAAGCCTAACAGGGCAAATCTGGCTCCTTGTGTTTGATCTGAGACAAGAAAGAGCCAAAAGGTCTTTGGAAAATGTGGAGGAATAATGTTTTAGGAAGAGGCCAGAGCAAATGCAAAGGCCCAGAGTGGAGGCTTTGAGGAGTATTTGAGGGATGTTGGCCGGAGTCCACTGAGCTAGGAGGAAGGTATTTAGACATGAGGACCTTGAAGCAGCAGGCAAACGTCAGGCCACAGGGACCTCGCCAAAAGCCGAAGCCACCAAGAAACTGAGCTTTGAAGGGCATCCAAAGTGATACCAGACCTTGTATTGTTGTCTTGTGAAGTGTCCCAAGTCGCCAGGATTTGATTTGTGAACCAAAAACTTGCCCTTAAAGTTCTAGAAATTATCTGGTGCCTCCTAAAAAGAAAAAAACAGATGGTCAAAAAAGGAATCATCTCACAAATTGGCTTTGCTATAGAGTTCATTCTTGTAGCGCTACCCTGGAGAGAGGCTCTCCAGGGGTTAATGTTCAAATCTTAGCTGCTTGCTCATCCTGTGACCTTGGGCGAATGACTTGACCTCTCCAAACTTCAGTTCCTTCATCTGTAAAAGGGAAATAATAGTACCTGTCTCCTACGGCATCTACAAGTATTAGGAGGTACCGTCTAGGGAAGGTACCTAACTCCATGGCTGCCACATGGGGGTCATCTGATTGGACTTAGCCATGCATGATATTTATGATTAGCTAACAAACTTGCTGTGAATGTGAGTACTGTTTACTGGCAGGGAACAATAGTTTGTACCTCTGTCCTTGACTGAGGCCGCCTCTGTAATCTAACTACCTTCTGGGTGATTCCACTGCATTCTAGGCAAACCCTTATCCTACTCCGTATTACCAGACTGCACTTGCTTGTGTATGTGCCTGTTTCCTAGCTATCCCACAGCCAGACAGCTAACTCCATGCAATTGAGGAGTTTATTCATTATATTATTTACTATATCCAAAACAACACCTGGTTGAGAGCAAGCACGTAATTCTTACTTGTTAAATTGCTTCCTGAATGTGCAAAAAAGGTGTGATCAAGCTAGCTTATTGTCCTCTCACAAAACACAATTCGAGTAGATGCTGGAGGCAGTCATATTTATTATTAATAGAAAGAATTTCATTCTCACTGCCAAAGTCGTTCCAGGGGTGAAATCGGTGGTCCACATAGGAGTGAGTGTTCACGCTTCCACTGGGTGACCACTTGTCTGTGATATTCCAGAGGTGACCTAAGCATAATGCACATAGTTTAATAAGTTTTCTTAAAAATTACTTCCAACCCTGGGATTATTTTGTTCAAATGTTTCCAGGGCAGCATGTACTAATTAAAGGACTGGATTTAGAAGATGGGGCTGGCATGACCTGTGGTGATAACAGATTAGCGATATATTTCATGATCCCCAAAGCAAAACGATCCCCTATAATTTTCTGCCATGTGATGTCTTATCATTCTCTTTGAGAACTGGCTTGTGCAGCATTTCAAGCCTTCTTTTACTCAGCTTTTGAACGTGCTGTGAGTGCAGTAAGTATGTGGCAAAACCCGTTTAATAAATGCTATTTTTCAATTCTCTTGGTAATAAGTGAGTCAAAGAAGAATAGGATGACTTCATTACCATTGACCATTTCAGCAGCAGAAAGCAGCAAAAGCCTATTGACTGACAGACAGTTACAGAGCGAGGCACCGATAAAATGATTGAAACATCTGCCATTATCCTACCAGCTCCTCGCTCTATCAAATAAATGAAACACTACTTTCTGGGTGCCATGTTTATATTTAGAGAAGCATGCACATGACGTCGCTTGATGTTAGCTTCTTCAAATATTATTAGAAAATAACCAGCTGTGTTTGGAATCTGATGAAGCTATTTATTATTTTTAATTCCTGGAAGGAAGGAGAGATGGCTGCATGTTTTGTCTGTGTGTTACAACCTCACTGAAACACATGATGTGTATATATCAAACACATGATGTGTATATGTCTCGCTTATTTCTCTCCATAAGCGAGAGAAATTCTTTCCAATTTCAAATCTTGATGAGCTTTTTTTCTTACTACTGAGTATATCCTATTCGCTTACCACAACCTGAGGTATTTCTAAAACATTACCTCAGCAGAGTTTGTTAATGCATTCTTTTATGTCTGCCCACCTTTTAAACACTCAGTTTCCACTCACTTTCCCCTGGTTAACTTCATCTCACAGATAGGAAAACTTTGTCCCAAAAAGTAGTAAAAAGAATCTCACTGTTTAAGCAATTAACTGATATACACAGTATATTTAGTGCCATGTTTAAGACACTCTGTCTAAGGTATTACAGAAATAATTTTCTGGTAATTAAAATGTCTTTCTTTCATTAGCTTACTCAGCTAGTGCTGCATAGTAAACCTTATTTACAGAGAGGCACCTAATTACATTCATTTCTGCTCATTTCTTTACTGCTGTTAATGCATTATATAGGGTCCGGCAGACTGTTCTAGCTCAGCTTTCTGCCGAAGTTCTTAAATTTTTCTTATCTCTTACTAAGTTTTATTGGTGAGCAAGTACATAAATGTGGAATACACATTTCAGTACCCTGAAGGTATTTTTCCAGATGCGTCTAATTACACTCTTTCTTCATATATTAAATAAATAAATTATATTGCTGCAAATGCTCACTTTATTTAGGCATCTAATAGAACATCTTAGTAAAGCTTGGATATTATCTCTAATGAAAAACTGGATAAGAAATAGTGGGAGCTAATCTTTTTCCTGTATTTATTTTCATCAGGTCTTATTGGGTGTTATTTTATTTAACCTTCAAAACAGCTTTAAGGAAGAAGATATTGTACACAATGGAATATGTAAAGAAAATCAAAGAGCAGAAACGACTTGGCCAATTGTGCATCTAGTAAGTTTCCAAGGTGAGATTTTGGCTTAGCGTGGTCTACCTTGAAATGTGTGCCCTTTGAATTATTGTATACTACCCTTTTTCTGCAGGAATTATCATTTTGGACAGGCAATTCAAATTAAATAAAATCTGGAGAAATCACCTCTACAATCATGACCACCAAGAAGTAATGCCATTTAGAGAAATCTCTAATTGCAGGGAAAAAGAGAAGCAAAGAAGGTTTAAAAGTCGATTAAAATTAAAACTAAAGCAATTAATTTCCTTTCAGACTGAGAAATCAATTCTAGAGTTTGAAACAAATGGATTGGGTTTAAAATCACTGGAAAATAGTTACTGATTCTTATTATTATCTATATTAATTGTTGGGACGAATGGAGGTGTGTTATTAATTATTATTCCAATGAAAACTGCGATTTGAATATACCACAAGGGTTCTCAGCACCCCGTTTAAAAGATGATCTTTCGATATCTCTGCCTTTTGGAAAAGCAACAAGTAAATCGTGAATGTTGTTCATTTATAAGTTGTAGCATATGTTTCCAGAATGTTAAACATTGACGCAAACATAAGATTTCGATGGAAAATAAGATTCACAAAAAAACTTATTGAAAAAAAATAGCATTGAGTTTCTGGTTCTTCAATGTGCATGGGTAGAAACTATCAAGGCTCTGAGTTAAAGAGCCCAGAGGGATGTGCCATAAAGGTGTAACAATTATGACTAGCTGAACTATAGACTCATTAAGTAATATCAAAATGATGTTTATATCTTATAATGGAGGGACATTATTTCCCAAGCTGCCTTTCATAAAATGTGGTCCCTACAGTACCTAAAATACCTCCATCAAAATGGCATGACTCTTCCCTGGAGTCTTATTTTAAGATATTTATATTCCAACAATGGAGATTACATATTAGATAGCATCCTTTCTTGTCAGGATATCCCTGGCCAATGTAGGTAGAAAATAAAGTATTTTGTAACGAGAGACAGAAGCAAGTTTTGTCAACTTCTCCACTGCATCTGGACCCAGTCTCAAATTTAGCTGTAACTCACATCCATTGGTTCAGGTTTACAGTCTTTTCAATATTTTGAAATATAAATTTACATTCAAAGACTTACCATGAATCGACCAGGAGTCCTTAATTCAAAGTATAATTGAGGAATTTATATTCCTTCCCAATCAATATTAAATCATCTCACAGGTTTCCCTCCGTGGTGCCTTGTCTCTCAGTGGATACCACTTACATTTTATCTCTTGTTGTTGATGTCACCTCTGTTCTTCTTTTCTTGGTTCTCTTCAACAGACTTTCGTTGATCATCTACTATAAGCCAGACTATATCTAAGCTCTGGGGTTACAAAAATGGATTTGTCTTTTGTGTCAAAGAAGTTGTGTTAAATTGTCAAAGAAGTTCAGTTGTCACAGACGTTGCGTTAAGAAGTTTCCAGGTCTAGGTCACCTGGGTGGCTCAGTTGGTTAAGCGTCCAACTTGAGCTCAGGTCATGATCTCACAGTTCATGAGCTCGAGCCCCACATCAGGCTCTGTGCTGACAGCTCAGTGCCTGGAGCCTGCTTCAGATTCTGTGTCTCCCTCTCTCTCTGCCCTTCCCATGCTCACACTCTGTCTATCTCTCTCTCAAAAATAAATAAACATTAAAAAAAGAAAGAAAAGTTTACAGGTCTCACAGGAGGGCAAAAAGGTGGCACAAAATCATATTGACTTCCTATGACTTTACCTTAAGACTGAGATGCAGTCAAACATTTTTTTTTAATGTTAGAGGGTGTGGAATGTAGAGGGGAAAAACTTGCACTTGCACTAAAAATTTACAATTAAGATAGCAAAGGTTTTCACACTTTTAAAATAGTTTCTGTCTCCATGGAGGTAAATTTATCTGGAGAAAATGAGGTTCAGGACAGGCCACCAAAGATTGTGCCACTTTGGTGTGTGGATTGTTTCCAACTGGAGGCAATCAAGGTTCACCAGATTCAAGAAGGTCTTCTTACCTCCCCTTAACTGCTTAAAAGAATTTAGAAAGGGAAGAGAGCCATCACCAGAGGTAACTTCTTACAAAGCTTATAAACAAGGCAAGGCAGACACCCGTTTACAAAACATTGGCTCTTTCTATCTTCCCTTGAATTGTGTTCCTCCCCTTTGAAGTCTCAGACTCCCACCCACTTCTCCTAAGCTCAGAATGGCATGTAAGTTTCAATTGCCTTGATTTCAGGGAGTCTCATATCCTTGGGGTTCCTGTAGGAATGAAACTAAATGTTTTTTCCTCCTGTTAATCTGTCTTATGCCAATTTAATTATTAGACCAGCCAAAGAACCTAAAAGAGAAAGAGGTAAAAGCTTTCTCCCTTACAAAAGCAACAGGTATCTTTGTTTTCACACACACACACACACACACACACACACACACACACACACACACAGAAATATCATGTGAGTGCAAACCATTTAGTTACCATTGCATTCCTGGAATACCTAAGCCATCCTTCACCTTATGCAGATATCTTAGGTTCACAAGTGGATTGTTCTGTTTGGTAAATCAAACTGGATGTGTCTTCCAGCAAAAGAAAATAAATGCAATTTTTTTTCATGTCTCCTTGGGGAGAAATATTACGTTTTTCTGTTTGATTTAGAACACCTTTCTTATCTTTGTAAATTTTGGATTTTTCTCGTAGATTTGTATGTGGCCTTTTTTTGAGCAGTCGTTTGTAAATGAGAAGCTGCACAGGAAGAATCTTGGGGAAGTGGTGAATATGAATGAATAATATTGTAATTAGTAAATAGATAATATATACTAATATACTTACTATTATAAATACATATTCTTTATTTCAGCCATGCAAAGGACCAAGAGTGGATGAACTCTGAAGTTGGATTACTGTGTTCTGATGTCATCATGTCCTTCAGTTCAGAGGGTAATATCCCAAGTACAAGCGGGAGTTGGGTTTCTCCTGAAGGAAATGACATTTCTCATAGTCAATAAACCATGTTCAAACAGGGGACAGGGGATCAGGAAAGAAAAATTGAGGAGTAGAATAAAGTACAAGGCAAGGGAACACACTCTTGCTATTGTGCCCATTCGATGTTCAGTAAAGCCCAAATGTTCGTTCACATGATGGCGATGATGCCTACGTTGTGGATAAGAAAATTCAGAATTTCAATCATGAAAAAGAGCAAACTTCTAGACCTATCAAGGAATGACTGACTTCCGGGGCGCCTGAGTGGCTCAGTCAGTTAAGCAGCTGACTTCAGCTCAGGTCGTGATCTCAAGGTTCCTGAGTTCGAGCCCTGTGTCAGGCTCTGTGCCGACAGCCTGGAGCCTGGAGCCTGCTTCAAATTCTGTCTCCCTCTCTCTCTGCCCCTACTGCTCATGCTCTCTCTCTCTCTCTCTCTTTCTCAAAAATAAACACATAAATAACTAAAAAATTCAAGAAAAGAAACGGCTGACTTCTGACTGACAAATGACATGGTGGTGCCACCATTGAACAATTAAGAGCTTCATTGCAGTGCTAACAGCCAGACCGCCATTTTAGGCAATTATGAATACATAGAGTTTTGATGTCTGTAAAATACCTCCGTTTCTAGAGTTGTCCCCCATGGGCTATGTTGGTGTCACCAATGCATGCTTCTGCTACAAAATAAACTAGGGACACAGAGATTTTGTTGCTGGACCAAGGGCCACTAGGGGGCAGCAGGAATTTATCTAACCCAAAGTAAAGCCAAGGGATTCTCTAAGGTTCCCAAAGTCATACTAGGAGTCACATTATAGAGGTGTAGTAATTACCTCTCACACACATTCCTTTTACCAACATGGATGCCATTTTGAACTTGTCTTTCAGAAGACCACAAGCAACCAAAATAGGACTTATTGAGAAAAGACATAATGAGATTGAGAAAATATTCCTTTTAAAAAAGGAAAAATAAATGATGATAGGAGATACCTGCATATAGCTCAATGCTTGAAGACATCCCAAATTGTGCGGAAGAAGTTTCATGTTAATACTTTTGTCTTATCCTGGGTTATAAAAGCAGCCA
Organism: Panthera pardus; assembly: GCF_024362965.1. Lineage (NCBI taxonomy): Eukaryota > Metazoa > Chordata > Mammalia > Carnivora > Felidae > Panthera > Panthera pardus. The sequence goes on along the minus strand of NW_026526810.1, from coordinate 122,583,030 downwards.
GTGCTCTATCAATCCAATATTTCTTTCTTTCTTTTTTAAGTTTATTTATTTATTTTGAGAGAGACACAGAGAGTGCCAGCAGGAGAGGGACAGAGAGGGAAAGAGAGAATCCTTTCCACTCACAGCTCAGAGCCTGATGTGGGGCTCCAGCTCACAAACAGTGAGATCATGACCTGAGCTGAAATCAAGAGGCAGATGCTTTACTGACTGAGCCACCCAGGCGCCCCAGTCCAATATTTCTATATGAACTGCGTTCTAGGTGGTTTCCATAATTTTCTAATGATTTGGTTTCTAAGACCTCAAAGTCTTAAATACCGAATTTATACAGACATATAAATTAATTAATTATTAATTAATTAAAGAAAATGTTAGCCAGTAACTCCATATCCTTTCAGGCATCAAACCCTGTTTTTCTCCCTAAACAAACCCCCAATTCCCTTCTGTCTCTCATTGCTACTCCTTAAATTTAAGACTGCCATCTGTTCCCTTCATTATTGCTAAATCCTCTTAATTTGTCTCCTTACTACTGGGGCCTACCTCTTCTAACTCAAGCTCTCTTTGCTGCTAGGATTATTAGTCATTGAATCTGATCATGGCACTGTTTACAGTCAGCAAGGTTCTTCCTCTTCTTCCCATCTCAAAATTTCACAGTTTTTGGCTCAACTTTTATCTGTCTGTACTTCTGCCCTAAGAGAGATCATATTGTCCAATGGCTTTAAAGGCCATATAAACGCTTTTGACTCTCTTCAGTCCCTGAGTTGTCATATCTAATTGGTCAGTTTTCAAATCCATTTGAATGTTGAGTAAGCATCTCAAAGTTAACAGGTCCAAAACAGATCCCTTGATTTCTCAAGCTCCTACCAAGCAGTTTTTGTGGTCTTCTCCATATCCCTAAAAGACATCATCTCAACTTAGGTTTTCATGCTAAACTATGCCCCTCTCTGCTCAACGATCCGTATCATGTTCTTTACCAAGTTCTGTCAGTCTGCCTCCAAGATACTTCCAGAATCTATCCATCCTCTTAATGCTCATCACCACCTATCCATTTTTTGTAATATTCTCATATACAATGCTATGATTGCCTCCTAGCCCCCTCTTTGTTTCATTCTGACTCCATAACTCAAGTCACACAGAAGGCAAGTGATTTTTTAAAAATCAAATGTATCATTCTTCTGGCCAATACTCTCCCATGGTTTCCTACTGGAAAAATGATAAAATTCAGGTTTCTGGCTAAGGTCTCTAAGGCCCTTTGTGATGCGAACTTCTTTCTGACCTTATTTCTTATCACTCTCCTACTGATTCCCTCGACTCTGCCCATGCCTATCTTCTTTCCAGTCCTTATGTAATCTGTTTTCCTACTTTGGGGTCATGGATTTGCTCTTCTGATGACTTGAAAACTTTTCTCCACATCACTCTCTAAACTAGAACCTCCCGGGATACTTATGTTATATTAGGGATCCTAATAAGAACATGATCCCTGGTATTCACACACTTTCGTAGTCACCTCCCCAGGAATTGGGCTATCCTTAGGGCTCAATTTAATCAATAGAACAAATAGTAGTAACACTCTACTGTCTCTGGGTACAAGTCTTAAGTAATCTCAAGAACTTCTACTTTTCTGTTTATTTAAGCCCTGAGCCACCATGCCGGAAGTCTGGCTACACTGCTAGGAGAACAACCCCATGAAGCAATCAGGTGCACAGACTTTGTGGAGACACCAATAGAGAGGGAGCAAAGCCCCACCATCCAGTGGAGCCCAGCCCAGAGCTAATCAGCCTCCTGAATGCAGTCATATGGTATCTCCTGCAGGGAGAGCAGAACCACACAGCCCAATGCATATTAGTGAAACATGAGCAAATAAAATGGTTCTTATTTGTTTCAGTCCTCTAAATTTTGGGGTTGCTTGTTAGCAATAGATAATTGATAAACTCCTCTTTAGGTACTGTGGCTGCCCCCGATTTATTTTTTCAATGCCTTGCACTGGTATTTGACATAATAGTGTGTGTGTGTGTGTGTGTGTGTGTGTGTTTATTTGTTTGTTTCTATTTCCTCCAATATACCATGAGCTCCAAGAAAGCAGATTATGTTTTGTTCACCTTTGTATCCCCAGCATGTTACTAAATGAAGGAATTAATCAGTCTCTTTTGTGAAGTTGAGTTGCCTTATCGTGCTGCCTGAGGAAGTATTTCTGTCTTCCTTCCTACAATCCATGCTCTATTAAAGGTGAGCATTAACCAAGGTTGTATAGATACTGTGTTCCTTCTTAGAGATAAAACTAATGAATCAATTGTTGAATTCATAAGTTCATAGAAAGTTAGAAATGTGAGGAACATGGGGAAAAAACACACAGTTTGGTGTGTTTTTGTTCGTATGCTATAGAACTCTTCATTATATGAAAAATTCCATGTAATGACCAAACGTAAGTCAGTAAAAGTAGATCAACTATGCAGACTGAACATTTTCTTTATCTTTCCTCCAGGCATCTTCAGGAGTGTCTCTTCAAAAACCTAAAGGGCCAAATAAAATCATAGTAGGAAAGCCACTAATCTCTTTTCCAACACAACTTTGGTAAGTTTGGTAACTTTGAGGAGAAAGGAACAAGGAAGTGTGATATGACTGCGGAACAAAACAGAGTTGGTGGAGGCTAGAATCCACTCGATTTAATTTAATCCACTTTGGTAATGGTAATTCTCAAGAGCATCCCTTCTGGCAGGATTTGCTTTATGAGTGGAAGGCAGATTCAAAACATCAGTTTAAAGCAGAGCTAATTAAACTAATGAGACAGCATCTAATTGAGATTATTAGGATTTAACCAACTGATAGACAAACTAGCTTAACCTGCATGTGACATATGATCTGTCCTACTATCGGATAGATGGCTAAATATGTATCCATTACTCCTTGTGAAAGAGTCATTTAGCATGGGCCAAGAACATAAAAAGGAAAACTGAAAAATAGCACCATTCTTCAATTGGTGCATCCAGAAATAGCCATAGATATTGTCAAAAGATACATGTGCATAATGACCAATTATAGACCAAAAAAAAAAAAAAAATAGTAGAAGAGAAGAAACATCAGCGTAAGGTATTTTCACTATGCTTTACATTTTACTATGGCTTTTAAATTTTTTATAGTTTCTAGAAAATCAAGATTTCATTAAAAGATCCTCTAACCACAATATCATAGTTAACCTGAACAGAATGTATAATGTTGTTAAAAAAAAACCTTTTTTTGAAATTATGTATATTTATAATAACTTAAATTTCCTTCACCTGAATTTCCGAATTCTGGTATTTTAGAGAGCAATGATGGTTACTTTTTCTTGATTATTTGACTTGTGCTAGAAATTAAACATACAGAGAAGCTTGGTGAACCTACCATTTTGTTTGCTCAAATGACACTGTGGTTTTTCCAAGTTAAATACCGTGCCCATCTTCACATAGTTAAATGAGTGACAAAGCTGGCTTTGATCTCATGCCTGGCTTTAAATCCCGGTCTATTTTTACAAAACAAATCTATAAGCCCGAACTTGACGGACTATGAAAAGACGTTATTTCGTTGTTTCACTTTTCATAAGAGAAAACGAGGTCTAAAGAGACTAAATTATTTATCTCATCTAAATAAGAATATCTAAGCCAGACTTGGGAGGAGAATTCAGCTAATTGCTATCTTTTTTTTCTTTTTTAATGTTTATTTATTTTTGAGAGACGGAGAGAGAGAGGGAGAGAGAGCACGAGCAGGGAGGGGCAGAGAGAGAGGGAGACACAGAATCCGAAGCAGGCTCTGGGCTCTGAGCTGTCAGCATAGAGCCTGACTTGGGGCTCGAACTCACAAATCACAAGATCATGACCTGAGCCGAAGTTGGACGCTTAACCAGCTGAGCCACCCAGGGGCCCCATCAGCTAATTTCTTTCAAATATTGGAAGTTTTTATCCATTTATGTAATATATATATGTGTGTATATATATATGTGTGTGTGTATATATATATATGTGTATATATGTATACAAACATATATATGTATATCCATGTGTATGTATATATATATATATATACATATATACACACATAGATATACATATATACGTATATATACATGTATACGTATATACACATATCTATGTGTGTATATATGCATATATGTATAAATGTATAAATATATGTGTGTGTGTGTATATATATTTAAATAGGGATTTACATATGCATAAATCTTGATATACTCACTGAAGAAAGTTAGTTCTTCTGATTGGATTCTCCCCTCTTGTCATCATTTAGTTAATTCCTTCTTTCTTTAGAATCTAAAGTTTAGACCTCATCTCAACTAGCAGTTCATCTGGACAATTGCCCCAGTGCTGTTTGGCAAAGATGATGTCCCCATTATATTCATTCTGAGTTATCTCTTTTTTGACACATAATATCACTTCCGTTTTCATTTATTTGTGTGATTGTTTGACTAGTGTCTTTTGCTGATAGAATGTACAGTCTTGAAAGGAAGGGATTGTGTTTGTTTACAAATATATGAGTATTCCCAAAGACCAGTCAAATGCCTATTACTTAGTAGCAGCTTGGTTAATTCTAAACAGTTAAATAAATTATTTCATGAAAATGCAAAAGAAGTAGGTTTTTTTCCTAGTAAAACTACGCCAATAAATATATTACATTGCTAATTGTTTTAGAAAATCTTGGAAAAGTGCACCCCTCTATCTCCAGTCCTCTGCTAAGGAAATTACTCAAGGCACTGCAGGACTGTTTGCCCATTAAGGGCAGACCGAGTGAGTTAGGCAGTATCTGCAAAGATAGGTGTGTTAGACAAGAGATCCAGAGACGATGTTGGCATTCAGAAACTAAGGTTCCCATAGAGACCAGGGACTTTAGTGAGTAAAATTTGGGATCTAAAGATCAATGTAGAGAGTTTAGGCCATGAGTCTGTTTTCAAACTCAGGTTAGATATCTTAGATATCTGCTACCTGGGCATCAAGACAGACTTTCGCTAGCCCACATAGGGTCAGTGCTACTTGTCCAGTTTTGTCTCCTAAATATGAGGAGGTATTTTTGATTGCCACAATAACAGAGAGGTGTTCCTGGCAATGGATTTGGGCTAAGGATGCTGAATGTCCTGCAAAAGCACAAGGCGATTCTGTACAATAAAGGATTTGCTTGCCCTATATGCCAAGAGCACCCCCTTGGACAAATGTTGTAAGTCAGCAAGCTCCTTGACCACAGGGTTTAACCTCTCGTTCCTCTGGGTATTTCGGCAAGCACAGTGCTTGACCTACAGCGAATGCATATTGGAAATGGACTTCAGTTACTTGCCAATGAGCTGGACAGGAATACAACCATGTATAAATGTATGACTTTATATGGATTCGATGGTGGAAAGAATAGACACTCTCGTGTCTGAGCAGACGTGGGAAAGGGCCGTCCGTTCTCAGTTGTCAAAAAAAAAAAGTGATCAGAATTGGTAAGTCACAGAGAGCAGAGTGGTCACCTCAGTCAGAAATCAATAATAAAACGTGATATGGAGTTAGCATCTGATATTGGTGTCTTCTGAACTACGTAGGCTGGAAGTGTGTTCAGTGGGTTACTCCCAGCTTCCATGCCATTTCCACAGAAGGCAGCAAAGTCACAGAAAATGGAGAAAATGGAAGGTGTGTTTACAGGTACGTTTGTGCAAAGGCGTGGGGGGTGAGACATGGTGGGAAGAAAGGAAAGATTCATTATAGGGGGAAAACACCTGCTGATGGTTTTAAAAAACCCACAAAACCACTGCCCTCTGTGATGGAGACATTCTTTGTGTCAGCCTCGGGGTAACCGGTCTGAAGCAGCAAGGGTAATCGTATCGATTTTGAAGGAATGTCTGGTTAATTTTTCACAAGGCGTAGACCTCTAAAAATCAATAACTTTCTGCTGTATCTTTATTCTTCAGAATCAACTGTGTCTGTCAGAGAAACTTGATACTTAAGCTCAATCGGATTCATAAAACATTCACAGACACATAGTACAAAAGAAATGTAAGCTTTCCCTAGGAGTGGTAAGTGTTTAACCTCAACATAGGACAAAGGCTCCTTCCCTTTTGATATGTTCTTGTCCTTGACAGGCATTAGTAGGGACCGTGATTTCTATGATGCAGATATTTCCCTTCCCAAAAGAAAAGAAGCTTCAATCTGGAAAGCAGAGTCTAGGCACGCATCTTAAAAAAAAAGTCTGGGATTATGGAGTAGATGTTAGAAATGTATTCATCTTATTTATTTCTTTTATTCTCCTAGATGAGTGTGCAGTATTAAATATTATTAGGAAAAATAAAATGCTTTGGGAACAGCATAAAAATGTTGCCCAGTAACACATCTTAAAGAAATCACTGAGTGATCCCTGATTTCTCATTTGCATTTACACATGGAAAAGGTAAAGCCCAGAGAGGTTAAGTGTTCTCCCTAAGGTCACACAGTAAGTGTCTCGTTCATTAAATTGGAAATGCCACCTTGAAAAGAAATCAATGAACTCTCCCAAGGAATGTGCAAGGTTGAAGCCAGGATAATGTCTGGATTGGAATAAACAGACAAAGCAAGAACTCAGACAATAAAAACAGGAAAGGGAAGATAAAATTGAAAATTCAAAAAACTGTGTTTGCAATACAAGAAAAGCTTCCCATACTTGACTTAATATCACTGATGAATCATTACCTATAAATCAGTTATGAGATTTGAGATGTCACAACACCAGTCATTGTTTACGTTATTTGTACGTTACGGATTTTGAAGTCTCTGGCATACAAAACTCCAACACAACGTTATAAATATCTTTTTTTTTAATGTTTATTTATTTCTGAGACAGAGAGAGACAGAGCATGAGTGGGGGAGGCGCAGAGAGAGAGGGAGACACAGAATCCGAGGCAGGATCCAGGCTCTGAGCTGTCAGCACATAGTCCGACAAGGGGCTCGAACCCACAGACCATGAGATAATGATCTGAGCCGAAGTCGGTCGCTCAACCGACTGAGCCACCCACGCGCCCCTCCAACACATCTTTAAACATCTACGATAAAACACGCATAGCCTATTTATTGGCAAGGCGGTATTCCAAAAGATATAGAAAGACAATTCGATGATTAAATAACCCACACATTTCTCTGTACCTGAACACTTAGATTCCTGCAGCCCCTCGTAAGCCTTTTGCTTTTAACCTCAGCCCCAGGATTGTATGAGTGTGAATGTGAGTGCATGTGTGTGAGCGAGCACATGGGAGCGTGTGCACGCCTCTACTGGTGTGTGTTTAGAAGTATATCAAAGAATTTGTAGCTTGGGGGTAGCTGGGTGGCTCAGTCAGTTAAGTGTCGGACTTCGATTTCGGCTCAGGTCACGATCTCATGGTTTGTGAGTTTGAGCCCCACATCGGGCTCTCTCCTGTCAGTGCAGAGCCTGTATCGGATCCTCTGCCTCCTTTCTCTCTCTTCCCTTCCCCCACTCGCTCGCTCTCTCTTTCTCTCCCTCTCAAAAATAAATAAGCATTAAAAATATTAAAAATTAAAAAATGTAGTATCTCCAAGAAGAACAGAAATACTTACGGTCATCTTAAATGATGCTTAAAAAAAATAAAGTTTGTTTGGATCTCTTAGTTCCCTCTGTTTTATTGCTTTTCTTAAAAAATTTAATATTTATTTATTTTTGAAGAGAGAGAGAGAAAAAGATGATGAGTAGGGGAGGGCAGAGAGAGAGAGGGAGACACAGAATCCAAAGCAGGCTCCAGGCTCCGAGCTGTCAGCAGAGAGCCGGACATGGGGCTCAAACCGACGAACTATGAGATCATGACCTGAACGGAAGTCGGATGCTTAGCCAAATGAGCCACCCAGGGGGCCCCTGTTTTATGACTCTCTTAAGGATTCAAAAAATAACAAAAGTTACTGAAACCAGTGATGTAGTATGCTGGTTTCCAACTGGAAACTCTCTGCCTCATTAAACTAAGATAGCTTTTCCTTTTCTGTCTGAAACATGACCAAGAACGAACTGTGGATTGCTTCTCTCCCATGACGACTGGTCAGCACCCCTTAACCTGGCTTTGAGGGATACTTTAAGAATGGCATTACAGTTTCCATCCCAGTGGCCCAGGCAGCTACAAGGTTAACACTGAAAGCCAGCCCTGCCTAGCTTCTGATGCTTATCAGAGTCAGCTATAAAATCTATCTCCATCTAATTCTAAAAGAGATGACTTTAATCTAGAACCAGACTGAGATTTCATTCTTGGTCCAATCCAATCACAAATCAGATGTGCCTTCATGAATATTTGAATGGGAGCTTAAGATCCCCACCACTCAGAATTCTAATATATTTAAAGTACATTGGTTATTTTGTCTTCACAGGGATGCCAGAAGAGAATACCCAAAGTGTGTGGGAGTATTAACTTCTATTTCTTGTGTTTAGGACTCAGCACCACGGTTATCCAGGTAACCTTTGATGAAAAAGAAACACTGTCTCTTTTAACTCTCTTTTCCTTTTGTGGCTCCTTTTATATATCCCATGTTTCGAAATCCCAAGTGAGTGTGCGGTGGGAAGGCTAGTAACTTTTCTTATGGTCTGGTTTACAATTCACTAGAGGGTGGGGTGCCTGGGTGGCTCAGTGGGTTGAGCGTCTGACTTCAGCTCAGGTCATGATCTCACGGTCTGTGAGTTCGAGCCCAGCGTCGGGCTCTGTGCTGACAGCTCAGAGCTTGGAACCTGCTTCAGATTCTGTGTCTCCCTCTCTCTCTCCGTCCCTCCCCTACTCACGCTCTGCCTCTGTCTCTCTGTCTCACAAAAATAAATAAACATTGCAATAAAAAAGAATAAAAAATAAATAAAATTCATTAGAGGGACGCCTGGGTGGCTCAGCCAGTTGAGGGACCGACTCCTGGTTTAGGCTCAGGTCATGATCTTGCAGGTTTTGTGGGTTGGAACCCTGCGTCAGGCTCCACGCTGGCAGCGTGGAACCTGATTGGGATTCTTGTTCTCTCCCTACCTCTGCCCTCTTCCACTTGGGCTGTCTCTGTCTCTCTCAAAATAAATGAATGAACTTAAAAGTAAAAAACATTAAATAATACATCATGCTATGTTCACCACAAGTGTAGGCTACTATCTGTCACCACATCGTGCTACTATGATATATTGGACTACATTCTCGATGATGGAACTTTATCCCCATGACATATTCATCCCGTAACTGGAAGCCTGTGTCCATCTTTCCAGCTTTAACTGATAGAAGGGCAAAATGTCATTTCAGAGATTTCTCTGCTGTCATGTTCAAATCTCTAACTATTTTTATCGTTCATTGCATGCGTGTAAAGCCCTCATTCCTCTGTCCAATATCTCAAAGTATTTTTCAGCGACCGATCATTCCTCTGTCTTGACCGGCACTACCACAGTCTGTTGTGATTCTCAGTTCTTCTGTAACCCAAACATCTCGTGATGTGTCACATGCTGTACAACAGAGAAGGGGTTATTGTATGATCTGGTGGTGAGTGGGAACCAGAGGGCTCCAGGGTGAGCCTAAGTGCCCCATCAGGACAAAAGTTCTGGGGCTTTGAAATACGCTCCGTAGCTGAGATGCTGCCGTTAACCAGTTTATGGTAACCATCGTGGAATCGTGGATACTGCCCCAGATCCAGAAACCCTTTTGTTTCTTGAAAATACCCTACTATCTTCCATAGAATATTTGAAGCTAGTTGCTGCAATAAAGGAACCCCTGACATTTTCCTGGCTTAACAGCCTATTGGTTTATTCTTGTTCATGTCTCAGCCTGATGTAGGTCAGGCTGCCCTCTTCCATCTTGAAACTGCACCATCTGGTGAATGCAGCAGGGTGATGGACAAGACGCATGCATTTCCCCCCTTAACTGCGTTGATCTGGAAATAACACGCGTCAGTTTGGCCCCTAGTTCCCTGACGGTTGATAATCACGTGGCTGCAACGTTACTTCAAAGGAGGTTGCAAAATGTAGACTTCTTACCTAACTTGGTAAGTACTAAACTCTTCTGCCATGTATCTGATTTGAGCTAGAACACAATCTGGATTTGTTTTTGATTGAAGGGTTCCCCCAGTCCCAACCACATCCACCCAACAGACTCTAGTTGGGTCTCATAAGATGCTTAGCGTGAGCTTAGAATGAGCGTAAGCGTATGTTGAACATCTGATCATAAAATGTGAAACATCCAATTGTCTCAAAAGCATTAGAGGCTGGCTGAGCGCGACATTAGTCTCCATAGGTAAGAACCCTTGCGAACAGAGGAGAGACTTTAGTCCACACGTGACTTTGATAATTTGATTGTTTCACTGTGCTTCAGTGTTTTTATCTGAAAACTACAACTCGCACCAAAGCACTTATTTGTGACTTGCTTCACAGAGATTTGGGGGGAGTAAAGGAAATCAAAGAATTGACCAAACTTTGAAAAATGTAAACTGCTAGATAAATATAAAATACTCTATTTTGATGGCACTATAAACCTTCTTCAAGCTAACCTTTTGGTATTGCTTATAGCCTCTTGAAGAAAGTAAAAAGAATGGTATTTACTAAAGCTATAGTTTAGGTATCAAAGGCTTTAAACATAAAATTCAGTATATTTTTATGAAGAGTGGACAATTCTGTTTCTAATTCATGTTCCGTTATATAAAAAAAGACTAAAATAAGAGTGATAATTCATAATCAGACTTCTAATTTTGAAAACTAGGTATTAAAAGTGATTTTTGTACTGCTACAAACATATTTTCTGTACATAATCATGTTGGTAAGAAAATAGATCATTTTTACAAGACTGTTCATGTTGGGGAAAGAACCCTTTTAAAATTCATCACTCATTAAAATAATTTATTTTATTACAAGTGAATTTATACAGCTATCTTCTGTTAATAAATCCTTTCCCACTGTGGTATATCTTCTTTTTTTTTTTTTCTTTTTCTAATACCATACACAGGAAAGGTAAAGCCAATATTATAAGGATCAGAATACATCAAAAAAAAATCCCTCACTCCATTTAGGATGCCTGAGCTGCTGTTGAGTTTTTTTTTTTTTTTTTGTCTTCTCTTCTGTCACTTTTGAAAATTCAAGAAGTCTAAAAATCAATCTTTCTTCACTACACATTTAATTCCTCATGAAAATACAAAATCGTCAGTCAGTACTTAAAAGAAGATCCAGGCACTGAAGCCTCAGACAGAAAACAATCTTGCTCTGCTTTGGGAGTAACAATTTTTGCCTTCTGAATGCACTTTTACTCCTAACATACTAAAACCTCTACTCTGAGGCTATTCTCAGGCTCATGATTGTTGCCTCCCGTATAGTTACCTATGGGATATATGACAACGTTTTGAGCAATTCTTTTACAGGTATGGGTTGGTTTTTAATGCTTCCGTTGGAGTTCTGGGTGGTTTGCATGAACCCTTACCCATCTTTGACATTTACACCGAACCAGTCTTTCTTCCACAGCATGACTTTGGGTCAATAAACAGAGCAAGATGATCAGGGCTTCGTATGGTATTTGAACTGTCTTGAATTCCATAGCCACAAAATCACACACAACAGATTTGTGTCTCCAATCCCCCATTCACTCCACGGCAGGGTCACTGTGCCCTGGGTATTCTGCTGACTTGAATTTACAGATGGCCATCCTGGCATTCCATTGTTGCACAGACCCAGTTTTAAGGGGATGTACGGGGAGATCAGTTATTTGGAGCCAGAGGAGATTTTGCAAATGAGGTGTCACATTCTTGTTGATTATGGTGGTGGTCTTTGCCTTCTCAGAAACACTTCCTTTAACGACACAGCATTATGCGGAAAGAATTTAAAGCTCAGGTTTCTTAGTCTTTGTCCATATTTGGGTTGGCAAAGCAAATATTTTGCCACTTAAGCTCTAAGGCAGGCTTTCCAGATATACTTGGCAGAAGAAAATGATCTTATCAAGAATGTTCGCGACTCTTCTTTCGGTCAGAGCAAAGCCTTGTGTTACAAGTATACTTTCCCCATCAAAAGATCAGTGGATGTGGCAGATGAGAAAAGGCCGCAGAACCTTTGCTACACAACCCGCTGTGGTCCGTGTGCTGTTCCCTTAAATCTAGGAAGGGTGTGTGGTTTCTTTAACCAAGAGTATACAGTAGAAGTGATGAGACGATCTCTAGGCCGAGGATTAAGAATCTGTTCTTCCAGTTTCTTTTTCTCAAACCATTTATTTTGGGACTCATGTATTGTGATACAAGAAGTCTTTCTACCTTTCTGGAGACAACATGTGGGAAGGGTGTGAGACTACAGAGAGGGAAGGAGACTCTGTGCAACCCAGCCTTCCCAGCCATCCTCCCAGCCCATGACATTAGGAATTTGAGCAAAGCTGTCTCCTTCCCTCCAGACCAACACCGATCTCTGTTGAATACCACCAAGTATGAGACTCTGACACATGGAAAAGAAGAATTGCCCAGCCGAGCCCTGCACACGTCCTGGATCTACTAACTCCTAATATATAGTAAAACGGTTGTTCTATTTTTATTTTTGTAATGTTTATTTATTTTTGAGAGAGACAGACAGAGCGTGAGCAGGGGAGGGGCAGGGAACGAGGGAGACACAGAATCTGAAACAGGCTCCAGGCTCTGAGCTGTCAGCACAGAGCCCGAATTGGGGCTCGAACTCAGAAACTGTGAGATCATGACCTGAGCCAAAGTCGGACACTCAACCGACTGAGCCACCCACGCACCCTGGTTGTTCTTTCAAAATCACTAAGTTTGGGGAGAATTTGTTCTTGAATAATTGGTAACCTAGCGGCATGAACAGTGGATAACATATCTTTATTTTCTTGGAATCTGTAGCATTCAGTCTGGCATATGTTGGGGGATTAGGAGTTACTTTTTGAGTGCATATTTAAATAGAAGATAAAGAAATAAGATTCTTAACTCATGGAAAGATGCATATAAGCATGAGGATTTGAGTCATTTGTTAAATCATTGGATGAAATATGTGATTACACCATCTCAGTACCAGAATTTGGTCAATAAGGACGTTTGAGATACAGAAACATTCATCTTATATTCTAAGGCTGGCACATAAGGCCTATCATCAAAAATTATCCTTAACAAATTTTAAAATGCATGTAGTAAAATGGAATATGTGGTTTTGTGCATTCCAAAAGGCTTTGGATTAAATTTACATACTATTTGAAAAGTGTATTTGTTTAAACTGGTAAATTCCATTTTTTGCAATGAAATGCTCAAACATAAAATACATGGAAGTTAAGACGAAAACAACAGTAGATTTACATCCCCCATCCTATACCAATTTAGAGCAGAGCCACATGAACAGTTATTCCGTATTTAAACTGTACAACCCTAGATGGTGCCATTCATGTACACAAAGATATGAATGATTTCTCTAGGATTTATGCAGTGCACAACCTACGCAACTGTACACAGTCTTCCTTCTCAAGAGAATAGTCTCATTGAGTATGATGGAAGAAAGTCTTCAATAATTTATTTCTTCTTTCTCTTCCCCAAAATACATCCAGCCACTTGCCACTGTTATTTTATTGTTGGTACTATTTTTAACAAACACAATTTATTTAATTATGCACAGTATGTTACTTCACTTAGGGGAGCAGAGCGCTTAGGGGAGCAATGTCAAAGCTATGAGAAAACACGGCTAAGATTCAATACTTCCCAGAGTGTGAATGAAACAGTCACAGAAAGCAACTCCAATCGGGCTTTACATATACTTTTTATTAAATAGCTTTGCCAGGGTCACCAATAACCTCCTAACTGCTAATTTGGATTGTCGCTTTGCAGCCGTCATCTTACATGAGCTCTCATTTGGAGACAATATTCCATTTCCTTCTCTTTGTAACACTGCGTGCTTGCCTGGCTTTCTTCCTTCACGATGACTCTTTCACCATTTGCTATGCCAGCTCCTCAACTCTCTCTCACCTTTGAATAAAACACAAATGAGTCCTGGGATCTCCTCTCACTTAATTTCATGGCTTTAAACACTGCTTGTGCCGCTCAAGTTTCTCTCCCTCCGTATCTGTTCTCTGAACTCCAGACTCATACACAGAGTTGTCTACTGTCTCAATAGAGTTGTCTACTATTCATCTCCACTTAATTGTCTAGCGAACATCTCAAACTCACCATGTTCAAAACTAAGTTTTTCATACCTCCATGTTCTCAAAACAACTTCTCTCGAATTTAATAGGAATTTCATAAATTTTTTTATTTTAATTTGTATAGTTACATATTGTTTTTGAGAAAGAGAAAGTGCACGTGTGCGAGTGGGAGAGGGGCAGAGAGAGAGAATCTTAAGCTGACTCCACACTCAGCATGGAGTCTGACGTGAGGCTCCATCCCATGGCCAAGAGATCATGATCTGAGCAGAAATCAAAAGTCAGATGCTTAACCGACGGGGCCACCCCAGTACTCTGCAATGTCATTTCTTCATTGTTCGGGATAACTCAACTTACAGCCCTCCTTGACCCCTCTTTTCCTCGCACATCACGTTGCATTAATAACAAATTCAATTTGCTCTACCTGCGAAGCATATGCGAATTCCCACCACTTCTCATCACCTCGTCACCTCATCGCCGCATCCATCACGGTCCCGGCAACTGCTCTCTCTGGCTGGATTATTGCTTTCACCCCCTGGCTGCTCTCCTGGCTACCCCCCTACACTCTAACTTCAGCATCACAGCCCCAGGGATTTGGTCAAGCCCAATTACGCAAACCTTCCGCTCAAAATCTCTGATGGCTTCCAATTTCTAATAATCTTCCCCTCTCGTGTTTTATCCTAGACCTGTTGGCCCCCTTTGCATTTCCTAGCCCAAACGCGTTGCTGTTTGAGTGCATTCACACCTACTTTTCTGTTCCTTGTAATCTGCACAGAATCTGCCTGGCTCCCACCTCTCTTCTTCAGGTCATTGTTCAAAGTTCCCTTCCATGAGGCCCTCAATGATCATTCAATGGTCATTCTGTTTAAAATCCAACCACCACCTCATCCTTGCTCTTTTGTTATTCCTTACCCTAATTTTATTTATGCAATAATATTTCACCTTCTAGTAAGCAAGGTATTGTCTCCAACGCCTAGAATAGAACTTGGCACATAGTGCTATACTTCTATAACTTCTGCCTGTACCTATTTAATTAATGACCAAGATAGGGTGATTGGGTTCTAGGATGCCAGAGGAGGTAATCAAAGGAAAGAGAGTCTAAGTAGCACAGTATCCAAAGTCAGTGGTCAGTAATTAAAGGCAAGTATTAAATCAAGTAGTATGGAGACGTGTGTGCATATCAATAAAATTGATAAGAATAATATTTTAAGGTTTTTTCCCATTGATTCCTACAGGATAAAAGGAGCTTCTTTAGAATTGACAGACTCTTTATAGATGAGAATGAGTGAGTTCAGATACTTAAGTTGAGATGTTCCATATTAAATCTTATCAAAGAAGAAAGTTAGATACACAGAAATAACGTTCTACAAGGTTAGAATCTTGATCTTCAGTCAGAAACTATCTGAGATTTGTTCACATCTATTGATCAATTACTAATTGACACCCTCGTATGCACCGGGCACAGCGTCAGGAGTTGGATATTTTATGGTGACTACATCATTCTCGAAAGCTGAGCAGGGAAGGAAAGCCACATAAATCAGTGAAATAAAACACGAGTGCTATAACGTATGGGGACTATTATGGGGCACAAAGAGGGAGTGGCTGGTGTAGACAGAGAAGGTTTCATGGTGGAGATGATCCTTGTGCTGAGCCTTGAAGGATGTGTAGGAGCTCTTCAGCTGGAGACATGTGGGAACTTATGAGGAACAAAGGATCTGAATGTTCATAAACACAGAGAAGTTCCAGGGTATCTCTATGTGGGAACGTTTCTTTCCTTCATGGTGACTCCTTAATTTAAGTACTCGAGCCTCTGATTTTATCAGGAACCGGTATCATCATAGACATGATCTAAGACGCTGATAAACAATTACAAAAGCACAATATAGCCCTGCCCTAAAAGAAATGTACGGTCTAATGGAAAAGCAGGTGCAGAACACTACAATCCAGTATGACGATGACTGAAAACGAGATGCAAAGAGACATTTCAGGAACAGCGATTAAGAACCAGAAGATGTTGTCCTTGAACTGAATGGATGTCTTCCAAATGAGAGTGGTGTGGGTGTATGCGTGCATGTGCATGTTTGTGCGAAGAACGCAGGGACTGCAAAAATAAATAAACATTAAACAAAATTAAAAAGGGACCCCTGGGGGGCTCAGTTGGTTGAGCATCCAACTTCCGCTCAGGTCATGATTCCACAGTTCGTGGGTGTGAGCTCCACGCCAGGCTTTGCACTGATAGTGAGGAATCTGCCTCTCTCCCTGCCCCTTCCCTGCTTACACACTCTCTCTCAAAAATAAATAAACGTTAAACAAATTAAAACATCACACACAGCATGGGTATGACAAAGATCCAGAGCTGCGAGTGGGCACGTTTGAGAAACCTCACTTGGTCTAGTTTGCATCAATGGCAAAAAAAGGAGTGAAACTGAGTGGAAGTGACCAACACGAGACAGTGAAATCCCTAGTATGTCTTCCCAAACCCTTACAGAGGAATCCTTCTGTTGATGGGAATCACGGAGATGGCATAGGTAAGAAACTGTTAGGGCCAGATCGACTGGTCGGACAGTCTCTCCATAGAAGAGAACCTGATTTGGAGAGAGTGGTTAACTGGGTTTTGGATAACAAGGAAGTAATATGTTAAGGGACGAAACGTTTCTAACGTATCTATAAGGAAAATGTTGGGAGACAAATTGGGAAGGGTTGTAACCTGTTTCCTATAGGAAATGGAAAATGATGTTAGGTTTTATATAGGGCTAGGGCCATAAAATCATCAGCCATTTCAGAAAGATAAATCTAGGAGGACGTATCTGTCGTGGGTAGAGTCTGTATTGGGGGGGCTGGGCTGACAGGTGTCTGTGGGAAACTCAGCGGAGGCATCAGCAGTAAGATGAACAGGTAGAATGGATCATCACCGCTGTGCTGTCGCCTACGTAATAATACATCATTGTGGCTTTGGGACTAAAAAAGGAGACGTCCCAACACAATTGTTCAAATTTCTTTTGTTTTAATTTTTTTTAACGTTTGTTTATTTTTGAGAGAGAGAGATGGAGCATGAATGGGAGAGGGACAGAGAGAGGAGACACAGGATTAGGAGCAGGCTCCAGGCTCTGAGCTGTCAGCACAGAGCCTGATGCAGGGCTCAAACCCACAAACTGTGAGATCATGACCTGAGCTTAAGTTGGATGCTTAACCAACTGAGCCACCCACGTGCCCCTATTTAAATTTTTTTTTAATGTTTACTTATTTTTGAGAGGTAGAGACAGAGTGCAAATGGGGTAAGGGCAGAGAGAGAGGGAAACACAGAATTCGCAGCAGGCTCCAGGCTCTGAGCTGTCAGCACAGAGCCCGACGCGGGGCTCGAACCCACAGACCGTGAGATCGTGACCTGAGCCAAAGTCGGACGCTTAACCTACAGAGCTGCCCAGGTGCTCCGGTTCAAATTTCCGTTAACATTAAAAGTGACTCCAAACCTAACCTAGTTCTTAAAGGTCACATCGTTCGTTGTTTTTCGTTTGTTTAATAACAGAAGAAAATTTTTAAAAATAATACAAGAATTTCATGATGTACAAAATAAATACAATGATAAGGTTGCATTGAAACCCTGACCATAAAATCGGAAGAAATGGAAATGATTTTAAGACTGCTGTGAATCTGAAAAAAAAAAAAAAAAAGGTGTTTCTGTGATAGAATATTACAGAGTGTCATCTAAAATAAAATTGAGAAGGAAACCAAGTCCCCGAGTTGTCCTTCTGGCACCTTACAATGGCGTTCAGTGGATATATCACCATCCAAGGTCTAGCGCTCTGGAGACACGGTGAGGAATTTGCAAATGTGTCAGTCAGCAAGTTGACAGCTGGCATGGCTGGTGGGCATGGGTTGGCAGTGACATTGCTAACACCTTTGCGAGCATAAAATGCAAGATGAAAGGAGGACCAAGTTGCTCAGTGACACTCTGCCAGCTCAGGGATCCATTTCAGACACCAGGAAGGCTGTGCCTGACAGCTGCCCTCAGGGGATAACCCAGTGTTGGAAAGTCAGAGAGTTCCCAAGAAAGCGACCTTAAAGCTGGGCGAATGGGGGCAGGAGGAAAGTCACTAAAGCGGAGAAATAAACAACCCCAAAGCTGTTCACCACAAAACCCACTACAAATAGTTGTACTTGTATTTTGTTTATGAAAGAAACCTTCAGCCACTAACCCATGAGTTTCTCTTTGAATGGTTATGACATAGGAGACAGAAAGGGAAGGAAAATGACATTTATTAAGAATAAATGTCATGGGGCACCTGGATGGCTCAGTTAAGTGTCTGACTTCGGTTCAGGTGATGATGTCACAGGTTCCTGAGTTTGAGCCCCACGTCAGGCTCTGTGCTGACATCTCGGAGCCTGGAGCCTGCTTCCGATTCTGTGTCTCCCTCTCTCTCTGCCCCTCCCCTGCTCATGCTCTGTCTCTCTCTGTCTCAAAAATAAATTTAAAAAAACATTAAAAATTGTTTTAAAATATATACTTCTTAAAAAAATAACATTAATAAATGTCCAGACTGAATGTATGAGAACAGGAATCCAACAGAACTGTTTTTGACTCAAATCTCTCATACTTGGCACAACCTTGGACAAGTCAATAACTGCATTATCTCAGGGCTCTCATCTTTGAAATGGGGGGAAATGTCCCTAGGTATGATCTGGTTGTGCAAAATTGTGCAAGGTGCCTGAGAGTCAGATAGGGACGGTGTGGTCAAATAATGTTAAAGGAAAAGAAAACACAAAAAAATTTCTCTGTCCTCAATGCCAATAGAAGAGTGGTGATTATCAGAAAGAAAGGAGATTGATGAAGAAAAAGTCAGAGGTTTTTCATGATAAGGCACCCTCTGGTCAACACTAAAGCATAACAATGTACCCCTGGTCTAGACTTTGGTTATATAAACTAATTTATTACAATGGCTCATCTCCTTCAATGGTAATTATTGAGTGAATATAAAAATCAGTTCCTTGTAGAATTAACACAATGGACCTAATTATTAATAATTTTTACAAGGATGACAAACATTCTTATTACTGTGTTATTATTATTATTATTATTATTACATATGTAATGGTGATTCATGCAATCACACAGAATGTTTTTAAAGCATTCATTATTATATTTTTCAAAAGTAAATAACATATATACGGTATTATGTAGGTATGGATGCTTGAACCTTAACATCCTTATAATTGATCATTTCTTAAAGATTATCTTAAGGCGACTGGGTGGATGAGTAGGTAGGACAACCAGCTCTTGATTTGGGCTCAGGTCATGATTCCAGAGCCATGGGATCGAGCCCCATGTCAGGCTTGTTGCTGAGAGTGGAGCCTGCTTCAGATTTTCTCTCTCTCTCTCTAAAAGATAATAAAAAAAAAAATTAAAGATTATCTTAATTCATCTATCTCATTTTGTTCTTTGTTTATGCTTAAATCTTATGTAAAATAATTTTAATTGCTCCTAATTTGTGCTTTTGAAAAATAAAGATAATTTTTTTTTATAAATGCTGTGGGTATATTTAGGTGACCATCGAGGATATGGTTTTAGAAATGGTCAAGCTGATGTTCAAATTAGAATTACTTCTTATTTGGAAAACAGGAAGTATGAGATGAAAATAGACACACATGCTTTTGAACCCTAAAACAAATATCAGTCTCTCATTCCTCTCTCTGTATATAATATTTATCTAGCTACATACACACATAAGTGTGTGTGAGTGTGTGTGTATGTGTGTGTGTGTGTGTTATTACACCCCTTCAGGCCTTTGTCAAAGACTTGGGAATCATATAAACCATAACCTCCTGAAGATTTCTGGGCAGAACATGTACCTAACTACGTGTTAGGTAGTATTTTTCATAATTTGGGTAAATAACTAGCTTTCTAAAATCTTTTTTAATGTTTATTTTTTATTTTTGAGAGAGAGTGAGAAAGTGTGAGCACAAGTGGGGAAGGGAAAGAAAGTGACAGAGACATAGAATCCGAAATAGGTTCCAGGCTCTGAGCTGTCAGCACAGAACCCTATGTGGGGCTCGAGCCCATGAACCATGAGATCATGGCCTGAGCCAGAGTCAGATGCTTAACCAACGGCGTCACCAGGCACCCCAATAATCCAGGTTTCTATAAAGAAT
The DNA here is from genome assembly GCF_024362965.1 of Panthera pardus. NCBI lineage: Eukaryota > Metazoa > Chordata > Mammalia > Carnivora > Felidae > Panthera > Panthera pardus. The sequence goes on along the minus strand of NW_026526810.1, from coordinate 122,562,794 downwards.
GCACTAAGGACTGGGAAACACTGAAAAGGGTTTTAGCACAAGCTCACACAGGTGAAAGATTAAGTGATGATATCGCTACACAACTTTAATCTCCCTCTTTATCTTTTTTTAAACATCTACCTTCTTTTCTCTTTGATTCCAGGCCTTCGGTCACATATTAGTCTTCTGAGGCACATGGATTAATTCTGAATTCTTTTGTACACAGTTTGCCTTCAGTCCAGATGAAATTAAACTTCTCTTTAGAGCCCCTGAATGGTATTAAACAACCTGCGCATGCATTGTGAATTCCAAAAGCATCTAGAACCTTGGGTAAGAGAGAGTATTTACAAGTTTCCTATTGATTTCCCAAGTTGGAATTCATTGAAGCACTAATATAAAATTGAGCTCAATTTCAGGAGGATGAATAAAGTTGAATTAGCTCTGATATTATGTAGTAAATGCAGAAAATTTTAAAGCCTGTAATTTTCTATGCCTATTTCAAAATGTGCTCCTACAAATAATAGCCAGATGAATTATACTGAAGAGACAAAGGAAAGTATAGTCAACAGGTAATGTTTGGTAACAAACTCAATGCATTTCATATTGTTGACTATTGTTAATAACCTCAAAAGACGTATATTAACTTCAAGATTTTTGTTTCTCATTCTGAATTCACGTTCAGTGCTCTTAGAAATCTTTTCCTAAATGAAGAGTGCTGTCAAATTTAAGTAAGGAAAAGATTAAGAAGGAGATCATTTGAAGCAGGCCAACTGAGAAAAGTCATTTGTATGAAACCGTTCAAGAGTCTGTATCTTGAGCACATCAATTTTTCCAAGTTTAGTCAGCTAGTCTGGGACAAAGTCATGAAGACCAACACTCACTCTTAACATATTTGAACAGAGGTAAGATTTTGCTTGAGTAGCTGACTGAAGGAAACCGTAGTGGCTACTTTGAAATTGCCCTCACTGCTTACCTAGGTTATATACTTTTTGGATGGCTTAGAGGAAGGTTGAAAATTTGATTACTTGACTAGGTGAAACATAAATAGAAAAACATGGCCCCGAGTTTGCTATTTTTAATGTGGCGCTCTCAGAGATATCGCTTAATGACACATGACTTTCAAATATTTCTTGCAGATGGATGCATTCAAGCTTGGTTTTCAGGACAAATCTGGGACACAAAGTATAGCACTCAGGGAAAGATAAACTTCATGATGCTGAGGTCTTCTGGATCACTGAAAAGCATGCTTGGGAGCCAAACAAAGAGATGTAATCATGAACTTTGGTTGTAATTAAATCTTGGACGGCACATTCTAACTGCATTTATTGTGTAAAATAGTCTTACGATTCATTGCAAATCTTCCTTGATTTATAGATAGGTTCTTTCTTCTGGTTCTGTTCATTGACTTTGCACTTAATAGTGTCATAAAATGTTCACTAAGACATGCTAATATTCCATCTGGAATACCTTAGTTGATTGTACAAGCCTTTAGAATACATGTATAAAATTCAACACGGTGAGTCCATTCCCAATGAAGAAGTGTCAGAGTAGGGCTACAGTGAAACGCATCAGTAGTCATTACTAACTTCCATTATTTTCTTAACTTTCAGTTCAGAAGCAGCGCATTTGACAATAAAATTTCTGACTTCTATTTATGCATATGTTTTCATTTCAAGTCATGAGATGTAGCTTTACTTTTTACACAAAATAATATCTAGTTGACTCTCTTCTGTGAAGTCAAAAAAGAAAATACTACCTTTTCAGCTCAGAATACGTGAGGCTAGAAATAATGATCATAGAGGCTAAATATAGAATTATTGTTCTCTAATCAACCCTGACATGTTTCCCTTGACCCTTCACATCTGTTCATAGATATTTACACACACTTAATATAAACATATGGAAATTGCACTAAGTGATAAAATATTTACCCTGGGTTATGAGCGAGTTGTCTTCAAGTAGCATATAACGTTAAGAATAACGACATACAGATAAAAGGTTTAGAATTATGACATTCACACTTTTAATAAAATGGTAATACAACTATAATTTAAGCAGCAGGCACCTGGGAAAATGACTTTGGGTAGTGCTCTTATTTCACTAATCTAAAATAAAATCTAACCCTATATGGCGTGCTAAAGAACAAAAATCCAACTGAGTAAATTTAAGGATCTAATTGGCTTTGCTAGGTGATTCACGAGTCTGTAGCTTCTCATCCAGCAATAGAGGGGAGCCCCTAGGAGCTGTACAAAATGGAAGGCTTTTGTAGGAAGGACGGTGGGCAAAAAAGTTATAAACAAAATAAAAATTGTTTCAGACAAGGTCGCCTTCCCTTAGGGGGAAACAGAGGGCGTCTTATTTTGCAGACTGCCTCTTCATCCTTTGGGAAATAGAGAGTGCCCATGTGACAGATTATCTCAGTGATGTTAATCAAAAAATTCCCAACTGATCAGATAAGACATTTCTAGGGGAGGTTAAAACTGCAATTAGTCAAGTATTAAGCCCCAGTTAATACTTGGCTTAGCCTAAGTTAATACTTGACTTAGCCTAAGCAAGGCCATTTGGGGCCTGTGGTTTTCTTTTTATTTTATTTAAAAATTTTTTTTAATCTTTATTTATTTTTGAGAGAGAGAGACAGAGTGTGAGTGGGAGAGGGGCAGAGAGAGAGGGAGACACAGAATCCGAAGCAGGCTCCAGGCTCCAAGCTGTCAGCACAGAGCCCGACGTGGGGCCGGAACTCACGAACCTTGAGATCATGACCTGAGCTGAAGTCGGTTGCTCAACCAACTGAGCCACCCAGGCACCCCTTTGGTTTTCTTTTTAACAGGTGAAACATTTTCACTAGAATAAGCTTAACACATATATTCTAGGTATTGCTAAATGTAATTATGTTTCAATGGGCTTTTTGAGTTCTGATTGTTCTCAAATCTCTGCGGTCACAAAACATATTATCATGAAACTCTAGCATACAGAAAATATATTTAGGGAAAATTTTTTCACCAAGTTAAAAAGTAAAGAAGAGTATGCACAACAAATCAATCAATATTGGTCTTATTATATTAATACGCAATAGAGATCATTTTAACAGACATTGCCATTACCGAGGGGAGAACACCTTTTATTCTCCTCAATGGCTTAAAAACCTTTACCTCAACATCTGAAGTTGCCTGTCAGTGAAATAGCTGAACTGCTTTCATTAAGTACAGAACCACCAGGTTGACATTTTCAGGTTGAATCCATGGGAAATAACTACATTTTAACATTCCCAATTTATTATGTCAGGTTTATAATCGTTACAAGATCGTCTTAGCGTTATAAGGTTTAGAAACGGGGGGACAAAAGCTATCCTCAAGTATCCTCTTCTACATAATGCAAAAAAGACTTTTTTTCCTCTACATCCTTCCATAGTCCAATTATTTTCTCAGTGGAAGCCTCCCTTACCACTGCCTTCATGTGGTACATGAATGTACCGCAGAATATTGGCTTCGTCATCTGATGCTGCTGTGGTTTCTCTTTCTTTTTTCTTTTTAATTTGTGCTTAATATTTCTTCGCTTCCACATTCCTACAGATAAGTGAACTTCAGAGTTGCAACATCCAAGTCGCGTCCACACCCCAGATAGCTGCTCTGAGTTTCCAGCCTGTTAGACACATCACCCTTTGTTTGGATTGTCGTAGCTTTCAGATTCCATGTTGTATACAACAGAAACCATCTCTTTTCCACTCAACACGAACCCTGCTCCAGGCCTCATGTTTTCTGTCTCAGTAAATGGCACCGTCACCTTCACAGGGCCCAAGTCATTCTCAACCTACACCTATCACATCCGTTTACCTCCTTCACGATCACCGGCTCCTACAACCTGTCTTTTAGCTTCCTAATATTTCCTGTATTCATCTTCCATCCATCATGGCACTGCTAATTTCTTCTATGTTTGCCTCTCTTCCATCCATTTTTAATTCTTCAGCCATAGTGAGCTTTAAAATCAGCAGCTGGCAAATTGTGGCCAGGAGCCAAATTCAGCCAGTTACTTGTTTTGGTAAATAAGATTTCATTGCGACACAGCATGTTCGTCTGTTTATATCTTATTTATGCTGCCTTTATGCTCCAAAGAGAGTTAAGCAAATGGTCCAAGAAGCCTAAAGTATTTACTGTCTACTTTTTACAGAGCAATTTCGCTAATGCCTGTCCAATATCGAATGGTTCCCCAGCTTCAATGCTCTCAATGGTCTTCCATTGTCCCCAGGATGGAAGTCTTCAAGCTCATATCTCAACACTCCTTGATTTAAATTGATGTCCCAGCCATACCCCATCTACTGGTCCTTAACTCAGAGCCTCCAGTCACCAGTATGAGTTTGGCAAACTACCTGTCATCTCACACAGCTTGATATCAATATTTCTTCTTGTGGACAATTTTCTTTGACCCTGGAAGTCTGAGGGATATACCCCTTAATACGTAAACCCAGAACTTTCTGCACTCGCCTCCATCAAAGCACATATAGGCTGCAATCTATTTACCTATGATTTTTGCCTCCCAGTTAAACTGCCTCTCAAACCACTAACTGTGTGTAGTTCACGGCAAGAACTCAGCATTGTTTGCTAAATGAATGGATGGATGTTATTTGTCTTTCCATCCTTAAACCTTCTCTGTTCTAAATTTTAATCATATTTATTATAAAAGTGTCTTCGTTTCAATGTCTTGAAAACACACCGTTATCGTATAAAGATGCAGATCTGCTCTATGGCAGTTAAGCAAATGCAGTAACAAATAATATTGTGTAATAGTTGAGAAATACCTAAAAGTTTATAAAGTGTCTTCCCATATATTTTCTTATTGAATTGAGTCTTAGAAACAGCTCCATGGTGCCAACCCTATGCAGTCATTCAAATGCAACACCCAGCTCTGTGGAGTGATTAAAAATGACTCAGAAAATTGATACATAATTCTTAGAACACATGAACTCGGGGCATGGATTATAATCAAAATACATTGTAATGAAAGTTAGTTTTCAATTCAGTAGCATCAGATTCTCTTATTTGCTGGAAATTGATCTCAGGTCCATTTTCTTTTAGTTCTACCACTAATTCAATCTCCTGCTGTTCTTAGATAATGTTTTTATTCTTCTGTTTGAAGGCAGGAAAGCCATTGTTTTACTCTATTATTTTCCTTGAATACTAAAGCCTATCAGTACATTTTTCTCTAAGATCTGAGTCTCTGGAAATAAAAACTTTGTTCTACCTTTGAGAACATACATTTTACTTTTTAATTTTTCCTCTTGATCTAGATATGAGACGGTATTTGCGTTCAGCTGAAAATCACATAAAGATATTTGCTTTTGATGACTATCTAATAACGTCTATTTGTGAACATTAATTTAAATAAATTTGAGTTCAGGACATATTGTTATGAACACAGTGTAGGTTTTTATCATACTAGACCATTGGTTTATAAAATTTGGAAGATGGGGCGCCTGGATGGCTCTGTCGTGAGATGGGGCCCGGATTTGGCCTCCATGCTAGGTGTGTAGTATGCTTGGGATTCTCTCTCTTTCCCTCTATCTCTGTCCTTCCCCCGCCCTCTCTCTCTCTCTCTTTCAAAAATAAATGAACATTTTTTTTAATTTGGAGGATATGAGGATCATCACCTGATAAGCTTTTTAGAAATGCAGATTCCAGTACCCCAACACTAAATATTCTGATCATTATGTGATGTGTTGAGTCTTTCATTTTTAACAAGTACTACAGCAACTCTGATGCAGGTGGCCCATGGCCACACTTTGAGACAAAACCAAGGTTTTGCTCAAAACACATCATGTATTTGCATTGAACTACGTTTACAATGCATATGTGACATTATTTGAATTTCTCACCTTTTAAAATCAGCACAACTGGCCTCCAACAAAGGGAAAGAGATAAATAAAGCAGGCACCAAGGACAGTAAGCCTTACCAAAAAGAGAGCTAAATAATTCAGTGGAGGCTGATTCTTCACCCACATCCCACCTGATACAAACAAGAGTCTTATGTGCTATGAATAATGACAATTTTGAGTCAGTCCCTACTCTTCCCATGCTAACTTGAATGTACATGTATATTTTTGTATATATTATATTTATATTTTTGTATATATTTATTTATATTTTTGTATAAGTTCTGATATGTTTCCAATACACAAATAATTTATGCTCATCACAGACCAAAAAAAGAGAAGAGAGAAAACTCAAATAAATAAACAAAACAACAAGTCACTTAAAAGCCATCCATCCAAAGTTAGCAACTCATATTTTTCTATATGTTTTCTGGTGTGCATCTGTTCATTGAAATTACCTGGAAAAAAAAAGGTTAATAGATTATCCCTGTCCCTATGGAGAATATCCTTTTTTGCAATATCGGTCTGTGGTTTTAGCAAAGAATTGTTTGGATGGGAGTGATTTAAACTGGTTTAAGCTGAAGGAAAATCACTGTGTCACAAAACAGGGACATTTATGGTATGAAACTTGCTTCAAGAACAGTGCATTCAAGTCTTCCAGGATATCCATATCTGCTCTCTCTGCCATCCTCTGTTGGTAGAGGGGGTGCTTTTCATTGGCTTGAATCCCAGGAAGACTCCCTCATTGTAGACCTAATTCCACTTGCTTGTTTCAGAGACAAGCATGGAAGGAAGTGCTCTCCATGATTACTGCCTATGACGTTTATTGAAGATATTGACGCACTGTCTCAAGTAGAGTTGCTAAGCAAGCTGAATGGAAGACTGTAATAGCTCCCAGCACTGTGCAACCTCAATGAAGGAAAAGCAGAGCAAAAGAGGGACAGAAAAATGGAGAGCTGGACGTGGTTACCCTGGAGGTCACTGTACCTGAAGCTAGTTTCATACCATGACTTCACCTTTTCTTATGATCCTGTAAATTTCCTTTTAAGGCAATCTATTTTGACAAATTGCTTCACTTCCATCCAAAAAGGTCATTACTCATACTTATGCTTGGTCTTCGTTATTCATGGATTCTGTATTTGCAAATTGGTCTACCTGCTGAAATTTATTTGTGACCCTGGAGTCAATACTCATGGTGCTTTCCTGGTCATTTGTGGACTCACCCAGAACTAATAAAACTTTCTCACCTCATGTGGGTGTTCCCAGCTGAAGTCAAACAAGGTGATGTTCTGACTTCCTGTTTCAGCTCTCGTGCCGTCAACGAGTGTCCTTTTCGTTGTTTATTTATTGTCATTTTTTTCACATTTTCTCCCTTTTTGTGGGTGATTCCTTTATTTAAAATAGCCCCCAAGCATCTTGCTGAGGTACTGCCCAGCATTCCCACGTGCAAGAAGGTTGTGACATGGTTTATAGAGAAAACTACGTGTGTTACATAAGCTTTGTTCAGGCGTAAATTATAGCACAGGTGGCTGTTGAAGTTGACTAAAGAATGAACAATACTTATTAAATAAGGGATCCTTACATAGAAACATACATAAAAGAAGGTTATATATTGAGATTAATGAGATTCTTGTGGCCAGGGCTTGCAGGAACCTACCCTCCATATTTCTCCTAGGAGAAGAAGTTCTGTATTCGATAATTCCGCATTTGCAATGACCTTACATAGAACATAGTTTCTGTGAATAATAAGAATTGAGTGCATATAGAAGCTACTAAACGTTCTGTTTTGAAATCTTTTATTTTATGTAATACTATAATATTAATACTTATAGGTAATACTCAATACTGTATTACTTAACACTGTATAAAAAGACTGAGTGGTTGTATGTGCTTGTATGTACGCACATGTATTTGTGTCCATGTTCCTTGTGAGTCATTGTGAATATTAGAAGCCCAGTACATGTTTGTTGGTTTGTTCTTGCACAATTCCTGCTTAGTGAGACGCAGTTGTGCCTGTTAGAGAGCTTTATGTAGGCTTATTGATTAGTAAGCAATTTTACACATAAAGCAATCTAATTGTTTTGTTTTCTTATTTTAAATGATTTTTTTTTATTATTTTGAGACAGGGAGAGAGAGAGAGAGACAGAGTGCAAGCAGGGAAGCAACAGAGAAAGAGAGAGGGAGACACAGAATCCGAGGCAAGCTCCAGGATCTGAGCTGTCAGCGCAGAGCCCAAAGTGGGGCTCGAACTCACAAACTGTAAGATCGTGAACCTGAGCCGAAGCGGAATGCTTACCGACTGAGCCACCCAGGCACCCCAGCAAACTATTTGTCACACAAGTTGTAAATAATTTTCTGAGTTACTTGTTTGCCATCTAACAAGGTTTATATTTTCCTGGCATTAAATAATTTTTGAATATGTATGCGATCAAATACATCAATATTTACCTTTACTTCTACCTTTGAGGCTTTGTTGAGAAAGCATTTTACCCTCCTTCAAATATTTTCTCTGTTTTTAATATGTATTGCTTTTTTTCTAGAGCTATTATTAATGTACATTTTCTTACGCATTTTCTGCTGTATCAATGGGATTTGGAGAAAGAGAGAAGGTTAATTCATGTGCTTAACTGGGCCTCTTAGAGGGCAAGTCCCAACACTACTTCTCTTTTAACTTATGAAATAGTGAAAAATGTTACAGTTCCCTCATTACTGAAACATTATTGCATTTCTGGAATATATTCAAAGTCATCATGATATTAGTTTAATATTATGCTGGATTCAATTTGCTAATTTGTTTTAGGAATTTTACATCTAGATTCAAATAAGACAGGTGCACATAAACACACACTAAGAGTTTGTTCGGAAGTGTTTGCAGAGCCCTGGAATTTTCTATTCCTTAATTTTTTGCAGGACATTGTCTGTAATGTTGTCTCGATCTGACACCATTTTAGGGCACTCTTTATATATGTATATATAATTATTTCATAATTATGTGTCAAATAGGGCTCTCTGAATTTTTCTATGCATTTTAAGATTTTCTTTGAAAATTCAACATTTTATTAATATTTATGCTGATTAACATTAAGAAGAGCTACCTTTCTCATTTAATTTTTAACAACTTAATTTAGATAATAGCTCAAATTTTATTCACAGTTATTTTCTTAAGTTCACTTATTTATTTTGAGAGCGAGAGAGAGTGTGCATGTATGTGCGAGCAGGAGAGAGGCAGAGAGAGAGAATCCCAAACAGGCTCCATGCTTTCAGTGGGGAGCACAAAGTGAGGCTCAATCTCATGAAACATGAGATCATGACCTGCACCAAAATCAAGAGTTGAATGATGCTTTGAGCCCCCCCCAGGCACCCCTATTCATAGTTGTTTTTAAAATTACTTCTAGATTTATACATTATTAATACCAATGCCATTTGATTTAATAACCATTTGTTTAACACATGTGCCAGAGTATCGAAGCACTTAATATTAAATTATTTAATTCTTTCTAAAAACCTTTGAGATAATTCTCTTATTGTTCCCGTTTGCCAGATGAAAAAAAAAAAAAAATGAGGCACAGAGAGGTTAAGTAATTTACCTAAACTCACACAGCTAGAATATAGAAGAGCCAGGAGTGAAACAAAGCTGTTTGTCTCTAGAGTGTTTTATGTTTTAACCACTACACTATATGTTAAAAGGAAGAACGCTTGTAAGAGGGATAATTGAAAAATACTATAAAAGCTTTCATACATATATGAAATTTCCTTTCAGAAAGAGTATTGTTTACCTGTATTTCTGAAAGACAGCCGTCTTGCTATTTGCTCAAACAGTACTATCTATTTCCAAGTGATAAAAAGTGCAAGTAACTAAACAATTAAAATAAAACAAAAGAACAGGAAGAAAAGAATAAAATGGGAAAGCTGCATCACTTAAATCGAGACCATTGCTCATGTTGGTAACACCGTAGGCAGCAGCCGTTAGGAGTCCAGTGACCTTAAGTGCCACAGAGCCATTAAAAGTAATGAGGTATGAGCTCAAGCCAATGACTGATAAAAAGGCAATGTCTTCTCAGGGGCTCAAGCTGTAACATCCAGCATTAATGTATTAGTATCAGTAGATGAAACATGACGAATGCTAAATCTCATTTGCATAATGGATGAAGCTTGGGAAGCAGTTCCAGATGGCTGATGAGCACCTTGAGCCAAAAGGAGAATTTTTTTTTAAAGACTTGATATACAAAGGCTAGCATATTAAGACACACGTAGCTAAAAAAAAAAAAAAAAAAAAATAGAACAAATGTAAGAGACTATGGACTGCTGGATGATGTACTTCTCTTAAATTTGAAATAAAGTTAAGTAAAACTCTCCTGCAGCACCCAGATATGCCATCCAGTGGCCTCGCCTGGACTGACGAGCTCCACCTCTCAAATCATCCCCGATGCCTAAGAAAATAGCTAATAAGTTGGCTGTGCAAACTTAGAGTAAACGTATTCAAATCTCGATGCAGATGTCTCAGTGACTTATTTGACTGTATTTTGTGCAGCTTCTCAATTGTGCCAGTATTTGAATGAAAATCATACAGCGTATTCAATTTACTAAACACAGCCTGGCTTGTGGGGGAAAGAAATCCCTTCTTGGAAGTAAATGTGACTTGATTTAGTTCTTATACGAGTTTCTCTCTAAGCAGATGGAATTATCCCACATCAATTGTGTGTGTGTGTGTGTGTGTGTGTGTGTGTGTGTGTGTGCGTGCGTGTGACGTGTTAGTTCTTTAGGTATCTTATTGTGATAGTTGTGACTTTTCTCTTTATTGAAATATCAATGCAGGCATATCTCACAGATGCTGAGAGCTTGGTTCCAGACCACCGCAATAAAACAAATATTGTAACAAAGCAAGTCAAATGATATTCCTTTAGTCTCCAGTGCACATAAAAGTTATGTTTACACTATACCATAGCCTATGAAGTGTGCAATAGCATTATGTCTAAAATAACAATGTATCTACCTTAATTAAAAATGCTTTATTACTACAAAGTGCCAACCATCATCTGAGCTTTCAGTGAGTCATGGTCAGCAATCACAGATCACCATAACAAATACAATAATAATAATGGGGAAGCTTGAAATAACGCAAAAAAATGTCAAAATGTGACGTTGAGGCAAGAAGTGAGCAAACGCTGCTCGGAAAATGGTGCCAGAAGGCTTGCTCAATGCAAGTTTGCTTCAATTTATAAAGAACTAAGTCCTTGCAAGTTCAATAAAGCAAAGTGCAACAGATCAAGTCATACCTGTACTACAAATACATACTGTTTGAGTGTAATATATTCTAGTGAAAAGTATTGTGCAAGTTCTGGGGTTACCACCGGACAAAATACAAGGTGCATAGCACCACCAGGCTGGGGACCCTGTCTACTGTGGGCAGACCTATCCCCACCACCTACTCACCTCTGCTTTCTCCTACCCTTAAACAATGGAATGCCACATTACATAACACCCTCTTCACCTTCAGATGTTTGCCTCGCCCGGGCCATCTCAGTCAATCATGACGCTGAGATCCCCATACTTACCTAAATCCAGTTCGAATCTTTTCATATTTCCCACTTTGGTTCTCTTTAAAGCTAATATTATGGTCAGTTTCTCACTACTAGTGTGCAGTATACCTTTCCTTTAGAATTCAAATAATGGTGGTATTTTAAAATCTATAAGGAGTCTATCCCCTCATCTCACAAATAAAGAAAAGAAGAATAGTTGGATCTTAAAAATAACTGTGTTAGCCTTTTATTCACCTGAGTTCAGTCTCCCTCACTTGTGGGTGATGGTTTCATAATTTGATGGTCTTTCTGCCATGACATGACCTTGCCGATTTGGTCGTTTCTCACCCGGGTTGCCCTTTGTGGTAGCCAGCCTCCCTTTGCTGAAGCCCCTCTGTGTGCTTGACTAAAGTGATTCATTTGTTCCAAAGTCGTAATAAGTCAGGTAACACAAATTGAGTTACCTGTTTTAGCTCAAGGAATGAAATAAAAACAATTGCAAGAAATTTTAGACACGTGGTCTCTCCCTGGGGCAAACCAGGTCTTGAGTAATCCTTAGTAGGATACTCTAAACACTCCTGGAAATAGAAGTCCATTTCTTTACATGTTATTTCAACATTGAGAAAATACTCTAGTCAGGTATATATTTGAATACTCAACTGAACAGATCAGGGATGGAAATTTATTTCATAACACATCTATAACTCATTCTTTCACAGATAAAATACCTTGTGTCCAGATCCTGTGTTATTGAAGCCTCTGTCTTCCGGCTTCAGTATGCATCACTAAGAATGTTACCAACCCACAGAATGTTCTCTGCAGCCACATCGCTTTTGTCATTTAAACGGCCATATTGTTGCACCTGGAGATTGAATGATCTGCCTAGACCACATTGCTCATGAGTTTCAGACCTAGGACCAGCACTCATATCATCTACTCTAAAGCCAATGACTTCTCCACACTCATCTCATGAAGTGTTCATGAAAGCCAGCACCTGTGACATAGCACCACTGTGGGGAGCAGAAGTATGGAAGTCAACAGCTATAGGACTGGTGGAATTCTTCAGATGGTGGATACACAAACAGGGTCAATACAAACAATGGGAGTTTTCCTCATGCTATGTTATGACAACATGCTGAGCTAAAACCAGCAGCCGGACACCTAGGTGGCTCAGTCAGTTGAGCGGCAAACTTCGGCTCAGCTCACGATCTCGGGGCTCGTGGGTTCGAGCCCCGCGTCGGGCTCTGTGCTGACAGCTCGGAGCCTGGAGCCTGCTGCGGATTCTGTGTCTCCCTCTCTCTCTACCCTTCCCCCACTTGCGTTCCGTCTTTCTCTCTCTCTCAAAAATAAATAAATGTTAAAAATAATCTTTAAAAGAAACCTGGCAGATAAGCCTAAGCAGGTACTTAGTCAGACATTTGAAAAAAAGTTTTATAATCATTTTCACCAATTATTGTTTAAGAGAAAAACCACTCCGGCTTGTTTCCTCTTAATACTACATTTCAATTTCTGACCCTAGGTGTGTGGGTTTTTCCACACACCAGGCAATTCTGTGACACCAGCTGGGTGTTTTACAATTCAAGTTAATTCTGACATGATCTACTTGAGGGTAGTAAAAGATTCCACAGGCTAAGGGCTCAGTCCCACGAGAAAGCCTCGACCTTCAGTCCCTAATTGCAAATCCAGGTTGTACCTGTCTCTGATCGACTGGCTATAGATTGGCGGCTCCCTTAACCCCTGCTTAGGCTTGACTACTTTGCTAGAATGGCTCACAGGACTCAGGAAAACAACTTATTTACTAGATTACCAGTTTACTACCAAGGACATTAAAATATACAAATAAAAAGCCAGATGAAAAGATGCATTGGGCAGGGTCTGGAAGAGTGCTGAGCACAGGAGATGGTTCCCCCTTGGGTTTGGGACACACCGTCCTTATATCCCATGGATGCATTCTTGTTTACCAACCCCAGAAGCTCTCCAAACTCCATCCTTTCTTGGTTTTTATGGAAGGCTCATTACATAGGCATGGCTCATCAAACCATTGACCATTGGTGATTGAGTCAGTTTCCATCCCTTTCCCCTTCCTGTGAGACAGAGAGTGGGTGGAACATTTCAACAGTCTGACAACAAGGTTGATTCTTCTGGCAACCTATCCCTATTTTGAAGGGCTTTCCAAAACTTACCTCGTTAACAGAAGCTGAAGTGTGGTTGAAAGGGACTTGTTATGATAACAAAATACACCGGCTTCACCTTGATCACTCAGGAGCTTTCGGCAACTCAGAGCAAAACTAAATATTATAAGAAAAGATGCCCCTACAGCTCTCATATGGAAAATTACAAGGGTTTCAGGAGCTATGTGACACAAACTGGAGATGAAGACCAAAATATGTATTTGTTATTATATCACAAAATTGCAGTGATGGATACTGGACTAAAATAAATCTCGTTTTTTGGAATAAGGCAACATATGAAAAATTTGTCATGGACTTTATAATTCCTGTCCTTATGATTCTTGGTATTCTTTTATTTTTAAGTTTATTTATTGATTATTGAGGAGGGGAGGTGGCGGGGCAGAGAGAGAGAGGGAGAGAGAGAATCCCAAGCAGACTCCGTGCTGTCAGGGCATAGTCTGATGCGGGGCTCAATCTCATGACCGTGAGGTCAAGACCTGAGCTGAAATCAAGAGTTGGCCGCTTAACTGACTGAGCCACCCAGGCACGCTGTGATTCTTGATTAATTATAAAGGAAATTATATAATGTATATAATTATAATATATATAATATATAATAATATATAATATATATATAATAATATATAATATATACATATATGGTATGTAATAGTACGCCTTCATCTGCAGGGGATATATTCCAACACCTCCCAGTGGTATCTGAACCTACAGATAGTACTAAATCCTATAAATATTATGTTTTTTCCTATACATACATATCTAAAGTAAAGTATAATTTATAAATCAGCCATAGTAAGGGACTAACAACAGTAATGAAATAGAACAATTATAACAATATATTGTAATACAAGTTATGTCAATGAAGGCTTAAAAAATATTTTCTTGGGGTCCCTGGGTGGCTCAGTCAGTTAAGCGTCCGACTTCAGCTCAGGTCATGATCTCGCCGTCTGTGAGTTCGAGCCCCGCGTCGGGCTCTGGGCTGACGGCTCAGAGCCTGGAGCCTGCTTCGGATTCTGTGTCTCCCTCTCTCTCTGCCACTCCCCTGCTCACTCTCTCTCTCTCTTTCTCTCTCTCTCTCAAAAATAAATAAACATTAAAGAAAATTTTTTTTTAAATACAAGAAATATTTTCTTGTACTCTACTTGCTTTTCTTGTGACATGATTGGTGGTAATCAAATGCCCACGTGATGAGATGAAGTGAGGGGAATGACGTGGGCACTGTGACATAAGATTAGGCTGCTAGTGACCTTCTGAAGATATGTCTGAAGGGACATCCTTTGCATCCCAACCACGGTTGACTTCAGGTAACTGAAACTCTGGAAAGTGAAACTGCGGATAAGGGAGGACCACTGTGTGCATATTCTGGCTCTTGCCTTCTTCATCATAATTTGCCTCTTTTTTCCCTATAGCATGTTCATTTAAAAAAAGACATACATGAATATTAAATAGCAATAATAAGAAAGTAACACTATCTAAAGGCAACTATTTTGGAATCTGTATAATGATAGTTTTCTTCTTAGAGGAATTTTTTTAATTTCTTTATTTATTTTTGAGAGAGAGCACAAGTGGTAGAGATCAGGAAGAGAGGGGGACAGAGGATCCAAAGTGGGCTCTGTACTGACAGCAGAGAGACTGATGTGGGGCTTGAACCCACGAACCGTGAGATCATGACCTGAGCTGGAGTCGAACGCTCAACCTATTCAGCCACCCAGGGGCCCCATTATGGGAAATGTTTTAATACTATATAGAAAGTCACATATCCTGCTTCTTTAACTTTTCCCTATGGCTCCACATTAATGTTTCTCAAATTGTTATTGGTGAAGCACAGGAATTAATATGTGCTGCTTGAATAAAGTTACTCATGGTCAAACATGGTAAAATGATGAGCTGAGTCAGGTTTGACTGGTCTTTTTTTGGTAGAACTTCTACGAGTTTTGTACGCTAATGCGCAGGCTGCTTATGCATCAGTTAGAGGTAAAGTGTTTCTTTCTTTAATATTAATTATATATGAGTGTGCACACACACACGTACATATTTACTTCCTTACAGGGTCTTCAAACAAGGTCCTTATGCTCCAAGATGAGGTAAACAGCCCAGAGCATAAAAAGCTGCGATACAGCTGTGCTTACGAAAGTGCTGTGGCAGAACACCGAAACCAGGTTCCATATACATAAAATCGAATGTCCCAATTCTAAGGTGAAAGATAAAGCTTATTTGTTTTGTGGTATGGCTGTGTGGCTTTCAGTGAATTTGGGATGCTAGTTGATCTTACGTGGGTGAACACTATTGCCTGCGGGTCAATGTGGAATGTAACGCCTGTGGACGATGCTTTGTGAATCAGAACCATTAAATCATGAACATTTTGATCTAAATTCTAATGAGCCACTGCCAATAGTTTACACAGATTGTCACATGCCAGATAAAGCTCTTCTTCTTGCCTTATGTTACTCACTTGTAAGACTCAAGCAGGGAGTTGCTGTTACTTTGATGTTTGGATACTTCCCCTGTTGCCAACCGCAGGTCATTAATAGTTCATGAGTTCAAATAAAGAAAGAAGAAAAAGAAGACACACTTTTCTGGACCTCTGATTGATCCATAATGAAAATGAAAGCCACGCAGTATGCAAAATTGAACAAGATAAGGCCCCTGGCCTCAGTTTGCTTTCAATCTACTCATAGCCAAGTCATGAGGAATGGAAGTAAGGCAAGTAAGGGCCTTTACGGCTGCTATGGGAACACTCCAGTCTCATTTTGCTGTCATAAGGAGGCTAGTCAGCGGTGCAGGGAAGCAGCAAGTTAGGGGAAAGGGAGAGAAAAATCACTTACGTTGGCACTTACACACGCGAGCGCCTCGTATGTGCGGTCAAATCAGCACATTTTTCTACTTTGAGACCCAGTTCCAGATCAGGTGACAGAAAGATCACCATGGCTCTTCTCTTCTCTTTGTTTTGTAAGAAAACCTACCCAGGCATTTTAACTGGATCTCTCGTGTATGATTGAGAGATGAGTGAACAAAATTATAAAGTGCGATTTTAGAGGCTCTTTATTGTAGGGATATGAATGGAAGGAGAATAGTGATTTATTGAGGCAAAACAAGAACATTTACTTGTGTATAATGGAATACCCAGGTGAAATACCTAAAACAGTCTTAAATCCAACAGAAGGTACATAGGCGCATTTTCTTTTGTAGAATATTTCTTACAAAAAGAATTGCACCTGATTTTTTAGAATGATTCCATACCTTTATTTGCATATGAAGGTTTAGGAAGGTGCATATCTGCTCAGATACTTGTCAGTAACATCAGGTGGAGAGAATTATTTAGGGAAGAAATGTGCAGATATGCTACGTGGATTTTGATGCATTTATATATATATATATATATATATATATATATATATATATATATGTATATGTATATATATATACATATATATATACATATACATATATATTTTTTAATTTACATCCACTTTAGTTAGCATATAGTGCAATAATGATTTCAGGAGTAAAATCCAGTGATTCATCCCTTACATATAACACCCAGTGCTCATCCCAACAAGTGTCCTCCTTAATACCCCTTGTTCATTTAGCCCATTCCCCCACTCAACACCCCTCCAGCAACCTTCAATTTGTTCTCCTGTATTTAAGAGTCTCTTATGTTTTGCCCCCTCCCTGTTTTTATATTTTTGCTTCCCTTCCCTTATCTCCATCTGTTTCGTACCTTAAATTCTATTTATGAGTACAGTCATATGATATTTGTTTTTCTCTGACCGACTAATTTCACTTAGCATAATACACTCTAGTTCCAACCATGTTGTTGCAAATGGCAAGATTTCATTCATTTTGACTGCTGGTAATGTTCCATTGTGTGTATATATGTATAGACAGACAGACACACACACACACACACGTGTATATATATATATATATATATATACACACACACACATATACATACATACACACACACACACACATATATATATATATATACACACCACATCTTTATCCATTCATCCATCGATGGACATTGGGCTCTTTCCATACTTTGGCTATTGTTGATAGTGCTGCTATAAGCATTGGGGTGCTTGTGCCCCTTCAAAACAGCACACTTTTATCCTATGAATAAATACCTAGTAGTGCAATTGCTGGGTGGTAGAGTCGCTCTATTTTTAATTTTTTGAGGAAGCTCCATACCGTTTTCCAGAGTGGCTTGTACCAGTTTGCATTCCGACCAGCAGAAACTGCACCTGATTTTATTTGATTAGTGATCAATATCGAAAATGTTCACTAAGGTTAATGTTTAAAAGGAAATAGTTAAAAGACATATGTTTAAGAGGAAATTTGAAAGAGCTGTAAATAGCATCAAAATAATAGCCGATTTCAGAATATTATTTTTGGTAAAAGAAGATATTAAAAATCACAAAACATTTCTCGGGGAAAACGTCCCCCGCAAGAATTATCCAGCTCAAAATGTCGACAGTTGAGAAATAGAGATAAGAAATGTTCCTCCAGGAGGTGGTTTTTGAGCTAAGACTTCAGTGATAAGGAGCCAGTCACACAAATATCTGGTAGAAGAATAATTCTTCTAATTCAGGTAAAGGGAGAAAAATTACAAAAGCTCTGAGATGGGAAAGGAGCCCAGTATCCATAAAGGACAGAAAGCTTGCTACTCTGGCTGGAAGACAACAAGAGCTGAAAATAAAGGACCCGATCATGTCAAGGAAGGAAGTAGGGACCAGATTCAAAATATCTTTACATATGAGATAGGGTCATGTATGAAACTTTAATATGGTCGAGTAGATTTTTCAACTGGTTGAATGAAATTTAGATACACACAGCCTTCACAGCTTGGAGGACTGCCAGCTCCATTGCTCTTTCTTTGGCGTGGCCCCCTTAGCGTTTTTATCATTGACTTCCATGAGGACGAAGAAGGCCTGTTATCAAATCTGTGGCTGACAAGGAGCTCAGGGAGATAACTAATACAGGGGATGACAGAATCAGGACTCAAAAGCATCTTGACAGGGTGAAGCAGTGGGTTGAGTTCAAGAAGTGCCATTTAATAAAGATAAATGCAATATTCTGTGCCTGGGTCAGAAAGCGTAAGGTTCAAGAGAGTCAGGAGAGGCAAGCCTGAACAGCAGCACAGGTTAAAATGTTACAGGCATTTTTTCCATCTACAAGATTAATGGGAGCCAGCAGGGTGACTGAGTCACCACTGAAGCCCACATAGACCTCAGATGCATTCATCAAAGAGCCATATCCACAACCAAGTAGATTTCACTCCGTATCTGCAACCCTACTGCGAGATCATACTTTCAGAAGAAAGTTGACAAACCCAGGTATGATAAAAGGTCAGAAAAAATGAGGAAGAAAGACCTTGAGATTGATGCATATTTCGCTTACAAAAGGATTCCCTATGATTCACATATTGGAAGGTCAGTAGTCTATATGAAGAGTTAGATTTATTTGGGGACAAGTCTTGAATGTACATCAGTAGAAGGAAAATATAAGTGGACATTTCAAGTGAACATTGCAATATATTTCTCACAATCAAAATTGCCCCCAAATTAAGTGGGCAGTTGTTCAAGATGGTGAGCTCCACCTCACTGGAAGCTTGCAAGCACAGACTGAGGAAATGTGTTTCAAGGAGAATTTCTAAGGAATCCATGCAGAAACCCTAGAAGATATGTAGGGTTCCTTTCAATTTCCAAGATTTTATTACTCAGTAATCTGGTTACAAAGGTTGAACTGCCTTTTTAATTTTTTTTTATTATTTTTCTAATGTTTACTTATTTTTGAGAGAGAGAGAGAGAGAGAGAGAGAGAGAGAGAGAGAGAGAGAATCAGAAGCAGGCTCAAGCCTCTGAGCTGCCATCACAGAGCCCGATGTGGGGCTCAAACTCACAGACTGCAGGATCATGACCTCAGCCGAAGTCAGACGCTTAACCGACTGAGCCACCCAGGAGTCCTGAACTGCCCTTTTATTATTTATACCTCAGTTTTTTCACTCCCACACAGGCAAAAATGCGTTTTGTAAAAAAGGTTAAATGCAAACAAATGGATAGTAACCAGGGTTCGGTAAGAGTTTGAAAAAAAATTCAGTTAAACCATGTTTTGTTTTGTTGTTTGTTGTTTTTCTCAAGCCTATTGGGATTTGAACCGACGAAAAAAGGTCTATTTTCAGAGACCTCTTTTTTAAGTGGGGCTAATGCCTCTTGTCCACATTCTGGTCCTAGTCTAACCAGACAGTGTTTAAAGAACTTGATTTGAAATCGGTGCCGTGTATCACAGAATCCAACACCTGCCAAGGAAGAGAGTTTGTTACTTTCACTGGTGGAAAAGACCTTCATAGGTCACTTGCAACAAAAACCACCTGGGAGCCACGAATCTTTCTACTGGGAAACGACAGGACCATGGGTGTGAATTAGACCTTCAAGCTTGCCTATTAGCAGTTATAGCCACCCATGTACTTCTGCAGAAGGTTAAAAACTTTAGAGTTGAAATTAGCTCCAAGAAAATACAGTCTTGTTTCATTTTACTTTCATTACTGTGACTATTAAGAGTTGAAGCTTCAAAAAAAAAAAAAAAAAAAAGTCAAGAGAGTGAATTCAATAGGTACAAAAGCCTGAACCATAATCATATTCTTCTCATTTAAAGGAAAGTAAAGCAGACCAATTCATTGCAGCTCCTTTCAACCTGGCTTTTGGTGTTTATTACACCCAAGATTTACTTAAATTTCTTTCCTGCTGCAGCAAAGATGTTTTGGCCGTGGCCTTCCAGGACTTTCCCATTCTGGTGTGTTAGACTTTCAATATGGGTGCATTTTCTGTGGATTTTCTTTTTAGGAGTGAATGCTTCACATCAGTTTTGTTGCTTGGATGGATCTCAGGAACGTGTTATTTATTTTTCAGCCAATAAACATTCCATCACAATAAATTCATTGGGTGAAATTAGGTTTTTTCCTCCTAGTAAGTATAGCTAATGTACTGGCTAAGGTTTCCCCCCAAAAAAGTGTCATGAAGGCTGTCAGATCTTATCACACACACACACACACACACACACACATTTTGCAACTATAGTAGGATGGCCTTAATTACTCGATTTTTACTTAATCAATTTTGTGTCTCTTCTAATTTCTTCTTTTAGAAATGAAAAAATAAGTGGTGATGCTAACATTACATAAGTACAAATCAGAGCTTATCACATAATTGATTTCAGAGTTTCAACATGACACTTTTCCAAAAAGCCTTGCATGAAAGCCCCTCTTTCTTCTCTGCAATACCATATTCTGCCTCTATGTGTGTCAATGATACCAAGATAATGGGGAACACGGGACGGTGTAGGCCTCCTTCCCTAGCACAGTTAACATGCATCGGGATAACTACATAAAATACAACTATCTCCATAAATAAAAATTATAATCAAACTAAACACCCATAGAAATCTTTAGGAATATTGGGAAATATATTTCCAGGTTTATGATGGCTCTGCCTTATATTTCAGAATTCTTCAAAAATTATCATTAAATCTTATGAGATTTATGATATCTCCGCTAATTATCAAAATTAAAGGAAATGTTACTAACCACATTTGAGGAAAATCATGTAGCTTTTACAGATATTGAATGTATTTGTTCCCAGGAGCTGTTGTAACAAAGTACCGTAAACTGAGTGGCTTAGGAAAACAGAAATTCATGGTCTCATAGTTCTGGAAGTTGGGTCTGAAATCTGGGTGTTAGCAAGACCCTCCATCCTCCCTCCAAAGTCACCAAGGAAGGCTCCTAAGCCACCTCCTAGATTCTGAAAGTTTCTTAGCTTGGGACAACATAACTCCAACTCCAATCTTCACATGAATGCTCTCCTTAGGAGGACACCAGCCATATTGGATGAGGAGCCTGCCATACTTTAAGATGACCTCCTCTTAACTTACTAATGTATCTGTAACAATTCCATTTCTAAATAAGGCCACATTCTGAGGCACTGAGGGTGAGGACTTCGCTACGCAAATTTTTAGGTGACATAATTCAGCCTATAACACTTAATTTCCATTCCCTATACAAATAGACACTTGCTACCTCAGCCTTCTTGAAGCTGGCATGGGCAAGTAGGCAGTAAGCTCTGGAAAGGATTGTTCTTGGAATAAAAAGACAGCAGGATAAAGAAAGTTTGAGTCTCTCTCCTTGCTTGTGTTTTTTGCATTTTGAGGACACAATGCTTCCAGCTGCGAGAGCTGTCTTACCACCATGAAGACAGCTATCGTGGCAAAAGGCTAAGCAATGTTTGGAAAACGCTAGGGCCCTTTGTGTAGTGAGAAACCAAAGCTGGGATGTCAGACATTTAGGCCCTTGTTATGTGACATAAATATACATTAGCATTTTAATATTTCATACATACAGTATTTCAGCATCTTTTGTTTGAATATTAAAAAGATACCAAATAATGCACTTTGGATATAAGTTTCTTCAACCACCTTTCCTGGAACTATCGACCTCTCTGCACTTCAACCTAGAACATTATGTCCCTTTGGGTATATTTGTTGTCCTCTCCAGCATGAACTCCACAGATAAGCTTTCGCTGAGGTTCCACTCTTCTTTTCCCCTTTGCCTCTATCTCAGTCTTCACTCACTATCATCGTCTGTATGTCGCTTCTTAGCACTGGATTGTGGGACATCCCAGAGCCTGACCAAAGACACCAACTTCACATTCACTGCAGTTAATGTCACAGCAATGTCATGATTGCTATCTTATTTCATTTATTCCCTCAAGCCTCTGCATAATTGGAGCATAAATTTACTGACTATAGGGGATTATAGTTTTGAAAAACTGTTGAAAGGTGGGAAAAGTCAGATGGACACCACGAAAATATTGTTGGGGACACAGCCCTATGGTGACACGGCCACGTTCTGGAGGTCAGGGAGCCTTGATTACTGCCCCTGTCATGCCTCATGCACTGAACCAGTATCTACAGGCTGGAATGCCTGTGCGGGGCCATCATTGTTTTTAGCATCACAGCGCTTCTTGCCAGAAGAAGAAGGGGAAGGAAGAGAATAACTTAAAACTTCCCAATTCTCAAGCCATTGCTTCTGTTTGGCAAAAATCTAACTTACATATATAACCATCTAGAAGGTGTCTGGGAAATGTTATTTTTCGTTTTCTCAAGCTCATAGCACAAGAAGTCTCCAAGAAGGCAATGACCGTTGACCGCAGAAGTTACAATATACAAAAGGTATATTCTGAAAGTCCCATGGGGAATTCAAACAAACAATCTGCATACTCAAGAAGCCGAACTTCTGGTAAGGATAAGAAGTCTGCACATAATTTTTAAGTATTACGGATCATAATTTTTTTTTTTTTAAGTTATGTGGTTCATAACAGAGGTAGGGTAAAAGTCGGGTGGGTACTCAAAATAGGGAAAGGCTTATTTGGAGCCCAGCAAGAGTGGGAAAGTGAAGAACACTGAAAGTCCATGGATTACTTTAAACAAAGAAAGTCTCAAAGTAAATTTCATTGACTAGGAAATGGGGAGTGAATGATGGTACTCCTCATTTATCAGGTTTTCCTGGAACCAGGATATTCCTTCTCGGTGTCCTTTTCTGGATCCTCCTTCTCTTTCTAACTTTTAAAACGGGCAGTTCCTTAAGGGTTAGTCCTAGGCTTTCTACTCTTCTATATGTATGTTATTTCTGTGTTCACTCATTCATCCCCACAGCTTAAATACTGCCTCTATTCTTGTAGGTCTCAAATTTCTATTTCTAGCTGTGATGGTCATTTATGTGTGCATTTGACTTGGCCAGAGGGTGCCCAGGTATTTGATCAAACATTATTCTGGGTCTGCCTCTGAGGATGTTTCTGGATAAGGTGGACATTTGAATTAGTAGAGTACTTAAAACAGTACTCCCCATGAGGGCTTGTCTCATCCAATCAATTGAGGGTCTATATAGAACAAACAGGCCGAGTGAGAGGGATAATTCCTTTTGCCTGACTAGTCACCTTCAACCTGAGACATCAGTTTTTTCCTGCCTTTGAACTTGAACTGAAACATTGGTTCTTCTTTGGGTATTAAGCCTGCTGGTTTTCAGATTGAAAGGACCCCATGGGTATGCCTGGTTCTCAGCCCATCTGACTGGGACTGAAAATACACACCCATATTAAAGCATGGCTCCCCAGCTTGCAGACAGCAGATCTTGAGATTTGCCATCCTCCATAATCACGTGAGTCAGTTCCTTATAATAAATACCTGTCTCCCTCCCTCCCTCTCTCCCTCCTTGCCTCTCTCTCTCTCGATACTTATCTATCTATCTATCTATCTATCTATCCGTCCTATATATCTCAATATGTATCTATGTCTTATCTATGCCTTCATCTATCCTATTTGTTCTATTTCTCTGGGGAACTATGACTAATTTACTAGCATTGGTCCCTTCGCAAAGCTCTAGAACCTATAACCACCTATTCGACACATCTAAATTCATCAAAGTTGTTCAAGTCAGAAATACGGGAAATGTTTCGAAATGGTCCACAGCTCACGCCCAGTCCCTCAGTCAATCTAATACTCTTTGTTTGTCAAGTCTTTGCATACATCTCCATGGCTGCCTCACTCTGTGCCCAACCGCCACCGCCATCTTGTGCCTCCACACGGACGCAATCATCATACTCAACTCTACCCTGCCCATTTGGTCCATGTTCAACACATCCACCCCCCATGCATATAAATCAGACATGTCACGCGCTCAAAACCCTGAAGGAATCCCATCATTTGGAATCAGGCATATTGATCCGCCATCCACTGTAGAGGGTCTGACACATGTGTTCAATTTCCCCTCCTTTCGGTTCCCTCTTGGTACTTTCATTCTCTGCCTTATCAGGCCTCTGATGTACCATTAATATATGAACTTATCTTCTTCATATTCTTAGATGCCATACACCCTGTTCCTTTTTCCTCTTTTCTAAGATATTGCAATGTCCAGATCCTTCCCATCCTTCAGCTTAAATCTAAAACCCATTCTCTTATCTTGGGAGAATTTCTTAGTATTAACAATCTCTGTACTCTGTTCATTTTCTTTAGACTACTTCACAAATAGTGATGACATTTTTATTTACTTGCTTTCTTATTTCTGGTCTGTCTCTCCAACTTGACTGTAAGCACCACCAAGCTGGATGTTATGCATGTGTCTTCCATTCTGCCCTCTGAATACCCAGAACCTCGTACCTTATAAATAATAGGTTCTTAGTATTTAGGGAACAGATAAATGGTTATACTTCTTTTATTCTGTTACCTTTTCTTACTTCTACCTTCTCATATTGTCACTTTATACCCCATCCTCTCTATTCCTCTTGGCTCCCTCCTCCCTTTCATCACGACTAAATTGAAGATTATTAGCAACATAAAAACCAGACAGGGAATTTAAGCTGCTGACTTTGTGGCATTGTATAGACTCAGCTCAGCAGCACAGCGCCAGGAGCAATCTGCAACTGCCTTTGGAGGAGACCCCCTTCTAATCACCCCAGATTATTAACATCATTGGCTATGTTGCCTCCCAAGGTTATAGCAAAACTTAATCTCATTTCTGTTAATAGTAAATTCTCTCTCGTTCTCTTATAATTAGTCACTGTGGAGTTTTAGAAAGGTCATTTGGTTGAAATATGAGGCTGCAATTTGTTTAAAGGGAAAAATAGGCAGAGGAAATTATCTTTCCACAATTCATTAGCCCAGGTCACAGATACCCCAGGCATTCTGAGTGTATGTTGTGGACAGGCTAGCATTGCCATAACCAGAATGTATGCTTAGAACAGACACAAAATCACTAAACCGCTGTTAGTCTGAACCACACCGATGTTGCATCTCTCCAAAACCAAAACATTTATCATAAAGTAAAAATGTCTCCACTTCGCTACAAATGTGACTCATGTAAGGCCAGGCACAACACGTCTGTAGAAAGCTAGATTCTTGGAAGCAGTTTGCAGCATCTGCAAAGCTGGAGATACAGGCGAGATCTTTCACCTTGCTCCAGATTCGTTCTTAGTGGCCATTCTAATCGAAGGACCAGGTGGATCCCTTCGCTAGTTCTATCTAGGCAGCCTTCACTTTTGCAGAAGGCTATCTAGATCCGAAGATCAGCAAACAGCAAATCTAAGAAAACAGCAAAGGTCTCAGACTTAAAGGCTAAAAGAAGAATCCATTTTCCTTCATTATACGTTACTGCAGCTGCACAATAAAGCTCACGTGCATTTTTGATAAGAAGATTCTAAAATTTATACGGCTCATCACTATCGTGAATATTTGCTAAAAACTGGAGGTTGAAATTCTAAATCAATTGATTTTCAGAAACATGTTTTAGGAACTTAAGAGGCACAGTGTGATTGCCATCTGGTTTAACATCATTTCTTTCCTGAACATGAGAACAGTAATAAGATTTTCAAAAGCTGTGTACATTTATTGTATTTTGTTTATATATATATATATATTTTTCATATTCAGGCTGATGAAGTGCAAGACCGTTAGCACACAACATCCTTAGAAAATTAAGTATGCACGCATCACTAACCTAGTAAAGGTATATTCCTTCTGCAATATTTACCTTCAGTACACAGTGTATAATGCATGTTTGAATTTTGGATAATTAAAACGAACTTCTCAAGCAAATTGGAAGAAGGGTAATGAATAAATAAGGCTGACTGCATTCTGAAGAAGGAGAAACTTGGAATTATGATCTCTAAATGACACAAATGCACACCGATGAGATTGCAGTCATAGAGAAACAAGACATACTAAATGCTAAAGATGAAGCCAACTGAAGAAAAGCGTAACCCACAGTTGAGTAACAATACTGATGATGAAAGCAGAAAGAAAATTCTAAAAAACTTTTTTTTTAAAAAATCAAGAATGACAAATGATAACATCAGGAGTTAGAATAAAGAACTCACCTGCATTTTGGCCTTTTAGACACATCTTTCCCCACCAGGGAATATAATTTCATCTACAACTTCTATATATTTTTTTTAATGTTTATTTATTTTGAGAGAGAGCACAAGCAGGGGAGGGGCAGAGAGAGTGGGAGAGACAGAATCCTAAGCAGGCTTTGTGCTGTCAACCCAAAGCCCCACGTGGGGCTCTAACCCACAAACTTGGTGATCATGACCTGAGCCGAAATCAAGAGTTGGATGTTTTACCAGTCGAGCCACCCGGCTGGCCCTACATCTTCTTCTAACATGCCACATCAGAAAACATGTTTTCTCTTGTGGTGTTCATCAGTCACCGCTCTGATAACTTAAAGATCCAGGCTTCAGGGACACTAGGATTTTAGCAACTTGGGTTCAAGGGAAATTGAAACAAGCCAGCATAGGCTGGTCTAAGAAGCCTGAACTGAAGGGGACCCGATGTCCAAGCATGTTTGCAGGAGACTTAAGTATAACGTCAATGAAAAACAAAAAAAAGTGTGTATCTTAATACAGTTCTCCGGTGTCTTAGAGCAACAGGTATAGAATAGACTGAAATGTCAAAAACACACACAAAATGATGAATGAATTGGGAAAAGTAGCCTTGGCTACGTTTGTTTTATGGCAGTGTTCTCCGGTAGAATTCTCTGGGATAGCGGGAATATTCTATATCTGCACTGTCCAACCTTGTAGCCACTGGCCCACAAGTGGCTCTTCAGCCTCTGAAATATCGCAAGTGGGACAGAAATGCTGACTTTCAAATTTTATTTCATTTCAACTAATTTCACTTGAGATGTAAATAGCCACATGTGATTAGTGGCTACCACGCTGGAGAGAGCAGTTCTAGGGCATAATGACAATGTCAACATTTTCACTGAGACAGAAAATCAAACCAAATCAAGGCCACATGTGCTGGATCCTTGATGAGGATTTGGATGAGATTTCTCATCATCCATTTGGTAATTGAACAATTATTTATTGAGTGTTAATATATGCCGAGCCCCACACTGCCACCAGTGTGGACATATTATCTCTAACTCAAACCCTAAAATATTATGTTTTGTTTATGATTTAACTAAGCTAAGAGATTCAGAAATAAAGAAAAAGAAACACGCTGCGTATCTGGAACCAATCATTCATTTTAAACACATCCTTCTCTTTCTTCAGCTTTTTCAGACACTACTCCTGCTACAATTAAGGACTGGCTCTCTCTGGGGCCACACTTCCCTTTAAGGTCCTAAAATGAAACCTGCTCATTATTCTGAGTCCCTCGGGCCACGAGGTGTCGGTGCCATTCTCTAGTCTTTCTCACCTTCCTTCTAAACTCCTAGCAGTTGCTACACAGCCAGAGTCATCATTTTTAGTCTTCCTCTGTCTGCATTCTAAATCTTGTTGATTTAAAAACCATTTGGTGACTCCACTGACCTCTCTCTAGACCTTCTCCCTTATTCTCCTCCATCACAGTAATCTCACTTATACTCTGTTTCAGCAACTACCCTGTAGCCATATGCTAGATATTCTCCCATTCAGAATTAGTCCACCTATCAAAGCTTCTATATTCTATTTTCTCAGCACAACCTTGATCAGGCCACACAAATTCCTGGGGTCACTCCAGGGTGCCAGGTGCCATGGTAAGAGTATGGACCTGCTGGCAGGGACACCGAGTAAAGTCTCTCACACAGCTTACCTTCTAGTGAGTGGGCAGGTGATAAAGCAGTTGAGAATATAATACAAAATAATACAAAAGACATTACCTTTTACTTGAATGTGTGAAGGATTATGGGAACAGCAACTTCGATAAGGTCCACAGAAGTAGCCTCCAAGAGCAGGTGACATTTGAGATGAAATCAGAATAAAAAGAAAAAATAGGGACCCCTGGGTGGCTCAGTCCGTTAAGCATCCAACTTTGGCTCAGGTCATGATCTCACAGTCCGTGAGTTTGAACCCCTCGGGCTCTGGGCTGACAGCTCAGAGCCTGGAGCCTGTTTCAGATTCTCTCCCTCTCCCTCTCTCTGCCCCTCCCTTCTCATGCTTTGTCTCTGTCTCTCAAAAATAAATTAACATTAAAAGAATTAAAAAAAAAAAAAAGAAAGAAAAAATCAGTAAGATATCAGGGGAGACTGTTCCAGGCAGAAGAAATCATTGGAACAAGGCCTAGAATGAGAAAATACTTAGTGTTTTCAAGGAACAGAGAAAAGGTCAGAGTGATCTGAGCCTAGTGGTAATGGGTGTCGGGGGGGGGGGGGGCGGGGAGTGTTTCTTCTTAATTTTCCTCACCTTCAGGTTCTTCCTTACTTGAGGCTAGACCCAACATAGACTACTTTTCCGTTCTATTACCTGCAACTTCTACTTCCTCATTTCTTCTCTTTCTGTTCCTCTTTTCCAACCAGCCTCAATGCTGGATTAATCGTCTTTGTCTCTACATCTGATGCCTGGGCACTACACAATGGAGCGTTTTGGTTTCACACAGATTCATACTTTCAGAACACAAGTGGGACTTTAACATCACTTAACAATTATTTTTCTTAACTTATGCAAACTCCCTTTCCACAGCCATCTCCCTAAAATATTCTACTCACCCCCTATGGCTCCCTATTTCAGTAGAGGGAAAATGTTCTATTTCATGCGGGAAAAGATGGGCCACGAGTTATGAGATTATCCCAATTACTGCTGTACATAGTCACATGTATGCCTATCGTCTCCACTTTCCATCTTTTCCTCCATGAAAGAGGCTGTTACTTGCTGATTCCAGACCAATTCTTCCAGTTTAACTCTTGATCGCTTTCCTTCCCGCTTTTGACATGATTTCATCTCATTAACCATAATTTTTAAAATCTATTTTCCTCTTTAATTCCTTTCCTCCTGTTTCTTGTCAGTGATAAAACTTTTATTTCTTTTGCATTTTTCCTTTGCAGATAGGAAAGAGTAGACCACAATCACACATTTTACATTTGGAATTCACAATCCCTTCTGAATCCACTACGGGTTGGCCTCCATCAGGCTTAAAGCTGTAGAAATCAACAGAAACTAATCAGTCCTTAAGTTATTGAAGCTTCTGTGGGGCAAGAAGCTCAGTTGCCTATTTCCCTCTTTCATTTCTTTTCTCTTTTCTCAACCTTTCTTTCCTCTTCACTGACCACTTTTATTATTATTACCCTCTACTGTCTCCACCTCTGTCTGCCTCTTGATTCTTGATGCTCTCTTGGCCTTATCCCTTTGCCCTTCTTTTATATTACTCTTCTCCAACTCAATATACAATCTTGACCTTTCCGATACTGTTAAATTAAACCTGTGATCTACTGGACAATCTTGCTGACTCCAAAATTCAATGTGAGTCACAGACCAATGCTCATATTTCACACTTAATGTCTTCTTGTAGTGTTCTTACTACAACAGGTACTTAGCAGCTATTGAATTCAAGTAGACTATTGGAACTTTCTATGCCTCAGTTTCTTCATTGACAAAATAAGCATTCTAACAGCATTTACTTAAAGTTCTTTGTAAGAATTATAACAAATGATTGAGTACATGTAAAGCAACTGAGAATAATAGAATAATTGTTCAAAAACCATTATTTAGTATATATTATTATGTTTTTTGACAGACCTCAGGGACACATCCTTCCTTTCCTTTTACCTGGAACAATATCTCAGCTACCATTGCCACAATAATGCCACATAGCAAGTGGTTTTTTTTAAAACTTTGTGGCTTAAAATAACAGTCATTTACTATTGTGCTCGAGCCTACAGGTTAGTGATGTAGTCCAAAGTTCAATGGGCAGTTCTTCTGATATCTGATCTCAGTTGGGTTAACTCGCTCATCTAGATTGTCTGTCTTTGGACTGATCTAGGATGGTCCTAACTGAGATGACTCACCTTTATTTTACATCTTTCATCCTCCAACAGGTTGCCCTGGGCAAGAGGGGGGCGAAGTCACAGCTTCGGAAGATTGCCAGCGCAAACTGGCTTTTCAAACTGCTGATTGCATCACATTACTGACACCCCACTGGCTAAACCATCATGTGGCTGAACGCAAAGTCAGAGTAGAGGAGATCACAGGTAAAGTTACAGGATAAAGGGCATAGATGGAGAAAAATGAATTAGGGTCAATAATGCAATCCATCTTTTCCAGTCTTTCCCATCTGGTTCTCAACTTGTAAAATACACCCATCCTCCACTCATAAGACATGTATGAGTCTAACACAATCAACAGCAGTATCAAAGCTCAGAGTCTTGTGATTTACATCAGCTTCAGTACATGGAGCTCCTCAGATGTGGCTCCTTTTGATATGGAGAATTAGGAACTAAGACAGGTTATCCTTTTCCTACTCTCCCAAAATTCGATGAGGAGACCAAGGCAAGATATCCATAGTAGTCACTGCCAATCACAAAGGGAAAGAGTAGGAAACATGGGACTCACTTCTTATAGCTCTCTGAAGATAATGAAGAGCATGGTGTCAGGTGCCTCAGATCTAAGGGTCATATTGCTCCTTCATTAGCCTAGTTCTGATGTCTTAGCCTTGAACACACTATGAATTATTTCCTTTTCACGGTCTTCTTCAACGACTCTTAGAAGCATATTAGAAAATATGTCTTTGGAGAAATTTTCTCAGATTATTTCCTGGCTTTATAAAGTTGGGGTCCCAGAGGTTTTAATAAAATTTGACTTCATACAATTTTACTTTATTTTAAGTTTAGTTTAGGCTGGTGGCTCTTTACTGTATACACACCACTTAAAAAAATGTTGTGGGCGGGGCGCCTGGGTGGCGCAGTCGGTTAAGCGTCTGACTTCAGCCAGGTCACGATCTCGCGGTCCGTGAGTTCGAGCCCCGCGTCAGGCTCTGGGCTGATGGCTCGGAGCCTGGAGCCTGTTTCCGATTCTGTGTCTCCCTCTCTCTCTGCCCCTCCCCCGTTCATGCTCTGTCTCTCTCTGTCCCAAAAAAATAAATAAAAAATGTTGAAAAAAAAAAAAATTTAAAAAAAAAAAAAATGTTGTGGGCATTCTATGAATCTTATTTGAGTGGCAACATTGGAATAAATTTGGGCACACAATCGTTTTGAGACTTGCATGCTTTTTACAAGCCTCTGCCTCTGCAAAATTTTCTAACATCTCATTGGACTAAGAAAGTCATTTTCTGAGTCCAGAGTCAGAATAGAAAGGAATTAAAAGTTAAAGAACGAAAGACATGGGATCAGAGTGGCTATTTTAATTATGGTCATGAATATAATAAACACACCACATCCTCTTCTCCCCTTAGCATCTTTATTCAATTCTTCTTATTGGATTCCTATCAATATTTCAAAAGTAAATCAAGTACACTTCCTCTGATATGTTTTTCTTTTAAGGGAATTTAATAGTTCACTTCCCCAGTCTTCTGGTTCCCTTGCTAGTGTGGCACTCAGCACCTTATCTGTTCTGGGCTTAGCTATACATCTTCATGCCCTACTAAACTGTAAAGTATATAAACATATGGATCATATTTTATTCATCTTTGTATCCCCTAAAGCACATGCTAGGTATATAGACCGTAATTGTCTTTAATACGTGTCTTCAGTAAATTAAATATCCACAAGACTTTCATAGGAACTCCTCATATTTTCAAACATTACTTCCATACTACTCAAATCTCCCTTCCTTTCCAGCTCATTTATTTACCTCACATAACTTAGAGTTTCATTATGTAGAATATTGGGTTGTGTTTTGTAATTATACGTATGAATACATATCATTAGGTATATGTCTCACCAGTAAGACAATCATCTTCCTAATTTTAGGCACCATCTCTTATATTTCTTTCATATAGTTTCCATCGTAGGATGGGGTATATTTAAAGCAAAGGGAAACTATATGAGAATGTTTAAAATTATTTTTACAATATATTGTTGTCTAATATCTAAGTTTTCAGAGCTAAGAGAAAGCTGTACAACACAAATAATGTCATGATAATTGGAATCCAAAGACAGAATAGAAAATGAGCTGTTGTTGGCCTTCTTCTAAGTACACATTTTAAAAACTGTCTTTTATTTTAAGTTTCCACAGTGAACATAAAGTGAACTTCTTCTATTTCCATTACTATGGTAACAAAGTGAAATTACTTATACAATAATTATTTACTTATGGTCTTAAACCATAGATTTGATCAAGCTCATTAAAATCCAGGAAATTTGATTGCTAAATATAGATATCCAAATGTAGACTGTCGGCTTGATGACTAATCTGATTGAAAGACATTTCACACTTGCTTACATTTATGTTAAGGAAAGAGGAGGTTGTTTGGAAATTTCTGAACTTTCTGCAAGGAAATAGGGCTGTTTGCACACATTTCATCCTGAGATAAACAGGGAGTCAAGAGGTTTAAGGGCTGTGTTACATTAAGAAAATGACAAGATGGATTATACCTTAACCAGACAATCCACAAAACACAGGTCAGGAAAATAATTTCAGGGTTAGAGTATATAAAACTTAAACTATCAATGTGTCCATTCATGATAGTGACAAAAAAATACATATAAAACAGAACACAGAAGTGGTGCCTGGGATCAGTTGGTTAAGCAACTGATTCTTGATTCCCACTCAGGTCATGATCTTATGGTTCATGAGATCAAGCCCTATATACGGTCTGCAATGTCAGTGGTGAGTCTGCTTGGGATTCTCTCTTTCCTCTCTCCCTGCCCCTCCCCCCACTTGCACTCTCCCTCTCTCTCTCTCAAAATGAATAAATAAACATTTAAAAAAACATAACAGAGAATAGGCATAGATTTTTAATGTATTTATTTTAAGTGAAAAAGTATTATAAGTTCAGTGAAAAAAATTTAAAGAAAACAAAAGTGTATAAGAGTCCTTCCCCCTCATCACCTCCCACACTCTCATTCTGGCTAAGAAATCACAGTTAAATGGCATTTATATCCTTCTAAGTTTATTCTATTGAAAAATATTGGCATAGATATATGTACATCAATGTATCAATGCATATGCTAGGAAAGGTTTGTTTTTGTGTCTGTGCCTATACCTGTGTTTATATATGTGCTCGAGAAAGACAGATTGCAAATTTAGAGACAGAGAGCACAAAAAGTCATTTGTGTAGAATAATATTTGGGGATAATTTGTAGAACACATTTCTGAGACTGATTGCCTTTATTCTGAGGAAACAATGAGCCTTCAGGGGACTTTTTGTTGAGAAAGTTCTATAGACAGACTACAAAGGACAGACAAGTAGATAACTAGACTGTCTTTCATAAGAATGTTAGTGGATCTTCAGGTTCTGAGCCTTCTTCCAACTTTGCAGAGCCATGCTGACTGCAGCAAGCGTGAAAACAGCTGGAATACCCATCTATGAATGGATAAAGAAAAGACTGAAGACTGGATGGTGGGTAGAGATGGGCGGGAAAGAGTATTGAAGAGGAAAAGAAGAGTCCAGAAATGAAGATAAACCAGTATTTATGCTCAAGAACCCTTTCCCATGTGGGAGAATTTTGAACAATGGTATTAAATACTCAAACTTAAGCTATTACTTCCACTAAGTTTAGTTGTATTCTTTCTCTAGAATCCCAAATATGAAGAAACAGGGCAATGCCCATTTGTACGGTCAGGGGCTAAACATATATGAGTCAATGTAGGTGATAAATGGAATTTGGTTTAAGCACAGAATCAAACAAGAAATAACTCTATGTGAGAGTTGTGAATTACTATTCTGCAGACATTCATTCACATTCCCCTTCTCCTTCCCCTCCTCACTAACTTTGGATTTAGTCAAAGAGTGTGTATTTCTGAAATAGAAAAGAAAATTACATCGTGCCAGAATAAGAGCTGAAGTTGATAGAGCTCTAACCTACTGATCAAAGAATAAGAGAGAAGGTACAAATAAATATCGGGAATGAAAAAGGAGAAATCACAACAGATACGGCAGACATTAAGGAGGTAATGAGAGGATATTAAGAAAAATGATACAAAAATCAACTTGACAATTTGGATTTAAAATTTTTTTTAACATTTATTTGTTTTTGAGACAGAGAGAGACAGAGCATGAACGGGGGAGGGGCAGAGAGAGAGGGAGACACAGAATTGGAAGCAGGCTCCAGGCTCTGAGCCATCAGCCCAGAGCCCAACACGGGGCTTGAACTCACGGACCGCCAGATCGTGACCTGAGCTGAAGTCGGACACTCAACCGACTGAGCCACCCAGGTGCCCCTACAATTTGGATTTTAAAAAATCTTGCTAAATGTAGTTTGCCAAACCTACGACTAGAAGAAAGAACATTTTAATAAATACATGTTTATTAAGAGAAATTGACTTCCATGGACGGCCAGGGAGTAACAGGGACTAACATAGTTTCTCATTGTAAAACAACCAGAAAATTGGACAAAAGTATTTGACTCATTTTCAGATCTTAGCCAACAACTAAGATCTTCATTATGTCTTTACAAAGTCTCATATAGGCCTATGATTCTGAGAGAAGAGAACCAAACAAGGTGAGTGTGGAAAAAACCATGGCTTTCTGTCCGAAGGCATAGTCAGAAGCCAGCCAAAGATTGAGGAAACCCATAGATCCCCAAAGAGAATACTGAGATTTAGTGATAAATCTTGCAACCTTATAGAGGAGATCTTTAGGCTAGTTGCTTAACAAGTAAATGGTCTGCTCCTCCCCTCCATGGGTGCTGTATGCTGAGGTTATCAGAGAAAAATAAAAAATAAAAAATAAAAAAAAGCAAAAAACCGTCCTGAGTTGTTATCGGAAACTTGACTCTCAAAGCCCAGGTAAAGTCAATTACCCAAATTAGCATGTCACCTGCAAGAACTTTTTTGCACTCACCTCCACCATGTGATCCTAGAGCATGGAGAAAAAACAAATAAATATTCCTTATGTTTCCTTCCCCAGCCACCAGCTCTCCAGTTATTATAGACAGTTGTAAAAAAACTATTCAGTGTTTTCCGTATTAAACATTTCATTTATTTTTATTATTTTAATGAAAGTCATATACTCACATACCTTGCAGGATGAATGAAGATGAAATAAGTAGCATATGGGAACGAGCAGAAATTAAACAGCACATTGTGAAGTGCTTTGAGCTATTAGTTTTGAGCTACAAGTGCAAATTATTATTATTGCTGGACCATATTCTGCCAAATGTTTTTACTGGAATATGTGTATTAATGGCAGGATGTAGTACATTGCCACTAAATGCACAGCAACTAAACACTTTAGAATATTCATTACAAAACCAAACCCTGTTGTGGAATTACCACTAGATTTGTTTTGAAAATGTACCTTCTAAAAATCTTTTTCCCTGATTTATAGCCTAGAATTACATCTTTGTAATAAATACACGGTTGGGTTTTATTCTAACGATAATGGAAACAAAGATTGAAGGCTTTTTCCCCTTAGATTCTGTTATTTTCTTTTCCAATCACATTAACTTTGGACTTGTGTGTGTGTGTGTGTGTGTGTGTGTGTGTGTGTGTCACAGACCAGTGTGACCAGGCAACCCACTTGGAGACTTATCTGGTACTAAGGGGGGATTTAAAGAGAGAGTGTCAGGGTAAAACCAGGCATCTCATGAAACGTGAGGCCAACAGAGCAGAAGACAACTTTGTCAAGGCTTTTAGGAGCTCATAGTATGGTGGGGATGATGAATCTGAAGGCAAATGACCCCAATAGACTGTAAAACATTATATAATCATATAATAGAGACATGGCTTGGGGGGGGTACAGAAAAGCCAGTGACCATGTATGAAAGGCTTTACCCTGAGGGTGATGTACAGCTAGATCTTGAAAACAGTGCTAAGGAGAGGAGAGTCAGAAAGGGAACGCAATGTGCACAAACCCCTTGATAGTCTCAGGAGCCTGCAAGGATACTTGTACACCTGGAAAAGATGATGTTTTCATGAAACAGGAAATTAGAGAGACTTGAATGTCCATTGTATGCCCTGTGGGCTTTAAGTTAGGAAGCTGCTAAAGGGCTTTTAAGTGAGGATCAAAATAATTCAACTTAAATTTTCAGAAAGAAAATAGGGAACAGAGGTGGAGGGAAAACACATAATTTCAAGGCTTCCAAGGCTTCCACTTGTTTTCTCAATAAAGACAGCAACACGGTAATTGAGGCCATTGAGAATTCGCTGTCAGCAATGCTGATCAACCAAGCAAAAAAACCAAAAACACAAACAAACAAAACAGTGATTTCAAACTTACTAGGACAAAATTTGTCAACTCGCCAAGCAACCGATCCTATATGAACACTTGGTGACCTGTATGGACAATTATTCTTCTGGAGTTGAAGGAATCTTCAGTGTGGGTGAACAAGATTATGGCTCTCCCGCCTAGTCAATGTTGTGCACAGGCCATTAAATTTCCTTTTGATTGCCCAAACTTGTCATTCCCCTTCTATTTCAACATTTCTGTAATATGTTCTAGCCATCAACTGTGAAGTCAGTGAACACCTTTCTTTTTATCTTTATGCGTTCTCATTTTATTCTCCAAGTGTAGAAACAAAGAACCCAACTGACTGCACTATCAAACAAATTGCATGCCATAAATCACATGGATCGATCACCGGAAACTGTCATAAAGCCAGTTCTGTGACTTTGTCTTAACTTGGAGCACTGCTCTCCAAAGGTGTTAAAAATTGAAATACGTTGCCGTGTGAAACTTCCTCTAATATTTGAAATTGTTAGACTTATACATTATTAAAAAGAAAGAGAGATAACGGCTGCATTATGGAGGACAAAACAGTGGTGGTAAGATTGGAGGCAAGGAAACTGACCAGGAGATTGTGGAAATCAAACTGACACTATGATCACATTTTAAACTTCTGCTTATGTAGTGATTAATATCTGCAAATGAAGAAAGATCACAATATTCATTGGCTCTATTTAATCTCCTTCTGACACATCTTAGTGGGTGCTAGTTTTAACAAAACATTATTTCACAAAAGTTACCAAGTAGTCCTGTGTCTGTTTGTGCCAGGAATTTCTATTAACCTTGTGACACCTGGAACCTGAATGTAGACGTAATTAAGATAACAGAAATGCATTCATATTACTATCCTGAATGTGTGATTTTAAATAGAAAATGCATACTCAGATCCTATATTGTTTTCAAATGATAGTTTTAAAATTGGCCCCTGCAGCTGGGTTTGGAAGTTACTGGAGTACAGGTTAAAGCAACAAAGGGCATAAAAGTCTTTTGGGCAACGGTGGGTTACCATTGGTTAACACCCAACCAGAAACATGCATTTTGTTTTGCTTTGTTATATGCAAAATCTCCCTCATTGTTTCCAAAAATGTTTAAAAGAAAATTAAATTTTTCCGGAGAAGTTCAACAGCATTGCAGATTTTAATAACAGGAATTGGGGACATACAGAGATGAATAGTGAGAGAATAGTAAAGGAGTCTACGTAGGTTGGCAACATTTCTTCGACATTGAAGTTTGAACTTCAAAAAGAGAGAGAGAGAGAAAACAAGATAATTATCCTTCCTGCTCTGATAATAGGAAATGAGCATTGGAACATAACACAAAATTGGGACACGTCCTGGAGAACAAGAACAGGAACAATGAAAGAAGAAGGAAATCTTGGCCAGCAACGCACTAACTTAACCTGTAATGTATCCCCCAATGTAGGATTTTCTAGTATTCTGATGAAGTGGAATTTCTAGCTAACACTAGACTTACACAATAGTTATAGCATCCATGATTACAGTTGGCCCTTAAACAATGTGGGGGGGGGCGGGTAGGGGCACCTATCCCTTGTGCAATTGAAAATCCACATAAAACTTCTGAGTCCCCCAAAACTTACCTACTGATAGCCTTCTGCTGTCTAGAAGCCTTACTGATAACATAAACAGTCAGTTAACATATATTGTATGTGTTTTATGTATTATACTGTATTCTTACAGTAAAGTAAACTAGAGAAAATGTTATTAAGGAAATCATAAGGAAGAGAAAATACATTTACAGTACTGTACTGTATTTATCAAAACAAAAATCAGCATATAAGCAAACTTGCACAGTTCAAACCCATGCTCTTCAAGAGTCCGTTGTATTTAATATTCATGTCATGTTCATCCAGGGCAATTTTTTTTGCATCTTCCTTTTTATGTCATGTTTTTACATATTTGTTGCTGTTGTGTTTTCCCCCAACTAGAAGATAAGCCCCTTAAGAGCTTGGTCAGTTTATCATCTTTGAATCCCCAACATCCGAAATAGTATTTGGCAATAATAGCACTTGATGAATATTTATTAGTGACTGGAATCAGTATTTGTATTACATTTGGGATAAAATATAAATTTGCCATTCCGTCTTCATTTAGAGCATCGAATACAAGGTACTTTCTATGGGCAATGCACTGTTTTAGATGCTTTAAAAATGTCCTAGAAGTTCTCATACTAGCCCATTTTAATGGTAAATCCATTGAGACTGAAAGGCTAAGTGGCCTGCCCAAAAACATGGAATCCATTAGTCAGATCTGTCGAAGGTCAAACTTGTGTGAACATTATGTACATTTCATTCTCCTCTAATGTGTTTTTTTTTTTTTTACTTAAATGAATTTTTGTGCCAAACAGACCATTCTTTATTTGATGAAATAGTTTCTTGACCTGGGATTAACAAATCAAATGGATACTTTTTATCTTTGCATCTCAGTTCTAGGGACCAAGCTGCTGGACGTTACAAATTGCTGCCTGCCTGGGGGCAGCGTTCATCTGCCCCAGCACCACAGACATCCATCTGCTTGGAGTTTGTTTCATGACTGCTACAAACATTCACTGGCAGCCAGGACTACCTAATTTTCACTAAGACTGAGTTGGGGCCTTAAAATCCTGGTAAACTTCTAGGATTAAAACTTCTAGGGGCACCTGGGTGGCTCGGTTGGTTAAGTGTCTGACTTCAGCTCAGGTCGTGATCTCGCGGTTCGTGGGTTGGAGCCCCACGTCAGGCTCTGTGCTGTCAGTTCAGAGCCTGAAGCCTGTTTCAGATTCTGTCTCTGACCATCTCTGCACCTCCCCTGCTTGTGCTCTGTCTCTCTGTCTCTAAAATAAACATTTAAAAAAGGGGGAAAAAAAGACTTCTAGCCTCAGAGCTCCTGGGTGGCTGAGTCCGTTAAGCGTCCAACTTCAGCTTAGGTCATAATCTCAGTTTGTGAGTTTGCGCCCCACATCAGGCTCTCTGCTCTCAGCACAGAGCCCACTTCAGATCCTCTGTCCCTCCCCCACCCCCAGCACACACACACACACACACACACACACACACTCCAGCACTCGCGTTCTCTCTCCCTCTCTCTTTCTCAACAATAAAAACAAAGATAAAAAATATTTTAAAAAGATTTCCGGCCTCAGAATTGGCCACACTCTGTCCTCTAGCAAAATTTCTACTACTATAGGAATCATTTGTGTATCTCTGTTTCCACTCAGTAAATAGCATATAAGTCATCTCAGTATTGGAATAAATTTTGTATCATCCCTCTACCTCTATCTCCCTAACATATGACCCCAGACCTTGCATATAGTTGGTGCTTGGGAAAGAACTGCTCCTTCGAGAGCTATGCCTTGCAGAGTCTCTCCTTCATCCTTGCCTTGGGGCTGACCTGCCATGGGTTCACCAATAATTGTGAGGAACTTCACTGACTCACACTGGAATATACTGGTGAGTTCAGACGAGTCGCCACAATTGCGTAGAATAAATAGTTACAGGGTTTAACTTCAAGCACCAGTGCTTAACATTACTTCTGCCTGACATTACTTCATTTCAGCCTTCTCAGCCATTACTTTCGTATCATGTAGTTATCAGATTTTCTGTAAATTGACAGAAATTAGTGCGTGCCAAGAGAAGATGAAGTCAGAATAATTAGACGGGCTTATTCAACCATAAATATGTGCAATGATATCATCATAATCACGGTATTATCTGATATTATTGCCCTTATTTCCAACCATTTGTATTTTTATTTTTAATCTGTTCTGAATTAGCATGTTTAGTGACACTGCTGTTTAATCTCTTTTAGTTTAAAAGGCCCCAGAAGTTATAGATTAGCAAAGTTGGATATTTCTCTTTGCAGGAACACTTTTTTCTCCAGCAAAACCAACACGCTTGGAAATAATGACCATTAAAAGATTTGTACGTAGGCATCTGCCCAAGATAAAATTATAGACCTTTAAAGATAGGATTTTCTTTAAACAAATAACCGATATTTTATTAGGGCTTCAAAAGCACAGTGACCGGTCAACTGCTGGCAATTTGGTCCCTCTTCACTTTAAGTGACTGTGGCATGAACCTACAGATGGAGAGAGGTCTGCCTTACAGAGCCCGCGCTCTCTGGAAAGACCTTTCCACGTACACAACTCCGATCTTTATGTTAGGGGTATGACAAAACATTGCCCCACAGTTGACTGTGATGTATATGCCAAGAGATAACGTACTAAACTCTAAGGAACATTTAGCCTCCTTTTATCAACTTTTATCTTTTAATAGAAAGTTAAAATAGGTTCTTTGTTTTTGTATCTTTGGCTGAGATTCCAAGGGACAAAAATAAAACATTTGTGCTAAATACCCCACATCCCTCAGTGAGGTATCACTACCTGCGGAGGGCTTACTAGGAAGATGGAAAAATGCCTTGTAGTTCCCCATTGTTGGAGTTCTGGGACTTCCCCTTCCCTTCATGGAGAGGAAGAGAGCAAATCCTGTTCATCTCAGGCCTTCGTAGGGGGGCTTCGAGCACCACTTGGAGAACTGGTTCTGTGTTACTCAAAGTTTATTAGACACAACACGTTACCTGGCTCCAGCCTGAGGACTGTAAAGGCAGGAGATCATGATCATTAACCTCTGCTAACCACACAGAGAGAAGGAGCATGCACTGGGGCCACCGTTGCACTGCCAAGATCAGGGCAAACGTGAATGTGTCCTAGAGACCGTGTTGAAGAGAACGGGTTTGGTGCCATCTTCACAGACCCTTTGTCAAAGGGGGGGGGGGCTTCTGAGGTAATGATGGGGCCCTGACAGAAAAAGTCTACATGGACATACTGCCAGATGCTTAGGCACTGAGCGTGGAAGCTTTAAGTAGCCAGTCGGTAGTGTCATGGAAACTGCAACTAGAGATTCCCAGCAACGTGATCTCTTTGCACCCATTGGTATTTTTCTCAACCAAGGAGAAGTTTGAAATTTACCTACATAACAATGTCAGCTCAGTTGCGTTATTTTCTTGTGAGGATGAGAGAGTGGAGTCACCCACAACCCAAAACCTTTCTTATCTCCCCCACAGCCCTTAGCAAGTACCGCTGTCAGCTGTAAGGATAACAAATTATGTTGGTTCTCTACATCCAACGGAAACAGCGTCCAAGTTAAAATTATTCAAGATGTATGCGGTGTCTAGGGAAAAGGAGAACCAATGCTTAAAAAGGCAAGAATCAGGGGCGCCCGGGTGGCTCAGTCGGTTAAGCATCCAACTTCTGCTCAGGTCATGATCTTGCGGTCCGTGAGTTTGAGCCCCGCATTGGGCTCTGGGCTGACAGTTCAGAGCCTGGAGCCTGCTTCAGATTCTGTGTTTCTCTGTCTCTCTGCCCCTCTCCCACTCATGCTGATCTCTCTCCGTCTCTCAAAAATAAATACACGTTAAAAAAAAAGGCAAGAATTGTCTGCCCTGCTGTTATGAATGAGGGATCTCTGGTGGTTCCCGCAGGCTTTGTTATGCATCATCACCCACTGACTCTACAACAACAGGGGCGCTCCTATTTCCAAATGGTGCTCTTCCTTTGATTTCCACTGCTTCCTTCTCTGGGGCTTCTTCCTTGTAGTGAGTCTGGGAGGCACGTTACATTTACAGGTAACTTCCTTGGCTTTCTCTTTCTTTTCACATCCAGGTATCTTTCACTTGTTGCTGAAAGTGAACAAAGGTGTTTTAGCCAAACAGGAAAGTATAAGAATAAATTAAAACATCTTGCGATGTCAACACCTAGTCACCACTCCTATGAAGCCGATCCGTGTAGAATTTTTGATATTTGACCGTTTTGACCTACAAAGTAGCAATGTCATATGACTTAATTTAATTTTCTTGCAGGTGCATTTTTACAGTTG
Source organism: Panthera pardus (assembly GCF_024362965.1). Classification (NCBI taxonomy): domain Eukaryota; kingdom Metazoa; phylum Chordata; class Mammalia; order Carnivora; family Felidae; genus Panthera; species Panthera pardus. Next base: position 122,520,246 of record NW_026526810.1, on the reverse strand, counting down.
GGTTCCTGTGATATATGCATGGTATACATGATAATAATGTGTAATAGACAGCATTATACTTTACATATTATACATACATACTTCCTTTACTGACATAGGCCATCACGTTTGATGTGCACACAGGCATCTCTCTGTAGGTTTTATTTATATATGCAGTAATCAGGTTTTGGAAACTTGCCATCGATGTCGCAGAATCATGAAGTGGTGCTGGAGTTGGAAGATAACTTAGAGATTTTAGATTTAAGGTGTGTTATTGTTGTATGTTCCTTTTTAGAAATGTATTTGTAAGTCCACATACATATTCAGGAACGATGATCTTTGGCATCCCGTGCTTAAGAAAAGTCTCATTTAATCTAAAGTATTAAATGTGGTACTCTCAGAGCCTACCATTGAAACAGCACGCAACCCAATAATATTCTAGGTATTTGTAATTTTCAGCTGCCAAAATAAGCAAGAGTTGAGGGATTTCAGTCCAAAGGTCTCATTTCCATTTTCAATTTCATGCGCTCAAGATATTTTTTCCTTAAAACTACATATATACAATTATAGGCATAAATGGGTACAAAATAAATGCCAATCAGCAACGAAGGAGTGTTCTGTTGAATTTATTGTGCATTCTCAAGGGTATTTACGTAGGATGATAAAATATCTAATTTTTAATAGGAGCTCTGTTACTAAATTTTGTATATTTGAGCAGGTATTTTAATCTTATTGACCTGTGGTCTCTATTCTTAGTACAACAGCAAATTTGCACTACAGGCAATTTTGGCTTAAAAAATAATTTGACTATGAATCAGACATACTTTGTGAAAATTGCATATTCCATAATTTAAAGCCATTTTGGTGGTTTTATTTCATGTCTCTGAACGCCTCCTGTGCAAAACCTTTGTTGAATACCATCAAACACTAGCTTATGTCCCTCTTTGGGTGGCTCACGAACTCTTGTATGATATTTCAAAGAGTTTGGAGGTTAAAACAGAACTGCTTGCGAAGAACTGATGACTATTGCGTATTATCACCCAAGACTGTGGCTACAGTGCATACAAAGCTTTGGATCATTATAAGAACAAGCTAAGAGGTAGAACTAAAAGATAAATATTGGAGAACAGGAGACTAGGAACAATATTCAGATAATAGACAAGTTTTGAGGTGCTTTTGAGCCATTTCAGCTTCTCCCTGAACACCAAAAGCCACTACTGAATGGGAGGGACTTGAATCTTAAAGCCAGGTTCTAGATGAAATTTTCTACATGTTTTAGAAAGGGTCATCTCCCTGGAACTCATAAAGTCTTAGAGAACAGATTAAATATTCCAATAAGACTACCCACCTGTGTGTTCTGCTGTGTTGGGTTGCATTTTGGTTTGAGAGAAGAGGTCCCTCCCATGTACACTGCAAAGTTAGGATAAGCAAGTGGAAAAACCTTAATTTTTCTCCTGACTTTTAATAAATGTATATGATACTATATCTAATATAACAGCTGTCTTTGTTATTTTAGATTTTGTTAGCTTCCAAGATGACTCTTCATGATCCCCGTTGCCTGATAATCACACCTTTGTGTAGTTTCCCTGAAATTGTACTAAAATTACTGTGTACACAGCACAATACACAGTAAAGGTGATGATATGTCACTTACAATATTCGGGTATGAAAGCTATGGCTTCCATTTTGGCCCTTTTTCACACACACGCACTCTCTCTCTTTCTCCCTCTCTCGTATCGTTCACCTGGAGGAAGCTGCTTGTCTGGCACTCGTGGCCAGGAATGGAGGTCTGTGGCTAATAGCCAGTGAGGAAAGTAAGACTTTTCAACAAGTAAGTGATTGAGTTTCAAAGTGGATTCTTTGCCTCCAATCGATCATTGAAGTGATTCTAACTGTGCCTGACAACTTGACTCCAATCTCATGAAAGACCTTTACGTCTAAGCTGTTCCCAGATTCCTAATCCTCAGAGGTTATGTGAAATAAATGTTTGCTGTTTTAAGTTGCTAAATTTTGAGGTAATGTGTGATGCACCAATGGTAATTAATATATCTTTGACGTGTCTTCCTTTTCAATTTGGCTACTGACAATTGGTAGATTCTGACAGAAAGTGAATGTTCATAATTTTACTTAGCTCAATGCCTTATGTTCCATGCTTATTACTTTCTAAGGAGAAATGAAAAAAAAACCCTGTATATCAGAAATTTGGAATGAATATTTTAATAATATCTAAGAAATGATGTGTTTAAGTGTGTTGTTTTCTTAGATATAGTCAAATCTCTTCAATATAGTCAAATCGAATTAGTTATAGGAATTATTTATTATTTTTAAATTCTGGAATGTTCAGTATTTGCTTTGTGATACGTTTAGATTTGTAACTTCAAAATTACATGCAAATTAATTTTAAAAATTAAAACGACTAATTAATGAAATCATGTTCATGAAGAGGAGGACTCAATATTATCAAGGTGTCAGTTTTTCCCAATTAGATCTACAGATTCAGTGAAATCCCAGTCAAAATACCAGCATGTTATTTTGTAAATATCAATAAGCTGATTCTAAAATTGATATGAAGTCAACAAAATATTGAAGGAGAAGAACAAATTTGGAAGACAAACATCACCCAACTTAAAGATTTATTATAAAGATACAGTAATCAAGACAGTGTGGTATTGATGAAAAAAAAATACACAAATGAAATAGAATAGAGAGCCCAGAAATAGACCCACATAAACACAGTTAATTGACCTTTGACCAAGGAACAAAGCCATAAAATGGAACAAAGATCGTTTCTTCAACACACAGTGCTGGAACAACTGAACATCGACATGCAAAAAAATGAATCTAGACATACACCTTATACCCTTCACAACAATTAAATCACTTCAAAATGGATCACAGATCAAAATGAAAAACACAAAACTATAAAACTCCTAGAAGATAACATAGGAGAAAACGTAGATGAACTTGGGAATGGTGATGACATTTTAGATACAACACCAAGGCCACGATCTATGAAAGAAACAATTGATAAAATAGACTTTATTAAAGTTGAAACCTTCTACTCTACAAAAGATACTTGTCGCAGACTTTGAGTCTGGAGTTCTTTCTTGTCTAGCAAGACAGCAGATGCAGAACTAAATGCAAGAGAGGCTAATGTCCGGGCCTGGAGGAGACAAGAGCCCTGAGTAAGGGCCCTTGCTCCATTTTTATTAGGATCATAAGGCTTACAAACATGATGTATGTGGAGAAAGAGACAATGAAACAGTAACCATTAACTCGTGTGTGCCAGAAAAGGGGGTTTCGAAGATTTGTGGTGTTAGGGGTTTGGGTCAACACAAAATCCAGGCTCCGGGCAGATGGCTGTTTATGTAGGTGCCACTTCTGTTTATCTTAACTTGCCTAGGGGATAAAATAGATAAAGCATGCTACCTCAGGGTCAACAAGACACCTTTCTTTTGCTAATTAGCTCCCCTCTGGGCAATTTCACCATGCTGTAGCATTCTACAGTCCTATTTACCTGTTTACCTATTCTGGAAGTTTCCATCCTGTGAAAGCGGCTTTCTGCTTTTGTTCTATGCTGGGGGCCTTTTCACCCAGTTTACCTAATCTCAGATGCTTTAGTCCTAAACCTTGTTAACTCATTGGTGTAAACTCAAGGAATTCCTAAACTTATTTCCCAAAGATACTGTCAGCAGTTTGAAAGGACCAGTTACAGACTGAAAGAACATATTTGCAAAAGGTATATGTCAAGAAGGCTGTTTTCCAAAATATACAAAGAACCTTTAAAACCCAACAATAAGACAAACAACCTAGGGCACCTGGGTGGCTCAGTGGGTTAAGCATCTGACTTTGGCTTAGGTCATGATCTCACAGTTTATGAGTTCAAGCCCCACATTGAACTCTGTGCTGACAACTCAAAGCCTGGAGCCTGATTCAAATTCTGTGTCTCCCTCTCTCTCTGTCCCTCCCCCACTCACACTCTGTCTCTCTCTCTCTCTCTCTCTCTCTCTCTCTCAAAAATAAACATTAAAAAAAAAGAAAAAAGAAAACAAACAACTTCATTAAAAAATGAGCCATGGAGCCGATACCACATTAAAGAAGATATACAGATACCAAATAAACATATGAAAAGATCCTCTACACCATATGTCAAAATGGAATTGTAAATTAAAACAACAATGAAATAACATGATGCATCTCTTACAATGGCCAAAATCCAAAACACTGATAACATCAAAGGCCTCCAAGGATGGAGCACAGCAGGACCTCTCATTCCTTGCTGGTGGGAATGAAAAATGATACAGACACTTTGGAAAACAGTTTGACAGTTTCTGACAAAATTAAACATACTTGTCTACACAATCCAGCAGCCATTCTTGGAATCTACCTGAAAAGGATTGGAAACTTCTATCCACACAACAACCTGCACACAGATGTTTATAATAGCTTTGTTTATAATTTTGCCGAACTTGAGAAATCATCAAGATGTTCTTCAGTGGGTGAATGGATCAATAAATGGTGGTACAGACAATAGAATTCAGCACCAAGAAGAAAAGAGCTATCGAGTCATAAAAAAAAAACGTGGAGAAGTCTTAAATGCGTATGACCTAAGTGAAAAGAAGCTGATCGGAAAAGGCTACATACTGTAGGATTCCAACTATTTGACATTCTGGAATAGACAAAACTGCAAGGCAGTAAAGGTATCAATGGTTGCCAGGAGGTTGGGAAAAAGGAATGAAATCTGTGGAACACAAATTATCTTTAGGACAATGCAAATACGCTGTGATAATATAATAACGGATAGATGTCATCACGCACTTGTCAAAACCTGCATAATATACAGCACCAAGATTGAACTGTAATGTAAAATACATACTCTGGGTGATGGTGAGGCCTAACATAGGTGTACCGGTTGAAACTAATGTACCAGTCTGGTAGGGGACACTGACTATGGGGGAAGCTAGGCATGCATGGGGACAGTTAGTATATGGGAATTCTCTGTGCCTTCATCTCAATTTTGCTCTGAATCTTAACCTGCTCTAAAAAAAAGCCTGAAAAAAATTGATTAAGTTTTAATTTTGCCAGAGCCAACTCGTATCACACAAAATAGATACATTTGCTGTGTACCATTTTGATATTATAGCCATAAATAAAATAAATAAAAATGTCAAGATATAACTTGAAACATTTATTTGTTTGTTTGTTTATTTATTTATTTAATTTATAAATGCAGTAATATATGGTAAAAATAATAAAAAGACTACATCTTTGATAGAATACAGTTATCGTTATTTACTTAGAAACTGATATTTGATATGCACTCTGCCAATTATGTTAACAAACCGCCTCTTTCCTTACAGGGGTCCTGCAAAAATCTGCCATTATCCCTAGTTCCCAAGTGGACACACCAAGACTCGTAGCCATTTAGTGATTTCCACAAGGATAAGTAGGCAGGAAATGACTGAAAAGACACACATACGCAGGGGTTTTTTGCTTGTTTCCTTTTTTCAGATTCCAAATGTGTAACTCTCTGTCTGTATTCATCCCAATAAATTTCATGTTGAAAATAATTTCCATTAGCTTCATTTGGAATATTCTTCAGAGACACAGCACATTTGTTTTGAATATGCTCAGATATATCAATATTTTATTGAAGATATTTCCTAAATAATTTAGAGACAAGTTTGTTGAAGGAGGAAAATCATTAAACCACAAAGTGTTTGATTAAAAAAATATGTAATGACTCTGAAGAGATGGTTCTCCACTTGTCTCCTAGATCCTAAACTGTCTCTTCCTCGCTCTGAGAACCTGAGAGACTGGTGGTGTGATGGTTGAGTTCCTTATTCTTCATTCTCTTCTTCAAAATTGTCACCTCCATTGTTGGGTGCGTCATCCTCCCTTACCTTCCAATCCCTACTTCCATCTGTAATCTGTACCCACTGAAGACCCCAGCACCTGGCTTACCCTCATTCTGTGCACTGCTACTCCCATCTTTTTGGGTGACTTCAACACGTACGAAGACGTCTTCGTCTTCTCAACACCGTATCTCCATGGGCCTCCGTCTTACCTTAGAAAGTAGGTAGCAACTATTTCATCCTTTCTTGCCTTTCCTTCAGTCTCCAAAATCTCTTAATTCCCTCATTCTCTGTGTACCACTTAGCCACATACTTAACAGAAAAATTAAATTCAATCAGAAAATGATTTTACATGGAGTAAACTATGTTGTTACTATCAGACAAGTAAACTGGCTCCTTCTTTCGTGGTTTGGACTCTATTCTTACTGCTTCTAAAGGACTTAGTTCCTGAATTTATCTTCTATCTTTCCTGAATCTTCAAGTCGTCCTTCCCTACCAGATAATTCCCATCGATATACAAGCTTTCATACTGGCCGCAGGAAACTTAGGTACAACAAAATACCAACCTCCATTACTCTATGCTTGCCCCCACCCCCCAAGTCACTATTCTATGTTGTTAATATCCCACCTCACAGGGTTCACAAGGTTTTAAGTACTCCAGGGCTCTGCTTCTCTGACACTTCTTCTCTCTATACTCCTCCTCAAATGATCTCAGCCTGCCTCAAGTCTTTAAATGTCAACTATATGTTAATGACCCCCAGATTTCTAACGCTAGTCTGGTTATCATACCCTGAATGCTAGACTCATATTTAACCATATACTCACATCTGCTAGGTGAATTTCTACCAGGCATCTAATTGTTAATATGGCCAAAACACTTTTTCCCACCTTCCCTCTAAGACATTTAATCCCAGTAAATTGCCCCACATGCAATGAATGGGAGTCATATTTAATCGTTGACTCTTTCCTTTAGATCCCAACTTCGAATCTCTTACTAAGCCCAGTTGTCATTTCCAAGATGCAACCCGAATCCACACACTTCTTGCAATCTCCACTGCAATGACCTTCACTACCAAGCTGTTCATTACTTCTCATCTTCTGGAAGATCCTAATTGTCCCATGATCTGTAGTCCATACTCCAGCTGGAAAAGTGACAGTTCTAAAACACAGATCATTTGTCCTCTTTTTTTTAATGTTTATTTATTTTTGAGAGAGAGACAGGCAGACAGAGCATGAGGGGGGTGGGTAGGGGCAGAGAGAGGGAGACACAGAATCTGAAGCAGGCTCCAGGCTCTGAGCTGTCAGCACAGAGCCTGACCTGGGGCTTGAACTCAGGAGCTGTGAGATCATGACCTGAGCCAAAGTCAGATGCTTAACTGACTGAGCCCCCCAGGCACCCCTGCCCTCTATTTATTTATTTATTTATTTATTTATTTATTTATTATTATCATTTTTAAGTTATTTATTTATTGTGAGAGAGACAGAGAGTGCAAGTGGGGAGAGACAGCGAGCAAGGAGGACAGAGGATCTGAAGCAGGCTCCATATTGCCAGCCAAGAGACCAATGTGGGGCTTGAACCCATGAATCTGGAGATCATGACCTGAGCAGAAATCAGCTGCTTAACCAACTGAGCCCCCAGGCACCTCTGCCCTCTTTTTAAAAGTCTTCTATGTTTTGTTTTGTTTTTTTTTTTTACTTTAATCAAAATAGAATACAAATTTGTTCCTGTCTCCAAGTTGTACTTGGTATCTTTTGTCTTCCTCCCACAGAACTGAAAGAATTCTAACAAGTAACTTAAATGCCCATCTAAAGCTACACCAATCAGAGGACAACCACCCACCTTTTAGTTCACAGTTGAAAATTTTAGAATCTAAGAAAGGCAAACAGTACCTCCTCAGTTTGTGTTTTCCTTGGAATTCATTTGCAAATCATGCATCTGTTTGTTTTGAAAGGTCTTTTGCAGAATGTTTACAGTTGGCTTTGGTATCTCAGACTCTGGCTGGGAAATTAAGCAACAGGAAGGAAAAGAAAGCCAGTCTTATCTAAACCATACATTTTTGTTTTAATTAAATGCTCTTGCAAAGTTGCTCCATTTCCGATAAAATAGCAGCTATTATTATTATTTTCTTTAAAAGACTTAGCGACTCCTGTAGTTTGTAGGATTTAAAAGCAATGGCTCTTGTTCAAAGTGCGGCTTCTCTATTAGATACTTAACTGCTTGTAACAATTCAGCTGCAGAAACAATCTCATCCCTAATGACTGTAACATGAAAACAGCTCGCCTTCTCCAATACAGGACACAAGCATTAATTGTGATGACTGGGTACACCTTACTGTATTGACACTCTTCTTAGCGTGATTTATTGGGTACTAATTGCACATTTGTGGTATGCTAATTTCTATTTGGAAGGATGTTCTATTACAGTTCAATAGCATAATTATAATCTCATTTATTCTGTGGTAGTGATTATATTCCTCTTTCAACACTCTTCTGTTGGTCCAATATTTCTTCTTATTGCCCTCTGCATCTTTTTAAAAGGTAACTGAATTAAGCTAACTTTTAGAGTGGGTCTCTTCAAATGGGTGAGATTTAAAATTCTTTCAGTAGCATTAAAAAGTGATGAAATTCAAGCTTCAAGATTTTTCAAGAAATTTTAAGTCAGACTTTATTGAATGGTGTCACTTTACAGCAGACAAATGGTAATTGGCATTGGAGTTTTTACTTCACCTCTCCTGGATGCTTTCGTAAAGAAAACAATATTGATGGCAAAATATTTACAAAGCATTAGATGGAGTCTGTTCTGTAAAACTGCGCAGGCCCTCACCATGAATGATTTCAGGTCAGAAGACTTGAGCAAAGGTGAAGGGGGACAGAGTACAGATTAGACAGAAGGGAATCTAAACCCCAAAGCAGGAGGCACTGTGTCAAGGCTTAGGAAAAGAACCAAGTCCATGGTCTTAATACGATTCTTCTTAATATTTGTAGTCTTGCTATTAAGTAACATGAATTTCTCCCCAATCATAAGTGAAAATCAGAAAAACAGATTTAGAAACTAGATAAAAATACATTATCAAGTGGTGCCCAAATCACTGTAATGGTTTCCCAATAGCATTCTTCACCTCACCTTACACAAAAAGAACGGCGTTAAATTTACCAGTGTAGCAATCAAACCAGAGGATTCGTGAAGCGGGAAAAGAGATCTGAGTTCCTAACGTAGACGAGATCAGTGACAAGAGAAAGATCTAAATTAATATACGTTATGATCAGATTTAGGAAGAAAGGTGAGACATGGGAAAAAGAAAACATAAAATATTAGAGTGGGTTGCTTTGCACGTAGATTGTTTATTTATCCTGATTCTCTAAAACATTTTCTTTCCTTAGCTCCAACTCCATTAAACCAACACATATCACTGCCTATGCCCTGGAGTGCAAAGGAGTGTGACGGTGAATTCTTTCCCTGATCCAGATTCCAGACAGACATACACTCAAAATTCAACCCTTTTCCTATGACCAAGGTTTGCCCCAATGTAGTATCCCCACTCACCAAGTCATTTGTTCACATGCAAGAACACCCTTGTCTTACACTTGGTTTGCTAGATTCAGTCTCTAACGCATCAGAAGTATCCTGTTTAGTTTCTCCAGAAATACCTAGCACAGTACCAGATACAATGGTCCTTATTTATTTATTTATTTATTTTGCATCAACACAAAGCAATAACAGTTGCTTCAGATAGCTAACAGAATCTTCACATGAGGCAAGATGTGTCTCCCAAAGGGAGGGTGAGCTTTCCTCTTTTAGAATGTGTTAGAGCCAGGGTGGTGTACAAGATAAGCCACAATATAAATTGAAAATATGCCTTCTTTACTGGCTGCCAAAAGGATGGAAGCAGTGGAGATTGAGTGTTTTCTGAGCTCTCCTTTCGGGATTGGCAAATTGTAGCGTTTCTGAACATTAATATCTTGCCTTTACACAACATTTCTGTTTCTAAAATGTTTTCGTGATGATCACTATCACATTATTCATTGGTCCCGAGGAAGACACTGAACAGGGGATTGGGGCGTTCTTACAAATGTCCCTTATTTTACCACTCTTGGGTGAACTACTTCTGATCATGTTTATTAAGACCCTATTATGTACCAGGTACTGAAACATCCCAAGAATTATCTCATTAATTTGTACAATAATCCAAGAAGGTCAAGTAGTAGCCTTCCCTCTCATTGGAAAGCCAAACACAGTGTTTACAACACACAATAGGCATTCAATCAATGTTTCGGTGCATGAATAAACACTTTCCGTTATTATTTTTGCTTTTATTCAGTATATAAATGAAAATCTGAGGCTTCATAAGGTTCAATAATTTATTCAAGTCGACTTTCCTGGTTAGCAGGTTAGCCTGGAACTGAATTCATGTCCATCAGACTATAATTTTCTCCACCATGAAGATTTCACTTAGAGTTAATGAAATTTGGTGACAACGATTAGGCTAGCCCCATACACGTTGACGTTCATCCTCATGCTTCTGTCTGTATCTTGCCTCACGTGACCAAGTCACCAAAGCAAGATCAGGAACCTTCTTTGTCACTCTCAGAACAAAGATTTTTTTTTCTACTTCCATGTAATATACATTTTACAAAATCTCACTGACCACCTGGAGACTGGCATAGAGGTGGACATTTTGAGTTGAAGAATTTTGCATGATTAAAAAGAATAATTTTATTTTTTCAGTGTGCGAAAAGAAAAACACCAAGTGCTTCCTGATGAAGCCTTTCTTTTGCTGGCTCAGACACAAACATTTGCCTCTTTTTTATTTAGAAGTATTTGGGCAGATTGAGGGCAAGTAGCTGGATACTCCACTGATACTAGTCTGTAAAGAGCAAGGAAATACCACCGATGCAAATCAGAAACATAATTCCAATTAACTTAGGTGTGCGATTTCAGAGCCAACCTCTCTGTTTTGGGAACATTTTTGGGGGGTTCCTCCACAAGCTCTATGGTATGGGTTTATAACCTCAACCCTAAGTGGCCAGCTGACAGCTTTCTGAGATTGGTAGTCAGTCACAGCATTTGATATCCTGAAGCCAAATAAGGTATTTCCTAGCACGGACTCTTGAGAATGGGTGGCATTTTTTTTTTTCATCTAGATTTAAGAGTCATGAATGTAAATAAGCTCTTTATTTAAAAACATGACATTCAGTCATTCAATAAATCAAGATTGCTCATGCACTACACGTATGGTATTTCATGCTAGGCAGCAGGGAGTCTTTGGGGAGAAAAGAGAACCCGTTTCATATGACCAAACACATACTGAAAGTACATGTGAGTATCACTGATATGAAAGATGGTCAAGTTATCTCCCTTTCAAGGTCATCTGCATTTCTTAGTGCAGTCCCGGTTCACATTTAAATATTTAATATTTTCAAACATTCAGAACATGTTGAGTTGTTAAGTTCATCTTCCATGGGATTTACATATTGGAGGATATTTAAAGAATGGTCTATGGGAGTGCCTTGGTGGCTCAGTCGGTTAAGCGGCCGACTTCAGCTCGGGTCATGATCTCGCGGTCCGTGAGTTCGAGCCCTGCGTCAGGCTCTGTGCTGACAGCTCAGAGCCTGGAGCCTGTTTCAGATTCTGTGTCTCCCTCTCTCTGACCCTCCCCCGTTCATGCTCTGTCTCTCTCTGTCTCAAAAATAAATAAACGTTAAAAAAAAAATTTTTTTTTAAAAAAAGAATGGTCTATGAAGAAGGGTATTTGTTTCCTCTCGCTGCTGTAACAAATTGGTACAAACTTAGTGGCTTAAAACAACACAGATTGATTGTGGTATAAACTCTGAAAGTCAGAAGCCCAAAATCAGAGTCACTGATATAAAGTCAAGGTGTCAGCAGAGCTGGCTCCTTTTGAAGTCTCTAAGGACAAAAGCCATTCCCTTGTCTTCCCAGCTGCTAGAGGCTGTCCTTGTTTCCTGTTGTGTGGTTCCTTCCCTTTACCACGGCAGCCACTTCCTTCTGTCATCACATTTCCTACTTTTGATGCTGATCCTCTTGCCTCCCTCTTATCAGGACCCTTGTGATTTCATCGGTTCTGTTCTGGATAATCCAGGATAATTGCCCCATCTCAATATTCTTACTAATATCCGGAAAGCCCCTTTTGCCATGGAAGTTTACATATTCACCATTTTCAAGAATCAGGATGTGGACTCCTTGCTGACCATTATTCAGTCTACTACAACTAGTGAGTGCGTTTGTGATTGGACTACCAGTAACCCCAGAAGGCAGAAGGAAGTGAGGCAGAAGGAAGGAATTAAGGATACTGAGAATGAGAATACTTAAGAATACCAGAAAAGAGCAGGAGGAGTAGAATTATTAAAATAACAGGCTCTGGGGTCCCTGGGTGGCTCAGTGGGTTAAGCATCCCACTCTTGATATTGGCTCAGGTCGTGATCTCACGGTCTTGAGATTGAGAACCACCTCAGGCTCTGCGCTGAGTGTGGAGCCTGCTTGGGAGTCTCTCTCTCTCTCTCTCTCTCTCTCTCTCTCCCTCTGCCCCTCCTCTTCTCATTCTCTCCTTTTCTCTCAAAATAAGTAAATAAATGTAAAAAAAAATAGATGAGAGCCACTAAACATACCCATTATAAAAAACATAAAATAGAATAACAGGCTTTGAGATGGAGAGGCAGGGTGCTAAAATGGTATATGTCAAAATCTATAATACAATTGAGCAAAGTCGGGGACAGCCAGGATTAGAGAATTCACTCAACCAAACAATATTATTCAGGAAGGACTGAAATGCAGGCTAAATGCAACTGAATAGATGAGACTACAATTGTTTCCATGGAGGAGAGAAGGGTAATGGATTTCTGATGAGGGCTATAGTACATTTCAAAGGCTTTAGGGCATCAGTTTAGTAAAACTATCATTCCTACTAACAGATTGATACTGGGAGAAAACATACTCGTCACTATTGTTCTGTTTGGGTCCAGTGAGAGTTGGATCACACTCCTGGATATTTCTATATATTTAACCATAGTGGTTGCTTTGTGAATATCAATGAGGTAACATATGTGACATTAATAGTATAATGATTGGCATATGGTGAGTGTCTATTATAAACTGAATACGTCCCCCAAGATTCATTTGATGAAGCCCTGACCCCCAATGTGGGAGTATTTGAAGGTTGGGCCTTTGGTAATTAGGTTTAGATGAGTTCGTGACAGTAGGGTTCCTATAATGGGATTAATGTTCATATCAGAAGTGGAAAGGAGACCACTTTCTATCTACCATGTGAAGACCCAGAAAGGCAGCCATGTGCAAGTCAAAAGGAGGGTTTTTCACCAAGAGCTAAATTGGCAAGCACCTTGATCTTAGGATTCCCAGCCTCCGGAACTTTGAAAAATAAATTTCTGTTGTTTAAACCACCCCATCTACGGTATCTGTTATGGCAGCATGAGCTAAGATGAAGTCCAATAAGTGGAAAATATTATCAGTAAAAAGACACCCAAGGTCACCACAGGCATTCTCCATTTGCCAAGGATGGAGCAGAGAACATACAGAGAGTATTGTCTTTGGCTGTGGCCAGGCCATCTCCACTGTACTGGGGTATAGGGCAGCTTCAAAAGTCACCAGAAATTCTTCTGTTTCCAAAATGCCACTCACAACCCAAAACATGGCCAAAGATCTTCCCAGAAGGTCACCATAAAGGCACAGCCCTTTTTTAGGATTTGTAGCCCTGTCTGTCCTAGAAAAGTTGTCATCTCCAGTTCTAGGGACTCTTTCTTACCAAGGAAAGGAGGAAAAAAATAATTCAGCCATTCATTCTTCTGTCTTCAGGGTGAGATGATTATTGAATCTATCTTACTAGCTCTTTAGTTCAGACAGAAAGAAGTAAGAAGAAAGACCTAGCAACAAACAGGGTAGGAGTCCTACCAGCAAAGTGGAAGAAATATATGTCCACTATTTCTGTGGCTCACTCCCCTGTGACCTGGCGTAGTTAAGAAAATAGAGCAACTGACTGATAACAAACCTGAATTTAAACGCTGGTCGAGGCAGTAATGAGCTCTGGGTGATTTTAGACATTTTTCCTAGAACTTCACTTTCCTCAACTATGAAATAGAAACAGTGACCACTTTGGCTGAAAGTTTATGAGATTAAAAGGGATAATGTGGTAAAAACACTCACCATAATACTCAGGAATAGTAGGCTTTCAATAGAAATTTTAAGCTCTTTTCCTCTTTTCTGGCCTCACTCTCCCTTACCACAGTCTTTGTGTCAGATCCAGAAATTCTTGAGTGAATATTCTTGCTAGAGTCCACCCAAGAATGAGATGTGTGGACACAGGTTTCTATTGGACCCTAAGAAGAAGTAATGGTGAGACATGACACTCTTACAAACCACATTAAAGAGTTTGGACTTATCCAAACTTAGCAGAAAGCAATAAGTGGGTTTTAAGCAGGAAATTGACATGATCAGATGGGCAGTTAGAAATGTGTGGCATTAATGTGGAAGCCAGATAGGAGGAGAGCAGGATAGTGGGTAGGGAGACGAGATAGGACAGTTTTAATAACAGAGCCGGGAAAAGAGTGGCCTGAACAAGGGCATCTGCAGTGGGGATTGAGCGAGGATATACATTCAGAGATATTTATGAGGTAAAATATTTATAAGTAGATACTTGAGTGGTTTTAGAGAGATCAAGATTTCTTTTTCTTAATGTTTATTTATTTTTGAGAGAGAGAGGCAGAGCGCGAGCAGGGAGGGGCAGAGAGAGAAGGAGACAGAGAATCTGAAACAGGCTGCAGGCTCTGAGCTGTCAGCCCAGAGCCTGACGTGGGGCTCAAACCCACAAACCATGAGATCGTGACCTGAGCCGGAGTCGGACGCCTAACCAACTAAGCTACCCAGGCACCCCTTTAGAGAGATTAATAAATGGTGACACCCACTTTAATGTTTTGGGCAGTTTTGTAGATGATTGGCCACAGTGACGGATATGGGAGGAACAGGAACAAGAAGACAAAGGGGATGGGTAAAATTTCGAACAAGTTAACAAGTTAATTTTGAGATGTCTGCATGACATCCACACAGGCAGGTTTACTTAAAAGTAAAAGGACACAATGGATCCATTAGTTTCAGAAAAAGTCGATCTTTTTTTTTTTTAGAGAGAGAGAGTAGAGAGAGGGAGAGCAAACAAGGGAGAGGGGCAGAGGGAGAGAAAGAATCTCAGGCAGGCTCTACACTCAACACTGGACCAACGTGGGGCTCAATCTCCCAAACATAAAATCATCATGGCCTGAGCCAAAATCAAGAGTCAGACGCTTAACCCAGGTGCCCCCGTAGAAGTCATTGTTTTGTTGTTGTTGTTTTTTAAGTTTATTTCTTTTGAGAGAGAGAGAGCTGAGAGAGAATCCCAAGCAGGCTCCTCGGTGTCAGCACAGAGCCTAATGTGGGGCTGGATCTCAGGAACCCTGAGATCATGAGCCAAAATCAAGAGTTGGACGCTTTAACTGACTGAGCCACCAAGCCCACCCCCACTCCATTAAGTCAATTTTAAGAAGGCCCAAGGTGACTTGACTTTCAGGCTATGCTGTGATTAGACATCTGGTTCACAATAGCCCTTCCACCAGCTCTACGTGTGTGGAGAAACAGAAAGAAATACACAAAAGCCAAAACAAATGTCTTAGACTTATTCTTTAAGGGGAAGAGAATAGGTATGTTGAAATCCTAGAGCAAATAGTATTATCCCACCGGTATAGACTCCAATGATGCACAGCTTGCATTTCTTTAAGTTAGGTAGGTTCTGCCATGTCAACTAAAAGGGACAGTAAATGATGGTGACATCTTAGAGCATAGCTGCATACTACCATTTCTCAGCATTGTTAACAGGTAGCATTGCACAATTTATAGTGAGCCTCTCAAAAACTAAGCCTTGCCTCACGCAATTCAAGGTTTTTTGATTCCTTTGCAAAGTTCAGCGGTTTTGCATGTATGTAAATTTTCCTCATTAGGTCATGCAATGGCTCTCACTCAAGGTTACCAATCTCCGTCAGATGTCCCTGTCATTCTTTCCTTTTTAAGAAATCATGACCCCTACTCATTCCCTGGACTTTCCAAGACCCTGTAGTTGCAGGTTAAAAAGTTTCCACAAATGAATCTTCTGCAACTGCATTCTATGACTGTAAAGTTCAATAATGTGGTTTTCCTTAGCCATTGGGAGAAAAATGCATTTTTCTTTTCAAATGGGGATTTCTTTGTTACCATTTTCTGCTCTGAAATGTTGAAACAAATCTATAGTTGTTTTCCTTTTTTGTTCTCTTACTCATATTCCCTTTTCGTAG
Organism: Panthera pardus; assembly: GCF_024362965.1. Lineage (NCBI taxonomy): Eukaryota > Metazoa > Chordata > Mammalia > Carnivora > Felidae > Panthera > Panthera pardus. The sequence continues at coordinate 122,504,089 of NW_026526810.1, read as the reverse complement.
AGTGAGGTATATAGAAATATGAATAATATTGTAATCCCTTCTGGAACCAGAAGAGAAACATGGTTTCTATTAGAGTTTATTGCATTTTATTCCTTTCTTTAAAAAATAAAAGTTAAACCAAGTAACCCCTGGAGGCTCAAATCTTTCTATTTGTAATTGTAGGCAACGTGAGGTACAGGACCGGCTTTCCCTGACATCACGCTTCTTTTTGATTTGGGCTCTGTTTTGTTTCTCTGAGAATATGTGCATGATGGTTGCTTTAGTGTTGGAAGATCTTCACCTTGTGTATGTGAGTGTGGGTGTGTGTTTTAGTCTCTACAGATACCTCTAAAAAGTCAGAGTGCCTGTTGTAAATTCTGAATACATTTACTTTATGGTGCCGGCATGCACTGGTTAGTAGCAATTGTATAAGTTACCTTACTGATATGCTTTATTTTTAAGGTTTTATAATTTCACATACTATTAATCAAAGCGATTAAGCTCCCTCTAGTAAATGTACACCAGCTTATTGATGCATTCACTCATTTATTGATTTGTCTATTTATTTATTTCTCTGTTCACGCGTTTTTTTGTTGTCAAATGTGTGTGCCTTTCTCCTTTTCCATTTATAATTAATGCTATTGGTAATCTGGAGCCCAGTTTGTAGACTACATTCTGCCACTGATTTGTAATATGATATTAGCAAGAAAACGTAGGGGGAAAAAGCATTTGCTATTTCTTTCCTTTAACTGTATGGTGGGATTAGGAACTAATCCACACACGTGTAACTCTTGGAGTTGTGCTGATGGTGGAATTCAACTTTAACACAATCCGGAGAGTGGAAGGGACCAGATGGCAGGGGGATATCATCTTTGCCAGGCGAAGCATTAGGGGCTGTAAAAGTGTCCATGTGTTCCAAAAATAAGCACACCAAGTGGGTGCTACATTACTCAGGCTTCTGATCACAAAAGTGAGACGTAGACAATTTAAATAACTTGCCTGTGGTATATATCAGCTAGTAAATGGGAGATTCACAATTCTGACTTGGATCTGTCTAAATCCAGAGTGCAGATGTGTTCTCCCCACCATATACTGGCACTACAATTGCTGTGGTTTGAACAGTGCTGTGCTATGTGACCCACCTGGGCAGCAACTCTCTGGTTCCCTTGCCAGGTCCAGACTGGTGGCGTCGTTGATGGATAAGTTGAGGTATAGGGTATCATTCTTTCAAGGGATCTAATTTTACTGTCCTTTGGGCCATTGCCGTCTATGCTTGCAGCCAGATTGAAAGCACGGACAGTGTCTGAGGATGCCCTCTCTTTCACACAGGACAAAAGGGCATTGAAGATTAACTTCTCGGTTAGACCGACCTGGGAAAGCAACTCTGTGGTCAATGGGCCTAAGTTCTTCCTTACTAGTCTGTAAGCAGAGGACAGGCAGAGGTTGTGTTTACCAGGGTCCCCACTGTGCTCCCCAAGTCTAGAGCAGAAGTTGGGATGATGTTCGTTGTTGACCAAATGGAATAAATATCCATCTTTTCGGTAGCTGCGTCTTTTTCTCCCTCCTTCCCCATATCGCAGTCCCCGTGGTACAAACCCCACACTGACTACCTACAGTTGCTTTTGTTTACAATCTATTTCCTTCATTAGGCTGTAAATTATCTGAGAGGAGAGATGGTGTCTTAATCATGCTTTTATCTGAAGTAGCCAGCAGTGCCTGTAATAAATATTTGTTTTCAATAAATATTTGTAAAATTAACTTAAAAGTGAATAAATTATTTCGATTCAACAAAGAGTTTCAAGCACGTTTAATTTTCCACTCATTTTCATAGGCACCAGAGAAAGCCTTCGCATTCAAGAAGTTTGTAATCGAGTTTGTAATCTCATACAGCATCATGTGCTGGTTATTAAGCTATTTCCCTTCAACTTCATACCCGCTCTTCCACTTGCTGCTTTTGATGTTGAAGTTAGGACTTTACAGAATAAGTTTCTTTTTGCCACCTGGCTTCCTGGCTTACTTTACCCGAAGGAGTTGTTGGAGGGAGTGGAAGGCAGGAAGAAGAACTAAAAACAAATTTTCCCTCTTCTGGCTTCCTTGTTCCTGGGTGTATCGTCCCAGCAAAACACAACGTGGTAGCCATCCCAGTGGCTCAGCCTCCAAGTGCTTCCTGCCCAAGGTAGGTCCCAACTCATCATATCTCATCAGAAACGACAGCTGTAAAAAATGACTCCTGTTCCTTAGAGGCCGGTGCTGTGTTTTTCAGGCTTCTTTCTCTGAGCCTCTAGATTCTGGTCACCCCAATTCCATCTTCAGATGGATATTGAAGGTAGATACAGCCACTTCCCTTTCTGCAAAGGGGAGGGAGGCAGAGTAGAGTTTCTCCACTCTTTTATGGTTTATTTAGCAAGGCTTTATTTGGTCTACATGCCTCAAGCCAAGAGCCAGGAATATGAAGAACAATGGTCGGTGATAGCCTTCAAGAAATTGTCAGCCTGGTAATAGATTCAGACATGAAGAAGCTTAAGTTTGAGGTAGTATGCGGGAACTGGTATCAACCAACAACATAACGTGACGACGTATTTTATCAGGAAAACCCATACAATCCCCCAGGTTCTCCAAGTTGGTTTCATAGTGCCAACTTCTCTTCTAAAGTAATGGTATAAAGACCACAGAGCTACTATTGTCCATTGTGTCAAAGATTAAAAGTTGAGATTAAAAATCTCTTTCTGAGTACTTCTTCCCAGCCTAAAACTTCACAATTCAACATGTAACATTTCTGCAGATTGCATTATGGGCCAGATAAACATTCATAGTTAGACATCAGGAAGAATTCTGTTACTGCATTTCTTTTACTCTGCCTAACATTTTTCCCACCAAGTTCAAAAAGCAGTTAGAAATATATCTAACTCTGTTGTTACTTTCTGACAGTGGGAAGATCATTTCCCACTGGTTTGCTAAAGAATTTTGTTCTCTCCTATGACCTTAATGTCAAGAGGCATAATTTCTCATTTTGCAGCACACCCTGGGGACATGACCAAAGCCCAGAGTCCTTCGGAGGTCAATGGGATCTCCATGCTCAACTGAGCAATGCCCGCTTAGCCTGGAGAAGGATGAAAAATGGGTATAAAATATGAGACCGTTTTTAATTTCCTAATTTATTAGATAGATTATTAGTAAAGAAAATAATCTAGCAGGAATTGATATTATGAACACCACATTCTGATGATTCTATACATTTGGTTACTTTTAAACAATTTGCATGGGACTGGTAAGTCTTTTTCCATGAAACTTAGCAAGAAGTTGCCCTTGAATTTTTCATATTTTTTTAAGAGCAAATTTTATACATAAATTTATCTTCTAAGATTTCACAATTTTGTCAGGTATTAAGACTCATTTCTAAAAGTTCCTTTCCTGGAATTTCTCAGGTGCATTTAGATATTACTTTGTAAATGCATTTAATTTGTATTAATGTGGTACAGAGAGAAACAGGGATCGTCATTTATTTTTAAGATCTTTAATAAATTAAAAATATCATTTACTCTTAAATCCTTTGTGGCTATTATGATTATATTGCAAATTCCTCATTTAAAAATTTGGTCTCCATATACAAAACAGATATGGATACATATTCCAGGGTAAGTAAAACTTCAAATACAAGAAAAGGAAGCATGTCCTCCAAGGAATAGAATATGTACGTATTGCTCTCCTTTAGGTCAATATGTTTAATAAACAAATAAGCTGCTTTCTATAAAAGAAGAAAAGTTTACGGGATATTGAGAAATACAGTTTTTTCATGATCATTGTTACAAACATTATGGAGAGCACGGTGGTAATCAGTAAATATCCTCCAAAAATTCTCTCCCACAAATGAAACTCATTTGTTTTAAGGTAGACCCCAATGTGAGGTTGAATGCAAAGGAACAAAATTACCTCCAACAGAACAGATTTAGTGTTATTTACACAGCTTCCCATATAAATACCATAAGGCATATACACCATCCTATTCTTTATTACAAACAAGCTGTTTTTGAGGGCCTTGTGTGTGCCAGGACAGATTAAATTCTGAAGATATACAGACAAATCAGTTTGGTTCGTGACTTAGCAGAACCCAAAGTGGGGGGGAGGGCTGATAGCAGATATCTGAAAAACGATGATATTAAATGAATTGTTGCAAGTGTTGTGGTTACCGGACAGTCTGATGGGCTTCAGTGTGTTTATGCATGTGTTATTTATTCACACAAAAATGTATATTAAATGCTTTCTATATGCAAGACATTGTGTAAGCACTGGCCATACAGTGGACAACAAAACAGTTGAGGTCCTTCATTCATGGAACTCACAGAATGGTAGGAGAGAGACCTTCAGCCACTAATTATGCAACTACCACTTATTTCCAAATGAACTTTATTTTTAGACCAGTTTTGTATGACCAGAGAAATTGCACAGGTGGTACAGAAAATTCCTCTTTAGCCAAGCAGTTTCCCCTATTGTTAGCCTCTTACGGTGATGGCAGTGGAGCATATTTGTTACAGTAAAAGAATCAATACTGATATATTCTTATAATCGAAGTCCATTACTTTAATGCAACTATTTATTTTTTACCAATTATTATTTTTTTTTAAAAAAACAATAAAATACAGAGCGATTTGAGAAAGTAGAGGAGATCCTGAACTCGTACCAGAAGATCAGTGGGTGAGTCATATATTTGAAATTCATGGTAAATCCTGAGAGGTGAGTAGGAATTGGCTAGAAAAAGGGGAGGAGGACAAGATTATTCCAGGTACAAGGAACAGCATGCTCAAGGCTCCTGAGATGAGAAACACAATGTATCTTTCATGAACTAGAGAGAAACCGGGTGTGATTTGAAGAGAGACAGTAAGGGGAGAAATCACATGAGATGATGCCGTGAGAGGCCAGCTACATGATACGGGCCCGAGAAGGTCATAATGGTTTTGGTCTTCATTCTAAAAATGCTGGAAAATTGTTGAAGGGTTTCAGGTATCATGATGACATCATTGTACTATTTTTTAAAAGAACACTCTAGGGGCTCCTGGGTGGCGCAGTCGGTTAAGCGATCGACTTCAGCCAGGTCACGATCCCGCGGTCCGTGAGTTTGAGCCCCGCGTCAGGCTCTGGGCTGATGGCTCGGAGCCTGGAGCCTGTTTCCGATTCTGTGTCTCCCTCTCTCTCTGCCCCTCCCCCCGTTCATGCTATGTCTCTCTCTCTGTCCCAAAAATAAATAAAAAACGTTGAAAAAAAATTTTTTAAAAATAAAAATAAAAGAACACTCTAAAAGATCTACAGTTAACAAGTGGGTATTTAAATGAACTCTAACATCTACTGCATACATGTGAAGCTGGTTCCTGTAAACTCCAGATCGTCAGTCATCTTTAATCACTCCGAATGATGGTGTGTGTTCTAAGGTAGGTGGAGAAGATCAGCAAAGGGCCATGCTCCGGGTGTCCATCCTAGTTCAGAAGTGCTCCCCAAACATCTAACATTTATGCAACAATTATTCAACAATAGGATTGTAAACATATCACAAATAGAAAGTTATAGAGCCACCAGTCAGTTAAGCATCCGACTTCGGCTCAGGTCATGATCTCATGGTTCATGGGATCGAGTTCAGAAGCTGGAGTCTGCTTCGGATTCTGTGTCTCCCTCTCTCTCTCGGTTCCTGCTGTGCTCACGCTCTGTCTCTCTTTCTCTCTCAAAAATCAAATGAAACGTTAAAAAAAGTTATAGAGCCATACGGAAAATACAGATTCCAGGACCCCATTTAGCTACATCAAAATTGGACTTGAGGTAAGTAAACACTAATTTCCCTGAGCTATTCTTAATAACTTTGTATTGGCCGTCATGTAATGGTGCTACAAGGCAGATGTCACAGGGTGCCCAATAAATAATCTCTTTTTAGCTCAGATCCCACACAAGGAGGTGATTCCCCCTGCTTTGAAAATATTACTATACCACTTACTCTATGACTGTGTGGACAATGATCATGAAGGAGAAGCCGCTGAGAGGGAACATACAAATAAATATCCAGTAATTCTGATAGTGAGAGAGAGAAGTTAAGGAGCTTCAAAGGCCGCATTTCACAGAGCTATTGAGAATAGGCATATGATTGACAGAAGCTTTTGATGGAAAGACAGTGAGTTGAGCAAGTGTAATCAGTATGCTTACGGAAGCAACAACCAGTCCGTATGTACAGGATGCATAGGAAATACAGAAGATGATGTGAAGGACCTAGGGAAAGAAGATCCTGTTCTCAAAACAGATAAAAAAAATATATGTGTAAGTTATTAGGAGAAGGCAAAAGTTGATATCTGAATCCCACTGCGTAGAACATAGCTGTGCTTTATGTTAAGGAGGGAATATAGATAATGTCCTCATTTTGAAATGGAGGTCCTATCATGCTCAGTCGATCCTCACATGTATCATTGAAACCCCACCCAGGAAGTGCTCAGGTGTGGATATAAATACACTGACATCTCTTTTTACCTCCTCTACTCCCAGCTTTCTGGTGCCCAGAGCAGGAATTTGAGCACACTTAATCAAAGAAAAGGTATTCTATTGAGTTTTCTTTAAAAAAAAAAAAATTTTTTTTAACGTTTATTTATTTTTGAGACAGAGAGAGACAGAGCATGAATGGGGAAGGGGCAGAGAGAGAGGGAGACACAGAATCTGAAGCAGGCTCCGGGCTCCGAGCTGTCAGCATAGAGCCTGACACGGGGCTCGAACCCACGGACTGAGAGATCGTGACCTGAGTTGAAGCCGGACGCTTAACCGACTGAGCCACCCAGGCGCCCCTATTGAGTTTTTCTTTTTAATAATAATAAATATGAAAGGAAGAATTTTTTTAAAAACATAGAAAGGGAAGTTAATGTTACTTATAATCTTCATATCTAGAGATAACTATTGTTCGCATTTTGCTAATATTTTGCAGATAGACGAACACATGGCTAGGGATCGAAGTGATATAATTATTCTAGCGTCTGTCCATTGGATTCTGTCTCTCTCTCCCTCTCTCTCTCTCTCTTAGAGAGAGGCACCTCCCATAGAGTATGAACAGAAAGGTACACAGAAAGTATGTACAGAAAGTATATACAGAAAGAACACAATGTAAAACAAAATTAAATTCAGACTACATGTTGCTTTGCAACCTTCATCCCACTGCCTCTCAATTTTTTTTTTTTTTTTTAACAGAAACCTATTCAGGAGGAGGACAATTTAATCCATGGCTCATCTACATCATCACTTCCCACTGAATCATCTCTGAAGGAGAAATTTTAAGAGGTTTTTTATGTACAAAATGACCGAGTTATGATGATTTCATGCTTAATATGCATCTATCCACACATACTAATATATGGTTTTTAGAAAAGCACTGAATGAAAATACTAGCTAAAGGAAAATCCATCAGTACTCACTGTAGACTCCATAGCAAAATAAAATATATACTCACAGTAATTATTGAGAAGGAGAAGAGCAGGGCAACTCAGGACAACACTGATGTTTCTAGAAGGTCTTCTGTGCCCAAACCTAGAGTGGGGATTTGCAGCATTTCCCATCTTTATACGGCAGCCATACTCTTTAGCAAAATGTTTCTTGTCCTCAATATAATTCTTTTAATTCTTTAATTCCTCATATAATTTTGTGAATTCAAAATCTTAATAATGTTCCGTAATCACTTTGTCCATTATAAAGTAGTTCCTATTTATAAAAAAAAAATAAAGTCTATGGAATGTAGTGTCATAGATCCATAAGAATAGCAAAAAAGGACAAATATTTTTGGGTTAGTTCTACAGTCCATCAAAAGGCTTGTCATGGGGCGCCTGAGTGGCTTAGTCAGTTCAGCACCCGACTTCAGTTTAGGTCATGATGTCACAGTTCATGGGTTCGAGCCCTGCATCGAACTCTGTGCTGACTGCTCAGAACCTGGAGCCTGCTTTGGTTTCTGTGTCTCCCTCTCTCTCTGCACCTCCCCTGCTTATGTTCTGTCTTTCTTTGTATCTCAAAAATAAATAAGCATTTAAAAAAAAAAGGGGGGGGCTTGTCATAACCTAACAATAGGCCAACTATCATACAGTCGGAACTATCACACTATCTTAATTCATGATTGGCAACAGTCTCCTCATTTTTCGCTCTGTTAATTTCATCAGGTGAAAAGAAGTTGACTACTTACTATCTTAAATACATACATAACTGTATTCTCAGATGAACATAATAACATAGTCATCACTTAGAGTAAAATAGAAAAAAAAAACTTTTCCATCGCTTCATCATAATTTTGGGGGTAACAAAATACAGAGATGATCTGTTCATTCTCCAAAGGTGATATAAATCCCGTGCTCAGCTCTTCTCATGTTCTCAGCAACAGTTTCAAGCCATCTGCACACTGGAAATTAATTAATTGCTATGTCTACTTTCCTCGTTGTGCATTGTTATGTTTATATGAATATTTTGCAATTGAAACACCAAATCCAATTTAATTACTTGATTATCAACCTAGTAGGAAGATTGGGACATTGTCTTTAAAAGTGATTAGTTCAATAAGGTCTTAAGGATGTGTTGCATTTTAGGTAAAGATTGATTGGTCAGTATTGTTGGACGAAACCACATTTGAATTGTTATTCAGTTACTTGACCTTTTCTCTGCAAGGAATGGCTATAGTGGACTCACAGCCTTACGCCCAAAGGCAAGAATCTTAATCCACTTTAAATTAATACCTGATATTGCTTTGGTTTTCATATGCATATATGGACATATGTGAGTATGTTTGTGCCTATATATGCCTTTATAATTGAATATAGTACACTGATTGAAGTCTTTGCAAATGAAAAACAATGAGCAAGTACATCAACAAAGTTTACACTTCTCTTTTTCAGGCAAACCTTGAATAGCTTAAAAAAGATCCTTTGTCTTTATTGTAGTTGTACTTATAAGACTCTTGACTGACTATGAGACTCCTTTTGCTGAAGTGAGGTTAACGATTACTGTGTTCTGAAGCATATCTATTTAATCATGTGCTTTAATGAAGGCAGAATGTCTTATATAAACAAATAATTAATTTTAACAATTGGAGTGTAAACATATTCTTCACTGATGCAGACAGCTGGAGCTTGGTATTTAACTGTGAAATTGCACATTTTCCCAGCTTATTGCACAGAAAATTGCACATTTCCCAAAATATACATTTTGTATTGACAAAATTATGTGTAAGTGTGAATTTACCACATAAGCATTGTGCTTATTATATCATTATAGGAGGGTTTAATGATTTAAATGGGGGAAGCAGATATATTACATATAGAATCATGATACAGAAGAGCTTAGATTTGAAAGGTCCTCAGATCAATCATTTCAGAGTTATGACCACAGGAATATGATATTTATAATATCTAAATATAATATAACATACATAATAATATAATACAATATAACATAATATAGATGTGGTATTTAGTGTGATGTGATATATATAGTGTAATGTGATATATATTACATAAGGTAGAAAAACATGAACTCTGGAGTCACCAAAACTTGAGGTTAAATTGCAACCCAAGCTCTTATGAATCATGTGACACTGAGAAAGTTATTTAATTCTCTGTGCCTCAGTTTTAGCAATTATAAAATGAGAGCATCTTCCATTCTTTTTTTTATTTTTTCAGTTTTTATTTATTTATTTTTGAGAGAGAGAGAGCGAACGAGCAGGGTAGGGGCAGAGAGAGAGGGAGACACAGAATCTGAAGCAGAGTCCAGGCTCTGAGCTGTCAGCACAGAGCCTGGTGTGGGGCTTGAAACCACAAACCATGAGATCATGACCTGAGACGAAGTTGGATGCTCAGTTGACTGAACCACGCAGGTGCCCCCCAAATCTTTCATTCTTAAAGCGCTTTGTAAGAGAGAATACAATAACATATGTAAAGAACTCAATATCGTTGCTGCCTGATATCATAGTTGCTTTACAAGTATTATTTTTGCTACAGTACATCTTCCCTGCCTCCACACATCTAATATGCTGAACAAGTGATCATGGTCATGTGTTACCAGTAGCTAATGTGTTACAATGGGATGACTAAAAAATTACAATATGTGGTTATTTAGCCATTACTTTACAAATGATGTAGTAGGAAGAGCGTCAAACCAGGGGTAAACACACACACACACACACACACACACACACACACGCATTAATTTTCGGGGCTGTAGTGTCTTAAAAAAATAACTACCTGTGTTATAATTGAGATGACTGTATACATTTAAAGTGTGCAGTTTGATAACTTTTGACAGAACTATATCATCACTACAACCAACATAATGAGCATATCCATCATCTCATAAATCTCTTGATGCCCTTTTGTAATCCTTCCTACCCATCCTTCCCCTTCTCCTGCCCTTCGTTCCCTCATCCCAGTCCTCAGATAACCACTGAGTGGTTTTCCCACACTGTAGATTGGCTTGTATTTTTCAGAGTTATACGTAATTAGAATCACACAGCATGCAGTCCTTTTCATCTGGCTTATTTTCATTCTGCATCACTTTGAGCTTTACAAGTGTGCCATGAATCAATAGTTCATTCCTTTTTATTGCTGAGTGGTATTCCATTTCAGGATAGTTTGTCCATTCATCTGTTGCTAGACATTTGGGTTATTTCTACTGGAGGGCTAATACAAATAAAGCTTCTGTGAACAGTCCATTCATGTATAAGTCTTTGTACGGACATATGCTTTCGTTACACTTGGGATAATATCTAGGAGTAGAATGGCTGGATCATATGGCAGCTACATGTCTAACTTTTAAAGAGAGTGACCGACTATTTTCCTAACTTGTACTATTTTACATTCCCACCACCAGTGTGTGAGAGGTACAGTTTCTCCACATCCTTTTAATTTTAGCCATATTAATAGGTGTGCATTGATATCTTATTGTGGTTTTAACTTCCATTTCTCTGAGGAATGATGCTATTCACCTTTTCATATGCTTATTTGCTGTCCATATTTCCTTTTTGTAGAGGCATGTGCTAAAATAATTCAGTGATTTTAACTGAGTTTTTTAAATTGAAGTTTGAGTTTCTTATTTTTCAGTAAATTAGATACAAATCTTTTATCAGATAGAGTTAATCCTCATTATTCTTGGTAGTTGTGTTCTATGGTCACCACAAATACTGAATCAGTTAATGCTGTATCATCGCTCCTAGGGAAAATACAGGGTTAGATAACTACCGGCCTCTAGTCACATTTTTATCATCTGATCAGTCCGTACCTTTGTTTTATGTATATTTTTTTCTTAAAGGAAACTTATTGAAAAAATATATTGTTGATTCATTAGCTTTGAACCCATGGCCAATGGCACACGTTGGAATAAAGCTTCTCTTAGACACATAGATTCTCTCTGGGACACAGCACGACTTTCTTGTTCTTAGGAAGACTAAACAGAAATTCAGCACTATTTTGGAGGCTATTTGGCATAGCAAAATCACCACCCAAGAACACAACATGGTGAAAAATGTGACACCAAATGTACCACAAAAAGGATGCTGGTTTATAGTATTAAAGCTGAAACAGGAAGACAAAGGGTCACCTTGTTCCATTTCGGCTGAAAATGTGCACCTGGAATAATTCCAAAGGGCAAGATGCAAGGGGCAGGTTATCATGTGTGGTACTTACTGGACAGAACGAAGTAAAGGTAGCTGGAGTCCTAGTAGTTACCATCCTGTTAGGTGCTAACAAATTGGCCAAGTATTCTGTTGGGGCAGACTTATTGTGCCCAATTCTATTTCTCCACATCTTGCCCCTTTGTCAAACTCACGTATTAGTTTGTTGTTGTTTTTTTTTTTCTTCTTTGGTTCCATCAGATTTTCTATAGAGATAATCATGTTATGTGAGGTAAGTGCATTTAACTTCTTCCTTTAAAATGAGATATTTTTACTTCTGTTTCCTGCTTGATTTCATTGTCAAGAACTTATAGTACACTGTTGAATACAAGTAGTGAAAGTGGACCTTCTAGTTTTGTTTTTTAGCATAGAGGAAAAGTATTCAGTTTTTCACCATTAAGTATGACACTTGTCATAGGTTTTGCTAGATGCATGCTTCTATCAAACTGAAGAAGTTCTCTTCTGTTACTGGTTTGCTGAGATATTTTTCAATGGATTCCGGCTCTTGTCAAGTGCTTTTATGTTATCTATTGAAGTAATCACTTTATTTCTCATCTTTAGTTGTGAACATGAACTACATTGATTGATGCAAACATTAAACCAACCTTGCATTTCTTGGATAAAACCCACTTGGTCATGATATACACATATAAACATATATGTAGACACATATATATGTATACACACATGTATACACACATATACATATCACACAGACATGTATGTATGTGTTTGAATTTTATATGCTAGCATTTTAATTAAATTTTGCATCTATGTTTATGAGTGTTATTGGTCAATAGTTTACTTATAATGTTTTGGTCTGATTTTGGTATCAGAGTGGTAATAGTCATAGAATAAATTCAGAAGCTTTCTTTCATCTTAAATTTTTTGGAATAGTTTTCATGGAATTGATAATATTTATCTGTTACATGTTTGATGGAATTTATCAGTGAAACTATTTGCACTTGGAATTTTCTTTGTGGGAAGGGTTTTTAACTACAAATGCAGTTATTTTAATAAATAGTGCATTTTAGATTATCTAGTTTTTATTGAATAAGCTTTAGTAATTTCTGTCTTTCAAATAATTTTCCCATTTAATCTAACTTCTCAAATTTATTCATATAACATTGTTTAAAGGAATAAATATTACCGTTTCATTACCTGTAGAGTCTGTAGTGATGCCACCTCTTTCACTCCTGATTTCAGTACTTTGTGTTTTCTCTTTTTTTCCTGATAAATTTGACTGGAGACTTACCAATTTTATTGATTTTCACAGAGTCAATTTTTAATTACATTGGTTTTCTTTATTGATTCCATCTCCTATTTCATTGATTTCTGCCCTGATCTATATCATTTCTTATCATATACTTTGTACTTCGTTTGCTTTTCTCTTTCTAGGTCTTGTGTGGTTTATTATCATTATTATTATTATTTTGGTTGAAGATGACATCGCTGAATTGAGGCTTTTTTTATTAACTAACAGAAGCAGAAAACATTACTTTTCTGTCCCACATCTAAAATTTTATTGCTGCAACCTCATTGAAATAACTTTACTTCTGAGTTTTACTTCCCTTACCCGTCAAATGGGAATATCAGTTGTCTGATCCATTACCAAATCTACTTGACAAAACTCTGAAGAATCAAATGATGATAATGTATGACAAAAAGGCTGAACACTGTTATGGGTTTATAAGCTATTATTGTATTTAGCATATGCTATTATTGTATTTGGTCATTTTCACAGTTCTAAGCAGCTTAAATAACTTTTTTTAATTTCGCAAATTAAATTGAAGATCGTATTTTCTATTTTGTTTTTCATGCATGTAGCTTTCTAGAAAATCTCTAGATAAAATGCAATGAGTCTCATCTGCTAGGATTCCTAGGGGAAATATTCATATGTCTTTTTTGTTTCAATATATATATATATATATATATTTACCTTCTCAGAAATTGGCTTTGTACTGTGTGAAGAAAATGTCCCTCCTCCTTTCCTTTTGAAGTGGTTTTAGGAGCAGGTGGCACAGCTTTAGTGGGATCTCTCTCCCCTGAGGCAAGTCTGGTACTGATCAGCTCTGAAATGAATGTCCTGCTCTCCACAATCCCCCATATTGACTATCTGCTCACTTTGCCAATTAAAGTAGTCAGAGAGTTATATGTTTTACCTTGGGGTTCAGTTTTGGACCAGGCTTCTATGCTTTCTTTTAAATTTGCCTTTGATCCAGAATCCAGATCCCCTAAGGGCTTTGCCTTCCTTGCTTCTGAATGCATGAAGTTTTTGTTACAGAAGATTTTCAGGTGCCTCTGTTGATTGGCAAATAAGGAGAATGAGAAAAAAAGTTAAATCCATGGGCAAGTCTAAGTAAATAATGAAAAAAAATAACCTTGAAACTATAAATACCCCACATTTAAAAATATCCCACATTTAGCAGCCATTGATTAAAGGACAAAGGTAAATCCATTCATTTTTAATTCATTTAACAAATACTCGTTGAATGAAGCTGTATGTCAGCCAGGTTCTCGTTACACCAGCAGAGATACAGTCGTGACCAAGACAGATATGGTCTTGTATGGAACTTATATATTCATTCTTCCAAATGTTTAGTTCCTCCTTTGGCTTGAGTTTGGTGCTTCTATCTAAAACCTGACTGAGAGTGACTAATTTACATTTTGATAGTTTCTTATTTTCCTACAGAAATGTTTAATTCTTCATTTGCTCTGCTAAGTAGAGAGGACACAAAAATAAGAGATAGAGAATTCTTTCTGTCAGAAGGTCATAATCTCTTTACAAGAGAAATGCTGCTTAGTCCATCTTTAATAATTTATAAATCTACACCAACGTGACACCAGTATATATGTGTATCCTTCTATATTTACAGTGGTCTCCTGACCTCACGACCATCCTAAGGAAAGACTGGAGATAATCTTCTGTGCTGACAGGACAAGTGAGAATGCAGCATCTTGGATCCTATGCAGTGAGATCTCCTTACTAAAAAACTGAGTCAGCAGAGCCATTCTTAAGTTGCTGTGCTAAATTTGGACTTTTTGTCTAGCTTTACTTCTGGATCCACATGTAGGGTTGCTTATGGTGGTCTTTCCCTAGACATCCAGTCCTCTCAGTTGTGGGGCCAAAGTGCAGCTTCAAGATGAATTCCACACTCCATTCTTTCTTAACATCCTTCCCAGCAAATCATCTCCCCTAAACTCTTCCTATATAGAAAATCTGGTACTTCTAAAGGGCTACACACCCTCCTATGGATTTTCTATCATTGTGTCTCTTTTATGACACAATAAGACATGTTGACCCTTGAAAAAGGTCATCTATTCTGCATCTGTCCTTGCAATACACAGGATACCTTTCATCCCTTCCTAATGAAGTTTCCTTCTTCTTCTCCTTACTGATGGATGACGATAGACTGTAGACTTCTTCCTGCAGCCAAACAGAATAAACCATGAATTTCTTAAAGATAAATCTAGAGCCAAGTATTTGGAGGATACTCAGACTCTGCTCTGTTGGTGTAATTTTTTGTCCAGTAATGTATATTGGGAGCTGGTGGATTTAATTATTGATCAGAAAGCCAAAGCAGGTTACCAGTGAAGCTTGAGAAATGCATAAGTGGTAGTGGGTTGGAATAATCTATTTGAGCAGAGAAATTAAAAATTATTTCTACTCCTCAAGATCATCATCAGTGGGTTAGTTGTTCTTCTCAAGGTGGCATTAGTAGGCAGACCAATGAACAACTCCTCAAGTGGCCAGCTGAAAGGCAGAAAAGGGGAGCAGATCACTTTGTTTGCAGTCCCTTATAAGAATGAAGGAGATAATAAAGGAAAAATACCTTCTCAGAAGGTATGATGGACTGAACTGTGTTCCCCCAAAACTCACATGTTGAGGCCCTAACCCCCAGTGGAGCTCTATCTGATGATAGAGTCTTTGGGAGATAATTAAGTTTAAATGAGGTTGAAGGTTGGAACCTTAATCTGATGGCACTGGGGCCTTATAAAATGAGGAAAAAAGAGACACCATCAATCATCAATCTCTCTCTCTCTCTTTTTCCCACCCCCATGTGAGGATACAAGGAAAAAGCAGCCCTCCTAAAGCCAAGAAGACAGCTCTCACGAGGAACCAAATCAGTAAGCACCTTGATCTTGGACTTTCCTGCTTCCAAAACTATGAGGAAATAAATTTCTGTTGTTAAAGCCACCCAGGCTATAATATTTTGTTATAACAGCCTGAGAAAATGAAGACAGAAGGTAATACTTCTAGATGACTCTCTTTTATTCCTATTGGCAAGGACAGCGTCACATGCCTACTACTTCTATGGCATCACTTTCAAAGGCCATAGCCTAAATTAGTAGTTCTCACCCAATCAAGAGTAATTTTGTCCTCAGTGGACATTTAGCAGTGGTTGGAAAAGTTATGTTTGATCATCACAACTTACAACGCAGGAGGAGGGGAGAAATGTTACTGGCATCTAGTGAGTAGAAGTCAAAGATTTTAGGAAACATCTTGCAATGTATGTACAGCAATTAGGTCCTCAACAACAAAGAAATGCTGTGTCTAAACATCAGTGATGCTGAGATTGAGACAGCATGACCAAAGTGAATTAGGGACATTATCGGAGATCTTTTGAGTTTTGTATTCAAATATATGTTGAATATTAATGCTATATTGACATATAAAGATGAATGTGTTATTGTCTTCCTTAAGAGGCTAGAGGTAGCTAGTAGCCCAGAAGGTCCCTCTGAGCTGCCGCAAGAAAGGAGATGTCCAATGTGAATTATTGATCTGAGACCAGACTCCCATCTAGCATTTGCCCAGAAATTGCATGCCCTTTGGCACCTCCATGGAAATGTTATGAAGCTACTGAGGCTGTGTCTGGCTTCGCAGGCAGATGCACTATGATGCATGTTCTTGTGTTCTTTCTACTGATGCCATGCCCAGCAGGAATTGGCAGGGGGGGGGGGGGGTTGTTGCTGAATGGGGAAGGAGAAGGGAATAGGCAGGGTAAGGGATAGATCTGAAACCTGATGCTTTCCCAGGCTACACTCAGGAACATATACATCTCCTCTGGTCTCAGATTTTCACACTAATCTCTGTACTATCCTTCCCAGATTCCAAATTACAATTTTAACCAAATGCTACCCAAGGAATGGGTGTGAGGTCAAGATACAAGGTGCCTTCACAAAGTCCGCGACAGCATTTAACTCTTTTGCTCACCTCTCTGATTTTACCTTACTTAGTTCTAGCCCATGGGGAATTTTTCCAATGTGGTGATGATGTTGAATTTTGTATTTCTGGGAGGCAGTTAAGGTTAAGAGATTTTCTATTCCTTTCTTTTTCAGAAAAGTCAAATCCATAAGACCACCATACTCTCACATATTATCAGATAAGATGGGTCTCCACATTTCCCCATGACTTTTTTGTGTATCTGCCTCTAGAAAACCCCAAGCCTCCTCTTTCTTTAAGTTGTTCTCCATTAATGAACTTCTCTATTGCAATGGCCTGAATAAAACAATCTCCTTAACTGCCTAGTACCTTTCATCTTTTTTACTGAGTAAGGAGACTGGCTATCATGGATATACATTCTCAGATGTCTCTTGTTTGTCTATGACATAAATTTTATGCTTTCAGTCATTGCAGGCTCTGGATTTTGCTTCTAAAGAACAAAAAAGAAAGAAAGAAAGAAAAAGAAAAAAAAAACAAAAAAAGCCTCTAAAATCCTTTCTTTCATACAAACTGGGCCAAGAATGTAAGCGTGTACTTGAAATTTAAAAATAAAGCAGAGTCTCCTTTCTTGCATGTCTGTCATTAAGACCCCATCCAGAGGGAAGAAAATATCAAATGCCATCCCATTGGAAAAAAGAATGAGTAATGGCTAAAAAGAAGCAGAGGTTAATATTTTTAAAATATTTCCTATCACATGAAGTTTTCATGAGGTCATGTATGTGAAGCACTTAGAACAGTTTCTGGTATGTAAGAGGTGCCCAATAAATTTCATTTTTATTATTGTCTTGACAATTGTCATCATCTTTGTGAAATATTTTACTCTTTGGGGAATTTTAGGTAATTTGGTTTCACTCATAGTCTCTTTCAAAGCTTTTCCTTTTCTTTATTTTTAAACTTACTTATGCTAGGAGCTTTGATCATAAACTAGTATAATCACCTAAAGGGTTTGGCACCTCCTGAAATAAAAGAAAGGCATTTTTTAGAGCCTAAATATAATCTTCCCAGTGTTTTGGTTTATGCTAAAAAAAAAAAAGCATAATGTAGGAAGGGAAAAGAAGGATTACTGTGCAGAGAGATATAATACCAACCTTGGAAAAGAATTTTTAAAACTAAAATTTGCAAGTGCCAGAAGCTTTAAAAAAAAAAAAAAAAACTCAAATAAAGCTTTTGTGTGGTCCCTGGCTTAAAACATAAAATCTGGAGGAAATTACCATTGGAGTAAACAGTAGGATCTGAGCTCTGTCTGACACAGTCTGGGAAATTAGAAATTAATGTAGGCAATGGATGAGACTGTCAGGCCAAAAACTAATTGGGAACATTGAGAAGGGAAATCTGTTGAAGCAGAACTTAAAGTGTTTTAGGAAACTACAGAGAATATACTTTCATTGTAAATAATTTTGAAGTTTCACCCACTAATTTTTTTTTAACTTACTTCAAACTGATTTCTATAATGGGAGGTATGGGTATGGCTCAACGGTCGTACAGGTACAAACATATATATATATATATATATATATTATATATATATATATATATATATATATATATATATATATTCCAATACTTTTTTTTCATATCCAATGGTCTTTTTTTCTGAGAAAATATTCTCTGAAGAAATGAGTAGCAACCATTTTTTTATGCACCGTAAGATAATGTGTCAAATAAAGCGAAATTATATCATTTAATAGGGACATTTTTTAAATGCCACAAGCTTACATAATCTATTATACAAACATCAAACCCTAAAGTGGCATTTTATGGGTTTTTGAGTCGTTCCGTTGCACAAGATTATAATGCAATCAAAAGGGAGAGTCAGATGAAAACCACAGGAGACGTTAGAATAGATCTAATTGCTACTCTCTTCTGGAAACTTTTTTTAAGTTAAAAGGTTTAGATGTTTATGGGGGTACATAATTAAAACTGCAAGGAAAAAAATGTATTTTAAGGGAAAACCATGCACTGTCTAGAACAAACTCTTCAGGGTATTCGGACTAGATTCTCTCTGGGAGGTACTTTATGACTCTATATTGTGGATAACAGAAAGCAATTCAGGCTTAGTTTTGTCTATAGACATGCAAATATACTGTGCCCAGGGGAGTCTCAGTCGCCTTTCCTTCCCCTTCTTCTCCAGGAGAAGCCAGTGTTCAATTATTTGTAAATTTACTTTAATAGTCTTTTCTCCCTATGAATTTATATTTCTTTGACTTTTTTTAAACATTTTTTTAACGTTTATTCATTTTTGAGAGACAGAGAGAGACAGAATGCAAGTGGGGGAGGGGCAGAGAGAGGGGGAAACACAGAATCCGACGCAGGCTCCCGGCTTGGATCTGTCAGCACAGAACCCAACGTGGGGCTTGAACTCATGAACTGTGAGATCATGACATGAGCCCAAGTGGGACGCTTAACTGACTGAGCCACCCAGGTGCCCCTCTTTGACTTGTTTAAAACAGTTTTCCTATTGGCCTGGTTCTCTCATATGATTAGCTAGTGAAATAAAATCTTCAGTTCAGGCTCTTTTTAGATCTGTGTGCAAATCATAATTTCACCTGTTTTTGAAAAATAAACCATAAGTTATGCGGACAGGGGATGAATAACACAGGTTTGCCAGATATCAAACTGGCGAGGAGGAATTCACTCCTGCCTGTGTTTGTTGTGCGTCTAGTCTTTGGGCGAAAGTCGGGACAGGATGAAGAGGTATAAATGTGCCTCATGTAAGAAATGGGAAATATACTAGACTAGAGATTGGACTGCTCTTAGTTATACTCCAAAAGAAGATTCCTAGGAACTTAAATAAAGCACTACTGGACTGTTACTTCCCATAGGGCACAGCCGTCGTATGTGAATGGAACACTTAAATAAACAGCATGGCCTTGATATGGATTTTGGGAGGTGGCAGGATTTCAGCAGGTAGTATTTAAATAAAGATGCCACCTGAGCAACAGAAGCAATCAGGCACAGGTTGGTTTGAAGGGCCGCAGAATATGCTCAGAGAGAACACATTATATGCTCTTTTTTCCTGAAAAAACTATGCTCTTCCTTGACACCATTTTGGTGAAGTTTACTTATTTATGTTGAGGGAGAGACAGAGAGAGAGAGAGAGAGAGAGAGAGAGAGAGTAGCAAAGGGCAGAGAGAGAAGGAGAGAAAATCCCAAGCAAGCTCCATGCTGTAAGCCCAGAGTCCAACACGGGGCTCGATCCCACAAACCTTGAGATCATGATCTAGGCTAAAATCAAGAGTCAGGCACATAACCAACGAAGCCACCCAGCTGCCCTGACAACATTTTTGTATTATGTATAATGAATTGCCTTGAATTTACCATTAGGTATGGAAGTAATTAGTTCAATAAGATTTTTTTTTTATTTTTAAAAATGTTTTATTTATTTTTGAGAGCGAGAGACAGAGTGTGAGTGGGGGAGGGGCAGAGAGAGAGAGAGAGACACAGAATCCGAAGCAGGCTCCAGGCTCTGAGCTGTCAGCATAGGGCCAGATGCAGGGCTCGAACCCACGAACTGCCAGATCATGACCTGAGCTGAAGTCGGACGCTTAACCGAGGAGCCATCCAGGCACCCCAGTTCAGTAAGTATTTTAACAAATAGTTTGCTACCCATATTTTCCTCGCAGACTGGTGTTTCTCAGCCATGGCATTATTAGCATTTCAGACAGGAAAATCCTTTGTTGTGGGGAGGGGCACTCTCCTATCCATTGTAGGATATTTAGCAGCACTTCAAGTTTTGATCTCCTAGTGACCACTACATCCTGAGTTGTAACAACCCAAGCTGTTTCCAGACATCGCCAAATGCTCCTTCTGGGATTGTGGCTGTTGGGAGTGGAAAATGCTCCCGGTTGAGAGCCACTGCTACAGATTTTTCAAATTCAGCAATTAAACACCCATCCCATTACCCAGCCCCCCCACCCCCTCACCCCACGACTCTTACATCTTTATTCTTTATTAGAGTTAATGATAGAAGTGGCTTCCTGCAAAATCTCAGAGATTCACAACCTTGGAGTCACGTAATCCTACTTCCTCCTTACTTGTGAACCTTATCCCTCAGAAAGCCCTACTGATCTCCCATCAGACATGGTGTTCTAACCCGGTCACGTCTTTCCCCCTGCATCTCCACTGCCTCAGTTTAATTTATTGGCTTGTACCTAGATGCTTTCACTAGGTTTTATCTGGTTGTTTTGCCTTTTTTCTTTATTCTAGTTTATTACTCCCCTCCTGCCAAACTTATGCTCTTAATGATTCAAGTTTCACGAAACCATGCAAATTTAAAACAAAACAATATTAAAAGCAATGAAAGATAAAGCTTATTGACTGCCAATTCCTAGAAAAAAAACCCAAATTAATTTCTTGCTAAGGCAAGCTGAGTTTCTTGCTTACTGCAGTAAGGGAGGTCACTATTTTGGCTATCTTTGTAGCTTCTCAAAAGTAGGAGGTCAAGACGCAGTATTTACGAACTTGGGGAGAGTTTAAGGCAGATAATCTAAATCAGAGATCTGATTGGGATCAAACAAAGTTCGTAATACCATACTTTAGGACTGGAAGATATTTTGGAGACACATTTTAAAGTGAGTTTTAAATGTGCAAACGGTCGTCCTGAGAGTCAAGTACTTTGAGAAGGTGCCACTTCCCCTACTGGATGCATGTCGTTCAGATAAACGGGGTTTTAGGAAGTTCTTGAGCAAATCACAGAGTTATTTGTAACTTCATCTTCCCAGGCAAGAATTTACTGAAACAGTAAAGTCATGCTTCTGTAGGAAATCATGACCTGGTGGTTGTAGATGGTTTCAGTTCCTAAATCCACAATCTCTAATATGACAGGTGAGACTTGGGTAATCTAGCCATGTCCAGACTGTCATTGTCATGTGCAGGTGCTACCAGCCCTGGTCCCTCTCTGTTCCAGCCAGTAGAATGTTGCGCCCTAACCAGGTGCTTTCTCACATGCTCACCTTTTTACAGGAAAAAAAAGAAAGACAGAAAGAGTAAAGAAAGAGAGAGGCAGAGAAAGGGAGAAGGGAAGACAGAAAGAGACTATGTTTAAGAACTTTCAGGAGTGCCTGGGTGGCTCAGTCGGTTGAGCGTCCAACTTCAGCTCAGGTCGTGATCTCATGGTCTGTGGGTTGGAGCCCCGCGTCGGGCTCTGTGCTGACCGCTCAGAGCCTGGAGCCTGCTTCCGTCTGATCCTGTGGCTCCCTCTCTCTCTCTGCCTCTCCCCCACTCTCACTTTGTCTCACTCTGCCTCTCAAAAATAAATAAATGTAAAAAAAATTTAAAAAAAAAAACTTCCAGAGAAGTTTTCTCTACATCATATCACTTCAACTCCAAAGCAACTCACTTTTTGGAGGAGGTTACTACTGTGTTCTTCAGATGAGAACACTAAGGTAATAGAGATTGAGATATTTTGTTCAAGATCATGCAAATGTTGGATTGCAAAGATTGGACTGAAACCTAGGTCAATTTGATTCTATGCCTAAGCTATTTATAGAATTGTACATCTTTGTTCTTTACCTGAATCCCCTGAAGAGAATGAGTGAATCATTCTTTACCCTCTGTTCTCTGGATACTTGACCATTTCCAATACCACAGCATTTAGACACACAGGCAGATGATTTTAATGTACCGGGATACGTCCCAAGTCGGACTGAAAGTTCATTACTGGCAAGGACTAGTTGTTTTATTGTTTTGGGGATCGCCAACATATAGCATAGAATGTGACACTAAGCACCAAACACGTTGCATCCTTTTTGTAGTGAGGCTAAATGAGTCAATACTCTGCCTCAGAACTTTTGACTTTGCTTGTAACTGAATAGCGAATAGACTTGTGTGTATGTGTGTGCGTGTGTGTGTGCGTGCACGTGTATGAGAAAGAGAGAGAGAGAGGGAGAGGGAGAGAGACTGCATTTTTCCTAATCTGAGCTACATTTCAATCTACTTTAGCTATGTGTCTTCCAAAATGGGAAAAGTCACATTATTTAAAATTAAGAGTTAATGGTACATATAACAACAAAGGCATTTGCTAAATACATTTAACATAACAATAGGAATAGCAGAATGCTTTGAAAACATAGGGAAATAGTTTACGTCCATAAAAGCTCTACGTGAGAAGAATGAGTGATGGAGTTAAGAGTGATAGACAATAAATAATTCCCATTCAGTCCCTTTCTGTTCACATGTTGACAACTTCCGAAAGCCTACGTCTGATAAGAAATAAATAAGTAAGATCATGATCAGCAGCAGCGAAAGAACGGTATTATTCTTACTTATTATCTTCAAGGAAATGGAACATCAGTATTCCAATTGGTCTGTAATTTTAACTGAATTATATTTGATGCCAGAATGGAAGGTAACATTTGTGTAAAATCTTCTCCGGGTCAAAGACACCCTGGGTCAAGATTTTGAAAGACAAAGTCCAAAAATTATTAAGCAGAGACCCTCTTGCCAGATTTTGCGCCCGTTTCTGTTGCGTGAGCATCCTGAGACTGATGTCCATGTAGAGAGGATTTCTCTTTAGAATATCAGAATATAAGAACAGCCACTGCTGAAGGCTAACTCTAATTTAGACTGACCAGGGTCCTCCTCCCTAGTCCGAGCCTACATTACAAGGACTGTGAATTTTTACAAGGAGTTACTGTGATGTGAAAACCTGAAAGCCTGTTTCAAAATGGCTAGTTCAAAAAGAGTCGGTTGATGTTTATGAGGCATTGAAAATACTTTGTACGAATAAAAAAAAAAAGAAGAAATATTAAGATGAAATCCAGATGAGGATGAAAAGAACAGGGAGAAATCAGATCAAATATTTTGATAGAAAAACAAAATTACAAACCAAAGGGTGTGGGAATGACAGGGGTAGAAATCCAAACACAGAAATAGGAGACTTAAAATAAATTGATACAATCAGGGAAAAAGAAACTAAATTGTTGGGCCAACTAGAAATAAAGTACTAAAATTGGAGCCATGTGTGTGACAAAGGAACAGATGACATATGAAGCATTACAGAAATTCAGCTTACTCCTGAGGATGCTAAAGTGTTCATGAGATACACGTAGAGGGATCCCACATCAGCACAGTGAAGATAAAAAATGGGGCAAGAG
This sequence comes from Panthera pardus, assembly GCF_024362965.1. Classification (NCBI taxonomy): domain Eukaryota; kingdom Metazoa; phylum Chordata; class Mammalia; order Carnivora; family Felidae; genus Panthera; species Panthera pardus. The sequence goes on along the minus strand of NW_026526810.1, from coordinate 122,480,136 downwards.
TCTGCCATTTAAATGGAGTATTTAGTAGCTCTAGAAATGTAGGGACCAGCTCACTAAAATATAATCAGTCATTTGGTCCCGGGTCACTGCAGAGGATGATGAAAGGGAGAACGTGCAATGGTCTCTGGACAGAAAGAAAGGAAAGACTGATGGTCAATGAAACCACAATTACGTGAAATTTCACCATCTCTTCAAAATTAATTGTTGGGCCTCTGAGGCACAGAATAGTAAAGACGGGAATGATGGGCAGAGCAATTGACTATTTCCTGAACCAAGATGTCGCGTATTTGAGTTCTCGTCTGTCTCCACCCAGTCTTAACCAATAGCCAAGATAACTTTTTTTTTTTGTATTTAAGATTAAAAAAAAGTGAACTCATGTTCTAAGGTGAAAGTTATAGGAGTTGGGATGACCTACAAAGGAATGAAACTTGAATAGTCTCATTTTCTTCAGAGGAGGCAACAGGAAAAACAAGAGTAAATAATTTTTGTAATTATGAGGGGATTTCACTCTTCATGAAAGGAACAAGTGATAAAGAGTTGGCAAAATTCTGTTATTAAGAATCATTACTCATTCTCTTCAGCGAGTGATCTAATGGTCTACCCCTCATTTCTCCCCGGGGAAACTTGGGGAGCATGCCCGTGACAGACAACCTGGGGAACGGGGTGGAAATGGAACACCAGGCTTCCTTTGGATGTCACAATTTATCTCCAACTGTAAAATGTAAACAATCTTTGAGACACCACTCTTAAACATGCAACATTTTATTGCATAGCTAGGTATCCCAACACATATCCTTCCACTGACCATATTGTAGAATACTTGTACCTCTTGTTATCATGCCAACCACTCAGAAAATCAGGGAAATTTACCTCAGACAAAATGCCATTTGATGGCTGCCATCTAATCGATTGGTCCTCTCAGGATATTTGGGGAAAGTTAAGAAGTCATCCCATGCATTCATCAGCATATTGTGGCCGAGGGTCACTGAAAGTAAACAGGAATGCAGATGAGGCCAAGTCCTGATAATGAAGGTAAGACCTCCCTTAATGAGAGACACTCCCCCGGTCCCCGCATCACGTTGTACTTCCTACCTTACGTGCATGATCTATCATACTTACGACAGTCTTGTAGAGAAGTTTTCCTTTTTCTTTACTTTGCAGATGACAAAAGTGAGATTCAAAGAGGTGAAAAAATTGACTCAAAGCGGAAATGCAAGTCTACTTTTCTCTGCAGAACAGTGATGAATCTTGCTGCCAGGTTGGAGACAGGCAATAATGCCGACTTAAAATCACAATTCATATTGTGGGGTTTTTTTAAGTTTCTTTATTTACTTTTGAGAGAGAGAGCGAGAGAGAGGTGAGGAGGGGCAGAGAGAGGGAGAGAGAGAGAATCCTAAGCAGGCTCTGCACTGTCAGCACAGAGCCCAATATGGGGAAGAACTCACAAACCGTGAGATCAAGACCTGAGCCAAAACCAAGAGTCAGACGTTTAACCGACCGAGCCACCCGGGTGGCCCACAAATTCACATTGTTTTTAAAAAGCATTCCTGGGGCGCCTGGGTGGCTCAGTTGGTTAAGCGTCCGACTTTGGCTCAGGTCACGATCTCGCGGTATGTGAGTTCGAGCCCCGCATCGGGCTCTGTGCTGACTGCTCAGAGCCTGGAGCCCGTTTCAGATTCTGTGTCTCCCTCTCTCTCTGACCCTCCCCTGTTCATGCTCTGTCTCTCTCTGTCTCAAAAATAAATAAATGTTAAAAAAAAAATTAATAAAAAGCATTCCTATTGCAGGAGACATAAAACTTGTCTATGACTTCTGATACTTAAACATAACATTTTGAGGGGACAGTGGACAGCTATGATCAACTAGTTTAAAAGCTGAAGTGAGGGGTGCCTGGGTGGCTTAGTCGGTTAAGAATCTGACTTTGGCCCAGGTCATGTTCTTAGGGTTCATGGGTTCAAGCTCCGTGTTGGGCTCTGTGCTGACAGCTCAGAGCCTGGAGCCTGCTTTGGATTCTCTCTCTCTCTCTCTCTCTCTCTTTCTCTCTGCCCTCCCCCTGCTCATGCTCTGTCTCTCTCTCAAAAATAAATAAACATTAAAAAAATTTAAAAGCTGAAGTGATTCACTAGTAAGGTAGGAAACAGCTTCAAAAACAAAGTTATTCGTGATTAGTAAACTCAAGTTCTTGTGTTCACTATCTGAATTCATTTGCAACTTCCTGATGGATTATCTGGGTAGTTCCTATCTTTGCCTCTCAGTGGTACCAGGAAATGTTACAGTGTCCGAAGGGGTTATCAACAAGAGTTGCTGAAATAAACTAACATATGAGATCAAAATTCCCAGCCTCTTTCTTCCTCTTTCCTTCTCTCTTTACTCCCTGCATCCATTCTTATGTGGAAGTTGGAATGCTGTCCTCATTCTTAAACTGATTAGACATTGATTTTTAAAAAAAGAATATTTCCTATTAAGACCTAGGGAAAAAAAAAAAAACGAAAACAAGACAACATGAAAGAAAACAGAATATAAAACTCTGTCTCCTAGAATCCCAACAACTCCATTTTATTGCTTAAATTTATTCTACACTTGAGCTAGTTTCCTGAAAGCCATACCTGTTCCACACTCTTGCTATGGCCCATTAAAAGCACGGTTGTCTGTGTCTCATCAGGGAGGTGCTGCCCTTTGGTGGCGGGTGATGTAATCCTTGGTGTGCATTGCACACATCTGTGGAAGGCTTTGGCAGTCCCAGTGGTGAACGTCTCTAACATATCAGATCAGCATGTGAAGCAGTAGAAGGCAATTGCTGGGAAAGTGTCTGTAGTTGGCAAATATTTTAATGATGCCTGTGGTCAAATTGGAGCCATTTGGTCTTTCATCTGCCCTCAATACCCCAAAGTTCTAATGATAGATAAGCCCTTTATTTTTCTTGAGCTGAAACACAGAATACAAGAAGATATCTGCTAAATAAGGGGCTCATTTTACATAGATGCTGAAAGGAAAAAGACATAAAGCCAATTTGGGCCGTAACCGCATTTTCAGCTTTGCTTAAAATGGAACAGAGCACGTGGATGTGACAGGAGTGAGCAGAATCATACATACTCCATGCGGACCGTAAGATCTTGAACTTTCACCAACAGCTTAGAAGATTAATTTACTTAATTTACAGTGTGCACAGCTGTTATTCCAGAATAAATGGGCTCCTTAAGAAAAATCAAGTACCGGGTTGATTAGAATATTTATATAAAGCTGAAATGAAGTGTTTCTGGGGCACCTCGGTGGCTCAGTCAGTTGAGTGTCCGACTCTCAATCTCAGCTCAGGTCTTAATCTCATGGTAGTGAGTTCAGGCCCATGTTGGGCTCCATGCTGAGTGTAGAGCCTACTAAAATGAATAAAGTAAATAAAATGAAAGGTTTTTGACTGTGATGCAGGTGGCTTGGGGCATTTGTGAAGAACCACATAATCTCTTCTACATGGCTGTCTGTCTACTGCAGGTAAGATCTCTTGCCTTCATAGGTAAGCACTTATTTCTGACAAGGTATTTAATAAGCAGAGGAACAAAGGAGATGTTCCAATCTTATGTAAGGATATTTAAGTGTTGTTGTTTAGAAATTATTTGCATGTTTTTAAACATAAAAAGAACTGCTAAATTAGTGATATTTCTCTGATGAAAATAGAGTAAACTCACTGCATTTTCAGTGAGATCGGTGTGCAATTTTGGAAATGTGTGTGCTATCATGTTATCCTTTTATTTATGGTACCCAAGAGAGGAAAGACCATAGCTGGTATACTCACAAAAAAGCTCAAAATTTCCATCCACACAATTCCTTCTCAGCCCACAAGTTGAAAACATAAGTTAATTAGTTTCACAAAACAAAAATGATAGGAGAGATTTCTGATTGCTGTATCAGACTTAAAAGAATTATCATCTTTTCATATATATATATGTGATATATATTTCTCTCTGTTAGCAACTATCCCTGATAGAAGCCATATAAACATAAGTTATTGGATAATCTAACACAAAGATCTTTCTGTTTTCTTCTCAAGTATCTGTATAATAAAGATGCATTCATTGTCATTGTTATCACTTTCTTAGGCATTCACACAAGGGCAACAACAAAAAGTAGAGAGTCAGTATCATACTGAAAGGAAACATACAATCCTCATATGTCCCCAACTAATATCTCAGTGAAGTTGGATTTAATACATGGCAGTTCATGGTTAAGAATGTAGGTCTTGGGAGTTCAACTGCCTTGGTTCAAATCCCAGCAGGTTCTCCTACTAATGTTAAATTAATTAAACAAGGAACCCATTAGACTAAGGTGGTTCTAACGCCTGCCAACCAAACCAAAACCTAAGTCTGTAAGTGTCTCAAGGTTAAAAAATGGAAACCTATGGATAACCAAACACAAACAACTAGTTGGTTTTTCATTTCGATAAGGCAACTGCTTAAGTGATAGCCAATCAGATAATTTATCAAATATCTGGCATTATTGATGAGGCACCTCTAGAGCATTATTTTCCAAACTTTTGCCACAAAAATCAGCTAGATACTCGTGAGTTCAAGCCTCACCTCAGGCTTCTGTGCCGATAGCTTGGGGCCTGGAACCTCTTGGGATTCTGTCTCCCTCTCTGTCTCTCTCTCTCTGCCCCTCCCCCAGTCACACTCTCCTTCTGTCTCTCAAAAAAATGGATAAAGGTTAAAAACAAAATTTAAATATAGATTCCAGGGACTCCTGGGTGGCTCAGTCAGTTAAGCATGTAGCTCTTTTTTTTTTTTTTTTTTTTTAAGCATGTAACTCTTAATCTCATCTCAGGTCTTGATCTAGGGTCCTGAGCTCAACACCCTCATTGGGCTCCACTGTGCATGTGAAGCCCACTTAAAAAAAAATATATATATATATATATACACACACATATCCCAGCCACTCCTCTAAAATGTCTGATCAGGCAGGTTTCAGATAAAGCATCCATTTTTTTTTTTTTTTTTTAAGGGATACAGATCATTCTTATTTTGCTAGGGGTAGTCTGAAAAAATATAGCATCCCAAACTATTTGATAGCAATATGTTACATAGCTGAATGTTTTTTGAAGAAAAAAATACATCTAAAACATATTGTTTGTTTGGAGGGGGGAATGCAAATTCTTTAAATTACGATCTCTGTTAAAAATGAACTTAAGATTCTATTTGATACTTTAGCTTTTGTCAGATGCCTTTGCTTGCATGATTGCAAGTGGGATGACTAAATAATTGTTTTGACTTTGCCACACGACTTTCCCTCACAACCACCCCTTAAAGTTTTTTATTTATTTAGTTATTTATTTATTTATTATTTTTTTGAAGGAGAGAGAGACAGAGCATGAGCGGAAGAGGAGCAGAGAGAGAGGGAGACATAGAATTTGAAGCAGGCAGGCTCTCAGCTGTCAGCACAGAGCCCGATGCGGGGCTCAAACTCACGAACTGTGAGAGAGATCGTGACCTGAGCCGAAGTCGGATACTTAACTGACTGAGCCACCCAGGCGCCCCAACCCCTTAAAGTTTGATGCAAAGCCTGTGAAAACAAATACTAGCTTTGTCTTGGTTTTTAAATCTTGTGAAATATAGTTATTTTTCTATGAGAAGAAAACAGATTTCAAAACAAAATCTAGGGAAGCCTGTGTGGCTCAGTCCATTAAGCTTCAGACTCTTGATTTTGGCTCAGGTCATGATCCCAGGGTCTTGGGATCGAGGCCCAAGCCCTGCGTAAGGCTCTATGCTGACAGCACAAAGCCTGCTTGGGATTCTCACTCTCCTTCTCTCTCTGCCCCTCTCCCCACTCTTTCTCAGAATAAAGAAACTTTTAGAAGCCCCCAAATCTATAGCTTGCACGGCAGAGAGTGTGTGACTCAGTATGCTTCTTTTGAAAGAAGGATGAGACCAGTTTCAAAGCTTTATAGCTGTTGATAATTAATTGTTGATTGATTCTAAATCTAAGCATGTTTTTTCTATTGGTATCATTACAAAGAATCAGAATAGATACTTGATATATATGCTATCATTTAAAAGTATTTAACAAAAATTCAATAAATGTAGACAATTAAATAAATATTTTATGGGACACTGAAAAAAAATTTTAAATATGTGGTGATTAGTCCTACAGGATGCCAAAATATACTGCATAACTGTAGCAATTAAAACTGCACGGTAGAGGGGCGCCTGGGTGGCGCAGTCGGTTAAGCGTCCGACTTCAGCCAGGTCACGATCTCGGGTCCGTGAGTTCGAGCCCCGCGTCAGGCTCTGGGCTGATGGCTCGGAGCCTGGAGCCTGTTTCCGATTCTGTGTCTCCCTCTCTCTCTGCCCCTCCCCCGTTCATGCTCTGTCTCTCTCTGTCCCAAAAATAAAAAAAAAAAAAAAAAAAAAAAAAAAAAATTTAAAACTGCACGGTAGAGACCTCCATTGCCATGGTGTGGCCAGGGGCTGCCTTGTCCGAAGCTGGGGCTTTAGACTTGGCCTCCTATGAGGTGCCTGGCACCCAGTTTCCAGATGCCAATGGGAAAGAGCTCTTGGACAAGATGAACAAACATTACTTCTGACACAGCTTGGCCCTGTTAAGGGTGTCCCATTGCAGAAAAGCCCTCTGATCTGGGTTATCTCTAGCGTCTGGAACCACCTTACTCTGCACCAGCTTTTACTACCAGACTGAGTGGGGGCGACCCCAGCACCCCACTGTGGCCCCTGTGGGAGGGAGCCTGCTAATCTCCGGCTGACTTGCCTTGCCTCTTAGAGCTTTCTTATAGTTAATTTCTGGGTACTTTTTTGAGAGTTGGAGCAGGGAGGGCATTAAAAGAGAAAGGCAAAACAAACAAGCAAAAAAACAACAAAAAACTGTGTGATAGAAACACTACAAAACGGAATGGAAAATTAAAAATAACATGAGAGAGGCCTGGGTGGCTCTGTCGGCTAAGCCTCTGGCTCTTGATTTCAGCTCAGGGACGCAAGAGATCGAGCCCCTTGTAGGGCTCTGTGCTGACAGCGTAGAGCCTGCTTGGGATTCTCTCTCTCTGTCTCTCTCCCAAGTCTTTCTCTCTCTCTCTCTCTCTCTCTCTCTCTCTCTCTGTCTCCATAAATAAATAAATAAGCATTGAAAAAATAACAATACGATAAATGTGGCATTGCACATTGGTAGCGATAAGTTTTGGTCAGATCAAAGCTTTAACTTTAAAAAGTAAATCAACAAAACTCTAAGAGAAAACATTCAAAAATCATTCAAAATGTAATGAAAGACGCAGAAAATGTGAAAGAAATTATTAAAAAATTCAAATACATAAAAAATCTACATAGCATTTCAAAACAGACCTTAAAAAGTAAGACATTGACACATTGGGGAATATTTGAAATTATGTTATAATTTGTTGATTTCTTTCGTCCAGTTAATGAGAAAATTATCAGCAAGTCAACAAATGGGCAAAAAACCAGGACATTTCTTAGTAAAGGAAAAGCAGATACCTTTCAAACACATGAAAAGATACTTTCTTCCATTCATAAGAACAGCAGATTTAAACTATGATCAAATCTTGCATTTTAACCCACTGGGTTGGAAATGATAAAAAAAGCTGATAATGTACTTACTGCATTGGCAAATGTAAGAAAAAAAAAAACAGGCACACTAAGTGTAAATTGTTACAGCCTTTAGGGAGTTCAATTTTGCCATATCCGTCAAATTTAAAATGTGCACCTGTTTCAGGATTCCATTTCTCAGAATTCAGGTTAGAGATTTTCTCTGTCGTGAGCTCAACATATACAGAGATATTCATTGCAGCCTTGTTTGCAAGAGTCATAAAGTGACTACAAGCTAAATGGCCTTCAACAGGGAATAGTTAAAAAAATGAGTCCATCTGCATAAGGAAATAGTATGTAACTCTTGAAAATGACAAGTCCTCTCTGTATGATTCTATGGTTACCATTACATACTAAGTTAAATATTTATGCATAAAACATATATGCCTATATAACATATATGCATATATATGAAAACACACATGTGTACACGCACACGTTAACAATTATATTTCTAGCCTAGCTCTCCAAAGACATAAAAAAAAAAAGTCAAGAACTACATTTAGTAGTGCTTGTGGTACTACTGTCTACTTCAGCCTGGTGATTAAGGTGGGTATCAGCAGCGATAAGGCATGTGATAAATATGTCCCCTTGTTTTGAGATGATGAGTAATGCACCTTACCTTTTCCCAAAAGACAATAATCCCAGGAAAATCATGGGAAAAACATGAAACAAATCCAAATTGAATCCATTCTACAAAATCCGACCAGTACTTTTGGCAACTGTCAAGATTATTAAAAAAAAACCAGCCTGAGAAATTGTCACAGTCAAACGGAACCAAAGGAGGCATGATGCTTACATGTAATGTGGCATCCTAGACGGAATCTTGGAGTAGAAAAAGGATATAGGTAAAACCAGAGAAATCCAAATAAAGTATAAAGTTTATTGAATAGTAATGTCAACACTGATTTGTTAATTGTGACAAGTGAACCATACACATTTAAGATGTTAATAAAGGGAGAATTCTGAATCTGGAATATATAGGAGCTCCCAGCACTATATTTACAAATTTCTTTGTAAATCTAAAACTATTCTAAAATGTAAAGTTTATTAAGAAAAAAAAATGTTATGTAAAGTGTAACAATGTTTTGTTTTAAGTTGGCTAGTCTATGGAGCTCAGTTGTTTTTGACTAAACACCAATCTAGATGTCTCTGTGAAGATATTTTTTATATGTGATTAACATTTAGGTCAGTAGACTGAGTAAAGCAGATTACCCTCCATACTGTGGGTGACCCTCATCCAATCAGTTAAGGAAGACTTAAAAGAAACTCCTGAAGTCTTCTAAACAGGAAGGAATTCTGTGTTCTTTAGATCATTTTCAACTTAAGACTGCAACATTAATTCTTGCCAGAATTTCTTAGCCTCCTGGTCCACCCTGCAGATTTCAGACTTGTCAGCCCTGCAATCAATGACTCAGTTCCTTAAAATAAATCACCTCTCTGTGCACGTGCTCTCTCACTGCGTCTCTAAATATATATATAATTTGTCTGGAGAACAGAGAACAGGTATGGTGACGTTCTTACTTTTTAATATATATTTTTATATTACATTAAATATAATATATTTTAATATGCATTAAATATATAACATATATTTATGTATACAATATATTATATATTTAATATATAGTATAGTACATTCACTTTTATTTATTTTCAATTTTTAATAAACACTGGCATCAACTATTCAAAAATAAACTAATGAGAAAAAACGGAAAAGAAAAATTGACTATGCATGTGAGGTTTGATCACTGATATTTAAAATTACCTTTATAAATTATCTAATTTGATTCCCACAGTAATTCTTCTTGGCCTATAGAGTTAATATTATTATTTATATTTGACCTAATTAAAAAATAGAGGCAGAAACCCAAAGGCTCATAGGAAGAAAGTAGTGAACCGAGAGGGGTCTGACCCTGGGTGCAGTGTTAGTTACATTACAACAGGCTCCCTAATGAGCCCTGGGACCATTAATGAAAGAAAAGGAACATCTGCTTTAATTTGAGGGACCTAGGTAAACCAAGATAGTGGCAGAAAAATGGAGAATGTGAAATCACAGGCATTTAACCAGGAGCTCAGTGACTGACTCTTTAACTCTTCCCTAGAAGGGTAATGCCCCTAGCATATGTCAGCTACTTTTTTAAGATAGGCATCCACAGATCAGGGGATCTGTGTAATCCTTGCCCATCAGGAGACTTTATTTTATCCCAGAATTCTGGAGCACAAAGGAAAGGAATTGGAGACTGCAAGAGCAAGGTGGGGTCTGCTGGAATGACAAAATCAGATCCTCAGACGTTCTTATGCCGAAGAGAAAAGCACTGACAAAATGTTACCAGTTTATAGTCTGTGGCATTACAAATATGTACACAGACTTAAAGATCAAAGGTGACTCATGGGAGTTTCCAAGGAGCTGGCCCAGGAAATAGGAGAGATTTTGAATTATGCTAACATACTCGAGCATATTGAAGTCACTGAAAGGAGAAATAAGGAAAGTAAGCATGATAATAATTTAGAAATGATACTGACCACAGTTGTTTCTTTTTTCCAAAGTATATATGACAATTCACATCAAAGGTGAGATAAATATACTACCAACTTCTGCTTATCGCCAAAGGAGAATTAGGGTCAGCTGAAAATTTTAAACGCTCTACCAGTTTTTCTGTTTAACTAGACAGTGGGTGGCTTTGGATCGAGAATTGTTATTATGAAATAAATGTAAGCTTCAGGACTTGTAACAGTGTTTACATGTCTTTCTGTTTTCGAAAAAATTTGCAAAAATAGTATTTCTTAAATTACTTTTTCTTAAGAAAGGACTGATAAAAATTATTTAAGTTCCATAAAACCTGCATTTATCTCTTAAGTTGGAGAAAGCGATCTATAGTGTGTAAGGGCTCCTTAATGACTCTCACACACACAAAGGGAGGCCCCAGGCCATGGACAGTGCAAAGCTGAACTAGTTTGCAGAATAAGACCTGAGATTTGTGTTTCCCAGGGAAGCCTCGACGTAGCAAATCAGAAGGTGCAAAATATTTACAGGGAGAAGGAAGGAAGTCCAATGGTAATGTATAGTCCCTCAAATACCCCAAATCCTGAGTGGAGTCTGTGAGACCCACAGGTGCCTTGAGCAGGGAGTTACTGCAGTGAGAATTCACACCAAAGAGGGTTGGTTTCTGATTTTACACTAACGGAGAGAGGACAGCTAATTCGGTGTAAGAGAAAAGAGAGATCAACTCTTTACCGATAGCCAGAAATCCTTGTGACTGTCCTACCAGAATTAAGTGGCAAAGACAGTGTGGAAGATAGAACCATCTACCACAAAGTCCATGTCCCTCTTTCCCTGCCCCACTGACCTTAACGTGCTATGACATGAGCTGATCTCTAACAAGAGGCAACAGAGTCAAAGTCTCTCTGGAACTGGGTTGGGTTGGTTTAGTCACACTGACCAGATACCAGGATGACTCAGAACTTCCTTTTTCTGTGGCACATCACTCTCCAATTCTCCCAGAATCCCCTCTCTTCTGTCAGGAATAGAAAGAAGAAGGCTTCGTGAAGAGATGAAAATCTCAGGCGAGAGACATACATTCCAGAAGCAAGGATCTTTCGGTATTTGGGGAAAAAGTGGTTCGTTTGTCCTACAGTAATAAGGATGAAAAAAGAAGACAGGTGTTTTCTACTATTATTTTTCTTCTGTATGTCTTTGATGGACATAGCTACTTTCTATTGAATTGAAGCCAATTAAGTTAAACACTCAGAGTTAACCACATTTAACAAGTACTTAGTTTGATGCACATTTATTTGAACACTCAGTGTATATAAGACACTGAAGATTTAAAGGAACAGGATGCAATCTTTACCTGTTAGAAAGGTATAATATATCATCATAGCTCTTTGTCAACAATTGCATTTCAATATAAAACTGGAGGCAAAAATAAGCATGATTAAAAGCAATAGTGCTTGAGGTTGAAAAGAGATACATTAAGAAAAATATTACTTATATTCTTTTCAAAACCCATACTTTGAAAAAAGCTCAAACTCATCCATCTTGGGAAACGTTTATCTTCCTAATAAGGGGGAAATTTATGAACGTTAGCTATTTTAGAGACAAGAAATATATCTACTAATGATGAGGGCCAATGTAATAAGTCTACTTTATCCTGGCAATCCAAGGGGATTATTTTTTCCAGTGTGTTCTGAGCTATTTTTATAGGAGGATTACTATTTGTGATAATTATTTAAGCAGTTCTTTTTCCTGCCCCCTATGTCATGCATTGTGTTAGGCATGGTGTTGTAGAGGCAACAGCGATCGAAAGCAAACACTGTCGTCGGTGAACCTTCCCCCTCCCCCCACGTGCCAAATATTTGCTTATAGCAATCTACTGTAAGAACGAGAGGGAGCATGATGGCCTTTGTCCATCCTGCCTGCTGAGTAGCAGGCTATGGGTGCCAGGAGCCACTCTCTCTCTCCCCAGGAATAGCTCTCAGAAAATGTTGGATGAACTGTGAAAAATAAACACTCTGGCTTTCTCTTCCCAGGGGGAGCTCGGATGTATGTTCTGCACTGTTCCCTCCACAGAGAGATTGAAGTATGAACACTTTATCAGCATCTATCCTTACCTATGTCGCTTGTCCACTTGCCTACTTATGGCTCCGGGCAGCACCTTAAACTCAAATTCTTGTCTCAAGGCCTCTTTCTGGAGGAGTCCAGTCTAAAATAAATACAAAATCACCACTCTCATCCTTTACCATGTAGTGAAGAAGGGGGCAGTTATAAAGTGGGGAAAGGTACAAAGAAAGCATAGAGGTCAGTTCAAAGGCCACTTCTGGACAAAGTTAATGGTAACATAGAGTGAGATGATAGCTAAGGAGAAGGTGAAGAAATGGATGGGTCTGAAAAATCGTAACTTTTGAAATCAAGAGGAATCGATCACAGATTTGTGCAGACCTGTGCTGTGTTGCACAGCCTGAGATGGATTTGAATGGAAATACTGGGTCTAATTTTCGCTTGATGATATTATGTTGGAATATACTAGATTTGTTGTCAGAATGGACATAGATCCTTAGATTCTTTCACTTCATTTACTGCTTAGGATCTTTAGATGTTCAAGTATGACGCCCAAAGACGCACATAAAGCCAATTTGTCTGAACACAGAAATAATTGCACTTCATTTTTCCTGAATTTAATTACATGAGTTAATATTATATGAACATTTAACACCAAGTCTGACACATAGTCCGGCTGTGTTTATTTTTCATTTTTTTTTTAGATTTTTTTTTTTGTTAAAATTTTTTTTAATGTTTTTATTTATTTTTTGAGAGAGAGAGAGAGAGAGACAGAGCATGAGCAGGGGAGGGGCAGAGAGAGAGGGAGACACAGAATCCGAAGCAAGCTCCAGGCTCCGAGCTGTCAGCATGGAGCCCGATGCGGGGCTCGAACTCACAGACCGCGAGATCATGACCTGAGCCAAAGTCAGACGCTCAACCGACTGAGTCACCCAGGCGCCCCTAGATTTTTTTTGTGAAGTAATTAAGACTCACAAGAAATTGAGCACAGGGTTCTCCTGTACCTTTCACCCAGATTGCTCCAAATATAAAATTTGCATTATCAAAACTAGGACTTGAAAACAGTAAAGGCTCTTGACTAAACTGTACACTTTGCTTGGATATCAACAGATTTTACAGGGACTCATCATACAGTTTTAGTAAATGTTAGATGAAGTCATAACATCAAAGCTTCTGTTCTGTTGTTTTCCTTTTGCTTTGCTGTAATAGTGAGAGTGACTTCCTAAAGAATAAGACGGACATGAGCCAAAGATATTGTTCAGTCATTCCCTACATAAGAGTATGTGATGGAAGTAAGGGGGAAGGGGGCACTGGGGAAGGGCGGACATGAAATGAGATATGCCAGTGAGACATTTGCTTACTTTGTAATTAAGAAAGATTTTTTTCTTTACATTTTTGAAGAAGGGCCTATAATTTCAAATTGCAATATTATACTGTCCCTGCTCTTTTAGAATTTATAATCTAGTCTAGACAATGCACACAAGGCGGTCAAGATGGCTTAGTATACGATCGACCAGCCAGCCAGACCCACTCAGACATTTCCTAATAGTATGATTTAGTGAAAAAATGTATTTCAAGTTTTTATAACATGGAAAATAACTGATTTTTTTTCCAACCACAGGACTTGATCTTGACTAATGTGTAAGGAAGTGCATTTCTGAGTGATGTTGTTTATTTATGTAATTCCTTTGAGGCTATACAGCTTTATTATGACATTAATTTGGTGGATTTACACATAGAGTGACATGACATTAGTTCATAAAAAGTCACAGCTTTTATCTCAAAAGAACTCTTGCCTAATGTTTGAATGGAAATACAGGAATTCCCTTAAGTCTAGACCTTGAAGTCTACATTCTTTGCTTCCAGCCCTAAATTAAACTCTTTCCTTTTTATATGGCTTGTTTCTTTATTTCTTTCTAGTATTTTTGGATAATTAGATTCCTATGAAGTAACATTGGGATCAGAGCTCTTTAATTTGCAATAAGTAAAAACAAACCACATGGTATATCTCATGCTTTCTCAAAGAAAAGAGTTCCTGTAATTTCTCAGAAATTTGGGGAGACAACTATTCTATGCTTTTCTCTCATTTTTTATAAGTTAGAGTTTATTTTTACATAGTCATTAGTCATGACAATGATTTTTAGATTCTAAAGGCAGATATTTCTTCCTTTTATAATTGCTTATTTTGTTCCACAGAGCTTTTGACATCTGCATACTTAAGTTTCTTTTGTCTCCATGTAAGACCCATTCAAACCAACATTTCATGAAAGTAGCATAAAGTGTGATTTGTTTAGGAAGATATTGGCCCTTTGTCATTCGTTTCACCCTGACACTTTCCTAAGTTGTAGAGAAATCAGTTTATTTAACCAGTATGTGTATATGTGAGGGAACAATTGGTCCCTTGCTTGAATAGGACTTTGGGGACACATACACTATGTACCTCACTGGGTCTTAACCCAGACCTCTGCCCTTGGTTTAATTAGGTCATTTTAACCACTCATAGGCTTATCCAGAAAAACAAAGAGCCAGCCAACAAATCACGTTGATATCCATTCAAACTGAATTCATCAACAGCAGCTTCTCAGCTCATGGAGGGGACTGTGCTCACAAAATTATCAATTTTGTACAGTTTCCAGCATGAAACTCAATAATTCAATATAATCATCTGTTTCAAGAAACTTCACGTAATAATAGACAAGGAAGATAGAACTAACTTGATGATTGGAAACAACTCATAACTGCCAACAGCCCAACCAAATGCTAGTAAAGGAAGAGTGGGGTTGGTGGAGGCAAAGCAAAGCCAAAAAGAAAAAAGAAAAAAAAGAGCTCTGCATTTTTAGGTAGAGACTGACGGGCTGATCCTAAGGCCCACTTTTTTTCTTTTCCTTTTTTTTTTAAACAACGCTTGAGAGAAGCTTGATTAAGATAGATACAGAGTTCCCAAAACCTCAAAGCATTTCAGGAGATCCTATAAGAAATAACTTGGAGATGTCATTAATGCTGACATTTAATTGCATTTCAATTTATTTCACACTTTCTAGACTTGAAGGATTTATAATTTAAGTCTCTTATCTCAGGGAAGAATGCATAATTTGTTTCAATTGTCTGTTGTTTCAATTAGCCTCTGGTGATCATTTCATATTGAAAGGGTTCATTTTGGGAAGATTTGTTTCTGCCTCCTGAACAAAAGGCGGAAAAAGCAGAAGTAGCTGAGATTCCCTACAGCTACTCATCCTCCTGGGGACCACACTGAGCAGATCTGTCTTTTGTGGATAGGATTACTTGATGGAAACATATTTTTTTAATTCACTGTCTTATTACAGAATTATTCAGTGTGGGACTGACGTGGGAAGCCTGGATCCGTTCTCCCCTCCCTGTTACTGCC
Source organism: Panthera pardus (assembly GCF_024362965.1). Lineage (NCBI taxonomy): Eukaryota > Metazoa > Chordata > Mammalia > Carnivora > Felidae > Panthera > Panthera pardus. The sequence continues at coordinate 122,464,598 of NW_026526810.1, read as the reverse complement.
TTTGCTTTTTATTCATGGAAATTGTAGGAGAGTTAATGAGCTTTGGAACTATAATCATGAAGAAAAAAAATTCTCATTGTGTCCTTGTTGATTCCAAGAATATTCCATTATTTTTTTTTAGTACCATTGCCACAGAGTTTTCTACTTTCTATTGAGTCCAATTAATTGATTTTTTTTTACTCTTAATAATAAGACATTGGAACATAGTCATACTTGTAAACCAACAGCTTCTTTCTGCTAGAACGAATGGTTGGAAAAGGAGGCAAGTTTTCCGTCTTCTGAGGCTTATTGTACTGTTGGGGAGTTAAATAAACCAGGAAAACACAGATGGAAGAATAGTGGCTTCAGCAACAGTTGTGACCAGGTAAAGAACATGAATCTGGCAATGGTACTGGTATCATGATTCAGCCACTTGTTTGTATTTGTAGCTCTTTCCATTAGAAGATGGTTCTTTTTTTCCCACCCTTGACTCTGGGCTGGCCTCATGACTTTATAGAGTAGAGTTGTGTGCCATTTCTAAGCCTAGGCCTCAGGAAATCTATGTGCTTCTGGTCTCCCTCTTATATTCCTGTCACATGATGAATACAAGACAAAACTAGCCTCCTAGAAGATGCAAGACAGGAAGCCTAGTTGCCAGTCATGCTGGGATGGCAGCCAGCCAATCACCAGACGTGTCAATGAGCTGTGGCTGAAGCTGGAACTGCCCAGTCACACCCAGCCAACGTCCGCAGAGATGCTGAAGTGACAAATGGACCAGATTTGCCACAGAGTTTATACATGATAAAAAGAACTGCTCAACAGGCTCATAGATGCCTGAGCTGAATAAATATGACTATTTTAAGCCATTAAATTTTGCCTTAGTTCATTATGCAGCGATATATAACTGATGTATAAAAATGGGAGTATGGTTTCAGGCGGTCGTCTACAAACTTCCTACCAATTTAGTCACGAGTTGGGAAGGCAACTATAATTACTATCTAAAGTAACTACAGACAACATAAAAATGCTTTTAATTAAAATTCATCAATAAGAAGTCTGTTTGGGGTAGCAAGTCTTCTGCAGTTGACCAAAACTCCCAAAAGAGACGAGAAAACCCATAGACGCTGCACGTCTGGTAGACAAACGTTTCACGTCAGTTACATAGACGGTCTGACTGCCTTCACTGCCCTAGTGCATTCATTCATTTACAAAACACCTAGGTTTGGGGTTCTATGATTATTTGTAAAGATACAAAGTAGCATTGGATCCTGAAATAAGAGTTCAGATTCTGTTGGAGGAAAAAAAAAAAACATGCAACCGTGCATGGTCCAATGAAGTAAATGCTAAAACACAATAAATACCACAAACTACCCCCTGAAGAAAGCAGCAGCTATAAAGTGGCAAGTGGTGCAATAAGACGCTGTAAGGAGGTCCAAAAATGCTAAGCTAAAGAGACAGATGAGCAAGTGTGGAAGACAAAATTTATCTCCACATGAGGGTGGTGATTGTACTCAGGTTATGGCAATAGGGGCGATTTTCATCAGTGAGGACCACTTCAGAGAAAAGGAATGAGGCTTGGGGTTTTATAAAGGAAAGTAAACAAAAAGCTTAACACTGAGTTTCAGGGGAGTCAGGAGGGAGGGTAGAGGTGGGTCTCATCTGAGTTTTATAGGAGTCACCAAGGAAGAACAGTGCAGCTAATGGGGAGCCAACCTTTGTAATTAGCAACAAAAAAACATTGGAGAGATTTCTGGATCTGTCCTGCTTTCTAGGAACCCATGGCTCAGATAAAGGGCAACATTGTAAGGTCTGAGGTGAATTTTGGAGTAAGGATGCTGCAATGCTTATGTTACTAATTCAAATTTTGTATAGGATGCATATTTATAAATCATGTCTTGTGTGATGTTGAGTTTTTCTCACTTTCAGTTTAAGGCTCATTTATTATTTTCTAGAAAGTGCAAATTTGTGATTCAAAAGTCAATGGCACCAACATCTCTGTGTCTCTGTAATACAACATATCTGTAATACCGACATCTCTGTAATAGAATGAGATGATAGCGGTGTGGACTGTGTTGGTAACAGCCATTGTGGGTCATGGACAAAGTGGAAACAAAGTTACCTTGTTTTTGGTTCACTCCTTCCGGGGATGTAAAATCCCTTCTACATCACCTTTTGTCTCCACTCCCTTCCATGTTATTCCTTTACTCTTCTCTCTGGCCTCCCCTTCCTTCCTCTTCCCCCTTTCTCAGTGTATGTTTTCCTCTTGAATCACACCACAGTTGAATCAGATGAGCCATTAGAAGCTCTAAGATAGTGCACTAATCAAGAGTTTCTTACAATGAGAGGATTGTAAGAACGAAAACTGGCTTCTGTTTAGTTTCTGGTGCCAGAACAGATCAAAACAGAGCTGGCTGATCTGCTGGCAGAAGCTCTGTCAAAGAGATAGAGTGACCACTTCAAAATGAGTGATATTTATATAATTTTTTTTACAAAGTGTGAGAATGTATTCATATACACACATATGTATACATGTATTATGTGTACACATTCACAATACTAACACAGACACATGCATATGCTACCACATTCATCTATTTTCTGTCTTTTTTTTTAAGTTTATTTATTTGAGAGAGAGAGAGAGAGCACAAGTCGGGGAGGAGTAGAGAGAGAGGGACAGAGAAAGAATCCCAAGCAGGCTCCACGCTGTCAGCACAGAGCCCGATGTAGGGCTTGAACTCCCAGATGGTGAGATCGTGACCTGAGCTGATATCAAGAGTCAGATGCACCACCAACTGAGCCATCCAGGCTCCCCAACGCTCATCTATTTTCACATGTATTTTTTCTTAGTTCCACGTCTCTGACCCTGTCCTTATGTCTCCCGCTTTTGCTCTTATTTTCTAATATATTTTATTTTTCAGAGTAATTTTGAGGTTCCAGCAAAATGGAGCAGAGATACAGAAATTTGCCAGGTATTCCCTGCTTCTAAACACGCACAATTTTCCCCGTTATCAATATCCTCCACCAGCCTGATACATTAGTTACAACTGATGAATTGACATCAATACATCATTATCACCCAAATTCCATAGTTCACATTAGGCTTCGCGCTTGGTATTGTACATTCTATGTGTATATTCTATTGCCGAAGGTGTAAAACACTGAAACACCAAATGCTGGTGACAATGCGGAGCAACGGAGCTCTCATTCGTTGCTGGTGGGAAATGTGAAATGGCACAGGCTCTTCGGAAGACAGTCTGGCAATTTCGTAAGCATATTCTTTCTATGTGATCCAGCAATGTGCTCCTTGGTATTTACCCAAAGGAGTTAAAACTTATGTCCATACAAAAACCTGCACGCAGACATGTAGAGCAGCCTTATCTGTAATTGCCAAAACTTGGAAGCAACTAAGGCGCTCTTCAGTGGGTTAATGGATAAGTTGTGGCACAACCAAACGTTGGAATATCATTTAGCACCGGGAAGAAATGAGCTATCAAGCTATGAAAAAACATGGAGAAAACTCGAATGCATATTACTGAGTGAGAAACCAATCTGAAAAGAGTATCTACTGGATGATTCCAACTCTACAGCATTCTGGAAAGGCAAAATTATGAAGAAAATATAAAAGATCAATGGTTGCCGTGGGTTGCTATGGGTTGAAGGCAAAAGGGCATGGATAGGTACACACGGAAGTTTTACAGCAGTGAAAATACTCTGTATGATATTATAATGATGAATATATGTCATTATTCATTTGTCCAAACTCAGAGAATGTACAATGGAAAGAGTGGGCCCTAAGGTAAATTCTAGGTTATGATGTGTTAATGCACCCTCGGGGGACAGGATGGATGTTGATCCTGGAGAAGGAGGAGGCTCTGATAGGGGGGTCACAGAGAGTATCTGGGAAATCCCTGTACCATCCTCTCTATTTGGCTGTAAACATAAAACTGGTGTAAAAAATAAAGTCTTTGAAAATTGCATTTGTTGTTTTTTTTTTTGTGACCATCTGATGTACTCTAAAGTATCATAATAATTTCTAACATGTATCAAAACCCTGCTGAACTAATTTCCTATAGTCTTTATATTGTAATCTAAAAGAGATCATTTAATCATCTCTTTTCCATAAAATTAGAAACTGAAGACTTGAGGTTTAAGTGCCTTTCCTTGGAACACAAAACTCATTGTCATGCTAGCATACGCACAAACTTGGGTTTTCTGGCTACAGCATTCCCACTGAGGAAGAAGTCCCGAGTTTTCCACGGGGCGGTAAATCTCAGAGGCAGAAAGCCTGGGTTTCTTCATTTGTCAAGTGAGATTAATGTGAAGACATTCTTTGCACACTTTTGAGAATCAACTCTAACAGATTTAAGTCTCACATGTTAGTTTTATTTCTTTTTTGAAAATTTGGATAACACTGCTCTGTTTCATTTCCTTGGGAAATATTATAAATCTTTCATTTGTGAGGTTGTTCAGATTTTCTTCTGTTTTCCATGCAAACCCGTTCTCCAATATGGCAAAAAGAGGTTATTCTGAAATATAAATCTGATTAAAAACTTCAGAGCCTGGTGATAGCTCCCAACTCAGCTGCACTTTGGATGTATCTGGGCATTTGGAAAATATAGATTTCCTGACCTTCACCCCAATCCATTGAATTAGAAAGTCCAGGCATCATGTCGAATCCCTCTACACTCGTATTGTTCTTTCTAGTCTAGCTGCTTCTCTGCATTCAAGACAAATTAATTTATTATTCTGTGTTAAGTAACAGTGAGTTGTTTTTTATTGTTTTAACCCTCTTTCTGTGGATCGTCTTTTTTGAGATAAGGCAGGTCCAAATATATCTACTAAAGCTTAACGACTACTTTTATGCCTGTGAAAAAGAGACTTCCTTCTCCCCTTTTACCCACTTTCTTTCAAGTTTTACAACTTAACCATGCAGCTTTCTTCATCTCGAAAACAATTTCCAGGATCTGAGATTAAACTCAAATGTTTAAAGACAACAACACATACACAATAAATACACCATGGAGCCGATATGTTAAATCACTCAGTGTACAACAAGGAAAACAAAACTCAAGCAAGTCGGGGTGCCGGAGGTCAGGTTAGAAATTGCAAATTCACAATGACCATAAACCTTTCCAGCCTCTGGCTTCTGACCCTGCTTCAGATTGCCTCGCAGCCAGTCTTCACCTGTAATCAAATTTTGACAACGGGGAAGGGGCTGTGGGGGTGCAGAGGGAACCAAGAACAAACACAAACAAAACAAAAAATATAACAATAGAGACGGTATCACTCTTTTGTTCTGTTTTGTTTTCAAAATGTTCTAGGAGACGAGCGTATTTCTTAGTATCCTTTAGTAGTTACTTAGTATCTCTGTGCCTTAATTTTTCTCATGGATGAAAGGCGAATAGTGGTAATGATCTCTTAAGGCTGTTAACTATGCAGATCAGAAGTTTTATTCTTTATTAAACACTTACCACAGGGCCTGGATATAGTCAATGCTGTGCAAGAATTAGCTAACGTTCTTGTCATAATATTTCTTGCATTTCTGTTTTCTCTGAAGGTTAGTCAGGTTTTAATCAGAGAAGTAGACTCACTGGATATTTATTAGCCTAGTGCTTCTGGGTCTCAGCTTGGGTTTGCTCTCCCCCGCTTCTTTGTATCCGTTTTCCCTTCCTAACTCCCTGCCTTGCAAACTCCAAGCTCCAGGATCAGACACGCAGACAACAGGCTTATAGAGACCGCTAAACCAGCTCCAACAATCGCCCCAAGGCCGGATCTCTGTGGCAAATCCCTTCGTAGAAATTCATAATTCCGTCTCCCCAAATTTCACCTAAAGATATAATCAGAAAAGAACACAAATGTTTGCATGCAAGGATATTTCTCACAAGATCGTTTAAAAACGCATGAAACAAATGGATTCGCACAAATGCCTAGTAACAAGGTAATTATTAAATATAAAAATGAAGTTACATTCAGTTAGCTCTTCAAAGGAAAATGAAGATGTAGTCATAGGCTAAAAACAAAAGCAAAATACTCATTTATTCTCATATGATGTATGTGTTATACCAAAGAAAATATAGAAAATATACTAGATTCTTATGTTAGAAAGATGATAGAATATTATTTTCTAAATGTTAAGTAAATAAAGTGAAAAAATTGGGGTCTACAGATAATTTTAATTATCTAGCTAATAACATTACATATATTAAAAATTTCTAAAATAAGCATTAATTGCTTTAATTATAAGCATAAATAAAGCATTCAAGTACTGCTAAATAAATTAAAATGGCAACAATAGAAAGAGAAACAAAAGATTTGCATTTTACTATATAAGGCTCACATACAAAATGTTAAAAATATATATATTAAGACGTAAGTAGATGAATGATGAAATGATATGAACTGAGATTTCCAAAAAGAGAGTCAACATAATTAAATAATGATTTAAAACATCAGATTGAAAATGACATGAATAATTTAAAAAATCCGTTTCCTACTGAGTCTGACATATGGCTTGTGTTCAAAAAATCATTACTGTTACTGTTTTTAGTGGATACAGAATGATAATAAATCAGCCAAAGATTTAAAAAGGGAAAAAAGATCCAATGCAATGTTGTTGAGTAGGCGGTGCAAACAGAACTTTCTCAGGCACTTCTGGGAGTATAAACTTTTAAAATATTTATATACTTTGATCTAGGGATCTGGTTCTGGCCAATGAATCTATGAACATATTGAAACTATGGGTAATTACCAAAAATGTTGATAAATGTATATGTACATAGACTCACCATACTCTTATTCATAATAGCCAGAAAATAGATAAAACATAAAAAGCTAAACACTATTAAATTAGTCACATAAATTATAGATTACACATGAAATGAACTCACGCAACCACTGATAAGTATGTTTATAAAATGCTTTAACTACATAGAAATGCTTATTCAATAGTATTGTATTTATAATAAAACGAGAAAGGGATCCTAACTACAGAGATGTTAAAACAAAAAAAAAGAAAAAAAATGTTCTCTAAGAAGGGTCATTTTAGACTTGTTCTTGATACCTCATGACAGTTGAAAATACACAAAAATTATTGTCCATATTAATTGGGAAATGAGAGGGTAGGGCATGTGAGGCCGTTGAAATACCATATGTAAGAATAGGAAGCCCTATTTGCAGGACCTGGAAACTCAATAAAGCAAATGAAGCATCCAATCCACCACGGGGCTCATCTGTGGATAGGGTCCTCATCATAAAAGACTACGTGAGTTATGTTAAGGGGCTTGGATTTTTATCTTCCGTGTTAGGAGCAAAAGGAAGAATTTGTCCGTGGAAAATGATGACCTAAGATTTGCATTCTATAATGACATTTACAAAAGTCCCAATAACATCAACCAGCCAACGCTTTTTGGGAGTTCCATGCCAGACCCTGTACCGACTGCTTTACATAGAGCATCTCATTCACGCTTTGCAACTTCTGCTTTGACACAGATATACCATTTGAAAATGTTGGCATTTGAAATAGATGCTGAAGGGAATATTTTCCTTAAAGTAAGTCCACATTCCAGAGGCATAATACATAGCGTGCAAAGGAGCTGGAGGGGGTGGGCAGTGAAGGAGCAATTTGAAATCTGAACAAATAAGCATCACTAAACCGTCACAAGGAAACAAAGTAGAGACTTTATTGGAAAGGAGTTTTGGAGACTAGGGTAACAAGAAGAACACTCTGACCATAAGATCTGCAAATATCAGGCAGGAAGAAAATTTCTTTTATAGGGAGGAGTACACAAGACTAGGAATAACGTGTCAGGGGGGAGAGGGATGTCAGCAAATGTTTTACACTGATGTCAGTCAACTGTCCTGGGGGGGCCCTTAATGAGGGCCACATGCTGGCTCATGACACACGTGCATCGTGTGGTGTCCCCGTGGTGCACTGAAAGTCTATGGGACTTATGATGTAGCATAGTCTGCTCCCAATGCTCAAATCTTTACCTCCTCTCTGTGCTCACTACCAATACCCTTATTGACACCATGAATAACTTCTCCCCGTTACTGCAAAACCCTGTTATCTAGTCCCTGTGTTGTCTGTCCGTCTCATACCTGGTCTTCGATTATTAAAAAAGATACCCGATTGTGTCACTTCTATGCTCCGCAGCTACCGTGGATAGTCTACTGCTGGGGACCCGGACCCCTTTGCCTTCTGACCCAATGCTTGGCATTGATTCTTAAACAAATGGAACATGCCACCCAAACAAGGCACCTTCCTGTTTAATTCTACTATCAGTTTTTAGAAACCCTTAACCCTCAAGTATCCTCTATCTACCTATATCTACATCTCGTTTGTCAACCGTCCACACATCATCGCTTTTGTGAAAGATACAGAGACCTCTACAGCGGGACGTGGGGGTTTTCATCCACAAAACTCCCATCTTACATGTCCATCATACCTTCGTGCGGGTTCCCATTATTGTGTACTACCCATCCTACATTCATTACTGAATAACTATCTGATCGATGAATGGATGGATTCTTTCTAGCTCTCTTTTTTAGTCTTGCTACAAAGTTTTGCCTCTGGGTATATGTATCTGTGTCTTTCATCATCTCTTACACACTTATGTTTCTACTCAGTGATTTTATAGATTCTCTTTCCAGTTCTCAACCTTGGGTCACCATTTCAGGAAGGCCTATTGGGGAAAGTATGGAGATGACTACATGTATACATTGGTGATGCTATAGCTTTCATGTTCTGTTGGGCAGCACTGCCTTAGAATGCATAAGCTCTTATGTCGATGACGTCAATTATTCAAAATCATAGGCAACAAGTCATGGCCAACTAGTTAGGTAGACAGATGAATGGCTCATGTCAAATATACTAAAATCTTTCTTCTGCTGTAAAATTCTATCATAAATAAACAGTAGAAAGATTAAGAGGTTTTATTATACTAAGGGGCATAAAAGATGAAATCAACATTGCATTTCTTCTTATCCCCTTGGCCAAAATAACATCTCAGGTGTTCCCTGTATTTGAACGAGCTAGGTTAAACCTGAGAACCACTCCTTTAAAACGTATTTATATTTTAAAAGAAGTACGGAACTAACGACTAACTAAATAGATTTTAAAATTGAGAATAGCACAGAAGGAGACGTTTCATCAGTAAGCATTGTCTCCTGAAAAACTATTTCTAAGATGCAGGCTTATATACAAATAGGAATTGATAGCCTTGTCTGTACTTTGATTTGATCTGACAATTTTACAAGTGACTCTTCACGGCTTTCCATTCCAGGTGTCATAGTCTGACAACCCAGGGTTTAAAAAATCAGGGCTCTGCACAATATAAATTGTTTACAACGAGTTGAAGGTCTTGGAATAAAGCTTTCACCATTCAAAAAAGTTTGGGGAACGGGGTGCCTGGGTGGCTCAGTTGGTTAAGCGGCCAACTTCAGCTCGGGTCATGATCTCGTAGTTCATGGGTTCGAGCCCCACGTCGGGCTCTGTGCTGACAGCTCAGAGCCTGGAGCCTGTTTCGGATTCTGTGTCTCCCTCTCTCTGACCCTCCCCTGTTCATGCTCTGTCTCTCTCTGTCTCAAAAATAAAATAAACGTTAAGAAAAATTTAAAAAAAAAGTTTGGGGAAGAATGAAATAAATAGATAAAGATTTATTTCTAGAAAGCAGAGTCCATGTGCAAGGAGCTCTGGCTTATAAACCAAGGGCTCTGGGAAGCTAATTATGTGATTTCAAACACATGCTAAATATTCGCATTCTTGAAATTCTTCATTGCCCAAAGGAAATATTTGGATAAAGTTGTTCCTGATGATTTTTTTTATCATTAGCTCATTGTGACTTTGATATTAAGGGTGATCTTCAAAAAGTAGCATTTCCTAATCAGTATTTAGATTATTTATTTCATGAAATCAAAGAGCATCTTAGAGCTGGAAGTCACCCTCTCACTTCAAATTTAAGGTTCGGATGACAATGACCCTCAGGTCAGGTCTCAGTCATTGGCAGAGTTAGAACCTGAGTCCTCTTCTCTAGACGCTAAGGTTCTGTTCCCTTCCACAAGCTTTACCCACCTGATTCTGACCAGCAAACTAAGATGAGAATGTTAATTTTTTGCAATGTCTTTGTTTTATTTTGTTGTTAGCATTTCCAGCTCCCATCCCATATGCAAATGATTGTACAATAACACTTCCATAAAAGCCACGTGAGTCACACTTTGTGTGAGTGTATTTGCAAATGTGTCTATTTGCCCTTTCTCATATGTGTAAATGTAGCCTATATTTGAGAGAAAAAAAATGCATGATGAAGTCATTAGCTTCTGAAGTAGATCAGAGATGTAATAACTGAGTTCCAGCGATGGGGAGAAAAGAAAAAAATAACATTAATAACTAAGTGAATGTATTTCTTTACATGGGCACAATACATACAAACATATCATTAGTCAAGTTCTTATTGTATTTCTTGGAGATGAAATCAGCAAAGGAAGTTTTGGTGTCATGGTCACTTGAAGCTTTGCTACCTTGCTTTTTTTTTTTTTTTTTTTACTTAGCCTCGCAGTTTATGGATTGTTGCTAATGTTTATTGGACATATGCTGAGCTGCTACATTCTATTTGAGATTCAGAAAGATATGGTCATTCAGGGGTGAACATGTGTTTCTGGGATCATTTCTTTGGAGCACGGTGTATAATTACCATTAGCACTTATTTAAAAGATTAGTGATTAGGTAAAGTTACCACATTTAAAGAAACATGTTCTTTCTCTTATGAGTCTTAGAAAAGGGAAGATACTAAGGTTCCGTAGAATCTATTATTACAGTCTAGCTGGTCCTATCCATTGCTGTCTCCTCAGAATTATTCCACTCAAATCAGTCAACATGAGCAGAATTTATTCATTAATGTAGTGAATAACTCAACAAATATTTATTGAGCACCTTCAGCTCCTCATGCTGGGAGGAGAGTATGAAGGAAACAGATGCTTTCCCACTCCCATGGATTTCTATTTTAGTAGGGGAACACATACAGCAAATAAACAATTTCTTTTAAAAAAATATAGTAGTTTAGGTGGTTGTATTAGTCAGCGTCCTCCAGTAAAATTGGCTCACATTATTGTGGAGGTTTCATAAATTCAAATGTGCCCAGCCACCAGTCTGGAGCCCCAGAGAGGAGTTCAGTCTGGGTCCAAAGGCAGTATTCTGAATTCCCTGTTGTTTGGGGGAGGTCACTCTTCAGTCTATACAGTTCTTCAACTGATTAAACGAGGCCCATCCACACCATGGAGGGTGATCTGCTTTGCTCAAGGCCCACTGATTTAAATATTAATTTCTTCCTAAAAGCATCTTTACAAAAACATCCAGAGTAGTGTTTGATCGAATATCTGGGCACTATGGCCCAACCAAGTTGACACATAAAATTCACTATTACATTGGTATTAAGTGGAATGGGGAAAATGAAGCAGGATAAAAAGGTAAAGTGTGGCAGCAAGTGCTATTTTAACTAGGGTGATTATGGGAAGCCTCTTTAACAAAATAGCCTTTGAGCAGAGACTTTCAGAAAGAAGTCTTTCAGCTAACTGGGTGGATGATGTTGTGGGAAGAGGAAAGAGTGCATGCAAAGACCCTGAGGTGGGAATATGAATGAAGTGCAAGTGAGGGACCAGCCTGGCTACTTGGGGTAAACTCAAGGGGTGGGGTGGGGGGAGGATGGAGGGAGGAAAGGGAGAAAGTTGAAGAGTTTCAGGAGGGTAAACTTTTTCTGGCCTTATTGGCCACTCAAGAATTCTGAATTTTAGGTTCTGAGTAAGAAGCAAGTAACATGATCTGACTTGTATGAACTACAATCCGATATTGACAATATTGCTTTTTAAATTTTGCCTGTGATCACCCAAGCCTGGATTTGTTTCACCCCTTGTGCCCTTGTATCAATCTGGTGCCCTTAATATAGCACTTATCATGCTTTGGTTTCTATTTTCCTAATTAGACTATAAAATCCTTTAGGGTATCCTAGTTGAATACCTACCAATTACTCCTTGTCTACAGAAATTAATGAGACTTGTTCTACATAAATAAATCTAGAGAAGGAAACTAATGTATTTTGTTTTAACTCCCTTATTAATGAAACAGCATATGTGTACCTGCAAATCTTTTTAAAACATTCAAAAACCAATAAAATATTTTCTGGACTTAGTATTCTGACAACTTACACAAAACAAGAATTGTCCAATATGGTAAGCTCTAGGCAGGTGTATTTTTTGAGAATTTGAAATGTGGCTAGTCGGAATTGAGATATCTAAAATACCCACTGGATTCCAAAAAATAAGTAAAATAAAATAAAATAAAATAAAATAAAATAAAATAAAATAAAATAAAATAATAAAATACCCAGTAGATTCCAAAGACCTGTTGTGAAATAAAATGTAATGTAAATATTTTCTTTTTTTAATTAATTTATTTTTTAATTTACATCCAAGTTAGTTAGCATATAGTGTAACAATGATTTCACGAGTAGATTCCTTAATGCCCCTTACCTATTTAGACCATCCCTCCCCCACAACCCCTCTAGTAGCCCTCTGTTTGTTCTACATATTTAAGAGTCTCTTATGTTTTGTCCCCCTCCCTGTTTTTATATTATTTTTGCTTCTCTTCCCTTATGTTCATCTGTTTTGTCTCTTAAAGTCCTCATATGAGTGAAGTCATAGGATTTTTGTCTTTCTATGACTGACTAGTTTCACTTAGCATAATACCCTCCAGTTCCATCCATGTAGTTGTAAATGGCAAGATTTCATTCTTTTTGACTGCCAAGTAATTGTGTACAAGAAGTATTGTGTACATCTTCTTTATCCATGCATCCATCGAAAGACATTTGGGCTCTTTCCATACTTTGGCTATTGTTGATAGTGCTGCTATAAACATGGGGGTGCATGTGTCCCTTCGAAACAGCACACCAGTATCCCTTGGATAAGTACCTAGTAGTGCAATTGCTGGGTTGTAGGGTAGTTCTATTTTTCATTTTTTGTGGACCCTCCATAATGTTTTCCAGAGTGGCTGCACCAGTTTGCCTTCCCACCAACAATGCAAAAGAGATCTTCTTTCTCTGCATCTTCACCAACATCTGTTGTTGCCTGAATTGTTAATGTTAGCCATTCTGACAGGTGTGAGGTGGTATCTCATTGTAGTTTTGATTTGTATTTCCCTGATAATGAGTGACGTTGAGCGTTTTTTCATGTGTCGGTTGGCCAACTGGATGTCTTCTTTGGAGAAGTGTCTATTCATGTCTTTTGCCCATTTCTTCACTGCATTATTTGTTTTTTTTGGGGTGTTGAGTTTGATAAATTCATTATAGATTTTGGATAGTAACCTTTATCTGTCGTTTGCAAATATCTTCTCCCATTCTGTTGGTTGCTTTTTGGTTTTGCTGATTGTTTCCTTCGCTGTGCAGAAAGAAGCTTTTAATTTTGATGAGGTCCCAATAGTTCATTTTTGCTTTGGTTTCCCTTGCCTCCAGAGATGTGTTGAGTAAGAAGTTGCTGTGGCCGAGGTCAAAGAGGTTTTTGCCTGCTTTCTCCTCGAGGATTTTGATGGCTTCCTGTCTTACATGTAGGTCTTTCATCCATTTTGAATTTATTTTTGTTTATGGTGTAAGAAAGTGGTCCAGGTTAATTTTTTTGCATGTAACTTTCCAGTTTTCCCAGCACCATTTGCTGAAGAGAAGAGACTATCTTTATTCCATTGGATATTCTTTCCTGCTTTATCAAAGATTAATTGGCAATATGTTTCTGGGTCCATTTTTGGGTTTTCTATTTTGTTCCATTGATCTGGCTGTCTGTTTTTGTGCCAGTACCATACTGTCTTGAAGCTTTGTAATATAGCTTGAAGTCCAGGATTGTGTTGCTTCCAGCTTTGGTTTTCTTTTTCAAGATTGCTTTGGCTATTTGGGTCTGCTTCCATACAAATTTTAGGATTGTTTGTTCCAGTTCTGTGAAGATTGCTGGTGTTATTTTGATCAGTATTGAATTGAATATGTAGATTGCTTTGGGTAGTATTGACATTTTAACAATATTTGTTCTTCTTATCCAGGAGCATGGAATCTTTTTCCATTTTGTGTGTGTCTTCAATTTCTTTCATAAGCTTTCTATAGTTTTCAGTGTGTAGATTTTTCAGCTCTTTGGTGAGATTTATTCATGGGTGGTTTTGGCCCCAAATATCCATAGTGCCTAGGGGGAGAACTAGGATCTGGCCCCAGCACCGTGGTCTCTCACCTGCATTCCATGACAGACTTTCACCCCTCTACTCCTCTCTCAGCTGCTCTAGTCCATCCTGCAGATGGCAGCCCAAGTGACCCACTGAAAAGCCAAATCTGACCTGATGGGGCCCTTCCCGGGTAACTTGACTGTGTGGCTTCCTGGATCCATAAGAAGTGCACAGGGACCCAGGTGCACCTCTCCATTCTCTCCGCAGTACTGGCCTTCTCCTCGCCACTCTGTCCAGCCACAACCACCGATCATCTTGTAATTGAATGATAGCACCACATACCTTCCCGTCTGCTGCCTCTACCTGGAACTGTACCACTTGCTTTAACCAGCTCCTCCTTGGAAGCTTCCTTGAACCTCAAACTACTTCAAATCCCTCAACCCCCTGATATAGCCAGTCATCCTATCCCTTACACTTCCTTAAAAGGACTCATGATCTAAAATTAGAGAATTAGGTCTTTGATTTGCTTAAAATCAAGTATTATAATCTATAACTATGTATTTATGGGTTTGGTTATTTGGTTAATTTCCGGCTCCCTCTTAAATGCAATCACCATGAGAATTAAAGCCACATCAATGTTATTTGTACCCAGTGCCTGGCCACACAGAATGAACATATTAAATGCATTTTAAAAAGAAATGATCCTGGGGTGCCTGGGTGGTTCCTTTGGTTGAGCATCTGTCTGGCTCTTGATTACAGCTCAGGTCATGATCCCAGGGTCATGCATGGGATTCAACCCCACGTCAGGCTATGCACTGACTATGGAGCCTGCTTAAGATCATCTCTCTCTCTCTCTCTCTCTCTCTCTCTCTCTCAGGGCGCCTGGGTGGCTCAGTCGGTTAAGCATCTTACTTCAGCTCAGGTCATGATCTCAAGGTCCAAGAGTTCGAGCTCCGCGTTACGCTCTGTGCTGACAGCTCAGAGCCTGGAGCCTGCTTCGGATTCTGTGTCTCTCTTTTTCTGCCCCTTCCCTATTCATGCTCTCTCTCTCTCTCTCTCTCTCTCTTCATCGCAAAAATAAACATTAAAAAAAAATTTTTTTAAAAAGATTGCCTCTCTCTCTCTCTGTCTCTGTTTACCCCACTTACACACACTCTCTAACATAAATGAATAAACAAATAAATAAATAATAAAAATGAATGACAAAATAAATGAAGGATGAGGTGCTGGCCATAAACCTATCTATGAGGCCTGCTTATGCTCATAGGAACACTGAACAAACTCCAACCATGATGGAGGGAGGAGGGCTGGATGACACTTGCCCACTGGTGGAAGGTGAGGGGACCACAGGCAGAGGGCCCAGATGTGGGAGGGGAACTTAGAGGAGAGGCCTCTGAAGGCCAACGTTAGGGGCAGAGAGAAGGAAATCACAGGAGCCACAAATTCAGAGGAGTACTTTTCCCCAGTGAGCATCACGACAGAGGGCAGGACAGAGGAGATGGCGGGGAAACACCTGGAATTCTGCAATCCCAAATTAAAAATTTTTAATGTTTATTTATTTTTGATAGAGAGAGGAAGAGCACGAACTCATCTGCAAAGAGTGAAGGTTTGACCTCCTTCTGGCCACTTGGATGTCTTTTATTTCTTTGTGTTTTCTGATTGCCCAGGCTACCACATCCAATACTATGTTGAATAACAGTGGCGAGAGTGGACATCCCTGTCTTGTTCCTGACCTTAGGGGGAAAGCTCTCAGTTTTTCCCCATTGAGGATGATATTGCATTGGGCCATTCATATATGGCTTTTATGATCTCGAGGTATGCTCCTTCTATCCCTACTTTCTTGAGGGTTTTTATCAAGAAAGGATGCTGTATTGTGTCAAATGCTTTCTCTGCATCTATTGAGAAGATCATGTGGTCCTTGTCCTTTCTTTTATTGATGTGATGAATCACATTGATTATTTTGCAGATATTGAACCAGCCCTACATCACAGGTATAAATCCCACTTGGCTGCAGTGAATAATTTTTTTTAAGGTATTGTTGGATCCGGTTGGCTAATATTTTGTTGAGGATTTTTGCATCCATGTTCATCAGGGAAAATGGTCTATAGTTCTTTTTAGTGAGGTCTCTCTCTGGTTTTGAAAGAAAGGTAATGCTGGCTTCATAGAAAGAGTTTGGAAATTTTCCTTCCATTTCTATTTTTTGTAAAAGTTTCAAGAGAATAGGTGTTAACTCTTTAAATGTTTGGTAGAATTCCCCTGGAAAGCCATCTGGCCCTAGACTTTTGTTTTTGGGGAGATTTTTGATTACTAATTCGATTTCTTTACTGGTTATGGGTCTGTTCAAATTTTCTATTTCTTCCTGTTTTCAGTTTTGGTAGTTTATATGTTTCTAGGAATTTGTCCCTTTCTTCCAGATTGCCCATTTTATTGGCATATAATTGCTCATACTATTCTCTTATTATTGTTTTTATTTCTGCTGTGTTGGTTGTGATCTCTCCTCTTTCATTCTTAATTTTATTTATTTGGGTCCTTTCCTTTTTATTTTTGATCAAACTGGCTAGTGGTTTATCAATTTTGTTAATTCTTTCAAAGAACCAGCTTCTGGTTTCTTTGATCTTTTCTACTGTTTTTGTTTTTGTTTTTGTTTTTTTGGTTTCAATAGCATTTATTTCTGCTCTAATCTTTATTATTTCCTGTCTTCTGCTGGTTTTGGGTTTTATTTGCAGTTCTTTTTCCAGCTCTTTAAGGTGTAAAGTTAAGTTGTATATCTGAGACCTTTCTTCCTCCTTTAGGAAGGCCTGGATCGCTATATACTTTCCTCTTATGACTACCTTTGCTGCGTCCCAGAGGTTTTGGGCTGTGGTGTTACCATTTTTGTTGGCTTCCATGTACTTTTTAATTTCCTCTTTAACTTCCTGGTTAACCCATTCATTCTTTAGTAGGATGGTCTTTAGTCTCCAAGTATTTGTTACATTTCTACATTTTTTCTTGTGGTTGATTTCGAGTTTCATAGTGTTGTGGTCTGAAAATATGCATGGTATGACTTCAATCTTTTTGTACTTGTCAAGGGCTGATTTGTGTCCAAGTATTTGATCTATTCTGGAGAATGTGCCATGTGCCCTGGAGAAAAATGTGTATTCCACTGCTTTAGGCTGAAATGTTCTGAATATATCTGTTAAGTCCATCTGGTCCAGTGTGTCATTCAAAGCCATTGTTTCCTTGTTGATTTTCTGTTTAGACTATCTGTCCATTGCTGTAAGTGAGGTGTTGAAGTCCCTTACTATTATGGTATTATTATCAATGACTTTCTTTATGTTAGTGATTCATTACTTTATATATTGGGTGCTCCACATTTGGAGCATAAATGTTTACCATTGTTAGGTCTTCTTGGTGTACAGACCCCTTGATTATGATGTAATGCCCTTCTTCATCTCTTATTATAGTCTTTATTTTAACGTCTAGATTGTGTGATATAAGTATGGCTACTCTGGCTATCATTAGCAAGGTCTCTATCCACTTACTTTCAGTCTGAAGGTGTCTTTAGGTCTAAAGTGGGTCTCTTGTAAACAGCGTATAGATGGATCTTGTTTTCTTACCCATTCTGTTACCCTATGTCTTTTGGCTAGAGCATTGAGTCCACTGACATTTAGAGTAAGTACTGAAAGATATGAATTTATTGCCATTACGTTGCCTGTATAATGTAAATATTTTCTTAGTAATTGTTTTGTATTAATTATCCATTGAAAGGATAGTATTTTGAATATGTTCTGTTAAATAAGATGTATTATAATCAAATTCAAAAGTTTTTCCTTTTACTTTTTAAAAATGTGCCTACTAGAAAATATAAAATGACACCTGTGGCTTATGTTTCTGACTCACATGGTATTTCTCCCAGACAGCATCGGTCTAGAGGATTCCAAACTGTGCTCCACACATCGCAGGTATGCGGGCTTCTTGGTTGTGATATTTTTGCCATTTATTGTGAATTGGGCCCTTTCTTCCAGACCCTGTCCCTGGTTTTCATTTCCAAACCTGTTGTATTCTCAGTCGACATAAGGATCAAGACCTCTTGCCCTCTGCTGCATCCTCAGACACAGCAAGACATTTGGGTTCACTTTAGAACATTATGTAATTGTTCCCTGGCCATGACTTAAAAAGAAAAACAAAGAACATCCAGCTAATCAGCAATATGAAATAAGAGAAGAAAATGCAGCATAACACCTTCGAAGGGAGCAAGTGATAATTTAGACAAAAAGAGTCCCGAGCCTTTAGAATCACATGTAAATTTCTGAAGGTACGTACTGTGCTTATAACTCATCCCTTTATCCTTTCCTTTTCCTTCCCTGCACCTCTCAGTGCTGCCAGCATTGCAAGAGATGACCAACCCAAGGAACACGAGGGTGTCCAGGTCCGGCATAGGTGCCACTGTGGGGCCTCCTGAGGACGTCACAGTGAAACCCTGGAGGACTTAAAGCATCTTTCATCCAAGAAGGGACTCTTGAGGGTGTTGTCTTCCAACCTCAAATGATCATAAATCCATTCATCAGGAAGTTGTCAAATCCCCAAAGCTTACGGCGAAAATCCTAAACCCCTAACTCTCTTAGGCCCTCGTCTCCACAACACTGCAGTTTGGGTGTTTAAATTTGACCTACCCTCCATCGACCTTTCTCTTTTCTCTTTTGCCCTGCCTCCATTCTTACACAACCAAACTCGTATGATTAAAAAGCACCCTAATATCTTCAAACTTTTCATCACATATTTTCACCACCTCCTTGAATGGAAGCTTCTCTTAAATTATCACATCTACTGCAACAGGCAGAGAGAAAGGCTGTTTGATCTGTCAACTTCTTCTAACTTGAGATCTGGGAACTACAGAAGGTATCCACGGACACTAGTATTTCCAGACTGTTTTTGTCAAGGCTTTTCCACATTTCTTACATGGGATATTGCAAATGCCTCTCAACTGCCAATCTGAGAAACGTATTCAAATGAGTGGAAACTCTAGCTGATTTCAGGAAAATGCCTCTAATTTATTTGCCACACCATAAGTCAAAGTGACCTTTCCAAAATGCAAATCTGATCATATTATTCTGACACTTAAAGCTTATTTCAATAACTTCTATTTTTTTAGTTTAAAAAAGCACATAAATAAATAATTTTTTATTAAAGCTTTCATGTCCTACTATGATTTGACTCCTAAGTCTTATCTATATCCGCTCTTTCATTTAAATGTCAAAGTTATACCCTACCAGGAATGATCTTAACTTTTTCCTTTAGGCTGCCTGCCCCTAAAGATTTATCCTCTGTATCTCAGCTTAGATAACTCTGGGGAGAATTTCTAATGACAGTAAATAGGTATGTATATATGACCTCCAATTTCTCACATAAGACCTATGTTAATAGTTATTGTTTATCTTAACATCTGTGTTTCCTAGTCAATTGTATATTTGTTGAGGACAGAAACTATGACTATATTGTCCAATGTTGTATTCCCAGGGCCTAGCATATGCACAGAGTAATCACAAAATACATGTTGATTGAATGAATGAATGACACCTTTGAAATAGTTTATTTTGTAACTAACAATACCAGACAAAACAGATCTCAAGTTATAAATAATGTCTTTTTGTATATTTCAATTCTCTGGATTAGACTGTCTTGTGAGAGAATATATAAATATTTAAGATTACAGATTTAGAATCGAACAAATACAAGTTTAATTCCCACCTCTGCCACTATTCAGCTGTTTGACCTTGAACCAATTACTTTTCTAAGTATTCTCTTCTTTGGGATAGAAGTCTGTACTATTGACTATGTGGTGTAATTGAAAGAAAGAAATATGGTGATGGCCAAAAATATCTGGTTTACTGCTTACCTAGCACAAAGTTAATGCTCAATGACACCAGCTATTGATATATTTAAGCTAAATCCTTCCAAAACCATGTCTTCCAACTTGGTAATTCCTTTTATCACATTAAAATATTTGAAGTCTCCATTTGTATGGTTTTCAAACAAATTTCTGAAGCATGAATGATTTTCACTTCCAATAGATATACAGGCTCAAGGCAGAATCTCATGTGGATAATGTGTCCATGAAACATCAACGTGTTAGCTAGTCTTTGGTCTGTACATAGCTCACTAGTTATGACACAGGCCAAAAATTGTTGCTAGAGAAATAGCTAATAATGGAATAGCTATGTTTTGCATCAGATACATATTCTTTTGACAGAAAATGAGGCAAAATACCACCAACGATAGCTTCGATAAATGCTGGCATTGATGCCCTTCTCTGTGTCTCTTGGCCTGCCTAAGAGGATCACAAATTAGCTTTCTCAGCTCTGCCTCCTCTTAAGTTCAAGGCAGGAAGAGAGAGGAAAGTCAGTTTTCCAGACACCCCAGAAAACCTTTCCAAAAGAAATGGTCTGCAAAGTGTTCTGTTTTCCAAATCTTTGGGAAGGCAGCAACAGAGCAATGGTGCCAACCTGCATTGTTTGCTGTAACAAATACCAAATTCTTATTGAGTTCTAGGCTTTGTGTTAAGCAGTTGACTTACATATTTTCAATTGGGTTGAAAACTATGTCCCTCCCACCCTCCCACTGCCACCCGCCCGTACACACATACACGTTATGGTCTAAAATAAAATGATATGTCAGATGATTATTTCACCTTGCATTTTCTGGAAGAAGAATTGACCTTCCGACTCTACCATCAAGACCTTGAATATTCATTTAGGGCTTCCCTCAGCTTCTGGGTGAAGTTCCAATGTGAGTAAGCCTTGGATTACAGTCTAAATCGGGATGCAGGCCTTGCATGTAGAGAGAAGGCAGACCTAACAGGGATAAAAGAAAGGTTAAGTGCCTGTTTGAGAGAACAGTGGTAGGTGCAAATTGATGTAAATTATTTTGGAAAATTAGCTTGGAAAGAGTTTCCGGTTCTTTCAGTACAAGGGTTATGTATGAAGTTAGGAAAGGTTTTAAGGGGATCTAGAGTGCCAAGATATGTAATATGGATATTGCTTTTCAAACAAGGGAAACTATTAATGTTTTTTTTGAGCAAGGGTAAAGAAATGAAGGAACAACATTAAAAATAATTCAATAGAAATATTAATCTAGGAGCTATTTATTTTTTAGAGAAACATTGGAACGCCAGATAAGGCAGAGAATGGACCAGGAGGGCTAGAACAGATTCTTACTGAACAGTTACATTCTAATTGGGACCTTTTCTGAATTGAGGGCAGACAACGCTAGGATATATCTTCAGAGCTTCTCTTTTCATAAGAAACACTTTCTTTTTCGGATATGACAAAATGGTAATACTCCAAATCAAAGGCATGCACCTACTTTAATTCAAAAGGAACACTCTTCTAAAAGGAAGTTATTACACAGCTCAGTACAGCCTGCTGCACTAATAGAACTGGGCAAATTTCTCCACAAGAGCTTTTGACTTCAAATACATTTGGAGACCTTGAATTATTCAAGTCCTTCTGCATTTATGATTGGTCAGATTGGATTAGCAGAAAGGTTAGGCGTTTGGAATGAAAGACTGTTGGCCTCTGAATCATACAGAAACGGCAGTCTTTGTCCCAGAGAAGCTTACAAAACTATTCATGTATTTTTGCTACTGAATGTCATAAGCTCAGAAGAAAGCTCTGCACTGGTAAACATTATCACCTGATTGATGAGCTCATTTTCCCTCCCAAGTGTGTGTAGCCCAATGAATCAGGTAATAAAGAGGTCAGCAACTGGAAGTTTGCACTTAACTACCGTTTATTATATTTTAGAAATGATTCAATATGGTGGTGCAATCGACAGGATAAATCATCTCCTTTGTATTTACCCATTCTATCACAGCCACGAGAAACTGACATTTCCTTTTGAATGACAGGGATCTTGAGGCTCCCTGCCTAACAGCTTTGGTCCTTCCCAAATTTAGCTTTCATTATTTATATATTAGTGAACATTTTGAATGGGAGAAGTCAATGCTTTCAGTTATGTGAGTAGATCTCCATTCTGGAAAGGATATACTTCCATCATCCTCATAAGTAGATATAACCGGGGTTGATATCAGGTGGAATGTTACTAGAATATTTTAGAATTATGTATTGCCATTCTTGAATTGTGATACAAGCTCCAGTGGTTTATGCTGGAAACTTAAGTTTGGAAATTGTTGAGGAAACAGAATTTGCAGTTTGAGAGTGACAGGACTAGAAAGAATCCTTAAAGCGTTAAGGTCATGCCGTGTATTTTATTTAATACTACGGTGAACTTTATTATAAAAGCAAGGCTCACAAAAATGAGGAATTAGAGTTAGCAGATAAGTAACATTCGTGATTGGAGGATGATTGGCTTATCACCAGCAACACACCAACATTTCTTACATTTACTTTATTGTTTATCAATACTTCATTGAAGAATTGTTCAAAAATTTTTTTAAGTTTTTATTTATTTTTGACAGGGAGAGAGAGAGAGAGAGAGAGCGAGCTGGGGAGGGGCAGAGAGAGAGGGAGACACAGAATCCAAAGCAGCTCCAGGCTCCGAGCTGTCAGCACAGAGCCCGACACAGGGCTCGGACTCACAAACTGTGAGATCACGACCTGGGCCGAAGTCGGACACCCGACTGACCGAGCCACCCAGATGCCCCAGAGAATTATTCAAATTTATTGAAGGCCTCCTATGTCAAAGAACCTGAGTCCAACATTTCGTGGAATCCAAAAAAGGAAACTGCATCTGCCGTGGTCCTTTCTTCAAGGAGTTTACCCTTTACGAAGGGAAGGAAAACATTCCTAACAACAGTACAAAATGCTAGTGTCATCCAGGAAACGACAGCTCAAATTCTACAGGGATTCACGGGAAGGAAGATGGCTTCTAGCTGGGCTCGGAAGAGCATGGTGGAGGCATCCGAGAAGGTGTCAGAGGCTACTTCTTTGAGAAATTAAAGAAGAGCTGTGGTTTAGACCTGCCCAAAATGAAGCTGAAGGGTGCCACAGGAGACGACCGCAGCGAGCGGCTCTTTATGTAGTGGTTTAATTGAAGGCAACGGCCGGTAAAATTGTGGGCATAGGGGGCTGGGGCCAAGGGAAGAGAGATTTGAATGCTCAACTTTACCTACTGGATTAAGGGAAGCTTCTGAGTGTTTTGAATAGGAAGAATGAATGAAAGGTAGTCCAAGAAACTGAATGGCACGGTGAGTTGGGACTTGGGTGGCATAAGATGTAAAAAGGCTTAATGAGGAGATTCTGGTAATATTTTAGGAATCACAAAATACAAGGAGGAACTGAGGGAGTCTAGGAGATGGCAGCTAGATGTGTTAATATTACAGAATTGAATTACTTTAATGACTGCTCTGGGGTGGGAGAGGCAGTGGAAGAATTGGGACTACAACCCCTGGCCCTTGGAATGAGATGCACTGTAGCTCTTCTCAGGGTGGCTGAGGAGGACAGCACTTACTCTTGGACCCATAAAATGACATTATGCTCCAGAGACGTGAAAATCCTCTCCTGTCTTTTATTATTTTTTTTTTATAGAAGGATATAAATGTTAAGCGCTGTTCGCTAAGCTGTGAAAATAATCAGTAACATTTGATGCCTTAATTAAAGACTGGGCTGGGATTTTTGTTCCTAGAAAAATTAGTAGAGGGACACAAGAATAAAATTACCTTAATTAAGACTTGTCTCCGATGGAGATAAACTAGGCCTCAGCTTTATAAAGTATCCCAAGACATTTTTTTTTTTTTTTGCAATAATTCACCTTACCTTTTGACCTTTAAAACTTTCCTCCGGTTCATGCTGTATTTAATCCGCCAGGTATCTCTTGCGCAGATGAAGCCGGCGTGGGGAGCAGTGTCCTGGATTCACAGTTGTAAATTCCAGGATCATGGACATTATAAGACAGAGCCAGGAGCTGGCGCAGCCTGAAGTCAAGTTGCCCTTCTCTCATTTCACTATGAATGCATGCTTCCTAGTCACACTTCAAAGCAATCATTTCTCATTCAAAATTCATTGCATCTTAATTGCAGATTTATTAACACGCTGGCGGCTTTGTATTGATTTCGGCAGGATGTTGTGGAAAGTTGGAGCAGGCAGAGAGCACCTTGTAGGATTGACAGCATTTCACACGAAGTGCCCAGGGTGTCGTTACATGCAAACAGTTGAAAAGGAGTAGAGCATAACAGCATTCATGAGCAGTAGGGGTGAAAAGGGCACTATCGGAAAATAGGAGGAAAAAAACAAGACAAAACACAGTCGGGACTCATAGTTTTAATGTTAGTGAAGTATGAGGGGCTTTGATTTAAAACACACCTTCTATTAATTCTAAATGTCAATTTCCTGCCCACACTTGGCGCCAGATTCTTCGGAAGCAAACGCGATGCCCACAAGCAAGTCAGTGATTATGAGATGTGAAAATCATCAAATACAGAGAACCCGCGTGAATAGGTCATTGTCCGCAAATTCAAAAAAGGGATCCGTCGGGTACATATCTTACCAAACTTTCAGATGAAAATGGAAAACCTCCAGCATGAGTCTGTACGAAGCTCACTATGTGTTTTATTTGAACCTCAAGATGATTAAGAATTTCGAGTTGGTCTCTATGTTTAACAATTTTAGATCCAAAAAGACTCAAGAGATAGATGTAAGTAAAGTATTCCTGTATGTCACTGTTATAGAGGGGTGATCATAGAATTGGGGTCCCTCTTCTGACAAAGGGGAAAATGGATAATACACTTGAAGCCAGGACCACCCCAAGGGAAATCTGAACCACAGAATATCCTCCACGGAAGATATCTTTAAGGAAGGGACATTTCCTAGTCTACACCCTAGGACCAAGATAGCCTTAACTCTCCCCTCATCTTTTTTTTTTTTATTTTTTTTTTAACGTTATTTATTTTTGAGACAGAGAGAGACAGAGCATGAACGGGGGAGGGTCAGAGAGAGGGAGACACAGAATCTGAAACAGGCTCCAGGCTCTGAGCTGTCAGCACAGAGCCCGACGCGGGGCTCGAACTCACGGACCGCGAGATCATGACCTGAGCCGAAGTCGGACGCTCAACCGACTGAGCCACCCAGGCGCCCCAACTCTCCCCTCATCTTGATTAAACTTTAGATAAGCCTCTTCCTGACTGTAAGCCCCTGACCTCACTTTTCTTGGCACATTTGCTTCAGGAAACTTGCAGGTGTAAATTCTTTCTCTGCCCCTTTGAAATGTATGATCTACTTTCACGCAGAAATGTCTTTTTCAAAGAAAAGGGGATAGGAAACGTCCCTTTGAAACCTCATAATCCGGAAAGATAAGGCCCCTATCTTACTCCGTGGGTAATTTTTGAGTGGGTTATCATGGACCACACTTTAACAAATTCCCATTAGACTTCCTGTGAGAAGTGGATATTCTCAGAATGGTCTCCTACTTTCTGTGGGTGGTTAGAAGCCTGACTTCCTGAAGTACCAACTAGCAAGTACAGATCGCCTGATCACTGTGAGCTGCTTCCCTGCTAAAGTCATCCAGTACTTTTCCACTTGCGTGTGAATATTGCATTTAAAAACGTTGCCTTTTGTTTCAGGAAGATGAGCTCAGTCTCTCCCCTGTTGCGAGTCTTGACCCTTACCTGGATCATTTCGAACGAAGTCTTCCTCATCATTTTTCACAAATATCTGATGCACTTCTTCTGTATCTGCAATTAGAAACATCAGGTTAGTAAATACAGAATTTAATAAAATACGTATATTTGTGTATCAGGAAGGAATTGCTGAAATCCTTTACTCCATTAGTATCCTGCTTGGATAGATTTTAATACATGTGCAAGATGGGGGAAAAGACATGTAGGTGGAACTTTCATAGTTTCCTGTTGTCTTTCCAGGCCTGGACACTTAACCGCCCAGGATGTGAACATGAGTACAGAGCAGTGTACGTTTACAAGGAAGCTGCTTGCTTTCGAGCTCAGGGAAATCTCCCCAGTTTCTTCTTTCTAAAACTTGCTCCAAACACCATCACATATCTGCACCCTGTGATCCGTGGGTAATATATTATTGCACAAGTTGGATTTGGTAACCCAGGCCCCGATTGTCTATCTGAGTACCACCCAAACTTTGTAGTACATACAGATGACCTAAAAAACTTGTTATTGCAAAGCAGATCACTGGAATTTAACCCTAGTGAGTCTAATCCTGTTGTTCTTTGGTGGGACTCTGGAAATTTTCAGAAACTCCATAAGTTATTTTGGAGCAGTTTACCATGGATCATACTTTAAGAAATTCCCATTAGATTTCTCGTGAGAAGTCCATATTCTCCGAACTCATCCCCTGGTAATTGTTCCTTAACACCAGTTATTTACAAGATCGCCCCCAAACAAATCTCTAGCTTCATGACCAGCCCAAATTTCAGATCAATCGCAACCAGGACCTTGGTCTTCTGTCCCATCCAAGAAAGGGGATTGAACATTTAGTAGCTCATACTTTGGTCTAAGTTAAAACTCTTGAAATTCTTGCTCTGAGTCTTCCTAAGTTAATTTCTAAACCTAAAGGTCAACATGTGACTGGAGCAATCTACAGATTTCTTCTTAAAAATGCTGGATGCTTGGGGGCACCTGGGTGGCTCAGCCAGTTGACCGTCGACTTCGGCTCAGAGCATGATCTCACGGTTCGTGAGTTCAAGCCCCATGTCAGGCTCTCTGCTGTTAGCACAGAGCCCACTTTGGATCCTCTGCGCCCTCACTCTCTGCCCCTCCCTGCTTGTACTCTCTCTCTCTCTTTCTCTCTCAAAGATAAATCAACATTTTTTAAAAAAGTGCTGGGTACTTTAAAAAAAAATGAATTCACATCTTTGAATTATGCTTACCCAGAGAAGTTGCCAGAATTTGTTTCTCTGATGGAAATTTTCGAAAATAGCTGCATTGGATTCTTTTGTGCACAGATCAATGAATGAAGCTTGATTGAAATGTTTTATTTCAATGAAATTGTTCACGAAATCACATGGGGACCTATGTGATGACAACCACATTATCTTTCATGTCCACACTTTCACAGACAATTAACACAGAGCCTAATAAAGTATTGAAATCAGAGTAACTTACTCTGTCTTCTAACTTTCCATTGAAACTGTCAGTCTTCCTGACTTTTTTTCATATTATACAACGAACGGCCTATGTCAACGGAAGTTTCCATATTTGTGTATCCCCTACAGTAATTGGCAGTGAATACGATTTTACCTGTATAAATTTATATATATTAGCTCAAAGATTTTCATGTTTTTATCCTTAAAGAGGCAAGTAGTGCAAGACTTGACAAATAAATTTTTATTGTTATAATTGACAGCAATAAAAATGACAATAGGTAGGGGTGCTCGGCTCAGTCGGTTGAATGTCCGACTCTTCATTTCAGCTCAGGTCATGGTCCCACTGTTGTGGCCCTGCTTCAGGGACTGCACTGATCATGGAGCTTGCTTAAAATTCTCTCTTTCCTTCTGCCCCTCTCCCCCGACTTGGTCTCTCTCTTAAGAAAAAAAAAAGAACAACAATATAATTCTATGATTCACTGAGTTCCTACTATGTACTAGATACTTGTCCTTGTTTTACTTTTCCAAATGACCCTTCAAGGTAGTAATGATTCCATTTTACTGACAAGGAAACTGATGATCAAGGAGGTAAAATAATGTGTAAACCTATTTAGTTTGTTTTTTATCTCCTGGCTATTCAATTTTAATGCCTGTGTTTCCTCAATTAAGTCATATTGCTTAATTACTTGGTAGAGTGTGTCTGAGCTAGGAACTATTCAAGAATAGAAAATGCTGTTTGTTCAGAGTGACCTTCCTTGTCCTCCATCAGTGCCTTTTTACCCCAAAGTAAAACTCCACCTTATTTTATCATATTTTTCATAATTTTCAATTGATTTTAATTCTATTAAATATCCCTCCTCTCGGGACACCTGAGTGGCTCAGTCGGTTGTGTCCCACTCTTGTTTTCGACTTAGGTCATAATATCACAAACTGTTGCACAGAGCCTGCTTGGGATTCTCTCTCTCCTTCTCTCTCTGCCCTCCCCTTGCTTGTGCTCTCTTTCTCTCAAAATAAATAAATATAAATAAATAAATATCCCTCTTCTCTCATTAGACTATGAGCTCCACAGACTTGTTGTGTGCTCCCTGATAAATCCCATCTTTCAGGGGCGCCTGGGTGGCTCGGTCGGTTGAGCGTCTGACTTCGGCTCAGGTCACGATCTCACAGTCCGTGAGTTCGAGCCCCGCGTCGGGCTCTGTGCTGACAGCTCAGAGCCTGGAGCCTGTTTCAGATTCTGTGTCTCCCTCTCTCTGACCCTCCCCCATTCATGCTCTGTCTCTCTCTGTCTCACAAATAAATAAATGTTAAAAAAAATTTAAAAAAATAAATAAATCCCATCTTTTAGCACAATATCTAACATAGAATATTTAGTCAATATGTGTTGAATGTCAGAATAAATGGCTGGTCATATGTCCTGAATGCCATCTATATAGAGAGTATAGGCAGAAAATGGAACCAAACATCTCAAACGCTTGTTCCCCTAAATTCCTGTGTGAAAGGCCCTGGTTTATATAATACCTAATAATATTTTGTTTGTAGTGTGGCCTAAATGTGTTTGCAGAAACAATTTTACTAGTTTCAATGATGCCCGCTCTTCTCAGATGGAAAGTTCCCCAGAAGTCTATATTCTTAACATAGTTTTACTTTTCTTGGCCCTTCTCAGCAAGGTGGTACAAAATACTTTTATCAAGTGGCACTGGGTATACATTTTCTTCAGAGTATTAGTTAATAATTAGGAGAACATCTTAAGAGTGCCTTGTGATGTAACCCAACTACACCCATAGTTGGATTTTCTTCAACCCTGTTATTTTCACCTAAGGTCTTCATCCATACTCTGGCATTAGAAATAGACATATTCCACTAGACTTATCTTCCTTCTATGTGTTTCTTTGGCTGCTTTCTGCATCCCCATTACATACCTGTTTGATCTAAAAAGTCCCTGCTATAAACTTTGGACAATGACCTAGATTTGTGGCTTATAATGTCAATAGCTGTAACGGACTTCATGAGAGAACAGGTTTGTCACTTACAACTTGAAAATTCAAATACTCAGCTGCAATACCAGACCATCTTGACTTTATTTTCCAGGAGATAGAAGCACATGTAACACCATGAGCACCTGGAAGAAAAAGCCCTCGAAGAGCTTCAGGGACATGATTTACTCACATCAGACACCCATTATAGTATGTTCAACATCTCCTCAGTCAAGTGTGGAGCATCACACTGGAAGAAATTCTAAGAAGTTCTCTAGAAAAGATGTGCCCTAGGTCAAAACTTTACTGCATCTATGGGATTAACTTCCCTTGTTTGGGACTTACATCGCTCACAAGGATGTTCCAATGAAGCAGAATATACGGTAGGTATGAGCACAGAGTGTGTAACCAGCATTCCTGAGTTTAAATTCGACTCCAACTCATTAATACAGCTGTGTAACACGCGGACAAACTACTCAACCATTCTAGGCCCCAGTGTCCTTATTTGTAAAATGCAGATGATAATAAGAAGACCTAAGGCACATCGCTATGATGATTAAATTAAATATTTCAAGGTGGCCAGAAATACTATATAAGTATTTGTAAAAAAAAAAAAAACAAAAAAAACAAAAAACAAACGAAACCAAAACAAACAAACAAACAACAAACCCACATAACCATTTATTCCAGTCTTAAAATCTATTTCACTGGCAGAAGTAAAGATTCTATTCTAAAAATGTATCTGTGAATTTTATTTATCTTATACGTGGGGTTTTGTATACGATGAGACTAGAAGATTTGGGCACCTTAGTATTCTGGTTATTCACAGTCACTCTCTACATTTTTTTTTTTTACATTTATTTATTTTTGAGAGACAGAGACAGAGCGTGAGTAAGGGAGAGGCAGAGACAGAGAGAGACAGAATCAGAAGCAGGCTCCAGGCTCTGAGCTGTCAGCACAGGGCTCGACCCAGGGCTCGAACCCATGAACCGTGAGATCATGACCTGAGCCGAAGTCGGACGCGTAACTGACTGAGCCACCCAGGCGCCCCTCACAGTCACTCTCTAAAGGAGGTGACACAGATGAAGCCTTTATTACTCTCCTCATTTTCTAGAAGATGCCGCTGAAGCAGACACTTCAGACCATTCCCCAAATCTTAAGAGCCGTTTAACCGTAGAATGTGATTATAAGCACTTTTTCTTCATTTTCTATCAATCTATACTAAAATCTGTCAGGTGCTCTATTTCCCTTAAAAACAAAAATGAACAATTTGGTTTTGGAATGCGAAGATAGCAGCGAAGAGAGCAGATACTTTAATTTAGAGACTTTCGGAATTAAAGCCAACTAAAATTGTCTCACACACACGCAATCTGGCTGGTGGAGGGTCCATGAGGTGCCAAACGTGTGGCACCGTTTATTTCGGCACAAAGCATCACCAAACTTCTGGCTTAGCAGACCTTCATTTGGAATATTGCTCTGTCCACTGGCTGTACCAATTCAAGATGAGGCTAAAGAGCCCTTCACTCTCTTTCAAGTTTCTCTTTCCTGACCTGAACGAGGCATTGGTGAGGAAAAGAGTCCTCAAATTTTTGGCAGAGATATTTAAATAATAAAGCTTTGGTGCGGAGGCAGGTGGACCTAAATCTCGTCCGCCACATGTACGAATTACTTCCAGCAAGGATGGACCTCGGGTTACTCTGAGTCCAACCACATCATATCCTCTTTGCCCTAAGAAATTCTGAAAGAACTGGGTTCCAAGTTTTCTAAGCTTTTTTTTATTCTTTATTTTTATTTCTTATAAAATGTGGAGTCTATAGAGTCTTTGTACCGTCTAGCCTCTATTTCACAAGCAAACTCACTTAGTATATACCCTAAAGAGTCATGTATCACCACTTCTACAATAATCTGCAGCATGTATCGAAAGCCAGCACTTTCCAGGACCTTATTTTTCTGTTCTGAAAATTCTCAGCTCAAAATTCTCCGTTCTTCTGGTCTTTTCATATATAATATTTTCCTCATTCTTTTAATAATTTTCTGTCTTCTCCTCTGGGCCCTCATTAAAGTCTTAATTTCCTGCTTTAAGTGTAGAACCCCAAAGATGAAAGAACACTTTATAACCTTAATTGCAACCTTAACTTTATAACCTTAATTGCAAGAAAAATTCCCAAGAGAGTTCCTAGTGATATATATGTACATCTCACGGATTCCGATTTACTTGTTGTAAACGAAGCACGCTACATTGCTGATCATGGTTGATAACTATTGAATCTTTTTGTGGACAACGTCACCAAAGGAATACCTTCTAACGTATTTATTTGGACTTCTTTATTTGGACTTCTTATACATCTTAGTGTGAGGCATCGAACACCCATATCTCTATCTGCCAATTTCTCTAGCTTGGCTTTTTAAAATTAAAACCCTGTGATCGGTTCTGAATTTGTCTAGAAACTACAGCGTGTCGATATGAGCGTGTGTCAGGAATGACTCCCTGGTTGTGACCGTAAGAAAATGACCCTGAGCAGGTTAAACCTAAGATAATTTATTGGAAGGTCCCCTGGGACTCTCAATCCACAGGAGAATGGACCACCAACTTAGAAATAAGGAGTACCAAGGCAGCTCTGGAGGCTGGTGAACCGGAAAAGGAGCCACAAAATTTGCCACGATAGGCAAAGTGGTCAAGGTAGCACTTTTGCTACATTTGGTCCAAGGGGCAAGAATAATACCAGTAGCCAACATTCATCCACTACTATGCGTTCACATCTGTTAGCTCGTTGGTCCTCTTCACGAACTTTTGAGTTCGGTGTTGTCATTCTCCTCAGTTACAACGGAGCCAACTCAGGGTACCTAAGCTACCTGTTTACTGCCACACACCTATTAAGTGATAGTCAGGATTCAAGTGGCATCAGTACGTCACTTCTTGTAAGAGAACTCTAAGAATCTTCAGTCCCTTGGATCTTCTCAAAATTCAGATCCAACGCCAAGGTCAGCAGGTTAGCCTAGTTTGAGGTTTCTTTCCACTCTCTGGCCAGCAGAGGAAGAAACTCTAATTACAGTCTCACCAGCCTAATTCCAATAAGGAAGGGCTAATTTCTCATAATGAAATTAAGGCACTGCTAGAAAGGGGAAATGGATGTCTGTGAGCCAAAAATAAAAAGGTGTGCTATAAAAAGCCTGTCCTTCATGCACTCCCCTGAAATGAATGCTTGAGGTTGCCTCCTTTATTTAATAATACTAGACCAGGTAAAGATACTAATTTATTTTACATCGCTACTTTTAGTTTGATGAGGAAAAGACGCATAGGTAGCTACATTTGGATTATAGACCGTCCTCCGCTTACGAAGGTTTGACTCTCAGTTTTTCAACTCTACAGTGGTGTGAAAGTGAGCGGCATTCAGTGAAAACTGTATGTTGGATTTTGGATTTAGATCTTCTTCCCAGGCGAGGGATGTGCAGGAGAATCCTCTCTCGTGCTGCTGGGCAGGGGGAGGTAGCCACAGCTCCCAGTCAGCCAGGCCATCACCAGGCTCCCTACCATTCTGTACCCATACGCCCATTCTGGTTTCACTTTTAGTCCAGGCGTCAGTAAATTACATGGCTATTCAACACGTCATTATAAACTAGTCTTTGCATCAGATGATTTTGCCCCAGCGTAGGCGCACGTAAGGGTTCTGCGCATATGTAAGGTAGGCTAAGCTATGTGTATGTTAGGCGCGCTGGGTGCATTTTTGACTTCAGACACTTCCTACTGAAGGTAGGTTTATTAGCGCTTAACCCCACTGCAAGTCAAGGTAGATCCATACAGCAGGATAAAGAGACCTTGATTGAAACGGTTTTCACTCTGTAACTGTAAAGTTGCTTATCTTCCAAATAAAATGATCATCGTTATAACCGAGGGAAGTGTCCCCCGCGTGGAGCAGCAAAGCTATTGACAAGGATTGTTTTAAGAACAGGATGCCTTCCTCAAGGAGAGTCCAGAGGAGTTATTTCCGAAAAGGAAAAAAGAGTTACAAACTATCTTCTTTCTGCCACACAACACAGAGCATCTTTCAAGGTCGCAATGAGTGCATGCATTTGAGATGCAATGGAATATGCAATTATTCATAAAACTAATTCATTGGCTGTGGGAAAAGAAACCTTGAAATAAATATATGCCTGGTGTTTTAAGGTAAGAACATTATTCAAATACGTGGATTATGCTGGCATTGTTTAACTAGGCTGAGGTTTCTTGCTTTTTTTGTTTGCTTCTTTAATGTGATTTGCTAATTTCATGCTTCCAGAATGTCAACAAGGGTAATAAAACAGCAATTTAAGGCCGCATTAAAAGCTGAACTAAATGGCACCATTCTACTGAAGACATTAAAACAAAATTACAGCATGTCCTCCTATCAGAAGGCATCTTTGTGGCTTTAATGCAGAATAGCGGGGGAAAAGAGCTTTATTTCCCTCTCTCTTCTTCTGCCCGAGGCAATTGTAGCTCTGTGGGACTAGATGCCCTGGACTGTTCTTGCCCAAATCGTTCTTGTTGGGATGACTCAATTCTCTTTTCGCTTGCACCTTCACTTTCTCCTTAGGGCAGTCCTTGTAGTATTTAAGGACAAATTAATTGTGTACAGAGACAGTGGAACCACATTCTCCACTTTCTTGATGGGATCTCACTGGAAGGAAGCTCACCTGGGCATTTCAGGATGATGAACTTATTTTGTCTCTATGCATCAGTGTATTTAGTGTTGCCAATGTTTAAGACATTGTATGGGGGACTTTCCTTCCCAGGCCCTCAAACCTGCACACACATGCCCTGCAGGCAAGGCAGCAACAATGCTCTCTGAAGTGCTCCCTCTTTTCTAATCAATTTCATGTAGCTTTCCCATCAGTATGCACCATTAGTCAGTTTTTGTAGCATACTTTGTGAAAA
Source organism: Panthera pardus (assembly GCF_024362965.1). NCBI lineage: Eukaryota > Metazoa > Chordata > Mammalia > Carnivora > Felidae > Panthera > Panthera pardus. Next base: position 122,430,508 of record NW_026526810.1, on the reverse strand, counting down.
TTTGTAAGGTCGTCTTTACATCATCTTCCTCAAGTAGTGACAGAAGGGAAAAGCCGATGAAGGACACCAGAAACTTGGGACTGGTATTTGGAAAAAGACTAAAGACACATCTAAAAGTAATTTCAAGTGTTTGTTAGTATTGATACTATTTAAAGCACTTTCCTACTCAGTGTCTTAGTGTAGCCTCATGTTACATTGTTGCGGTAGGAAAAGAAGATGTTCCTTAACTTCACAGGAAAGAAACTAAGAGTTTAAGTCAGGGGTTCAATGATGTGAGGTTTCTTCTAAAATAATGAATATAGCTGTAAAGCTTCAGGGAGAAGTCTGTGTTTAGGAATTAGGCAGAAAATTCAGGATTCTTCTTGGGCAAATCACTAATGCCAGCCTTAAATGATATTTTTATGAATGTGAGCTCTCAAGAATTTTTATGCATCTCAGAAAATTTAAAAGACACATAAGTCTTGCTCTCATATACAAGGAAAACACACATTAAATTTTGTTAGTTTTTAAGCTGTGTGATCTGTTGATCTTGACCACGTTTCATTACCATCCCAACCAAGGGCCACTCACTCTATTTTTGTTATAAATGTTTGAGATATACTAACATATGATGCCTATCACAGTAGTTTCATAATGACTGTCTTTCTAATAAAATTGGAGGTGTAGGAGTAACATGAGGCAAGATTTAATACTTTGGACAGAATTTTACCAAGTATTCTGGAAACAAGTAGGTCTAGAAAGAAACAATTCACCATAGGAATTAATTCCTTACATCTCATCTGATCGTTCTTGCGTATAAGTGAAACTAATTGAATGTCAAAGCAATCTAAATAAAATCCTAGTGATCTAAGAAAGCCAATGTGACATTTAAACAAGTAATTACAGTAAATACTGGATATTGGTTGCCTGCTATTGGCTGGCCATACTTCTAACCCATTCTAAAGCTTTCTTCCTGAAAAGTGAATTCAGTCATAATCACTGGCCTCTCTGCTGTTTCCCTCATCCTGACCGAGGGGAGGAGGGGAGATCAAGTGATTTACCTGATCAGTAATTTGTGAAGTTCATGTTTGGCTCAGCTCCGCCCTTTATTTGGCTTGAGAGCAAGATTGGTCCTGAAAAGTGTGAGTTCCCTTTTGCTCCTTCCCGGGCTGAATGTTACCCAGACCCTTAATGTTAACTGGTGCTCTGTTCCACCTCTGCCTATGACTGGTGGATAAAATTTGCCCAATTCTGGAATTTACTTGGGAGACTCATTTGGCTGTCGCTCAAAGCCGCCTTATCCCCATTGACGTTAAGGACATTTTGGCCTCCATATTGACTCTTTCTCTTCTTTCTCAAAGTGTTCAGAACCTGGTAGAGAATGGAGATGCTATTCACCGAGGGCCCCTTTGAAGACCTGAGGTTTGCAGCACTGAGGACAAAAGTGTCTTAATCTATTGAATCCACTCAATGGCCCTTAAAATGTCTCTTATTCTCAGTTTGCAAACAACAAAGCAGAAGCTCAATGATTAAAATACTCAATGCCATATTGTAAATGGTTAACAGGGATCTGAAGAAAATCTGCTTGTCTCTAAGTCCCACGTTCTTAACTTTCCAGTCTGCTTCCTAAGGTACTGTGATGAAAGATGATTGGCTCTTGCTCTCTCGTCCCCCTCATGAGTAACCGGAGTCAAGCAGGTATGAAGTTAATTGCCCAAGGTCATGCAACTCATCCCTGACTTCCTCAAGGCTTGCAACAGGGTTTCTGCACTTGCCTTCTTCCATAAATTTGTAATCAAGACGAGGAACTGAAGCAAAGCAGCATTTTGCCAGGTGTGGCTAAAGTCTTTCATAAGAAATCTGATGCCACGTTTGCATTTGGCCACAGGACATAGAAACTGCAGAAGCATAATTAAATATCTATTTTCAACTTGGGTTAAAACCAGAAAGAAAAAAACAACAACAACTGTTTTTAGTAGTAGAGGGCAGGGGAGAAGGAGGTTCAAAAAAAGCATAAATTTTTGTTGTTGTTGCTAAGGTGGAAAGAATTATGCAAAATCATTTGTCTGCAGAATAGGAACATAAATTATTTTCGTATTGCTAATGGTAATACACAAGTCTATTCCGATGGTGTTATTGTTTCACTAAGAACAGATTTGATGGGGCGCCTGAGTGGCTCAGTCGGTCAGCATCCGACTTCCACTCAGGTCATGATCTCTCGCAGTCTATGGGTTCGAGTCCCACATCAGGCTCTGTGCTGACAGCTCAGAGACTGCAGCCTGCTTTGGATTCTCTGTCTCCCTCTCTCTCTCTGCCCCTTCCCTGCTCATGCTCTCTCTCTCTCTCTCAAAAATAATAAACATTTTAAAAAAATTTTAAAAAATAACAGATTCGATGATGAAATTGATGTTTTCTGACTTGACTTGTAAGTCCAATCCCTGTATATCTATGACTGCTACAGGGGGTGATACAACTCAACAATTTAGTTAACCTGGTTTTTCTGATATAACACCTTACAATCCTTCACAACCCCTTGGGTGCACTGACAATTTCAATCTTATACTAAAGTATATGCACTTCAGTGCTCTCCTCCGTATATACATTTACAAATAAGATAGAAATTATATAACTGGCATCATTCAAATATCTTCCATAAAATATTCTTCCATGTATATCAATTAGCTATTACCGCTAACTCTTGAAAACCTACTGGCTTAAATAAGCAGCTATCTATTACTTCTCATGATCCTAGTGGCTAGGTGAATTGAACTGTTGTCTACAATCAACTGAGGGCTGGTTGTAAGGTTTTGCTGATGATGTTTGTGTTCTCACACACGTCTCAGGCTTTGACTAAAATTTTTTGCCTGTTCCGTATGTTTTTTCATTCTCCAGCAGGCTAGCCCAGCCTTGTCCCCAGGCTAGCTCAGATCTGTTCTAACAATTATTGCAGAGAAGCAAGAAAAAGAAATGTAAATGTGCAAGAGATTCTTCAAGCCTTGGTTTATATCAAGCTTCCAAATATTCTATTGGCCAATCAGGTAACATATTGAGCCAGAGTCAGACAGAGAGGACTACAGGGAAAAAATTACAGGGCAAAGGGTGTGGTTATAAGGAGGTCATTTTTTTTTAAGTTTATTTATTTAATTGAGAGAGAGAGAGCGAGCGCAAGTGAGGGAGGGACAGAGACAGGGAGAGAGAACCTCAATGTGGGGCTCGAACTCACAAACTGTGAGATCTTGAGCTAAGCCAAAATCATGAGTCAGACACTTAACTGACTGAAGCACCCAAGTGCCCCTGTAGGGAGGTCATTGATAGAACCCATCAATGCAATTATTGTGCAAGACGATGTCAAATAGCTGATGGGTTAATAAAAGTGTGTATTATATTGGCTAAATTCTGATGGTATTTATAAGCAATTTAATGCTGACCAGCAACCTATTGTTATTCTTATTACTGCACATACAACCGGCTTTAGCAGTTGGAATCATAAGTCACCTTGGTAGGTTAGATAACATAGGTTAGATAACATCTGAGTGAAGAAAAAGAAGGGCGGGAGTCAACCCTAGGAGCACTTTTAGGTATGTGTGACTGTTTTCTAATGGCTATTTTCTTAATTTTTTTCCAGCTTCTTTATTAGGAGATACCTTACATACAGAAACTGCACGTAACCAATGTATGCAATTTGGTGAGTCTAGAAAAACGTACACACTCATGTTACCATCGTTGCAGCCCAGGTAAGAAAACATACTTGTCAGCGCTCAGATTTGCCTTGTGTTTCTTTGTGGTTTTTGTTGTTGGTGTTGTTATTGTTTTTGCTATTTGTTGGTTTTTTTGTGTGGTAAAGACACTTACCACTCTCCTCCTAATAAACGATTTCTTGGATACGGCACACCAAAAGTGCAGGCAACAAGAGCAAAAATACGTACATGCGACTGCAACAGACGAAAAAGCTTGTGTGCAAAAAGGCAACATACTTTCAAACCGTGTATCTGATAAGGGGTTAATTTCCAAAACATATAAGCAATTCATAGCAATAATGGCAATAATAATAATAACCCAATTAAACAACAGACAAAGGACTTGACCTTTTGCCAAAGATATACAAATGGCCAGTCAGTATACAAAAAGATGCTCGACATCAATCATCAGGCAAATGCAAATCGAAACCACACTGAAATATACCACCTCACACCTATGAAGATGGCTATTACCAACAACAACACAAGTGTTGGCAAGGTTGTGGAGGGATTGAAATCCTTGTGCACTGTTCATGGGAATGTAAATTGCTACAGCAATGAAAGATAGTATGGAGGTTCCTCAAAAAAAATACAAGTATTATAATAATCCAGCAATCCCATTTCCAAAGGAACTGAAATCAGGATGTTGAAGAGCTCCCAAGTTCACTGCACTATTTTTCACAATAGCCGCGATATCAAAACAACCCATATGTCCACTGACAAATGAATGGATGAAGAAAATGTGGCATATTCACACAGTGGAATATTATTCAACCTTCAAAAGGAAGGAAATCCTATCATTTGTGACAAGCTGGATGCCCCTGGGAGACACTAAGCTAAGTGAGATAAGTCAGTCACAGAAGGACAAGTACTACATGATTCCTCTATATAAGGCGTCTGAAGTATTTAAAGGTATAGAAATAGATAATGGTGATTATTAGGGCATGGAGGAGGAGATATTGTCCAATGTGTAGATCTGTGGCCCAGCACAGTGTCTATAGGTAACAATAAGGTATTAGGTACTTAAACATTTCTCTATTTTCTTGAATGAGTCAAATAATCATCTTTAACACCAGGACTGATAAATATCTTGAACAGTGATTTGAGGGCTTAGGGCTGTGTCTTCTGACTTTGGTGTTCCTTTCCAACTCTGAATCAGTATAACAAAGCTTTGCTTCTAGGCAAATTTCACTAAATGAACACCAGCTACAATTGAGGTGGATTGAACTCACTTTTGTTTGCATCTGATTCCTGATTATATCTTTCCAATCACTTAGTTACTTTAATCAATTATCTGTTGAAGCAACGTGGTTCTAGATGTAATATTAACAGCGAAATTAAATGAGAGAAAACATGTGGGATTTGGAGCATTAAGCACACAACTAATTCAATGATTTTGAATCTATTGGCTTAGGTTTCACTTTATTATGAACATTTATATTGATATTGCAATTAAACAAGAATGCTAGTTTGTGGGTTGAGTGTATCAGCCTTTAACTTACTGTCACTCTGATTACTGGATGATTTATACTGGGAAAAGAAATGAGGTTGATAACATCATTCACATAGGCTAACCTTATAGACACAAACTATACTGCCTGAAACTGTCATCTGATTACATCTATACGGTAAGACTTGGGGGATATGTTGGATAGCACTGGAAAATATTGACCTTCTTGACTTTATGATTGTGTTGCCTGTTAATACTAAAAATGTAAAGACTGTATACAGCTATGGAAGACAAATCTTTTAGAAACTTGCCATGGGAAGAGCAAATAGTAACTGAATGCACAAAAACATAAGACATGACATGTGGAATCATACAGACTTGAGTTAGAATCTTAGTTCTACATGTGTTAACTATGATTTACTGGATTTTTCTAAGCCTCAGTTTCCTATATGCAAAGCTGGGAATAATTATTGATTCTCCCAGCAATTCACTAGGAGAATCAAATGTGATAATGCATGTAAAATTCAAAGAGCGGTGTGCCTGTGTATTGTAAGTGCTTACTACATTATTCTTTAATAAAACTCATGGAGAATATAGAAAACATATACAAGTGATTATAATGGATACCTAAAAATTCATAAAAATGGTAGCTTAAATGGGTTTGTTTAGCGTATCGAATACCGCAGTAGTATGTTAAATGAGCACGTAAACTTAATTGAAATTTAATCTATTTAATTCAAAATTAAGCCTTCTTTGCAACTTGGCAGTTATCCCAGGAGAAGTGTGGAATTGCACAGGTTTGTGATTTATGCTCACAAGGGCTCTGGATTCTGATATTTTTCTCGTGGAGCCAGCAACTAGGAGAAGAGTTTTCTATTTTGCGGTGTTGCTAAAAACTGGTGTATAAAGTGCATCCCCTCTCATTTCAGTGGTTTGTGCATAATTAAAGCACATGAGTTCATCCAATATGTAGTTTTTTAAATGTTTATTTACTTTTTGAGGGGGGGGAGGGGCAGAGAGAGAGGGAGACACAGAATGTGAAGCAGACTCCGGACTCCGAGCTGTCAGCACAGAGTCTGACATGGGGCTTGAACTCACCGACTGCAAGATAATGACCTGAACGGAAGTCAGATGCTTAACTGACTGAGCCACCCAGCTGCCACCAAATATGTAAATTTAAACAATCTTAAAGATTCTAATTTAGGTTATGGCAGGGGACCAAGAAATGTGCATTCTTATAAGTGTCACAGATAACTCTGGTGTAGGGAGTTAGAAGCAACGCTTTGAGAACCACTGCAAAATGATCTGCTTTGAGTATCTTGAAAATAAAAGCCTGGAAGTCCAGGCTGGAGAGAGAGGAACATCAGGATTTGGAGAAGACAGAAGCTTGATTGAAATGGGGCTGATGTTAAGTCAATGTTTCCATCTTTGAAGGTGTTTGACAATCTATAGTCCCTTGATTGTGATGGGAAATGCATTGATGGTGAACTTGATCCTCACTGAGTAAAGACAGGAGATACATGTGAATGCTTGTGTGTACTAAGGTTAGGATCAATATCAGTTCATGGTGGGGGTGGGTTTGGTAGATATATTGAAAGTGAAAGAAACCATCTATGGAGGAATAACAAAATTAAATTTCCTGTTATGCCCATTAACAACACAAAGGGCTTCACTTAAGGATTTAAGAGTTTAAAATACTTGGGGAATATTGAAATTTAAAAATCTAGAGCATTTTGTATAGATACAATAATTATCTTTTTTTTATGTTGATTGATTTATATTGAGAGAAAGAGCATGTGTGCAAGCTGGGCGGGGGGGTGGGGGGAGGGGGTCGGGCAGAGGGAGAAGGAGAGAGAAACCCAAGCAGGCTCCATGCCGTTAGTGTAGAGCCCGTCAGAAGGCTCCATCTCAGTAACTGTGAGATCATGACATGAGCAGAAATCAAGAGTTGGAAGCCTAACGAGTTGACTGAACCATCCGGGTGCCCCTTGCACAATAATTACCCACTATACCACATGGAATCAATTTTAAAATTTAAAATTTAAAATTTAAAAATGATTAAATCTCTATTATGTGACAGACCCTGGATATTTATCTACATACCAGATCCTAAAAGTAAAGCTCTGAGAGAATGATTTCTTTAGGAAATACATCCATTTCAATGCCCAGGTCAAAGCTCTCCTACACTGAAAACAAAACAAAACAAAAAATAATCAGTATTTTTTAAACAAGTGAAGTTATTTTTTTCTCAATAAAATAAACATGATAAATTACTCTGAAAATAATTTTGACATAATATGGGAAAATTAGGAAAACCCTTGGATTCTTCTATGCCTTTGCTATAAAGTTTGTTTTATCAAAATAATCAATGGTAAGTGATATGAACATTTGTGAAAATGGTTTGTAAACTGAATGATAATATAAAAATGTAGATCATTATTACCTGCTGTCCCCTGAATAACACAATTCAGTACAGAAAATATGATGCATGTAAATCAAGGTAATTTAGACATACTGAATCAAGAATGATAGGAATTATTGTAAAAGAAACAAACCTTATTAAATATTCACTACCTGTCAAACACTGTTCTATATACTTGTATTTCTTTCTTTTTCTTCCTTCCTTCCTTCCTTTTCTTTCTTTCTTCTTTCCTTCCTTCCTTTCTTTCTTTCACTCTTCCTTCTTTCCTTTTTTTTCTTTTCCTTTCTTTTCTTTTCCTTTCTTTTCTTTTCTTTCTTTCTCTCTTTTTTCTCTCTCTCTTTCTTTCTTTCTCTTTTTCTCTTTCTCTTTCTTTCTTTCTTTCTTTCTTTCTCTTTTTCTCATTCCCTCTCTTTCTTTTCTTTCTTTCTTTCTTTCTTTTTTCTTGGTAGGCTTCATGCCCAGTGCAGAGTGCAACATGACTTGAACTCCGGACCCAGAGATCAAGACCTGAGCTGACATCAAGAGTCGGACACTTAACTGACTGAACCACTCAGGCTCCCCTATTAACTTTAATTCTTAAGTCCTGCAAGGAAGCTGTTTTGGGCCCCTTTCACAACCAGTAACGGAAACACAGAGATGTTAAGTAACTTGTCAAGGATAGTACAACTTGAAAATGGCAAAACCAATATTTAAACTTAGACATTGCTGCACTTTTTCATTAAAATTCTCATAAATCTCTCTAGCATATAATGTGTGTATTCAGTGTTTACGTCCAACTGCATACAGAAACAAATAAGTAGCTATGAAATGTGTGATGCTTTCTTTAAAAAAGATTTGGAACTGCTCATATATATTAATTATATTCTTCAACCTTGATCCCTTAACCAGCTCTACTGTTCCCCTTGCAACATTATCATGTCATTAATTCATTTAGCAACCTCAACAGAATGAAAACATAAATGTCCTGTGGGCCCAATCTAAATTGTCAGATCGTTTTTATTTATTTATTTATTTATTATTTTTTTTTTAAATGTTTATTTTGAGACAGAGAGAGACAGAGCATGAATGGGGGAGGGGCAGAGAGAGAGGGAGACACAGAATCCGAAGCAGGCTCCAGGCTCTGAGCTGTCAGCACAGAGCCCGACGCGGGGCTCGAACTCACGGTCGGTGAGATCATGACCTGAAGTCGGACACTTAGCCGACTGAGCCACCCAGGCGCCCCTGTCAGATCGTTTTTTAGTACAAATGTCCAGAGAATGAAGTTTCTTGATCACAGAGCATGTGAAGTCTCAACATCAGTGTCTTTCTCAGCAAATCCTCTGTAATTGCACCATTATTTTAGCAACAGAGATTTCTTTCTTCCCATGGAAAGTTTACAATAACTTGTGCTTTGTAATTATATAAGATTTTTTATTATAAAAATAATTCAGTGTCAGCTAGAAGTAAATTCTGTCACAGTTCTAGTAAAATGTGCCGTAAAGTTAATTTTAAAGTAACACTTAAACCATCCCAACTTTGCAGCATCTAATTTCAATAGTTACACTGTCGTCTTTAACAATATAACATAAAATAATATATGCTAATTTATTTAACAAATAAAAAGCAAAAAACCTGCTACATGATGGCCCCAGTACAATAGTACTTGTTAAGAAGCATGTTGGGGTAGCCTGTTAAAATATTTAAGTCCTTAATTACAAATCACTCCTCCTGGTTTTATGGGTGGTATAAGTATCAAGCTAAACAGAGTGCTACGTAGCCTCAAACAGATGGAATCAAATATAACTAAGAAACTGGAGAAATAAAACAACTTCATTTTCCTTGCACATGTGGAAAATAGAATTAAAAATGCTGACCTAAGCACATTGTAGCTGAGGGAAGAACCTCCCCGATGAGACTAATTCAAGAAGTGAACATAGGCCAATAAAACCAAATTATGTGCCTTTTTCACATTTATGTTAATCTCTTATTTTCTTTTTATTTGTGATTTCCCATACCTTTTAATCTTCATTTTGTTTGTTTTGTCTTAGACTTCAATTTGCAGTGTTATTTTCAACTTACCTACTATTTTAAGGTAAACGCAGACCATGTCCCCAACCCTGTTCCTTCCAGGTAGGTGCTTAGAACATGAAAAAAAATGGTACTGGGTGGTTACTATTATTTATTTATTCTTATTTAAAGTTTTTTTAATGTTTATTTTTACTTTCTGAGGCAGAGAGAGACAGAGTGTGAGCAGGGGAGGGGCAGAAAGAGAGGGAGACACAGAATCTGAAGCAGGCGCCAGGCTCTGAGCTGTCAGCATAGAGCCTGACGTGGGGCTCGAACCCACGGACCTCGAGATCATGACCAGAGCTAAAGTCAGATGCTCAACCAACTGAGCCACCCAGGCGCACCTCTTATTTAAATTTTTATTAAAAAGTGGGTATGAATGAAAAGCATGCATCAAGTACTAAAAGAAACATTACACCAAAGCTTGCACATCTCACTCATAGTTTACCATAGAAAGATAAACTGGCAAAAAAAAAAAAATCAAATTTTTTCTGCTCTGACAACATTCAATACTCAAAAGCAAGAAGCCAGAGAAAGAACTACCCACACACACCACAGATGGTGAGAAGATTTACAAGAGAGTAGGCTGAAAAATTATTTGAGAGAAAATGTAGCACTAGGGTAAATAACTGAGGTTCAAATGATGCTATCCTGACTCTGCCTACAGTTTACATGATTATATTTAGATCTTAACATGATAACTAATGTTTATCTACAATCGTGGGAAATAAAAAAAATCAATCATTTGGCATGTTCAAATTAAGTCATCCCTTGCTTTCTGAAAAATAAAATAAAAATTTTCCATAAATAAAAATGGTAGACTTAAAAGTGTTGAAAAACTTCATTCTGCAAAAATATTCATTTCTTGTTGATGATGGATTTAAGAAAATTTGTGCTGTATGATTTGGCTGTTGTCTTTAGGGGAGAGAAGAGTGAGCAAAGAATTTGGGTAGGTAAGGCAGGAGAAACTGAACTGAGATTTGCCATCCAAGGTAGCAGAGAACTCTTTTTGTCCCCTTTCAGAGGGTGTATTGGAAATATACAAGTGTGTGGGAAGGTATGAGGAGGGAGAAATAGCCACTGAGCATAAAGTAGGAGCCAGCAGAAGGCAGGAGGAAAGCTGTCATCAGGAAACAGATCAGCCTGCCCCTGAGTTAATGCCAATCATTTACCGTCTTGGCCTCAGATAAATTCAACAAGGGTATCAGATGACCTAAGAGGTCTCTACCAGCTGCCAAATTGGAGGAATTTGTGTCAAAGGGAAAATTCATGCTTCTAGATAGACCCATGACTTCTGATTGGATAGAAAGTTGCTGGTCTTGGCTCTCTTTCTTTCTTTTTTTTTAATTAATTAAAAAAAATGTATTTATTGTTGACAGACACAGAGAGGCACAAGCAGGGGAGGGGCAGAGAGAGAGGGAGGCACAGAATCCGAAGCAGTTTCCAAGCTCTGAGCTGTCAGCACAGAGCCTGACATGGGGCTGGAACCCATGAACCGAGAAATCATGACCTGAGCCAAAGTTGGATGCTTAAAGGACTGAGGCACCCAGGCGCCCCAGGTCTTGGCTTTCTTTGTTAATTTCTGTCCATTCTGTTTGGAAGCTGGCTAGATTTCCTGCATCCCCAAATAACAATGGCTTTTATTCTCATTCTTCCCCAAACATCCCTTGGGGTAATTGGTTTTCTTCTGAGAAGAGAGAACCAGCCATTCTCTGATTAGGTGCATAAAATCATTGTTTATTCTTGCATGGTGTTTTATAGGCTCATAGAATGATAAAGTGGCAGGAAATCAGAATTACATAAGTCAGTTTCCTTAGTCCACAGCCAAAAAAAAAAAAAAAAAATGCCCAGAGACATTATGGAACCAACTCAGAGCCACACAGTCTTCACCAATAGATCTAGGAAGATTCCACATTGTTTAGCTTACAAACCATTAACTCTCCTCTTCACCACTATGTGGTTAATTTCTTATCACAAATCATATTCTAGTCTCCCTTATTTCTCAAATATCATATTAAAATTTGGGAGCCTCTTTAATGCTTCCGCTTTTTAAAGCATTCTGTGTATTGATATTGGCTTTGAGAAAAATATGCTTAATGAGTATTTCATGAATCTAATTTTTGGTCAACCCCAAGTACTTTCTATTTGTCAATTTCTCATTTTCCTCTTTGCTCTCAAGCTTATAACTCCACCCTTTATCTTCCCTGAACTGCAATTGGTATTTATTAACCTCCATCCCTGTGCAATATGACTCTGCTGAATGTTGACTCTAACTGACGTGGAACAGGGGTGGCGGGTGGGGGGTGGCGAGTGCAGTGTTGGTTGCCACTTGATATCAGGTGCAGATTTAGAATTTAGCATTCCTTTGTATTCTGCAAAGACTTAATTCACACTTCTATTTTTTTTGTACCAGAAAGGAAGATAGAACACCATACAGTGAATTTCTAGAATGCAAAATTACTTTGAGTGAGTATGCATTCACAGAATGTCATAAAAGGATGGACTATTAGAGTTCAGTCTTCTTATCTATCCATCTTGTTTTCATTCATTGCACACCAGGCATTTATCAAGTTGCTTGCCAAAGAACTAAAGATGAAAGCACAGGCCTCTGAATGAACAATTCACACTTTATTAGGAGTGGCGGGAGGCAGAAAAGGGAGTGATCACCGTCACTGTCCACTATGAAGCTTCATACTAGGTTGTCTCTCAGTGTGCAACATCTGCAAATGGGCAGACCCAGATCCATTCAGGGAAAGTTTCCAGAAGGAAGCAAAGTCTGAGCCTGTTGGGAGAATTATAAGACGTGAGCCAGGTGAACATGTAGAAGGAGGGCAGAGAGGAATACAAGACACAATTATAAAATCCAGAGCTTAGTAGAAGGAGCACATTCAGGAAAATATAGTTTTGGAATGACTGGGCTGCCGGAGACTTCTTGAGAAAGGACGATAGGCATCTCCCATTCCTGTAGTTAGCTCCACGCCAAGCTAAAGAGTTGGACCTTCATATGAAAATTACAGGAAACCCTTGGAAGTCTTTAACTCAGAGAGCAACAGGATGAGGCTACATTTTCGTAAGCTGCTGCTGATCACAATATAAAAGATAAATTTGGCAGAGGTTGGGGTGTTTAGAGAGGTGAGACTAGAAAAATAGCAACCAGAGAGGAGCTTCTTATAATAAACCCAGTAAAAAAAAAAAGATGAGGTCCTGAGTCAAGGCAGCCTCGGTAAGAGTGGAAAGTCAAGATGCACTGAAAACCATTAAGGTGAGAAAATGGATACTCCAGAGGACAGAGGGGGCTAAAGATGTGAAATTAATCAACCTGGGCCACACACTTAATGAGTACCAGAGCTGCGATTGAAACCAGGTGCCCACCTCCAGTCAAGGAACATTTCTGCGACACCACTCTGCCTCTCCGAGTCTATGCTTTGACAATGACAATAATTAAATTTAAGATGGATGGTCTATTTATAGCAAAGGGCTATATTTAAGAGACCCCATTTTTCCTCATTATCCAAGGCAAGTAAATGCAGGTGTTGATTCAAATAGAATAGGATGCTAGCAACTCCCTCAATGCTTGAACTTCTTGAAAACAAATAGGCGTTGGCTGTCCTTGATTTAACCTTAGAGCAGGTACCACTTCCCTTCACCAGTGAGCAAGGTGACAATAGATTTCCTGTCCTGTCTCCCCTGGACTTTTTGTTAACCCAAAGCAACTCGTCAGAAGGTACTAATTCCAAGAAAGAGGCATCTCCAATCAAGCCCTTATTCCTAAAGAAATTATGGGGGAGTAGATACAAGTAGGAATCAAGGAAAGCAGTGGGGTAGCAGTAAATTACTACATCTCTGCATATGGCTTCTCCTTAGGCAAATGCAGAGATTATGTGAATGCTGCAAGGTTCAAATGGAGGGAAACGTGTGAAGGGGCTTATAGGAAAGGAATGTGTGAAAATAGGGAAACTGAAAGTTAGGAGTTTTTACCATTCATTCCTCCAAAGTGAAGATGCTTTAAAAATAAGTTATTTTATGTTTTGTTTTGGAAGGATTCCAGAGGTATGACGTTTCTTTGCCCAAACTTCTGTTTCTCCAAATGAAAGATAGGTGCTTTTGGTATACGGAACACTATAATCACAGATTCCAAATTGTCCTCAACTCAATTTGCTTATGCACATTTCTTAGATTACTTGTGGTAAATGGTAGCTGCCCGAAATTTTGTGGGAAAGAGGATCACCTACGTCTCCCACAACATCACTATCAGGTTATAGTGCAAGAAAGTCTCATATCGTGCATACAGATGTTTAATTATAATATAATATTATTATAATATTATAATTATTAATATTAATTTTTATTCTCAAAATCATTAGTAAATGCCTGCAATGAAAACTGTTCATAAGAGCTGTTCTGCAGACTAGAGAAAGTCCCTGCACCTGGAGAGAACAAACACATTCCATGCTGCAGTGCTCATTAGATCTCTACAAAGATGTACACACAGACTCACACACACCATGTGTGTTCCACATAAAGACATGTCCTGAATGCACTTTCATTGTCAAACAACCTTACAAACTGGAACACATAAATATACTTCTAGTACACAAGCAAGGAGGTGCAAAAGTATAAATGGTGGTGTCATGAAAACAGTGTTGGTGGAATGTCAGAAAAAGAGGTTGTTACTATATTGTAATTGATAGATGAGGGTGGAAGAGATAGAACCCTTGATCAGAAGTGAAAGATTTTGAAGGATACCTTGGAGATGCATTCACTTGAAGATTTATCTGTGCATTTCTATGTTCGACGTTTTGAGAGTGAACAACCTAGGCTGTGAGTTCTTGCTTCTCACAGCACTGAAAATTTAACCCTACCTTTTGATTCTGGATCTAACAACACTAACATATTTTTGGGGAAAAAATACACACATACACACACACACACACACACACACATATATATAGATCATATATATTACATGTATATTACATATATATAAAGATATATATAGATAGATCATATATATTACATATATATTACATACACATATATATGTAATGCATATATATGAAACATAATTTATGAAACATAATTTATGAAACATAATTTATTGAAACCGTGTCATCCATTACCAAATACATCCATACCCTCTCCTGCCATTCATTGACTCTCAATGTTTGAGACATTCTTTGTAGCCCTTCCTGCCCTTTTCCCCATCTCCAACTTCGCTTTTCTAAATCCTATTTATTTTGTGGGTCTCCACATAAATACCCCCTACCCTTCTCTGATACCCTCCACTAGTCAAATCTTGCCACTCTAAGCTCCTATTGTACGCTACATTTCCCTGTTGGTAACATTCATTACACTTGTGATTAACTATCCAAAGATAGGTTATATACTCCCTGGGGAAAGAGTTAATCACAACCTTCTTTACTGATGCAATGAAGGCAATGCTGGAAGAAGCAGAGGAATGAATAAGTGATATGAAAGACAAAATAATGGACAACAGTAAGGCTGAACAAGAGAGAGAAAGGATTATGGAGCATAAGAATAGACTTAGGGAACTCGCTGACTGCATAAAATGTAATAACATTTGTATTACAGGAGTCCCAGAAGAAGAAGAGAGAAAAGGGGGCAGAAAATTTATTTGTGGAAATAATAGCTGAAAACTTCCCTAATCTGGGGAATGAGACAGACAGATACAGAAGGCACAGAGAACTCCCATCAAAATCAACAAAAGCAGGCTAACACCAAGACATATTATAATTAAATTTGCAAAATATAATGATAAAGAAAAAAATCTTAAAAGCCGAAAGACAAAAGAAGACCTTAACTTGAAAGGGAAGACCCATAAGGCTAGCTGCAGATTTCTCAAGAGAAACTTGGCAAACCAGGAGTGGCAGGATAGATTCAAAATGCTGAACGGGAAAAATCTGCAGCCAAGATTACAATCTTCTTCACTGCTTCTTTAGGTTCATGAAACTGCTGCTATTCTATTGTTTTTGACTTAAAAACAGCAATTTCATGTGGTTCAAACTTTTTATGCTTTAACACTTAGAAGAAAGAGTACCTGTCTGAATACTAAACACAATTATATGTCTTAGGCTCTCTTTATCAAGCATACTTCTGTGAACACAATCAAATGTTAATGATGGTCTAATTTATTTTTATTAAAATGATCCATTGTATAAGCATTATTTATTTAAGTGAGATTATTTATTAATTGACACATCTATGTTACAGAACATATTACAAGAATGAGATGGAAAATTTAATAGTAATTTATGCTAGGGTTTATGACTAATGAATGAAATTATTTTACTTAAATCAGGTGGCTTCATTAGAAGTGGGGGCATGCCCTGGGATACCAATGTCCCCTCTCCTTCCTTATTCCCTTATTTAACTCAGCATGGAATTTCCTCTACATCCTCCTTCTCATGGGGAAATTGGGGAGACACACACGATCTAGAGTAGACAACCTAAATGATCATCCTTAAACTTCCCATTGTGGGAGAATAAGCATTGACCTAAAGATAGCCATGGCCTTGGAGAAAACAGTGCAGTAGAAGGCGATTCCCTAGAAATACAAAAGATTTCAAGACTGTGAATGGGAATGGCTTATTGTAGTAAGTATTTGGAGCAAGGTTTGGCAAACTATGGCCCTTGGGCCAAATCTAACTCACTACCTGTTTCTGTAAATAACACTTTATTAGAACACAACACTTCTGATTTATTTGCATTTTACCTATAGCTGATTTCTCACTAAAACAGCAGAATTGAATAGTTGCCATGGAGACCATATTCCTGCCAAGCCAAAAATATTTACTATTTGTGTCTTTACAGAAAAAAGTTAGCCAACTCCTGTTTTGAGATATGTGTTTTTATGCGTCAAATTTTTAGAACCTTTAGGTCAAAAATTAGAAATATATAGTAAAATATTAGATCACATTAGATCATGCAAACAGTTGGCTTCATTATTCGATTTTGCCTACTTCAAGATAAAGTAGGGGGATAATCACCATGAGGATTAACTTCCATTTAAGTTTGAGCTTAAAGAGGAAAGCATGGTTTGTTGAACATGAAACAACTTATGTCACAACGGTCATGAACTGACCCAAGATGTTGGTGACAAATCTGAATCACGGAAACCTCCTTGAGGTTTGCTTGATTTGTTTGCTCATTCATGTCTTCAGAGTAGATTGATATAAAGCTGCAAATTACAAAATTCAGCGTCTGAGTTTATATGCTCAACTGGGATCCCTGTGGATCTTCCTTCCTTTGATGAGCTGTGAGATTGGCCCCAGTCAGACTGAAAGAATAATGAAAAAATAATCCCCATTTTTCTAAAGATTATGGGCCTCTACCTTGTATTGAGGTGCTTCCCCATATAACGTGAAGAAATGAAGTGTGGAGCCCAAGACCCCCTCAGGTCCAATCCTGGTTGCCACAGATGGCCACAGACTTAAGTGGGAATCTGGGTCCTCTCAGGTCACATCTGCTTCTAAACACACCTTAGAATATAGTAATTCAAGGTTTTTCCCCAACCGGTTTAAAAAAGTTGTCATTTACTGGTTAGCAATCTCTCGTCTTAAGCTCTGAGTGGGGTTGCATTTTCCACACATGTGCCAGATCTCGGCTTCCTTCTCGGATGTCATTTCTCAGCCGTTGTACTTTTTCTGTGGCCAAATGAGTTATTTACCCCCTAACTGTCATTGGACAAGCACCTGCCAATTCATTACTCACAGCTTCTGTTATGTTATAGTCATTAGAAAACCTCCAGTCATTTATATATGGCTTTTATTTCTGGATACACACATTACCAGAAACACACACACACACACACACACACACACACACAGAACCCGTATAATCTACTTATTATCTGTAATCATCTGTGTCTCCTTCCTTCTCTCTGGATTTAATTTTTTTTTCATGAGGAATTATTTATTCATATTGGATTCTCCTAGCAATATTGGCTTTCTGTTTGGCTTAGAGGTGAGAATCTCTGCATCACCTTTTCCGAAAAGTGCATGCAGAAGTCATGAACCAATAGCTAGGAGTTGTTTTGTGTTTGTTTGTTTGTTTGTTTGTTTGTTGAGTCTTTCTGCTTTAATGATACAATATACTGGCTAGTTCGAGTTCTTCAAAATATAGGCAAGAAATTCACCAGCAATCCGTAAGAGAAAAAGGAAAAGTGTGAACTCTGAATCAAATGAAATAACTGTATCAAAAAATCCAGCTGAGTTTTTGTTGGTTGCAAAGCCATAGAATAATTACCACCAAAATAATGAAAAGGTCAGAACATGTTATAATAAATGAAGTGTGTTTGTGTCTATTGCCAACATCTCTTACTTTAATTGACATTTGCTTTTAAAGAAATACTGTGACATTTACACTTCAATTATATATAATAAGAATACTAACCAAGTTTCAAAACAAACAAAAGAGCTGAAAAATTAAAATTCTACATTTGGAACAGAAACAATTTAAACAGAACAGAAACATTTAAAATCAAATCTGAGTTATACATACATACTCAAAACCACTGGATTCACCATTGACTCAAGCATCTGAGTCCTGCAGCCTAAGTTAATAAGAAGGTTTTTAGTAGCTGAACCAATAATTTTTAATTGATACATTTAGTTTTATGTCAATATGGATAATGTGGAACTTAAACTTCTTATACGCACTGCATTTGGTTTTAGATTAATTTTTATAAAGCAGAATTCATGTTGCTCATTTGTACAACAAATCTTCAATGGATTTGCACTGCCTGCTGAACAAAATTTCCACTCCTTCACATTAACCTTTAACCTGCTCCAAATGGTGGACTTAACTAACCTGCCTTATTGCTTATTTATTCCTTGTATAAATTTAATTATTTTTAAATAATTGACTTAATATCTGTCAAATTGAGACCTGCTTCCTTTCTCTGGGCCAGAATACAATTGGGTCATTTATATCCAATGTGATGAAAATCACTAGGAAAAAAAAGTACAGAAGCCAATTAAAAATTTTACTGCTTTTATACCTTATTAAATGCAATGCCAACTATTACAATGGTGTTTCCAACTGAACCTCACAAGACATTAACTTCATCAACTTTTGCTGAAAAGAAAAGAACTTACAAGGCACCACGTGGCAGAGTGGAGGTTGGGAGAGGGAAAATCCTTAACAAATAATTATGTACATATATACACATTTGCATTTCCTGCAAAATTCTCTCTCTGCTTCCATGCCTTTCTTTCGGTAACATCTTCCATTAAAACTACCTGTTAAAATCAAGTATATATGTGTATAAAAAACTCTTACAATATTCCAAGGGCAAGAGGCATTAAAATGTACTCCCAATTGCTAACATACTTTATAATTTTGTTTCTACTCAAGCATGTACTCCTTATTCTAGCAGTTAGTTAATCCATGAGATAATTATAACTTTATAGTATTTTTGCAGAAAGGCTCCTAAGCGACATCTAATTCAAAGATTTTCTCGTAAAAATAAGAAAAAAATATTACCAAATGGAATTAAATAACTTTGCCAAGGTGAAGTTCTAGTTGAAATTCTTATCTCTGCAACATGTGGTCCAAACAAGTGCAGACATCTTTTTCTGCTATAAACACAGATATGCTTGATAAAATAAGAGAGAAACAAAACAATATATATATACAATATATACATTATAATATACATATTATATATATAACAGAAAAAAAGAACAGAATTCATAGAAATAAGCTCAAAGGCCAATACTATGATGAACAGGGGGTATTTTCTCTGAATATAAAAGCTCAATTAGAAATATGACCTACGTGTTTAAACCCTCAAAATTATACAATATCCCTGCTTAACTAAGATTTTTGGAATAACTGTCCCTTCCATTGAACAATATGAGAAAAATTCTTCTCTTCAGCCATTGAATCTATAACACTTTGCTTTAGGTTCTGGATGGAAAAGGAAAAAAAATCTGATGAGAACAAAATAATCTAAGTTAGCACCTGTATGTGTTGATTCTAAATTTATATTATTTGAGGGCATTGGAAATTCCAAGCTAAGAAACTCATGTAAAAATGCCATTAGATTGGAAAAATGCACAATACTACTACATAGGGATACTTGTACAACTCGTGGTTCATGGGAAACTCCTGCGGGGGGAGGGGGGGAGCTCAAGAAGAAAAAGTGAGCTTAGAATCAAAGAACAAAAACAAGAAGAAATAATGTACATGAAGGTAAGTAAGTCAACAGATATAATGCTAAGTATAGTACAAAATAAACTGATGCTATAGGAAATCTGGAAGACAAATAAAATGATTCCAAGAGTTAAAAAACAAAAGATGGAAGTGGAAAAAAAAGGAAAAATTTTTAAAAATATATGAGAACACTTGGCAAAAACTATATAGTCTTCGATATCATGAAATCAATAGATGAGTTAAAAGTAAGATTAAACATAGCTGGGGACACCGGGGTGACTCACTTAGTTGAGAGTCCTACTCTTGGTTTCAGCTCAGGTCATGATCTCATGGTTTGTGTGATAGAGGCCTGCATCAGGCTCTGCAGTGACAGTGCAGAGCCTGCTTGGGGTTCTCTCTCTCCACCTCTCTCTCTCTGCCCCTCTGCTGCTTGCACTCCCTCTCCCCCTTTCTCTGCCTCTTCCCTGTGAACGTTGTCTCTTTCTCTCAAAATACATAAATAAACTTGAAGAAAGTTAGACGTAGCTGAACACACTATGGATTGATTGAAAGTTAAATGAAGAAATTACCCATGTGGAAGTATGCATTTACAAAATTTTTTGTTAAACATAGAAAAGACATCAAAAGACATGGAAGACACAGTTAAAAGACTGGCTAAGTATCTCCAAACTTATTTCAGCGGAACCCAATAGAATAGGCAAGTGTAAAATTTAAAGAGTCATTTTTAACTAACAAAAAATATTCCAGATGTCACAACAGACATGAGTATTCAGACAAAGAATCATCATCAGAGAAATACAAATCAAAACCACACTGAGATAATCACCTCACACCAGTCAGAGTGGCTAAAATGAACAAATCAGGAAACTACAGATGCTGGTGAGGATGTGGAGAAATGGGAACCCTCCTGCACTGTTGGTGGGAATGCAAACTTATGCAGCCATCCTGGAAAACAGTGAGGAGCTTCCTCAAAAAATTAAAAATAGAATTACCTGATGACCCAGCAATAGCACTGCTAGGAATTTACCCAAGGGATACAGGAGTGCTGATGCATAGGGGCATATGTACCCCAATGTTTATAGCAGCACTTTCAACAATTGCCAAATGATGGAAAGAGCCTAAATGTCTGTCAACTGATGAATGGATAAAGAAGGTGTGGTTTATATATACAATGGAATACTACTTGGCAATGAGAAAGAATGAAATCATGCCATTTGCAGCAACATGGATGGAACTGGAAGGTATTATGCTGAGTGAAATAAGTCAGTCAGAGAAGGACAGATATCATATATTTTCACTCATATGTGGATCTTGAGAAACTTAAGAGAAGACCATGGCGGAAGGGAAAGGGGAAAAAAGTTACAAACAAAGAGGGGCAGAGGCGAACCATAAGAGACTCTTAAATACAGAGAACAAACTGAGGGTGGATGGGGGAGATGGGGAGAGGGGAAAATGCATGATGGGCATGGAGGAAGGCACTTGTTGGGATGAGCACTGAGTGTTGTATGGAAACTAATTTGACAATAAATTATATTAAAAAAAACACTAAGGAATGACACCAACCACAAAGCAGGATAAATAGTAATAGTGCGTTTTTACACAAACCATATGGGAATATAGAATACAAAAATCACTAAAAATAGTTAAATAATCTAAACATGAAAGTTTATCTGTTAAAAGCAAACAAACACCACATGAATTTCGATGAAAGGAAATGGCTCATCAAAAATAATAAAGGCCAGATAATAACGGAATGGCATTTTTAAGTGCTGAGAGAGAATATCTATTTACCTCTGTTTCTGTGCCCCGTTAAATTCTTGTTGTGAATACAAAATAAAAACTAATTAGAAAAAATAATTCTGAAATTTCCACTTATATTAAAAGAATGGAAGGATTGGCATGCAAACAGCAATTTTGAGAAAATTGTTGGCAAATGTTTAGGTAGTTCTAAGTAATCATTGATGATGACACTAATGATAATGTTTAAACTGGAAAGCCAAATTCGGTAACCCAAATTTGAAACACATTCATCATGAAGGAAGATGAGTCAGAGTTGAATAGATTAAATCAATCTACAATTCTTGTTTAGGTGGGGAGAAGAGACGTTAAACAAATATTGTTCTTGTTAAAAATTTAAACACAACTAATAAAATGTGAACTATATACACATAGTATCTAGTGGGAGTGTAAACCAAACTTGAGAATTTAATTAACGTTATTAAGTTAGGGAAAATATATATTCGTATGTATACGCATATACTTAACATATATATGAACATTTGAACATATGTACATATATAGTCACATATACATGAATCAAAGAAAAAGCATGGAAAATGTAAAACATGAAATAAAATGGTAGGAAAATATCCAAACTGCCAAGCACACTGTCAATAAACACATTTCAAAGACAAAACTTCTTCAATTCAAGAAAATAACAAAGTCCAGGTCTGTTAATAATGAAAGATCCATCTAAACATAAGGAAAGAGAAAGATTAAAGAAAAGTTAGGAAATTATTGAATATTTATAGAATAATAACTGAGAGCTGTTGTATTAATTTTGATTTTTGACACAATAGATCTTGAGGAAAGATAATATGGTAAAGGAGTTCATTAATTAAGGAGAATGAAATAATTCAACATAAGATACAAAAGACTAAATATGTTTTTACCTAAAATATAAGCCAAAATGTAAATAAGACAAAAAGTTGAAGTTACAAAATCATTTTCTAAATACACAATGATAGGGCTAGATTTTAAAACAATTTTCTCAAAAATTGATAACACCTAGGGAAAAACGCTTCATTGAGTGAATGTGTACAGAATCTGATGTTCGATATTAAAGGAATGTATTTTTCTTTCAGGCCTCATGAAATATGTATAAGTCAATCATGGAAAAGCCCACAAAACAATTTCAACAAATGCCAGTGAATCAATATCCTATAGGTCATAATCTCTAGTTAGGAAGTAGTAAATTTAGAAATCATTAATAAAAGTATAACCAATTCTCCAATAAGCTGATCAATGTGAGAAGATTTGTTAGTAGCCTCTACATCGAAGAAGAAATAATTATCAAAATTATAAAGTGTACATAAAAGGATATGACAATGAAAACATTACATATTTAGCCCCAGCTAAATAATACTCACTGGGACATTTATAACTATAAAATATGCCTTACAAAAAATATTTAAAATTAATGAGTTTAGTATTTAATATAAGAAGTTAGTAGGAAATAATGGTGTTAATTTAAGTAAATAAAAAAAATTTTAAAAATTAAAAAAAAAAGTAAATAAAAAACAAAAAAATAGGATAAATGTCTAAAAACTTTTTATGCAAAAGACCAGATATTAAATATTTTAGACTTCATACTGTTCCTATTAAAACTATTCAATTCTGCCATTGTAGTATAAAGCAGCCATAAATAATACAAAAACTATGAAAAATTCAAAACTGCACTCTCAGAAAGTAGATAAATCTAACAGGCAGAAAACCAGTAAGGACACAGTTGAACTTAACAATACCAACAATCAACTGGATATAATGCACCTCTGTAGGGGCACCTGGTTGCCTCAGTTGGTTAAGTGTCTGACTCTTGATTTCAGCTCGGGTCATGATCTCATGATTTGTGGGTTTGAGCCCTGTGTTGGGCTCTGTGCTGACAGCACAGAGCCTGCTTGGAATTCTCTTTCTCCCTCTTTTTCCTCCTTCCCCACTCCCACACACATGCACTCTATCCCTCAAAATAAATAAATAAACATTTTTTTAAAAAAATAATGCACATCTATAGATATTTCATTCAACAACAGCAGAATACACATTCTTCTCAAAGACACAGGGGACTTTCACCAAGACAGACCACATTCTGGGCCATAAAACACATCTTAACAAATTAAAAATTATAATAACAAGAAAAGCAAAAGAGAGAAAGAAATCGTATAATGTCCCTCAGACATTATAGTCTCTGACTACCAAGGAAAGAAATCATATCACAAAGATCGCTGGAAAATCGCAAAATATGTGGAGATTAAGTAACATACTTCTAAATAATTCATGGGGGCAGAGAAGAAATCTCACAAAAATTCAAAATATTATAAACTAAATAAAAATGAAAACACAACTTAGCAAAATCTGTGCAAGGTAGCAAAAACAGTGCCTAGAGGGAAATTTATAGCATTGAATGCAAATATTATGACAGAAGAAGGATCAAAAAAAATCTAAGTTTTCATCTTGGATAACTAGAAAAAAAGCAGCAAGTTAAATTCAAAGTAAAGAGGAGAAAAAAGAGAATAGTCATTAAAACAGAAATCAATAAAGTTGAAAACAGGAAATCAAAAGAGAAAATCAGTAAAACCAGAATCTGGTTATTTGAAAAGATCAATAAAATTGGTAAGCCTTTGGCCAGGTTAACTAAGAAAAAAGAGAGAGAACACAAATTACTGATGTCAGAAATAAAAAGGGACATCACAATAAATCCTATAAACATTCAAGGTTAATAAGGGAATAGAATCAGCAACTCTATGCCCACAAATCTGATAACCTAGATGAAACAGACAATTCCTTAAAAGACACAATTTGCCAAAATGCACACAAGAAGAAATAGACAATCTGAATAGACCTAAAACTATTAAATTGAATCAATAACTAATAATTTTCTGAAATGGGAAGCACCAACCAGAACTGGATGGGTTGACTATTGAATACTACCACACATTTAAGGAAGAAACTATACCAATTATCTACACTATTTTTCAGAAGATGGAAGCAGACAGAATAGTTCCTAACTCAAAATTCTATGGATCCAGCATTAAACTAATACCAAACCAGACAAAAACATTACAAGAAAAGAAAGCTACAGACTGATATCTCTCATGAACATAGGTGTAAAAATCTTCAACAAAATATTAGTAAATTTAATCCAACAATTTAAAAAAGAATTGTATACCACGACCAAGTGGAATTTATTTCAGGTATGTAAGGCTAGTTTAACATCCAAAAACCAATTAATGTAATTCATTGCATCAGCTAACTAAAAAATGAAAAATCACACGATCATAGCAATAAATGCAAAAAAAAAAAAAAGCATTTGACAAAATCTAACACTCACTCATGATAAAAACTCTCAGTAATCTAGGAATAAAGAGGAACTTCTTCAACTTGACAAAGAATATCTACAAAAATCCCAGTTACAATTAAACTTAATAGTGAGAGTTGGGGCGCCTGGGTGGCTCCAGTTGGTTGAGCACCTGACTGGCTGAGGACATTATCTCACGGTTTGTGAGTTCGAGCTCCACGTCGGGCTCTGTGCCGACAGCTCGGGGCCTGCAGCCTGCTTCGGATTCTGTGTCTCCCTCTCTCTCTGCTCCTCCTCTGTTCACACTCTGTCTCTCTCTCAAAAATAAAGATTAAAAAAAAATTAAACTGAATAGTGAGAAACTAGATGCTTTCTCAGTAAGATCAGGTACAAGGCAGAAATGTCCCCTCTTACCTCTTATTTTCAACATCGTACTGAAAGTTCTGACTAATACAATAACACAAGAAAATGCAATAAAAAACATGCAGATTGGGAAAAAAGAAATACAAGTTCCTTTGTTTCTTTGTTTACAGATGACTTGAGTATCTATATAGAAAATGTAAAAGAACTACCAACAAAAAAAATCCTCCTGGAACTTATAAACAGTTATATCAAGATTGTAAGATACAAAGTTAATGTACAAAAGTACATTTTCTATATACCAGCAATAAACAAGTAGAATTTGAAATTAAAAACACATCACTATTTACATTAGCACTCCTTCAAATGAAGTTGCTTTCCTATATACGATGTAAAAGGAATGAGAAGACAATCCCCAGACTGGAAGGAAACACTTGCAAAAGAGACATCTGATAAAGAACGAGTGTGCAAAATACACCCAAACAAAAAACAAAACCTCTTAAAACTCAACAGTAAGAAAGCAAACAACCTCATCCAAATATAGGACAAAGATCTCAATGGATGCCTCACCACAGAGGATATACAGATGGGCAAATACTCATGAAAATATGGTCAACACCATATTTCATGAGGGAAATGCCAATTAGAACAATGATATCCTGCTATACACCTTTTAGAACGGTCCCAACCTGAACTATTGACAATGCCAAATGCTAACAAAGATGTAGAACAGGAACGACTCTTTCATTGCTGGTGGGAACGCAAGTGCTACAGGCACTTTGGAAAACAGTTGGGCAATGTCTTACAAAACGTAACATATACTTTTCATAGGACCCAGCAATTGTCCTCCTCTGTATTTATACAAGTATAAATGTATACATTATACATTTGTCCAAACACAATGAAGCTGAAAATTTATAGCCACACAAAAACCTGCACATGGATGTTTGTTTACAGCAGTTTTATTCGTAATTGCCAAAGCTTGGAAGCTACCAAGATGTCTTTCGGTAGGTGAGGGAATAAATTAAACGGTTGTGTATCCGGACAATGAAAAGTTAACCATGTGAGGAGAAATGAGCTATCAAGCTATGAAAAGACGTGGAGGAAGCTTAAATGCATAGGAGTAAGTGAAAGACGCCTGTCTGAAGGTAGGCAACATACAGTATGATTTCAACTCTGTGGCCTTCTGGAAAAGGCAAAACTATGCAGACATTGGAGAGATCAGTAGTTGTCAGACGTGGTGGGGGGCGGGGGTGGGTGGTGGTGAATAGGTGAAGCACAGAATATTTTTAGAGCAGTGAAAAGATCACACCAAAGTATCATCGGGGTGGGAATATGTCGTTATACATTTGTCCAAACCCATAGAATGTACACCAAGAGTGAACCCTACAGTAAACTCTGAACTTTGAGTAAGTATGAAGTATCAATGTAGGTTTACCAATTGTAAAACATCTACCACTCTGGTCAGATGATGGGGCAGGCACTGCATGCATGGAGGCAGAACGTGTATGGGAAATCTCTGTACGTCCCCTTCAATTTTCTGCAAACCCAAAACTGCTCTACTGTTAAAAAAAAGACAGTCTTAAAAAATGGTAAATGCCTCCTGAACTAGAGTCAATAATATGTGTGCCATGTGCTTGATTCTGGCTTATAAAGAAACAGAGGAAGCCCTTCTTGGCCCCTCGCTAAAGTCATTTCCTTCCCTAACTATGCCTTATTGTACTGGATGATATTAAGTTTCATGTGGCTAATGCTATCATTATCAATAGCAAAGTATCAATGACAAGAATAAATAGTACATGCTTGGAAACTAAAAATGGTTTGTTGCTTAATGGTTCAAAATGTTATCCTGCCAGATGGAGAATTTCATTGAATTTTTGTTACCCAGGAAATTTGGTAGAATTGAAATAATTCTGTCATTTGAAAGACAGAGGGGGAAAAAAAAAGAAACGGAAGGCAGTTCATAAGGGTGTGCACTATTCAAAAGGCGTTTCTTTTCTCTGGATATAAATAATGTCACCGATATTGATTCTGAGGTTTATGCTCCCGAATTTCCAACAGTGGCTAGTTATGAAGGCTGGGCATTGGAACAAATAGAAAAATGAAATCCAATTCAAGCCATGTGAGTGGATGGACTTACTTCTTTAAAAGCTGTTGCTACTTATGACAGAGTCCAAGGTAAGACGTGATCTGTCTCCTTAAGACTGTTAGCTGATAAACTGAATAGTTAGCTATTGGTTTTGTTTTGTAGACTTTTCATTAAATAGACAGTTTGCCATCGCTGAGGCATAAATAGATTCTCTTACTCCCAGGCCAGACTTGGTGCTGCTCATAAAACTATCACATTTTTAATGTAGCACTCAGAAATATTATACCCCCATATTCTATACACAGCTTACCTCTCAAGTCTGACACATGATGAATGTGTGTGTTTAATTATCCTGACGCCACTTCCTTGTCTATCTTCAGACAACTTCATTGATTATTTCTCAAAATGAGAGAACATGCTGTCATATTACAGACGTTTCCAGTGAGTTCTTCTGGTAGTACGAGGAGGAATGGACGTGGATGAGAAAGGAATTTTTAGGTCTGTATGAGAGAGGGAATGTTTTGTTTCTACCTAAGGTTGCTAGAGTATAAATTACTGTGTCAATCAAAATTTTATTTTCCTTCCTCGGACAGAAAGATAAAAGAATCAACGTGTGTGTCTTCTCAAACACTTTTCTTCTTGTTACTCTCATTGTCCTGACACTTGTCAAATTTTGGTTCAGAGAAAATACTGGTTTGCTCCCGTGTTCAGCATTATCACTCTCCCTCCCAAACACACACAAACACAATGTGTACTTTTAAGCAGGTTAATCTGACAATTACCTACAGTATATTTGTCTTCCCCTTGTTTTCCTTCTCTTGAATATTTTGGGGATGCTTCTGATATGTTTAATGGCAACTAGGTGGATACTTCCTTTGCTTTGGAAATGGATGGATGTTGACACTTCTCTAAAGAAGACATCCAGATGGCCAACAGGCACATGAAAAGATGCTCAACGTCACTCCTCATCAGGAAAATACAAATCAAAACCACACTCAGATATCACCTCACACCAGTCAGAGTGGCCAAAATGAACAAATCAGGAGACTATAGATGCTGGAGAGGATGTGGAGAAACGGGAACCCTCTTGCACCGTTGGTGGGAATGCAAACTGGTGCAGCCGCTCTGGAAAGCAGTATGGAGGTTCCTCAAAAATTAAAAATAGATCTACCCTATGACCCAGCAATAGCACTGCTAGGAATTTACCCAAGGGATACAGGAGTACTGATGCATAGGAGCACTTGTACCCCAATGTTTATAGCAGCACTCTCAACAATAGCCAAATTGTGGAAAAAGCCTAAATGTCCATCAACTGATGAATGGATAAAGAAATTGTGGTTTATATACACAATGGAGTACTACGTGGCAATGAGAAAGAATGAAATATGGCCCTTTGTAGCAACGTGGATGGAACTGGAGAGTGTGATGCTAAGTGAAATAAGCCATACAGAGAAAGACAGATACCATATGTGTTCACTCTTATGTGGATCCTGAGAAACTTAACAGAAACCCATGGGGGAGGGGAAGGAAAAAAAAAAGAGGTTAGAGTGGGAGAGAGCCAAAGCATAAGAGGCTGTTAAAAACTGAGAACAAACTGAGGGTTGATGGGGGGTGGGAGGGAGGGGAAGGTGGGTGATGGGTATTGAGGAGGGCACCTTTTGGGATGAGCACTGGGTGTTGTATGGAAACCAATTTGACAATAAATTTCATATATTGAAAAAAAAAAAGGAAATGGATGGATGTTAAGCCCCTACACTGACCTCTTACCTGGGTACCAAATTAGCTACAAGAGAGTGATCTAGCCTCCTGTCTCGGGGCTACTGAGAAACATGTTTAACTCATGGATATTCCTGAGGCCCCATCCACTAACAACAGTTTTTAGGCCACTGCATCCTGGTGCTGAGCACACATCCCTCAAGTTACCACACGGAGGCACCAGTCTCCTCTGGCTGTTTGTAGAGCTATGGAAATGTTCATGAGATTCATCTCTCAAGCTTTCCTATCTTAATTCGCTCTAGAGTTCGTGTCCATTTTAACAGGTGACCTCTTCTACTATTGTGCGTACTTAACAGTTTTTCAGACTCATTTGTCTTAATCTGAAAGCAAAAACGTAATTGCAGTTAATTTCTTGGCATTATGCAAATATCACAAATGCTATACTCCGAAGAGCAAATTAATGCTGTCAATAAGAATACTTACTTGTGTTAAATTTTAAAGCCTGAGAAAAACCTATAGTCGATTATCCCAGTGACCCCCAAACTATGAATTTTATATATGGACAAACGAAAGTCCTTCAGTTTTGACATGAAAATCTGATCTTAACCCATGGATTCTCATGCCAAATACAGGTCTGTTTGTGTAAACTTTGGTTCAGCTACCTACACGAAGTTCATTTCTTCTTTCTCAACAAATAAAAACACTATATTAGGCTCTGATGTGGGTCACAACAAGCAAAGAAATCCACCTGATTTTTTTCCCTCACTGCACCCACACTCTGATGGGATAGACAGATAATAACCAAAAAGTCACATAAATAGGTGTAAAATTACACTCACAGCCACTGCTTTGGTGTGCAAATACAGCATGTGACAAGAGCCTCTACTGAGAGAATTTGACCCTATGAGTTAAATTGACAGAACTTCTCTGAAGAAGTAAAATGTAAAAGGTGAGACTAATCAACCAGGTGAATAAGGATAGGAAAAAAAATATTTATGGCAGCAGAAATAATCTGTACAAAGATTCTGCATTGAAAGAAAGACGGGGCAGAAAAACTAGAGTCAAAACTGGTGGAAAGCAGGCAAAAAAGAGGCAAATGCAGTTGGTGACCAAAGGAGAGATCAGCACCACGCTGGCCTTGAGGACAAGTCAAGGAGGTATGCTCTTCCAAAGGCAGCAGGAAACCAAAGGAGGGCAAGCCTCAGCAAATCTGCTGTGTTGCCCTGGGTCAACCCTGGGTTCCCTCACCTGAATGTGACTCTAGCCTCCTCAGCCTCCCACTTTCCTTCCGATTTCTCTCAAGGTCTATTCTCAGCAGCCGCCAGAAGGATTGATTTAGACTCAGGTAAGATCGAGTTACTTGTCTGCCCACAGATAATTACTAACATCCTGTCTTTCCCAGAATAGCATCCAAAGTCCATCTGCTGACCTTAAGGCCCCGGATGATTGTGTTCACAGCTACCTCTCTGACCTCGTCTCCCAACCCTCTTTGCCCTGGCTCTCTCTACGACTGTTACAGAGGCCTGTGATTGTTCCAGAAGTCTTCAAGCACGCTCCTGCCTTTGTGCTTTGGCACTTCCTCTCCTCTAGACTGGCCTTTTCCTGGGTGTGCGCATGACTCACGCCCTCAAGTACACAGGTCTGTCCAGACACACACTCACCAGGGAAGTCTTTTCTGACCCTCCCGTATAAAACAGCTACTATCCTACCCCATGACTGTCCATCACCACCCTCAGCCTTATTTTTCTTCATTCTTGCTCCCTGACATAGTACATTCATTTATTTGTTTGTTTTGGTCAGTCTGCTCCCACTAAAATGGAAGTTCTTAGAGACCTGGGGCTTGTTTGTTTACTGTTTTATCTCTAGTGGATAGAAAAGGGTCTGGCACAAAGTAGGTACTCAATAAATATTTGCTGAATTAATGAATAAATAAAAGAATAAATCAATGTAAGACTATGGGATAGTCATGACCACAATATTTGCACTCATCAGGTAGTTTCCATTTTTTCTCCTGAATGAGAATGTTCCCTTATGTGCAGACAGCATAGAGATATGTTCTTGTCATCGTTCAAGAGCCATCTCAAGTCCTGCTTATTCTTCAAAACTTCCTCTCACTATTTGGCAATCCTTTTCTTTAAATTCCCAATAAGCCTGATACTCTAAACCATTAATTTATCTATGATTATTCATGGTCTTTTCTTCCTTCTGCGTAGTTTTCATCTGCTGAACACAAGTGTTAGTAATTTGTATTTACTCAAACTTCCTTTCCTTTTCCTTTATGTAGGGTTGTCAATGTAATACTATTTAGCAAGAGGTAAAGACACACTTGTCACTTGCTTGTGATAAGTACTATCTATCATTCTTAAGCAGAAGCAGGAAAAAGTAGCATATATTTATCAAAAAAAGCACTCCATTTTAGTTGAGGCATAAATAACTTTTGTGTGATGGAATAGTGGAAATAGATATGGAAAGGTCAGTTGGAGGCTTTAATGTCATATTGAGAAATGTATAATTTTTTCTATAGCAATGAGGAGACATTGGTTATTGCAGAGCAGTGGAATGCCATGACGATACCGGGCTTTAGAAGGGTAACTTCCTGCAGTACTATTTAGGCTAATTGGTTAGAATACAAAGAGAAGCTGGTTGATCCAAAGGCCATCAAAGTTGGTCATGCTGAACCAGACCACTGGCAGTAGAAACAGAGAGAGAAGAGTCAGAGTTTTTGATGTTCTTCACATTTATTCAAGCATTTACTAACTGGGATCAATGTTGTACCCTGCTAGCTGTTAGGATTACAGCGATGAGCTTTGGGTTTCGTAGGGCAGCCCATTAAAATCACTTCATTATCTATGCTTTTCCTTTCAGTCCAAGAATTCCAGCTCCTATTTACAATGTCATGATGCATATTCATTAAGACTAACAAAAGTGATTTACATAGCATTTTGCAATTTAAAAATAGCCCTCATGTGCATTATGTTATTTGATCTCCCAAGAATGCTGGAAAATAAGCTCAGTGGGAAATTCCCTTCAGTTTTCAATAAGAAAACTGTAGGTCAGATCTGTTAACTAGCCCAAGGTTACACAGACAGCTGCCTGTGGGTTCAGAATTGAATCCATATATCCAGGTTCCAAACACAGTATAGTTTTCCTTAGAATTTTGTGTTTTGTATTCTCTTCAAGTTCATGTGAAAGTATTTATCCCTCTACTGATTCCACTTCAATTGTCTGCTCCAGAAACTATGGCTTATTGTTTAATGGCATTGCTGATTTTGTTATCGGCTTTTTAAAAAAAGTTTATTTACTTTTGAGAGAGAGACAGAGAGACAGAGACAGAGAGTGAGCGGGGGAGGGGCAGAGAGAGAGGGAGACATAGAATCCGAAGCAGGCTCCAGGCTCCGAGCTATCAAGACGCGGGGCTCAAACCCACAAACCGGGAGATCATGACCTGAGCCAAAGTTGGACCCTTAACCGACTTAGCCACCCAAGCCTGTTATTGGCTTTATAAGAGACACCAAATATGCTGAGTTATATTATTTTGTGACATACTTCTCAGGCTATAAGTGCCTAAATTAAAAAGAGCAACAACAATAACAAAACTAGCCTCTCTCTTACCAGTTCAAGGCTTCTGTTTCTAATCTTTTGTTTAAAATCTAAGAAAGAAAGATATTTTAAAGACATATATTTCACAAATAAAATTATATCATCTCTTGGTTTATAATTTTATTATTATTTTCAAAATAATTTATATTTAATTTAATATATTTAATATAATTAATTAAATATATTTATATTAATAAAAATAATTTATTTTTGATAGAGAGAGAGAGAAAGAGGCAGAGTGTGAGCAGGGGAGGGACAGAGAGAGGGTGACACAGAATCAGAAGCAGACTCCAGGCTCTGAACGGTCAGCACAGAACCCAACACAGAGCTCAAACTCACGAATCGCGAGATCATGACCTAAGATGAAGTTGGACGCTTAAATGACTGAGCCACCCAGGCGCCCTTAAAGTTAACATGCAGACTCTCTTTAATTTCAGTCTGTGTAAACATTTTAAATTTGTTATTTTGTTCAAATAAATTGTCACAATATGAAAAGCTAACAATTGAATTAGATGAAGTCGTAAAATATCAAATACTACTGAAAAACATTAAACTAGAAGCTAGACGTCTCATCATTTTTATTCTGTGAGATATAATATTGACTGGTTTTGCCCAAAAGCAAAACAAACTATGAGCATAAACAAACTTGAATTTCAGATATTTGTGAAAGTAAACATCAGTTCATTATTACAGGTTTTGTTCATTCGTTTGTTGGTTTTAAAGAAAGATCATACTTAGCACCTGTATCTTGATTCTAAATAGCATTTTCCGATAAAAGAAACCAGGGTTCTCTAGGGAAATGGCTGATTCCAGGGCTCAGGCTGGAAATATACAAAATGAGCCTCAGGAATCTTGTAGGGCCAGAAAGCAAGGACGTATTCAAATAAACAAAAGATTGGGGGCTTATTAAAGGCACATAGAAACCTCATAGAAAGAGCTCCCAAAGGACAAAGCTAGAATAATTTGAGCAACAAAGGAAATAATGTAGCATTGTAATGGAACCCAATTATAAAATAAGCATGGCGATACTACACTGATACAAATAAATAAATCAATAGGAGAGGATGCAAAATGTAAGCTTACCTTTTTCTCGTTCCTCCAGGTTATATGCAACACAAATTATATGCTCTTTATATGCAACACAAATTAAAAATTAGAATGGATGGAGGTAAGCACACTATCCTATGATGCGAATGAAAGCATTATAATTGGGAGCAGAGATAGGACACCAGGAGGGGTTCATATTGGATAGTGAACACCTATACCTGTCTAAAAGGCTATGTCAGAGAACTGAAAAATTCAAACTGGAGAAAGTCCAAAGGATGGCCAATGTGAATTGATGATTATTCGGCATAACAGCCTTATCTTAGGAGATGAAGTTTACGAAGAGAAGCTTTTCATTTTCACATAAACACTAAAGAGAAGCAAGGACATTCCATCGCTCATATACTAAAAAATGCTGAATAGCTCTCATGCCATTCAAAGATGGATATACAGAAAACAAGAGCTGCATTAGATCTTTGAAATCATAGTGAACGAAAAGAGAAAACAAGTATTCTCCAGATGTTTCCACCAAAGAATGCCTCTCTGAAGAGCATATTACTGTAAGTGATTTGCTACAGGAATCTGATGAAACTTTGAGAAGATTGATATGCCTGGTATCCTTAAAAAATGATGGGATAGAATATAATCACATAAACTGGAGAAGCTATAAGGAGAAAACGAGGAGTCGAAATTAGTTAATATATTTTGAAGAAATTAAGAAAAGAGTAAAGGGGAAGTTAAAATATAGTGACAGACACAGTTTATCTTCACCCACAAGAGCAAAAGACAGAAGTAAAAGAGAAGACGCATGTATCATCAAAGTAAAGGAAAACTTGTACTCCCCCAGAAAGTGAGGAAAAACAAGGATTGAATAATCATAAATATAATGACGCATCAGTCAAACATTTGGAAGAGAAGCATCATTCAAACATATACTGAAAACACCTTTTTTTCCTGAGCTGGTGTGAGTCTTTCATATGCAGACTAAAAAGCTCATAGAGCATAATCAAACTTAATGCAACAATCGCATCATCCACCTATGGCCCGGAGAATTTGTTAAATTGTAGGGGAAATCAAAAAATTAATCGTTCAAGCATCCAGTCAGTAAAAACCTACCACTTACAAAGAAACCATGTTCAGAATGATTAAAAGCAACTGATGTGTGAAGCAGGGAATCTACAGAAGACGATGAATTTACAAATTTAGCTCTTTAGGTGATGAAGATGAATCTCCAGAACTTTGGAAGACAAAAACTAAAGGGAGACCCTACACAGGTGTTCATGTAGAAGAGTCAAAACGATTTGGTTGTGCTTCTATTGATAAAATAGCTTTGAGGCTTGAAGCGAATCATCTAATACGTTGTGTCTCTGGGCTCTCCCTTTGGGAAACGCTGCCATGTCTCTCTCAGTGATGTTAAAGTACTAATTAATATTTTAAAGTCCCATGAACATAGATGGCTTTTTTGTCTTTTCCAGAGTACTCTTCTCAGGAAAGCTCTGTGATCACGAGTTACCTGGCCTGTAAGACTGACCCTGAGTCATCACTCCAAGACTGCAGACTGTTGCTATATTTGATTTTAAGTTTTCCAGTTCAGGCAAGAATATGAACATTGATCCCATTTGTATTCCAATGACAGAATACAAAATAAAAGCTATGAAATTTTCTTGATTTTTTTTTTTTTTGCAAATGAGTTTGCTTCTACGAAGTCTTTAAAATAGCTTTAGCTTTTCTAAGCTGAAACTGTATGATGTATTCATTGACTACATCTATGATGCCTCCTGCCTCACCACCAGCATTTTCCTAGTCTGGTGTTGTCTGAGTGCTACGAAAAGAAGATTAATCTGTGTGTGTGTGTGTGTGTGTGTGTGTGTGTGTGTGTGCTGTTTTCATGCCTGTGTTCATCTGATGTTGAAAGTCTCCTCTTTAAAACTACTCTAATAAATGAATTTAAGGAACATATGTCCATTCTTGTACAATGGCGGAGAGAAAGGCAAATCAAACAAACATATAAAAAAGCATGTGAGTTCAATACATAGCTTTCCAATACTTAGTTTTTTTGTTCTACACAAAGATAATATGAAATCTAAGTTATTGAATGAGG
This sequence comes from Panthera pardus, assembly GCF_024362965.1. Classification (NCBI taxonomy): domain Eukaryota; kingdom Metazoa; phylum Chordata; class Mammalia; order Carnivora; family Felidae; genus Panthera; species Panthera pardus. The sequence goes on along the minus strand of NW_026526810.1, from coordinate 122,394,714 downwards.
CTACATAGCTGCAATAAGACTAATTCTTAAAGGAAACTCCATAAATTTTTAGATCTTTGGAGAATCGAATGGGAGACGAGATAAAAGGAATGTGCCATTTTCTGAAATGGTTTCAAGAAGGTATAAGTGACTTATATAAATGAAGAATTCAAAAGCATTCAGCGTGATCAAGGAATTGGTTAATCATGCTTTATTTCTACACATCTTTGTCAGGTTCTGGAAAGAGTGCTAATTAAGACTAGTTTGACTTCATAAAGTTATATGTTTATAATATTAATAATGAATATTTTGTTAACTGTTTTTATACGTTGCCAGTTACTTTTTAAGTGTTTACATGTATTAACTCATTTAATAATTGCATTAATCCTAAGAAGGAGATTTTTTTTTATAAGGGATTTTATAAATTAAATCATGCCCAGGGTCCTATAAGGTTAGTACATGGTTAAGCCTGCAGGTTTGAAACTGAGTAGTCTGGCTCTAGAGTCCTATTAACTGTAATACTTCACTGCCTTCCTGTAATATAATGGAAATGCCAAATAAGGGTTTAATTTCCCATCTCCATTTTCCTTATTAATTTCATTTGGAAACATGAAGACTGGATGCCAAAATATCTAGTTTTATAAATCTTATTATTGCTAGCATCTTGAGAATTTAACTTCATTATTGTGATCCTTATCTTTCAATATCAGACTCCATTGACTTTTTAAAGCAAGTGCATCAGGTTTTCCATAATTCCAAGAGATCGGTCTACATGACATTGCTTTAGTTCCTATTGTAACTTAGAGGAAAATCTTCACAAATTTTGGATCCTTTGAAATGTTGAAGACTGTTTTCAAATTCCTCTTACAAGAACCCATTTAGATGGCATCAGTCTTGAACTCTCAATGGATTGGTACATCTATGAAAGGAAGAATGATGGTATCTATTATCAATCTAAAGAGAAACTAGGAGGAGCTTCTGTTGGCGACTTAACCCACTGTTCCCATTAAACACACCCTGGTGTGACAGTCCTATCCTCTAGGGACAGTATGCTGTATTGAAATTTGTTGCTGCTACTGGAATCCTACTCTGGGTGTGACTACTGGACATTTTACTTGGAGTGACTGCATTCACTAGTTCTAGGCACCCTTTCAGAATCCTTATTTGTTGTGATTAATGGCCCGGGGCTGGTCAGCAGCCTCTCAAAGGAGCAGTTTCTACAGGACTTCTGAGTAACCCAGACTCCCCTTGGTATTACATAGTGCCCTTCCACGAATCGACCAGGAAGTGACTGGGTCTGTGTGGTGTTCGGTGCATGCTGACTTATGTGTTTTTCCAGCACCTTTTTCTTCAGGGAGTGCACGGACGGTCATTCCTGATCTCTGTTTCTATGCAAATTGGAAGTGAATGAAAGGAAGAGCAGAATATTTCTGAATAGGCAACAATCAAGAAGAGTTTCAGGATGAATGGACTGCACCAACTCCTGAACTTAATGCCATTCCACCTTGGGTGGCAGAGCCATATGAGAGTGTGTGGGTATCTTCTGGGCCTGCTGACATATTCTATTGACTATTAGCGTGCTTCTCTCTACCCTACTTCTTAGGCCACTGAATAAATAGGTAGAAACAGCTTCCTTCCAAAGCTTTTAAAGAGCATGTTGAAATGAGATTTACCAAAAATAAACGTCAGCTTCATTCAAAATATATGCATTAGGTAAAATGTTAACTATGTATAAGTTGAGAGCTTACACTTTAGATGTTTTTAGTTTTTAATTTTTTCTTTAATTTTACCAATACTTCCTAATTTAATCCAAGTTCTGTTTGTTGACGAAAATACAAAAAATATTTTTAAAAAGGAAACAAAGGGCGAATGTAGCTACAGCATGGTTCTGTGAAAACAATAAAAATAAAAATTAAATGTACAAGTTTATCATTTGTAATAATGAAGATAGCAATAAAGCCACAGGCTAAACAGCATGGGGAAGAACCCCGCGGAATCTCCATGTGGATATTATCTGCTTAAAGAGGCAAAGAAAATGGCCATTTATTGCTTGTGAAGTGTATTGCAGCATGTTGGCCATATGTTGTTTGTTAAAATTCAAATTATGAGATTCATTAGAAAGCCAGAAGTAAGGATAAAAGATACAAACCCCTAGATAAACAGGAGACTGACAAATAATTGTCCCCACATGGCACTCAGCATTCCCTTTATACTTAACGTCTCTCCCACCAGTTCTGTATTCTCTGACTATGACTGAACTCGGTATCTAAACTTTCTCCATAAAAAAAGCCAAAAAATACAAACTTGAGATGATTATTTTTAATTTAGGACCAAGGGATAATGATTTCTCCATTTGGCCAAATAATATTGAGATCTAGGTCCTTATGACCTATGAGGCAGCTATCGAGCTGCTCTAGGATTGTGTCCCTACGTGCAACAGATCTTTTTTTATCGGTGGTTTCTCATTTCTCAGTGAGAAGACAGGACTGGCAGGATTACAATCAAAATGATTAAGCCCAAACCCTGCTCAGCTCTTTTTAAGGTCTTGGATTCTGCTGTCCAGTAGGGTAGCCACCAGCCACACGTAGCTATTTACGTTTACGTCAATAAAAATTAAATAAAATTAAAATTCAGTTCTTCCATCACACTAACATGTGAAGTGTTCACTAGTTACATGTGGTTAGTGGTTTATTATATTGGATAGCAGAGATATAGAAAATAGCCACCATTGCAGTAAAGTCTGTTGGACAACCTAGGTCTTAGAAACAGACTAGCATATTCAGAAATATTTCTTATTTGAAGGGGACTGCTTTTTTTTTTTTAATTTACTTCAAAAAGACTCTGGAAATCCATGACTAATTATGTAACACTTTTTTCTAAAGCAGCACTTGACCCTCTTTTCCTGAGTCCATAATCTTCTTCTATTCTTAGAATGGTTTCTTTTATTGAAGAGATTACACCGTCACTTATGGATTCACTTATGTGCCCTATAGCCCTTTACTACTTCTGCTCTGATGCCACGACAGAGAATGCTGTTGCAAACAAACCTGCCACATTCTCATTGTGGCATAGGCATATTCTTTTTATTTATTTACTTCTAATTTATTATTATTATTATTATTATTTTATTTTTGAGAGAGCATGAGCAGGGGAGGAGCAGAGAGAGAGAGGGGGACAGAGGATCCGAAATGGGCTCTGCACTGATAGCAGCAAGCCCGAGGTGGGGCCTGAACTCAGGAACCTGTGAGATTATGACCTGAGCCGAAGTTGGTTGCTCAACCAATTATAGCCCCCCAGGTGCCCCATTTATTTGTTAAAAAATTTTTAATTCCAGGGCAGATAACATACAGTGTTCTGTTAGTTTCGGTTGTACACTGTAGGGATACCACAGTTCCGTATATTACCCTGTGCTCATCAGTATAAGCGTACTCTTGGTGTCCATTCACGAATGTAAGATGCATTAATTACTCAGAGGCTAACAGGGAATTCTAGCTATTCACTTGTATGTTCATCACGCTCTGTGGGGAACAAATAACCCCCCTGGAGCGCAAAGTCTGTCCTTTCCCTTTTCTCTATTCAGTTGAGGTTGTACTTTGAACACATTATTCTGGCCCCACTACCGACTCTAGATGACCCGTGTAGATTTGTGTGCAGGTGTGTGCAGCAGTGAAGGATAGAGTGGTCACTTTTCCTCCTGTGACCAGTAAAATTATGAGAATGATAACTGACCTCTTATTGTATTTCAAAACTATCTGATAATATTTTGGGAAGGCAGAATCAATGGTTGGCTAACTCTCTTTAACCTCCTTTCAGTAGCTTAGTAAATGGCCGATGCAGAATAAGAATGACCTCATAATCATCTCATTCCGTTCTTCGAACTTTCCCACTTCAGGCTTACCAGCCATCAGGTATCACGCGAGAAGCGGGCAGTCCAGAGCTGAATGACACACAAGCTTATTCTTTTCAGTAACCAACCTGCTAACGTTGCTTTTCTCCCCAAACTATTCTTTCAAAGATTGCCAGACACGATCTAACACATAAGGTGAGATTTTTTTACAGCCTTTATCTTGCCTGAATTATGTGACATTTTACCTGGCTAACCACTCTCTACCCCTTTTTAAAAAATTCTCTCTTTTCTTGTCCTCCATGGCTATGCTACTCAAAATGGAGCCAGCAGGGGACTGTGAAGTCTGCAAGGTCTTTGCTACTGGTCCATCCTGAGACATCTGGCTTGTGCCAGAATGTAAATCAACTGTTTAGCTGATTGCTTTCCTTCTGTCTCTTGTAGTAGCACTAGTATCCTGATGAAAAAATTAGTGTGTTGATTTAATTCTAGTATGGCTTTTTATCTCATCGTAGACAGGCAATCTCAGTAGTGGTTTTCTATTCTAGGACTGTTTCCTAATTCCTTGGCTTCTTCCTTTCCCCCTCTACAATGATAGCATATTATATTATATTATATTATATTATATTATATTATATTATATTATATTCCTTCTCTGAAGAATTGACATCTCTTTTTTTAATGTTTATTTATTTTTGAGAGAGAGGGACCATGAGTGGGGGAGGAGCAGACAGAGAGCAGGACAGAGGATCCCAAGCTGACTCTTTGCTGACAGCAGAGAGCCCGATGTGGGCCTAACCCACGAATCATGAGATCTCGACTTGAGCCAAAGTCGTTCACTTAACCGAGTGAGCCACCCAGATGCCAAGACATCTTCTGATGTTCTTAGACCTACGCACAGAAATAATGAAAGCTCGGTACTTGATATTCTATTCTTGAGACCTTGATCCCCATCCTAATTCAAAAAATGCATATGTATATGTGGAGTAGGACAGATGGGTGTTATATACATAAACCGATGCTCACCTGCAAGGTTCCAAGCTTTAGGGTGCAGGTAATTGGGCATTAAACAGTCTTGGATTCATTACATTAATCCTTAATGTTCTCCATTCTTCTAGAACCCCAGCTTCTAACACATATATAGGGGCGTGAGAGATGCCCGATTACGGAAAGGGTGAATCGGCAAAGGTGTTCTCAGTCCCAATGTCTATTTATAGAATGCCTCCTCCCAGAGCCACCCCACCCCACCCCAAGATACTTGCCAAATGTTTCACGTCATTATTTATCTTTCCCATCTGCATTTCAGAAGCCTCAGGAGAGCCAACATGCTGTAATTCCTAAGGTATGAAAAATCCCAACTAAGCCTCATCTTGTAGATGAACTTTTGTTGTATCTCAAAAGGCAGTAAACAAATTCTTCCCAGGGAAAATGGTCATTCTAAATTGATTGCACTTTTTTTCTCCTCCATATCATACTTCCATATTAGAAATTGTCATACTTTAATTAAAAGCTTTCTTTACATGTCCCATACCCTCCCCACAATTTTCTTACCCAGAGGACAGATCTAATGAATGATAATTAACTTTTTATTTTGCCCCTATGACATTCCAGTTATCTTACTTGCAGGACTGGATGTCATCTTCTGCCCACTCTCTGGGTGAGAGATCACTATTCCTAATGCTTCCGATGAGGAATCTCAGACACAGAGAGATTACGTATTTTGCCCAGATAAGTATTGGCAGCGTCAAGATTCATACCTGGACTTCTGAATTTAAAGGCTTCAGTTTTGCTTGTGTGTTTTCATTTCGGCATTCCTAAGACTCTGCAAAGTTCTTAACAGTTACTTGAACTTTATTATGAATAAATGTGGCAAAAATGAACAAACAAAAGCAATCTGTTACGAATAATTTACTACTTACAGCCAGTAGCCAACCTTAACTGTTGGATGCTCAGGTGCCTTAAATATCTTTGAAGACATTCATAATTATATATATATATATATATATATATATATATATATATATATGTAACCAAAACCAAATATCAATGGATAAACCTGTGGAGAGTGTCTATGTACACCTATGTGTGTATGTGTAAGTTGAAGTTAGAAAAAATTGGGAGTAGTAAGACCTTTTTATCACTCTAATAAAGAAACAGAAATTTCTGGCAAACATATCTCCGTAGTTTTGTAGACTCCGAAGTTTTCAGGGTTCTGAGTGGTCACTAGCCCACTTAATCATTCTCATTTCCTTTGTTCATCAACCGACACTAGTAAACTTATACTTCAATCGCTATATTTTTTCATTCACTTATTCAGTCTAGACCATATCTTTCCTAGGTGCTTGGTCTACTGAGCTTTATCTCCTATAGGTAATTTTGGAAGTGATAATTAGTTCCTGTTACTCTAGGCTTTTTCCCAGAGTCATTCGCTTTATGGTGCTTAGGGATTAACCATAGCTACAAAGACCCTAGAAGCCAAGGGCACCGTGGATGTTGGTTTGTCTTTGGGCACAGAAATTTCCTCAGTGGTGACTAGTTATCAGAGTAGCTAAAACCTGTTCAAGTTGCTCCCCAAAATGTGTGCATGGAATGGGCCTGGGGCTTTACAGAGCTAACGTGACTCCTTCGATTATACATTCCCAAAGTGTTTTTGCATAAAAATATTGGAGTTAAGTTAAGCTGCTGAGTTCAATTTGTCTATAAAAGAAAAGTCATTAACAATAAAGTTGGAACCCAGAATGTTATATTGATTCTTCAAAGTTCTGTTTGAGAATCTGATAAATTCCCTGCTTAAATCATGCTAAATATTCTACCAAAAAGTATACTTTTATTCTAATTAGAGTTTTATTTTAGGTTAGGAGGAAAAAAATAAGATATGACTCCTTAAAAGTTTTGAATGCATAAAACATAAGGTTTTATTATCCCAAAGAGAGACATTCTATTATGCAAATATATTAATTCAGTTTCTGGTATAGAGACTTTAAATAGAAATAAGTTTAAATAAGGAATTTTATGTTACGGGATTACTGAGTAAAATAATGAGCTATTTGGTGTTGCTTAGGTTGCATATAGGTTTAAAAAATCTCTTTAATATATATTTGTTTGTGCAAACCGTGTCCTTTGACTACAAATTCTTCCAATTGCTTTAGAAATGGGAATCATCATTCAGAGCTAAAGTAAGCAAATAAGCACAAACATTGAACCTGAAAATGTGTTTGACATAATGTGCTTACTTTGAACACAAATTGCCTGAGTCCGTTAATGTAGAATGACAGAATAAAACTTTACTAAGTTCTTTTTTATTCATACGTGAGTGCTGATTCCATTTCAAGCCTTATGAAGATAAGAAAATTTGTGTGTATGAGCATGCATGCCTATATGTTAATATAGAGGTATAAATATATATAAAATCTCTATACATTCATATAATATATATGCATATAATAGATCCACATATACGCATGTAAAGTGAGGGGAGGGAGGGACAAATCGGTGACCAAAAAAATGAAGATCTCTAACATTGGCTAATCCATTTTTTATGAATATGTATTATGTAGGAATACATTTTATTTTTTTATTATTATTTATTTTGAGAGAGAGACAGAGAGAGAGTGAGTGTGAGTGAGAGAGAGAATCCCAAGAAGGCTCCAAGCTCAGTGAGAAGCCCCACATGGGGCTCGATCTCATGGACCAAGAAAGAGATCATGACCCGAGCGGAAATCAAGAGTCAGACGCTTAACCCACAGACACCCAGGTGCCCCTGTAGGAATACGTTTTGAATTCTTTTTTGTCTTCTTTAAAAATTCAAGAAAGGTTTAAACTTTGCAATACGAGAACCACGTTAGCAGAGACATTTGCCATGTCTTTTTGACCACTTGATATCTTTGAACATCTTTCTTTATTTTGAAAAATTTCTTCAAATTAGAAGCCAGACATAGGGCTTCCGTTTCCTCTCCGGCGCTTTGCACCTGCACGGGACATGAGCGCATCCAGCCACACCATTGCAGTGGCACAGGTATTGCAGTGACACAGGTATTGCAGATTCCTCTCTCCAAAAGCGGTGGCAGAAGCAGACAGCTTTGTCTGGGTCACAGCGGCCACTGTGCTGGCCATCACACCCAGGTGCTGGTGCGGAGGTCAGAGCAGGAGAAGGCGAGTCTCTAAGGGAGAAGTCCTGTTTAGAGATTGTTATGAGTGCTTCACCCCTCTTGTAAATCCTTTTCTCGGAAACTAAGTAGGTTCTATTATTTGCTCCTAAGAACTTTGAGCGTCACGATGCTGTACCCCCTGCGCTTTCTCTCCTACTCCTGCTTAAGGACTTCACTCTCCCTTCTCTCTGCCTCTCCATCAACCGTTCTCCTCCTTTCTGAATCTTTCCCGATAGCACACACATGCGCTATTTTTTTCTCCCAGCCTTAAAAACTCCCTTAAAACCTGTCTTCGCCCTGCTTCTGCGTCAAGTTTCCGCCTCCATTATCTCTCTTCATTTTCAGCAACTCTCCTAGGAGTATCATATATACTCATGCTTTCCAATGTAGCTCCTGCCATTCCGTCCGGAACCCACTTCAATCAGGCTTTTTCACTGCCACCGCTCTTTCCAAAGTCCCCACTGACCTCTGCATCACTAACCTGACCTCATGGTTACGCCACGCTGTGTTCCTCCCTAGCTCCCCCTACCTGCGGCTTACAATGAAACTGATGGCTCTCTCTTCCGTGAAACACTGCCTTCGCCTGTAGGACAGCATATACTCCCGTTTTATTCCTTCTCTGCAGCTCTTTGTCCCCTTTTTCTTCCAGACCTCTAAAGTTTGGAGTGGCCCAGGGATCAGTCCTTGTATCTCTTTCCTTTTATATCTTTACTCAATTGGCCTCGTGGTTTTAAACACTAACAAACTCATACCTTTCCCTTGAACTCTAGACTTGCATAGCCAGCTGCCTATTCAACATATCCTCTTGGAGGGCTAATAGACATTTCGAATATAATATGCACCAGACGGAACTTCCGATGGTACCCACTCCTCGTAGTGCTACTCTGCTCAGTTTTCCCATTCCCATAACAAACAACTCAATTATTTTAGTTGCTTAGGTCAAAGTATTAGACCATCTTTGATTCTTCTATTACCTCCATATATCTTGTCCAATCCCTTAGGAAACACGGTCACTCTACCTTGAGCATATGTCCAGGATTTGAGCAGTTCCCATTACTTCCACATTTATTTCTCTGGTTTGAGTCATTGTTACCTTTCATGTGGATTATTAGAGTAGTCCCCAAACTGATTTCCATTCTTAATTCTTGCCCGTTTTCCATGGTCTGCTGTCAACAGAACAGCAAAATGATTCTTTTAAAAAAAAATTAATGTTTATTTTTGAGAGGGAGAGAGAGAGTAGGGTAGGGGTAGAGAGAGACAGAGACACAGAATCTGCAGCAGGCTCCAGGCTCCAGGCTCCAGGCTCTAAACTGTTAGCACAGATCCCAATGCGGGCTTGAACTCAAAACCCGCGAGATCATGACCTGAGTCAAGTCGGACACTTGGTGCCCCAGAGCAGCACAATGATTCTTAAGTGTAAGCGAAAGCATATTCTCTCTCTGCTTAAAAGTTTCCAAAGTCCAAGTCCTTACAATGGTCCATTTGCTTGAATGCTTTCTGGCCACATTACTTTCCTCACCTCACCTCTGGGTGATACCTCTTCAGTCACTCAAGTCATTCCAGATTACCCTCTTTCGTGTTACCAGACCACTGAAAACACACCTTCATCTCAGGGACTCTGACTTCTGGTTTCTTTGGCTTCTGACCTCTTCCCCAAATGGTCACATGTATGTCACCTCACTTCCTTAATGCTTTCACTTATACTCCCTCTTCTCAATGCATCTTCTGGCCACCCTAACCAAAATTAGAAGCCTTTTTTGCCATTATATTATTAATTAGGACTTGTCGTATCCAACATATTATTGTCTCTATCCACTAGCACATGGCTGCATAAAAATAGGACTTTTTGTTTTTAACAAAATTATTAATTTAAATTCAAGTTAGTTAACACACAGTGTAGTATTTGTTTCAGGAGTAGAAGCCATTGATTTGTGACTTACATATAACACCCAGTGCTCATCCCAACAAGTGCCCTCCTTAATGCCCATCACCTATTTAAGCCATCCCCCACCTATCTTCCCTCCAGCAACCCTCAGTTTGTTCTATGTACTTAACAGCTTCTTCCGGTTTGCTTCCCTTTCTATTTTTATCTTAGTTTTCCTTCCCTTACTTTATGATCATCTGTTTTGTTTCTTAAATTCCACATTTGAGTGAAATCTCTCATTTCTATTTGTATTTCTCCGACTGACTTATTTTGCTTAGCATAATACACATACCACATTTTCTTTATCCATCCATCAATATATGAATATTTGGGCTCTTTCAATAATCCAGCTATTATTAATAATGCTGCTATAAAAATTGGAGTGCATGTTGCCCCTTCAAATCCGCATTTTTGTATCCTGTGGATAAACACCTAATAGCGCAATTGCTGGGCCGTAGGGTAGTTCTAGTTTTAATTTTTTTTGGAACCTCCATACTGTTTTCCAGAGTGGCTGCACCAGTTTGCATTCCCACCAATGGTACAAAAGTGTTCCCCTTTCTCTGCATCCTTGCCACCATCTGTTGTTTGGTGCTCATTTTAGCCATTTTGACAAGTGTGAGGTGTTATCTCCTTGTGGTTTGGATTTGTATTTCTCTGATGATGAGTGATGTTAAGCACCTTTGCATTTGTCTGTTAGCCATCTGGACGTCTTCTTTTGAAAAGTATCTATTCATGTATTCTGCGCAAGGAATAGGACTTTTCTTATGGTTGGTACATAATAAGTTCATAGGATGACCGACTCTTCCCTGTTTGCTTAGCCCTTATTTACAACTAAAAGATGAATATCTCAGGAAGCTTCTGAGTTCTAGGCGAACTGACACGTTGTTCATACTAGCTCAATAAAAATTCGTCAGATGGAAGAATGAGTACAGAGGTAGGAGTGTGCGTTCTACCTATATCTTAAATCTATAGGGTTTAGCCTAAAATTTTATGGATGATGAAGCCAAACTGAAATGAATGGATATAACCAAGTGGAATGATACAAAGGGAAAGTACAGGCATTTCCCCAATCATCATCAACTGCCACGTAAGAGGTATCCCTAAATAGGTAACATTATTCTTAGATCCATACACATAAGTCCTATCTCTAATCCTATCATAAAGGGTAATTGCTTATAAGATGCCTATCCTTTTGACTGGCAGCGAATTATAAACATATGGAATACAACTATGAAACATACACACTGGTGAGATTCAACCACGTCATTACTGACAGGAAATGATGATCATAGGTAAATAACAACAGAATGTTGACGTCACTGACCTAAATTATGCTTTCAATTAATATATGTGAGTTCCAGCCATTAGCTAAAATCCATCCTTTGGACATGAATCTTTGGGGGATACATAAGTAAGCTCATGAGATTATTGTAAGCTCATATAATCACTATCGTATTAAATAGTAGTTAATGTTTTTACAACAGGATAAATATGTTTGTTTTGTATACTTATAAACATTAATAAAATATCAATACCAGTTTAAATCTAAATATTAGAGACTTCTAAAAAAGGAATTTGAACTTTTAATTATTTAATTTTTATTTATTTTTAAAGAGAGAGACAGTGTGAGTGGAGGAGGAGCAGAGAAAGAGGGAAATACAGAACTTGAAGAAGGCTCCAGGCTCTGCAGTGTTAGCACAGAGCCTGCCACAGAGCTCAAACTCACCAACTTGAGATCATGACCTGAACCAAAATTGGAGCCAAATTAACCTGGGTTCACGGGAGGCTCCAGTGCCGCAGGCACTGGGTTCACGGGAGGCTTAATTTTGGGTCCAAAATTGGACCCAAAATTAACCCTGCCTGAGGCACCCAGGTGCCCCCCTTTTCCAAAAAAAATTTTAATGTTGGAATTTAAACTTTTAATGATAAAATTCCTTCCCCCTCCAAAAAAAAAAAAAAAGAAAAAGAAAAAATAGCCCATAAAGAAACAAGCGTGAAGGGCTACTTTTTTGAAGACTGACTTGATAGAGTGTGGCTACTTGAAATGTTCCTTTAGAAAGTGGCTATCTCTGAGTTCAGCTCATCTTGATAAAGGGTGAGGCGGTGGATAGGCCGATTCATATGTTGTTCACTTGTATCTGGCCTCAGATAATGCCAGGTAGAGGCTGACGCTCTATCAACCATAATTGGAATGAGATAGACACGCGACCCAGGTTTTGACATGTGGCAGTCCCTGCAGGGGAGAAGCTGATATTTTCTTTCATCACGCATCTTAAATGTACAATGCAAGGTAGTTTCCTTTACTAGAGCCAGGCGTCTGGCCCTGCTAGATCCCTGTAAGCTGCCTCTCAGATGTCAGTGGAAAACCTGCTTGTCTTTAAGCAATACCCCCAGTAAAGTCTGTTCCAGAAGGCTTGTGTGTGCACTGTTGGTCATGCATTTTTGCTTGCATGACTGTTGGTATGATGAATTAGTCACTTGGTCTAGCACCTACCATGGCTTTTCAGACATGAGTCAAAAGGTCAAAGATCAATGGCTCATCCTGACGGTGGGAGGTATTTGCTTGGGGTGGCGTAGCCAGTTTTCTTTAAGGATTGGTATGACTGATCATTGACTGGTCATGGGAAATAGCCTCTTAAAATCCAAAGACCTTGAAACCTGAAGGGACTACAATCCTCAAGAAAGCAGTACATAGCTATAATTGATGGCCTCATTGAGGTTACCCAGGAGGAGGTAGACTCCTACCAAGGAAATGGCTGAAATGTTCCCCTTTATAGATGTTTTTCTGAAAAGGATAATCAGTAGAGTGCTCCATGACAGAATGCCATTTATGCAAAGCCTTTTGGGTGTTCTTATTTGAAGAGTACTGACAAATGGGCCCCTTTTACGGCCCTCACATGGTGATTGGGTGAGTCTAAGACCTAGTGTCATTCAGGTTCTAGGAGCACCAGATGATTGCAAACTATGGGGAAGATATCCTAAAGAAAACAGGCCCTGTGAAGCTGTCAGTGAAGAAATAACCCCTGAGGTCCCTGTAACTGCCAGGTAATCCTCCCTTTTGTCCTACTCTAGTCTTCTCCATACTTCTCTGCCTTGTTTAATATCAAGGAGGGTGAACCTTACAGATTGCATTCCCAAGGTACCCTTGCTTGCAGATTTCTTTTTGGGTTCATCCCATGAAAAATACCAGTAAGACATAGGAGTGGCAGGTGAGACAAAGGAGAATTATGTTTTCCTTGTTCCCTTTCTACATCAAAATTACATTTTTGGCAATAGCTATAGCCTTATATGACTACAGATTACAGTGTCCTATTCTCATTAGACTCTGGTAATTCTATTTCCTTCTATTATCTCTGCAGCTTTGGGTGGGGATTACTTTCCTCTGTCACTAATCCCTTGGTATCTACCATTTTTTGTTTGTTCTTGTAAAGCTACCCACACCTCTGTAAAGTAGGCTTTCATTAATGTTTCTATCTCTTTTTGGATGGAAAAATAAAAGAAAAATTTTTTCTGTTGGTTCCTCTTGCTAGTACATTTTAACCTTTGCCCTCACATATAAGGCTAAAAGGAGTATACTGGGGGGACTTGTCCTGGTCATAGGAATTAGATTGATCAGTGTAGCACTGCAGTGCATAAAAACCAAAAAGACCAAAACAGATAGATTACCAGAAAGTGAGGAGTTGATAGAGATGATAATCATTTCTGCTTAAATTTCAAGGACAAGAATAACCTCCTAGTTTAGAAGGGGTAGCACAAATACAAATCAGTTTTGTCATCTAGTTTAGTTTTCAGTCATAGTGGGTACTCAACACATGCTGAATAATGCCCTCTGATGAACAAAGTGCAATTTTACTAAAGTTCAAATAGATGCATTGCTTTGGCAATAAGTGAACAAGACGGCAAGAAATTGGTCAACATGTAAATTGATCTGAAAGTGAAAGTGCCCTGTCAAGTATTCAGAACAGAATAGCAAAACCAACATTATGCTGGAAGAAGGCACTGGTAGAAATTGTCACCATCAAAGATCAGGAAAAATGTAAAGCTACAAAACTACAGGAAGGTAAGTTTAATGTTGACCATTGCTTTTAGGAAAACTAATGGGCCAATAATGCATAACTTTCTGAGAGCCCAGTAAGCACCAAATGAAAGGGCATTAAATATTCGCATTAGAGTCTATGAAATATGCTTTCACATGATACTTGCCGTTTGCTTCTGTCATAGGTTCATCCAAAGTTATTAAATTTTAACATTGCACTAGGACTTTTTATATGTAGTGCATTTATAGCCTCTGATTTATATAGCACTTTTCTTCCATTGAACCATTATATCCTCATTCTCCAATTCAATTGTGCTTATGGTTAAATATAGCAAGCAATACATGTGTGCCCATTAAATATATATATATATATATATATATATATATATATATATATATATGTAGTGTTATATAAGTTTTTCTTGACTCTTTATATAACATATTCCCTGAAATTTTGCAGTGGGTCCGAATGCAATTGCCAGACGACTTGAGACATGGAAAGGTATTTGCATCCACAGGAAGATGGTGTGCCTCAAAATTGTCTCTAAACAGCAATCATTCTGGACCAGACAGCCTCATCTGTATGAAGTCTCATTCTGTGTGTGCTTAACTTACATAAAATCAACTCTATATGCTTTGCAAAGAAACACAGAGAAAAAACAAATACAAATTTAAGTTGTGCAAGCCATTCTGTCTGCTGTCCCTCTCTCTGAATGAGACTGAACTTCCTCACAGGGAGAGATTCTTAACTGGACGAATAATGGTCTAGTGTTTAAAAATACATACTCTTTGTTTTCAACACATACCCTAATCTTAATCCATCTGACACATCTGATGATAAACCTGTGAAACAATGGTCCAATCCAAACCTAAAGGAAAATTGCTCTATTGGAGTCACTAATTTGAAAGACTGTATGGTAGTCCCCACTAAGATTTGCCAAGAGATTTTCCAAGAGTAATTTAACCAACATCTGCTGATTGCCTTGGCACTGACTTTAGACACCCACTATGTAATACAGTGCCACTGCACTCTACCCGGTTCAAAATCTCTGTGACATTCTTGTGGTTACTACAACAATTCAGTTAAAGTTCCCTATGGTGGCGGGCCACACTGAGGGGGAGATGTAGGCAGTGGTATATAGGCCACTAGGAATAAAACTCCCAAAGAGTGGAGGCAGGGAGTAACTACCTGTGCTGGAGAGAGTTCTGTAGAGACCTTGCCCGAGGTTAATGTGCTGTAAATAGGATGGTTCTGTGACCCTTTATTAGGATGGCAGTCGGGTGATTGTGACTGAGTACGCATGCCCCTACATTGTTAAAATAAGAGGTTGTAAGAATGGAAGACGTACCCTATGATTTGGAAGCTATCCTAATTTGCATGGTCATTCAGTATATGCCCATAAAACTGATTAGGGAAAAATATCAAGAATCAAACCATCAAGCTTCCCCCACTGCTCTAGAAGAAAAGCAATCTTATTCCTGCCCTACATGATTTTCACATAACCATGACCCGATGCCTTTTGTGTGTCTCTATTCCTCTTTCTGAATTCGAGATTTTACTAGAGTTATCCTGCTCCTACTTCGCCCCTCTGTACTTTTGTGGTGTGTGTGTGTGTGTGTGTGTGTGTGTGTGTAGAAAGTACGGATAACTTATTAGTTATGATAAGTACAGTCTTATTAGTTGATAGGTTATCACATCAAGAAAAGCCACATCCAAATTCAAGAGAAAACTGTGTTTCAACCAGAGAGACTTGATTTTGAGCTGGATGCAGTGGCTGGATGGACCTTTGCTCAGAAGAGCTAAGGAGCAAAAGGAAACTCAATGACTAGGAGAACACACTGTGACAGAACCTGTCACTTTATCACCGGAAATCTTTTGGTGGCCTCCTGTGCTATGTGGTGGGGACCAGGTCATAGGATTTAACAGAGAGATGTACATGGATGTATTGCCAGCCACTTCCAGAGATGGTTTTTTTTTCTTTAATATGAAATTTATTATCAAATTGGTTTCCATACAACACCCAGCGCTCATCCTAACAGGTGCCCTCCTCAATGCCCATTACCCACTTTCCCCTCCCTCCCACCCCCCATCAACCCTCAGTTTGTTCTCAGTTTTTAAGAGTCTCTTATGGTTTGCCTCCTTCCCTCTCTGTAACTTTTCTTTCCCCTTCCCCTCCCCCATGGTCTTCCGTTAAGTTTCTCAGGGTCCACATAAGAGTGAACACATATGGTGTCCGTCTTTCTCTGTATGACTTATTTCACTTAGCATCACACTCTGCAGTTCCATCCATGTTGATACAAAAGGCCATATTTAATTCTTTCTCATTGCCGAGTAGTACTCCATTGTGTATATAAACCACAACTTATTTATCCATTCATCAGTTGATGGACATTTAGGCTCTTTCCATAATTTGGCTATTGTTGAAAGTGCTGCTATAAACATTGAGGTACAAGTGCCCCTGTGCATCAGCACTTCTGTATCCCTTGGGTAAATTCCTAGCAGTGCTATTGCTGGGTCAGAGGGTAGGTCTAATTTTAATTTTCTGAGGAACCTCCACACTGTTTTCCAGAGTGGCTGCACCAGTTTGCATTCCCACCAACAGTGCAGGAGGGTTCTCGTTTCTCCACAACCTCACCAGCATCTATAGTTTCCTGATTTGTTCATTTTCGCCACTCTGACTGGCGTGAGGTGGTATCTGAGTGTGGTTTTGATTTGTATTTCCCTGATGAGGAGCGACGTTGAGCATCTTTTCATGTGCCGGTTGGCCATCCGGATGTCTTCTTTAGAGAAGTGTCTATTCATGTCTTCTGCCCATTTCTTCACTGGATTATTTGTTTTTCAGGTGTGGAGTTTGGTGAGCTCTTTATAGATTTTGGATACTAACCCTTTGTCTGCTATGTCATTTGCAAATATCTTCTCCCATTCTGTCGGTTGCTTTTTAGTTTTGTTGATTGTTTCCTTTGCAGAAGCTTTTTATCTTCATGAGGGACCACATATCATCCCACACTTCCTTAGCGCTGGAGCATATGGAGCAGGACTTTGAATCCTAGGCAAGCACAGGGTCAGGGCAGTTGGCAGAGAGAGAAGGACCACCCTGTCTGTGCCCACGGCACAGTGAGGACAACTCAAACTGAGTCCACCGGGTCCAGCTCCGTGGAGAAGAGACTGGGGGATCACCATTCCCCCCCACCAACACCACCAAGGCGGAGCGTCAGGGATCACTCCCACGGCCCACAGTGGAGGTGGGTCAGAATACGCCAAACCACGCCCCTGCACTGGGCAACTGCGTATCCATCGGAGTGGCACAGACCCTGTAGACAGCTACTCCCCACAAGCAATGCAACATTGCCTGGATTAACTCTAGGTCAATTCTGAATATGTAGATATATTCTCCCCCATCCGCAATCCACCCCATTTCTCCTCCTTATCTCTTCCCTCCCCTAGGCTGGTTACTCTGGTTATTGGTCTGTCTAAACAGGCATATTTAATCCATTGTCTTGATACATGTTCTACACCTCTGTCTTTACACTCCTTTCTCTCTCTCTGGAACAATCAAGACTTACAGTTTCTCTGTCTGGGTAATTTTATCTTCATTTCATTTTCTCCGCCTCCTTCTTTATTTTCCTCTCTCTCTCTCTCTGGATTAAGCCTTTTAGTCTCTCTGCCTAATCAACGTTTATCCCCCCCCCCCCCCCGACATTTCTCTCTTGGTATGTGCCTTCCATCAGCACAGCCTCTACCCTCTTCTTTACTTGTAGTCGATGTTTTGTTGTTTTTTTGTGTGTTTTAGTCTTTAGGTTTTTGTTTTTATTTGCTTGTTTGTGTTATTTGCTTGTGTGTTTGTGTGTTTTTGTCTCCTGTTTGTCTGTCTGTTTTCCTTTCCATGGCTACTCCAAGGAACAAATCAAAGCACACCTGGTGGAGGGTCCAAAACATCACTACGAGTAGGGTAATAAAATAACCAAAGTCACAACAACAGAGAGCAAGTAACAATCCCCAATAAAACACCTCCTGAAGGGCCAGGCCCTGCACAGTGTATGACCCTCCTTTAATATAGCAGTGCTCGCAGGTGCACAGCACACAGGCTTTTAAAACGCATGAGGGACAGAAAAATAGCCAAAATGACGAAACGGAAGAATTCTCCTCAAAAGGAACTCCAGGAAGTAGCGACAGCTAATGAATTGATCAAAACCAATTTAAGCGACATAACGGAACAAGAATTTAGAATAGTCATAAAATTAATCGCGGGGCTTGAAAAAAGCATAGAGGACAACAAAGAATCTATTGCTACAGAGATCAAGGGACTGAAAAATAGTCATGAGGAATTAAAAAATGCTATAAATGAGGTGCAAAATAAAATGGAGGCGGCCATAGCACGGATTGCATAGATCGTTGTTAAAAACATTAGTTATAATCTTATAGTCCTTTCTTGACATTCTGAAGCAATTTTTAGAAGCCACATAGTTCAGATTGTGGAGCTACAAGATGGACACTACCACCAAAGCTACATTTGACAAAGGTGTGAGCAAAAATACACAATTCTGTATTATTTTGTTGAAATACAACAAAATATTTGTTCTTCGAGATATAGTTATCTCCATGTCTACTGAAATACAAGAAAATAGTTTGTTCTTAGAGAGACCTAACATCGCTTACTTCTATCAAACCCTAATTTTTATTCATAGTGTGATTAACTCAATTCAAGGGGGCTTTCAATTATGTGTTCTTGTCACCTATGGCATTAAAAACATCTGAGAAAGAATGCAAGATGTAATCCAGAGAGGTCATGGTCTCAGAATAAATAACTAGAGTGGAAATCCTATGCTGTTGGCATCACTGAATGTTTTATTCACAGTTACGATGTGTGGCATATAGTAGGTACTCAATCAACACCTGCGTTTATAAAGAAAAGGTCTCAATTCTTCCATCCATGCTTTACACAACTTTCAGGTGACAGGCAAGTAGTATTTGACAAGTAGTATTTGAGTTAATGTACCTATTCTTTTATGAAACAGGTTGGAAAGTATTTAGTATTACAATCTAATAATGTATGAAGTTTCTTTAAAGATTGAGTTGGGTATAAGTCATTGAAAGCTAGCTTTCTCAATATCTTCTGAGGTCACCCAACCTAGTTCTTTCTTACTCAGTCCATTATGTAAACCATATTCTTCAATGAATGCACCATTTTCCTTCCTTCCTTCCTTCCTTCCTTCCTTCCTTCCTTCCTTCCTTCCCTCCCTCCCTTCTTCTTTCTTTCTTTCTTTCTTTCTTTCTTTCTTTCTTTCTTTCTTTCTTCTTTCTCTTTCTTTCTTTCTTTCTTTCTTTCTTTTCTTTCTTTCCTCTCACCTATCATTTCACTTGCAAAAAAAATTAGTGTGTATGGGATGGAAGAGATGAAACAATTGATATATTCTTTCTTTGGATGATTTGTCATTCTGATTCATAGCTCAGGAAACTGAGAAAACCTATTTCCCACTACCACCCTTCACTCCTTTTATCATTTTTTCAGAATCACTCAATTTCCAGTAGTAGCTAAAAATTAAGGAAAAAAGTGCAGTAGAGGTATCATTGTTTGGGAACAAATATTTAATATATTTTGCTTTCCTTTTGCTACTTCACTTGAGTAAAAAAACCCATGATGCTCACTTTATGATATGGCAGTATTGGTGCATTGCATAGGCTACATTAACAGTCATATCCTGCAATAATTAAATTGATTCTTCCTGAGAAGTCTCTTGTTGCATAAGCATATGAAAATCTTAGGCATATTTGTATTATTGTCAATTTTGAATAGCTATGTTGTACAAATGTGTGTGAACTATCTGGATAAATTAGAAACTATTTGTTTTATCAATATAGTAGCCATACTGTTTTTATTATCAATACTGTGCAAGCTCATGGGAGAGATGAACAGGTTTGAGGACACTTACATTAAAAATTTTTTTTCTTCATAAATTTAGGTGACTGAAATACATTTAGGCTCTCAGTCAGCCTCCCTGACTACTACTGCCCACACATATACAGAATCTGGAAGTCAAATGCTTTTTCTGTATCTCCTTTTTTTTTTTTTTTCTTAAAATTACAGGGTTGTGCTCTTGTTGGTACCATTTTTGTCCCACAGCTGTTTCTATCAGAGTTTCATCTGTCTCAGAGTGAGTGTGGGAGACTCCATTGGTGGGTAGAATGATGTTTAATGCCAAAGGGGTTTGTTAATATCTCGTGTATACAAAAGCATCTGTAAGAAAAGGGGAAGAATGCGAGACAATTCTGTCTTTCAAAAACTTGAATTGTCCCTTGTTCTACCTTCCCAAACTCCAGTGGGCTTTTTAGGTAGGAAGCATACTGTCACAATAGCAACGGGAAGGCACATTCAAGGAAACCAGAACACATTTGATAGCCCCCGTTGTCAAATGGCAAAAGCTAAAAAGTGAACAATGTACTCAAATTGTCCCTTCCTTTTTCTCTGTTCTCTCTCACTCTCTTTTTTTTTAACTAAACAAAAGGCAGCCATTTGTCAAGCATGCGTTGCAAAGATTGGAAAGAGGAGAAAACACAAGAGAAAATATTTTTCACTGTTTTATCAACTCCCCAGGTTATTGTTATTAAGAGAAGAAAGGATGGCAAGATGAAAGGACATTACTCCCATAGGAAAAAACAAACAAGCAAAAAAAAAACCCCAATAAACAATGGCATCTCTCTTGAAAGAAATATTCCCAATGAGGGATGAATTAAAAATACATACATTACTATAACAAAACAAGGCAAAACAACAGCAAAAAAGTGCAGTGGTGGTGCAATTGGAAAGATCATCTCTTAGGCAGAAGAAAACATAGGAAGTGTTGTATTAGTATATTAATGCCACTCTCATGGAAAATGTCTCTTGCCTTTGAGTTTGTTGCCAGCTGGTAACCGATATAGATTGGCATATGAGAAAGAGGCTTTGAATTCCACTTCTAGTGTCATAATGTAATAGCTTAGGAAGAGTGAACTGGTAATTTCTTTTCATGAGCAAAATGGGAATAATAATAATGCTTTCCCACATTGTTTTTGTAAGACTTGAACTCGTCGGCAGTAATATGTTTGCATATTTCTAGGCTTTAATTACCTTATCTTCACATACATCATTTCAGTTGTAACACTCCTAAAGATAACAAGCTTTTCCATTCAAATAAACTGACTGGAGAAGAGTAATAATCTTGGCGTTTCCTAATTTCAGATTTTTAATATGCTCATTGTCTACTATCAAAAGCACTTTTGAAAAGTGCAATATTCAGCCTCATTTTTAAGCTCCATATTTGTAAATAATAAAAATGGTGTTGTAGTCCTTGGACCTTCAAAAATGACCCTCTAGATCTCTCAAAGAACAAAAAGAACTGGCATATGAAAAGTAAGGAGCAATATGGAGGAATAGGAAGGGGAGAATTCTGGAAGGTATTAATTCATATAGCCAAGAATAATACATGGACTCTGTTCTATTCTCCAGAACACTCAGTGCTTTGTTTATTGGATCATGCCAGTGGAGTTTCCATTTTGAGCTATTTTCCCCCAGGCTCTCAGCACTTTCCTTCTTTTTGTCACATCAACAACCTGACACTATAATGTGCTCATGTTGTATATGAATATGTACTGGAGGGACGATTCACTGGAGTGAAACCTTAAAAGCCAGTCTATTTAGGGCACTAACTTTTAAAACCTTTAATAAGGAACAATTCTTATAAGAAAAATAAACAGGGATGCCTGGGTGGCTCAGTTGGTTGAGTGCCCAACTTCAGCCTAGGTCATGATCTCATCGTTCTTCAGTTCAAGCCCTGCGTTGGGCTCTGTGCTGACAGCTCAGAGGCTGGAGCCTGTTTCAGATTCTGTGTCTCCCTCTCTCTCTGACCTTCCCCCGTTCATGCTCTCTCTCTCTCTCTCAAAAATAAACATTACATTTAAAAAAAAAAAAGGAGAGAAATAAACAGCTGAATTGAACTATGCGAATATACCCAAGAAAATATTCTGAAATGAGCTCTTCTCCAGAAAAGGTTTATTTTATTTATTCTACCTATAGCCTTGATCCTTTGTTAGATTATTTGGAAAGGGAGAGTCCAGCCAGGGCCAAGGAAATGGATGTGAGCATAGAGTTCCTCATTTTTATTATTACTATTATTCTTTTTCTTCTTTGACTGTAGGCACCATACTGTGCCTATTAGTGATTTCATGAAAGAAAAGCCATCCTGAGAAACAAAATTTTCTAAAAACAGAATTCAATTTCTTTTTATTCTCTCAACATACAATAGTTATTAAATCTACCTACTGACATCAGAACCTTTCTACAACCTGGAATCAGCTGTCTCATCATTACTGGCTGTCGCTTATCTTATTCTCTTGTACCAGGGAACAGTCAGAGCAATAGTTTTAAACTCATTTTTACCTTTCTTACCTCAGGCAGACAGATACCTTTTAGGTCTGACATAATTTTATTATTTCTTGCATGTGAACGAAGTTGTCACTAATAAAGGGAAGAAAGATGAATACACTTTCTTTGTTATAATGAAAAAAAATACAAGGGAAATAGCTCTTTAATTCTGTCTCTCATTTAATTAGTAACAAGTTGTTATTTAGAGATGCCATGTAAAAATTTTAATTTCATTAAGAGTAAAAACAGTAATTGTGAGGGGGAGAACGTCTACAAGTATCCTAGACAGAAAAATTATAATGTGTATGTAAGTAAAATTATAAATGAAGCAACCGGAACACAGAGATAACTCCACAATGTATAGATTTATTAATTTATTGACTGATTCACGAATCCATCAATGCTTATCGAGGACCTGCCATATATAATGTGTATTTTGTTGTGCAACCCCTTAACGGGCAAATGGTCTAATAGGGGAGGGAGAAAAGTCAATGTTTGGAGAATGTATAGTTTGCTTAATTAAGTCATTCATTCCATCATTACAAGTATGTTTCCTGAACTCTCTATAATATGTATTACATACATGTAGCAGGAGAACATTGGATTTTATAGAGATGGTCAGTGGAGCACAGAGAATGTACTGAAAGCAGTGAGTATGGGGAGAGAAATCAGTTAGAGCCCCAGAGTACCAACAGTGCCTCTACCTGTTGGTACAGGGTACCTGTTGGTACTGCCTTTGTGTAGGGCCTGATATTTATATAGGGGTGAGTACCATTGAAGAAAAAAATGAAAAATCCTGTCCATAAGTATTTCAAATATGAAAAGAAATCACAGCGAATTACAATTTTTTAATTGACATATTATACACAAATATCATTCAATACAAAGTACATACTATTTACAGAAATTAGCTTATACTCTTCTGTAATACTTTTTTCCTTCCATCTGACTACATTTTCTTTGACTGACTCTTCATGTGATATTTCTTTACAGAGAAGGGAAAAATGCTTTAGTCTTTCACCTAGCATGATTAAAATTTGATTTGTTTCTTTTTAAACTGATGATTCAGAGAAGTTACTTTAAGCCTAGTAACTCATTATCAGTAATGCCATAAAAATATTTTAGGTTTGATGTACAATTTTATGAAATCTCTATCAAGTTTCTTTCATATATAAGTTCTCATATTTCCTAGCATTTCAAGTTTTCTTGTGCACTGGCAGAAGTCAAATGCTGTATAAATTATTGTGACTCATTAATCTGTTGGTCCTAGATGTCTCTCTTACCCTGTTTTATTTCACGTTTTGTGTTATGTTCATTAATTTCTGTATTTAGTGTTAATCCTCGTCTAGCTAGATTTTTAAAAAATGCCTACAAACAAATCAAATGAAGCAACTTAGAAGTGTGATGGAGGAATTGAAGGAAAAAGAGACAGTGTTTTAAACAAATTATAGATCATACAGCTTACTTTTGCCGATTTTGAACAAACACCTGACCACCATGCCATAGTCCTTCTCAGAGACTTACAAGGAACCCATGAATGAAAGAGACTTCATTTTGTGAAAATTAGCTCTGGTTTAGAGCTCTCACAGTCATTCAAGAGGAATCCATGGTTTTTTTAAGTTTATTTATTGATTTGAGAGAGAGAACTCTAATGCGTGAGCATTGGAGGGGCAGAAAGAGAGGGAAAGAGTATCCTAAGCAGGCTTCACAATATTAGTGCAGAGCCTGACATGATCTCATGAACGGTGAGATCAGGATCTGAGCTGAAATTAAGAGTTGGATGCTTAACCAACTGAGCCACCCTGGCGCCTTGAGAAATCCAAGGGGTTTTAAACTAACACAATTGCAGAACTGACACAGATTTGAAAAATATGAAGGGGCAAAATCTATAATTAATTGTGTGACGGGCGTGTGTGTGTGTTTCCTTTTACACACGTAGTGATACCTGTTCTTTTTCTTACTCATCACCAACTTACATAATTATAGGTCAATGCATACTTGTAGTTGGTGAATACAAAGGCTGCAGTTTCTTGGACCTGGATGAGGCTAGAGAGGAGTAATTACAATCTAAGCAAGCCATGGAGCCGAAAGCTAAACAGGAAAGTCAGGCTATTTTCACAATCTTGGCCACCGGATCTCAAATCCCTTGAGAGGGAAATATGACTTCCCCTTTTAAATCTCGAATAAACTAATCTATAGATCTATAGTACATACCAAATGGTAATCAAAGTTACAAAGCTATAATCTATTGGGTGCAATAAATATGTAAACGTATGAATACAATCCAATGGGATAAAGAGGTTTCTTGAGGCCAGAGGAGTTCGTTCTCAATCCTTTCTGGAGGCATCTGGAAAGGAAACACAGAGGAGGTAAAATTTGGCTAGATCACAAAACGCCCCAAGTATTCGCCTGTAGAGTGAAAGTAGAGAAAATACGACAGAGAGTGAAAATGAATTAAACAAGGCTCATCCAATGCCAAAAAGAGGATATGCTACCCAGTAAAAATTACTGGTGATCTCTATTTATGACAACACTGCAGATGAGACGTTTTGCAATGAAGCACTAAAATACTGGTAACGTTTAAAATACACATTTCGATCCATTAATGTCCTGGAAGAAGTGGTGGTGGACACAGAGTGAAAACAAGAGGACCCAAGGTGATAGGGACGTTAATACTCTGCAGGAGGATGCGTACATCCCCACAACCACATTTGAAAGCCCCTGGAATGATTACTAGTAAATTTGAAGGTGTGCATTCTCTGTGCTTTAGCAATTCCACTCCAAGGCACTCTGTTTCATCGATTTCGAAGTGGATTCTTTTTTCACAGTTTAATATTTCTGAAATGAAATGCATTCTTACAGTCGATAAGAAAGCAGTGCGATATAATTTAATTGGAATCCTTTTCTTTCCTACTTGTGTGAAACAATGGTCTGTATCTTACTGTTGATGGCATCTTAGGCTTGATGAGACAGGCTGTATATACCCTGGAAAACCTCTTGTATGTGTGCCTTTGACAATACACGCTGAGATGTTCATTAAAGCATCAACCTAGAAACAAGATGGCAGAAGTGGATCTCCCGTGGTGTGGACTTTGTCCACCTCCTGGGCCTGTGGCAGGGGCAGTAAGGCAGCTGTATGCAGCCTAGCAGCTGCAGAATCACAGCCTGTGGGGGAAGCTCCTGTGCGAAGCCAAGAAGCAGAATCTGCCCACGGAGAAACCCAAGGTGGTGAAGATGCCCCAGCAGGACTTCATCAACCTACCCTAGAGGATGGGCAACATGGCGGCCTCTACAACCGCAAGACCTTCAATCAGGTGGAAACCAAGCCTTTGAGTGTTGGCCACCGTGCGGCTGAGTCTCCGTCACCTGCAGGTCCTTGAAGCACAGCTACCCTGGCCTAGGAACCACTCTTTCTTCTTGCTTCATTCCCCTCAAGTAGCCTACTTGGCCAGTAAAGGCAGACTTCTCTAGTCTTCCTCCTCCTGGAGATTGCCCATCAGTGGCAGAAAAGAATGAACACATTGTGGTATACTCACTGTGGCAGGTGTGAATGTGCTACTATGTGAATGAACTACCGATGTGTAGTTCTACACATCAGCTTGAATGAATTCAAAATATATACTGTTCAAAAGAAGCATGTCTCAGAAGAATACACAGGGAATAATTTATAAAATGAAGTAAATCATTGAAGTCAAAGGATACATACATGGATGGTAGCACCATAAACACAAATAAAATTATTAACAAAAACCAGGGAAGTCGCACAGAGTACTTCTGAGTCCCTGGTAATTATTTATTTCTGAAGCTGGGTGGTAGGCATATATTTGTGCATTTTATTATATTCAAAAATATGCATATATGATTAATACATTGCATATATAATTAATACATATATGATTAATACATACATGTATGACATATTTCACATTAAAATATTAACGATATTTAAAAGTGATATTAACTTAAAAATTTGGCCTTAAACTTTCAGCAAGTTCACAGGTCAAGAGCAGCAAGAAGCCTAGTGTGAAATTCCCCCATAAGAAGTGAAATACTCTGGTATCCTTGGCAATCCAGAACACATACTCATATCTGGGTCAGATAGTGCACTGAAGGCTAATAGTGATGATGTAATATCATCAAAGTATTTATTAATTACCAAGTCCATTTGAAAATGAAAACACTGAAATATACCGTTATTACGGTAGATGGCTCAGTTTTCTTTCTTTCTTTTTTAAGTTTATTTATCTGTTTTCAGGGAAGGGAAAGGGGCAGAGAGAATCCAAGCAGGCTCTGTGCTATCAGCGTAGATCCTGATGCGGGGCTTGAACCCACAAACCATGAGATCATGACCTGAGCTGAAGTCAGATGATTACCTGACTGAGTCACCCGGTATCCCGTTTTCTTTATTAATTAGTGGCAGAACTGGAATAAAGTTGTACCTCCCAACCACAAACAAAGCTTCCACAACTAAACGTGGTTAAGAGACCTGAAAAGATTTTGGTAGTTTTGGGTATAGAATACAGAACACTGGGCACTAGGTAAGTTACAGATGGCTCAAGCGGGAGCCATTGTCTATCATATTCTGTTTTCAAACAGCATCAGTTATTTTATTAGTACCTCCATTTTTTTTCTGGATTGTACTGAGGTTATAAATAAAATACATACAATTGAAATTCAGTCATTCATTCAACACTTTTGAGTTCCTGCTATAATCCCAAGCGCATAATGTAATGTATGGAAGGGTATCCTCTTTAAATAAAATACCAGCTCTAGGCATCCAATAGAGAAAACATGTACTTCAATTCTGTTTAGATATGAGAAAAAGTGATAACTGCCAGGAGAGAAAAACCCATCCATTTTTAATGACTGTTTCCAAAGGACAACACTTGCTTTTACTAGGCGTTCTAAATAATGGGCAGGATGAGATCTACACCTTAAGGAGTGTTATATATGGAGAAAAATAGAAGGGTAGAAAGAGCTTGAGTAAAGATGTGCAGGCGTGGACACACAAACAAGCAGAAAGTCTGTGACTTACCTGTACTAAGTGTAGCCATTTCATTTCTGGGGAGTCACACAGAAGGCAACGGTGAGTAAGTTATGCGTTAAGAGTTAGCCTTCTGTGTAAATAGGAGGAGGAAATCCAATGGGATGAGATGAAAATGGGTGTGGATGAGAATAGAAATACAGATCAAGAAAATAATAAGAAACAAAATAATTAAATTAATGTAGGGCACCAAGACAAATAAAATAGCAGCAAAACCAAGAGCTTTTGTAAAAGCCATGACTCTAACTCATTGGGACCAATCCCAAAATTTCCATGTGGCCAACGGAGTATATACATTCTTTACAGTGCATAGTGGGATGGTCGATTGTTCATAGCTATAAAAAAAGCTATTGAAAAAGCACAAGGTAGTGTGTGTCCTCCAAACTCCTGCCTTTCCCATCCCCTACCCTTCCCGTTGATAAAGAGCATCTAGGCAAATAATATATACAACTAAATGGGAACCTTCCTAATGTTATTTGATTTTTTTTGCTATTTGATTTTTTATTGGCAACTGTGATATTTAAAGGGCTGATATTCCTAGAACTTGTTTCAGTAATTTAATAATGTCAATTAATCTCCCCTTGAGGTATTCCTCAGCTGGATAAATCAGTGTCTCTAAATTTAGATCCATCTCCAAAAGTGAATTAACAACTCATTTATACTGGATCCTAAGTTAGTACCGGAGCAGGAGAATCCCTTCCTATCACGATGCTGGCAAATTCTACAAAGAAAAGACTTTCCCTTTTGATCTGTGATAAGTAAAGCATTTTCACCCATTTGGTACAACTTGTCATTGCTCTGGGAATCTCTTTTCTTCTTCCCCAGGGATAGACTTAGGACCATAAAAACTCACAACACCTACATTATTGCCCTGTTGTAATTAAAAGTGTGAAGTCTCCTTCCCTGAATCCCAGGGGTTTTGTAAGTATTAATGAGAGCCAGAATCTCTTTGGACATAAACTTATAATTACACAGCTTATTGTTATGATGGCTATTGTGAAGACTATTTACTGACACGTTCAAAAGAGGCTTATGGGATTTCAGGGCTAATTTAATTTGACCTTCACTTTATTATATAATCAACCAGCATTTGACCCTTCCTTATAGATAGCCCGCTGGCATTCCAGCACACCTGTTATGAGTAAGGATTATGAAAATGAGAGGTTTAAATGTAGATGTAAAAATGCAGATAGCAGGAACACAAAATGATTCGGTCACTTTGGAAAACCATTTGGCAATGCCTGGAAAGCTGAAACATAGTTTCAATGTTTCTATATGACCCCCTAGTTCACTTCTAGGTATCTATACACAGGAGAAACAAAAAAGAAACATCATGGCCACACAAAAATAGTGGTTCATATAGAAGCAGAATGAATCCAAGTGTTCATCAGGTGAGGAAAGAATAAACAAAATGCAGCATACCCATTCAATGGGCTGTTATTTGGCAATGAAAAGGAATAAAATACTGA
Organism: Panthera pardus; assembly: GCF_024362965.1. Classification (NCBI taxonomy): domain Eukaryota; kingdom Metazoa; phylum Chordata; class Mammalia; order Carnivora; family Felidae; genus Panthera; species Panthera pardus. Next base: position 122,365,871 of record NW_026526810.1, on the reverse strand, counting down.
CACATGCTACGATGCATGACCTCGAAAAAGCAATACTAAGAGGCAGATATCACTCCTAAGCGGATACATATTGTATGATTCCACGTTAATGAAGTGTCCAGGAAGGTCAAATAGAGGGAGACAGAAAGTGGATTCGTGGTTGGCTAGACCTAGGGGCGGGCGTAGTGACTGCTCATGGGTATATTTCCTTTTTGGAGATGATGAAAATATTCTGAACTTAGATTGTGGCGATGATGGCACAACTCTAGGAATACACGAAAACCCACACGTCCTACACTTTACATGGGGGAATTTCATGGTATAGGAATGACATCTCAAATTTAAACATTTTAAAGATGAGGATAGCGCAGTGTAAACACCAATAAGCACATCTGTAGCATCAAATGTTTCTTGGCTTTTATCCATTCTTCTCAGATAGGTTTCACAATAAAAATGAATCTGAGAATGTATTTTTATGCCATCTTTCTAATTAATTGTTAGATACACCTTAGTAAGTGAGGCACTGCTTCACTCTGCCACCGGTTCTTTCAAAATCCTCATCATGAAATTTCTGTTGTTTTATTTTATTTTATTTTATTTTATTTTATTTTATTTTATTTTATTCTATTTTATTTTATTCTATTTTATTCTATTTAATTTTATTCTATTTTAGTTTAGTATATTCTAGTTTATTTTAGTTTAGTTTAATTTAATTTTGTTTTAGTTTATTTTATTTTATTCTATTTTATTTTATTCTATTTTAGTTGAGTTTATTCTAGTTTATTTTATTTTAGTTTAGTTTAGTTTAATTTAATTTTGTTTTGTTTTATTTTATTTTATTTTTTTACTGCTCTATTAAAGTATAATTGGTATATACACATATTTAACGTGTACAATTGGGTGAGTTTTGACATATGCAAGTACCCATGAAACCACCTCCACAATCGAGGTAATAAACATAACCATCACCCTCAAAGTTTCCTTCTGCCCCTTTGTCTTATTTTGTATTGGTTTTGGTAATAAGAACACATAACATGAGATCTACCCTTTTAGCAAAAATTTTAAGTGTGCAATACGGTCTTGGTAACTATAGGCACTGGGTTGTACAGCAAGTTCTCTAGAACTTGTACATTTCATGTGACTGAAACTTTACACAAGTTGAAAACAACTCCCCGTTTCCCACTTCCCTCCAGCCCCTAGTCACCACCATTTCACTCTTTGATTTATGAGCCTATTTTAAGTACCTCTTGTAAGTGGAATCATGCACCATTTGTCTTTCTGTGACTGGCTTCAGTTACCAAAATGTCCTCAGGATTCACCCATGCTGTCACATATGGTGGGATTTTCTTCTTTTTACAGACTGAATAATATTCCATTATGTATACCATATTTTCTTGTGCCATCTGCGATGGCCTGAATGTTTGTATTCTCCAAAATTCATAGGTCTAAATCCTACCCCTGAAAGATAATAATTTTAAGAGTTGGGGCCTTTGGGGGCCCCTGCTTAAGTCATGAGTGTGGAGCCCTCATGAATGTTGAAATTTCACTTGAGAGCAGCAATATGTATGAGCAAATAGTTCTGTGTTTGCAGTGGTTCCGTACTGTCTGTTGTGTAGACAGACACCTGCTCAAAGGCTAGCAAACTCTGAGTGAAAGGCGATTTCTTTCCATTCAGAACATGACAGGTTTTATCCGATGGCTGATACCAATGCTAGCTTTTGAGGGATTATGTTTTATTACTATCAGATAATAGAGTTTCTTTTCTGTGTCTTTCCTTCTGACCCCAACTTCCTCTGAGTTTTATTGCTGACCAACAGCAGTCTCTATAGTTTTGAAACTAGTATACTGTGAGTCAGCACAGCTTTGTGTCCTTGCCACAGAGAGTTCCAGGAAATTCAGTTTTCTCAAGTTCTTTATTGACCCATCCCTATCTTTCAGAATAACAATAAAATAAAATTGAGTGCAGGGCCATAGGTTTTGAAGACACAAACAGAAAAAGCTTCTGATTTTTCTTCTTAGATTTTGGAAGCAAAATTGGATATGGGAAGAAATAACTGTAATCTTCTGGGGGCACGACTAATAAAATAACTTCTTATTACAGGAGCACAGGAGTTGACCCTCCTGCAAGACGGGAGGAACTTCAATGTTTGAAAACACCTTTTTTTTCCTTTTTTCTCAAACTATTTTTTATTATTAGCTACTGCTTAAATCATATAAAACCTAGCTGCATAAATTTTCACTTAGTACTGTCAAACTTGAAATAGCTAACTGGCTTCCACAGTAAAAACGACACTAGATCTAACTGACTGTCAATGGGCCTTCCTTCTAATATAAACTTTTTACTATTTTTTTTATCTATAGGAGGAATAAAGGGCCAAAGAATACTATTAGCTGCTAAGAAATAAGGAATATTTATTTCCCTGTACCACAGGTTATTATTCCATCTTGAAGTTTAGAAACTAATAATTTAAGATTTTTTTAACTCATTGAGCAAAAGGCCAATTTGTCTCTAACTCCGTATTAAAATACACACTGGCATAGATTCCATTCAGGTCCCCAAATATTTTTGTTTCTCCCTCCTTTACCCCCACCCCAGAGGTTCTTATATCCAAAGTGCTGCTGAGTGATGTGCAAACTTCCCTACGAGAAGGGAAATCTGTCTGTCCTGTCCATGCTGGGTTTGTCCCTATGACTTGCTTTGGATGATTCAACGAGCACAAAGTGGCAAATGCCTGAAACTTTGAGAGCCAAATCCTGGTTTTACTATTTCTCTCTTTTCCTCTGAGACAATAATCGTGGGTTGAAAAGGACTAAGTTGCGATTTCTAGGGAGGAGAGTCGGAACCTAACCAACCCGCATTCTCTACTCCCAGGGCTGAAAGTCCTTCACACAGCTGCACAACTGGGTTTTGGAACTGCTTGGGCCCGGAGGCTGCAGTATGCCTCCCGTTATCCCCCTTTCTGAGTAGGAATGTTACTTGTGCTTCTGCTTTTCATCCACCATGCTGCATCGAGTGTGTTTGTGGGGAGAGGGAACAGAGGATTTACCTCCACAGTCCATCAATTTCTACACCAACAGGAGACTCAGCTGCATCTTATGCAGAAAGTGCCACAAGTCTCTGGACTCTGAGCTTAATGCTGTGACTGGATGAGATCTTTGTGATGTTTTCCTTCAGGGATAAATGAGTATATTTTATGTCCAAGAGGGAAGGAATCTCTATGATAAGAAAAAAAAAAGATGGACTGTGGTAGATTGTATTATTATTATTATTGTTGATTTCCAATTTCTATCATTCCTGTGAGAGGTTAATTAACATACCCTCACCTAATCTCACGTGAATTGCAGTATCTCTTTGCAAAATGATTATAGACCTGACCATGCTCAGAAGCCTTAGCCGTAAGCTTTGGTTGGTGCAATATGAAGGGAATGGGGAAGTGACAGGGAAGTGGAATTGTGTCCCCTTGAAATTTATATATTGAAGTCCTAACCCCCATTACCTCAGTGACAGGTGACATGCCTCAGCAGAGCTGAAGATCACAAGAGTCTGTTTGTGTTCACTCTCTCTCCCTCTCTCTCCCTGTCACCAGTCCATCTTTCACAGGAGTGGCATATTCAGGGAGGGATATATGTCCTGGTAGGGACTTCTTCCTCAGCCCAGGTCTCTAAGTGAAGACAATATGGGTTCAAGTCCCAGGAGCATAAAGAACATATAACAGCCCTGATACATACACCTTTATCTTGCACATCACTGAGGACCGGGGGTTGGTTTTCATTGCGACGGAACCTGGAGGAAGCTGCATAATACACATTAAAATATAAAGCGGAACTTACGGTATAAGAAGTCCATAGATGGAACTTTGGTTAAAGACACTGTGTTGAAGACGGGGCTGGATTTCTCTAATCGAGTTTGCCAGCATTGAAGATGGGTTGAGAACAAACTTGATGTTGGTCATCTCTCAGTGTCTCAGGACAAGACCGCACAGACAACCTCAGAGAATGTGAGAAGAGAACCCTTGGGCCCCTCATTTGGCCCCTTCCATCCCGCTTTGTTTTCCTATTGGGTGTGGGGACTAAGAAAGCCAGAGGAATGCAAGTTCTCCTCTTAAGTGGAGGGAACTTTGCCCTAACCCCTCTGGTGCTAGAGTCACACACATGCCTTTCTGCTGCTCCGTCCAAGCTTTCCCCGCCATAGTTCTCCACACAGACAGACAGACACGCAGACAGGCACAGCCACCCACCCCCACACATGCACACACATATACACTCCCACACAAACACACAGACATGTATCCCCAGACACACACACATACATACACACAGATACACACACATATTTAAAAAGAGAAGATATATATATATGTATATATATATATGCACACACAGATATGTTTGTAAACTTATTTTCAACTGGTGTAATCTTATTCTAAAACTTTCTTAAGCCATCACAAAAGTTTTTTTTTTTCCCCCTTTTACTTTTTTTTTTTAAATCTCTTCTTTTGGAGATCTGTTAATAATACGGAAAAATGTTCTCATTATAATGTTTGATACAAAATAAGCACAGAATTGTCAAACTCCCTTTTGATCTCAATTAGGTTGTTATGAGTTGAATTGTGTCCCCTTGAAACTTGTGTGTTGGAGTCCTAACCCCCATTACCTCAGAGCGCAACTTATTTGGAGATAGGGTCTTTACAGAGGTAATCAAGTTAAAATGAGGTCATCAGAATGGGCCCTAATCCAACATGACTGGTGTCCTTATGGAAGGAGGAAACTTGGACACAGAGACACTCACCAAGGAAGATGATGAGAAGATTCAGAGAGGACAGCGGTCTATAAGCACACGAGAAAGGACCAGGGACAGGCTTTTCTCTCACAGTCCTCAGAAGGGGCCAACTCTGCCCCAATCTTGAACTTTTGGCCTCCAGAACTGTGAGAAAATACATTTCTGTTGTTTGGGGCACCTAACTGTATTGCTTCATTATAACAGTCTAGCAAACTAAGATATAGGTAAAATATTAGAAATAATGGATCAAAAGAATCAACATGGTTAACCACCAGGGGGCCGAATGATTATGCCTGATTTGTGTTTGTTCCTATGTAATTTTCTATAATTCTTAAATTTTCTATAATGAGAACATATGAGTATGTAACATATGGTACATAAAAGAATATTTTTCAAATATCAAATGTGCAAAACCTAAATCTTGAACACTTTCTGGGCTTGGCAAGAAAGATCAGCCATAAGGGCAGGACATTTCATTCAAGAAAGAGTGCTTGAAACACAGACTCTTTAAATCTCCTGAGCTCAGCCTCATAGAAAATTACTACCTGCCAACTCAGTTATTTCCAGGATCCCCCTTCTGATATAATAGAGGAAGGAAGGGATTATAGGACTAACCTGAGGATAAACATTTGGGGTTACCAGATGCAGGAAAAGAAGGAAACAAAGTGAATTTTGTGACAATCTTTCGGTGCTTTGGCCAGACACCCTTCTGTGATGGCCAGCCTTAGGAGATGAGCTCATGAAATGTAATCAAGCTTTTTTTTTTTTTTTTTTAAATTATGAACCTGAAAACTGCCCAGAAGCTGCCCTGCTGCACGGCACTTGTCTTCTTACTTGCCCAGAGTAAAGGCTTACGCGGTTCTCGGTTTGAAGATTGTTCAGGCGTAGCGAAGTCCGGGGGTATCTGGGGAAGTTGCCACTGAGGTGCCGCTGTGGTTACAGTGGTGGAGGGAAGGAAGTGTCATAGGGCTTGAGGAACACATCTTCAAACTTCTGAACGACAAGCGGGTTTTCTTCTTAGGACTTTGTCCAGAAAGTTAATCTTCCCTCTCCAAGCCCCCAGATCTATGTTGAGAGATTCTGTCAGGATAAAGTTCAGACGTCTTTATTTTTTCTTCGCTGCTCTTCCTGTGTGTGTGTGCGTGTGTGTGTGCGTGAGAGAGAGACAGAGAGAGAGAGAGAGAAAGAGAGGGAAAGAGAAAGAGAGAGAGAGGGATAGAGAGAGAGAGAGAGAGAGAGAGAGATCACTGTGTGACAGCCACTGTTTATGCTTCAAATGTATAAAGTACTTTGATGTTCAAACTGACTCCTGACATTCACTTCAAAGGTGTTTGTCCATCCTCTTTGACTACCTGGAAAATCTCCCACCCACTTTGATACATTAACCTCTTATTCTTCTAAACACATACTGGGGGTTTCTCCTCTCGTAAACCTTCACTACATCCACAAACCAGTTAATGACCCTGGGGACAAAAGCTTCCACACGCTGCAAGGAACTTTTCATCAAACTGTTCAACGCACTGTGTTTTTATATTAAGTTCTATTGTGCAAACTTTTTAGAAGGCAGAACTTGTTTTTTTTAAATTGATTTATATAATCCTGGCACCTAGCACGTCACTTGGTACTTAAAATATTCACTGTATGGGGATGCCTGGGTGGCTCAGTCGGTTAAGTGTCCGACTTCGACTCACGTCACGATCTCACAGTTCGTAAGTTCGAGCCCCGTGTTGGGCTCTGCGCTGACTGCTCAGAGCCTGGAGATGGCTTCGGATTCTGTGTCTCCCTCTCCCTCTCTCTGTCCCAACCCAACCTGTGCTCTCTCTGTCTCTCAAAATTAAATAAATAAACAGTAAAAAAATTTACCCTATGTATTTTCATTAGCAAGTACCCAGAAATGTGATGGCATGAGAATTAAGAGAACCAACGGGAAGGCAAGAGGAAGTTTGAAAAGCAGACATAAACAAGGTGCAAAATACCAAACACTGACTATATATGTATATATTTTTTTTCACTAACTAGCTCAGTACTGCAGGATTTAAAAACAAGAAAGTTAAAGACATGGAGAGAGTCTTAGCTGGCTTTCTGAATGCTGAGGAAGCATTTTTAACTTAATGAAGGACACTGCAGCTCCTCCAACCAAAACTCCTAGGCCAGCCAAGAAGAAGAAAATGATGTGAAAACACAATAATCAGGAAGCAAGGAAAGATCTTTTCCAGACTGAACACACAGTTTAATCTGTAAGAGGATTTAAGACACGACTAACCTCCATTGTCTCAAAAGGAGACCTTCAAATACCTAATTAATTTTTCATTTGTTTTATAGCTCTAGCAGATGTTGTGCTTTTTTTTTTTCCATAGATTAGCTCAACACTGAGGTGCAAGAGGAAAAAAAAATTCTTTTGTTAGATTTTGAATTAATATACTTGAAATGACATAGAAGATGTCTGATTTGTACCATCCAGGATGTCCTGGCTACCCCACCTCATACTATGCATTTTAATATACCCTTATTTAAATATAAATAGAGGTAAGATATTTAAATTTATTTCTTGGAAGGAGGAAAGGGGTTTAGGATTATAGGAGTGGATCTGTTTTTCTTTCATCATTTTCCACATAGATCACTGGGCTCAGGTGAATACTTTTACTGACCATGCCATTTATATTTTGCATCTTCTTAGATAAATTGGTTTTGAAGTTTAAAAAGCCGGGTTAAAAGAAATAGTGGGGGGGGGGGGAAGGTGAAAAAATGAGTAAGGTGTGGTCTTGCCTACAACCTCCAAGGATTTTTGATCATTTGCTTAGTTATCATACCCTGAGATACAAGCCTAGTGATGGGTCGTATAAACCATGCCGGGACGCCTGGGTGGCTCAGTCACTTAAGAATCTGACTTGGGCTCAGGTTATGATCTCACGGTTTGTGGGTTTGAGCCCCGCGTCGGGCTCTGTGCTGACAGCTCGGAGCCTGGAGCCCGCTTCGGATTCTGTGTCTCCCTCTCTCTCTGTGCCCCACCCCTGCTTGCTCTCTGTCTCTCTCTGTCTCTCAAAAGTGAACACACATTAAAAAAAATTAAAGCCGTGACCATACTACTTACTCTGAGAAGGTGAGTTACTGTTTGGCAGCCTTCTTTGTACGTCTGCCTTCCCATGAGGTGTTTGTACATGAAATGGTCAACATTTCCTCCTTGTCTCAAATTCTTTGCATCGAGAACTTGTCTAACTCACTGTCTTAGAGAGGGGGTTCCTGTACCATGCAGCCCTGGGCTACCTCTTTCTTATCCCTCCCCCTCATTTGCCCAAATCCCCCAGGGAAAATGAAACCAGAGGGGTGGACTTTTAACCCAGACAGTCTGAATCAAGCAGACAAATTGTACCAGAAGCCGCGAGATAAATTAGCTGTGGTCTTTGGGTCAACATGTCCACTTAATTTGGGGCATTGAGAAATGAAACTAACCGGGGCAGCAAGGTCAAGCCATAAGTGAACAGAATGTGCTGGTCTAAAAGGATAAACAATGTTACCTTTTTATCCCATGGCATGTCCCTTGCTGTGACCAGCCCCTCCCAGGCCTGACCACATCCTCTGTCCTCTGTGTCCTTTAAAAAAAAAAAAACTATTTTGAATCCATTTCTTTTCCTTGCCGTCTCTGATTCTTGGAAAGACAGTCACCAAGTAAACTAAATTTTGTTTTATTTTACCTTTTCAGGGGACTCTGTGTACATTTAAAGTGAAAAATATGAGACAGCTAACTGGACTCTTAAGGTTTTTTAAATCAAATTACATGGCAAGAAATATGTCCGGGAAGTAATTTATCAAATGTCACCTGTATGACAGGGATTATGTTAGATGAGTGCACATAATTGGTATAATTTTACCTTCACAATTGCATTGTAAATAGGATTATAATCCTTATTTTTTTTTTTTAAGAAAAAATCAAGGCTTAGAGATATAAGGTGGTTTCCCAGCTTTTGAATCCAGAATTATCTACGGAAACCCATGTTCTTTTCTCTCAGTTGTCTTACAGCATTTAGAAAAAGATGCCTTGGGGTGCCTGGGTGGCTCAGTCAGTTAAACGTCTGACTTCAGCTCAGGTCATGATCTCACGGTTCGTGGGTTCGAGCTCTGCGTCCAGCTCTGTGCTGACAGCTCAGAGCCTGAAGCCTGCTTCGGATTCTGTGTCTCCCTCTCTCTGTTCCTCCCCTTCCTGTGCTCTGTCTCTCTGTCTCTCAACAATAAATAAACATTTTAAAAAAGAAAAAAAGAAAAAAAAAAGATGCCTCATGTTAACATACGAAAAACCTATTCATGCGAGCTAGGGACCCAAACATTAGTGCTTATTTCCAAGAACTCATGACCCTGTAGGTCATCAATAAGGCAAAATAGTGTTTACAAGTTTTATTCCATGTATCTCTAAAGGATGTCCTGTCTGGTCATAAGTACCACCTGAATATTCCATTTTATCCCCCAGATATCTAACTGTTTTCCTCTAAGTATTAGAGAAGAATGGTCCCCCAACCAAATATCTAAAAGTTACTTTTCCTGACAGCCATGAACACATACACAGATAAATTCTATTCCTGATCACTACAGATATTTTCAAACTCGGGTGTTTAAATAGCTTCTGGAAACGAATTCCCTTCTGAGCAATAAATACAAGCCCAAATCACTCTCAGAATGTATCCTGAAATCAGTTATTTTGTTTGGCTTCATTCAGTCCCCTATTTAGGACCAACTTGGTGGAAGAAACATTTACAAATTCTTCTTTTATGAAAAACCTGTATCATCAAAATTCACAAATTAAGATTAGGTAAAACAAATCTCATATAACAGATTATAAATTATTTCTGGGTTTTGTTAACTGTATGTCTGAAATCATAGGTCACCTAAAAGCTCTTCCAGTCCTACCCTCTGTTTAGGAAAGGTGTGACTGCATGCTTCCATGAATTGCAACCTCTGTGAGAATTCTGAAGACGGCCGGCCCTAGGCAGTCATCTCCTTGCCTGTGGGGTGGAATTTAAAACCCTATAGCTCGAGAAAAGAACACATTATTTAGTTCTTCGGAACTCAGAAGGTGCCTAGCTAGAATTTCCTTTACCTTTTCTAGAATACCCAAGTGCCTCTTCAAGATTATGTAAAGGGAAGGTGAATAGGCTTCCTGTTGTGATCTGATGAAAGGCACTCCCCAAAGACCCTTGAGAGTAGAACTGATCCCTGGGGAGGACACTAGTGTATTTGTATGAAGTCCAGTTACCTCTTGGGAGGCAAGGGATGATTTTTCTGACCTTCGTCCCTTTGAGGTTCGGGATTACTAGAGCTTTTCTTAAAAACAGGATGATACTTCCTGAGATTCTCTAAAATGGAAAAGCTAAAGAAAACCTGAGCGGAGAAACTTTGCTCGGGGAATGATGTCTGAACTTGTGACAAGAAGTGAAGTTTGGCTGTGAAAAGTTTGAGTCGGTGGGGGACTCTGAGCAAGGAGAGTAGAGAGAGAGAGAGAGAAAGAGCAGGGTAACTGGCACAGGTGTCAGTGGACCATGAGAAAGTGTGTGTGTGTGTGTGTGTGTGTGTGTGTGTGTGTGCATGTGCAGTTATGGTCACAGAACAGGTTCCAGCTCATGTAGATAAGAGTAGAATTCTCTTCAATTTGACCACTTGGGATAGCGATGGTGTGTTGAAAACTTTATTGACCGCATCGGCATCACACAAAAGGTGCATAAACATAATCCAGGGCTGATCATCACTGTGGCTTATTCGCAGGTATCAGAATGAGCAAAGCTCCCTTTCACTGGCAGACAGGTGTTCCTCATGAATGTCATGACTATGTTTCAACAGTAAGACTGGCGAGTAACAGAAGCGAGGAAACCAATAGTGAGTTTGCCAGACTCTCCATTTGTCATGCTCCCTGGAATTTGGAATAAGGCCAGAGTAAGCTTTCAGAGCCCTTTATAAATGTGGATGTGAATGATCAGATGGGCGAGGCCAGGGTGGTGGGACACAGCCTTGAGATGGAGACTCTGAATTATTTAATAGGTTAGGTGGTTAGAACTTGGATCCTAATTAGAAATGTACGTGATTGTAACTTATTTGTACTTCCAACCGGTGAGGTAGAATAATCAAGGAACACATAGTGAAAGGGTCCAGCTTGATATAGACTTACCTGTATATCTAAAGCCACATTTTTATTTATATAAACAATAGTCACTTGTTTCATCTGTGTTATTTAGATTTTGATGACTTGAAATAATTACTTTTTAACTATATGCCCAAATAAATGTTCTATTTTTAAACATAAATATACACATTGAATCATAACCACTTCTGTTTGGTTCTTTCACCTCCTCTTTTGTGCCTCCACGAGTCCTTTCTTGTTAGTTTGTATAAGGTATTTTCTGATTTATCACTGGATTCCCCCTTACTAAGTGTTAAAAAATGTTTTTTTTTATTTAACGAAGATGAGTATAATACTCTAAAAGTTTCATCTGATGTTAACACAGTAATAAAATAGAACAATTCTAATGGTTTTATCTTATTGAGTCAAATGCAAGATCATGAGCAAATTTAGTGAATTGGAAGGGGAAATGTAGCACTTTTTTCATATAGTAGTTCATAAATATGTTTGATTGAGTGATTACAAGGTTAAGAGAGATGTGCATGTCAGTTCACGTGCAACAGAACATCTAAAGAGACAAAGGAAAAATCGGATTACAAAATAACTTGTTTGAATCAACATAAATGAGCAACAAAAAAGAGGAAAAATAGGGTAAAGGAAGTGTGAACAAATACAATTAAGATGACATTATATTTTACATAAATAAAAATATGCTGGATTCTTCTACTAAAGAGAAAGATCACTTTGAAAGGAAGATCTTAGGTGACATCAGTAAGATGACAGACTAGGCGGTCCCAAAACTCATCTTCTCCCCCCAAAGCAATGAAAACAATGATTAAACAACTACAAAGTGATGATACTGGCTTAGGGAAAGCTCTAGATTACAATGAAGAAACAGCAGAAGCCTTTTGGAACATAAAAACCCAGGATGACCCCATAGAAAAGCACAGAAAACATTTCAGCATTCCTCAGTGCCATTTACCATAGTGACTGTACCCATTTACATACCCACCAACAGTGCACAAGGGTTCTCTTTTCTCACAAGTTTATTGATATTTGTTATCTCTTGTCTTTTTGATAACAGGTGTGGAGTAATATTTCCTTGTGGTTTATTTGGCGGTTTGTCAGTGTGGCGCCAAGAAGCTTCCTCTCGGTGAGATTTCATCCCCTGGAGTAAAGAGGAACAGGAACAGCCCACAAAATCTCATCGCTGCTGTGAACATCCACAGCCTTTGCTACCACGTACCCTTCTAGACTTCACCACTGCTGAGCCCAGCTAATAAAACTGCCTGGAGTGGCCAGGCTGGAGCTCTCGCTGCAGTGAGATCTGCCCCCGGGGACCTGAGTTGTTGCTGAGCCCCACTCACTGGATGAAGACTAGGCATCTACAGGACCAGAGCTGCCGTGACATTGTGCCTCCCCCCTTGGGTCCTAAGTCCCAGCTTTGACTCACCGTCACTGGGGCCACGCTGGTGCTTTGCCATGTTCTCGGGGTCCTGAATCACAGATACAAGCTGCCATCACTAGCGTTGCACTCCTATGGCCCTGCACTCTGCACCCTAGTACCTCAGTGCATTCTTGGAATGCAATTTGTCAGTATATGCCTTAATATTTAAATGATATTTAAATAGAAATCACCAACATGAAAGAATTCAAATGTAAGGATGTTTTTTCATAGTACTGTTTGTACTACAAAAAAAAATTGGAACAGTGTGAATATTGGTAGGGTCACAGTTGTAAAAACTGCGGTCCATCCATACCACTGAGGGTAGCCATGAGTAAATGAATTTGATCTGTATAAGGTGACTTAGATTTCCAAGGTTTACATATTACATGGAAACAGTAGATGTTGTGAAGTTTATATGATCGACTTTTAGTAAAATCTAAAATGACCTTCTCTTATTTTCTTTATGTATGTATGTTTGTGAGTTTGTGTGTGTGTGTGTGTGTGTGTGTGTGTGTGTGAGTGTGTGTTTATATGGACGTGAAGAAAGATTTGAAAAGTAACCCATCAAACCTTTTAGCAAAAATTACCTGGGCAGGGGATAGGGTAGGAGTGGGGCAGGGAAGCTAAACCACTCTTACTGTCTTGTCCTGTGTCCCTCCCCAGATCCTTAAAATGATTGCTTTTGCAAAAGGTACACACACACACACACACACACACACACACACACACACACACACCTGTATGCCAGAGTATTTGGTAAAACCTCATTTATACTTTGTTCATAATTTATGAAATGCATGAATTCATGAGTGAGAATGCTTGGTAATTACCTCAAGGGTGAGACCAGGTGATTTTATATTTCTATCTATCTATCACTCATCTATCTACCTATGTATCTATGTATCTATGCATCTATCATCTATCAACACATACACACACATGTGTGTGTATTTGCATCTGTATGTATATATATACATACATATATATAATGTATTCATATACAGTCATACTTCTTTTACAATGAACATTATCATTTATGTTTAAGAAAAACTACCTCTTTTATTATGGAAAAGATATGGATAGTATAACCTGTCTGATATACAACACGCAAAATGCCTTGTAGAGAAAGGGGAACACCCCTAAAAATCTTCACTATAATTATGATTACTCTTAGTTTATATACTTATTGTGTGCTTATTCTAATGGCTGTGTGTTTGGTCTGGTTCCCTCTTTCCCGCTCTGATTAATAATACTCTCTGGCCATCCTTCCTATCCATTTGAAATTGTCATCTCATTTCTGACTCGGCTTTAATTTCTCCTCCCTCACAAGGCTTTTCCTGACTGCCCTATCTCTCATCAGATGCATGTTGTTGAATCAGTATCATGTTTCACACAGATGATTACATCTGCTGTTATTATATCTGCTACTATTTGAGCCAGACTCAAAGCTACTTGTGGTACAAACATACTTTATATCTTTGGTTTGCTCATCAACACATCAAAGACACTGCCACCAGGCACATGGCAGGCATAACTCAATTAATACTGGTCTAGTGAGACGATTGAGAGCTGAAATTTCTTTCAGACATTTAGATATATAAGTCAATAGATAGATGATAGATGATAGATGATAAATAGGTGAATAGATAGATAGATAGATAGATAGATACCCTGTAACGATAAGCAAACCTTGGGGATTGGTTCTATTTACATTTGCATTTTGTCAACGAATACCATCAATGAAAAATGTGACAATTTTCAGGAATTTACAATTCCCACCTTCTTCTATCAAATACAGTCTTCCACCTTGATATATTTGATCACAATAAACCATTTGCAGAGCTTGCTGATCCGAAAATTGATGCTGAGGGGATGATATGGTAATGTCTGAAAAGTCATTCATCAGGCTGGCTGAAAGACGGGAATGAGGAAGGCTTCACAGATTCCTAAGGTGAATTGAAAAAAAAAAGATGAGAACACGGATGAAGAGGGAACATATGAGCATCATAAAGGTTTCACTGGGTCCTGCTTGGGTCAGGATCAATACCATTGTATGACAGACCATACATACAGGAAAAGCAGGAATCCTTGTGCATTACGATTTCCTCAAAGGCTTGAAGTCTCTGAATTTTAATCTGTAAGAAACAATATTTTCCAGACCAACAAATGCATTTTATTTTTAAAGAATATTTCTATTCCTTAGCTCACAAAGAAGACCGACAATCAAAGCCATTCTGAGGTGTGAGAGCTGAGGTGTAAATGTAAGAGGTATGGAAATGACGAGGTGTTGATTAGAATGATCAGACCATCAATGTGGTGCAGTTAAAGGCTGTCAGGCAAGTTCAAGGCCGTCCCTTCATTTTGCACTAAATAAGAGAAAACTGCACAGAAGTCACAGAACTCTGCTTTGATAGGGAGGGAAAGGGATTAGCTCAACCCACAGCACATCAATGTGGTTTCTACTCTAAAGGTCGTCTATAAACTTTCTGTTTTTTACATCAACCAAGGGTCTACATTTAACCGACTTAAATAAAGAGTTTCAAGAAATTGAAAAAAAAGACATTACCACCTCCAATTTACTATCTTTGTCTAAGGAGGATTGAATTGGATAGATGCTTTTAGTAGCAAATTATAAACACTCTATACAATTTTTTTTAAAAAGAGAGATAATTGACACTGTGTCAGAAAATAGTGGCAGTGTTTCAAGCTTCAAAAAAAAAAAGTGTGTCTGGTTACTTAATGATGCCATCAAGTACCAAGCTGCCTTTCATCTCTCTGCTTTGCAGTTCTGATTCCCTTAACCCAAGACACATCCTCTCTGAGGTTGTGGGTCACATGCCGGTGACAACCATGGCTATCGGCACCCTCATGCATGTCCAACAGGAACAAAAGTGTTCCCTCAATCATCAGACAAAAAAAAATCTTTGACCTCCACTCATATTACATAAGCCTGGGTTACATTTCCTTCTTCTCCAGACCAACTACTAATTGATTTCACTAGACAAGTTCTCAGATCCCTCTCCATCCTTTGTTTGCCTAAATAATAGCACATAACGAATGTACCTGTAGCTCTAATGACTTTGCCTCCATGATGTCTAGCATAGCATCTGGGATTCAGTAGGTACTCACCAAATTTGACAAATGAATAAATGAGCAAATGAATGAATGAACACATGAATGGAGGCAAGCAAAAATAAACGTATATCATAAATAATGGCAGACCAGGGACAGAAGTAAGAGACCTAAGGTCTTTTGGCTTCCAAAATGGCACGATTTCCTTGACATTTCACACAAATACACTGTAATGAATTGTGTCTGTCAATACTATAAACAATTTCTGAAAGATTATTGAGATGCAAAGGGGCAAACAATTCAGCCCCCAGTGTAAGGAGTAAGGCCAAGAGACAATTCCCATGTTATCAATCATTAATCACAGTCAGCTTTTTTGTTTAATTACCATAAAGTCTCTATCCTTGCCTTATTACTAGGCATTAATGATTGATCTCTTTTAGCTCCAACCGTGTCTTAAAGGAAAAAAGATTATAGCTTTTTTCTAAAAGATTTTACAATTCGTTTAAGATTATCACTATCAATTATTAGAATTTTTTCTATAAATTTTATAATACCTTGTTGGCCTAAGCATTTCAATTACATTTGTTTAAACCACTGGTTCTCACCTGGAGGTAATTTTGCCCTTCCTTCCTTCAGGGGACATTTGTAATATCTGGAGAAAATTTTGGTTGTCAGAACGTGGCGGGGAAGGGGAAGCTTCTGGCATCGAGTGGGCAGAGGCCAAGGATGTGGTTAAATGTACTGCAATGCACAGGACACCCCCCACAACTAAAACGTTTCTGGCCCCAAGTGCCAATATTTTCAAAGTTGTAAAATCCTTGTTTAGGTGCATAATTATCTAGTGCTCGATAGTATTAATATGTGTTTATCTATAAAAGGTGGTGATATAGTGAAACAAAGAATGTATGGGTCTGAATGCATGCATTGTCCTTGGAAATGAGGGGACTGTTTTTATGTAGTGGTATTAGAAAATATCTTCTAACCAAAACTTTCTCCACGATTGGTTTTATGGTATTTCAATCTGTAATATTTTGTTGTATGTTCATTGGGGCCACCCTACATTCTTATGTCTAAGTCCTGACTCCTAGTACCTTAGAATGCGTCTTTATTTGGAGACAAGGCCTTTACAGATGCAATCAAGTTAAAATGAGAATGTTCTTCAGTGAGAAACATGTGCCATTATTCAGTCATTAATATCGTTGGGGAATGTAGTCTACTGGATTGTTTTCAATAATTTTAATAACTGGTTACTAAGAGAGAATGAATGTCTTGATACTGGAAAAAAGAGGACATTTTTGAGGGATGTTGAAGAAAGAGATCAGAAATTGGAGGAAGGAACAGGGATGCTAGCAAAAGAAAGTCAACAGGAAGAAGGTGGCCCTGTGAATGGGATGAGGGACTGTGGCTAATGACAAACTTAGACCATTTCAGATGCACTTCCCTTGAGAAGCACTGAGTGAGAAGGGACGAAGAACGTGAACTTTGGAATTAAACTTGAGTTTAAGTCCCTGTTCTGCCATATACTCAATATGTAAATCTCATTCAGTTTCTTAACCTTTTTGATTTTCAACAGTTAAATGGCAATGACAGCTTTTGGTGCAGGGCTGACTTCTCCATTAGGCACAATGGCTAGGGCCCACAGTCCTTTCAGGGGCTAACAAACATGTTTTAATTTCTTGTAAAATAAGGGGAAAACAAGAATCTGAATTTGTAGGTTGAAAAAAAAAGTTTTAATCATGTTAGTATATTTGCCTTTCTATAAATATTACCATAAAATATAATTTAAACATTGTAGAGGAAGGGCCCATGGAAGTCAACAAGGTAGCCTTGAGCTGGCAAGGTGGGACTGGGAAACGGAGGCAGATAAGATAGTATGCCAGGTACTTGGTCCACCCTAGAGAACTAAGATCTCCTAGTTCTCCATTCTTCCGGATCTCTACATACTTTGTTTGCATTTTCCACCTGCTCCAGTTGATTTGGGTTTATCATTGCCAGGCATTATTCTAAGTGGTTTATGTACATGGACTCATCAAATTCTCATAAGACCTCCATGCCAGGGTACAATATCATCCCTTCTCAAGGATGAGAAGAGGGAAACAGGAGGATTGAAGTTTTCCGAGTCACATCATAAATGGGCTTTGAGGTAGGAAATCAAGTCCTTAAGGATTAGGGAGTTCCAATGATACCTGCTGTTTTTCCCACTCCCGAAGCCCTGCTGGCCTTTTCCCACTGAAAATGTTTTCTTGTTCAGACTCAATTTCCAGTCTCAGATGTAGGTGCACCTGGTAGATATGGATCACTTCTGTTTAGATTATTCACTCCCACCTTGTTAAATAAAATATTATGGAAAGGCCATAGAATACAATTGCAAAGCATCCATGGTCTGCAAGCATTTTTATGCTGCAGACACACATCTGACTCACCATCTGCATTGTTTCCCTCTTCTGTTCGTGTTATCCACAACGTCACCAGGACTGGCCCCATCACCGTGTGCATTAGTAAGACCACCTTGGACATAGGGCTTGCTGCACATCTGGATTGTTCTATCACAACATCGACTGTGAGGCCAAACAGCAGGATCACATATCAGACATGACTATGTGAAATGGTTTCTGTGCCAAGGAATTCCATTTTTTCCAGATGCGTCATCAAAACACCTTGAGAACTGAATTTCATTAGGAGTGCAGAGTATGACTCCCTAAATTAAAATTGCTCTATCTTGAGCCCAAATTCCAGAACAACAAATTGCATTAATATCTGATGGCTTATTTCCTTATGGAATAAGTAGTTTTGAGTTGGGCTTGGTTTAGATCTAAGCCTGACCAAGGTTAGTTGCAAGGACCACGGAATCACTGTTACTTAAGATCTAAGAGTTACTGAGTTTATTATATGCCAGACTCCGTGATTAGAAATTGGCATGAAATTAATCCATATAGTTTTCACAGAAAGCTCAAAGGGTAGATAATTCACTCCTTTATCATATGGGGAAACTGCGCCACAGGCTGAGATTAGTAATTTTCCAAAAGTCAGGCACCTCTAACCCAGCAGAATCTGGATTTAAACCCCGGTGGTCAGATCTCACATCCCATACTTTTAAATCCTAAAAACCATATTGCTTTAGACACGAATGGACCTCCATTTTTCTTTCCCCCTCCCTCTTCCCCCTCCTCTCTCTTCTCCTATTTCCTCACGGAAAATAAATTAAAATTAAAATCTTGAATATGATATCATTGAAAAAAATAAACATTTTGGAGAAAGAATGATTACCAACACACGAAACTGCAGGGAAGACGGGAAAACTGAAATTTCTGTTGGGCTCAAATCAGGTTGGGAATGTCAGTGTCTAACATAAATTCACTACTAATTATTTGTGGCTGAGAAATTGTCTGGCAGCTTCAGGAAAGGTTGCCAACCATAGCGCTGTGAGATCCAGGAACATTTAAAATAATCACTTGTCCATTTCTCTTTAAACCGTGACTTTAAATGTTTGTGTACGCATATTCCAAATTCAGATAACAATGCTATTGCCTCCTTTATTGAGAGATAATCACACTAAATCTCAATATTTATTCAGTTCTGAACATTCCTTGTTCAGGAGAAAATGTAAAACAAGATGACATTATCTGGAGGTGGTTTCAAGTTAACACTTTTAAATTATGAATGACAGTGGGGTGGATGAACACCTTTTACAGGAAAGAGATTATTAAGGGGGGCAACTTCTCTACCTATGAACTGGGCTTATATATTTTTTAATTTATTTGAAAAATTTGTCTCATGCTTGTTTGAAATAGCGATATTGATGGAGCGCCTGGGTGGCTCAGTCGGTTAAGTGCCTGACTTCGGCTCAGGTCATGATCTCATGGTTCGTGGGTTGGAGCCCCGCATCAGGCTCTGTGCTGACAGCTCAGAGCCTGGAGCCTGCTTTAGATTCTGTGTCTCCTTCTGTCTCTGCCCCTCCGCTGCTCATACTCTGTGTCTCTCAGTGTCTCAAAAATAAATAAACGTTAAAAAAGAGAAAAGAAATAGATTGCATCACGCCTGTAACACACCTGAGCTATGGGTTATTTCTTCACAATCTCCCAAACTGCCCTCCCAGCACGCTAGCTAAATACATATCAAAATGGCATACTTGTGGCAAGCAGAGCATGAATTCTGATAAAATATAGCAACTAAATCATAAGAAGGATTGAAGAAGTCTCTGCCTCCTCTCCTCCAGCCAGCACTTATAATGACAAAAGGCAAGTTTTATGCTCTGAATCCAAAAGTAAGGAAATTAAGCTTTCAGAAATGCAAATGCTCATTACTGTATATTTTCTACTTTTTCAGACTATGATTTTTTTCCTCCGAATGACATGGAAAGCATGATGAATTCCTTCGACTTGATTCACATAGCATTTGCGAGATTGAACTTGTCAATTTGGATTTATGAAATTTATGAAATTTCCTAACACTCACAGTTGGGCTACTGTGCCAGCATGTTCATGAATTTTTTACGAAAAAACAATCCTCTGCATTTTTGCTACTTTTTAACACTCATGCTGGCCTTTGTTTATTGCCTAACATACATAATGAAGATTAAACATGGGAGAGGCGCCCCGGGTTGTATGCTATGATTAGGAAGTTCATACAATATTGCAATGCATGAATCTGGGAAGAAAGAAAGGTGAGCCAAGAAATAGAGTTATTCGTTTCTACACAATTTTAAATCAGGAAGAACTCCAGATCTAATTGACCTAAAAGACTGCCATGTACTATTCTTGTAACGAAAGAAGCAACATTGGGCACCTGGTGGCTCAGTCGGTTGAGTGTCCGACTCCATCGGTCATGATCTCACAGTCAGTGAGTTCGAGCCCCACGTCGGGCTCTGTGCTGACATCTCAGAGCCCAGAACCTGCTTTGGATTTTGTCTCCCTCCCTCCCTCCCCCTCCCCTGCTCATGCTGTGTCCTCTCTGTCTCTCAAAAATGAATAAACGTTAAAAACAAACAAACAACAACAACAATAACAAACAGAAGTAACAACACTAAAAGTCCATGTAGGACACAAGCAAATTTCAATACATTGCTAAATTTCCTTCTATAGATACATTTGATCTTAATAAAAGTACCCCCACCCTTGAAAAAATGTTAAATATTAGGTATAGCCATCTCAAATGCTATTTTCCTGGTTTTTTAAAATACGTTTTTCCATTTTTCAAAACTACGGTAAACTTTTTTAAGTAAAATCACATTTTCACGTTGATTAACAGTAGCCACATTTTCCAATTAGGTGGGTAATGAGTTCAGGAGAAATGACCCAGAAAATAGATGGGAGTCTCTGTTCCAAACTAATGGTAACAGTATTTTGGCGTTTTGAAAAAGAAAAATAAAAGACTCTGGATCTAATGATGACAGATCTTTGCTATTAATTAATCAAATCTCCTCAAAATAGAGTTCAGCAGGTGGAAATAATTACCAGTTAATTGTCTCCTGCTTATTACTCTTTGGAGATATAAATCCAACTACTGTGCTCATTTCACAGTATTTACTAAAAAGCTAATAATAAATAAATCAGAAGCCCAGATGTTGTTATGGTAACAATATTTGTGTTTGCTTTCTGAGACAATACAAATAGCATAAAATAACAATTTCCCATTTGAATGAAAATATCTTTTGGCCAGGTGCACGAATTTGCCTTCAATAAAAATGTTTTGTTTTAATAGGTGTGTTTTCATATGTTTAAGTAGCTGATATAAGACAGAGAAAAGAAGTTCCAGCAGGAAAAAGATTGTCAGTGTAAATCCTGACATGAAGACAGTGGGTGTCCTTGAAAGTTTTGATCTGATAAGAAATATATACCTTAGAAATACGACATTATATCCTATGTAATTCTAGTATGCAAAATAAAAGTACTCTTAGTATATGCAAATGTTGATTAGATACTTGGGTGTTTTGTGTAGCAGATACACAGTCTAACTCTGGAATTTATCATATGTGTGATACTCGAGTTCTCATTTATGAAAGGCAGATACAAACAGTGACAATGCCATAAGTCTATAAAGCATTATTGTATCGAAGGAACTAAAATAATACTTGACATTTAATAAGTGTGCAACGAAAAGCTTTCTTTGCGTTATTGTCATTATTTATGAATATTGTAATAGTCTCAGGTAATAATCTTAACATTTTAAAATTTGTCTATTAGCTAAATTCTTAATTGTGTTTTGAAACATTTAAAATATTCAGATTTGAATGGTAAGGTACTGTTTCCTGAAATTAACATTTTCCTAGGGAATGGATACTATACTCAGTTAAGATATACATATTCAATATAATTATACACTTATATATGTGTATATATAAATTAAAAATATACATATATACTTACAGGTATGCCTTAAGACAATGGTGAAGTTTTCTTTTTTCATGCTAGGCATAACCCTTACTTACTCGTCTCTTAAATAAATGTATTATGTATCATCCCAATATTTAATGGAATTGTTTAAGTTGGCAGGAACAAGTTTACATCACAAATGTTGCAGCTGTATGTTGCAGCATACAGAAAAATATGAAACATCATTGGGATGTACTACCAAGAATGGGAAAGATGTGAGATTTTTATCTTCTTGCTTTAATCTATCATTGACATTGTGTGTGTGTGTGTGTGTGTGTGTGTGTGTGTGTGTCTGTGTGAAATGCACAATAGTGGATGATTTTTGTGGTGGTTGTTTCAGAAGAGAGATGTGGAAAGAGGTAAAGAACTGTCCTACAGTTTTTTTAAAGCCGTGAACATTATTTATTTATTTTATTCCCAAAGAAACACAATATCAATTAATTATTTACATCATGAAAACCATTTTCTCTCTGTATTTTCAACATTTATAAATGTGACTATATGACCTATGAAAAATGCAAAAGAATGCTTCTTAGTAATAATAAACAATATAAAATTGGTAATATAAAATGTCTGTATTTGTATATATATTTGTAGCGTCATTGTGATAAAAGATTGAAATTCTCTTTCCTGAGGCCCAGACATCTCTTATACCATCAGAGGAAAAAATAAATGTCAGAGCAAGTTATGCCACATCTTTTTTTTTTTTTTTTTTTTTTTTTTATTTATTTATTTTTGGGACAGAGAGAGACAGAGCATGAACGGGGGAGGGGCAGAGAGAGAGGGAGACACAGAATCGGAAACAGGCTCCAGGCTCCGAGCCATCAGCCCAGAGCCTGACGCGGGGCTCGAACTCACGGACCGCGAGATCGTGACCTGGCTGAAGTCGGACGCTTAACCGACTGCGCCACCCAGGCGCCCCTATGCCACATCTTTTATAGTTTAACTATTTAAAATTTTTGGACACAATTTACTTTTCCAACTTGATATTAAGGTAAATTATCAATGAACTTGATAAGAGTAGAAAAACCCGATGTAAGTGTTGATTATATCCTGACCATTTGGCTACATTTAATAGGGACCCTCAGCCACTCTAAGTTAAATCTTTGTGACCTTGTTGATACTATGCCAAATTTTTATCCCAAATCACTTCATAGGGTTTTAATGAAACTCCCTTACTGAAATACTATATGTCTATATCTATGTCAGGTATAAATACGTGAATTTATATATAATTTATATATGAATATATATGTTTATTGTTTGTTTAACTATATAGCCTCATATAATTTTAAAGTCACATTATTACTGAGAAATTGTGTGTATCATTAAAATATAGTAGCATTTGTTCTTGTTCATCCAGAATTTTCTCACTTATTGAAATGAAAAAGCATTAATTCTTGTAGAACTAATGTCCCCTTTGATTTCCCATTATTGGTATTGGTGTGGGAGTTTTACATAAATGTGAATGAAAACTGCTAATCCATATTGTCAACGCACATTTTGCCTGCTATAATATAGTCGACAAAACTGAGATTTCTTGTAGTGTATTTTTAATTCCTTATAATTAATTTTTTACTTATATCAAATAGAATTATATAAATGTTGTAAAGTGAAATTAAATAGCACTCTTCGTCACACAGTAAAATAACTTCTTCAGCTGCTTAGTTCTCCCTATTGTCCAAAATCAGGTCCCAAAATATGTCTTTCTCAGATACGCTTTCCTAATCTTCACTTCTATATCGTTAGATCCATGTCTATACTACTATTTCTTGATTTTTCAAGTGTGGACATTATCTGTTCACTTTTTTTTTGGTAGTTGATAATTCAGCTTTCTTACACTTGCTCTATCACATGCAATGTTTCCCCTCTCGATATTCTCTCATTGTCTGTGTTTCCATTACTTTGTTAAATCAACAGTCAGTGTTTACATTATTATTATGTCACCTAACATTCTGTTTTCTATAAACTTGAACACAGTTCCAAACATTTCTATCTATGCGATTTGTCTCTCCCCCCCACCGGCCCTTTAGGTGGAGATCTCCCTCCTTAGGATCCTATTCTGCTCCCGTCTAGTCTGGCTGCTAAGTTGCCAGCTGCTGGTTGAAATGCACAGTTGCTCATCTGGTTCTTTCAATCAGCAGTCAGTTGTGTTATATTCCCTGGATAAGTTATCTTCTTATTTCTTGGTTTGAGTTAACATTTCAGAATTAGAAACTCTAGTAGCTTTCTAAGGAAAGGCACATGATTGCGGGGAGTGGGGGGCCTAACTGGGTGGCTCAGTCAGTTAAGCGTCTGATTCTTGACTTCAGCTTAGGTCATGATCTTGCGGTTCCTGAGTTTGAGCCACTCATTGGGCTCTGGGCTGACAGTACAGAGCCTGCTTGGGATTCT
Organism: Panthera pardus; assembly: GCF_024362965.1. Classification (NCBI taxonomy): domain Eukaryota; kingdom Metazoa; phylum Chordata; class Mammalia; order Carnivora; family Felidae; genus Panthera; species Panthera pardus. The sequence continues at coordinate 122,341,725 of NW_026526810.1, read as the reverse complement.
CTGTCTCCTCTCTCTCTGTCCCTCCACCACTTGTGTTCTCGGTCTCACAAATAAATAAACCTAAAAAGAAAACAAAAGAAAAGAAAAGACACATGATGGGGTAAAATTTAAAAAACATGTATACCTGGCAATGTTTTGGTTCTAACACACTTTATTCATAGTTTAGCTAGGTATATTGTCTCCTCTCTGAATTTAAAAGGGATTCAATCTGCTATCTTCTGGCTTCCAGTCATATTCTTGAGAAGCTGGATGCCATTCTGAATTACACTGCTTTTTATGAGACATCACTAATCCTCCTACAATTTTATATAACCAAGTCCTGTATTGCTTACACAATGAGAATTATATAATCTTGTGATATCTCACATTGCTCCTAGGGTCCTATAATCCAAGGCAAAGGTTTGCAGCTGAAACTTAGATATTTTTGTTATTGGTCTCATCCCTTATACTTAGATGCTTATCTTCATATTATATTGATACTTAATTCAAATTCAAGTATAACTTTTACTTATGCTACTTTTGTTCCTTTCATAAGGAGACAGTTATGACAAATAGATAAAATGAAATCATAGCTAAGCTTTAAAGTATCTCTGAAATACTTTTTCTTCCATGAAGTCTTCCTGTAACTACAACTGATCTTTCTGTTTTTTGAATCCCAACCAAACTTATATCCACTTTATTGATTATAACATACACATCACAATATTGACTTATTCAAAGTGTGCAATTTAATCATTTTTAAAGGTTCAGAGAATCGCCAAGCAGCACCACAATCTGGTTTTAGAACATTTCTACCACTCCAAAAAGAAATCATTAGCACCCACTCCTTATTCTTACCTCAGAACCTAGGCAAATTCCAGTCTACTTTGTATACATATACATTTGCCTTTTCTGAACATTGTATGTAAGTTGATTCATACAGTAAGTGATCTTTTATGACTGATTTATTTCAGTTATACGTGAGGGGATTTCTTCATGTGGGAGCCTGTATCATACTGTCTTCTTTATTACTGAATAGTATTCTGTTGTATGGGTATACCATTCTGTGTATACATTTACTAATTGATGGACATTTGGGTTGTTTCCACATTTCTTTCGCTAATATGAATGCCGCTGTGAACACCCACATCCAAATCTTTGTGCGAACATAGATCTTAATTTATCTTGAGTGGATGGATACCTATGAATCCCAACTTTGGATTTCTCTTTTCTGCGTCATGTGTCATGTGATATTTTAGTATGATTATCTTGGAGTCTGTGTCTGTCTATGCCAATCTTTTAAATATAGATGTTCTCCAATGTCTTTTACTTATCATTTTTTTTAAACGTTTTATTTATTTTTGAGACAGAGAGAGACAGAGCATGAACGGGGGAGGGGCAGAGAGAGAGGGAGACACAGAATCGGAAGCAGGCTCCAGGCTCTGAGCCATCAGCCCAGAGCCCAACATGGGGCTCGAACTCACAGACCGCGAGATCGTGACCTGAGCTGAAGTCGGACGCTTAACCGACTGAGCCACCCAGGTGCCCCTACTTATCATTTTTAATATAATGTGTCCTCTGGTCAGTTTATCCATTCCCAAAGTGTAATTGTAATTTTTATTTGAGTGACGTAAGTATATTCATACTCAACCTCCCATGTATTACCTATGAAATCCAGTCTTGGGGAATAATTACTAGAATATTAACTAAAAGCAGGTCAGGTGCTAGAATATTTATACTGTGGTTTTTTAAAGGCTTCCTGGAATCATGATTTTAAAAATATTGTCATCTTATATCAGGTCTATTGTAAAATGTTTTAAAAAGTCTTTTAAAAAATATACTTTCAAACCATTTACATTTCTATCTTCTTTCTTCATATAACACTGTCATTTAAAAAGGATTCCTCTGAAGCACAAAGAATCATCTACTTAGACCCTCTCGTGTGGTAAATGAATAATTAATTAATTGATTAATTATTGTTATTAATTTTTATTTTCCTTTTTTAACTTTAATGATTGAAAAAATCATTTGTGCCTAAAGGTTTTTTTTGAAAGTGGAAAAAGTTTTAAACTTCGTGCTTGTTCTTGTCTTTTTCTTTACATAAAGGGAAAAAAAGTTATTTTTAATGGCAATTGTGTGCAAATTTGGCGTTGGTGGAGTTGGCAGAAACATCCATTATATAAAAATAAAGTGTACCTGGCTGGGGTATTAGAAAAGTTGTAATTTCATCTTTTGATTCCCACTTGCAATTTATGATTTCAATAATTTCAATGAAAATTACAGCTTGAAGCCACATAGTGCACTTTATTTTCTATTCTTAAAACTTAAGGGAGTAAAGGAGAGGTAAATTCAAGGCATGGAAACTTCAGTAGTTACATTAATGCTGGAGAATATTATATATTCCCTTAAAAGAAGCCATGACTGCTTTCATTGTATATATATGTGAATATGTATATACATATATTCATATATGTATTCATATATGAGTTCATATATGTATATGAGTTCATATATGAATACATATATGAATATATATCTATAAATATAGATATAAACACACACATACATGCATATGTATATATATATACTATATTTTATATATTTATCTACAGTTTATACTATATATATAGTATATAGTTTATATGTAGTAAATTGTTAACAATTGGGAGAGCTGGGCGAAGAAAATTATTTGCACTGCTCCTTCAACTTTTTTTTAACTTTGACATTATTTTTAAAAAATTGGCCAGCATATATTGACCATTCTGTATGCCATGAAAATAATAGAGTGCACAGATAAGCATGGTGATAACACACTGCACACAAAGAGTGTTGGGAGGAGATGCCATGTTGCAAATGTACTTCATTATGTGGAGTCTCCCTATTGGTCATCCAGGGAAATCTACTCACCTTGTAGATGTCTGCAGCCTCAGATTCTAAAGCGCTGCCCTTGCTGTCCTGATGCCTAGGGTTTGTTGCTCCCCTGTTGTGTTTATAAAAACATTCTCTAGGCCTGCATTGATCTGTACTGAGAAGGAGAAAGCTGGAATCTCAAGAAACAGGTGGAGTACCCATCTATACACAAAACAAAACAAAACCCTGCTACAATGTCTCCTTTTATAAAGTTATTGTTTATCTGCAAAAAAGTTCAAATACTTCACCTGAACAAAAGGGAAACACTTTAAGATTTGTATAGCTCATAACCCCTCAGCTAAATTACACTGAATTTTTGCAGAGATCTCAGATACACTTTTAAAAACTGTATTATTAAATCCAGGTATTTATAGGTATATACGTATAGGTGCATGAGAAATATACATATTATATTATATTATGTTATATTATATTATACTATTTATATTAATTATATTCTATTATATATTTTATGTATGGGTATATATAAATTTCATAAATATTTCATGTATGGATATGTATTTTATATCCACTCAACTATACACATATATTTGTCTTCATTTCTTCTTCAAATTTTAATAACCACAAAAATTCCTGGAATCACCTAGTCCTGAATGTTACAGGACACGACCTTCCTAGTGGGAGGGAGTCAATGGAAAGGGTTTTCTCAGCCTGTATCTTCTGAAATATATTCTAATCATGCCGGAAGATGCTCGAGCTACATTAAAAAGTATCTGAAGACCTGAGTGGTCTGCACTTCATTGGTCTGGGGTCTACTAATCACCCGAAGGGTATCATGAAGTACAACAAATACATCAGGCCAGGCATATTTGCACTGAGAACAGAAAAACTAAGACCCGGAAAAACATCTGGTACTTCAGTGGTGTCTATAAATTTGATGGTGGTTAAGCTGCTACAGTGTAGTGGGAATCCAGCGCCAGTGACAGAAAAAGACAAGAGAAGGATGCTGAATGTGGAAGATGAATAGGCATTAAAAAGCAAGCGTTGGATGATTCAGAGGTTTAGGCTGAATTGATCTTCACTAGTAGTAGGTTAGAAAAGGTCAGCAATACCCTGAGGAATGGTTCTCATAAGTGAGGCAATTTAGAATAAATATAAGAGAAGTCAGGACTTCTTTTTTTTAGAGAAGAGCACAGTAGAGACACATATCTAAGAGCAAAGAATTTTGAAGGGTTTTGAGACTTGAAACTTGAGCAATTTCTAAATAGTTATAAGCTGGGTTTCAGCCTTTCCTCCTTAGTTTTCCTTCCATCTTATCTCTTCTATCACTTCTTTATTTTTTTCTCCCCCCCCCCATATTTCCCCTAATGACATAATGAATTATAAAGTTGAGAGGGTACTTCCATGGTTTTGAACAAGCGTGTGATTTATTATTAAAACGTACAGGCCCAGGCTGGGAATATGTCAGGCATAGAGAAAGAGGTAAAAATTATATATATAATCCAAATGTTAAATAACTACTTACCATTGCTTGGAAACATTCATTATTTTAAATAATATAAAATGATGAATACACATGAAAAGTCATTACATCTCTAACATACTAATATTTCTTAAATTATTCTTTACCCATGTTTAATATTTTGGTAAGTAAGGGAATGCCAGCTAATTTATCCTTTAGCTGATATATAAACATACTGAAGGGGGCGACTGGCCGGCTCAGTTGGTGGAGCATGGGACTCTTGATCTCCTGTGTTGTGAGTTGGATCCCTATGTTGGGTAGAGAGATTACTTAAAAATAAAATATTAAAAGAAAAAAAAAACCATACTGAAGATCCTTTCAGTATTTGTTTTCCTACTGAATGTCTGATATTTTGGTTGCTAGAAATTACTTGGCCACTTCTATGGCTCATGACTACATCTGTTAGTTTATGAAGTCAAAGCAATGAATCTATTATTTGGACTTAGCAACATGATTACAGCTGATTATGTACATGAAGTACAACATGTGTATATACATGTGTATATATGCATGATATATATGTGTATATATCATATAAATGTATCTATCTTATTGTGCGTATATATATATATCACATATATGTGTATATATAGTGTATATATATATGGAATATGTATACACATACATATATGGAATCATGATGGGATATCACTCATATGATTATATTAAGTTATATGGCAAAAGAAATTCACATATATAATAAAGGGCCCCAATCAGTTGGCTTTGAGTTCATCAAAAGGGAAATTATTTTGAGTTTGTCTGACTAATCCATTGAGGTTTTTAGCATTCTCCCACTGGCGTGGAAGAAAGTAAAGAGCCATGTTATAAGAGAAGGAGGCCACATAGTGGTCTAAGGGAGGCTCGAGGAGTCAAGAGCAGCCCCTGCTAACAGCCAACAATAAAGCAAGGACCTCAGACACATAGCTAGAATGATAGAAATTTTGCCAAGAAGTGGTGATCTTGCAAGGTAACCCCAAGCCTCAGGTGTGAGAGCAGCCCCAGAAGACACCTTGATTTCAGCCTGGTGATATCTTAAATAGAGGACACAGCTAATCCATGCTTTGCTACCCAAGCTGCCTTTTCTTCATTTCTAATGTGATAATGATGCCATACATTTATTGCAAGCTTGTAAAATGTAGGTCAAAATTTTTGATGTCATTTCAGGTTGCAGAAGAAGACTGTGTAAGTTCTCCATGTTATTAATGAACAAAAATGGCCTGATTCTCATTGTAAACACATTGCACCGAAGAAACAGACATTTAGTTACTGTGCAACATACCAGTATGTATTGACTATTAAAAAGCAATAAAGATAAGGGGCCCCTGGGTGGCTCAGTGGGTTAAGTGACCAACTTCGGCTCAGGTCATGATCTCACCGTTGGTGGGCCAATCCCTGTGTCGGTCTGTGTGTTGACAGCTCAGAGACTGGAACCTGCTTCAGATTCTGTGTCTCCCTGTCTCTCTGCTCCTCCCCCATTCGCACTCTGTCTCTCTCTATCAAAAATGAATAAACGTTAAGAAATTTTTTTTTAAAAAAAAGCAATACAGATAAGAGTCCTTATTAAAGGGCACCTGGCAGTACAGTCGGTTACGTGTCCAACCTTGGCCCAGCTCATTGTGTTCTGGTTTGCGAGTTCAAGCCCTGCATTAGGCTCTCTGCTGTCAGCACAGAGCCCACTTGGGATCCTTTTTCTCCCTCTCTCTCTGCCCCTCCCCTGCTGGTTCTCTCTCTCTCTCTGTCTCTCTCTGTCTCTCTCTCTCTCTCTCTCAAAATAAATAAACTTAGAAAAAGAATTGTATTAACAAAAAGAGTCCTTATTAGAAATCAAGATGAATAGACATTTTGAAACTTGAACTGAGCATTGAAGGAAGTTAATACCTTGCTGCAAAACAATCCATTAGCTTATTTCCAATATATAGAAATTATGTTGAATATATAACCAATAAAAACACGGGCTTGGAATATGATTTTCCATTTGCTCAGTCTTTTTCCTTTTCATAAAATTCCAGAAAATATGACCTAATCTATTATTATGATTGTTATAATACCAGGCAAATGAAAGAGAGACATTTCAAATGGAAATGGTCCTCAGCAGAAATAATGAGACATTGCAAACTTCAGACTGGATGTCCTTAGATAAATATTTATGGAGAGAATGTTATATGACCCCCGCTCCCGTAGTGTGGGAGACTAACTTAACGTTCACAAGACTTCAGTCTAACGATGAGTGGCAGAGTGTATTTTCCACCCCGTGAATAGGGGTATTTGCCATGAGACTCATTTTGACCAATGAATTCTGGGCCCCCACTAGCAATATGTCAGTTTGAGCCTAGACTTAACCAGCATCATGTGCCTCCTATCTTTGCTTCTGTTATCACCAAATGATTAATTTGACCTGGTAAATTTGTTTTCGGCGAAATGAGAGACATGGAACAAAACCTTCCTGAAGCCACTATCTGAAGATGAGTTTAATCAAAAGCAGCCTAGATCGGCCAAACACCAGCTGACCCATAGGGCCATAGCCTCTTGAGTTAGAGCCGTCTCAGCTAACCTGTGGCTATGAGAATGAATAATTGTTTTAAGTCACTAAGTTTTGGGTTGGTTTGTTACACAGCGTTATTGTAGATATCACTGGCTTTTCTAATTGTTTTTTTTCTCGCTCTAGCTACTCCTTGGAAGATCACTTTTTCATATATTACATCACAATTTGTTCAGGTATATGAAATAATGAAGATCTCTTATTTTGCCTATTTTCAAGTAGTATAATGCTTACAGAAAAGACAGTTATTTTCAGAAGTCCTTCGATAATAAATTAGAAGGTGCATGATTCTAGATTTCTCTGAATAAAAATTTCAGCCAAGAATCTGATTCTCCTCACTTTAGAATTCAGCTAATGTCTTCAATTGTGACAAATATAATCCGCTTTGCCACTAGTCAGTCCCGAGTCATCGAATGCTCCTCTCCCCATCTTGTTCTTTCTCAGCCACCTAAATCTCAACAATTTGAGTGGGAGAAAGAAAATGAAAAAAGTAAGGAATGTTATTTTTCCATAAATGCATTTATCTTCTAGATTATATTGCATATCCATGTTTATTTTCTTGTGATCTTAGATATTTTAAAAAGGGTTAATATCATCTGTGCCACTGGAACCTCATGGCAACAGGAGCTTAACATAGGCAATAAAGAGGCTGAGGGACATAAGTAAAATCATGGTAGGAGTAGAAGAAATTTGTATCTCTATTATCTATCTATCATCTATCTTCTCTCTATCATCTATCTATCTATCTATCTATCTATCTATCTATCTATCTATATCTATCATCTATCAATCTATCATCTATCTATTCATCTATCTATCATCTATCTTCTATCTATCTATCTATCTATCTATCATCTATCAATCTATCATCTATCTATTCATCTGTCTATCGATCTATCATCTAATCATTTTTCTATCATCATCTGTATTTATCTGTTTTGGTGGTGTATCATTATAATAACAGCTTCATCTATTATCCTCTGATTAAAACAAAATATGACTTTTATATCATCTTATATTTCACATAAGATATTTATCAGTTGGAATTAGATTACATAACAGCATTTCTCTTAAATGTAAAAATGTTATTTCTCTTTTAAATTCTAACTTTAATTTAGCCAACAGGTTCACCTTCTCACATGCTATTTCTACTCAACCTGAGTCCTTCATTACTTTTTTTTTTGTTACAGATTTTGGTTTTTATACTAAAAAAAGATTTTTGAGAATTTTAAAAACACACACACACACAAAGACAAAATAGAATAATAAGCACCTAGGTACCCACATTCAATCTAACAACATATGACTCACAGTTAGTCTGGTACTATCCATTCTCCAATTCGTTTCGTTCAGTTCCCATGTGACGAAGAAAATTCCAACTGTCATAGCATTTAAATAGAAGCACTTTCAATAGAAGGGATTTTACAATGTTCTTTTAAAGTGACCACTCATCTTTGTCGAGAAACAGAGAAAGCAAGCTAAAGCTCTTCAACTCCACCACCACCTAATACACATTCTGTAATTTAAAAACTGGAATAGCAACATTTTAGGCACAAGACAAAATATATCCCAAGTAGCCACAGCTATATACTTCTCTTTAGAGCATGCAGAACATCTCGCTTTTGAATTTTATCTGATTATATTAGCTTGATGTTGAATGTTAGCAATTCCGTTTCAAATAACGGTTGGGCAAAAACTGGGCTAGGTTATAAGTGACCTAAAGCTAGAAGCGTGAGAAGAGAAAAATATAAAAATATACACTGCATTTTATTTTAAAAGTTCTACTTGATAAATAAATTCAGTGGTGTTCTGGAGCCTCGATTACAATGAGTTGGCTAATTTTGTTCAGATATGATATTTAAATAGATGCAGGCATAGGAACTACATAAAAGTTGTTTCGTAAATGGTATTCATCATCTGAATTTAACTAGATAATTCCTTGTTTAGTTTCTTCTGGTCAAACATCTTCTTTTCTTTTAACAGCTTTATTGATATATAATTCTGATATTTCATATAAATGGAATTTTATATGTTGTGGCCACTTGCACCTGGCTTCTTTTTTTTACTTAGGACCATGTTTTTGTTTTTTTTTAATTTTTTAAAATTTAATTTAATTTAGAGAGAGAGAGAGCGGGAGAGAATGAGTGGGGGAAGGGTAGAGAGAGAGGGAGACACAGAATCTGAAGGAGGCTCCAGCCTCCGAGCACAGAAACTGATGCAGGACTCACACCCGCAAACCATGAGATCACGACCTGAGCCGAAGTGGGACGCTTAACCAACTGAGCCACCCAGGCGCCCCAACTTACCACTGTTTTTGAGGTTCATTCATGTTGTAGTGTGTATCAGTCAATCATTTCCTTTCCTGCCAAATAATATTTCATTGCATCCATATATCATATTTTATTTATCCTTTCAGTTAGTTAATGGCCATCTGAGTTCTTTCCACTTTTGGCTATTGTGACTAATGCTTCAATGAACATTGATATACAAGGTTTTGTGTCACCATGTTTTCCTTTCTCTTGGAATGGAATTGCTTGGCCTATCATAATTTTTGTTTAAATTTTTAGAAACAAACTATTTTCCAAAGCAGGTGCACCATTTTACAGTCTCATCAGTAATGTATGAGAGTTACAGTTTCTTCACCAACCTTGTTGTTATTCTGTCTTTTTGATTATAGCCATCATAATGTCTGTGAAGTGATATCTCATCATGGTTCTGATTGTCATTCCCCTAATGACTAATGATGTTGAGTGTCTTTTCATATGCCTATCTCTGATTTGTGTATCTTATCTTCGGATAAATCAAAGGAGAACTTTATATACTCTGGATAAAAGTCTTCATCAGATATATGATTTACAAATATTTTATCCCGTTCTGTGAGTTCCCTTGTCATTTGGTAAAATAGTATTGTCTGTAACACAAAAGTTTACTATTTTGATTGAGTCCAGTCAAGCTTTTTTTTTTTTTTTTTTTTTTTTTGTCAATTGTCTTTTTTTGGCTTATTTAGGAGACCATTGACTAATCTAAAGTCATGAAGATTAACTCCTAAGTTTTGTTTTTTTCTTCCTCTAAAAGTTTTATAAGTTTGGCTCTTACTTTTAGATTGATAATCTACCTGGGTTAACATTGTTTATGCTGTGAAGTATGGTTAATCTTCATTCTTTCAAGTGTGGATATCCAGTGTGGGTATCCAGTTTTCCTAACACCATACTTGTTCATGTAAATGGAATTTTATATGTTGTGGCCACTTGCACCTGGCTTATTTTTTTAGTTACTTTTTTTTAACTTTTTTTTACTTCATGTGGTCAATCAATTAACCATAAATTTAAGTGCTTATTTCTGTACTCACAATTTTATTCCATTGACCTGTAAGTCTATCTTTTTGCCAGTACTATACTGTACTGATTACTGTAGGTTTGTACTAAAACTTGAATTGGGGAAATGTGAGTCCTCCAGATTTGTTTTTTCTTTTTCAAGATTTTTTTTTTTCTTCTGGATCCTTGAAATTCCATATGAATTTTAGGATTAGTGAAATAATTTTTGCAAAAGGGACAGTGGGCATTGAGATTGGAATTGCATTGAACCTATAGATAAATTTGGAGCTCATTGCCCTTTTAACAATTTTTAGTCTTCTCCAATCCATAAAAATGGAACATCTTTCCATTTGTTTAGGTCTTCTTTAATGTATCCCAACATGCTTTATTTTTCTCCATGTACATGTATTTCCTTTATTTTGTTAAACTTATTCCTGGGTATTTTATTATTTTTGATGCTATTTTATTTTTTTTTTCATGTTTTTATTTATTTTTGAGACAGAGAGAGACAGAGCATGAATGGGGGAGGGGCAGAGAGAGAGGGAGACACAGAATCGGAAGCAGGCTCCAGGCTCTGAGCCATCAGCCCAGAGCCCGACGCGGGGCTCGAACTCACGGACCGCGAGATCGTGACCTGAGCTGAAGTCGGACGCTTAACCGACTGAGCCACCCAGGCGCCCCGATGCTATTTTAAATGTAATTGTTTTCATAAATATGTTTTCAGGTTGTTCTTCGATAGTTTAGGGAATATAACTGTTTCTTGTTTTTGTTTTTAAGTTTATTTATTTACTTTGAGACAGAGAGTGAACCAGCACAAGTTGGGGAGGGACAGAGAAAAAGGGAGAGAGACAATCCTAAGCAGGATCCACACTGTCAACACAGAACCTGATGAGGAACTTGATCCCATAAACCATGAGATTAAGATCTGAGCTGAAGTCAAGAGTTGGATGCTTAATCGGCTGAGCCACCCAGGTGTTGCCAATTGATTTTCCTACATTAATCTTGTATTCTGCAACCGTAGTGAATTTTTTCATTAGCTCTAGTAATTTTGTTTTTTGTATATAGGTTTATTGGAATTTTTTAATATACAAGATTATGTCATCTGCAAATAAATATAGTTTTACCTCTTCCCTCCCAACTTAGAAACCTTTGATTTTATTTCCTTGCCTAATTGCCTTATGTATAGAAGCTGCAAGAGTGGATGTTCTGTCTCATTCCTGATCTTATAGGGAAAGTTTTTAGTCTTTCACCATTATGATCTTAATAAAAGTTTCATCACGTTGAGGAAGTTTCCATCTATTCCTAGTTCGCTGGGTGTTTTTATCATAAAAGAGTGTTAGAGTTTGTCAATATTTTCTTTGTGTCTATTGAGATAATTGTGTACATTGTTTCCCTTTGTTTTATTAATATGACATATTACATTGATTTATTTTTGTATGACTTATGTTCCTTGTATACATTCTACTTGGTTATGGTGTACAATCTTTAATATACCACAATATCCAATTTTTCTAGAATTTTGTGAGGATTGGTGTGTCTATATTTATAAGAGGTAGCAATCTGTAGTTTTCTCGTGGTGCCTTTATCTGTTTTTGTTATCAGAGTAATATTGGCCACATAGAATTCATTGAGAACTGTTTCTTTCTCTTCTATTTTTTGGAACAGTTTGTGAAGGATTGGTGTTAATTCTTTACATATCCAGTAGAATTTACAAATTCACCAATGATGAATTTGTAAGAGAAGAGGCCTTGGGCTTTTCTTTTAGGAAATTTTGTTGTTGTTTATGAATTAAATGTTCTTACTTATTATGTTTATGTAGATTTTCTATTTCTTCTTGAGTCAGTTTCAGTAGTTTGTCTTTTTACAGATTTGTCCATTTTGTTTAGGTTATCTACTTTGTTGGCCAACAGTTACTCGTGGTATTGACTAATTATCTATTTATTTCTGTGAGATCAGCAGTAATGTTTCCCCTTTCATTTCTTATTTTATTAATTTGAGTCTTCTTTTTACCTTCATCATTCAAACTAAATTCATCAGTTTTGTTAACTTTTTGAAGTAAATAACTGGTTTTATTGATTTTCTCTATTTTCCCCATCCCCTATTTTATTTATCTGCCCTCTAATCTTTTGTATTTCCTCACTTCTGTTTGTTTTAGGTTTAGTTTACTTTTACTTTTCTAGTTTTGATAAACTTAGTGGAAGTTTATTCATTTGTGAAATCTCTTCTTTTTAAATGTAGGTGCTTATAAATCAAAATTTTCTTCTGAGCACTGATTTCCTGCATCCTATAAGTTTTGATATGTGTGTTTTTGTTAATTTTTTAAAATATCTATTTATTTTTGGGAGAGAGAGAGAGAGAGAGACAGAGTGTGAGTGGGGAGGGGCAGAGAGAGAGGGAGACACAGAATTTGAAGCAGGCTCCAAGATCTCACCTATCAGCACAGAGCTGATGTGGGGCTTGAACCACAAACCTTGGGGTTTGTGACCTGAGCTGAAGTAGGATACTTAACTGACTGAGCCACCCAGGTGCCCTGGGATGTGTGTTTTAACTTCCTTTCATGTCAAATTATTTTCTAATTTTATTTGTGAATTCTTTCACCCCTTGAGCATTTATGAGCATATTGTTTAATTTCCATGTAATTGAGAATTTCCAAAATTTCTTTACATTATTGGCTTCTCATTTGAGTCTACTAATTTATGCTATTTATTTCTACTTTTGATTCCTGAGTATTATATAAGCCCTTTTAAGTTTATTGAGACTTGTTTTATGGCCTCGAATATGTTTTATCTTGAGGAATGTTCCATGTGTGTATTCTGTGCAGTTGAATAGAGTGTCCTCTAGATGTCTGTTCATTCTGGTTGATTAGTAGCATTGTTCACATCTATTTCTTCATTGATCGTCCACCTAACTGTTCTATTTATTACTGAAAGTGTAATGGAGATGTTGCCAACTGTTACTAAATGGGCTGTTTCTCCCAGCAATTCAGTCAGTTTTGCTTCATGTATTTTGGGCCTATTTTTAGGTGAATGTATTTTTATAATTGTTACGTCTTCCGAATGGACTGACTCTTTTATAAATACCATTATTTTCATACCTTCTTTTAATCCTTTAAGCATGATTTCTGTTAGTTCTTTGAATATATGTGTTATATAATGCCTGAAGTCTTTGTCTGCCAACTCCAGCATCTCGTTCCCTTCAAAGCAGTTTCTAATGCCTTTTCTCCTGTGGATGGGTCATACTTTTCTGCTTTTTTTTTTTTTTCTGAATCATAATTTTTGTTGAAACTTGATCATGTTAGGAATTATGCTAAGAAACTCTGGAGGTAGACCTCCCACTTCTACCAGAGTTTGCTGTTGCGCTTTGCTTGATCATTTGTTTACTTGTTTAGTGACTTGGCTAAACGAATCCTCTGAACTCTTTTCCTCACAAAATGTGCCATCTCTAGATATTCCTGCTCAAGTTCTCATCCTTTGTTTTTATCTTTTAATTTAGCTACCTCAGCATTGCCTGTGTCAGTGTAATCTATCTAGTGATCAAAGGTTGTTCTTAAGCCAACTTAAGCAGGTACTTACCTATTAGCATCATCTATAAATACATAGATGGCTTGTAAGCTAAGTTGCAGTGAGTTTATGTGTTTATTTATGCTTCTGATTTAGCCAGGGACTTTTAGGTTGGGTGTTCACTCTCTGATCTCTCTCGAGAAGTTGGATCTGGATCACACATACAGTTTCCTAGAACGCCAGACGCGTGTAATTTTATTTTTGAACTTGGTTTTCTAGGAGTTACCTGTGAACCACAGTAGTTTATTGAGCCAGTGTTTGGTTGGAGGTTGCAATTAAGCCCTTTTTGTCCTTGAAGCTTCTGCCCTGTGTTTATGGGTCTACGTGCAGTTGGGTAATGCTTTCAAGTCTGTGCGTGACCAGCTGTGATTCTTCCTGAGTAGGTGCAGCTTACCAAAGGTGTGCAGTCTTCCTGACTCCCAGGGTGAACTGGTATCCCAGGAAGGCTCTTCTTTTCTTTTCTTTTTTTAATATGAAATTTATTGTCAAATTGGTTTCCATACAACACGCAGTGCTCATCTCAAAAGGTGAGGAAGGCTCTTCTTAGATATGTCCTTTCATGGTTCTCTCTATTAAACTTCTGCTATTTTGCCATTTTCCTGGTATTGAGAAGCAGTTTCTTCTTAATTGCTTTCCATAAAGAACTCTAGTTTCCAACAATGCCCTGAAACATGTGTATCTCTGTTTTAATAAGATCAGTCCTGGGGCACCTGGGTGGCTCAGTTGGTTGGGCATCCAACTTCGGCTCAGGTCATGATCTCACGGTTCATCAGTTCGAGCCCCGCGTTGGGCTCTGTGCTGACAGCTCATAGCCTGGTTCGGATTCTGTGTCTCCTTCTCTCTCTTCCCCTTCCCTCGGTCTCTTCGTCTTAAAAATAAATAAAACATTAATAAATAAATAAATAAATAAATAAATAAATAAATAAGATCAGTCCGCTCGGGCAAAGTCCTGGAGGCTTTTATTCCTAAAGACATGCTTACACCCTGGGCAAAATCCTTGGGCTCCTGTCTGGAGCTGGGGACCACACCAGAACCTACTTTTCCTAGACTGACACCCTTATTACCTGAAGGCTGCTGAGAAAAAATGTCTGCCTTTTCCACTTGGAATCTTCACCCTGAGAGACAGCTGAGGTATGAGTGATCAGAGCCTAAGGGTTATTGCCCTGCAGCTACTGAGATAGTTTCCACCCTATGATTGGAGATGAGTAAAAGGGGAACCATGTTTGGGGGCTGGATACAGCAGGAAGGTAGGGGAACAGTGCTCCTCCTGGTATGAAACTGTAATCCTAAACTTGGAGCTTTGGCTGTACGTGACCTGGGTAGATCTTCTGTAACATGGAACTGGCCTCGGAGCATATTGAAGAATATATTATTTATTTCACCATTCTTACAAAGACTTAGTAGATTTCCTTGAATGAATGCTTCTCTATTTGGACAATTTGAACTTTGAGTGTTGTTTTAAAAAATCTTCACCATTTAAATTGCTGTTTCGGTGGGTAGAGGGTCTACCAAGTTCCTTATTCAGAAATCTCATCTTCTGAATGTCTTTTTTTTTTTTTAACATGTTGATAAAGAGACTTATGGTTTAGCCATTTTCTCCATTGCTCTCCTAACTACATCCCTTACATGCACCAACACCACCTGAAGTCAGCCGTGCATATTCCTTCCATGACCTACCCGGAAAGCTGAATCTTTACACATAGCATTCAATCTCTTGCCTGAGCCCATCACATATGATCCGGAGGAATCTCTCTCCTTCTCCTGGTCTTAACTGTTGTATACTTCGACCAATCCAAACACAGCTATGTGGACTGCACAGCCTCCACTATTTTCTTGATTACCTTTTGATTTAGGCATAACATTGAAAATCACCACGTTAAACATTCCAAGCATATAAGCTCTCACATAAATTTACCACTTTCCCTAACTGTCTAACCTAAAAAAAACAAGAACAGCTATTCAAAGCCTTTAAGTTGCTCTATACATCTGTTTCTCTTCCATACTTAAAGTGCCACTGTATTCTGAATTGCTCACTTAAAATAAACTGTTCACATATTTTTCCTCTCTTCTATCTGTCAGCGTTTTAAAAGGTTAATGGCATATTATTCTCTCTTTAAACTATCATTACATATTCACTCTCTCTACAAATTCTTCCAGGTACTCCATTTTCTATTAGCTGCCTTTGAGAATATGTCCGTGTCTTCATAAGATGGTGAGTATATTTCATATATTTAATCTCTTAAACTTTTGTCTTATAATTTTAAAAATCTATATTTTTCCTTAAGATTTTTAACATTCCAGGAATATGATTATCTCTATACTTTTTTGTTGGCTAACATATATTGATTGTTTAATTTTAGTAGAGTATTTAAGTAGGGCATACGGGGGAAAATAATAGAAAGCCAGGCTGTGCTATGTCTCAGAAATCGTTTGCTTTCTAATCTCTGGAAACTCCGTTACATAAGGAAAATAAATTAGTATAATGCCATTAAGAGGTCTGAATTCTCGTCCCAGAAAAGCTTACTTCAAACTTAATTAACATTTTTTGGAAGACTCTTGCATGCATTTCATCTAGTTTTCTGGCTTTGGGCAAGTTGCTTAATGTCATCTAGCCTATATTTCCACATCTACAAAATAATTAAAAAAAATCTGGACACCATGAATTCTAAAGACCTCCTCTGTGCTAAAATTCTCTCCTTTCAGTACCCGAGAAACTCTCCAATTATGGTTGACCGTAATTGACTTGCTGATGTCAGAACCTGGCTTGGTTGATAGTGGGATGGCTGTCACTGCAAAATCCCATCCCTGTGGTTGAGTGCCCTTGGGAGTAGGGCCATATTTGGAGACCTCCTGTATGAGTTGCTCATAAATGGCTATCCCACCCCTTAGGAAAAGTAGGACTCAATTGTCAGCAATTCCCTCTTAATATGTAAGCCAATTCCATGTTTGCAAGAATTCCAGAAAATTGAAATTAAGTTCAGAGAAGGCATATTCTATACTATTCAAAGAGATTTTTAATATACTTTCAAACTTTTAATATATCACAATTTGCTTATCTTACCCCACCCCTTATTTCCACCACACACAACCTTTTTTGTATGTCCAAGGCTGCGTTATCCAGTTTGAAATTGAGAGTAAAGGGGGTGGTCGAGGGGCCTGGAGCCAAAAGCAACACTGAAACTAATAAGAAATCCTAATTTGTCAAGTCAATGTAACCGTTTGCCAAACAATGTTTTAAATGATTTAAATATCCCAGTGTGTATTATAGACCAGTTCCCAAGTTATGCTAACCTACACACTGACAAGTTATGTGGATTTTCATGTACTAATTTACAAACTCCCTAAGAAAGAACTAAAGAGTGTATGTATCTTTTCATTCTTTACAAGGAAGTTGTAGAATGATTTTCTTGACAACACACATGATTTGGTAACCACATCAAGCCAAAACATATCTACCGTATTAGTCTCTCTATCAGGTTACATTGAAAATGTTCTCCTTATAACACTCAATAAACAGTCTCATATGTGCACCATAAACCTTTGTTATATGTGCCAGGCTGAGAAAGAGCAGAGGAGCTCTGTGGAAGGTCTTTTAGTCCCAGGTCATTTGCTCATGGTTCAGCTGGAGGATGAACATCCGTGTTCGGGAGGGGGATTAATGAATTAAACAATGTTATTTGCCCAGGAGAGTCATAGTGTTGTATGCCAGTTTGAGCTACAAGGTGAAAGACCAGAAATTACAACCGGCAGCCTCATTTGAGTAGGTAATGAGTGAGCTGTGTATGGTTCATTACTCATTGTGATAGGGATTGGTTATGATATGTAAGCTGTTTTATTAGGTGTCAATCTTATGGGACTCAGAGACACTTTTTAAGAGAGGACCTCTATTTTGACTTGTCCTGCACTTTTTCAGAAATAATAGGTATAACCATCACGTAGGTTTGGAATGAGACCTCTGTTGAAGGCACAAAAGCTGAATTAACCAGAAGTTGAGATCTTCTTGACCAATTTGACAACACCTTCTATGGATATGGTGATGTTCGTTGACCTCTTAAGCTGGACCATAATATATACGTGGGGAAATGAGATACCCGCAAAATTTTGTCTTGGAATAATAAGATCTGAAATATAGTCTATTTTTAGTGGAATTATAACTAGTGAAGACATGGCCTGCCTCCATTCAACAAATATTTTTAAGCACCATTTTATTTCATCATTGAAATATATGTCCAATATAGTCATATATAATAATATTTATATACATATATATCATAACATGATGTAGGCAGAAATATATACATATTTCTATATACAAATATATATGGAGAATATATACATATGTATATACATATATATATATATATATAGAGAGAGAGAGAGAGAGAGAGAGAGAATCAATTAATTTTTGGAGGCAAATAATAACTTTTAGAAGCATAAAACTGGGATGAACATTGAAAAGGATAGCATGGAGGAAACATTGATATGCCGAGAAAATTCAGATAAAAGCTGGTGGTGAGAAAAATAAACTAAGCATGGTGTGGTGGTGGAAGAGAAGAGAAGCCTCAAGCTAGAGGAGAAAATGATAACCTAAAAGATGTTATTGAGTTTTCCAGCCTCTGAGAAGTATAGAATGCCCTGAAAATTCTCTCAAGTCTATCAACCACCCAATAAAAATATCTTGATTAAATTTTTATTTTTCACCTTGGAACGAAGAAAGTTCAGAATTGGTACGTGTCCCCGAGGCATCCTGTCTGCAGTATCTGCAAGGTCAGAAAATAATTGATTTATTCAACTGTTTTGTGAGTATAGTTACAGGGAATTCTAAAATGAAGGTATGTTTTGTTGTTTATATCTTAAGGCAACTATATTTACACAAGGAAAATGACGAATGTCACATTGAGGTAATATAAAGTGAAAGTCCAGAATAAAGCATGGGGGCCATGGCATTGGAATCAGGCGTCAACAAGCTATAAGATGTTGGAACACGGCACATATCATCCTAAGCAGGAAGATTTGAGGACTTTAATAAAAGTACCAAAATGATAGTCACAGCAGTGGAAATGGAAGTACAGCAACCAGGTTAAGACATGATCAAGGAGAGGGCGGGGCAGGGGGTCTACCTGAGTGTTGGTCATCCAGAATTACTAGACATTTCCATTAATGGAAAGCTGACTGTGATAGTTCTAGTTAGTGATGTTTCTTCTGGTATTAAGCATGACTCTCCCTCCATAAAACATATCCATGAGTCTTTACTATGCTTTCTGGAATTATAGTGAATAAATAATGCCTTCTTCAAAAATTCATAAATAGATTTTGTTGTGTGTTTCAAATATGGACTCAGTGAACTTCCTTTCAATTTTGTCCCTCTATTTTCTGCCTCGCTCTCCTCTTCTAATCTAAGTGATCTCTCACAATCTACCAGACATTCATGTATCCCACATCTTCCTGATCTCTGAATTCATCTTCTCTCTACCATAGAAGAGGATTTGATTATATCCATTACACTTGCAATGAATGTTGATTCTAGTTGAACAAGGATTTGAAAGCGATAATAATCCATGTCTCTATATTCCTCAGACTCTATTTTTGTTACTTGTGGAGTCAATGCAATGAGAAACTCTAAGATGTTTCTTCCATTTTGTAATTTTAACTATCTCCAAGAGTGGAATATCAGTATAGAATGGGCAGGTATGTTCAAAGCCAGAAACCTCCACCAAAGAGGTCTTTGTCAGAGCTGGCTGATAGTTAACACAAACAACCTCAACATCTTAATAGCTTAAGAAAAAAAAACTTTTAAAATTTTTTAAGTTGTTTCTTGTTCAGGACACAAGTCTAGTACGATTGGGGTTGGGGGGTGGGGCGGGGGATATGATATTCCAGTAGGTCATTCAAGAGCCCGGGAGTTTTCATCACTTCCTTTATCAGCTTCTAGTGCTTTATAATTCTTTATAATTTTCACTGTATCTAGACCAAAAACAGTTTTTCTGAGTGTTATTCATCATTTTTATCCACATTCCATTGCCAAGAACTCAGTAACACATCCTCACTTTTCCAGAAAAAAGAAGAGATCAGGAAATAATTTGGCTGTGTGTCTAGGAAAAAGACAAATGAGTTTGTAGACTGCTCCAGCTACTCATATATTGGTGTATTCAGATAGGCTGGACAGCAACAGAGGTGGAAGCAAAGGAAAACCATATAAGCGGGCTTTTGATCCAGAACCAGTGATTTATAGATAAGAGCACATTTACACTATGTTATTACGATATTGGTGAAATTAAAGAAGAAATGACATATACACCGATAAGCTGCCCTGTTTTGAACTACTCGATCCACACCTGTGACTATACTGACACACAGTAGGACATCACAAAAAGTTGTTCAGTGAATTGGCGTATAGTACACAGCGAACAAAATTAAAATAAAGACCTATGCGGACTGGCTATGACAAAGAAATGTTAGTTGACATTTATGTGTATAACTTACCTTTATGTCGAATTAACACATAAACACTAAAGATGAAGGGTTTGATTATACATGACACAAGTTAACATACTCTAAAGTTGATTTGATTTCAACGGTAAACCTTTTCAAAATGTACTCAGTCTTTTGCCTTGATTGTCTATAAAGTCCTCCGGATTGGAGAGTGTAGTGGACAAAACAGCAAAGTCAGAAGAGATTTAAGTAAGTTTGTTCCACAGAATGTGCCTTGGAGCTGATTGTTCTCTACCTACCAATCACAGAACAACATTATGTGAGGAGGAGAAGGAAGGGAAAAAAAATGACCAATTCAGCTGCTAACATTTTGCTGAAGGCTGGTCTTGGTGCCTCTATTTCAGATGTTCTGTACATATGGTCAGGACTTGATGTCAACGTAGTCCTCCAAAACCTGGCACGGTCTAGGGTCCATAGCATAAGAATGCTTTTAAAGGAGTGAGCTCTTCCTGTAGGAAAATATCCTGGAAATTTACCAGCTTCACATCTTTTCATCTCCAAAAACACAGTCTGTTTCATTCTGGCTCAATCAAAAAGTTTGAGTACTGGCTTTAATTTTCTTTTTCAAGACAGTTATCGTAACGTTATGAGGGGAATAGGGTAAGAGAACTAAGACATTTGCAAAAGCTGAGAAGGTTAAGTTACAAACTAGAGTGCGTGTGTCAAAGATCATATTTTGTATATGTTCAAACTATTCTTTGTCACAAAATATTCGTGTGTAATGGCAAACAAAATGTTGTATTTTGTATATATGAAATATATGCATATATTCATTAGTTTGAACAAGATGAAATTAATGGCATTTGTTTTTTTAATATATAAAAATGATAATTTCATATGATTCGCTCCAACACACACACATACACATAGACACGCACACCCATTATTCTCTCACAACAGTATCTTTTCATCAGCAGTGGCCCAGCCAGATGGATTCATTCAACTCAAATTAGTGGTAAAGAAAGACAGACTCTTAAAATTGCATTAATTTTATGCTGACAGAACTCTTTTGAAGAGCATTTTTCCGCTGAGCTTGTGTGAGAACCAAATTCTGTGTCCATAAGCTATTCCTGACTAGTTATATGTTTTTGGATTTTTTCCCCTGCTGTCTATGTCTAAGTGACCCCAAAATACC
This sequence comes from Panthera pardus, assembly GCF_024362965.1. Classification (NCBI taxonomy): domain Eukaryota; kingdom Metazoa; phylum Chordata; class Mammalia; order Carnivora; family Felidae; genus Panthera; species Panthera pardus. The sequence continues at coordinate 122,320,313 of NW_026526810.1, read as the reverse complement.
ACTAATGATGCAGTAAATTTATCCAAAAATTTTCGTAATAACCACTATTTGTTTGGAGATTTGTGACAGATTTTCAGGAGAAAAATCTTTTACAGTTGTTAAGTAATGCCACAATCTTGCCCAGTAATTTCAGAGGCATTTTAGACACACCTCCCAGTTAAATTGTAAGGTAAGAAAAAGTAAGAGAGTAAGTCTCAGCTACCAGAGGGAATGTTGTTTTCGTACTTGAATATACTGATTTACTGCTTTGAAGAAAATGTTTCTGTGGAGAGTTTCCTTAACAAAATATCTCATAAGGTTTCTAGGGCTAATAGAAGATGCCAATTTTAAAACAAGATGTTTGCAATACCTTTCTTCCCCAGATATACAGTTTCTGCTGAAGTATCTGCTACAGATTCAATGTTTGCATTTCCAAAATTCATGTTGAAGCCTGAATCTCCCATGTGACAGTATTTGGAGGTGTGGTCTTTGAGAGGTAATTAGGCCATAGGGGTGGAACGTTCATGAATGGAATTAGTGAATTTATAAGAAGAGACATGACGTAGATCATCTCTCCTTTCCAAGTGAGGATATATCAAGAAGGCGGTCACCATGCAAACCAGGAAGAGAGCTCTCGCCAGATGCCACATGAACTGGAGTCTTTGTTTTAGACTTTCCATCCTCCAGAACTGTGAAAAATGATGTCTGTTTAAGCTACCCAGTCCCTGGTATTCTGTTATAGTAGCCTAAACTAAGGAAATATCCCTTCAAATTTTATTTACCCTCAGCAACTTAAAATCAGGAACACAGTCACCACTCAGAGATCATATGTACAAACCTAATAGATGAATCACTGAATGAAATCATGGAAGACGGACGATTGATTCACTTCCTCAGGACTGATGGTGTCACCTTCATTATATTCAATTGTTTTGTTCAGTCTGGGAAGATACATAGTGAAAAATGCGTTCCACCAAAAGAACAAAGTTAAAGCAACCCGATATTAAGAATCATAAAGTCCTAATGCTTCCTTTTCTTTCTCATTACTTTTTCTAAATATTTTTACCAATAACTTTTCCCCTACTATGTTAATTTGGTAAATTTGGGGTGTAATTGTCAATGCGTATTATGAACTCATTGCAGTCAATGGCTCCACTTGTTACCATTCTGAAGTTCCTGACCTGACACAGTGCACTCTTAAACCCGGATTTTGGAATAGATCTGACACGTAAGTGGAAACTTGAAAAACTGAGCATTCTAAAGCATGTGTGAACTTGTTCTATTCTGTGCTCCAGACCTTTAAACATCCCTGGTATGCATACTGAACTTTATTATCCCTTTCTCCCTCTACGTTTTCCAGCCAATCGGCCAACTTTGATGAAATGAAATCTCTATGTTATGCCACACCCAAGTAACTGAAGATATTTGGGTAACAATGTATTATATGAACTTCATTTTAAAATTGTATCTACAAATCTCAAATGGGTCTTCAACAATGTCAAGCAATCCTACTAAAATTTTCTGATCAAATGGCTCTCTCAATCATTGAGACGATTATTTTACATTTTCTTTTATGGGATCTTCTTAAAATTTCAACACTTTATTTCATTATTGACAAAACAGAAGCAGCAGAAGAAAAATATCTCATACCCCTGCCACTAAATCAACTAGCCTGTAATTATCTGACCTGGCACAGTTTGATATTTCCTCTATAACAATAGATAAACTATTCCTTTTTGCTAGTAGAAACCATCTATATTTGAGATTCATATCCCATTCTGTCTTGTCAGCTCCAGGAATTGACTATGAAAAGGATCTCCTTTCCCCATTGCTTTCTAAATTTTACTCTTACTAAAAGAACATACTCTCTCCAGACTAAAACATCCTTAAACAGGGACACTTGGTTGGTTCATTTGGTTAAGCATCTGACTCTTGATTTCAGCTCAGGTCATGATCTCACACTTCATGAGATCGAGCCCTGCATCAGGCTCTGCACGGAAAGCTCAGAGGTTGCTTGGGATTTTTCTCTCTCTCTCTCCCCTTCTCTCTCTGTCCCTCCCCTTATTTCTCTCTCTCTTTCTCTCTCTCTTTCTCTTTCTCTCTAAATAAATAAACAAACAAATAAATAAATTATCCTGAAATAAACAGATAATATCTACCTAAAGTCTCTCTAGTGCTTCTGCATGACCCTTTCGCCTTTAGAGTGGAGTTTGTTGTAAGAATTGTCTTTAGCCAGTATTTCCACTTTCTTTCCATTTGGTCTTTAAACGCAGCAATTTTGTCTCCCCACTAAAACGGCTCATGTCAAGGTGAATGCCAGCTTCATTGTTAGCAAATCTAATGGCCAATTTGAAGCTGAAATCGTAGTCCTAACTTCAGTTGCACCAAATTTCCTTTTCTTAGTTTTTAACCCATACGATTAGACAATATGAAATTGACACTAGAGGTTTAATTTTAAAAGTGATTCAAACAACTGTGCTGTGGTTGTGAAAACTTGCCTGGCAGTCTTTCATTTGATTGTTGGACTAGTGATAAATTCCTTGTATAAAACTAGTTCATTAGAGAACCTTGTCCTTAGTGAATGCTAAATTCAAATTTGCAACTAGGATGGATCCTTTACTTCAGGAAAAAATGCATTTTTAACCATGGATTGCTCCCTGTCTACTTATTAATATATAAGAAGACCTTTAGGATATCTAAACTTTGGGGGTGGGAGGAATGTGTCTCTAATAGCATATGGCATATAATTCCCTGACAATGTGACTTTTTATTTTATAACCAAGGGAAAGTCTTTATACTTGTATACTATTTCTGAGTCAAATATTTTAAATTGATTAGAAAGATTCTTTATGGTGTTTACAACTAAATTCTGACTGGTGCTGGGTTTTATCACTTCAGTTTTGGGAGCTGTCATATTTTTTAAAAGCTTTGAAAACACATAGACACAAGAAATAACATAATAAACGTCCATATTACCACTACATACTTAAAATCATGCTAACATTTTACCAACATTATTTTAAGACAGTTTTAAAAGAAAATAATTACCTGTACAAAAATTTAGGTATTTTTGGTCCTCAGCCAGTGAACTCACATGCTCGCTATATTTAGTACTTTAAAAAGAACATTTAAGAATTTACATAAAACAGGGCCACCTGGGTGGCTCAGTGGGTCACTCAGTCAAGCGTACTCTTGACTTCAGCTCAGGTCATGATCTCACTGTTCCTGAGATCAATTCCCTTGTCCCCTGTCAGGCTCCAGGCTGACAGTGTGGAGCCTGCTTGGGATTCTCTGTCTCCTTCTCTCTCTCTCTGCCCCTTTTCCTTCTGTCTTCATCTCCCTGTCTCTATGTCTCTATCTCAAAATAAATAAATAAACATTAAAAAAAGAATTTGCATAAAATTTATATACAACATATATGTTTTACCATATATATGTCGCTAGGCAACTCTTTCACTGAAAACTATTCTTTTTGTTTTTGTCATGTTATTTCATTTAGTCCTTTTGTAACTTTGCTTTATATGAAACTGTGCTGTCCTTCTATTGGATATTTAGTTCATTCCAATATTCTACTATCTCAGTGTTCCATTAATCTTAGATATCACAAATTGGTCTCTAGTGGAGTTATGATAAATAAGAGAAAAACTTTAAACAATAAAAAAATTGAACTAAAATGATAGAGGAAGTTATACTAGGCAAATATGAACAAAAGAACAGTAAAATAGCAGTCTTGAAATCTGTTCAAATAAAATTTGAAGCAAAACTATATCACATGGGAAAAAGAACAGTAATATATAATGGTAAAAGAAACAACAGAGCAAGAAGATATATCCATCATAAACAGATATACAACTAATAATAAATTTCTACAATATATCATACAGAGAGGAACATATAAGTCATCTGATTTAATCAATGAAGCAGATAAATATAAGCAGAAATGTTGAAGATATGAAAAATAACACTAATAAACCCAGGCTATTGCATACACAAGATACAGAAATATTCTTTTCAAGAACACGTAGACTATTAAGGAAACTCGAATATGTTTAAGGTGACAAAGGAAACCTCAATGGACACTAAAGAATCAATTCCATGGAAATGATATATCCTGAGAATATTGCAAAAAGTTTGGAATCAGAAAAGAAGGAGTAGCTAAAGTTTTCATACAAAAGAAATGTATATTACGCATTTAAAATAAAATGTGGTTTTAAATGTATTCAAAGGCGCAATTAAGGGACATTTGGAATTAAGTGACAATGGAGATCTTACACAGTGTTTACAGGTTTAAATATATTTATTAAGAAATAGAAAAGGTTACAAATACAAATAAGCTGAACGTTTTGACTTGGGGGTAAATCCTTCCCCCAAAGAAACAAAAGGAAACCACCAGTACAACAACAAAGGGTACAGTTCAATAAAATAGAGACTAAACATTGTAAATAAGTTGAATCAAAATAAAAGTACGTTCTGATAACATACTTCATGACACCTTTAACAAGACTGATGAAGAAAAAAGGAAAGAAGATGCGTCTAAGTAATGTATAGATTTCAAAAGGGCGATAACTATAAACACAACAAACGTTAAAAAGGATCATTGAATGGGGCTCCTGGTTGACTTAGTTGGCTAGGAGTCCGACTTGGCCTCAGGCCGTGATCTCGTCTTTCCGAGTTCCAGGCCCGCCTTGGGCTCAGCGCTGACAGCTCAGAGCCTGGGGCCTGACTCAGATTCTGCACCTCCTTCTCACTCTAACCCTGCCTCCTACCCGCCTCTCTCCAAAAAAAATAAATAAATAAATAAATAAACATTAAAAAAACCTGAAAGCTATTTTTAAAAAGGATCTTGGAACAATACAACCAGTATGCTTTGGAATCTAGACAAAGTGGTTAAAGTCATAGAAAATATAGAATGTCTTCAAAAAGCAGTAGATATGTTGAAAAACAAATGATTATCAGAAACTGTTAACTGTCAAAGACTTCTCCATCCCCAAATCTCCAGGGCCAGGGGATATTTGATTTTCAAGAAACCACTTCAGTTCTGTAAGAAATAAGTAACTTGTCACAAAAAAAAAAAACAAAACAAAACAAAAAAAACTATTCAATTCATTGGATGAAGATGAATTAATCATGCTTACCCAGTGAAAATACTCTCATTTAAGTTTTTTTTTTTTTTGTATTTACATGTCATATTGGTGAACAAGCTAAAGAGCAGCAGACAAAGCAAAGATGGGCCACTGTAAGAACAATAGACCCAATGGCTTCAACACGGCAGAGTGTGACAAAATGGGGACTGTGCCAAAAGAGGCTGAAGGGGTAAAAAAATCACATGCACGCCACTCAACGTCTTAACTGAGTAGCTAAGTGACAAATATCCTAAATAAAATATTAAATATTTAAACTCAAATGTGTACCATGAGCAAATAGGCATGGAACAATACATCCTTCTGTATCAAACAGAAGTACTATCAGGGTAATTTATCACATTTAACTGAGAGACAAAGATCAGAATTTTCAAAATCAGTGAATGAAAATACTTTGGTAAAGTTTAACCGCTATTTATAATAAAAACTCTTAGCACACCAGGATTAATCAGTGATTCTTCAATTTCTGTATGTCTTAAACCAAATGGACAGGAAGTCCACAAATAACTGAATAAATGTCATTTAGAAGACTGATGAATGGGATTTGTCCTATCAGATACTGACGTATTTTAAATGATATTAAAAATAAATACAAACTATTGTAGTTTTTGAAAATTATTAGGTAAATATATAAATGGAAGATACAGATATCTCAGAGTCAGAATTTGTATACATAGAAACTTATATGATAAAAGTAGTTCCACAAATGTTGAGGAAAGAAAGAATTGTTAATAGATGGTATTGAAAATATGGTCTATTACATGGAGGAGAAAAAAAACAAACTAATTAAACAAAAAAGGCAAACCCAGAACTTGTTTTGATCCCTGCTCCATAACAAATAAAGGGGAGAATTTTTAAAGGATAAAAATTTAAGTATAACATCAATAAACTATTAACAAATAATTTTGTGACCCGGGGTGGAGAAGAGTTTCTCAAACAAAAGTTCAAAATGACAAAAAATAAGGCATAAAATGGGAAATGGGATAAGTTGATTAGATCCAAATCAAGATATATGTCCAATTATACAATAATGTCATTAAGTTAATGGATTGGGAAAAGATATTTATGCCTCAAACTTACTTGTAAAATAAATTCTCACATATGTCCACAGGGAGATTCAATTAAAGATGTTTACTGGGGTATTGTTAATAAGCATTAGGCAGCAGCTAAAAGTAATGCATTAAATGGCCATATAACAACATGGGTGAATCTCTCTCTCTTTTAATGTTAATTTTAATTTTACAGAGAGAGAGAGAGCGAGCAAGTGCAGGAGAAGGGCAGAGGGAGAGAGAGAAGCCCAGACAGGCTCCACACTCAGTGCAGAGCCCTATGAGGGGCTCAATCCTCGGACACTGGGATCATGACCTGAACCGAACTCAAGAGTAGGACTCTCAACCGACTGAGCCACCCAGGAACCTCACTACATGGGTGAATCTTAAACAGAGTAAATTGAGAGAAACAAAAAAGAGACATGATGCTGGAGATAATACCATACCACTTAAACCTGTACCCAACATAATGGCATACATTTGGTCAGTACGCAAACAAAGTGGTATGCATCGAAACCTTCAGAATGGTTCTTAAAGATAGGAGGCCCCTTATCTCCCCATTTTTCTGGACATCGTAGGTTATATCTACCTATTTATGCTTTTTCCTGTTCCATTTAGAACTTCATCATTTGAACAAAATATTTTTTAAATTATTGCTTTGAAATAACCAGAGTGGGTTTGGTAGACCTCTACTTGGTACTTCCAGCCTCTGCCATGGACTCAACTAATAGTGAACACATGGGAAGTGAATTATTATTTTAATCCATGCTTAAGTCTGAAATCAAACCACCTGCATTCCTTTGAACATCCCTTCCAAGTGCAAAATAGTACCTCCATTTCCAGAACATCAGGATGGGCTCTCATCAATAAATCAAGTATTCTCTGAAAGAAGTATCTAGGCAAACCTAATACCTTCAGGCCTCGAATAACTAAAGAGTAGTATTAGACCATTCCTGTTGGCTACTGAATGTACCAGCCGGGTATGCGGGGGGCCTGCACTGTGGCCTGTGAGATGCACAAAGGCATCATGCACTGGATGTTTGGGTCAGTAGACACACAAGAAATTATAAGTAGGCTGTACATGGAATACACGTGTGAAACGGAGCCTGACCAGTCCCGTTCCAGAACCTATACAGAATATCCCAAATGCTTTTGCTATGGTGTTATCATGTACTGTATAGCAAATATCTACAACCACTTTTTAACAAATGTTTCTTTTTCAAAAGATGTCAGCAGGCTCTGCACTGACAGCAGAAAGCCAGAGGTGGGCTCGAATTCACAAAACAACCATCTACAACCACTTTTTAAACTTGCTGGCTAATGCTTTTGAGGATTTGGAATACATCTGTTAGGAGGACTGCGCTCAAAAGCTAATGGTGATATTTCGTGAAAACCGTGGTGTTTAATTCTGGCCTTTCAAGAAAGTTGCAAATGAATGTATAACTTATACAAGTATTTGTTGACATTGACCATTCATCATGGAAGGTACTTACTAGACTGCTAACGCGGAAACTAGCACACGCAAATCTGTGAAGAACTGGCATCTATTTTAAAAGTTAGTAGTTGATACAAGAAGATTGTATCCAAATATACGTAGAGCGGCAGACAACAAGGGGGTATATTACTCTCTACAGCATGACTTTTCAGATCCCAAGGCGTGCTCCTGGATTAATTTTATTCACTTTTTAATTTAAGTTTGTACATAAAAGTTGAAAAAAAATAGCTACTATGGTATTGGCTCCACTGGCCGAACAAATGATTCAAAACTAGTTAATTTCTTCCATATTGATATCAGTGTCATACATTTTAAAGAGAAAGTTGGTTGATGTCAACAATGGCTTCCTTTTTTTACATTTTATTCAAGAAACCAAAACAAAACTTTTGTTAAGTTTATTTTGTCAAAAGTGAAATAACTGACATTACTGTAGAGAATGGTATTATAAATTGGGTTTAAAAGTTAAGAATTTTGAAGGTGCCTGGGGAGCTCAGTCAGTTGAGCCTCCGACTCTTGATTTCCACTGGGTCATGATCTCCTTTGTGGCGCTGAGCCTGACATTGGGCTCTGAACTGGTAGTGCGGAACCTGCTTGGGATTCCACCTGTCTCACTCTCTCTCTGTCCCTCCCTTGCACTCTCTCTCTCTCAAAATAAATCAATACACTTAAATTTTTTTAAACTTAGGATATTTTGAGAAATGTATTTATGAACTCAGAAATCAAAAAGGTTAAGCTAATTCAAATAAAATTAAAACTATGTAGCAAAATATATTGTATACAATGTTTAGGGGTGCTTGGGTGGCTCAGTTGGTTAAAAGTCCAACTTTGGCTCAGGTCATGATCTCATAGATCCTGAGTTCCAGCCAGCATGGGGCTCTGTGTTGACATAGCCTGGAGCCTGCTTGGAATTCTGTGTCTTCCTCTATCTCCACTTCTCCCCCACTTGTGCTCTCTCACTCTCTCTCTCTCTCTCTCTCTCAAAAATAAACATTAAAAAATTTTTTTAAATAAATAAAAATGTTTAAAAATAAGTTGTAATCTGTATCAATACATTTGGGAAAAATTACTAAAAAGAAGCAAGAATAAATGATTTATAGATTTTTAGGATAAAATCACGAAATAGTTGAAGTACAGGTAAAAGCTATAAATGGGTATTTCACAGTAGAGGCAAAAGGAATAGGTAACACAGTAGGAAAACTCAATCTCATAAGAATTCAATGATTTTCAAACTGAAATCAAAATAAAACTGTTTTATTCCTACCATATTGGAATAAAAGAAAAAAGCTACAATATCCAGAGTTAGAGAGTTTGCGAAGACAGTGGCAACAATGTGTACCAGCTGGCATGCATAAGCATGTTTATAGTTGAATTGTTTTTTTCTGAAAAAGTTCTGTTGTCTCTTAAGCTAAAAATAAAATGAACTGTGGTGGATTGCTACAATAAAATGCTACACAGTTGTGAAAGCAAATAAACTAGAACCACATATATATCAGCATGGACAAATGTCGCAAATACAATGTTTAGCAAACTAAGCAAATCATGTTAGGAGACATAAGCCAGGTATGTTAAATATTCAAAATGAGAAACTGTATTGTGTATGAACTTGTACAAATTAAAACCAACACAAACAAACAACAGAATACGAGCCTAAAATTCACCATTGGAACAAGAAATGCTGTCACGTGCACAAAAAATGATATCAAAGAAGTATGTAAGTAGAGCTTCAATAAATTCAGTACCTCTCTGTATTCTATACTAGGTGGAGGATGTACATTAGTGGAGGGAATATAGTAATTTACTATGATATTCTTTATACATTTTATAAAACTTACAGTCTTTTGTATATTTTAAGTATTTTTTTTATGTTTTACTGTTAAAATAAGAATTAATGAGATATGTAAATTAAAAATATTATTTCATAATCCTTGTACTTCCAAATATAAAAACACCAAACATAAAAATAATGTCAAACTCTGGGGCATGGATAAGTCTTAATTTAAATTAAAAACACAAAGGACCAGAGTACAGAAAAGAAGTATAAATTAGTGAGCAAGAAAATTTGGTAGGAGACTTAATTGAGCAGTCTATAAGATGATGAAAAATAATAAGAAAACTTAGGAGATACAGAGATTACATATAAATAACTGAGAACATACTCATACTGAGTCCCAGAAAGGAAAAAATATATATATATGCACATATAAATATATGAAAATATTTAAATAAATTATAACTAAGATGTCCTCAAATTTGATAAATAGTATTTGGCGATTAGTTGGCATTGTCCTGGGCATTGTTCTACGAACTTTGCATATGTTAATTCATTTAACACTCAAAAATCCATGTGCTGGAAGCATTATTAGCCACATTTACATAAGAGAGAGCTAAGGAAGACAAAAGCCACACATTTGGCAATAATGGCCCCACAACTTGAACTCCACCTGCCTTGAGCCAGTGCTCTTAGCCATGATAAACAGTCTTTCTAAATGAATGAATAAATGAATGAATGAATCAATCAATGATTGAACTTGCTAGAAAATAAGGATCAAATTGTATTTGTGTATTTTGCTAACTTGGTGAAAGTTATTCACCAAGAACATGCAACAGATATCAAACTTAATGTAGCAACTTTAGTTGTGTTTCCTTTAAGATTAGGGACAAGGCTGACTCTTATCATCAACTCTTTAATAGTTTACTGGAACTCCTCTAACGTTACAACACAAGAAAAAAAGAGTGAGAGAGATGTACAAAAAGGGAGATTAAAATTCTCAGTATAAACATACAATATTATATTCTACAAGAAAAAGCAAAAATTATTCCAAGTGCGTGATAATCCAACAAGATTTCCAGATTCATGCATAACCTAAAAAAAATTACTCATGGTTCTTTATAATCACAATGATCAAAAAAGAATCAAGACATAATATGTAATTTACAGTAAAAACAAAAGTGTTCAAATGCATAATAATTGACTTAACAAGGTAAGCACAATATGTACATGGAGAATAAAATTGAAATAACATAAAGAATTATATACAAATGGGGATAATATGTTCGTGAATACAGCAAATTAATGGTATGAAGATGTCAATATACACAAATTAAATATATGAATTCAGAACAATCTCAGTAATATTCAAGATATTTTTAATAAATCAAACTCACTTTAAATTTATAAAGAAGTATGTAGATCCATAAATAGCAGGTGCAGATATCATAACATACAAAAACACAAAATGCAAAATATTCCTGCAGGAATTGAAAAACAGACAAAAAATAATAATTAGAGATCTCTGAGGTCCCTGGATGGTGGGAAATTAATATCTGATAAGGTGGCACCACAAAAAAAGGCAGTATAGTGTGAACTTATGGTAAACAAATGATATTAGGAAAACTTAATCACCACACACACAAAAATATCAAACTAAATACTTATCTCTTTTTTGTATGAGACACTCCACTTTAATTAAATTTAAATATGATTGTTACATGTAATAGTTAATAGAAGAAAATATATGTGAAAATTATTGTGACCAATAGGTAATAGAGAATTTCTTCAAGAAGATCCAGATATCATAATCATAAGGAAAACTGTGATGTGTATGTGATTCTCTCAAAAATTAGGATTACTGTTCACATTAATGTTACTGTAGAAATTGCTGTAGTATAAGAGAATAGGTCTTCTTTTTATAATAAATGTTGTGTAAAGGTCTCCTTTCAATGTTTAAAAGTGATACTATAATCTTCTATCACATACCATTTTAAAAATCATAATATATTAGTGTAATATAAGGTGAAATAATATAAATAAATTTGAAATAAACTATTCAATGCTTGAATGATATATGCTTATATTGGATCTATACATAGACTCATTATGACTTTAAGGCTACAGTGTAAATTATGCAAGAATGTTTCATTAGGTCCTCAAACACCAGGAGGATTGTTGGCATAAATGATACAATCTTTTTAAGTTTTAATGAGGTATAGTTGACATAAAAAACTGAACCTTTTTAATACACACATTTGGATGACTTCGGGTATGTGCACACCTGTGAAACCATCACCACAATCAAGGCAACAGACATATCCACCACCTCCGAAAGTTTCCTTGTGTATCTGGTTTAATTGTGTGCTTTGGTTTTTGTTGTTCTGTTTTGTTATTGTGTGTTAAGAACAGGTAACATGAGATCTGCCCTTTTACTAAATTTTTATATGGACAATAGAGTATTGTTAACTACAGGCACCATGTTGAATAGCAGATCTCTGGATCTTACATATACTGTGTTAACTGAAATTATACACCCATAGAACCACTCCTCATCTCTCCTTCCCCCTAGCCCACAATATGCCAAGGTAAACTCTCCAATCATTAAGATAACCAAAAATGCCCCCGTACATTTTCAAAATTCCAAAGGGGAAAAAATATCATTTATTGAAAGCGACTGCCTTAGACCAAATTAACAAATGGTGACAGATGACAAATTGGAAAAAGCCATCTGCCATCCTTAAAAGTCTCATATATTTTATACCTCAGCTACAGGAGGAATTCCCAAAAATGAATATAAAGTTGAAAAAAAGCAAAAGTGAGACCTAGATGTGCAGAAGAAGAAGGAGAGAAGGGGTAACTGGTGACCAAAAGTGCCTGAGGAGACAGGAAGAGATGGGTGGACTTTAGATTACTTTTGAAATTTATCTTATAATAAACAAAATACAGATACCTTTGAGTGAGGGAGAAAGGAAAAGAAAAATAGAGAAAAAAAAGAAGTAAAAAAATATGTTAAGATCCAGGAGTTTCCTGATGATGGCTTTGTTTTTTCCTAGAACATAAGAGGCAATGACTTCTACTCAATGGAAGGAAGAGAGAGATAATAATATACATGAAGTAAGTGGAGAAAATATAAATTACTATTGTGGCCAGTTGGAAAGATTTTATTCAGGAATAAAAAAAATCGATTTCAGGGAAACTGCTTTCCCAGATATCGTGTTTTCTGTCTTCTGTGAGGATGCCACTTTAGGATGTACTTTGACTAAGATCTGACATGTGAAAATGTTTCAAAATCCAGAAACGGTATAGGGGAAAATAAGAAACTCTTGCAATGTCACTTAGGGAAAGCTTCAGAGAGGAGTGGATATGTATCCTGGATGGTTGCTTAGGCAAACAAGGAGGAAAGCCAATCTAGTCAGAGAAAAGAGTAGGTACAAAGACTGGAAGATAAAAGCCATAAAATGTTTTGGAAACTAGGTTGGTTACTATGTCTGCAGCACAAAATACTAGATTTGGGAAGTAAAAGTAATGGAAAAGTGGAGGCAGATTGTGCTTTTCCTGAACAGATTTAGATTTAATGTCTATAGCTATGTCTGTGTGTGTGTGTGTGTGTGTGTGCGTGTGTGCGATTGTATGGTGTTATGTCTATTTATGTGTCTATCTATGTACCTATCATCTACCATTTATCTATGATATCTTAATGACACTTTGTTTTAAACAAATAACATCTTAGACTTTCTTTTTAAGTATACCTAAAACCAATGGGAACCTATTATTAGGATGCAAATTAAAAGCCAAGTGCAAGAAAAGTTTTCAGTATGGAATCAGAGAAGAGTAGGAAAACATTACTTTAGAAATATGGTTCCTTAAATGCTGTTTTTCAATATTTACAAAAAGCCTCTGCTTCACATTGCTTTTGTGCTCTTAAAATGTGCTGAATCCTATTAAAAATGCATGTATATTGATGCATTTTATTTTCCACTGCCACTTATATGACCTCATTCATCGGAATTTATAAATTTCACAAAGGAATAATATGCCAAAATGCATAAAGTGAGCTAAATTGTATCTTTACCCAAACTGTAATTTCTTTTACCAATTAAATAATTTTATTGAACAAAATACATGGAATAATTTATAAGCCAATAAAATTATAAGAATACAAAATGTGATCAGCATAATTATATAACTTCTCTGGAATATAGTTTCTAATATTTTCTAATCCATTGAGAATTACCAGATTTTATTGTCAGTTATTAATGTTTTAAATTTGTCAGTATGTTATATAAATGCTATTTAACATTTGGCTAACTTAAGAAGAATCCCACCTAAATTTCTTTCCTTGGAGGTTATTAATGCAGACCACCAAACTCCAGAGAAACAAACGATGCAGGGCTAAACTTTCCTCACAAGTATTGACCCATTTAGCATGAATACCATCATGAAAATGAACCTACCTCTAATTATAATTAAAAGGTTGGGATGAGTACATCTTTCATCCATCAAATTAAGTTCCAGAAAAGAAGTAAAACCTGTCTCTCAAACACCATGAGCAAAAACTCTTAACTGCGTAATTTCATGAGTCAAATGGACTTTTGGATTTTTTGTCAATCTAAGAATGTGAATTGCCCATAGAGTTTGCCATGGACACAGGCAAGAAAGCCTACTAGAGCCCCAGATTGTAGCCTCAGGTCTGTCTCTGAAGTATTTTAATACTAAGTCATTTTTACTGCTCTGTGACTTAATTTTGTCATTTATAAAATTCTGGGGCTAAAACATATGGGTGGATTTCTATGAAGGGGATACAGAACTTCAGTATTCACTGTACTTAGGATTGGAGCTGGGGGAGATTTTACTCTGACTCAATTAGAGAAGTTCTTTATGTGTTTCCTCTGTCTGGCTTCTCTCTTTTTTTTTCCCTAGGAAAAAATCTCCACCACCAAAACGTTAGAAAAACCTGGATGGAAAATCAGCTTTATGACGGGGGGGGGGGGGGGGGGGGGCGGGTTGCGGGGAGGTAGGGGAGAGGTGTCCTGCTCTAACACTGTTAGAACTTCTGAATTCTAGAGTTTACCCTATGCTGTTCCAGTTCCTGTCATGGAGCTGACCTAGAGTGCCCTGACCCTGTGACCAGATCGATCCACTGTGGAAACACACACTACAGGAATAATGTGGTGGTAAGTTCATGTGGTGGGTTGGGTGCAGAACATATTCAACATAAAGGAATAGGGAATCCAGTCATGCACAATAAGGCAGAAACCAAAACAAGCTACCTGAAGATTCAGATGGCTAAAGTCAGTAGACCCCAGATACCATCTCAAAACACCCATTCATAACCTAATGTCTATAACATAGAGGGGTCTCTATATCTCTCAGAGAATCAGACACATACATGTGATCACAGGTACACATACATGTTTAGAAAAAAATACTTTAGTTTTTTATAAAATCATATGTCATATTCATGACATAATGACAGAAGGATTTCAAAAAGGATAATGCATTGATCAGTAGAATGATTTATTCTACCTACCTGCTGTGAAATGAAACATCATTTACATCATCAGGGATTCAACATCAGGACCATTGTTTTTCTATATAGATCTATGATGATATGATCTATGCATTTTCAGCTAATTGGTGGACTTGGGTCCTGTGGGTGTAGAGTTTAGTAGACCATAAAACCTCTTGTGGGTGTCCATAAAACCCTGATTCTGTCTGATGGGGTTTGGGAGCTGCTGCCCCAAAATATGATACTTTGGTATATTAAATATTTCAAGCTAAAGAAATTTGAGGAATGGCAGGCGCAGGAAGGGTTTTCCAATCTTCCTCTGAAGTAGGTCATAAAACCGTCATGTGAGAGGTACCCTCCCTAGACCCATAGGAGAGGAGCATCCTTCTCTCTGAAGACAAAGGCATGCAAATTAAACACCAAATGCAAGACCAGAATCTGAACAACAGGCTTGCTAAGTGCATATTCTTTGTCTTTCATATCTTTCCACAACTTTCTACTTTTCATGAAACCCAACTTAAAAACCCTCAGGTTTAAGCATTTCTTTAGGTCTTCATTTCCTTATGAAGGCTGCCATGTCATGGAAAAATTATATATTAAATAAATATATATGCTTGTCCCTCATTATTCAGTCTTTTTGTACGGGGATCTCAGGCAACAGCTTAGGAGGGTAAAGGGGAAAGGTATTATTTTTTTCTCCCCACTATCTCAGTCTCCAACTCAAAATTTCTGGGAAAGCACGTGATTGAGTTTGTATGCTTTGCCATACCCATGAACACCACTTATCAAAATGGTTCATAATTATCTTTCTTCTTCCATAGTCTATTGCCTAGATTTAAATGCCCACACCTAATCCTTTAAAATCAACAAATTGAAGATGTAAGCATGAATAATTATTTCTAATAACCATTCTTAATAAAATAATATTAGATTGAGAGGGGAATGAGAAGCAAAGTGATCAGTGCCAGTTCACAGGAAAAGGTAAACTAATTAAGTAAATCATTATCAATATGCAGCTGATTCCCACACAAAGGAAAGATCTGGAGAAAGTCTTATTACAAAGGTCACTTAAATTGGATATACTTGACTTCTAGCTTGCCAGCTTTTACATAATCAGCTGAACATCTTATTTCTCAGTGTGCTTAGCTGTCAGGAAGCCAAAAACAATTTTTAGAAGAGGCTCAGAACAGAAAGACACTGAGCAAGCTGTCATTACCGCCTCTTTAGGGAAAATACACGTGCATGCAACATACATAGGTATACATGTGGAGATAGTATGGCTTTCCAGTTGCTTTCACCATGTACGTCTGGGTGAGGAGGGTCTCCTGTCCCAGGACATTTGAAATGTTTCTGTTTTCAAATGTCCTTAGACTCCCAGACTTTGCTTTAGAGATGAGATTCACAATTGTCAGCCTCCAGGAGAGTTCTCATTTTGCCTTCTTTTAAATTCCTAATACCTTCAAATTAACAATGGATTGTTCCAGCCAATAACATAAAACACATTGTAGGTTTAGACAAAGGAGAGCTTTTTCTGTTTTGTTAAGCATTTTCTAGAATAATTAATGTGGATTAAGAAATTAACTGAATATAAATTTATGTGTAAATTGTTGCTGTTACATAATGCCATGTTCTTCAATATTATGGCAGTCTTCACATTGTCTATTGAGAAACGTGTTTCCCGGGACAGACTTCATTTCAGCGAAGGCAGAATTGTGTCATTTATATTTACTGGTTTAGTCACAGCAGCCGCCACAATGTTATAGTAGAGGAAAAAAAATTGTTCAGTGAACTATTAATTGTGTGGAATCAAAAAGTCACAGATTTAGCACACGAGCCAACCGCATGAGGAACAAAAGTAAAACACTGAGTTCATAATTCTCTATGTATGAAGCAAACAATTCCTAAGAAGGAAAAGGAAATTGGTGAGATTTCTGAATTCAGGGCCCATCCCCTGTGACTTTTGACATTTTTTGAAACATATTGACCCTATGAAAATGATTGTCATTTAGCTGATATAGGCTTCCAAGATGTCCCTGCCTTCTCTTCCTCCTGCCAATGTAGGATCCACAAATACCTGGTACACAGCAGGAGCTCAAGAAATATTTGTTGTTGGGGCACCTGGGCGGCTCAGTCAGTTGAGCGGCCAACGTTAGCTCAGGTCTCTATCTCATGCTTGTGAGTTCGAGCCCCATGTCAGGCTCTGTGCTGACAGAGCAGAGCCTGGAGCCTGCTTCGGATTCTGTGTTCCTCTCTAGTCTGTCCCTCCTTGGCTCATGCTCTGTCTCTCTCTCTCTCTCAAGGATAAATAAAACAATAAACAAATTACAAAGAAAAGAAATATTTGTGGAAAAAACATGTGCTCAGTTGACTTTTATTTAACAAGTCTATGATATTATAATTCATAATAAGAAATATGTAGTTGGTCTGCAGCCTCTTTTCTTTCACAGGTGTCCTATAAACCCTGGTTTCTAAAGGAGGAGAGAAATGGGTGTGTCTTTTCTTATGTTAAAGAGATGATGTTTGAATAGCTCCTAAGAATAGGGGCTGATTGCCCTGGATGCCAGGAAAAGGAACCATGTGACTAGAGGTTTGACCCTGTCAGTCCCACTCCCTGACCTCTGGGTGGGGAGAGGGGCAAGAAGCTGAAACCATCACCAATTGCCGATGATCTAATCAACTGTGGCTGTGTAATGAAACTTCCATAAAAAACCAAAAAGGCAAGATTTAGAGAGTTTCTGGGTTGGTGAACATGTGGGGATTCAGGGAGACACAAATATAAAAGAGGAAAAGTAAGTGCAATAAATTAAAACTATAAAGTGAATATGTTCTAGATATAAGGTATTCTACAGACTGATGTGAAATATTATAATCCACAAAATATACATGCAAAACTTGAAACAACTAAGGAAAAAAGGAGAGAAAAGGGGGAAATATGAGTATCCTATACATTAAAATTATTAGAACTCATCCGTATATTTACAAATGCAAATTTCTAGTGGCACCTCCTGGCTCAGTCAGTTAAGCATCCAACTTTGGCTCAGGTCATGATCTCGAGGTTCATGGGTTCTGTTCCTGGGTTTGAGTCTTGCGATGGGCTCTGTGCTGATGGCTCAGAGCCTGGAGCCTGCTTCGAATTTTGTGTCTTCCTCTCTCTCTGTCCCTCTCCCGTTCATGCTGCCTCTCAAAAATAAATAAACGTTTAAAAAAATACAAATTAAAAAAGAATTTTAAATACAAATTTCTATTTTAAATGTCTTAAATTATAAAAGCTCAGAATAATAACAATCAAAGCATGTGGTATATTAATATAAGCAATTAAAATAGCATAAGATATCTATATTAACCTGAAGATGTCCATTCCATTTATATAAAATTCTACTCCTGTAAATCCAGTTAAGGAACATAATTTAAAATGTAGAAAAATTTGATTTACAAATGAATTTAATTTCATCATAATTATAATTTCAAAAACAGAGTAGGAGAATTGTTATAGTATTATATGCACACAATGAAACATGACATGGTCATTACAATTGTAAGACTTTTGAAAATTTACAGACTTTAAAAAACTTCAAGTAGGGAAAAAAAGCAATATAAAGCATTTTACACACTTGTAATCATACTAAAAAAATACACATCCTGAAGAAATACATAAAATGGAAGTTGGTTAACTGACGTGATGGGTGTAAGAATAGTTTTCCCTTTATTAAATTCAATATTCCTGAATTTCTGAATTGTATTTTTTTATTAGAAGACATATAATTTACCTCATTTTTTAAAAAGATCTTATTTTTTAAGTAGTCTCTATACCCAGCGTGGGACTTGAACTCACAACCCCGAGAACAAGAGTCACACATGCCACCAACTAAACCAGCCAGGTGTCCCTAAATTACCTGAATTTTAAGTGGAGCTAAAAACTGAGAATAATATTTCAGATATAGTTTTTGCAGCTTGAGACAGAGAAGTTATTATCTTCCTATCTTGTTTACTATCCTGGTGGTAGTCTAAAAATTTGTTAGCTTATTTTAGAATTATGGGATCCTATTTTAAACTTGAAAATTGAACGCGGATTTTTGTCCTCTTGTTTTGTCTTTGCCTATACATTTACTTTATTCATCAATTTGAGGTGTAAGAAGCTATATTTAATCAGTAAGTTGTTCATTAACTTTCTAGCACATGATTTCTAATACTGTGTTATAGGCACTATGAAGTCATATGAAATAATTTCTCAGTAAGCTTGAAATCCATCTGAGCGTGCTCTGAGAAATTGACCACAGTGTGGTGAACCATCAAAAAAGAGCTATCTACAAAGTCGTAGGGAATTCTAAAAATTTGTGGATGAGCACTGGGTGTTGTATGGAAACGAATTTGACAATAAACTTCATATATTGAAAAAAAAACTTGTAATGCAAAGGATAGAGGTTCTCCAACTATTTCCCCATTCACTACAAGGATGCAGTCTCTAATACTTTCTGGAAGGTATAAATAATTATAAGGTTTCCTCTGTAATAGGAAGCAACCCATTCCATTGTTGGAAAGTTCTAAAAATTGTACAGGTTATTCTCACGTCACAAGCATATCCCCACACATCCCAGGGCTGTTCCTTCCTGAGATAAACATTTTAATCTTAAAAAAAAAAGAGTAGGGGGTTTGGATCATTATCTCTCATAATGTGTATCATTTTACCTTAAATTTCAGAGGTTTCATGTGACATCTGGAATTTTCTGAACTTTATCCCTCCTTACTTTCCTTCTCTGCCAGCTTCTCCATCCTCTTCCCTTGTCTCAAGGCTTATGATTGCCACTCCCTTTCATCAGTTTCACTCTCCGTTTGTCCACAACCTCTCTCCCTTGATCCCCCAAATTCCCCTAACACAATACTTTTGCAAGCACCTCATTAAGAGATGGTTTTAAAATAATAGAGGAAAACCACATTCCAGTAAAGAGCAGGAAGCAATTTGAATTGAATACTAGTCTACCTCTTTCTTAAAATTCTCTGGCTATCCTGCTGTGACAAATTTTTTATTGTCCATTTTTCTCTATAATCTCATACACATGCTTTTCTGTGGGAACGATTTTCACTTACTTTGTGCCCAGAAGTTTTCACCATCTCTCTTCTTCTTTCAGGTCCATGGACCTCCCCAAAGTATTTTCCATGATCTGCCCCCAGAAAACAATGCAAGGATGTCTTCTATAATGTTCTCGACAGACAACTTCCTTCGTCAAACACCAGCAGTCTCTATAAGCAGAATTCTATGCTATTTCATACCACAGTAAATGCCCTTATAACACTTCTGTTCTTTCTGGTGAGAATTACAATGAAACCTTACATGCTATCCTGTAAACTTCTCTGCAATGTGAGCTGCACATTCTGGAAAAATAGGGATTGTATTGGCCACCTCTTCCATTAAAGACATATTTGGTAGTCTGATGAAATTTCTCTTCCACCCTTAGCAATTATTTTGCCTTTCTCCAAACTAAACACTCCTTCAATGTCAAAGAGTCTCCTGTTTTTCACTATCCTTTTCATTTGGGTCCTGGATGCTCCACAGTGATGGCTTGGTTAAATCCCAATAAATAGAAATAGAAGCAATAGTCAGATAACATGTTGCTTACACAGATAAGAGTGGGACTAGATTTATAATTAAGTGGGGTTTAGCATTTAATTCAAATGGAACCAGAGTAAGTGACAACTCTTTCATGTGTTGTATGAGCACAATTAGTAGCACTAAGAGATTTACCAAATAAGTACAGAGGACACTCGTTACCTTTGTATTTCAGATAACAAGTAATTCTTTAGTCTAACTATGGCCTATGATTTATCTGGCAACCTGATACATGAGACAATCAGTGAAGCAAATAGGTAGCCCCAGGTGAGCCACTATGGACCCCAGATTATGGGCTTATGCAATGGAGAGAAGAATTTTAATTAGTCATTCCTTACAAAAGAGGAATCAAATGTCATGTGATGTTGGAAGTTTTAGAAAACCTAATTAATTTCTTCTCTACCGCTTCATTTGAAAACAGAGTCAAGAAACTAAACAGGGATCAAAATGGGACTTTGAAAACACAATTTATACAAGCGCCAAAATGGAACTTGTGTCTGAACTGAAATTATCTGGACTTTCAAAGCGGAGTCAGGTTGATCAACAAACTGCTGAGTGTAAAACACAAAAACAAAGACCGTCAAGCCAAATCAAATTGATTTAAACAAAAAAGTAATATATTGATTTATTGTAGTGAAAAGCATAGGGAGAGCCTTTGGCAGTGGCTAGATTTTACTCCGGTTTGCACTCTCTCCTAGGTCTTTTTTAGTTTTATTTTTGTCATATTTGTGGCTGTGGTAGATTAAATGACCAGCAGAAACTTCTTGCTTATAGTCTTTTCTTTTAGAAGAAGAGTTTCTTCTCTTTAATGTTCCTGGAAAATTCCAAGATTTAACCTTATGGAAATGACATGGGTCAATTACTCCCTCATACCTAGTTAACTATGTCTAAAGGATGGAACAAGCTGATTGCCTGCTAGGTCTAGCCCCGGAACAAGGTGGGAGATGGCCTTACAGAGCTCATGGAGTGTGACTGAAGAAGAGGTGGCCTCCAAAGATAAACTAGAGAGGATCACGGATTCTGGGAAAACGACAACAGCAACAAAAACAGATGTTCACTATCAGGGGCAAAAGTTAGCTACTCACCCTGTAGGTATGGTGGCTTTCAGATGTATGGCATGGAGAATAATACATGTTCCATTGCTTTTCAACTTGTATGGGGAAGCCTAGAAACATCCGTATCTTCCTCATTCGAAGTAAGTACGGGTGAAAAAAACTATTTATTTTTCACTGGTTAGTGGAAACCTTGCAAAATCGATCTGTTAAAGAGCTTTGAAGAGAGCAGGAACAAGAGGTCCAAATAAACCATCTCAAAAGTCAGATGAGGGACTATTTTCCTCAGGAGAGGGACCCAGTGGGATTGGAGGGAGTAGAAGTTTCCTCCACGACTGTGTCCGTTCACAGAGAAATTAGAAGAGTCTCAGTTGAAATTCAGCACATACAAGTACTGCTTCTCTAAGCTATATTTTAACCTAGGTAGAGTGCGAGAGAAATTAGACTCTAAACACAGGCCCAAGCCACAGCCTCAGCAAAACAGATGAAGGCTTTGGGGAAAAGAATGGCCAAGGGCTACTATAGGAAGCATGGAGTTACGTCTGGCTTGACTAAGAGGTTAAATGTAGCCAGGAGCAGCTTAAAGACAGCACTGGGACGGATCAAGTGACGGAGACCACAGGCATGAAGTGATTTGTTTTATATTAAAAACCAGATGTTTAATTACTTGACATTTCCAGTCATTTACTTAATTTGAGTCTCTCATAAGTCTCTTAAGGTGAGTGATGGAGGCTAAAAGTCCATCCTATTAAAACGAATAAGCGAAATCCTTACAGAGAGCTAGAATTAAGATAAGAGTTGATTGGAGCTGATTCCCTGCATTACAAAGTACAATGATTTTCGCAGGGTTTGGGGGCCAATACTTAAAAACAAATTTTAACCATGGATTATATTTAAAACAGTCAAGGCACAAATTGGATAGTATCACCATTCCTTCCTTGCAAAATCTTTTGTAGTTTGAAAGTTTAATGGACTAACACTATCAATGGAATTTTCTTTAAATATAAAACACCATTCCTTCCTGTACTTAAGATTTTTACTCTATCTTATTTCAAAATAATAAGAGTTGCCATAAAAAGAAAAACCGAAAAAGGAGCAAATATGTACTAAAATCAGTAACACAAAATGAGAGGAGTGGAGGGTTTTCCAGAAAAGGCTACTATGGGGTTTAGACATGTAACCAAAACAAAACTGACTGTGATATCTCACTTTCCAATCTCTACCCTGCTCTCCTGGACAAGTTACCATCTTTCTGAACCTCTACTTCCTCATCAGCATATTGAAAATAATGATATCATCTTCCTAATCGTGTTTTTATGAGGGTGAAGAGAATGTATGCAAAATCTAATTATAAACAGTAATGCACCGATGATCATTAGAAATCAGCAGAATTTCAATCTTCAAACTATTTGCATATGAAGGTCCAACTAATTTTCTTTATTTGCTCCATTATAATAATTGATTTAGACCATTCTACAGTGAAAGACAGTTCTGTCGTGGAAAATGCATTCTTCCCCTCAGGAATGGATGTCTGTTGGTCATGTTCCTGAAGACTGACTTCTCTCTGGATTCAAAGACTGGAGAGGAAGATGTTCTGTTGGTAATAATTGGTGGTCTGGTCTTCACAGGAAATGTAGGCTCTTGTTGAGCAGTGACAGGGGCCAATTAAGAGAGGGGAATAGGGCCTGTGAGGATAAAGAGATGTGTTCATTACCACAGAGATGCTTGGAAGGCAGGAGGAAGGATTGGGACATTGCAGTGATGAGAAGCCTCAGCTAGGAAATTGTGAGAGATGACAGCTGTCCGGGAGGTGCCAGTAAAAGTCTGGCCAAGAGAAAGTCCATCCTGAAGGTAACCGGTTGCATTCCCAGAAGGTCTGCTCTCTCGGAACCCTCACCAAATAACTGGGCTATTCGTACATCAGTGGAAAATTAACACCACCTAAGAACCTGGGTCAGTAAACCATCCAGTTTTTATGTGAGGAGGACATCTAGGGGTCCATCTTCTTGTTGTCCAGCTGCTAAGCAGGAAATGTGTGGTCCAAGCCGTGTCATGTCATATTTTGACGATTTCCTGCTACCCCATGAAGATGCTTCCCTGCAGTGCTCTGGAATGACTATGACGTCACCACAACCTTTGCCCTGAAGTCTAGCTAAGTTTGGTGAGGGAAGTAAGCTTCTCCATTACAGGAATAATTGTTTTTATCATTAATTATTAAAGATGAGATGGAAAGTTTTATCAGAATGTCTGAGCTAAGGACAATAACTGAAGGTAAGCTTAAACTTTAGCAAGAAGCATCCTGCCAAACAAGAATGAAACAAGAAGTCTTCTATACTCTCTTTAAATAATAATTACATAGCGAGAGATGCTTTTACCTAGTGCTACTCTTGTGTAGGTCTACACAGTAGAGAAATTGAATGACATAATAAACAATTTCTGAAGGAACAGTTTCATAAAAGGTGCAGAATATTGTTCATGTGAAATATTTCTAAATCTCTATTCTTGGCATAAAGCTGAGAGCATAATCAGAAAATTGTAGGTCTAGGAAAGTATTTTGAAGGGAACTGAAAAAAAATGACATCGAGGTATTAAAATATCTGATTTTGAAGAACCTTTCTTTTTGTTGGAATCTTTATTTTCACGAGTAAAATGAGCTAATGTATTATGTATATATAATAACACACACATATAGTATATAGACATTGAATATAGATAATATGTACATCTACATATATAGATATATATTACTGTAGAAAAAGAGAAAGCCCTTCCTGCTCTCTTTTTGTTATTCAGTACAAGATTTACCAATGTATTAAGCATCCTTACAGCCCCAAAGATATTGAGTGCCAACAAAAATGAAAATGCCTTTTCACAGCTGAGGCTTTATGCAAGCAACAGCCTGTTATAGGTACTTTGGGGACTTTCTAAGGCAGATTTGTTCTTCATGAAGCACTGGATGCTGACATTTGAAATAAAGTGACATTTCTTCAGGTTTCTGGCATCAACTAAGTATACATTGAGGAGAGTCTGGGTTTCCTTAGCTTTCATCACATTGCGTGTAGTAGAGAAACTGGGAACTACAGAAAATTCACTTAAAGAAAAAGAAACCAGACAAATAGGGAATACTCTTATACCTAAGAGGAGTTTCATTTTCTCTCTTCTCCTCTCCACCACATAGTCGGATTCCAGCTGCTATTGCAGATAGAAAAACACCACCCGTGGAAACAGAATAAAAAATGAGCATCCAAGTGCTCGCCCCTTCTTCTCTTGCAGGAAATTGACCATGATTACATGCATCTGATCTTAATGGATAGTCCCTGCTCTGAGCCCCAAGGAGAACAGCCAAAGAGGAGAGGAAAAAGCTACTCAAGATCCCTGCCAAAATGCCAAAATGCCCCGAGGAAGCAATTGCTTCCTTGAGTTAAATCTGCAGATGATTTTAGCATCGTGTTTATGTGCAAACAATAAGTCAATAGTGTTAATATCTAATTCTATTTATGCCCCCAGATAATGGTGGCATTCTATCCAAAGTAAGGTGCAGAATCCAACGTAAGTTACCAAATTTTCATTTCAAATCCTTGGAAAACTAGCATTCTTTTAGAAACATTCAAATAATCACACAAGAGACAATTAAGAATTTGTCAAATATTCACAAATAAAAACATAGACATAAAAATATGATTATGAAATTACTCAGGTGACATCAACTCATCAGCTAACCCAAGAAATGTTAGATATCTTGAAAAGAAATTTTTTTGCAAGTTGGCATTATATTTATCAAATTAAATGGATGCCATCCTCCCCAAGAAAGATGGTTGTTTCCAGGATAAGGAAGATATTTATTACAAATTCTTCCCCCTCAGAACTAGAATAGATTTCACATTTTTTATATGTCTCTGGTTTTCATTTCGGCCACCTTGGAATTTGGGCAACCATGCCCACGTTACATGTTACTTCACTATCCTCCACTCTGGATGATGTAATTAGGACTACATAAGTTTTATTAGCCTAAGGATACAATCCGAGCCATCTTGCTGTGAAACACTCAACAAACAAGTAAATAAACAAACAAATAAAAGGGAATTACTCTCTTATTAAGGATTTTAATTAGAATTGATGGCTATGAAAGAAAATGTCTCTGGTTATAGTCTAGGTAGAAAAAGTTTCCTCAAAGTTCTTTTTTTCCCTGCATAGTCCAGTAATAGGGATGTGGACTTCTCTGATTTCCCAAGAAGTGTATGGGGAATCTGAAATAGAAAATGAAGGGGAGGACTTGGGATATCATGGGTCATGAATATTCTGGTGGCAGCCGGGGCCTAGGAAGGGACATGACCATTGAGAAACTCCCTGCAGTGAGAAATGGTCCAAGACTTTCCAGAAGTTATAATATTTGACGTTTATCTGAAAGCTGTGTGCTGTTTATGGTCTATTGTCCATTTCCTCCAAATGTTCATTAACCTCTTTTACAAATAACGGGCTTGAGTTCCTGGAGTTTCAGGGGACAAGGGAGGAAGACAAGAGTATTTTGGCTCTAGAGGTGACCAACGGTCAAGCTGGGAGTGACTGAGGAGGTAGGTACCACTATCTAGGCATTATATTTATTTGATATGGATATATATTATGTACAGATCTTAAAATGGGAGCAGCATAGAATCACAATAGGCAAGGACACACTGGAGGTCAAATATGCAGGGATTAAACTAGAACGATTATTCCCAGTCTGGCCATCTCTCCTAAATCACGAAGAGCCCTTCAGATAACATTCTGTGGGAAATCTGACCCCCTCCCATATACTTTCCGAAACTTAAAACATGAAGAGTTGTATCTCTCGTATCACTGGTTCAAATTCAGGCCAGGCCACTAAAAGTATGCTTTGAAAGAGATTCTATTTTCTGATTAGGTCTCAGTGAAAGATTGTGCATATTCCATTACCAATTTATCATGTAAGCCCTTTGCTTAAGAATTGTTTTGATCTAACGAGCAGTTAGTACATTCAGTAACTATAGAATTTTCCAAGGGGAGAGAGTCCCACTTTGTGAATTAAGACGATCATAGGACAAGATTGTGTTAACAGTGTGATGTATATTTTTATTGATATATAGATGATTTTTATATATTTGGCTCCTTGCCAGAGTTCAGTTTGAAAGCCTTCTTACTTGTTCTGTGTCTGTAGATTCTCTGATATTGTGAACTAAAAAATGTGCAGATTGCATCAATATAAATAAAGATAATTTCTTTTCACCAGACCAAAACTTCCAATTAGGATTTAAGAAATTTACAGAATGAAGGCTGATAGATTTACTGAGTTTTAATATTTCAAATAGAACACTACATTTCCAACAGAAGAGTAAAATGTATAAGAAATGTAGCATGGACATTCATACAATAATTCTTTGAATTTTGTTTTTATTTTTTTATTTTTTATTTTTTTTTAATGTTTATTTCTGAGACCGAGAGAGACAGACAGAGCATGAGTGGGGGAGGGACAGAGAGAGAAGGAAACACAGAATCAGAAGCAGGCTCCAGGCTCTGAGCTGTCAGCACAGAGCCCGATGCGGGGCTCAAACTCACAAACCGTGAGATCATGACCTGAGTCGAAGTCGGCCGCTCAACTGACTGAGCCACCCAGGCGCCCCTGAATTTTGTTTTTAGAAAAAAAAAAAGTCTAATATTAACACTATATCATATTTAAGTGGATATATCCTCTATTTGTCAATTCTGCAACTAACTTTTCTTAAACTATGGTAACTCATTGTTATGTTAACAGATGTATAAAAGTAATCTCAACATTTTGTCACCGACTTTTCCTTTTTTGTATTGTATGATTATCGGGCAAAACCCCACTAATTTAGGGTAATTACAAAGGTCACAGCAAATCTGTTAATTGTCCCAGCCCCCAGAGGCAATAACCTGGAAGGCTTGTTTACAGCGTAATATTAACCCTTCTAGTCACAGTTGGACAGACACCTTTAAACAAGCTCCCCACTTTTGTTTAAACTAATGCAAGTCAGCTTACCTTTTGGCAGAGTATGGGGGAGTCATTTACAGCAGCTAAATTTCTAAGGCTTACCGAGAATAATGCATTTAGATTAAGAAAACAGACATTCGAACTAGGGGAAAATATTTACAAAAGACACTAGCCTCTAAAAGAAGGTACAGAGGGAATTTGAGAATTCGCATGGGGTCATTTCTGTATGTGAAGTGAATGTTAAAGCAGTGTATCTCCTATGTCATCCTGTTCAAAGACATAACCCCACTTGAATCTGTGCTAAACATATAGGTATAAATTGAAACAGGTCAAAGGGAAGAGAAGCATGTGAGAGTCTTTGTTGTCCCATCTCCTGAAGAGCCTGCGAAACATGAACTGCATGCAAGACTACCTTCTTATCTATTCACGTAGAATGTCCCTCTGATCTTTCCAGGAGTTCTTAACCTGAAGCCACAGAGTGAAATCTATATTCAAGGCAAATATAATACCTTTTAGTTCTGAAATGTTTTCTCTTATCTCCAGACTTTGCACATAGTGGTGTTGGATGGTTCTGGTTCAAGGTCCATCATGAGGTTCTATTAAATATGTCAGCCGAGAAAACAGGTATCTGGAGGCTTGATTACTGAGTCTTAAGAATCTTCTTTTACAATGGTGAAGGAGAGGAACAATCATTTTTCCTCTCCCCCTTTAGACTCCTGGCTTTTACACCACTCTGTAATAAAAGACCAACAGGAGAAAACCAAACAGAAGTTTAGTAACATGTACACTTCCTGTATATAAGGGAGAGACTCTGGAAAATTGGCTAACTCTCTGGCCCAAGCCACCACCTTACATACCTGGTCCAGCTAAATACAAAAGATGCTGTGGGTTATGGTGTACAGAAGATAGTTATGGGAGCTTATCAAGAAAAAACAGTAAATAAGGGTGTGGTTGTTATAGAGATATAAGTCAGCTGCCTTCTCCATTGATAAGAATTTCTAGAGATTTGGTCACCCCCTTCAAGGGAAACACCCCTACAAATGGAAATTTCCCTTACACAAGTACATGTCTCTTTCAGAAGAGTAACTTCTACTGGGTTTTGAGAGATTCTCCTATGGCTGCTGTTTCTTAAGAGTAATCAGCTCAAGATAATATATATATTTTTTAATGTTTATTTATTTTTGAGAGTGAGAGAGGGAGAGACAGAGTGTGAGCATGGGAGGGGAAAAGAGAGAGGGAGACGCAGAATCTGAAGCAGGCTCCAGGCTCTGAACTATCAGCACACAGCCGATGCAGGGCTCGAACTCA
This sequence comes from Panthera pardus, assembly GCF_024362965.1. NCBI lineage: Eukaryota > Metazoa > Chordata > Mammalia > Carnivora > Felidae > Panthera > Panthera pardus. Next base: position 122,291,436 of record NW_026526810.1, on the reverse strand, counting down.
CAGACCTCGAGATCATGACCTGAGCCAAACTTGAACAATTAACTGATTGAGCCACCCAGGTGCCCCTCAATCCAGAAAGTTCTTAAAATACAAAAACAAAGAGGAGATATCTAATGTTTATTTTTGAGACAGAATGTGAGGAGGGGAGGAGCAGAGAGGAAGATACAGAATCTGAAGCAGACTCCAGGCTCTGAGCTGTCAGCACAGAGCCAGATGCTGGGGTCGAACTCATGAACCACAAAATCATGATCTGAGCTGAAGTCAGACACTCAACAGACTGAGCCACATAGGCGCCCCAGCTCAAGATAATCTTTATACCAAAGAGGAATATGTTGGGGTGACATCTCCTTCAATGGCTAGCTTATTTATATGACTAGCAAGTTGGTATTGGCTATTGGTAGGAGGTCTCAGTTCCTTGTCATGGGGACCTTGCATAGGATTACTTGAGAGCTGACTTTGTGGTAGGCTTATTCTAGAGTAAAGGATATAGGGCAGATCAAGTAACAATATTTTTTTGTGATCTCACCTAGGAAGTCATACACCATAATTTCTGCAATATTTTATTGGTTGCACAGGTCAGTTGCATTCATTGTGAAGGAGACCTCATCATGGTGTGAATAACAGGGAGTGAGAATGATTATGGGCCATTTTGGAGCCTGTATATCACAATGGGTTAACACATCAGGTTCCCATGGTAAGTGTATACATAGGATACTTTTTCAAAGTAAGACAACTCAACTCTGTTCATAATGCACTTTTTAAAAATATATAGAACTTATTGACTAGTTTTCTGATAATAATAATACAGTACTCAAAACAGTACATGTGGATACTTGCATTAAGACAAACTTTTGGTCAGTAAGTTATCACTGACCTTACACTCTGTACATGTGGTAATTACCTGTGTGTGTATGCCATAATGTGTATATGTGTGTGTTATAATGCTTGCTATAACTTTGCTACAAAATGGAAACTATCTCACTATGTAATTCATCCACCATTTTCACTTAAAATCCTATTTTAAAATAAAAATATGAATAGATTATAGCTCCCAGTCCCACTCCCCCTTACCAAAAACAAAACAAAACAAAACAAAAACAAAAAACAAAAAAACCAAAAAAACCTCTTGAAAAATATAAAGAAAGATGATTAGGGATATTTTCTGCTCAATGATTTGTGGTGTATGGTGTATATATATATATATATATGTATATATATATAATCTTATGACATAAATATATATATATGTGTGTGTGTGTGTGTATATATATATGTGTGTATATATATATATATATATACATATATATATACATAAGAATAATTGTCTTCCTTTTAATGTTATAAAGACCATACAAGAGTGACTACTTGAGTATTGGGAATTAAAAAAAAAAAAAGAGGAACAGGGGGCAAATCTTGTCAGTCTGATATTTAATTTTACATTTAACAGGAAAAAATAAAATAGATCCCGTATCTCTTTATCAGGAAGAAATTACTGAAAAAAAAAATCTGACTTCAGACCAGGAAACATATGCCTTATGCTAATTTATCATGTATTGCATTTTTATATAGTCACTTTTGTTTGTTCTTTAGTATGTTTCTGCGTGTAATTTTTTTTCAAGTTTTTATTTAAATTCCAGTTAGCTAACATAAATGTAATATTAGTTTTAGGTGTTCAATTTAGTGATTCATCACTTACATACAACACTCATTGCTCATCACTACAAGTGCCCTCCTTATTCCCCATCACTATTGAACCCACCTCATGCCCACCTCCCCTCCAGTAATCCTCAGTTTGTTCTCTATAGTTAAGAGTCTGTTTCTTGGTTTGCTTCTCTTTTTTTGCCCTATGTTCATCTGTTTTATTTCCTAAATTCCACATATGAGTGAAATCATATGATATTTGTCTTTCTCTGACTGACTTGTTTTGCTTAGCATGATACTCTCTAGTTCTCTCCATGTCATTACAAATGGAATGATTTCATTCTGTTTTATGGCTGAGTAATATTCCATTGTAACCATTGGTTAAATGCCTAATAGTGCAATTCCTGGATCATAGGGTAGTTCTGTGTTTAACTTTTTTGAGGAATCCCCATACTGCTTTCCAGAGTATCTGCATCGGTCTCTGCATTCCCACCAACAGTGTGAGAGGGTTTCCTTTCTCTGCATCCTTGCCAATACCTGTTATTTACTGGATTGTTAATTTTAGCCATTCTGATAGGTGTGAGGTGATATCTCATCATGGTTTTGATTTGTGTTTCCTTGATGATGAGTGATGTTGAGCATTCATGTGTCTGTTAGCCATCTGGATGTCTTTGGAAAAGGGTCTATTCATGTCTTCCACCAATTTCTTTATTTTTCTTCTTTTTTTTTTCTTTCTGTCTTCCATCCATTTCTTAACTGGGTTATTTGGGTTTTTTGGGTGTTGAGTTGGATAACTTCTTTGAATATTTTAGATACTAACCCTTTATCAGAGATGTTATTTGCAAATATTTTCTCCCATTCCACCTTTTAGTTTTGTTGATTGTTTCCATCATTGTGCAGAGGCTTTTTATCTTCACTTCAGCAATCAGACAACAACAACAAAATAAAAGGCATCCAAATTAGCAAGGAAGAAGTCAAATTTTCACTATTTGCAAGGGACATGATACTCTATAGAGAAAACCCAAAAGACTCCACCAAAAATTGCTAGAACTGATACAGGAATTCAGTAAAGCCACAAGATACAAAATCAATGTATAGAAATATGTTGCATTTCTATACACCAATAATTAAGCAGTAGAAAGAGAAAGCAAGGAATCCCATTTACAATTGCTGAAAACAATAAGATACCTAGGAATAAATCTAACCAAATAGGTAAAAGATTTGTAATTTGAAAACTCTAAAACACTAATGAAATAAATAAAAGATGACAAAAAAGAAATGGAAAACATTCCATGCTCATGGATTGGAAGAACAAATATTGTTAAAATGTTGATATGCCCAAAGCAATCTACACCTTTAATCCAATCCCTATCAAAATACCATTAGAATTTTTCCACAGAGCTAGAACAAACAAGCCTAAATTTTGCATGGAACCACAAAAGACTCCAAATAGCCAAAGCTATCTTGAAAAAGAAAAGAAAAGCTGGAGCCATCACATTTCTGGACTTCAAGTTATATTACAAAGCTATAGTGATCAAGACAGTATGGTACTGGCACAATAACAGACGCCTAGATAGATCAATGGAATAGAATAGAAAACCCAGAAAGGAAGTCAAAACTGTGTGGTCAACTCATTTATAACAAGGCAGGAAAGAATCCAATGGAGAAAAGATAGTCTCTTCAACAAATGGTGTTGGGAAAACTGTACAGCAACATACAAGAGAATGAAACTGGACCACTTCCTAGTTTTTTCAAATTTTTTTTAAAGTTTATTTTTGAGAGAGACAGAGACAGAACACAAGCAAGAGAGGGGCAGAAAGAGAGGGAGACACAGAATCCAAAGCAGGCTCCACGCTCTGAGCTGTCAGCACAGAGCCCGATGCGGGGCTCGAACACACAAACTGTGAGATCACGACTTGAGCTGAAGTCAGATGATCAACTGACTGAGCCACCCAGCTGCCCCAAAACTGGACCACTGTCTTGCACTATATACAAAAATGAATTCAAATTGGCTGAAAGACCTAAACATGAGACAGGAAACCATCAAAATCCTAGAGGAGAACACAGGCAACAACCTTTTGAGTTTGGGTAGAACAACCTCTTACTAGATATGTCTCTCGAGACAAGGGAAACAAAAGCAAACAGGAAGTATTGGGACTTCATCAAGAGAAAAAGCTTCTGCACAGTGAAAGAAACAATCAACAAATCTGTAATTCTTAAGTCTTTATCTTCCTTGTTCTGGAGAAACAGTCTCTATCTATCTGGGTCCACAATTTTGATCTCTTGCTAATCATGGGGGAGCTCTTTGAAATAGCCGGTCCTATGTGGTATAAGATATCACTATTTCTAAATTCCAACAGGAAAATGACAAAATAAAAATTATGATGACTAAAAACTAAAGTTACATTTCATTTGGTGACCAAAAACAATGAAAAGAACTTTGTAATGCCATTATATTTTTGTGAAAATATTTTAGGGCCAATACTAAGTATTTACTACATGATCTTATGCTTTAAACAAACAAAAAAACAAAGTAAACAAAACCACCATAAGCAAAATCAGTGCATGTAAATAACTGTTTTTAAAATGTATGTTTTGGGGGCGCCTGGGTGGTTCAGTCGGTTGAGCGCCGACTTCGGCTCAGGTCACGATCTCGCGGTCTGTGAGTTCGAGCCCCACATCGGGCGCCTGTGCTGACAGTTCAGAGCCCGGAGCCTGTTTCAGATTCTGTGTCTCCCTCTCTCTGACCCTCCCCCATTCATGCTCTGTCTCTCTCTGTCTCAAAAATAAATAAACGTTAAAAAAAAAAATTTAAAATGTATGTTTTGGTAATTTGGTAAGTTTTAAGTGTTTCAAAAGTCAGGAATATGTTGCATGGGCCCTAAATTTTAAACTCCAAGAGTGAATTACATTATGTTGTAATACATGGTACTCTTCATTGGACACAATTTGGAATAAAAACAAAGGATGAAATTTTTCCATTAAAGTTGACACGTTTACATCCTTTGTACATTAATTGCGACCAACTGTCATTCTTAAGATATCACAAAACAAAAGTCCCTCAGTGATAGAAAACAAAGTTAGCACCAACTACTTTCCTATATTTTAGACAAAATAAAAAGTTATCATTTATAAAAATAAAACCTCACTTACTTCTTACATGTTATCAGTATGTGGTAAGGCCAAACGATTAAAATAATATTAATGTACGATTTTAAACAGAAGTACAAAGTTGTAGTGCACAGCAGATAACCGATACATATTTGTGGAATAAGTAAATGATTTTTTTTTTCAAAAAAATCTTGAATTTGTTTTCTTATTTTAAAATCACTTCCAAATCCAGTGTTAATTTGATGCAATATTAACTGCATTGACAATAGCATTATTTGGTGAATTTAACCTTAGAAAGCATATTAATTTGTTGTTGTATGAATAAATGAGATTATGATTTTCTTGCATTTTATGACTTTGGGAAGAGGACTGTGCAGAGTTTAAGAGAATATGGTAATGATATTAGCTGATTGCATTTTATGACTTTGGGAAGAGGACTGTGCAGAGTTTAAGAGAATATGGTAATGATATTAGCTGATCAGCAAGCCTATATTTTTTCTTATTGGTCCCAGAATTAGACTATATCTCCCAGACTCCTTTGCAATTAGGTCTAACCATGTGTCTGAGTCTACTCAATGGTTAGTTCATATGTGCTGTTTCTAGGACTTTCTCATAAAAATCTCCCAAGTCCCTCCTACCTTACCTGCCCTTTCTTTCTTCACTAGCTTGGTGATCTTGGAAACCATTTGTTAAGACAAAACCTAAGTCAAGATCTAATGTTGGAATCACCACTTGGACTAATTAGGAACCTAAGTTAAATATCATTTGGGTGAGGTAAGAAGTAAACAGACGTGGTAAGCCTCTGACATTTGAGGTTCCATCTGGTAGTGCAGTAAGCAAGTCCCAAATCAAATGTTCTGCGGTTTTTTGTAGAGCTGAAAGTAAGTTAGTAAAAAGCCAGGATTAATGATTTTCTGAAATGTGTTTTCCTTTATCTAATCCAAATTCAGTTTAAATTAAGCTTATAAACCTCTGTTAAGTTTTACTGAAATATTAGCTGAAATGAAATGGGATGGAAAAACATGACCTCTGTCTGGTAGGATGCACATCAATGTTAATATTATGAAAGATAACTGAAGCCATTGATATTTACAGTATTTTCTCCTATTTAAATGGGGCCAAAATCATATGGGAAGGAGAGATTCACTGTTCTTTTAGCATCTTCAAAGTAATGCATGCACTTTAATTTTATATATATATATTTTTTTTGCATGACAAGAGGCTTAGAATTCTAGATAAGGATAGGAATTAAGATCTATGATTACTTGGAGTATCTACCACCAGATAATGAAGATAATCTCTACTACATTTTGAAAACATTGTGAAAAATTTTAGCTCACCACATTGAAGCTAACTCAAAGATATGCACACTTACTCAGATATATACATGTATATTATAATAAAAATAATAAATACAAGAATATATGCATATAATGTATACAATGATTATATATTTAAATAAAAATTATAAATGATTTTTATATAGTCATATATATAAATTATATATACAAATAATCAAAGGCATAAGATTGAAGTGTTTTTGCTCCTAAGACACCTTCAGATTTATTTTTTCTCTGACATCTTATGGTAGACTAGGCTGTTGGTTCCCAGACCATCTCCACTCCCCATGTCTTCCTTGCTATAAACCTCAGTTTTTCTCAGTTACTAGGCTGAGAGTCCTTTATCTGAATAAAAATAGACCCTTCCCTTTTTCTATCAGAGCGTTGAGGTATTAAGAAGTCAGCTGGAGAGATTCTAGGGAAGATTTTTCTTTCCTGATAAAAGAGACTCATGCAGAGAAAATCTCTGCTGAGATCACTCCCTTTCTTTCTTCTTTGATTGAAGTTAAAGGAACACAAGACTTGGAGATACGACACCCAACTTGCAAGCTCCACGGCAAGGTCAAGAGAACTACAGAAAGGCCATCCAGAGCTCCTACTGTGTCAGTACTGTGTCCGTGGGAATCAGTGCTAGCAACTGCTAATGTTGGGCTTTCAGATATTTTGAGAGGGTCCCTGAAGTTTAATGCCACTGGAGCGAATGTGATTGGTGCCCTGCCAGTGCTGTCTACTTCAGAGTGCAGCAACTTGACTTGTAATTGACTGCATCTGTATTCTTCCCCCCAGCATTTTTGTTCAGTCCTCCAGAGCCAGCTTTGTCCACCAATTAACAAACCAGAAGTATTCAGAGAACAATGTTATCTCCACCTATATAAAAACAAGCCTCAACCAAAAAGCCAGAAGGCAGTTGGTGTACAAATATGTCCCTCCTTGAGTGAATAGCATGGTTTGCGCTAGTACCCAGAGATCCCCGCGTGGCTAAACTCCAGAGATGCATATTGGTATCATTGCTTGATAACAATCCTTATTGGCTCATTCCATCCTCCCATCTGCTTTCCTTTACTAGTGTTTCTTGGGATCACCTCCAAAATAAATTAAGCGTACTCTAATCTTTGCTTCAGGGTTTGTTTCTATGAAAATCCAAACTAAGACAGCTTATATGAATTGAATGTAAAAGATACACATCTTCAATTTGATTTTCTTTGTTGAATTATAAATATAAAGGATTATTCTAGGAGTTGATAGTATATATAATACAATATGTTAGATTTCTTCTCCTTATATCATTTTTGGTGTGATTTGATCTTCACTGTTATCTTGCTGTGTAAGTATTCTTTTATCAATATAAGTGAAGGTTTTGTTTCAAATAGTATTTGGTTGGCATTCTCCAGTGAAACTTTCCTAATTAACTGCTAAACTATCTTTGAAAGAAAAAAATAAAAGAAAGGACATAAGAAATTTTTTAAAAAAATGGCAAAGGACAAAGCTTTACTTACTTCCTGACCCTTAGAAAAATTGTCATGTAGTACAAAACATAACAATGAATTAAAAAATACAATAAAAATGTTTTTTAGGGCTGCCATACAAAAAATTATTACAAATTTCGCAGCTTAAAACAACAGAAATTTATTCTCTTATAGTCCGAAATAGATGTCGACTTGGTTGGCGTTTTTCTGGCCCTGAGCAAAAATCCTTTCCTTGCCCCTTTCCCCGCCTCTAGAAGTTGCCAGTGATTCTTGGTGATCTTTGGTTTATATGCCTGCCTCAGTTTCCCCTGGCTTCATCTCTGAGTTGCAGTATCTCAAATATCACTCTTTGTTTCTACTCAAAGGATACCACTTACTGGATTTAGGGTCCAGTCTAAATTCAAGATAATCTCATCTTGAAATCTTTGACTTTGTTACGTATGTAAAGACCCTATTTCCACATAAGGTCATATTGACAGGTACTGAGGCTGAGGACTTTGACTTAATTTTCAGGGGAATATAATTCAACCCACTATAAGGGGTAGGATCAAAAAGAGATACATGAAAACATACATACGGTAACAGAATTTAAAGCTGTATCTGAGGCAGAAAACAGCAGATACAGTGGGAGATCGCTTCAGTGAACATATGATGAATAAGAGAAGCTCAGGGGCGCCTGGGTGGCTCAGTCGGTCAAGCGTCGTACTTCAGCTCAGGTCATGATCTCGCCGTTCCTGAGTTCAAGTCCCACGTTGGGCTCTGTGCTGACAGCTCAGAGCCTGGAGCCTGCTTCAGATTCTGTGTCTCCCTCTCTCTCTGCCCCTCCCTCACTTGCACTGTGTGTGTGTCTCTCTCTCTCAAAAGTAAATAAACATTAAAAAAAAAAAAAAAGGGAAGAAGAAGAAGTTCTCCCAGAGGAGGGAAAAGGACAAGGAGCTTAAATATGATTGAAAGAAAGAAAGAAACCCAAAACGATCGAAACAGAAATGATCCTCATAGACAGAGCTGAAGAATTTTCCTAGTTGAGGAAGACTTCTAACTGTTGCTATGCTGATTGAAATGCCTTCTTGTGAGTCAGGAAGAATCGGTTTTGAGAAAACCACTTCTTTCATGAAAGGTGAAAATAAGGTTCTTTTTAAATATCTATTCACAATACCAGAAATATAACAACAAAAGCGAAATAGAACTCAAACGAGCTGCAGCTTTCTTCTATAGAATATTAAATGTTGAAAGACACTAGAGATTTGAGGGACAAACTCTGTGGCTAAAAGACTTTTCTTACTAGCCCAGTTGCACTGTAAAGAAATTAAAGGAATCTCAGGACAATGATAATAACTGAACAGTGTCAGACATAGTGGTGAACTGTTACCTAGCTTCAGTGCATTTAATTCCCACACCAACTTTATGGGTTAGGTAATATTATCCCATTTTTCCAAGGGAGCGATGTAAGACTTAAAGAGGTCAAGAAATTGTGCTTATAATTAATGTTGTATGTTATTGGCGTAAGGAAAATTAAGGGAATTTTTTCTAGCACGTAACCCTTTTTGAAATGCTTCTTAAATTATGCAATATGGACAAATAAAAAATGAATAAAAATTTTAAATTCAAGACCTGCTGTTGATTACCAAGATCAATGGTGTCATCCCGTGCTGATAACTGTCTAATTACAAATGTCAGCTTATATACTTGAAAGGGAAGATATAAAATGAACAAAAATATTATAGTAATCATTCTAAGAATCTATATCCTAATTTTAAAAAGGATAATGGTGAATTAAATATTATAGTTCAGATTTAAATTTGTTTTTTTTTTTAATTTTTATTTATTTTTCAGAGAGAGAGAGAGACAGAGTGCAAGCTGGGGAGGGGCAGAAAGAGGGGAAGACACAGAATCTGAAGCAAGCTCCAGTCTCTGAGCTGTCAGCACAGAGCCTGACGTGGGGCTCAAACCCACAAACTTGAGGTCATAACCTGAGTTGAAGTCGGACGCTTAACGAATTGAGCCACCCAGGCGCCCCTACATTTCAGATTTTAAAAAAAGAAGCTTAAAGGTATCCTGTTTAACATTTAGTTATAATAGAAAGAGAAAAGGTAATGCATACTTATGAAAAACAACAAGAACTACCACTGGACTTAAAAATAACACATAAATCTTCCAGTCACTAAAGAAGAGAGAAGCAAACAAAACAAAGATCATATTGTTGGGAAATTTGGCCTTTTGGAAAAATTTACATTAATATCTCTTTTCATATTGAATAACAAGCAGGTGCAAGAACACATACACTCTCTTACATTCATAAAAGTAGAGGGATTAAAGAGTTAAATATAAAAAAGTTAAAGGACTAAAACATTTTTTTGAGGAAAATATAGCTTAAAATGTATCTGAACTTCCTATTCAGAAGACTTCTACAAGGTAAGTACAGTAGAAAAAAATGAAAGGAAAATAAAGGACATCTTGACCACGAAGCAATTAGTATTTATCAAAAACTGAATAAGTAAAAGGCGGTTAGCAAGTTGGAAAATATATTTTCCACTAATATTGTAAGTAAGTGATTAGAACCCAAAATAAAAACTAAGTTCATGTATATTGTGGAAGAGAATATTTAAACTCCAATAGAAAAATATATTTCTGCCAAAAGTGATTCAAATAAAGTCAACGTGGCCTTAATAATTTGAGGATGTCAAATTCAACAAACACACACTAGGATGCAATTTCCCTTTACCAAATGGATAACAATCGGGGCACCTGGGTGGCTCAGTTAGTTGAGTGTCTAACTCTTGATTTTGGCTCAGGTCATGATCTCATGGTTCCTAGGATTAAGTCCCACATCAAGCTCTGAGCTTACAGTGTGGAGCTTGCCTGGGCTTTTCTCTCTCCCTCTCTCTCTGCCCTCCCCCTCAAAATAAGTAAATAAACTTTAATTAAAAAAATGGATACCAATTAAGAGATATTAGTCAGGGTGAGACCATCTAGGAACTATCATATTGCTATGATAAAGTGTTTTCCATAAAGCAATATGATAACATGCAGTAAAAAAAAAATTCAAAAACTTAAGAGGTTGACTTTAAAAATAAACTCAATCCTACATCTAAGAATCTATTACTATGGGCACAATCAGAATCAAAATGAAGATTAGTTGCTAAGATATTCTTTTCTGCTCTTTCTTCTGCTCTTTCTTTCTGCCTTCTGCTCTTTCTTTATTTCCCTTTCTTTCTTTCCATTTTTTTTTACTAATTTTTACTGAAGTAGAGTTGAGACACGTATGTACAATGTCATGATTCAACCTGTACCTTTTTTAAAATAACAAACTATCCGGGGAAAAAAAAGTAGTAGAAACATTCCATATATCAAGGTGTCAACAGTGGAATGTTCAGAGTACTTTTCTTTTTCTTCTTACACTTTTATGTATTCTCTTGTTTCCAGCCAGCAGGTATAATCATTTTAGTCAGGTGAAAATAAGGTATTTCTTCCTTTTCCTCTTGCCCAAAATTGGTACAGTAACATAGCAATATATTTTACTTATCTTAGTAATATGCTAGTTACAGTGCTTACCGCTTGGTGTAGATTATCTGAATTAATCATCACAATAACCTTAGATATTAGATACTCTTAACGGGTGTCTGGGTGGCTCAGTCAATTAAGCCTCCAACTCCTAATTTCAGCTCAGGTTATAACTTTTCGAGATATGCCCTAGTCGCCTCCTCCCCTGCAGAGAATAATATATGACAGTGGAAAAAATGTGTTGACTGGTAAATTAAATTAATTTCATCAAGTGTGATTTAACAGAACATAAGTATCACGAGACAGGGATCATTTACTATATTGTGTGCTATATTGTATACAGGGATCATTTACTATGGTGGACTATATTGTGTACTAAATAATAAATATTTAGAAAAGAACCTGGCATGTAGTAAGTGCTCAGTAAATGCTGGTTGAATAAATGAATGACAGTCAGAAAGAGACACAAAGCAATGGATAAAAGAGCATTACAAAAATTAGGGTCCATTCATGCATTCATTCAGTATTCATTGAGTATCTAATATATTTGAGACAGTGAAAAATGCCCGGGCTAAATGTTCCCTTGAGAAATAATACTCCTACCTGAAGGAACTAATTTGATTTATTCTAGTGGAATTTTTATTGCAACTTATAAAACAAGGAAAAATACACCACTAGAAAATTATTTAAATTCTCTGCATGTTTCCCAACAAAGGAGAATTTCTAAAAATATACATACCTCAAAGTTCAATGTATTTTATTTTATTTTTAAATGTTTATTTATTTATTTTGAGAGACACAGGGAGAGAGAGAGATTGTGGGGGAGGGGCAGAGAGAGAGGGATAGAAAGCATCCCAAGCACTGAGCTGTCAGTGCAGAGCCCAACATGGGACTCAAACTCATAAACCATGAGATCATGACCTGAGCTGAAATTTAGTCAGATGCTTAACCAATTTAGCCACTTACGTGCCACAATCTAGGTATTTTAAATGCAACCCCCCCCCCTTTTTTTGGAGAACTCATTAGGATAGATATTTCAATTTTTTAGGTAAGCTGAGATTGTCACTCTAAGCTTTGTGGTTATTTCTGTGAATATATTTTTGGCTTAGACTTTTTTTATATGCTAAAATTTATTAAATTACAGGAGAAATATATAGTACCAGCACTTTTAATATTTTTTCTATAGTAAAAGTTAACTTACTCCCAAGCCACAAAATATTTTACTCTAATGCTGATTGATACTACAATGAACGTACGTATACACTCATATTAAGACTTTATTTCATATGATCGACTCACTTTAGAAACAACATAGGATTGACCAAGAAAAGATGCCATTGTCAAACAATGTGAATGGATTTCGTCCTCCTCGTCTTAAGAATAACTATCTTTGAGAGGGTGGATTGGGTTGTGCTAGTCAAAAAGGGCAGGCTTTGTCCCTGTTTCATTTTGACAATGAAGAAAACTGACAAGAAAAGTGATGAAAACACATTAAAAGTGAATGAGCATAAACTGAAAGCTCCTTTAATGGAAAATTTCCTGCAATAAGAACGTCTAGTTGAAATAATAAGCTATTGAACCTGGAAGGGGAAGAAGAACGTGTGGCACTTTTGGGAACACGGTAAATTAACTATAACATAATTCAACCAAAAGGAAGATGTTCCCAATGAGGGTAATCCAGAGCTGCTGTTTGTCTCTTTAGGTGATGACTACCATCAAAGTCACAGGAAAGATCTGTGTGCCATCTCAATCTGAAGACAATTTTCATAATCACATTAGAAGGATTGAGACTGGGAGTATATGCATGGAACCAACTGCCATAACCTGTAACTGTCTCAGTAGCGCAAATGATGAATAAGTCTGTCGCTTCAACTTCCTTTTACTGTCTGCTCTATTTAATTACCTGTGACACATCCTTTCTGAGATGGCCCTTGCAAAGTTATATGCAAAGGCAAGTTCACTAGTTTCACATTTCCTGAAGAAAGCCCTTAAATCACAGCTTTTAAAAAAGTAGTCTAAGTTGATAGTTTTGACAATTTAAGAAGATCAGTAATGTTGAGATTCTGAAATTGGTGAGGCATTACTATTTGCTTCATGTGAAAATGACCTTTCAGATATGAATATCATCCTTAAGACTTACCTGGCCTATTAAGGATGATGACGCACATTACAATATTTTCTTCCATAAACTTCAGCTAACAATCATGAATAATTAGGATAACATTCTGAAGAATTAGCTTCCAATTTATAATTCTTTAGAAGAATTAGGTTTTCTGAAAGATCTGCAGATCTTTTAAAGTCCTGATAACATTTATCTTTGTAGAATATGTTCTGTGACATATTCAAACTTGCTATTTGGGAAAAGATAAAAGAAATAGTTATTCCTTTTAATTGTTTACTGTAGTTTTAAGATTTTAAGAAATACCAAATAGGATAAACCTCAGCATATCCAGCAAGATGCAACGAGATGGATAAAGAATGAATGAAATAGGCTGTTAAAATCATAGTATAACCCTGGAGGCCATAAGTAACCCTATGGTAACAGTCAACACATTTAGGTAGAAATGCACATATTCACAGACCCTAAAGTAATGATACATCTTGGCTCTGACAAGAGAAAGTAAAACTGATTATTTATAGGTTATGAATCTTGCTAAAAAAAATGGACCCTTCAAAGTATCTACTATTTGAATTGTAGAAATTAACTTGATACTTTGGCAAAAAGAGTCTGACAAAGACACAATATTATACTTGATCTTTTATTCATAGTAAATCTAGGAAATGTGGTGAAAAGAATGATAAGCTATTAGTTCTATAGTAACGAGAGGTTATTTGTGATATAATACTCAAAAAATTTGAGAGAAGTAGATTAAAATTGTTAATTTTTTTTCTTTCAAGTAACATAAAGGTCAATATGACATGTTGCCTTTCCCTGTATGGATTGAGAATAGCAAACAATCCACCTATATTTGTTAAACAAATGTATTAATCCATGTCTCCATTAAAAATCATTAAGCATAGGGGCATCATTAAGCATCTGACTTTGGCTCAACTCATGATCTCACAGTTTGTGTGTTTGAGCCCCACAATGGGCTATCTGCTGTCAGCACAGAGCTCATTTGGATCCTCTGTCCCCCTCTCTCTGCCCCTCCCCCCCCATTCAAAAATAAATAAACATTTAAAAAATATTAAGTATCTACTGTGTGTCAGGCACTATTCTAGGAGCTAGAGAATATTTTAGAGCTTACAATGTGAACAAGAGAAGAGAATCTTTTTTACTCACGTAAGTGGCATTCTAAAACAAGGAGGCAGACATTTCAAAAGCAAACAAAATACAGATCTTAGTAAGATACTAATGGCTGCCAGAGAGAAAAACTTAAGCCGGGAATGGAGATAGTATAATGTTCAGGAGTGAGTTATTTTGTTAATATTTTTAATGTTTATTTATTTTTGAGAGAAAGAGAGACAGAATGCAAATGGGGGAGGGGCGGAGAGCAAAGGAGACATTAGAATCTGAAGCAAGCTTCCGGCTCTGAGCTGTCAACACAGAGCCCGACACAGGGCTTGAACCCATGAACCATGAAATCATGACCTGAGCCAAAGTCGAATGCTTAACCAGCTGAGCCACCCAAGCACCCCAGGAGTCAGTTATTTTGAATATATTCTTCAGGTTGTCCTTACTGATATGCTAACATTTGTGCAGTGACGGGAAGAAAACCACATAGCGGTCTGGACAATTTCATTGAACTATGAAGGAAATCAGTCTGCTCAATCCCCAAGGAGACTTTTATCTTAACTTGACATGTGTGGCTCAATTTATAGCAAGGATGACCCCGCCATGCCAGGGGGAGAGAATTCAGGATTTGTGTCTTCTGTCAACAAAGAATAATATGGTATCATGATCACATATGATATGTTGCACCAGCATGCACTTTTCTCGAAGACTTTGCCTACAAAAAATGAAGGATGTTTTGTCTTCTGATTGCAATAAAACGTCATCAGATCCTATGGTCTAAATCATCACCTCTCCTGTGCTTTTGTATTTTTTTTATATTTTTAAGAAAAAGTACCAAGTCCACTGCTCCTTTCCTTAGAAAAGGAAGTGGTTTTTGTTTGTTTCTTTGTTTGGCGAGATACTATTGCACTTCTCAAATCTGTGAAAAAAAATATCATTTTCTTCACAAAGTAAGTAATGTAGTTAATGGGCAGAAAATAGAAAATGTATGCCACACTTCAAAATTTGACAGATATATTCAAATAGTACAATGCAAGGATGAAATGAGCCAAAGAGAATTTGAGGGTTTTGTTAGAAAATTTCCAGTTTGGATAAATTAAATTGAGAGAAAAAATAACCAATTTTATTCTTTTTGATTAAATATTTTGGTTTTGAAAATAAAGAAAAATCCTTGAAACTGAAATGACAGTGGCTTCACACAGTCGAGTAAGCTTTCTTGTAGAGATTTTTTTTCTTTTTTTTTCTTTTTAAAAATTTTTAAATTTACATCCAAATTAGCATATAGTGCAATACGATTTCGGGAGTAGAATCCAGTGATTCATCCCCTACATATAACACCCAGTGCTCATCCCAACAAGTGTTCTCCTTAATGCCCCTCACCCATTTAGCCCACCCAACACCCCTTCAGCTACCCTTAGTTTGTTCTCTATATTTAAGAGTCTCTTATGTTTTGTCCCCCTCCATGTTTTTATATTATTTTTGCTTCCCTTCCCCTATGTTCATCTGTTTTGTATCTTACATTCCACATATAAGTGAAGTTATATGAGTTTGTCTTTCTCTGACTAATGTCACTTAGCATAATACTCTCTAGTTCCATTCACATTGTTGCAAATGGCAAGATTTCCTTCTTTTTGATTGCCGAGTAATACTCCATTGTGTGTGTGTGTGTGTGTATACATATATATATGTATGTATATATATATGTATACATATGTATATGTATATGTATATGTATATGTATATGTATATATGTATGTATACATATATATGTGTATGTGTGTATATATATATATATATATATATATATATATGTAGATATACATATATACATACCACATCTTCTTTATCCATTCATCCATCGATGGACATTTGGGCTCTTTCCATACTTTGGCTATTGTTGATAGTGCTGCTATAAACATTGGGGTGCATGTGTCGCTTCAAAACAGCATACATGTATCCCTTGGATAAATACCTGGTAGTGCAATTGCTGGGTCGTAGGGTAGTTCTATTTTTAGTTTTTTGAGGAACCTCCATACTGTTTTCCAGAGTGGCTGCACCAGCTTACATTCCCACCTACGATGCTAAAGAGATCCTCTTTCTCCGCATCCTCGCCAACATCTGTTCTTGCCTGAGTTGTTCATGTTAGCCATTCTGACAGGTGTGAGGTGGTATCTCATTGTGGTTTTGATTTGTATTTCCCTGATGATGAGAGATGGTGAGCATTTTTTCATGTGTCGGTTGGCCATCTGGATGTCTTCTTTGGAGAAGTGTCTATTCCTGACTTTTGCCCATTTCTTCACTGGATTATTTGTTTTTCAGGTGTTGAGTTTGATAAGTTCTTTACAGATTTTGGATACTAACCTTTTATCTGATATGTCATTTGCAAATATCTTCTCCCTTTCTGTAGGTTTCCTTTTAGTTTTGCTGATTGTTTCCTTACTGTGCTTCATCTATCGAGAGGATCATGTGGTTCTTATCCTTTCTTTTATTAATATGATGTCTCACACTGATTGACTTTTTTGGATATTGAACTAGCTCTGCATCCCAGGTATAAATCCCACTTGATCACGGTGAATAATTCTTTTAATGTATTGTTGGATCTGATTGGCTAGTATCTTGTTGAGAACTTTTGCATCCATGTTTATCAGGGAAATTGGTCTGTAGTTCTTCGTTTTAATGGGGTCTTTATCTGGTTTTGGAATTAAGGTAATGCTGGCCTCATAGAATGGGTTTTGAAGTTTTCCTTCCATTTCTATTTTTTGGAACAGCTTGAAAAAAATAGGTGTTATCTCTTCTTTAAATGTTTGGTAGAATTATCCTGGAGAGCCATCTGGCCCTGGACTCTTGTTTTTTTGGGCGATTTTTTATTATAATTAATTTTCTTTACTGTTATGGGTCTGTTCAAATTTTCTATTTCTTCTTATTTCAGTTTTGGTCATTTATATGTTTTTAGGAATTTCTCCATTTCTTCCAGATTAGGTTAGGTTGTGTATCGGAGACCTTTCTTCCTTCTTTAGGAAGGCCTGGATTGCCATACACTTCCATCTTATGACCACCTTTGCTGTAGCCCAGAGGTTTTTGGGCTGTGGTGTTATCATTTTCATTGGCTTCCATGTACTTTTTAATTTCTTCTTTAACTTCTTGGTTAGCCCATTCATTCTTTAGTAAGAAGTTCTTTAGTCTCCAAGTATTTGTTGTTTTTCCATTTTTTTTTTCCTGTGGTTGATTTCCAGTTTCATAGTGTTCTGGTCTGAAAATATGCACTGTATGATCTCAATCTTTTTGTACTTGTTGAAGGCTGAATTGTGTCCCAGTATGTGATCTACTCTGGAAAATGTTCTTGAGAACATTCTGGAGAAACTATTCTGGAGAATGCTCAATGTGCACTTGACAAGAATGTGTACTCTGCTCCTTTCGGATGAAATGTTCTGAATATATCTGTTAAGTCCATCCAGTCCAGTGTGTCCTTCAAAGCCAATGTTTCCTTGTTGATTTTCTGCTTATATGATCTGTCCATTGCTGGAAGTGGGGGGTTGAAGTCCCCTACTATTATGGTATTATAGTCAATGAGTTTCTTTATGTTTGTGATTAATTGATTTATATATTTGTGTATATAAATATTGTCATAATTATATATATTATATGTTTATGTATTTTTATATATAAAATTGACATATCTTCTTGATGGATATATCCCTTAATTATGAAATAATGCCCTTCTTCATTTCTTATTACAGTCTTTATTTTAAAATCTAGATTGTCTGATATAAGTATGGCTACTCCGGCTTTCTTTTGGTGACCATTAGCATGATAGATGGTTCTCCATCCCTCTACTTTCAATCTGAAGGTGTCTTTAGGTCTAAAATGGGTCTTTTGTAAACAGCATATAGATGGATCTTGTTTTCTTATCCATTCTGTTACATTGTGTCTTTTGATTGGAGCGTTTAGTCCATTGGTATTTAGAGTGAGTACTGAAAGATATGAACTTATTGCCATTGTGTTGCCTATAGAGTTGAAGTTTCTGGTGGTGTTCTCTGGTCCTTTCTAGTATTTGTTGCTTTTGGTCTTTTTTGTTTTGTTTCATCTTTTCTCCCCTCAGAGAGTCCTTCTAAAAATTTCTTACAGGGTTGGTTTAGTGGGTACAAACTCTTTCAGTTTTTGTTTTTCTGGGAAATTCTTTATCTCTCCTTCTAATTTGAATGACAGCCTTGCTAGAGAAAGAATCCTTGGCTGTATATTTTTCCGATTCAGCACATTGAATATATCCTGCCACTCCTTTCTGGCTTGCCAAGTTTCTGTGGATAGGTCTGCTGCGAACCTGACCTGTCTTACAAGTTAAGGACTTTTTTTCCCTTGCTGTTTTCACAATTCTTTCTTTGTCTATGTGTTTTGTGAATTTAAGTATGATATGCCTTGTTGATGGTCAGTTTTTGTGAAATCTAATGGGAGTTCTCTGTGCTTCTTCCAGATTGCCCAATTTATTGCCATATAATTGTTCATAATACTCATTATTTTTTGGATCTCTGCAGTGTTGGTTGTGATCTCTCCTCTTTCATTCTTGATTTTATTTATTTGGGTCCTTTCCTTTTTCTTTTTGATCAACTGGTTGGGGGTTTATCAATTTTGTTAATTCTTTCAAAGAACCAGCTCCTGGTTTCATTGATCCGTTCTACTGTTGTATGTTTTTTTTTTTTCTCCATCTTCTGCTGGTTTGGGGTTTTATTTACTGTTTTGGATTTTGATGTCTGTGTCTTTCCCCAGGTTAGGAAAGTTTTCTGCTGTGATTTGCTCACATAAATCTTTTACCCCTTTTTCTCTCTTTTCATCTTCTGGGACCCCTATGACTCAGATGTTATTCCTTTTTAATGAGGCACTGAGTTCTCTACTTCTTACATCATACTCTTTTGCCTTAGTGTTCCTTTTTTTTCTGCTTCATTATTCTCCAGAAGTTTGTCTTCTATATTGTTAATTTGCTGCTATACTTCATCCATCCTTGCTGCCGTGCCTTCCATTTGAAATTGCATCTCAGTTATTGCTTTTTTAATTTTGTCCTGACTAGATAAAATTTTCCCTCAGCAGAAAGGGATTCTGTGCTTTTTTCAACTCCAGCTAGTATTCTTATTATCATGACTCTAAAGTCTGGTTCAGACATCTTGTTTGTGTCTGTGTTGATTAAGTTCCTAGCTGTCATTTCTTCCTGTTCCTTCTTTTGGGGTGAATTCCTTTGTTTTTTCATTTTCGGGGAAAAAAAGAATTAATAAAATAAAAATTAAATTAAAAAATTAAAATCAACACACAAAAAATCAAATAAAGGAAGCTAGATCTTAGGTGTGTTTTGGTCTGGTTGTTGAACAAAGCTTGATATAATAGAGAAAAAAAGAGAAAGAAAAGAAAATTTTAAAAAGGAAAAATAGGTAAGATAATGTTTATAAAATTTTTTAAAAATGTATAAAATAAAATAGACTCAAATGAAATGAAGTAAGTAAAATAGACTTAAAAATTACAAAAAAAAAAGGGCACCTGGGTGGCTCAGTCGATTAATCACTGGCTTCAGCTCAGGTCATGATCTCATGTTTTGTGAGTTCCAGCCCCATGTCAGGCTCTGTGCCTATAGCTCAAAGCCTGGAGCCCACTTCAGATTCTGTGTTTCCCTCTCTCTCTCTGCCCCTCCCCTACTTGCAGGCTTTCTCTCTCTCTCTCTCTCTCTCTCTCTCTTTTCAAAAAAAAATAAGCATTAAACAATTTTTTTAAAAAAATACAAAAAAAATAGTAGAAAAAGTTAAAGAAAAATCGTTTTTATAAAAAATGGAAAATAAAAATAACTTTTTTCTTACTGTATCCAAGAATAAGAAAAAATAATCAATAGATGGACCAGTTAACAGAATGAAATCTGAATGAAATTACACCCAGTTTCCCCTAGAAGTCAAACTAGGAAGCACATTACAGGTGGAGAGACTTGTGGTGTTCCTCTAGGGCTTGGTTGGTGCAGATGGAAGGGGGTTGGTGTAACAGCTCCGTTTTCCACTAGGTGGTGCTGCTTAGCTTACTGGGGTAGATCTGTGTGGTGCATCTACACATGTATGCTCATGCAGGAGAAGTGAAAAAGGTCTCACCAGCTTCCCAGTCTCTAGCATCAGAACTCTGTGCTCTTGCCAACTGGCAATCAAACACCCCTCCTTTGTCTCTGGCTTCCGTGTACTCCCTGCTTCTACACTGTACATGTCCAAGCTGGCAGTTTGCTGAGTGGTACTTCCCTCCTGAATTTTATCTCAGATGGGGCTGTGTTTCCAAACCTCTCACTTCTGAGGACCTATAGCTTGAGTCCGCTCTGACCCTCTGGGGAGGGTCTCACCACGAAATGGCCAGGTGCCAGCCCACCTCCAGGAATGCTCACATGACTGTGCCACTACAGAGGCCCAGAGGCTGGGAATAGGTGCCAGCCTGCCCCAGAAAATGTTCATGCAATTGTGTAGCAGCAGCAGTTCAGTGACTATGGTAAATCACAACCTGCCAGGCTTCACTGCACCCTGGCATCTTTGTTCCAGCACACACAAACATGGCTGTAGTCTGGGGTCCACTGGGACCTTTGCCTGTGGGAAGGCTGCATGGCCTCTACCAAATGTCCTCCAAGCAGGGGAACTGCCTCTCCTGTGTGGCCGGAAGACCCCTTGGATCTCCCTCTCTGTTCTGGGGGTGATTCATCCATCCCATCAGAACACTGCCAGGTAATGAGCTGTGGAATTTCTGACTCTGCACTCCCCTGTTTATGGAGTTCTAATGGTATTGAATCTCTTTCCTTTCGCCCTCTCTTGTCCAGGTCCTTGTGGGTGTTTCCACTCTTTCTCTTTCTCTCAAGCTGCTTTCAGGAGTGCTTTTCCTGTACTCTCCTCCCTGTCTCTGTCCTCTCTTCGCAAACCAAAACAGCTCCCTAGCCTCTTCAGCTTCTCTTTCCCCCAGTTCACCTCTCTGAGCCACACACCTGCTAAGTTCTGTGACTCAAGTTATGCAGATTGCTGTGTTAGTCCTCAGGTCAATTTTCTAGGTGTGCAAAATTGGTGCTGATCTAGCTGAATTTCAAGGGAGGAGAGAAGCAAAGACTTTCTGTGTTGCTCCACTATCTTGGCCCCTCCCCCCCAGTTCCCTTGTGGAGATATTTTCCATTGGGGATCTTGACATAGCAACGATGAGAATCTTAGGCCCAGTAATTTTCAATGAGATGTTGTTGATTTTCATAAAATATGATGTCACTGAACTGGTTCCAAAAATTCAGAGTGGAATGTGTGCATTTCTGATGTGGTCAAGCAGTAGTTTGGTGATTGGAGACGATAGAGGTTTAGATCCTTGTACTACAGTTGTGTGTGATTGGGGGCTTCAAATATTTTGCACATCGAATCATATCCAGGGACAACAAACATAAGAGTGCTAATGTGTATCTATTGACAGTACACTGCTCTTTCTGTGAATTCCTTGAATTAAGGCTATTGCACAAAGTAAATTAGCCAGTAACTTTGTAAACGTGTAATTCTTGGTGTAACACTGGCATGGTGGCCAAATTAACTGTGATTACCTTGTTTCTATTCTACGGGTATTGACAAAGTTAAACTTCACAGACCAAATTATTCAGTGATTTTTGAGGACACAGGTTGAAGTAAAATGGGTGATTCTACATGTTTTCTTAGGGTGGGTCCTGTGGAAACAGACTTTGAAACAGAGCTTCATGCAGGAGTTGTATGGCTAGGTGCCTTTGGGAAAGAGATAGAAGAAGGAGAAATAACAATTTTACAGTGGCAACCCTGTCAGATGCTACCTTAATCAAATAATCAAGGTTCGTGTCACTAGTGAAAAGTCATGCTGATGCCATGTATCCCTGATATGATGCAATGAGAACATTTCATCTCTGAAGTAGTTTTACCCCATCAATAACTCCAGAGAGATGAGGAAAACACATCAAACAAACCCAAAGTGAGACACATTCCACAAAATACCTGGCTGAAGACTCTTCAAAATTGTCAATATGATGAAAAACAAGGAAAGACTGAGAGATTGTCATAGATTCGAGGAGATTAAGGAGATAGAACTAGTAAATGCAAAATGGCACCCTAGATTGGATCATGGAACAGAAAAATAGTGTTTGTGGAAAAAACTAATGGAATCCAAATGAAGTATGTATGTCAGTTTCAAAATGTTTTATTTTGATGAAGGTAAAGATACATAAATGTAGATATGTAAGAAAATGTATACAAATGAATTGAATACCCTCCCCACAAGTGAGGAAGACTGGTTGGACACTGGAAGGTCATCAAAGTCAATTTGTAGTTGAGGTTTCCACTGATTCTACAAAGAGTTTGAGACTGAGATGGCCCTTTGGAATTATCACCAGATGAGTCAAGGGGGATCTGGGCTTCTGCATTTCTGCCTCAGTCAGTCATTGGCTAAGCTGACTGCTGGGAGGGGCTATAACCTTGAGGACTCAGCTATGAGCAGCCGACCGCTGACACTCAGCCTTGGGAAAGGATTTGGCCCTAAGAGGGAAGCCTGAGGGGTGGTGAGGGAAGACACCATTGTGTCTATTGTATACATCAAAAACTGGTTCCCATCTCCAAGCGTCTATGGACCAAAATGAAATGGCCAGATAAATAAATGATAATTATGGTAAAACCAAATAACAATATTAACAAAAATGTGTGTGTGTGTGTGTGTGTGTGTGTGTGTGTGTACACATCTGTAAAACACTTCAGGTTCCAAGGTTAAATAGATATGCCGTAAACTCAACAATTCCTTTAGGGATAGGGAGGAGTATACAAGGAGGGATTTTAGGGAGCTTCCTATGGACATTCATCTTTAGTTATAAAGGGAGACAATTAAATGCAGTAAAAAGGGTAGGGTAAGGATATTACTTTTATTTATTTTAAATTTTGATTTGAGGCTATTATTTTTGAGAGCCCTTATTTTTTTGATTGTTTTAGATTTTGTTTTTCTATCTTATTATTTTTTTTAACTTTTAAAAATATTTATTTATGTAAGTAATCTCTACATTTAACGCGGAGTTTGAACTCATGACCCTGACATCGAGTCAAATGATTTTCCAACTGAGCCAAACAAGTGCCCCCAAGATTTTGCTTTATTTTAATAGTTGTCCATTTCTCACACAAACACTCAGATTTAATAAGTGAGGTTTTATTTTAATTAATTAATTCATTCATTTATTATTGTTGAGAAAGAGAAAGAGAGTATGCGAATAGGGTAAAGGAGCAGAGGGAGAAAGAGAGAATGTTTAAAAAAATTTTAATGTCCATTTATTTTTGAGAGAAAGAGAGACAGCATGAGTTGGGGAAGAACAGAGAGAGAGAGAGAGAGAGAGAGAGAGAGAGAGAGAATCCAAAGCAGGCTCCAGGTTTAGAGCTGTTAGAACAGAGCCTGATATGTGTCTTCAAATCACGAACTGCGAGATTGTGACCTGACCAGAAGTCACACGTTTAACCGACTGAGCCACCCAGGTGTCCCAGAAGGAGAGTGACTCTTAAGCAGGTTCCATATTCAGTGTGGAGCCCCGTGTGGGGCTTGATTCCATGACCCTAGGATCATGACCTTAGCTGAAATCAATAATCAGATACTCAAGTGATGGAGCCACCCAGGGGCTCTAAATGAACTGTCTTAAATAGTTTCTTTTGTAATTCTGAGGATAATCTTTTCGGTTATTAAATAATTTTAATTACAGAAACGGTTCAAAATGGTCTGTGTAGCTTTGTGGTTGCACTATGTGCAAATGTATCAAAACATTAAGGAACAGTTTCTCTGAATTTTTGGCTTCGACAGAAATATTTCATTTGGTTTTTACAAACCAACTGATAGATTGGATGTGAACAATAGCCTTATGAACAAGAGAATAGGAAACTGATAACCTCATTTTTCAGCTTTGATTCATATCCAAATAACCATCATCGACATTCACCTTTTCTTTGTCTCAGTGTCCCTATCTGTTAAAAACAAATAAAATAGGATACTTCTCTTAGAGAATCAAGCTAGGTTAGCTGAGATATTTGATCTACTCAATTCCTAGGAGAAAAAGTTACACGAAATTACTTGTCATCAACTTCTACATCAGAGATTATTATAACGGCTCACAGGTTCATGTGCTTTAGTAGATTGTTGGGGGTGTCTCTGAACCCGTGGAATAATGCATTTTGTATGCATGAAGAAATAAGTGTGGGAGGAAGAATCAACTAGTTTTTAATAATTTCCTAATGTGATCTGTGCGTCTGAAATTTAAGGCCACTGTCCCACACAATATTATTGCCAGACATTGAGACCAGATGCTACTTGTCTGAAATGCTATCTTTGGCAAGGAATCTGCAAAAGAACCGAAGGTCACCCGTAAGAAAGATTTTACTCCTCCAGTTTGATGGAATACACTCTTTAGCAGAGACTCCTCTCTGGAGCCTTCCTTCAAGCCTTGTTATTCTCAGAGGGTACATCTTCAAAGGGGATTGAAGTCTTTCTTTCCCGGGTTACCCTTTTACCCTTGACTTCTGGTTCTGTCTTTGTGCGAATGTGAAGACATTTTGATTCTATGTTTTCTTCCACCCCTTCCCTTAATTATTTCTCTACTTAAATGAAGGCCTATGTTCACGCGGCAGCAGACCTCCCTTTCTCTCAACGCACTTTGCATCTGAATGACATTTCAGTTCAGAATAGCGTTCAAATGCAAGAGAGGCCAAAACAAATGTGCTTACCTGCGATTATCAGAGCATCATTTTAGGCTGGGCTCTTCTGGGCCTCAGAGCGGTGCTCTGAAACTTTACCACGCTATGGTGAGTCCCCAAGCTTATCAGTGACCTCTGTCTGCACCCCGATGGCCTCTTTTATAATTGACATTCCAGTCATAATTAGACACAGCTGTGTGTATGCCGCTGCCTACCCTGTAAGAAAAAGCTCATGGGAATGTCAATTTCTCCATCCTACCCCAGTGGCGTTAGTCACTGGAGGACGATGCACATGCCTATCCCAGCATCCCTTAGGAACGTAATGGGTAAAGAAACTTCTGATATGAAAAGAAGGGTTTGCTGCAATATTTGTTTTTCTCTTCTAATTTATCACTCAGCCTTGGGCCAGACAGCAGTTTAAAGAATGCAGGTTGGTGTAGAACTTTATGAAGGCTGAGAGCACGCATTACAATCACAAAATTTTCAAGGCTCACAAAGCTTGCATAATTACACTGGCTGCCGGGGCCTTCCGGCACTTTTCAGCTATAATGGCAATCTGGCTAATTTCCCACTGGCTTAATCTATAACTTCAAAGACTCCTAAAGCAGTTACGATTATTCTGTTTGCTTTTCAGGTGACCTACACCATTTGTATTGAGCGGCCAAGTTCTTGGGTTGATTAATTAGAAAGGAACTATTTTAATTTAGGATTTTTTCCCCTAAATATTGCTTCTTTCTAAAAATAATCGCTAGATGATAAAGTAGCAGAACACTGTTCATCAAGGGTCACTTTTGAAAGCTTAAGGACAGTTGAAAACCAGTTGTTATCTTTTTTTTTAAATTGCAGGTTCTTATTTAAACACCAAATAATGCATGTTTAGAATAGAAAACTTGGAAAATACACAAGGAACATAAGGAAGAAATACTGTCATCAAATATTCTACCACCCAGCCATAACTACTATTAATATGTTCTTGTATTCAATAATTAATTCAGTAGCTGCCTGGTAGGCTATTAGGCATTTTGCTACCCCACTGGTTTTGTGTATCATTTAGCAATTAATTTTTAAAATATTTTTTACATATTTATACATATAATATTTATTTTCTTCATTTTATTTTCCTTTCCTTTTTTTAAAACAAAATCAGGATAATGGTGCATGTCTAGTTTTGTATCCTGCCATTTTTTTTTTTTTTGGCTTTACTTTATTCTGTGACCTTTCCCATGCTATTGCACATTCTTAAAAAAAAACAAAGGCCATTGCTCGAATGGCTATGTAAAATCTCTTCCTATAACTTATTTCATGAATTTCCATTCTTGGGCATTTACATTATATATAAAATGAAGTGACTCTTGATTATCGTTCTCCTCTGTTTTAATCCTTTCCTTTCTTTGAAACTTCTCATGTATATCACCTCGAAGTTTGATTCTTTGTCTCTTTTCTGTGCTTTCCATCTATGCCTTCCTTTTTCACCAAATAGAAAAAAAAAAAGAGTTTAAGTACCCTCAGGGAGTTAGAGAAATATTTAAAAACAGTGAGACACTGGTGAGTTTCACTTTTGATAGGGGTGGAAGATAATAACTCAATATGGTATTTTTGTTTCTAAGCCAGAATTTCTTAATGTAATTCCATTGAAACTAGAACCGGTTTCCTGGACAATGTGTAATGTTAAGTACATCATAGCTATTTTTTAAATGGTGTATATTAGCAATAAGGCTATAGCATTCCAAGTCCTAATATAGAACACAAAAAATAACTGATGTGCGAGTTAAGCACTGTGTGCCTGTACCGACATCAATAAAGCATTGAGCAAATAAAAGGTAAATAAATGAGAGAAACAAGACAGATATTTGAGAAGAATTTCAAATAAGAAGCCCAAATAGGAAGAGAGAAATAGAAAATAACTATGAGAAGAGCACCGTAATAATTCTTGTAGGCAATTGATGAATGATAAAGTTAGTGAGCAAACCTTTGAAGAGTAACAGGATATTTGGCCAGTCTCAAGTTATTTCCTTCAAAATATTCATTAATTGTGGCAGTGGCAACATATGACCACAGATCAGCTTGCACTCTTGCATCCAGAAGGGGAGTTTAATTGCCCTCCCCTTGAGTGTGGACTGGATTTAGTGACTAGAATCTAATAGAGTCTGGAAAGGAGAAAGAACTACTTACTTTACCCAGCAGACAGCACTTGATCTAAGTGATCAAGATTAACATGAGAAATAAGTCAATTGTTATTGTCATGCTCTTGCTGACACACCCTGAAAAAGGCACCTCCCTGTGGTATTCTCCCTCAAATCTTATAACCCTCATCCAATCTTGGGGAAACACAGCATAAAGGCAAATGGAGGGACATTCAATAAAATAACTGATCTGGACTCTTCAAAACTGTTAAGACCATGGAAGACATAAGATAAATGAATGAATGAATGAATTAATGAAGGAAGGAAGGGAAAATAAATAAATAAATAAGATTCTCCAAGATCGAAGGAGATTAAAGAGGCACGACATCTAAATGCAATGTGTTATCCTAGGTAGGATCATGAACAGGAAGAAGGACATTAGTACAAAATCTGGTGAAATTAAAAATAAGCCTATAGTTTAGTTAATAAATATCATATAGTTCTCGTTTTTAAAAATTTAAGTTTATTTATCTGAGAGAGAGAGACAGAGAACAGGGGAGGGCAGAGAAAGAGAGGGAGAGAGAGAGAATCCCAAGCAAGTTCTGCATTGCCAGTGCAGAGCCCAATGCAGGGCTTGAACTCACGAACCGTGAAACATGACCTAAGCAGAAAACAAGAGGTGGAGGCTTAACTGACTGAGCCACCCAGGCACCCCTACAATTCTCCTTTTTTAGCTTTGATAAATATACCACAGTTATGTCAAATGGTAATATTAGCCGTCGCTGGATCTATACTATGTATTACTAAACGGACTGTCTGTATTATCGTCCCAATTCTTCCGTCAATCTAAAATTATTTCAAAATAAAAAGATTCAAATGGTATTCTCATTGTTTGTTAAAACTCGTTACCAAAGCTGTCAAGTTTGTCTAAATATGGAGAGGGCTTGTTAACAATTAAATGAGGTAGAGCATATGTGAGAGCTTAGAATTATCAACATATTGTCCTGCCATTTGATAGAAGAAGCAGGGGCATTGGTGCCTTCTAATCTGTTCCTTTATGATTTAGAGATTGTTTTCTGTCTTTCTTAGTTTTGGTTTGTTTTTGTATGTCAGGGAAATGTAATCACGGAGTCCCCTCAAGTAATTCATTCTAATAAGCTCTTTGATCCTGTCATATTAAAGGCCTACAAAGTCGTTCCTTATGGCTGTGTCCCAGCGGAATTACTTCAAAAGATCCAGAGCAAGAAAGGGACACATTATTTTATTTATGTATTTAGTTTTCTGTTTTATCGATGCTGTGAGTAGTATTTCCTACAAGTTTCGGCAAGTAGTTCTTTGAGAGTGGAACCGCAGAATTCAGGACACAGATAAGAAAGTAAACATGACAATCATTCGGAACCTTCATGTAGTGCCTTACAAAGGTAGCAGTGCTTTCTATAAACTACGAAGATTTTACTGGACCTTCCTAGGTAGAAAGAAAATGTTAGAGGAGACCACTTCTGCCTAGCAATTAGAATTTTCCCTGACCGTGTGGAGCATTAAATTGACTTATTCATCCTCAGATCTCTCTCTGTAGAATGAACACGAAATGTAGAATGTGGCTTACCTATCTGAATGACAAATCATGAAGAAGACATATTTTCAGTCGGAAATTGAGGAAAATACCCTTGACCTTTAAACAGATGTTAGGAGCTGTGACCCTCTGTGCAGTCAAAACTCCATGTATACCGTTGACTACTAATAGCTTACTATTGACTGGAAGCCTTACCACGAACATAAATAGTTAACACATATTTTGTATGTTATATTATTATATACCGTATTCTTATAATAAAGTAAGACAGAAAAAAGAAAATATTGTTAAGAAACTCATAAGGAAGAGAAAATCCATTTTCAGTGCTGTAATCTCTCTAGGAAAACCAATTCACATTTAAGTGGACCCATGAAGCTTAAATTTGCACTATGCTTGTAAATCTGTAGTATCTTTCAATTAATTGTGTTTTTTGTCCAGAAGAGAGAATTCAATAGCTTCTAACTGTAGGAAAGTATCACTGATAAGTGTTTAGAACCTTGACAAGACTTATTTTACATATTTGTTTATTATGTTGTTTACAAGTATTATTTTTATATGTTAACTTTTGAAACAAGAATTTTTGAAACAAGTCATTATTGAGGGGATGCCTGGAAAGCTCAGTCAGCTCAGCATCAGGCCCTAAGTCACACTGTCAGCACAGAGCCTGCTTGGGATTCTCTCTCCTTCTCTCTCTCTCTCTCTCTCTCTCTGCCCCTCCCTCCCCCAAACTAAATAAATACACTTTAAAAAATATCATTGAGAGCAAATGTCATCATCCTGGTTTTGCCCTGTATTAGATACGGGTCCTTGGGGAATTTACATAACCTCTTCAAGTCTCAGTTTTATCATCTGGAAAGCAGCAATAATATATTTTTAAATTGAAAGAATTATCGGAGCAAAATGTATAAATGGTCAAAAGGTGCTCAGTAAATATCAGTGTTAAAAGTATTCCTTAGGTATGAACTATTTTTATGATTTTTGTATTCTCTTAATGATTATTTATTTTGAGAAAGAGGGGAAGAGCTAGCAAGTAGAGGAGGGGCTGAGAGAGAATCCCAAGCAGGCTCCACGCTGTCAGTGCAGAGCCTGATGCAGGGCTCAAACTCACCAGTTATGAGATCATGACCTGAGCCGAAATCAAGGATTGGATGCTTAACCAACTGAGCCACACAGGCACCCCAACTATGAACTATTTTTAGATATATTTTTTTATAAATTAAAATGTAAAAACAATAATTTATAGTTCTATAATGGAACACAGGTTTTTTTTCTTTTACAATATATATAATTTAAATTTGAGTTAACATACAATGCAATATTGGTTTCAGGAAAAGAATTCAGTGATTCGTCACTTACATTCAATACCCAGCGCTTATCACAACAAGTGCACCTCTTAATACCCACCACCCATTTAGCTGGTCTCCCACCCTTCTCCCTCCATCAACCTTCAGTTTTTTCTGTTTTAAGAGTCTCTTGGGGTTTGTTTCCCTCTCTCCTCTTCTGCCTCTTCCATCTCATTATGGCCATCTGTTTTGTTTCTTAAATTCCACATAGGAGTGAAATCATATGGTAGTTTTCTTTCTCTGATGGACTTACTTCACTTAGCATAGTACATTCTGCATCCATGCACATCATTGCGAATGACACGATTTAATTTTTTTTGATAGCTGAGTAATATTCCAGTGGATGTTTGGGCTCTCCCCATAGTTTGGCTCTTGTTGATAATGTTGATAATGCTGCTATAAAAACTGGGGTGCATGTACTCTTTCGAATCTGTAAATTTGTATCCTTTGGGTAAATACCTAATACTGTAATTGCTGTGTCATAGGGCAGTTCTATTTTTAGTTTTTTGTTTTTGTTTTTGTTTTTTAATTTTTTTAACGTTTATTTATTTTTGAGACAGAGAGAGACAGAGCATGAATGGGGGAGGGTCAGAGAGAGGGAGATACAGAATTTGAAACAGGCTCCAGGCTCCGAGGTGTCAGCACAGAGCCCGACGCGGGGCTCAAACTCCGGGACCGCGAGATCATGACCTGAGCCGAAGTCGGCTGCTTAACTGACTGAGCCACCCAGGTGCCCCCTATTTTTAGTTTTTTGAGGAAGCTTCATACTGTTTTCCAGAGTGACTGCACCAATTTATATTCCCTTCAGCAGCGCAAGAGGATTCCCTTTTCTCCATATCCTCACCAACAATTGTTTCTTGCGTTGTTAATTTTAGCCATTCTGACAGCTGAAGTGGCACCTCATTGTGGTTTTGATTTGTATTTGCATGGTGATGAATGATATTGGGCATCTTTTCATATGTCTGTTAGCCATCAGATGTCTTCTTTGGAAAAGTATCTATCCATGTCTTCTGCCCATTTCTTAACTGGGTTGTTTGTTTTTTGGATGTTGAATTTGATAATTGCTTCACAGATTTTGGATACTAACCTTTTATCAGATATGTTGTTTGCAATTATCTTCTCCCACTCTGTAGGCTTCCTTTTAGTTTTGTTGACTGTTTCTTTCACTGTGCAGAAGCTCTTTCTCTTGATGAAGTCCTAATAGTTCATTTCTGGTTTTGTTTCCCTTGACTTAGGTAATGTGTCGAGCAAGTTGCTGTGGCCGAGGTCAAAGGGGTTGCTGCCTGTGTTCTCCTCTAGGATTTTGATGGTTTCCTATCTCATATTTATGTCTTGCATCCATTTTGAAGTTATTTTTGTGTAGTGTGTAAGAAAGTGGTCCAGTTTCACTCTTTTGCATGTTGCTGTCCAGTTTTCCTAACACCGTTTGTTGAAGAGACTCTTTTCCGTTGGATATTCTTTCTTGCTTTGTCAAAGATGAGTTGGCCATATACTTGTGGGTCCACTTCTAGGTTTTCTCTTCCATTCCATTGATCTTGGAGTCTGTTTTTGTGCCAGTCCCATGCTGCCTTGATGACTACAGCTCTGTAATATAGCTTGAAATCTGGCATTGTGATGCCTCCAGTTTTGTGTTCCTATTTCCAGATTGCTTGAGCTATTTGGGGTCTTTTGTGATTCCATACAAATTTTAGGATTGTTTGTTCTAGCTCTGCAAAAGATGCTGGTGGTATTTTGAGAGGGATTGCATTAAATGTGTATTGCTTTGGGTAGTATAGGCATTTTAACAATGTTTATTCTTCCAATCCATGAGCATGGAATAGTTTTCCATTTCTTTGTGTTCTTCAATTCCTTTCATAAGGGTTCCATAGGTTCAGCATACAGATCTTTTACCTCTTTAGTTAGGTTTATTTCTTGGTATCTTATTGTTTTTGGTGCAGTTGCAAATTGGATCAATTCCTTGGTTTCTTTTTTCTGTTGCTTCATTTTTTGTGTATGGAAATACAACAGATTTCTGCACATTGGTTTTGTATCCTGTGACTTTGCTGCATTCCTGTATTCTTTCTAGCAATTTTTGGGTGGAGTCTTGAGTTTTCTACATAAACTATCATGTCATCTGCAAATAGTGAAAGTTCAACCTCTTCCTTGCTGAGTTGGATGCATTTGATTTCTTTTTGTTGTCTGATTGGTGAGGCTAAGACTTCCAGTACATGTTAAATAGTAATGGTAACAGTGGACATCCTTGTCTTGTTCTTGACCATGGAGGAAAGGCTCTCAGTTTTTCCCCATTTAGGATGATATTAGCTATGCGTCTTTTATATATGGCCCTTATGATGTTGAGGTATGCAGAACAGAATTTTTAAAGAGCAGAGCATTAGAAGGAAATTCTTGGCTTAAGTATTTAGTGATATCAGCAAATATACATACATGCTCTAGAGTGAGGTTTGATTCCAACTATCATTAGATGGATACACTTCAATTTTATGTTTTACAACAGAGCAAACAGTTCCTCTCTCTGAATGAGACCTTCAGTTTTGAAGACAGAGCAAATTGGTATCATATAGTGCTCTATCTCTTCTTTGAGAAAGTTGCCAAAACTTTCGACATGCTAGTTCATATCTGGAAAACAGGCATGCAAACATCCACCTTGGGATATTGCTCTAGTATTTAACAAAAGTAAACTATGAGAAGCAAGTAGTAATAATGCATGTCTCATTGTAGACAATCAACAGCTGTTTGTTCTCCTGTATCCACTCTTATTTATAGAGTGGCTGTTTAAAGTATTTTAGCATCCATATTCTGGATAAACCCCTGGGTCTATCCCCCCAGGTCAAAGACAAAGTCTGTGCAACCTCAGGCCACACTTAGGCAGGCATATGGTCAGTGCTTATTAAATATTTTAGTAAATAGGGGCGCCTGGGTGGCTCAGTCAGTTAAGTGTCAGACTTCGGCTCAGGTCATGATCTCACGGTTCATGAGTTTGAGCCCCGCGTCGGGCTCTGTGCTGACAGCTCAGAGCCTGGAGCCTGCTTTGGATTCTGTGTTTCCCTCTCTCTGTTCTTTCTCCACTCGTGCTCTCTCTCTCCTTCAAAAATAAATCAACACTGAAAAATTTTTTTAAAAATTTAGTAAATAAAGGAGGTGGGGAGGTATAATAGTAAAAGCATTAAGTAGTATCAAAATATGGAATCAAAGCTGAATATATTGTTTGCTAAGCAAGGGATAGCTATAGTTGTCAGGCATAATATCTCTGAATAAAGAAACAAAGAACTAAACAAGAAATTGATCTTATATCAGGTTTGGGGAAGTATGGAGTTCAGGGATCTGCAAGAATTTAGAAGCAAGGATGTTTAAAGATGGGCTAACCTTTCAGATGCTTACAAACATGGTCCCTGGAGCCAAACAGTTGCTGATTGGTTGAGAAGTCAGGTTAATGAAGACAAATTGTTACTGAAAGATTGAGACGGGTTTAAAATGGTTCTGATGAAAGCGTAAGAACATGACTCTCCTTGAACCTGGAGGATACGAACATTTTTTTCTTGATGATCTAACTCTTTATGGTTAGAAAAATCTTTAAATACATTTTTTTCACCAATTTCCTCATAAAAGCATCATATGATTTAGCCACATAAACTGAGACAACCCTCCCTGCAAGGATAACCATACTGTGTACATGTTGGGCATCATGCCTACCACCATTTCTCCATTTGGTAAACTGCCACTCATTCTTCAAGTCTTGGTTCAAATGTCATGGTATTTGTGAAGCTTTCCCTAAGCTACATATGCTTGCTAAGTGAAGTACTTTCGGCCTCCCTCACTAATGCCTAATGTCAATACCTTCCTCTGAGTTCTCATAGAAACTTGGAACAGTTCTAAACAAGCACCACTCATTGCATATTGTAATTATGCGTGCATGTGTGTATCTCCTTCCCTACATTTCAAACACCTTCAGAATCGGCTCTCTTCATGCCCTTTAAAAAAAATTAAATCTTGGGGCGCCTGGGTGGCTCAGTCGGTTAAGCGTCCAACTTCAGCTCAGGTCACGATCTCACGGTCCGTGAGTTCGAGCCCCGCGTCGGGCTCTGGGCTGATGGCTCAGAGCCTGGAGCCTGCTTCCGATTCTGTGTCTCCCTCTCTCTCTGCCCCTCCCCCATTCATGCTCTGTCTCTCTCTGTCTCAAAAATAAATAAACGTTAAAAAAAAATAAAAAAAAAATTAAATCTTTATTTGTTTTTGAGAGAGAGAGACAGAGTGCGAGCAGGGAAGGAACAGAGAGAGAAGGAGACACAGAATCCAAAGCAAGCTCCAGGTTCTGAGCTGTCAGCACAGAGCCCAACATGGGGCTCGAACCCACAAACCGTGAGATCATGACCTGAGCCGGAGTTGGACGCTTAACTGAATGAGCCACCCGGGGGCCCCATAATGTAATTTCAATGCCTGGCTTAGTGTCTCTTGGAAGATGCTCAATAGATATCTGCTACTTGCACGAGTAATACATTTATCTTTTCATTTCTGGGGAAAAATTAGCTACTTATTTGCATTTTCATTTGTCAGTGAGGGAAGGAAGACATTAAATAATTTGTTCAAGTTTACACTTTTACAAGTAGTAGAACTGACAAACCCAGACTACAGGTCCCATTACCTTCCCCTGTTTATTCCATATAAAGTAGATTCATACGGATCTTGTCCGGATAGAAGAGTCAGGGCACTCAGTATGAATCTGTTTCACAAACTGAAGAACATGCACAAAGTTGTGGAATCTACATTCATAATGACAGACACTTAAAATTCTTACGATGTTCCAAGTACTGTTCCAAACATTCTATTTGTTTCAATGTTTATGATCTTTAATACAAACTTAGGAAGTCGGTGCCATGTTAGATCCATATTACACATGATTAAACCGAATCACCAAGAAGTTAGGTAGTTTGCTTTGGATCACACAGTTTGTGATCTCAGATCACGATTTGAATCTCGGCAGCAAGGATCCAGTCTTTTCTCCCTATCACCTGACACTTCTCATTTAATCATTTACTTCCTTTCTTTTCCTTTTCTTCCCTTCCCTTCCCATCCTTTCCTTTCTTTTCAATTCCTTCCTTTTCTCTTCACTTATTTTTCATTCCTTTCCTTCTTCTTTTCCTTTTTCCCTTTCTATAATCAAGAAGTAAAACCAAAAAATTAAAAAAAAAAACTTCTTCCATTTTTATATGCACTTTTTCAACTGAACAACTTAATCCATGCTGATGCAAATCCACATGAAATATTCCAGGTAAATAAAGTCATTTCTTGCTGACATATTCTCCAGAGATGGAGGTAGGGCATACTCCATGTTAGTAAGTTGCCTTGATTTCCTATCCAGACCCATTTTTACTGGATCAAATGCCTTGACCAGTCAACCTGTACTCTTAACCCCTATGGGGAAGTGGGAAAGTAAATTTATATTTTCTATTTCAATATCTGAAGGCAGAGTCCTTTCTGTCACATGATCTTCAGAGCAAAAAATATCAGGAAATTCTTAATCTAGTTTGTTTCCATGGCTTACAAGCAGCTGTCGTTATAAATAAAGGCTAGTGTCACTTTCATCAAACCTGAAATTTAACACTCGTTTTGCCACTCAATGAGGGATTTCCTCTAACACACTTACCACGTAAATCTCCTGTTCTCCAGTGGTTTTACTTTGGTATTATACTGCTATAAAAGCCTATTTGGTGACAAAGACTTAACAATATAAAAGAGTAATAATGAACCTTGAAAATAAGTCTGAAATTTCCAAACACAGGATTGTTTTTCATAAAATTTGCCATTTTCCTCTCCCAAGCCAAAATTATGACTCAGAAATCAGACACCTAGATCAAGTTGAAATCTGGAATGGGAAAATCATATAAAGTTGACAGTTTCACCCCTAAAATTTATTTCAAGTTCTTGGTTAATCAGGGGAACTTTTCTGAAGACATAATTTATAAAATAATAAATAAAAATAATAAAGTATAATAGCTTTTATGATAAGTTTTTCCAACCAGTGTGCAGCTAAAAAAGACATGTAATTACAATTCAGTAATGGAAAACTTCTCGTGTCTGATACGTTTTAAAAAATCTGAGAAATAGATTTGTGTAAGATGAACCGTATAATAGTGTAAAAGAGCATTAAAAACTTTTGACATATGATCATTCTTGAATTTTTACCTCACTCACCCAATTTTAACTGCAGATTCAATTACTCTATACATACATAGACTGTGTATGCCATGAGTCAGAGACAGAGGAAACACCACGTAAAAGTCTTCTAATGCCATCCACACTCTGAGCCTTGCATTTTAGTTCCAAGAGATGTTTTAGAAGTTTATCGAGTCTGCCTCTCATGTCTTGAGTCAAGACTTAACTTCATATGTGAAAGAAATTAATTTTTATATGAGAATCTGAAATCACAGGCACTACAGTCAAGCTTGTGTCTTCATAAGCCATGGATATTCAAGACTACAGAAGACCATGGATCGGTTACATTTTTTTGTTGTTGTTAGTCACAGAAACTGAGTCTTGATTTTTCAGACAACCGAGGACTGTATTGGGAATTTCAGATACACTGGTTTGATAAGATGCTAGAAAGGTAACCTTGGTGAAAGTGAAAGAACCAAGATTTGCCACTAGAAGTAAAGGAGTGAGAATAATAGCCAAGGTCTTCTCCTACTGGCTTTTCTTCTGCTCATTCAGGATTCACTGTCGGAGAGGATGTGTGATTGGCTAAGTCCAAGTAGGACTGGAATGAGTTGACCTATAGAGCTTTGGTAGTGGGATGTAGGACCTACCACATCCACAACATTCATAATGAGGAATTATGCCTCCAGGGAGAACAAAGTGAAATAAGAAAGTTGGGATGGAGATTGAATGAGAAGAATGACCATCCAAAAGTGACTAACATCCAATATGATGTGGGACGTGTGTGTGCGTGTGCGTGTGTGTGTGCACATGTGTGATGGCTCTCTCTATTGACAAGAATAATATATGAATGCTTATATAAAATAATAACTCCATATAAATGCTGAACTTCAATACCCAATCCCTAAAGATTTGAAGGGATCAAGATGCCAGGTAAAGTGTGTGTGTGGAGCCAAGAGACTGAGATTGGAGTCCTGAACATGGCATTTTTAGCCTATGATACAAAGCATGTGATTTTGCTTCTTGATCACTAGTTACTTTAGTGAAAAAATTGAATTTATGTAAAACTGAAAATGTAGCATGTGGTGAGATGAGAATATTCTGTGTAAAAGCCATTTCTAAAATACGGAACACCACACATAAAGTTAATTCCTCATTATTCACGTTCCTTGGGTCCAACTAGGGAGGCCGAATCCTTTTCCCCCCTTCCTTTTAAGAACAGATTTTCTGTGCTTGCTTATTTCACACCAGAAGGATTCCTCAACAGGCCTCTAAAGACTATGAAATGTTTTCCTTTGGCTGAGAGAGAAGTGTCAGTCAAACTGAAGAAGCAGTCACAAAATCTCTCTCTCTCTTTTTTTTTTTTTTTAGTGGAAACAATGATTGTAACTGGTGAAGAAAGTTGGACTCACAAGTTTCGCTGTAAGAAAAGGTGTGGCTTGCTCATTTTTATTTATGCCTATAAAAGGCCTTCTTGTTTTGTCCTTTATGTGACTTTTCCCAATTAGTTTGGATATATTTTATACTGCCCTGTGAGGAATTTTATAAATTGTTTATTATTTCTCTTTTCCAAAAAAAGAGTTTATACATCCCAGATTTTCTCCCCTTCCATGTGGCCCTTATTACTCTTCCCTGGGGGCTTTTTTACCCCCTGCCCTCCTACTTGAGGCTTAGCTGGGATGGTTCTTGCAGTCATAATTGAAAATTAATGATGAGAAGCAGCCCCAAACCACACCATTCCCTTTGCCCCTCCTCAGTCCAAGAAGTGTACAATGCAGATTTTATTTCAGGGACTGCAAGGTGATTAATAGTCGTAGGGCCCTGACACTGGCTTCAGATAAGTGGGGTAGTCTGGCAAGAACGCAAATATGTGGACACCATTCCCATTAATCTCTGAACACCACATGGAAAGGAAAAAAAGTCTTTGCAAGGCCTCTATAAAGGGAGTTATTATTATCAGGCCAAATTTTCTATAAAGAAAGGCTAATTTGTAGCCTCTGTGAACCTACCCAGGAGCAAAGGAATTTCTACACGCTACTCATATGGAGTCTTTTGTACAAATGAGAAGATGTAAATGGAGCGAGAGGGTGAATAGTTAGAAAAAAAAAAGTATGAGGAAACTGACAATAAAATCTATGGAGTCATTCCTACTGGTCTGTGAGCACCATGAGGCTGGCCAGGAGCCATGATTTTGTCACGGCTTCAGCTGAAGTACCCAGATGGCCCTCCATGTTTGTGGAGCGAATGGAAGAAGCTGGCATTTTTCAGGATGCAATATTCATGTTTGACAACTGATGACTGAAAAAGAATGTCAAAATGATAACATATTTCTGCAATTGTTGATATTATGATGTTTATATTAGTGGTGGTGCCATGGGCATCTTTACTAAGAGTTATATTACGATCTTTGTAATATTATCAAGCAATGCCACATTCTCCCACCTGGAA
Organism: Panthera pardus; assembly: GCF_024362965.1. NCBI lineage: Eukaryota > Metazoa > Chordata > Mammalia > Carnivora > Felidae > Panthera > Panthera pardus. The sequence continues at coordinate 122,252,802 of NW_026526810.1, read as the reverse complement.
AATTTTAAATGGATCCTGTTTCAGACTGGCTCATAATTCCCTTTCTGAATAAAGTCTGTTACTTCTTACCACTGGTGTCCCTGCATGGAGCACACACTTCATTGACTCTATCTATGGATGTTGCAATTATGCGTTTAGAAATTTTCTCCTTGATCAGCCTGCGAACTCCTCGAGATAGAGGTCACAGCATGCATTCTGTCATCTCTGGTATTTCATCTAAGGGGTGTTCAGTAAAGGTTTCTTTGAATTAGAGACATTATTCATATGCATAAGGTAACTTGAGCCCAGTTTTGCTTCTCCCTTTGACGTGGTCACCCGTATGTGAAAAACAATTGTTAAAAATATAGCGATTGGAAGCTTTTGTTCCAGATGGGACATCCTTATTCTTTTGTTAAGAGACGGATGGGGAGGTATATAAATGTTGACTTTCCTTTTCATCCTTATCTAGACACGACACCTTCTCCCCATCAAAGACTAGGGACTTTGCTGAGTTGGAGATAGCACAAAATATTCTTTTTTTTAACACTGATAGTTCATTTAAGTTTTTTACCAACACTTAGTACTATCAGACTTTTGCATTTTTGCTTATCTGTAATAATATCGTAGAGGTTTTAAAATGGGGTTCTCTGATCATTGAGATTTAGTGTACTTATTTATTTATTTTTAAATGTTTATTTATTTATTTTGAGAGAGAGAGAAAGAGAGAGCATGCACATACAAGTCGGGGAGGGGTGGAAAGAACGAATCCCAAGCAGGCTCAATGCCATCAGTGCAGAGCCTGACATGGGGCTCAAGCTCAAAAACCAGTGATATGACGTGAGCTGAAATCAGGAGTTGGACGCTTAACTGACGGAGCCACCCAGGTACCACAATGTTTTCTTTTTCATTCATGAGTTTTCAAATGTGTCTTGCCCAATTTTCAAATATTGATATATCGGACTCCAACTTTCCAAATTTCCACTATTGGTTTCCTTATGTATCCTCTTCTGATATTTGTTATCTGTGTGGCGTGAGCCATGCTTCTTATCATAACTCCTCTAAAAGTAATGTTCCCCTTTTCTCTGGCTTTTTGAAATATTTTTTCATTGCTCGTTGTTTTTAGAGGTTTGCGTTGTAATCAACTTACTAGTACACTGTGGTTTAATTTAAGATTCCTTAATTGATAGGTATACAGGTTTTGTGTCCCACTCTGTTTGCTATCACTTCAATAAATACTAGCCATTTATGTAGCTTTCTATATTTTTTTACCAATTTATCCCTGGAAAAGATTTCTAGGGCTGATATTTCTTGATCTTAAGCTAAATGCACTTCTGTTTGGGGAAGATATAGCCAAATTTCCCCTCATGTAAATTTTGTTATTTTCCATTCATATCACCAATATAAAAGAGTGTCAATTTCCCATAGCCTCACTGACAAATATGTCACCAAATTTTGATTTATTTTATCTTACTGACAGGAAATTTTAACTTGGTTTCACCATTCTTGTAAATCAAGTGCGTATAAGTATGATCTGTATGCACACAATTTTCCTCTCTTAATAACTGATAGTGTAAGTCTTGTGTTTATTTTTATTTGTTGACATTTTCTTAGCTTGGTCCTTTAAAACTCCACTTAAATTTTGAATCACTGCTAACATTTATATATGTACACATACACAAACACACACACACACACACACAAACACGTATTTGCACAGTTTCAATTTTGAATGAAATTCCATATGAGCTCAACTTTGGGAAAATTGACATGTTTAGAATATTGACTTCTTCAATTTTAGATTGTGATGTATGTCTTTGTTTCTTCAAGTTTTCCTTCAGTTTCTTCAATGTTTGTAGTTTTCAGCTGAGAGGTCTTATGTTTATTTATACAATCCTAAATCTGCGGAGTGTTACATATTAATTTTAGTATTTGGGGTATTTTCTTTGGTATTTTCTGCATATACAAATGTATTATAGGCAAAAAATGACTATTGAGTTCATTCTTTGCATTTATACCATTTTTACTTTTATTCTTGTCTGTTACATTGAATAGTTTTATTTATTTATTTTTTTAAATTTTTTTAACGTTTATTTATTCTTGAGAGACAGAGAGACACAGAGCGTGAGCAGGGGAAGGGCAGAGAGCGGGGGAGACACGGAATCGGAAGCAGGCTCCAGGCTCTGAGCTGTCAGCACAGAGCCCGATGTGGGGCTCGAACTCACAAACTGCAAGGTCATGACCTGAGCCGAAGTCAGAGGCTTAACGGACTGAGCCACCCTGGTGCCCCTAGGATAGTTTTAAAGGTCACTCAATTTATTCAGAAATCATAGGGAATGATTTAATATTTCAATATTAATGTCTGTGTTTTCTATTAAATAGGTAAGAGCCTTCTATTTCTAGTCTGCTGCATATATTTGTATCAGAATGTGTTTAATTTTATCAAATGCTATTTTCAACATCTTTTTTTAGATTATCTGTTTTTTCTACTTTTTTTCTGTTATTCTTATAACTTTAACATATTTTTTAATGTTATACCAGTCATTAATTACAGAAATAAGTTGAATTCAATTATGGCATATAACTTATTTTAGGTACTACTAGATTTGATTTGCTGTAAAAACTGTTTATTTCTACTTTCTTGAGAAAGCTTATTCAGTAATTTTCTTGTCTCTGTCATATTTTGGTACCAAGTTGCAATGTATTCCATCTTTTTAAAATCTCTGGAATTTTTGCTCTAAGATTTTTTTTCTTCTTCCCAGTTTTAGATGAATACACAATTGAAACAATGTGTATTGTTTTCATAATATGTTCCTATCATTAATATCTTTAAAGTCCATAGTGAAGTTTCCTGGTTTTTTTCTTTAAAAACTTTTTAAAAAAAATTTTTATTTATTTTTGAGAGAGAGACAGAGACAGAGTGTGAGCGGGGGTGGGGCAGAGAGAGGGAGACACAGAATCCCAAGCAGGCTCCAGGCTCTGAACTCTCAGCACAGAGCCAGACGCGGGGCTTGAACTCACAGAGCTGTGAGATCATGAACTGAAGTCAGACGCTTAACCGATTGAGCCACCCAGGTGCCCCAATTTTTTAAAAATTTATATACATACCTTCTGAAATATTTAATTTGTATCTTCTCTCTTTGGTTCTTAATTATTCTTGTTAGAGGTCTCTCATGTTTATTAGTCTTTTCAAAGATTTTTTGCTTTCTTGTTTGTTTTACTGAATCTATCATAACAAATACAAAGTAATATATAAGAAAATAAATTGTCTTCTTTGTAATGTTTTTCAGATTTTAAAAATTTTAGTTTTATTCCAGCTTCTTGAGTTAAAGCTCAATTCAATGATTTTTCAGCTTTTGTGTTTTCTAATATATTCATTTATGACTGGTTATTTACCTGTAAGCATCATGTTTGTTTCATCTCACAAATTGGATATATCATTTTAAATTTTCTAATTTCCACTGCAATTTCCTTTTCTACCAATGACTATTTAAAAGGTACATACCCTGGGGCACCTGGGTGGTTCAGTCAGTTGAGTCTCTGACTCTTGATTTCAGCTCAGGTCATGATCTAGAAGTTCGCAATTCTTGAGTTCGATTCCCGTGTTAGGCTCTGTGCTGACCGTGTGGAAACTGCTTGCAATTCTCTCTCCCTCTCTCGCTGCCCTTCTGGTCACACACACACACACACACACGCACTCTCTCTCTCTAAAAATAAATAAATAAGCTTAAAAAAATGTACACACCTTAGCTTCCAAACATTGTGTTATTTTCTAGTTATCCTTATTTGATCTTATTTTTGGTTTAGCTTTGTTCTGACAATAGAACATGTTCTAAATTATTTTATTTTTTTAAAGTGCACAGAGGCATATTTTTGTCCCAGAACATGGTCAATTTTGACACACAGTCTATGTGAACTTGTAAAGAATGTATATTCTGTCATTGTTTGGCGTATTGTATTAATTTTATCAGTGAAGAAAATATGTTGGTTATGCAACTTATTGATATTCATACAGATTAATTTGTCTTCTTGGTCTATCAACTATTGAGAGGGATTGCTGTTCTTCCTCTATGATTGTAATGTGTCATTTTTTTGCTTTTAGTTCTGGCAGTTATTCCTTGACACAGGTTATGCTATGTAATTAGAAGTGCATAAATTGAGAACAGTTATGTCTTCCTGGATAACTGACCTTTACATCATGAAATAAGCTCCTTATTTTTTAGTAATGATTCTTATTTTTAAGTCTATTTTTTATATTCATTTATATTTGTATACATTTTCACATGGGTACATATATTCATATACATATGAGCCTATGTTTATATATTTGTGTAATTACATATATGTGGGTATGTTATATGTATATAATATGCTAGATCAGTATTTATTTGATGTTTGTTACCATCTTTTTGCCTTTAACTATTATTTACCTTATAAGAAACACTGAAAGAGGTATTTCTTATAGGAAGTATAAATACACACATATATGATGATTTTTTATTTCACTCTGACAATCTCTATTTTAATTGGATTATTTAGCCTACATGTAGTGTGTTTAAATAGCTATGTTTTTACTATTTACTTTTAATTTTTTTCTACCTGTTTCATTTTCCTCACAACTTTCTTTTTTTAATATAATTTATCATCAAATTGGCTTCCATACAACACCCAGTGCTCATCCCAAGTGCCCTCCTCAATGCCCATCACCCACTTTCCCTTCTCCACCACCCCCATCTACCCTCAGTTTGTTCTCTGTTTTTTAGAGTCTCTTATGGTTTGCTTCCCTCCCTCTCTGTTTGTAACTATTTTTTTCCCCTTCCCCTCCCCCATGGTCTTCTGTTAAGTTTCTCAAGATCCACATATTTTGGACCTAATTTATACACTCTTTTACTGGTCTTTGTTTATCTTAACACAATCTGCATCCTTGATTTCACACATTTTCTTCATTATGCCTTCCACTTGCCAGATGATGCTAGGACCTAAGAGAATTTCCTTATCGTCCAGTGATCCTATTTTCTGTGATATTGTTGTGATGCATTTTAATATTTTTATAGCCCCATAATCATTACATTTTCTATTTCTTCCTCATTTTCCATGTTTCTCTATTATTTTCCTTCCACCTGAAGAACTTACTTCAATATGGCTTTTAGTATGCACATGCCTTTTTCTGTCTGGTGGCTTTTGGGGTTTTCCGGTTTCCAGAAATGTTGCTATGATGTTCCTATATGCATATCCACAGATTTTCTTTTTATTCATCCCACATCTTCTTCCTGTGTTAATATCACACATCAGTTTCGGAAAAATCTTAAACATTGCCTCTTCTACTATATTGCTTCTCCCTGATTCACTTTGTTTTTAATTCCAGGGCACCAAGGACCCTAGACCTTTCACCATGTTTGTTTGCATATGTTTCTCACGCTCTTATCTGTGTTCTTTGATCTTACAATGTCTATGAATCTGCTTGCATGTTTTCTACTCAACTATCATCTCTTTAATTATCTTTTCTATTTTTGTTCTGCATGCTGTTAAACCCTACTATTAGATTGTACTTTAATTCTAGATATTCTATTTCATTTATTTTTTTAAAAATATTTCTGACTTTCTGGTGAATTCTCTTTTTATTTATTTTCTCAAATGTTTTAACCACAGTTCTTTCAATATCTATATTTGATATCTAGAACTACTCAGATACCTGTAGATTTGCTTCTACTTCCATTTTCACTTGACCCTTTGTGTATGTGAGAATATGAGTATATATATACATATATACATACACACATATATGTATGTGTGTGTGTGTGTATGTATATATATATATATATATATATATATATATACATATATATATATACTTGAAATATATTATATATGTATAATTGAAAGCAGGACATGAGATATTGGGCAAGAACATTATGCAGACTTCAGGTGCTATTATTTTCCCTAGAGGTTTCAGCATACCAGCTACCAGGCACATAAAGTGATAGCAGATGACCTTAATCCACTCAGGGCCTGAATTGACTCTAAGGCAGTTTGTGGTTTTTGCAAAACCTCCTTTACTTCTGGTGCATACAGAGTCTTAAAGTATAGCTCTTCGGGGTTCCTTACTCAAAGCCTTGGATCTCTTTTTTTTTTAATTTTTTTAATGTTTATTTATTTTTGAGAGAGAGACAGAGACAGAGACAGAGAATGAGCAGGGGAGGAGCAGAGAGAGAGGGAGACACAGAATCCGAGGCAGGCTCGAACCCCTGGACTGCGAGATAATGACCGGAGCCGAAGTCGGAGGCTCAACCGACTGAGTCACCCAGGTGTCCCAAAGCCTTGGATCTTATACTTTGATTTTTTTGTTTGTTTCTCCTTAGCACCATGAGACAGCCAAGAAGGCACCTTTGTCTTTTCTTGACTACAGTTGGAAAACCTCTAGTGTTTAGCTTTTAAGTAGAGTGCTTGCTTATTGATTAAGATATATACTTTATCATGTTAATGAGGTGTCAATTAAGTTTTATTTTATTAAGTGTGTTTTTATAGTTATGTGTGCTGATATTTGGCAAATGCCTTCTCTGCATCTATGAACATAATCACATATTTTTTCTTTTAATATTTATATGGTCTTATTTATGACTGTATTTATGGCCTTTCTAACACCGAATAACACTTGCATTACTGAAATTAACCACGGTTGTTTATCTTGTATTATTTTTAACGTGCTCTTAGATTTTATTTGCTGGTGTTATATCGGGGACTTTTGCATTGATATTTACAAATAAAATGTACATATGCTATATCAAATTCATACAATGTTTAAGGTAAATATGTAAGATAAATTCATGTTATAAAGCAAAATTAGAGGCTGTCCCTCTTTTCAATGCTGCGGAACACTTTATGTAGTGTTAAGATTACCGGACTCTTCAAAAACTTGGTAAAATTCCTAGATGAAGTCAACTGGGAGTTATGCTTTGTGGTAGGGGGCTCTTTAACTATTTTCTGCATTTCTTTCAGGGTAATTAACCTGCTTATATTCTCTGTATATTGAATTGGGTTTTATCAAGTTTTTTGAGAAAATGATCTATCTGATCTAGGTGTAAATTTGTCCTTTGGGATCATGATAGAGTTTGCAAAAAAAAAAAAAACTAGATTTGGCATTTATTTATGAGTTCTAGTGTGTGCCAGTTTTCTAACTCATTTACTTCTGCTTTTATCTTTATGGAGCTATAAGCCTTCTTTTCATTTACTTTGTCATTCTTTTCTTAGCTTTCTAAGTTGGATAGTTCATTAATTTTTGTCTCATTTGTATTTATACAGGTATTCAATACTATAATTTTTTTACCGACAACTGTTTTAACTATATGCCACAAATTCTTTCATACCCTATTTTTATAAACCTTATATTCAGGTAATTCTAAAGTTCCTTTATATTTACCCTTTGACTTAAGAGTTTTTAATATCATGGGAGTTTATTTTTATTTCAGTATGAAAAAGCATTTCCTATTGATTTTTTATTGATTTCTTTTTTTTTCTCATTGTGAACAAAGCATGTTATTTTTTATTGTAGTATAATTAGCATATAGTGTTATATTAGTTTCATGTGTGCAATATAATGACTCAACAATTTTATATATTACTCAGTCCTCATCAGGATTGAGTGTACTCCTGATCTCCTTCACCTATGCCATATATATATATGTGTGTGTGTGTGTGTGTGTGTGTGTGTGTGTGTATACACACACACACACACACACACACATATATATATATATATGATATCTTATTTATCCCTTCATCTAAAAGTACACACATGGATTGTTTCCATATCTTGGCTATTGTAAGAATGCTATGATAAACATAGGGGTGCATATATCTTTTCCAATTAGAGTTTCTTTTTTCTTTGGGTAAATACCCAATATCGGATTATACTGGACTACATGGTAATTTTATTTTTAGTGTTTTGAGGAACCTCTATGCTGTTTTCCATAGTAGCTGGACCATTTTGCATTACCACCAAGAGTGCAAGAGAATTCCTTTTTCTCTACACCCTCACCAACACTCGTTATTTCTTGTGTTTCTGACTTTAGCCATTCTGACAGGTGTGAGGTGGTATCTCATTGTGGTTTTGATTTGTAGTTCCCTGATGTTGAGTGATGTTGAGCATCTTTTCATGCATCTGTTGGCCATCTGTATCTCTTCTTTGGAAGAAAAATGGGTATTCAGGATCTCTGCTCATTTTAACTGGATTATTTGGTTTCTTTTTGGCATTGAGTTCCATAAGTGCTTTATATATTTTGGATACTAACCCCTTATTGGATCATTTGCAAATATCTTCTCCCACTCAGTAGGTTGCTTTGCCATTTGTTGATGTTTTTCTTCTCTGTACAATTTTTAAAATGTTGATGTAGTCTTAATAAATTTTGCTTTTGCATCCCTTACCTGAGGAGACCTATCTAGAAAAATGTTTCAACAGCTGATGTCAAAGAAATTACCGCCTATGTTTTCTTCTAGACTTTTTTCAGGTTTCATATTTAGGTTTTTACTCCACTTTGAGAATGCTGTTTTATTATGTCTAAGTGACTTACAATTTTTGCATGTATCTATTGGAAATGATATCTTATTGAAAATTTTATTTCCTAAGTTTGTTGTTGGTGGATTGAAATATAATATATTTTTGATTATGTTGTACTTATGTTTAAAACTCTTAGTGAATTATCTTATTGACTAAGCCTAATGCATGAAATATTATATTTTTGCTTCTTTTAATGCCTTATTTTTTATTCGAACAAAATTTGATAGGATTTCTAAAGAAATGTGGAATAGGAACGATGCTATTTACCATTCTGACCAGATTCCTCGCTTAAAGAAAATGTACCCAATATTTCAAAATTAAAATTATAGCTGTTATATGTCTTTAATCTTACTTTTTGGGGTTTAAGGGCTTTCCGTTCTATTCCTTATTTACTAATTTTTTTTTCATAACTGGCTGTTAAATCTTATTAAGTTCTATACTCCATTACAGTCCCACACAACAAAAAACTTAGATATCATTTTCACTTTATATCTCTTGAACCTCAGAATACCTGGCATATAGTAGCTCTTCCTTAAATATCTTTTGGTGAATTAATTATTTTCATTGTTTTTCTATCAAAAGATAAAAATCATATTTTTTCTTTTGAAAGTTAATATGGCAAATTGTATTAAGAGATATTTTAATAAAATATATTCTTAAGATTTTTGTAATTAAATTGATTTCATAATGATTTAACATTTACATGTTGCTAAATTTCATCTGCTAATATATGCTTTATGCATTTTACCTTTTTCTTTAAAAGTGAGATGGGATTTTGCTTTTCTGTGCCTCTTTTCTTAGCTTGATTCACAATTATTCCCGTCTCATAAAATAAGAGGAAATCAACCTCCTTTGTTTTCAATCTTTAAAAAAGTTTATAAAAAATAGGGGCATCTGGGTGGCTCAGTCGGTTGAATCTGACTTTGGCTCAGGTCATGAACTCGCGGTCTGTGAGTTCGAGCCCCACCTTGGGCTCTGTGCTGACAGCTCAGAGCCTGGAGCCTGCTTCAGATTCTGTCTCCCTATCTCTCTGCTCCTCCCTAGCTTGTGTTTTCTCTCTCTCTCTCTCTCTCTCTCAATCTCTCTTTCAAAAATTAACACTAAAAGTGGTAATAAAATAAAATAAGATAAAATAAAAGAGTTTATATATGACAAAAATATCTTGTATTTTAACTATGATATTCTACAAAAACATTTGGACCTGATTTGTTAGAGGAATGAATGTTTGATTACTAATTATAATTATGTTTGTGTAATGATCTTACAGCCCTTCAAGTTTTACATCTTCAGGTGTCATTCTGGTTAAGTTATCTTTCTGGAAAATTGCTCCTGCGGTCTAAATTTTCAAATTCATGGATATAAAGTCCATTATTTTCACTTTTATTTTTAATTATAACTGCAATATATATTTATGACCTCTTTTCTTAAATTCTGGTGTTATTTTCTTGATGTTTCAGATTTTTGTCTTTGAGAAAGTTTTTAATCCTGAGGTCTATAACTATAATTCCTAAAAACTTTAATTAGTAGAATTTTTTTCCTATTTCTTTCTTCCTCCTAGGAGAGTGGCAAATAGAAAAATATCAAATAATATAAATAAAGGTTTATTCAACGGAACTACAGTCTTATTTCCTTATAAAAGAAAAGAGAGTCTAATTCTAAAACTACAGTGTTGCATCACCTAGTTATTTCAAAGGGGGCTTGCTCATTTGGGGAAGTAATGAAAGAAAAAAAAAAGCAAGGACCCTTTGTCAGAGAGGGAGACAAAGCCCTGGGCAGTGTGAAGTTGTTAATAACCTTTGAATATCACTCCTAAAGCTCACTAGCAAAGCAAATCACAGTGAAATTTTTGGAAAGGGGTGGCTTGTTTATTACATGGTGAATGCTAGCCTAATGGCACCTTCAAGTTCAAGGATGCTTGCCTTTCCCGGACGCCAATGTACAGCTGATAATGGGTCTTCAAGTTAGTAAGGAAGCTGACTTATTTGTCAGACTGGTTTAGCGCAAATGTTCCCTGAATGTAGGCACACGGAAGCAGTCGTGTGCTCTAGTAAGAATGTGCCCTGGTACATTGGGCTTAGTGAGAACACAGTGTTCTCTAGTAAGAGCTACTTAATATTCTGCCCACACTGTCCTCTCTTACAATATAGTTTCACAGCCAGAATCCTGGTTCAAGTCTCAGATCTCTGGCGCTGTCTATAAATATAGTCTCATGTATTCATTCAACACATATTTATTGATACCACCTCTGGGCAAGTACTGTGTGGGTTTCTGTGAATAGGACAGTAAATATGTAACAGGCACTTCCTTAGGAACTTAAAAGGTCTACAAGGTCAGCTTGCCTTAGGATTCCTGTGTTCTCATCTGTATGTTAAGATAAAAGACAATGTCCTAAATTATTGTTCTGCCCCTGCCATGTTCTGACAATAAGCCATATCCAACTACATGGAAGCATCGTGTTATAGCAATACTCGAAACCTTCTTCTGTCTCTTTCTTGTTTTGCTCCATGACCTTTATCGGAAAAGAGCGTGCTCCATTTTTGTAGTTATCAATCATTATACGAGTGTCTTGGAGTTTCCTTATTAAGTTCTCGAAGTATTTCTGCATTTAATTCTGTGTCATGAAACTCGGGGTAAATAACCTATTTAGCAAACATTTAACACATACCTACTACGTGCTAGTTGTCATATCTACAAGCACTCATCGATGCCTAAGAAAATGAATACAGCTCATGCCATTGTAGCCAGATATCGTGAAAATCAGCTTTTGTGAATTAATTACCGCTATGATCAATGTCACAAAGGGAAAACGCATAATGCAATGCAAGAAATTTGTCAGGAAAATTGAACAAATATGAGTGCCAAAGAATTATATCCTTAGGAAATGACATTTAAATTTTTGGACGGAAATCCAATGAGTAAGAGTGGTGTGAGAAAGAGGAACGTAACTCTGCAGGCAGAGAAACCTCCATGTTTCCTCAATAGGAAATTAACCAACTGAAATATTGTGTAGTAGGAATGGGAATTTCCAATTCACTTTTTCTCTCTTAAATAGACTTTATTTTTATTTTATTTTTTATGTTTCTTTGTTTCTGAGAGAGAGACTGTGTGAGGCAGGGAGGGGCAAAGATAGAGAGAGGGAGACACAGAATCCCAAATAGGCTCCAGGCTCTGAGCTGTCAGCACAGAGTCCGATGTGGGGCTCGAACTCACAAACAGTGAGATCATGACCTGAGCCAAAGTTGGACACTTAACTGACTGAGCCACCCAGGCACCCCAAAATAGACTTTATTTTTAAAAGTGGTTTTAGGTTCACTGCAAAATTGGACTTTATATTTTTATTAAATATCTGAAGTATTTTTTAAAATTTTATTTTGAAATAATTATAAAATCAGAAGTTGCAAAAATAGTCGGGAAGTCTACCTTACGTTCAGTTTGCCCAGTGATGACATCTTACATAATTATAGTTTAATATCAAAACTATAATTTTGTCATTGTCACAATGAATATAAATAGTTCTGTGATGGTTAGTTTTATGTATGAACTTGGCTGGCATATCACAAGGCCTACATATGTGGTCAAATGCTAGTAATGCCCAGGCATGTGGTCTGTTATTTTAGATGTTTCTTCTTCTTTTTTTTTTAAGTTTTTATTTATTTTTGAGAGGGGGGGAGGGGGAGCAGAGGAGGAGCAGAGAGAGAGGGGAGCAGAGGAGCTGAGGTGGGTTCTGCTCAGACAGCAGAGAGCTTGACACAGGGGCTCAAACCTATGAACTCTGAGATCATGATCTGAGCTGAAGGCAGACAACCGACCGAGCCACCCAGGTGCCTCTGGATATTTCCATGAGGGTGTTTTTGGATAAGATTTACATTTAAATTAGTGGACTTTGAGCAAAACAGATTGCACTCTATAATGTGGATGAGCCTTTTCCAATCAGTTGAAGATAAAAAGGAATTGTACAGTAAACAGATGGCCTCTTGGTTCTTCAGTCTGACTACCTTTGAACTTGAACTGTAGCTGTTTCCTGAGTATCCAGCATTTATGTATACATAATAATATATATAATCATATATATATATATAATTTATAAACCTATGTATCTAATCATGTCTTATTTTATCAGATAATAAAATAGATGATATTGATTGATTTCTAAATATTGAATTATACTTCTCTAATGAAGTCCACTTGGTCATGGTGTATAATCTATTTTAAATATTGTTGAATTCCTAATATTTGGTAAAAGGAAATATTTGCATTTATATTCATAAGGGATATTGGCCTATAGTTATTGTAGCTTTTTTTTGTTTCTTTTGTTTTTGTATTTGTTTTTGCTTTTTATACAGGTTCTCTCGGGTTTTCATTCAGAGCAAGGTTGGCTTCATAAAATGAATTGGAAAGTTTTCCTCCTCTTTTATTTTATGTAAGAAATTGTGTAAATTAGTGTTTTCTTTAAATGTCCAAAATCACCAGGGAAAACTGTGCCTGGAGATATCATTTTTTAGGAGTTTATAATATATATGTTTAATGTCCTAGATAGTTACAGGGATATTCAGGGTTTTTTTTTTTAATTCTTATTAGTAAGTTGTATTTAGTCCATGGTTTTACTCTTCAAAAAATTGGTCTATTTCATAGAAGTTATCAAGTTTTGTTTGCAAAGTTGTGTGTAATAGTCTTTTATCATTGAAGGGTCTATAGAGTCGGGAATGGTATCACCTATTTCATTCTTCATGTTAGTAAGTTGTGACTTCTCTCTTTTTTGTTAGTTTTGCTAGAGGTTTATCAACTTTCTTGACCTTTTCAAAGTCTTAGCTTTTTGTTTCATTGATTTTTTGGGTCTTATTTCATGTTGTTCAACGGTGTGTTTTTGTTAAATTGTTTTAACAATTTAAAATTTCTGCTAACGTGAACAGAAGTAGGGAGTAATACATGTAATTACAATCCATTAGTTAATTTCCTGTACTCATAATCTAACAGGACACCCAAAACTTTACTTGAAACAGTGAAAGAAGTTTTTGATAATCTGGCAGTTTGCACCGATGAAGAGAATCCCTCCTTGCAAACGCTAAATACATGCCAATGATTACATGTAAGCCTTTACACAGTCATGGCCAATTTCAAACTAAAGACAAGAAACAACTTGGTTGTATAATAATAATAATTTTTAAAAAGAAATAAGGACCAAGGATGTCAGCCTTACCTGGAAAATATTCCCCTGATACTATTTACTCAGCATCAAACAGGGAAGTTAAGAAACACATGCATACAAAGTATATCCTAGCGAAACCTAGGAATATTGAAACAAAACTTTTAAAACCTTACAGAAATAAAAGACACCCCACAAATCAGCTATGAATGGACAAAAATCAAGATATACACATACAAGAAAATGATTGAATAATATATTCACAGTTTTGAAGCTTTTCCTTTTGAACCACACAGGAAATGAAAAATAAATGGCACTTAAACATACAAAAATATGATCAAGCTCATTCTTTACGATGGAAATATAGGTTAAAACTACATGGAGATATGGCTTTTAATGTATCAGTCTGGCAAAGTGAAAAGGAATACTCACCGTGGCTTGGGTGAGAATATGGAAGGAAAGTTGTGGTTAGAGAAATTTAGGCAGAGTATCATATGCCAAAACAAGAAACATGGATTTGGTTCTACACGCAATGATGAACAAATGGAGGACTTGTAAAAATTAGAGGACAAGCAAAGTCAGGGTGCCTGGGTAACTCCAACTTTTGCTTTCGGCACAAGTCATGATCTCACAGTTCATGGGATCGAGGCTTGCATGGGGTTCTGCCCTGAGGGTGCAGAGCCTGCTTGGGATTGTCTCTCTCCCTCTCTCTCTGCCCCTCCTCCACAAGCACACTCACTCTTTCTCTCTCTCCCTCTCTCAAAAAAAAAAAAAATTAGCAAAGTCAAATATATGGGCATTTAATTTGTTGACTATATACAACATGACTCTGCTATCCCAAATTCCAATGACTTAATATACTAAACATATATTCCGCGAGTCATATATCCTACTGGGTCACCAGGAGGGCTCTGAGCATAGTGGTGATGCAAAAACCGGGCTGAGCCACTGAAGCAAATGTTTATTTTGATGTGTATTCCCATGGTCACCATAGTGGAGGGACAGCGGAGTGCAAATGGCATACTGTTTCCTCAAGCTTCTATCCAGAAGTGATAGATCACACCTGCTCACATTTGCCAAAGCCTGTCATAAATCCACACAAAACTCAAAAGGGGCAGGGACCTACAATCTTACTCTTTGCCCAGAAAGCGGAGATTTGTGAATGCCTCTAATGACCATGAATGTTAGCACTAATGTACTCTCTACAGTGAATAAAAGAATCTATTAATCTATTTATTAAACACTCACATTTAATTACACTGATTTATGAGATTAATAATGCGTGCTGGACTTGTTTGTTGGCATAGCACTACATAATCTTACATAAAAATGAATATGTACATGGAAGAATGTATTTTATTTTATTTTATTTCATACACACACACACACACACACACACACACAGCAATAGGATATTGCTTCTTTTTATTTTTCCTGGATGGATAAGGAAGAGTTGAATGTGCCTTATCCATGAATATATCATAATTATAATTCTATTTGGACAATGTGTTACTAGCATTAGTTTTCTACCTGTAAAAATGATCTGTTCAAACCTATTAGGCATTTAGCACCTTTGTCTCTAGGGTGCAGTCTCCAGGATGAAATTCACTGTCTTTTAATGTGGCTCAAGTGAGGTTTATTTTACTACTTTCCAGACAAGGAAATGGGGTGATACTCATAATAATCCAAATAAAATCTGGCTTAATTATAGCACTACAACACCATTAGTCTGTGGAACGTCTCAGTGAATCTATCAAAACCCCTCAGGGAGGAGAGGATTGATGACCTTTCTTAGTCAATGCTCTTATTCAAAGACCTGGTAGGAGTAATAAAAAAAAAATAGCCACCAGGTAGTTTATACACATTTATCTCATTTATGTCTAATAACGAAGCTGTGAAGGCTTCGTTACTCGTAATTGCTGGAAACCAAGTTTGAACACAGCCCACCTGACCACAAAGCCAAGCTTTTAACTACTATGTCGACCTGACTCATTTTTATTCTGAATAAACATTGATTATTAGATAAATGACACCAATAATATTATTATTCAATTATCTATGATAAGAAACATTACCAAAAAAAGACTTTTCCCTTGTTTAAAGCCCTCACAACCTAAGTAAGTAAATAAAAGAAAGTCGTTGGTAGATATAGACAGTCATTTTTGGCTTCTTTGAACATGTAGTGTATCTTTTTTAACAAGGGTGTGTGTGTGTGTGTGTGTGTGTGTGTGTGTGTGCTCATGTGTGTGTCTTTTTTCTTTCAATTTTCAGGCCTACTGGCTTAATATGCCCTCATTACTAGCACTTTTTCTAGAAACATTAATTCACAGGGAGCTACAGCTTATGAAAAGCAAAGGGTTACTCTGAAAAAAAAGGAGGCCAGAAAAATATCATTAAAGAAGATATGATAGAAGTAAAATCATTCTGGCTTTTTCCCTTGAAAATAGTGAATCACTGGATGTTAGTGTGCAAGGTGACCAGAGACCTCACATACCAGAGTAGGAGAACGTGAGATTCATGGGAGGGGTCGAAAGCCTGATTTCCCCCAAATGTGCCGCTTCCTATGGAGGAAGAGGGTAATAAGGTTTCTCAACTAGAAGCGAAGAGTCCTCCTGAGTAACAGTGGGTTGCTTTGGTATTTTTATAAACTAACTCAAATAAGTGTATTTGTATAGACTTCAAATAAGTGTTCCTTGGCCTAGCCAAATCCCTGAGTTGAGGAAAGAATACAAAGCCTTTAGGGTCCTTCCACCATATACCCCAGCTTGATCTGACTTCAAAAGAAGAATAATTGTATATTTCCTGAATCACAAATATATACTTTTGACCAAGTACATCAGGAGAACTGAACACCAGGAGAAAGTGTTTCATCAACTCAGATGTGCTTGTAATGAATTAGAAAAAGCTCAAACCACCTATGGCTAAATGAAATTATGGGCCTACACTAGTTTTCTGACCCATATCCATCAAAATGTCAAAAGGATATTAGTAGACAGCAGGTATGCAACCTGGAAATAATAGGGCAACTATTAATCTCTTACACTGCTTGATTCTGCTTTGGGCAAATGGGACACGGACCATATATATGCCTAGAATGAGAAACATTGATTTCCAAAGAGCAACATACTTGACTTTTTTGTTTCTGGAGGAACTATTTCCATTTACTATAAAAACACACCCAAGTCAATTTCTCAATCATCTGGCACTCATTTAATCTCTTTGCCTTTGGATCCTGCAGGGGCAAAAACAAAGACAGTATTCCTAAAATCAAATTCAAGTTTTCAAGCTACTTGTGGGCTCTTGAAAAAATGTCTGAGCTCTACTTGTTTTCCTAAGTGCGATTAAGGGAATAGTCAGCATTTACCTCCTGAAGCCTCTGAAAAATAGTAGTGATATAGGTATGGAATAGAGAAAGTGGTCAATAAATAGAAACTATGACATGATGATCCTTATTCAATGCTCATGTTAGATGGAACTGTGACCTACTCAAGACTGACGTACAGCAAAACAACACTTTGTGTACTGAGGACATTTCTAGGGGAAAAAACCGGGGTGGATGGGGATGTGATTTAAAAAGAAAAGAAATGTCTCATCAGTCAGCTGACGGAATAAGCCTCAGGGTCTGCTATGAAACCCAAAATTTTTTGCCAAAGGGAACACGTCCCAGCTGCTGATGCCACAGTCCCCCACCTTGGACAGCAAATCAAGATAGAAAAGTTTCCCTCTTGTGGGTACGAAGACTGCTAGTAACTTCTCAGGCAACAGCTCTCCACTCTTACGTAAGTGAAGTTAAATGGTGCTGAATCCTGGATTACTTCCTTTCTATGTGGATCGGCTTGGGGATTTACATTCCCAGTTTAAATCCTATATATATTCTGCATTAACATGTTACAGTACTTACATCCTCCTTAATAACTGGATTTTCAAATTGATTTGAGAACTCATTTTGAAGGTATCAAAAGGCAAAGAAAGCATGCATTTAGGATTTCAGAGGAAATAAAGTCACAGTTTCTGCAACCCAGGTATGTAAATGTCCTCTCTTTAATATGTGGTGAACTCTGCTCTTGACCACACATTCTCATATAGATACTACGTTACCGTGTAGTTTTTGGCACTTGAGTTTTACTGTCCTGTACATTCTTATTCATTCGTGCAATGCAAATGCAATTCAAAAGTTAAACATTTGGTATTCTCCCTCATGAATATAATGTGATTCATTATGCTATAAATAAATAACATTTGGTCAATAAAAATATAGAAATGGTAAGTATGGGAAAGAAAGGAATGCTTCAAACTGAATGAAAAATAATGCTTTGATTTTAAAAGATGGAAAGCAGGAAAACTGTTCTAGGCACAAGAAACATTCAAGAAAAACAAAACTAATGGTATTTTAAAAAACAAAACCTAAGAAACAAATATCTACCATGTATTAAGTGCTTTGCATATTTTGTTTTCATTTTAGCCTCAGGGTAACTCATAGGTGGACATTATCTCCCTTACATAGGGGGAAAGAGGGGTGTTCAAGTAGTTTCTGAATATTACAGTTTTAGTCTGTTATAATAAATAGCACAAGAATGCATGTATTTCTATTCCAAGGTTAATGTTGTTCATCTGTTTGAAGGTCTGTTTTCCATTTACACCTAGAGTTCTCATACCTATTGGATCCAATATGTTTTTAAATCAACTTTATTGACGTATAACTTACATAAAAATAAACTGCGCTCAGTTAAATCGTGCTATTAAATATGTTTTGACAAATATATATGCTTGTGAACCCACTGCCATAGTTAAGATACACATTTCCCTTATTCCTAACTAAAAGATTTCTCCTGCTCCTTGGCAATCCATCTCCCTTCAACCACCAGATGGAAAAAAACAAAACAAAACAAAAACATTGATTTGTTATCTTACCCTATAGGTTAGCATAAACTTTCTAAAATTTTGTATAAATGGAATTAGGTATAGGTATTCTCTTTGGTTTGGTTTTTTGCATAATGCTTTTTGTATTGTTGAGATGCTTTCATGTTGTTGCATGTGTTGGCTATTTTACCATTTTTGCTGCTCAACAGTTTTCTGTTCTTTGGATATATCATATGTTGTTTATCCAATCAACTCCTTAAAATATAGATTGTTTCTTGGAGCATCCGGGTGGCTCAGTTAAGCGTCCCGCTCGATTTCAGCTCAGGTCATAACCTCCCAGTTAGTGGGTTGGAGCCCCACGTGGGGCTCCTCTCTCACCGTGTGGAGCCTGCTTGGGATTCTTTCTCCCCCATCTCTCTGTCCCTCTATGTGTGCATACACGAGTGCACACTCTCTGTCAAAATAAATAAATAAACATTAAACAATTTTAGATTGTTTCTCATATTTGGCTGTTATGAAAATGCTGCTAAGAATATTCATCTAAAATGTGTGGAACTGGGTTTCCATTTGTTCTTGAATAAATAACGGGGACTCGGTGAATTATTCTTAAAGTAATATATGTTTAACTTTTAGAGAAACTTCCAAAGAATCACAAAAGTAATTGTGACATTCAGCTCTTCGAATGTTACACATGAAGTTACCATGAGACGCAGCAATTTGGTTCCATTCCAAGAGAAATGAAAACATATTGCCCACACAAAAACTCGCAGAGGAATGTTTAAAAAAGTAAAATAAAAGTGACTGTATCATTTTACATTCTTTCCAGCAGAGTATCAGGGCTCCTGTACATTCAGGCCAACCCTTGGCATTATCGGTTTTTAAGTATTAGTCACTCAGTAATTATAAGTATCTCATTGTGATTTCACTTTGCATTTTTCTAAGAACTGAAAAATGATGCTGAGAAGCTGTTGATTTGCTTCTTCATCATTCAGGTATCTTATTTGTGAAATGGCAAATCGAATGCTGTACACACTTCTTCAAATTGTATTGTCACGTCTCTTAATTGTCAGAGTTCTTTGTGGTTGATACAAGCCATTTGTCAGATATTATATCGTGAATATTTTCTGCAGGTGTGTTTTTTAACTTCCTGTTTTCTTACCAGTGTCTTTACAAGGCCAAAATATTTTAATTTTGAAAATGTCAGTTATTACTTTTAATGATTAATGCTTTCCATATCACATCTGGGAAACTTTTGTCTAATGCAGTGTTTTCCTCCAGCTGTGTAATCAATTTAGTGTTTATATTTAGGTTTCTGATCTACCTCCTTCAGTGGTAAATATCTTGAGGAGGAGAATGCCTGTCACCATAGGAAATACACAGCATCTGGGCTGGACCCTTCCCATGGACTTTCCTAGGAAACAAAAGCTTGAAACTGTTAGGGAAGTGTCAGCCACTGTGATCTTCCAAAGGCACAGGGAAGCTTCACTGTGGCTGGGGAAAAGGGGAAAAGAAGAAATCCTCAGAGTACTGGGGTGGCTCAGTCAGTTAAGCATCTCACTCTTGATTTTGGTTCGGGTCATGATCTCGCAGTCATGAGATGGAGTCCCACATGGGGCTCTGCACTCAGCATGGAGCCTGCTTAAGTTTCTCTGTCTCCCTCTCTCTCTGTCCCTTCTTTGGTCGTTTTCTCTCTCTCTCTTAAAAAAAAAAGGGAAAAAGAAAAAAAGAAAAAAAAGAAAGGAAAAGAAAAGAAAGACCCTGGAATCATGCTGTACCCAAGTCTAAGACGTCCCCTGTCCCAGGAACAAAGGCAAAATCACTTGGCTGCATGAGACTGACAAAGAGGCAGCATTTGATAACTACAGGAATGAACAGTAGGATCACTGAGAGCTTGCTCCAGGGTCCCAGGAATTCAGGGCATGCTGAAGACTGATACTGGGCTAGACTTTCTGCCCCTAACACCAGGCTAATCAATAGCAGTCACAAACCGTCTACTGCTGGGAAAGGGCCAGAGCCACAGAGGGATGATCAAAGTATCCTTTGTGATTCCCGTCATCCGAACCTCTGGCTGGGGCTAGGAGTGCCATTCCAAGATGATTCACTCACATAGCTGTTTGCCAGAGGCCTCAGTCTCTCACTTCCTTGGGTAGGTAAAATCATCCCAAAGAATCTGTAAGAAGTAACTAGACCTAATGAGATATTCTAGCTTTTTCACAGAACATAAGTTGAGTATTTTAAAAATATCAAATATATTTCTACATCTTATCAATGAAAAACCAGAAATGTAAGTAAAAAGAGCACCATTTAAAATGAAACACGAGTGTGAATTGAACACAATGTGCACAAGATCCGTATGCTGAAAAGTATAACATACTTATAAAAAAAAGCAATGCAAACAAACAAAAACCAAGAAGTCTTAAGCACACAGAGAGATATATCATGTGAATGGATAGAAAAACCCGATCTCGTTGAGATATCGTCACCAAACCTACAGATTCCACACAGTCTCAATCCAAACAATTAGCAAATGTTTTCTCCTCCTCCTCCTCCTCCTCCTCCTCCTCCTCCTCCTCCTCCTTCCTCTTTAAATCAGTGGGCTGATTTAAAATGTTCTATGGGAGAGTAAAGGAAATGGAATAAAACGATTTTGACAAAGAGGAACAAAATTGGAGGACACACATGACCTTATTCCAAAATTTACTTCAAAGACACAGTAATGCAGACAATGTTGGGTTTGCCCAGGATACACATCTCTATCACTGGTACACGGTAAAGACTCCAGGAATAAACACAAACAATACGGTCAATTCATTTTGGACAAAGGTACACGGTAATCAATTCTAAAGTTTTCCACAAATGGTTTCTATAGATGCTATGGAAACAATTCGCTATCCAAATGCAAAAATGACCCTCAACTTGTATCTTACACCTCAAAGTCCTAAACTTAAACCCTAATTACAAAGTCGCTAGAAGAAAACCACTGCAGAAAAGTATTTTTGATCTTGGATTTGGCACAATAACTTAGTACCAAAAGCATGGTCCAGAAAGGAAAAAAAGCTTGGTAAATTTGGTGAATTAAATTAAGTTAAAATAATTTAAATCAATTACTTATAATAATAAGTTATAAGTATACAGGTAATACTTATAGTAATAAGTTATATATATATAATAAGTTATAATAATAAGTTATAATAATACTTATAATAATAAGTTATAAGTATATAAGTAATAAGAATAAATTAAAAACTTGTCTTAGGATGACACAGTCAAGAAAATGAAGAGGCAGGCCCAAATTGGGATAAAATATTAGTAAAACAAATGTTAGATAAAACCTGAATTGACAGTTTATTAAGAAATCTTGGGTGAGCACCTGAGCACCTGGGTGGCTCAGGCATTTGAGCAGCCAACTCTTGATTTCGGTTTGGGTCGTGATCTCACCGTTCATAGGACTGAGCCCCGCTTGGGATTCTGTCTCTCCCTCCTCTTTGCCCCTCCTCTGTTTGCACGCTCTCCCTCTCTTTCTGTCCTTCTCCAGCTAACGCATGCTCTCTCTCTGCCTCTCTCTTTTTCTCTCAAAATAAATACAAATAAAATAAAATAAAATAAACAATCTAAGAAAAATTGGGCAAATTTTTTAACCGTTCACAAGTGATGGTTTCCAGGAATCAAATTAACACCTGAAAAAGCGCTAAATACTGTAAGTCAATACGGAAATTTAAATTAAAGCCACGATATGACATACTGCATGTCAGTTGGGATAATAAAAGAAATTCTGCCTACACTACATCTTGGTGAGGGTGCAAAATACGCAGAACCCTCGTACGCTGCTGGTGGGAATGTAAAATTACCGCGGTTCTCCACCGCGGGTTCGCTGTCCAGGGCTTCAGACACCTGTTGCCAACCACAGTGCTGGACCAGATGATTCCGCCTTCTGAAGTCAATAGTGACTTAACACTACATCGCGATGCCTGCGTCATTGACTTCACTTCATCT
Source organism: Panthera pardus (assembly GCF_024362965.1). NCBI lineage: Eukaryota > Metazoa > Chordata > Mammalia > Carnivora > Felidae > Panthera > Panthera pardus. The sequence goes on along the minus strand of NW_026526810.1, from coordinate 122,230,276 downwards.
CACTGTGTAGGCATTTTATCATCACATCATCATAGGAAGAAGGGAGAGTACAGAAAAATAAGATATTTAGAGAGAGAGAGAGAGAGATGCTTCATTCACATAGCTTTTATTAGAGTATGTTGCTGTAATTGGCCTATTGTATTATTAGCTATGATTATCTGTGCTTAATTTATAAATTAAGCTTTATCATAGGTGTGTATGTATACGAAAAGAGGATAGCATATATAGGGTTTTATACTGTCCGCGGTCTTAGGCATCTACTAAGGGTCTTGGAATATATTCCCTGCATATAATGGAGGACAACTATATAGTCTCTTTGCAAAAACAGTTTGACAGTTTCTTAAAAAGTTATACACTTGTCAAACAACTCAGCACTTTACTCCTAGGTCATTACCAAACACACATGAAAATTGATGTACACACGCACATACATGCGCGCGCACACACACACACACACACACACACACAAATTGTATGTACATGTCTGTAGAGGATTTATTAGTAATTACCCCAATCTGAAATTGACCCAAGTGCCCTTCAGTGGATGAATGGATAAGCAACTGAGGCCCATTCATTTAAGGGAATACTTCTCAGCAGTTAAAGTAGGTGAATTACTGACACCCACTGATTCCATAATAAGTATTATAAGTGATACACTTACTATCTGTCAGCGTGTTATCATATATGTATATTGTGTATAAATCTCCGGTCTACAAATGGACACAAGGGAAAATTTGGAGGTTGATGGGACTGTTCTTTGCTTACCTGGTGGCTACATAACTGTATGTGTTTTTCAAAATTCATAAAACTGTATACATTAGGCAGGTTGCTTTTTAGTGTGTTCAATTATACTCCAGTAAACCTGACCAGACAAAAAACCTGAATGGAGTGTACTAGAGAATAATATGCATTTCAACATGCCAGTACTCAGCATGACTCTAGAGAGTATAATAAAACAGTCAGATGCTTATATTTCTGCAGTTTGCTACAAATGCACAGTGGTACAGGTGTGATGTACTGACAGGTCAAGTTCTACAAGCCGTGTTGCCATTAGAAGTTTGATTTTCTGAAATGACAAGCAATTCTTGGTAAACTTAAAAACATAATAACATTCCCACATTTTATAGAGTAGTTACATTTCTGGAAAACTCACTGTATGTTAAAACCCTACAACAGTGTTTACTGTTGGTATGGAATTAGGGTTCGGTTCTAGGCTCATGAAGAAAATAAGTATCATGTGGTGATTTAGAGACACTCACACCAGATTTTCTGGCTTTGCTGGAACTCTGGGACCTTGGGAAAATTACTTAAATCTGTGTGTGCCTCAGTTTTCTCATGCATAAAATGGCAATGGTAATAATCTAATTGGATTTTATAAGGAGTAAATGTCTTATCATTTGGTAAGCACTTAGAATTGTGCTCTGCCCACACTGGATACTAGAAGCATTCTCTGAAGAGTTGGCTCCTGGTTAAAAACTTAAGTGTGTTTTTTGGGGCCCGACCATAGAAAATACCAAACGCTTTACCCAGCAGGCCTCACAGAGGAACGCTGCCATTGTCACATGAGACTCTGCACAGCCAGACCGTTGGAGTCTCCTAAAGGGAGATGTCATCAAGGACTCAGGCCCCCTCTTTGGTCATGCTCTTATACAATCGCATTCCTAACCTAGGAGTCCTTGTACCGGGCTGTCCTTATCTGAGGCCTTGGGCAGAAGTCTTCTTTAGGCAAGGGGAGATGGAAAGGAGGGAATCTCAAAGACACTTTTCCTCACTCTGACTCAGTACCCCTACTAGTCTTTCTCCTCACATATGCCCTTCCTCCAACCTCAGGATCCCTAAAGCTGCCTGAGCCCTTTGCCCATGACTCCCTCAACAGTAAGATGACCTCCATGTCTCTGTTGTCCACTTGACCCACAACCAGCATGCTATTCAATGATGGAAAAAGAAATGAGAAGAGTTGATGTGCTCTCAGGTTTTTAACCTTCTGCTTATACTATTACAGTAAACTGTTAAAGCTCACCTCTTTCATTTTTAGCTCGTTGCTTTAATTGGTAACTGATAACCTCACAGCTCAACTAGCTTTTTCCCAGCTTAACTGAGTTCCTGACCTTCTCTTGGTTGTAATCAATATTATTAGAATTAGGATTATTACTATTACCATCTATAATTACAAACATCTGTTTCACTAAAAGGTATATCTAGTCATATATTTGAAAGTCCTACAGAACACTGAAAATGTCTTTATTACACTAGAGTGCACTGTGTATTATGGTCCTTAACATTCCTGGCCTATACCCAGTAAATACTAGGAACATACTAGAATCCTGGTGAGTAGGAAAAATATATTAAGATATACTTTAGCTGCAAGGCTTATTGGAATAGCTGAAAGTGTGTGTTTTCTACAGCCACGAAGGTCTGGAAACAATGGCTAGAAGGCCTGGAAACAATGGCCAGAGTAAAAATGGGTGAAACAAACAATACGGTGACTTGAAAATTCAACAGAAATGACTGTCGTATAATTCCTTAAGTTCTTTGGATGAAAAAAGAAAGATTAATTTTCCTTCCCAGGTGGTTTTAAATAAGGTGGAAGTAAAGACAGCTTTTGGAAATAGCTTTTTGGTTTCATGTAGAATTTCAAAAATGTTTTATTCATACCCTTGAAATTGTTAACAGTCTCTGAAATAGGCCATATGCAAATTGGTACGATGGTCAAACGTCCTAAGCCAATTTCATTTCTGCACTTTACCTATAATTGGGATAACTTTTATTTATCTGAGCAAGCACCAGCCTTAGAATCAGAGCACCTGGATATCAGGCCAGGCTCCAAAGAAACTAGCCATCTGATTGAAAGCAAGATATTGGTCATTGAAGGAGTGCCTTCTAGACACTCAGCTGGAGGATAAAAAACAGAACAAAACAAAAACATACAGAAGTTCTATTATAGGAAATTGATCATCTAGTTTTAAAGACTTTATATTACTACAGAATGAAAGATACATATTGCTACTTAATGAAGAACATAAGTGCTCTAAGAGTGATGTCAAATAAGTGATATGGGAGTTGAGTAGAGCAAGTGATTAGTTTTGTCAAAAGTCAAAGCATAGAAGAGTGAAGGGTGGTTTCTTTCTTAGAGAGGCAACTTTGACTTTGGGCAAGCAGAAGATCTCACCAGGGGGAAGACAGTGAAAGAGGAAGAAGGAATCCACTATAGTTAATCGAGTTATGTATAGCATTTCCAGGAGTTTTTTGGAACACGTTTGCAAAGATTAAACCATATTAAAAAGGGAAAATTGACAATTAAGTGTGGAATCACAAACATGTCCACTTTTTGAAGCATTTCAACGCACACTTACTTTTAAAAGACGCTGACATAGTCAACAACAATAAAATTTAGCGGAAATAGAATTTCTCAAGATATTCTTTCTGCAGAACCATTAACATTTATACATATGCATTTGTGTTCTTAATAGACGTGTTTTGTTTTTGCCTCAAAGAATGCTCATTGGAGTACATGGAGTTTATGAAAGTGTGAGTAGGTTAAAGGTAATGGAGAAAATAATTATTTTTGAAGTGTGAACAACATGACCAGTTGCTGATTGGATGCTGGAGGTGAAAATGAGAAAAGAATAGATGGTGGATAGGAAATCTCTACATGAAATAACTAATCAAGTCTTGCCACTGAGCAAGTAATGGGTATCAGAAAAAAACAAAAACAAAAACTGGGGTGCCTGGGTGGCTCAGTCGGTTGAGCATCTGACTCTTGACATTGGATCAGGTCATGATTTTGTAGTCACAAGATCGAGCGCCATGTGGGGCTCTGCACTGAGCGCAGAATCTGCTTGAGATGCTCTCACTCTCTCTCTGCTTCTCTGCCACACACACGAGCAATCATCTCTCTCTTTCAAGATAAGTAAATAAACTTAAAAAAAAAATAGAACCCAAAAAACAGACAAAATACCAAACCCAAACCAAAACCCAAACCAAAAAAACATGGATTCACTTGGAGAAGGCCTTTTAAAACCAAATTATGATTCTCTGTGTGTACTTTGATACTGTGTTACTTACTTTCCTTCCCCTTGAGTCTGGAAATGAAGTTAGCCATCCACTGTTAGTAAATAGAGTATGAAAAACGAAAACTAGTAACCTAATGTTGAGAAACCTATAGGAACCAGCCCATCCAAGTGATCAAGGTCAACATCACTCATCACTCATCATACCTTTGCATACCTACTGATCTAATGTCATGAGAAGGACATTTCTCCTTTGTGGTATGTACCAGTAAGACCAAGAATCCCAGTCTAATCTTGAGAAAACATAGGATTATCCAAAATTGAGCCACTTTCTACAGAATAACTGACCACTAATCTTTAAAAGTGTCAAAGTTGGGGCACTTGGGTGGCTCAGTTGGTTATGTGTCAGACTTCAGCTCAGGTCATGATCTCACAGTTTGTGGGTTCGAGCCCTGTGTCAGGCCCTGCGCTGACAACTCAGAGCCTGGAGCCCGCTTTGGATTCTATGTCTCCCTTTCTCTCTGCCCCTCCTCTGCTCTCACTCTGTCTCTTTCTGTCTCTCAAAAATGAATAAACGTTAAAAACAGTTTTTAATTAAAAAAAGTGTCAAAGTCATAAAATAAAAGCAAAGACTAAAAACCTGTCACAGATCAGAAGAGACTAAGGAGACATGACAACTAAATTAGCTGAGTGCTATCTTGGGTTAGATTCTGGAACAGAAAATTTACATTACTTAAAATAGAAAACAAAAAACTAAAATTGGTGAAATCAAGATACAGCCTGTAGTATGGCTAATAGAATCTTATGTATGTTAATTTCTTAGTTGGAGAAGTGTGTCATGATAATGTAAGGTATCAATATTAAGGGACATTGGTCAGGTGGCCTTTATTACTTTGAAAACTTTCTGTAAATCTAAAATGATTCAAAACAAACAAAACTAATAATGATTAAAATTGATACAAATGGACTATACGTATTGAATTACACAAGAGACTTTTAAATCCATGCTGATATAAAGTAATTAATAAATTTGAAATCGGATGAGTAGAGGGATATTTACATATTTTCCAGTCCCTCTCCACACAACACACGTATTAGTTACAAAGGGAGAGATAATTTTATATTGAAGAACCCTGGCAGACACCTTCTTACCCAAAAGAGCAAAGTGAAGTCCCCAAAAGAAATAGGAGAAATCAACATGGTCTGTCGTGGGAGAGGATACAATGAAAACAGAGCATCACTTTTGTGATAGTCTTGCCAAGTATGCACAATCTAAATCTAATTATTTAAAAAACATCAGTAAAGCCTAGATGGAAGAATAGTTTACAAAATACCATCCCCAAATCTTCAGGATCCACGCAAATAGGAGTATTAATGTAAGACAGTCATGAGCAAGGAGGACTGTGGCAACCTGGTCGGCAAACGAGGACTGAAGGGATGTAAGTTTAACTCAAGACCATTGCAGGAGGCAGGGAATTAAACCTCCGACAAAACCATAATGAGCACAGTTAATATTTATCGTTCACCTACTCTGTGCCTGGTGATACCAGGGCAGAGGTTCAGCGTGTGGATTCTGCAAGCAGACTACCAGGTCTGAGTCCCGGTTCTTCTGCCCAGAACTCTGAGGCTTTTTAGCCATGTCGTTGAACATCCCTGAGTCTCAGCCTTCTTACCAGCAAGGTGAAAATAACAATTAAATGACTGTAGGGTTGATGTCAGGATTTGGACGGTGATTGCATGGTAAATACAGAAAATAGTGTCTGGAACATAGAAAACACTCCCATCCAGCAAAACAACCAAAACTGCTATATCCATTTGCAAGTGAGGAAAATGATGGAAAGTTTCAGGAAATAGTCCAAAGTCACTCTGTTAATTAGTGTCATGCTACTACTTGACCTAAACAGTTTAGGACCAAGTTTTAACGGCTACATTCTCTTAACTGCTACTACCTTCCATAGATATTTAAGTCTATTATATAAAAAATACTATATTATGACATAAAGTTTGTAAAAAGCAGCCTCTGTTCTCAGTGAATTTGTAGTTTGGAAGAAATGAGGTGTACACATTAAAAAGCAACCAACAGTCTCAAAATACAGCAAAGGGATGTTTCTTTCTTTCTTTCTTTCTTTCTTTCTTTCTTTCTTTCTCTTTCTTTCTTTCTCTTTTTCTTTCTTTCTTTCTCTCTTTCTTTCTCTCTTTCTTTCTTTTTACTGTTTATTTTTGAGAGAGAAAGAGCACGCATGAGTGGGGGAGGGGTAGAGAGAGGGAGACAGAGGATCCCAAGGGATGCTTTTGTTATAGAAACTGGGAGTTAAATTTGAGTTGAAGATGACAAATATATTTATAAAGAAATGAGATTGGGGGCACCTGGGTGGCTCAGTTGGTTGAGCGTCCAACTTCAGCTCAGGTCATGATCTCATTGTTCGTGATTTCGAGCCCCATAATATTGGGCTCTGGGCTGACAGCCCAGAGCCTGGAGCGTACTTATGATTCTGTCTCCTTCTCTCTCTCTCTCTCTCTCTCTCTCTCAGCCCTCTCCCACTCATGCTCTGTTTCTCTCTTTTTCAAAAATTAATGAACATTAGAAAAATTTAAAAGAAGTGAGGTGGGATCTGTTCCTTGAAATATCAAAAAAAAAAAAAGGAGGGAGGTGAAGGGTATATATTTCTAATTCACTGTTTATTGACAAAATGATACATTTGGGGCACTTTTCTTTAAGTAGCACTAATGGAGGGAATGTATCCCATAGAATCCATCTGTTCTATAAGTATTGCTAGATATTAACATTAACTGCTGTTCCTGTGATGTCTGTTGAGGCTATTTGGGTACTACCTAATTTTCAATGCTCACTCTTTGCAGACCAAAGTTGATGAGTAATTAAGGAATTTATTATGTATCCATTTAACTTTAATATCTAATTCAAGATCTGTACTGGTGCTTTGATTTCAAAACCCAACCTAATTGTCTAAATTCTGGGAGCTTAGCCAATCAAGTATATAATCACCAGTTAATACTCTTGGGAAGGAATTTATTTAGTTTTTCTAAATTATGAAAGTGAGGGGCGCCTGGGTGGCTCAGTCAGTTAAACGTCCGACTTCGGCTCAGATCATGATCTCACGGTTCATGGGTTTGAGCTCCACGTCAGGCTCTGTTCACACTGTCTCTCTCTCTCTCAAAAATAAATAAACATTAAAACAATTCTGAATTATGAAAGTGAAATGTATTTATCACAGGAAAAAAAAGAACCTGTCATTAATTGAATTGTCTAATTAAAAATAAAACCACCCATAGCATCATTGCCCTGGAGATGATAACAAGCAAAATTCTGTGGGATATACTTTTCCAAATTTTCTCTTCTAATGTAGTCCTTCTCATACACACGTACATGCGCTTCCCTTACAAAATTTGTCTCACATTCTGCATTATGTTTTACAAACTCTTTTTTCATTTCATATGAAATTATGTATCTTTTCATCTGACTTAATATTCACCTTGTATAACTTATTTTTAATTTTATTGTTTATTCTTTAAAATTTACACCCAAATTAGTTAGCATATAGTGAAACAATGATTTCAGGAGTAGATTCCTTAATGCCCCTTGCTCATTTAGCCCATCCCCACTCCCACAACCCCTCCAGCAACCCTCAGTTTGTTCTTCATATTTATGAGTCTCTTCTGTTTTGTCCCGCTCCTTGTTTTTATATTATTTTTGTTTCCCTTCCCTTATGGTCATCTGTTTTGTCTCTTAAAGTCCTCATATGAGTGAAGTCATATGATTTATGTCTTTCTCTGACTAATTTCACTTAGCATAATACCCTCCAGTTCCATCCACGTAGTTGCAAAAGGCAAGATTTCATTCTTTTTGATTGCTGAATAATACTCCATTGTGTGTGTGTGTGTGTGTGTGTGTGTGTGTGTGTGTGTATCCCACGTCTTTATCCATTTATCCAACAATGGACATTTGAGCTCTTTCCATACTTTGGCTATTGTTGATAGTGCTGCTATAAACACGGGGGTGCATGTGTCCCGTCGAAACAGCACACCTGTATCCCGTGGATAAATGCCTAGTGGTGCACTTGTTGGGTCATAGGGTAGTTCTATTTTTAGTTTTTTGAGGAAACTCCATACTGTTTTCCAGAGTGGCTGCACCAGCTTGCATTCCCACCTTGTATATCTTTTTTTAGCATTCGTTTTGAGAGAGAGAGAGAGAGAGAGAGAGCACATGAGCAGGGGAGAGGCACAGGGAGGGTGAGAGAGAATCCCAAGCAGGCTTGTTGCTGTCAGCTCAGAGTCTGATGCAGGGCTCTGTCCCATGAACCATGAGATCATGACCTGAGCCAAAAGGCTTAACTGACTGTGCCACCCAGGTGCCCCCTGACAGTTGCTTAGGATAGGGAGGGGATCAATAGAAAGTATTATATACCAGGGATATCCACTTACTATTTTCAGCTCCTAGAAACACTTCAGGGATTCAGCATGAGTGTTTGCTTTCTTGTCTTATTGACCTGGAAAGAGAGGATGATGTGGTTCTTGAACTCTTTGAATAGCATACGTTAAAGGAGCTGTGTTCTATGCAGTTTTGTCTAAAGCTGCTCTCCTTCTTTTGAAAAAAGAAAGAAGAAAGAAAGAAAGAAAGAAAGAAAGAAAGAAAGAAAGAAGAAAGAAAGAAAAGAAAGATCTAAAATTAACCTTATGGACACTTGGAACTATATGTCCTTGTTTTCCTTTATTTTCTTACCAGTGTCAGTCTTATCAGCGATAGCTACTTAATTTATCTTTATTCATGGCAGGTAAACCCATTAGCTCCCATCATCCACCAGTGGGATCAGGTCACTACTGAGTCCAAACTAGTAAGGTGGTAAAATTATTTAGCCAAATGAGAGGCACATGGGTGTAATCCTGTAAGACAGTTAAACCAGGCTGATTAAAGCAACAAAAGGAAAAATTGTGAAAAACGATCCTTCCTCTACAGGAAGACACATACTTCGATATATACTTCTTCCTAACTTCTGTGATTTATGTAAATCATTTTTCTTTATTGTCAGGGGTTATGTAGGAAGTTTCATCCTTGTCTCTTTTATTCAAAAGATTGTTTTTCTTTCAAATTTTAGTTATATACAATAATGTTCAAAATGACTTAAAATTTAAGAACAATTCTGTATTTTCTTTCTTTTCTTTCTTTCTTTTCTTTCTTTCTTTCTTTTCTGCTATTTTCTTTCTTTCTTTCTTTCTTTCTTTCTTTCTTTCTTTCTTTCTTTCTTTTCTTCCTTCTTTCTTTTCTGCTCTTTTTTCTTTCATTTATTTATTTTGAGAGAGAGAGAGTGTGTGTGTAAGTGGGTCAGGAGGTAGGGGCAGAGAGAAGGAGAGGGAGAGAGAATCCCAAACAGGCTCTTCATCGTCAGCACAGAGCCCAGTGCGGGGTTCCATCTCACAAACTGTAAGATCATGACCTGAGCCAAAATCAAGAGTCAGACACTCAACAGACTGAGATACCCAGGTGCTCCCAATTCTGCATTTTAAAACAATTTGATGAAAAGGTCAACAAAAAGACTTTACATATATATTACAATCCATGCAATTGTGTAGATTTAGACTTAGAATTTATATTGTAATTAATTAGTTCCATATTCCTTATTTTTACTCACAATAATGATTTGAAAAGAGATTCCACCTCTCAGAAAATACTTGAGTTTTGCTAGAGCCAATCAATATGTGATGTATTTCCTTTTCCTTCCATTTTGATGAAAGGAAAGTTTGTATTTTCGTTACCTATGTATCTATACTTAACACTTAACACAATTCTGAAATATATTTAGTTTAACAAACTCTTTTTTTAATTTTTTATTATTTTTTTATTTTTTAATATGAAATCTATTGTCAAATTGGTTTCCATACAACACCCAGTGTTCATCCCAACAGGTGCCCTCCTCAATACCCATCACCCACTTTCCCCTCCCTCCAACCCCCCATCAATTCTCAGTTTATTTTCAGTTTATAAGGGTCTCTTATGGTTTGGTTCTCTCCCTCTCTAACGTTTTTTTTTTCCTTCCCCTCCCCCATAGTCTTCTGTTAAGTTTCTCAGGATCCACATAAGAGTGAAAACATGGTATCTGTCTTTCTCTGTATGACTTATTTCACTTAGCATAACACTCTCCAGTGCCATCCATGTTGCTACAAAAGGCCATATTTCATTCTTCCTCATTGCCAAGTAGTATTCCATTGTATATATAAGCCCCAACTTCTTTATCCATTCATCAGTTGATGGACATTTAGGCTCTTCCCATAATTTGGCTGTTGTTGAAAGTGCTGCTATATTGGGGTACAAGTGCCCCTGTGCATCAGCACTCCTGTATCTCTTGGGTAAATTCCTAGCAGTGCTATTGCTGGGTCATAGGGTAGATCTATTTTTAATTTTTTGAGGTACCTCCACACTGTTTTCCAGAGTGGCTGCACCAGTTTGCATTCCCACCAACAGTGCAAGAGGGTTCCCATTTACTTTGATTCCCAAACCAGATAGAGACCCAGCAAAAAAAGAGAACTACAGGCCAATATCCCTGATGAATATGGATGCAAAAATTCTCAACAAGATACTGGCAAACCGAATTCAACAGCATATAAAAAGAATTATTGACCATGATCAAGTGGGATTCATTCCTGGGCTGCAGGGCTGGTTCAACATTCGTAAGTCAATGTGATACATCACATTAATAAAAGAAAATAAAAGAACCATATGATCCTGTCAATCGATGCAGAAAAAGCATTTGACAAAATTCAGCATCCTTTCTGAATAAAAACTCTTGAGAAAGTCGGGATAGAATAAACATACTTCAACATCATAAAAACCATTTGTGAAAAGCCCACAGCTAATATCATCCTCAATGGGGAAAAACTGAAAGCTTTCCCCCTGAGATCAGGAACATGACAGGGATGTCCACTCTCCGTGCTGTTGTTTAACACAGTGTTGGAAGTTCTAGCATTAGCAGTCAGACGACAAAAGGAAATCAAAGTTATCAAAACTGGAAAAGATGAAGTCAAGCTTTCACTTTTTGCAGATGACATGATCCTGTACATGGAAAACCCGACAGACTCTAACAAATTCTTGAATAATGTGAAAATCATGTTAATCTGAATTTTAGTTTAATCATCCAAAACAATTACTTTGCCACTACAGTAATTCAGACCCATGCAATTCCTCAGGCTTCGGATATTAATTCACATCTGAGATTTCTTAATTAGATTCAAAAAGATCTGAAGACACAGTAACTGCTCAATAAATGTCATAAAAGGAAAGAATCAGTAAATGACCTTTCCAAATCTCAGGAGATCCCCTTCTTTGAACCCCTTTCTACAATTTATAGCATCAGGTAGTCCATTTACTACTCAGTTAGCAAGTACATTTTTCTACTTTGTACAGATAGAATCCTTGATTTACAAGGTTTCCAACATGAGGGGATATGGTTGAGAAAAAGAGGAGGAATCGTAGGAACACTGAGACCCTGAGTTAATACTCTCAGAACACTCGGTTTCTGTAAAACAGGGCTGAGACCTGGGGTTTTTATTAGTATTTTCTCATATATTTATTTGGCTTCATTTTGTCCCTTGGATAGCAATCTCAGTAAAGCAAGAACATACTCACTTATGTTTAATGCGCCCACTGTTACTTTGTGCTAAGTGGTAATGAGTTCTATAAATGCCTCTTTATTGACTCATTCATGCCAAAACAGTACCTCAATGATTAATATACAAAAAGATAAATTTGTTATTCAATATTCAAACATTTTTAAAGATATGAAGTAATAGAAGTAGAAATAATTATCTTCTTTTTCAAATGGACCTCCTTTTCCTGTGTTTCCTATCTTAGAAAAGTTCACCATTGCGATCTACCTCATTGCTCAAGCCAGAAACATGGGTATGACATTTGGGAGACATTTACCAAAGGCATTCTGCCATGCTGGCAATATTTCATTCCTCAGGGATGGTTATATCAGTGTATTCACTGTGAGAATCCATAAAGCTCTGCCTTAGATTGATTCACTTTCCTGGATATGTCTTGTACTTAAATAGAAATGTTTTAAACATTATTTTTCTGAAAAACACATTCTGATACCAAGGCCCACACCCCATATTCAGGTTTATATGACCCATGGGAGATATTAATATACATCCGGGAAGCTCTTCTGTGATCTCACAGCCACTAGATTCTTCTGTACCCTGGGAAACAGCAAGGCACAGTTAAAAGGATGAATTCAGATTCCATGCTCTTGAATTTGTGAACTGATTCTCAGAGAAATGATATCACTTTACCTAAATTATTCATTTTTCTTCAATTTGCACTTTAGCTACACAGGAAGTGTCTGCAAAATAAATAAGGAAGCCTCGATAGTTACATCTTATAGTGTGGGAAAAAATCAAGTAATGATACTTGTATTCTACAAAACAGAAAAAAAATGCAAAGGAAATACAAATTATGTACAATTCGGCAGTGTTTTTTTAATTAGTGTTCCTGTGACATGGCTCATCTTACTATTTTAGTTACATGTATTACTTTGAAACAAAGTAATAAGCAGCTATAAGCCACATATTTTATAGATTCATCAATAACTAGCAAAACTCCCATACTGTCGTCAGTCTTCCTGAAAACTGTACATGGTGATTTTCTGGAAAAGTCTGGAAAACCGAGAGGTCGCACTCATTTCAGCCACTTCCCACAAATATTTCTCATTATTTATGTCATTGTCTTTACATTTATAAGTCTGCCAAAATGATAGCATATCTGTTTTATTTAATATAGTCCCCCCATCCTCAATCTTTTTTTTTTCACATTGTAATGGACATATTAATAAGACAAGAGAACTGATTACAATGGGAAATTGTTATTAAAGAACAGATAACCTCAGTGAGGCATTTTGGCTTTTAAAAATTAATAGATAGTTCCCAAAATGATTTCCCTTTAGTCTTCCTAATTTTCAAATGGAGTGTTGAGGGCTTATAAAGCAATCACACTTCCACAATACGATACCAGAGATATGAATTTGTTGTATCATCAGTAAGATATAAAAAATAAATTAATTAAAGGGTCGCTTGGGTGGCTCAGTCAGTTAAGCATCTGACTTCGGCTCAGGTCATGATCTCACAGTTTGCGAGTTCAAGCCTGGTGTCGGGCTCTGGGCTGACAGCTCAGAGACTGGAGCCTGCTTTGGATTCTGTGTCTCCCTCTCTCTCTCTGCCCTTCCCCCATTCACACTCTGTCTCTGTCTCTCTGTCCCTCTCTCTCAAAAACAAATAAACATTAAAAAAATTAAAAAGAAAAAACTAAAAAAGTTTTGATATATTAAGGAATAGGTTGCTACTCACAAAAATATGTGCATATATATGAATATATTCTTATATAGTTATTAGAATATTGGGCAGTTGGAGGCAGCGGGGACCAGGGTAAATGGCCTAGAGCAGAGGCAGTATGACCTCGGTTGCATAAGTGCATTTTATTGGAATACAGCCGTGCTCATTCGTTTATGTATTGTCCATGCCTTATACATTATATGTCTCGTATGATTCTTCATGAGTTGAATAGCTGTGACAGACACTCTGTGACCCCCCCAAAACCAAAATTATTTACTACTTGACCTACTATAGAAAAAGTTAGTGAAGCAGCACCTGGGTGACTCAGTTGGTTAAGCATCTGACTTCAGCTCAGGTCATGATCTCACGGTTCGTGGGTTCGAGCCCCACATTGGGCTCTGTGCTGACAGCTCGGAGCTTGGAGCCTGCTTCAGATTCTATGTCTCCCTCTCTTTTTGTCTTTCTCCCACTCACACTCTGTCTCTCTCAAAAATAAATAAACATTAAAAAAGAAAAGAAAAAATAAAGAAAAAGTTAGTCAATTCCTGATTCAGAGTAGTGCTTTTTAATGTGTGGTCCCAGATCAGCAGCATCATTATAATCTAGGAACTGGTTCGAAATTTAGGCTCTCATGACGCCTGGGGGGCTCAGTCGGTTAAGCATCCCACTCTTGGTTTTGGCTCAGGTCATGATCTCACAGTTTTGTGAGTCTGAGCCCTGCTTCGGGCTCTGCGTTGACAGCGTGGAGCCTGCTTGGGATACTCTCTCTCCCCCTCCCTCTCTGCCTCTCCCCTGCTCGCGCTGTCTCTGTCTCTTTCAAAAAATAAAATAAATAGACTCTAAAAAAGGAAAAAAAGAAAAAAAAAGAAATTTAGCCTCTGCCTAAAATCTACCGAATCCACAACTCTGGGGGAGCGGCCCTGCAGTCTGTGTTAACAAGGCCTACAGTGGATTCAGATTTATGGTAACATTTGACAACGGCTGCTTCCCACTAAACAAGTTTAAGAAAAATCATGCTCTGTCTCTCTCTGTCTCAAAAATAAATAAACATTTTTAAAAAATTTAAAAAAAAAAAAAGGGGGCACCTGGGTGGCTCAGTTGGTTAAGCGTCTGACTCCGGCTCAGGTCATGATCTCACAGTTCGTGAGTTCGAGCCCCGCGTCGGGCTCTGTGCTGACCACTCGGAGCCTGGAGCCTGCTTCAGATTCTGTGTCTCCCTCTCTCTCTGCCCCATCCCCACTCATGCTCTGTCTCTCTCTGTCTTAAAAATAAATAAAACATTAGATTGGAACTGCTTTAAATGGGTGAATCATATGGTATGTGAGTTATATCTCAATATATCTGTTAAAAAATAAAACACAACTAAAGGTGAATGCTTCTTACAATATCCCGTGTCACACATGATTATGTTCATATCCACAGTATAAAACTAAATAACACACGAAATGTTCATAGCATGGCCCCTGGTTTTCAGTAAGGGCCCAAATGGTTTACTGTTATAGTATATTTTATTATATATTTTATATCATTACATTATTACACAATATGTGCTAGTATGAGTACTCTGAGAGCGTATTCTATGTTCATATTTTATGATCACTTGATGCCAGACTTCTTTAAGCCGAATCCTAGAAGTGATATTGTTGTTTAAGAGGTGGCTTAAATAGAAATAGGAGACAGAGCTCAAACTGACTTGGCAGTCAGTAGTCAAAATACATATTTTCAATGGCACATCCATTTCAAAATGAGACAGTGTGCTTCCAGTTTGCTGAGACTTTTTAGGTCAGCCATTTTCGATTTAGAACAGAAGGATATTATTGATTCAATAACTTTTGGCTATAACCTGTCCTGTGAAATATTTGGGCCCTCTCAATCTTCCTATACCACAACACTCCCCCACTCTCGACTCACTTATGTGCCATTTATCATTTGCAAGTATACCTTATTCGCCATTATCAATGACCTTGAATAATCATAGGTTTGGGCTCATTTTTGTAAAAAAGAGGTGTAGTTTAAAGTAAAATAACAGTACGTTATCATCCTTAGAGTGTCTCATTTTGGAACAAATGTTTTACTTTTTAATGCTTTATTACTCTTAGTCTTAGTGATGTGTAGTGAATTTCTCCTACATCTCTTAGAAAAGCACAATGAGTTTTGTTAGGTCGGTGCCCCCTCTCTGGTACCCCGAAATTACTGAGGTTTTACTCTACCCTTAAGTTGCTATTGTGTAATTGAACTGTTTCCATATTACTGTTGGGAAAGGAAAATATAAGATGCAATTGAAACCCCAGTAAATGCAGTTATCTTGAAAAAATATAAACTATTGAAGTTGTAAGACTGCCTTTATAAGTTTAAAAATGGATCTTATAATGGGTATTGCTTTTCTGAACAACAGGCTCTCATCTGTCAATTAAAGATTCGTCTACATTCAAATTGCAATTCAAAACAGATCTAGAAACAGATGTTAGGAATTCTTGCCTCCTGTCTCCTACATGGTCTGTTTAGTTTTCTATATTTCTTGTTGCCATTAGTTTTACATTCTGATATTCTCATGTTTATCATGAATAAGCAGAAATATTAGAAGAAGACCACATATAAATATCACAATAAAATCAGCAAAAAAGAGATAGTGGACAATAGCTTTTGAGGGACAAAAGAAAAACTAAAGAGGGGCTCCTGGGTGGCTCATTCAGTTAAGCATCTGACTTCAGCTCAGGTCATGATCTCATAGATCCCGAGTTCAAGCCCCACATTCAACTCTGTGCTGTCAATGTGGAGCCTGCCTCAGATCCTCTCTCTCTCTCTCTCTCTCTCTCTCTCTGGTTTTCCCTCCTCGTGTGCTCTTTCCTTCTCTCTCTTTCTCTCAAAAATAAATAAACATTTAAAAAACAAAGAAGAACGAAAGAAAGCATAACAGAGTGACTTGGGGATTTATCTCACCAGGATAATCATCCTCAAGATCCTTGAGCCAATAGCAGCACATTGATCCAACAAGCAAAAGTATGTTTTACCACATTTTCATAAGTTCTCTAATTCAAGAAAATTGTACCATTATCATAAGAGATATCGATCACTTTGCTTAGCACTTTCTCTATATTATCTCGTGTAATTCTTATAGCCAGCATATGAAATGGGAGCATTGTCCCATCGGACAAGTACAGAAGTGTGTCTGAGGGAGTAAAGTAACTCGTCCATGACTTCATACCAACTAAGTGGAGGAACAAGAGTTAAATCCCATTTCTGCCTGACTCCAACTTCTCGTTCAGAGCTTTTCAGTGATACCGTGTTTCCAATAGTCTTAGGGGGCCTTTAATGATTAAAAACATAAACCAAAACAAAGATCCAAAACCAAAAATAGAAGCTTCGCCTCATTCTTCGTTGCAGACTGCCAGCAGATCTCTAGAGATCTTGGTGTTGGAAATCCTGAAAACGTCAAAAAGTGATGATTCTTTTTTGTGCACAAGTTATTGTGGGGGGCAAATGACTATAAGAACAAGCAGATAAATGGAATGTTTAGACTGCATTCACATGAAGAACAGAAAGTGCTTGATCACTTTATTGGACAAACATAAGAGGGTAAAAAAGAAACTTGTAGATCTAATTTCATTTCAACGTCATTGTATTTAACCTGATACCCTTGCCTTTCCTGGTGCGTAGACAGAATAATCAAATGCAACGAGTGAGTTCTTAAAAACTACACAGCATATTGGTGGCAACAATGTGGTAATATGGGAAATATCAGAATATTTTGGGTGCACCCATTTGTAAAGAAAAAGAGTGTATAAATTATTGTTTGAGGTAAGAAGTTCTCTGAATTAGAAATGTTTTTATTCCTCGTGGCAGTTGATAAAACTAAACATGCTTTCAGCATGATGGAAACTTCAGTCTATTTTTGTAAATAGAAAAAATGGACTTAAGCTTGCTCTTGTCTCCTTCCCTGACTTGACTTGTAGCACCTAAACGTTGGTATACACGATTTGAGGTACAGTTTATGGCTCTGAAGGAACAACAGCTACCATGACCATGATCTACACTCCTAGTCTTGCCTGGTTAGCTCTGTTATCCTGCCAGTGAAGGAGCAAAGTAGAAGCATTTTCAATTTTGTGTATATCAAAAATTGAAGTAAAAACCATTTGAGCTCGAAAAGTACAGAAAATTTAGTTTACATGAATATAGATGCAACCCCATGTCAACATGCATGTAAAATACCTGAAAGACAGTGAGGTGGAAAAGGAAGCAGACCCAGACTTGAACACCAGCTACAAATTTGTATTCTGTGTAAACTTGGACAAGTGACTTTTCTTCTCTAGCTTCACGTTCCAATTCTCTAAATTGGCATTGATGATCGATAGCATGTTGGAGCTTTGCTGTGAGCATTATATAAATTATACACACAAAAGACCTCACTGTCTGATTTGTAGTTCATCTTCTCTTAGATGACCGGGACAAAAGACAGACATCCAAATTTCTACTTCTCAGACACACTTCTAAAAGTGTCAAAGTTACCTTGAGAATGACTTTCACTTCATTCCCTGCAGGCTCATTGCTTGCCCTCCTTTCCTTTCCTTTCATTTTCTTCTATTATTTTTTTCCTGGTATTATGATGCAGTGTTGTGCTGGCATTCACTGACTACAGTACTTTTCAGAGTAGTACTGAAAAGAGGAATCTTTCTGATAACTTAGTGGGTAATCTTAGGAAGACTCCAGTTTTAATGACTTTTGCCCTGGAATTGGGTACTGATTTGAACTGAATCAGAAAGTCTTACTAAATCAGTTGTGTTAGGTCTGTAACTGATTTTTACACTAGACTGAAGGGTCAAGGGGTCTAAGTGGCCAAGTGTTCCTTAATGTCAAAACAAACAAACAAACAACAACAACAACAAAAAACAATGGTAACAGGAAGTGTGAAATGGGGTCAAAAAAATCCCTCAATACCTGTGCACTCTTTCTCTCTCTCTCTTCATAGATAGATGATAGATAGGTCTATAGATAGATGATAGATCTTATTAAGAGAATGAAGAACTAACTATGAGACAAAGGGAAAAAAAGTAAAGAGCAAAAGAGATAGAGAAAAAGAGAGAAAGCAAGAGAGCTAAACTCTTTCATAGATCACGGCGCTAAATTGGCAACTGGAGAAACCATTCGGGCAGAGTTTGTGGCTGTATTGACAGCTGAGCATATTCTGTGAGTTACCAGCACAGACACAGTCACTGAATCATCGTTGCCCCCATTCCTCTCCCGCTCCTGCAGAGAGACTGGTGAATGGGTGATAACAACTGCTCTCTCAGCTTGTTACAGTCAGCAACCAGCATTTGCTGCACCCTGAAGCATGGGGTGGGGATCTAACAGCTTGAGCGTGATGGCCAACCAGACTGCATGCAAAGCCACTGCCTGAGGATAAATGAAGGGAGGCAACAACCTCAATAACAACACAGTAGTGGCAGCTTGTTCCTCACAAGCGGCATCACAACAGATGCAGGGGTAATTAAATTGGGGGTGGGGGCGCGCACAGTCACTTTCAAATTGGCTGTCAGATCCAAAAAGGACCGTGTCAAAAGAGCTTCTGTCTGGCAGACTGTGCCTGAGAGAGGATTTTCTTCACCAAAACCCAGGGGCCCAGTTGCATTTAGCACCCAGCTCATAGATCCTGCGAGCTCTTTGCTTGGTCTCTTGCTTATTTTGCTAGAGTGACTACTGCAGCCTAGGGGCTATAGAAATTGACAAAGCCTTTTTTGTCCACGGAGATCACTTCCTGATTAAAAAACAAAGTCATCAATGAATGCACATTACCAGTACACATAGTTTGCCTTGCATGGCCACAGACGTTGTCACTGACTGTTACAGAAAAACAGTGATTTTTGTTAGGACCTGTATTAGGACTCTCCCAGGATTCAGGTGCAGATTCAGACCAATGAGATCGCTCATCAGTAAGGAAAAGAAATACTCTTACACCTATGGTCTTTAAACTGTATAGACCATACTAGTTCTTATATTAATTCCTTTTTTTTTTTTAATTTTTTTTAATGTTTATTTATTTTTGAGACAGAGAGAGACAGAGCATGAACGGGGGAGGGTCACAGAGAGAGAGGGAGACACAGAATCTGAAACAGGCTCCAGGCTCTGAGCTGTCAGCACAGAGCCTGATGCGGGGTTTGAACTCACGAACCGTGAGATCATGACCTGAGCCGAAGTCGGACGCTTAACCGACTGAGCCACCCAGGTGCCCCTAATTCCTTTTATTTAAAATAACTTTGCCACTGATAGATTTTAATGATCCAAAGTTATACCTCAGAGAAATCATTTACAGAAGTTCATAGATGGAATTTCCTATGGCTCTCTGCTCAGTAAACTTTGACAGTGAGTATACTACAAGAAATACTAAACATTCTCTTCATTATCATTCTCATTCCAAATCAGCAGAAAGCCAGCACAAGATGATGTTCCACTTCAATTCCTAATGTTTGTGTGGGATAATATTTGTAATAAATCTGATAATCATCCTTGGTCTGATAATTCACTGCCTGAAAAATAAAGTTCCCCAAGGTTCTGAAAGCCAGTAAATCCTAGGTGGAAAATTATCGCATTTATTCTGAGCCTGAGTCTCCATGACACAAATGTTTTCGGGCTCTGCTTTATAGTCTGGACACTCCTGGAACCTTCCATGTTTTCTGAGCTTCCCTCCTCTTTCACTTCCTTTTTATTTTTCATTGACCTCAGAAAACGTGCTGGCCCACGCACACCCACACATCCAAGCAAGTGATATTAAAACATAAGGAAGGGTGCAATCTGGATGGCAAAGTTAACTACTAAGAAATTAAAAATCATTAAAAGCTCTATCCTATATGAAATATGTAAGCACTAACACAACAGAGAAAAATAGAATATAAGCATCCAGGGCCAATTATTCAAATAGAATCAATTCTGTGATTTCATGGTATTCACAAATAAGTTCTGATTCAAAAATTCTTCCCTCGTTTGATGATTATCAGTACCTGACTCATTAAATTTTTTTTTAATGTTTATTTATTTTTGAAGGAGAGAGAGACAGAGTGTGAGTGGGGGAAGGGAAGAAAGAGAGACACACACACAGAGAATCAGTAGCAGGCTCCAGGCTCTGAGCTGTCAGCACAGAGCCTGATTTGGGACTCGAACTCACAAACTGTGAGATCATGACCTGAGCGGAAGTCTGAGGCTCAACTGACTGAGCCACCAAGGCGCCCCCCCCGCACCCTTTTTTTATTTTTTAATTTTTAAGTTTTTTTTTTTTTTTTTTTTAATTTTTTTTTTTTTTTCAACATTTATTTATTTTTGGGACAGAGAGAGACAGAGCATGAACGGGGGAGGGGCAGAGAGAGAGGGAGACACAGAATCGGAAACAGGCTCCAGGCTCTGAGCCATCAGCCCAGAGCCTGACGCGGGGCTCGAACTCACGGACTGCGAGATCGTGACCTGGCTGAAGTCGGACGCCCAACCGACTGCGCCACCCAGGCGCCCCAATTTTTAAGTTTTTAAAGTACCTGACTCATTTAAATTAAGAACTGGGTTTTATGCAAATATAGCTGACAGCTGCGTTAAGGGCTTGGCTAAATGTTTACTGAATACTTAACTACAGGGTGCAAGATGCTATAAAAGATATGTATAAGATAGAGCCCTTGATTAAGACCAATCAACAATCCTTTTGGAAAGAGAAGACTCACACCCAAAACAGTGAGTAACAATGCAAAGCAGAGTATGATCCAGGGTTAAAACTAAATCCTGTATTAGTGAATAGGACATTGCTTTTGTGATGAGCTGTCATTAAACAAAAAAGTTTATTTATCTTGAGAGAGAGAGTACATGCGTGCTCCTGAGTCGGGGAGGAGCAGAGAGAGAAGGAGAGAGAGAATCCCAAGCAGGCTCTGCAGCAGAGCCTGATGCGGGACTTGATCTCACAAACCTTAAGATCATGACCTGAGCCAAAATTAAGAGTCAGACACTTAACAGACTGAGGCCCCCAGGCGCCTTCAGGAGCTGTCATTTTGTCTTATAGAACCCATTCTAGGAAACAAAGGTCAATAAACAGGATATAAATGGCTTAAAGGTATCCATAAGGACAAAAAAAACTAGGAAACAAAGAAAGTAAAACAAAACAAGACAAAAATAGGGCCTGTGGCCACTCCATTAATAGAGAGGAATAGCCTGTCAGGAACCTGCCTGAGAAATGTTTACATTTTATAAAGATGAGGGGTTATAACACAAGAATTGTGTTTGGGGCTTGTGGTCAATGAAGAGACCCATGAGTCATTTCACAGAACATAGCTAGGACAGGATATTTAAGAAAAAGGGCCGTAATCCCATATACGGGGCACGGGGCGGGTGTCAATTGGTTACTGGGGGACAGATGTGTCAACATCTGATATCATAAGAAACAGAGCACTAACCAGAAATCACAAAGGAGAGTCCTGTGCAGGGTGCTGCCACAGTGTACTGTTTTTATTTAATTTTTTATTCTTTAAAAAATTTGCAGTATAATTCACGTACAGCATTATTAATTTCTGGTGTGATCACCCCAATCAGTCTAGTTATCTTCTGTCACTACACAAAGTTACAAAAACTTACTAGCAGACTTAAATTGGAAATATCCTCTAAAACGGAGGAATCTTTTATCAATATTTCATGTCAAGTGAGTGTGATCGTTTTTGACAATTCTCCTTGGAGCGGACTTACGTG
This sequence comes from Panthera pardus, assembly GCF_024362965.1. Classification (NCBI taxonomy): domain Eukaryota; kingdom Metazoa; phylum Chordata; class Mammalia; order Carnivora; family Felidae; genus Panthera; species Panthera pardus. The sequence continues at coordinate 122,208,218 of NW_026526810.1, read as the reverse complement.
GAGCAGACTACTTCAACGGTTTTCCGGCGGAGGTAGGGCCATAAGGCAAGCGATCCAGGGTCCATAATGTATCTACAACTACCAAGAGAAGGAGAATTCCAAGAAGGCAAAAGACCATCCACCAAATTCTGAAGCAAAGTTCGTCTGCTGCCCAGTAGTGGTCAGCTTGAAGCAGAATTGCAGATGTAGGTTCTTTGCTATTTGAGTTGTCAAACGCAGTTTAAGACAGAAGAAGGGGTACGCCTATCTACCATATAAAAGGAACACAGACAATTCAAGGGGTCGTTAATGAAAATACTCCCACGGAAGCACGTAGAAAGCAAGCTATAATTTAAATCAGAGGGGAAAGAACGTGTCCTTGAAACTTTAGATAATTAATTTTATGAGTCAAACTTTATTGAATTCCTATAATATTCCGGGTTCTTGCTAGTTTTCACAGAACCTAAATTGCATGTGTCCTGTAGGCAATGTTCATGCTAACAATATATATTTCAGCAATAAGCTGTATTATATTGGAGTATTCAATATAAACATCAGTGACATATGTACATTTATATATAACACATATTATATGTATATGTATGTAACATATAATTATATAACATATTAATATGTTATATCAGTACTATTTATATTATGTTAATTATATTATATTATGAATATACATTTAAAAGCATTCGTCTCTTTTATATCAGGTCTAACTATGTACAGACACTGACCTCTTTTTCCATGCAACCTCTTCTTTTCATCTATGTACATCTTAATCATCTTAATGCACAGTTCTCAGAATGTGTCCCTGATGAGCATCATCAACATCTAGCAATTTTTTTTTTTGTCACTGTGGGAAGAGGTGCTACTGGCATTTGTAGGGTCGAGTCCGGTGATGCTTTGAAACACCTGCCAGTGAACAAAACACCTTCCCCCACCCCCACTCAACAAAGAATTACTCACCCCAAATATCGATAGTGCTGACTTTGAGAAACCAGAGCATAATCTACACTGCTTAGTGCAGAGCTAGCCGTGTATATGCGCTAAATATACTAGCCCCTTTAATTTAAAATGTTTCATTATAAAAGGATCCAGAATTCATCCTGGAGGGTTCTTTAGGTAAAAACTGGATCTAGTCAAATTAAAAAAAAATAACAAAAATACACCTATGGATTTGAGGCCAATTATCTTTCTCACCAGCCTTTCACGCTTATGGCTAAACAGTCCCCAGAGAGAGGATGAGGCCACCCAGGACAACAGGAAGCATCACTCACCGACACACTCCATTCTCCTCAAGGTTACAGCGAGGGGCTAACATGTGAAAATATAATTTCAACAGGGGTCTCATTGTCCTCAACAACAGCAATGTCTACTTGTCTCCAAATTCAGGAAAAGGACGTCAAGCCGATTGCTGTCAGGACCTCTACCCCCTGCCCCCCCTCCCGTGGGAAAACCTGTGTATTTTACCACTAAGGCTTTTTAAGTGGCCTTGGCTGAAAAAGACACCTAATCCTACTTTAAGACATTTTCAGAGCTTAGCATTAAGAAGAGCCCGTTTTCTTGTAAAACACAATTAGGAAAAGAACGGCAAGCAGGTGTCACTGTCACATCTCTGCTATGAAGGTGCAGAGACACATCTGACAGAAGCAAGGGTATCTGTACGGGTACCGATGTCTCTATCTGTATCTGTCTCTATGGAGAGAGAGACTACCACAAAGATACTGCCACTCTTGCGGGTATTAAAATGCATAAACAACCTACTTCAGAAAGACCCTACTTTCACAAACCAGGCAAAAACACTTTGTCATGATGACTTGAAATTCCCCTAGTTTTGTCTTTCCGAGGCAGATGTTTTTAATAAATCAAGGACCCAGCTTTCCCACTGCTCATCGCTGCCTCATTGTTTCAGGAAGGCATGTGTGGCAGTAAATGTATCGTTATCTTCCGCTAACCCCTGTGTGGATGTGCCTATGCTTCCTAGTAATGATTTATCCCGAAGCATCTCCATCAACCAGTCTATACCAATGCCATTGGGAAAGGAGCTTTTCTGTTGTTAGTATGTACGGTGTTTTATTTATTACGAATCTTTTCCACACGTGTCGTTTTTCGATGCAGTAGAGTCTCATTATGAAGCAAACACACGCAGTGGAATAATGGGTAGACCGCATCGTACAAAAAATCATAATATGGCACAGAGAGGGGAGGAAGCCTGTCGCAATTTTAAAGGAAAGAAGAAACTGTGCAGGCAATTTCCAATTTGAAAAGCATCGCCCAATTGTTACACCAAGTTATCCGGCCAAGGCAGAACCTCCAGTTTCCCTTGGACCTCTTCCACCTCGCGCTCCATTCCGGATGGAACATCACGTCTAGGAGGGACATCCTGCTGGCCTTTGGACCGGATGTCACCAAAATCCGGGCACCATTTCTTCAAGTGACACATCGCACAAATGCAAATGCCATATTAGACTTTCATATCCAATGGTAATGTGACAAACAAAATCGGTCACGGTCCTGCAAAGTATGTCAAAGTCGATTCCTACTTTCGGTAACTGCCTGACACCTCAATTTGTTGAGGGAGCACTTGCGACATAGTCCTTTTGCAGAGACTTCGATAACGAGAGGCACAATCATCTAGCCAAGAATGACAGGCGGCAAGGGCACACTGTAGTGCTATCACTGAGTCCAAATGTCTTGACCTCTAGAGGATTTCTTCACTAAAACTCGGGGCGTTTCAGCCTCCACGCTGTTGACAGTTAGCATCCTGTGCATTGCAGGAGATTTAGCAGTATCCCTGGCCCCTATGTACGAGACACCGATACTCATTTCCCAGGTGTGATGACCAAAAGCACAGACATTGCCGCATATCTCCTGGGGGGCAAAGGCACACCAGGCTGAGGAGCACTGCAGTGTAACTTTAAAATAAAATAATAAGGAGTGCCTGGGTGGCTCAGTCAGTTAAGCGTCTAACTTCGGCACAGGTCATGATGTCATGGTTCCTGAGTTCGAGCCCCGTACTGGGCTCTGCGCTGACCGCTCAGAGCCTGGAGCCTGTTTCGGATTCTGTGTCTCCCTCTCTCTCTGTCGCTCCCCCGCTCATGCTCTGTTGCTCTCTGTCTCTCAAAAGTAAGTAAACGTTAAAAAATTAAAAAGTAAAAATAAATAAAAAGAGCATTCCCACAATGTTGAGTCTTTACGAATTATTCTCTGTGTCCCACTCCCCAACCCAAAGTTAGGATAAATATTTCTTTGTTAAGGGTGGGAAAGAGTCAGGGATCTTATTACAGAAGTTGGGCTGTCATTTCTTAAATAATCGTGTTATTTCTCAGAGAGCACCCTCTCTTTGTCTAGAGTGAGGGTGAGAAGAACAAAATATGGAATGGCATCAGTGCAGGACCTCAGCAGAATCATATTACAGCATGAAATCTCACCTTCTGGAGGGCGGCGGGGGGGGGGGTGGCACGTGGTCATGGTGAGCTCCTCACCTCACCTCTGCTGCCATATTTCCACCTAGAATAGGGCAATTTACTATTTGCTTTCACCCCATGTCTCCCTATGGGTTTCCAAACTTCTGCCCCCATCTTCTTTCCTGTCGCTTTAAAGATTGGTGGGAGCCCCTTTGCAATTAGAACTCCTCCAAATTATAAAGGAGACTAAGCAGAAAGGCTAGACCTTCCCCATTTTATTTTATTAAATTTTTATTTATTTATTTTGAGAGAAACAGAGACGGTGTGAGTGGGGGTGGGGCAGAGAGAGAGAGAATCTCAAGCAACCTCCACACTGTCAGTGCAGAGCCCGACTGGGGGCTCGAACCCACAACCGTGATATCATGACCTGAGCTGGAACAGAGTCAGATGCTTCCCCGGCTGAGCCACACAGGCACCTTGGCCTTCCTCATTTTAAAAACCTGCTGGTTTATCTTCTTTACGTTACAGATCAGAAATCACTTAATATTATATCAATAGCTAATGACGAGTGTAAAAACTTTTGACTATTTCCTTAAGCTAAAATGTATACTGCATTTTAGTATAATGTTTCTAATATGATTCATTTGGTCTCACTAATTTTAAGATTGTAAAATACAAGCACCATGTATGCTCTAATTATTTTACTTTAAAAAGGAAAAAAAAAGCAGGAGGGGTGGTTATTGAAAAGGAAAACATGTACTCACGTCCTGTTGGCTGAGCACCTGTTCAAATTGTTCGTGGGACATTTTAACTAATCATACCTTCCATTCATACCTTCCATTTGTCTGAGAAAGGTTAGCAACACTTGTACAGAGAAATATTATGGCACTTATAGCGAAAGTGGCTCACAAACATCGCCCAGAATCAAAGTCATATAATCAATTGGCCAACTAGAATTGTACTCCAGACGTTGTGTGGGAGGCACGTCTCCCCACAAGCTGTTTTCCTGTACCTTCCCTCACATGCCATGACCACACTTCACAAACCAGCCTTCTCACTCTCTCCCAAGTTCTTTTCCATATGTTTAGTTCTGCTGCTCCAAATATCCTCTTCTCTGCCCATGCTAACCCTGTCCATCCTAATTTTTTTTTTTTTTTTTTTTTGGGACAGAGAGAGACAGAGCATGAACAGGGGAGGGGCAGAGAGAGAGGGAGACACAGAATCGGAAACAGGCTCCAGGCTCTGAGCTGTCAGCACAGAGCCCGACGTGGGGCTCGAACCCATGGACCGTGAGATCGTGACCTGAGCTGAAGTCGGCCGCTTAACCGACTGCGCCACCCAGGCGCCCCAAGTCCATCCTAATTTTAATGGTTGCCTAAATCATGACTTCCCCTGCAAATTGTCCCACTTCCAACCACACCCTCGTAGAAGTCACATTTATATATTTCACATTTATATATTTCCATGCCAATGTCTTATCATAGTATCATAGTGTCTCACCCCCAATCCCATCTTGGGCAGAAGCAAACGCTGGAAAGTGGACACAACGAACAGTCCACAGTTCCCATCTTGAATAACTCCAGCTCGCTCTATATGCCTCCAGAGTCCGTTACCCGTTTCTTACATATACGGCCAGCTTTATTTTAAATGGGTGCAATGAAGACGACCGTGGACCTGGTAGCTTCTTAGAAGAGAAACCTTCCTCAGAGAAGGTTGATTTCTCTTGCCTCTGACATAAAGTGACATTGGTTTCTTAACATCAAGGGAGTGGTTGTTTGTCTTCACAATATATTTGCAAGTATGGCTTATAGCATTGCATCACTGTTTTGCCCATTTTTTCCCTGTGAATCTAAACAGATTTCTAATAAGATGCAAGGTGGATTCTGTGCATTCAGTTAGTGTTTCTCTAAGAATGGCTTCTCCTTGGTAAAATTCTCTGACATCTCTACATTCCAGAGCTGTCACCAAGAGATGGCTCTGCTCAGTGAAATTTTGAAACCACTTGTCGATCTCATAATCACTAAGTTCTAGAATGCTTATGATTAGCCCGGTATATTTGCTAAAATTAACTACGTCCAGGTTGGTCTCAGTGGCATCATTAGACACATACCTTACTGCATTAGCAGTGCCTTAGACAGCGCATTTTACTAAGTTGGAATTCACAACAGAAACGAAAATTACTTCAACTTCTAGTTGTCCAGTATTGTAGCACTTGAGTTAGGCTACATAGCTTCCAGTGATCACCCATTTGAGCAAAGAAACTATCAGACATATTTTTTCCAAAGCAGTAATAGCATCCTCAAAAGGGAGGGAATGTGAAATTTAAAATATATATATATTTTCTATTTATTTTTGAAGGAGAGAGAGACAGAGCTTGATGGGGGGCGGGGGGAAGGGGCAGAGAGAGAGAGAGAGAGAGAGGGAGACAGCATCTGAAATGGGCTCCAGGCTCTGAGCTGTCAGCACAGAGCCCAACACAGGGCTCGAACTCATGAACTGTGAGAGCGTGATCTGAGCTGAACTTGGACGCTCAACTGACTGAGCCACCCAGGTGCCCTGGGAATGTGAGATTTTAAGAGACATGGAATTTCAGGAGAAAGCTGCTATTTTTCACAATATTTTTGCATCTTTCCTAGTCCTTTTTTTTTTTTTTTACATTTATCTATTTTTGAGAAACAGAGTGAGACAAAGCGTAAGCGGGGGAGGGGCAGAGAGAGAGGGAGACACAGAATCTGAAGCAGGCTCCAGGCTGCGAGCTGTCAGCACAGAGGCTGATGCAGGGCTCGAACCCACAAACTGTGAGATCATGACCTGAGCCGAAGTTAGACGCTCAACCAACTGAGCCACCCAGGTGTCCCGTATCTTTCCTAGTCTTGAACACAGTTATTTTTGTCTTAAGTGCCCCATACTGAAAACATATAGAAGTGGTGTTTGCTAATATTTATTGTAATCAAAATCATCTACAGTGATATTCCCAGACACCTATTACAGTGATAACAAAATTTCTTCTCGGCTCTTGTTCTACATTTTTCTTTTTTCCTTTCTCCCTCCTTCCTTTCCTCCCATCCCTCTATTTCTTTGTCTTGTCTTTCTGAGAATATCTGATACATTAATTTTACATGTATTTAGGCATAATTCTAATAGTGAGCTGTGCTTTCTCTTGGAGTCCTCTGTGGCCTTCTTATAAAAAGGGACATGTCATTTATATGTTGTCCCAGCAGACTTTTAGTGATTATGTACCTCACACTTTTCTTAGTGTTTAACACGCATTTTGTTCATCAAACTGTGAAACAGGCACTCTAATGATCCTGTATTACAGATGAAGAAACTGAGGCACGGAAAAGGGACATTACTTGCACAGATAGATATATATACAGCTATTAAATAGGAGATGTGGAACAACAACTCAGATCTGTGTGGACCCGAACTCTGTTTTATTAACTACTATACTCCAAGGTCCAAAGAATTTATGTTTTGCAAGTTCATACAATTATGAATAATGAAACCATTATACAGACACAAATAATATAGATGTTCAGATTGCACAACTTGCATTTCAGCAACCATAATACCTTGCTTCAGGGAGATAGTGCTTACTCATATAGAATCTTACATGTAGGATTTACTTGGAGTTATATTCAATGCCTAAAATTTCTCCTTTTGGCTATCACACCTGCATTTTTCCATATAGAAACCACAGGGCCCATTTATTTTATATCCAACCTTTGTTTTGTATTTTGTATAGAGCCAAGCTCTATATCATGTAAACTTACTCTTTTAATAAAATAACTTGTTTACTTTCCCCAATATTGAAAATGTGGAGGGAAAACTTAAGAGACCAGAGCATGATACCTGGCATATTTTTCTGTAAAAATATGTGACTGCAAACAATTAGATAAAAAGTAACATTCTAACAGAAGTCATGATGTTATGCCTTCATGGTTCATGCCTTCTTTCTTCCTCTTAAGAAAAATAGCTGTGCTCTTGAGAACAGATCCTAGGACATTAATCAGTCAAAGCCACAGAAGCTCGGATCCGGCAGTGTCCTTGGTGCTGACCTAGTCTAATCCCACCCCCACACATCTTTTTTTTTTTTTTTGTCTTTTCCCTGTGATGCTTTCTCTCAGTCCCAGCCCAGTGAGATATGGGAGAACCTGCAACAAACTCAAGAAGCCAGAAGGATCGGGAGAAAAAATCCAAACGCCTACTTCTTACTAACTTTGTTACCGTGAGCAAGCTTGTTAACTTTTCTCAGGCTCCATTTCCTAATCTATAAAATGGGGATATTAATTCCTACCTACAGGGTTTCAAAGAGCTAATGAGCACAATGCGCGGCATATGGTTAAACACTCAATTAACTCTACGTTTTCTTCTCTTCCCTTCCTTCCGCTTCATTTCGGTTCCATTTGGTATGCTATCTATATCAGTGCTGTGTGCAGGCACGTGTCCCTTCCAGACCCTCGGGGAATGTGAATCCTTCCCTCTTCTGTGTTCTCCAGCACTGCGCGCATCACTCCTAACGACACCGTATTCTCAGAGCTATTTGTATCTGTGTCTCTTTTGTCTGCTAGACTATGAGCTTCACACACAAAAAAGCAAGCTTAGCTATTTGTTACTTATGTCCTGGTCATTGACGACAGTTCTCAGCACATTATAAATAATTGCTGGGTGGAAACGGAGTCGTTTACTTTTCCGAGTCTCGGTTTCCTCATCATTAAAATTACAATAATCATGTGCACTTTTAATCTTACAGGATGTCAGTAAGCATCAAATGAGATATACACTATTATAACTAATAAAATAATTTCAAACACTCAGTTACAATAATACCTACTTGGGCATTCTCATGGAATATTCTCTTCTCAGAGACGCCATTCCTGGCCACCCTAGCCAACATGGGCCTCGCCTCATTGTTAACCTCTGCTTGCTTACGCTCCTCATCTTCCTACACAGCATCTGTTACTACACAGAATTCTTTCTTTTGTTTATTGTTGGGTTACTCTCGCTAGAATATAAAACTAAAAGGGCATCGGCATTGTCTTTCTCATTCACTTCTGAACAGCAGCAAGTTGAAGATGCTTGGCACAGGTAGATGACGAACATATTTGTTAAATTTTTTTCACGTTCATTTTTATTTTTGAGAGAGAGAGAGAAAGAGAGAGAGTGTGAGAGAGGAAGGGGCAGAGAGAGAGGGACACAGAATTCAGAGCAGGCTCCAGGCTCCAAGCTGTCAGCACAGAGCCTGACACGGGGCTAGAACGCGTGAACTGTGAGATCATGACCCGAGCCGAGGTCAGATGCTTAACTGACTGAGCCACCTAGATGCCCCCTAACATATTTGTTAAAAAAAATGAGTGAATCGATAATTACACGGAAGAGTTTCTTCAAGAGAAAAATAGAGACAAGATAAATAGCTTCAGTGACCTTCATTAAAAACTCATTCATAGTTTTGCAAATCTGAAATTTTAAGATGATTCTTTTCTTGGCAATGGGATTTGTGCAGATCAACATGCTACCCCCTAAATCTTGCCATTCCTCTTTCACGAAAATTTTTAAGAAATGTTGGTGAATACCTTAGCTCCAGCTGGCCAGGGTCATTTTAAAAGGCTTATTAGCACAGTTTTGGGACACCTGGGTGGCTCAGTCGGTAAAGCGTCGGACTTCAGCTCAGGTCATGATCTCATGGTTCCGGTTTGTGAGTTCATGAGTTCTAGCGACCCCAGTCAGCCTCTCTGTTGTCAGCGGACATCCAGCTTCCGAAGCTGTCCCCCTCCCTCCGCCCCTTCCCCACTGGCACACTCTCACTCTTTCTCAAAACTAAACATTTAAAAGGCTTATTGGCCCCCCTTTGGAATGTTGTATTTTTAAACTCTGTTTCTCCTTAGGAATGTATACTTATACAAACATATACTCCAAGGTACACAGTTGGATGTCTTGGCCCACTTTTTTTATTAAGTGCATTTTTGAAAGTATAAGAATTTGGTAGTGTTTGAGTCTTCGCCTTAGTTTTTCTGAACCGATTGCCAATATCACTGGTGGTATTAACAGTCATTTGAAGGTGAACTCAAGAACATCCAGATCGGCTAAGGGATGAGTTATGGGTTGTTCCATAAAAGGTACACCCGTGCTCACACATACCCAATGATAGCATGTGTTCAAAAAAAAATCATAAATAAAAAGGTAAAATGACTCAATACTTATTAAATTTTTAAATTAAAAATTATTTTAATGGGGAATCTGGGTGACTCAGGCGATTAAGCGTCCGACTTCAGCTCACATCATGATCTCACAGTTCGTGGGTTCATGCCCCGCATCGGGCTCCTTGCTGATGGCTCGGAGTGTGGAGCCTGCCTCGGATTCTGTGTCTCCATCTCTCTCTGCCCCTCCCCTGCTCACACTCTGTCTCTGTCTCTGTCTCTGTCTCTCTCTCTCTCAAAAATAAACTTAATAAAAATATTTTTAAAGTGTAGAGTTTACTAACCAATTTTAAGTCTTTCCAAATAAGTTTTACATTTTCTTTCACTTTTATCTTTTATTAGGGCCTACCAGTTTCTTCCCAAGGAAGAGCAATTCAAGTGCCCTATCTTCTGTTGAGCTCTCTTATTTACATGTCTGTCTGGCTGAACTTCTCTTCCTAGGACCTCAATGCTGCTGGCCCTTTCCCTGGATTAGAGCCCTAACCAGATGGTTGCTATTACCTGAGGCTGTTTTTAAAAGGCAGCAGTTACCCTGTGGATGGAGATATTCCAGGGCTTTTCTCGGAGAACTACTCAGGCCACGCTCATTACCAAGGAACACAAACACCACGTTTCACTTTATTTGTCCCACAGCAGATTGTAGAAAGTTGCTTTAGTCACAGAACATGCCCTACATATCCACTCCATGGGGCCTCAGATTATGAACTATGTAGCCCTGCCGGTCCAGTACCAGATGTGATCGTGAATACAGAGGATCACAGGTTGCTACTTAAGTGTTAGGGCTGAGGAGAAAGGAGATCGGTCAAGCCTCATGAGAGACATTAGATTTATTGGAAGGAGGTCCCAGACGTTTCATATATTTTATCCTACTTCCCCTACTTCTTTTTCTACTACTACTATTACTGCTATTAATACTGATATCATCCCCAAGATTCTGTGTTTCCACATTGTACAATTACCTTCCCAGAAGACTTACATGCACTCAGCAGCATATTCATTTCTCCTTAAAACAATCAGGGTAGACAATTATGCACAATGGATGGGTGAGGAAACTAAAAGTCACTTACACGGCCAATGAAATGTAGATATAGATCCAAGATTAAAAAAAAAAAAAAAAAATATATATATATATATATATATATATATATATTTAGAGCATGAGCAGAGAAGGGGCAGAGAGAGAGGGAGACACGGAATACGAAGCAGGATCCAGGCACTGAGCTGTCAGCACAGAGCCCGACACAGGGCTCGAGACCACAAATCGTGAGATTATGACCTGAGCCGAAGTTGGATGCCCAGATGACTGAGCCACCCAGGTGCCCCCATATCCAGTGAGTTTGCACCCAGAGATTTCTGTTCTTCCAGTGTTCATCTTTATATTCATACAGAAGGCCTGGCAGATACTGATCTCTTGGCTTTCTGACTTAACTTTCTGTAGCAGATTAGAGGCCAACCTTCTAAAATGACAATTTCAGTATCACATTTACCGAAAATAATTTCCAAGATGATTCTTTAGCTTTCCCATATTTGTTGCTGTTCACATTTTTCCTTTATAATGCACACTCTAAGTTCCTGACTCCTAGGGTGGGTAGGGTGGGAGGGGGGAACCAAAAACAAACAAACAAACAAACCCACAAAAACTGTAGAATGAAGAATGAAAAGTTTTGATTATGTTTTCTGAGTACCACCTGACAGGACTATACAGAGGATTTTCAATCTCTTCAGGAGCGGAAGAAGGAGAGGGTCTTCTGTTTTCGATTGCACTCTTGCCAGAAGGAATTCAGGGGGTGTTTGTTAGCTTTGATCCATCTATGCCCTGTGAATCTGAGGAAGGATCACATAGTCAAGTTCAAAGAGAATCAGGGGAAAGGAAACTTTAAGGAAGAAAAAAAAAATCTCAGGTGGTACCTTTGTGATACATTGGTTTCAATTGAGTGCAGAGATATTGGTAAGTTTAAAAGTAGAGAAAAGGATGCCTGGGTGGCTCAGTCAGTTAAGCTTCTGACTTGATTTCAGCTCAGGTCATGATCTCATGGTTTATGAGATAGACCCTCATGCTGGGCTGTGTGCTTGGTGTTTGCGGCACGGAGCCTGCTTGGGATTCTCTCTCTCTCTCTCTCTCTCTCTGCCCCTCCCCCATGCGTGCACTTTCTCTTTCTCTCTCTCTCAAAATAAATAAGCATTAAGTAAAAAAAAAGAAGAAGAAGGAAGAAAAGATTTTACTGCCTTCAAGTTCCTCGGTGGATGATTCAGAAATGTACTGTTCACGCTTCTATTCATTACTCATTAGGATGGGAGAAAAAAACAAAAAACAAAACAAACAAAACAACAACAAAACCAAAACCAAAACAACCCCCAAAAAACCTTAAGCATTTTTCTTTAAAAAACATCCATAGTAATATGGAAGAAGCATTTAGCAGCGTAATTTCTTGGAAATAGTCTTAAAGTGCTAGAGGTATGAAAAGACAGCTAGCAGGATATTTAGCAACCAGCAAGAGAGCCTTCTCATAGACAGAACTACGGTCTCTCACTAACAACATTTCTGAGAGGTGGCCGGCCATGTATTATGTCATCACTTGTTTGGAATTTCTAAGGTTGCATCCTGACATATTTCTCTCTTGGATGAGTTAACGAGGGAAGTTCCTCTAAGGGCAGTAATGCTTATCCTTTGAAAGAGTACCACTTTGTAAATGTGGTTTCTTTTAGAGTGAAAATTTTAACAATCCTTACATTTTTCTTTCATTCTTTATAACTTACCCTGTTATAGATTCAGTTTCTATGATGGGAAATTATTAAAGTTGATGAGTCTACCTAGATTCTCAGGTTTCATCACATGCATACTCATGTATGCAATAATATCACTGGAAAGGAGTACAATAATAAAGATTTTCCCCCTTAAATTAGAAATATAATTTCCTTGATTTTCTATGAAATTTTATTCCATTATAACAAACATGTTAAGGTATAAGGATGATATCGGACAATGAAAACAAATTATGTATCTTCGACTAAATTTATAGTCCAATTAAAATCAAATCTTGAAAAAAAAACAACTACGTCCTTGTTTTACTTCGTTTGGGTGAGGATTTAGTTGCTAGGTGTACTTCAGTGTTTTTAAGAACTTCATAAAGTTGACCTATTGTTGAGGATACTGTATCATGGACGGATTTTCTGTATGTATAATTGCGATGTCAGGGTAATGAGGGTCAGCTAGTTGGAGAGCCAGTTGTGTTCTCCTTGAATAACACAAAAGCTGGATTCTCTCTTTTGAGTTGAAAGGAAATTTCGTTTCATCTTCTACTTCGTTACCGTCCCGTTGCAAGCATCCCCTTCAAAACATCTATAAGAAGAATCTGTATAAATATATTCCTTAAAGAATTTAAGACACTTCCTTCTCTTTTCCCCCAAACAGAAGTGAGAAGGAAGGTGCAACTTTAGGTCTATTTAAATCATTACTTTGTTGACTTTGCTTATTGGATAGCTTTTAAATTTCCACTTTTCTCTTTTTGTGGTCTAGAGTTCATTGATGAAGACTGAAAGTCATGGAATGGGCTCTGCTGTCTTTTAAGTCAGTCACGAAGAAGACATCACCTCTCTTCAGAATGTGAGGGACAGTGATCATTAATATTTTCCCATCTTTGTGGTTTCAGCAGAAATGCAAGACAGAAGCCCCTTAGCCCCAAGACTGATAGAGGTAAAAGTGTCCGTATATTGTGGGTTTTGTCTTACTGCTTCCCATTTCTAGCAGACTAAATTTTATTGCCGGCTTGGTTCTGTTAACATATTTTTTCCCCTGTACAGAAAGCCATGAAATGGTTGGAAACAGATTAATTTATAGCAGCCTTTTGTAAAGCAATGAGTGAAGAAGAGAGAAAATTTCTAAATGCAGAAAATAATACTTTCTGGGCCATTGGTCAGGATTTTCCAATTTTCAGTTATTTCAGTTATTGTATAGAAATGCATTGAGTGTGGGCACATTATAAGTAAGCTTTAGTGTATTTAATGGATCTGAAAACCCCTTGAATTCCATTTATGCACTCTTCCATTAGTATTTTAAGATTCTAATTGTGTTTCTACGACAAGTCATTCTATATCAGTAGCTGACAGTTGACAATCATGGCGGCTTGGAAATGAACATTTTTTACCGATCAAATTAAGCTTCGTATATTTAATAATTGCTAAATGAAAGACACTGACAAAAGTAATTTGATCACAATGTGGATTACCAAAATCTGCTTCTCATTACAAAACATTTCCAGAAGCCATTAGGAGACATGCTGGGGATTTGCAATGCAGTAGATAAGCAGCAACAGGCTCAAAAGTCTCCATTTTAAAGTTAACTGGAGAATTCCATATTCCCTTTAACGTAATATTTTTTTAGATCTTTCTGTTCGACATGGATTGACTGAGATGCACAGCTGTAGTTGTATCTGCAGCAGAGAAGTTTTGTTCTTTCCTTCCCCCCATTATGGGGCACCGCGGCTGGCTGGCGAGCTAAACAGCTTTCTGAAAGCATTTGGGTAGAACATTTAGGTAGTGAAATTTCCCCAAGTGCAACCTCATAAGATATGATGACCTCTACCTTCAAAACACTTGTTGAAAATGTCGCAAGCAATTTCTCGATTATGTCAGTTGAAAATACAGAGCTATACCAACCACAAATCCTGACGCTAAGTAAGTAGACCATCAAGTGCAGTGTCAACAAACATTCAAAATGGGGATCCTAGAAATTACACAGTTAATGTTGTCTCACGGGACCTCAAGGCAAATAAATCCGGAAAGAAAAAGAACAGCTTTACCTAATACTTCCCACGGGGAAATAGATGAATGTTTCAAAACTCTAATAGAAATGACAAATATTTTAAAAACACTATTTGACCGGACAGGTTCTGAGAGAGGGGGACGATTGCAAACCAATCATGAAAATGATGATATTTAAAGGGGGATAAAACGGAAATCAGGGTAATTTCAATCCATCAGACAGTTGTAAATATTTCCTTGCATCTCTGGTATGCAGTTAATCTCACATAGAAGAATACCAGTAAGTAGTTGTTGATTAAATAATGGCCAGACTTTTCTCCTGCTGGATTGAGTTTCTTGGGGGCAACGTCTATTACTTATGCTTTTTTGTGGTCCCCAGCACCTGGCAGTAGAGAAAAGGGGTATGTTCAGAAACCAAAAGGCAGTGAAACAGGTTCTGTGCAGAAGCAGATGAGGGAGGAAAGAAGGCAAAAGATGAGACAATAGTTCCATGAAGATTCATACCATTCATAAAATAAACAATTGGAAAATATGAGGCACCCAGAAAATCTTGCACTTATCCACGTAAAAGGATAAAGTCTAAGTTTTAGATGATCCAAGCTTTACGCTAGGGAGGATAAGAAGAGAAAATCAAGTATGTGTCCAAAATGCGTATAGTCATTAAGCTGTTGTTTTCCTGAACTCTTTTATATTGTCGCATAGAATTAACACATACAAAACAATGTCCTGATATCTGATTCTAAATCCCTTAGTATGTTCAGAGGAGAGATTTCTAAGTGCAGATGTTAGGACCACCTGAGAGCAAACATCTGATTTCCAGCTTCACCTTCTGGTTTCTCCAGTATACTATTTGAGCTAAATAGGACAATATTGAAGGAGACATACACACTTACACAGACACAAATACACACAAGCTCTACAAATAGTGAAGGTCTAGGTAAATTTTATTGCTTATATTATCATTATTATGAACAATCAGTCTATAATATGCAGAACACAGGGCATGGAAGTTCATCTGGGTCTGGTTTGCTAGAAATGCCTGTTGATTCAAATTGCTGGTGATATTGCAATTAATTTCTAAGTGAGGACTTCTCATCTCCTCAACTGTGAGAAAACAGCTTCCTGTGGATGCTCTTCCAGAATGAAGGTAGGGTGAGTGGGCTAAGAGAGCAGAAAAACAGGGGCGTTTCACTATCTGTGTTTCTTCTTTTCATAAAATAGAAAGAGGTTAGGTGTGTTGTAAAATCGAAGCAATCTTGTGCTGTCTGCAATGCTTTTCTTCAAAAAGAATTACAGGGGAATTGGCCTCGTTTTAGTACAATTGCAGTCGAGAAGCTGTATGGGCTTTTCATCTAGATGCCTCCCCTGTTGTTAATGCCCTTGCCTATAATCCCATTTCTTTTCCTTCCCACACTGCACTCCCAGCTGATTGTCGGTGACCTAGTCACCTTGTACCCCTTTGCATTAAATACGTGCTCCACTGTGAAGACTTTCCTGATTTCTTTATGGAAAATAAGTATTTGTATATACACACATCATAAAATTACAATGGATTTCATTACCGCTCGCTTTTTAAAAAAAAAAAAAATTTTTTTTAACGTTTATTTATTTTTGAGACAGAGAGAGAGCGCGAGCATGAATGGGGGAGGGTCAGAGAGAGAGGGAGACACAGAATCCGAAACAGGCTCCAGGCTCTGAGCGGTCAGCACAGAGCCTGATGTGGGGCTCGAACTCACGAACCGCGAGATCATGACCTGAGCTGAAGTCGGCCGCTTAACCGACTGAGCCACCCAGGCGCCCCGTCGCTCGCTTTTTAAAATATGTTCCTGTATTATCAGACATTTTATTTATCTGTGTGTGTTTGTGTGTGTGTGTGTCTACCATACCTATCAAAATCACTGGCACGTAGTAAGTATTTAATCAAAGTTTAATTGAAAACCTATGCAAAGAAAATAGTAAGGGTTCGGATTCAGGTACACCTGACTGTACATCCTAGCTTAGCCACTTAAACTTATGTCACCCACTATTTAAATTGAGGATATAATATTTATTTTGGACTGATAGCAGAGTTAACTGAGGAAAGATACCCTAAATTTTGAATTGTGCCTTGCATATATTAAAGGTCAAAGCTAGAAAATATTTTGGAAAAAATTTTCTGTAGCTTTCATGTAACATTATGCAGCTCCAAGAAACAAAACAGGGTAAAATGTATCTACAAATTAAAAGGTCCCTTTATATTATTGTAGGTTTCTATTAAGGGCATTTATTCTCACATAACCTTGAAAAAAATCTATCCTAATTCTTTTCATCATTACTGTGATTTAGTGAGACAATTACTGAGTTAATTTTCCATAATGACAAGGAAAAAAAAAAACTCCACCATATCTTTTTTTTTTCTAATTTACTTTTAAAAAATACAACAAAGCATAATTGTGTAGCTTGTTTATCTAGGGTTTGGGTGAACTGAATTTAATTGGAAAGTAGAAAAACAATAAGGAGATAGACTTCACTTTGAACACAGCCATCAGTATAGGGTGAGGACTGAAATGGATGCTTCTAATATTTAGTCATTATGAACTCTGACACGGATTCTGAAGGCTTTCCACACAGCAACTCGTGTAGCCCTAATCAAATCTGCAAGGGGCAGATGCCGTGATTATTAGTATTGTTTTGAATTAGGAAACGGAGGCAAACTTGCCCCAGGTAAATAGCAGAGCCAGGACTTGAGCGCAGAGGGTCTCTAGGACAAACCGTTTCTAGATTATTATTATCTTCCTAAAGTTACATAAAAATGACTGTTTCACTAAAATAGGTATGTTGCTAGAAATAGCGATTAGCAACAAAATAAATAGTAGCAAATCTCTTTTGAACAATAACCATAGAGGAGAAAGGGACAGTTCATAAATAAATAAATAAATAAATAAATAAATAAATAAATTTGGGCTCAGGTGGCTTTGCAGCCCGGTTCTTTTATTTTATTTTTTTTTAACATTTGCTTATTTTTGAGAGAGAGAAAGCACGAGAGGGGGAGGGGTAGAGACAGGGGGAGACACAGAATCTGAAGCAGGCTCCAGGCTCTGAACTGTCAGCACAGAGCCCGACGCGGGGCTCAAACTCACAAACCATGAGATCATGACCTGAGCCGAAGTCAGAGGCTTAACAGACTGAGCCACCCAGGAGCTCCCTTTTTTATTTAATTTTTTTTAATGTTTGTTTATTTTTGAGAGCCACCTCGGTTCTTTTAAATGCTTATGGAAAAAATCATTTTCATATAATTTAACTGTTTTTCAAAGCTTAGAAGATTTTGATAAATAACTAAGACACTTGAATGAACCTAGCCTTGCCCTCATAGAAACTTAGACAAGGTAACAGAAAGACGCACACACACAAACCACGTATACCTACATATGCTATCTTCTACACACCAATCTGTACGACTCCATTCTCCGTGAACTGTGATGCAGAAACTCTAAATAAAATACCAGCAAGCACAATTCAAAAACACATTGAGATAATAATACAGGAAGTTTATATGCCAGGAAAACAGATGTGACTTTGACATTCAGTGCTCAGGAGGAACAATGATCTCATTTCTTTATTTTTCTAAACGAAATTAAAGCTGGTTTCATGTTCCACGCCATTATAACCCCCGCCCCGCCCCTAACAATGTCAAGGTGTCACATAGAGAGTCTAGTGACGACGTGTTCTGAGAGCAGGAATGGTCACAATCCTTCCTTCTTAGTGGTCTCCACTTTTTTCTCTTGCATTTTCTCTTTGAAAGCACACGGGTTATTCCTGGACATCTAAAGGTGATGCTCCTGGCAACCCAGACCTACCCAGCTCATGCTCAGCCACACACAGCTTAAGCTCAGGATACCCCACCCCAGCCCTTAAAATCCTGATGCTTATTGAACGCAATGTGCCTCTCCTGTCTCTGCTTCTAGGTCTTCCAAGGCCCTTGTGTGGGAAGCAGAACTACAATCCTGGGGGGTGGGGGGTGGGGTGGGAATCGCCCTTTACTTACTTCTCTGTGCACTGGTCTGACCTGTTCTTATCCAATAGCAACCTTTCTCATGCATTATCCTTAGATCCACTCTGGTCTTACTCTTTGATGATTCCCACTGTCAAAGTAACACTTTTGTAGATGTTTTCTGTAACTCAACCCCCCAAAAGAAATTTGGGGGGTGGTGGGGAGACAAGAGGGGGAAATGAAAAAAAAAATGACTGCGGCTTAGAGCTCTAGAGCTCTTCTGCTTTCCAGGAGGGGGAGAGAAAAGGGATAATACCCTTTATAGTTTTCTCCCTACAACAGCAAGAACACTCAAGAATTAATAGATTTTCCTAACACAGCAGGAATACGGAGATAGTTTAATGTTATTAAAGTCATTAATATAGTATATGACATCAATATGTCTCTAATATGCAGTAACCATATGATTATTTAAATAGGTATTGAATAAAAAACACTAATAATCTAACATGCATTTGTGAAAAAGAAAGACTTAAAAAAAACCCCAACAACTTAGGATTAAAAGTAATAAAACCATGTTAAATTAGAATCCAATATCAGCATTAGTGGTAGAATGCTGCAGACATCCCTGCTTAGTTATGGCAGTTGCTTGTTATTATTTTTTTAAGGTAAAATGTTTAATAGGCTAGAAAGTAAAAGGAATCAGTGTAGGGGTTGGTAATGACACTGGAACATTGTTTTCCCGGGTTGCCACACACATAAACAGGCAATGCAGTGGCTTTAAATCCACTGAGATAAGTCTTCCTCCATGAAAATATAAGATCCTAGTCTTGGTGAACATGTGACATGAGCCATCACATAAGGCCCTGAGCTTAGAGGAGCCTGTGCCTGTTTTAATGTTCTGCTGTCACCATCTTGAAATTCTTGATAAATGTTGAACAAGAAGCCCCACCTTTTCCCTTTGCACCGAGCCCACAAATTACGTAGCATGCTTTACAATAGAGATTGGAAAAGCTTTGATGGCCTTCTCTGCTTCGCAGCTGGAATGGAGCTATTTGTTCAGAGTGGAGAGTTCCAACAGAGAAATTCCTGAAATCTGGATCCAGCTTTCACTGGCCAGCAGTTCCGGAATGGCACTTTGTAAATCCTGTGGCAGGGAGTCTAGAATCACTATTATTAAACTTGGTGCCAAGCTAGATCTCAACAGACAGTGAGAAATAAAACTCTTTTTGCAATTCTGGGACAATTAAAGTTGAAATCAAAAGTGCTTTAGGACATGCCATGACGCCGTAAGTATAAAACAATGGATGAAACAGCAAAAGCAACATCTAGCCGGCCAGATAACAATGAAAATGTATGTTCTTTATGGGAAAAAATCATGCAAATGAACATAAAACATCAGACGGTTATCACATACAAGCACATACAGATGATAAAAATGTCAGCAGTGGTAATTGGTACCTAGAGCTTTAATCCAATGTACATTTTATCACAGCAAATGCTACGTCTACAAATACTCTGTTGAATAGATTATGGTCAGTTAAAGAGAGTTCAATTCTAGTTCCATCAATTTCTAGCTGTGGGACTTCCACCAAGTTATTCCATTTATTTTTACCTCAACATCCTTATCTGTAAAATGGTGAAAACTATTAGTCCTGCATATGATAGCTGTTGTGGAGATCAAACGAGATTATACATGCAACATATTTATCATAGTGACATAGGAAGTTCTTGAAAAATGTTACCTGCTGTACTAATGTTACTGTTGGTGTTGCTGTTACTGTTATTAGTCTCCTAAGAAAATGTTTGGCTAGGTGAGGAAAAATATATTTCAAATATTTAATTGCAGAATTATTCATATTTTTTCTGAAAAAAACACCCTCTACACCATATAAAAGGACTTAGGTAAATGTATTCTGACATATACAAATAATGGGAAGTGCTGCGGTATTGAAAATTATCTTTAAATAATAATATACTACTCAGATATACACAAGTGACCTCACTACCATACACAAACAAACACAATCTCTATGTATTTTAAATATGCACAGAAGAAGAGGTAAGAAGTTGTTCAATAAATTAGCAAAGGTAATGTCTCCTACTGATGAGATATGTAATTTTTATTTTATTCTAGATTTATTTAGGAAAAAAAACAGTACACTCATCTGAAAATAATCCTCAGATTATTGAAACTAGGGTTATCGGGAACAATGAGTAGTCTTGATAAGCCTTTAACATTATTCTCCTCATGAGAAAGTGTAATTATGAGAAGTTAAAAGTATTTTCTATTCTGTGTAAACTCAGGAAAGCACATAGTACCTTAAATTGCTGTAACTATAATACAATATAGTTTGGAGAAATGACCAGTGATTTCAAAGGCAAGTTTCTGCATTGTATTTAGTTTGAGTTACTACTAATTTCTTTTCCATCAGAGACATTATTTGGCCTTCAAATGTATATATTAGTTATTATTAGAATGTGGAAAATATAACAGATGGTAAAGCGCTGGAGAATCACTCAAAGTGCTAAATCACATGGGCAGAGGCAGCAGACTACTGGAGAGGTCATGTTAAAAAAAATGTAAGTTTATTGAGAATTTTGTTTTGCACAGAAAGATTTCCATGTTTCCTGTTCTTGTTTCCTACATCAAGAGTTACAGGACATCCAGTTCTGTAGTTTTCTGTTTAAGTGTTACTGTGAGGTCAGTTATTCATTTCAATTCTGTTCTACGACTTAGTTCCTCTGGAACTTTAGGCATATTATGTATGCCTACTCATTTTGCCTTATCTTGGTGTAAATTTCTTTTTTTTTTTTTAATTAAAGACTTTTTTTTCTAGAACCATTTTTTTTCAATATATGAAATTTGTTGTCAAATTGGTTTCCATACAACACCCAGTGCTCATCCCAAAATGTGCCCTCCTCAATACCCATCACCCACCCTCCCATCCCTCCCACCCCCCCATCAACCCTCAGTTTGTTCTCAGTTTTTAAGAGTCTCTTATTCTTTGGGTCTCCCCCACTCTAACCTCTATTTTTTTTCCTTCCCCTCCCCCATGGCTTTCTGTTAAGTTTCTCAGGATCCACATAAGAGTGAAACCATATGGTATCTGTCTTTCTCTGTATGGCTTATTTCACTTAACATCACACTCTCCAGTTCCATCCACGTTGCTACAAAGGGCCATATTTCGTTCTTTCTCATTGCCATGTAGTACTCCATTGTGTATATAAACCACAATTTCTTTATCCATTCATCAGTTGATGGACATTTAGGCTCTTTCCATAATTTGGCTGTTGTTGAGAGTGCTGCTATAAACATTGGGGTACAAGTGCCCCTATGCATCAGTACTCCTGTCTCCCTTGGGTAAATTCCTAGCAGTGCTATTGCTGGGTCATAGGGTAAGTCTATTTGTAATTTTCTGAGGAACCTCCACACTGTTTTCCAGAGTGGCTGCACCAGTTTGCATTCTCACCAACAGTGCAAGAGGGTTCCCATTTCTCCACATCCTCTCCAGCATCTATAGTCTCCTGAATTGTTCATTTTGGCTACTTTGACTGGTGTGAGGTGATATCTGAGTGTGGTTTTGATTTGTATTTCCCTGATGACGAGCGACGTTGAGCATCTCTTCATGTGCCTGTTGGCCATCCGGATGTCTTCTTTAGAGAAGTGTCTATTCATGTTTTCTGCCCATTTCTTCACTGGGTTATTTGTTTTTCAGGTGTGGAGTTTGGTGAGCTCTTGATAGATTTTGGATACTAGCCCTTTGTCCGGTATGTCATTTGCAAATATCTTTTCCCATTCCGTTGGTTGCCTTTTAGTTTTGTTGGTTGTTTCCTTTGCTGTGCAGAAGCTTTTTAACTTCATGAGGTCCCAGTAGTTCATTTTTGCTTTTAATTCCCTTGCCTTTGGGGATGTGTCGAGTAAGAAATTGCTGCGGCTGAGGTCAGAGAGGTCTTTTCCTGCTTTCTCCTCTAGGGTTTTGATGGTTTCCTGTCTCACATTCAGGTCCTTTATCCATTTTGAGTTTATTTTTGTGAATAGTGTGAGAAAGTGGTCTAGTTTCAACCTTCTGCATGTTGCTGTCCAGTTGTCCCAGCACCATTTGTTAAAGAGACTGTCTTTTTTCCATTGGATGTTCTTTCCTGCTTTGTCAAAGATTAGTTGGCCATACGTTTGTGGGTCTAGTTCTGGGGTTTCTATTCTATTCCATTGGTCTATGTGTCTGTTTTTGTGCCAATACCATGCTGTCTTGATGATGACAGCTTTGTAGTAGAGGCTAAAGTCTGGGATTGTGATGCCTCCTGCTTTGGTCTTCTTCTTGAAAATTACTTTGGCTATTCGGGGCCTTTTGTAGTTCCATATGAATTTTAAGATTGCTTGTTTTAGTTTCGAGAAGAATGCTGGTGCAATTTTGATTGGGATTGCATTGAATGTGTAGATAGCTTTGGGTAGTATTGACATTTTGACAATATTTATTCTTCCAATCCATGAGCAGGGAATGTCTTTCCATTTCTTTATATCTTCTTCAATTAACTTCATAAGCCTTCTATAGTTTTCAGCATACAGATCTTTTACATCTTTGGTTAGATTTATTCCTAGGTATTTTATGCTTCTTGGTGCAATTGTGAATGGGATCAGTTTCTTCATTGGTCTTTCTGTTGCTTCATTGTTAGTGTATAAGAATGCAACTGATTTCTGTACCTTGATTTTATATCCTGCAACTTTGCTGAATTCATGTATCAGTTCTAGCAGACTTTTGGTGGAGTCTATCGGATTTTCCATGTATAATATCATGTCATCTGCAAAAAGCTAAAGCTTGACTTCATCTTTGCCAATTTGGATGCCTTTGATTTCCTTTTGTTGTCTGATTGCTGATGCTAGAACTTCCAACACTATGTTAAACAACAGCGGTGAGAGTGGACATCCCTGTCGTGTTCCTGATCTCAGGGAAAAGCTCTCAGTTTTTCCCCATTGAGGATGATGTTAGCTGTGGGCTTTTCATAAATGGCTTTTATGATGTTTAAGCATGTTCCTTCTATCCCGACTTTCTCGAAGGTTTTTATTAAGAACGTTGCTGGATTTTGTCAAAGGCCTTTTCTGCATCAATTGACAGGATCATATGGTTCTTATCTTTTCTTTTATTAATGTGATGTATCACGTTGATTGATTTGCGAATGTTGAGCCAGCCCTGCAGCCCAGGAATGAATCCCACTTGATCATGGTGAATAATTCTTTTTATAAGCTGTTGAATTCGATTTGCTAGTATCTTATTGAGAATTTTTGCATCCATATTCATCAGGGATATTGGCCTGTAGTTCTCTTTTTTTACTGGGGCTCTGTCTGGTTTAGGAATCAAAGTAATGCTGGGTTCATAGAGTCTGGAAGTTTTCCTTCCCTTTCTATTTTTTGGAATAGCTCGAGAAGGATAGGTATTATCTCTGCTTTAAACGTCTGGTAGAACTCCCCTGGGAAGCCATCCGGTCCTGGACTCTTATTTGTTGGGAGATTTTTGATAACCGATTCAATTTCTTCACTGGTGATGGGTCTGTTCAAGCTTTCTGTTTCCTCCTGATTGAGTTTTGGAAGAGTGTGGGTGTTTAGGAATTTGTTCATTTCTTCCAGGTTGTCCAATTTGTTGACATATAATTTTTCATAGTATTCCCTGATAATTGTTTGTATCTCTGAGGGATTGGTTGTAATAATTCCATTTTCATTCATGATTTTATCTATTTGGGTCATCTCTCTTTTCTTTTTGAGAAGCCTGACTAGAGGTTTGTCAATTTTGTTTATTTTTTCAAAAAACCAACTCTTGGTTTCGTTGATCTGCTCTACAGTTTTTTTAGATTCTATATTGTTTATTTATGCTCTGATCTTTATTATTTATCTTCTTCTGCTGGGTTTAGGCTGCCTTTGCTGTTCTGCTTCTGTTTCCTTTAGGTGTGCTGTTAGATTTTGTATTTGGGATTTTTCTTGTTTCTTGAGATAGGCCTGGATTGCAATGTATTTTCCTCTCAGGACTGCCTTGGCTGCATCCCAAAGGGTTTGGATTGTTGTATTTTCATTTTCGTTTGTTTCCATATATTTTTTAATTTCTTCTCTAATTGCCTGGTTGACCCACTCATTCTTTAGTAGGGTGTTCTTTAACCTCCATGCTTTTGGAGGTTTTCCAGACTTTTTCCTGTGGTTGATTTCAAGCTTCATAGCATTGTGGTCTGAAAGTATGCATGATATGATTTCAATTCTTGTATACTTATGAAGGGCTATTTTGTGACCCAGTGTATGATCTATCTTGGAGAATGTTCCATGTGCACTGGAGAAGAAAGTATATTCTGTTGCTTTGGGATGCAGAGTTCTAAATATATCTGTCAAGTCCATCTGATCCAATGTATCATTCAGGGCCCTTGTTTCTTTACTGATCCTGTGTCTAGATGATCTATCCATTTCTGTAAGTGGAGTGTTAAAGTCCCCTGCAATTACCACATTCTTATCAATAAGGTTGTTTATGTTTATGAGTAATTGTTTTATATATTTGGGGGCTCCGGTATTCGGCGCATAGACATTTATAATTGTTAGCTCTTCCTGATGGATAGACCCTGTAATTATTATATAATGCCCTTCTTCATCTCTTGTTACAGACTTTAATTGAAAGTCTAGTTTGTCTGATATAATATGGCTACTCCAGCTTTCTTTTGGCTTCCAGTAGCATGATAAATAGTTCTCCATCCCCTCACTCTCAATCTAAAGGTGTCCTCAGGTCTAAAATGTAGACATTTGTAAAATGTCTACATTTGTAGACAGCAAATAGATGGGACTTGTTTTTTTATCCATTCTGATACTCTATGTCTTTTGGTTGGCGCATTTAATCCATTTACATTCAGTGTCATTATAGAAAGATATGGGTTTAGAGTCATTGTGATGTCTGTATGTTTTATGCTTGTAGTGATGTCTCTGGTACTTTGTCTCACAGGATCCCCCTTAGGATATCTTGTAGGGCTGGTTTAGTGGTGACAAATTCCTTCAGTTTTTGTTTGTTTGGGAAGATCTTTATCTCTCCTTCTATTCTAAATGACAGACTTGCTGGATAAAGGATTCTCAGCTGCATATTTTTTTCTGTTCAACACATTGAAGATCTCGTGACAATCCTTTCTGGCCTGCCATGTTTCAAAAGAGAGATCAGTCACGAGTCTTATAGGTCTCCCTTTATATGTGAGGGCACGTTTATCCCTTGCTGCTTTCAGAATTTTCTCTTTATCCTTGTATTTTGCCAGTTTGACTATGATATGTCGTGCAGAAGATCGATTCAAGTTACATCTGAAGGGAGTTCTCTGTGCCTCTTGGATTTCAATGCCTTTTTCCTTCCCCAGTTCAGGGAAGTTCTCAGGTATTATTCCTTCAAGTACACTTTCAGCACCTTTCCTTCTCTCTACCTCCTCTGGGATACCAATTATGCGTATATTATTTCTTTTTAGTGTATCACTTAGTTCTCTAATTTTCCCCTCATACTCCTGGATTTTTTTATCACTCTTTTTCTCAGCTTCCTTTTTCCATAATTTTATCTTCTAGTTCGCCTATTCTCTCCTCTGCCTCTTCAATCCGAGCCGTTGTTGTTTCCATTTTATTTTGCATTTCCTTTAAAGTGTTTTTCAGCTCCTCCTGACTGTTCCTTAGTCCCTTGATCTCTGTAGCAAGAGATTCTCTGCTGTCCTCTATACTGTTTTCAAGCCCAGCGATTAATTTTATGACTATTATTCTAAATTCACTTTCTGTTATATTATTTAAATCCTTTTTGATCAGTTCATTAGCTGTTGTTATTTCCTGGAGATTCTTTTGAGGGGAATTCTTCGTTTGGTCATTTTGGATAGTCCCTGGAGCGGTGCACACCTGCAGGCGCTTCCCCCGTGCTGTGGTGTATACCAGGAGTTGGTAGGCGGGGCCACAGTCAGACCTGTTGTCTGCCCCCAGCCCACTGCTGGGGCCACAGTCAGACTGGTGTGTGCCTTCTCTTCCCCTCTCCTAGGGGCAGGATTCACTGTGGGGTGGTGTGGCCCGTCTGGGCTACTTGCACACTGCCAGGCTTGTGGTGCTGGGGATCTGGGGTATTAGCTGGGGTGGGTAGGCAAGGTGCACAGGGGCAGGAGGGGCAGGCTTAACTCGCTTCTCCTTAGGTGATCCACTTCAGGAGAGGCCCTGTGGCAGCGGGAGGGAGTCAGACCCGCTGCCGGAGGGGTGGCTCCGCAGAAGCACAGAGTTGGGTGTTTGCAAGAGCAAGCAAGTGGCCTGGCAGGAACTGGTTCCCTTTGGGATTTTGGCTGGGGGATGGGCGAGGGAGATGGCGATGGCGAGTGCCTTTGTTCCCGGCCAAACTGAGCTCTGTCATCCCAGGGCTCAGCAACTCTCCCTCCCTTTGTCCTCCAGGCTTCCCACTTTCTGAGCAGAGCTGTTAACTTATGACCTCCCAGATGCTAAGTCGCGCTTGCTGTCAGAACACACTCCGTCTGGCCCCTCAGCTTTTGCAAGCCAGACTCAGGGGCTCTGCTTGGCCGGCAGGCTGCCCCTCCGCCCTGGCTCCCTCCTGCCAGTCCATGGAGCTTGCACCGCCTCTCCGCCCTTCCTACCCTCTTCTGTGGGCCTCTCGTCTGCACTGGGCTCCACAGACTCGGAGACTCCGTTCTGCTAGTCTTCTGGTGGTTTTCTGGATTAGTTAGGGAAGTGTAGGTGGAATCTAAGTGATCAGCAGGATGCGCGGTGAGCCCAGCATCCTCCTACGCCGCCATCTTCCGAAGTCCCCTGTCTAGAACCATTTTAGAACTAAATTGAGAGAAAGGCACAGAGATTTTGCCTATAACCCCTGCCACCATACACGCATAACATCCCTCATTATCAATGACGTCAGTCACCGGAATGATGTATTTGTTACCAAGGAGGAGCCTACATTGACACATTATAATCACCCAAAGTCTGTAGTTTACTTTCAGATTCACTCTTGATGTTGTACATTTTGGGGGTTTAAACAAATGTATTATGACATGTATCCATCATTATAATATCATACAGAATAGTCTCACTGAGCTAAAAATCCCACGTTTAATCTACCTGTTCATCCTGCCAGTCTTCCAGTTCTGAGAATACTGATCATTTTCCTGTTACCATAGTTGTATCTTCTCCAGAATGTCATACGGTTGGAATCCTACAGTATGTCGCCTTTTCAGGTTGGCTTGTTTCATTTTAATATGAATCTAAGTTTCCTCCATGTCTTTTCATGACTTAACAGCTCTTTTTTTTTGTTGTTATTTGTTATTTTTTAACTGCAAAATAGTATTAGATTATCTGGATGTACCACAGCTTATTTAACCATTGACCTACCTAAAAACATCTTGGTTGCCTCCAAGTTTTTGCAGTTCTGAATAAAGGTATTTTTAACATCTACGTGCAGGATTTTGTGTAAATATCAAGGAGCATGATTGCTAGATCATGTGGTAAGGATGCGTTTAACTCTGTAATACAGACGACCAAACCATCTTCCAAACTGACAGTACCATTTTTGTTGCGACCAGCAACAAATGAGAGTTCCTGTGGCTCCACATCTTTGCCGGCATTTAGCATTGCCGGTATTCCAGATTTGGGCCATTCTAGTAGTTGTGTAGTGTTATCTCATTATTGTTTTAATTTGCATTTTCCTGCTGACATATGATCACCTTCCTTTTTAAACTTTAAAATAAACACATAAAATCTATTTTGCTTGACTAAAATAGCAATTTAAATAATATGCTGCATATAAAACACTTAACACGATACCTTTCGCCGTGGTAATTATTATGTTGTTGATAATGTCGGTAACTGTGAGAATGGAAGACATTAGAAAAGAATTATCCATTAAATGTAAACTTCAGTATTGATCTCAAAAGTATTCATTATTTCAGCCAGAAATCCTATCATATTTTTTACTAGGCATTAATAAACCTTGATAATTTTTAATAAATACATATGTATGCCAGTGTCTGTGTATAAAATATAACCATAAGCTTACAGCAACAATGCTAATATTAGCTGCACAGTTCTGGGTATGTTAATTCTTAGAAAACCAAGTGCACTGGTAGCCTTGTGATCACGACCGTCTTCATTTTCTCCATTCACTCTGACATCTCTGTTGCAGTCTTGTGGCAACCACCTTTCATACCTTTCAGTGTTATGATTTAAATCTGTGTCAGTGACAGAAAATTGACTACTCTGGAAAGATCAAGCGGATAATATGACTTGGCTTTCTGTAATAATTCTATAAATGTTAGCTGGGAATAGTGTATCTCTCTCGGATTTTTCCATTCTAGTCATTAGCAAGAACATGATCTCAATTACGACAAATACACAATAATAACAAATGAAAGACTGTCTCATAACAATGGACACTGTGCAAAAAAAAAAAAAAGTAGGCTACTTCTTTGCAGCCGAGGTTGACCCATTAAAGCATAATTTACTCATTGCAATTAGCATAATATAAATATAACTTAGTATGTCACTCCCAGAAAGTAAAATCTTTCCCTCTGAAAACCCTGGTTCTTTGATTAAGACAGTCCAGGCATTCTTAGAAGATATCAAAAGGTCATACAATAATACTAAAAATGCATTTTGCATCGCATGTCCCAATTTGTCATTATAAAAAGATGAAAATGGGGTTTGGTCAGAAATGCAAACTCCTACAAGGATGCAATGTGTGCTTTCTCATGGAGAACTGGCAATTTCACTTTTTCTAGATTTATTTCCCAAGTAGAACATTTCCTTTTCACGCCTTCTATATTATATGCTTTGTGAGCTTTTGGAATTCTGTAACAACCAGTCATAAAACTTACAAGACCAGACGCATTCTGATATATTGTACTCTTTTATGTTAAATAAGAATGACCATTAATCATACCAGATTGTATCAACCTTTGATGTGCAGGAGATTCACAATTTGGAGAACCAAGCAACCTTCTGAAATCTGACTGGTTTTCAAAGTACAATTGAGACCCATTAGAGCTCATTGTTATCCACAGATTCATACAATCAGGGCCAAATTGTGCCATTTAACTCACAACAGCCAGATTTCTGTAAAAGTTTTTAGGGCAGAGCTCTGTGTTGAAGAGAATGCAACCTCATTCTGAGTGGATATCTTTCTGTTTTCGCGCTATAATTGTCAAAATTTTGGGAAAAACATTGTTAATAATACAGAGAAACCTTTATTTTCCTCTTCCTTACTCTCTAGAAAAGCAGAATGGAAGGTCAATAATAGTGTCTATTGTAAGTATTTGTCTTATTTCTGGATCTCAATTTATAAATTTACCTAAACACATGATCCAGTTGCCAATATGAAATAATTTTATCTATATACTTGTGTATAGAAAGAGGATACTAGATTGTTAGGAGTAAAAAAATCAAGTGGCAAAAACCATTATCTTGTGACCTGTGTATGTATTATAAGTATAAAAAGGAATTATAGCAATATTGTAAATTGTAAGCCCACAATATTTGTCATTAGAGAATGAATTTAGGATTGGAAGATGGACACATTTCATCTCTCATACGCTTTAATATACATAATAAAATTTAAGATAAACATACATTTCTTTTTTAAATTTTTTAAATGTTTATTTAGTTTTGAGAGAGACAGAGACAGAGCAGGAGTGGGGGGAGAGAGAAACAAGCTCCAAGCTCCAAGCTGTCAGCACAGAGCCTGATGCAGGACTCGAACCCACAAACCGTGAGATCATGACCTGAGCTGAAGTCGGATGCTTAACTGACTGGGCCACCCAGGTGCCCCTACGTTTCTTTAATAATAATAACAATAATAATAAACTAGATAGTAAAGCAATTAAGCTAACATATAATTATTGTTAATATTTTTAGGTTCTGCTTGATATGATGTAAAGACTACAAAGAATTTTTATTTTTTCAACCAAAAACAATAGAAAATAGTGACTTTTATCCTGTTTTGCACATAGAGGTTCTAATGAAGTGGAAAATTGAATGATTAATGACCAGGGTAATGGAATATTAAACAGGAATTATGGTTCTTGCAGAGAAAATATTTGCAAGTACTACTGTGATGAGTAAAGCTTGAATTGCACAGAATATGTAATACAAAGCGGCAGGGAGCAGAGAAATTAGAAGTGGCTGGAGAGGAGACCACAGCTACAGGGCACATAAACACTGGGCTTTGTTTTAGGTGTTTTAATATCCCTTGCCACCATTAAAAGGACTGTTGAGCATCAATCAAGGCAAATTGAAGACTTACAAGACTGACTTCATAATGAAGCAGTTTGAACAATTACTGCATGCTGCTCCAACCATTTATCAGACCAGGCATTGGAAAGAGAAAAAGCCATGAAGGGGTAGATATGGGTTAACCTACCCATGCAAAACAGGACAGTTGTGCAATGTTTTGCTTGATGGTAGGAGAGGTCCAGAACCCTGAGGGGCCATGAGCCTCAGAGAAGCATCCACAGGATTCAACTGCACATACAAGTAATAAGAAGGATCATAGGCGGAAAAGTTGCAGTTGGTGACAAGAGGCCAAAAGGTGAATTCGGTTATTGAGAGATACTGGCCATGGATTAGGGTTGACTAGAGGTACTGGCCAGGTAGTGATACGTAATTTGCAAAGCAGAACACGGGTTCAAAAAGGTAAACAGGGGTGCCTGGATGGCTCAGTCAGTTGGTGTCTGACTTCGGCTCAGGTCATGATCTCGCAGTTCATGAGTGCGAGCCCCGCATCGGGCTCTGTGCTGTCAGTGCAGAGAGCCCATTTCAGATCCTCTGTCTCCCTCTGTCTCTGCTCCCCTCCTTCTCTTTCCCTATTTCTCAAAAATAAATAAACATTAAAACACCAAAAAAAATGTCAAATTGAGGTTATCTGAAAGTTTATCCATGAGAAGAAATCACAATGATGTTAAATGATTATAATAGGACATTGGGAATAAGGGAGTGATTTGAAAGCATTTGGGAACAAATCCATGCATGTGACAATAGAAAATGGTAGCAATGTCTGTGGGAGGTGGTGGTAGGGTATGCAGCTTTCGTGTGATAGAGAGAGGTGTGGAGTCTGATAGGGACATGGCAAGGCTGAGAATATCTCCAACAGTCTATCTATATGATAGGAGTCTTGAGCTAGTGAATAGGGTAGCATGAATGTTCATCTTTTTTCATATTTTTCTCTTAATTTTATTGATTTCTGCTTTTATAGCAAGTAGTGTCCCCCTTACATTGGGCTTACTCAGCTTTTCCTTCTCTAGCTGCTTCTGATGATAACTTAGGTCATTGATTTTAAACCTTTATTTTTTTTTCAGATATAAACATTTAAAGCTATAGGTTTCTCCAACGCATCACTTTTGAGGCATCTCCAAATTTTTGCTATGTTTTACTTTTGCTATTATCCAGATGAAATATTTTTTTTATTTTTCCTTATGATCGCTTCAAATCATGGGTTATTGGAAAGTGTGCTTATTTTTTTATGTTTTAATTTTAATTTTTTTTGGAAGTGTCCTTTCTCAAAAATAAATTCCAAACGTTTGAGGATTTTCTAGTTATCCTTCTGTCATTTATTCATATTTCAATTGGTTTCCCATAAGACAAGCAATGGGTGTGTTGATGGGATGAAAACTTTAGTGCAGTGGGTGGTGAAGAGAGCTGTAATAAGGAAGATGCATGAGAAGGCTTAGGTGGGAAGATTGAGACCTTGGGTAAATATTGGGATATATTGGGATAAATGGGGGAGGGTCATCTTCAATAATAGGATTCAGTTTTCTGATCAGTTATAACTTTTCGGGCTTGGTACTGGTACAGGAGCTGTAACTAGCCACTAGACGATGTAATTCAGAGGCCATGCCCAAAAGGGAAATGAAGGCACTGATTGAGCTGATGCTGAAGTTCTAATTATATCCCAGCTTTCCCAGAGAAGTATTTCCAAACCTCTCCACAAGAATACTATGTTCTGGTGTATTAGGAGCAAGAGCTTTCAGACCTAAATCTTTGTTTACCTTATTAAATTTTCTTTTCTTCAACAGGTAAAGACCAAAGGTAGATTGATAAGGTCATTGCTTATGGGTGAAGATCAGGCGGTGTCTGCTTGAGTGCTGTGACTCCTTGAGAATGTCTTTGGCTTTCTTTGAAACCTGACTTTTTTTTTATGTTTATTTATTTTGGAGAGACAGAGAGAGTCAGAGTGAGAAGAAGGGAGGAGCAGAGAGAGAGGGAGACACAGAATCAGAAGTACGCTCCAGGCCCTGAGCTGTCAGCCCAGAGCTCGACATGGGGCTTGAATTCATGAAACAGTGAGATCATGACCTGAGCCAAAATCGAATGCCCAAATGACTGAGCACCCCAGGCACCCCGAAACCTGACCTTTAAACACATACCCGTGTTTTTGTGTATATTTATACGTGTCATAGTTATCACTGGGTAGAGGAAGCAAATTCACCTCAAATTCTTCTTACACCTGGACCGGAATGGAATTCTGTCTTAACATCCAGAAGAAAATGCAATCTCCCCAAAAGGCCAACGGACTCACACACTCAAAGTTCCATACAAAGTGGGTAAGTCGACTGATTATAAACTTGAAGAATTAGAGCTGTACAGACTTTTAACATTTGGTCCTCATTCTTGTTTGTCCTTCCCAAACACGAACACATGAAGACATTTTCTCCTTTGTCTCTGTCTGAGGGTTTTGGGGTCTGTTTGCCCAATTTTTAGTTTATGCTTTTTATCCAGACTTCCATAGCTACTATTGCCCTGCATTGCTCTTTCTCTGGAATTCACCTCCAGAAGCCCTGTAGTCACAACTAACTGCCCTCCCTCAATCCCTGCCCAAGACTGTTTCACCTAAACCAACTCCTCACCCGGGAAACTACAGGTGTGAGAGATGAGGTGTCTTTGTTGTTTGATGGGTGTGTTTTTTTTTTCTCTCTATTTCGAGAGCTCTTACATTTGAGTACTTCATGGCTATAACCCAGCAGGAACCCATAAACACCAACATAGAGCATTTAAATCAATCTGAGAGAACAAGGCTCCCAACTGTAACTTTTCTAAACTTAAACTATATTGTTAAAGGCTACAAGAAATCCATTGCCTTCCCTATATAGTTTTATGAGTGTCACAGAAGTTAAGTGTCTCCTGACTCGGCTGGTGGGTAAATCCTCCAGGGCAGTGCCAAAATCTTGTAAAGCAGCTGATGCCAGATGCAACAGACAATCGCATACAATGAGGGATCCAGGCTGGTCCCCTAACCTTTCATCACCAGAAATTATTCCCATTGTTTAACTCTGCATCTGCAGCCTATTTACATGGGAGAATTGACTCACTGAATGTTTATAACGTGTTGAGCTGGAGCGAGACACAAGCTGCTCGGATTTTTCTCAGATGACCAGTCCAACTACCACGCAAAGGTCATTGCTTTTAGGTTGTGGTGGTATTATTGTTATTACTATTTTCGGTTGTTATTCTCTAATGCACTTTGAAATACGACTCTTCAAATTTGAACCCCTAAACGTAAAGTCATTTTATCTAACTTCCTCTGCACTTGTGATCTTACAGCTGTTGGGTAAATCCACTGTAGCCTGTATCGCAATAATCACAGTGTATCCTGAAAGCTTGTGCTCAATTTCTTTCTTCCTGTATGAAATATAACAAGGACCTTAACCACCAAGCGGATTCTATTGTGCTACCCTGGGAAAAGTTCTCGCTGGAAGCCCATATCTGGCAGGGGAAACAGGCACTTGGAGAAAGAGATTGAGTGTCTCCATTCCCCACTTGCTACCGACCCAATGAGCAACCTCAGGCAAATCACTTAAACTTGTTCCCTCCAGCTTTCTTTTAGTGAAACGAAAGCCTAATTATTTATTATTTTTGTTGCAAGCTGGGGACAAGTGAAGTGCATCCATTTTACCAAATGAGCTGGCAATACTAAGTTCACTCTAGTGGGGATACGCTTTATTATGCTATGTTCATTGAGTTATACCAGGAAATAATCCCCTTTAGCAGGGTGTAGATGGATGGGGAAATACAATGATAGAGGAATAGCCATTTTTTAAAACTAAGTGATTCCCTAGGCGTATACTGTTGGAGACATCTAAATCCCAAGGACCATTGGTTTTCATCCATTAGAACAATCGTGGAGATCAACGGCTGATATACAGGATTCTGAATAAGGGAGTGAAAGAGTCTAACAAGTTAATGACTTTACATGATAGATCCAAACCTCCACTATATGGAAACAATTCACCATGGTGTGTATATACATATACATATACATATACATATACATATACATATACATATGTATATACATATACATATACATATATACATATGTATATATGTATATATGTATACATGCATATATGCACATACATACATATGTACTATGTACATATATGTACATACATATATACATGTGCATATATGTGCATACATAAATATATATGTATGTATATGTACATATGTATGTATACATATGTATATATGTATATGTATATATACATATATACATATACATACATATGCATGTATATATGTGTATGTATATATACATATATACATATACATAAATATGCATATACATATATATACATATGTATACATACATATGCACATATACATACATATATGTGTGTATGCACATATATACATATGTATATATGTATGTATATGCATATGCATATATGTATGTGTATACATGTACATATATGTACATGTGTGCACACGCACATATGTATATGTACATACATACATGTACATATACATACATATGCATATGCATATACATATATATACATATATATACATATACATATATTTTTTTAAATAGTGTACAAATTGGTGTTATAGGCTAATAATTTATCACAAAGTGAACACAGTCTTGAATCAATATGCAAGTCAATAATAGAAATTATCAATACCCTTTAAAGGTCCTCTTGTGTAATCTCATAATTAATACTAATACCCTTTTTTCCACCCCAAAACATAAATGATAGAAAAATGGTATCCTATAGTAGATACTTCTTGTGTATTGCTTTTTCTCCATGTTTGTGGTATTCACTCATTTTATTCCATATAGCAATAAATTATTCATTGTTGTTGTTACTTGGATTCCCATTAAATAAATGTATGAAATTGTATGTAACCATTTTACTTTCCATAGACATTTACTGTTCTTTGTTTTTTTTTTTTTTTTTTTTGTCTTTTGTCTTTTGTCTTTTGTTTTTTGTTTTGTTTTGGTTTGGTTTTGGTTTTAATTTGGGGGCTACTATATAGAACTGCTATGTATAATTTTCAACATATCTTTGAGTACACATGTATATTCATTTCTGTTAAGTACATATATAATTATTGAACTTGGTCATGATATATATGTATATTTAACTTCAGTAGATAGTATCAAATAGATTTCTTAAGAAGCACCAATTTACATTCCTATCAACCATGTATAAGTGTTATAATTTCTCTCATTATTACCAAAGCTCATTATTGCCAATATTTAATTTTTTGTTGTTGTGATAGAACATGTAGCATGAGATATACCTTATTAAAATTTTAAGTGCATGAGAGAATATTGTGAACTATAGGCACAATATTAAACAACAGCTCTCTAGAACTTATTCGTCTTGTATAACTGAAATTTTAAACAGCACCCTCCCCCACCATTTCTCTCCCCCAACAGACCCTGGCAATTCCACTCTCTGTTCCTGTGAGTTTGACTATTTTAAATATTTCTAATAAGTGAGATCATGCAGTATTTGTCCTTCTGTGACTGGCTTGCTTCACTTAGCATAATGCTCTCCAGGTTCATCTATGTTGTTACAAATGGCAGAATTTCCTCCTTTTCTGAGACTGAATAATATTCCATTGTATATAAACACCACATTTTCTTTATCCATTCCTCCATTGATGGACATTTAGATTGTTTCCATATCTGGACTGTTGTGTTTAATTTTGCAATGAACACAGAAGTGCAGATGTCTCTTGGAGATCCTGATTTCAATTCTTATGAATATATACCAAGAATTGGGATTGCTGGAATATATGGTAATTCTATGCTTAAATTTTTGAGGATCTGCCATACTGTTTTCCATAGCTGCTGCACCATTTTACATATCCACCAACAACACACAGGAATTCCGACTTCTCCAAATCCTTACCAACATTTGTTATCTTTTCTTTTGGTAATAACCATCCTAACTGGTGTGAGGTGGTATCTCATTGTGACTTCATCATTTCCAAACACCAAGGACTAATTTATGGCTCTTTTTCATCACACATGTTTTTTCTATATCACTAATTTCTCTCTTATTCTGACTCTTTCCTCCTTTGACTCTTTTTTAATTATTATGGTTTTTCTAACTCCTTGAAGTAGATTCTTGATTTTCAACCTTTCTTTATTGATTGTACATAAGCATTTAAGACCGCGAATTTGGATCTAAGAAAATTTTAATTGAAGCATATGAAGTGTGAAATGTTGCTTCATTTTCACTAGAAAAAATAAAGATATTTTATTTGACAATTCAGCTGTTTTTGAGGACTTTAATTTGTTAGAGTAGTTTTAGGTTCACAACCAAATTAACAGGAATGTAGAGATTTCCCATATACCCTCCCACCCCACAAATGCGTAACCTCTCCTAATGTCGGCATGACTCATGAGGATGGTACAATTGTTACCAAGGATGAACCTACATTGATAAATTATAATCACTCTGCCAAAACCTCAGCTCTGGTTCTAAAGCTGCCATTTTTAAATCAGCAAATGCTCTTAGGGCTCATCGCTATGGGTTTTCTCTCCCTTTACTGACTCTCAGAACATTTTTTTTCAGAGTATTGATAGCTTCCTGATACCTTCAAAGTAATTTCAAGCATTTTGCCTATGTTCATAGCTCTGAAGGAAAAGACTAATCCAAAATAAGCCAGTTTCTTTTTTCCAGAAGGAAGAATTAATGTTTTTAAATTAAAAACATTAAAATTAACATTTTAGATTAAAATATTGTTTACTCAGTCACTTTGCTCAAAGTGGTTAAAGCAGTTGAGTATAGTCAATAATAAATGGGAAAAAATCGTATAGTATTTCCTATCTGGACTAATAAAATAAAATAGAGAATTCTTTTTTATTACCTACAAAACAAAACAAACAAACCAAAACAGAACAAAACAAAATGCCACCTTTTGGAGACAGAAATGTCTTTATTCCAAAAACTAGAATTTTTTTTTTTAAACTAAAGTCAGTATCTTCCACTCCACCTTAAAACAAAGAGAAAAAGGACATTTCTAGTCTCTTATGGATTGACTTTTCTTGCCGGAAATGATATGTTGAAGTCCTAATTCTTGGTACCTGTGGATATGATCTTATCTGCAGTACGATCTTACAGATGCAGGTAAGTAAAGATAAGGTCATGAGAGTGAGTTCTAATCCAATATGACTCATGTATTATAAGAAGGGGAAAATGCCTTGTGAAGACACAGACACAGTGGGAAGACAACATGTGGAGAAGGAGGCATAGATTGGAGCTAGGGTTCTATCAGCCAAGGAATACCTGTGGCTTCTAGAAGCTGGAAGAGGCAAGGAGGGACTCTTCCTCGGAGGCTTCAGAAGGAGCATGGCCCTGTCAACACCTTGATTTTAGACTTCTAGTATCCAGAACTGTGCCAGAATACATTTCTGTTGTTTTAAGCTATCCGGTTGTGGGACTCTGTAGGAAAACCTTAGGAAATGAATGCACAGTGACCCTCCAGGACTATTACATTGAGCATTCACTGGAAATTATAAATTCACTTAAAATTATATATTGCATGGATTTAAGAAAAAGCAAACAGATGTGAAACAAATACATTGGTGAATATTCTATAATTGAAATTCTGAATTTTGAACAATTGCAACGAAGAATTAGAATATCATAGGAATTACTGTGTAAAAGAATGAAAAAAAAGCCCACTTAAATAGATTCAGGAAAATACGTAAATCTCAGACCAACTTCTGGCTGAGAACTATTTCAGCCATGCTGTAGGTAGACTGGTCTATTAATTATGGTTTGTTGAAACTAAAATATGTGTTTAGGTTAACAGCTTAACAACTTGCATATGGTTTATTCCATCATGCAGATTCTGTAATTTTAGTGGTTTTCTCTATATTTTCAATTGTCAGTGCTTCCCCTGAGCCAGATGGACCATATTGACAATTGTAGTCAGGATTCTGGTGCCCAGAATAAATAGATCATTCAAGAAGCAGCTTCACAGAATGGGGCCAGAATAAGTACTTCAGCTATATTGATATGCCTGCCACTAGTTAGAAGTCAAAACTCTCAGCTGCTATAATACTCTGTGAAATAGGGTAGAGTTTAAAAATGACCAAATGTATTAATAAATGTTTACAAAAAGTTGGGGCCATGCAGGCATTTTTCAATTTTCAAAATGTCCAACTCCTTCTCTTTTGGTCTTCCAATATATTCAGAAGAAATAAAAATTCATCTTAAAATAAAAATAAAAATAAGTAGCTATCTCTCATAGCTGACACACACATTTAAATTTCAAAATTAAAGTTACCTTTTGGGAGGAAGGAGGTGTTTTTTGGAAGGCTATTGGATTGTAATTTTCTTTTTCCTCCTTTCTGTTCTTTCCATTTAATTTATTGAATATATTTCATTATTTTTAAATTTTTTTCATCCATATATTTTTTCCAAGTGCATTTTATTGTCTTACTTTTTGAAATTTTACCTTTTTTAAAAGTTTATTTATTTACTTTGAGAGAGAGAGAAAAAAAAATATGAGCCAAGGAGGGGCAGAGAGAGAGGGAGAGAGAATCCCAAACAGGTTCCATGCTGTCAGTGTAGAGCCCGATGCAGGGCTAGAAGTCACAAACTGTGAGATTATGACCTGAGCCAATATTAAGAGTTGGACACTTAACCAAATGAACCACCCAATAGTCACTCCAAGTGCATTTTACATAGACAATTTTCCCTTGAGTCTATACAAAGTTTGGTAAGACCTTAGAAGATCAATATTTTAGATTGATCATTTTTTTGTTGGTCAACAAAAAATGAAATGATGCCTTTATATGGAATCAGATAAATTACTTTAATGCAATGGAATTCATAAAAAAAGATATAATACATGTGAATCTATGATAATTTTAATCTCAAATGTTTTTGCTGACATTGCCTCAACATTCTCTTATTTAATTATATAAGATATACAATTCCTTGCTATATTTAGCTTCTAATGCATCTGTCAATAGAAAAAATAGCAATGATAGTCTTAAATATTAACAATGATACAGTTGCAACTATTTAAGAAGTTGAAGATTAGAG
Organism: Panthera pardus; assembly: GCF_024362965.1. Classification (NCBI taxonomy): domain Eukaryota; kingdom Metazoa; phylum Chordata; class Mammalia; order Carnivora; family Felidae; genus Panthera; species Panthera pardus. The sequence goes on along the minus strand of NW_026526810.1, from coordinate 122,168,580 downwards.
AAATAAGGTTTTAAATGGAGAGTTAAGTTATAAAAATCAATTAATAACACATCAAAGTAGTGATATTTCTATATTTTTATCATCTGAAAGATAAATCGCTCCTAAGGCATTAGGACTTGAATGGCCTTCCTATAAAATACGACTAAATGAAAAGGGCGTGTCTGAAGATACACTGATTGGTCATCCCAATTGGTTTTCCCAATGGAAAAGAGTGTATCTCACAAAGGCAAACCATGGCTCACAAAGGCAAACCATGATTTTCATTCAGACATTTTCCAGGGGAGATAAAGCCCACCTGGGAAAGCCCAACTGGAAGTTTATCTCCAATGTGGACAGAGAGAGAGACAGGGGCGCCTGGGTGGCGCAGTCGGTTAAGCGTCCGACTTCAGCCAGGTCACGATCTCGCGGTCCGTGAGTTCGAGCCCGCGTCGGGCTCTGGGCTGATGGCTCGGAGCCTGGAGCCTGTTTCCGATTCTGTGTCTCCCTCTCTCTCTGCCCCTCCCCCGTTCATGCTCTGTCTCTCTCTGTCCCAAAAATAAATAAAAAACGTTGAAAAAAAAATTAAAAAAAAAAAAAAAGAAAGAGAGACAGAGACACACACACACAGAGAGAGAGAGAGAGGTTGTTTTAGCCAAATGTTTTTGAGTATTTTTGGTCCCATTAGGGAGGCCATCACTGTTGTAAGAGAAATTCATCATGATATCTTCATTTGATGTCATTAAGCAATAAATTCATACACCTGCCCTCATTCTCCTTATTCTAATTCCATTCTTGGCAAGGAGCATCACAATTTGCCTTTCATATGAATATTGACTTCAAAAGAGAAAATAATGAGCAGGCTGGTAAGAGTATACTAGACATAGCCACATTTTTTTTCCATAGAACTTTTCAACAAATACTTACAAACATAAAATTTGCAGTCTAAATGTTCATACAAAAATTACAACATAAAATAATTTTAATAATCTACACCATAAAGTAGATGCAGGATCCGATGCTTTACAAATAGTAGGAATTCAGTAAATACTTTTTGTATAAAAGAAATTATTGGTGATTTGAAGTATTTGATCTCTTCCTTGCCCCATCAAGTGCAAAAGTGATTTCTGGGGGAAAGTATGTTATTCTTTGCACAGGGGAACAATAGACAGAAGTAACATCATTGTGCACGATTTATCTACCAGACATTATGCCACGTATTTCACACATTGTGGCACGTAAATCTCCCTTGACCCTAGGTATTGATATCTTTTTGACAGATTAAACATAAAATAACTGAAACTTGGAGATATTGAGGAATGTATAAGGGTAGTAAATTACAGGGTTCGAAAAAAAGTCAGACGGACTATAAAGCCTATGTGCTTTCCACCATGTCTCACTTCTGACTGTGTTAAAGCTATGATCTGCAAAACGTGCCATGCATCCCCTAAGGGAAACATTCAAATTTTCCAAGTGGTGTGTGGGCATAGATAATTTTGACAATGCTCGTTTCAGATCCTTTATTTCCATATGTTTCCATTTTCCCCTAAAATTGAGAATACACCCGTTTGTGGTGTCTTGCTGGTTTTCTTATCATGATTCCTGTTTTCCAACTTATAAAAGTACAATCCTTACTGACCTCATGTCTTACTCATGTGCATAGCCTCAGAGTGTACAAATCTCTGGTCTCCAAGCAGTTAAAATACAGGTGTCGAGAAATTGTCAATCAGTCCAAGCGTCATAACTCCACAAATACACGTTACATCTGTCCTGTCTTATAAATATTTTTGTTACTAGTTGAAAATGTCATTAGATATGAAATATTTTTCATAAATGATAATATCATGAATTCACATATACATGGAGCCATGGGAATGAGAATTTTCCCTAGGTTTTCAAATCCATGGTTTGGTTCCATAGGGAAAGCTTATGAAAACCAGTTAAATAGAACACTGATTAAACATATTAGAGAAAGTGATTTTATGCTGTGTCATTAAGGAGACCAAATCACAAGAAGGCTGTTGACCTGAGTATCCATCTCAGATTCTGAATATCTAAAAGTTTTTGAAAGTCAGCTTGGAAAGACCTGTCTGCTCCTGAGCATGTATTTTGGTCATTCTTGCTGAGAATGGAGGGATTCTCCCCTCATTCACCCACATTTTGGTCTGCATCTGCATTTAAAAATATGTTTAATCATGCAATAACTTTAAAGTCTATGACCAAGGATATTGCATTGACAAATGAGATTCAAATAAATTATTAGTCGATGCTCCCAAATATTTTTGAGTGTGCTGCTGAGTAAAAGAGTAATAAGTATAATTAATTAAATAAGATGCCTCTGAGTAAAAGAGTAATAAGCATAATTAACAATCATTAGTTTAGCGTCAGTAAAGTTTTTTTTTTTTTTGGTAGAGATTATGGAAATTAAAAAAGTAAATATCTTCCCGGAGAATAATCCTTTTAATTGGTATTTACAACAAAAATGAAAGAGGATCGGTTACGAGTTTCCAGCTCATAGATTATAACAAGTAAATTTTGATATCTAACAGTTATAGTTTGCATAGTTGTAATGAATTTAGTTACATTTTATTTATTTGAACAAACTCTTTATTGCTTTAAGTTATAAAAATACGAAGTAGAAATATAATTGATGATCTATATTTTCTTTTTTTTTTGTATTTTTTTGAGAGGGAAACAAACCACAAGAGGCATTTTTTTCTAAGAAAAAAAGATTTATTTATTTTTGAGAAAGAAAACATAAGCGGGGATGCGCAAGAGAGAGGGGGGCAGGAGATCTGAAGTGGTTCTGTGGGGGCTCAAATTCATGAACTGTGAGATCACGACTTGAGCCGAAGTCAGACACTCAACCAACTGAGCCACCCAGGTGCCCCATGATGATCTATATTTTCTAATGTGAGAAACAAATAATGCTCATCCAGGGATCTAGGAATTACTTAAGAAAAAATAATCCATTTCATTAAGAAATGCATTGCAAAAAATTATAGCTTCTAATGTTTTCTAATTATTGAAGACAATTTGGAAGATACATTGTTTTGATCAATTTGGTACTAGTGATACGATCCAGATTTTTAAAAATATTTACAGACTTACAGTGACACGAAATTTTTAAATATCATCCTTCTCACTTCATATATATATATGGAATATATGTATTATATGTGTACATATAATGCTACATATGTAATTATTGCAGGGAGGGATATAATATTGTGATAAAAGACTTTCAAGCATAAAATTAGATTAGAACAAAATTATGGGTGAGTTATAGAATAGAAAAATCAGTTCAGAAGAAGTGATTTAAATGTGCAACACTTGAAGAATATGTTCCGATATATTTTAATGATATATGTAAAATCACAGTGATATTTGTAGTCATTTAGTAATTTGAAAGATTAATATAATAGTTTTATTTTAAAATGTCAAAATTTTAAATATTTTTTTTAATGTTTATTTATTTTTGAGAAAGAGACAGAGTGCAAGAGAGGGAGCAGCAGAGAGAGAGGGAGACACAGAATTGTCTGAACTTGTCAGCACAAAGCCTGATGCGGGCCTCAAACCCACAAACTGTGAGATCATGATCTGAGCTGACGTCACATGCTTCACCGACTAAACCACCCAGGCTCTCCTAAAATATCAATATCTAAATTACACTAGAAACTGTCTTCTTTCCAGTTAAAAAAAAAAATAAGTTTATTCCTTTGAAAGACAGAGAGAGTATGAGCAGGGGAGCAGCAGAGAGAGAGGAAGAGAGAGAGAATCCCAAGCAGGCTTCCACACTGTCAGTGCAGAGCCTGATGTGGGGCTTGAACCCACGAACTGTGAAATCATGACCCTGAGCTGAAACCAAGAGATGGTTGCTTAACCGACTGAACTACCCAGGCACAACAATATTTTAAAGTTTATTTACTTATTTTGAGAGACAGAGAGAGAGCACAAGGAGGGCTCCAAGAGAGAGGGAGAGAGAGAATCCCAAGCAGGATCCATGCTTTTACTACATGTACTATTACTACAGAGCCCACTGTAGGGCTGGAACCCAAGAACCGTGAGACCATAACTTGAGCCAAAACCAAGAGTCGGGCCCTTAACTGACCAAACCACGCAGGTGCCCCTCTCCTTTGCAACTTTTCAAACTAAGAATGACAATTTTAAAATGATACCTTAAAACTCTTGGATAGAACTCATGGCTTTTAAAAATACTTGAGGGGATACATGGGAAAAACTAAATGCCTGAATTCTACTGTATTAAGCAAACATAACATAGCAAAGGGACTTGGGGTTTGCTTCAGCCGAAGGACTTGAATCAATTGTGGCTGCTATTTACTCTTCAGATCTTGGAAAACAGTAAGAAAGCCTGAGAATATGATAGGCACCCATAGCATGAAACAGTCACATTTTAAAAAATCCTTTGAAGTCTTCTTTATTACGTTTTGAATTAAAGTGGGGCTCAAAGCAGAATTTAAATAAGGGTAGCTATTTGGTCAAGAATGTAAATATACTTTTCCTTCCTCTGGATGTAATGTAACATGAATCAAGAATAATAGAAGTAGCAGATAACATTAACTAGACTCTTAGTAGTCAGTCTTTCTAATGGAAATCTTAAATTACTTCATTTTTTAAAATTGAACTTTGTTTATTGACTCAAATTTTCAACACGTGCATTAACTCACTGTATCTTCCATATGGAATAACACTTCTAATAATACATCTTGCAATTGACATTTTCTACAAGTGATCACAATATGTATCATCTGAAGAGTACCCAAGTATCTTTTCATTTAATGACACAAAACACACAGGCTACTTGAAGCATATTCTCACATAATATTCTCTCTCACATTTACAATTCAAAAGATTGGTGAACTCAGAGGAATTGTAGTCACTATACATAGCACGCTGTTAGTGTTTTAAAAGTTTATTCCAATTAATTCCTTTTTTAATGTTTATTTATCTATCTTGAAAAAGAGAGAGAGCATGGGCAGGGGAGGAGCAGAGAGAGAGAGGGAGAGAAAGAATCCCAAGCAGGCTCTGTGCTGTCAGCACGGAACCTGACGCGGGCTCGAACTCATGAACTGTGAGATCATGACCTGAGCCGAAATCGAGAGTCGGATGCTTAACTGACTGACCCACCCAGGGGCCCACAATTCATTTCCTCCCTTAGACTCTAAGACATCTTCATTATGCTATTTGATGAGGTATGTCCCTAGGAAGATGGTGGTGCCTGAGGTCAGGTTTGCTAGTCAGGTTTGCTATCCGCAATGGAGTCTGAACTAGAACTTTGATCAGACTGAAGGGCTGCTTGTAGACAGACCATCTGCCTCCCTTTATGCCCAATCCCTCCAGGAGCTGGCCTATTATTTCATGTTATGCCTACAATAACTTTATTTCCCTTATCAAGGTGAAGTATCTGTGGCTTAGAGAAGTTTAAGAAAGTTGACATAGGTCACAGTGATGGACTGTGTCTCCCCCCAAATCTGTATGTTGGAGCTCTAATTCCCACTGTTACTATGTAGAGATAGGAATTTTAAGTCGGTAACTAAGGATGAAATAAACCTTAAGTGTGGGGCCCTATTTCAATATGACTGGTGTCCTTTTAAGAAGAGAGAGAGAGGGAAAGACGGGGGGGGGGGCTCACAAGGGGATGGGGAGAAGGGGAGGGAGACCAGTGATGCTTATGCCCAGAGAAAAGGCCATGTGAGAACACAGGGAGAAGGTGGCCATCTGTAAGCCAAGGAGAGTCTTCAGAGGAAATAAACCCAGCAAACACCTTTATCTTGGACTTCCAGCTTCCAGAACTGTGAGAAAATAAATTGCTGATTTTTTATTTTTATTTATTTATTTTTTTTATTGTTTTATTATTTTTTTTTAACATTTATTTATTTTTGAGACAGAGAGAGACAGAGCATGAAGGGGGGAGGGGCAGAGAGAGAAGGAGACACAGAATCGGAAGCAGGCTCCAGGCTCTGAGCCATCAGCCCAGAGCCCGACGCGGGGCTTGAACTCACGGACCACGAGATCGTGACCTGAGCTGAAGTCGGACGCTTAACCGACTGCGCCACCCAGGCGCCCCAAATTGCTGATTTTTTAAAAAAAATTTTAATGTGTTTATTTTTGAGAGAAAGAAAAAGAGACAGAGAGAGCATGAGTCAGTGAGGGGCAGACAGAGAGGGAGACGCAGAATCCGAAGCAGGCTCCAGGCTCTGAGCTGTCAGCACAGAGCCTGACGCGGGGCTTGAATTCATGAAACAGTGAGATCATGACCTGAGCCGAAGTCACTTAACCAACTGAGCCACCCAGGTGCCCCACATTTCCGTCTTTAAGCTTCCCAGTCTGTGGCACTTTGTTGTGGCATCCTAAGTGATCCTAACATGATCACTCAAGTGGTCAGAGGTAGAACCAATACCAAGGCATTTCTTAATAACTTAAAACATTGATCCTCTTAAATATTGAGCAATCACATAAGCGCTTATTGAGGTATGTTTTCTCCTCATAGTAATTGGCAAAACTGGACTTATATGAACTCATCTAAATGTTTTTAGTGACTTGCCTCAAGTTGCATAGCTATTCAGTGGCAAAACCAGGATTTGAACCCAGACAGACAGGATTTTAACAACTTCATTACATTAAAGATGCTTCAGATATTAACATATCTTATTTGTATTTTCCTTTTCAGTTAAAATTTTATGCCTAGAATTAACACTGTGGGCTAAATGTTTTTTATTTTTTTAATTTTTCTTGTTTATTTTTCAAAATTTAACTCCCAGAACATTCAAATGCCAAAGTTTAAAGATTAAAAGTTTTGATATCCAACTAGAAATAATTACTGTGCCATTCATATTTTTTTTTACGATTTTAATATTATTCCTCAACCCCTGAAAACTCTGAAAACTGACTAGGCATCTTTGCAGATTTTCATACCCCTAATGTTGTAATATTATTGGAAATCTAAACCATAAATGTGTTAAATGCTGACGTTCTCGTTAAATTGCTAAGACCTAGTTAAATCAAGTCTCATTCAGGGAAAAATATAATAATCAAATGTGAATGATGGACCTGGCAATTAAAGACCTCTACAGTGGCCAATGTTTTAAGCACCTGAAAGCAAATTAGTCTCTAATTTAGCATGAATGCTGACAAGGAATGACACAAACTTGTTCACATTAGTCTAACCGTGGAGGAAAAAAAAGCTAAAGTACTATTCAGTACCAGAGACCAAAGAGACAACTTACAGATTCTCATAAAGGATAATCAACCATGTTTCTTTCTTGGCTCTTGGCTAACTATAAAATACATTTCCCTATTCATTTAAAAACAAAAGAGGGGCTATAATTTGCAATACAAAATCAAATATAATTTAATATCAGTGAACTAACTAATTACAGTATTTACTATTTCAAGTTGCACTTTAACACCACAGTCTGGCTGGGTTTAATTGAATCTCTGTAAGTAAGATGGGCTTTCGGTCTGAAATCGTACGGGTTCCAAAGTCAGGCCAATTCAAAAACTAGGGTCATGCCTATTGGTTACTTGCCATATTCAAGTAGTACTGGAGTCAATGCCCAAAACTGAAGTTAATGAAACACCATGAAAGCAACAAGAAATTGAAGCAGTGTCTTAGTAGAAGAGTTAATTTGGTATTGATCATCAGGCCATTGACCTGCTAAAAGGCTTCTTCCTAATGCCCTCCTTCAAATACATGGGACTCATTGAGCCCACTTTCCCACTCCTTCCCAGCCCAGCCCGGCTAAGAGACAGCAGCTGTACTATGTCCCCTATGATCCAAGTCCAAATACGTGTGGTTGGTGGTAGCGGAAGATCGTGACCCTGCGGGCTAGTTGTTGAGGTGAAAGAAAGCAAGATTAGTAAGCGGAAGCCAGAATTGGGCTTCACAATCTGGAACCTTCTCCGAATTTTTAAATCTTATTTATTTATTTATTTATTTATTTGCTTGTTTGTTTGGTTTCGGCTTATGCATCTATCTTTTGGATTTAGGGTCTAGTGATAGTTTCTGCTGGTTTGCCTAGAGTCTACGCAGGGGCTCCATAACCTCCCTGATGCCAGTGTTGCTTACTTTCCTACCCACTTAAATAAAATAGAAGAAAAGGCTAAACGTATCATTTGAGTTGTGCCTGGTTTAAAGTATATACTCGGTAGGCTCCAACGCTTTATCAGTGGTCACTCCATGCCATCCTCACAAGACAGTCTGGCAAAGCCCACGATGTTCACCATGTGCCGCGCTTATGTTCGCGGTAACTATTAGCTTCAGAGTTCTTCCCCTGCTTCCCTATGAGAAATTACGGTGAGGCTGTCTTTAGGAACACTTGCTTCAGGGAGATTAACTGCACCCAATAAATTTCTCTGCAAGCTGGAACTAACTAAGAGATTAAGGTAAGGAGCAGGAGTGCTAAGACCTTAGAGCAAGGATTTGCAAAGTACAACCTGTTTTTTGTACAGCCCATGAATTAAGGGTTGTAAAAAGAAAACAAAACCAAACAACGCGGCAAAACAGACACGGACAACAGCAATAATAAACGATATGCCTGCATGGGGACCGCAAACCTGACATATTTACTGTCTGGCCATTGAAGATAAAGCTTATCAACCCTTGACCTAAAGGCACTAGTAACAATCAGCATTATAAGTTGCAAGTAAATGGACACCACATCTGGAAAATCTAAGGGAATTATTACAAACACCGTAGAGCTCAGAGGCACTCTGGGAGTTTTGTAGGCCAGAATTGAAGGCGCCAGTTGGAGGAATTTCCAGTTTTGTGCATGTAGTAGAGTTTGTGCATGAAAGGTTGTCCTCTGCTGCTGTATGGATGCCACAGTTTGTTTCACTCATATGGTCATTGGCTGACACTTTCCGTGCAACTGCTACGGGGGACCGCAAATGTTGGAAATGGGATGCAGGCGCTATATCTTTTTTTGTTATTAATTTTTTTAATGTTTACTTCTTTTTGAGAGAGACAGAGACAGAACATAAGTGGGGGAAGGGCAGAGAGAGAGGGAGACACAGAATCTGAAGCAGGCTCCAGGCTCTGAGCAGTCAGCACAGAGCCCGACGCGGGGCTCCAACCCACAGACCATGAGATCATGACTTGAGCCGAAGTAGGATGCCCAAGCAACTGAGCCACCCAGGCACCCCTAGGCGCTATTTCTCCCACCATCCTCACCAAAATGGATTGTCCACGGCCCCTGCCCTTCTACATAACTAGCTTCTGACTTAGTGTCTCTGATAGAATTGGATGATTAGCAGAGCCTCAGTCATATTTCTGTGTCTCACTTGTCTGGGGTCACAGGAAAACAGTAAGTGTTGCATCTTAGCAATAGTTAGCTATTTTATTGGGGTTCATTTTATCCCAGGTACCAGGTATGATAAGGGCGATTAGGCAATCCAACAATTCAGTAGAGTAGGGAGCATAAACAGAAAGCAAAAGAGAAAGGAAAATGGATTCAGTGTGCAGAAAGAAGCACAGGTATCATGAGAAATTATTGCTCCCAAGAGAGGGTGGCCTGATGACATTTCATTTCTCTTTGTAGTTGTCACAAGGCCTGCCTGAATTAAGGCTTCGTTTCCTGGATTTCTATAGATTCTCATTAATTTCCCAGTTAGGCACTTTTTTATACAAACTCATGTGAAGAGGACATATTTACAACCTGGTGAGTTCTAGCTGGAAGTACTTCCCTGCTTCTCAACATCCACTCCCCATATTATTTAAGAATCTTATGGTTACAAGTAACAGAAACACATCTCAGCCTAACTTAGAAGGAGTCTGAGTCTCATGAAACCCAAAGATAAAAATGATATGACCCTTAAGTTAAACCTCTTTAGGGTTTTTTCTACCTGTTACTAGCCTTGACTTCTCTCTACATCTCATTTTAATTGTTTTGCTCAGTACAGACAGGCTTTAAAAAACAAACAAACAAGCAAATAAATAAACACCTTGTAGAAATTGTGGCAAATGCCTACTTCTGGGCTTGAACTTTCACATTTTAACCATGGCAAAAGAAGACAAATATGTTTATTCCATCTGAAGTCCAAAATCTTAATGAGATGACTCACTGACCTAACTTGTGTGTCTATTTCTAGAACAATAAACTTGTGTCAAGGCAGTGGCTTATATCTTTGGTCTAATTTGGTCTAATTTATACATACATATAAAGATATATGCTATAGCTCCTATATCTGGGAACATATAATAGAAAAGTCATATGTCATCATAATACAGTGGTAAGCACTGTAATGAGGCAAATATGCTCATGCATTGTTTAGCACATCCAATAAGAAACAGGAAAGTCAGAATGCTTCTTGGGGCATCTGGGTGGCTCATCCTACTTTTGATTTTGGCTCATGTCATGATCTCACAGTTCATGAGATTGAGCCCCAAGTCAGGCTCTGATAGGAACCTGCTTGGAATTCTCTCTCTCTCTCTCTCTCTCTCTCTCTGCCCCTCTCCTGCTTGTGCGCTCTCTCTCTCTCTCGCTCGCTCAAAATAAAGAATTAAAAAAATTTAAAAATGTCTTTATAAAGAGAACGCTTCCTCAACTGGATACCATTTTCTTCTTAGAAGTCATGTAAGTCATGTAAGGTCCAAATAAGTCAGATGTCTCTTTGTAATTAATATAAGGATTTTAACTTGATATTTATAAAGACAAAAACATATATGTCACTTGAGAACTGTTAATTTCATACTATACAATGACCACCAAAGAGCTTATTACCATGCATTTAACTTAAGTAAAATGATATAATTCTATTCAGAAGTACTCAGAGGAGAACTCTCCATTCTCTTTTTCCAAGAATGTGTGAAAACCCTCATCCAAATGTCATTGAAAGAATTGTCTCTGGGCTGGTATTTTTCCAGATTTATTGTCTTAAGTTGTCCAGTATTTTTGTTCTTTCTCTGGACAGCTGTGTCTATTGACTCTATTGTGGTATTGAAAGGGGGCATTTATTCTTTCATAATTGGCAAGAAGAACATCTAGAGGATTAGAGTTGAATGCAACAAGAGATTCTCTCTTGGAAAGCAGCTTTGGCAGCCTTATATTCTCTGCATGACATTAAGCATCCTTTCTGGCAAGAGCTACACATGGTGTTTACTGTTTAACCATTCCATGGCTACATGGATGGAGCATCAGAGAAAGAAGAAAGGAGCCACTGATGCAACAATCTGAGAAGATGTCTCAGAAGAGATGGCATTTGAACCATTCTTAAAAGAAAATTTAGACTTATGTGGTGATATATAAATAGTTACTGAGATGCCCATTTCTTAGCCAATGCTATTCTCTCTTGCTCTGTTGCTTTTCTACACTTTTTTTCCATCCTGGAGGGAACTAATTAGCCAAAGTATTGGCATAGATCTGTACTTGAGGGCAGTAAGTATCTAACAAAATCTTGAATTTTACAGTAACTGAAGTATGAGAAAATCCTTCATTATTATTCTTTACCTGGCTTTTGACCAAAGTTTTCATTCAAATTCTGTAGATCACCTTTTGATCTAGCAGTTGTACAATGTAATTTTTTCTGATAAATTCCCAAATAAAACGAGCTTATTTAGATGGACAGGAGAAAGAGGTGAAGAAATAAAAGCATACCTGGGTCATGTAGATAAAGTGGAGTAGGAAGAGAAATAGAAATACAAAGAAGAATCTGATTTATCAGAAAGTTACAGTCTTTGAGACTCTCTTGGAATTAGAATTATAAGAACTCAGTACACCAATTAAGGAAGCTCACTTTTGAGTGTTTGGTGCTTTTTCTCTTAATTTTTCCAGAATGCAAAAAGTTGGAATTATAGTACAATTGTATATGGGAAACAAGAGTTCTTCTTGGAAGACTTTGCTGCTTTAGCATAGACAAAACCTTGGCCAGTAAGAGAGTTTCTTTGGCTCAGCAGAGTGTGTTTGTGCACGGTGTCTCAAATTCCTTGTCAAGCAGAGGCTAAGAATGGGTGATATTATCAATGATCCAGCCAATGTTGAATCCAACGTACACAAAAAACAAAAAGACTTTTTTTTTCACAAAATCACAACACAGGGAGCTTTCTCAGAAAAATTTCGTATGGGAATAGAGATTTATTAAGCTTATGCTTTGACTTATTCTAAATAGAATATTCCCTTATACATCAAAATGAACAGAAGACTATCCAGGCCCAAACAAAGCCATATGACTACCGTGTAATTAATATACAAATTTTTACTTATAGACAAAGGTTTAATGACATTGTACAAAGGCATAGTTTTAGTTATCTGACACAAAATCCTATTTGGTTGCATATCTTAGGATGATAAAACAAATTCAGCAGTGAGACTCAAGGAACCTAGTCAGGGTTCGGATGCTTGCTGGTCCTTAGCAAGACAGAGTCTTTGTATTCTTATAGTCTGGAGATTGGAGAGGATACTGTCTTCATAAATATAGGGATGGTTTATTGTTTATTTTGTTCTACTCAGTGTCTGTGCAAGGCCACCTTTTAGCTAAGACAGAATTGGAAAATCACAAAGACAGTGTAATCTGTGAGTTCCTAGAAAATACTTCATGTCTATAATCCTCCAATCTATCTCATCTATTACCTTGCTTGGTGCCTAAAACTTTCCAGAGTAAGCATTTGTTTTTTTCAGTTAAAATGTTATAACAGAATAAAAAAGTTTAAAACACACTACAATTTTAATGATCAAGTTAATATCTATACATATAGACATACATACACATGTACTCCAAAAGATAGATGATAGATAGATAGATAGATAGATAGATAGATAGATAGATGGTAGATAGATCTTTGAGGGTTATGGGGGCGGGGAATGGGAGAGATGTCGTTTAAGGATCATATTAGAATCAGTAGCTAAGTCCTGGTGATCTAATACTTAGTAAAGAGATTATAGACAACAAAACTATATTATAAACATTAAATTTCCTAAGAGACTACATCTTGGTTGTTTCCACCACAAAAACAAATGATAATTATGTGACACCACAGAGGTATTAGCGAGTGCTACAGTGGCAATTAATTGCTGTATAAATGCATAAAATCAACATTTTGTACATCTTACACATACAATGCTATATGTTAAGTCTTGATTTTTAAAAATTCTCTAATAAATTGACTTATCTCCAAAGCTCTAATCTATAAGTTAATGGGGGGAAATACTGAAACGTCCAATTTAATTAAACTCTAATTCCTATATGATAATTTAAATCTCCCCTATAAGTTATGTTCAATATCTCTTATTTAAAGATAATCTGAGGGCCAGACAACAATAAAACGTCATCAAGTGCTCCCTCCTCCAGTAACTTCCTTTTTCTTTGCCATGTTAATGCTACACAGTCAATACTAAATAAAAGCTTGGTAACTAAAGGTGTGAAAATAAAATTTTCTTTGAGTTTTTTCCTGAGGCTTACCCTGTGGTTACTAACAGTACCAGATAGTATTTCCAATATTCAATAATGTTCACATCAATAAATAAATGAATATTCTAGCATTTTAAAAATCTGAATGTTAACAAATGGTTTTTTTATACACACTTACAAAAGCCATTTATGTTTATGTCTTTATCAAATTTCTCCTTGGCAGAGAAAATTCTCCCAAGATGAAGATAAAGTCCTATATGCATTGTATAAACGGGATGATTACAAGTTTCTGGCTAGTAGGTTTTGTGCCCCCCGACCCAACCCAATTAAATAAAAAATAGAAACAGAATGAAAAATTGTCTTTCCAACCTGTAATATTTAGGAAATGTTCATTAGATATGTAAATGTATCTTTCAGCTTCATCTCTCAGCCTGCAGCATAATGAGCACGGTTGTGTTTCCGTGTCCACTGGCCCCTTTCTCATGGATCTTTCCTCACACCCATGGATGTACTGGGCTGTAACTTATGGAGAATTGTATTCGCAATCCAGTTATAATCGGTTGTGATCCATCCTTGTATGAACAATGCTATAAAATTATATTGTATGCATGCTTCATTAAACACAATAGCCATTTTCAAGTGTAAATTCAAAACATTTCCTATTCTGAATTATTAGGCTTCCAGGCTGAACCCACTTTAGAAAAGCCTTGTAAAGTTTGCAGTCTGATCCATGCTTACCTAAATAATCTAGCCCATTAGGTGTTGCAGATTTATTCTGGAAAATAGCTTCTCTAATGTCATTTCTGTTATGCTCGGAATGTTGTCTGAACTAAAGTGTCGTGAGACGAGTCAGCCTCCACAAATGTTGGCACTGGCCCTTTCTTCCTGGATTTTACCAGCTCTAAAGTGACAGACTAGTCCAAGTAGCCAGCCATTGGCTTTCCCCACATTCTGCTTGAAGATTGAAACCAAACTGTAATAACTCTGAAAAAAATTCTGGCTTCATATTTTTTCCCCAGCTGTATTGATGATAACTTTCTGAATGAACATTGGTTTATTCTTTTGAATTGGCTACAGATTGAAATCCAACATAGGCCATAGGGAGAAAAGGATTAGGTGAATTACTTATCTTCTTGTCCTACAATCTACAGACTTATGAGATCTCATTTACTTCCATGTTTTTAACTACCTCAATTCATAGAAACTAATCAAGTCCGACCTTAGCTGACATCTTTCTCCTGACTTCCTGGCCTAAAGATTCAACTCCCAAATAAAATGTTTACTCTGATAATCCCCTGAAATGGAGCTTATCATCTTTCTCCAAGTGTTCAGACAGTTCAGTGTGCACAGAAAACTAGGTCTTCATTCAGTTGAAATTCAGAGGGCTCCAGGTCTACACTGGATGAGGGCAAGTGAGAGGGAATGATGGGAAATGGACCCGGGGTATGGCGGACCACTGAGAAAGCCTACAGTGTGAGGCTGGGTGGTAGTATCTACCGGGCTTTATATTTCTGTGTTATATTTGTGCCTTGACCAGCCTGGCCACCAGTTTCTATCCAACACATTGAGTCTGGTCTACTCTGTATTTTAACTCAATACCATAACTATCTCAAACATTGAATCTGGTCTGTAGGATATTCAATTTGTCCTTTATCAGGAGTGTCCCTCTGTTACATGCCACCACTCATGATGTCTAAACGAAGGTCACAGAATGAGTGTCCTAAGGAAAAAATATACCCCTTCTAACCCTTGAAAGCCACTGGATACCATGGCCCTGTGTGCAATCCCTACATTAGTCCTTTCATACCCACACATGCACTTGTGGAAACCAACATATAAAGAATCATAGCCAGGTTTCTATGAATATAGAAACAGCCAGTTGATTTCTGATGATATTCTCCAACATTTGGATGACATCACTTAAGAGTGTCCAGTTTATATTCATCCTGACACCATGCACCATTCTCAGGGGGAGCACCAAATAATATCCATTTCCTGAGTACTCAGCATGGGCTGCTATTTGTCTTCTCAACGCTGCTGTTTTGATTCCTTAAATCTAAGGGAGGGAGTGAGGACAATAATCAGATCTGAAGCCAAGAGTCAATCTCAGAGGAAAGGTAAGATATTAAAGGAATTCTGGATATAAGATCTTGACTTCTACCTGAAGTAATTCTACTGTGGAGACAGAGATATCAGAGGAAGTCGGAGATCCACCTCGTGATTGGAGAAGGAGCAGTTAGTGTACTACTTCAGAAGAATTTGATTCTTTCCTTTCAGACGCGTTGTGTTCCTTCTAAAGCCCTCCATTATATCGTTTGAATAACCTCCTTTCCTCCAGCAGAAGAGAGCATGGTTTTAATATATTTGCATTTTAATATTCAAATCTTTGTTCTATAAGGGGAAAAAAGTATTTTTCTCTGAGGAAACATACACTCAATTATTTAATGACATGAGCATACTGTTTCTGGTCTCCTAATTTCCATGATGAATCGTAAGTCCTGTCTCATATTGGGTCCACCATATGCCAGACAAATGTATATCAGTATACCTGGGTAACTAAAAGGATATGTGAGCTCTGACAATATTAAATACCTCTGTGAGTAAAATATGAGAAATTAAAATAATAGGTAAAAAAGGTTAAGCTTAACTCAAATGAATGAATTCAGAGAGGATTTCAAATATTTTCATGGACTAATGGCAGACATTCTGTCTCTGTATTTTTATTACTCTCCTATTACTAGCTTCAAATTATTAATAATTTAATAATAATATTAATAATAACATTCATTAATTATTAATGAATAAGTTAGAATTCATTTATTCTTGAAATAAAAACGATATGAAAAAAAAGAAAATTAGCAGATAACCCTAAACACTGTATTCAGTATTCTAGCTTTTTTTTTTAAGGAACAATCTCTTACTCCAGGGCATACAAAATGTAAAAAAAAGGGGGGGGGGACAGCTTTTAATACATGTAGCTTAAAATAAATTAGGTAGATTATGGTTACTCCATAACATGGAGTCTCCATGTGTCTCCAAGACAATTGATATACTTAAGAAGGTCACTGGTAGAAGATTCCTCAATTTAGGGGACACCTGGGTGGCTTAATTAGTTACGTGTTTGACCTCACCTCAGGTCATGAGCTCACAGTTCATGAGTTCGAGCCCCATGTAGGGCTCTGTGCTGACAGCTCAGAGCGTGGAATCTGCTTCAGATTCTGTGTTTCCCTGTCTCTCTGGCCCTTCCCCCACTTGCACTCTGTCTCTCTCTCTCTCTCTCTTTCTCTCTCAAAATTAAATAAACATTAAAAAACTAAAAAAGAGAAGATTCCTCAATTTTCAAAGAACACATTAGCCTTATTTATTGGTCTCTTCATTCTTTAGAAAAATGTACATTGAATATGTGTATGTTAACCAAAAAAACAAAAAACAAAAATAAAAGACAGAACCAGAAAAAATCAATAGTTTTTTGATTAGTAATTAAAACCCTTGCTTTAGGTGATTTTTCATAATATAATAACAAAATATTCAAATATGGTCGAGGTTTTAAAAATCCTCCTCCTCTTTGTAGACGACTTAATTATAGTTCCAGGATTGTGAATCTTATGCAAGATTATACATCTACGTAGCATTAGATATGGGTCAACATTCCAATTATACGACTTGCAAGTCAGTATGTCACTATATTACTTTCCATTTAATTTAACAAGAACCACCAACAGACAAATGGTTTCCCCTGCTTATACATGTAATGCTTACTAAAACATTTACTGAAGATTATGCACATTAGTAGCAAATAGTTATAGGCACGTAAGGAAAAATGGCTTATCCATAAAGAAACAGTCCTGGCAAACTTAAAACGTTTATAAAACTCCCACGCTGTCTAGCCAAAACTTTTTTTTCATATACACCATCCTTCACATCTCGATTTCTATCTGCTTATTTTTTAGTTCAATGCATTTTTTCTCATCTCTCATATTACCTCCATGAAGTCAATTTTATTCAACAATAACTGGAGAATATATTATAATCATGGACGACAAATAGCACCATAATGCTTTTAACAAAACCTTTTTGGAAGCACAGTACACACACAAAAATGTGCAGAAATCGTAAGCATGTAGCCTGATTAACTTTCACAAAGCAAACACAGTCATGTAAATAGCCCCCTGATCCAGACATTGTCATATTTTTACACCTGTAAACATATCCTATTTATATTTAACTTTGTACATTGAATTGCATTTCATGATCACAGCAGAGTGTTCTTGAAAAGGATTGACAAAGCCCTAAATTGTCTGAATAATCAAGCCTGCATTCAGATTTTGATTACTAACTACATTATTCAAGAGCTTTCAGTTGAGCCTGAACAAAGGAAAATGGATTAAACCCAGTTACGAACCTGCTTTTTCCACATTTCCACTTCCTCATTTAATAAACCATATTAGGCAGACAAAATCCTATCAAGTTCCTATCTAGAAATATTAATTTAGTGTCCGAGTATGTGAGGTGCTGTGCTAATAACTATAATTTTCTGGTACACCGTGTACTTCTTGACCTCCTTATTAAGATCCCTTAACTCTGCAGACCTAAGGTAATCAAAATATTGGATATTATCTGAAAGTTATTAGATACTGATTACCTTTTCAGAAGAATCATCACCAAAATTTTCACTTTGTCTACCATTTAATTACATTTATTTAAGTAAGTTCACTTTTCTCTGCCTTCTGAACTACCTTAAATTTGCTATTAATCAGTTGATTAATTCCCAACAATGCCAGAGAAAAGATCTTCCGTTGTACCACTCATCACTTGTGTCTATCAAGTAGAAGTTTTGCAAGATTAAGACCACTTTCATGATTCAGAAAGTAGTCGTGAGTAATGGCAATTAATGTCACATGGGACATATGTGGAAGAACTACAGAGGAGCTACACACATACATCTCTCGAACGTCCTGTTTACATAACAAGTGTTACTTTGAGATACAGCAAGTTGATTCGCTTCACAAAGAGGAATTATCACTTTGTTGCAGTGTATTTGTTTATTTATTCATTTGTCACATATGTGTCCGGATTATAGTAGGGGGTTAATTAAGGCTTATTGAATAAAGGCTATGGCAAAAAAATCAATCTTACTAACATGCTGCTTTACAGAGAAAGTTGAGTCTTGCTTACTTACTCTTACTTGGTGATAGCTCCGTATAAAAGTACCAAACGCCCCACACCCTTCTTGATCGGCATGTTGAACAACAGTGTTCAAACATAACAGAACTGTATTTCTCACAGGCTTTTATTCTATTCTATGCATTATCATGCTGATTATTTTATTTTTCCATGATAAAACCTCAAAGATGAAGGCTAAGGTGGACTTGAAGTACCCACTGTAAACTTCACTCTGAGTGTGCCAATTCAGATGCTTCCCAGTCCTAGGACGTCGTAGCTATGGGAACATTTCCCTTGAGAATCCATTGTTCCATTTAACTGAAAAGCCTAAATGCTTTTCTCATACTATTCTTACACCTGTGAAGCCTTGTGAATATCTACATCAATTTTAATTGTTATTTCAATTAAGAAAAAGAAAAAAAAATAGAAATATTTAGATACAACCACAGCATATGGTTTTTGAAGGCAGGGATATCTTGCTTATACTCAAGTCTGTGTTTAACATGGTGTCTTCTTTTCTTAATAGGCTTGCTCAGCTCTCAACGTATCCAAAAGGGCTTCCTTATATCAGTCAATCTCTCTTTCCATAGACCTGATCTCAGTACCTGTCTACTTTATGCTAGCATCCCTATGTGTGTCTATTCCCCTTTACTAGATTTATTCATTTATTATTTTTTTATTTTTTTAACGTTTATTTATTATTAAGAGACAGAGAGAGACAAAGCCTGAGCATGGGAGGGGCAGAGAGAGGAGGAGACACAGAATCTGAAGGAGGCTCCAGGCTCTGAGCTGTCAGGACAGAGCCCGATGCAGGGCTCGAACTCACAAACCCAGCGAGATCATGACCTGAGCCAAAGTCAGACGCTCAACCGACTGAGCCACCCAGGCACCCCAATCCCCTTTACTAGATTTAAAGCTGTGTGCTGGTAGAGATTTCAGCTGATTCATGATTCTCTGTGATGCACATCTATAACCAACTGGTGTTCTCTCAATCAATGTTGAACTGCATCCACATTTTCACCCTCATACTTTCATTCAAGTCAGGTGGGCAGGTACATATCCTTCACTGAAAACTGTGAATTTACATTAAGAATGGCTCCAGATGAAATGAGAATTGTATAAAACACTATTTTATTTCCAGAACTATATGGATGATGAGGAATAATATTTTAAATTATCAAATGGATCTAAATTTTGACACTGAAATGTAAGACATTATTAATATTCGTGTTTTAATTTATCATGTTAAATAATTGAAAAGAATTTTTTTTTTAATTTTAGAGACAGATGACAGGGAAGGGGCAGAGGGATTGAGAGAGAGACAGAGAGAGAGAGAGACAGAGACAGAGAGAGAGAATCCTTAAAGTGTCATGCTCAGCATGGAGCCCAAGGCAGGGCTTGATCCCATGATGCTGGGATCATGACCTGAACTGAAATCAAGAGTCTGAGCCACCCAGGTGCCCCAGAAGAAAATTTTAAATGCTCAAGACTGAAAGCTGGTGTATATTGACCTCAGTATTTGATTGCATTAGGGAACAGTTGAAAGGAGAATAGGATTAGAAGATCATCATACCTGGTCTACAATATTCAAACCTTACCTCACAATGGTAAGCAAGGTTAGGAGTCAATGCCAGGGATTAAACAGCATGTTTGTTAGGGCATGTAGCACCCATGCCACATTTAAATTCTTCCAAGGAAGACAGATGAATGACAGAGAATAAAAACCAGCAACAAGTTATTGCCAAAATAGCCTACTATCAAGATAAAGACAAGTTACTATCTAAAACAACATGTCAGTTTACAAATTAAAATTGGCATTATTTTGTATGGAATGCCCAGCAAACGAGTAAATATAAGGTCAGGAAGCCCTAAGACATTGGAACTGGATCTCCAGCACCATAATTTTAAAGACTTTTTCTTCTTGACTCTTTCCAAAGTGACTTTAAAGTTTTATATTTTATTTTTTTTAATTTTTTTTAACGTTTATTTATTTCCAAGACACAGAGAGATAGAGCATGAGAGGGGGAGGGGCAGAGAGAGAGGGATGACACAGAATGTGAAACAGGCTCCGGGCTCCGAGCTCCGAGCTGTCAGCACAGAGCCCGACGCGGGGCTCGAACTCACAAACCGTGAGATCATGACCTGAGCCGAAGTCGGTCACTCAACCGACTGAGCCACCCAGGCGCCCCTAAAGTTTTATATTTTATTGCCAAAAGGTATGTTTCTGTCTGTTAGGGGAAAAAAAAAAAAATATATATATATATATGTATGTATATATGTATATATATATATATGTGTGTGTATATATGTGTATACATATATGTATATATATATATACATATATATATATATATATATATATATATATATATATATATATAAAGCCCATTTGTTAAATGACATTCATTTTAAGACTAATGATATGCCACTTTGGGAAAAATCATAATAACAAATCATCATAAAATTAGAGGTCGGATGGCATCAAATCAGATACTAATTCTGTTGCTTTCTTGATAAAATAATCCTGCATAGGCTGTAAAAAAAAAAACAAACAAACAAATCAATGTTACAAAATATTTACAGTACATAAAATGTCTTAGAAATGAAGTATAAAACAGCACAGTGCACTGAAAAACATCACAATTTCTTTCAAGATCCCTTTCCAGTTGTGAATATTATGTGGATCCCCATTGCCTTCTCCACATTCTGCTGCTGAATATTTCATAAAGGGATATATTTAAAGAAAGAAATGTAGAACTTTAAGTGAGAGTGAGAACTACAACTTTTTCCATATATCACAAAAGTTGTAATAGAAAAAGAATACATTGATTTACCATTGTATCATTTTGGAGGACCTGTTTGCCTGAAGAGTTCCTTTGAGAGGCGTAAAACAAATGTTTTCAGGTCACTTCCCCCTTGTCCCCAGACCTATGAAGTTATATTCCAGTTTGGGATACAAAGCAGGATCTCAAAGTCTGACTTGAGAGGAGAAAGTTTAACAACTAAACAAGGGCAAAGTTTTGCTAATTTATATTGGCAAAAATATGGAGAAAATATATGGGAATATCTTCTGAGGATGACAGATCGGAAGTAAAGAATCATCTCCAATCAGACTGAACGTATCAACAACAATGTGTTTACTAGAGATGGGTCTATGTTCTAACTCAAACAACTGGTATCGGTTCTTCTTCTTTTTTTTTTTTATGTTTATTTTCTAGAGAGAGAGACACACACAGAATCCGAAGCAGGCTCCAGGCTCTGAACTGTCAGCACAGAGCCCAATGCAGGGCTCGAACTCACAAATCGTGAGATCATGACCTGAGCCAAAGTCAGACGCTCACCTGACTGAGCCACGCAGGCGCCCAACTGGAATTGGTTCTAATTGGTTCCTTGCTCAATTACTGACTTTTGATCTCAAAGGTGTCCTTTGCTTAAACATAAATGAGCAAGAAGTAGTTTTAAGATATTAGAGAAACATGGTGGTTGGAGAGTATTTAACATTGTTATTCACTGAACTATCACAAACAAACCGTTACAGGTCTACTGACATTATCCGACTTGAGCAACATCCATTTTGACCTTTATGTTTAGTTGAGCCTTTGATATTTCTGAGTAGTTTTATTTTAAAACATTTTCACTGTATTTTCTAGGGTGGAATGGGTTGGGCAATATATATAAGAGGTAAAGATAACAAATAAAGATAATTTTCCAAAAGTTTGGCTGTGAACGAGGTTGTGAACAATGATGAGCAGGGAGCTATATGTTTGTGTTCCATACAAACCTTCAAATTCTATACTGTGAAAATATAGATCAGAAATCACATTTGACATTTAGGAAATGCTCAAAGATTTTAGATTAAATAAATGAATGAATTTAACAGAAGTGCCTCTCTTCCTGGTCATAAAGAACCATAATTGCTAAACACAATCTGACTCCTTCATATTAGGCTTAGATGTTTGATTTGGAAAAAAAAAAGAATAACATACTATTCTCCAACCACCTAGATTCCCCTCCAATCCTGGGGTTTTGTTAATTTTATACAAGGCACTCATTTATACTAGTATACTAAACTATATGGAGAGGTCATCTCTCCAAAAAAAAAAAAAAAAAAAAAAAAAGAGAGAAAAGAAGAAGAAGAAGAAGAAGAAGAAGAAGAAGAAGAAGAAGAAGAAGAAGAAGAAGAAAAGATTCCTATCTGGAAAATTCCTCTAGTTTTGAAAATTAGTTATCTCTTCTTTGATAAAATAATGAAGATATTCCCTTAAACAAACAAATAACAACAACAAAAGAGTAACTTCACTTTAACAATGCAAAAAGTCATGAAGTCTTTTCCAACTCAAGGTGAAATATGAGAATGTATGAAATATAATTCCTTCTTCATCCACGAGTTACATTTATTTGAATTCATTATGAATTTCTTGATATGGGTATCATTTAAAAACCTAAGGCTAAACTCCACAGAGCAGTGACTTGACAACAATACTCTTTGTCAGGATTTTAAATTTATACCATCTTGGGTTGGGATTAGTTGCAATGGTTAAAATTCAATTTGTAATACTTAGGCATCAATTTGTTTTCAAAAGCTAAGATGCAAAGTCAAGAGGCTTGGCAGTGGGAATGAATTCATAATGAGTAGTTATAGTCCCATCTGGAAATGGCATAAATAAAAATGAATAAATCAAATGGCCTTTCTTATTTGCATATTTAAAGACTAACAAGAAACAGACTGTTTGAAATTACTTCCATTTTAATAAATTGTATAACCTGAGAAGTTTGCATTTCAGAGCCCTCCATTTTATAAGATCACACCATGAGACTTATTTTATTCAGGCATTGTGTTACTTACTTTTGAGTGAAGCCACAATGTGGGAACTTAGTTATAGGTCAAATGAGCATTAATAGTACCTTTAAGTATATACTTGTAAATTGCCATGTTCGTATTTCTTTCAAATAACCACACGCATGTTATTTGATAGGTGCACATGAAAAATGTTACCAATAATTATTTTCATATGCAATTGTTTTTTATGCCAAAACTCCTGAGAAAGGAGAATATGACATTGATACTGTTGTCAGTTTATTAGATTGAGCAGAAATAACCATTTTTTAATGTGGATACGACACAAAAACAACAGTGGATAAAAACTAAACCAGTTCAGTCTTTGAAAATAGGAGGGCAAAATAATGCATTTTACAAAATTTATCAGTGATAATTCTTGGAAGCTGACCTAAGTAGTGAGTCAACACAGTCAATATAGTCATTCTAATAGTCCTACATACAAACGAACAGTATATGCTGGGGCGCCTGGGTGGCTCAGTTCGTTAAGCATCCAAGTCTTGGTTTCGGCTCATGTCATGATCTCATGGTTCATGGATTCCAGCCCCGTGCGATTGGGGTCTGGGCTGAGGGTGGAGTCTGCTTGGGATTCTCCTTCTCCCTTTCTCTATGTCCCTCCCCACTCTCTGTTCCTCCCTCCTTGCACATGTGCACGAGCCTCTCTCTCTCTCTCAAAATAAATCAACTGAAAAGAAAAAAAAAACAGTATATGCCACAATTTAAAACAATATAAAACGCAAATGGAAAGATTATCGAGATGTTGCAAAACACACAAAAAAATCAACCGTTAAATCAGCTTGTATTAACCAAATAAAACCTGCGAGATTTCTTACAAGCCTCAAAGTTTAGATGCATATTGAACATATTTTATGGAAAATGTCAGGAATTACAAGTTCAACACTCTGACAAGGGACATTTCTGCTTTCTCAAATTGCATTGGAATTACTTCTAAGGCAGAAGTGTGGAGAGAGGATACAACAGAGGAGAATGAAACCTATAAATGCCACGGAAAAATAGGTGGGGCATGAATTGTGAGTCATTTCTCTAAGAAAGAATGCCCATAGGATTAGTTTAGGGAGAACTCATAGCGAAGAAACCATTACGAAGCAGATACACCAGTGGGTTTCTTCAGAGGTGAGAGTTTTTCTGTCCATTGAGAAAACTTTCCAACTCAGCGAGAAGAGGCCCAGGAAGCATGATTGGACCACAGGGAATCAACAAGACAATTAAAGGCTTTCTATGAAAGGGTGGGTGGTTGTCCCTGATGAAGCTTCAGAGATCTATAAAACACAGGAAGTAAAACAAACAAAACATACAAGCTAACTAACTAGCATGTTAGCCTGGAGTCCAAGAGAGGATAATTGGATCGCTTGCCTGCTCCTATCCCAGAAACTTAAAGCACATTCTGACTCTTCCTGCACTAGGATGCTTGCCTACAATGTAATTAATAAGCATATCTTAGAGGGAGATGAATACTAAATTCCAAATCCACCATCTCTCTTTAGTATAAGTATACTAAGTTTAGCATACTTAACTTAAAAAACTCCAGCCATAGGTAAATTCAAAGGTGCTTTGGACAGCCACAGTATTGTTTAAAAAACCGGTAAAGTTTTCACACAGGGAGCCCTAAAAGGATCTTGAGGATCTAAGTATCTCCTCTTACATTTTAAATACATACCTAAAATATGGAGTGCCTGGGTGGCTCAGGAGGTTGAGCGCCCCACTTTGGATCTTGTCTCAGGTCATGATCTCACGGTTTATGGCATCAGGCCCTGCATTAGGCTCCATGTTGATAACACAGAGCCTGCTTGGGATTTTTCTCTCTCCTCCTCTCTCTGCCCCTCTCCAGTTCATTCTCTCTCTCTCTCTCTCTATCTCTCAAACTTTTGAAAATAAATAAATACCTAAAATAGTTGCATAAATTATAAAGATCATAATTTCAGATATAAATTTGATATTTTTAAATAAAATAGCTATATCATTATCTTATTGGTTGAATATATATATAAATCATATATCAACTATCTATTTAAAAATATGTTAAGTTTTGCTTTTATTATTACAATGTCACAGTTTATCTTCTTGAAAATATATTTCCATTCCACGTTCCCTGAATAATTTTATAAAGCATAATATATTACATATATTATCCTTAGTGTTTATTTTTTCTAAGAGAGAAAGACTGAGAGTTTGCGTGTGCATGAAAGTAGGGGAGGGGCAAAGGTGGAGTGAGAGAAAGGATCTCAAACAGGTTACACACCCAGCCCAGAGCCTGACATAGAGCTGGATCTTACAACCTTGAGATCATGACCTGAGCCCAAATCAAGAGTCGGATACTTAATCCACTGAGCCACCCAGGCGCCCCTTAGTCTTTTGAGAAATCTGTCATATCTCTGTATACTGAACTTTGTTCATTTCAATTTCCCCTAACAATAAGACTATTTTTTTTAAACTTTAGGGTTGAATTACCTTTTAATATCTGTAGCACTTAATTAAAAAAAAAAAAAAAACAAACCTAAGTGTATTACAACTTATGATGAAATAATTTGAAATGTAACAAGCAAATTTAAAATTCTCCTTCTGTTTCACATGGAGGCTTTCATATCCTTGGACAATTTACTATAGTAAATTTCAGGCTGATGGTGTGGTAGGGTCCCCTCCCTAAGGAGAGAAAACAACAATAACAACAACAACAAAAAAACCCTCAAATCAACTTGTAACATGAGACCACTTAATCAGACCTCATTGTTTGTGTGTTACCATATATGGAAGACAAAGAAACAGAAAATGTATAAAAAACTAAGCCACATGGTGTTCGGGGCTCAGTTCTTCAGGCACAAACCCAACTGAGCAGTGCCAGCAGGAATAAAGTTGCTTCCTGGAAAGTAAAACCTCAGTGTCAGGACCCTCTGTGCGAGAATCCTGTTACAGTGGTAGATGTAACTTTCTTCCTTAAAAGGCAGAAAAAAGGCTTTTAAAGGAAAGGGGTAAAAGGGGGCCTGGGTGGCTCAGTCCGTTAAGTATCCAACTTCAACTCAGGTCATGATCTTATGGTTCGTGTGTTCGTGAGTTCGAGCCCTGCATCGGGCTCTCTGCTGTCAGTGCAGACCCTGTTTTGGATCCTCTGTCCCCCCTCTCACTCTTGCCCTTTTCCAGCTCTCGATCTCTCTCTGTCTGTCAAAAATAAATATAAATTTAAAAAATGTCTGTCAAAAATAAATATAAATTTAAAAAAAAAGAAAGGGGGCACAGGAGCATGTCAGTATTCAGTGCAGGCCCATTCTCCATCAGATCCATTTTGGAAAAACATGTGTCAGTTAACTAGAATATGCTTCCCACCATTGTATATACCTCATGGGATGTCCTCATGCACTCACAGTGCAGAAACACTGAAGTTTGAAGTCCACTAGTTTAATCACAATTATAGGCATTTTTTTATTACCAATGTGATATATAGATATATATATATAATCACACACAGAGTTGGTTATATGTATATAGATGATATAGGTATAGATATAGATATAGATATAGATATAGATATATAGATATAGATATAGTTATAGATATGGGATTATACACCCAACAATTTTAATATTATGTATCAACCTAGGAGATTCTTAAAAATTCATGGCAAGAATTCTAGCAACATTGTGTTCAAGAATGAAAGCTCATGCGGGCAAGTGACTTACATTTATATAGAATACTCTGCACTTGTTATAAACTGAGGAAAAGCTACATGGTTAATAGAATAATTATAAAGTTAAACTTAATGGAGAAATTATAGTTAACTGGAAATACACAAAGTTCTGACATTTATCCTCACAGCAGATGAATGAGAAATTTGCTAATATTTACAGGTATTTCAATGTTAAGTAACTTTCTCTAGTTCACATAGTCGGTTAAGTAAAAAAGGTCAGGATTTGAAACCAGCATTCTGACTCTGGAGCCAGACACAGAGCCGTTCAATAGACTCCAATGACATAGAAAGATATAATTGATACACTATTAAAGAGGAAAATAAATAATTTTACAAAACAATTAAAATAGTATGAATTCACTCTCACAAAACAGAATTAAGAAGAGTAGTTAGGTATATGCATACCTGTGTGGTTAAGGTGAATGATGAAAGAACTAAATGTTAAATTTCATTTACTTTTAATTACATTAAATTTAAATTGCTACATGTGACTACTGGCTACCACAGGGCAGAATACAGATCTCGAGAGTAACAACAAGACAATTTTATGTCATGAATCAATTAAAGTTGTGTTCAGAAAAAAAAAAAAATCATGACCTGAAATGCATATATTACTAAGTAAGAAAAAGTGAAAGTAAATGAATAAAGTACTATATTTAACTCAGTGCTAGGGAAAAAAAATAAAATAAAAACAATACATTAATTTATGGAAAATATTTGCTAGAAAAAGCAACAGTTGTTACAATGGAAAATCCAATAATACTAGAATGAAGAAAGAATGCTAAGTATTATTTACCTGATTTAAGAGAAAAGTAGAAAAAAAATATAGGAACTCAAAAATCTATCCATGAAAAACAGAAAAACCATAAAAAATTGCTAATAAGAATAAAAATAATATTAATGCAAGGTATTACCAAAGAAATAAAAGTATTTTATCCAGCTTTGGGCAGATTTATTAGGAATGCTAGATGAAATAGCTGACTTACTAAGAAAATACAAATTATTATTTTTGACACAGATACATTTAACAGATCTAAATATATAATAGACCTTAGAAGACTCTAACCCTCCCCCTTCCCTTCTTCTCTGCCATTTATATGAAAGAATAGGTTCAGATTTCACAGATAAATGAAGTTATCAATGAAATAGAAGTTCAGTTAAACTAAGAAAATAACAAAAGCTTCTAAATACATTTTATAAGAATACCATATATAACAATTGATTTGGAAGTAAATTGATTTATTCAAATAAAATCATCCTAAGTCTCTACATGCATCAACATCGTGTCTTATCAATATGACAGGTTAATATTCACGTTGTTTATATTAGACATAGTGGTTTGACCACTGCATATTTCTCTACTGTAAAGATACTTATAGTTGATTTAGTTTTTGCCCTAAATGATATAATTTTTAAAAATAGTTATTCCTCTTGGAAACTGTGGTGAAAGTTGTCAAAACTGGAGAAGAAATAAGATTATATCATATTTCTGTGGAAGAGGAAACGACCAGTTCACACTGGAAAGTAGTTTGTAAGCAAAGTCTCTGTGCTTTGACACCACAGGAGAGTCTGTATATCACATTAAGCCTCAGCCCTGAGCAGGGTCTGAGTTTATGGAGCATTCCTTTTATATAATTGAAGAAGCAACGTAGTGTATCACGTGAGTCATTGAAGTGTTACAAGTAGCAATAGAAAGTATTTCTTGGTTAGATTAAGAGAAGAGAATATAGTTGGCTGTGTAGCTTCCTGGAAAATTTTGTGGTTAGCCGACCAGTTTTTCAATCAGCTTGGTTAGCAAGTTTGAAATACTTGTATTTTTTTTGACTATAATAACAGGGAAATATAATATTTGAAATGTATTACAAATAGTAATGTCAGCTAAAATGACATTTCCCAACAGGAATGGTGATAAGATCCTGTTCTTTTTGAATTATTTTGTAAAGAATATCTTGCATTTCTCCATGAAGTAAATAGGAACTACAGAAATAAAAGACATATTTTTATTCTATTGGAGAATATTTGTATTCCTATTTTAAATATGTTATTGAGAAAAACGTATGGATTTTATAAAATGCACTTCTAACATATGCAATTATTTCATTCGCATTAACTGTAATTTTCTTTTTCTTTTCTTTTTTTTAACTTATGGAAAAGTTTATGGTATCAATAGACTTATTTAATTTTTTTTTTTTTACAATATTCTTTTTTTTTGAGAGACAGAGAGGGACAGAGCACAGGTCGGGGAGGGGCAGAGAGAGAAGGAGACACAGAATCAGAAGCAGGCTCCAGGCTCGGAGCTGTCAGCACAGAGCCCGACACGGGGCTCGAACCCAAAAACTGTGAGATCATGACCTAGGCTGAAGTCCAACACTTAACTGATTGAGCCAACCAGGGACTCCAATAGACTATTACACTGAATTAATTCTTGAATACCCAGGTTATTATAATGAACCTCCAAGACTGATAGACCAATCATTTAGACCATCCTTAAACAGACACCCCATTGGTTAAGAGTGGTTTCTGGCTTTGTATTTCTTAGGCTGTTATTCTTCCCTTACTTGCCGTATAAATTTAATCAAGTTGCTTGTCCTTATAATGTCACAATTTATCTATTAAATTGGATACAATAATAGGATCCGACATGTTTGTTGTAAAGATTTCAAATGAAGTCTATATACACTTAAAGAGATGCTTGAAATAGAGTAAGTTCTCAAAATTCATCCATTAGCTTTATATCTATTTTCATAAATTACATGTGGGCTCTTAAACTATTCAAGGTAGGTAGACAGGATTATGTTTTTCATTTTCAACAGCTTGAGCCTGATTTCTGTTGAATCTTACTGGCATATGAAATAAATTCTAAACCAGATTTGTAGAAGTTAATTTTCATGAGAGATCAAGGCATATACTTTCGGTTCAAAGACGGTGAGCTAAGCAAGGTGGAACAGGTGGGAGTGATGATGCCTTACACAGTCTTCTTGCTCAGCCCTTAAGAATCCCAAGGTAATGGAGATACAGCAATTCATTTAGTGATAATAAAAAGGACTTCGCAGTAAGGGAGCCAATGATGCAGTAGGTCCCCCTTTGATTAAAGGTAGTGTCTTCAAAATCCACATGTGCACACCCATACAGGTATGCAAGCACACAACGGTGCCCTCAGGCACACATGCAAAGACAGTGTTGCAAACATTCGCTTTCACAAGCAATGACACACATATGGAAACCCTAGGCTCCAATAAGATGGTTTTAGGGTGTGGGGTCTTCAGGAGAAAATTAAATTCATTGAAAGTGGAGCCCCCAGGGTGGAATTAGTATCTTCAGGAGAGGAAAACACATAGGCCTTTACCGCTTTACCATACAAGAGGGCAGCTGTCTATATTGGCCCCCTGATCTTAAGCTTCCAGCCTTCACAAATGTGAGAAAATAAATGTTTGTTGTTGAAACCACCCAGCCTATGATAATTTCTTATACCACATCAAACTTCCTAAGATAAGCTGGCAGAGTTTTTTTTTTCTGATTTGAGCAAGAATCAACAGAAAAAAAAAAATAAGCAAGGGGGTATGGGTAAAGGCAGAAGCATAGGTGAACCTAAACATTTAGTCAGATAATTAGAGAATTCTTGGAAGGGACTGACAGCAGAGGGAATTTTCACAATCAAAACCATAGTTGCGCTTTCATTGTCGTAGTGATTTTTAGCTGACTTTTATTCAT
Organism: Panthera pardus; assembly: GCF_024362965.1. Lineage (NCBI taxonomy): Eukaryota > Metazoa > Chordata > Mammalia > Carnivora > Felidae > Panthera > Panthera pardus. The sequence goes on along the minus strand of NW_026526810.1, from coordinate 122,137,828 downwards.
GAAATTTCAGTTGACTGAGGAAAAAATGAATTCTACTCACACTTATAAGATGTACATATGTGTGTAAAGGTACTCATATGCTTATCCTGAACTGAACTAATTGTTCACTGGCATGGTGCCCCTGACAGCAAATACAGGCCAGCTTCGGAGCTAATGGTGTAGTTGACAATTAAGTTGTGCTTGGTCTATCATTCAGGGTTCAAGGACTACCTGTATTTTTGCCTACTGACTTTGATTCGGTTTGTCCCAAAGCAAAGACTTACTGCAACATGGAATAATGTCTCTAGAGCCTTTCATTCGAACAGGGTAGAGGCGCAGATGAAACCCATCATTCGCTACCACCGTGATGGATCGGAAAACTCAAGGAGTCTTCTGTAACTTTATTTTAAAAAAGTTGTACAGATGCTCACTGTGACCTACTGTTTTAATGACAGGCACTATCAGAAAACATCGTACTGATTGTCTCCTGAATTTCTAGGTAAGGAGAAAAATGCACATATACCTGCACACATACCTACATATACACAAACATATACGTATCATATTGGAATTAAGCTTACTCTTTGCTATTACTTTCTGATAGTACCTAGCAAAGATACTGGACTATTGCAGGCATTTGGTAGACAACTATAAAGGGTTTAACATGCAAAACACCAGGGAAGGCACACACGACCCAACAAAACCCACCACCCACCCTACATTCTTGAACGATTATAACTCTGTAAAAACACCAGTGCCATTTTTTATTTTCCAAAATAGAGAACACGAGAAAAAAATCTTCCACTTTCAGCACAGTGGCAATAAAATATAAAATAATCAATGGATTTGCCACAGGGCCTAGAATATGAATCACCTGGACCACTATCATTTTTTCCATTACAGAACACAAAATAATTTTCTTGGTTAAAGGCAGTTGTTACCCTATCGCCTGCTCAAATCAATATCAGCTGTATGGTTGAGAATCCTCTGGCTAAAATTGTATATCAAAGATGCTTAAAGCAAGGAGAATCATTTTTATTGTGGTTCCTTGACTTCTCTACTCTCTTTTACTTTATAAATAACAGCCAAGACACTGGGATTTTCCTCAAAGCTTCATCCCTGAGACAATTGTTAAGTGTGGTTCATGATGTCATATTATTGTTCAAAAATATTGGCCTCTAAAAAAAGATCGTCATTTCTGTACAACTCAGTCACCTATTCTGAGACGAAAATACAAAAGAGAAATATACAATTTAAGTGAATTTTTCTTGGTTAGTGAAATAATATTTCAGGAAAGTTATTAAGAAGTTACTCCAGGTTTACTTACTTGAAAATTATTTGATCAATATTAAATATGATATCTATGGAGTTACATTTATATTTCTGATTTATAAATATTTTAAAAATACAAAGGAGATCACTACCTTTCAAAAATAAGTAATTCTAATTTAAAAGAAAATTAAGTTGATAGAGCTAGAGTGACACCAAATATTGTTATGTCATTCCTTCAGGATGAAAGAACAAAAAGCTAAAAGACATATGCAGATTTATTTCTACTACTCATAAGTAGGGATCATTAAGAACATGTGTAGATGACATTAATTACCTCAAATAAATAGGAGAAAGGAGAAATCTTACCGACTAGTTTACAAAACTCTTTTTCCAGAACTTTCAAATGTGGAGAACATCATCAGAGACATGAACATACCAATTCTTTTATTGCATTTTATTTCCACAATAAAGGAAGTGGTTTTGCCAGTTCTAAACATTACTCAGGAATTTTTCATTTGCTTATAAATAGCTCTAAATCATAATGTGCTAATGCGTATATTGTTTTTACAAGTGTTTGTTAGCCAGATACACGTCACACGCCAGTATCTATGATAGCTACAGGTTACATTAGACAGCCAAGAGCCAATACAAACCTTTCCAGGATGAACATACTCCTGATTTATATGTCTTTATTTCTCTCACTAAATTTTGGTGACTTTGATTGTATATATGAACAACTGAGAGAGAGAGAGAGAAACAGAGAGAAAGAGAGACAGAGGGAGAGATAATAAGGGAGGTAGGGTTGATAGAGAAAGAATGTATATGGTTTGAGTCTATGGGAGGTAGAAAATTTCTTCTCACCAATTCTTAACCCAACTTAAGTGGTGGAATAATTAATAAATTAAAAAAGAAAAAGTAAATAAAATTCTAATATTAGCTCAGACAAATATTATGTCTTCAATAATGTAATCAAATAATATTTATGTGAGGTTTACCAGGTAACATGATGGAATGAGTTGGCATGCTCTGACTAACTCTATCCCAACTCTACCACAAACACTTACTAGCACAAATAAAATAAAATAAACCAATCATAATTGAGATAAAATAGAAGAAAAAAGAGGAGTTGGAAGAGAAGTAGAAAGAGAAGAACAAAAAGGAAGAGATAGAGAATATCTAATGCTTAAAATGAAAAAAAATAAATAAATGAAACCTGGACTCATCAGTAAATACTTCTGTTTTGGTCTTACTAAAGGCACTAGCCGGGGCTGGATTTTAGCACCCTTAGTGACATAAAAAAGAAGAGATTGAGCTCTCAGGGAGTTAGGAAGTTGGAATTCAATTTATATCATACATCCAGATTATGCATGTAGTTCCAATAAGATGCAAGAAAGTACATCTAAAAGTACCATTAGAGGATCAGAGAGTTTGCCAACTAACTGAATATCTGTGTGAAATTGTGTACCGGGTTGAGGGAGGAGGGTATGTGTTAGTTGTTTCATGAGATTGAAAAACTAAGCACACATGCCTGTCAGGTGTCTGAATTTATATAGTTTGTGTGGTCAGGACTTAAACAAAAATGAATGGGGCACCTGGGTGGCCCAGTCAGTTAAGTGTCTGACTCTTGGTTTTGGTTGAGGTCATGGTTTCATGGTTCGGGAGTTGAAGCCCTGCATCAGGCTCTGCGCTGACAGCGTGTAGCCTGCTTGGGATTCTCTCTCTCCCTGTCTCTCTCTATGGCCATACTCTGCTTGTGCTTTCTCTCTCTCTCTCTCAAAATAAATAAATAAACTTTAATAAATAAATAAATAAATTAATTAATTAAAGAGAAAGAAATAAAGCCAGAACAAAACTTTTGATATTCTTTTGATCTAGGAAGAAGCAATATACATTGTCTAAGATCATGGAAGGTAGATGACAAGATGACATTACATGGGTAGATGTAACCACCATGAAAGAAAGCAAACTGGGCAGAAGATGAGCCTACAATTAAAGAAAGGCAGAGAGAAAGGCGAAAGAAAGGAAAGAAAGAAAGAAAGAAAGAAAGAAAGAAAGAAAGAAAGAAAAGAAAAGAAGAAAAGAAAGAAAAAAAGAAAGAAAGAAAGAAAGAAAAGAAAGAAAGGAATGAAGGAAGGAAGAAGAAAGGAAGGAAGGAAGGAAGGTAGGAAGAAAGAAGGAAAGGAAGGAAGGAAGGAAGAGAGAGAAAAAGGAAGAAAGAAAGAAAAATTTTAAATGAGGATCATCAGAAGATTAAATAGAAAAATCTGTTCCCCAAGGACTATAAATAAAAGTCATAAAATTTGAAATATATGTTACAGTAGTATGTTTTAAATTATTATGAACAAATAGTATACATATGAAAAGAAATGAAATGTAATTTCTATAAAGTCTTTATTATTAAAAATTCAATGAATGGTTAAAATAGCATATCACGTACAAATCTGAGGACAAAATTAGTTAACTAGAGCTATATTTGTGTAAATATTTGTATGGACAGCACAGTTAAAAACAGATGTACTATATGAGAAAATGTTTCAAAAATAGACCTGAAAGATACATTGCAAAATATGTCTTATAGGAATATCAAAATGATAAAGAAAATGGCAATGAATCAGTAGTCAAAGCAATGTACAAAGATGAGATTTTAAGAGATGATGAATCTCACAACCTGAGATTAAATCAAAATACCAATTCAAGGACTACACCAAAAGCAAATCTACATCTGAACACTTTGGAATAGAATTAAAAAATACAACTAAAAAGAAAATCGTAAATCACACCAAAGAGAAAAGTAGATGATAACTAAACTACACCAGTTGTTTTTCAGAAAAAAAAAATTGAGTTCAAGAGTTTAGTTATTTTAAACCTAACTAAAATTTAGTTTTGCTATTATAATTCATAGTTAAAAAGTGTCCTAAACTCTCGACCTCAGAAAGAGGGAAATAAATCCAGAAGGAAGGAAAGAATCTGAAAAGCAGTTAAAATTAGTAAACAGTAATAAACATAAGTAACTATCGACAGTGATGTGCATAATAAAAATGATGATTAATTTTGGGTGGATAAATACGAAAGAGCAACTAAAATACTAAACGATGAAATGGATGATGTTAAGGAGTGATAATATTTAAAATATTCTTTAAAAAATAAAATATTCTTAAAAACTCCTTTCTAGATAAACTTAATCATGAAATTGTTTTTATCTTTTTTCAAGTGATTTTGTTAAAGATTTAATTGTAACCAATAGAATAAAAATAGCATATGTAACACATAACTCTTTAGATATAAAATTTTAATAAAGAAAATGTGAAAAATTTGAGTAGTCAATTGACTTAAAGAAATGTAAGTAATAAAAAAAAAAAAAAGAAAATTGAAAACACTTGGTCCAAAAATCAAAAAAACAAAAATATATAGGTAGAACGACATTCAATGATTAAAATAATTTTTAATGGCGTAAGACCCCAATTTTATTACTTTTCTAAACTTTTAAGAAATAAGTAATTTTCTTGGTATTTACCAAGTAAGTATCTCACACAGGTAAAAAGAATGAAGACTTTCAGCTCATTTTAACCCCACTTTTGGTATTACTGGATTCAATTTGCTAATATTTTATTAGATTTGTGAAATAATATATATTAGAGAAATTGATCTATAGTTTTTCTTTTAATGTCCTTGATAAGGTTTGATATAAAGATTATCCTCACTTCAAAAAAAAAGGATCTAAGAATGATTTTATCTTTATTAAATAGAAGATTTTGTATTTTTCCCTTTCTTAAATATTTTGAAAGATTTGCTAGTGAAATCATCTAAATCGGGAGATTATTGTGAGATTATTAAAATAATGAATGTAATGTTCTGAAAAGAAAAACAATGCTATTGAGATTTGTCTATTTCTCCTTTTAGTACTGTTAAGTTATATTTTCCTCAAATTGCAGCATCTAAATTGTCAGATTAATATACAGTTTCAATTTTATTTATTTATTTATTTGTTTATTTTCACCAATAGGATTTTTTTATCTGTCACCATTAAATGTCTGAATTTCACACAGATTCTTGGGCTGGTGGCTCAGACCCATCAGCTTGTTCAGTTTTAGCACTGGTCTCATCTCTAGTCGCTTTTCCAGAACTACTACCTTTACCAGAAAGGTCCATAAGCTTTCCCAGTTCAAACCTGGGCTTCTCCAGCATTTTTACTTTTCTAGCAAAGATATCATGGAGTGGATAAGTAGATTTATAAGCTTTTCCTATGTCTCTTTTTTTTTTTTAATTTTTTTTTTAACGTTTATTTATTTTTTTGAGACAGAGAGAGACAGAGCATGAACAGGGGAGGAGCAGAGAGAGAGGGAGACACAGAATCCGAAACAGGCTCCAGGCTCTGAACTGTCAGCACAGAGCCCGACGCGGGGCTCGAACCCACTGACCGTGAGATCATGACCTGAGCCGAAGTCGGACGCTTAACCGACCAAGCCACCCAGGCGCCCCTCCTATGTCTCTTTTTGATGCTGTCTGATGCTGATTGACTTTTTTTTTTTAAGTCATTTGCACCTCTCAGGTCATGATATGCATTATCTTTTTTCGAAATTTGGTGGACCAGTTGGAACTGAGCATAAGAAGTCTTACAAATCTGATTGTTGCATTTTTTTAGTAAAATCAACACAAAACACACAAGGCAAATAACCATCGGTAGTCTTAACATCAACATGAGCTTTAATCATGGTCTACCATTTTTGACCATGGAACACGTTTTGTCAGGGTTAAAACGCATGCCATGAAAATTAGTCAGACAGTTTTTGTCCTGTACATCCTCAGCAATTTGCTTGATTTTTCTAAGTGTAACTTCATCATTCTGCAGATCAGCAAGGCTCACCTCCAAAACACTACCATTGAGGCCATCAGATTCAATTTTGCTTCCTTGAGCTCTCACGACTTGTGAGAGCTTATTGTTTTTCCAATATTTCTTACATTGAACATAGCTGGTGCTTTCACATCATACCAATCTTTCTTAGAAAATGGATCAACTACTCTCTTCTGGGCTCTCTTTTGCCAACTTTCATTAGGCCCTTGCTCTGGTGGAACATATATTCTTTACATTTCTAATGTCTTTAACATCTGAATATCTTCAAGCTCTATCTTTAATATCTTATATATTTTTAAAGTTTATTTATTTATTTTGACAGAGATAAAGAGACATAGAGCACATGCACAAGCAGGGGAGAGGCAGAGAGAGGAGAGAGAGAATCCCAAGCAGGCTCCACACCGTCAGTGCAGAGCCAGACGTGGGGCTTGATTCCACAACCCTGGGATCATGACCTGAGTCGCAATGAAGAATCATATGCTTAACCAACTATGCCAGCCAAGCATAATATCTTTCTCATATCTTTCTGATAGTATAGATTTATCACTTTTCCCCCTTAATTAGTCTTACTAAATTCTTATTTATTTTGTTATGTTTTCCAAAAATTAAATTTTACTTTATTGGTTTCCTTTACAAATAGAGGGAAAGATGCTTACTTTATAATTTAATACATTTTCTTTTATATTTACTTTTTCTTTCTATTTTCTTTGACCATCTTAACTTTAAGCTGGTGCAGTCTGCCTTTCACCCTCTCTCCCAAATACTTCACAAAAATAAGTCTTGTCAAATTTAGCAAGACCACCACATTCCTATCTCCATACGAAATTTTTTCAAGAATGTTGGAAATAGGTTGTTGATCATCATGTCACAATTAAATATATAATATAGTGACTTAGAATATAGCCTCTGGAGGCAAAATTTCTGGGTTTGGATTCTTGCTCTGCTATATGACCTTACGTAAATTACTTTACCTCTCTGTGTATAGTTTTCTTTATCATTAAAATCAATATTCCAAACATAATATGGGATTGAGTTGATACATGTAAAATTCTTAAAACAAGCCTGGCACATATTTAAATTCTTAATGTATGTTTGCTATCATTATTATATCCTCATGTTTGTTTTCATCTAAGCAGTTGTGAAAATTACAGTGCATATCCATTTCCAAAACTTGGTCACTCTCAACAGGTGGTTTTCAAACTTTCATTTATGTCTGAATCATCTGGGTTGATTTCTAATATGTTTTGGGTCCTAAACAAAATATTTTAATTTAATAACTCTGGGTAAGATTCAAAAATCATTTTTCCAATAATTACTCCAAAGTTCTCGTGTAGGTGGTTTACAGAGTACATTTTAAAATCCTTGCTGATGATGATTATCTCCTTGACCAAACCTTAGTCAGATTTTTTTCTACTATGCCTCCATCTTGGCCTATAAAGACGTGAACAAACATTACTATAGTTTGTAACAGCTCAAGTCAGTACCCTTAGGATGTCTCTAGACCCTCTTCAAGTACCTGCTTGAGCAAACTCAAGGCTGCCAAAAGAATTTACTCTGTTGCTGCCAATGTCTGAGGATAGGGCCCCTGTTTCCCAGTCTCTGTGCAAAGGGAGAGGCTTACATTTGGTAAGTGCCAGTTAGAAAACCCAGATGGGTTTCACTTGGACCACCTCCCTCTGCTTTTTGTGAGTTTTCACTTCCCTGACTGCTGGAGCCCCTGAAATTTCCACTCCCTCCTCTCTATTCTCTTTTCAAACATCCCATCACCTCTGAACAAATAGAATGGAGCTCAGCACTTGCCCCTACAATCCGTAGTTACTGAATAAAATCTGTTCTCCTTGAAATTAACGTATGGTGGTGTTTATCTTTGACACTGTCCTACAACTAGCATTACTTTAATGTAATTTTGAAATAAATCAAATGATGTAAGACTCTCAAATTTTATGCGTTTCTTTTTGTTTGGTCCTGCTACTAGGTAACTATGTGCTTTATAAACCTCCCTGGTGGGGCGCCTGGGTGGCTCAGTAGGTTTAACGTGGGACTCTTGATTTTGGCTCAGATCATGATCTCTTGGTTTTGTGAGTTGAAGCCATGCGTTAGGCTCTACATTGACAGCATGGAGCCTGCTTGGGATTCTCTCCCTCTCTCCCTCTATGGCTACCCCTCCCCCCACTCACTCTCTGTCTCTCTTAAAATAAATAAATAAGCCTAAAGAATAAAATAAACCAACCAGGTGATTGTTACTGGACAAAAAATTTAAACCCATAAAATCTAACTGTGGCCTTGTTCTTTTTTACCATTAATGTGAAGAGTTTAATTTTGAACTCATTTTTGTTCAATTTATCTTATAAGTCCATCCTTATACCAGGACCATGCTGCCTTGCTTCGTGTAGATTTATAGCAAGTTTTGAAATTGGAAAATGTTAAGTGTTTGACATTATTCTCCTGTCAAGTAGTTTTGGCTACTCTGGGTCCCTTGCATTTCCCTATAAACTTTAAAATATTTTTGAATGCTTTTATTTATTTTTGAGACAGACAGAGCATGAGCAGGGGAGGGGCAGAGAGAGAGGGAGACACAGAATCTGAAGCAGGCTCCAGGATCTGAGCTGTTAGCACAAAGCCCGACTCTGGGCTCGAACTCACACTGTAAGATCATGACCTGAGCCAAAGGCGGACACTCAACTGACTAAGCTACCCAGGCACCCCTCCCTATAAACTTTAAAAACAACTTGTCAATTTCCACCAACACAAAGGCCTGCTGGGGTTTTGAAAGTGACTTAATTATATCTATAGATCAATTCGTGACAAATTGCCATCTTAATGCATTTAGTCTTCTGATGCATGGACATGGAATGCCTCTCCATTTATTTAAATCTTCCTTCTCGCAGAGGCATTTTGTAATTTTCAGAACACAAGTCTTGTACTGCTTTTGTTAATGTTACTTCTAAATATTTTATTCATTTTTCATGCAATTGTGAATGGAATTGTTTGTCTTATTTCATTTGCAAATGTTCACTGCTAGTACAGAAATTTAATTAATGTTTCTATATTGATGTTAAATCCTGTGATCTTGATACTGACATTATTTTAAAGCTTTAGTAGTTTTTTGTGATTTATTTGGATTTTCTACATACAGAATCAGGTCATCTGCAAATAAAAAATCTTATCTCTTTCTTTCCAATTTAGATACCATTTATTTATTTATCATTTTCTTCTGTTTTTCTGTTTTATTTCACTACCTATACACCTTCAATGCATGCAGTGTTGAATAAAAGTGTTGAGAGCAGGCATCCTTGCTTTTTTCCTGATCTTAAGAGGGAAGCATTTGGTATTTTACCATTTTAAACTAAAATTTTCACTTTAGCAGTGAAACACCAAATGCTTCCCCCTAAAATCAGGAAAAAGCTATAGCTTTTTTAGCTATAGGACTTTTATAGAGACTCTTTATCAGTTTTAGGAAGTTCTCTTCTATTCCTAATTTGTTGAAAATCACCGTCCATGGATAAAAGATTTTTCAAAATGTATTTGTGCATTTATCAATATGATCATGAGGTTTGGTACTTTAGTTTATTAATATGGTGCATTACATTAGTTGATTTGGGGATATTTATACCAACCTTCCATTCCTGAGATAAACCTCATGTGGGCATGGCGTGCATACAATCATTTTTGTGTGTGTGGCTGGATTTATTTGCGAATGTGTTCCTGAGGATTTTTACATCCATATTCATGAGATCTATTGGCTAGTACTTTTTTCCCCTATTGATGTCTTTTGATTTTCCTCTGTGGTAGGATTACGATAGCAGTTGCCTCACAAAATGAATTAGGAAAGTATTCCCTCCCTCCTGCTCTACGTTTTCTAAAGAAAAATTTCCATTTCTGTTACTTCTTTCTTTTTCTGGATGAGTTCAGGAGCCATGGTTATTACTTGCTTCATATAATGATTGATTAAATCACCAGTGTAGACATGGGAGCCTGGTCTTTGTGAGAAGATTTTTACTCACTAATTTAATTCTTCATTTGTTACACATCTATTCACATATTCTTTTCTTATTGTTTTTCTTGTTGTTGTTCAGATTTATCCACATTGTCCAATTCGTTGGCAAAATGTTATTCCTAATATTCCCTCTGATCTTTTTAATTTCTGTAAAATCAGTAGTGATAGCCACCCTTTTATTCCTAGTTTTGTTAATTTGTCTATTGTCTTATTTTCTTGCCAACTCTAAAAAATTTTTGACAGGTTTGTTGATTTCTTTCAATAAAATTTTGGGGATTCACTTTTATGTTATTTTTTTGTATTTGGTATCATTTATTTCTTTTCTAATCTTATTTCCTTCTTTTTGTTTGTGTTGGGCTTAATTTGTTCTTTTATTTTCTAGCTTTGTAAAATGAACTCACAGGTTATTGCTCTGAAATATTCCTTTTCTAATGTAGGCATCTCTGTTATAAACTTTTATGTAAGCCCTGTTTTAGATACATGCCGTTAATGTTTATATATTGTGTTTTCATTTTGTTCAACTCAAAATATCTTCTGATTTCCTTTGTGATTTATTCTTGAATTCATTGTTTGTTTAGAAGTATGCTAGTTAAATTCCAAATATTTTTGAATTTCTCAAGTTCTCCTTTTTTTGATTTCTAATGTAATTCCATGGGGATCAAAGAACATATGTTGTAGGAATCCAATTATTCTAAATTTATTGAGAATTCCTATGACCCAGAACTTAGCCTTTCCTGGAGAATGTTCCATATACTTTTTTTTCTGCTGCTATTGGATAGTGTGTTCTATAAATGTCCATTTGCTCATCTTCATCAGTAATGTCTTTTATGGTCTTATGTCTCGAGTCCTTAAGAGTCTTGCTGATTTTCACTCTAGCTGAGCAGGCTATTGTTGGGAGTAGGGCATTGAATTCTCCAAATAATTTTGTTAAATTTCTTATTTCTCCTATACATTGTGTAAATCTGCTTCATGTATTTTTTAATCTTTTGTCAGGTGCATGTGTGTTTGTAATTAACATACCTCCCAAGTGAATTGATGTTTTATAATTAGAAAGTGTCCATATTATATCTAAAAACAAATTTTTCCTAATGTGTTTTTTTTAATGTTTATTCATGTTTGAGAGGCAGAGAGAGGCAGAGTGTGAGTGGAGGAGGGGCAAAGAGAAAGAGAGACAGAATCTGAAGCAAGCTCTGGGCTCTGAGCTGTCAGCACAGAGCTCGATGTGGGGACCCAACTCACCGATGGTGAGATCATGACCTGAGCTGAAGTCCGACAGTTAACTGACTGAGCCTCCCAGATGCCCCTGATTAGTTTTTAATCCATACATGCTTGCTACCATTATTGACATGGCTGGATTTATATTTACTATTTTGCTATTTGTTTCCTGTATGCTTCACCTTCTCTCCATATCTCTCTCTCTCTCTCTCTCTCTCTCTCTCCCTCTCTCTGTCTCTCTCTTTTACTTCCTTTCTTGGTGTTATGTAGATAATTAATGTTCCATTTAAATTCTTTTCTCGAATTATTTTCTGTATTTTTTTTTCTTAGCTGTTGCTCTAGGAGTTACAGTATACTTCTTAATGGGTCAAAAATTCTAGTTTCTTTACATATCTCATCCTGTTTTGTTAGCAGCTAGACTTTAAAAATTTTTCTTTTAGTGTTTATTTATTTTTGAAAGAGAGAGAGAGAGAGTGGGGGAGGGGCAGAGAGAGAGGGAGACACAGAATCTGAAATCTCTGAGCTGTCAGCACAGAGCCCAACCAGGGCTCGAACTCATAGACCATGAGATCATGACCTGATCCAAATTCAGACGCTCAACCGACTGAGCCTCCCAGGAACCCCAAAAGCTGGACTTGTAGAATTACACTGCAGTAATATTGCAACAACTCTAGACTCTGAGTCCCATCAAGATTGATATTTTCTCCTGTTTTCATGTTTGTTTATTTGGACTAATTTGTGGCCATGTGTCTGCTCAGTTACTTGTTTCTGTTTTTGTCTTCTTTAATTCTTGTTTTTATTTTTAAGGTCAGCTTCTTTGATGTAGCTTTTGGGTCAACATAGCTTAGTTTTCATCCAGTGCTTGTTCAGAGGTTACGCTCACACACTTTGAAAGAGTAGAACTCTCACATTTTGCCCATAGATCTCTTAAAATTCAGTAGCTCATTAGGGCTCCTCTGCTCTCTTCTAAGTTTGCACACAGTGTTGTGCATGCAGCCTTTCTGGCAGTGAGCCTGCTAGTCCTGAGGCCATGGCTTGCACTCCTAGGTAGAATGTCTGGATGACAGAGCTGGGATGGGTAAGAAGAACACGGCCCTGGACTAAACTCCCACAATCCCTCAAGGTGTTTATGGACGCTCAGTTGAGATCCTTAACGTCATGTTTCTCATTTGTTGTATGCTTTTGGTCAATTTCCAGAGCGCTTAAATGGTTATTTTTGACAATTTGTCCAGTTTTTATCATTGCTTTTTGGAGACAGATTTTGTCATTTTCTTCAATTTGCTGTTCCAGAAGCCTCACGTTGTTCTTTTAAAGCTACTTTAGATTAAGTTTGGTATTTTTTTTTCCTCCGATTTTTTTCTTGGAATGAAATACAAGTATTTAAAATTTCTCAATTATATTTGAATCCCAATTGTTATCTACATTGAGGATGACAACGGTGTTTTTTCTTATAATAAAATATATTTAATTTAATCGAATAAAAATATATTTATGGTTTTTTTCTCCTCAAGTACCTTATGTATAGAAACATATCTAAACCCTTTTGACCTAATTTCAAGATGTCTTTACGAATTTATTTTTTTCTGTAAAGGTTCATTTTCCTCTGATGAAAAATGTACAGAGGTGTTTTATATAAACAATATATACAAGAAAATGTTTGTCATACTATTTGAAATATTCTCAAAATTGGAATATCAAGACAGATAGCACAATTCTTAGATGAAAACTGGAAAACATTCACCAGGCTTTTTAATTTTCTGGTGAAAATTCTATCTTAGAAAAATGCCATATGGAGCTGGGGAAAAGTGTGCCTTTAACAATCAAATGCATTAATCAAACATTAATTTTTGCTAACGTGGGTAGAGAGATCGTATTATGATTCTATGGCATATGTTTGATTATACAAACAGGAGTGCAGCACAGTTCTGTCTGAAACTCTATGATTTGTTGACTAAAAGAGAAATTCTCATCATAAAAATCTCAGGAAGTCTTGTAGCTGCTTAATAAAGATTGATGTCACCTTGATGTGGGTGGTGTCACTAAAGCTGATTTATACTATCAATTCTTTCTCAACTTTATTTTTTCTTAAGTAGATTCCTGTACTGTTGTTAGCATATGTAACATTCAGTCTTGTAAGAATTAGAAGCTGGAATGGTTTCAGTAAATGGCTAAGAATTTTACAACTAATAATACTGTTCAAGTTCACTTTTCAAGTTCAATTATGAAGTTATTCAGTCACCCAGTTATTCAGCCATCCAGTTCTTCATGCCATTATTTGATTATGTATAACTTTAAAAAGGATAAATTGAATAAAATTTTATATTTAAATTTAAATATTGAAATACCTGGTACATTTCAAGGCACATAAAATAGGCTGAATCATTCTGGAAGACATTTGTCCCTAAATCTCTGTAAGCCTTTTGAGCTTTTCAGAGACCAGCTTCTTCCTCACCTCCTTTAGCCATGCTTACCCTAAGACTGTCTTTCCATATTGAAACATGCCAGCTTTTATATCATCTCCAGCAGACTTCCTTTTATTTATTAATGTATTTATGTATATCTTTATTTATGTATTTATTTATTTAAAGTTCATTTATTTTGAGAGAGAGAGAGAGAGAGAGACAGAGGGAGAGAGACAGAGAGAATCCCAAGCAGGCTCAGTGCTTTCAGCTCAGTGCCTGACACAGGCTCAATCTCAGAAATGGTAAGATCATGACCTGAGCCTAAATCAAGAGTCAGACACTTAGCTGACTAAGCCACCTAGCCACTCTTCCAGTAGATATCTTTTTTTTTTTAATTTTTAATGTTTGTTTAATTTTAAGAGAGAGACAGACAGAGTGCGAGCAGGGGAGGGGCAGAGAGAGAGGGAGACACAGAATCCAAAGCAGGCTCCAGGCTTTGAGCTGTCAGCACAGAGCCCAATGCGGGGCTCAAATTCAGGAACCACGAGACCATGACCTGAGCCAAAGTCGGATGCTTAACCAAATGAGCCACCCAGGTGCCCCCCTTCCAGTAGACTTAACTAACCTGTCAGTATTGTGAATAACAGTTCGCAGTTGTTTTAGAAATGAGAATTTCAGCCTCAAAATTTATTTATTCAAGGATGAAACTGGTTAATGGGACTTCTTATGTAAAGTATAATTTTAGATTCTTTCACATATTATGTTCATTTTTTCTCATCTCCTTCCCTGAAATAGATTCTTTACTCGTAGTGCAGAAACTGAGAGACAAGAAGTAAGCTATCTGAGGTCTGATAAATTTTCTAATTCATGCTTATCTGATTGCCAAACTCACATTCTCCCTAAGTTCATGTTGCATAATAAGTATTAGCTGAGTACTTATTATGCCCAAGTTTGTATACCAGGCTTTTTAGGTTTCTTTGTAGAGATTTCTTACTCAAATCTCTTATTCAATAAGAAACAAAAGTTCAGATAAAAAATGATTTGAACCTGTTTTTCTGCTTATTCCAACATCACACATTTATAAAACATTCTCTGGAGCCTTATTGCTTCCCAGAAAAATACATACCAAATACTGACCTATCATTATTTACTCAGAAACAATGAATCCAGCTTATTTCCCTTAAGTACTGAGTGTGGGCAGTGACGTACCAGCTTCACGAGATTTTATTCTAACACTTAGATTACAACGATGGTAACAATTTTTTCATAGTTTTTCTGTATATGGGTAGAACTCTGGGCATTCGTCCTGGATTTAAAATTTACTAGAATTTCTATTTTTAGGCTTAGTAAAAAAATCACCTTAAAATAAATCCACTTCCATTTTGAATAACAAAGCCAAAGACTTATATTCCAGCTTTACAATAAAATGTGGATTTCCCTTTAACATCTTGCATTTTAAAAAGCTGAATAAGATGACACTTAGAAAGACATTCCAGCCAGCTAATTAGTTCATGGGGGAAAGTTCAACACTAGAACAGTCTTTGGATGTACTGTATTTTTATTTGATTATGACCAGGATTCATTTTCATTTAATTTGCCAATATGCCTCTCAGTGTTTTATTCTTAGGTAAACAAGTGACTGTAGACATGTTGAGTCAATTACTCCTATTTTGTTCCTAAATTGGCATTAATATAGTAGCCGGATGGAAATGGTCTCATGCTTGCTGACACATTATTAATGACCAGTGAGGCAAAAAATATTGCCGTAGCTATATTTATTTGTCTCTATGCTTGAGACCGATGGGCTTGATCAGTCTCATGTTGCATGTTGTTTTTCCTTTTTGGAACCCACTGTCAGCATCCTTTTACTGATAGCAAAGTCAGCTTCACATCTCCCAGCTCTATTGGAGGCTGAGTCAGGGCACAGATAAAACACTTTTTAATGCCTTTGCTTCCGTTTCGGATTTCCACTAACAATGCTTCATACTTTGGGACAACATTCTAACTACAGCACACTGTAACTTTTTTTTTTTTTTTGATTGGATATATTCCATCAACAGGCCATATCACATCTTCATGAAACTTAATGGTCAAGTACCTGATGATCACCTAAAATAGCCTTAAAAGCTTAAGACTAAAATTTCAGTATTGAAGTTAAGACTCAAGCTCTGTGGCTATAAGATCTGAGATTTAGTCACAACTGTTCCACTTCATCAATGAGTTACCTTGGGCACATTACTGAATTAATTAGGCACATTGCTTAAACTTTATCTAAGATTTTTCATCTCTAAAATGAGGGTGGTTGAGTACCAAATGAGATGTCAGTCTATATCATCAAATCAAGCTGCATGTTCCCTCTACTTGAACCTAATCCTTTGCTTACAGTAATCAGAATCTTATCTGGTTCTCAGCTTCAAGCTCTTACTACAACACATTGCCCCTTTACTCAAGTAGCATTTGGAGTCTATGCCTCATTTTCACATATTTTCCTCCTGGGAGTGTGATCCTATGTTGCCTGCCCTGTATTACTAAAGATTCCAGTTCTGGGTGCTGTTCCTAAGAGTGTTGCATGCAAATCAGTATTGCTGAGTGTGCTACCTAGGGCAGCCCCCACCTCTGTTTAGATCCTCCCAAGTCTTTCACAACCACCATCTACCTATTCATGTATATTTATTATCATCTATATTTATTACTGGCTTTGTGGATCCTTAAAAGCAGAATGTACATTTCAAGACACTTACCAATTAAAGCATCTCTTGTCAATCCTTTCTTTTTTTTATATTAAATATAATTTATTGTCAAATTGGTTTCCATACAACACCCAGTGCTCATCCCAAAGGGTGTCCTCCTCGATGCCCATCACCCACTTTCCCCTCTCCCCCACCCTCCCATAAACCCTCAGTTTGTTCTCAGTATTTAAGAGTCACTTATGGTTTGCCTCCCTCCTTCTCTGTAACTTTTTTCCCCCTTTCCCCTCCCCCATGGTCTTCTGTTAAGTTTCTCAGGATCCACATATGAGTGAAAACATATGGTATCTGTCTTTCTCTGACTGACTTATTTCACTCAGCATAATACCCTCCAGTTCCATCCACATTGCTACAAATGGCCAGATTTCATTCTCATTGCCAAGTAGAATTCCCTTGTATATATAAACCACATCTTTATCCATTTGTCAGCTGATGGACATTTAGGCTCTTTCCATAATTTGGCTATTGTTGAAAGCGCTGCTATAAACATTGGGGTACAAGTGCCCCTGTGCCTCAACACACCTGTATCCCTTGGGTAAATTCCTAGCAGCACTATTCTTGGGTCAATCATTTCTAATACATGTTCTGGTTTAAAACCCCAGCATTGTTTTAAATGACTTATAAAGGTATTGTCTCATGTGACTCTGTGAAGTGTCCCCATTTTTATTTATTATCCCCATTTTTCAGATAGGAACGCTGAATCACAGTAGGTAGAGGAGCCAGGATTTAGAATTTAAAACTCTGACTCCTGAGGTCGTACTCTTCACCATTCTGTGTCCCTGTGGCCATGAAACTAACTGCCTCCAACACAGGACTCCTGCAGACTTCCCATTTCCAGACTCCTTGAGTGTTTCCCAGATCTCCGGTTGAAATACTCTCTGAAGTATAATTAATACTTTTGTGCTTCTTTGCAGAATCTGACTGAGGCTGATGCTCTGTGTCACTGGGCTTCTTCCTCTTCACTATCCTGATTCTGAACTCTTGTGGGTCTCTCCCAGAGCATTTCCTTAGTAAATCACTTGCACACAATCCTCATCTCAGGCTCTGCTTATGATAAACACAAACTTAGCACAAATAATTAATAATTAGAGAGGACTTTTGAGGGAAAATAGAGAAAATGATTTATGAAGAAGACACCAAACAATCATATGATTTCGGCCCCAAATATTTCATGATAAAGGTATTCCATTTTCCTTGTTGCATCTAAGAGAAATTAACAATAATTCATTAATAATATCAAAAACCCATTTAGTGTTCAAATTTCCACTGTCTCATTATGTTTATTCATTTTTATGTGTTTGAATCAGAGCCCACATAAAATTCGAATAATGTAATTTGTTGATGTTTCTTTAAGTTTCTTTTGTAAGTTCTGCCCAACTTATTTATCCTTGTGATTTATTTGCTGGAGATAAGGTTGTTTGTCCTGTTACATTCCCCACAGTCTGCACTGTGTTGATTATATTTCCATGGCACAGATTAATATATTCCTCTGTAAATTGCTAACTGTTTATAGAGGTCTGATCTGATTCATTTTTGTTTCTTCTGGCAAGGCTGCTTCGCTGGTAGGTGGTATGACCTTCTATCGGAAAACACAGAATGTCTACTTTTTTGTGTGTTCACAATTGTTGATGATCAGTACCTAGATTCATTTATTCAAACAGAAGTTTCAAAATGATAATTCTATTTTTTATAATGTCTTCTTTATCACATTAAAATCTCTATAAAGGGGGAAAAAACCCTTCATCTCATACCTGGTTTACTAGTTTTCTACTTATTATCAAAAAGGTCATAGAAATGCCTAATCTTTCATTTACCAGTTTCAAAATAATGAGTTTGGGTTTTTATACAATCTCCCAGTGATGACCAGTGTGTTTTCTTTGCTCATTTTGTGTTTGTTATGAATTTATGTATTTAATCATTCTTAATATATTTCATCCATAGCATTTGTTATTCTTAGCAATGTTCAAATTGTCTTATCTTTGACCAGTGAGACTGTCTTCAAATCGACTCTCAGGTACTTTTGGATAACATGCTTAATTTCTGACAAAACAAGATGTTCCAGGTACATTTCCTGCCCCAGACTTGTAATCACCTATTTCTCTAAGACACCCTGTCTCTTTTCCAGGTACATGTAACTTAAACCCTTTCATGAGTTGCTCCCATTCTCCTAAAAATGAAAAATCTCCTCTTAAAGGTAATGGATGACCCTACAGTTTTAATCCAGTGGCTCTCCCTTAGCCATTCTCTACGATTTCCTTTACAATTTTCTCCTTTGGAACTTTTTAATTTTGACACTCCACTTTTTTTTTCTCTAACTATTTCTTAATTATACTCCGTTACACTATTTTTTGTTAATCTCTTTCTCTTTTCGCTCACTAAGCATAAGTGAATTATACACATACACATATGTGACATGTATTTATATATCCCCTAAAGGAAGTAAATAGGAATTGCTGGTATTTCTGGGCATTGAAGGGAGGGCTCAGTTCTTTTAACAAGTATGCAATAGGCATTGAGAACATACTATATATCAGCAATAAATCCATGAATAAAACAGAGGTTGTGTTTGAGTGTCAGAAGACAGAGAATTAAGCGAAAGAAATATACGTATATACAGTTGGTAATTGCCATGCAGAAAATTATACTTTTAGAAATGGACTTCAAGTACCCAGGTGGACAGTAAGCTCAGAAGGCCTCTCTGAAATGTTGAAATCTAACCTGAGTCCGGAGGAGGTGCTGGAGCATGCATATACCTATGTAGAGGAGAGCATGCTGGGGAGAGGAAATAGCAAGTACAAAGGCCCTGAGGAAAATGTGTGCCTTGCACGTTGGAGATGCAGTGAGAAGTCACCTGTGGCTTGAGATAAATGAACTCAGGAAGAGTGGGATTTAAGATCAGAACAGCAAGGAGTGGGGGAAGCAGAACATATAGCACCTGCCCTATAAACCATGAGAACTTTGGCTTCTACTGAGTGAGTGAGAACTCTCTGAGGTCATTGAGCAGACAAGTGATGTAATGTAACTTAACAAATCGAAGGGATCTCTTGGGCTGACATGTGGCAAGTAGACTGTAAAGGAGCAAAAGGAGTAGCAGGGGGACTTGTTAGCAGTTATTGCAATAATCTCGGCCAAAGAGCAGAGCATTAGCAGTGCTGGTGGTTAAGAAGTGGAGAGATTTGCCTAATTGAGAACTCATTCCCTGCCAACACCAGAACCTGGCATGTTGCCCTGATGTGCCAGTGGGAGCCAATTACACTGTGTCCAGGAGGCACTACATTTTATTCTTTCCAATTAACCCATTCTTGTGTCCTCACACAAGCTGTATTCTGATGAATACAGACATGCCCACCTTAGTCAGAGGGTTTTGACCACAACTCTGTAATCACCACTTGGATGCACCAGAATACAACACATCTCATGCCATAAGCAAGCTGCAGTCTATAGACATAATTCTTTCGGCTGCAGCTGCTAATGACCTACCTGATGGCCACCCAGCTCAACTTGTCCTTCAGATGTACATTCGAGATTCTCTCTTCCTCATTCCTCCTGCAATCCCTCAACAATTAGGAACTTCTACATCTTATTCCTCATCCTTGATACTTTCAATCTGTTCGTTCAGAAATTCAGAACATTGAACTTTGCATTAGAAACTGCCAGATTACTCTTCATCATCTCATTCTGGACTGCAGAGAAAATGGTTCAAAATGACTTTTTTTTAATATACGAAATTTATTGTCAAATTGGTTTCCATACAACACCCAGTGCTCATCCCAAAAAAATGCCCTCTTCAATACCCATGACCTACCCTTCCACCCCCCATCAACCCTCAGTTTGTTCTCAGTTTTTAAGAGTCTCTTATGCTTTGGCTCTCTCCCACTCTAACCTCTTTTTTTTTTCCTTCCCCTCCCCCATGGGTTTCTGTTAAGTTTCTCAGGATCCACATAAGAGTGAACACATATGGTATCTGTCTTTCTCTGTATGGCTTATTTCACTTAGCATCACACTCTCCAGTTCCATCCATGTTGCTACAAAGGGCCATATTTCATTCTTTCTCATTGCCACGTAGTACTCCATTGTGTATATAAACCACAATTTCTTTATCCATTCATCAGTTGATGGACATTTAGGCTTTTTCCACAATTTGGCTGTTGTTGAGAGTGCTGCTATAAACATTGGGGTACAAGTGCCCCTATGCATCAGTACTCCTGTATCCCTTGGGTAAATTCCTAGCAGTGTTACTGCTGGGTCATAGGGTAGGTCTATTTTTAATTTTTTGAGGAACCTCCACACTGTTTTCCAGAGCGGCTGCACCAGTTTGCATTCCCACCAACAGTGCAAGAGGGTTCCCATTTCTCCACATCCTCTCCAGCATCTATAGTCAAAAATGTTTAAAAATTAGACTAAAGTTTATGAGTAAAGTACAAGTTATGTCATGAATACCAGGGTCATATGATGACTTTTTATTATTCGATCTCCTCAACCTTGGGTTAAGAGTCCTTAAATTGGACCAACTGGGCAGGAATTCTAGAAAATCATTTCCCAGGAGAAATAGCAAACTAATAAACAAAGGTGGTTTGCCTTCAGATGATTACTAAAAAGGTACAAATCATCTATTATCACCCTGAAATGAAACCCACCAATTCAAAATAATAATAATAATAATAATAATATAATAAAAAAAAGACTGACATAAAGAGTTGTCAAGAATACTTTTTATCTGAAGTGAGTAGTTCTCAGACATCTTAAATAAGTCCATAAAACTGATAATAAAACAAAACATATACACACACACAGATACATTCAGGTAAATGATATAAAATACTGTTATTGAAAAGCATGTACTAGGGCTGCTTCAGTGGCTCAGCTGGTATTTGTTGACTCTTGGTTTTGGCTCAGGTCATGATCTCGCAGTTTCATGGGTTCAAGCCCCACGTTGGGGTCCATGCTGACAGCAGGGAGCCTGCTTATGATTCTCTCTCTCCCTTTATCTCTGCCCCTCCCCTACTCACACTGTCTCTGTCTCTCAAAGAAGAAAAGCATGTACTCAGTAGTTTTGGTGATTCAACCACCATAAGCTCATTCTACCTCTAATGCAGATGGAAGGAAAGCAGGGACCCACATATACCCTTGTCTACCTTGAACTCTGAAGTCATAGATCTTAAAAGATGATGTGTTCTCGTTCAGAAAATCCCAGATCCTGACTCATTTTATTTTTCCATATTCCTGACTACATGTATAGGGCAGGAAAGAATGTTAACTCTTGTGATAACCAAGCCTGGGTCAGAGAAGAGAGGGGAACAGAGTAAAGATTATTAATAGAGAGTTGTGTAGGATAATACAGCAGCCAGCTCTATGGAAGTGTGGGAAGTCAATCATCTTGACCTAGTATTATTCAGTCTGCCTTTTGTCTTATTGGCCTGTATGTTCTTTGAATGAAGTGGGCATCTAATGTAGTCTGAGAACTACTCCCTGCTTCTGCCATACAAAGTGTTTTTGCAGTTTGGACAGCTAACCATGGTCCTGAGAATGCAGCTGCAACAGAACAGTGGTGCCACACAATTTGGATTAAATCCCCTGATTAGTGAGGCTTTCACAGTGATCTTTGTGTTTCCCAATATTAGATCATGACCTGAACAGCCCTTTGGTGAGGCTGAAATGGCCAGTCCACTTTGCTGCACTTTTGATCCAGGCAACTCTTCGGTACCATACGGTATAATTAACACACGTTTGGGCAAAGTAACAGCTATTCAATTCAAACTAGCTTACTCAAAAAGGAGGAATGTACTAAGGAGATTCTTGAATTCAGAAACCAATGAAAGGAAAGTATTTGGGCTTCAGAAATTAAGGGATCCGAGGATTCCAACAATGTTAGGACTTTTTCTCTATTTTTCTCTGCTCCTTTCCAAGCATCTCTTTTCTCAGCCCCTTTCAGTTGTAGAATATCTTCCCCCATTTAAGTTCATGAAGCAGAAAACATGGCTGTGGGTGGTTTCTTTATTGCACATATTGTGACTCAAACATCCAAGGAGTTAATACTCCAGCTTCTTTGGCTCAAGTGCAGAAATCTTGATGAAGTGTCTCACAAGTTCAGCTTATGGTTGGTTCCCAACCACTGAACCAACCATCTGGGGTGGCTCAGTGGTGTTGGTGGCCTGGGTGTTCCTACTACCAGCCAATTTTGAAGCCTGTGTCTTACTAGAAGATCAATTAACTCTGTCCAAGAAAGGAAGACATGGTGTGATATGGCTACTCCTGCTTCAATAATGAAATTGGGGAGAAAAATTAAATTCCTAGAAAAAAAAAGGTGCTGCGGGAAAACTAAAATAACTGTATATTCTGTTTGCTCCCCTATGTACATGTTCTTCCCCCCTTTGTATATTATATACTATACCTTCCCAGTATGTCTTCTTAAATGCAGAATTGTCACTCTTACCCACCCCCCCCCGCCCGCTGCACATACATGCTTAGGCATGCTGTAATGTGCATAATTGTGAATCTTCACGTCCAGAAAATTTTGGAATGACTTAATGGCATTGTAATACAACATACTCTTTATTTTTCCTACATATAAAAAGAAATAAGCATACTGCAAAAAGGAAATGTAGCAACTGTTTGTAATGATTAAGAAGAAATAATTCTTAACTTAATAGTATTGGTTTAGGAAAAGAGCCAAACAATAGATAAATAGGATACCTCTTCAGAAAAATAATTAAAACAAGGACCGTAAAGATTAATTTCCCATTTTTATTATGTGTAGATATACTAAAATGTATGTTCATACTCTTTAGCATATCTGTATTGGCTGAACATCTCTTTCCATTAAAATTAGTTTTCCAAGGACATGCACTACATTATTGAAAGTTGCCTTTTTGATATAGATTCTTCTCCAAAATAATTTTATAGTTGCTAAGCAGTCAATTTCCAACTGCATACTAAAATATACATAATGTAAATGGAGGCAAGGAACAGGAGTAGGCAAACGTGAGGAAGAAACACAATCATTTCTATTCAGTCGGAAAAGGAATGAGTGGCTGGCAAGGTAAGAGTGCAGCAAAGTTATGCCACCACCAGCCTGATATTGTTGCAAAACTGCTTTCTTGTCAACAACAGAACTTTTGTATGCAATCTTGGGACAGCTTTTAGCAGCAACATATTTGGTCTTCACCCTGACTACCATCACATTTATGATGATCTTATTCGGGCCAACGACTGGCCCAGGTGTGGTATTTTCAGACTGGGATGTTTCCACGTGTACCACTACATTTACAGCATAAAGGAACACCCAATATTCTTATTAAGACGTAGATGATACAAGTTCATTGCAGGGGAGGCATAAAATTATGCAAAACTCTCTGTCTAGAGTTGGTGACCACATACCATTTTGGGGCTGATCCTTATTCCTTCCAACGATCACTAATAGATTGCTTCCTGCTGGTCCCCTTAATTGTGGAGGTCTAGGGCTAGCTGGCATCAATTGCTTTGAGGAAAGGTGAAATGAAGCATTTCATGACATGAACAGGACAGATCGAATCGAATCCCCTTTGGTTGACAGAACAGGACCCTAGGAAGGAGGCACATCAATTTGTATGAGTGAGAAAGTGACAGAATAAAAACTGGAAACCACAATGGGAAGAGAGGAGTCCTGACTGGTGATTCAGGGTCAGACCAGGGCCTGTAGGCTCTTAGAAGAGACTGGATATGACCCTGTATGTGGCTTATGGTGAAACCCTTCTGGAGAGAGACCCCCTATACCATGGTTGAGTTTGTGGTTTTGTGGATAACATGTATGTATTGATATATGCACCTTAGTTGAAGGAGTACATCAGGGAATTTGAATATGCATATAAGAAACTTTTAAAAATACTGTTGACCCTTGAACAAAATGGGTTTGAATTATACAGGTCTACTTATGGATGCATGCATATGTATCCATTGATTCTTAGTTTTCAAATAATCAGAACTTATTGAGAAAAACACACACTTTGGAGTGAAGGATTAAGATTTAAACACCAATTTTACAAACTCCAGGCAATTAGACAAATTACGTGAACTTTCTGCCTTAATCTAACCCACAAGTTTATTGTGAGGATCAGATGTACTGTTATAGAATCACACGTGCATGTAAGTTAAAGTAATACACTGGACTGTGAATTTTTATGTCTCTAGCGACCAACTTTGTATGAATAAGGTTTTATCAGATTTGTTTTGGAGTTCCAATGTGCAGTAGTCTCTCACTATTGTTTACTGAGTAAATAAAATTGGCTTCTCAATAGAAAAAAGCAGGACTCACTCTTAATACACAAATTTCATTAAATCAAGATCCATTTATTAGTTGGTAGTTAGAAATATCCTTGTCACTAATGCTGAGCCTCAGGACATTATAACAAATACCCACCATTTCTTTATTATTGATTCTTGGTTGCATCAGATAACAAGAGCTCCACTGGAAAGAATGAATGATAAAGTGAATTTCATAATTTATTCTACAAAGGGAACGGGCATTCATTTTTCTGGTTTGAGAGAAACATGAATATTTTGTATCATAGAAGAAAGACTTGCGCCAGGCAAAGATGCTTTCAGTGTCATGCCTAAAGCCTCAGCAATAATTAGTGGTAGATTTGGAGTACGAAATGCATTATGTCATGTCTTACGCTGTGTAAGAGGTTGAGATATTGGACTGAAGGTGTCTTGACATAAAGATCAAAACAAAGACTAGGCGTGAATGGGTGTTTGTGTGTTACTCGAGAGCAATATCCAGCTGTTGGTGGGCATTACTGTTACTGCAGCCCTCATCACTCTGCCCCCTCTCTAATCCAGTGGGTCAGTACATATGCACAATGGATGCTCTGCTTCATCAATCAGTCCACATTCTTCAGTCTATCCTTCTCCCCTAGTCCGTCTGCTCCTGCTGATCATTCTCCCTGGCATCTACTTCTTCTGGTCCACCGAACACAACAGAGGTAAAATTTAATTAATATGTTAATTGCCTTTAATTAATATATCAATATGCTAATTTATACTGAAAAAAATTTTTTAGTGTTTATTTACTTATTTTGAGAGAGAGAGAGAGAGGATGAACAGCGGAGGGGCCGAGAGGCAGGGAGGGAGAGAAAGAATCCCAAGCAGGAGATGCACTCTCTGCAGAGCCCGATGGGGGAGCTCGATCTCACCAACTGCAAGATCGTGAGCTAAGCCTAAATCAAGAGTCAGATGCTCAGACACCCAGGCACCCGGTTAGCTGATGTTTTAACTAATATCAATTTAACAGTTTGAATCAAGGATATCTACTTGGTTAAAGACTTTTTCCTGGTCCCACAACTAGCACACATGTACTTATTTATCAGAATCCAATGTGACCGAAAAAAGGCCAGAGCACACACATATGTAACAAAATGCAGAAACTAAAATCTCAGAATAAAAGAAGGCATGCGTTGATGTATGGGTATGGTTTTCCCACTTTTTTTTTTCCTATCTACCTCCTACTCATTATTCAGTTAAGTATCTGTTCTGCCCTTAAGCCTTCCCTAACTCACTTAAACTAGGTCATATCATCGGGTAAATATTCATTGAACATGTTAACATGCCATGACACTGATCATACTTTATTGAGTTTATTTATTTAATGTCCATCTTTGCAGCTAAACTTTACTTTTTACAGACACAGAACGTATTTGCTCTCTTAGCCCAATTTTCTGTACACAGTAAGTGCTCATTAGGAGTTGGTGAATGAATGGAGAGCTGGCTACAAGAAAACACTACTTCCCCTCTTCTTCCAAATCACCACACCGGCACGAAACACGTGCATGTGCACATGTGTGCACACGCGCACACACATGCACACATGGATGCACATACACATACCATGATGCAAATGCAATTCATTAAAGGCCGAAGTTTGCCTTTGGTGACATGTAAGGATTAATAGTCTTTTATACCCAAGCTATTCTTGTTCATTGTATATTTAAAATGGGAAAGTGTAGTGTAAAAAAAAAAAAATCAACTGAGTAAGATTTAAAGATCTCCCTGGCTTTATTCAAGGATTCATGAATCAGGCAGCATCCCATATGGCAAAGAAAAAAGAGCTCTGAGGAGCTGCACAACATGAAAGATTTTTATAAGCAGAAGGAGGTGGGGCAAGAAAGTTATACTAGCAGAGAACTGATTGTGGCAAGGTCACTTTCCTTTAGAGGACCACAGGGTCCATCAAACAGATTACCTCACTAGTGCCGACCAGGTAATTCTAAATGGACTGGTGTAAGATTCCATTTCTGGGAGGGGCTGAAATTGTAATTGAGTTAAGGAGTAAGTCTCAAATTAGTGATGTGGGGTTTAGCACAAGTGACTCCATTTAGAGTATATTGTCTCTTTTTTAACAGTAGCAAGTTTTGACAGAATTATGGTTGAATAATAGGGGTGCTGTTTATGCCAGATGCACTTAAAACATCAATATCACAGAATCTCTCTAGCATTATTTCTTATGGATGTACTGCAGAGAGTTGGGAAATACAATGCAGAAGAATTTATAATCTAAGACTTTCCTAAGAAAATCACCCATGCTTATTGGTATGGCATTACATTTACTGTAATTGCCTAATACAAGCGTAAATATACTTAATTGACTTTTCTACCCTCTTTCCACTGACAAAATTGTGGCATTATTGTAAAATACCAAACATGGACAGTGAGAAGAAAAAAGTTTGCCTAAGAAAGAATGCCCTGTTTTATTTGTAAAATGACACATTTATTCGTTTTACTTATTCTGCACTTTAGTTTATAATATATGCATATTGAACAGCAAGCTTAGAGAATAAAAGAAAATGCTCCTTTCACATAGGATAGTGTGGTATAAGAAGAAATATATTTGGTCTCTGTCCCAGCTTCCTGGCACAAAGCTCCTAAAAATGCTTGTAATTTCCTGAGTGGTAGGAGCGTCTTTTGTTATTCATAATGAGTTCCTTTCAATTACACCTTAGCTCATGATGATTAGGTGACTTAGGACAGGACCACTAAATAGCCTTAGTGGGTTGGTCACCGGAAAGACTAAGTGATTAGAGAGCTGGAACTTTCAACCCTGCCCACTGACTTCTGGGAAAGGGGGATGGGGTGGAGATTAAAGATCTATAAAATCTCTTGAACAAGGAGAAAAGATGAGCTTCAAGTTGGTGAATGCGTCTGGAGCATTGTGCACCATGGTTCCAGGAGCGGGGGACGTTCTAGGACTCTCGACCCTCTGAACCTTGCCCTATGTACATCTTCATCGAACTATCCATCTGTATCCCTTATCACATCCTTTATACTAAATGTAAGTGAATGTTTCTCTGAGTCCTTGAGCCACTTTAGCAAATTAATTGGACCCAAAGAAGGGGCGTGTGGGAACTTCCCATTTATAGCAGTTTATAGACACCTGGACTTGGAATTGGTGTCTGAAGTGGGAGCAGTGCTGTGAGACCGAGCACTTAACCTGTAGGATATGACACTATCTCTAAGGAGATAGAGTCAGAATTGCATTAAATTCATAGGACACCTTGGCCGTGTCCACTGAGAATGTGAGAATTGCCTGGTGGTGTTGAAAAACACACGATAGAAATGACTATGCCATACTGGATCCTCAAGATTTTGTTCAGGTCACTGATGGACTCACTTAACACTCATGCTTACTGTACCACAAAGCAAAATAAGGTTGATCATACATTGTGCATTTTTCGATGAACGAAGCACATTTGAGCAATTCAAGCTCACCCTGAAACTCTAAGCTGCACAGCTTAGCACATAAATGAGCTCTGTACAGACACAGGTCCATCAAACTTCAGCGTCCATGCTCTGGACCATTGCCCCATTAGGGACCGTCTACTACACACATGCGTGGTTCCCTACAGTTTGCCTTTTCTCCTATTCTAGCTCTTATAAAACTATTTCTCTGGAATTAAGTTAAATCTAAATTTTTTTCCAACTAAGTGAGAACTAAAGGGAATCAGGAGAGTCCCTTCTTGTTCTTATATAGTAAGAATAGTGAATTCCCCAATCCTGACATCTAGCATCTCTATAGCCTGACCATGTTCACTGTGACAGAGGATTTTAAAAGCTCACTGAATATCCAATAGGTTTCCTACACTTCCCAGTCTCTTGTGGATGTTCTGAGTTATGTGTCTGGCTCTGGCTAATGGACTAAATGAAAGTCACCATCGTTTTGCGGCAGTAGAAAGTTTTAGGTAGTGCCCTATCTCTCTCTTTTTCTCATTCAGTAACCCTGGAAATCATGTGTTGAGATTGCAGGACCTTAAGATGTTAAAAATAAAGAATCCCTAAGTCAATACGACGAGTTTACCTGGAAATCCACTGAAATGTGGCCAAATTTATGTGTATGGAAATAAACTTTGGCTTATTCAGCTCAATCTGATTAACACAAACACGATCCAAAATCTCGAAGTTAAAGATATTAGCATGCTTTCAGTTTGAGGTATCAGAAAATCTTACTACAAATGACTTCAACAATAGGAAATATATTATCTCGTGAGAAAATATAATCAGGAGGTGAACTATTCTACCATCGTAGCTCAGTAATGTGTTCATAATATGACTGCAAGCCCCAAACATCACATTATGAACTTTAATATCCAAGGTTAGGAAGAAATGTGTTCTATTTTCATGTCTCAGTTTTAAGGGAAGGAGAATTTTCCTATTATTTCCCCTTTCCAAAATAACCCCTCCCCTCTTTATAAGTAAGTGTCGAACTCTCCTGCTTAAACCAATGGCTATAATTGAGTTGGCTTTACTGGGATTGGTTCCCTAGTCTAATCAACATTCATTACCCAGGGTTAAGAGATTCCATAAAAACAAAACAAAACAAACAAACAAAAAAAAACCAGTCACCCAATTCCTAAATAAACACAGGGTTCTGCTACTGTGTAATGTCTTTTTAACATTATGCACCCAAATACAAATGCGATTTTAAGGTCAAAATGTGGCTGATATTACTTTCTGTTCAAATCTTCTATTTTTTCCAGCTAATTAATATTTTATAGCAGCCCCAAACATGTAATCATTGTTTGTTAACCTAATACAGGAGTAGAAAAGCTTCTAATGGGAGCAAAAAAATCTCATCAATGTTCAATTATTAATTTACTTTCCTTTTAAATCACAAACTGACCCAATTTCAGGTTGCTGACTTTAAAGTATTATGTGTATTTTTTCTATTTAATTTTAAGCTATTTGTGTTGGTGTCAGGTAGAAAGTACCAAATTTGGGAATATTCACTTTTGAATATTAGAGCATATGGATATTTGGAGACAAGGACCAATTTACAGGTAAAAATGGATTCTCCTTGTTCTCCGATAGGCTGCCACATTAAGCCAACTTGACTGAAGAAGATCTTTTGTATTTAAGGAACATAATGTTTGTTTAACGTAAACTCAAGTTCAATTCCATATTATGAGCACAAAAAGAGAAGCTCGCCCAAGGAAACATTACTGTAATCGTGAAGGTTGGTCAGGACCTATAAACTATTCTGTTTTCTGGCTTGAAATTTTATCACTTTCTGAGGTGATTTCTAAGAGAATCCACTATAAAAGTCCCCAGTGTGTATGTTTTTTAGGAATTCGTATTATAGTCCACCTCTCCAAAGTATGCATTTAAATGATTGGCGCTAATGTGCACACAGGATCAGGTGGGTTATTGGCTCTTCAGGATCACTGGAGCGAGGAGGTGAATGATGTGTGAAATGAAAAACCTGACCCAAAGCTCAGAGGGAGTCTAGGGGACTGTTCTGTCGTCCTGGAAGCGCCGGGTTAGCGTGATGATGAGAATCACACAGGTGGATCATAAAAGCTCCCTGAATCTCAGAGAGGGGAGGGCAGACGAGGATGCTTTAATGAGCTATTTTACGTCCATCCTTTCCTCAGTACATCTTTCTTATCTCTCAACTACTCAGAGTTGTAACAATTAATAGTCTCTATCTCCAAGTGAAGTATTAAGGTGAGTAAATTATCTGGACCACTTGAGCTGAATGACTCAACTTTACCTCCATTTTCAAGAGATATTACGGGAGGAGGGAGGAGGAAAAAAAGGGGGGGGGGTAAGAAAGAAGCTACTAGGGGTAGAAGTTTGTCTTTAGAAATACTAACTTCAGTACTTTACCTGAGTTTTCTGTGGAGACCTAAGGCTTAGACTTAGAAATATCACATCCTGATTTTCACTAGCCCATGCAAAATTAATATAATATACTATAATATTGAATAAACACACATGCACACACTATGCACAACATTAATATAATAAAATACACAACACATATGCACAAGAAATGAGATAGGAAAAATCTATTGAAGTGTCTGAGCTGTCTGTAAAATGTTAAGCTCTTGGATCACCTTGTCATGAGTATCGGGTGAAAAGCTTTCCAGGATTGGACTAACTGTAGAGGGATTAGGGATTGAGGAGAACCAACAAGCAACCATAGTAGACAAGCAAACCGAAATAACTGAAATCAGTGTGACTGTTCTTACTCCCAGAACCTC
This sequence comes from Panthera pardus, assembly GCF_024362965.1. Lineage (NCBI taxonomy): Eukaryota > Metazoa > Chordata > Mammalia > Carnivora > Felidae > Panthera > Panthera pardus. The sequence continues at coordinate 122,106,854 of NW_026526810.1, read as the reverse complement.
CTGACTCGTAGCAGCAATGGTGGTAATTAACATGTGTTAGTTTCAACGTTTCCTGAAAATGGACCATACGCTATCACAACACAATATTTGGGTTTTTTAGTGATGATCTCATTTTTAATTTGATAGTTACAAATTTGTTTTTGTATGTATTTGGGAAAAACATAACTCAGGTGCCAGCAGGTCATAGCTTGCACATTATTCCTTATGAGACGATCAAGTAGGAGGCATACCATATAATAACATATGTGGAAATAGGATCTAAGTGACACGTTTAAGGAGCACTAAGATACAGCGATGGGAAGGGCTTACAGGGTTTTCAGGAGAGAAAGAAGTATCACAATTTTCTTTACGATTTTGTAAGACTCAATGACTCATTTGTCATTTGGTTCCAAATGTCCCCGTCTCTAGCCTGTACATTGCAACCAGGTCATTCCACTGCTAACCCCGACTCTATGTCATTTTATTTACTACTACTGTCATCATAACAGCCACCATTTTTCAAGTGTTCATCATGTGCAAGGCACCGGATTAAGTGCTTTAGGCGCAGTGTTTCAATGAATTCTTAAAACAGTAGACACTATAATTATTCCCATTTTCCAGATAGCGATGCTGATGGTTAGAGATGCTACCATTTTAATCTGACTCTTCTTACCAGGCTATTTTGTTTTCTAAAATTTCCCTCTTTATATCTCTTATACTCCCTACCTATATATCTTATATATTAATAATACAAAACAGCTTGTCCTCATAACAGCAAACATTTATTGACCACACACTGCTTAGAGCATGGGGTTAAGTGGTTACCGAGATTGTCTTATTCAATACGCATTCACAAAATCCCTACAGTAGGCATTGATATTATCTTCACTTTATAGGTGAGGACATGGAAGTGGAGAGAGGTAAAACAACTTGCCCAGTGTCACATAGCTATGGAGCAGACCACATCTCTACCCCACCTCCCAACCCATTCTCAGGGAACAGCATTTGCACTGGCCTTCGGTCTCAGACTCTAGTATCAGGCTGAATCAGTTACCCTTCCCACTGGACTCATGTTTGTAAGGCTGAGACAGACTTGGTAAGCTCTGGGATCTCTATTTCTGTTCTGCCAGTCTATTCCATGTACTAGAATTACTTGCAGGTAAGATGGAAGAAGACAACAGCAGAGACAGAGAGAAGGAAAGGAAAAGGGACAAGAGAATTGTAGCAGAGGAAGTTAAATTGATGTTCCCCTCTACTTATGCTTCAAGTCTCCAACATATTTGCATACTTAAAAATTAAAAGTTTCAAAGAACTCCTTGGCTCAGTTGACCTCAGTGTTCTGCGAAATTCTAAAGTAATGATAGGCTCTGTCACATAAGCTTTAAAGACAAATCTGCTTAATGAATTGAACTTTTCAATTACAAATTAGCTAAAGGCCAAATTATGTTCACATTGTCCTTTAAAAAACCTCCATTCTCAAATCCACCAGTGAGTTTAATCCCTTGAATGTAAACAAGAATCGGCATGATTAAACCCTCTTAATTTTATTAATATAGTTCCAAAGGCATATAAGTTTATTGTAAAGTGTTTTCCAAAGTCTTCTTTGTCCAAATTACTTAATATTTTATCCTTTATGCTTTCTATATTATTTACTTATGGTAAGAGGATTCAAGATATTCATAAAGTGTGTAATGAATTTAACATGATACACTAATTAATATCTAGTTAAAACCATTCAGAGATTAAAGATGGCAAACTAAGTCATTTGCAGGTGCATTCTTCACTTAGTTACTGGGGAGCAATTCCATACTTTGCTTTCTTTACCATTTCAAAAAAAAAGACACATACTCTTCCATGCAATCCCTAGTTATCAGTAATAAATCTATAAATAAACACATACCTACATACATAAATAATAAATAAATACAATTATCAACTCAACTTTTTCAGCTGGGCTATTTCTATATTCCATGAAAAACAAGCCTTAAGTGCTGACCTTTAAAATTATTATTATTATTATTATTGTTGTTGGGGAGACAGAGTATGAGCAGGGGAGGGGCAGAGGGATGGGGGGAGAGGGATAGAGAGAATCTTCAGCAGGCTCCATGCAAAGCATGAGCCTGACTCAGGGCTCAATCTCATGAATTGTGAGACCATGACTTGAGCCAAAATCAAGAGTAGAACACTTAATCTACTGAGCCTCCCAGGTGCCCCTAAAATTATGAAATACACAAAAATATCATGATAACCACTGATAGGACTTATTCAAAGTAAATTATACCTGCTGTTGGTCTGTGTGAAATGGCATCAGTTGACAAAACAAAGTACAACCTCTTTCATCTAAGGCGTGAGGAAGCTTGGCTGGGGTTTATCTTAGGTTGAGTGGAAATTGCTCTTCTAGAAAATCTGGGTCAGTCCAATTGCTTAACGTGGATACACTGCATAGAGAAGTCCAAAGGAATAGATGATATATTTAATTTAGCAAACAGACATTAACTAAACTTCCAGCAAACTGATGATTTTGAGGAACACGAAAATAAATGAGGCACTACACCAGTTATAGCAAGAAGGAAGGTAAGAGTAATAGTTAACAGAAAGGAAGGCAACCGCTGCATTACCCATACTTCTCTTGACTTAAAGTTCACAACAACTTAAAGAGGAAGATGGAATTAATAACCCCATTTTAAAGGTGAGAAACATGAGGCTGGGAGAGTTTTCAGCCAATGTTTTCCAGCTAACTGTTTGAGTCAGGATTCCAAACCAGGTCTGTCTGTTGCCAGGACCTGTTCTCTGAACCATTATTCTTTGCTTTTCTAGCAGTACTATGGCAGACCTGGTAAGGGTGCAGACGGTGAAAAATAAGATCCTGTACTGACTCTGCGTCAATGATAGCCAAGCATGAATACACATATGGAAAACACAAGACAGTATAATAATTTGTTCTTAACTAGGTATGAACATGACAATGAACAAAAGGAATATGGTGGTTAAGATCAATGAGAATATCTGCTTCCATAGTGTTCCCTTGCTCTCAGTCTGGGAGAGGGCATTTAGATATATGGAGGGTAGGGGGGATCATTACTGGCCACAGAAAGGGTCTAAAACAATACATAAAATAAAATGTACATTTACATAGTCCTTTTCTGAGTCAAAAAAACCCTCTATGTTCAACACTTCATTTAATTTTCACTCCATTCCTGGTGGGTAGGTTAGATTACCATTCTAACTTTAACTTTTTGAGGCTCAGTGAGGCCCAATAAGTGGAGAATTCTGAATGAAAACTCAACTTTCCTGCTGACCAATGGTCTTTCTAGTAAATTATCACAAAAAGTGGTAGAATAAGCATGCTCTGTAGTGGTTTGGAGATGGGGACGAGTGGGTAAAGGAAACAGATCAACTGCAGTTTGTTGGATGGGAATAGGGGGAGAGTTATGTGCGTTTATGAATGTATTCCAATAGGACACATTTATGAGCTCAAACGTGATTGAGGTGGTAACAGGAGAACGGTGTGGTTTGTGGAAGATAGTGGACAGTATTCCACCCTGAGCTTTAGAGTTGGCAAACCCAGGGTAAATACGGCAGGCTATTTAACTTCTCTAGCTCTGAGTTTCTTTATCTTTAAAGTGGAAGTATTAATCTCTCCATCACCAGAGTTTTATGGTGATAATAAAGGATAAATGTGAAAATATATGTGAGATGCACACAGCAAGCTCTCCATTAGTGCAGTGGTTGTGATTATAATTCTGAAGAGAGTGAAAGAGAAATTGTATTTCAAGTTGGTTAATCTGGAAGCAATGTAAAAAAGAAGAGAATCGTGAGACCTTGGGTCAAGGGAAAAAAATAATGTGGCATCATTTCAACAATATAAAATTTTACTCTCCTCCATAATATCTTTTCCTGGTTCTCCATTATATTTTGGTTAAAGTACTCAAACAAGGAGGCATTACAGTGAGGTGGCTGTAACACCTTGGTCACCTACATAAGTAAACTAGAACCTAAGCCAGAGACAATTCCTAAAAATAACTCAAGGTTAAGAAGAAAACCAATCACTAACAATGAACTTCACTTTCCCAAATAAGGCAAGTACTTAAGCTATAGTCACATAAATAATTTCCTTGCTTTGCTCCCATCTTCTCTAGAAAAACCTTGTCCCTTGGGGCCCCTGGGTGGCTCAGTTGGGTAAGCTTCTGACTTCGGCTCAAGTCATGATCTCAGGGTCCATGAGTTCAAGCCCTGCTTTGGGCTCTGTGCTGACAGCTCAGAGCCTGGAGCCTGCTTCAGATTCTTTGTCTCCTGCTCTCTCTCTGCCCCTCCCCTTCTCACCCTCTGTCTCTCTCTCTCAAAAATGAATAAACTTAAAAAAAAATTAAAAAAAAAAATTTGCCCCCTAGCTTCTGTGGGTAGAGCTCTCCTACCTACTGTTTGGTCTTGCCTGATTGGAGTCAATGCTTGCTCAAATAAAATCCCTCCAAATTTTAATGTGCTTCATTTATCTTTTAATACTTGGAATGAAATTCAAATTTTAGGTAGTAAGTCCTACAAACACCTGTATAATGTGGCTTCTGTGTTCTCTTCCAGATTATGTCTCCAAGATTCCCTGTGGGTTTGTAATCATCAGCTATCCTGGGATTCCTGGATTTACGTCCTGCTCTTCAGCCTTGCTAAAATGTGCTTTCTACAACCGCTCAGCTGGTCTTAAGTGTTTGCTTCTTCAGATAAGACTTCCCCGACCTTTTATTGTCCTCATTAATTAATTATTAAAATTTGTAATTACATGCATATTTGTATGTTTGTGTTCAAGTAATTGAATTATTTACAAGGAAATAGAGAAGCATCAATTAATGTGACTCAAGCCTCTCAGAAGCTCTGAGTGCTCAAAGTATGGAGACCTGCCGAGGGAAATGAACCATTTATATAACACTTCATGGTATCAATACTCGAGATGCCAGACATGGTAATGAGTGATTAATTGCCAAATGAAGGGAAAGAAGAAAAACAATCTGTAAGTGTTAGAGTTGGGATGGCAGGAGGCTCTTGGCTCGTCTAAGAAACGATTGAAGAAATCGTCAAAGGATTTACCACTTACAAACTTTAATAGCCATCTAAAGATGGCTACCATTTTTCTCGAAGCTAAAATAAGAAACTATGGTTTAAAGTCTTCAAACCTGTGGATCAGTGGTGTGTGTGCATGCCTGGTTGTGTGCCTTTCCTGTTCTTTTTATGCGTATTTTCCTTTCTGTGTTTTGCTTTGCTTTTGTGTGTGTGTGTGAGATTGGTAGGGGTATGTGACAACAGACACTGTTTTGAAAGCAATGGGAAATGTGCCATTTGGTGTCATTTTGCTGCACTTGGCTTCTGCCTTCTCTTTCAAGTTTTCTTCATGGCAACATCACTAAATTAGACTGTCAAAAGTTTCTCTGTCCAACAAAGGATGTCTCTTGAAAATAATCCATTTGTTGGAGAAGACAATTGTATTAAACACAAAATAAACAAGAAAATGCTTACTAACAAGATCAAATAATTTTCTATTCCATTTGATATGCCAGGAACATTTTTTCTAAAGCTTGAGACATTGTGGTTTGCTTCATCAATTTCAACAGCTTTAGTTTTTTGGTGTTTGTTTGTTGGTTGGTTGATGAGAAGTACAAATGTAGAAGACAAGTATCCCACTGTGCCCATGGGTCGGGCAAATCACTGAAAAATAGCAAATATGTCACCAATTAACTAGTGGAAAGGCAAAACAAAAATGCATCTAGGAAATGTCAAGACAGATTTCAAGCCTGAAATCTGACAGCATCCGGAAGATCCATGAAATAAGGAGCAAGTATAATCTTGAAATTCCGTCTTCTGAGGAATTCTTTCTTAATCAGCCACAGCATTGTTTTGGGGAGATTACCAAAGTAGGTATGGATTTGGGACTAGGAAGTCCAAGTCATGATCAGGCAGACAAAGAGAAGTTTCTAGGCACTGTTGTCCAGGTCAGGAATTTCATTATTACTTCTCTAGATAGATCCTTCCCAACCACCATTTATGGTTCAGAAACACCATTTACCATCAGTTATGTACACCATAGTATATTGGTCCTTCCATTATTTATTCTGTTCTGAAGTCTTACTGTTAATACGTTTATTGATTTGTCATTGATTGCTTCCCTCTTTTCCCCCAGCATGGACACTGTGAAGCCATGAACCTTGTTGATCTTGTTCCCTGTGTACCCCTAACTCATAAAACAGTACCTGACACATATTGGGGTCCAAGTCAATGTTTACAGTAAACGACATGAAAGTAACATAAGGAACAGAAAGAGAGAGAATGGCTATGGCATAGTAATGTGTTAATTATCTGCTCAGGATTTGTTTGATTTTCTTTTTAATTTTGTTCCTGTAGCTTAAAACATTTGTAATAACTATAGTAAAAGATACAGTAATTATGAAACATTGAAAGTCAAAAAGTGCTGCATTTCATTTGTTAAAAGAGTGTTGATTACTTTATTTTTTGTCATAATTACAGCACCATTTCTTCAAAGCAGAATTAGATGGAGTAACTAAATGCCACAATGATTTTATCCTTGAAGAGAGAATAATCTCTTTATTTTATTTTTATTACCACTCATTTATGCTGTTATTCATCATTCATTCGTTCATTCCTGTTTTAACACTTCTTGAGTGGTTAGTGTCTGTCATTGTCCTACGAAGTGCTAATAACAGACATAGGTGCTTTTCCTTCCAGGGAATCCGAATCTGGTAGACAGAGAGGTAAGGAAACCAATATGTACCAATGTGATATGTCAGTAGGGTTGTGTGCAGTGAACTGTGAGACCACAGTCATCGCTTGGCACAAGAAGTCCACAAAGACCTAGCAGAGAAAGTTGCACAGCAGAAAGTAGAGGTTAGGACAGGCTGCAGGAATCATCTAAATGGCAAATAGGAAAATTCAACTAGTTGTAATAACTGAGCAGGATATATTCAGGAAAGAGGCTGGAGGGGTGGGCTGGGCAGTAGTCATCACAGGAGGACTTTTATGCCATGTACCCTACAGATAGTGTAGATTTAAAAGCTACCTGACCCCCGATAATTATGAAACAGCAAGGATAGCCCAGTTACACCACACGAAGCAAGAGCCTACAGGAAGAGCTGCTGGCAGTGTGAGAAGCAGGGCTCTCGGGCTGACAGTGCCTTCTGGTGGTAAAAGCGCCACCAGTGTCCTTAGCTTTAGAGATCAGACACTCAACTTGTTTAGTTCATCCAGAGTACTGGTTAGTTTAGGCTGCCAAAATTCACAGAAGACCAATAATATTCGGTCCAAGTGTAAAAGGACACTTAGGTTGACTCATCAGTCCATCTCATCCTGGGCAAGAACCTCCAAACAGAACAAAAGAAGCAGAAAACCTTATTGATATAGATATTTGAGTAAGTTGCCATGATGAATCCATTCATCTACTGGGGGACAAACAAAATATAAAGCTAATTATGTGCGCGGTCAGAGTCAATTCAGACATTCAGATGACCAAAAATAAATGCATGTGTGTCGCTCTTCGAATCTTCTTCTGTAAGTTTTTAAATTGCGTTTCTTTTCTTAATAGATTCTTTAGATTGGAGTAAACTTGATTGAACTTTGAGTTCTTAAGTTTCTATAAGGATATATTTTTCTAAAATAAAAATGTTATCCCATCATAAATGTAGCATATAAACCTTCTCAAATATTTACTAGATGTAAAAACATCAAGGTGAAGTCACCTTTTAGTCAAACACTTAAATATAAACTATTGCGATTGTATTGAAAATCCTTGCACCTTTTTATATGATAATGTGTACATATACATTGATTTCCTTGTAAGTCTCTTTTTGATTAAATGATAGATCGTTAACATCTAGGGACATTGATTGATATGTCTTATGTTTTGTGTACAGCAATGTCCATATTTATATATTCCAAATCTTGTGATAGTAATGTAGGTTATAGGTACATTAATTTCCTTTAAATATTAAAGAATATTAAATATTATATTCTTGAATATGTATATACGCCCTCTTATTTTCATCATAAATTCCTAGAAGTGTAATTTATATCAAAGGTATGCATATGTTAAAGATTTTGCATTAGATATGAATATTATTGCTTCCCAGAAAGTACATTTTAGCCAGTAATTTTGCTAATTTTCATCAAAATTATGTTAGTATTTTTGTCAATGGTATTTTGATAGGCAGAAAATAGGTTTTCTTTACATGTATATAAAAAAGACAGATATCTTTGATTATTAATGTGGCTGAATACTAATCCCCTGATTCTTACTAATCCCCTGCTTTTTTTTTCTAACTGTATCCTTTATTACTTTTCCATATTTATATTGAGATGCTAGTTTTTGTTATTTTATTATGGATTTGTTGGATTCTATTAATATGACTGATACTGAGTACCGCTTGTGTGCCACTCTTTTGGCATCTAAGCTATAGGAGTGAGCAGAGAAAAACAAAACAGTGACAACAAAAATAAATAGACAATTCATTAATTTATTAAATACCTTTTTTTCCAGCCACTGAGGGACAAACACATGCTATTTTTCCCCAACATTTCCCATAATATTTACAAACCACTGCTTAAACTAAATGCCTCTGCAATATGTCAATGCATACATGATGATCTGATTCCTATTATTTTTCCTTTTCAAAGAGTGATCTCACCTCCTAATTCTGGGTCTTTCCATCGGATCAAGATTAGTTGGTATGAGGTACCGGAATGCAGAAGAAGAAACAACCAACCCTCTTTTAAAGATTCCCACATATCCACAGGGTACATTTCAGGAAAGCCTGGATCCTGAGATGGCCCTTACCAAACCCCAGGTGTGCCTTTACTTTCATTATAATAAGGAGTGAGTGGAGCCCTCTGGGCAAGGAAGGGAGTATCAGCAGTTTGAGGAGGACAGGCTGAGTCAGGAAGAGGAGAGAATTTGCTTATCTTTGCTCTGTAGGTTCTGTACTGTTTAAATCTCACTTGTGGAAACAGGAATTTGTTTACAAATGAACAAGAGAAAAAGAGTTTTAGCTCTGATGATCCACCTAGTTAGACACTTGAGAAACAGGAGAGCCTGACTGGACAAGAATCTTTGCCAACCTTATCACACGTGCACCTTGCAGGCCGACCCGATAAATGCATAAATGGTTTTGCTACAGTGAGAGCTAACCAGAATTTCCATCAAGTCACTCTTCAGAACTTCGCCACAAATTTAATTTGAATCTTTTATGCTCATAAAATTTCAATATTTACTCTTCCCAGCCCACATTCTTATTTTACTTTTGATTGCCTCTGCCCTTGCTCTTTCAAACAAGATCTAAATGGGAAGTGTCAGAATATTGTATCAAAAACGATTCAGATTGTTTCTGAGCGGAGTGCAGATAAGCATCCAAACTTTTGAGTGCCGGTTCTAGCTGATTATGTCTTTCCGCGTGACTTCAAGAAGCAGTTCCTGGGCTGTGACAAGTATTTCCCATCACTGTAACTCACAAATGAGTCTGAACACTGAGAGGTGTAGGGCAATTGACAACCTTAGGGATAAACCAAGTAAACCGTCATCACCAAGGCTGATATTTGGTGGCTGCCGTGTCCCCTCCCCTGTTGAGTGATGTGCTACATCAGTTTAAGGCATGCATCATTTCATGAGAAAGAAAGCCTTTGGATTTTAATCTCACAGCAGATTCAGTTTTTCCTGTGTGTAGAGTTTTATCATCAACTCTTCAAAAACACTTAAAAAAAAGACATTTTTTAAGTGATTATTTAAAAATAACTGAAACTTAAAAATCCTGTCTAGGATTAGTGTTTGCAGTTTCTATTCAAATGAGGTAAATGGACAGCCTCTCTTGTGCCTAATTCAAGCTATCTTTTTTTTTTTTATGGGTTATTTACATATATTGACTTCCTTGTGGGCGATTTTCATATTTACATAGTACTTCAGGGAGCTTCGGGTATTTTGCAAATATTAAATCATCTAAAGGTCACTAATCTTAATGGTCCTAAGAAAAAGGTAAGAATTTTTTAAAGCATTTGAGAACTACTCATGATCAAATCATTTTCATCATTTCTGGGAACAAACGTCCATGATTGAACAGTGTGGAGCAGAGTTTTCTATCAGCTGGACCACGGATGCAGGAATCCATGGGATCTGTGTCATTACTAACAGTGCAAAGACCTGATGTGGTGTTTAGCCGTGAATGTACCCACTCTTTGTGCTGAGAAAACTGGTTTAAACTAGATGTTACTAGAAAATTTTAGCTCCCATACAGATCAACAAACATATTAATGACCCCCACCATTTAGATAAACTACAAGAAGTCCCTCCCTAGTGCTTATTGAAGCCAGGGTTACTGTGAATTGTCTCTGAGGAAGGACTCCAAATAATCATCAAATCAAAACAAATCATCCTCAAATCAAGTGATAACATTTAGCTCTGTGCCTTTGAGACCATTCAAGTATTTTCAAAACAAAAATACGAGCCTTCTGTGTTTTCCTGCAAAGATTTAAAGCATTAAAAAATCTATACGAAAAAGTGAAAGTAACAGTAAATTTTGCCTTGGTTGAAAGGTGATTTAATTATTTTTAAGTCTTCATTCATTCATGCATTCATCATTTCTTTCTTCATTCATTGAGCACTAGAGCCAGGAGCTGTTAGAGTTCTACGAATGCCAAGAAGCATAATATAAAATCTTCCCCCGTGAGAGGTGACAGTCTAATCTTACTAGAGAAACAGGAGATAAACTAGCTAAAATGCAAGTTGATATTTGTTGCAAAGTTTAAAGAAGTAGCACGTAGAATTTAAAGGCTCTGACTTTAATTCCAGTGTCCTTGGGCACGTCACTTAATCTCTTACAAGCTTCACATCTCTGAATGAATGGAAATAATGAGTATGTCAACCTCACCATGTGGTTGTCAGAATTAAATGAAATAATATCTATAATGCAATTAAGCTGACATTAGGAAATGCTCAATAAATCTTAGCTATCTTCATCGTTGTTATTTTTGGTTTTTTTAATGGGTGTTTATTTTGGAGAGTGAGAGAGAACGTGGGTGGGGAGGGGCAGGGAGAGAGGGAGAGAGACAGAGAATCCAAGCAGGCTCCACACTGTCAGCACAGAGCCTGGCTCGGGGCTAGAACTCACGAACCACGAGATTATGACCTGAGCCAAAATCAAGAGTCGGTTGCTTAACCTGCTGAGCCACCCAGTCACCCTCATTGTTGTTATTTTTGTGGGAATAAAGTATCCTTCACATATAGAACATGTAGCTACTATGACTCTCTGAGGGAATAGAAAAGCATCCAAAGAATAGTGTAACTTGCTATGAAATCCATCTGCTTACTCGTGTTTTGCATATGCAAGAATAGTTTTAAAAAGTCTTACTAGTGAATTAAACCGTTTGTGGGCTTTACCCAATGAAATTTAGAAAAGGGAGCAATTGTTTTTGGTTAAAGCAAGACCTCACTCAATTCTAAGTACAAAATCACCACGAGGAAAAATTTTCCCTATCTTTTTCTCTGAAAATTCTAATGGGACATTTAATCATTGAGTGTATTTACATTTGCAAATGAAGTGTATGTTTCAATCTCTTTCAGAAAAGAACAAATGGAAACATATGCATGGAGTCATCACATTGTCATCGGGCCGAGTTAATCCCTTTGAATCGAATCTTCTGGACATTAAAGTCCAGCTGCTAGTGGAAACAGGTCTCTTTTAGTCAGATGTTTATGAGCCGGAAGTTTGCCAGGCTATCCACAAGTCAACGCCCAGAAACATGACTTGAGAACACAGTGGCTACTCCTATTTGTGGCATATTTATAATAATGATTGAAGATGTTTATGGCTGCCATAGAGTCATGTATTGAGAATGACTGAATCACATGGTAGTTTTTTTAATGCTTATTTTTGAAAGAGAGAGAAGAGATTGTGAACGGAGGAGGGGTAGAGGGAGAGGGGAGACAGAGAATCTGAAGCAGGCTTCAGGCTCTGAGCTGTCAGCAGGGAGCCTGATGCGGGGGCTCAAATTCAGGAACCACAAGATCATGACCTGAGCTCAAGTCAGAGGATTAACTGGCAGAGCAACCCGGGCGCCCCTGAATCATTTTTAAATGGGAATTATGGTACCATATTTATATGTAGGAATGTTGAAAGATAGCAGTTTCTGTTAGACTCAAATTCTTTTGTACCAGGATCAGGTACAACTTTTAACCAGCAGACCTAAGAGAATACTTGTGTTACAATCTGAAGTGTCTTTGTACGTGTCACAGTATTCCTGAGGTAAGATGTACCCCTTTTGCTTCAGAGCCCTGTCTCCCTCTGCAGCCATTCAATGCATTGGCTGTAAGTATTCACTCTTAATTGTTTGTGGAAAGCCGTGTATCTCTCCAATGTCTGAAAAACTCTGAAATTATCTGGGAAGTTATTAAACGGACTCTATATTAACTCTATATTTATAACCAAAGATATTTAGTTCACTCTAGGCTATCTGTGGGATTAATAGTTGTAAATGTTGGGAAGGCATCAGATCTGTTTAAATCTTTTCTTGGTGGCAAAGAAACAAGACCTTTCTTAGTGTAGAACTTTGTGTGTGTGTGTGTGTGAAAATAGATCCTTTTTTTTTTTTTTTTTTTTTTTTTGTAAAATACTGCCAGAGTGTGAGCAGGGAAAGGGCAGAGGATGAGGTGGAGAGAGAAAATCTTTTTAAAATTTATTTCATTTTATTTATTTTGTTAATGTTTATTTATTTTTGAGTGAGAGAGCAAGCTGGGGAGGGGCGAGAGAGAGGGAGGCAGAGGATCCAAAGCAGGATCTACTCTGTCAGCACAGAGCCCCAGGCAGGGCATGAACTCATGAACTATGAGATCATGACCTGAGCTGAAGTCAGACGTTTAACTGACTGAGCCACCCAGGTACCCAGAGAAAATCTTTTTTTTTTTTTTTAATGTTTATTTATTTATTTAGTTAGTTATTTAGAATAAGTGGGGGAGGGGCAGAAGAAGAAAGAGAATCCCAAAGAAGGCTCCGCACTCAGTGCAGATTGCAATGCAGCGCTTGATCTCAAAACTGTGAGATCATGAGCTGAGCTGAAATCAAGAGTGGAACACTCAACTGACTGAGCCAGCCAGATGCCCCGGATCCCTAATTTTTGTACAAACACGAACGCCATGATAAACCCCAAGCAATGCCATCACATATCCCCATTACAGCAAGCTAATCATAAATTCTCAGAGCTCATCGAACCACAGACTTCAGTCACAATGTTTTTGAGATGTCTGCATCTGAAATAATAATGCATTATCTTACATTGTTTGGGAACTGATTCTGAAGATGCTTTGCAAAAAGAGGGATTTCCCAATGATTTGATAATTGGAGAACTTCCCAGAAAACTCTGTATGAGAACACAGGTGAAAACATCACTCATCCAGCAGATTATTTTCAACATCAGTCACATTACTTTGTATTTACACTTTGTGTAGTGAATGAGGCATTTGATAAATGTTCCTTTGATTGGGTAAATGAATATTAAATGAGAAGCCATAATCCCAACTCAATGGCATGCACAACCCAAGCATGACACTGTGTACTTCCCTCCTAAAGAGAGTAGATTCTTCCTGCTTTTCCAGTGGACTATCTAGGAATTTTTCTCAAGCCTTGCCTTTGATAAACCTCTCGTGTCAGACTCTGGATGGCTAGAATTACCTTCCTGTAGGCCGATTCCCAATCATGTGGTCTTATTTCATTATAATTATCATTATAGCCCTGGCTGGAGGGTTCTGCTTAGTTTTCCAGAGTTACAATTCCCTCTTGACTATGATTAAACTGTCTTTGGATTCATGGGCCTGGAAAATTTGAACAGTCCAATTTAATGAAAAACAATTTTCATAGCCATCTGGCAATGGTCTGAATATTTCTAGAAGTTAACTTTTTGCATATTAAACTTTGAAAAGAAATAATTAAATCAGCTTTCATAATAGCCCACGTGGAGTCTGTATGTTCCCACCAGCCCACTGATTTGTGTATCTATTGTACTTTCTCAGTACTTTTGCAGAGAAACAGATCATTTATATAAATTATAATCGATGGGGGTCTGAGTGCTGAGCATTTTGGAATAGCCTCTTGGGTAAGTTAGATAGTTAGAGACTAAGAAATTAATCTTATCTGCTTGGATTCTTTCATCAAGGCAAGATTTAAATCAATTAATTATAATTTAGGAAATTTTCAAAGCTAAAAAGCTTTCAGAGTGAAAATTGTGTTTGGGTAATTATGAAGAAAGTTCTTCCTATTCCAAAAGATAGCCTCACAAAATGCCATTTTATAGGTTCTTAAAGTTGTTTATAAACTTTCCATTTTGTTTTTATTTTCTAAAGAACAATGCCAAAATTGTGAAAAGAATTAACCATTTATTGATTATAGCATTTGTGCTTTCTAGGAGTAATAACTCAGAGTTTCTCACAGACAAAGTAGACAGTTTTGGATCCTTCAAGCCTGAGTATAGTTTGTAAAACTATTAAGTAACACTTCTGCTTGCCTGGAGAAATTTTGAAAAGCAGAACAGAACAAAACAAAAACCTCTATGAGCTTAAAACATGATTTTTATTTAAATTCCTGCTGGGCAGAGCTGGTAAATTATGTCCCCTTATCTATTTAGTTGGATCTTCTATGAAAGTCTAGACAAATAAAAATTCTGAAAAATGGTAGCTACCCAAACCTCCTTATTGGCAAACACTCGGTAGGTGGCAAAGTCAGGTGGGAATGGTATTTGTTTGATAGTCAACCTTGATCCTCACCGCTGCTTTTCCTATTTCTGCCATTTTTGGTATAAGACTGTGAGCCACGCCCGACTCACTCAGGGTGCTCACTTTATATACTTGAAAATGGAGAATAATATCGGAAGAAATTTGTGGGTCAAGTCATAGCATGAATGTTTAAGTACAAGTACACGTGCAGATCCTTTGCACATAATGCTTTGAATATCATTCCGTGGAATGAAAGGCCCTGGGAGAATCTTCATTCAAAAGTTTTCAGGGCTTACGAAAATGACAAAAAAAAAAAAAAAATCACTTGCTTTATCACTCAAGTCTTGATAACTTTAGTGGAAATGAGTATATTCTGTGAAGGCCAAATTTATTTTATCGCTGTTCTAAAGTCCTAAAGTCAGAGGTGCTTGCGAAGCTAAACATTCACAGGTAGCCAATATCCACAATAATGATGCTGATAAATCTAAACCGCAAGGTACATTTGGAATCTTAATTTAAAGCAAAACTAATAAAATATGTGATTGACCTGACAAAACATGCCCTGTTTAAGTAAGTAATTAAGCTGATGCAATCGACAAAAAACTGTTTAAAGAGTTAATTGGCTTTCACAAAAGAGACAAATCTATAGTTTTATGCTATTTTATAATATTCTGTACGAACCTTTTTCTCCCCCCTCTTGGCTTTTGCTGTTACCAAGCTGGTAATCCTTGAGAAGTAAAGGAAGGCCTTATTCTGTGCCTGCTGTTTATCA
The DNA here is from genome assembly GCF_024362965.1 of Panthera pardus. NCBI lineage: Eukaryota > Metazoa > Chordata > Mammalia > Carnivora > Felidae > Panthera > Panthera pardus. The sequence continues at coordinate 122,091,360 of NW_026526810.1, read as the reverse complement.
CTTTCCTGAAATCATAATCCTCTCTATGTCTCCATAATCATCTCCACAGGAATTAATTGTGATGTCACAGAAGATTATGACATGAAGTGAGAAAAAATCGGCAGGACGCTGAGCTCTGTTAAGAGCGAAGATCTTTTTCTCATAAAAATATATGCTGTACCTATATCATGCATTTGTTTAAGAATAGGATCTAATTAAACGAGAGTGAATAAATGGCTAAGCCAGGTTTCTTTAAGTTGAATTTTTCAGAGGCTCTGAGGGTCAAATTTAATGATTCCTTAATTAAAGTCAAATTTTTTTCAGCAATTATACCAGAAGTGTAATATATGCTCTTTCCACTCTCATGTTCGGGTACGTGTCATGTATTTAATTGTGTCACAAATAAAATGGCACATCCATCAGTGATTCTTAACCTTAGCTGCACCTTGGAATCACCTGACAAACTGGAAGCTTGACAATCTCCTGGTGCCCTTGCTCTGCCTCCCTCTCCCCCAGAGCATCCGATTTAATTGGGATGAGGTCTGAGATCAGGAGTTTTCAAAGCTCCCAGATGATTTTCATGGGCAGTGAGGGCTGAGGACCAGTGTTCTGTATCATCGTACTTGCGGCAGGAAATTGCCATGGGAAACATTTATTTCATCTCTCATGGATAGAATTTTTAGAGAGAACCATATTTTCCAAGTGTGGTTTTATCATCTGAGCGTATCTCCCGATCATGTCTCAGAATTTAATTTAAAAAAGCACAGCATTTTATGGAGAATTTAGTGTGAGAACAAGCTGATGTGTGATCTTGGGACATGAAAGTAAAAGCTTGCTAATTACCCAGGAATAGTGGCGGAACAGCAAAATGTAAGATGCCGTAATGCTTCTGGGAAAAGGTTTTTCCCAAAGAGTGGCTTTCAACCCAACAACCACAGCATCTAGTGGGCTTTTTTGATGGGCATCTGTGGCACACTTACCGGGAACTTCCAAAAATATGTGGGATGCAGGAGGTGTTGGAGGAGACTTATGAGGTAAGAAGTTCATCCTTTTAGTTATTATATGTAATTTTATCATCTTCAGTGTCTATTGTATAGCAGGTATTTGAAAATATGGGAAACCCATAGAAGTATAAGAAATATTTCCAGTATTGGGGCGTCTGGGTGGCTTAGTCCGTTAAGCGTCCGACTCTTGATTTCAGCTCACGTCATGATCTCATGATTTGTGTGTTCAAGCCCGGGGTCAGGCTCTTCTCTGACAGTGGAGAGCCTGCTTGGGCTCTCCCTCTCTCTCTCTGCCCATCCCCTGCTCACACACACAGTCTGTCTCGAAACAAATAAATAAACATGAAAAAAATAAATATTTCCAGTGCCGTCCCTCAATTAAAAGTAAACAAGCACAAGAAACGAGTTACACACTCCACCAGATAGCACATACGGGTACATAACAGGCAAAACATTCGGGGCCACAGATAAGCTATAGAGGTGACTATGTAAATGAGAAAAGTTCCCTTCCCAGGGACCCTGTAGCTTCACTGTACCACAGGCTCATGGTTTGAAGTCTAAGTCACTCTCTAGGCTAGGTGGCCACACAGTTCACAAGTCTGACTTCTGGGTGCAGACCTAGCAATTAAATAATCACAGAGCTCCTAACAGGGGAAGAGAGCTACTTTTGACACCCTTAGGAACTCTGCCCAAGTCTATGTCACTATCCCATATATTGCTGAGTGGCATTCAGAAAGCCCACTCTGGAAGGTGTGTGAAGGTGCGTGATTCTGGAACAGCTAATCCTATCACTCTCCCTTGGAGCCACATTTCTTGCAGATTGTTTGAGTTGCCAGGAACAGGGACCAACTAAGTTAGGCTACTTGTGTAGAAATGGAGTTATTTTACCAGGGATGCAGATCAAGCCCGTCGTATCACCGAATGCTAGACTCAGAATAAATACATTTATTTTTCTAAGTGTAGCAGTGAAAACTTTTGTTATTTTATTTATCTTATTTATTTATTTATTTATTTAGAATGAGAGAGAAAGAGAGACAGCTGGGGAAAGAGGCAGAGAGAGAGAGAGAGAGAGAGAGAGAGAATCTCAACCAGGCTCCCTGCTCTCAGAGCAAGGCATGACGTAGGCCTTGAGATCATGACCTGAACCTGAGATCATGACCTGAGCTGAAACCAAGAATCCGATGGCTTAACCGACTGAGTCACCCACGCACTCTGGCTTTATGTTATTTTTTATTATTATTATTTTTAAAAAGTTCTTTTTCATGTTTATTTAAGTTTGAGAGAGAGAGAGAGAGAGAGGCTGCATGTGAGCAGGGGAGGGAGAAAGTAAGAGACACAGATGAGCAGGAGAGGGGCAGAAAGAGAAGGAGACACAGAATCCGAAGCAAGCTCCAAGTTCTGAGCTGTCAGCACAGAGCCCAACATGGGGCTCGAACTCACGGACCACGAGATCATAACCTGAGCTGAAGTCAGACATTCAACACACTGAGCCACTCAGGCACCCCTAGCTTTGTGTTATTTTTTTAAGCTAATTTACAATACAGCAGTTCATCAGGACATGTATCTGTAAATTATTATTGTAGATAGAGAGCTGAATTGTTCTGCACAAAAATTTCAAGGACTTCTGAATTTCTGGACACACATCAAGACCAAAGATATGAGTTGAGTCAGAAATGAGAAGATCAGGGATAACAAATGCAAAGAGGCAAAACAGCCAGGAGAAGAGCAGCACGGTGGGGAGGGACAGTAAAACATGCTTAAGTAGGAATGGACAAGGATTTTAAAAGCGGGAATATTTTAAATTACGTGGACCCATGTTGCTGTAATGTACCACTAAGGTAACTTCATTATTATCCTCAAAATAGGATGACAAGTAGATTGAAAGCAGTTGTCTTTGTAAATCATGTTTTAGGGAAATGAAAGCAAAAACAAAAAAATTGATTTTTGAACCCTTGCAGGACGGAAAAATTAGATAGTTAAAATGTCAAGGAAAAAGAGTTTGAGAAATCAACAAAAGAATGACACTGGAGTTGCCCGTGACTATAATACACTCCACAGGATTGTCCTCTGAGAAGACAATAGACTCTACCTAAAGCCCTTGACACAATGCTTTGCATATAAAAAGCATAGGGGCGCCTGGGTGGCTTAGTCAGTTGAGCATCAGATGCTTGGTTTTGGCTCAGGTCATGATCTCACCTTTGGGAGTTCAAGCCCCATGTTGGGCTCTGCTTAGGATTCTCTCTCTCCTCTCTCTCCACCTCTCTCTCAAAAAAAAAAAAAAAAATTGCAATAAATAATAGCAAACATCACCAATCATTATTTTGTTAGTGTTAGAACCAATAGATGTATATAATCTCCTGCATTATGGAGACTCGTTTGAAGGGATATGCTCTTCCAATTTAGATCATGAAAGAACACTTAACCTCCATTTATACTTCAGTTTCTACTCTCTGATTAAACTTCCTTTCAGCTTATCCCTATAACTCAGGCAAAAGACCCTGCAGGCAATGCGTCCCCAGATGGGAACCCAAACTACCCCCTCCAGCAATAACAACTGCCCTGAGGCCAGCAAGTGATTGACCCCAAGCCAGTGATCAATCTGACCTTCACTGTCCACCTGTGTGTATCTCCCGACTTCGTCCCACATTTTCCTTATATAAACCTGGGGGTATTTTTAGAACTCTGAGCATCAGTCCATAGTCTTCCCGGTGTCCACCTCCCTGAAATAAATCCCTTTCTTGTTTCACCACTGCTTGTCTCTCTGCCTCTGGAGTTTGTCAGTGGTGAATATCCGAACCCGGTCTGTTTGGGATCCCTGAAGCCAAGACTCCTTGCACCCTATGTCCTGGTTACAATAACGATAATTTATGGTATGGTCTGACATTCTGGAATATCATGGCTTAATTGGAAGTATATTTAGTATCTCAGAGTTTTTGACTCCAAAAGTATTCAAAAAGAAAGTCCTACTGATTTGTTTTGTACCGTCACTGCTTCTCTCCATTAGCCAAGAAAAATAAAGTTGGTCTTCCCCTGAGTGGTGTTACACTTGATAAAAACAAGACATACAGAAGACACTTGGTATAGAAATATAGATTTCTGTACACACGTGTATTTTCCAATTTCAATGTTTTTGCTTACAAGGAATGAAAAAGACAAGTAAATAAGAGATCTGACGGTGTGGATGGGGGTGGGTCCATGATGCTAATTGAGTTTCCTGAGAAATTATCTCTCGTAGGACACACGTTCCTCTTTGTACTTTTCTGTAGGTTCCTTTTTATTAAACAACTTTTTAAAAGCCTACTCTTTTGATATATTAAAACAATAAGGGTAAATCTACATTTACTACAAAGATAAATTACCACCAAATCTAATCTAGAGAAAATGCATTTTTGCTTTCCTAGTAATACTAGAAAAAGAACTAGTGATCAGATTTCCTATTAGCGAAAATAAGCACTTTAATAAACTGCTCGGTATCTCTCAGGTACTGTAAATGGCAGCTGCTATTAGACCTGGTCTCAATAATGTAATAGATAGCCATATAAACCCACATACCTAATGGAGCATAAAGTAAGCACAGTCTTTGCATGGCTTTGCCATGTAATTGCAGCTTTTTGAAGAATGTTTTAATTTTTTGTTTAATGGTCTTGCCAGTTTTCTACAATCAAGGATAGTAAACTGCATCCCTCCTGACCCTTGTAAGTTACACTGTGATGGGGTTCAGGGCAAGCCCCCCAAAATATGGCACTTTGGCATATCATTCATTCTGAATTAAAATTACATAAAAAATAGGCTATGTAAGAAAAACACTCTCACCATCTTTTGTGCCCCCTGTCCCCGCCCTCCGATAATGGGAAATAAATCTCCAGGTGATAAAAGTTACCCTCCAGGTACCCGGAGGGAAGGCTATATCCTTATCACCAAAGATAGAAAATCCAAGGCTGAGAAGTTTGTATAAACAAATCTCCTTACTTCTTTACTAATTTACTAGCCTGAGAGCTCAAACTTCTTTGTCTTGTCAATTCTTCACAGATCTATTGTTTCTTCATTTAAAATGTATAAAAACTGCCTGCTTTGGTTACTTCTGTGAGCCTCATATTCCTATGAGTTTCCATATGTACGAATTAAATTTGGTTGTTTTGTTTTTTTTTGTTACTCTATCTTATGGCACTTTAATTATTAGACCAGCCAAAAAACCTAGAAGGGAAGAAAGAAAAAGTTGTCCACCCCTAAAACTATAGCCCATGAACTTCACTTTAATTCTATTACTTTTAAGACAAAAACTCTTGGTCCCAAATTCCTTTTTAAGGAATAGCATCTATGACAGTATGCAAATAAAAGACAAATTTTAATTCAGGTTGCGTAATCTTTTGTTTCTATCTTTAGAGAAAAATACATTTAGGTCTATGTGCATGTAAATATACATATGTGTGTGTGCTTTTGTGTTCCAACATTGAACTACTAACATTTAAAGTATCCTGATTAAGACACCATTGGTAATATATTTGAAACGTAAATAAAACAAATCAGAGAATGATCATTAATAGTTTGAATGGTGTCTAATCTCCCTATTCTAATTATTATGCTAATATTTCCATGTAGCTCCTTATAATTATTTTATTATTAATATCCATTTCTTCTATAAATGATTAGAATATATATGTGCGTATAATTATATTTACCCATCGGAACCTCATAATAATTAACTACTCTATAGTCAGATATTTATCACAAGAAATGTCACAAGCATAGTCAAAAATTGTACTTCCTGTATGGATAGCATAAAAGCTTTTCAATCAAAACAATTTGTCATGTAACAGTGATTATTAGGGAAGCAAATTTAGAGAATCAATCTCTAAATTATTGACCAACAAAATCTGAAATGTTGGCTTGCAAAACAAAGCATGGTTTCTGTAATTGCAATTTAGTTATGTACTCAATTTCTAAATAATCTGGGTGTATGATTAAAACAACACTAACTTGGAGCTCACTAAACTACTGAATCAGATTAAGGGAAACACTTTATAACTGGATGCTGCCGTCTCTAAACAGCTGGGGAAAATGACATCTCCTAGTGTTATGTAAGGAAGGGAATGTGTTGGGTGCCTGGGTGGCTCAGTGGGTTAAGCATCTGACTTCAGCTGAGTTCATGATCTCATAGCTCACGAGTTCCAGCCCCGCGTCGGGCTCTGGGCTGACGGCTCAGAGCCTGGAGCCTGCTTTGGATTCTGTGTCTCCCTCTCTCTCTGCCCCATTCCCTGCTCGTGCTCTGTCTCTCTTTCTCTCTCAAAAATAAATAAACATTATTATTTTTTTTTAATTTTTTTTTTTAACGTTTATTTATTTTTGAGACAGAGAGAGACAGAGCATGAACGGGGGAGGGGCAGAGAGAGAGGGAGACACAGAATGGGAAGCAGGCTCCAGGCTCTGAGCCATCAGCCCAGGGCCCGACGCGGGGCTCGAACTCACGGACGGTGAGATCGTGACCTGAGCTGAAGTCGGACGCTTAACCGACTGAGCCACCCAGGCGCCCCTATTATTTTTTTTTTAAAGAAGAGAATGTCTAAGAGGAGATTTTCATCTAGGCTACCAGTTTGTTAGCTAAAATGTTGACTAGTTTGTTAGCTGAAATATTGACTGGGGTTGTATTTTTGGTTTGGTGTGTTATAATCTAGCTTCTCCAATGTGTTTACAACTATTTTGCTACAGTTAATCTTCTGTTTCTTCCTGCATATGCTGACTCATGCAGACACATCAAGCTAGAATCTGTTAGTCTTCATGGTCAAATATAAATATTATAGCAACAATAATATATGCATATGCACATTCATAACTAATTCATTGAATAGGAATTACTAAACTCATTTCCTAATTTGGAAAGCTGGAAATGGGCCATCTTTCCATATTTGTTCTTAATAGTCTGTGGTTATCAAATGTGGTGACCTGATTTTCCCTATACCATGACTGGCAGAGTCATATAGTTCTGTCCCCCCATTCCCTGTGACTTCACCTGTGACCTTCCCAAAATAGTTTACTTGGTTTAAGATAATGATCTTCTCAAAGCAAAAACGTCAACTTTGAGATTATTCATGGTGACTTTGTAATTCAACAACTGTTTAAATTTTAAACACAAATGTACACTTACGAACATAGAAAAAGAGTAGCAGATTAGCAGTAGCACTGGATTTAATTACACATTTCCTAAGAGAGAGGGACAGAGAAAGAGGGGAATGCTATAAACATGCATGAAAATTATCAGATACAACATTTCTTCCCCATTTACTCTGGAATCTCCTATAGTCACCACTACTATAGCTGGCTTCCCTTACCCAGGTCATCTGTCATCCCACAGACCACTCTGTGAACCCAACCAAGTGATAAAGTTTATGAGTCTTGGATTCTTACTCTGAAAAGCCCGTGTCTCTCCAGGTGGTCCTTTCCAACTCCAAACTCCTATGAGTTGGCTGTAGAACCAACACTAGGAAATCCCAGGGTTATGATATTTCTACCTTGCCAGCAAGCTTTTCAATTCCAGAGGTCACATTACTTTTCAATTCTGCTAAATCTATTAGCTTTATGGGAGTATTGCCTGACGTGGTGCTGAATGTTCTGCCTTTGGCGTTCCAGGAACAGAGAAGGGAAATTAGCTTCTGCTTTAGCTGAATTCCACTTCAGTGCAGCTAGGAAACCATGGCTCACATTAGAGGCAAAATGGATATTTAATTTAGACTATAATATAGTCCTAAATTCCCTGTGATGCTTTCCATTTCCATTCTTTCCCCTTCGGATGAACTGACATAAGTTTCATTTTTAGAATGAAAAGCAAAGAACATATTCAGTTTAGGCTGTCATAGCATAGAGACAAAAATATAATTCAGAATTATCTTCCTTTAGAATAAGCCTTTGAATTGACAGTGTAGTATTGTACGCTACATAATACAAGCTTTTTATGTAGCATTAATATACCACCTTACAACCTTGACAATTTACTCTGACATTTTGCATTAACATTGCAGTTAACTATTTGATGATACCACACTGCCGGAATAAGAGAGTATTTTAGTGGCTGATTGTTTTCCCCCTGCAGTACTAATACAAAAAGCAATAATTTGCCTGCCATGCCATTTATTATATTTCACAATCTTTTCCTAAACACCCCAAAGCATGATTGTATTAGAGTCCACATTTGGCGAGCAAGTACTGCTATATAGATTCATTTTTCTCTTTGACACCCAAAATGCCGCATGGGTACATTTATTAATCAAATATTTAAGCATGCTAAGAAAGCTTTTTTGTGGATTTGTCTAAGCTCTACACTTTTCTTATTTCTACCTTGAATAGGAAATTTGCTTTTGATTGACAATAAGTGACAGTGAAATTTTATTTTGAATTTGATATTATGTCTAGAAAGTCATATTTTATGTACACAACATGATACAAAAAAAAAAAAAACCCCACAAAAATGGCAGGTAAGTCAGCCGGCAACTCGAGGCCATCAATGTCTTTGACTTGATTTAAGATGATGACTTTTCTCAAAGCAAAAATGCCAGTTTTGATCTCTTGTATTGGGTTATTCATGCTGACTGTGTTTTAACAAAACTTGTAATTTCACACAAAAATTTATGTTTATGAACATAAAGTGTAGCAGCAGAAGATGACTGGTAATGTGTATTTAATTATACATTTCCCAAGAGAAAGAAAGGAATCTGATGAACTATCAAAATGCTTTAAGAAGTAGAAACATTCATAGCAACCAAACTAAACCAAACCAAAAAATATTTATGCCTATATATATATATATATACACACACACACACACACACATATATATATACACATGCACACACCTATATATATATATATATATATAGGTGTGTGCATGTGTGTGTGTGTGTACATATATATATATATATATATATATATATATATATATGCCAAACTTTGTTATTGAGCATTGATTTTCTAAAGCAGCCATGCCTTAATCACATATGGGTTTACTCTTTCAATAGAAGAGTTACTAATATTTCCACTCTTTTTTTAGTCGCCTCCAGATGATTTTGCAATGGTTTCCAATTAAAAAAAAATGTTCATTCCATTTTTATGCCAGAGGATATTGGTCACAGAAGCGCTTCCCAATTTTAGCTTTAAAACAACAATTTTTTATTATTTGTTCAGAAGTCCATGGTTCAAAATTGGCATTTTTGTTGTTGTTGCTGTTCTATTCAACCCTTACAGGCATTTTGTCTTTTGAAAGTTCTTTAAAAAGCTCACTACAGGTTGCGAGCTGGAAGTCCAGTAGCTTCCTCAGTGGTTACTAACAAGCTGCTATTGAAAGACCCCTTTGCCCTCTGTTTGTGTGCCACAACACTTGTTACTGGATATCTGATTTTCGGCAATACTGTGACACTTGAATGAAATTCCTAGACAGACCTCATATATATTGCAGGTGGGCGGTCGGAGAATTGCAATCAAACCAACGTGAGTTTGCTCTTTGGTGAGTCACTGATAGAAACTACACCAGGTGAGCTGCTGCACAAAGGAAACTTTATTTGCAGCAAATAAGGAAATCATGGGGAATAACTTCCAAAGCCATGACTCCCAAGAAAAGGCAAATGGATTCCTTTTAATTAGGACAGGATGAAAATTTGTCAGGAAGCCTTGTCATCCTATGTAGAGTTGCGCATATGGTCATGCAGGTGCCTTAAGGAAACATTTGCCTTGTATGAGACTTGTGCTACAACTAGGGCATAGATGTTAATATTATCATGAGGTAAAGGTAATTGCCAGTCATTCCAGAGGTCACTCTATGGTCCATCTGCATAGGCATCAGGCAAGGGTTTAGCTCAAACTTGTCTGTGTGGTCTACACCACAGCTCTTCCCCCAGGCACTACTATTGATTGAGGGGTAGTTTTGATTTCCACCACGGGATGTTATGTCCATAGGTTTCTTCACCTTAGTTAAAAGATGAGCTAGAAAGAAGAGCTTAAGGACAAATGTGAGACAAATTTCAGTGGGTGGGTGAGCAGTAAAGGTCAGGTTTGGGGGTCTAGCTGATGACAGAATGAAGGGCAAAATTCTCAGAATGCAAAACTATAGAGAGATAACCAGCATCATTGGTTGTTTTCAGACACAACCATAGGAGAGAGAAAGAAGAGATAGAGAGAGAGAGAGGAGAAGAGGAAGAAGAAGGCAATAACAAGAAGGAGGAGAAGGGTGGCAGGAGGAGACAAAGAAGGAAAGCAGACAGGAGGGAGAAGGGAGGGAGGTACTTTGCATGAAGCAGTGAAAAACCCTATTTTTGATTAAAAAGGTTTTTAAAATATTTATTTATTTTTGAAAGAGAGAGAAACAGAGTGCATGAGGAGAGGGTAGAGAGAAAGGGAGACAGAATCCAAACCAGGCTCCAGCACAGAGCCCGATGCAGGGCTTGAACTCACAAACCAAGAGATCATGACCTGAGCCGACACCAGATGCTCAACCGACTGAGCCATCCAGACGTCCCCTTACCCTATTTTTGATCCAGAATTTTGTTTGTTTACTTGTTTTCAGCCTGAAAATAATGCACTCACTTTCCAGAAAATTCTTATTCTTTCTTATGAAAACATTGGATGAAACTTCATTTCCCACAAACCTTTCAAAGTTGATATACTCCAATTTAGAAAGAATTATTTAAAAACACTAGACTCTGATTTACATTATCTTCTTGTAAAAGACACAGATCTGCCATTCATAGAAGCTCAAGAAGTATTCTACTTAATCAACTACCTGAAGGGTGTGCACCTGCAGGAGGAGGTACAGATACAGCAATTTGGTTTGCGCTTAAATGTTGTGGTACTTTTAAATGTTTGGTGTATCAGAATAGAACTTCCTCTGTTACCAGAAACCCCCCATAGGTAACTGGGACTACAAAGTTCGCCTTGTACCCTTTTCCTGCCTTAATGATTTTTCACTTGAAGACCATACAGCAGTCTTCGAAATATTTTGCTTCCATTCTCCCTCAAAGAATGGTTTCCAATTACAAATATTTCATCATAATTACAGAAGTTTATTTTTGGTTATATTGAATATTTTGTAAGATGAAATGAATATTTACTGTAATTGGTATAAATACTTTTCATACTTTTATAAAATGGGTTTTAAACATCTATTGAATAATACACACTCAATCTTAAAGAATCACGTACACATTTTTATCCTTGGATTTTATTTAGTATATCTTGAGAAAATTGGTCATCTTAGACAAAAATTCAGTTAGGTTTAAGAGAATCAAGTTCAATTACCCTTAACGCAGAGACTTTTTATGTTTGTTAGTTTGTTTTGTTTTAGAGAGACAGAGAGAGGGGAAGGACCAGATGGGGACAAAGAGAGAGAGGGAGAGAGAGGGGAGAGAGAGAGAGAGAGAGAGAGAGAGAGAGAGAGAGAGAGAGAGACACTCTTAAGTAGGGTCCATGCCTAGTGAGAACCCCAGCATCCCAGGACTGTGACATCATAACCTGATTGGAAATTAAGAGTCAGATGCTTAATTGACTCAGTCACCCAGGCACCCCAGACCTTCCCAAGACCTTTAAATTTCAGAATGTACAAGGAAAAATAGGAAGACCAATAAGTTTAAATCATATCCATGCATCATTAAAGCAGTTTCTAGAAAACTAACAGATTTAATCTCTTTGTTTCACAACTAAGACTAGGGATATGCCTTACTTTGCTGAAGTGAGGGAAGGACTAATGGGATCATGATCTAAATCTCTTAGGCAGCTTTTCAAATAGACTATGTGGAAATTAAGGACCTAGAATTTGAGGATCTCAAAATGGATTCCCGTAGAACAGTGTTGGGTACCACTGGGAAAGTCTTTGTGTACTTATCACTCTTCCTGTCTGAAGACTGATCATCTCAATACAAAACTCAAGACTTGTGACATGGCAGACAAGACTTCCCTTGCTCTGGCTCTGCCTAGATCAATCTCCTCTCATCACTCCCCATGCCCCCAAAACCAAACTTGGAGTTCTTCACATACTATGCCATTTCACAGAATAATCCCCTAGATCCCCTCTTTCACTGAATAGGTAAAATATATCTTTTTATGTACACATTTCACATTAGATGAACATTAATATGCAGTTCTCATGATTGTAGCATTAAGTCTAATTTATAAGATAATGCCTGAAATCCTGTGCATGGTGGGAATAAGTTCACATTGGACTTTATTGTAAACCATCTAATTTTTGTGGCATATTTCAATCCCATCCTAAATCCTATAATCATCACCAGCCCCAAACTACTGGACACCAAAATAGACACCCTTGGAAACAGCAAGTGCTGAATTCTCTACCTTCTGGGCATTACTCATAGTTAGGCTTTAAAGAGCAAAATTTCAACTTTGCCCATGCAGCAATTAGATGGCACATCTTTATTGCTATCTCACAGACTTAAGTGTTACTAGAATCCTTTTTTTCTGGAGTGCAGAAGTACATACCCCACATTATTTGCCTGCTGGGGTTGCCTCCCAACACGGAGAAGTGATTGCTATTTTTCTGCTAAGACACAGGGGGAGCTGGTGAGAAACAAGAGGGGTAGAATGCCTTGACCTTTAGAGGGGCCAGCGTGGGAGTGGGGGTGGGAGTGGAGGGGTGGGGAGTCTAAATTTTTTCACTACAGCTTAAACTTTCTTTTCTTCAGTCATAAACAAGTTCTATTTTTTTGGTAAAATTTTAAATTGTTCAAAATGTTATAGATAAATCAAAGAGTGTTGGATAGATGATAAGAGTATATCAGCATCATTGAAAAAAAATGTAAGGGGTTAGCTGACTCATATGGCCACTTTTCTGAAAAACGTGAAGAGTATCCTTGCATGGGCACATAGTCAAGAATGGAAAACCATAAATATTTTTTTTTCTTCTGCATGGGGATATCAATTGATCTACAAATGCAATGCACATGTAGTAGACGTTATAATGACAGACCAGAGGGATGGGATAAGAAAAATAAATTATGTGGATCACTCAAGATGATCAAATAGTCTTTCTCCTTTGATCCACTATGACTACCATGTGACAGATTGACTGTTATACCAAATGAAAACATAGTAGGCTAAACGTCACTGACTACTCCCCCTGTACACACCATCATAGTTCCAGTGCTGTCCTAAAGGAAACACCGATCATCAGTTTGGTATATTCCCTTTCAGGCATTTTGTCTACACATTTTCATATATACGTATGTACGTTTATAAAAGAATATCATTGTATAACTTATTTAAATAGCTTTGGGGGCACCTGGGTGGCTACGTTGGTTAAGCGTAAGGCTCTTGGTTTCAGCTCAGGTCATGCTCTCACAGTTTGTGAGTTCAAGCCCCACATGGGGCCCCACACTGACAGTGTGGAACCTGCTTGGGATTCTCTCCCTCCCTTTCTCTCTGGCCCTCCCCTGCTTGCGCACAATCTCTCAAAATTAATAAATAATTTTAAAAAAATGAATAAATAAGTAGTGTTTCACTATATGCCTGAAATCTTTTCCGTACCATGTAATGAATACTGATATGGTCATCTGAATGAACTACAGTTAATTAAACTATTTCACAATCATAGGTATTTAGACATTTTTTTTTCAACTTTTCCTATTACAAACTATGATGAAGATTATGTTCGTATGTATGTTTTGTGTCTTGTGTATACATGTGAAAGTAGTTGTTCAAAAGTTGAATGGCTGCTTTTAGGTCAAGAGCATTTTTAGCATCAGTACTTATTTTAAAAGATTCTGCAAAATCTCCCCAAATCACCCCAAATGCTGAGTAAGTTTGATAGAAGGTAAAAATGGAGGCCTAAAATTTCCAATTTGAAATTTTGTATTTTGTTTTTGATTTGCAGTTATCTAGATATGACTAACAGTAGTCTGTTTTTCTTAGTATCTCAGCCATATTTACATCCTTGGTAAATTGTCTGTTCATAAAAATTAATCATTTTTCTATTGGCTTGGTTGTATTTTCTTGATTTGGGAGGGTCCCTTTTTGTATTACAGAGAATAAGTTTTAGAGTCATTTATGTTATTAATGTATTTTCTAGTACACTGCTTACCTTGACTCCAACTAATTTGTCTTCTGACTTATGGAAGTTGTAAATTTTCAGTGTGATGAATTTATGACTCCTTTATGATGTTTGTTTTATGTATGTTGTATATAAAGACCTTTTCCCCCAAAGTCATAAACATATATTCTCATATTTTCTTTTAATATATTTATAGTTTTGTTATTTTTGTTTATATTTTTATTCTCTCTGGAATTTGAGTAAAGGGGCAAGTATATAATTTTGTTTTCATATGAATATCAAACTTTCCTGGCAATATTTTTAAAAAAATTTTTTAATATTTATTTATTATTGAGAGACAGAGAAAGACAGACCGTTAGCAGGGGAGGGGCAGATTGAGAGGGAGACACAGAATCTGAAGGAGGCTCCAGGCTCTGACCTGTCAGCACAGAGCCTGATGTGGGACTCAAACTCACAAACCGAGAGATCATGACCTGAGCCAAAGTTTGACGCTTGACAGACTGAGCCACCCAGGTGCCCCACTTTCCTGGCAATATTTAGTGAATAATCCCGGAATATGTTTCCTCACCAGTTTAGGACACCCTTTACACACTGCCAAATTCCTATACATGTAGTGTATTTCTTTTTTTTTCATGTTTGTTTACTTATTTCTGAGAGAGAGAAGAGAGGGTGGGAGGGGCAGAGAGAGAGGAGAGAAAGAGAATCCCAACAAGGCTCTGTGCTGTCAGTGCAGAGCCCAGTGTGATGTTTGAACTCAACAAACCGTATGAAATGGTGACCTGATCGGAAACCAAGTCAGATACTTAACCGACTGAGCCACCCAGGTGCCCCATATAGGTCTAATTCCGTACTACGTGTTCTGGTCAATTAATCTCCTTGTCCGTTTTGGTAAAATACCGCACTGACTGAATTTATATAACAAACATTTTGGGATGTGATAAGGTGATTTCTCTTGCTCTCTCTTCCTTTGACTCTCTCATATTCTCATAATCATTTGGCTCGTAAAAACAGTAACAACATCATAAGCATTTTTGAATTATTTTGTCAACTTCTATGAATAATATTTGGGAATTGATTAATGAAAGCAAAGTAATTACTGTTATGCATCTTCCCCCTCATGACTACTTATTGAGTTTTTAAAAATTTCCATCAGTTAAGTTGTAAAAAGTTGTGCCTTTTTTAAATTGTGTTTGTATTAACACCTAGTACTCTATAGCCTTGCTACCTGGTAAAGGGGTTTTTTTTTTGTTAACTTTTTGTGATTGGTAGGTTTATTTATGAAATAGTTTTGATTTCTATGATATAAGTTCTATCTAGCCCCCTGCTGATTCTTTGTTGTTGATTCACTTGGATTTCTTAGGTAGACAATCAAACCAAGTGAAATAAACATAAAGGTATTGTCTCTTTTAGTCTCTAATCCATATCCATTTCTTATCTGATTCAATTGGCTGAGAACTCCAGTACTATTCTGAATGGTTACTGTGGTAAATTCATTATGTCTTATTTCTTATATTGATAAAATGATTTCAGGTACTCATGCACAAGATGTTTTCTATTAAGGATGTCCCCTTGCTTCATAATTTCTAAGATTTTTTTTTTTTGGATTTAGTTTTATCAGGACTAACTTTAGCTAAGACTTATTGGGCATGCACTAGGATTATATTTTCCCCTTTGGTTTACTAATTTAAAAATTATATTCTTTGAGTGCCTGGGTGGCTCAGTTGGTTGAACATCTGACTCTTAATTTTGGCTCAGGTCACGATCCTGGGGTCATGGGACTGAGCCCTGCATCAGGCTCCTGTGCCGAACATGGAGACTGGTTGGGGTTTTCTCTCTCTTCCACTGCCCTTCTCCCCCACCTGCATTCTCTCTCTCCCGCTCTTTCTCTTTCCCTAAAATAAAATAAAATAAAATTGTATTCATATATATATATATATATATATATATATATATGAAGAATGTATGGATGTAGGAAACATAGGTGTATATAAAATATACATATACATATATGCACTGTTATTGAAACATCTTTTTGTTACCGGGGACACATCTTTCTTTGCTACTATGAGCTACTCTTTTACTATTTGATTTATTGTTATTTTATTTAGGAGATATTCTTACTGTTTCCTTTTAGTGTGCTATCCTAATTTTGTGCAATTACCAGGGTTTGTAGTGTTATATTGAAGGAGCTATCTGAAAGGGAGCAGGATTGTAAAAAAGGTTCAGGGGTAATGGTTGTGCAAAGCCCCTAACTTTCTGAGTTATTGCTATGTAGTAGCACACAGTCTTATTGTTTGCTTAGTCTGGCCTCCGATCAAAGCTACCCTCCATTATTGGATGCCAAGGCAGGGGAGAAGCGAAGGTGGCAAGTTTCTTTTGCTCTTCTTCTTACTGTATCTCCACTTCCTCACGTGGCCTCTCTTTTTGGTTTCTCAAGAGTCAGACTTAAGAAGCAGCAAGGACTAGAAATGAACAAAGTCGAATGTGACTCATTTGCTCATTATCATCTGGTATCGGGACTACCTATGCAATAGATGTCTGAGTTCTGGCTTTTTCTCTTGTGCTGTGCTTTTGTTGACTCTTGGAGATTCACAGTACTCAGGATGCCACACAGATGCCATCTGTCATCTGCTGCAGGAAATACCTTCTTCTGGCTGGCTTCTTAGGACCCGAAGCTCCTGTTTTCCATCAATTCTTCCTACCCAGCCTCTTCCACTTGCAATTTCCTCAGTCTCCTGCTGGCCTGCTTGAAAGGAATTAATTTCAGCCTGGGCAAGGCTTGGCTTTTAGTCTTGGGTGATTCAACTCACAGAGAAACTCAAGAGTCACCTTCCCACTAATTTCTAGAAGCAAGTTCTAGTGCCTTGAGTGCTGCAGTATGCAGTCTACCCATATCAGGCTTCTCAAAGGTTATCTGAAGCTCTTTATTGCCAGGAAAGGGTTGGGGATCCACAATGGACTATCACCTCTCTCCAGATAAAATAATTAGTAAGAATTCCTAAGAAACACATCTGATTAGTCTACTCCCCTCCATTTTTAAGGCTTCAAGTTGGGAGATGCACTAAAACTTCCATGAGTTTTCACAGTATCTCAGCATGTTCTGCAGTGATAGTCTGGCAACTATTGTTCTCCAGCTTCATGGTCTCTGTTGAAGTCCCAAGACACCAGTAAAGTTGTCTTTATACATGCCTCGCAAAATGACTTGGAGAGCTTCCCACCTTTTTTTCTCTGTTCTAAACAGTTTTTATATGGTAGGAGTTATTTGTTCCTTGAGAGCTTGATATCACTTATTCTTGAAACATCTGTGTCTGTTTACTTTTAAGAGGTAGAATTTTTATTACTGTTTTAATGCATCCTATAGTTTTTGTCCATTCAGGTTTTCTATTTTGAGATGATTTTGTCAATTTATAGTAGGGGACCATAAATTTTCTATAAATTGTATTTGTCTGCATAAAACATTTTCTTTCTCTTTTTTTAGTTGTAATTTACAATGAATTTCTTCTTTAAACCAAAAATTATTTAGAACTTGGTGTGTATACACTCACACACACACACACACACACACACACACAAAGATTTAGCTGCTTATGATTATTGATCTTTAGGTGTATTGCATAATGGCCATTGAGCAGGGCCAGTATAAAATCAACTTTGAAGAGGTTTAATACCTGATCATTTTGTATATTTCATCTGCTTTTAAAAAGTGTGTTCACTATGATTTAACAGGCAGGAGGTTTGTTATTTATTTACTGGAATGGTTTTTGGTAATTAAATCTCCTTCAATCTTTAACGTTTGCCGTATCACTCCACATATTCTGAGACCAGTGTATTTAATTATCCTGTTGACTGTCCACCATTGTTTCTTTTATTTCTTTCCTTCCTCCCGAGTTCATATTATGTCTTATTAGAAGTAACCACCTAAACATATTTTTCTTATTGTGGTAAAAAATGCATATATATACATATATATGTATATATATAATATAAAATATGTATATATATGTGTATATATATACATATATATGTATATATGTGTGTGTGTGTGTGTGTGTGTGTATATATATATATATATATATATATATATATAACATAAAACGTGCCATTTTAACGCTGGGATTCAGTGGCATTAATTGCATTCATGATGTTGTAAAACCATAACCACTGTGTACCTCCAGTAACATCTTTTGGTAGATTCTGCGTAGGTTACAATTCAGAATCCCTGAATGTCTGAAAAGTCTTCATATCACCAAGTCTGTGGTTGCTATAGATGGGTTTAAAGTTACTTTTGTTCAAAAACTTATTTGTTGCTCTATTGATTTCATGCTGAGAATATTGTGGATGAGAGTTTGTCTTAGCTCGGACTGCCTTAACAAAATACTATAAACAGGATGGCATAAACAACAGAAATTTATTTCTCACAGTTCTGGAGGTGAGTTGTCTGAGATCAGGGTGCCTAAATGGTCGGGTTCTGGTGAGAGATCTCTTCCTGGCTTGTAGATAATCACCTTCTTAATGCTTCCTCACATGGTGGTGAGAAAGAAAAAGAGCTCTCCGGTTGTCAGCGAGCCCTCTTGCTCAACTACAGACCCCAACAGTTATTTATCACACTTCCTTGAGGCATTAACAATGTCTGGAACATTCTGCCAGACCAGAAAAGCCCTAATAGTAACTAGAGGCCTAGACAACCACACCCCATACATTTCCTTCCCTGCCCATGAACAAGGGCTCAGCATATAACCACCCCACCCATGGTCACATGCTTCCTGCCTGCTTCCTTGCATGTACCCCTGAACCTCTACCTACAAAACTCTAAGTGCCCATCTTGTGGGCAGAGAGGTCGCTCGTTAAGGCTTGAGCCTGCCATCTCCTCCAGCTGCCAACATTTGAAATAAATGTCTCCCTTTCGCTTTTCCAAATCCTTGTTTCTTGAGTTATTGGCTTCTCTTATGATAAGTTTCTCCCAGTTTGCTGGGTGGAAACTCAGCCAGAAGCTATGCTCTCAATTCGTCTAGTCCCCCTAGTGTTCCCCCAGGTCAGAGCAGTTGGCCATGGCCTCTCACCAGGGTTCACCTGTTCATCTCCTGAGTTAGCAGCTGTGATAGTTGCATGGTAACATAGCCTCTCCTCTTCTGTGTTGGGTTGGTCTGAGCCTGTAGGTAGTGATGCTTTTGGCTAGAAACTCCCAGGAGGCACTCACCTGGGCCTGTTTTACTTGTATTGAGTCCCCACTAATGTTTCCCCAGCTGGAGCCCATGTTGTAGCTGAACCAGCCCTTGTGATTCTTACTATGATTGCAAGACACAGCTAAGCAACAACCACTGGGGAAAGAGAGCGGTAGTGTGGACCCAGAATGTTGTGCCTTTATTGGGGTTGAGAGTGCAGTGCCTAGGTTATTTTGGGTTTACTCTATTGGTGAATTTAAAACCATGGTGGGAATTAAAGCACAGGAAGGAGAAAGCAGGGCCACTCAAAACATCAGTGACGTAGGTCAGGCAGGCTTTCTAAAATGACAGCTTCATGGGTGTGGGGGGCAGTGGGGCTCTGTATGTAGTTGTGTAATGGGTAATATGTTTATTTGAGAGAGATGGCTTTCTTTGAAATGGATGCCTACACTTGAAAGCTCAATGTCAGGCACTTACATAATAACTAAAAAAAAATCAAAACAAAACAAAACAAAACAAAAAACCCTAATTGTCAGACATTTACATGACATCTTCTTTGTGACACTGATCCCATCATGGGACCCCACCCTGATGATTCTCTAAATGTAATCACTTCCCAAAAGCCTCCCCTCAAATATCAACACATTGAGATTAGGACTTCAGTTTGTGGATTTTAGGGGGAAACAGTCTGTATAAGAGCTGAATCTCATTCAGTTGTAGATTTGTTTTTTCCCCTGCCCCTCTCTTTCTGGAAATTTTTAGGATTTTCTTTCTCTCTTTGGTAGTTTTACATTTTATTACAATGGGTTTAATAGGTGTGTCTGTGTGTGTTTGTTTTATTATTCTTGGCACTAGAAAGTCTCTTTTGGGTAATTCATGTCTTTCATCAGTTGGAGAAAATTTCTTCCATTATTTTGTTGGGCATGTTCTCTCTTTAACCTTTTCTTTATTTTCTCCTGGAACATGGTAGATACATTTAGAATTTCTAGATCAATCCTTCATTTTCTTCCATAATTTTTATTTTACCTATTCTGTTATGCTGTATTTTGTGTCTCCCTGTTTGTGAAGATTTCTAACATATCTTTCTGATTTCTTTTTCTCTGCTTTTCAATTCTCATAATTCAAATTTCTGATCACTAGTTGATTCCTTTGTATGAACCCAATGCCCTTTTGCATTTTCCTAGACTATTAAATTAATGAAATGGTAAGGTGTGCTATATTTTCACTTTTTACTCCGTTTCCTCACATAATTGTTCTTATATTTATTTTCTTTACTCTTCATGGTGTGAATTTTCCTTAAATATTTGGCAATTTATGGGTTGTATACTCATCTTTATAGCTGAAGTCCCCTGTCTTACCAAATCGTAAATCTTCTTGCCCACAGGATATTTGTGAGGAAAAGGTATACATGTAGGGCTGTTCGTCTTTCGGTACTTTGTCTTTATAAAGAGGTCGGTAGGAAGAATGTGATAACTGGCAGGTTATTTCACCTGCCCATCTTTTGGGTATGAATGCTCCCATTTCATATTTGCAATCATTAGCCATTAAGTACACTGCCCTGTTTACCCTGATCCACGGCTCACAGTGCAAAGTACACACAACCACCATTGCCTTGTGGAACAGGACGACATCAGTGTATGCTAAGAGGTGTTCCAAGGGTGTAAATTCACCTTCTATGAAGCCCCAATTTATCACCCTGTAAATTACACATCAATTACTTTGTAACTGGGATCCATCTGTCAAGAGTGATGAATCTCTTCTTCTTGGTACTATTTTGCGGCAATATTTTCTTATGTACATTTGAGCAGAGGTTTCCTTATTCAGTTCTGGCCCTGCTTGCCTTCTGCCTCTCAGGATTTTCTAAAATTTTCTTATCCTCAAGGATTCCCTTGTTGTTTTCCAAGGTGATTATTGATTTTTTAAACCATCACCTTATTGAGTCTAGAGACTTTAGAGAAAATGGAAAAACTATAGCTCATGCTCTTCAGTGATCATATTCAAGCCCTTGTAAGCCATTAAAATTTTGCTGACTTTAGCTATACATCCAAGGCCATAACATATATATGTATGCATATATATATATATATATATATATATATAATTTTTTTCAGTAATCAATGTTTAGTATGTTAGTGTATTAATAAATATCATACATCTTTGTTATATCGGAACTATGGGAATTTATTCCAGTGTTTACATTGGATAATAACAATAAGAACTGGATGCTAATGCACTATAAAATTCTACAGATTCTGGTTTGCAATTTTCCTTCTTCCTGGGAGGTAATTCTAAGAAAACTCTAAGCTACAAGTATATTTTATACCTCTTTAATAAAAATCTGCTGAAAGTTTATTTTAGGAAATTTAACAGAGAAGTAAATAGTATTAATTCCAGACCAACAATATTTATTGCTTTTCCAAGTCAGTGTTCAGGAAAAAATAAATAAATAAAACAGAATGAAATGACTTTGAAACATATTATTGTGGGAATCCTTAATACTTCCCTCTTCTAACCCTCTGATGCCCAGAAATAGTTACGCTGGAGATTCATTGCCAAGACAGTTAAAAAGAAAAATAAATTGC
Source organism: Panthera pardus (assembly GCF_024362965.1). Taxonomy (NCBI): domain Eukaryota; kingdom Metazoa; phylum Chordata; class Mammalia; order Carnivora; family Felidae; genus Panthera; species Panthera pardus. Next base: position 122,069,594 of record NW_026526810.1, on the reverse strand, counting down.
TAACAATCAGGAACTTCTGTAAATTACAAGATAAATAAATAAATAAATAAATAAATAAATAAATAAAACCAGCTTGCGACTAAGATAAATTAGAAAAACACATAAACAAACTAACAAATAAAAAAACTGAGACAAACACTGGCTTTCCTGAATCACCACGAATCTGAGATGTACAAACAACCAAAAGAATAAAATAAAAGGTTTTAAAGTATCTCCAAATCTACTGTTCGAAAGGTGGGGAGGGGGTATGGATTCACTTAGTTGTAGATAAAAGTGTGGAAATTTAGTAAAAACATCTTCCTGTCTTTACTGGATTTCTGGCAAGCTTCACCTATTTTGTTGTTTAGCATAAACTTCTGTGTTTTCGAGTCCTATAGGGCAAACTACACCTAGTTTACCTCATTAGCAGGGTCTTATAAAATTTACATACGATCGAATAAGGGAAGGACTTACAATCTACTTATCATTCATTAAAAATATAGAAAAATAGCCATAGAAAGATGGAGAAATTAAATATGAGTAGTGTTGGAACAAATTTTGGTGTTTCAATCTGCTTTTAATTAAAAAAAAAATGTTTTAATGGTCCTTTCAAATAATCAGGTAGTTATCCCAACCTTAGGAATAAGTAGATGATGGACTGGGTGTTTGACATGGGGTTTTATCTATAAAGCATAGGGGTGACTGGGTGGCTCAGTTGGTTAAGTGGCCGACTTAGGCTCAAGTCATGATCTCACAGCTCATAAGTTCGAGCCCTGCATCAGATTCTGCTCTCAGAGCCTGGAGCCTGCTTTCAGAATCTGTGTCTCCCTCTCTCTCTGCTCCTCCTCTACTCGTGCTCTGTCTCTCTCTCACACACATACAAAAATAAATAAACATTACAAAAATTAACAACAAAAAAGGAAGGAAATACTTTTTTTGGGGGGGGGTGGCGGTGGAGGATGTAACTGAGTGGACTAGTCAGTGGTGTACAGCTTTCCCACATGCTATTTGATGAAATCTCTGAACCGAAAGATTTTTCTGGGGTTATGAAATAAAACTGTTTCATTCCTATAGGCCCTTCTAGCAATAGTCTGCTCCAGGAAATGCAAGTATTTACGGATGATATAAAACTTCAGTAAATACTAAAAAACAAAGCAAAGCAAAACAAAACAAAAAACACAAACCAAAAACCTGACATGGAATCAAAGTGTGACTTCATCAAATTTACAGCTATACTTTCACATTCATCAATTTTGCATGGCTGCTCTGCATGGCTGCTCATAGGTATGGTTTTCAGGAATTTAATTTCAAAAGCACAGGCAGTAGTTTCTATTATTATCCTTCTCTTAAAAGGGCTGACACATTAATAAGTAAACAGAGGGGAAGACTATTCCAATATGCCTTATTACAAATACAAAATGCAGAGGAGTACCAATGCAGGGGCATCTATGGTTCTCTGGGATTCAAGGAAGATTTAACATGAAATATACTATGTGAGGTGAAATTTGAAGAAGGACAAGTAGGCAAGGCAGAACAAAGAATATTCCAAAGAGTGTTGGAGAATGTTCTGTGAAAAACATGCTCCATGGCAAGGCATGGGAAGTACAAGTGTCGGTAATGCGAGAGTATAAACAAAAGGGGTGATGGGGTGGACTGTGCAGATAGAAGTCAGTTTTTATGGCAAGTAATTTTAATCTGTGCCATAAGCTATTAGCCATGTTTTAAGTAGAGTTGTCAAGATTGTATTGTCATAGGTGAAAATACATTAGACAGGGTTGAAATCCCAGAAAATCAGCCCAGAAGAGAGAATACTATAATGGTTCAAGCAAAGGTAATGCACACCAGAAGTGGGAAATAGATTTTGAGAATGGATAAAGAGATACAGATTCAGAGGTGTTAAGAAGACAGAATCATCGGGGTGCCTGGGTGGCTCAGTCAGTCGAGTGTGCAACTGTAGGTTTTGGCTCAGGTCACGATCTCATGGTTCTTGGGATTGAGCCCTATGACTGGTTCTGCACTGGCAGTGTGCAGGTTGCTTGAGATTCTTTCTCTCTTTCAAAATAAATAAACTAAAACAAAACAAAACAAAACAAAAACAAAAGAAGAAGACAAAATCACCAAAGAGTAATGTTGGATTGGAAAAATTAGGAAAGAGAATAAAATACAATGGGAAACCAGGAAGACTCTGGATTTTAAGTCTTAGGACATTGAATTAACTTATCATTTTTGATGAAAACATGGGACTGGCATCATGTTTAGGGAATACATGATGACATTAGCTTTGAATATGCTAAAGTAGTAATGTCTATGTAATTTACCAGTAAGAAAACATAATAAGTAAATGGACATGATCTGGAAGTAGGAGAATCTCTCCTCCAAGTAAAGATAGATTTAGGGGTGCCTGGGTGGCTCAGTCGGTTAAGAGTCGGGCTTTGGCTCAGGTCATGATCTCACAGCTCATGGGTTCGAGCCCCACGTCAGGCTCTGTGCTGACAGCTCAGAGCCTGGAACCTGCTTCAGATTCTAAGTCTCCCTCTCTCTCTGCCCCTCCCCAGCCTGAACTCTGACACTCTCTCTCTCCCTTAAAAATAAATAAACATTAAAACAATTTATTTAATAAAAAAATAAAGATTTAATATTCATTACATACTTTTTATGCATATACCATGTGTAGTCCTAGTAACAACCTAAAAGGTTATAGAAGAACAGTCCTTAGAGAGGAGAGAAATGGAGGGTTTTATTATTATTATTATTATGAAATTTATTGTCAAATTGGTTTCCATACAACACCCAATGCTCATCGAACAGGTGCCCTCTTCAATACCCATCATCCACCCTCCCCTCCCTGACACCCCCCATCAACCCCCAGTTTGTTCTCAGTTTTTAAGAGTCTCTTATGGTTTGGCTCTCTCCCTCTCTCTTTTTTTTTTTTCCTTCTCCTCCCCCATGGTCTTCTGTTAAGTTTCTCAGGATCCACATAAGAGTAAAAGCATATGGTATCTGTCTTTCTCTGTATGACTTATTCCACTTAGCATAACACTCTCCAGTTCCATCCACGTTGCTACAAAAGGCCATATTTCATTCTTTCTCATTGCCATGTACTACTCCATTGTGTATATAAACCACAATTTCTTTTTTTTTTTAATTTTTTTTTTTAACGTTTATTTATTTTTGAGACAGAGAGACACAGAACATGAACGGGGGAGGGGCAGAGAGAGAGGGAGACACAGAATCGGAAGCAGGCTCCAGGCTCTGAGCCGTCAGCTCAGAGCCCGACACAGGGCTCGAACTCACAGACCGAGAGAGCGTGACCTGAGCTGAAGTCAGACGCTTAACCGACTGCGCCACCCAGGCGCCCCAAACCACAATTTCTTTATCCATTCATCAGTTGATGGACATTTAGGCTCTTTCCATAATTTGGCTATTGTTGACAGTGCTGCTATAAACATTGAGGTACAAGTGCCCCTATGCATCAGCACTCCTGTATCCCTTGGGTAAATTCCTAGCAGTGCTATTGCTGGGTCATAGGGTAGATCTATTTTAAATTTTTTGAAGGAACCTCCACACTGTTTTCCAGAGTGGCTGCACCAGTTTGCATTCCCACCAACAGTGCAAGAGGGTTCCCATTTCTCCACATCCTCTCCAGCATCTATAGTTTCTGATTGGTTCATTTTAGCCACTCTGACTGGCGTGAGGTGGTATCTGAGTATGGTTTTGATTTGTATTTCCCTGATGAGGAGTGACGTCGAGCATCTTTTCATGTGCCTGTTGGCCATCTGGATGTCTTCCTTAGAGAAGTGTCTATTCATGTTTTCTGCCCATTTCTTCACTGGGTTATTTGTTTTTCGGGTGTGGAGTTTCGTGAGTTCTTTATAGATTTTGGATACTAGCCCTTTGTCTGATATATCATTTGCAAATATCTTTTCCCATTCCGTTGGTTGCCTTTTCGTTTTGTTGATTGTTTCCTTTGCAGTGCAGAAGCTTTTTATCTTGATGAGGTCCCAATAGTTCATTTTTGCTTTTAATTCCCTTGCCTTTGGAGATGTGTCAAGTAAGAAATTGCTGCGGCTGAGGTCAGAGAGGTCTTTTCCTGCTTTCTCCTCTAGGGTTTTGATGGTTTCCTGTCTCACATTCAGGTCCTTTATCCACTTTGAGTTTATTTTTGTGAATGGTGTAAGAAAGTGGTCTAGTTTCATTCTTCTGCATGTTGCTGTCCACTTCTCCCAGCACCATTTGTTAAAGAGACTGTCTTTTTTCCATTGGATATTCTTTCCTGCTTTGTCAAAGATTAGTTGGCCATACTTTTGTGGGTCTAGTTCTGGGGTTCCTATTCTATTCCATTGGTCTATGTGTCTGTTTTTGTGCCAATACCATGCTGTCTTGATGACTACAGCTTTGTAGTAGAGGCTAAAGTCTGGGATTTTGATGCCTCCTGCTTTGGTCTTCCTCTTCAAAATTACCTTGGCTATTCGGGGTCTTTTGTGGTTCCATATGAATTTCAGGATTGCTTGTTCTAGCTTCAAGAAGAATGCTGGTGCAATTTTGATTGGGATTGCATGGAATGTGTAGATAGCTTTGGGTAGTATTGACATTTTGACAATATTTATTCTTCCAATCCATGAGCATGGAATGTTTTTCCATTTCTTTATATCTTCTTCAATTTCCTTCATAAGCTTTCTATAGTTTTCAGCATACAGATCTTTTACATCTTTGGTTAGGTTTATCCCTAGGTATTTTATGCTTCTTGGTGCAATTGTGAATAGGATCAGTTTCTTTATTTGTCTTTCTGTTGCTTCATTATTAGTGTATAAGAATGCAACTGATTTCTGTACCTTGATTTTGTATCCTGAAACTTTGCTGAATTCATGTATCTGTTCTAGCAGACTTTTGGTGGAGTCTATCTGGTTTTCCATGAAAAATATCATGCCATCTGCAAAAAGTGAAAGCTTGACTTCATCTTTGCCAATTTGGATGCCTTTGATTTCCTTTTGTTGTCTGATTGCTGATGCTAGAACTTCCAACACTATGTTAAACAACAGCGGTGAAAGTGGACATCTCTGTCGTGTTCCTGATCTCAGGGGCAAAGCTCTCAGTTTTTCCCCATTGAGGACTAGCTGTGGGCTTTTTATAAATGGCTTTTATGATGTTTCAGCATGTTCCTTCTATCCCAACTTCTCAAGGGTTTTTATTAAGAAACGATGCTGAATTTTGTCAAATGCTTTTTCTGCATCAATTGGCAGGATCATACGGTTATTTTCTTTTCTTTTATTAATGTGATGTATCACATTGATTGATTTGCCAATGTTGAGCCAGCCCTGCAGCCCAGGAATGAATCCCACTTGAACATGGTGAATAATTCTTTTTATATGCTGTTGAATTCGATTTGTTAGTATCTTGTTGAGAATTTTTGCATCGATATTCATCAGGGATATTGGCCTGTAGTTCTCTTTTTTTGCTGGGGCTCTGTCTGGTTTAGGAATCAAAGTAATGCTGGCTTTATAGAATGAGTCTGGAAGTTTTCCTTTCCTTTCTATTTTTGGAACAGCTTGAGAAGGGTAAGTATTATCTCTCCTTTAAATGTCTGATAGAATTCCCCAGGGAAGCCATCTGGTCCTGGACTCTTATTTGTTGGGAGATTTTTGATAACTGATTCAATTTCTTCTCTGGTTATGGGTCTGTTCAAGTTTTCTATTTCTTGCTGTTTGAGTTTTGGAAGTGTGTGGGTACTTAGGAATTTGTCCATTTCTTCCAGGTTGTCCAGTTTATTGGCATATAATGTTTTATAGTATTCCCTGATAATTGCTTGTATCTCTGAGGGATTGGTTGTAATAATTCCATTTTCATTCTTGATTTTATCTATTTGGGTCATCTCCCTTTTCTTTCTGAGACGCCTGACTAGAGGCTTATCAATTTTGTTTAATTTTTCAAAAAACCAACTCTTTGTTTTATTGATCTGCTCTACAGTTTTTTTAGATTCTATATTGTTTATTTATGCTCTGATCTTTATTATTTATCTTCTGCTGGGTTTAGGCTATCTTTGCTGTTCTCCTTCTATTTCCTTTAGGTGTGCAGTTAGATTTTGTATTTGGGATTTTTCTTGTTTCTTGAGATAAGCCTGGATAGCAACATATTTTCCTCTCAGCACTGCCTTTGCTGCATCCCAAGGTGTTTGGATTGTTGTATTTTAATTTTCATTTGTCTCCATATATTTTTTAATTTCTTCTCTAATTGCCTGGTTGACCCACTCATTCTTTAGTAGGGTGTTCTTTAACCTCCATGCTTTTGGAGGTTTTCCAGACTTTTTCCTCTGGTTGATTTCAAGTTTCATAGCATTGTGGTCTGCAAGTGTGCATGGTATGATCTCAATTCTTGTGTACTTATGAACGGCTGTTTCGTGACCCAGTATGTGATCTATCTTGGAGAATGTTCCATGTGCACTCAAGAAGAAAGTATACTCTATTGGTTTGGGATGCAGAGTTTTAAATATATCTGTCAAGTCCATCTGATCCAATGTATCATTCAGGCCCCTTGTTTCTTTACTGATCCTGTGTCTAGATAATCTATCCATTGTTGTAAGTGGAGTATTATAGTCCCCTGCAATTACCACATTCTTATCAATAAGGTTGCTTATGTTTGTGAAGAATTATTTTATATATTTGGGGGCTCCTGTATTCATTGCATAGATATTTATAATTGTTAGCCCTTCCTGATGGATAGACCCTGTAATTATTATATAATGCCCTTCTTCACCTCTTGTTACAACCTTTAATTTAAAGTCTAATTTGTCTGATATAAGTATGGCTACTCCAGCTTTCTTTTGACTTTCAGTAGCATGATAGATAGTTCTCCATCCCCTCGCTTTCAATCTGAAGGTGTCCTCAGGTCTAAAATGAGTCTCTTGTAGACAGCAAATAGATGGGTCTTGTTTTTGTATCCATTCTGATACCCTATATCTTTTGGTTGGAGCATGTAGTCCATTTACATTCAGTGTTATTACTGAAAAATATAGGTTTAGAGTCATTGTGATGTCTGTAATTTTCATGCTTGTAGTGATGTCTCTGGTACTTTGTGGTCCTTGCAACATTTCACTCACAGAACCCCCCTTAGGATCTCTGTAGGGCTGGTTTAGTGGTGATGAATTCCTTTGTTTTTTGTTTGTTTGGGAAGACCTTTACCTATTATTCTGAATGACAGTCTTGCTGGATAAAGGATTCTCGGCTGCATATTTTTTTCTGTTCATCACATTGAAGATTTCCTGCAATTCATTTCTGTCCTGCCAAATTTCTGTAGATAGGTCTGTCACTAGTCTTATGGGTCTCCCTTTGTAAGTTAGAGCTGTTTATCCCTGTCTGCTTTCAGAATTTTCTCTTTATCCTTGTATTTTGCCAGTTTCACTATGATATGCTGTGCAGAAGATCGATTCAAGTTACGTCTGAAAGGAGTTCTCTGTGCCTCTTGGATTTCAATGCCTGTTTCCTTCCCCAGATCAGGGAAGTTTTCAGCTAGGATTTGTTCAAATACACCTTCAGCCCCTTTCTATCTCTCTTCCTCTTCTGGAATGCCTATGATATGGATATTGTTCCATTTGATTACATCACCTAGTTCTCAAATTCTCCCCTCACACTCCTGGTTTTTTTAATCTCTCTTTTTCTCAGCTTCCTCTTTTTCCATAATTTTATCTTCTAATTCACCTATTCTCTCCTCTGCCTCTTCAATCCGTGCTATGGCCGCCTCCTTTTTATTTTGCACCTCATTTATAACATTTTTTGGCTCCTCATGACTTTTATTTGTCCCTTGATCTTTGTAGCAATAGATTGTCTGCTGTCCTCTATGCTTTTTTGAAGCCCAGTGATTAAATTTAGGACTATTATTCTAAATTCTTGTCCACTATATTGCTTAAATCATTTTTGAGCAATCATTAGCTGTCGCTACTTCCTGGAGCTTCTTTTGAGGAGAGTTCTTCCGTTTTGTCATTTTGGGTAGTCCTTGTGGTGGCTCCAAACTGCAGGGCACTTTCCCTGTGCTGTCTGGAGTAACTTGTGTTGGTGGGCGGGGCCTCAGTCAGACCGGATGTCTGTCCCCAGCCCACCGCTGGGGCCACAGTCAGACTGGTGTGTACCTTATCTTCCCCTCTCCCAGAGCCAGGACTCAGTGTGAAGTGGTGCGGCCCCTGTCTGGGCCCTGTCTGGGCACACTGCCAGGCTTGTGGTGCTGCTTTGATGGGATCTGTCCAGGTTAGCCAGATTAGCTAATTAGCCAGATTAGATTAGCTAATCTGGGATTAGCTGGGGTGGATCTGCAAGGTGCACAGGGGCAGGAAAAGCAGGCTTAGCTCACTTTGCCTTAGGTGGTCCCCTATGGGAGGGACCCTGCAGCACCGGGAGGGATGCAGTCAGACCTGTCAGAGGGATGGATCCACAGAAGCACAGCGTTGGGTGTTTGCGTGGTGCAAGTTTGGTGAACTGGTTCCCTTTGGGGTTTCAGCTGGGGAATGGAAGAGGGAGATGGCGCTGGCTAGCACCTTTGTTCCCTGCCGAGCTGAGCTCTGTCTTCCAGGGCTCAACACCTCTCCCTCCCAGTGTCCTCTCTCCCTCCCTCTCTCCTCCCTGAGCAGAGCTGTTGCCTTATAACATTCCAAGTGTTAAGTCCCACTGGCTATCCTCTCACCCTCCCCACTCTTAGAGAGTAGAGTTGTTGACTTTTAACATTCCAGATGTTAAGTCCCGCTGGCTGTCAGAACTCATGCAGTCTGGCCCCTCCGCTTTTGTAAGCCAGACTCGGGGGCTCTGCCTTGCCCGGTGGGCTGCCCCTCCACCGCCCCAGCTCCCTCCTGCCAGTCCCACCAGTCCGTGTAGTGCACACCACCTCTCTGCCCTTCCTACCCTCTTCTGTGGGCCTCTTATCTATGCTTGGCTCTGGAGAGTCCGTTCTGCTAGTCTTCTGGCAGTTTTCTGGGTTATTTAGGCACATGTGGGTGGAATCTAAGCGATAAGCAGGACGAGGTGAGCCCAGCGTCCCCCTGTGCCGCCATCTTTCCCTCCATCCAAGAAGCAGAGGTTTAAGGGATGTAAAATACGGCCCCAAATTAAATGGGGTTTCAGAATTCAAACTGGGAGTGAAATTCGACAATTAAACAGTTGTCAGTGCACATAAGCTAATACGAGCTATCAGTTGAGGTCTAAAAGTTGAACCATGCAGGGCACCTGGGTGGCTCAGTTGGTTGAGTGTCTGACTTCGGCTCAGGTCATGATCTCCCAGTTCATGGGTTAGAACCCCACATAGGGCTCTGTGCAGATAGCTCAGAGCCTGGAGCCTGCTTCCAATTCTGTCTCCCTCTCTCTCTGCCCCTCTCTAGCTCACACTCTGTCTCTCTCTCTCCCAAAAATAAATAAACATTAAAAAAAAATCTAAAAAAAAGTTGAACCGTGCTAGGTTTAGAAACATGGAAGTCAGTGATGAAGTTAAGAATTTAATGGTAATAGATTAAAAAAAATAGATAAAATAGATACAAACCTCAATGAGTTGAGAATTCATTAAACATTGAGAAAGTTGAAAGTACAAGTATATATACTCTTTCTAGGTGCTTATACTGATTTTAAACATGTGTCGGGGCATCTGGGTGGCTCAGTAGGTTGAGCGTCCAACTTCAGCTCAGGTCATGAAAAAAATGTGTGATGTTAGTCAGGCTGACAACACAGTGAGCAAGCATAGACTGTTCACTCCTTTCCATAAAAACTACCTCATGAGAGAAAAAATAAATTAGAGGAAAATACGTAGGTCAGAAAAATTGATGTTAAAAGCTGTGTGGAACTCCTACAGAGAGAGATATAACTTGCAAACTGTTGTGGAGAAGAATTGTCAGTCTGACAATTTTTTCTCCCTGAAAATGAAGGGAAAAAAATTTCACAGTCTTCAGAGAAACAAAAATTGACAATCAGCTAAAGTACAAAATCACACTGAAATTAAACTGATTAGTAGTAGCACTGAAGACAAGAAGATGAAAAGACAATGGCATAATATATTCAAAGTGTTGAAAGAAAATTATATCAGAAATAGAATTTAAATCTGCCATTCAATTATAAAATGTACAATAAAAAGTTTTAATTCATAACAACATCAGAAGGTTCATTGCATAAAAATCATATTTTAGAAAAACCCTTGAAGAGTACACCCAGAAAAAGAAAAATTTATAAATAAAACGTAATTATATATATGAAAGAAATGTAAAGAGAATAATTGAGCATATGGTCCTGTTTTCTTCAAAAACAAGAGACATAAAAAGTTATGCTCTTTAACATAATAAAGCACAGAAAAAAATACAGAACTATTGACTTTCCAACTTACAAAAAAACTGTATCCATAATATACATGTGCATACATATTTTGTATATTTTTTCTATATTCAGTGTTTATATAGCAGATATGAGTGTGTATGTGTAAGTATATATAAATGAATACATTTTAATTCATTTTCAATGTGTGCTGCATGCTAAGATTTTTTATTCTGTTTCTTTTTTAATGGTTGTGACCTGTTGAATTGGTTTCTCAAACTAAAATCGAGTATGACAATTAATTTTGGTGACTGGAAACTAGAGGAAATTAATTGTATTATGTCATAAAGTTGTTATACTTGGAGAGAATATGTGTGTGTGTGTGTGTGTGTGTGTGTGTGTGTATGTACAGTTTATCATTCACTATAGAGGCTAAAATGCTTAATTATATGTTATTATACATTAGCGATTAAAACCACAAAAATTCAAATAGAAGAGAATTGAGAATAAAAGAGGCACTAAAGGCAAAAAAAATCAGCAGTATGTAGCTTATAAATAATAAACTTAAAAATATATATAAAGTTGAAAATAAAGGACTAAAAGTCGGTAATATTTCTTCTTTTAATACTGGTGGCCTAAGTGATTTGATCAAATGTCCCTCCAAATATATTTTAAAAGGCGAAATGAAAAAGAAGACACATCTTAGTAGCATAAAATATTTAATAAAATAATGAAGAATTACTGGTTTAATGTCAAGCATAGGGTAAGGACCCCCCAAAAATGAAATTGATTAGGATCTAGCCCCAAGACATTTGCCCCCTGCAAAATGTAGCCAGACCTGAAAGAGCTCCCATACCAAGTCTGGGGATAGGGATCAGAGTTCTGAGGACAGAGGAATGGAATCTGAATTACCCCCACTTTCTTCTGGATTTACCCCATTGCTTTAGCTGTGGGGCCCAAAAGATTCACAGTCATTTTCAAATGACTCTAGTAGTTGGAGGGACAGGGTAGGACTGCAGGGCCAACCAGAGTGGAAGTCCTGTGTGGTATACCTGTTGTGGGCAGAGGTCCTGAAGAGCCAAACTCAAGAGGAGGGCTAAAACTTCCATGCTATTCCTTCATTACAGAGACCAGAAAACTCCAGAGCCATGGCCTGGGATAGTGAGACGCCACCTGCACCTGGCAAAAGATATCCAAACTCTACCTAGAAGGAAACCTAGTGTCCTGTAATGCAAGCAATGACTAATATACAGAAAATATGTATAGTCTTTGCAGACATGCCAAAGAAAGGGTAGTTTGAGTCTAACCAGGAGAAAATAATCAAATTGATGGATATTGCATTCTTCGAAATAACCGAAACTATTTGTGATGGTATCATGAATGCCAAATTGATGGAGTACTGTTCTAGATAAAAGCAGCTGGGAAGTCTGGAAAACTAAATACAAGAGGTGATCTTTGCGTGCCATCTGGATTGGTTCTTAAAAACTATAATGTAAATTATTAGGACAATTGGTAGATTTGGTTATAACTATGTATTAGAAAATAGTTCTCCATTCATGTTATATCTTCTGAATATGAGAAATTGTGTGTTTATACTGGAGAATGTGTTGATGTGCTTTTCTTAGAAGATACTTACCAAATGTTTAGAAACGAAATGTCATGGTGTCTGTATTTTTTAAATGTTTCAGCAAAAAAGGTGTGTGTGTATGTGTGTGTGATAATGCAGATATGACAAAATATTAACAAGTAATGATTCCAGATGATAACTATATGGGGTTCATTGTACACCTCTTACATCATTTTTGTAGGTTTAGCATTTTAAAAATAAACTGTCAATGAGGAAAAAATGGGAGAAATCATCATCATAAATATTTTCAGTGTTTTATATGTATTATTTTATTTAATCCTTATAACAATTCTTGCAATCAACCCTAGAGATTTCACAACTACGATATGTGTTATGTTGAAATTTTTTTATTTGTTTTGGAGAGAGAGAGAGAGAGAGAGACAGAGAGAGAGAGAGAGAGAGAGAACGAGCAGGGTAGGGACAGAGAGTGGGAGAGAGAATTCCAGGTTGGCTCTGATATGGGGCTCAAACCCAGAAACTATGACATCATGACCTGAGCTGAAACCAAGAGCCGACTCTTAACAGACTGTGTTACCCAGGGGCCCCTTGAATTTTAACATTTCCAGTTTAATTTTAGACATGTTGCTTTTGTGGAGCTATTGGATCATCCAGTTAAAGATGTACAGCAACAACTCTATGCAGTGGGAAGGGGAAAACACATCCTTTTTGGATAGCATACTGTCTGTGATGTTAATAATTCATGATATCAAAGTCTAAAAAATCATAATATATTTCTTAGTGGTCCTAAAAATCTAAAGATTCCTTTTGTTATTAAGGATTATCTTCTTGTAAATCAATCCTGAGCCTCATTTTTTTGTAAAGTTTATTTTATTTATTTTGAGAGAGACAAAGGGAGAGTATGTGCATGAGTGAGGGAAGGGCAGAGAGAGAGGGAGATAGACAATCCCAAGCAGGCTCTCCACTGACAGCATAGAGCCTGAAGAGCCTGACGTGGGGCTTGATCCCAGGACTCTGGGATCATGACCTGAGACAAAATCAAGAGTCAGTCACTTAACCGACTGAGCCACCCAGGCACCCCAATTCAGACCTCATTCATAAATCCCATTAATTTATATCAAGCAAAATATATCTGTGGATAAAAGGAAAAGCATGAAGTTATCAAACAATATTTTGAAATTATATGGAGAAAGACATTTAAATGAAGTAATTGTTCCTAAATTCTTATATATTGGCATGGAGACTAAGTGTTGTCTGTTTTACTTATTAACCTTTTCTTTTAAAGTTAAAAATCAAGCTTCCAATTTTTTGTGGGAATATTATTTGACTTAAGAACTAATTTAGTACAGAGTTTTGAACTCTTTCTACATTAACAAGTTAAAAGTTAAAACAATACAAAAAATTTACCATGCCCTACTTGTACGAAAAATATGGATATATGCCACAAGGTAATGCAAACACATTTGTATTGAGACAGATTGAGCCAAAGGAAAATAAACAGGAAATGATGACCGACTAGTGATTAAAAGTAAATTTTTAAGCTTATTTATTTTATCTTTGAGAGAGGGAGAGAGCACAGGCACCTAAGTGGGGCAGGAGCGGAGAGAGAGGGAAAGAGAGCATCCCAAGCAGGCTCCACTCTACTTGGCACAGAACCCAACATAGGGCTCAGTCTCATGACCATGAGATCATGACCTGAGCTGAAATAAAGAGTCAGATGTTTAACCTACTGAGTCACTCAGGTGCCCCTAAACAGTAGATGTTAAAGATCATAAGAAAGATCTTCTCTGCTGTTCTTAGTATTAGCCATAAATTATATTCTGATGTATATAATTGATTAGCCATCAATTATGTTAAAGAAAAAAAAATGTTGGTGTTTTTAATCATTTTCTCCAATATTATCTTTTGAATGGCAATGGTGACAAATTCCTAAAAAAAACATAAAGAGGAAAATAAGATCACGTTTTAAAGTTAAAACTTTTGGATCAACAAATTAGAGCAACAGAGGCAAACATATAAATATCAACAAGTCAGGTCTGCCAAGACTTGAGTAAAACTCAGTTTAATATATTGAGATGTCTGAATAAAGAATATATTAACACAAATTGGGGTTAGACAACCAAAAGAGCATAGAAAAGATAACCACACAGGCAGGCAGATAATGATGTCAGAATCCTGACAATGGGAGATCTCCTTCATCAATGGACTTTGAGTATTGTGGAGACTCCATGATTGACAAGATGATATTTGTTTTCTCAGTACTTTATGAGGGAGGGTTACTGATGTTTATTGTTTCTTTAAATAATAAGATGCTAGATTCTAAGAGCCAATTACGTATGGTGCATTGGTTGAGAAAAGGGTATATGATATTCCATAATGGATAAAATATGATAAATGGACATAATGAAAGTTCCTTTCTCATTCAGGCAATGGCCCAATGTGAAATACAGTGAGCTACACCTATGTAGGGATTTGTAATCCTGACCTCCCTCCATCTTGTGCCCTGGAGTAGTTGGCATTCAGCTAGCCAATTGGAAGAGAGGTACATGTATACTAATTTCATTGGCAGGAACTAGTCACATGCTACACTTAGTTGCAAGGGTTTCCATCAAATGTGCAATTGGAATTCAAGAGTATCTCTGGAAAATAAATTAATCTATGCTAACAGAACTCAGAGCAGTAATTGCTTGAATGGAGAGGGGTTAAGAGAAAAATAAAAATTGGAAAGGACCACTTTGTTCCTTGGGGTGGTTATACAGGTGTATATAATTGTCAAAACTCATCAAACTGTGTTCTGAAAATATGTGCATTTTATGGAATGTAAACTATTTCTTGATAAACATGTATGGACTTTTTAAAGGAAAAGAATGTTCCAGGTCAAAGTGCTGCATAACAACTTACCCAGAACTTAACGGTGTACTTTATTAGTCAAAGGGATGATTCTCAAAAGTTTTTGGGGCCATGTTTTGAAATCACTACATTGAGTCTTCTGACAACAAATTATTTGCATCCCTTTTACATTCAAGATACCGCCCCCCCCCCCCCCCCCCACACACACACACTCCTACAGTCGCATCCTATTAGGGTATCAGCTCAGTCTGGAAATCTTCACCATTTCACCTCTGGAACAGTATCTATGTAGCAGTTACTTTTGCTAGGTAACTATTACCCTACAACAGTACCTAAAAGCAATCTTTTTATCATGCTCACAGAATCTGTAGGTTAGGGCAGAGAGACAGAGGGGTAGAGTGGATAGTTTTCTCTCTTCTCTAAGCCCGGGCACTTCAGCTGGCCAGACTCAAAGATTGGGGGGTCAGTCAATAACCGGGCACTAAAATAACGCAAAGGCCCTTTTGCTCCCCTGTTTGGAAGCTGGGCTGAAAAGATGTGGAGGCTGTGCTCAGCTGAGGAAGCTGACAGAAGCATCCATGGGTCACATCGCTGTGTGGCTTGGCTTCCTCACAAGGTGGTTATAGGATAGGCAGATATTCTCCATGGCAACCCAGGACTCCACATTTGAATGTTTTGGTGTCACATCACCTTTTATCACCCACCCTCAGAGGGCTCATGCATGCCTTCTGATCCAAAGGCCATAATGCCTGCCTCTGAATGAGAACAGCATCAAAGAATTTGAAAGCCATATGATGAAACAAATGAGAAAAAGGGATTCTGAAGGTGTGAAGGACATTTCTTTTACAGAGAAGACTGGATTGCTATCTCCCTGAAATGCCTACCACAATATCGTGAGACATTAGTTGCATGTCTAAATATGCCACAATCGCCTTTCAGTTTCTTAAAATGCAGACAACTTCATCACCAGAACCAATTAATTTGGAATATTACAGGTCTTTTTGCTTTGATCCCTTTTGCATATTCTAGGCAGTATTGTGTGCTCAGGGATCAAGTTTCCAGATTGGACAGAAAGGGAAACCTACTCAGGTCACCTGAAAGCAGTAGGCACTTTCAGAAATGGTTACCAGGGACGATATTGGTTAGTGGAAGAATCTGCCTTAATCTTTTATTAGTTTTTTTCAAAATAGTCTCATCAAGGAAGTAGGGGAAATATTGTTGTCCCCATCTTGCATTGGATGATTGAGGTACTGAGAGAGGAAATGCAGGACAATGTTCAAGGCAGGAACCTCTGGATTGCCACTCTTTAGCATCTTGGCACCAGGCTTTTGGGAAATTGATAGTTAAAACCTAAACTGCCTTGTGTATTTTTTGCATATATTTATTCACTTGTACTTGTTAATCAATATCATCACATGACACATAGTTATGGCAATTATGGATCATTAGTGACTAAGAGAATTCTTTCTCTTTTCTTGGAATTTCTAGCATCCACGCCTAATCCCATTCCTTATTTCTATCTGCCACAGAAACCTTGGTTCTTAGCACTTGTATGCCCTGAAACACAACTACTTTTTCCTAGTTAGATCACTTACTTAACCTGCTCGGTTAACTATATGTTGCTTCCTGGTAAATGGAACCTCAGAACATCTCAATCCCTGTAGCTGCTCTGAATGAGCAAAGAACAGAATAATAGATATTGGAGAACTTTCAGAATTGATAAATAAAAAGACACGGTTATTTGTCCAAAGCCCATGAAGGGCAATCTTCTTATGAGATTTATTAGTTTATTTTCAGCATAAAATAGTTACCATAGAAACGCATTATGACGATATAGATTCTCATTTTCTATGGAAATGTAGATTAGAGTAACCTTGAAAGGAGGAACCTTAGGCTTTTGTAAGAGTTGTGCACAGTTTCCAGGCTCTTATACAACATATTTAAAAGAAATTTGTATATTTCCCTTCTGTTACTACATGATTTTAAGTAATTGAAACAATACAATGATACTATAAATTTTTGTAAGACAGATTATTCAAGGTTAAGGGTATATTATTGAAAGGAGCTCATGGATACCAAACCTTAAGAGTGGTAAATTTTGCAAATCCCACTCTGAGTACATTAACTCTGTTAGGAAACAACTGGTTTCCATGTTTTATCACCGCTGGTAGTTTATAAATATAGCTGTTTCATTGTTATATACTTAACTTTTTGCTGTTGAATTTCCTTTTTTATTCCACAGCTTATGACCAATATTTTAATTGAGAGGTAGCATAATTTCTTCATTGGTCAAGAAAGTCATCCTGGGTGCACTGAATTACAAAATAATCTTGCTGTGTATTGAAAAGTAGTTAGTGATAATATGTTGTAAGTAATATGTATTTAAATTTTTTTCTTTAATTGAACATAATATAGAAGTACTTTTCATAAGTCTCACATTTCAGTACATCTTATTTTGTAAAGACTGCTGCTCTTGCATTATAAACAGATTGGAAATGGGTAAGTTGAAAGGCCTCATACATTAAAATTCGAGAAAAGCAAGTATATTTGAAAAGTTTCAGTTTGAACAAATCCTGAGAAATGTAATGCTTATTAGAAATATCGGAATTCTTAATCTTTTTAAGAAATCAAAGCAGCAAACACATACAGACCAGTTTCCTAAGGTCATAAATTATGGCTACTCCTCTAAAGGTGATGCCCTCGACACTTTGATACCTTCCGGCCAGTCCTTTTCTGCATTATTCATACGAATGCTTCCAGAACTGTGTATTTCCATATACACTAGAGATAACATTGTTCTGGGGTTTCAGTGGAAGAAGTGCCACGTACTGAGTTCCATTGCCAAACACTCACTGGTGAAATAGAGTGGACAGTCTCACATCTCAGTCTTCTGTATGTAGTGACCACAAGCTTAACCTCATATACGGATGGATAGTATTTCTGAAAATTGTTTTCAGAGAGGCAAACCTGACATCCTCACACTACAGGCTTTGTGCTCATTTGTGTAGCAGTTTGTGGCTGCTTCCAAGTTAGGTATAAATCTCTATGTTCCATTCTTCCTTTAAATTGCCTGAAGAGGGTTTTTATTCCTTGTGTCAGCCCCAAATGTGTATTTATTTCATCCTCTGTCATTACCCACAGTAGCATTTAAAAAGAAAGCTTTGAAACAAACTGATAATGAAAAGTCCAACAGAAGCTAACTGTCATGCTACTGATATATTTATAATTTTCCTTCTCTCCAAATGTAGAACCCGGGCTTACAGACAAATTCAGTGTTAACCTTGGGGATTCTCAAAGCATTTTATATCCTCAGTTAAATGTTTGGCTTCCATTATCGGCAGCCTGTGTTATTATGCTCTGTATATAAGACATGAGAAGTAAGTAGAAGGTTAAAACACAGAAAGAATACAGTACACGGTTTAGCTGTTCCTACTGCTCAACCATTTCCTAAAATTCATTCTTCAAATGGCACATTGCTATAAGCTTTCACCTCAAACTGTTATTTCATTTTAAACACTTATAACAGAAAATCTGAAGAGCCTACTCACTTAGATTTATATTTCAGAAAATGGGCAAAAATAATAAACTTCCCCTAAATGTATAGACATGTAACTGTGGGTAAAGGAAGCAAATCAGGAAGATGGTGTAGCCCACTTTGAGGCACAGACTCTATTGCAAACTGGAAAGAAGATGTATCCAGCCCCAAATCAAGATGAACATTTTGAGGATTTGAAACCCAATGTTGTGATCAGAAGTAGACGTACCAGTTGGATGGATTGTACAAAGGGCCATGGGGACCATGATTTCAGCTTCCCTAATATACTGAGAAGGAAAAGTGCTTCTCAAGAGACAGGTGACTGGACCGGAACACAAAGTTTGGAGGAAAAGGTGAAAAAAGTCTGTTGCTTTATGCAGTCTGGAGTTATGACCCAGAGCACCTTCTGACTAAGGGAAGTGAGAAGACAAAAGATAGAGCCTAGAAAATGAGATCTTAAGTAAGACACAGTCTCAGTCAGGGTTCTCCAGAGAAACAAAACCAGTAGGCACAAAGAGAGTTCGAGCATTTGACGTATGTGATTAAAGGGGCTGGCAAGTCCAGAGTTAAGTAGTCCAGAAGGCTGGAAATCTGGGGCAGGAGCTGATGATGCAATCATCTTTTCTTTCCCAGGGATACCTAAATTTTGTTCTAAGGCCTTTCAACTGATTGGGTGAGGTCCACTGACATCATGAATTATCTCCTTTACTCAAAGAGAATTTAACCACATCTACAAAATGCCTCCACAGTGATACCTAGATCGATGTTTAATTGAATAAGTGGCTACCACAGCTTAATCAAATAGTTGCACAAACCTAAGCATCTCTATGTCTTTGCCCAGGTCTGCTATTCAAACTATCATCTTGGACAAAGAACCCCAGATTGCCAATTAAAAATAGTAACTGAAAGATAAATAAAATAATTTAATGGTCTTACAACCATCTGTGGAGAATAAGTTTAGGAATTCTCTAAGCTTGCACTGATGGGTTAACAAGGCATTTAGGAATAGGAAACCTCAGGAAGAAAGCCTCCAGGATTAGGTAAACAAGACTAGGTATTCATGGTGGAAACACCCCCCAACTTAGTACAATAGCAGAAAGCTGCTTTCACAGGAAGAAACAAAATAGGTAAACAGGTAAACAGGGCTATAGGCCACAGCAGCATGAAGTTGCCCAGAGCGGAGCCAATTAGCGAAAGAAAGGTGCCTTGTTGACCCTGAGGCACCAAGCTCTGTCTTATCCCCTAGGCTAGCTAACATAAAAGATGTGGTACCTGAGGCCTGCAGTAAACAACCATCTGCCAGGTGCCACGATTTTGTTTTGTATTGGCCCAAACTCCTAAGGCTGCATATCTTCAAAACCCCCTTTCCCTCACACACGTGTGTTAATGTTCACGGTTTCATTGTCTCTTTGTGCACCTCCTTCATGCTTGTAAGCCTTTTGGTCCTAATAAAAACAGAGCAAGGACCTTTACTCAGGGCTCTGGTCTCCTCCAGGACAGTAGCCTTTCTTTCATTTTAATCATGTGTCCGCTTTCTTGCTGGACAAGAGAGAGCTCCAGACCCAGAGTCTACAACAACCATCAAATAAAGTAAATACATGGTTTCAATATTTTAAATATAACAATTCCAGACTCAAATATTTATAAGGTAATTGCAACATTCAAACATATAATTTCAATCTTACACAAACTCATTCAGAGAATAAAAAGGGAGAGAATATGACCCAACACACACTAAGAAGGTTGACACAGGGGCACCTGGGTGGCTCAGTTAGTGGAGCATCCGGCACTTTATTTCAACTCAGGTCATGATCCCAGGGTCATGGGATCAAGCCCTGTATCAGGCTCTGCTCTGGGTGTGGGGCTTGCTTAAGATTCTCTCTCTTTCCCTCTCTCCCTCTTCCCTACTGATGCATTTCTCTCTCTCTCTCTCTCTCTCTCTCAAAAAGTAATAAAAAAGAAGGTTGACACCAGAAATGTTTGGTACCAGAATTCAAAAGAATTTATAATCAATCTGGGTTTATGCCAGAAGAGCAAAATGCAAAGTTGATTTTAAATCAGAAATGCTATCAATGATATTTTCAAATTAAAGTTAAAAAGCTGTATGATCTTTCCAAAACATGAAATAAAAAAGCACTTGAGAAAATCTTCAACCCATGTTGATAAATTACTTTACACACCCAGGAATTGATGGCTACTGTATTAACTTGATAAAAGATAACCAGGAAAATCGCTAGTGAACATCATAATTAATGGTAAAATGTTAGAACAATTCCTTTTAAAATCAATAATATGTTCATGATCACTACCTCTAGTTAACACTAAACTGAAATCCTGTAGCTAGTGCTGTAAGACAAGAAAAAGAAATAAATGTAACGGAAAAAACTCACATCTTTCAGTTACTCCCAGATGGTATGTTTGACTACATCAAGAACTCAAAGTGGCTATAAATATTATTCGAATTAATGAGAGTATATTTTACAATAATTCAGAGAAAGCAATTACTTATTTATGTACCAGCCAATAAAAAGTATGCCATTTTTATTACAATATAAAAAGATGTCATTTTTATTACAACAAAAACATAAGGCAGCTATGGATAGGTCTGGGAGAAACTGAACAAACATACTGAGAAAATGATAAAATATTATTTTATGTATTAAACCAGACATAAACAAACCTAAGCATGTACCATGAACAGGAAGATTCAATATGGCAAAGATAGGAATGCTTGCAATTGGATCTGTATAGTTAATGCGATCTTATTCGGAATTCAAGATAATAGATTGTGATTAGCTATTCTAAAATCTAAACAGAAAGATAGTTAAAAAGGGCAGTTAAGATAAGAAAAAACAAAGGAGAAGAAACAAGGCAGGGCAGGGGAGGGTGGGGCTTTCCCAGTTAGTTATGAATGCTTACTGTAAAGTTCTAGAAATTAAGACAGTAAGAGAGTGGCAGAAGGATAGGAAAGTAAAACAGCACAATACAATAAAACTCCAGAAACAGAACCACACTTAGATGGAGGCTTGATACACCACAGAGCACTATGGTTCAAAGGAAAAATAGGTGACCTCTTCAATAATTGGTACTAGTATAATTGGTTATCCAAAAGCAAATGAATAAAATTAGATGCTTATATATACGAGACATAAACATCAATTCCACATGGTCAAAGGCCTTAAATTGGAAAAGCAAATCTTAGTAAATAAAAAAAAATAAAGAGGATAAAAATTATTCAACATATTTTCACATAGTTAGGGTAGGGTTGAACGTTTTAAACAAAGGACGACGAAAGGAAACTATAAAGTACAAAGGAAAAAATTGATTAATTTGATTCCACTAAAACTGAATACTGAACATCAAAAGACACTTAAGCAAATTGCAGAGTCATACCTGTAGTTTTATGTAGTGTGATACAGTGTGATACGGTTTTATACAGTTACAACGTGCAACTCTATGCAATATATTACTTAGGAATAGATTTAAAGAATTATAGATTTATATGTATGCTACAATATTTAAAAAGCAAGGGAAATACTGATACATTTCTTCTTGTTTTTTTATGTTTTTACTTATGTTTTGAGAGAGAGCACAAGCCGGGGAGGGTCAGAGAGAGGGGGAGACAGAGGATCTGAAGCGGGCTTTACACTGACAGGCTGACAGCAGCGAGCCCAATGTGGAGCTCAAACTCATGAACCGTGAGATCATAACACGAGCCAAAGTCAGATGCTCAACTGACTGAGCCACCCAGGCCGCCCTCAACACATTTCAATGTAATGTTCATTCTGGGGGAAAAGGGTAGATGGCACATTTAAAAACATGTGTAGAACTTCTGAAATGTTATTAATGTTCAAACGAATGTTCATTAAGTTTGGTGGTTATTATTATCTATTATTCTTGGTTATTTGTCTAGCATATATTTATATGCTATGTATAGTTTTTTATTTTTTATTTTTTACTGAATTATAAAATGTATAGAGTGAAAGGCACACATCTTAAGGTTAGAATCCAGTGAATTCTGGCAATTGCTTTACCTATAAAGTACACAACTATATTCATATAAAAAACATTTCCATCATTCCAGAAATATTCATTATTACCCTTCATAGTCCATCACTGTTCTCTCTCGGCAACTGCTATTCTGATTTATTTCCTCATAAATTAGTTATGCCTCTTCTGGAAATTCATATAAATGGAATCATATGTATTCTTTTTTATCCTGGATTTTTAAACTCAGGATAGTGTTTTTGAAGTTCATTAATGTTGCATGTATCAATAGTTTCTTTCCTTTTATTTAGGAGTAGTATTCCATTGTATGAATATCCAAACTGTTTATTTGGTTTTTTGTTAATGGATATTTGGGTTATTTCCAATTTGGACCTAATATGAAAAAAGCTGCTATAAACATATTTAACTTTATAAAATTGCCAAAGCAACTTCCAAAGTGGTTACAGATATATACATATGCACTTTAAATACCCAGTGTGGGCAAGACAGAAGAATCAAAGATGATCTCAAGGTTTTCGGTATGACTAAACGGAAAGATGAATTTGCCATTTACTGATCTGTAGAAGATTTAGGCAGGAAAGATTTGGAAGGTTATTTTGAAATTCTTAAAAGACATTTGAATAGAGCCCTCAAAGAGGCAGATGGATATATGTTTGGAAGTTCAAAGGAGAGGTCAAGGCAGGAGTTCCAGAGTCATCATCATACTGATTTACAGATTCATTCATTCACAAAAATATATTTTACTGAATGAGCACATATATGTGTCAAGCTCTTGTATGTAAACGTGAACCATATCAGTGAAAAAAAATCAAAATCCCCCCTTATGAAATATATATTATGTCATTATTTGTGGCCTACGAAACTGGATGAGAAAACTTAAAGAGTATAGAGAAAAGAAAAGGGATTTGAGAGCTGAGCCCAATGGCAATCCATTGATTAGAGATTTAAGTGATGAAAAAGAATAGCTAAGAGTCTGAAGGAAAAAAATGTCCTGAAATACAACAGAAAATGTGGGAATGCTTTGAAGCCAAGTATGGTCAATTGCATTATTGGCCTGTTTCAACGAATCTTGTATTCATAGACTTTTCCATGGGACTTTGAATTTACTCTGACTAAAGGAGTGGGGTATACCTGTCCATGTCTTGGGTTTGTTGTGGCCAGAACAAAACAGGAAAGTCAGTGGGTCAGTTCCATTCTTCGCCCTTAAGAGGATTTGCATGTTCCTGTTTGTACTCTTGTACCTCTGCCTTTGCCAGGAAAACATGTTTGGACTGATCAACTTGTCCCTAGAAAAGACGTGAAGTAGAGCTTCCCACCTCCATCTTCACGTGGCCTTTTTCTGTCTATTTCCTCTCCTCTTGTTATAAAGACATTGGTTTTTGGATTCAGGATCTACTCTAAATCCAGTGAGATATCATCTTGAGATCATTAAATTAGTTATAATTGCAAAGACCTTATTTCCAAATAAAATCACATACACTAAAACTTGGTTATATCTTTGGGTGGACACAATTCTTTCTAGTACAGTATGTTAAGGGCATTGTGTTTCTGCCCACTTAAATATAATTTTCTCAAGGAAAAGAACTGGGTTTACCCATGTTTCAGTTCCAAGTGTCCAGGAAAATGCCTGGGAATCAGTAAATATTTGCTGAAATAATGTTCTATAGTGTTTTCTCCAAAGACATAGCAAGGATTTCTCTTGTGAGTCATAGCTTATACTTTAATCATCAGGAATGTTATTATTATCATGAATTTACTACTTAAATCTATTGTCTTAAAATCTTGGGTAGTATCTTCTGCCATCTTGTTCTGAAGTAACTTCCTCCCCCCCCCCCTCCCATCCTCAATCTTTTGAAGCACACATAAAAAAATCTCATCAAAGTCAGATATGGTCTTCAATATAAAAGGAAATAATAAATCAAAAGAATTACCTAAAATTTCTGATAATAATTTGGCCTTTTATCCTGACAGTAATCATAAGTCCATTTAACAAAAACCAACCATCATGGTGTCTCTTTCATTAAAGTTCCTTTGTCCTAAAGCATATTGCTTGATGTGCTCTGTTGATTTATTTCCTCTCTCTTCTGAAAAGTTCTGTTTCTTTTCAGAAAAGATAATAGTGAGTTTTCTATAACATGCTGTTCCTGTTGTTAGGTAATTATTCTGTCTGGAAAAATATATTATAATAGATTTTTACAAAAGAGCTATTCAACACAATGCATTTTAGTATGGAAATCAACCATCTCAGGAAAATGTAAGAACTTAAGGCAGAAATGAACCCTTCTCTATCTACCTAGTTCTTTCTCTGCTACATTTTGGGAAATCTAGCCCATAAAACTAGTTAAGAAAACATGTAGCAAAAACATATGAGGGATATTTTTCCATCTACCATAAGTAAAGCAAAATGCTTAGTATTTAAATTAATAAATTAAATCCATTATTATAATGTATGCTTATCTTTTGTTTATGATGAATCTATATGACAAGAGTTAGGTAAAAATGTGTTTCATTAGCATAAAGTAGGGCAAATATAAAGTAAAAATTAAAAACAATTGTTTTTCCATTCCATACATAATTTTCTTTCAATTCAGTTCAAATACCCATGAAATTCCAAACTTAAAATTCCTAAGATGAAGATATATATATATTTCAAATACCTCTGAACATTGAAGATTGTGTATTGTTTAAGTTATTTAAAGAGGGGTGGCTGAATCAGTTAAGTGTTTCAGCTGACTCTTGGTTTCAGCTGAGGTTATGATCTCACAGTTTGTGAATTTGAGCCCCACATCAGGCTCTATGCTGACAAAGGAGCCTGTTTGGGATTCTCTCTCTCCCTCTCTCTCTGCCCATCACCCTGTTTGCTCTCTCTCTCTCTAAATAAGTAAACGTTAAACAAGAAGTTATTTAAAGATTTTTTTCACAGTGGAAAAAAAATTCACATTAGAGACAACACTGGCCAGGACCTAACTGTTTTGTTTTTTTTGTTTTTTTTTTTTTTTTTTAATTTTTTTAACGTGTATTTATTTTTGAGACAGAGAGAGACAGAGCATGAATGGGGGAGGGTCAGAGAGAGGGAGACACAGAATCCGAAACAGGCTCCAGGCTCTGAGCTGTCAGCACAGAGCCCGACGCGGGGCTCGAACTCACAGACCGCGAGATCATGACCTGAGCCGAAGTCGGCCGCTTAACCGACTGAGCCACCCAGGCGCCCCATGGGACCTAACTGTTTTAAAAACTGCCACTGTGGATAATAGGTTATAATTTTTAATTTGAAATGCATAATGCATGGGATAATAGTAAATACATATTCTGATTTTACGTGCTTAAAGATTTTTACTTTAAACTAATTGTTGACTTGCAGAAGTTGCAAAAATAGCACAGTGAGTTTCTGTGTACCCTTCAGCAAGTTTCTTCCAATGATAACATCTCCTATCACCACATTCATTGCCCAAACCAGGAGACTGGCATTTGTGCAATACTATTGGTTATGCCACAGGCATTGTTTTGATGTTACCAATTTTCAAATGAAACTTCACTTTGGTGTATAAATCTCAATTTTTATCGTATGTGTGGATTTGTGTAACCACTACTTAATCAGGATATGAACCTCTTCCGTCACCACAAAGAAGCACCGTCATGCCATCCCTGTATAAACCTATACAAGAGCACTCTCCCCAACCCAAACCCTTGCTGACCAATGATCTATTCTCTATCACTAAAATTGTACTTCAAGACTGTTATATAAATGGAATCATGTAGTGTGCAACCTTCTGCAAGTGGCTTGTTTCACTCGGTAAAATGTCTTGAGATACAACCAAGCCGTGGGTCTCAGGAGTTTATTTCTTTTATTGCTAAGTTCTGTTCCATTGTATGAATATATGACAGTTTGCTTCACCCAATGAAGGGACATTTGGCTTCTAGTTTTGGGCTATTACAAATGGAACTGCAAAAAACACTCATGTGCAGGTTTTGTGTGGACATAAATTTTCATTTCTCTAGAGTAAATACTCAAGAGGGTGATTGCTAGGTTGTATGTTAGCTTTACAAGAAAGCATCAAGCATTTTTCTTATTAAACTACATGTGTAGCTTTTTAAGGGTCTGCCAGATAAGTGTACTATTTTACATTCCCACCAGCGAGGTATGAGAGTCACACATCCACACCAGCACAGCCATATAATCTACACCTTGTGGTATCTCATTGTGTCTTTAATTTGTATTTCTAGAATGGTCAATGATGTGGAACATATTTTCATGTGCCTAGTTTTCAACTATATATCCTCCATGGTAAAGAGTCTTTTCAGGTGTTTTCTTTTCTTTCTCTACCCACCCCCCCTCCCCCCCGCCGCCCTACATTTTCTTACTGTTGAATTTCTTTATGCATTCTGGATTGAAGTACTTTGTCGGATATGTGATTTACCAATCTTTTCTCCCACTTTGCAGCTAGCATTTTATTCCTCTTAAAAGTTGTCTGCAGAGCAAAATGTTGTTAATTCTCAGTTTTTTCTACCAAATATATTAAACTCTAACATAGATGCTTGACTTAGAAAATGTGTATTTTAATTCATTGAATTGTGTATATCATTTTTAGAAAAAATAATAAGGGAATATAGATAACTTAAAAAAAAACTAAAGGAGATTCTTAGGGTTTTTAAAATGTTTTGCCAAGTTATTATTTTATACAGCATGCTTTCAAGGGAACTGAAGCATATTTCTGTATACTTTGTAGCAGTATTTTTGATGTATGCATGTGGCATTTTGCCCTTTAATTACTGACTTTTTCAGCTAACTGATTTTAAGTATTAAAAACATTTAAACCAATTTTTCTCTAAACGAAAAGGCAATTTTCTTTGGAGAAATTATTTTAAGATACTGCACCATATAACTAATTATAACACAAATCAGCACTGTTTATACAGTGTCATCCAACAGAGAAGTGTTTTGGAGGACTGAATGAACAATATAAAAAGCTGTCCTTAAAGGGAACATTATCAAACACGTTTTACCTTGAGCCAGGCTTCTTTAATACAGAATATGTAAACAAACTATGCTTTACCTGAAAATCTCAAATGTTGTGAGGTAGTGTTATCTTTAAAGGGGACAACCAAACAATAAAGCCAAAAAAGTTATTAAAGGAAAGATTTAGCATGTGGTTGATTACGGCATGTCCTAATTACAGAAGCAGGACATTTCAAGAGCAATCAATAGATTCAGAATAATGAAATCATTGTGCCTATCTTCACAGTAAGGATTAAATGAGAACCGAATTTCCTCATTTTGTATGCAATCATTTAAGTTTTTAAAGTAAAAAAAAAAACAAAAAAACCTGCAAGAGTGACGTAAAAATAACACATAATTACATTGTTGACAGTTAATGGGAATTATTTGAATGTGGTTTACAGCTGATGTTTTCTTCTGTTAACACTGTATCATTTTAGAGACAGAAAGGACCCCAGAGATCTTCTAAATCAAACCAAGAGTAGAAACGTTTCATTTACACGAGGATCAAAGACTTATGTCATATTAAAACGATTCGTGAATCCATAGTAAGGGAAGTGGTACAACACTGGGGTTATCAGCACAGGACCTGGGCAAATCAGTTAATTTCTGTGTGCCTCAGTTTAGTCATCTGTAAAAAGGGGAGATTAGCAATATCTATTTTCTTAGGTACGTTGTGAGGATTACATATGTTAGCATATGTAAAACATTTAGAAAAGTGTCTACATGAAGAAGTGCTACACGACAATTAGTGGCTATAATTATGATTTCAAATCATCATATAATGCGGCACATTAGCCAGAATATCTCACGGACCTCTTAAAAACCGTTTGCAGAGCAAATCTGTCTTCCATGTCAGTTCCATGGAGGGAGATAATATCCATGGAAGGATCATAATATCGTTGGAATCTGTTGCATTAAATTGCTTTCACAGAGAATGATTTTGAGGATTGAAAAAGCATTTTTCCAGGGTCATGTTAAAAAGAAATTTAGGAGCAGCCCTTTATATATAATTTTGCTTCTAAATCTTACCCAACATTCACGCAGTAACAAGGCTAGAATAGAACAAGGCAAGGTTGGGGATGCAGGAATGCACTACTAATCGTCTTCAGAGACTGTGGACTGATGGCTGGCGCCTGCCTTCAGGCAACTGTGTGATTTTGCTAAGTGACTTACTCATACTGTGCCTCAGTGTCCACATCTTTACACATGAAACAGTAAGGGAGCGAGGCAGCACAGATCAGAATAAGACCTGGGATCCAGTTTTGCTACTAGGAGGATATAGATGTCTCTGAAATTAGCAGTTTCTATACCTCTACAAACAATAATAATAATAATAATAATAATAATAAACAACACCAACACATGGATCTAAGTTTATGGGGCAATAAATTTATATAATTGGGAGCTCTCTTTATAGGCATGCAACAGAAAAACCAATGAATGGACAGATGGCCACGGACACACAGGGCGAGGAGAGGGAGACAGCAAGATAAGAATGGAGCAGGACTAGGTATCCCAACTAAAAGGTCCCTCAAACGTCACTGACATTTCCTAATATCAGAAGGAAGATTATGGAGATGCAGAATTACCTAAAGTAGTTTGAGTGGCAGAGTACTCACAAATTTTAGCCTTAAAAGATTTTTGATAAAGCGTACAAGCTTGGGGCATAAAGAAAGGGATGCTTACCGTCCTTCCCGGCAGCCTGCATTCCCCGTTTCCATGATCTGTCTCACCTTCCCTGGCACCACCTGGACTGCTTACCTACACAGGTCCTTCCTGGGCCTGGGACCTGTGCAGCCACAGGGAAACCTCTGCTTCTAAACCTTCCACACTTGTTTTAATGCTCTCCTGTCATTGTCTTGAAATTCTTCACCACTTTCAAAAAGACAAACAACATTTTCATTTTGCACTGGTCTCTGCAAATTATGTAGCTCCTTCAGTCACTAGGAGTATGAGCTGCTAGATGGAGTTGAAAATTTTCAGCTATTTTGACAGGGATCCATTGCACCAATTGATGCAAATATAGTAATGAAAAAAATCCCTTTTTTTTGTTTTGTTTTGTTTTGTTTTTTAGCTGGCCTGTGGTTTTTAATTTGGAGACTCTAAGTAAATTTACTGAATTTACGATCAGCATTGTAGCCTTGTGCTAACATTTTATACAACCTCCAATACAAAACATAAAATATGACAACCAAATAGCTTTTTTTTTTTCTGGCATCTACGCCATGCAAGTTCTCTACCAGCAACGTCAACTGAAATCCCTTAAGATGCCACATCTCATAATAACTTACTTGTAACACACGCTGAATTGGGGCTGGGTGGTGCCACCATTTATTTCCCCAGTGCATGCATGCTGGGCTGCTGGGATTTCTTTCCCAGGTCGCTCATGTGATCTCAAGAAAACACATGTTGCAAGTTGTGTACCCTTTAGTTTAATTCAGCCCAGATTGTGGGGGATGAAATGTATCCTCAATGAGACTAAATTTTTCACAAATAAATCCTTCAAATTTTAAATCCTAGCTATAAACCTTAAAGTCAAAAACAGCAACCTGAGACAAAAGGGGGAAAAAAAGGAAACTAAAACATCGCACATGGAACCTGTAGCCTTGCAGAAGCCACTGGGGGGTCCGCCTGCATCTTGATTTTGCCATCTGTACATCGGAAATGTCTCTAATCTTTGACAGGATTGTCATAAAAGTTAAGGAAAAATCAATAAAATACTTGGTCCTTGGTGGTATATCAGTAAAACAAATATATATGTATATACATATATATATATATATATATATATATATATATATATATGTTACTTTTTATTGTCATATCAAAAACAGCTGAATATGGTGTTCACTAACCCAATTTATTTAGTGATCCCAAATCATTCTACACCCCAAAATGCCTAGTAGATAAGACAGAAAGGGTGTTGAGAAAATAGTTAACACAATTAGGTATAGAAACAGATTCACAAAAATGACACTTCTGAAGTACAGACAGGAAAATACACACATATTAGAAGGCCATGACAAACATACTTTTGAAAGATATTCTTCAAAATATCAAAGATACTTTTCAAATTTTTTTATTTATCCATACCTAAAATACTCATTTTATCTTCAAAGCAGATTATTACCCTTAGTTCAAAATTATTTTGTTTTTAAATAATTTTCCATTTGCCATGTTTTTTTTCTAGGATCATTTAATGACAAGATAATCTGATCCCATTAATATTTCCCTCCCTTTGTGAGTAAATTGTCTTAATTTTTTTCTTCAATACTTCACTCTATGTAGCCTCCCTTTATAGAACTCTATGTGTAGATTTGTCTACATTCATTCTATTTGTTCATTTGGTCCTTTGACTCTGAATACATTTTGCCTTACTTTGGCTCTGTAGCATTTTCTTTTATTGTTTCCTTGATTATTTTCTTCCTCTTATTTTTGCTTTCATTACTTTTTTTTGGAAATCCAATGACTAGGGTTTTATAATTTTTCAGAGAGTTCTTCAACTTCATTTTTACCATATTTATCTTTTTTCCTGTATTTTTGACCATCAGAAGACTTTTAAAAAATTATTTAATGTTTATTTTATTTTTGAGAGCATGAGAGACAGAGCATGAGCAGGGGAGGGGCAGAGAGAGAGAGGGAGACACAGAATCCGAAGTGGGCTCCAGACTCAGAGCTGTCAGCACGTAGCCCGTCGCAGGGTTCGAACCCACGAACCGCGAGATCATGACCTGAGCTGACGTCAGATGCTTAACCTACAGAGCCACCCAGGTGGCCCCAGAAGACCTTTTTCATCTCTAATTGCTTCTTGTTCTTATTTGTCGACTCTTGTTTTATGGCTTGAATATATTCCTCTGAAGATATTGATCAGAGCGTGTGTAGATTTTCTATTTTTTTTTTTTTTTTCCCTGTTGTCTTCTGTGCTAGTCTCCGTTGTTTCCTTTGTTCTCTGGATTTTCTTCAAATGGGTATTGCTCCGCGGATGTCCTTTTGTATTCTCTGGGACAGCCCTGGCTGATTAGACTAGTGCTGTGGATTCTTTGCTCTATATAGTCCAGACCATTTCCACAAGCCCCTCTCCCGTGGGAGGGCCGGCTGCAAGCAGAATGGGTCCCAGGCAGCAACTGGTGGCTGTTGAGTGTCAGTATAGATCACAAGGCCCGAGAAGAGCTAGGGCCTCTTCGAAATGCTAGGAGGAGGCAAAGCAACTGGAGAAGTCTAAGCTATTTCTGGAAAGGTTAATTATTTTGATATTTTTATTGCTGTTCAGCCCCTTTTTCAGGCCCCAGGGGTTAAAGGCCAGGTGATCAGTGCTCTCAGTGCGGAGCAAAGGCGTAGTCAGTATGAAGAAATGGGGTTAGAACGGAGCCACAGGCAGCTTCTCAGGCAGTGTCCCTGGTCTGTGTTCAAGCACTCACCCCACCTCTTCACAGAGCCAGTGTTGCTGCCGGGGACTTTGTAAATCAGTGCTATAAAAACACTCCCAACTGAGGCCACAGGGATCTTTCCCCTACTGCAGAGCTTCTTCAGCTCTCTTTTATAGATGAATATTCTCCCTCACACTTCTTATTTTGCAGAAGCCTAGGAGATGCCTCTGACCACCAATGAGCCCATCAGTCCCACACCTGCTCAACGCAAGCAAAGTTTCCTCGCTGTTACAAGTTAGTACCTAGTCAGGCATCTCATTGCAAACTGGTGATTGGAGTGTGACAATACCTGGGCTTATTTTCTCTGGTTAAACAGAAGCCTGTAAATGTTTTTGCCTGATATTCATTACATCCCAAACCTATAAATTGACACTATCTCACTATTATTTGACATTTACTGACCTACTATAAAATATACACGCAACTGAAAAATTGGTATGTGATGTATAGGATGATAGCGGTTGAGAGGTTGAGAAAATAATGTTCAAGGTAGATTTCTTGAAAGGAGGAGAGATTTTAATTGCATCTGGAAGGATAGGTTTATCAGACAGACAAGCTAATGTTGAGGTAAAGGAAGGGAGAGGAAATGATATTTGCCAAAGTGGTAAGGTATGAAGTATTATAAAATATTATGGAAGTGGTAATAATATACCAAAATTTTAAGTTTCATCCTTAGTATTTGGCAAAAATCTATCGTACAATGTTGGCTTCAAGCTTTGGACAAAGAGACTGTCAAATATCTACATCAGTGTCAATTCTGTCATACCTGACGTTGCACGTGATTGGCAATGGTAGGATTGCATTTTTAAACTCATAATAATCAGGCCAAATACATCAGTAATACCATTTAGGCAACGCTATTAGGTGTAATGTTAATATCTAGAGTCATATTCAAAAATTTATTAGCATTGTAGATACAATTAGGAGTACAATTTCTTAAAAATATTTTGACCAAAATGATATCAGTTGAAATAAAAATGTGTGTTTATCATTGCAAAAATCAATGTTCCAACAATGAAGACTGTTAATTAACTACAAATGTAGTTAAACAGACACACAGATTGGTGAATACTATAAATACCAGAAGTTACTCCCAATGCAATACATTTTGGAAGAAAAATGTATCCTCTTTGAGTGAAATATATTCAAATAATTTTAAATTAAAGCAAAGACTGATGGATACTACACTGTATCAAAATTCTAGTCTCTATACAAGTGTTTATTGTTCTAAAATTTATAACATTAAACATAACCTTTAAATGTTTGGTCATGTAATACCATTGATTCCAAGAATTTTTAAGGAAAAAATTCTATTTGAGAACTGAAGATTTCTTCTATCTTGAGAGGATGAATCAACACTGTATCAACACTATCACCTAAAAATTTCACAAGACTCCGTGGCATGTGTAATATCCACGAGAAATCATATTTTATCCAGTTATAAAGCATGCAGAATATGTAAAGGCTATGCGAAAGCTTTAGAAAATGGATGTATTAATTAGAATGTGAGAAAGAAAAAGAAAGAAGTGGTTAGCATAAGAGTGTTTTACAAAATAATCCAAAATGTGTGGGAACACTCCAATTGCAATTAAAGTTTATTTCTTACTCCTGTACTGATTCACAGAGGGTGTTCTTAGCAGATGGCTCGCCTCCATATGGTGGTTCAGCTGCCCAGATTTTCCATATTTTGGCTTCCCTGTTTCCCTAGAGACATGTCATTACCTGCCTCCAGCCAGGGAAATGAGAAGGAGAGCATGGTTAGGGGTGAGGAGATACACTTATTTCTTAAATGCTTGACCTGGAACTGATATACATCACTCCTGATAGATTTCCCCTACTGTGCAGAAAATAGTGATATTTTAAAATACAATACCTCTTTATAGCATATGTCAAGTATCTGTACATATATAGAAAAGAAGACTTTTTTTTTAGCCTTACAGCTTGGTGGTCTTAATGGTGTTTTGGACTGTTTGTGTCCTTCCCAAAATTCATACGCTGAAATCCTAACCCCCAATGAGATGATATTAAGAAGTGGGGCTTTGGGAGGTAATTAGGTTTTTAGAAGATATCATGAGGTAGAGCCCCATGATGTAATAAGTATTCTTACAGGAAGAGAAATAGACTAGAACTTTCTATCTCCATCATTTGAGGATACAATGGTAAGACAGCAGTCTGCAAACCAGGAACCGGGGCTTTCACCAGGAACGTAATTGGCTTTCACCAGGAACGTAATCTTGCACTTTCTAGACTCCAGAACTGTGAGAAATACATTTCTGTTGTATAAACAACCTAGCCTGTAGTATTTTGTTACAGCAGCCTGAGCTAAGGCAGAAACTAGTATTGAGAAGTGAGCTGCTGCTGTAACAAATACCTATAAATGTGGAAGCAGGTTTGGAACTGGATAATGGGTAGAAGCTTGTAAGAGTTTTGAAGAACATGCTTGACAGAAATCACTGATACTGCTGTAAGGGGGATTTAAAAGGGATTTCTGGTGAGGACTCAGAGGAAAAAAAAAGAGAAGAGCTGTAAAAGAGTAATACATAATATAATAATCACATACAGAACATTGGTAGAAATAAAAATGGTAAAGGCCATTCTGATGAGGTCTCAGAACTGGGGAAAAATATGGGACAGTGGAATAAAGATGATCTTTGTTCGAAAGTAGCAAGAACTTGGCTGAATTGTGTTTGTGTCGTAGGGTTTGGTAGAATTTGTGAGCTAAGGAATTAGACACATTTTTTGTTTGCTTTATTGTACTTTGTCTTACTGTATTTTATACAAATTGAAGGTCTGTGGCAACCCCGTGTTGAGCAAATCTATGGGCACCACTTTTCCAACAGCATTTGCTCACTTTGTGTCTCTGTTCACATTTTGGTAATTCTCACAACATTTCAACTTTTTCATTATTATTTTTTAAATTTGTTTTAACGTTTATTTTTGACAGAGAGAGAGAGAGAGACAGAGCATGAGTGGGGGAGGGGCAGAGAGAGCGAGAGACACAGAATC
The DNA here is from genome assembly GCF_024362965.1 of Panthera pardus. Classification (NCBI taxonomy): domain Eukaryota; kingdom Metazoa; phylum Chordata; class Mammalia; order Carnivora; family Felidae; genus Panthera; species Panthera pardus. The sequence continues at coordinate 122,034,934 of NW_026526810.1, read as the reverse complement.
TGAAACAGGCTCCAGGCTCTGAGCTGTCAGCACAGAGCCCGACACGGGGCTCAAACTCACAGACCGCGAGATCATGACCTGAGCTGAAGTCGGATGCTCAACCGACTGAGCCACCCAGGCGCCCCTATTATTATTATATTTGTTATGGTGAACCATGATCAGTGATCTTTGATGTTACTATTGTTAATTGTTTTGGGTCACCATGATCCATGCCCATATAAGACAGTGAACTTCATCAATAAACGTTGTGTGTGTTCTGACTGCTCTGTTGACCACCCATTTCCCCATTTCTCTCCTTCTCCTAGACCTCCCTCTTCTCTGAGACACACAATATTGAGTAGGCCAATTAAGAACCCTACAATGGCCTCTAAGTATACAAGTGATAGGAAGAGTCGCACATCTTTCACTTTAAATCAAAAGCCAGAAATGATTAATCTTAGTGAAGAAGTCATGTTGAAAGCTGAGACAGGCCACAGGCTTCTTCAACCAGTTAGCCACGTTGCAAATGCAAAGGGAAAGTTCTTGAAGGAAATTGTAAGTGCTGCTCTAGTAAACGCATGAATGAGAATGAAGCAAAACAGTCTTCCTGCTGATCTGGAGAAAGTTTTAGTGGTTTGGAGAGGTGGTCAGAAGAGCCACAACAGTCCCTTAAGCCAAAACCTAATCCAGAGCAAGGCCCTAACTCTAATTCTGTGAGGCTGACAGGTGATGGAGCCGCAGAAGGAAAGTTGGAAACCACCAGAGTTTGATTCATGAGGTTTAAGGAAGGAAGCCATCACACGATGAAGCAGCAAGTGCAATGTAGAAGCTGCAGCAAGTTACCCAGAAGATGCAGCTAAGATCATTACTGAAGGTGGCTACACTAAATGACACATTTTCAGTGTAGATGAAACAGTCTTATATTGGAAAAAGATGCCATCTAGATTTTCACAGTTAGAGAGGAGAAATCCATGTATGGCTTCAAAGTCAAAGGACGGGCAGACTCTTTCGTTAGGGGTGAAAGCAGCTGGTGACTTTAAGTTGAAGCCAATGCTCATTGGCCATTCTGACAATCCTAGGGCTTTTCAGAATGATGCTAAATCTACTCTGCCTATGCTCTATAAATGGAATAACACGGCTTGGATGATTTCACATCTGTTTACAACATGCTTTACTGAATATTTTAGGCCCATTGTTGAGACCTACTGCTCAGAAAAAAAGACTTCTTTCATATTATTGCTCATTGACAATGCACATGGTCACCCAAGAGCTCTCATGGAGATGCACAATGAAATTACTATTATTTTCATGCCTGCTAACACGATATTTATCCTGCAGCCTCTGGATCAAGGAGTGATTTTGACTTTCAAGTCTTATTATTAAAAAAATACATTTCATAAGGCTATAGCTAGGGCCTTTGGAAGTAATTAGGTTTAGATGTGGTCAAGAAAATGAAGCCTCCATGACAGAATCCGTGTCCTTATAAGAAGAGAAAGGGCCTGTAGTGTGCCATGTGAGAATCAAATGAGAGGACAGCTACGTGGGAACCAGGAAAGGGTTCTCATCAGGGACTGAACCAGCAGGCACCTTGATCTTAGACTTCTAGTCTCCAGAGCTGTGAGAAATACATTTCTGTGTTTAAGCCACTCCATCTGTGTCATTTGTTATGGCAATATAGATTGACTGAGGCAAATGATGAATTTAACTCTCCTTCTGCTTTATTTACTTGCTGAGAGATAAGCACCTATTGGATCTCCTGGAGCTAACAAGAGAGTGAAACAGATTGAATGAGTATTCTATAATAGAAAATCTATACAAAAAAAAAAAAAAAAAGTCTTGGGGGCAGCTGGGTGGCTCAGTTCATTAGCGTCCAACTCTTGGTTTCAGCTCAGGTCATGATCTCATGGTTCCGTGGGACTGAGTCCTACATCAGGCTCCACAATGACAGTGCAGAGGCTTCCTGGGGTTCTCTCCCTCTCTCTCTCTGCCCCTTCCCTGCTTGTTCTCTCTCTTTCTCTCAAAATAAATAAGTAAATATAATGTGTGTGTGTGTGTGTGTGTGTGTGTGTGTGTGTGTGTATACATGTAATTGTTATTGGCTTAAGTGATTTAGTGATCACTAGTATGCAAAGTTATATGTAGATCTTTCAGTTGATTTTTTTAACAAAATAATTACGGAACACCTTTTATGAAACAGAATTAATGACCATGACTACAAAGATGGGTGATTGCTTTCAACATTTTTTTTTTTTTATCCTATAGCTGAAGAAGAACTCTGTGACATTCAGGAAAGATTAGATCACACCCATTTTATTCTCACATAAATGTTTTTAAAAGAAGGAAGAGCATTTTTGTTTTTCGCTGAGGAGGATTATTGAACAAAAGAAAGGATTAAAATTATACATTGTAAATTGTTTTCCCACTCTTGATATTGTTCAATACTAATGGTTACTTGAATATAAAGCAGTTCCTTTCAAGTAACCGGAACTGATGTGATCCAGGGTATAAGTATATCTTCCTTGACTTCTCTGTAAAGTTGCTGCTATCAATCTGTTACAAAGATATTGTAGGAAGTGTGCATAATATGAATGCGGAGGCACATGGACATTGTTTTATTACCTTAAAACCAACTACTTCTGAGCCCATATATCAGGACAATTTTTCTTACAACTTCTGTATGAATCGGTGGAACTCATAAAAATATTATAAATTAAAACAAGACAAACAAGATGTTGCATGGAGACAATCATATTAGGTACATACTTGAAAAATATTAAAAAGCTTTTTGTCACCTAGTATGTGAAGCTTCATTTTGGGGATCACATCAATAAAAGTCCCGAACATCATGAATCATATTTTCCAGTCTAGCATATGAATGAGTGATAAATCTACACCCCAGTAGGTCATCTTAGAGAGAAAGATAAAACAATGACTAGGCCACAACCTTAAGTACCAAGGTAGGGAAGCCAAAACAAGCATTTTAGTGTTGCTCCATCTCAAAGGAAAACAAATGTCCTTTGAACATTGCACATGTGTAGTCCAGTAACTACAGGAATAACCCAGCAGCTGACACTGTGTTCAGAAATAATTGTTCTTGTAGGATAATGTGAAATTAAAAAAAAAATTGTCTACTAATTTTTGGATAAAGCTGCTATAGTTAATTTTGATACAATTTCAGGTTTATTTTGGTAAACTAGAAATTAATTCTATCCATTATGGTAGGAGTGGGCTTCTTCTGAAAGCCCGAATATGGATGTTAGCATCTACGTTTTCATATTTAGTGAAAATGCATATTGGTTACACCTCTCTTTACTAAGGAGGACCTGTTTATAGGAAGAAAGAAAAAGGAGATATTAAAAAAGCAGTCTAAAGTCATAACATAGAGGACTTTGTGGATCATGCAAAGAGTTTAGAATTCATCTTCTGTATAATAGTGAACACAAATGAAGAGTTTAAATGTAGAAGAACAGATACATATTTGGAAAATTCCCTATATATAGTCACTCTTTCGATAGTAAGGAACATTGGGTTTTACTAGTGTTGCTTAGAATTTGAGTCCTTTCATAAAGACATCAGATTCTAGGGTTTTGGTCAAAATTCCCTGGCAGGATGCAATAAACTGAAACACTTTATGTTAGGGCTCAAAAATATTTTGCGCGCTTGCCTTCTAAATTCATGACTTTAGATCGTCCTGTATTTTCCTAATCAACGCCATTGAACAACTACAGTGGAACTAGATATGGAAAGGCAGGAATGGATTCAGGAAAATGTCTCCCTTACAAGATTTAGGTTTTAAAATATGCAAATGGGTTTTAGCTGAAAGAGAAATACGTCACATATCGTAGTTTCTCACATGCTCATCAAAAACACCACTTATTATTTTATTAAAAGATAATATCAATTTTGGGGCGTTTAGAATTATATAGTTGAGAAGATAACCTGATGACTCTGAATTCAAGGATTTCTGTAATGTAAATGCATATGGTATTAGAAGCAGAAAAAGAAAAAAGAAAAAAGGGGGAGGGTAGAAGAAAGTGATACCCCGCAGCAAAGATGAAAAGAAGCAATTTAGCGATTAATCATGTCTCAAGAACTTATTTTTTTAAGTTTATTAATTTTTATTTTGAGAAAGACAGAGACAACGTGAGTGGGGGAGTGGCAGAGAAAGAGAGAGAGAGAGAGAGAGAGAGAGAGAGAGAGAATCCCAAGCAGGCTCTCTGCTGGCAGCTCAGAACCCAGCAAGGGGCTTGAACTCAAGAAACCAGGAGATCATGACCTGAGCTGAAACCAAGAGTCCAATTTAAGTAGCTGAGTCACCCAGGCGCCCCTTTCCAGAACTTATTTTAATTCCCTAATATTTTATCTAACATGCCTCCAAGTCTCTCCAAGGCCTCACAAAATTTTCTGACATCACTCTTTTTTCATGAAGGTGTGCTTCTGGGTCTTGTCATTTGCCAAGCCGGTCAGCATTCACACCTCCGTCCATTTCCTTGGTTGTGGGGTATCTCAGCGAGTGATGGGCACTCCCACTGCCTCTAATTGGATGGATTTGCTACCTACCATGCCAATAGTTAGAAATTAAATTGTTTTCTGTAAGGATTTTCTGCATCTTTAGAATGATTACTCTATTTGTCTGCTCTTTTCTTGTAATTTTGGTGTATATACAGGCAAAACGGGGAATATTCTCCCCAGATCTGGTATTTCCTCAAATATAAGCATAAAGCCTCAGTCTCATAAAGTATCAGAACTAAATGGTAGTCATGGATAGAACTGTTTAAACAAAACGCAGTGACTAGTAAAACCACTTTATGCTTTTTAATTAGTCTACCTCGGCGCCAGTTGGAATTTAAGGTATGGCTTCAGATATTACTCGAAAACACTAATAATAATATCCCCAAACTTAACACACTTTACCATCCAAAAATATATGATACTCACATGTAACTTATAAAACAGTTTTCATAACATTAAATAAAACTTAATATGATCTAATATACACTATTTGCCAATCTGATAAGAACTAAAAATAGAAAAATAGAACTAGTGATTATTCATGTTAGACCCCAAATACAAGTTTAAACAGTCTTTGTAATTTTGAGATTTAAATGAACTATTTATAATACAATCCTGCAGAAAATAGTCCATGTCTCTGAATCGAGATACCAGAGCAGACTTATGGTTGCCAAAAAATGACAGTTTCGGACATTCCACATGTCTGAATGATGGCTTCATCCGACTTCACAACATCTGCTTTTGGTAAAGGTCTTGTAGTCTTGTAGCACATTGCAGATATTTCAAGGAAGAGAGAGAATTCTTTGTCAAAACAGAATTATCTGGAATTTTGCTGTAAATTATGTTTAGGAGCCCAACCGTTTTGTGTATATAGTTATTAAGAGATTAATTATTAACTCAAAAATAATATTCTTCTATGTGCTGGCCTCCAAAATCCCTGATCTTAGTGGACTCATAGGTTAAGTGTGGCATTCCACAAGTAAACGGATAATTGGAATACTATGCTGCAATAGATAAGATAGAGCAATACACAAGATATCATGGAAGCAGAGAAAGAGAGTTCCCAGTCTAGATTTGGAGGCTTAATACATAGTCAAAAAAGTAATCTAAAATCAAGGAGCATAAACAGAAATGGACTCAAAGAAACCAAGCAACGGGCCTTTGGCAGCATCTAGTTCAGCCACATTTTGTATGCAAGAACACAGATGTGTAGAAAGATAACATGTCAAGTAATCTAATATAGAGATTGATGAAGCTCAGAACTTTAATACCAACTTAGTTTTCCTTGTACCTCAGTGTACTTAGCAGTCAGTTACCTGAAGTTGTTCTGCCCAGACCTAATTTCTGGACAGGTGACTCCATATTGTGTTGATTACTGGTCCAATCATCATGGATCAGGTGAGTGTGGAATCATGGCATAGAAAACAGCTAGAGCCCGTTTTGCAGTTGGTAGGTGTACTTACAAAGATAATCAAATGAACACATAGCATTGTCTCAGCCACGGAAAGGATTCTGTTACCATATTTGCCTTGAGAACTTTTAGTCACCAAGTCAGAAATGTCTCTGTCATATACCAAGAGGGCAGAAGTCAGGAGGACTTGTAGGCAGGATTGTAGGACTTGACCAAAGAGGGATAGAAACCCTTGATGGAAGACTTTTACCACTGGGCAAAAAACTGTTCAGGGCAGTAAATTACTCCATGGGTTGCAGAGAAGGAAGGTTTTGCAGAAGCACATGGTGATGTGTCAAAGGAAAATTCAAGTCTCACTTTATGAAATTTGCCTCATATTTCATGGCAGAGGGGACCACAAACAGGGAAGAAAGAAAGAGAGACAGGGAAGAAGGAAGGAAGGAAGGAAGGAAGGAAGGAAGGAAGGAAGGAAGGAAGGAAGGAAGGAAAAGAGAGAGAGAGAGAAGAGAAAGAAATACCAGAATGGCATTGTAAGGCTCTAATATAATAGATCTCTGAAGTGGTAAAGTGGTAGAGATAGATGGTTAAAGCAAGTGAAAGCTTATCAGAACAAAGGTAGGTGGGGGACAGTATCAGCAATTAACCTCTGTGCCTAGGGACTCCACTTTCTCTACAGACCTCAGAGAAAGCACCTGAGATAATTTATTATCCAGACTTCTGAGATTATTATGCATCATATTGAGAGCATATTCTGGCTGAATGAAGGTTATATAAGAATTCATGAAGTGCTACTTCATTTGTAAACGAAATATTGATGAGTATATATAACAAAAAAAGTAGATGCCATTTCTTGCAATAATTACCAGGAAAAACAAGCAACATAAATACCTTTGTATATTTTGCTGTTCTTTGCATGAGAAGATAACGCTATAGACATACTGCAAGATTCATGCTTGGAGTAACTTTTCTGAAAAAAAAAAAAAAAAAGGAATGAAATGAAGGTACTCTTGAACAAAATTAGTAAGTAATCCACAAAGCCTGGTTTTTTTCTTGACTTTGTTATTAGCATGTCATAATCTCCGCTACTGAGTGGTATTTCTAAAGAGAATATATTTCAGGTTGTAAACTTTACTACTTATTTCGGGTAACATTATATAAACCTGATAATGATTTCAGGACTGATTATAGGACTCCATTTGCAAACCTGACTAGGTCTGTCATTTTATTAACAATGTCACTATTCCTTCACGTGATTACTATCTTATCTTAATTATATTATATTATATTATATTATATTATATTAGTGTTACAAATAAAAATGGACAATTATTTAATATAATAATTTAAAGAAAAACAAACTATGGAGGTCTCATGAAAATGAAGACCATTTGGAGCATTAAAGCTTCCATAATCGTGGGAAAACTGGACAGTTATATGCAAAAGAATAGAACTAGACCACCGTCTTACACTGTACAAAAAAACTAAACTTAAAGTGGAATAAAGACTCAAATGTGAAACCTGAAACCATAAACCTCCAGAAGAAAACAGGGTAGTAATTTCTTTGACATCAGGCATAGAAATGCTTTTTCTAGATATGTCTCACCAGGCAAAGGAAACAAAGCAACATTAAGTTATTGGGACTACATGAAAATAAAAAGCTTTTGCACAGTGAAGGAAACCATCAACAAAATGGCAAGGCAACCAACTTACTGAATGGGAGAAGATACATGAAAACGATGTCTTTGATGAGGGGTTAATATCCAAAATATATACAGAATGTATATGACTCAATATCAAAGAAACAAATAACCCAATTAAAAAATGGGCAGAGGACCTAAATAGACATTTTCCAAAGAAGGCATAGAGATGGCCAACAGACACATGACAAGATGCCCAGCATCAGTCATCATCAGGGAAATGCAAATCAAAACTACAGTGAGATGTCACCTCCTATCTGTCAGAATGGCTAAAATAAAAAAGACAAATAACAAGTGTTGGCAAGGATGTGGAGAAAAAGGAACCTTTGTGCACTGTCGGCAGAAATGCAAATTGGTGAGGCCATGTGGTAAACAGTATGAAAGTTCCTCAAAAAATTAAAAATATAATTATCATTTAATACAATAATTCTACTACTGGGTATTTTCTGAAAGAAAGTGAAAACACTAATTTGAAAAGATATATGCACCCAATGATTACTACAGCATTATTTACAATAGCCAATATATAGAAGTAACCCAAGCATTATCCATAGATGAATAAAGAAATGTGTAATGGGTATATATGTATAATGGATATATAATGTGGTATATCTATATATCTAATATAGATATATAATGTGAGGTATCTATATATAGATATGTAATGTGAGATATATATAATGTGATATATATCACAATGTGATGTGATATAAATTATGTGATATATATATCACATTATATACGTATGTGGTATTATATACATATACATTATATACATATAATGTGGTGTGTGTGTATATATATACACACACACACACACACACACACACACACACACATATATATATATATATATTTATAATTACTCAGCCATAGAAAAGAATGAGATCTTGCCATTTACAACAACATGAGTGGACCTAAAATGCATGATGCCAAATGAAATAAGCCAGACAGAAAAAGACAAATATCATATGAGTTTACTCATATGTGGACTTTAAGAAACAAAATAAATGAAGAAAAAAGACAAAAAAACCAGACTCTTAAATAGAGAACAGACTGATGTCTGCCAGAGGGGAGGTGGGTAGGAGTGATGGGTGAAATAGAGAAAGAGAATTAAGAGTACACTTATCCTGATGAGCACTGAGTGTGTAGGGAATTGTTGAATCCTTACATTATACACTTGAAACTAACACAGCACTATGTTAATTATACTTCAATAAAGTTCCCATAATTGATCATTATGGTTCAGTGCTTATGAACTCTGAAGTCAGCTTCCCTTTGTGCAAAACCTGTGGCATCTCTTCACAGTTCTGAGGATTTAGGCAGAAATTTCATCATATAATTTTTCAGTTTATTTTGCTATAGATAGAGCAAAATACAATGACCTACTTTGTGTGCTGATTAAATGAGATTTTTTTTAAAGTACCTAGCAAAATACTGCTCATAGGAAAAAAAAAAAACAACAAGAAATCTTAGCTATCAATATTCTAAGATTAAATGTTAGGAGATAGGAGTTTCTAAATCCTAGCTTAATATTTACTAACCAGGAAATTCCACACATAGCAGGATTGCTTTGAGTTTCAAAGGTAATCTATAAATTCTTCGATGAAGTGTAGTTACTTTGAAATAATTCTGGGCTCACAAATTGTAAGAAATAAACTTTTAAATAACGTCACCTGAATATCCAAATTAAAGAGGTGAAATGCCATACAAGAGTTGTTTCACTGGCATATTGGGGCTGGGCAAAATATGGTCAACTGAATATATGAATAATTCAAATTTATCACGAACATACTTTATTTTTCTTCCATTCATATTGTGGAGAAAAATTTTAGTCTTTGGTTATTTCAATAAAAACAGCCAACTAAGTACTACTGAAAGACTCTTGAGTGATTTGTGATCTTATAGGGCACCTATAGGTTTCCCCCCGAAACCTGCACGCAAGAGGCATACCATTGCAACTAGAGATTTGTTATTAAATTGATGCACAGCTGAGATATAGGCAAATACATCTGAAGTAACAGAATTGTTAAGAATACTGAAGAAATCTCACTGAGTCCACTAATATATTCAGAGAAAATAACTTGTCAATCAGAAAAAAAAAAGAGAGAGAGAGAGAGATTGGTCAGGAAAGTGAGCCTTCAAGCATGATTTGCAGAGGCAAGTATCTGTAACATCAATTCAAGCACAATTCAGAGGTTCTTTAAGAAAGAAAATATTCACCAAAGTATTTATGGTGCTATTGGTAAACCAGGAGAGAGGTAGACTACCTCAAGGTAATTCTATTAACATATTCCTTTCAGTGTAGGAAATTCTAATTATAATAGAATCAGCATCAGAACAGGGGCATTTAAAGGATTAGCATAAGAAGGGTCCTAAGTAAAATTTAGTTCCATTTATAGAAATTCCTATTGTTTAAATATAGATGTCTTTCATTTCAAAATTATCTGGTCCTTACACTAATTAATAAATTATGATTTGGCTTCATATTTCAGTTCTGTGAACTATTGGTTTTTGTGTCCTTGAGGAAGGAAGTGCTTCTTAATGTGTAGACCTATCAAGTTTCTGACCATGAAAATCTGAGCACCAGGTCTTGCCTGAGGTAAGTCCCCAACCCCCAAGGTAGGTATGCTGGCTCCTTCTGGAAACTTCCAGACCCCAACTAAGTTTCCATTAGACCATTCATGTAACTCTTGTCTTTATAGGAAATCTATTCTCAGAGACTAGTTACTATTCAGTCTCTTGGTTTTAAAGCTTCTTAATAACCTGTTATTCCAAACCTCTACCAGCAGCTCAAGACTTTTTAGCTCTTGACTCATCTATCTGCCCTGGGATATCTAAAAGCGTATCTAAATTAATCAGTTTAGAAGGGATCCACCCACCAACTGCATGAATGTCCTGTCTCTCCTGTATTCTTCCCCATTATGGTAAGTGGCACCATTTCATTTAATTGTTCAGGCTTAAAAGCCAGGAGTCTTGCTTTCTTACTCACCCCTGAACAAACTATCATAGCAATTGCTGTCAATTCCTCACTTCAAAACTGATTGCGTTGAATCTATTCACCTCACTACCACCCCGATCAGCTGTTATCCTCATAGTCTATGAACTAGTCTAATATCTTCCACCTTCCCTTTCTCTCATAGATGGGATGTTTGTTACCCGCCCCCCCGCAACACCACATTTATATGCTGAAATTCTAACCCCCAGTGAGATGGATGTCAGGAGGTGGAAGCTTTGGTAGGTAATTGGATCATGAGGACTGAGGTCTCATGAATAGAATTAGTGTCCTTATAAGCCATTAGGGAGTTTCCTTTTTCTGTACTTGAGGAGGCAACAAGAAGAGGGCCATGTACAAATCAGAAAGAGGGCTCTCACCGTAACTCAATTTGGCCGCACCGTGATCTCAGATTTTACAGTTTACAGAATGGTGAAAAGTACATTTTTGTTTGTTTGTTTGTTTGTTTAAGCAACCCAGTTTATTCTGTCTTAGCAGCCCAATCTAAGACTTGTCCCAGTGATTTTTTATACCCAGCCACCAGGGTTATTTTTTAAAATTATGAACCCCTTCATGCCATTATCAGACATCTAAGATTAAAATCCACACACTGAGGGGAGCCTGGGTGGCAATCGGTTAAGTGTCCAACTTCAGCTCGGGTCATGATGTCATAGTTTGTGGGTTTGAGCCCCGGGTCAGGCTGTGCTGACAGCCCGGAGCCTAGAGCCTGCTTCGGATTCTGTGTCTCCCTCTCTCTCTGCCTCTCCCCTGTTCATGCTCTGTCTCTCTCTCTCTCTCTCTCTCAAAAATAAATAAATATTAAAAAAATAAAATAAAATCCACACACTGAATGCTGATTTATGAGGCAGTCCAAGATCTGCCCTCTGATGGCTTTTGCACCCCAGCATCTCCTCTTGGCCACCGGGTTCCAGACCCACTATGGTGTTCTCTCTTCCCTTAAAACAATTTTTTAATGTTTATTTATTTTTGAAAGAGAGAGGGAGAAAGAGCATGAGTGAAGGAGAGGGAGACGCAGAATCCGAAGCAGGCTTCACTCTCTGACCTGTCAGCACAGAGCCCAATGTGGGGCTCGAACTCATAAACCGTGAGATCATGACCTGAGCCAAAATCAGACACTTAACCTACTGAGCCCAGGCGCCTCTCTCTTTCCTTTTTAATTCTCAGTTCTTGCATTTTTTGTTAAGTAGCCTGTACGCCCATCATGGGGCTCAAGCTCACCACCCCAAGATCAACAGTCACACACTCTACTGAGCCAGCCAGACGACCCTCGTTCTTGCAGTTGTTAATTCTCTGCTTGGAATTCTTTCTTCCTAGGTCTTTCCCATGGTTCAGCTCTGACTGTGAAGTATCACCCCTCAGAGGGTCTTTCCTACTGTAACCCCACAGACATTCTTTTGCAAAACACCATGCTTTGTTTCCTTCATGATACATGCCATTTCCTCATAGAATCTCATCTGTTTCTGTCTATGAAAACAGGGTAGCTGTGGGACAGATTCTTGGTTGTTTTCCCCACACCAAGAACAGGTCCTCCTAAGGAGTTATTAAAGGAATAGATTTCACAAGGAACAGAGGTCAGAGGACACTGGGAGAAAATATATTTTGGGGATGACATATTCCAATTTATTTTTTATTTTTTATTTTTCAAAGTCCAGAACTGTGTCAGTGATTACATTTGCCTATGGGCTTTCAACTGGTTAACAATGAGAGCACAACTCACACAAAAGTTTTCTGACTTCTAGTTCATGGTACATTTAACATATCACACCACCTGTTCAATAGCCCTATTCCTCTAGAAATACACATAGAAGTCATAGAACTTTCACTAACTTTACTTTGCATTTATAGCCCATCTATTCTTATACACAGTAGGGCTTTGAGATAGTGGACAAAATTTAAACATAAATAAAACAGCAATGTGTTGAGACATACACATATATTTTCTGTGTAATTAAAGGGCCATAATATAGTGTGCCATTTATTAACGAATAGAGTAATAATTGTTTTAAACAGTGCTTCTCCCATAGACTAATTAATACTGTTTAAATCAGCGTTTCCTACTCACACACAAATTGTAACCTGATTTCCTTAATGTGGTATTTTTATTCTGTCTTCAATGGATTACAATATATTTGAGGGAAAAACCCTACATTCCATTCCTTTTCTCACAAATCATTTGGCATCGTAGTTAATAAAATGCTCACCATACGGTGGAATCCAGCTGCCATGTTCCAGAGTTCATTTCATTTTTCAAGAGGTAACCTCTGAGAACAGAAATAGTTTCTCAAGAGACCTGGGAAGGGTCTGTAAAAGGATATCATTTATGCACAGATCGCATCGGTGCATTCCACCCAAATAGTCAAACATGAGAACAGGATTTGGCCAGAAGATTAAAACATAGCAAAAATAGCTATGTTCCTCTGTGTCTGTGACATAAATTAAGAGGCACCGTAAAACCAACATCCACTCTAGACATCCTCAGGTCTAATTTTGTTATTTTTCTCATTAGTGGTCCAAACTGTAGTTCATCCTGAAGTGATCATGTTTCCTTTGCAATCTACTTTTATTTTCTACTTTTAAGAAGTCCTTGTCAGAGCCTGGATTAATTAAGCTATGGAGTCCATTTTATAAATCTGGCTGTAGAAAAAGCCTGAGCCCTGGCTCCAGAAAAATGATCATCTCTCAGACATAGTCTAGGTTCACTGGCAGATCCCACGCTTCTGTAAATAATCTGTATGGTTTTCGGTTTGAATACTATTTTGACCAATAGATTTGACCATTGTCTACATTTCCACGGTTTTGTGGTTAATCAAATGTCTTAAGTTTAAGAGTCCTTGAGGCTATGCATTTTTCAGCTTTTAAAGACTCCCTTGCTCACCAAGCTGAATTCAATACAGCAGAGTTGGTACAGGGCAGAGCAAAAAAGGAGGTTAACCACACTTGACTATATCAGGTGTACATGTTTTGTCTGCATAATGCCAAAATACTGGTGCAAAGGAGAGACAAGAAGAACTTTTATTTATTTCCCTCTCTTGTTGTGCTGATTACCTCCTTGTCCCCTCTCCAAACACACCCCTATTTATTGGGGCCTCATAAAGTTGTAAATGTCAATTCATTATAGCAGAAATAATATAGGCATTTCTGTAAATGATGTACTTTACCCTCTCCCCAGGTTGTTTTTGAAGGAAATCATGGAAAATTCATTGCAGCCTCGAAAAATGTCCAGATAATAAATGTTTCTCTTTATATAAGTACATGGTATTCCTTGTAGAAAAATAACAACACATATTTGCAGATCATCTGTTAAGTTTGCTCAAGTTATATTTTCCTCTTTATTAATAGAGTTCAGAGTTGTAAGAATATAAAAACCAAACCAACTTGAGAGAAGGCTTCTGAATGTTACCTCTGTCATTATAACTTTTGTTTAAATTCTTTAAGAACTAAAATTAAGTTCAATTGGAAAGTTATGTATATACATATATCTATATATGTGTGTGTATATATATATGTATATATATATATATAACATATATAATACAGCATTTTTCTTCCATATTTATTCAAATGTTTTTGGAGAATCTGGATGACATTTTACTGTGTCCATCAATGTGCCCACTTCTCATTACCATTGCTAACAGGAAAAAAACAATCTGTTCTGATATTCATAACTTTCAACTGTCCCTGCTTTCTGAAATCTTACAGCACCTTGAACTGTGCATGGCATTATATTATCCTGTTAATTTTAGGGACAGGTCAAATCACACATCTTAAAGTAGTAGATCATAAAGCATGTTTAATGCATGCTTAATTCATCTTTGTACCAAATCCCAACCATACTGCACTGCTTAAGAAATCTTTTCTTAACATGTAAACACGTGAAATCAATGCACATGGGAGCGCTGCACAGTTGAAAAGGGCAGGTGAACAAGCTGTGCGCGTGGACTCATTCTATCTGCATCTTTTTGTTCACTCCATTTGCTATACAGCTTTTGGGCTTCAGAACATATTTTGAGATTTCCCATCTTCCAAGCTATCAGCAATTTTCCAAATGATATTTTCAGCTTTTTTAGGAACAGACAATGAAACCAAAAAATGAGTTCCATGGGGAAGCTAATGGTGGGTAGTTATTCAGAGTCATGTCTGTACAGCTCCCTTTTTTGTAGGGGAATGAATTTCAATGATTCATCTATTTTGAGTCATGTTCATGCAAGTGTATTTCCTGGGATGGATTAAATTGACTGAAAACTAATGTAAGCAGAGTGAAAAATTAACAGGGTTTTAAAATCATTTTATTTATTGGTAGTGGGTAGTAAATTCAGAAGTCAATTTTCTATCCATAAATCAGGACAGAAGTTTATTTTTTTCTGAGGTTTATGAGTACATAGCGTGAGATGCATATATTAATATATTCAGTAAAGATGCAGTTACATTAAGTAACTGTCAGATTATCTCTGATGATAATTTATTCCTTTGACATCAACTAATGGTCATCCCACAGTATGTAACACCATGAGAGTAGCTTTTAGTGAATAACTTTAACTGATAACAGTAGATGGAAAGGACATAGTTTAAATATACATAAACACACATTCACACATATATGCACACACATATATGTATAACATATATGTCTAATATAACATATAGGATACAGAATATGAGATACAAAACTGTAGGTGCTTATAGCTGGTAAATAGGGAACTGTCATATTCTCTTAAAGCAAGGAAATATTCTTTAGTCATTGATCATGGGGGTTGAGGAGGAAGAAAAATATCCTACAGTTAAAGAGACAGTGTTTTGTCTGACATGATCCACACAAAAAGTGAGTTGGGGGTGACTGTGCATCTTAACAATTTTAATCAGAAAGAACAGTATGTTATATAATACCAATCAAGGTTATATGTAAAAATCCCTCAAATTAATAAAAAAGCATAATCTTGTTCCAGAGCATGCTATCTGCCTCCCTTATGATGTGTTGTGCTAATAGGAGGTAGTGTTAGTGGCTGTGTTGGGAGTTCAGCTGTGCTGAAAACCTACTGAAAATGTGTGCCGACCGAACTACAGGAAGTATGGGGTCTTGTTTTAAAAGTTTCATTCATAATACAGGAGCTTCGAGATTATCAGGAGATCGCCATTGCATGGCAAAATTTTTCAGTAGGCTGTAAAAGGAAACACGTAGACCAGGAAGTATAATCCACAGTGCTGTCTGAAGCAATGATACATCAAGTAAAAGAAAAAGGCAAGGCACTTATTAGTAAATCATGAGAGGCTAAAGTAGAGCAAATCTTTACCAGAACTGTCTAGCAGAACTTTACCAGAACTGTGTGAGCTAAAAATATGACCACATAAGTAACTGAAAAATTTTTGGTAGCCATTAGCAAGTAAAAAAAAAAAAAAAGTGAATTTTAATAATACATTCTAACTACAAAGATCCAACATATTTTGAGATGTATTCAATACACAATTATTGAGGTATTTACACTGTTTTTCATACCAAGTCTTGCAAATCTAGTATGTAATTTACACTTGGACTACATTTCAATTTTGACTAGACAGTTTCAATTTCAGTAGACACATGGGGTTAATAGCTTTCCAAATGGGACTGCTCAGGTTAGACAGAACTTCCTATAGTTAGCAAGAACTCAAAGGAAGGAAGGCTGATGTCACTCATTCACTAAAAAAAAATATCATGATGTTTGAGGAAACATATTGAGTTAGATAATTCCGGGAACAGCCTCATATTCATGCCAGCTTCTTCCCATTTGGGGAGGAAGATTTCAAATTGAAGAAGAAAAGATGGGGAGAGAGGTAAGAATATATCCCTGAAAATGCAAGCTGAATTGAGGTAAGGGATACGTAAGGAACCCGAAAACAAGGAGATATTTAATTTTTATTTATTTTTGAGACAGAACGTGAGCAGGGGAGGGGCAGAGAGAGAGAGAGGGAGAGACAGAACTGAAGCAGGTCCAGGCTCTGAGCTGTCCGCATGGAGCCCAACGGATCCCAACGTGGGGCTTGACTCTGGAAGTGCAAGATCATGACCATGAGATCATGACCTGAGCTGAATTTGGAAGCTTAACCAACTGAGATGCCCAAGGGTCCCAAGAAGGAGATATTTAAAGAATCTGTCTGTGCTCTACTGAGCTGCTATTAAGTCTAATGTCTTCTACAGACTTCACAATTTGGTGACCACCTGACTGATTTCCTGGGATCCAGATGATCTTGCAAGTAAAGACCCTCCCCTCCCCGACCCCCCCCACACACTCACACTCACACTGTGGCACTGGAGATCAAACAACTATGCTATACAAGGCTCTGGTCTATTCTCCAGGATAGAGGGGTCATGCGGAGGGTAAGCAGATATTCCAGCTGGCCCAGGGCAGTTCCCCACCATACTTATTATGCCAGTGCAATTATTCAAAGTTCTTTCTGTCACTGTCAAACATCTTCGGATTTAGAAGATAAATTATATGTTCACTCCATGAAGCACACCCAGAAGAGCTCAAGGAATCCCACATCCAATAATGGTTTGAAGACCACAGATGCATTCCCAAGGTCCACACAGATGGGGAAAATTGGATGTAAGATTGTAATCCATTGAAAACAAGTTGATGAGAAGAAGGAACTAAGCTGACTTCTTTGTACTTAAGTTGGTTTATTTCAAATGAGTATATATTTTCTCTCTCCATGGCTCTCCTTTTCTATGTAATTTTGTGTCCATTTGAATCCCAAAGTTGCTGTCACCATTAATAAAACTGAGTCGTTTAAAGCCACATATTTATTAAGCACCTAGCTGTTTCTTGCTCTATCTAGAGATTTCCTTAAATTATTAGACTTGTTTATTCTGAACTTACAGTTTTAAAATATATTCATAATAAACAACCCTAAATAAAGTGGTTTATTAAGACCCTCACCTTGTGTCCTATTTTTTTTTTAATAATTATTATTACCTCTTTACTGACCTTTATATGGATATGCTTTAGGGGACATTTCAAGTTTCCAATTAACTTTGAATGTGACTAGAGTTTTATAAATGAGGGATGATTTAGGTGCAAATTTATGGCATGTAAAAGATTATAGTTAACTATGTGCTAAAGTAAAAACCTAGCTATCTGGAAAGTATTTATTTATAGAGGAACATAAACAACTTGCATTAGAGAAATTTACAAGAATCTGAGGAATGATCAGAATGTATCTAATGCATTTATATGTGGATATAAAATATGTAATTTATTATATTGATTTTCAGCTATCAAAGATGCAGCAATCATAGTGACTTTACCTTCTTTTCCAAGATATCTTATCAAAATGATTTTATTTTACTGTGTGTCCATAATGACTACATGAGTCAGGATGCCTTGACTTTTATATTTTCTTCTATCTTTTCTGTTCAAGCCCTTAATAGACAAGGGACAAAATCCTCATTATCTACAATAAGAAAAAGCAGTAATTTAATGAAAAAGGTACCTCCAATGCAGTAATAACAAGCAGATACCAATTCATAGTTTTGTTTTCTTTATTTTTTAAAGTAACTTCTTAATCCTGGATATTTACTAAAGTCAATCTTTGTTCAAAGTTGTTTGGAATTTGAGTGAATTAAATTAGATGGCATTATAAAAATCATACCTTTTTACGACTTTCAAAATTGCACATGCACTCATCAATCTGAAAAGTTACCAAAATATTTCCTAGCAAATATACTGCAAAATTGGTTCAAATAAATATACAGTAACTTTTAATACACATTAATCACCTGGATACTACTGATGATAAATCTACTGCTAAAGCATTTTACTAGTATTATTACTTTCATACCAAAGCTTTGTTATGTTTTTCAAAAATCCATAAATATAGATGGAATAACATAATTGAACCCCAACCTGAGATTAAGGAAATATCAATGTTTTGTCATATTTGCTTTATCTTTTTTTTGTTCAACTGATATTTAAAAGTAATTCCTAGATAATTCATTCCTAAATACTTCAGAATACATCTCTGAAAAATAACATTTTCTTAAATGACCACAATATTGTGATCACATCCAATGAATACTACATGTTAGAAAATTACATGTAAAATATATTCTTACATGATCACAATACTGTCAAAACATCTACCAAAATTAATTCAGCTTTTAAAAATATCATCATGGAATGCATATCTAATCATATTAGAAGGAATACATAACCTAGTTGTCAATTTTCCTATTATTTTATTATTATTAAAGGAAATAATAAAATCATAAACATATTAAAATATAAATAAATAATATACATGTGTATTATGTATGTATTTACACATATGTTTGTATGCATATATGAACTATTTATATAATTGCAGTTTGGGTTCTAAAGTGTATTATGTATTTCAGTGAAATCTCTTTTGAGCCTCTCTAATACAAATATTATACTTTAACTTTTCTTTTGTTTTTTCCTTTTGGTTGGTGAAGCCAGGTTATTTTTCCTGTAGATTTACCTAATCTGAATACTGCTAATTGAATACATTTGATGTGTCTTATTATCATTATCTGTGTCATGTATTTTCTATAAATTGAAATCTAGATCTAGAGTCTTGGTCAGATTGAAGTTCAAATTTATTTTGGTAAAACTATTTCACATGTAGTCCCCATGAGACATATAAGGTGGGTGTTACATACTATATTTTGTGTGAATTTGTCTGTGTGGTAACTTGTTGTTAGTTGATGTTAGCCACTGGTGAACTTTGGATAGACACGGAAATCCATTAAAGGGTTGGAATATAACAATATACTAATTCTCTTGTGTATTTTATTAGCTAGAAAGCTTCTTTCAAGATAAATTTCCTCTCCTTAATTATTTGTTTACATGAGGTATAGTTCATATAAAAAATATAGTTCAAATGTTTTTATCCATTTTTTTTTTTTACTATGTGTCAACCCATGCAATTCTTTTTTCCCCCATTGTTTTTATTTAAATTCTAGTTAGTTAGCATACAATGTAAAATTAGTTTCAGGTGTGCAGTATACTGATTCAACACTTCCATATATCACCTGGTGTTCATCACAAGTGCACTCCTTAATTCTCATCACCTATTTTACCCATCTCCCCGACCCACCTCCCTTCTGGTAACCATCAGTTTGTTCTCTATAGTTAAGAGTCTACTCCTTGGTTTGCCTCCCTCTCTCTCTCTCTCTCTCTCTCTTTTCCTTTTGCTTGTTTGTTTTGTTTCTTAAATTCCACATATGAGTGAAATCATGGTGTCTGTCTTTCTCTAACTTTTTTCGCTTAGCATTATACTCTCTAGTTCCATTCATGTCATCGCAAATGGCAAAATTTCATTTTCTTTTATGGCTGAGTGTATGTATATATATATATCTCATCTTCTTTATCCATTCATCAGTCAATGGACACTGGACTCTTTCCATAATTTTGCTATTGTTAGTAATTCTGTGACAAACATTGGGGTGCATGTATCTCATTGAATTAGTATTTTTGTATTTTTGGGATGAAACTTATTTCATTTTTAAAAGAATATTGATTGCTCCAAAATTATAATATAATTTCCTATCTCCAAAATTTATCAATGATTTTTGAACTCACATACAATGGGTCTTAACCCATTACAATCATTATGCTCTTTGGTGTTCAAATTGTCCCATCTCTGACAGGTGAAAGCTTTTTCAATATGTCTTGATTATTATCAAACTATATCAGAATATGAAGAAGAAATATTCCCAATTGTTTTTATGAAGTTACAATAACCTTCATGTCTAAATCTTACAAGGAAATGGTGAGAAAATACAATAAAAAATTACTACCTCTTGTGTACATAGATGCAAAATCCTTCAGTAAACATTAGGAAATCAAATCCACCAATATATAAGTAGCTAATACATCATAATTTATTCCAGGAATGCAAAGATCGTTTAACATAAAAAAAAAACTGGGAAATTACATGATCATCTATATAGCTGCAGAAAAATCACTGGATCAAATTTAACACACATTCATGAAAAAAAAAAAAAAACTTTAAGCAAGCTAGGAATAGAAAGACATTTTTGTCTGTCTATTGAAGGACATCCACAAAGAGCCTACAACTAACAACATTCACACTTTTGAAATTTTGAATATATCTCCTCTAAGTTCGAGGAGAAGGCAAGAATCTCTTCCTTCACCATTTTCATTCAGCCATTTACAGGAGAACCTATCTGATATCATAAAGCACAAATGAAAAAAAAATAAAAAAACAAAAAAACAGCAACAAAAGTAAAAACATTGGAAAGGAAAAGTCCAACTCTTCGTGCACATTTGGCATGATTATTTACATTAAAATACAATGACATATGCAGAAATCTGTTATAAATTATACGTGCTTTTTAACAAGGTTACAGATATATAACGTAAATATATAATAATGATCTTTCTAGGTAGCAATAATGAGCAACTGGGAAGTTTTTTGAAGATTCTCAATTAACACCAGAAGCACAAAATACTTGGGGATAATTTTATTAAAAGGATGCAAGACTATCATAGCTAAACTTTTGCAAAAACAGTGTAGAGAAAACTTAAAATAAGACCTAAGTGCGAATTGAAAGACTCATGTTGTTAAGATGTTTATTTCCCCAAATTTGATGCATAGATTTAACACAATTTCATTTAAAATCATAAGAAGCCTCTTTTGTGTGAGTATAAATTGATAAGTGAATTCTCTACTGGAAATAAAAGGAAACTAGAATAGCAAAAACAATCACAGAAAAGAGTACCAAGACATGAATTCAGTTTATTTTAAACCACAGTAATTAAAACCATATAGCATTGGCATTGTATCAGTGAAAGAGAATAGAGAGTCCAGAAACTGATGCACACTTATCTGATAAATTGATCTTTAGAAAGGTATAAAAAAATTAAATTGTGTAAGAAAATTATTTTTAACAAAGATTTTTCAAACAACTAGATAATAATTTTAAAATAGAAAAGAATCTCATATGTTACCTTACACTATACATAAATGTCAACTGAGGTTGAACATAAACTTAAGTGTAAACCCTAAATAATAGATTCTAATTTTTTTTTTTAACGTTTATTTATTTTTGAGACAGAGAGAGACAGAGCATGAACGGGGGAGGGGCAGAGAGAGAGGGAGACACAGAATCCGAAGCAGGCTCCAGGCTCTGAGCCATCAGCACAGAG
Organism: Panthera pardus; assembly: GCF_024362965.1. Classification (NCBI taxonomy): domain Eukaryota; kingdom Metazoa; phylum Chordata; class Mammalia; order Carnivora; family Felidae; genus Panthera; species Panthera pardus. The sequence continues at coordinate 122,013,154 of NW_026526810.1, read as the reverse complement.
CCCGACACCGGGCTCGAACTCATGGACCGCGAGATCGTGACCTGAGCTGAAGTCGGACGTTTAACCGACTGAGCCACCCAGGCGCCCCCTAAATAATAGATTCTAAATAGCCTAGATTCTAAAATGTCTTGAAGATATCATAGGAGAATATATTTACAGTCCTCGATTAATGCAAAAATTTATTATGACTCAAAAAATGGAAATTATAAAAAATTGATGTTAGTTTATTAAATTTATAATTTTCTGTTCATTAAAAGACATGCTTACAAGATAAAAGATGAAGCATACTCTGGAAAAAATGTTTTCAATACACATTCTGAGAAAGAATTTATATTCAATATATAAAGAACTAAAACTCAATTTTAAAAAAGACTATGGGATAAAAATAAATAGGCACAATTTTGAAGACACTTCACAAATAAGGCTTATGTACAAATGAAGATAACCCTTAAGCACTTTAAAAGATGCTCAACATCATTAGCCATAAGGAAAATGCAATTAAAACAATAATGAAATACGACAGGACACACACTAGAATGGACAAACTAAAAAGATTAACGCCAAGTTTTGATGAATTTATGGAAAAATGGAGATCTCAATCACTGGGAAAAGCAGAATAGTATACAAAAAGTTGGAGTAAAGGCTTGGCAAGTTTTTACCAAAAAAAGTCACACATATACCTTTCCTATGACCCAGAAATTCCACTTTAGGAATTTACACAGGAGAAATTAAATACTCACAAAAATATTGTATAGGAATGTTCATAGAAGTTTTGTTTATAATGGTCCCAAACTGAAAATAATCCAAATGTTCATAAACACAAAAATGGATAGGCAAATTGGGATATGCTGATTAAATGGAATATAACAGTAAAAAAAGAATGTACTACTTCTAAACTGACAACATGGGTGAAACTCATCAATGTAATATTCATGAAAGAAGCCAACTCAAAAAAATATGGGCTGTATTTCTTCATTTGTATCAATTTCTAAAATATGAATAACTAAGCCATAGTGATATTAACCAGAACAGTTGCTCCTAAGAAGGGTAGGTGATTGATAAAAAAAAAAAAGCTCCTAAAGAAACTGTCTTAGAGGAGCACCTGGGTGGCTCAGTCGGTTAGGTGTCCAACTTCAGCTCAGGTCATGATCTCAACAGTTCATGAGTTCAAGCCCCCAGTAGGGCTCTGTGCTGACAGCTCAGAGCCTGGAGCCTCCCTGGGATTCTGTGTCTCCTTCTCTTTGCCCTTCCCCAACTCCTGCTCTGTCTTTATCTCTCAAAAATAAATAAACATTAAAAAAATTCAAAAAAAAAAGAAGCTGTCTTAGATTATGGGCATTTCTAAATCATACTTGGATATGTATTTCAATGTATATAAGTTATTCTCAATAAAGAAACAATAACAACTCATGCAATAGGAACTAAAAATATGTATTAATTCAATGACCATAGAAGTTTGTTTTCAACCGTTATAGATGTTTATTTCTCACACAGGCAACTCTAATTTATACCCTGTATAGAGAACATGCCTGTCCATGGATGCATGTCTGTGGGCAGCTTCTCTTCAAAAAGTGATTCAGGGATTCAAGTGTCTCCCATCTTAAGTTTCCCTGCCCATTTTATCTATGTTTCAGTTATCTTTTTTTTTAAACGTTTATTTAGTTTTGAGAGTTTATTTAGTGTGAGCGAGGAGGGGCAGAGAGAGAGAGGGAGACAGAATCTGAAGCAGGCTGCAGGCTCTGAGCTGTCAGCTCAGAGCCCGACATGGGGATGGAACTCATGAATTATGAGATCAAGACCTGAGCTGAGGTCGGACGCTTAACCCATGGAGCCACCCAGGCGTCCCTATGATTCAGTTATCTTTAACTTGTTGCTTTCATGTGGCTTATACCCATCTACACTAAACTAACAACAGAGATATGAGAAGGAATATTGAACATGGATGGTTTCTTTTCATCTGGTTTGAGAAGTGGTACCCATTAGTTCCGCCTATATTCCACTATTCAGAACTCAGGCATCGTAGTCAAAGAAAGAACAAGAGTTGCTGGGTAATATGATTTCTCTGTGGTACAAGAAGAAGGGGAGATCAACTTGGTATCCAGCTAAACATCTCTGCTACATAATAAGCCAAATGTTCCCTGAGAAAATCATTATGATATATTTTTTTTCTCTGCTGACACACAGTAATAATAAATTCTAGGTTTGCTTCATCATTGGACTGAAATCTTAACAAGTTGCAGGTTTTTTAAATTGTGATATAAAAAAACAAAATAGTAGCACAATGTCATATTTAAAAAATATTAAATTGTTTTGTGTTTTTACATTGAAATCATGTTGTCAATTTTTTCCCAGTTAATATTTTTCTAATTAAACAAAATATTAGCATGCTTTAGGTCTTCTAATGTGGGCCTTAAAAGAAGTCTAAATAGATTGAAGATATTAATAAATGCTGCCTTGAATAATCTGTTTTGGGTATTCCATCAGAGGATAAGCCTCAGCTATGACTTCCAGACAGACAAAAGCTTCTTGCAGCTTCTTTGATCAGAGATCCACATAAACCATTTATTTCCACCCATTTACATATGTAGCCATTAATTTACCTAATACTTATCCAGCTGCCTTTATCTAGGTATATGTGTGCTTTTAATTTTAATTAACCATCCTTTTCCTTATCTTATGCATATAACTTCAGCTTTATCCAGAATGATACAGCATCCTGCTTCCTTGTCTTAAAAATGACCTGAACTTTAAATGCTAATTTTTCCTTCTTATGCCATCTATCAGTATATAGCCACCTTGACATTTGCATAGAGTAATTTCGTCTTGCCCCTTAAGAACTCACTGCATCTTAAAGATGTATGCAGAGTTATCCACATGAGTTACACTGATAAGTCTCTGGGTTGGAACTTCGGCGAGAATTCTGTGCATGAGATTTTTGTAGTGAACTGCTTTCATATAAGTATATAAATTCAAAGCTTGATTATTAATGTATTACTTTGTAGAAGACAAGGCATCTTTAAAAATATTTTCAAAATATTTTTAATCTTCCCTGTGAATCTCATTTCCAATGTGGAAGGCGCTAGATCTTTTAAAAAGCTATGAACTAAGTTTGGGATGGAAGAATGTTCTCAATGAAGATCATCACACTGGTCAGTTAAGTATGAGGGCTGACATACATACATTTTATAGATAAATAAACTGTGTAAGCATAGTAGGTTAAGGAATTTGCCATGGTAAACAAAAAAAAAAGTTGAGGACAGGATTTGAATCTAATGTTTCCTGAGTCCAAAGCTCCTGATCTTAATATGGCACTAATATATTTCCCACAGCAAGTGGTGTATTGTAATGAATTGCAAGTAATTAATAAAATAACACTTCACATGAAGTATCAAGATGTTCTTATTTCATACTTTTTTTGAATTTAATTTCTATCCTTTTTATTTTATTTAGAAGGACTTTAAACAATTAAAATGGCCCCTGACAGCTCAACAAAATTCTAACTGAACAAATAGTACCTTCGATTTGATACTTTCATTGCCTACAAAGTGTTTATAAAACTAAACACTTCTGCAATTTTACTGAGCATTTGAAAGCAGCGCTGATCGCTAATAACTATTCAGTATATACCAGACAAGGGGGGATTTCAACTTTTAAGCTTCAGCTATTTTTGAATTGCCTTTGTGCCAGAGAACTCCACCTTAAATTGCTTTTAAAGTAGAAAATATACACTGTCTCCTCTCACATAATTCAAAAATATTTTAAAGTTATCTTTCTCAAAAAGAGTAAAATGACAAGGGAGCTGTGATCAGGTCTTTGTAGTCTGTCCAAAGGAACGTGATTTGAATTTTTGTTTTTTTTCTGAAGGGGAAGAAGGATCTACGGTACAAGTGTTTGGCGAAAGTTAGCTACAGTCTCTGCTGTCATAAATATAATGTTTGTGTGGTATTTGGAGATCCTGTAAAGGGCAACACTAAATTACAGCGTGAGGTGAAATGGAATAGCCAGAGAAGAGCTCGATCTTGAACGGCGGGGATCCAAGTTTCCAAGGTTACTATTACCCGCAAAATGTTATCCATTCCAGCTGCCTTCTTTGAGTTCAGGAGGCAAATTAGATCATCATTTCATGAACTTCATGCATTCACACCTTGTTCAGGGAAATATTGCTATTGTGGTGACTTAGTGTACTGTCTCAATGAGGTGCTTGTCATTAGTTCAATTTCAGCAGAGGCCACTTAGTTTTACTGTGTCCTCTGGTCAAAGATTTAACCCATGACTCAGAGACCCAAAGGATATAATTTTGGGGGGAAGGTGCAAACGTTTCAATCTTTTGTAGTTGGGGGGGGGGGAGCGGCTCCAAGTTGTATTTCCATCAAGCAGAACGCAAACGAGCACATGATACGTGTCCACAGACACCTTGTTTATGAACAAAACCACATACCAAACGATAGAAACATCATCTGTGTGTTGAGCATATCTCTATTGAACACCTGTGACTTGCAGAGACAGATGAGATACAAGGATGCTTGTTTTATGTTCTCAAATTGTGTTTTTTGTTGAACAATCTATCTTTGGAGCTCAGGATCCTGGGGCTAAAATGATATGCAAAATGTTACTACAACTATTCTTGAAAAAAATCAATATGTTGGAAGTGTAGGTGGGGAGCAATTAATTCTACCTGCGGAGAGCCACCAGGAAGCCTTCATATGAAAGGTAATGTCACTTCTGACAGAGGAGATGCACACGTGACATTGCATAATTAGAAGGGGGTTGCTGGACAGAGAGGAGAATGCAGGGCCATTCCAGACAGGAGGCAGAAGACACCCGAAGGAAGATGGGAGAAAACAGGTTTCTGCAGGGCCTTTGGAGAAATTCAAGGTGGAGAGTCGTGAATTGTGTTTAAGAGAGGAGTGAGGAGAGGAGTAAATTAAAAAGGAACAGAGACTTAAGCTTCTGTTTTACGTGAGGGCAAAATGAGTGAATTGGAGGATTATCAATAGTTTTTAAGATAAGGCTCAGCATGATCATATTTCTATTTTAAAGAGAATCCTGGCAGCAAGTGAGCGATGGGATAGAAAAAGACTGGAGGCAGCAGGGTCAGATAGGAGGTATCAGCTATTATCAGATGGATTCTATGTAGTGGGCTCCATATAATGTCTCTTCAAATGGGAGTCCCGAGTTATATTCCACATATCCACAAGTGATATGTGGAAGAGTAACGCATAAAACCTGGGTTCAAATGTGCAGACCCGTTCCCGCATCTCTTTCCAGAGTAGGACTGCTAGAATAGGCAAATTAGGGCAACTTAATTTTTAGACTGTATCATTTTCTAGATGTGTTGGAGGAAAAGAAACACAAAGTTGCAACTGAACATCTAAATTTTAGAAAAAAGTGTAGAGAAAGGTCGGCACAAATGCCTCAGCTCTGCTGCTAGGTAGAAGAATAACATAATCTGGCTAAATGTGTGCGATAAATTGTGCAATAAATAAATTTTCAAAATGAATGAGATTAGAGGTTCCTCTTCTACTATGTAGTTTAACATTAGATAATGGATATATTAAGTACCTGAGTTGTCTGTATTTTCTGGGTAAAGGCATTGACTTTTGGGATATTCAGAAAGATACACATGAGTTCAGACTATGAAGCATGCTATTCACGCCTTTACTGAATTCTATAAATGATACCCCCTGTGTCAGCTTTACAAACTGATGATGGTCATAGTTCAATGACAGAGAAGGGCACACCCTCTTAAGCAAAACACTTCCCACTGCTTGGAATGAAACAGCTTCAAGGTAAAATTCTTTCAAAAAAATTTTTTTTGGTTATTTATTTTTGAGAGTGAGAGATAGAGCATGAGTGGGGAAGGGACAGACAGAGAGGGAGACGCAGAATCCAAAGCAGGCTCCAAGCTCCGAGCTGTCAGCACAGAGCCTGACGCGGGGCTCGAACCCACAAACTGTGAGGTCATGACCTGAGCCGAGTCAGATGCTTAACTGACTCAGCCACCCAGGTACCCCAAGGTAAAATTCTTTTAAGGTTTCTAAGCTTCAAGGCTTAAAAGAATTTGCCTTATGGAAGAAACTCTGAGAATCAGACTCAAGCTTTCAAAATGCTTTTCGTTTTGTGAGATCATTTTATTATAAATGACCATGTGCCTCTTCCCACCCAATAAAAGCTGGTGAAATATTCTGAGTGGCTTAAGTTTCAATCTGAACAAAAAGAAAAAGAAAAAGAAAAAGAAAAAGAAAAATAAAAAGAAAAAGAAAAAGAAAAAGAAAAAGAAAAAGACTCCATGCTTTCAGTCAGGTAACAACAAAGATATACAAACCCTACCATCAAAAAAAATTTAATTCTAAGTAAAAACCCTAGAAGAATGTTCACCATTAATTGTATGTTTGCACCAATGAACAACTGTAAATTACATAAATCTGCATCATATGGAAAATAAATAAATCAGGGCATAGTCACATAATGAAATTCTAAAATGTTAACTAGATCTATGTGTACTAAACATATTCATAAAGTCACAACTTTTTTAGTGAAAAAAGCGACAGCCAAAATTATATATAAACTATTAAGTCAATTATGGATATATTAAAAGCAACAAAAATATAAGTTGTTGGAGATGCCTACCTATAAAAATACAAATCATAAGGACACTCAATAAGTTGAAAATAATACTTACCTCCTGGGAGAAAGAGACACAATTGGGATAAGTTGAATGGGTATTAAACAATGTTTAGCTGGGCGCCTGGGGGGCTCAGTCAGTTAAGCCTCCCACTCTAGGTTTCCCTCGGTCATGATCTCATAGTTCATGACCTTGAGCCCTGACAGTGTAGAGCCTGCTTGGGATTCTCTCTCTCTGCTTCTCCCTCTCTTTTTCTTTCTTTCTTAAAATAAGCTTTAAACAAACAAAACTATGTTTATCTGTTTAAGCAAAAATGATCTGATACATATATTGCAACATGATGAAATATATTAAATATATATGGTGAACATATAGCTAGTATAGTACTCTCATGTCAGTATAGTACTCTCATGTTTTTTCCATGTTTTAAGTATTTTGTAATAGCATGATTCAACCCACACTAATGAATCACTACGAGTATTTCAACTGATAAAACACAAATTCTTCTCATTAATTTTTAATGTGTTTAAAATGACCAAATGGGTTCTATGTTATAGAAATCACCAGAGTATGGGGCACCTGGGTGGCTCAGTCTGTTAAGTGTCCGACTTTGGCTCAGGTCACGATCTCACGGTCTGAGTTCGAGCTCCGCATCGGACTCTGTGCTGACAGCTCAGAGTCTGGAGCCTGCTTCAGATTCTGTGTCTCCCTCTCTCTCTGTCCCTCCCCCGCTTATGCTCGCTCTCTCTCTCTCTCTCTCTCTCTCTGTCAAAAATAAATAAACATTAAAAAACAATTAAAAAAAAATCACCAGAGTAATTTCAATTTGAGCATATTTGGTTCAACACTTACATGGTAATTGTTTCCGTGTTTACGGATTCTCTCCTTTACTTTACAGAGGATCCATGGGAATTCCAAGAGTCCAATTAAATCCCAAGGGTAAATAAATGCATATACATGAAAAGAAACACAGCAGAATTTTTGGCTCTAATTTTAATGTGCTAACTTGGCTACTTACAAATTCAGAGGGGAAAAAAAGGGGCAGTTAAAAAAGCTGACAAGTAACTTGTAAACAGCTAATATTAAACATCCACAAATACACCAAAAATTCCACCACATTGAGATTGCTCTGTTTTTGCTTTTACATTTTGATTTTGTTTGTTTGTTTTGCTCCAAGAAGCAAAATCTAGTCTGCATCCAATTAGTCAACTTTTTTTCCTGACAAAGAACTACAGCAACAAAGAATGCGAATGCATGATATTCAAATAATTCCTCTACTTTCCTAAGCATGCAGCCAATCTAATTTCTGATGCAAAATAACTGGTGTTTAAGTAGATAGACAAAAGAATATTGCACGGGCTTACCTTTGCTAAAAAATTAGCTCACCAATAGAAAGGTTGAACCACGTGGGAGAGAACCACAGATCTAAATAATTGCTTTTTGTAGCAGTTAGTAAGAATGAAAACATCTATTGATTTACTGATAATTAGATATTAGAAACTATTCCACCTACGGAAAAGCAGTAAACAACAAGGCCAAGTGGCTTAGAAAGTCCATGATCTATATTTTATCAGAATAAATCAGCTACAGTGTTTTAAATTACCTTATGTTCTAAAATACAGTATGCTGTGGCAGAAAGAACAGGCCTTCTTTGTCCCTTTTTATTATCAATGCAAAAAACCTTTTAAAAAAAATAAGAAAATGTGCAAAATATAAATCTCCTATGAGCAATGGGAGAAATAAATAAGGACTGGCTAAAAATAAGAACGGGGCCAAAATCACATTCTAGAAAAAGACTGTTAAATGAAAATCTATACCCAGAAATTGAAATGATCAATGCGAATTACACAAGTATGTTAGTTCAGTCAAGTAGGGTAGCATGTGAGTTCGAGCCCGGCGTCAGGCTCTGTGCTGACAGCTCAGAGCCTGGAGCCTGCTTTGGATTCTGTGTCTCCCTCTCCCCTCTGTGTCTCTGCCCTCCCTCACTTGTGTTCTGTCTCTCTCTATCAAAGATAAATAAATGTAAAAAATATATACAAATAAAAATTAAAAACGAAACAAAACAAACCCAAGGCAGTCATTTAAAAAATATGTAATATAAATGCACATATACACCCCTAGGCATATATATGTAAGCAGACAAAAACCAGCAACTATTGGAATTTTTCATTTTCAAAATATCAGTTCAATTATGAAATTAAATTTAAGGGCATAAAACCAAACATTAAAAAAAGCTATCAAAAAGGTTTAACTTTACATAAATTAAAACAATTAACACACATGTCAAATAAACACACATTATTCAATTGGATTGAAGTGAACATGTTTGGAAAGGTAAAAAGACCACCTTATAATAATTCAGTGATTTTCTTCCACTTGAACTAGTCTTATGAAAGTTCTATAGAAAAGTTTCTTTTATTGTGGTTAATACAAGAAGAATTAGTGTGTGGCTTCATGTGGAAAAAATAAACCAGCACATTTTGGAAAAGAGGTAAGAAGTTAGGAGTTAGTTAGGTGCACTTACATTAACAAATACATGCTAAACCTCACAAATGTTTTCATTTTACATCAATTAGTTTTATGGCCCAGGAAACATGTCATATTATTTTATAGATTATGCAATTACTAGTATTGGATTGATAATGTTCACCCATAAATATCAGAGTAACTAATTAAACTGAGTAGAGAAGGAGTGGGTATAAAGATATATGTATGTATGTAATATGTAATAAACTACGTACTGAAACATTCAGCATAGATTTATAACAAGTAGAGTTTTGATAAAGCACTATAAAATATAGTGTTACTTTGCAATCAGGGACACTTTTCATTTCTTGTAATTGTGCTCTTCACATTAACTTTCCCCTGAGGCTTAAATATTTCTTTATACATTTCTTATTTATGCACAAAAATCAAATTCACAGCTCACGGAGGTATTTCATTTTAAGTGAAAATATTTATATAAATCGAAAAGGTACAAACTTTATAAAATAAACATCGTGTTGGGTGATTGAGAATGAAGCAATTCAAGAAAGAATCAGAGGAGGGGCGCCTGGGTGGCTCAGTCGGTTAAGCGGCCGACTTCGGCTCAGGTCATGATCTCACGGTCTGTGAGTTCGAGCCCCGCGTCGGGCTCTGGGCTGATGGCTCAGAGCCCGGGGCCCGTTTCGGATTCTGTGTCTCCCTCTCTCTCTGACCCTCCCCTGTTCATGCTCTGTCTCTCTCTGTCTCAAAAATAAATAAACGTTAAAAAAAAATTTTTTTTTTTTTTTTTAAATATTTTTTTTTAACATTTATTTATTTTTGAGACAGAGAGAGAGCATGAACAGGGGAGGGTCAGAGAGAGAGGGAGACACAGAATCTGAAACAGGCTCCAGGCTCTGAGCTGTCAGCACCGAGCCCTATGCGGGGCTTGAACTCACACACCGCGAGATCATGACCTGAGCTGAAGTCGGACGCTTAACCGACTGAGCCACCCAGGCGCCCCAAAAAAAAATTTTAATAAAGAAAGAATCAGAGGAAAAAAAACATGTTGTATCCCCAAATTATTACAGCAATTGCTATTTCTAAGATAAGCTGATCTGGTCCTCTGTCCTATCTGAAAGGCAAAACAGTGACGGCAAGGCTGCTGTGCACATAGATTGAAACAGAGGAAATATCAAAGCTTGTCCAAAATGAGACTGAAATTGTTTGCAATAATCTTGGAAAGGCATCAGCATGCATGTGGTCAGTAATATTTTCTAGGAAAGCATCCCGTTCTATTTTTCCAGATTTTTTTTTTTCATTTGTTTTCAGTGGAAGAAGTTAATGCGTAGTGTCTTGAAAAGACAGCTGGCCTGAGTCACTGAATTAGCTTTAGTATCAGCTCTGAGTTTACCATGTGGCTTCAAATAGGTTACAAAGTTGTCTTTGAGCTGTTTCCTCATTTCTCAAGAAGGGAGTAGTAGGCTTCCTTCTGCTCAAAAACTCCTATTCTGAGTCTGTAGAGAAGCTATCTAATTGCATGTATGGAACACTCCTTACGCTGTTAATCTCTGGAGTGTCATGGTACACACCGGAGGTGAGAACATATCAAAGACAGATTATTGAGTTTTTTATTTCAATAGATGTATGCATTTCACAACCGCCATACATTATGCTCAGTTCCATGATACCAGAGTTTCAGGAGAGACAAGTCAAGAGATTTAATGAAGATGGGCTCTCGTCTACATGTAACCAACTATGACCTTGGTGAGGCCACTTAACCACATTTCATCCACCCCTCCTTAAAACCAGCAAACAAATAAACAAGTTGTGTTTAACTGAAAAGGGTTTCATATAGAGCAAACAGAACAGCACATGTGAAAATATTCTGAAAAACATAAGGTACAATAAAAATTCAAGTTATTCTGATGAAATCACAATTGTACAGTTTTTTGGTCAGTGTTCCCAAGGAATAATGATCAGGATTAATCCATCAGTGTCACCAATTGTACATGATGCCAAAACATGAGGCAGTTCCTACATCTATTTACAAATATCCAGATGTTTAGAGTTATTCGGGCACGTTATTGATTTTTTAAACAAAATAATCTGGATATGTTGGCAATATTGGCAATTTTATTCCACGCTGAGCCTGTACTTTATCCCTTAATGTGGTTCAGATGTTCCCAAGTGTTAACACATTCACTGAATTACACACACATAGTTAATGAAAATATTATGATCCCATAAATATGGCAAGTCAAACTAGCACCTTCTTCTCCTAGGCCCTTTTTTCAAATCAAGAGTGGTGAAGCACAACCAGTTAATCTAACATGTGTATGGATGTGGTGTGGTAGAGTCTGGCATTAGCCGATTCACGGCGGAGCAAACAGCTCTTGGTTTAATGGCCCCCAGCCTGAATAGATTTCTCGATTTGGATCACTACAGATAGCATGAAAAGTCCCTTTGTTGAGTTTTAGTTTTTCTTGGCTTTCAGTAGCACAGCATGAGAGGGATAAGATTTGGCACTTGGTATCTAAGCTGTCATTTGGAAATTTCAGATTTGGATTCTCTTCCCAGCATTTAGACTTCTTAATTCAAACCATTCTATACTCCCTGAGCACTGATGCTGGATCCTCCTGCAGAGAAGGAAAAAATGACTCCAGAATGTCACCTGGCTCTCCACGTCCCCCGATATTCTTGACGCTATTAATGGAGTTTTCAATAACAGTATTATGGGGGTTTTCAAAGTGCCAATGAATCTTACCAATACTTTATGACTAAAAATTGTACTGGTCTGTCTTATTTAATGTCTTAATTAATCATGAAAATATTTCAGACATACTAAGCACTCTCTGGCCACTAAACTTCCATAATATGTAGGAATGTTTACCAGAAAATCATTAAAATTCTAAAAAAATATGGCTCTTTGTCCACTGGAATATCTTCAAGGAATATATATTCCTGACACTTTTGCTAGTGACATCTATCAAGAAAGTATGTAGTTTGTTAAAATAAAAACAAATTCTGAAAACAAAAAACAAAAAACAAAAACAACCTCATAATTTTAGTCAAGGGAATGTCTCTACCTCTAAAATTTTCTTCTGCCAAGGACAACCTCTTCTTTTCCAGTATTAAAATATTGTAGTGGGGTTACAGGCTTGCACACTTCACATTTTATTTATTTTACTTTAATTAGTATGCAAGATATGTATAGAAAAATGGACAAATCATAAATGTATGGCTTGAAGAATTTCTTAAAATGAACATCTTCATAAAGCTGGCACTAAGATTAAAAAAGAAATAGAACACTGCAGAGCTTTAGAGACCAATTTATGCCCCGTCCAGGATGTTACCTAGCTGCACAGGTAACTATTATCTTCATTTCTACCATAGATTAGTTTTAACTATTTTTGACCTTGACAGAATGTACACTTTTCTGAGTGCTTTTTTTTTTTCAGCTCAATATCATGTTTGTGACATTTCTGCATGTTTATGACTATAATTCATTTTCATTATTACAGAGTATTCCCACTATGGACATACCATGAATGACTTAATCATTTAACTGCTGTTGGACATTTGAGTGGTTTCCAGTTTGTGACTGTGATAAAGGGTGCTGCTATGATCATTTGTGCATTCATCTCTGGCAACTACGGATGCACGTATAGTAAATATGATTATATACTTAGATGCGGAATTGGTAAGGATTAGGACATGAACATATCCGGCTTTAGCAGGCAATGCCAAATGGTTTTCCAAAGTGGTTACATCAAGTTGTACCTATACCAGCAGAATACAAGAGTTGTAGTTGATCTAGTTGATTGTATATTCAGTTGGAATATATCTATGGTTCAATTTGCTTTTCTCTAATAACTAATAAATGTGGTCACATTTCTATGTATTTGTTGTCCTCTTGGTCACCTTCTTTTAAGAAATCCCTGTTCAAGTCCTTTTTCCCCTAATTTTTATATTTTTTGAACTAAACATGCTATGTTGTATCCACAGATAAGCAGCATTTAAGTAAAACAGGTACAGCTCAACTAACTTATTAAAAATCTTTTAATGTTTATTTATTTTTGAAAGAGAGTGAGAGAGAGAGAGAGAGAGAGACAGAGAGACAGACAGAGAATATGAGGGGGTAGGGGCAGAGAGAGGAGACAGAATCCGAAGCAGGCTCCAGGCTCTGAGCTGTCAGCACAGAGCCTGACGTGGGGCTTGAACTCACGAACTGTGAGACCATGACCTGAGCCAAAGTCAGATGTTTAACTGGCTGAGCCACCCAGGCGCCCCTCAAATAACTTTTAAAGATAAGTTTAGCTTATTATTCAGGCATCACCTAGTTATGAGTCAAGAATCATAATATCATCAGCACCTCTTTCATCATCTTCTGGTCCACCAACACCCAACAATAATCGCTCTTAGGACAGCTAGTAGAAATTACTTCTGCCTTTAAAGAATTTATATAATTACCTTGTATGTACTTTGTTGTGTCTGCTTTCTTTGATCGGCATTATATATCACGGCTTTAAAATAAATCCATGAATTCTTTGTTATTCCTCCCTTGAGAATGTGAAGCATAATTTCTCTCTACCCTTGAGTGTGAGAGTATAGAGTGGATTCAGTGACTGACTTTTAATAATAGAATAGAGAATTACAGTCTTAGTAGTCAGAAAAGCATGATGCTTACTTATATAGATAACATTTTTTAATCTGTTTATTTGTAAACAACTCCATGTCACCTACATTTCTCAAATATATATTCATTGACATTTCCTTTCTTTTATTTTGTTAAAGACTTAATTTTCCTTGTCTGGATTCCATCATTTCTGCTAAAAGATGAGCTATCATCACTTCTGATTCCATGAAGGTGGAGAAGACTCATTTTCCCATTTTTCCCACAATAACAACTAAAACCCCTTTTTACTGCATATGAAACAAACATAAGAATATTCTGAAGCATTGAGAGAAGAAGGCACAATGGCTACAAACTTTGGGACCCAAGGAATGGCATAGCATTGAGTTCTCTGGGGTTTCTTTATGTCTATAAATCTTAGAGAAGATAAGAGTGGCAACATGAGTGCAGATAAAAAATATTTCTGGAAAAGCCTTCTTTTTCTAGACAAACTCCATACAAGGGACAACCTAAGAACACAAAGAATTTTCAGCTAATAGTCACTCCACTCTAAAAACACCGTGGAAGAAGGCTGTGGCCCCATCTCCACCCATACCAGCAAAAATTGAACGGGAAAGCTAGATTTCTTCCCTTGTAGGCTGTAACAAGATCCCTCAACACCACCGGTGGGGTGGTTTCAGAGAAGTCAAGCAGGGAGCCAGGACATTCACCACTGCCCAGTGGTAATGAGGCAAAAAACACTTTCTTCCACTTCTGTCAAACAGACCACTTGGGGAGCAGTATCAAGGCACTCCTCCCTATCCCAGCAGAAACGTATCAGTGAAGCCTTATTGAGAAGCCATAACATTTATCTCCAACCAGCAATAACAAGGGGCCACTTCCCTTAGATGTCAGTGGAGGCCAAACGGGGTACCTGGCCTTCTCCCCAGCTTGACAGTAACAAGGTGATACCCTCCTCTTGTCCTGCCAAGTAGTGTCATAAAAGACCAGCTTAAACAGAAGTTGTAATCAAATTCAAAGTCCGGCAATATACTATCTAAAATGTCCAAGTGTTGGTTAAAAAATTCTTTCATCATGCTAAGAAACAGTAGGCCCTAAAACTGAAATAAAAAGGACAATGTATGTCAACACTGACGTGGCACAGATGTCTGAACTATCTGACAAAGATTTTAAAGCAACCATCATAAAAATGTGGTAATGTGCAATAACACACTTGAAAAGTTGAAAAATAGAAAGGATCAGAAAATAAATAGAAAATCTCACCTAAGAAATAAAAGATATAAAAACTGCCAAATGGAAATGTTATATCTAAAAACACAACTGAAATAAACTTTAAAAAAAAAAACTCCAGAAATGGCTCAATAGCAGCAATGAGATGACAGAGGAAAGGATCAGTGAACTTGAAGATGAAACAATAGAAATTACTCAGTATGAACACCAGAGGGGAAGTAGCTTGTAAAAACAATGAACAGAGCCTCAGGTACCTGTCAGACTATAACAAAAGATCTAACATGTGTGTCATCAGAGAGCCAGAAGACAAAAATTATGACTGGAAACTTCTCAAACTTGGCAAAAGACATAAATTTACAGGTTCAAGAGGTTAAGGAAACACCAACAGGATAAACCACCAAAATTCACATCAAGACACATTTTACGCAAGCTTGTGAAACTAAAGAAAAAAACCTTGAAGGCAATGAGAAAGACATTTTATCTATAGGGAAAAAATAAGTTCAAAATGACAATGATTTCTCATCAGAAATCATGGAAGTCAGAAAAAAAATGGCACAAAGTTTTTCAGCTGTTGAAAGAAAAAAAAAAAAACCTTTCAACTCATAATCCTATATCCCACAAAAATATGTTCAGGAATGGAGAGGAAATCACAATACTCTTAGAAAATGGAAAAAAAAATAAGAGATTTGTCACAAGTAAATGAACCTATAAGGAATGGCTAAAGAAGTTCTTTAAACAAAAAGGAAATTATAAAAGAAAAGGATCTTAGAATATCAGAAAGGAAAGAAGAACATAGTAAGCAAACGTGGGTAAATACAAGAGACTTTCCATTTCTTCCCAGTTTTTCTAAATTATCATTGAGGATTGAAGCAAAAATCAGAACTCATAAGGTTCTAAATGTATGTAGAAGACATTGTGAAGGCAATTATATTATTAATGGAGAAGGGTAGGGTCTACACTTTACTTGAAATGCTAAAATAATGACACCCATACACTGTTATGTGTTATGGATATGATATACATGTGATGTAGATATAAATATGCAAATATGCTGTATATATAATACCCAGAGGAATCAGCACAAAATCTATACACAGTGAGTGTTATGGGTAGAGTTGGTATTCTAATCTGCCTTACTTCAAACTGTGATCTATTTAGAGATAGGGTTTTTACAGAGATAATCAAGTTAAAATAGGCCCATTAGTGTCAGTCCTAATTGACTATGACTGCTGTCCTTATAAAAAGGGGAAATCTGGCCAGAGACATCCATAGAGGGGAGATAATGGAAGGAAAACAGGGAGCAGATGATTATTTACAAGAAAGGAGAGAGGCCTAGATCAAATTCTTCCCACTCTGCCCTTAGGAGACACCAACCCTGTCTACACTTTGAATTTGGACTTCTAGCCTCCAGAACATGACACAACACATTTCTGTTTTTTAATCCCGGCTTATGGTCATTTTTTTGTGGCAGCCCAGTACCTTTCAGTTATATACTAAAAAACACTAAAGGCATAAGAAGGGAATTCTAAAAATAAATAAATAAATAAATAAATAGATAGATAGATAAAGTTCATTTTGTGTAATCCAATAAAGAAGAAAAATCACATGAACCCATAATTTTATAGAAAAAGGATTTCACAAAATTTGGTACCCATTCATGAAAAAAATGTTCTCTGCTGATTGATTGTTTCCTCTATTCGATACAGTACTGAAAGCACCAGCTAAAGAAAGTAATTAGACAAAAAAAAAAAAAAAAATCTAATTTAGAAAGAACAACATGAAATTCTCTGTTTGCAGATGACATGATCTTGTATGCAGAGAACACTAAAGACTCCACAAAAATCCCTGTTAGAACTAGTTAACAAATTCAGTAAAATTGCAGGATACAAAATCAACATATAAAACCCAGTTGCATTGACAGGCATTAACAACAAACTATCTGCAAAGAAAACTAAGAAAACAATCTAATTTATCATAATATCAAAAAAAGACCACTAAAATACTTAAGGATAAAGTTAATCAGGGAGGTGAAAGAATTGTACACTAAAAACGACATAACATTGATGAAAGAAATGAAAGAAAATACAAATAGAAAAATCCTGTGTTTGTGGATTAGAAGAATTAATACTATCAAAATGTCCATACCTCCCAAAGCAATCTGCAGATTCAGTGCAATCCCCATTAAAATCATAATGGCTTTTATTATGTTTAGAAATATAAAAAAAAAAAAAAGGACTATCCTGAAATGCATAAGGAACCACAAAAGACCCCAAATAGTCACAAAAAAAAAAAATCTTGAAAAACAACAAAGCTGGAAGCATCACACTTCCTGATTTCAAACTACATTACAAAGCTGTAATACTCAAGACAGTATGATACTGGCATAAAGACAGACACTTAGACCAAAGGAACATAATAGCCCAGAAATAAGTACAGTCATATCCTGTTAACTGATCTTCAGTAAGAATGCCAAGAACACATAATGGAGGAAAGAACGGTGTCTTCAACAAACAGTGCTGGGAAAAGTGGATATCCACTTGCAAAAGAATGAAACTGGATCCCTATCTTATATCATATACAAAAGCCAGCTCAATATATATCAAAAATTTTAGTGTAACACCTGGATCTATATCCTAGAAAAAAAACATAAGAGAAAATCTTCATGACACTGGTCTAGGCAATGATTCGTGGATATTACATCAAAAGCACAAGCAACAAAAGCAAAGCGGGAAAAAAAAAAAAAAAAGCAGACAAGTGGGACTACATCAAACTAAGAAGTTTTATCTGCAGGAAGCAATCAACAGAGATTAAAGACAGCCATCTTTTTCTAATGAAATTATTATTACTATTATTATTATTATTAATTTTGAATGTTTGGGATATCTGTATGTCCAGCTTAATTATACAGTGTATTTTCATAGAAAATGTCATTTACCTAAGTTCTCATGTCATTTAAAAAATATATTTATTTTGTTCTTCATATGAGAAGGGAATTCTCAAGGACTGCAGAGTAATATATCTATGTGTCTTAAGTCAAAATCCCAGAAGCAGAGTTTGAGGCTGGGATTTCTGTCTATATGACTTATTCAGGGGGTGCTCATAGACTCAACCTTGATAGGAGCAAAAGGAGCTGGGCAGGATACAGAAAGAATTCACACATGGATGTGGTTTCAGTCGAAGTCAGCTTTGAGCGTGATCCTGCAGGGAGCTTTGGAGCAAAAAAGTTTATAGCAGAGTTTGTCTTGTTTTGAGGAAGGTGGAGAAGTTTTGTGTCCCAGGTGATACCTTCAACAATGCAAAAGAACTCCTTTGGGAAAGGTTCTGTATGTCAGTTAATGAGCCAATAACCAAGCCACTTATAGTTGCCAGGGGATGAGAGCTATATCTAAGTGATAAAAGGGATCTCAGAGAGTCTGAGCAGACATCAACCACATTGACCAAAGCAAAAGAATCTGTGACACAAATGAGCCTATCATAGATTGGCCTAATTTCTTCATATCTAAGCCAAATTTAAGGGGCAAGAAAACTATTTTTACTAGCTCATTTGCATATCAATTTAGGTTATTATGGAAATTATGAAGCTCTATTATAGTTTCTGGCCTCATTCTCTCCAATCTTTTCCCATTATTATTTATTGGAGTAAACTTATTGGAAATAAATAGGTAGTAACCCACCATTTTGACTTACCCATCCTATTCCTTTCACCCGACACCACACCCACTGTGAAACCACCCCCAGCCTACCTTCAACTGTACTCTCCAGCCCTCACAGAATTGGTTTTGGTCCTCTGTCACAACTCCATTTTTGATATTTTTCTTTATACTTTTTGTTACTGGTATTCTCCACTGAGTTAAACTGCTATTTGGCTAATTTCTATCCCCCTCTCTAAACAGTAAATGCCATGAAAGCAAAACATTTAGATCTTTGTTGCTCACTGGTACAAAAAATCTGAACACAGTTCTTTCGATCCCAAAACATAGAAGGTACTACAGAAGCATTGATTGACTTTGTGAATGGAGAAAGACTGAGAGAGAGACTGAAAAAATTAAGACTCATACCCTATCTGACTTGCCCAAGGACTGAGAAACTGGAAACAAATCCAGATTTTTCTCACTCCATATTCATCAAACTTTGATGTTCCTTTTTCACGCTAAACTGAAACATGCCCCTCTTCATGTCTTTCCCCCAGAGCAACCGAGAACAAAATGACTACCTAATATTTTCCTTTTCTTAAGAATAACTACACCTAGTTCTTCCGACTATTTCTGATGAAATCCTAAAACCTTTACTTCATCTTCACTTCATTCACTTATTAGTGCTTTTGTTCTCTTCATAGTTTACGTGATGTAACTTCAAATATAATGAAATCTGTGGCAGTAACATTTTAAAGATGTTTGTGTGAATTTTTTCTCTCTTTGTTTTCCCACTTTGCTTTTCATTCAAGCAGAGCCATGTTTTTATGCTTTCTTTCCCCAGGGAAGATTTGTAGCAATGCAGAAAGCAGAAGTTGTCCACAGACAATTCCCGTTAAGGCATCTATGTTTCTCAAACATCTCAAGGCATTGAGGAGATTAAGCTGAATGTCCTGTAAGGTGCTAAGAGGTAGGGAAATTGTGAAGAGAGAGAAGTTTCCTAATCAACAAATGCCTGGGATACTCCTTGTCCCATTATCTCTCTGCCTTTGCCCTGGGAGAAGTAATGTCAGAAGGGATTTTTATGTAGGTCCAGGCTTGTCCATGATTCCTGGGCTCTATCTAAGGCACAGAAGCAGCAAAGCCAGCACTTGAGGGGACACTGGGACAGTTGGGTCTCTGTGAGAACTGGGAAAGAAAGATGCCTAAGGACTGAAGTGAACTCCTAGGAACCTCCACCCGTCAGGTCATTGAGGAATTGCACTATGCTGGGGTGGAAAGAGAACTTCAGGATAAATAAAGTTGCCTTTCATGGTTCCAAGGCAGGTTGGGAACTGAGAGTCAAAATTTAAGCAAATTTAAGACCAGGAAGTAATATGTGATACTCTGTATCCCTGGGATTATAAACTGGGATTCATTTTTCGTATAGCCTATTCCTCACAGAAAGATGACCTGAGGACTGAACTTGCTTTTCTCATTCACAAATGTTGTATTTAGTTACTCTGAGGAAGCTTTCAAATGAGGAGAAACATGACAGAGGCATCAGTGAATAGGCTGACTAGACTCTGATGAAAAGGTCCAAAAAGGCTGGTGATGACACACAAATACTGTAATAAGGCTCCGATGCTGACAATCTGTGCAGAAACTAAAGTTCAGTTTTCTTTAAATAATAATATTTTGGTCTTTCTGAAAACCAGAAAACATAACAGTATTTGGCACATTCTTGATCAGATGTTACTATCATCATCATTTGTATGTAATATTTACTGAGCACTTAATGTAAATTTTGGAGTTAGAAATCAGAAACAATCTGTCTTCGTCAATATTAATAAAGAGGAAAGCCTAGCCTATAGAAAACACTAGTATCTCTAGAACATCTATAACAATACCTCACATCTCAAGAATTCACATATTTTATCACTGCTGCCTCAGAATACAAATTTTCTTTTTCTTCTAGATTATGAAAAAGAAAAAAAAAATTGTTTTCCCTACAGAACTCAGATTCTAGTGGATATATATAGTTGGGGGTGAGGGCAGATGAGATATAAAATAAATAAATCATTAAAATATAAATTATTTCCTGCAAGTGCATCGGGAGAAAGTAAAACAAGAAAGGGAGTAAAGCATGGGAGTTAGGGATGGGTCTGTTATCTTGTATTTGGAGGTCACAGATAGCCTCACAAAGAAGGAGACTTTTGAGTAAAGGTCAGAAGAAGGTTAGGGAATATATCGTGAGAATGCCTGGGGAAGGAACATTCCAGGGAAGAAGGAACTTCCAGTGAAATGTCTTTGAGACAGAAATATACCTAATATGGTAGAAGAAAAGCCACTGAGGCCTGTGTGGTGAAAGGAGAGTGAGTAAACGATGTAGGCACATAAGAATAAGTCAAAGAGGTAGTGGTGGCATGGGGGAAAGTGCTTGGGAACCCAATCATTTACTGACCCATGAGCTGTTTTATTGTTGGCTTTTACCCCGAGTGAGACAGAAAGCTACTGGAAATCTTTGGATTGAAGAGTTACATCATCTGATTTCGTTTTGTACATTGATCACTCTGGCTATTGCACCGTGGGAACACTAGAGAGGGTTGGAAGTAGAACAGAGGTGGAGTTTCAAACGAGGGGTGGATAGGAGGCATTTATAGTCCCAGAAACGGAAATTGGTTGATTGTAGTGCAGTGACTATAGAGGAAGTAATGAGAAGTGCTGGTCAGAATCTGGATGTATTCTGAAGGAAGGGCCAAGAGTTTGCATATGGGCTAGATAGAGGGTGGAAAAAAAGTGTTGAGTTCAGAAGCATCTGTCTTAAAGACCTGGAAGGATGGGGTTGCCAAGACTTTATTTTAGGGGATTGGTCCAGGCTTGAACTAAAAATATGATCATCATTTCATGACTTTAAATATTGAGACAAGATGAAATAACCAAATGAGTGAGTGTTATGGACAGAATTGTATTCCTGCAAAATCCATATGTTGAAGTCCTAAACTCCAATACAGTACTCAGAATGTGATTGTATTTGGAGATAAGGGTTTTAAAGAGGCGATTAATCTAAAATTGTGCCTTCAGGGAGTCTGGGTGGTTCAGTCTTTAAACATTCGATTTTGGCCTGGGTCATGATCTCATGGTTCATGAGTTTGAGTCCCACATTGGGTGAACTTGAGCCCCACATCTGGCGAGCTCAAGCCCTGGTGTGGGTGAGCAGGAGTCCTGCTTTGGGTGAGCCCCCTTTTCTCTCTCTCTCTCTCTCTCTCTCTCTCTCTCCCTCTCTCTCTCTCTCGTTCTCCACCCCCCCCGGGTTTCTCTCTCTCTCTCTCTCTCTCTCTCCACCTCACTCACTTGTGTTCTCTCTCTCTCAAAACAAAACAAAAAAGGAAAAGAAATGAAAAATAAAGAAAAAAAATAAAATTAAGCCTTGAGCTTATGCGCTAATCCAATTTGACTGATGTCCTTATAGCAAGAGGTTAGAAGACAGGGAAACATTAAATGCATGCATGCACACGGGGACAACTATGTGAAGAAGCAGCAAGATGGTGGCCAATTGAAAGCCAAGGAAAGAGGCCCCAGAAGAACCAATCCTGCTGGTATCTTGATCTTGGACTTATGGTCATTACAACCGTAGGAGATAAATTCGTGTTGTTTAAGCTACCCAGACTATGGTATTTTGTTATGGTAACTCTAGTAAACTAATATAGTAAGTGATGATAAAAAGAAGGAGGAGGATGAGAAGGGGAAGGAAAAGAAGAAAATTAAGAAGGAAGGCCCTATTTCAATTATTCCAGTAAGATCAAAACCTAAGGTTTACTGACAGAACATCTTCATTTACTTCATTTAGTAACATTTACTAACCTGAACAAAGGGGCAAACACTTTGAAGAAACAGGGGATGTAACTATAAATTATGGTTCTTTTCTCAAAGGTAGGCTAGTTTAGTAAGAGGACTAAATTAATGATGATGATGATGGTGATGATGATGTTGATATGTACTTAGATAGTTGCATGAAGTTTGCTTAAAAGATGGAAATGTATTATTTATTAACATAGTTTATTGGTTTTCTTGTTTTAAAAGCTATTGTGTGCCCAGTATTAAAAGAGATTCTAGAAATATAAATATAATAATATCAAGTGATTGATGGTAATAATGATGATGATGATGGGGAGTTAACAACAGTCAACCTTTAGTTTTTCTGCAGCAACACTGGTGAGGCCAGTTACAGAAATGGTGAGTCTGAGCATGTTGAAGTTGAAGTTGAAGTTTCTGTGGAATATAAATAAGGGAAGAAGGCAAAACAATTATGGGATGAAAAAGTCAGATTTCAAGGGGACCATCAGGAATCTATAGATAACCTTCCAAGTAACATATTTGGAATAAAACATAGTGGATCAATGAAAGGATCATGGGTAAGACCTACCTTTAGGAATTTCATGAAGAAGGCCAGAAAGGAATGGTCGAAAAGTAAAAAGAATGTAAGAGAGTCTTCTTAATGATGGCCAAGTAACCAAAAAGAAGCATTAGAAGGGTGCCTGGGTGGCTCACTCAGTTAAGTGTCCAACTTTGGCTCAGGTCATGATCTCATGGTTCATGGGTTCGAGCCCTGCATCGGGCTCTGTGCTGAATGCTTGCCTGGAGCCTGGAGCCTGCTTTGGATTCCGTGTCTCCTTCTCTCTCTGCCCCTCCTCTGCTCGCGCTCTGTCTCACTCTGTCTCTCAAAAATAAATAAATGTAAAAAAAAATCAAAAAGAAGCATTAGAGAACAAGCCCATATGTCCACTAAGGAATGAAATTTATCATTTGAATTTGACAATAAGGACATTAAAGGCAATATCTGCCAAAACAATTTCAACAGAGTAGAGGAAGAAACTATAATGCAATGAGCTTAAAAAAGAACTGAGAAGAAAAGAATCAGGGAGTGTTAGTGAGGACTTAACTTAAAATTTTTTTTTTAACGTTTACTTATTTTTGAGAGAGAGAGAAAGACAGCATGAGTGTGGCAGAGAGAGAGGGAGATACAGAAACCAAAGAAGGCTCCAGGCTGTGGGCTGTCAGTACAGCTCAAACCCATGGACTGAGAGATCATGACGTGAGTCAAAGTCAGGGTGCTTAACCAACTGAGCCACCCAGGCACCCCAAGACTTAACCTTTTAAAAGCCCATCTGAGCAAGGAAGGAGGGCAATGAAGCAGTATCACAGCACTGGGAAGCATTTGTGGTGACTGTTCAAGAGCATACCTAAGGTGAAGGAAAGAAGTCACTGCCAAGCATACACAATAGTATGGGTAACTACTGCAGAAAATGGAATAGCAACAATAACAATAATTACAACAGGAATAACAATAGAATACAACTCAATCTCTTACATTAGAAGAAAGGAAGGGAGAATACATTTAAAAACTTCAAAGTTGGGCTGGTCAGAAATAAAAAGAATTAATACTTTATAAGGTCTTAAATTAGTCTAAGTTGGTAGAATACATTTCCTGAGAATAAGGAAGATAGAATACAAATTTGTAAATATGTTTCAACCAGGAGCTTACCTACCTAGAACAGCCAGGATGTAGGAATAAGAGAGGAGACGATATTTTGATGAGACAGTTCAGCACCTGAATTGAGCCATGTTCAAACTCAGCTGAACACCTAAATTCTGTCATTTGAGTCAATACCTTTATGTACTTTGTAATCTAGGATTGATAATAATTGAAAAATAAACTTTTGCTTGAATAATTTGAGTTTGGTTTGTCTTCTTACAAATAAAGTCCCACTACTTGTTCAAGGTGGAGGAAGAAAGTATGTCAGGGCAGGAAAGGGATGACAGATTAAAGAAAAGGGGATGAAGCAGTGGAGGTCTATGAAAGCTCGGGGTAGGTGAGGTAAGGATAAGAGCGTGAAAGTGTTGGAACGATAAAACATTCCAAAGTACTAGAAATATAGTGCTGGAATTCTAATGTGAAGCATTTCCAAGAGATCATGCCCAGTTCTGGAGTGGAATAGAAGCCTGGAGAAGTGCAAGGAATTATAAGGTTACAGTGTTGAGTGGGTTATTCTCATGTAAAATAAGCTTCCCCAGAATATGACGATATTAAAAACAGTTACAGCTCCCACATCTGAGTTTAAATCTTGTCTCTTTCACTGGAGATGTTACTTAATTTATCTGATATTTAGTTTCCTCATACATAAAATGAGGATAAGTAGAATACCCACTTCATAATGTTCTATAAAGATTAACAAAACCCACCCTAAACCACAGAATATCATGGTTACACATAATTTATCATTCAACATTTAAAATGCTGGCTTAGAGAATACAAAGTCAGGTAACTATATGTTGAATGGATATGGGAGATTCATTAAAATATGCCTTTGGAAGTCTGTAAAGATACTAATATTAACAGTAATCAAAATAATAAGAAAAACAAACAAACAAAAAAAAAACTTCTGCATTTGGAGTAGCTGTTTAAGGGTCCCACTCAAAATGGTAGAATACATCCATTCATTTATTCATTAATTTATTCATTCATTCATTCATTCATTCATTCCCCAAATGTTACTTAAATTCTACGAAGTGTCAGTGACTGTTCTTGGAATCCCTTACAAAAGAGTTAAGCCAGATAAGAAGGTTGGGGAAAATAACAGGGAGATGAAGATACAGTTTTAGGGAAAAGTGGCCTTCCAGACTTTGGTAATGATTAAGTTCTTTCCATTTTGGTAAAGAGGTCATTACTGGTAAAGGAAAATTTATTCATTCATTCAGAAAACATTTTGAACATTTTGATTACAAAGAACTGCACACAGCACCTAAAATACAAGAATGGATAATTTAAGTAGGACGGCAGCCTGCTCACGCATCTTTGTGTGGTCTGAGGTTCAAAGTCCTCGGTACTGACTCTTCTGTAGCCTGCTCATTCGTGTTTTCCAGCAGAAGGTCCTTCGGTGTATATCAAAATAGAGCACTTGGTCCTTAAGCAGGTTGCTTTTACAGCTAGGTCAAAGCCTGACTCTGTCACAGAATTTAATTATAGAATATATAGGAGACAAATTAGTATGCAAAAATGCAGAGTGGTGTTTGTTCCTTATTTCTACAAATCTACAAGTGTCCTTGAGGTATCCTTCTAGTATCTTCTTTGGAAATAAACAATCAGAGAATATTGTTGGGTCAAATTATTTTGTGAACATGTTTCTTCTCTCTTCTTTTTCTCCAATTGGCTATTTTTGCTGCTGAATATTATCCAGCTAAGGGCAGAAAATCTGAATACTGATTTAAAAAAAATGTTGCTTTTTGTTTTATTTGTAACTGTGGAGTTGGTTTTGTTATAATCATCTCATGACCTGCCCTTGCTTTTCTTTAAATGTCGACATATGCAAAATTATTTTGACAGCTCCAGAAAACTTATAGAATCTCACATGTATTTTAAAAAAAAACTAACCTAAAATGCCTAGAATAGAACAAACTGACTAATACTATTAGTTGTTTGATAATAAAACAACATTCTACAAAAGGATTCTTTCTAGAGAGACACTGACAAATCACTGATACTTGTATTTGTGGCTCTCTCCATGTAAGTTTTTAAGTAATTAGTATTCTCCCACATGTATAAGGATGACTCCAAAAATTCATTGCTCCATTCTACAACTCTCTACTGACTTACAGTGCAATTGCTTATAATTGTAATGAGTTGCTGGTTACCTCTATCTGAAGGCCACATGGATCATTCAATCAAAAATTGAAATATTTAAAAAAATACGGTTGCAATATCCAAACTAAAACTGTTTCTCTTTCTGACTCCATTTTCTAGGTTACTCACACTGGAAACCTGAATGATAGACAGCTTGATTTCTGTTCTCTCTACCCCTCTCCGTGAAACCATTCACTAAACTATGATATTACCTACTACAATTTTTTTTTTCAGATTGATTCTTTGTTCTTCAAACACTGATCTAAGTGATCATTATTATGTGACTTCTAGTGTCCTTCAACAATCCCCTGAGATCTGATACCTGAATTTCTCTAACCTACAATTTCTTCACCCTGCTGTCACTAAAGATATTTTGTGAAAGCAGGTTTTATGACAGGTTCTTGCTAAAAAGTCTGGATGGTGTCCAGCTGCCACAGAACAAAGAAAATTTGTTTCATCACTTGATTTAATTCAATTTTATTTTCTGTAGCTGATCCTGGAGACAAGTTCAAAAAGATGGGAAAGTAGAGTAGAAAGTTATCCATGAAAATGTGAAAATATACATCCAAGTGAAGTCTTATCATACTAGAAGCATTGTAGAATTTTTTTGTTACCTCAAAACAGTCACAATAGGAGTAGAAAACAGTAAGATGGTGAGAGTAAAAGAAATGATGTGTACAGAGGAAACAATAAAGTATTGACAAGCCAATAATGGTGAAGGAGAGAAAAATGAGGTGACCTAAAGGCCAACTCACATCATCAAGTTTGAGGACAGAACAGCAAAAGTGAAAAACTCCAGAGACAGAAGAGTCATTGACTAGAGAGAACAAAATGAATGATTCTAAGAACATTTGAGTCATCATAAGACCAAGCTAAAATAAGACAGGCATTGACAGAGAGATCAAGCAAAAGAATGGGAGGCTGGTAAGGATTTGAGGAACAATATTTTTAACCATATGGGTATCTCTTTGCTTATCATCTTCCAAGCTAGTGATGCCAAAGATATTGAGGGGTAGGTGAGTGGAGGATGGATATAAATAGTCATTACCATACATTTGTGTGCAAATAATGAGAAAATGCAAGAGTCATAGAAAGTTATATTTCATATTAATAAGAGCAATACACTTACTATGATCATGACTAAAACAGATTTCATATATATATATGTGTATGTATATATACACACACATATATATCCTTATATATTTATATAATTTTTCTACCAACAAATGTAGTTGATAATGCTGGCAATATAAGAAAACCACACAGAGAGCCACAAATAAAACTGTGCATATATGATCAACTGATCTTTGACAAGAGTGCTAAGAACACACAATGGGGAATGGATAGTCTCTTCCACAAAAGGTATGGGATAAACTACTGAATATTAAAAAAAAAAATACAAGTGGATTCCTATCTTACACAAAACTCAACTCTAAATGGATTAAAGTCTTAAAAATGTGAGATCTGCAACTGTAAAACTCCTAGAAGAAAACAAAAGGAACACTTTTCTTGACACAGGTGTTGGCAATGACTTCTTGGTTCTGACATCAAAAGCTCAGGCAACAAAAGCAAAACTGACAGGTGGGACTATGTCAAACTAAAAAAAAAAAAAAAAATTCACAGCAAAGGAAACAACAGAATGAAAAGGAAACCCACGATATGGGAGAAAATATTTCCAAACCATGTATCTGAAAAGAAGTATTTCCAAAATACATAAAAATCTTCTGCAACTCAGTAGAAAGAGAATATTAATAATAATAATCCAATTTAAAAATGGGAAAAGGAACTGAATAGACACTTCTCCACAAGGGCATACAAATGGCCCACAAGTATAAGAAATGATGTTCAACATCATTTATTACTGAGGTAATGCAAATCAAAACTATAATGAATATCATCTCACACCACGCAACTTAGGATGGCTATTATTAAAGCAATAATAATAATAATAATAATAATAATGGAAACAACAACAACAGATGTTGGTGAGATTATGGGAAAAATGGAACCCTTGTACACTACTGCTAAGAATGTAAAAGGTTGCAGCTGCTTTGGAAAGGAATACAGAGAGTTCTCAAAAAACTTAAAAATAGAATTAATATGATCTGACAAGACAAAAGAACTGAAATCAGGATATTGAAAAGATATAGGCACTCCATGTTGCATGCAGAATTATTTATAATAGCTAAGACATGGGAACCAACTAAATATCTATTGATGGGTGAATGGATAAAGAAAATGTGGTATATCGATTCAACGGAATATCATTACACCTTAAAAAAAAAAAGAAAATCCTTTAATTTGTGAACATGTGGATGAACCTGGAGAATATATGCTGAGTAAAATAAGCCAGAGTCACAAAGGACAAATACTGACTTGAAAAGAATATTTGAATTGTTTTGGTGTAAAAGAATTACTAAACAACACCTGTAAGATATCTCTACACATGAAGAAATAGGTAAATACATCAGTAGAAACGTAAAGGATATGAACAGCTAAGACAGAAATGAAAACCCTGCAGTTCCATAACTATATTAATACATGCTCAGTTTCTAATACTAGGTAAATTAAAATTAATACAATAATATACTACATAAATTGATAGAAAAATCTAATTCTGGAAAAAACAAGACTATATTGCTGTAATGTGTACTAGAGTTCAACTTTTAGTATCTAGTAATACTGAAAATTCTCCCAACCCATCAATTCCCATGATAAAATTTCTGCATTTGTTAAATTTTAGTAGTAGGTGCATAGATTTTCTTTGTGCTTGAAATTTTTCATAATGGCACATTTATTTATTTATTTCTCTGTTAGAGCACAAGCAGGGAAGAGGGGCAGAGGGAGAGAGGGAGACAAAATTTTAAGCAGGCTCCATGCTCAGTGCAGAATCTGATGTGGGATTCGATCATCCCACAATTATGGGATCTGGGATCGTGACCTGAGCCGAAATTAAGAGTCAGATGTTCAACTGACTGAGCCACTCAGGTGCCCCCATAATGGTACTTTTTAAAAAAATAACTTTTACTTGTTTTTAAATATATTTATTTAAATTCAAGTTAGTTAACATACAGTGTTGTATTGAAAAAAAAACAAACTTTTAGAGCTTATGAGCCATTAGATTGAGGAAATGCAGTATTCTCTTGACTGAATCACATAGTAACATCAGAGAGAGGGTGTATCTCAGGTCTCATGACTATCCAGTGGGAATTCTATTCCCTGAATTTTAATTCCTCTTTGGAGACATACCAAGATTCTCATGGAAATGACTCAAAATGTCTCCAAGCTTATCAAACACTCTTTAAAGTATTAGAAATAGGTATGTAATTAACATCTGCCCAAACAGCCATTTATTACTTGATGTTTGTTCAAATTGTTTACCATCTTTCTACTAATCTAATGTTTACACCCTTATTAAAAACATCCTCTCATAGTATGAAAATATCTCTATTTCTGAGACAAACATAGTATGACTGGAATGACTTTATGGTTTGCATTTTCAAACGAAACGGATATAAAAACAGATACTTTTAGCCCAATCTTTGCCACTCTTCCTATGACTTCCAGTTTGTGATAATGCATTTACCAGGAACGATATTGGTCACAGATTAATTACTAACATGAAATGTTTTAGAAATGCTATCCTCATAATATGTATGGGAACAGACATTCGGCTCCACTCCTTAGCCAAAATATAAGGCTATTAAAGTGATCAGTGATGGTACACTGACTCTTCCAGGACAATCTGGGTGTATTGCCATCAGCCTGGGATGCCATTCGGTTTAGCATCTGTTCTGGATTTTTATTTGCTTTAAATAAAGCATTATTAGTGCACCATTGCATTTTGCTTATGATTACACAATGATAAATTAAGATGGGTTTGGTAATACTCCTAGTTTCTCGCGTGGTCTCCATAATAATTTAGGAGAATCACATGCACTTAACAGAGTTCTCACTGTAAAAGGTGCTTATATCTAAAGGATGATTACCTATATCTATCCCTATTCTCTCTGCCCTTTCCCCAAAGCACTAAACTCTTCTTGAAGAACACTTGAATAAAATAACTAGTACTCTGAGACACCAGCAGTGAGGGGGAGTTAACTCTTGTGCTCTCCTTGGAGGAAGGGGGCTGAAATAACTTCTTCACCCTGGCTGGCCACTTGCACCAGCTGGTCACATCACTGTCCATGCTTCAGCCTGCAGTAGGCACAAGTTTGCCTGGTCACCGTTTGATGGCTCGGTGGTGAGTCTGAAGAATTGTAGATTTGGTTTCTCCGTGATGTGCGTGGGGATGCAGGCTTTGCTGTTGAGCCGTCAAACAGAGATAGCTGTCTGAACACACTTGCTCTGGAGTTTTTTTGGTCATTATTTACATGATATCATTCTAAAGCTATTTATTTCATTGTGCGGCCACACATTTTTTTTAAAGAACTCTTTTGATTGCAATGAATTCAAGAAAACAAAAATAAATATTTGAGAAAAAAATTAGGCACTGCATTTTCCGTTTCTCTGGAAAGTTGACAATACGTGTGTTTTTGTGCAAATGTCAGTTAACCTTTCCCACAGTCCACAAGGAGTGCCATGACACCTATGCCAGTTGAAATCTAGAATTTTCACCTACTTTCAAAGTTAGAGTGCTAAGCAAAATAAGTCAGTCAGAGAAAGACAAATATCATATGACTTCACTCATCTGTGGCATTTCAGAAACAAAACAGATGAACATAGGGGAAGGGAAGAAACATAAGACAAAAACAGAGAGGGCAACAAATCATAAGAGACTCTTAAATGCAGAGAACAAACGGAGGGTTGCTGGCGGGGTATTGGGTGGGGGATGGGCTAAATGGGTGATGGACATTAAGGAGGGCACTTGTTGGGATGAGCACTGGGTGTTGTATGTAAGGAACAAGCACTAAATTCTATTCCTGAAATCATTATTACACTATATGTTAACTAACTAGTATTTAAATAATACAAAAAATAAATAAAAACAAAAAGTTAGTAGTTGTGTTTCCAAGTTGGCCTAGCCTCTGTGAAGGTGCCCAGTGACCTCTGTCTCCTGGTATTCCTACCCAAGTATAGTCCCCTCCACATAAAGGCTGGTCAGTATGACAAACAGCAGAAATGATGGCATGTCACATACAAAATTAGGTTAGAAAAGACTATGATTTTCATCTTGAGCACCTACTCATTCTCTCTCTTTTTTCCTCTCTCTCTCTCTTTCTCTCTCTTCTTGTTCTGGGGAAAACAGCTGCTATGAAGAGGCTCACATAGGGAGAGACTAAAGCCTCTGGCCAATAGCCAGACAGGAACTGTGGCCTGCCAGCTACTATGGAAGTGAGCACGCTAGCAAATTCTCCAGCCCTAGGTGAGTCTTCAAATAATTGCAGACCCTGCCAACAGCTTGATTACAACCTTGTGAGAGATCCGGAGCCAGAACCACCCAGTTAATCTGTTCCTAGACTTTCAATGCTCAAAAACTGAGCTGTTTCAACTAAAATTTTGAGAAAATGTATTATGTAGCAAGAGATAACTAATACACTATTTAGGAGACTATGACAATCACAGCTATTAAACACATATAGCTATGGAAAGTGCATTTACATACCATCCTGTGAAGCTTGACATTTCATTTACATCAAGTGACTGTTCTAAATTAATGTCTCTTACTTTCTACTTCAAGTTTTCCTGGGAATGCACAAGAAAATAAAACAATCTCTGTTAATGTGTTCGACTGTAAACAGGACTTTGCAAATAGTTAGATATGCCAGATTAATGTCACTCTAGGAGATGATTTAATTAGAAAATGGACTAATTTCATAATGGTTTAACGTTTTTAATTCTATTAATAGAATTAAAGTCTTTGATGTGCATTTTGCTGAAAACAAAGCATTGTGAATGCTGTTGCAATTCAATTAAAAAGTTCAATAGATGATAGAATTATTTGGTTTTGAGGTGACAATATGCATGTCAAATTCAGTTTAAAGTAAAAAAAAAATCAGAAACTTAGTTTGATAACGATGGAATATATAGAAATTAAGAGATTTGGAGCAGAAATGTACTTAAGGTTGTTTATTTTGTGTGTAGACATAACTTATAACTGTGTCCATGACATAGGGATGCTCTAGTTACTATAGTTGCCTATATTTATAATTATTTGATATACATAAGTCTAGGATAACTAAATAAGAGAAGTCTGAGATGAAGCTGACCTTGAATGCCAAAAAGTACTTCAAAAATACATACATATTTTCTCATATTTTCACATTCTTTTGCTTGTCTTTTTTTGTTGTTGTTTGTTTTAGGTTGTCAAATGATCCTTTGAAATATTATTTTCATTTCTAGTTCTTAACTAGCTGGGCATTCCACTGCACCACTATTCAGGTCTCCTATCATATCATGAGGGTCACGGTCATCACCATTGCAGCCACAGATCGGGGAGTCCCCAGGATCTCTTAAATGGTTCCAGAGAGTTCTCTGGCTAAAGACTGGTGCTGCCTCTGTCAGGCAATGTTGACAATCTCATCAAAAGTGATTATTTCTACCGTGCTTAATGTTTTTCTGCTTCTTTCTGTCTCTTGGCGGTTCCTTGAGGACTTTGATAATCAGGGCAGAGGCAGAGGTAGCTCTTCAATCTGGACCTGTCTGTTCTGAACTGTCAGTTTCACTGTCATCCTCAGATCCTTCCAATCACCAGTTGCCGTGCCGATGTCATCACCTACCATTTTTAGAGACAGACCCAGTGGCCTGGATCTTGGGGCCAGGACAGACATGGCATTATGACTTTGATCTTCTTGGGGTCGAATTTAGGCAGCATGGTGTCGCTTCCAGAAGACCAAAGAGAGTTGCACCTTGGCCTTCTCCCAACCAAAAGCCAAAAGCTCTTTTGCTTGTCTTTAGTTTGAAATCGAGAAAGCCTTTGGTAGTGCAATATCTGTATTTTGCAAAACATTCGAAAGAATAAATGGCAATAATTAATTTGGCAAGTCTTCCTTGTAAAATTAGTTATTGTAGGATTTAATTTATATTTAAATAAAATTTAAAAGGAGAATATTCTCTCAGCAAAATGTGTTGTGAGTTTGGTAAGTATCCTAACACCTACAGAGTTAAAAACATTATGATCTACAGAAAATAATCAATTGAAGATTTATTTGTTAATAGGTATATATATACCTATGTATGTATTTATTTAGTAGCCATAAAGTTCAATTTTGAAGAAAGTTGCAAATAATTTTACGAAAATATTAAAATAATAAAATCATGTCAACATGTATTAATTAGAAAAAATTCCACTGAGATATTTCTGAATGGCTAAGAAACTAAAATATGATTAAGACTCTGTTTTAATTGTAGGAATAAGACTCAAGAGCAATTAATCAACTTATTCTTAAATGTTGAGAACATCAATATAAAAACATAAATACAAAAATAATATTAATATAACATATAATATGTAATTATATAGTATGCATTGTAAATGTACATATCAATATATACATGTAATGTAATATGATATAATATGAATATGGATATCAATATAATGAACTTTCTTGTTTTTCTTTATAACTAATTATGTTATGGGTATTTTTATTTCTGAAATTAAAACTTTATTAAGACTAATTTATAGATCTACCAATATATTAAAATAATTTTTGGATCACCGAATGTTAAAAAATTATTTTGTTTTATTATTTGTTATAATTTTTTAAATTTTTTAAATGTTTATTTACTTGTGTGACAGAGACAGAGAGACAGAGACAGAAACAGAGACAGAGTATGAGTGGGCAAGAGGCAGAGAGAGGGACACAGAATCCGAAGCAGGCTTCAGGCTCTGAGCTGTCAGGAAAGAGCCCATTGCGGGGCTTGAACTCACAAACCATCAAATCATGGCCTGAGCTGAAGTCGGATGCTTAACTAACTGAACGACCCAGGTGTCCCCCAAATTACTTGATTTTAAATATTTTTAGTGATCCTATTCATTTTAAAACTGCTTTGCTTTAGAGAAAAAATAAAGGATCATCCCAGTTATTTTAGACCTATTTTACAAGTCAGACTGTAGGCCAGTTCTGTTGACCAAAGATAAACACCTCCCCACTGAGTGATAAGAATTGAATGGTAAGTAGTAATTGGTATGAGATTAATACCTTCTTCTTTCCAAATATTGTCTACTTTTATAAAATGTGATTTAAGTTCCTATAGCAGAAAACATTTGAAATTATTTATATAAGTATAGAAAATAGTCAAAACTTGGGTTGAAATCAATTTAGGTATAAACATAGCCAATATAATAAGCTGAGATCTTGCCTTGTTTTTCAATCTCATGGAGTGAGCTTGAATTTATATCTAAGATTCATCTTAAATTTCACTCAATCATTATAGGAAATGTCCTGATTTCTCAAAAAGACTTACATCCAAGTGTGAACACTATTTTTGCAAGTACTGTGGAACGGTAAAGGTAAAGTGAGTTAAGCAATCAGGAGGAAATTTAAAATCCTGAAACAATCCAGAAGAGAAGTGGATAAACATGGGAGAAATAAATAGAGACTCTTAGAAATCTGGGACTTGATTGTTTGCCCTTCCAGGGAGCTTTTGTCTTGACAGTAAAGTGTGGATGCCTTTGATAATATTTTAAAATATGAATCTTTCCATGGTTGTGAGTTTCCCGGATAGTCTACAAACTGACAAACCCCACAGACAATTTATAATCATGGGTCCAGAAGGAAAGTCTCACTTTTATTTATCAGTAATTGACATTTCTTTTTCAACCAGTGAAAGGCAGTGCGATCATTGCTTAAGATCATCCCTTGTTCGGTAACAGAAGAACTGTAGCTGGGAGCCCACAATTCTCCCTAGTCATCCCCCTCTCTCTCCTCTTCCCCAATAAATAGGTTTTCACATTATTCTTAAAAACTTGTCAAGGGGATAAATCCAACATCAACAATATATCTCAATGGGCCATCCTCACTTCTTGAGGTCTTCTGGAAGACTCACATTAGGGCAACATAGCTTGTGGCTAATGCATACTTCATTTGCACTGCATTTCCTGAACATGAGAATGAATTATTGCAAGACAAAATGAAGCGAGTTCTTCCCAAATCCTTGACATTCTGTAGGGGAGTATTAGGAAGAATAAATGAGTGAGATCTTTCCTTTGCATCTGGTGAAATTGATTTCAAGGATGTAAGAAAAGGCAGGGTCCTTTCAGAGGTCACTGATACAGATTTCACCTGAACCAGTTTTGGCTGACCTTTCTGTCCCTTTCCAAGTCAAACCTGGGGCAGCCAAATGCAGCTTTGTGAGTGGGAAAGCAGTAGAATAGCAAGGTGAGAAATAAGGCAAAATCAGACCATAAGAGCCTCTCGCACAGGAGAGTTTTGAGTCTGAGTTAGACCTGAGGAAGTTAGACCTGAGGCAGGCACATGATTTCTAGGTTGTTCATTTAGGTTGACTAACCATCCCAGTTAGTTATTCCAGGCTTTAGCACCGAGAGTCCCATATCTCAGGAAACTCCTCAGTTTTGGGCAAACCTGGATGTTGGTTACTCTAGCAGCACTAACATTTTGTTAAGTGAAATGATAAAAAAATATATGAGAATTGGTATTTCAACCAAGGAGGCGAGAGGGGGGAAAGTATATGGGGTCAGAAGACTGAATGAAGAGGATGGGGTTAAGCATGAAGTCATAAGAAAAATAAATTTGCTTTCCGCCTGCACCTGCACATTTAATAGCTCATCCCACCTGTCTTGTATATCCATTTGCCAAACATCAGTTATCAACCATTCTGGGAAGAGTATAAGAAAGTTTATAACCAGAAGTAAATTTTGTATCATATATATATGTATATGTATCATATATATATATGTATATGTATCATATATATATATATATATATATATATATATATATATATATATATGAACAAATGTGACACTACTGTCTTTTTACTCATGTTTTTGCCCACAGTAACATTAGGATATGATTTAAGATATGATTTAAACATTATAGTATTTATTCTGCTTAATTTGATGCCACAGACATAAAATCAAGACTGCTTTAAAATAAACTCAATATATCCTAGGAAGAGAGCTATCTTTCAAAAGACGAGATTTAGTTAGAAATGATATAATGAGTATCCATATAGAAATCTGTGCTTGCATGCCTCTGTAACATCTTTGTGTTTTTACTATAGCTCAAAGTCAAATAGAAATCAATAAAATCATTCTTATGTATAAATTCTCTGTTTCACATTCTAAAACAAACATCACAGGGAAAGCGCTCTTTTTCCCAGTTTTGTGCCTGACAAGGTCAACCTCTAGATGATGGTGGAGTATGAAATCAGGTTATCAATAAAAATGTTTATGATGCAAGGATACATACATCCCCAAAGAAGTTTGACTATGAAAGGAATCACATGCTTATGTTTTCCCTATCACACTATTTTAATTTTTTTTTAACGTTTATGTATTTTTGAGAGACAGAGAGAGACAGAGCGTGGGCGGGGCAGGGGCAGGGGCAGAGAGAGAGGGAGACACGGAATCCGAAGCAGGCTCCAGGCTCCAAGCTGTCAGCACAGAGACCGACAGGGGGATCGAACTCACAGACTGCGAGTTCATGACCTGAGCTGAAGTCAGAGGCTTAACCGACTGAGCCACCCAGGTGCCCCTCCCTAGCACATTATTTTAAAAACAATCATTTGCTTTTAAAAAACAAATCATTTAAAATTGATTTAAAACAATTTAAAAAATCATTTAAAATAGTGATTATTTCTTAAGAAAAGTTACCAACATATCTTAAAATATTGTTACAATATATCTTACTTTTAAAACTAAAGTCTGTATTTACCTGCCCTATTATTTCAATAATCATGACTTTATATGAATCCCATTTCTTTAACACTTATGGCCATTTACTTGGTTATGCCATTGACAAACCTAATAATTTGTTAGTAAGGAAGAGCATATCTTACATCAACAGAGCAACAACAGAAGAAACTAATAAGTAACACACTTCTCCTATTTTTCTTTTTCATGATCTAGGAAACAGAGCTTATAGGGAATTATCTGGTGTTGCCTTCCTGCTGTGTAATTTTGAGTCCCTCTTAATAGACTCTAAAATATCACTGAAGCACCCTGTGCAGGAGATTCAAACTATTAAGGCAGGTAACGCTTCATTTTCCACCAGCTCTTGTTGAAGAGAGGTCATTGAAAGAAAAAAAAAAAAAAAAAAAAAAAGAGGAAGCTCCATCTTCCACAATGTAGTTAACATTTGACATTAAGTGAAAAATATCCATTCCTTTCCTATCCGGAGCATAGTGAATGATGTCAATAATGCAGCAAATGCA
Organism: Panthera pardus; assembly: GCF_024362965.1. Taxonomy (NCBI): domain Eukaryota; kingdom Metazoa; phylum Chordata; class Mammalia; order Carnivora; family Felidae; genus Panthera; species Panthera pardus. Next base: position 121,975,568 of record NW_026526810.1, on the reverse strand, counting down.
AACTATCATCCAGAAAACTTGTCTAGAGCTCTCCATGGCTACCCTTTGTGTGGGACAAACTGGAAAGGAACTGGGTATACCAGTGAGAGCCTCCAAATGCTCACCTTAAGTTTACCCCTGTCCCCTGGGACATTCAGGTTTGTCTGGAAATATCATGAAGGCCTGGATCTCTTGTGAGAATTTTCAGCACTTCAGGCTCCAGTCTCAGCTGGAAATCCTATGAGCAAGGTCTTTCATGTGGTGTTTGAACATTTTTCACTCCAGACTCTGAAAGAAATGGAAATAAACCCTGCCTATGTTTATTAAAGCCCTAGAAGGGAGGTTGAATTTCAAGACTCCTCGTTCAGAATGGTGAAAGTTCAGTTTGGGAGTGAAAAGAAATAATAAAAATTATTCTCGTCCTACCTGAGTTCTTCTTCAAGCTGACCTCCTCATTCCTAATGGGGATCCGTGATGCTGGCAGCATAATATTTGTGTGAGTGATTATTTTTCCGTGATTATTTTCTTTACATTTATTCATATTCTTCATGACAGGTAACGACAGCTTTTAGGAGACATAGAATCCTCCTAACAGTAGCTCTTGTTTATAAGCAGATCATATCCATCTGCAAATTACTGTATTCCGGGGCATTTTCAAAATCACATTGTCATTTCAAGTACATAAATGCAACTAAATATTACAGTATTATGCACTGGGACACCATAATAAGAGCCAGCTCTTATTCCCAGTATGAGCTTTAACTTCTTAACTTGGCACATGTTTAAAGTTTAAAGTACTTTCATCTACATTATATTCATTCTAAGTTGCAGCATGAATTATTTTTATTTGTAAGACAACAGAAATTTTTATTTTTTATTTTATTTTTTATTTTCTTTGTAGAACTCAGTGATTTATTCTTTACATACAACACCCAGTGCTCATCACAACAAATGCCTCCTTAGTACCCATCACTCTTCTGGCCCATCTCCTACCCATCTTCCTCTGTCAACCCATAGTTTGTTCTCTATCATGAAGAGTCTCTTGTGGTTTGTTTCCCTCTCTTCTCTTTCGCCCCATTTACATATATTCATATGGTTTGTTTCTTAAATTATGCATGTGAGTTAAATCACATGGTATTTGTCTTTCTCTGATCGACTTATTTCACTTAGCGTAATAACCTTCTAGCTCCATCCACGTCACTGCAAATGGCAAGATTTCATTCTTTTTGATGGCTGGGTAATCTTCCATCACACGCACGCACACACGCGCACACACACACACACACACACACAGCACCTCTTCTTTCTCCATTCATCAGTCAATGGACATTTGGGCTCTCTCCATAGTTTGGCTACTGTAAACAATGGGGAACATGTACCCCTTTGAACCTGTGTTTTTTGTATCCTTTGAGTAAATACCTAACAGTGCAATTGCTGTACCATAGGGTAGTTCTAGCTTTAGTTTAAGGAAACTCGATACTGTTCTTCAGAGTGGCTGTACCAGTTTACATTCCCACCAACAACGCAAGAGGGTTGCCCTTTTTCTGCATCCTTGCCATTATCTTTTGTTTCTCATTTTGTTAATTTCACTCATTCTGACAGGTGTGAGGTGATACCTCATCATGGTTTTGATTGGTATTTTCCTGATAATGAGCGATGTTGAACATCTTCTCTTGTGTCTGTATCCATCTGGATGTATTCTTTGGAAAAGTGTCTATACTATGTCTTCTGCCCATTTCTTAACTGAGTTATTTGGGGTTTTTTTGGGGGGGGTGTTGAGTTTGAGAAGTTCTTTATAAATTTTGGATACTAACCCTTTATGAGAGATGTCATTTGCATATGTCTTCTCACATTCCATAAGCTTTTAGCTTTGTTTATTGTTTTCTTCACCGTGCAGAAGCTTTTTTATCTTGATGAAGTAACAATAGTTCATTTTTGCTTTTGTTTCCCTTGCTTCAGAAGACATATCTGGTAAGAAGTTACTCCAGCCGAGGTCAAAGAGGTTGTTGCCTGTGTTCTCCTCTAGGACTTCGATGGTGTCCTGTCTCACATTGAGGTCTTTCATCCATTTTGAATTTATTTCTGTGTATGGTGTAAGAAAATGGTCCAGTTTCATTCTTCTGCATGTTACCATCCATTTTTCCCAACATCATTTGTTGAAGGGACTGTATTTTTTCCTTGGATAATCTTTCCTGCTTTTCAGAGATTAGTTGACCAAATAGTTTGGGGTCCACTTCTGGATTTTCTATTATGTTCCATTGATCTGTCTGTTTTAGTGACTGTACCATACTGCCTTGATGAGTACAGTTTTGTAATACAGCTTGAAATCTGGAATCGTGATGCCTCCACTTTTGTTTTTCTTTTCCAGGATTGTTTTGGCTATTCGGGGCCTTATTTGGTTCCATACAAATTTTAAGATTGTTTATTCTAGCTCTGCAAAACTGCTTGTGGTATTTTGAAAGGGTTTGCATTAAATGTGCAGATTGCCTGGGGCACCTGGGTGGCTTGGTTAAGTGTCTGACTTCAGCTCAGGTCATGATCTCATGGTTTGTGGGTTCCATCCTTGCATTGGGCTCTGTGCTGACAGTTCAGGACCTGGAGCCTGCTTCAGATTCTGTGTCTTCCTCTTTCTCTGCACCGCCCCCCCCCCCCCCCCGCTTATTCTCTGTCTCTCAAAAATAAATAAAAAACATTATTTTTTTTAATGTGTAGATTGCTTTGGGTAGTTTAACAATGTTTTTTCTTCCAATCCATGAGTACGGAATTATTTTCCATTTGTTTGTGACCTCTTAAATTTCTTTCCTAAGTGTTCTATAGTATTCAGAGTACAGATCTTTTACCTGTTTAGTTAGGTTTATTTCTAGGTATCTTGTTTTTGGTGCAATTGCAAATGGGATAGATTCCTTGATTTCTTTTCCTGCTGCTTTGTTTTTGGTGTATTGAAATGAAACAGGTTTCTGCATGTTGATTTTATATACTGTGACTTTGCTGAATTATTTAGTTCTAGTAATTCTTTGGGGTTATCTACAGAGGATCATGTCATCTGCAAACAGTGAAAGTTTGACTTCTTCCTTGCCAATTTGGTTGCCTTTGATTTCTTTTTGTTGTTTTATTGCTGAAGTTAGACTTTAAATACTATGTTAAATAGTAATGGTAAGAATGGATATCCTTGTCTTGTTCCTGACCATAGCAGAGAGTCTCTATTTTTCCACACTGCGGGTGATATGAGCTGTGGGTCTTTTGTTTATGGTTGTTATGATGTTGAGGTATATTCGATCTATCCCTACTTTGTTGAGAATTTTTATCAAGAATGGATGCTGTATTTTCTCAAATTATTTATCTGCATCAATTGACAGGATCATATGTTTCCTATTCTTTCTTCTATTAATGTGATATATTGCATTGATTGATTTGTGAATATTGAACCAGTCCTGCAACCCAGGAATAAATACCACTTGATCATGGTGAATAATTATTTTTAATGTACTGCTGAATTCAATTTGCTACTATCTTGTTGAGAATTTTTGCATCCATGTTCATCAGGAGTATTGGCCTATAATTCTCCTTTTCAGTGGGATCTTTGTCTGGTTTTAGAATCAAGGTAATTCCGGCTTCATAGCATAAGTTTGGAAGTTCTCTTTCTATTTCTATTTTTTGTAACATTTTGAGAATAATAGGTAGTAACTCTTCTTTAAATGTCTGGTAGAATTCCCTTGGGAAGCCTTCTGGCTCTGGAATTCTGTTTATTGGAAGATTTTTTTTTTAATTTGTATATCATTTACTTTGAGAGAGAAAGAGAGAGAGAGAGGGAGAGAGAGAGGGAGGGAGGGAGAGAGAGAGAATCCCAAGCAGGCTTCACACTGTCTGTGCAGAGCCTGTCATAGGGCTCAACATCATGGTGCATTTTATTATTCAAATCCTAACAATAATTTTGTAACACAAGAGCAGTGTTAGCTTTGCTTTACAAATATGTACATGGTTATGCTTCAAGAGGGCAGTGGTGTACCCAATATGCAACTAAAGAGTAAAACTTTACAACTGACTGATTCTACAGCATGGGATTTTAGCTATAGTATATGCTGTCAGGTGTGATGGAAACAAAGTAGAGATAATGTGAATTTTCCTATTAAGTTTAGGTTAATAAAGCTGAGAGATCTTTCCAGGGAGTCTATAGTGCTCAACTGAAAATAGATGTTCATAGTGGCAGTAAGCAAGCTTATCCTTCAAAGCTTCTAGGATGAAACAGAGACCATTTGGAGAAAAACAGTCTTTCGATTTTAAGTCAAGAGCATAATGCTTGGGAAATGATTTAATCTGGACCCATTTTATTTGCTATAATAACTGAATTATTAGATATATTTTTACATTGTTTGTACAAATCTTACTGTTCTTAAAAACCCTAAAATGGGTCCAAGTGATTATCCTTAATTAACTGTCGTTTTTACATGCTGTGTGTGCCTCTAAAAGGAAAATAGAAATATTTTTCTTAAATTACTCTTCAAGATTTTGCAGCTGATCCAGAGAAAATTACTGTCAAATATGTAAGAAAAATTTAAAAAGGTAAGAGATCACTAGTCCTGGTCCTGCTTATTTCTTGTATTAGCCTGGCTAAATTTCCTACATAATCTCCCTCATTTGTAAAATGGAAGCAATATTAGATCATGCTTCATGAGACATGAGATAAGGGAGAATGAATTTATTTTTCCCTCAGAGGAATATTATAAAGTAAGTCATAATATCCAAGATTCTTTTCTCATTGAGATATAATCTGCCAAAAAGAGGATGAAAATAGGTCCCTTACACAAGGCTTGTGATGGAAGCAGGCTACTGTGTAAGCCAGTGTGGCAGGCAGGCTTTTCATCCTCTGTGCGCATTTCTAGAATAAACATTCTCCTCTGTATCTTCAGTGAAAGCATTTTGACACTATGAAGAAAATCTAATGTTTGACTGACAGGATTCTTTGCTTTTCAATTAGTTTCAGCTGTTTTGGAAGCAGGCAGACACAACTATATTTTAACAACATCATTTGCCAAAGGAATCAAAACCACAATATCCATAGGGATTAAAGCTGACTTAATGCATAAATTTCTGTTGAACCCTTTCTTTAATGCTTCTTCTCACCAACCTTTTCATTTTAGCAGTGCACCTACGATCGTTTAATTTTTCGATGGGAAAAATAAGGAGGATGAAGCCATTTTGGAAACTTTCCATATATTTAGATAGAAAGTTAAAAGTGTATGAGAAGTAATTCAGAAGATATTATTCTGAGGACCATCTTTAAGTGTTTTGTCTACCTCAGACTTGAATTCTCAAGCTCTGTAATTATATACTTTCTTAGGGGATTTATAAATCAATTTTTCTTCAACAGATTGATAATTAGATAAAGCAATAATGTAACCATTTTGTGAAAAATACTTCAAGCTATTTGATTCTCAAAATAAGGAGTTAATGATATAAGAACTTACAAAATACCGTAGGCCATTTAACTAATGAGAGGCAATCAATCAACTATTTCTTCAACATGTGCCTCTTCTCTTTGATTAAAAGAGTTAAACTTGCTGAGAATATTTTGAAATTGGGGAGATATCAATGTCCCTTTTGTATACTAAATTAATGGGGGAAAGGAAAAAAAACTAAGAAAATATTTTAGATGAAAGCATTGCAAATAAATAGTGTACTTGGATGATCATCGAATAACCTTTCCTGTGCCTTTCATGTGTAGCTGTGGGAATGTATTAATCTTTAAAGCCCTCTTACATTATAAATATTGCTTATGGCACAAATCATGCAAATTTATCCCCCTTTCATTACTTCAGAGCTTCTCAGGTCAAGAGTTATCATTCAGACAACATCAACTATTTCCACTAAACCGTATTATATATCTATGTCAGTTCATATTCAAATGCATGATGTAGCACCACGATATATCCTTCCTGGCCTTTGGCAAAGGTGGTAATGTGAGGCCCTGTTTAGAAGAGAGGGGTTTATGGTTTAAGTGCACAGTTCCCAGGGAGTTAAGCAAATAATAAGCAAAGAACTGTCGACCAAAGAACTTTTAAAATATCAGGAAACAACGCCAATGGTGTTAGGACCAGGATGCCTTGAAGAAAACTGTCCTATGAATACCTATTAGAAAGGGTAGAATTTTCCACTCAGCTTTCAAAATGTGCAGAAAGAAACAACATACTAGAGCAAAATTTATGATAAAATGGAATGTAAAAGCACCATCTAGAACTGCTACTAAATAAATTTATGAAACCTTCAAGAGTCAAATGTTCTCTTATGAACATTACTCCTCCCTGGCTTCCAAAGATGCACACACCCCTATCACATACCCAGTGTAGTCACCCAACTCCTTCATTAAACATTTCAAATCTGTTTAAATCCTTTGTAGATTGTCAACTCTAAGAGGGCTGGGAAGCCTCCCAAGCAATGAGAAGTTGTAACTTGAAACAACAAACAAACAAACAAAAAAGTGTAAAGCATTATCCAGTATAACTATTATGTATAATGAATGCTATCCTTTTAAGGACAATAATCTGGGAAATTCATATACTTGTTACAATTATATAACTCATTTTGGGGATTATTCTTAAGAAGTTCCTCTAATTTATAAGATAATTCAAGGATTCAGGAGGGAAGATGGCGGCGTAGGAGGATGCTGGGCTCACCGCGTCCTGCGGATCACTTAGATTCCACCTACACCTGCCTAAATAACCCAGAAAACTGCCAGAAGACTAGTAGAACGGATTCTCCGGAGCCAAGCATAGATGAGAGGCCCAAGGAAGATGGTAGGAAGGGCCGCGAGGCGGTGCACACTACACGGTCCGGCGGGAGGGAGCCGGGGCAGAGGGGCGGCCCGCCGGCCAAGCAGAGCCCCCGAGTCCAGCTTGCAAAAGCGGAGGGGCCAGACGGAGTGTGTTCGGACAGCAAGCGGGACTTAACATCTGGAAGGTTTTAAGCTAACAGCTCTGCTCGGAGAGCAAGAGGGTGGAAGGACAATGGGAGGGAGAGTTGTTGAGCCCTGGATGACAGAGCTCAGCTTGGCGGGGAACAAAGGTGCTCGCCAGTGCCATCTCCCTCCCCCATCCCCCAGCCAAAATCCCAAAGGGAACCGGTTCCCCTCATGGAACTTGCTTGCACCGCAAACACCCAACGCTGTTCTTCTGCGGATCCATCCCTCCGGCGGGTCTGACTCCCTCCTGGTGCCGCAGGGCCCCTCCTGAAGCAGATCACCAAAGGATAAGCAAGCTGAGCCTGCCCCTTCCGCCCCTGTGCACCTTGCCGATCCACCCCAGCTAATACGTCAGATCCCCAGCACCACAAGCCTGGCAGTGTGCAGGTAGCCCAGACAGGCCAGGCCACCCCACAGTGAATCCCGCCCCTAGGAGAGGGGAAGAGAAGGCACACACCAGTCTGACTGTGGCCCCAGCGGTGGGCTGGGGGGAGACATCAGGGCTGACTGCGGCCCCGCCCACCAACGCAAGTTATTCAAAACAGCACAGGGGAAGTGCCCCACAGTCACGCACCACTCCAGGCACTATCCAAAATGACGAAACTGAAGATTTCCCCTCAAAAGAATCTCCAGGAAATAACGACAGCTAACGAACTGATCAAAAAGGATTTAAACAATATAACAGAAAGTGAATTTAGAATAATAGTCATAAAATTAATCACCAGGCTTGAAAACAGTATAGAGGACAGCAGAGAATCTCTTGCTACAGAGATCAAGGGACTAAGGAACAGTCAGGAGGAGCTAAAAAATGCTATAAACGAGCTGCAAAATAAAATGGAGACAACCACAGCTCAGATTGAAGAGGCAGAGGAGAGAATAGGTGAACTAGAAGATAAAATTATGGAAAAAGAGGAAGCTGAGAAAAAAGGAGATAAAAAAATCCAGGAGTATGAGGGAAGAATTAGAGAACTGGTGATGCACTAAAGAGAAATAATCTACACATAATTGGTATTCCAGAGGAGGAAGAGAGAGGGAAACGTGCTGAAGGTGTACTTGAAGAAATAATAGTTGAGAACTTCCCTGAACTGGGTAAGGAAAAAGGCATTGAAATCCAAGAGGCACAGAGAACTCCCTTCAGACGTAACTTGATCCATCTTCTGCATGACATGTCATAGTGAAACTGGCAAAATACAAGGATAAAGAGAAAATTCTGAAAGCAGCTAGTGATAAACACGCTTTAACATATAAAGGGAGACCTATAAGACTCATGACCGACCTCTCTACTGAAACTTGGCAGGCCAGAAAGGAACAGCAGGAAATCTTCAATTTGATGAACAGAAAAAATATGCAGCCGAGAATCCTTTATCCAGCAAGTCTGTCATTTAGAATAGAAGGAGAGATAAAGGTATTCCCAAACAAACAAAAACAGAAGGAATTCATCACCACTAAACCAGCCCTACAAGAGATCCTAAGGGGGATCCTGTGAAACTAAGTACCAGAGACATCGCTACAAGCATGAAAACTACAGACATCACAATGACTCTAAACCTGTATCTTTCTATAATAACACTGAGTGTAAATGGACTAATTGCACCAACCAAAAACATAGGGTATCAGAATGGATAAAAAACAAGACCAATCTATTTTCTGTCTACAAGAGACTCATTTTAGACCTGAGGACACCTTCAGATTGAAAGTGAAGGGATGGAGAACTATTTATCATGCTACTGGAAGTCAAAAGGAAGCTGGAGTAGCCATACTTATATCAGACAAACTAGACTTTAAATTAAAGGCTGTAACAAGAGATGAAGAAGGGCATTATATAATAATTACAGGGTCTATCCATCAGGAAGAGCTAACAATTATAAATGTCTATGTGCCGAATACGGGAGCCCCCAAATATATAAAACAATTACTCACAAACACAAGCAACCTTATTGATAAGAATGTGGTAACTGCAGGGGACTTTAACACCCCACTTACAGAAATGGATAGATCATCTAGACACATGGTCAATAAAGAAACAAGGGCCCTGAATGATACATTGGATCAGATGGACTTGACAGATATATTTAGAACTCTGCATCCCAAAGCAACAGAATATACTTTCTTCTCGAGTGCACATGGAACATTCCCCAAGATAGATCACATACTGGGTCACAAAACAGCCCTTCATAAGTTTACAAGAATTGAGATCATACCATGCATACTTTCAGACCACAATGCTATGAAGCTTGAAATCAACCACAAGAAAAAGCCTGGAAAACCTCCAAAAGCATGGAGGTTAAAGAAAACCCTACTAAAGAATGAGTGGGTCAACCAGGTAATTAGAGAAGAAATTAAAAAATATATGGAAACAAACGAAAATGAAAATACAACAATCCAAAAGCTTTGGGACGCAGCGAAGGCAGTCCTGAGAGGAAAATACATTGCAATCCAGGCCTATCTCAAGAAACAAGAAAATTCCCAAATACAAAATCTAATAGCACACCTAAAGGAAATAGAAGCAGAACAGCAAAGGCAGCCTAAACCCAGCAGAAGAAGAGAAACAATAAAGATCAGAGCAGAAATAAACAATATAGAATCTAACAAAACTTTAGAGGAGATCAACAAAACCAAGAGTTGGTTTTTTGAAAAAATAAACAAAATTGATAAACCACTAGCCAGGCTTCTCAAAAAGAAAAGGGAGATGACCCAAATAGATAAAATCATGAATGAAAATGAAATTATTACAACCAATCCCTCAGAGATACGAGCAATTATCAGAGAATACTATGAAAAATTATATGCCAACAAACTGGACAAGCTGGAAGAAATGGACAAATTCCTAAACACGCACACACTTCCAAAACTCAATCAGGAGGAAATAGAAAGCTTGAACAGACCCATAACCAGCGAAGAAATTGAATAAGTTATCAAAAATCTCCCAACAAATAAGAGTCCAGGACCAGATGGCTTCCCAGGGGAGTTCTACCAGACGTTTAAAGCAGAGATAATACCTATCCTTCTTGAGCTATTCCAAAAAATAGAAAGGGAAGGAAAACTTCCAGACTCATTCTATGAACCCAGCATTACTTTGATTCCTAAACCAGACAGAGCCCCAGCAAAAAAAGAGAACTACAGGCCAATATCCCTGATGAATATGGATGCAAAAATTCTTAATAAGATACTAGCAAATCGAATTCAACAGCATATAAAAAGAATTATTCACCATGATCAAGTGGGATTCATTCCTTGGATGCAGGGCTGGTTCAACATTTGCAAATCGATCAACGTGATACATCACATTAATAAAAGAAAAGATAAGAACCATATGATCCTGTCAATCGATGCAGAAAAGGCCTTTGACAAAATCCAGCAACGTTCTTAATAAAAACCCTCAAGAAAGTCGGGATAGAAGGAACATGCTTAAACATCATAAAAGCCATTGATGAAAAGCCCACAGCTAACATCATCCTCAATGGGGAAAAACTGAGAGCTTTTTCCCTGAGATCAGGAACACGACAGGGATGTCCACTCTCACCGCTGTTGTTTAACATAGTGTTGGAAGTTCTAGCATCAGCAATCAGACAACAAAAGGAAATCAAAGGCATCCAAATTGGCAAAGATGAAGTCAAGCTTTCACTTTTTGCAGATGGCATGATATTTTTCATGGAAAACCAGACGGACTCCACCAAAAGTCTGCTAGAACTGATACATGAATTCAGCAAAGTCGCAGGATACAAAATCAAGGTACAGAAATCAGTTGCATTCTTATACACTAATAATGAAGCAACAGAAAGACAAATAAAGAAACTGATCCCATTCACAATTGCACCAGGAAGCATAAAATACCTAGGAATAAACCTAACCAAAGATGTAAAAGATCTGTATGCTGAAAACTATAGAAAGCTTATGAAGGAAATTGAAGAAGATATAAAGAAATGGAAAAACATTCCATGCTCATGGATTGGAAGAATAAATATTGTCAAAATGTCAATACTACCCAAAGCTATCTACACATTCAATACAATCCCAAACCAAATTGCACCAGCATTCTTCTCGAAGCTAGAACAAGCAATCCTAAAATTCATATGGAACCACAAAGGCCCCCAATAGCCAAAGTAATTTTGAAGAAGAAGACCAAAGCAGGAGGCATCACAATCCCAGACTTTAGCCTCTACGACAAAGCTGTAATCATCAAGACAGCATGGTATTGGCACAAAAACAGACACATAGACCAATGGAATAGAATAGAAACCCCAGAACTAGACCCACAAACATGGCCAAGTAATCTTTGACAAATCAGGAAAGAGTCTCTTTAACAAATGGTGCTGGGAGAAGTGGACAGCAACATGCAGAAGACTGAAACTAGACCACTTTCTCACAGCATTCACAAAAATAAACTCAAAATGGATAAAGGACCTGAATGTGAGACAGGAAACCATCAAAACCCTAGAGGAGAAAGCAGGAAAAGACCTCTCTGACCTCAGTCATAGCAATTTCTTACTTGACATATCCCCAAAGGCAAGGGAATTAAAAGCAAAAATGAACTACTGGGACCTCATGAAGGTAAAAAGCTTCTGCACAGCAAAGGAAACAACCGACAAAACTAAAAGGCAACCAACGGAATGGGAAAAGATATTTGCAAATGACATATCGGACAAAGGGCTAGTATCCAAAATCTATCAAGAGCTCACCAAACTCCACACCCAAAAAGCAAATAACCCAGTGAAGAAATGGGCAGAAAACATGAATAGACACTTCTCTAAAGAAGACATCCGGATGGCCAACAGGCACATGAAAAGATGCTCAACATCGCTCTTCATCAGGGAAATACAAATCAAAACCACACTCAGATATCACCTCACGCCAGTCAGAGTGGCCAAAATGAACAAATCAGGAAACTATAGATGCTGGAGAGGATGTGGAGAAACGGGAACCCTCTTGCACTATTGGTGGGAATGCAAATTGGTGCAGCCGCTCTGGAAAACAGTGTGGAGGTTCCTCAAAAAATTAAAAATTGACCTACCCTATGACCCAGCAGTAGCACTGCTAGGAATTTACCCAAGGGATACAGGAGTACTGATGCATAGGGGCACTTGTACCCCAACGTTTATAGCAGCATTCTCAACAATAGCCAAATTGTGGAAAGAGCCTAAATGTCCATCAACTGATGAATGGATAAAGAAATTGTGGTTTATGTACACAATGCTGTACTATGTGGCAATGAGAAAGAATGAAATATGGCCCTTTGTAGCAACTAGAACTGGAACTGGAACTGGAACTGGAGAGTGTGATGCTAAGTGAAATAAGCCATACAGGGGCGCCTGGGTGGCTCAATCGGTTGAGTGTCCGACTTCAGCTCACTTCACGATCTCGCGGTCCGTGAGTTCGAGCCCCGCGTCGGGCTCTGGGCTGATGGCCCAGAGCCTGGAGCCTGCTGCCGATTCTGTGTCTCCCTCTCTCTCTGCTCCTCCCCCGTTCATGCTCTGTCTCTCTCTGTCTCAAAAATAAATAAACGTTAAAAAAAATTAAAAAAAAAAACAAAAAAACAAACAACAACAAAAAAAAGAAATAAGCCATACAGAGAAAGACGGATACCATATGGTTTCACTCTTATGTGGATCCTGAGAAACTTAACAGAAACCCATGGGGAAGGGGAAGGAAAAAAAAAAAAAAAGAGGTTAGAGTGGGAGAGAGCCAAAGCATAAGAGACTCTTAAAAACTGAGAACAAACTGAGCGTTGATGTAGGGTGGGGGAGAGGGGGTGGGAGGGAGGGGAGGGTGGGTGATGGGTATTGAGGAGGGCACCTTTTGGGATGAGCACTGGGTGTTGTATGGAAACCAATTTGACAATAAATTTCATATATTGAAAAAAAAAGACAATTCAAAAGGTAAAAATATGTTACTCAATCTGAGTATTACTGGGCCTACCATGTATTACCTAAACTTGACTTAGAATGATAAGAGCTAACACTCATTTACTTTGATTAGACACAAGTCACTGTATTATTGCTCCCTAAAGCTTCATGAAGTTAGCTATTCTCAATGTTTTCATTTTGTAGGCGAGGAAATTGAACTGGGGGGTGTGAAGGTCACATAGCTAGTACATGTAGCAACTGTGGCTCGGCCCCAGGAATCTGAAGTCAGGGAGCTGTCTCTGATTTCCATGTCTATATTGCCTCAAGGGATCCATACTGGAATACATATTAAAGACAAAAATTCACCCTCTTTGAAGAAATTAAAAATAATTTATTGAGGACAATGACCCAAAGCAGAGTTCCAGAGCAGGAACAATTTTATTGGAATCAATGTCTACTTTCAGCCAGTCAGGGGGAAAAAGAAAATAAAATTCTTGTTAGGAGACGTAAAGCTTGGCATATTTGCAAAGGAAAGAGTTATATGACCTTATATGTGCATTTCTTATAGATCCTAGGTTGGCCTCTGACATGAGTCAGTGTTAGGAAGACTTGCTTTTTTCCAATGATGATGATATAATGATGATGCAAATGAAGATGAAGAAAAACAGCTTCCTCTCGTAAGTTATAAACTAAACATAAACATGGTTTGTTAGATGACATGAAACAAAAACAATGGCAGATAATTAATCTTTGTATATTCAGGTTTATGGAGGAGAAAATATGCAAAACTGGAAAGCTAAGCTGAATTAAAGGTGGTCCAAAATACACAACATTTTAATAACTGGGTGACCTACTCTGCAAAAGCTTATCAGTGCCCGTAATTTAATTTATTGCAAAGAAGATAAACAGGGTCGACTGCGTCACTCTACCTTTAGAAGCAGGACTGCATCTCACCCGGAGGAATCCTGCAGTTTTTTAAAAAAAGCATGACTGTGTGGCCTGGGAAGTGTTTATGGCAACTCCTGATGAAGTCCAGAGATTAAACACAAAACAAAGCAAAAGTAATAATGAGAAGAAACTTTCAATTAGTGATGACATTTGATAGGGTGGCCTCATTTTCAATTTCTGTTCCTACATATGGGCCAACAACACAAACAGGGGTAGCATGTAATTTAAACCTGAAACAACTGATCGAAGCACTGTAATTATTTTGAGATACCTCTATAATCCATTGCTGAATTCAGGTAAGGGGACTTCAGTTACAGTTTCTAGTTTGGTCTAGAATACTGTATAATTTGAAAATGCTCTGAAAGCTTTCTGCAAAGATTCCTCTTTAAATTATTTAAATTATGGATAGTACTGATGACTTCCCAAACTTATTTGAAATAGTAGGGCCTGATCATCTTTCAACATGAAAGCTGACGTTCGTATCATGCATACATATGTGTAGCCTTAAAGGGCCTCAGGCTTTAGTCTCTCTGACTCAGGGAACGTAGAGAGAGGACACAGCTGAAGGATGGGGACCGGCAGTCTCAGAAGGTCCAATCTGGGCCTCCATCCTCTGTGCACTGATCCTTGCTGAACAAAGGGCACCTTAGGACCCCTGCCCGTCCTTATTATCCAGTAGAAACTATCCCCACTTTAATCCATATCTCAGACCCCCTACCTACAGACTTAAAGGCACATATCCTTGGTCATATGACTCAGCAGCAGTTTAAACTGTAAGAGTAAAATCAATAGGCATTAAATACTCATCTTTCATTTCAAAACATGAAATTGAAATATAAGATTCTAGTATCAATGAACTGCTTGATTTACACATGCTCTACATTATATATATTTTTTTGCACTTAATACTAGCACAGGTACATTCTTTCCCTTCCATAATGCTTTTATTTTTTTTTAATTTTTTTTTAACGTTTTATTTATTTTTGAGACAGAGAGAGACAGAGCATGAACGGGGGAGGGGCAGAGAGAGAGGGAGACACAGAATCGGAAGCAGGCTCCAGGCTCCGAGCCATCAGCCCAGAGCCCGACGCGGGGCTCGAACTCACAGACCGCGAGATCGTGACCTGAGCTGAAGTCGGCCGCTTAACCGACTGAGCCACCCAGGCGCCCCCCATAATGCTTTTAAAACCAATGAGTCAGTAAAGCAGAACTTAACCTATACTTTTGAATTTTCAAGGCAATATCTCTAGCTTGGATGCCCTAACGTTTTCCCTCAACCTGTTTTTCCTTCCATGGAGATGCCAGCACAGACCTCGACCTAAACCACTTCTCCCTTTAACATTAAAATAAATGGCAACAACTTAAAATCCCTTTAACTAAATTTAGTTTCAGTGAATGTTAACTCTATAGACACAGTTCTCTAAAGCATGTGTCTGGTCACTTAGAAAACATGCACCACGTGTTTTTGTTTCCTCTTGCCTTGTTATATGGCAGGAATATTTTTCAGTACCAAAATCAACTACATTAAATCCATGGAAATTAAACTTAGTGAAAGAGAAACAAAAAGGAGGGAGGGAAAGAGGGAAGGAGGAGGGAAGTTAAGACATTTTAATATGCTGCTCAGGTATGTCAATAATTGTTGAGCTACAACTGACATTATATGTTCCACAAATGCTTAGCGATTGGTACAAGTCTATTGAATTATCTCAAATAAAGGAGGCTTGGGCTAGAGATGGGTAGTTAGCAGTGTCAGATAACACCTGTGAGAAGTACTCAAATCAATGCTATTTGTATTTATAACTTATATACATAATATATATATATATTATATATATGTATATATTATGTATGTTATAAATATAAATACATAATATTATAAATATAAATATATTTATTATGTACAATATATTTATAATATTTATATTTATAATATTATATATTTATACTTATAATATATGTTTATAATATATAAATATATTTATTATATATATATATAAATATATATATAATATATATAATTTTCTCCCTCATTCTCCCCTACTTTTTCTTGGGCTATTTCCTGTTTCCAAAAGAGAAAAAAATTACCCTGAATATACTGGGTGCTGTTAGTTATTGAAAACAATGATTATCATAAGAATGGGGAGAACAAAAACAAAGTTTAAAAAAAAAAAAAAGTCTCCTAACAAATATGTTTTGATTCAATTAATTATACAGGAGAATAATTCCTAAAAATATATATTTAAGAGGTTGTTGTCCGTCTTGAAATAATATAGTTGATTGCTACCAAAGACATCTTATTGGCTCATCAGGAGATCAATGTGACAGAAATCCCATAAATATCATTTGGTAAAGGACTTAGCAAAATCATTTCTGTTCTTTCTTATTCACGTATTTATTAAGATTTTAAACATCTGAGATTTTTACTTGTTTTTTTAAAATTTCTATTTATTTTTTATTCATATTTTGAGTCGTGAGACAGACAATGAAAATGATTTCTTCTCCAGAAAAACTGTCCTAACCTTCCTCCAAGTGATCTTAGAATCTCAGGGGATAGTTGCAGTGAGAGATAGCCTGGGTATTAGATGCTCCCTCGTGTAATATTCACACAGGTTGGGAGCGGTCTTCTGAATTTCATTCCATTTGCTGAAGATGTTGAGTTGGCAGTTCTGGTTGGCCGTTTGCCATTCAGTATTCTTAGTACTCAGGGCTTGCACCTGTGCTGAACCAAGGTGCCCGCTTTGTATTTTGCGTTGCAAGCCTATCTCTCTTCTGCCTTCAATGGTTTTTATGGATGAACAGACCAGGTCAATGAAGATAAGCCACTGTCACTTTCCACTAAATCTTCCAACTTTTTAAGAAATGCCCCGAAACTGAACTTCTTCTAAGAATTTCTCATTAGGACAGGAACACAGGACCATATTTTTAGCACTGTTTTCTTGCATCAAGGAAGTAAGTCGAGGTTGTCAGTTTCAGCTCGTTTACTATCTCTTGACCATGAGGGAGTAACTAACTTCTCCAAGTCTTAGGTACTTGATTAAAAAGCTAGAATATCAATGCCACCCTTGCCCACCTCCCTAGGTCCTAGGGAGACTTAAGTGAAGTTATGTATGTGAACACACCCATAAACTGTGAAGCATATAGGATAGAGATGGCGTTTTTCTCCTTTCTGATGAAACAGACATGGCACAATAAATCTTACTCTTTAAAAACCTAATACATTTTGTAGTTTTAAAGAGTTTCTTTAACATTTGAAAGAATGAATGTTTGAGCATATACTGATATCCTGGTTAAAAGGAAGGGGGGGGGGGAGTAAAACCTGGATGTTGAAAAATAATAATAAATCCTTTCTTTGATTCTAGGGACAAAGAAATTACTGGATTTTAAACATGTCCTCCCTACCTTCATTCTGTATATCCTCTACTTACATTTTTTTATTATTATCAGGGAAGAATTTGTGCTTTTTTGATAGAAAGCCTCTTTCGTGTCAGACTGTGGTGTCAAAGCTAACCATGGGACACAACGTCAAAGAATCTTGTTATGACTGTGGATATGTGAAATACAAATAATTCAGTTAGGAAAGATGGGTTACATCAATAGAAAGATAATGAAAATATTAATGATGCACATTTGTGAAAATATTAATGAACATATAAATGATATAACTGATGCCCTCCAAGGTACTCGACAGTCACCATCTGAAGATATCACGATGACATGATAATTTCCATCGATACGTGTTATTTTGTTTACTGTTTTTATCATCTTTATTTAGGTATAATTGACATTTAATCAGCTTCTCATATTTAATATTTGATAAAATATGTCATGTATATACATCTCTATAAAGAAAATGTACATAGAAGATGTATCTTTGTTTATCTACATAATCTTGAAAATCAACATAGGCCTCAGTGAAATACACACTGAAATGAAAAAGATTTCCATTCTTTCATCTTTTACCAGTGACTTTTTAATCCCTTTTTTCCACATCGCAAAAGAGCCACTTGTAATTACTTGTTAGTTTCTATTACAGATAGCCACGGAGATGACTTACTTTTTTCCAAATCCATTTTGCAACAGTTAACATTTAAAAACACTTTATCAACTCATTTTAGCCTGAGAAAATAGGGGAAAACCTCTGAAAGCCAACTCATGATGTATTGTTTGAAAATTTAGGACTAAAGCACAAAATCTAGGAATATTCCATCCTTTGTTTTTGTTTGTTTTTTTTTCCCTATCCAACCAGACTGTTGAGTTTCTTCTCAGGATTGTTCTGCGTCCAGTCCCAGGAGTCGAGGCCTCTACTCCTCTGTACCTCATAGTGTACATCCTCCCTGAGTCTGTGATACCGGAACTCAAGATTCTTCGTCATCAAACTTTTTCTCAACTTCCCTCATTTGCACAGAATCTTCAGGCTGTAAATGCCAGTGGATTGAATGTACTAACTCAAAGACCCGTCTTCAGTCTACTTCATGCCTTTCTTTACTGTCTCCTTTAACAATCCCAAAGTACATCTTAGAACATCTGCCATTACTTCTGGGGAAAATGGCCTGCAAATTTTAAGCTCCAGCAGAAATTCTCTTCCAAGTTACAAACTTTTTTTTTTTTTTTTTTGGAAAACTTGCATAATATTTCCTTCTTAATATTGAACAAACACTTCAAATTTCAAATTTCCTATATCTAGTACCAAACCAGTATTGAACATAAATGTGATGGTTAATTTTACGTGTCAACTTGGTTGAGGCGTGGGCTGTGCAGATATTTAACATTATTTCTGAGGGCATCTGTGAGGGTGTTTCTGAATGGGATTAACATTTGGATTGATAGAGTAAAGCAGATCCCTCACTCCAGTGGGGGGTGGATTTAATTCAATCAGCTCAAGGCCTAAATAGAGTAAAAGTTTGAGTAAGAAACCAATCTTTCTCAATTCCTTATAGTAAGTCTGTCTATCATTTGTCTTTCTATATCTATCTATCTATCTATCTATCTATCTATCTATCTATCATCCATCATCTATCCACCCATCCTATTGGTCCCGTTTCTCTGGAGAAATCAGACTAATATGAGAAATATTAAATCAGGGGCTCCTGGGTGACGCAGTCGGTTGAGTGACCAACTTCAGCTCAGGTCACAATCTCATGGTTCATGAGCTCGAGCCCTGCATCAGGCTCGCTGCTGTCAGTGCAGAGCCCGGTTCAGATCCTCTGTCCTTCTCTCTCTTTGCCCCTCCCCTGCTCACGTTCCCTTGCTCAAAAATGAAGAAACATTAAAAAAAAAGAAATATTAGATCACATTTCCTGGAATGTGATTCTGTGACACATTAAAAAAAAAAAAAAAAAAAAAAGAACAGTTCTTCAAATAGATTCTCAAAATAATACCAGCTATTATTACTTTTATTAATAAACAGCTGTGTTAAAAATTTGGGGAATCATATCAAATACAGGAAGGTGATATAAATAAGATGGTTATGGAACACAACTTCCCCAAAATGATATTTATGTAAACATTATTTTATTAATAGTGTCTTGTTAACCACTGAAATGAGCTATTTTTTTAAACTTTTCTGTCACTTGGCAAATATGAAAGATTTGTCATCTGCTTTGTGAAAAGTATATTGACTCTTATTCAGTTTCCTGGATAATTGGGTCTCAAGTAATTCAGATTAGATTTTCATTTTTAAATTAAATCTTATTTGATTATACGTGTCCATATTTTTGTGGAAGTATTTGTGTTATTATTCAGTCATTGCTGCTCACAACATCTTATGAGTCAGAGCAATCTGCATCCTACATTATAAACATTCTGCTTACCCCTAACTTCACTTCATTAATAAAGTATTTAAGAGAGACCAGAGCTGTCAGTTAATGTTTACATGAGTGGTTAAAAAACACAAAGTAAAGAAAGAAAAATATAATCTTTGCCAGCAGCCAGTAAACCAAGCATTAGCTCATATTATTTTCTTTTTGGGTAAATCAAAATAACATACAGATTTGCATCTTTATATATCAACGCTTGTGCCAAAAACATTGACAGGATGTAATGTGACATTACAAAGTCTGCAATAAAGATAAAAGAATAAGAATGTGTCTACATGCTCTAAAAATTGAAATCTATTTAAAAATAAGAAAAAAGAAAATGTACCCACACAGATTTGTTTGTTCTATCATAACTTTTATGCTTATAAGCCCAAAGACCAATCAGTAATGAAACAAAGAGAAAAGAAAAAAGAAATGAATAAATAATTCCACAAGTGTAATACTTAAAAAAATAGTTTTGAAACATAAGGTGGCACAGTTGTCTAAACTATTAAACAAAATTCCTAAGAGACTATTAGTTATACTTTCAAATGTTCCTCAGCCTTCTGTAATAGTCACAACAGTATTATCCAGGCGGTTCTTGACCTTGTAAAGCTACGGCAGGAGTTCGCCTATACTACTCAGCTTTCTGACTGTAGAACTAATCTTGTGGTCTAGATAAACCTAATATGTGACCACATACTTCATGCGATCTGAGTAATACATAAAAAATTGACATCAAATTTCTTATGGTAAGACTAGTATGGTAAGGCTAGTGACAAAAGTATGATGAGAAATAAGATGATTACATCATCTGGAAATCTCCGCCCACAAGGTATTTACTAATTGCAAAGCAAAAAAGAAGAACTTGACAGTAGAGAAACCTGGCAGACAACAGCCTACTCAAGTGATAAAAATTAACCATAAATGGAACGTAGAACGAAAGGAAGCCAGGTAACTCCTCATGTGATACACTGAGAAAGCCAGGACATCACTTCTCTCATATTTCTGCCCCCAGAGAACCGAGGCTGAATATCATCCTGAACCAATATCAGACAACCCTGAAGTGAGGGACTCTGTACAGAATAACTGGCTTGTGGTCTTCAAAGTCACAAGACCTTTAAAACAAAGACAGAAAGCCACTTCCAAAAGGAAGTGGAGGGATGGAGGGACAGAAACAGAGAGAGAGAGAGGGAGAAAGGGAGAAAGAGAGAAAGAGAGAGAGAGAAAGAGAGAGAGAGAGAGAGAAAGCAAATGTGATAAACTGGTACATTTGGAGAATATGGGTGAACGGTATAAGGAAGAATTTTGTATTGTTTTGGATATTTTTTTATAAGTTTGAATTTATTTCAAAATAAAAGGCAAAAAATAACACAGAAACATCTGTATTTATGTTCATTACAATTCTTCTGGGCACAAATCATGGTTTTTTTATTTTGTTTTTGTTTTTCACAAGTTCCCAAAACCATACTGCAATGATTCTCGGGGCTTCCAGGCTAAAAAGGACTTTAGATATTATTTGGCCCCCTACCTCTTCACCCCGCCAAATTTTTATTCATAGAAGATAAAGAGGCATCGGCCTACATAGATAAAGTCACTCACTTAAATATGTGCAAACAGTAAATGAAAAAAAAAATCAAAATTTGATAAATACTATTCATTTTTCATCCTATCTTTTAATATATTCTGACCTGTATAAAGAAAATGCTAGAAACATCTATCTCTGTACATTTGGCCCTGGAACAACATAGGGGTCAGGGGCTTCAAGACTTCACACAGTTGACAATCTATCACTTTTGACTCCACCAGAACTTTACTAATAGCCTACTGTTGATCGAAAGCCCTAATACTAATATAAACAGTTGATGAGCACATATTTTCTACATGATATGCATTATGTACTTATAATAAAGTAAGTTAGAGAAAAGAAAATGTTATTAAGAAAATCATAAGAGAAAAAGCATTTACAGTATTCTATAGTATTTGTACATAAATATAAATGGGTATGAATGTGTGTGCACGTGTGTGTGTGTGTGTGAGTGAGTGTATGTACATGTAGTTCAAACCCATGTTGTTCAAGGCTCAACTCTGTATTTTCCTACTATCTAGTACAAGATCATGCATAGAGTAGAGGCTCACAAATGATGCCACCTAACAGTTCTATGTCCTGATAGCCCTACTACCTAAATTCTGTCTTCATTCTCTTAGGCAATCACCAAATGCTTATGACTCCCTAGCAGACTCTTCTAGAACAGACACCACATTGGGGAAACAAACATCACTATGTCTTGATCTTCTCCCTTACCTCTTTTTTTAAAATTTATTTTGAGAGAGAGAGAGAGAGAGAGAGAGAGAGAGAGAGCAAGCAGAGAAGCAGAGAGAGAGGGATAGAGAGAGAGAAAAAATCCCAAGCAGGCTTCATGTCACCAGTGTAGAGCCGCCACAGGGCTTGATCTTACAACCAGTGAGATCATCACCTGAGCTGAAATCTAGAGTCAGACACTTAACCAATTGAGTCACCCAGGCACCCCACCCCCCCGCCCTTGCTTCCCTCTTAAAGAAACTCACACTCAACTTGTGGAAGACAGTCCTATGAACCAAGAATGAAAGTATGGGACAAATAATGTGGTCGAAACTAAGGAAAGAGACATACCTGAGACAATAGTCCTTTGCTAATTCAGACAACTGACACATTGGTTGATCAGCATACTAATGTTTAGCTGTGTTTAATGTAAAGTTGAACAACACATTGAGTCTATTATGGTACAGAAGAGTCAATGTGTTTCAGTAGCTTGCAGGCTGGGACCAGGATCTGGCAGAGTTGTGTTAGGACAGCATTTTAGTACACTTCCACTTAGGTTGAGTTTGCCTTCTTGAGTTTCCACCATCGTCACTACTCCAGATTGTCCATACTAGGTTCCTCATTCATTTTCAGCCTGGCACCTTATGGCATTTAAATCTATGAGCCCTAATTTAAGAGGAGAAACAAAGCAAGCACATATGTAACAATAAAAGTAAACAAACAAAAATGGTAAGAGATAAAAGTTTTAAGAATATAGATAAATTCTCTCTGAGATAAGAGGAGAGATTACTTTTAGGTTTAGAGAACTGAACATAGTACTTCCTAGGGGAGGGAGGAGTTTTCTAGGCCTCAGACGACAGTGATGAAGGTGGGTAAGGATGTTGCAGAAAAGAATGATAAAGAGAGCAAGCAGGAGATAATCTCTGAAAAGATTTTTAATTTCCCCTTTTCAGATTCTTTATGAGGCCATGACAGTATCTATAAGAGTTCTATAGGAAGACTGCAGATTTTAAAATAAGACCCCTTATAGTATTCCAAATTTGATGTAAAAATAAATAAAGCCATATATATCTATATATCTATATCTATATATCTATATATCTATATCTATATATCTATATATCTATATCTATATATCTATATCTATATATATCTATATATCTATATATACATCTATAGATATATATATCTATATAGATATATAGATATAGATATATAGATATATTAGGATTCTAGACTAATGGAATGAAAACATAAGGAAAGAAAAAATAAACGAAGGAAGGAAGGAAGGAAGGAAGGGAGGAAGGAAGGGGAGACAGAGAGAGGGAGGAGGAGGAAAACACATGGTGCCCCTTACTATTACCAGCAGATGCAATTACATCTGAACTTCTTGGAAAAACAGGCAGAGATTCTGTGCTTATCTTTCCACCAACATTCTAGAGTTAAACCTGTGTCTGTGATACTTTATTCAGAATAGATAAAGGACAAGTCAAGAACCAATAGAAAGCTGAACTAAGCCTTTATGTTTTATTTTATTATATTCTATTTCAATTTATTCTAACTTATTTATTATTTTTATCTTTATTTTGATGTAGAAGAAAAACTATTAGTAATTTTTATTATCTCTCTGCATATTGGAAATGTTGCAGAGACTTGGCCTAGGTTACATCTTAACAATTAGCTGTAACTGTTTTTCCTCCTATATAGACAGACTTTTGTCTGTCAAATATCCTGTACTTTTATCATTATTTATTTACTTTTATCAGCAAAGAATGCTACACAACCAATAATTCAATTCTTTTATATTTTTAGGCTTTGAAAACAATTTAGTACTCATTTTATCCTGGTGGGGTTTCAGATCTCAGATCAGAAAGACTATACCTCCCAGAAAATGGCAGGGCCAACTTTGTTCAAGACTTTGCAAAACTTCCATTAATTCTGTGGACTCTAATTTTAGGTAGAGGATTTCAAACATGCTGTTTGTTAATAAACTGAATAGCTAGATCTAAACGCATTATGTATAAAAAATATCTAAGAAAACACCTTTCAAGTTGCTTTTTTCTGAATGTATGTATACTAAATTAGTGAATTAATTATTAATTTAGTATGTATACTAAATTAGTGAATTAATTAGATCAAAATTCTTATAGCATTAGACAATTTCTTAGAAAAGAATTAATGTTTATTTTTATTTTTGAGAGAGAGAGAGAGTGAGCATAAGTGGGCGAGGGGAAGAGGGAGAGGGAGACACAATCTGAAGCAGGCTCCAGGCTCCAAGCTGTCAGCACAGAGCCCGATATGAGGCTCGAATCCATGGACCGTGGGATCATGACCTGAGCCAAAGTCAGATGCTCAACCAACTGGGCCACCCAGGCACCCGAGCAGTAAGCAAGTTTTAATGGTCTATTCTATACAGTAAAATGGTAAGTGCTAATTGATCACATGGGAGGAAAACATTCTGATAAACTTCAATATTTAACTACATTGCTGTTGGTTTGTAAATTGGCTCCATACGCTGAGCAAGGAGGCATCGAAGAAAGAGGCTACTACGGATAGGTAGCACATTTAATAAGCAAGGGGATTTATGCATGAAACTTGTCTTGGGGGAGGGATGTTTGTCTACTTGTAAGATGAGTAAATTTCTGCACCTGCCCTGGTGGGTTTATAAATCTTAAAAGCTTATACAGAGGCCTTATATGGGTTCAGTCGTATATACTGTTCTGATGATCTCAACATAACATTGCTCTCTCAAGGCAGTGTTTTTAAAAATAGTTCACACTGTGTGAACAACGGGCAGAGCGTACATTCTAACGAAGTGGGAAGGGGGTGATGAGCTTCTGACTGCCCAGGTCCAGCTCGCGGTCAACTGGTAGTCATATCCCCTCAATGACCTCCTTCAAGTTATCACAGTGAATTATCCGTCACTTTTAGTCACAACCCCTGGGAACCTATTCCCTCACCACCACCCACACGAACATAGATATGGTTAAAACACATACACACCACACATACTAACACGTGTCACTGAAAGCACTGACATCTGTACTAATGAAAAATGCTAACAAATTTACAGTTAAGTAATAGTTGTGTACACAAGAAACAGGGCTCTCAGCATTTCTCAGCTAATATCTAAACTAAAAAATAATGATCACTTTAATAACAGAAATCTTAGGGGTGCCTGGGTGGCTCAGTAGGTTAAGCGGCCAACTTCAGTTCAGGCCATGATCTCATGGTTCGTAAGTTCGAGCCCCGCGTCGGGCTCTGTGCTGACAGCTCAGAGCCTGGAACCTGCTTCGGATTCTGTGCCTCCCTCTCTCTCCACCCCTACTCTGCTCACACTCTGTCTCTGTCTCTCAAAAATAAATAAATATTTTAAAAATTAAAAAATAAATAAATTTAATAACAGAAACCTTAGAGTTTTCTACTTTATTAAAAATAAGTATGGAAAGATGAAATGATGTCAAGAGACAAAAATGTCTGTGAAATGTTATCTCCAGCCAAATATGTGTCACTAGGGGAAATTGAAATAAGACAAAGCTTTACATTCTCATTGTTCTTATAGCTTCTTTATTCTGAGATCAGACTAAACGCTATGGAGACATTAGAAGTCATAATCACTGGTATTTTTTCTCTTACAAGCATGGAAAAATAAACATTTTATAGCAGTTCTAGCTTGGCATGGGCTCCTTTTGATGGGGTCTTGTATAAGATCCAGCATGAATACAGATAATGTCTTCTAGACACTGTGTCAAACCCAACCTCAACATCTTGTGAATACAGTCTTCATATTTAGAAAGGAGATTCAAACAGTCAGAGTCAACAGAGGAAAAACCCATTTACTTCCTCCTCTATTCTAATATAAAGAGACAAATAGCTACCTTTATCTAAGGTTCCTATCACAGAGCACCTACATGCTCTGAGGGATTCTTTTTTTGCTGTTGTTGTTTACTTATTTTGAGAGAGAAGGAGAAAGTGAGCACACAAATGGGGGAGGGGCAGGGAGAGAGGGAAAGAGACAGAATCCCAAGCAGGCTCCATGCTGTGAGAGTAGAGTCAACCCAGGACTGGATCTTATGGACCATAACATCACGACCTAAGCTGAAATCAGGAGTCAGACACTCAACCTACTGAGCTACCCAGGCATACCCCACCTCCACTTTTTAAGTTTATTTATTTTGAGAGAGAGAGTGAGAGAGAGAGAGAGAGAGAGAGAGAGGAGAGAGGGGCAGAGAGAGAGGGATATATAGAGAGAATCCCAAGCAGGTACTACGCTGTCAGTGTGGTGCCTAATGGGGATGTTGATCTCAGGAACCGTGAGATCATAACCTGAGAAGAAACCAAGAATCTGACGCTTAACTGACTGAGCCACCCAGGCGCTCCTCTGACAGACTCTTTAAGTGAAAGACTGCACCCCGCTCCATTCAAAGCCTTATGTTTGACCATTAGCAAAACACAGAAATTATAACTCAAACTAGAAAAGAATTGCTTGGGATTCTTAGAATTGTTGGAATTCTCCATTTCAATTTTACTTTCAATAATAGACTGTCTCTTCAAACCCACATCATGTAGCCAGGACGTGTAACTGTTCAACTGGTCTACATAATTTGCAGTATATGTCACTCCTGAATCATAAAACTATTACACAATCAAGATTCAGTCAATTAGAGATGGTTACTATTTACTCAAGACTAAAGTAGGTGAGGACGACTTATTTTATGGATGCACTACCGATGCTTTTTTGGCTAATATTTCCATGAGAACAAGTGAACTTATGATTTTCAATAAATTTCCAAATAATTCAAATTATAAGACATTTCATTTAAATATGCTGTTGTGACTGGGTCGTACAAATATTCCAAAAATGAATTTCTTGTTTGTAGTTATATCATAAACCAAATCAGAGGAAATTAATTTATCTGTAGCTCCCTTCTTCCCTTCTTCACTCCCTCCCCTCTTTCCTTCTCTTTCCTTCCTTCACTCTACACATGTTGAGTGTAATTTAAGGTCTAGAATGTTAAATATACACAAATCTAGTGAATTGAACTTGAAAAGCTTTGGTCATAACTTTTACTATTTTGTGTGTGTGTCTTTTTAAGTTAAAGTAAGTAAAACATACTTATTGTAAAATGTCCAAACAACACAGAAGTAACATTCTTCTTTTAATGCCCTTTTAACTTTGCATGTATGTCTTTTCTGGTATTATAAAATGATCTTACCAAATCAAACAGTATTTATTAAACATCTGGATTAAACTCATAATGGTCACTTGACCATGATACATACAAGAAAAAAAAAGAAAAGAATTAGTTTGTTTCTGTCTTCAGAGAGGCAACCATGTAGCACAGGGAAATATATTTGTACTAATAATTAGTCCCTTACCTAAGAAAATATATTGGAGAGTGGTCAATTAAATGGGTTTACATGTCAGAAACATTTGCTACAAAAACAATAGCATGAATTCTAAAAAAAATCAGGGACTTGACCTTTTCCCTGCAGCCCCCATTCCTAATTCCTCTCCAACCATCGGTCCTCTGTCCTGCCACATAGATGCTGGAAAGGCTGGGCAGACAAGGCTGGGAGACTTTGAATAGAACATGGCACTGGCTAGTGTTCAGACCAGAGAGTTAATGTAAGACTTTCCTCCACTGCACAGGAAGAGAGTTTGAGGACTTTTGCCAGAGAACGTTGACGCAAATATAAGAGGGTGGATCCCAGAAAGAGCTTGGCTTCTTGGGATTTGTAAACTGCTGTAGGAAAGGAATGACCACCCCATGGTGGAGAAGCCACTGACATCCCTGCCTTTAGAAGCTGTAGGGAAACATGTCAGGTAGACCGGTGTTGATAGCACTATTGCTTGGAACTGAGACACAGACAAGCCCTTCCTGGTGCCTCAAGTCAAGAGACCTGGGAACTCAAGTCGAGGTTGTCCAACGTTGGCCCAGGGTCACCTTCCTTCCCCCGAAAGGTAGCAAGCATGGCTGATCCTCAAGGAGGCAGTGAAAGAGCATTTAAATGTTGCTATGGGGATCCAGCAGCAGGAGAGATGACAATTTAGCAGGAGTTAAAAAGAATCTGTTCTCTGTGGCAAAAATAAACTATTTAAGGTACACATGACAAAACAACAATAGAAACAAAAAAGAACATTACAAAATGAAGATAAAGTGGTTCCATTATAACTCCAAAAAGTCTTTCTGAAGCTAAATGCACAGTATTTTTAAAATATAGAATTAAGTATATAAACAGAATGGAAAGTGCTCAGTTTAAGATCTATTAGTGGCTTGGAATATCAAATTATATATATAATATCTAATATCAAATATTATATATATAATATCAAATAATATAAAATATCAAATTATGTACATATATGTGTATGTGTGTGGATATATGTGTGGATATATATAACTTGTAACAAATCCAAAATTTAAAACAAGATAGAAATCATGGAGTAAAAAGCAAAAGACTAAGAAGACAGACATAGGGGACCTCCAATGAATTGGAACTGAACCAGAAATAGAAGGGGGAAAAAACAGGATAAACTGAAGACAGGTTATTCCCAAACAATTGTGGGGGAAAAAATCTAAATGGAAATGGAACACATTGATTAGAAGGTCTTTTTCATTTCAAAAATGCAAAAACAAACAAACAAAAAAAACAAAGCTCTATGTAGATCCTTATACATTTTCTAAATTTCAATAATTAAAAACAAAACAAAATAAAATAACAATTTAAAAATCTTCTAGAGAAAGTCTGAAGGAAAACAAAACAAACAAACAAACAAACAACAACAAAAACCCAAGAACTATCACCCAGACATCAAACCAAGGTATCATTTACCTGTCAGGGTGGAAGAAAATACAGTACTTATCAAGATTCATGCAATGTATGACCCACACATCCGATGTGAAGAAAATATTTAAGAACGAACTCTAATTATCCAAAATATCATTAGGGACAAAGAGCTCAATACAGGGCAGGATGGAGAATAAATGAGCTATGAAGGAATACTTCCTATGGGACCAGAACATAAATACATGTTAATCCATACGCAATTTCCAGTTTTTAAAAAGCCCAGATATTGGTAATTTCATATGGTTTAGATCATTTCAACACACAGGGGCTGAGGAGTGGGAAGGGAAGATGCGGCAAGTAAAAAAATTTAAAGTTTTATGTTAATGAGGAGGGAGAGACCAATAGGAGGAACAATACAACATTTTTACTAAAAGGGATAGAAGGCATCTGTTTTCAAATGTGTGCTTGCTTTGAATTATCAGAAAAGGAAGTTAGTAAATAAAAGAACAAAGAATATATAGTAACTTGAAAACAAAGGCCAAATAAATAGAAAGGAAAACAAACAAACAAACAAAAACTTGAATAGTATATATCAAGTAAGATGGGAAGAATAAGGCTTTTTTTTTTTTTTTTACATCAAATGAAAACCTTCTTTTTTTCCTCCCCATTAAAGAACAGTGCGGTTGTGTTAACAAAGAGAAATATAATCTGTGTGCTTGATGAGAATACTTCAAAGTATGCAAAGCCGAAACACAGGGCCGAAGTTCTTTCGCCTCATCTCATCTCTGATGCCTTATCTGATCTCGGAATCTGTCTGACTGTATCCCTGACGGACACCCAACAGGAGCATCATCCCTAACATCCTGAGTCCGATCCCATTTTACTGTCTGGCTGAGAATCACCTCTGGTTAAGGGAAATCAGGATGCGGAGAAGATTCAGGATAGAGACGAGCTTACATGCTGTGCAAATTGAGGTATCTTAAAGACCAATTAAGCAAAGCTTTAATTTTTAGGTTTCTAAAACTGTATGCATCAAAAGGGCCACTAACAATGGTTTCTTCAAAATGTCACATGTATGGTAACTTCAGCTGTCCTTTTATAGCCAAAGACAGAAGAAAGGCAATTTATGAAGAGAGGTATTATTTTGTTTTGCAGGATTTCGCTAATCAATGAGACCATAGGAAAAATTATTTTTGATAGCTCAAAGAACTACAGAGACAGAAATTAAGTAGTTTCAAAAACATGGCATATAAGGACCTTAACAGTGTATGGATGAAGGTTATGGAGTCCACACGAAAAGGGGAAAGAAGCAGAGATGATAGAAAGGTAAGGAAGGGGAAAGCCTGGATCTCATTCTTAGAATTTGCATGGACAATGTCTCCAGTTCTGAAAGGTTTTGGTAAGCTACGAAGTAATGGGATAAAGGGCTACTTTTGACTATGTTCATCTATTTTCCTATGCTCCTTCACCTTAGGGTTCAGGGTACTTATGTTACTCCTTCCAATACATAAAATACTGCATTAGCATTTTAGGGCTACCGTAAGAAATCACCACGAGGTGAATTTAAAACAACAGAAGTGTACTGTCTCACAGTTCTGGGGGCCAGAAGTCCTAAATCAAGGTGTCAGTACGGCCCCGCCCTGACTGAAGCCTTCAGGGGAGACTCTTTTCCATGTCTCTCTTAGCTTCAACTGTTGCCCATAATGCTATCTCAGTTGTCACATGGCATTTTCCCTGTATGCTTCTGTATCTCTTCTCTTCTTAAAAGGACACCAGTCATACTGGATTAAGGGTCCACCTTATCTCAGTATGATCTCATCTTACTTAATTACAACTTCAATTAACCTATTTCCAAATAAAGTGATGTTCTGAGGTCCCAGAAATGATATGATTTAGCTGTGTGTGTGTGTGTGAGAGAGAGAGAGAGAGAGAGAGAGAGAGAGAGTAAGAGACAGTATCCAACCCCGCACAAGAAATAACAGCTAAATGGTACCAGTTAACCCCAGGCATTTGCTTTTAAATACTAACCTCTTACCATGGAATGAAATACTTTTTTCTACCTGTTAACCTGATTTGGAGTATCAACATTTAGAGAGGTAGAAAGACAAGGGCAGAAAGACTGTCCCAGGTCCTTAAAATCACAGCATTTATGCTCAAACCTTCTCTACCTAATTGTTCATTGCTAAGAAGTGTATGTATATGGCCTCAGGCCACCCTCTTAATCAAATCACATAGAGAGCAACCACATCAGAGAATTCACAATGGCCCATAGAATAATTGCTTGACCCCACGGTTGGACAGTCTGTAAGCCGACTTGCAAATTGGCAAGCAGAGCTTAAGTGTCAAAAATGGATAGCGGTTTCATGGTGAATTACATCAGATCACAGAATGTTGTGCCTTCATCAACTGTGACTTACAAAGCTGCAAGGGCAGGGAGAAATGGATATGAATATGACCCCTATATTTTGCACAAAAGTGTCAGTTCAGAAACAAAGACTCTTTTTTCAGGGCATGATCACAATGGACCTGCTGTTCAAAGATGGGTATAGAGATCTTTAAACCCACACAGGATGAGTGATAGACTAAGGTCTACTTAGCTACTTAATAACAGAATCCAAAATATAACAAAAAAGTTTTGGCTTCCACCACCTTGCTGTCAGTCTCCAGTCAGCACTCCACCAACACCAGGAGAGGGGGTGGGGGGGAGGGAAAAATAAAAAAAAACTACATAAAGCTCACCATTGATAAAACGGTTCTTGCATTTTAAAGCTAAATTAAGAAAAATGTTAAAGAAAAAAAAAAATAAGGGCAAAGGAAGCTTGGGAGGATTGAGCAGGAGTTTGGGACAGACTGAATTAGTTTTGGCAGAAAGACTGTTCCAGGACTCCGGTGACAGTAACTACTAACAAATGCTTTGAGTTCCTTGTTAAACAAATGCTTATTTGGTTGGTACATTTGCAGTTGGACTAAAAAAAAAAAAAAACAAAAAAACTGCTCTCCAGTTGGCTGGATGTTTAACAAGCTTCTCTTTGGGAGTTCAGCATCTGTCAGGTGAATCAGAACAAGGGTTCCACTTATATGGAGCAGGAGAAAAATTATGTCTAATGAACTGCTAATACCAAGTACTTAGCGAGTATCTCCAAGGCATGTTCAAATCAGGCCTAAGTTAAAAGGCTAATATGAGTGTTTGATGATCTGGGAAAACTATTCACAAAGAAAAACCAGATTGAAATTTTTATCAGCAAAAGCAACTGTTGACAATGTATTATATGAGGAATCTAATGCCACGTGCCTTACCTGTTTTGTTATTTTATCCTCACGTTGATTCTGGCCTGACTGATTTCTTTCCATTTTACAGATGAGGAAACACACTCTGTGAAATCAAGAAACGTGCCCATGGTTATATCACCAGCGTGTTGCAGAATTGGAATTAGAAACCACCTGACTTCAGAGCTTTGGTGCCTACTCCATTCTAACATCTCCCCAGAAAATGATGCAGCTAGAAAAAAGATTTCGAGAAAGTATTCAGTCCTATCTACACACGAGGCCATTTCAGAACCAGGTGTTAAAGTCATCGTACAAAAGTCACCCAACAATGTCAGGACTAAATACTGGTATCCTGGCTTCCTCAGAGGAGCCACATGTCATTTTGTGATACTATTTAATATGGAACATACGAAGAGATTTCAATATTTTCATGTAGACCCAGAAGTGAATCATTATGGAGATGGCTGGTTCCTGGAATAGAAGAGTTGATAACAAAATGCAGACAGTCACTTTACGTCCAACTAGTGTGGATCAAGCATCCTTTCTCACATGTGACTTGGTTACAGAATATGCAAGGGAGCATGTGATGTCTGCTTTACACATCATTGTCTCTCACTGGCTTTCAAAACAATATTTGTTATTTTGGACCTCAGCACAGAGAGCTGACCCAATTACACTCCTCAGTCCTTTGGCCTTCGTCATCTACAATCTTTATAAACAAATCCATGTTTTTTCCACTTATCATCTGCACTCACCTCTGTTGTTTCACATAAGTTCTTTCATATTGCAGCATATTAGGACATGTTTTTTTTTATGTGTATGTTTTTAATACAGCTGATCCTTGAACAACAGCAGTTTGAACCACACATGTCCACTTATACACAGATTATTTTTTTGACAAATACTGTAAATGTATTTTCTCTTTTTAAGATTTTCCTAATGACATTTCTTTTGTCTAGTTTACCTTATTCTCATAATACACATAACATACCAAGTATGTGTTAATCAACCATTTATGTTGTCAGTAAAGCTTCCAGTCACCAATAGGCTATTAGTAGTTAAGTAATCGGGGAGTCAAAAGTCATATGTGAATTTTCAACGAACCCCTCCCTCTACCTTGTTCAAGGGTCAACTGTATACATAAATAAAACTGTGGCTCAAAATGTATTCTCTTTCCTACTTTTCTCACTCAACATTTAATTGTAAAGGATTTCAAACAATACATAGAGCAAAGTTGTTAAGAATTTTACACTGAGCATCCTTACACCTGTTATTTAGACTCAGCCATTAGTACTTTCTGTCCATCTATTCATTCTTCTATCCATCCATTAAACTATCATATGTTGAGATCATTTCAAAGTCCATTGCGGATATCAAAACATTTCTGTCTAAATGTATCAATATGCATGATTATTAGCTACAGAGCTGAGAAGAATAGAGGAGAACATTTCCTTACAGGGAAATAGGGAGCCCTCATCCCCGTGCTGTGCATGTGATCTTGTTTGGAAATACCTTCTGTTCTGGGCTCACCTTTCTTTGTTCTGCTTAGGTGTGTGCATCATATGACACCTGTCCAACTCGCTGCTTTATCTGCTCCTGGCAGGGCGGGAACATGATCCTTCACATGCAGTAGAAGAGTATGTGAAGACCATCTCCCTGCTGTGGCTGTGGGATGAGACCCACTGGCCATCAGTGACCTCTGCTCACCCCTGACACTGATCATACTCTATCTTGCTCTATGTGAGTAAAGCATTGTTCCATCCAGTGCCCTGCGTGAGTCGTACCTTCCTTGACATCCCTGACACCTGTGAACCATGCATGCAGTGGGTTGCCATCCTGGAACTGCTGCTCCTGGTGGCAGGCGACAAGTGTCACTTACTTGACATTTCCCTTACCCCGTGCTTTTCTCAACGATTTGCAGACTCGTGCACTTTCCTTTAACTTCTGGTATCCCCAGGATTAAGTCAGAGGGGGTCATACTAGCCCGTGGTTAATTTCCACCTTGTTAAGAACTCAATCAATCAAAAATAAAAGGTGTTTTATTTGTTTTTCAGACATGATAACGATTACATAACTTTTTGCCCATTTTATGACTAATTTTGGAAACTTCGTTGACATTTTATCTAAAATTACATATATTTCTCTTAAAAGTAGAACAATATCCCAGGGGCGCCTGGGTGGCTCAGTCAGTTAAGCGCCCGACTTTGGATTTGAGCTCAGGTCATGATCTCATGCTAAGTTCAAGCCCTGCTTAGGGTTCTCCCCTCCGCCCTCTTTTGCTCCTCCCCCACTCACATTCTATCTCTCTCTCAAAATAAATAAACACCTAAAAAACAGAATAATATCCAATTGCATAAATGTACCATGGCTAATTTAATCATATCCATACTTTTTGAATCGGAACTGCTTGATTTTTTTTTTTCTTACTTTTATAAATGACACTGCAACAAAGTTTTTTGTTTGTTTGTTTGTTTTGTTTTGTTTTTTATCCGCATGTTACTAGCTTCCTGTTTAACAAAGTACCACAACCTCGTTGGCTGAAAACGATAGACATTTATCCTCTCACTGTTCTGGGGGTCAGGGATCCCAAACTAGTATCACTGGGCCAGAACGGAGGTGCTGGCAGAGAAGACCTCCATCTGAAGGTTCCGAGAGAGAATCCATACCTTCCCTCTCCCAGCTGGTGCTGTCTGCCAGCCAGCATTCCCGGGGAATTGTCGCATCACGGGTTTTCACGGCGAACACCTTTGAATCTCTCCCTGCCCTGACGCTGCATCACTTCCGGGTGTGCGTGCGTGTGCATGCACGTACGTACGTGCGTGCGTGCGTGTATCGCTCTGCCGCCCTCTCAGAAAGACGCTTACGAGCAGGCGTAGGACCTGCTGGATATTCCCAGATAATCCCTCGATCTCATGATCCCTTGCTCACAGCTGCAAAATCTTTACCACGTAAAGCAATGATTACGAGTTGCTGCCATTGGGACGTGATATCTTTGGGGGGTCACGATTCAGGCTTTGACACAGTATTTATAGTTTTACTTCTAATTTCTTCTCAGAATTAGCACAACCTGATCAATGGGGGTGAAGCTTTAAGGCCCTGATATATTTTCTCATCGTATTTTTCAAAGTCAGAGCTCTGATTTGCAGCCACTGTGACAATATAGGAGAGTATCGCTTTCACTGACGAGCTGCTTGCGTTTTGAATTCGTATTTCAAGCGAGAAATAGGATATAAACTGTGTCTTCTTGACTATTACGAAGGAGAAATATTTTTCTGTTTCCTCCCTGGTTAATTTTCTGCATTTTCAGTCTTTCGTGTGTGGTCAACTCTTTTTCCTCAGTATGTGGTGCCGTTTTTAAAATTGATTATTATTGACAGAACATTTTCATTTCACATGGACTGAGCCAGGCTTTTATCCTTTCTTGGGGCTTCTCCCTTCTAAACTTAGAAGTGCCTCTTTTCTCCAGAGAGCAGGGGCATTGAATGTCAATGCTATTGCCTTTTAAAAAATACATTATATTTAAAGTGAACAATGAAAATGGACCTAACAGAAGATGAAAATCACATACTAGCCTCATTCACAAATTCTGTGAATAAAACTATAAGGAAAAATATTGACCAAGTTTGTTAAAGTATAAAGACAGAATCTCTTTTCTGAGCCCTTGACTTTGTAACTGAAGTCTGTATTTTATGGAAATATTTTTTAATGGAGATTGGAAATTTTTCCATTGGAAATTGACGTGATGATATAAATCATAATTGCCATCTATAATGTATTAGTCCCAAATTAATTTCTATACACATTTGCTGAATCCTTGTGTTATATATATATGTATATGTATATGTGTATATATATGTATATGTATACATACATATACATATATGTAATGTATATATACATTATATACATATATGTATGTAATATATATGTATATGTATGTATATGTAATATGTAATATATGTATATGTATATATGTATATATAATATGTATTTATATATTATATATACATATATACATGTACATATACATATACATATACATATATATTATATACACATATATAATATGTATATATCACATATATAATATGAAATATATATGTAATATATATTATTATATATATTATATATTGTATATATAATATATATATGTAATATATGTATACATATATGTATATATACATATACATATATGTAATGCATATATATACATACATATATAAAACAAGGATTCAGCAAATCCTTGTTACATATCCAGCAAATATTCAGCAAATATATATATATACATATATATACATACATATATATACATATATATACACTTATATATACATAACAAGGATTCAACAAATGTGTATAGAAATTAATATGTATATATATATATGCATGCTTTGGACTGAATTACATCCCCCCCCCCAAATTCACATGTTGGAACCCTAACCCCCAACATGTCTATATTTGGAGATAGAGCCTTTAAGGAGTCAATGAAGGTTACATGCAGTCATAGAGTCGGGGCTCTGATTCAATAGGACTCATAAGAAAAGGCAGAGACACCAAAGATGTCTTCATCTCTGCATGTACAGAGGGAATACCATGCAGGACACGGTGGAAAGGTGACCATCTCAAGCCAGGAAGAGAAGCCTCACTGCCACCGAGCTGCTGGCACCTTGACCTTGGACTTCCAGCTTCCAGAACTGGAGAAATAAATTGTCGTGTAAGCCACTCAGTCTGCAGTATTTTGTTCTGGTAGCCCGAGCAGATTAATATGCTGTAAATGGTATAAATAATAGGACTATATTTAAATAACCTCACCTGAATTTTAGGACCTTTCAGTTCTTCTGGGGCTGCCACTAAGCAAAACCTAAAACATGGTTTATTTCCCTCTGTATGTGTACTTACGTGTTCTGAGTGCATGTGTGTCTGCTTCTCTTCACCTTTCTTAATCAACTCTCTAGCCAAGTGCTTGCCCATTTTATTTATACCTAAAGCTTGTCTTAAATGAAAAGGACACTCCTGGCTCTGAAGAAGAAAGAGTAAAGTTAGTTTATTTTGATAAGTTAAAAAAGAAATATGTTCCCAAGATATTTGAGAAAAATATTTTTTTTGGGGGGGAAACCCCAACAAACTACAGCTTTAACATTCTGCTTACTTTAGGCATTTCCTTAATGTCCCCTGTCTGCGATGAAAGGCGTTTGACTCAAAAATCAGTTCTTTAAAATCTTTTCCCTCACTTCTTCAATAATGTCTATTTTCTCATTTTCCACTGTGGTGTTATTGGATTTGTAACAGCAGTTCTGCATAGTATCATTTACCTGTAAGCTAAACCAGCAAATTCAAAGAGTTTCAAATTATGAAATCTGATTTAGTAGCTTTATGCTAAAATGAGAATCAGATGGAAAATAAAAATGTGCCGAGATGCACCAGTAGGTATCATTTCCTTATAAGCAGAAATTTCATTGCTGAAGTAAGAATGCCTAAATTGTGATAGTGTCAATCATAGGCTCTAAGATTACAAGGGAATTGTTTAAAATTCCATTTTATAGAGAAGAATATTAAGATTTAGAGAGACATGCCGTAATAGAAAGAGCACAAGTAATGAATCACAAGTTATGAACTGGCTTTATGGGCCAGTTACACCAATTATAATGAAAGGATCTTAGACAATGCCCTTAACTTTCTGAGCCTTCGTTTCCTCTGATTATGAAGGTGATTTGTTAGAAAATATATATGCTGTATTATACTGGGTAATGAATAGCTTGTGTGGAAAACAGAAACAACTCTAGGTATTTCCATTAAGCAGAGATTATAGTACAAAGAATTAGAGGGTTATAAAACTGTTGGGTGAGTGGAGACAGTAAAGGTCTGGGAAATTGCTGCTGCCTTTCCAGAAATCACTGTCAACCCCAAACAAGGCTCTCGGCACCAAATGGGTCGATTCACATTCTGATGCCTGGAATCTGTTGGCAAAAATCTCCTGCCTGCCATCTTCCAAAGCTTTGACACCTCTGAGCTGAAGCCAAGGTGACTGTCCATTCTTCTCATCCTATCGAATCTTTAACAAGAGTTTTCCATTTGCAGGGCATAAACTGGAACCCTGCCTCTGAGACGGTCTGGAGAATGGAGTTTCTGGGCTTCCAGCTCCTGCTATGGAGGTGATAGTAACGATCAGTGTGGGAACGGGTTTCAGGTTCCAACAGACAATTGATAAAATAGACTGTCCATTTCGAAGACACTCAGAACATCCAATCTGCCCACCAGTTTTGTCTGCTTTACCTACATAATGCAATTCAAATCCATTTCAATTTGATCTCTGTACTCTGCAGCTGCCAGTAATTCAAGATAACATTGCTTCTCATGTGAAGTATTACAACATTTATCTTGTTTTCCTCTTCCCGCATTGCCCTCTGTATTACCCATGATAAGTCTGGTTATGCCGTGGTTACAAACAATT
Source organism: Panthera pardus (assembly GCF_024362965.1). Classification (NCBI taxonomy): domain Eukaryota; kingdom Metazoa; phylum Chordata; class Mammalia; order Carnivora; family Felidae; genus Panthera; species Panthera pardus. Next base: position 121,937,236 of record NW_026526810.1, on the reverse strand, counting down.
CCAAAATGGCAGTGGCTTAACCCAACTAGTATTCCTTTCATGCTCCTGTTATATGCTTCTTATGGACTTTCAAGGGACTCTGTTGTGTATCATCATTTAGGGGCCCAGGCTGACTGAGACTCCACCATCGTACAGAGCAGCATCTGGAATATTCAGCCTCCTCCACGGCTGTGGCACAAAAGGTAAAGGGCTGGAGCACTGTTGATGGGGGTTTGATGACTAAGCCGACCAGTGACATGGCCCCACTCAACTCCAAGAAATATGAAACATGGACTATTTGGTTGAAACTAATGTTTATACCACACTTCCTATAGTCAGCTTTCTATATTTCATCCAGATGAATAGTTACAGAACATAAGTCAGTTCATATCATTCTTTCTGCTTAAAAACATTCAGGTGTTCCAGTTGGCACATAAAATAGAACTAATACCTTTTATTATGTTCTACCAGACACTACAGGATCTGCATTAGCATTTTTAAAATTTCTTAATGTTTATTTATTTTTGAGAGAGAGAGAGAATGACAGCAGAGGAGGGGCGGAGAAAGAGACACAGAATCCAAAGCAGGTTCCAGGTTCTGAGCTGCTATGCCGGCTAAACAAAAACATTTGTTTTGTTTAATGTTCTTTAAACACATCAAGATATTTCCTGACCTAGGGCTTTGCAACAGCTATTCCTTCTGAGTAGAACTGCTTTTAGTGAGGTTTTTGCACGACTAGTTCATTCTCATTGTTCAGGACTCTACTTAAATGTCAACCTCCACATTTTATTCTCCAGTATAAGAGCTTTATATCACTGTTCACAATCTGTAAATTGTTTACAAGTTTACTGTTTGACTCTAACCCTTTCAAAAGAAACTTCATGAGGGCAAGGACCATTTCAGTCTTATTTTAGCCTTTCTCCAACTCATAGAATAAGCATCTGACCTAAAATAGTCACCCCATTAATATATGTTGAGTAAAAAAACAGATCAGTTAATTGTATCTATCATTATTGACCAAAGTGGTTAAAAAGGGATTAATACAAGTTGGGGTGCTATATCAGACATGGGTTAATTTGAGAATTTCTCTTTATTTCTTTCTTTAAGAGTTAGGCAACTTCAAAAATTCTACATATTTTCTTATTAATTAAAGAGTACTATCTGATGACAAATTTTGTCTATCTTACACACACACACACACACGCACACACACACACACAGGGGCATCCATCTAGTTAGAAATCAGTATGGTAACCTATAGTGAATAGGAAAAAAAATCAGCTAAACAATCCAAATGCATTTTGCCTCAAAACACAAATTTTCGTATTTAGCCATTAGCTACTATCTGTTGATAACAATGATGTCTTGTCTTTCTAAAATAAAAGCTATTTTTTTCCCTTCTTCATATACATACTCATACTGGCATAACATTTAGCCATTGGGGTGCTAATGTTATTAAAGAAACATCTGGAAAATCATGACAGGTAACATTTGCATGGGTTACAACCAAGCCAGTCATCCTTAGAATTTTATTAATGAAATGAGGTTTTGTGGTAGAAAACAACGAGCACATACTTGTACTCAGGAAAACCTAAATTCCAAGCAGGGCTCTGCCTCTCTTAGCTGTGTGATATTATGCAAGTTACTTTGGGGCTCTGGATTTATGTCTATGTTATTTTTTAGTATTAGGAAGAGTTCTGAAACATTCTTGAGTAGGTATTTGCTCGTGTCTCAAGAAATATTAATTGCTTCACTCAAATATGGATCAGAAAAAAAATACAATAATTAATTCTGATAGAAGTAAAGAGAAAGTGCATCAAGAACTATCATTTCTCCAAGTGTTTCAAAATGATGGTATTTTTACTTCAAAACAAATTTGAGAGGAAAAAAAAAGAGCTGGAAACTTCAAATTATAAAAAAGAACAGATGATCCCAGCATGGAGTGTATGAAGTCCAGGGCAACCTAGGGGGCACCTCAAGATATAATGAACAAAACAAAGCAAGTATTACAAGTTCATTTGATCCTGAGGCTCCATGACTTTGGAAGAGAGTAAACTTTTAATATAAAAGTGAGATATATTAACACACTTCAAGAAAATCTTTAAAATATTTTATAAGTGTACCTATGGATAAGGGAAGAAAATAGGATTCAGAAGACATAATTAAGAACTGGAATTAATTTACAGATTGGTTTATTTATCTTAATTTATTAAAGACCTAATTCCTCAAAATGTTAGGATAAGAGAGAATACTAATTCAAAAATGTGTGTTGAGTATAGATACTAAAAATATACAAGGATATATTTTTGATTGTTATACTTAGGATCTACTTTTAGAGAGACTTTGAAATGAAATACATATACAATTTTTCCCCCAAATCAGTTAATAGGTGGATCAATTAAAATAATACAAAATTAAGAGATGAGTTAAAGCACATGAGTAGCTTTTCAGTGCCATTTAAATTGATTTGATTACATGCCAACAAAATATCAATGTGGTTGAATTATTAGCTGCTTACTCATGTCTGATTTGGTCTAGTTGTAATTTAAGAAGCAAAATGCCTTCCTTAGAGAGAGTTCTATGTATTAAGGTTTAAGTGATGGAGTTGAAGCTGCTTTTCCCAAACAATGGGTTGGAAGGTCACCTCAACAGCAACAGAAAAGTTTTCCATGATCAAATGAGTTTGGGAAATGCTGTGTTGAAGAAAATTAAGCATGATATTTGTTGAAACTTTGATCAGTTTTTGTCTATTATTTTTTTTTTTTTACATATTTTACTAGAGACCCTGATCTCAGAGGACGGTATAGTATGAAGTGTTTTCCAAACTGATTTTTCCATGGAAAATATGAGATCAAGTATAAACACATATTCTACAGAATGTAATCCATGAGACAGACATTTTCCGAAAGCTTAGTGGATCATAAAACCATTTGGTGGAACTCAGAGTTTATCTGTTCCTTTTCCAGCTGTGAGAAAACTATAGATAAGCCCCTGGAAAGCTTTGAAGATGTCTATAAGAGAAAACATCTAGGAAATTTAGGTAAATAGCATTGCTTACCAAAGGGAGGCGAGATGGGGGTGAGTCATCGTCAACTGCTTTAACTTTAAGGTATAAGGGCATCCAGACAACGGCTTGGCAGACAAGTTCAGCAGAATCTCTAAAACCCTTGTACTTTGATGTTGCAGCCAGTTCAATGACCAAGCACATGCACAGCCCGCCCAGACTAATTTCACAATCTCTAGAGAGAACCAAGCTCCTTTTTCTCTCATGGATTTTTAAAACATTTGTCCTTTTACAAATCCTTTCTTTTCCTTTAGTCTATCGACATCGTATGCTCCCAATAAGACCCCACCCAGACGCTGCCTCCACCATTAGACCAGCAGGAGACCTTTCTTGACCACTGCAACCTCATCATTACATCATTTAATTTAAGTTGCATCCATTTTTTTTCTCTCTCATCATACCTATCTTTTTATGTCAAATAATAGACGCCAACATGTAAGTACATATTTATTTCTGTGTTTATTTGTGTAATTTCTCTCCTTCCATGGGGTTCTACACTCTATGAGACCAGAACAAGAATGTCTGCACTGTCCACTACTCTACCTAGGCACCGTGCTGGACACAAGGACAGGACACACTTATCTGTGATGGATAGATTAATATGGGTACAGTGCAATGGGACAATGCTGAAGTTCACTGAGAGACCCAGTTTCAACTTCCGGCTCTGTCATTTATTGGCTTTATCTCCTCCCCAGGTCCCTTTCCTTGTCTACAGAATAGTGTTAGTATTACTAACCTCATAAGGACTTGGTAAGAACTAAAGGAGATAATGTGAAACTTTTCAGCAGTTGTTTGGCAATAAATAACTATTTGATTAACCACTGGTTTTCCTTTTTTTTTTATTAACAATTTTGTAACATATATTGCCCTGTCACATAACACACAATATAACTGTATCACTGTGTTAGGAAAAAATAAAATTACAGAAAAGACCTATTCAAAACAATCCATAGTAACTAGAAGTCTGGAACATATTTTCATTTTTCATGTATTCAATGTTCTTATTGGTAATTAGGTTCTCATGCCAGGTTGGGAAAATCTATTTTACAAAATATTTTCGATTAGCTTTCATCAATCAAATGTAGTACCCCACTCAGGCTTACTGAAAAGTGCATGCAACCCCTTCAAGGATCTCAAATGAGTTTTAATCTCCTCCCCAGACTCCCATTGAATTGGTGCAGCTAAGCTTACTTAGGTATGGGAGGAAAACAAACTAATTTTATTTTAATTACAACCAATACTTTTGGAGCCTAGCGCTTGGGGAAGCAAATGCACACAAAATCATTAGCTTATATTGACGCAAGAAGAACTGTAGCCTTCAATTCCCTCTCAGGTGTCTTTATTCTAAAAGATGATGCTCAATTTGTGATTGATGGAATTGGATGCCAAAACTCCTGGCAGAGAAAAAGTCTCAGGCATTTTGGGGAAGAAATCTTGAGACCCACCAGCTCTGCTTGGGGATCTGTGCACATCATTGTTAAGTCAACGTGAAGTTCCCATCCATTGTTAACATCATTGTTAAATCAGCAACACTCTTAAACTCTTCGTGCTTTATTCAATTAGTCCTTCTTTTAATAAATACTTATTGAGAATGTATTACTTGATAAAACCTTGGGTGAAAGAAATATAGTCCACAAGCTAAAATTGTTATTAGCTATGGAAATAGAACTAATTGAGCACAAAAGTTCTGGGAGAAAAGAAGAGGTAAAGCTAAACCAACAAGAAGAAACAAGGTCTCATACCTACTTTTCCAGTCTGAGTCCCCTTTGCCATGATACTTAGCACAATGTTATAAGCACTAAACACATGGGAAATGCTTGATGAATAAATCAATACGTTCGAAGGGACCTAAAATTCAGCAAGATAAGTACTTAGAAACTTATCAAAAATCACAATAGAAACAATTTCTTTTTTAATGTAGCCAACTTCATTAATATACCTATTCACCAACACCTATTTTTATTCAGCTAACATCATGGAACATTAACCACGAACCAGGTAAGATCTTTGATAAAAATTTTCACAGGGGTGCTTGGGTGGTTCAGTCAGTTAGGAGTCTGACTTGTGGTTTCAGCTCAGGTCATGATCTCATGGCTTGCGAGTTCGAGCTCTGCATCAGGCTCTGTGCTGACAGTGTGGAGCCTGCTTTGTATTCTCTCTTTCTCTCTCTCTGCCCCTCCACCACTCATTCCCTATCTCTCTCAAAAAGACAAATAAATAAACTTGAAAAAATTTTTCACAATAAATATACGAACATCACGTAATGAGGAGGTGCTATCCAAGGGGGTAGCAACATATGATGAGGGAGTAGTAACACCATATAATGAGATGAGACCGAAGGTAAACCCACCTAAAATCATGAGGTAGTAAATATTGGGATAAGAATTCAAATTGAACCCTTTGGTTCAATGCCACTTCATACTTTGCAACATTCTATACTGGGTATCAGATACAGAAGGAAGTCTGGGAAAGGGGGCCATATTTTAAACTTTGGACAGAAAAGAAGGTATAATAAAGCAAGCAGAGGAAGGTGGCTCTTTTCCAAGAAGACTTGAGAGATTCAGCTAATCATTTAAAGTCTTTATACATGTCCTGCCCTCACAAGCCTCTTGGAATCCCCTGGAATACTTCTTGCCACATCCTGAGAGATACATAGTCTGTGGTAGAAATTTATCTCATTCAAATGCTAGAAACAAAAAGAGCACATAGTGAAAGGATTAGATAAGGTTAGCTGGTATACTTTCACTCAGAGCTGCAGTAATGAGCATATTCTTAAAAAGAAAAATTAAAAAGAAAGAGTGGGTGAAAAATTAGGGTGGGAAAGCATAGTAGGATGAAGCTGTAATGTCCTGAGGGGTACTTTCCAATATGGGGATGAAGCTACCATCATATATGTTCAGTAGCAAAATAGTTATTATTCTCCTCACTAGTATTTTTAAGCCACACAGAAAATAGTCAATTGTGAGTTGCTTTCAAGTACTATCATTACTCAAAGAAAAGAAGTAACTTTGGGTGTTTGTTTTAAAGTCCACTTATTAGAATACTGATAGTTTTGATTGGTTTGGATTTAATTTTTTTTTTTAGTGTTTATCTTTGATAGAGAGAGAGAGACAGATCATGAGCAGGGGAGGGGCAGAGAGAGAGGGAGACACAAAATCCTAAACATGCTCCAGGCTCTGAGTTATCAACATAGAGCTGGATGTGGGGCTTGAACTTACAAACCACAATATGACCTGAGCCAAGGTTGGAGGCTTAACTGACTGAACCACCCAGGCGCCCCTAACCCATTTTTTTTAATGTTCTATAAGAATTATTTAGTACCTTTCTGAAATGAAAAAAAATCATTAAATTCAGTGCACCAAGAAAATAATTGTTTTAAAATACATATTTGATATTTAATTTAACATATATATGTGTGTGTGTGTGTGTGTGTGTGTGTGTGTGTATATATATATATATATATACACTTTTTATTTATTTTGAGAGAGACAGAGCACATGAGCAGGGTAGGGGCAGAAAGAGAGGGAAAGTTCCAAGCAGGGTCCATGTGGTCAGTGCAGAGCCAAATGTGGGGCTCAAACTCATGAAACTGTGAGATCATGACCTGAGCCAAAATTAAGAGTTGGATGCTTAACTGACTGACTCACCCAGGCACTCCTAACTTAATATTTAATTTAATTCAATGCATATTGATAAATTTAATTGATTTAAAAACAAATACTACTGATCATGACATGAATAAGATTAGATATATATTCCATCTTTTAAATGTTACAAAGCAATCATTTTCTGTACTTGTAGATTCCATATGCACATTTGCAAATGAAAAGGACATTGACTAAAGAACTTATTTCTTCATGTGCACCATACCATTTGGGAATATGTGTGTAGAGAAGTTGAATTACCTTATTAAGCATAACATTTTAGAATTTACAATGCCTTGATGTACATTATTCCCATGAGACCTGTGTAGGGAAAGATTCAAATAAATCACCTATTGAAGGGATTACTTAAAAGGCCACATCTTCTATGACCATGGTGATGACTAACAGTGCCTTGAAGTAAATCTTCCAATGCAGTTAATATCACTGGTACTAGTGTGGATGCAAAGTTAATGTCCTGTAGTTTGGCTGTGGGAATTTTGGACAAGTTTGCTTGAGATCCCTAACTTATAGATAGCTTATTTTGATTCAGAGCTCAGGACATTCTAAGAGACAGGGCATTATCTCTTGCTTCCCAGGATACAAAATTGGAGTCAAGCAGGATAAACTTGACCAAGACTCAGTGAGAGTATCCTAAAATAAAATATGCTGAATAAAGAAAACTGAGCCAGTAACCCAGACTCAAACAATGACCTAAGGGGCTAAAGTGGAGAATAGGGCTGGCATCCAGCACAGCTGGGCTAAGAAGCTCCCTCGACCCAGACATCAGGTCAAGATGTTGTATTTTGAGGAAGAATAGGGATGAGAAATAACAAAGTGAGGAAGAAAGAGAGACGGAGAGAGATTCCGAGCCTGTGTGTGTGGCCCAGCAGTGGCACTCAAGACTTGCACCCCAAAAGGCTGGACAATGTTCAAGGGACGAGACACTATGAGTCTTCAGTATTGACTCTCTGTGATCGTCAGAAACAATGGAGATGTGTCCACACCCTGCTTTCTTGTCTGCCTGGCCTCTGAAGTAACTCTGACCAAGTAAATCCCCAGTGTTCTTAAAGAGTTAAAGGAAGTGTAGAGCATTTCAAAAGGGCAGTATTCGATTTTTGGCTTCAAAGGTATGAGGGGGCTTTAGCAAATACATAGAAAACTATGCTACCATATTCATATCTTGATTTTATGGAGCAATTCATGAAAGTAAGCAAAAGTGTAATGAGTGTGAGGAGTTTGATCACATATGTTTAAACCATCTTAATTACTTTCCAGGGGCAGAAAAGAAGTCATAAAAAATTAAGTGATTTGTTTGGGATCACAAGTGACAAAAATGGTTCAGTGCTTTTTCTATTTTCCTAAGCTATTTCAAAAATTAGAATAAAAAAACAAACTTTATTTTATTTTTATTTTTAGAGAGACAGAGAGTGCAGAGGAGAGGGGCAGACGGAGAGAAAGAGAGAATCCCAGCAGGTTCCACTCTCAGTGCAGAGACTGATGCGGGGCTTGACCCCACAGCCCTGGGATCATGACCTGACCTGAAATCAGAGTCGGATACTCAACTGACTGAGCCATCCAGGCACCCCAACTTTTTTTTCCCCAGAGGGAAAGAATACATGGGTAAAAGTGAAACTTCATAATTGATAACTTTCTCCCAAGTCTTATTAGTACAACTGAGGAATTACCTTTTACAAAGTACCTAAGGTGATTTTCTTGAAAACATTGCTATGCATAAATATGCAAAAATCACTAAAAGTAGATTATTCTAACTTGAAAATTTAGACTTATATAATAGCTATATTAACTCACTGAATAAATATTGATTGAAAACCTATGCATAGCAAGAGTAACTGGATTATTTAATTGGTTACTAGCTGTGGAGGAGCTATTATTTTTTCTTATAAAAGTATTCATTGTAGTATCTTAGAAAAAAATGAGTCAATTAATGCCTTTAAAATTGGATTTGTTATATAATGATACAATTTGCTCTCAAAATTTCATGATCATGACTAGTCTATTAGGCAAGGTACTAACTCACTTGAGTGTTAATTTAATTTAATCTATCCAACAAGAGAGGGGTCATTTCAAATTCTGGCTGTTGTTCCATAAATCATATTTCTTGAAACAGTCTAGAATTTTTCTCAAGATATTTCTATGCATTGACCATAATAATCATTAAAGTATTTTCAAACCTCATTTTGCATGAGCATTAATGAACTTAGAATAAAATGGCCCCGGTTATTGACCATTTAATCAATTACTCTAAATCAATAAATATAGTAATTGGGCAATTCATTGAAATGATACTTAGAAAATTACAATAATTAAAAAAGAGTTCCTTGCCAATATTCATCATTTCAGAGTGAATGGCAGGGTTACTTATTTTCATTTTAACTCATCTATTATAACTATTTAAAAGGAAAGTACAAAAATAATTTTATGTGTAGGAGGTAGGCCTTTTTACTTCGTAAAAAGAACTATTTTGCTTTCATACTTACAATGAAATGAAATGGTCAACATTTTTTTTTTAATCCAAAAACTGAGGTCAGGTTAAAATATTTACGAAGTAGGTGGATATGTATTTCATTTACTGCAAGCCTGTGCTTCTAACGATATTGCTGGCTCAGAAAGCATAGTCTAAAAAGAATGGAAATTGCTGTTAGTTTTTTTTTTTTTTAAATTATACAGCTTTGACCTATCTTGATGGACTTGAAGGGATGGTGATGAAAACTGTAATCTTAATAAATCTCCCACAGCTAGAAGTTTAAAACTCATACTGTTTCAAATTAGTGAGGACAGCAATATTTATTTGCTGCTGAATAACAGTCAGCATGGCATTTCAGCAGGAAACACTTTATAAGACTTAAACTTATGAGTAGCAAAGTTGAAAACTCATGTTAAAGTAAAGGAACAGAAACTAAATACACCCAGTGATTCATTCTAAATCAAGAAAGAAACAAACCAAACATTATTGTTTTCTTCTCTTTGTCTTTCCTCACTACCATTGGCTTCTTTTACAAATAATAGCAAAGAATTCTGGCATTAATAGAGCACTGTATAATGTTCAAAGAGCTTTAAGATGCATCATTTCATTGGACTAGCATAGGATTAGTTACAAAAATAAGTAAATGCTATCGCCAACTTATAGAAGAGGTAATACATCCAGTTGTCCAAAATGGTATCATATTTTCTTATGTGAGATGTGATGAAAAGGGGTGTCAGATGAAGCTGACAGATGACTGGGTCTTTATCAACATATCATTTTGGTAGTGAACATGGAATCTACCACAAGGTCAATTGGCCATAGTACTTGTGTAGTCAACAGGAGGGCAGAATGGTTAGATAGAACCTAGGGAGAAATAAAACCATCAAGTGGTCTCTCCTCCTGCATTTACCCTCCATATTTATCCCCTTACCACGACAGAAAATCACTCTTGGTTTGCCTCTAATCTCATGGCTCCTGTCTCATTCTCTTTGATTCAGTATCATTTCTTTCCCGATTTAGGAGCACCCCCAAATCAATATTCTGGTTTTTCCCCAACTACGCCCATACCCTTTGGGACTTTATTGAAGCCATGGATTTGAACATCATCATTGCTATACAGATGACTCTTAAATTTATAGCTGAAGGCCATCTTTCTCCTGAACTCCGGATTCATATAGAAGTGTAAATCTTTGATACACCTCAAACTTACCATGTCAACACTGAACTCTAGATTTTCTATCCTAACTTATTCTTCCCCTTCTAAATAAATAGCATTACTATTTACCACACTGTTTAGAAAAACAAACAAAAAAACAAAAAACTGTAGAACCATGCTTGATTTCCTCACACACTATAACTAAACCACAAGCAAACACTGTTGGCCTCACCTTGAAAATATATCCCAAGGGGCGCCTGGGTGGCGCAGTCGGTTAAGCGTCCGACTTCAGCCAGGTCACGATCTCGCGGTCCGTGAGTTCGAGCCCCGCGTCAGGCTCTGGGCTGATGGCTCGGAGCCTGGAGCCTGTTTCCGATTCTGTGTCTCCCTCTCTCTCTGCCCCTCCCCCGTTCATGCTCTGTCTCTCTCTGTCCCAAAAATAAATAAAAAACGTTGAAAAAAAAAAAATTAAAAAAAAAAAAAAAAAAAAAAAGAAAATATATCCCAAGGCTCACTGTTTTTATTATTACACTACATTCCAGACCATCGTCATCTCCCACCTGGGCTACAACAGGAGCCCCCTGTCTCATTTTCCTGTTTCTACCTTTGACTCCCTACATTCTGTGGTTCACACAAGGCAGAAAAAATCCTGTCAAAATGTAAATCAGATCAAGTCATTATCCTGTCAAAACTCTTCAAACTTTTTTTCTGTGTATTTAGGGTAAAATATAGGGGTTGTAATGGTCTTACTGCTGGCTAATCTTCAAATGTCACTTCCAACAACTTCTGCACTTACAAAGCCAATATCCTTTACTCACTGTAAACATGTTAAGCGTATTGCTGTCTCAGGGCATTTGCATTTCCTGCCACCATGGACTGGAATGTTTTTCACAAACACAGTTCCACAGATTGCTCACTTATCTGTTCACTTATTTATTCCCTATCTTCTAGACTTGAGTGTGAGTTTCATTAATGTAGGGTGTTTTCTGTCTTGTCCCTCCAGCATTTACAGCAGTGCCTAATTGGGAGCTGACTGAACGCAGGAATACAGAAGGGCAGGAAATAATAGAGGAAAGAATAACGAAAGGAAAGAAGGAAGGGAAGAAGGGAGGAAAAGGCTGAAAGAAATAAAAATGGAGTGAATTAGTGGAAATGTGTCCTATAGTTATGCAAGGGACTACAGGGCAAATGTCTGTGCCAGAAAAATGCAAATCAAGGCCCAGACATCTAAAGAAGCTTAATTGTAGAAGTGGTTGTAACTGGAACACCTCTCAGTCAAACCAAAGCTTCTCAGACTAATTGGTTCTGTTACAGAGGAAGACAGTTCCATTGGGGCCATTTTTGATAAGCTGGAAAAATTCAGAAAAGCTTATTTGAGAGATTTTTCCTTGACAGTCTATTTAAAGCAGAGGACTACTGAGAAATTCAGAAATCTTTTCTCAAAACGAAACCATAATAAAAATGATAATAATATTAACTGTTATTTATGGTGCCAAGTCCTCTACTGAAAATGGTGGGACTAATTAAACAACTCACTTGCAATCTAACAATTACTGAATTTCTGTTTATGTCAGACGGTGTGTTAGGCTTGGTTTTTGATAAAAAAGAGAAATGTCTTTGGTCTCATGAAGCTTATGTTCCAGTAGGGAAGAAAGATAGTAACATTAAGTAGATTAAATAGCAAGTTGAAGTTTAAATTCTATGAAAAAAAAATCCTGGAACTGAATACCTTTTTGAGTAGGTGACATTTAAGCTGGCATCTTATAGATCAGGCAGGATTAGGCCATGTGAAAATGAAGCTGGGTAAATGCAAAGTTTCAGATAAGGGTCACAAAGGTATATTCCAGAAACAGAGAGAGAAAAAAAAAAAAGGAAGAATCTCCAAAATGTCTGTGGCTGAAAGGCAATAAGAAAGAAAGAAAATGGTAGAGTTGGGAGTCAGCAATGGAACACAAGCCTGATTGTGAACACCTCTCAAGGCAATGATTTTATACTAATTGATCATAAACACTATCTAATAAAAGTGACACTAATCTAAACCAATTAAATCTTCTAAGAAGGCTTTTGCATAAGGACTGTTAAATTTTACCATATAGAGAGAGGAAAACTGAGGGGGATGCTCTATAACTTGTCTAAGATCAGAGTTAGTTAATGGTGGAGTGAGGATGTACCTCTCACCTGCTCAACTCTAAATATGGTGCTTTTCCATCTCTAGCACTTGTTTTTTTAAAGTTTATTTATTTATTTTGAGAGAGAGAGAGAGAGAGAGAGAGAGAGGCAAAGAGAAAAAGAGAGAGAGAGAATCCCAAGCAGGCTCCAGACTGAGAGCATGGAGCCCATCATGGGGCTCGAACCCAAGAACCGTGTGTTCATGACCTGAGCCAAAACCAAGAGCTGGATGCTTAATTCTCTGAGTCACCCAGGTGCCCCTGTCTAGTACCTTTAAGAGGAGAGAACATTTTCATTCCCCAAAGATATATTCAGTTAAGATACAGGATGGGTTTTGCCCAAAGTAGGAGTGAAGCCCGATTTACAGTGACCAGAAATTTTGGGTCTAATTCTGAAGGGTCTTTCTCATTTTTTGCCTCCGTATCTGTTCTCTTTTAACTGTTCCATTTGTTATAACTTAATATTATTTTCTTGGTGATGCTAGGCATTATACTAAATTTGTCAACTTCAAGTAAAGACCCAAAAGACATAGGTTTGATTTCTTAAGCAGAAAGACTAAAATAGCCATGAAACTAGATATCTCTTTGCAGTCTAGGTATCATGTTGATCCTTATACTGAAATGGGCCAGAACAAACCACTCAGTTGTCAATGACTTCAGAGATAATTGATCCTCAGACTTTCCCTATCTCACTGTCCAATACCACCATTCTACCACATTGATTATGACATTGACATGTGGTCCCAGATTTCTCGTTTCTTCACTCCCCACATTCAACCTTTGCGATATTCTGTTGAAACCACACCCAAAATGTGTTCCAAATCTTCATAATCACTCCGACATCACCAAGTCTAAGTCACCATCATCTTTTTATACTACCAGCATAGTTTTAATAAGAGTGAACTTGGACGTTTATAAAAGAAAAGCCTTTCTAAAAGGAAAAATGAACACTAGTCCCAGTGCATAAGAGCTGTTCAAGCCCAAAATCAGATTGGAAGGGCACACTGAATGCACAAAATGATGTAGGGATAGATGGACAGCAAGAATTTGTAGCCAAATTCACATTTTATTGTAACCTTAAAATATGATCCACTCTCTTGGCTTTAATTTTTTTCTATATGACCCTGACACTGCCTGCGTCTCCCACTTTATTTCCTAGCTCTTTTCACCCTATCCATCAGGTTGCAAGCATGCCACTCTTTGAGTTCAAACATGTCCAGTTTGTTTACAATTTGAGGCCTTTGTATAAGCACAGGAGTTCGCAAACTATATAGTCTGAGAGCCAAATCCAGCCTACCACCTGATTTTGTAAATAAAGTTTTATTGATACAAAATGACATCCCTTCATTTGTATTTTTTGATGTGGCTAATTTTGTGCTACAACGAGTTTTTTGTCATGACAGAGAGCTTCACAAGCCTAAAATATTTGACCTTTTAATAGAAAAAGTCTGCCAACCCCTGTGTTACCTGGTCCCTCTGAATGTTTCTTCCCTCTATCTTTACAATTTCTTCCTTTGTTTCCTTCATATTCCTTGAAAAATGTATTTAATGCTCTATAGAGATTATTCTGAATAACTAATATAAGGCTACTCCTTATCCCATTACCTAAATTAAATCCCTTCACAGGATGTATAACTATCTGATATGCTATTTTTAATATTTTTAATTATTCATTTATTGACATGTTACCACTTCTCACTGGAATAGCTTTATTGTCAGAAATCTGTTAATCTTCATAGCTGCTAATAATAATGCCTGGTATATAGCAGATTGTCAACAAACATTTTTTGAATAAGCAAATGAACAAATAGAAAAAGAAGAAACTGCAATCTCAGAAAAAAAAAATATGCTGTTTTAATCCAACTCACTGAAGAGTATGTATTAAAGAAGCAAAATGGAAGGCAGAACAAATAATTAGTTTAATGAGAAACTGAGAAATAGCCAAGTTCCCAATTCTAGAAATGTCCAGAAATTTGGCAACATGATGAAGTTAGATATGCTATTAAATGCAACCCCAAATGCTTACAGTCCATTTCAACCAGTCAAAGGTATGGTAAGGTAAGGTAAGGTAAGGTAAGGTAAGGTAACAAGAATTGAGTTCAGGTCCAGTGGTTTTTTAACTTAATTAAATGTGAAATCCCTTGATGGAGAGAATGAATCTGCAACTCAATTGTTGACCCACATGCCTTGTAATCACAGACATTGACAAAATGTCAAGGTGACAGTAAAATCATCTTGGCTTTCTCACAGGCCTTGAGGTATCATGGATTTGAGTCATTTAGTTGTTACACTGGTAAACATTGGGATAAAGCCATTGACTCAAAAGCTGTATATCTGTTATGATAAAGGCAATCTAGAAGAATGAGTCACTGTTTGTCTCCAAGAATGCTTAAAGCTTAAGTGTCATTGTGAACAAACTGATCTAGGCAACAATTCATTTGTTCATTCATTCATTCATTCATTCGTTCATTTGCGTATTTGCTAAAGACTGCACACACACAAAGTATTCCCAGACTCAATTCCAATATGGCAGGAGGTGTTGTCCCACATATGACACCAAGTTATCCTTGGACACCAGCAGGATGTTCAAGTTCAACTCAATTTGACACCATTTACCCCAAAATAGCATCAGATTCTACAGGTTAAAGGTTCAGTCCTACAGACTGCTTCCCACCCTGGCAACAGAAGACAGTTATAGGCACAGGAATCTTACTTGTGCTTCTGACCAACTAGCTATAGATTGGAGGTTCCACCAACCTCCTCCCTTATTATAAGCACAGGAGTTGGCAATTTGATTAATTTGCTAGAGTTGTTCACAGAATTCATGGAAACACTTAAGTTTACCAGTTTATTAAAAGATACGATAAAGGGTATGCATCAACAGCTAGATGAAGAGATACACAGAATGAGATATGGGGAAAGAGCATGGGGTTTCCATGCCCTCTCCAGGTGCACCACTCTCACCACATCTCCAGGTGTTTATCAACTCTGAAACTCTTCAAATTTATGGATTTCTATGGATGCTTCGTTGCATGGTTGTGATTGACAACATTATTGGCCACTGGCTGATTCAACTGCCAGCTCCTCTCCCCTCCCTGGAAGTCAGGGATGGGAGGGAAAGTTCCACCCCTCTAATCACATGGTTGATCCTCCTGGCAACCAGCCTCAGCCCTTGGGTGGAATATAAAACCACATTCATTAACATAACAAAAGCCACTTTTTTACCCTCAACACCTAAGAAATTCAAAGGGTTTGAAGAGCAGTGAGCCAGAAATAGTGGCAAAAGACCAAATATATGCAAAGAAATATATTTTGGTCACTTGAATGACCAAAAATCAAAAATATATGTCTCTAAGCAACAATATTACGATATCATATCCTCTTTCTTTTGTTTTTACCTCTGCATCCTAAGGTATAAGAAAAGAAGTATTTTAGATGGTTACTGTAAGTGTACCAGTGGTGAAAGATTGGCTAAAACAAATTAAGGGGCTTGCCATTTGGTGAAGTTTCCAAGTATGTGTT
The DNA here is from genome assembly GCF_024362965.1 of Panthera pardus. NCBI lineage: Eukaryota > Metazoa > Chordata > Mammalia > Carnivora > Felidae > Panthera > Panthera pardus. The sequence goes on along the minus strand of NW_026526810.1, from coordinate 121,921,218 downwards.
GATGTGGGGCATATTAAGATATATTCTTGGGGAGCCTGGGTCTCTCAATTGGTTAAACATCTGATTCTTGACTATGGCTCAGGTCATTATCTCACAGTTCCTGAGTTCCAGCCCCTCATCCGTGCTGTCAGCACAGATCCTGCTTGAGGTTCTTTGCCTCTTTATACACATGCCCCTCCCCCACTCTCCCATTCAAAAATAAATAAACATTTTTTTAAAAAGGTATATTCTTTACAATAAAGAACAAGGTATACTTTCCAAATTCTAGAACTAATCAATAGAGACAAGGCTTGATGTTTCCAGGGTTTGTTTGGTGGCTGAAAATACTCCATTTTGGTGTGCTAAACAACAAAATGTACTATGAGAACCAAGAGAAGACTGAATGAAGCAGGTTCAGGATCAGTGTAAATGAATTTTATCAAGGCCTTATAACTCAGCTGGTTTACTGATGGTCAAGTGTCTCCAGTAGATATGGATCTTTCTCTCAAGCCACAATAGGGAGCACATCCTTTTTCCTAAAGAAATTATACTGCAGTAACTTTTGATAAGTGGCAACTGGCTTACTATTGGGTCCTGGTTAAGATTGTTTGTCTATGAGACACCAAGCAGTTATTAAAACCTAACCACCCACCATGAGTGGAGTGTCATCTGATCCAGCAAACTGTGAAATTTGGCTATGGCAAAATAACTCTCACTAAAGTAGAAATGGTATATATAATAATATAACCACAATAGTGTGTGTGTGTGTGTGTGTGTGTGTGTGTGTGTGTGTGTGGCATTATATGTAGGTTTCATTAAAGATTGAGGTGCAAGTAAATTGCATCAGCAATAGCCCTCAATTCTTATGATTCTTTTTTGAAAATTATTTTAAATGGTTATTTATTTACTTTGAGAGAAAGAGATAGAGAGTGAGCAGAGAGGGGCAGAAAGAGAGGGAGAGAGACAATTGCAAGCAGGCTCTGTGCTGACATAGGGCTTCAAGTAACAAGCTGTGAGATCATGACCTGAGCCAAAACAGAGTCAGATGCTAAACTGACTGAACCACCCAGGGCCCCCAGATTCTTATGGTTCTTAAATGAGAAAAATTGTCATATCTCCTTCGATTTATACCTAATGCAATCTTGGAGATAAACTGACAAATAGAAGGAAAAAAAAACTAATAAAAACTATAGATGATATCTTGGTATCACCCAAAAGTAGTCTGCCTCAACTCCAGAGCATACCCTGGAGAAAAGAAACAAGTGGAAGAAATTTATGCAGCACAACTAGCTGTCCCTTCTCTTTGGATGAGTGCAAAGGAGAGACAGCCAGAGATAAGTTTCCACTTTGATTCATGGCAGTGACTAATGTTTGTCCGGTCGATCAGTGAAATGGCAATCACAAGATGAAATGTTAATAACAAGAAGCTCTGAGGATGATGTATGTGAATGGACACTCTGTAATGAGCCTTCAGTGTGATGATTTTGTGTCTTATTTTAATTTTGCACAAAAGCTATCCCAAAAGACATCCACTGTAGTAATTGGGGCCAAGAGAACTCATTCTACACATGTAAGCTTCTTCTCCCGCTGCCACTCCCACCCCCACCCTGAACTTGTGCAATGGGCTCATAACATTACATTGGTAGCAGAGATGGAGATTATTCATGGGTTTAAAAACATATATTTCTTCTCACCAAGGCTCCTTACTACCATCACTTTGTACTAATGTGATGTAGTATCCTGAATAATGGCCTCCAAATTTGTTCATTTCCTAACCCCGGAACCTGTGAATGCTACTTTATATGGCAAAAGACAATTTGTGGACGTGATTAAAATAAGAATATTGATACAGGGAAATTATTCTGGGTTTTCCATGTTGTCCATTACCAGAAGACAGAGGCTGTGAAACCAAAAGGTGTTGCTACCTGCTCCTACAACTTTGGGTCCTGCTATGTTAGAAGACTTACTCGCAAAGGTGGAATACTTCTATAAGGGGACAAAACAATGGTTACAGTGACTTGGAACTTGAGCCTGCCACCTGATCACCTTAGGTTCCTGAGACATTTGAGCATGATTAATCATGATAGAATAACAAAGGAGTATATCTGGATCTGAGGGAAATCTCTAGAGTGCCTTTTAATACTTTGATCATAAGTAATAAATGTTACTAAAAGAGGATGGTAACTAAATATTATCAGAACTGGTAGTGGTTCAGAATTTTCTAGGAAAAAAGTTTGGGTCAATTGATTAGGTAAATAAACACAAATAGTAGAGGTATTGAGAAAAATGGACAGAGGATGGATAGTGGAAGAAGGAAGTAATAAATACCAACTATGACTCCAGGGTAAGTTCCAGAAATGAGGAAAACATAGAAATGCATATTCTTTTTCTTGTTATGTCTATATCACACATTAGCCAATGTTCTTTACTTTCTTTCTCTTCTTTTAAGCACTTTTCACCCATTGTGTTTAAATTTATAATTAGAATTTACAACTTAATTATAATTACAGCCAAAACTGTAATAAAGTACTGCAGGTTATTAAAAAGGATGGTGAGTGAGTTAAGAAAGGAATGGCCATATCCACAAAAGGACACTCTTTTTGGGAAAATAATAACCACTTCTTCAGAGGAATAAAGACAATTGCATTATATCAAAGGGAAGAATGATATCATTGTCGTTATTACTTTACAAGTTTAATTTGGTAGAAGGGAATGCTTGAGTTATCAAACGGGCGGACTACACCGTATCAGTTGTTATGAACTCAAAATCACATCAGTCTTCCCTTACCTTCATCTATTCATTCTAAGAGGGAAGCCAATAATTTATTCTCTAGTACTTCTCTCCACTATTATTGTTATTATTCTAATGAGCAACATTTAGAACACAGAAGGGAAGAGGTGCCATTATTCTCGGGTTGCAGTGGAAGGAAGAGGTGAGTCTTGGCGAGATTCTCAGGTTAGCTTTAGTGAAACTTCTGACCCAGAGCATAAGAAGCTGAGACCTATGGAACAGCTTCCCCAGGATGCCTGAACTTTCCAGGGGCTTCCCTGAAATCTCCTGTCAGCTCTCTGATTCTCTGCTGCAGGCAGCTGAGATCACATCCAAAGTCTCCCCTGAAACTCTGGCACTTCCTGTTTTTATGACTCTATGATTCCAGCAACTTCCTTGGCCTTTGCTGCCCCAGCCCTTTCACAGTTGTGTAAGCTTTTAATGCATTGCATTTCTATTTTCTATTGAGAATAATGACTGATTTTTCCTTTCTTGAATGAATGCTGACAGATTTACAGGGTAATGGGAGATAGCAGAAAAGTATAATAATCTTTTACAAAATCTCCTGTGGAAACATTCATAGTCTACATGATAACTGTGAGAAAACTATAAGAAGTTACTCAGTGTAGCAAGAAATATGTTATGCACCCGGTAAATGGTGTTGGAATGAGTGAATGAACGATGAATGAACAAACAAATGAGTGAATCTAGGTGGATAACAGGAGTGATATGAAGAAGCAAGAATGAAACTAGGGGCACCTGGGTGGTTCAGTTGGTTAAGTGACTGAATCTTGATTTTGGCTCAGGTCATGTGTTCATGAGATCAAGCCCTGCTTGTACAATCAGTGCAGAGCCTGCTTGGGATTCTCTCTCGCTCTCTGTCTCTCCCCCACTTGTGCACACTCTCTCTTGCTCTCTCTTTCAAAATGAATAGACAAACATTAAAAAAAGATGAAACGGGAAAAATGAAACTCATTGAAAATGTGAGTTTATAATAGGTATTTTAAATTGGCTCACTAACACCCATGCCAAATGCTTTCAAAGGTGCTACATCTGGGAAGCAAGGACTATACTTTGCAGACTCTCTTGCAGCTCTGGTTCAGGATGGGATTTAGGTTCTGCCTATCTGATGCCCTATATGCCACTTTGCCACTGAATTGCTTGGGAGAGGGAAACAGAACTTGAACCTCCACGTTTCTGGCCCAGATCAGATGAGAGGCAAGATGCCTTTGTACCAGCCGCTGAACCACCAGCCTTCCAGTCTGCAACTCTGCTCATGGAGCAGAAACAATGGCTCCCTTAGCCAGATCTGTGATGTCATTTGAAGAATTTTCTGAAAGACCAGCCACAAATCTACCTTCTTAGTTTTTCCAATAATTCTGTGTTACCCGTATTTTTTATATTTATTTTTGTTTAGCTAGATGTCGTTGTCTATAATAATAACATTTACTAATTTACATGGCCACCAGGAGGTAATAACAAGAAAGAGAACACAGTAGGACCAAGAATATGATGTACAGAAGGAGTCAAGTGCTTTTCTATGATTGAAGAGCAAGTGGTATGTGGGGAGAGGCATAGATAAGTCTAGAGTGTTGGGTAATGAAACTCTGTAATAATAAAACTCATAATAAATCACAAGAATAATACAGCACTGAAGTTACACTAGATATTTACATCACATTTTGTATTTCCAAAACATATTTTCAAGTCCCTCCCTTCTCTATCTTTACCTATTCTTAGCCAAGTTCATACTGTTAATTACATATGGATTATTTCTATTGTATTTGTTATGGAAAAAGAAGGACATGAGTATGCATTCCTACTAAATGCCAGATGCTGGCTAACTAACTTACAGAAGTTATGCAGGTTTTTTTTTTTTCAAAAATACAAATATTGGACCATATCTTTAGGATTAAACAAAGATCTTGGTTTTAGAATCAGTTTCAACATGACTGACATTCAGATATTCATTTATTTATTCAACCAAAATTGAATACCAACAAAAGGCCAGGCCACCATACTCTAGGTCTATTGATTTGTAAGATCTCTGTAACAAAAAGCAACAGAAAATTCTTCCTAATTCCAATTGCCATATCTTACCCTGTTTTTTTACCTCAAGATTTAGTAGAGTGGGTTTTAGTCAGTGCTCAACATTGATTGTTTTTTTTTTTCAATATATGAAGTTTATTGTCAAATTGGTTTCCATACAACATCCAGTGCTCAGCCCAAAAGGTGCCCTCCTCAATACCCATCACCCACACTCCCCTCCCTCCAACCCCCCATCAACCCTCAGTTTGTTCTCAGTTTAAGAGTCTCTTATGCTTTGGCTCTCTTCCAATCTAACCTCTTTCTTTTTTTCCTTCCCCTCCCCCATGGGTTTCTGTTAAGTTTCTCAGGATCCACATAAGAGTGAAACCATATGGTATCTGTCTTTCTCTGTATGGCTTATTTCACTTAGCATCACACTCTCCAGTTCCATCCATGTTGCTACAAAGGGCCATATTTCATTATTTGTCATTGCCACTTAGTACTCCATTGTGTATATAAACCACAATTTCTTTATCCATTCATCAGTTGATGGACATTTAGGTTCTTTCCATAATTTGGCTATTGTTGAGAGTGCTGCTATAAACCATGGGGTACAAGTGCCCCTATGCATCAGTACTCCTGTATCCCTTGGGTAAATTCCTAGCAGTGCTATTGCTGGGTCATAGGGTAGGTCTATTTTTAATTGTTTGAGGAACCTCCACACTGTTTTCCAGAGTGGCTGCACCAATTTGCATTCCCACCAACAGTGCAAGAGGGTTCCCGTTTCTCCACATCCTTGCCAGCGTCTATTCAATATTGATTGTTGAATGACTTAATGAAAAGGCTTCCCAAGTATTTCTATTCAAGGTAATCTATTCTTTTTTTTTTTTTTTTTTTTTTTTTGCAGTTCTGGAAAAAATTAGTGGCAATGAGGTATCTCTCATTTTATGTAGTATTGCTGTCTAATTTTGCACAGTCCTCAGGCAGTCCTAAGGCAGTGATTTGCATAAAAACATATTCAATGTATATGACTAAGCTGGAAACTTGATTCAGATATCAAGTCTAATAAGTCAAGAGATTAGTGTAAGAAATGATGTAGAGGCATTACCATAAATGGATATGGGACCAATGATGGCCTACCACAACTGTTAAGACATAACTACTAACTTGTGAGAAAAAAACGAATTCTTCCAGAAAATCAGGATGTTAGCCAAACAAGAAACATTATGGTTGTCAACACCTGCCTCCTTATGGTGGTAACTATTTTTGGGGAACTCTGTATGTTTTATAAAACACTATTCAATGTTCTATTAAAGAATATCTTGATTAAACTGATGTAATTAAATTTCAGGGCCTGCAAAGATGAAGACTTTAATGCTAGCCTGAAAAACTGAGTCACAGCTAGATTGCAACTTCCAGGGTGAAATCCTTTAAGATATGAAATTCTCAGATTATTTTAGTTTCCCTTCTAAAATTCTAGCATTTTAAATACTATAAGTACCAAAAAATCTTCTCTCAATGCTTAATTATTGGAATGTTTTTCCTTACTCTACTTAATATTCTTTTATTTTCAGCCATAATAAATACTAAGGTAATATAATTACTGCTGAAAATAAATTGAACATAACTAAAAATTGAAGCACCTGTTCACAATTTATATTTATTAAGGGCTTAAGAGAGAACATTATGGCCAACCTATTTCATTTTTTCTGACCCTTCTTATAAGTGAAACTCTTTATATTACATGGAATGCTGACATTACTGAGAATAATTTAAGAACAGCATATGCAGAACATAGGTTTGTGGCCTAAGGAGTGATTCAATTCAAGGGAAACAAAAACCACTATCTCAGCCAATGAGATACTTACCACCATGTAGTATTATCAATAGAAAGGTGGCCAAGATATTAATTACATTTTTCTCATTATTGAAGGTCACAGAAAGAGGTTACAACATACTTTCCTAATCTCTGAATATAAGGTTGTTTTCTAGTTTTTCAACAGTTTTACATTTGGGACAATATGACTAATTACACCCCCCAAAATATCATTCTTCTGGTATTTTAGTACTCATTCAAAATATAACCTAGAGTTTTTTTGGTCCACGTAATTCATATGTAATGGCAGTAAAGAAGTAAATAAAAGTAGAAAATACTCATCTTCTTTTTGTCCCTGCTGTTCCAAGAAGTGATTGACCTGTCGACATTGTTTGGAAAGCGAAGGTGCCAAGAATATAACAGAGGGAACCTCTCGTTTCTTGGGGGCATTGATTGCCCAGAAATTCAGACTTTCCTCTAAATTCATCTATTTCTGGATGGAAAATAAATATTTTTTCATCAGCTGTGGAGAGTCTTTCAAGAAGATAATCCCACCAGAAATTCATCAACTAGGAAGTTAACAGTGATTCTCATTAAGTGTTCTTCTCACTTCTCTTTGCTCACTTGTAAGAATTTCTTCCGTATATATGCTCCAGAATGGAATTGCCATAACAATGTGCGTCTAGTTCATTCTCATCAAATTTCTCTTGCTCTGTATCAATCAGCTAAACATCTTCATTGAAAAGTTAAAAGCTATCAATTTAGAACTTCTTTGTTTTCCAACCATCAAATTTACAATCCTGCTTGTTTCTGAACTCATAATTTTCACTTCTTCTTTTAACCTTAAGAAATTATCTCTATCTGCTCTGAAGACAACTCCTCCATCCATTCTCTACATTCCAATTCCATCCTATCTATCTATCTATCTATCTATCTATCCATTCATCCATCCATCTGTATTATCTATGTTTTTTTATCTTAGTTAGAATAAATGTTGCTGTCTCCAATAATAACCCACATCATCATCATCATCACTATCATTATCATCATCAATAATTTATCTATTTGTATATTTATTAAGGAATATGCTCATCTTCATCTTTGAACTCTTCGTGTTTTCTCTCTGCATTTAAACACATTTGAAAATTTTATTGCACAATTTATTCGTTCCCTCTTTACCGCTGGGTATCTTCTTTAAGTCATAATTAAGCTCAGGTTTCTAGGATAGAAGACCTAAAATAAGAGTGGTTTGCCAGAAATGCACTTCTGTCTTTTGGGATGGAATCTGAAATCCAGGGCTGGGATTGCAGCTCAATGATTTGGTAACAAACCAAGTCCTTACAATTCGCTGCAGTGACATCAACAAGGTGGAGCCCTTATCAAGTTGGCTAAAAATAGCAGCTAAAGCTTCAGTCATTGTGTTTCATTCCAGGGGGAAGGAAGACAGGACACAAGAGGAGGACACCAGTCAGTGTTTGGCAGCACTCCTTTAAGAAGACTTCCTGCCCATCTAACACATCCTCTTGTAACTCAAGGGCCAGATGCTAGTTACTAAGGTGAAGAGGGGGATGGAGAAGGTACTGTATCCCAAGTAACCATGGGATCTGCCAAATTTCAGGGGTCAATTTCTCAAGAAGAATAAAAGCTATGAAGGTGACACCACGGCTTCCCTCCCACACTTCTCCAAACCTATTTTTTATCTCACCCTCCCAACTCTGCTCTCTGATCTGACATCCGTTCCCACTCCTCTATTAAAACATATTACAAAGGTCAGCAATTACTCTCAGTTGAATTCTAAATGACCATATGCACCCTTTCTCTCCTCACCCAACTAGTGCTTCCAGTAGATGCAAGATAGTTGACAATAAGCTCCTTTCTGGGAGAGTTTCTTTTATGACTCATGGAAGAAGATATTCCCCAGCTATACATACCTCTTATTTCTATCTAAGTCACCTAATCAGGGTTGTCTTTCTCCATCCAGGCTTTAAATATTAGAATTTCTCAGAGGTAAGCTGTGGGCGCTCTCCTTACTCTATACCTCTCCAAGTAATTTATGTGGTAATAAGTATCATCTTTAAAGTCTTCAAATTTATATCTGGTAGCTTCCCAGACATTATAACTTAACTTTCAGAGACACCTCAGACCAGACCTTCTGAGAACATCCTTCCTTGACCACACTCAACTCTACCTAAATTAGATTTCCCCATTATAATTTCCCATGGTCCTGTTTTTCCTTTAAAAACACATTTATTTATGCATTTCTTTATTTGATATTTGTCTTGTTTCTGTCAGCATTAAACTCAAAATGCAGGGACAAGGTCTGGTGTGCAATGTTATTTAATAAGTATTTGTTGAATGATGAACTGATTTAACCAGTGACATAGAGCAAATATCACGATGGGCATCTGCAGAAAGTACACAGGGCACACATGTCAGAGGGACTATTTAAAGTTCAAGCACAGGAAATTATGCCATAGAGGAAGGCATGAGACACACAGCAAGACAGGAAAACACTATCATAAAAGAAAAATAAATAACCTTCTCCAGAGAATGGAGTGAAATGTGTCCAGTAAAATACCACAGGAAACAGAGACTCTAAGAAAGGGCTTTTACGAAGATGTGTAGGCTGGGCAGTGAAGTTCTCCTAAGCAGATGCTGTGGTAAAGCAGAGAGTATAACCACTTCATTGATTTGAGTGAGAATAGAAGGGCTGATAAATAAGACAGCTGACAGGGATAACAGCAGAATCACCTCCACCTAGAGCCCTCGACCACCTCACCGTCGGAGGAGAGAGTTGGCTGGTCACAGCTGTAGAACATGTCTGTGAGTCGCCATAGGATTCACTGATAAACTGAAGTCATGGTTTCTGCATCGTATGATTTTTCACTCTTGATAACCATGAAAATGACTTCTTATTTCAAACCCCAATACAATGACATTCATGACTTCGTGCCTTTTCCTAGGCACTGTCGTAAGTGCTTTGTTTGCATCGGTTTACTTAATCCTCATAGTAACTTCATGGGGAAAGTACTATTATTCTTTCCATTTTACAGATGTCAAACAGAGGCATGAAACTTAAGTAATTTGCTTTTGGTCCCACAGGTGATAAAAGGAGACACTGTATATGAATACTAGCAGCCTGATTCCAGTAACTGGCCACTTATCACACTATCCTGTCTTTTATTTAAAGAAAATATTTGAGGGTGCCTGAGTGGCTCAGTCAGTTGAGCATCTGACTCTTCATTTTGTCTCAGGTCATGATCCCATGGTTGGTGAGATGGAGCCCCGCATCCGGCTTTGCATTGATAGCACGGAGCCTGCTTGCAATTCTCTCTCTCCCTCTCTCTGCCCCTCCTCTGCTTGTTCTCTCTCTCTCTCTCTCTCTCTCTGTGTCTCTCAAAATAAATAAACATTTAAAAAAATAAAAATAAAGAAAATCTTTCAGAGTGAGTAATATTAAAAATATATACAAATATTGGATGACACTGATGAACAATCCAGGCAAGTAACAAACTCATCTAATCACACGTTGTTCACCTGAACAGTTACAAAAGATGCACAGTGAAGTGCCATTTCTTTTTATCTTCTAGCTACTCAACCCCTGTCTGTATAATAGTAAACTTAACAAATAATCATTTAAATAAAGCTAAATATTTGAACAGCATCCCAGTCAGACAACAATCAGCATCGAGTTCATTAGAATGCCAGAACTTTAAAGGCTGCTTAGGGAAATAATGCAGATCTTCCTTGACTTACAATGGGGTGATGTCCTGATAAACCCATCATAAGTTTAAAATATAAGTAAAAAATATATTTAATACACCTAATCTACTGGACATCACAGCTTAGCCTAGCCTACCTTGAATGTGCTCAGAGCACTTATTTCAGCTTACATTGGGCAAAATCATCTAACATGAAGACTACTTTATAGTGAAGTGTTGAATACTTCATGAAATTTATTAACTGCCGTCACTGAAAGTGAAAAACAGAATAGTTGAATGGGTACAGAATGGTTATTTATCCTTGGTGATTGCACAGCTGATGGGGAGATGCCACTACCCAGCATCACTAGAGATAAAATAACAGGTTCCTTTTGCTTTTGTTTGCAGGTTTTTAGAACCATTTATTACCAAAGACTTAATGAATTTTAGTTTCTCCAGTGATAATTAGGCTGACCATATGCCGGGGGTATTTGTTCTTTTAGTTAAACTGCCTTCAGTGGAAGGGAATATCAGCATGACTCAAAGACATGGTCACAGCTGGGCAGAGGACACTGTCCACTGTCTTATCATGTCGAGAGACTGGGTTTTTCTCTCCACCCCTCTTCTCCATCATTTTCTAGTATCTGTAAAGAAGAAATGTTGGTAATATGGCATTTATGATCATTTGATGTTCAAATATTCAAAAGTTAACATTAATGTTTCTAATCAGCTGGGAGATTTCTTCTTCTCCTTTTTTTTTTTTTTTTTTTTTTAGTTGTGAGATTTTATTAATCCGTATAATATCCTTGTGAAAGAATTAGAAAAATGAGGCAACTTGAAATTTGAATTGTGTCTGTCTCTCCCACAGCTCAATGGTTCATGAAGACATGAACCTGGTCACCATTGGAGCTCCAGCATGTACTCAAAATGTCAAAGGTTGCCAGTGAATATTTACTGAACTTGAACTAAACCCAGTTAAAACAAAACAAGAAAGATCTTAAAAACCCTAACATTTTGCCCTTTTCAAAACTGAGGGCGAAATATATAATTTTTAAACTGAAAGGCATTTCAAATAAAATTAAGATAAAGTTAGTGGCACGGATGTCAAGATGGCATTAAAAAAAATCAAACTAAAGAGGGATCTTGAAAACCATACTTTGAATTTCTTATGTCACAGAGGAATCAGAAAAGCAAAGAGGAAAGCGACGTGCTGAGAAAATACACAAATAGGTGGGCCAGAAGAGGGATTACAAATCTGCATGCTTTTTGTATTCAACATGTCATCAAATGTATGCAGTCCTTTGAGCTTCACATAAATTTAGTTTTATTCACAGTATTAAGATGAGAGTCACATATTCTATCTGATTTACCTGGAGAGAGTAGGTGAGAGGTCCATATATTTCCTATGTGCCTCTGACTTTGAGCTCTGCATATATTAAGTTAATTCCACTTACAGATCACCTCACCCTCCTACATGACTGACCTGTTCAAATCCAGTTGGGTCAGCTATGGAAATTTGTCTTTGTTTGATTTCTCCAATCCCTTTCTTCTCCACCCACTCTGTCTTCTCATCCCTAATTCCTATTTATTTATTATGCAGAAGAGTTTATGCATCTATTTTTTTTTTTTACAGGTGAAGCCTGTTACCCCACTCTCCTCCATCTGCAAACATTCAGCTAGGCATTTTCAAAATAGAAGTTTTTGATGTTTTTTTTTTCTAAAAAGTAACCGTTATTCAAGCTCATAAAAGGATAAATTTCCATCTAGATTCCATTTCCTCAAATTGTTGCCAAAAATAGAGTTATGCAATCTACAAAAGAAAGTTCCAGAAATGAAAACCTCTACTGTGAAAATCTCTCCTCGTCAGAAATCGAATGGATTTGGCAATCACACAAGGGTCTTATGCTTTTTCCTCAAGGAGAGAGATTTACAGCCCTTTATCAAGTTCCGCATTGTTTCTGTACATGTTCTATGGTATTTATGCTTGATTTTTCAAAATGCAATTCTTATGGTTATAAAATTCAAATGACATACAATGATATTCGTGAATATGAAAGCTCACAACACTCCTCTACCCAGACTCACCACATTGCAAGACTGCAAGAGGCATAACCTATAAAAGACAAAGTAAGTGGAATCACGTAGGACACAAATTCACCCTCCAGTTGTCTGTGCCTTCATGCCTGACTCCACTTCCTAGAGGAAACCGCTATTTTTAAATCAACTTTTAAAAGTATAATTTTTGCACAACAAACTAAGACCATTGAAAATGTACCTTTTAATAATTTTTGACAAAGGCATACAGCCATGAAATCATCATCCCATTCAAGATACAGAGCACTTGTTTTTCCCCCCAGAAGTTTCGACCTGCTATTTTTCAGACAGTCCCTCCTATAACCGTGAGCCCAAGTTCAACCACTAATCTGCTTTCTGTCACTTATGATTTTTCCCGTTCTGGAAATTCACATAAATGAACTCAGGACATGTGGATGTTTTGAGTCTAGCTTTGTTACTTGTCATTTTATTATTGAATTATATATATTGTTGATTCATACATTCTGGAAAAATTCTTTATCATAAATGAGCACTGTCAAATGCTTTTCCTTCATTTATTGATATACTCTAATTATTTTTTTTCTGTTTTAATCTATTAATTTTGTAACATGCACTGATTGATACCCAGATATTAAGCAAACTTGAATTCCTGAAATAAGTCCCATTTAGTCATAATGTGTAATTCCTTTTATGTAGTGTTGGATATCATTTTCTAAAGTTTTGATAAGGGTTTACATATCTATGTTTATGAGAAATTTTGGTATAGAGTACGCTTTTCTTGTAATCTTTTAATGTAGTCTTTGTATCAGAAGAACCCTGACCTCAGAAAATAAGTTGAGAAGTGTTCCTTATTCTAAATAATTTTTTGTAGTTTTGGTATTATTTTTCCCAAAAATATTCAATAGATTTTTCCCTTGCAAATATCTGGGCTTAGAATTCTTTGAACCTAAGATTTTTAACTTTTAATTTATTTAATAGATATAAAGCTATGGTAGGCAGAATAATGGCCTCTCAAAGATGTCTACATCCTAATTTCTGGAGCATGTGAATATGTTATTTTATATGGGAAAGGAGAATTAAGATAGCAATTACTAATTAACTGATTTTAAAATAGGGAGATTATCCTCATTTTGTGCTTAGGTCAAATGTAATCATCAGATTTCTAAACACAGAAGAGGAAGGTAGAAAAGACAGTCTCAGAATGATGCAGTTTGGGGAAAACTCAACTGCTATTGATGACTTAGAGGGCAGATAGAGGAGCATGAACCAAGGAATTCAGGTGTCCTCTGGAAGACAGAACAAAGTAGGAAACCGTTCCTTCCCTAGAGCCTTTCAAATAGAGGCAACGCTATTGACACTTTGGTTTCAGTCAGTGAAATCCATTTTGGACTTCTGACTTCCAGAACTGTCAGATAATCAATTTGTATTGTTTTAAGTTGTGGGGTATGTGGTAATTTGTTATACCAGCAATAGAAAACTAATGTAAGAGTTCTTGATATGTTCTATTCTCACTTGAGTTTTGGTGTGTCTTTCCAACAATTATTCATTCTATGTTGTCAAATTCAGTGTGTAAATCTATTTATAGTATCTATTTATGAATTTTAATGACTATGGATACATAATGGTGTATCTTCTTCATTCCTAATGTTGGTTTTTTGTGTTCCCCCTCTTTCCTGAACAGTCAAGCTAGAATTTTATACATCTATTTTTAGAGTTTTCAAAGAACCGCCTTTGTTTTTATTGGTTTTTTTTCTATTGCATGTTTTTCTTCCTGTTTCATTGTCTCAGCTCCTTATTAGTTCCTTTTTTTCCTTTCATCTGAATTTAACTTGTTCTTTATTTTCACTTCCAAAACGAAAGCTTGGATCTTCAACTTTATAGTATTATCCTTCCCCATGTAAGAATTTGAAGTTATACATTTTCTTCTAAAGCTTCATTTTAGTGGCATCCCACTAGTTTTGATGTTTTGTGTTTTCATTATCATTCAGGTAAAAATGTTTACGAATTGCCACATGTTATTTAGAAATGAGTTAATGAGTGCCTATTTGGTTCTTTTTAAGATATTTTATGATTTCTAATGTAATTTCACTGTGATCAGAAAACATGCTCTAACATTTTGATCTTTTGAAATGAAATCTATTAAGACTTGTTTTATAGCCCATAACATGACCTCTCTTAATGAATTTCTATATGGGCTTGAAATAACTGTTCTTTTTGCAGTTATTGAGTGTGGTGTTCTGTAAATGAAAATTAGGTTAAGGGAGTTGGTACATCCTGACTGATTATTTTTCTAGTTAACCTATTCATTACTGAATGAGGGGAATTAGTCTCCAACTAGAATTGTGAATATATATATATTTTAATTTAGTTTTGACGGTTTGACTATTATTTTTGAGGCTTTTTTTATTAGGCTCATATATATTTATAATTATTATACTTTCAGAATATACTGATTCTTTTACCATTATTATATATTATTATTTATTTTTTTCGTAGGCAGTGCTCCTTGTCTCAAAGTTGACTTTTTGTGATATTGACATAGTTACCTTACTTTCTTTTTTCATAAATGATTTTTTTAAAGTTTATTTATTACTTATTTTGAGAGAGAGAGACACACACACACAGGAGTGGCAGAGAGAGACGTAGAGAGACAGAATCCCACACTGTCAGCAGAGGGCCTGATGCGGGGCTCCAACTCATGAATCTTGAGATCATGACCTGAGCCGGAATCAGACGCTTAACTGACTGAGCCACCCAGGCACCGCAGTTATCCTACTTTCTTAAGCACACTGTTGTCTGCATTCCGTATCTTTTTTTCCATTCTTTTATTCTAATTGTTTCATATCTATGTATCTGAAGTGCATCTCTTGTCAATTGCATAACATTTGTCTTCTTTTTTTTTCTTTTTTAATTCCATTTTGGGGATCTCATCCTGAATAATTAGGAATAAGGTTTATTTAGGTCTTCTAACTTGCTGTTGGCTTTGCATTTGTCTCATCTTATTTTTCATTTGTTCTATGTTCCTACTGGAATTCTTTGGGTTGCTTCTTTGGATTGGTAAATATTTCTGGTATTTCATCTTAATTATCAGATTTCTAGTTATATTATTATAATTTAGTGGTTCTTCTAGGAATTACAATATGCATCCCTAACTTATCCTAATTGAAGTGTCTTAAATGAGGAAAGAACTATGAATTTGTATTTGTGCACCTAATTTATTTTTGTGACTTTCTTGAAGTCTAAAATAAAGTTGATATTAAAGAACTATAGTCAAAAATATGAAATAAAATCTAATCCAAATTCATGTATATGTAATATATAACAAATTTCAGAAGTAAACAATGATAAATACAAAATTCAGAGAAATGATACATATCATTGCTGTTTTAGCAACTGAGAAATATGTTCAAAATACAAATATTAGAATCGATACAAAGTATTGAATGTGTATCTACTGTCAGCTATGGCCAGAAACCCTATATTTGATAGAGAAACACTGTCCATAAACAATGTAAAGAGCCACAAGGATCAAAATCAATATTCTAATAAGATAATTATAAAAAGCTTATATTTAAATAGGAATTTTAAGGTAACACACAACTGATGGTTTTGAATAAATATTTGATCATTTTTGAATAAAACACTAACACCTGATATAGACTTCTTTTTTAGATTAAAAAGAAGGAAACAATACCATGTGTTTTAATTAAAGCACTTGATTCTTTCTTCATTCATTAGTCTAAGAATATAAACATGAAAATAGTTATTTCCACTCTTGAATTGCTTACCCATGGGTATTACTTACCCATGCAGATATAATTATTCATTTACATAATTTATAAAAACTTACTTAAAATGCCTTAATTTTTATTTTATTCTGACATTATGGAAATATAAACATACCACTTTAGTTTGTAATAACTCAGAAAACAAAAACTTTTGTGAATCCTAATTAAAAATTTAAACTCACATTCAATTTAAAAGAGGTGGCTTTAGTAAATGCTTCTGACAAACTAACGAGGGAGTAAAAAACAATATTTTATATTCACAAAATTACTACAGTTATAGATAATGAGAAGAAAGATTTAATGAGCAAATATATGTGAGGTCACTTTTTAAAAAGGCAAAAATTTAAAGTGTTATGCTGTCTTGTCATTCCAAATAAAATAAGTGGGATATTTCTTTTCCTACATGGATGTTTTTACTTCAGTTTTTATATGTATCTTGTGAGTTAGGCAAGTGGTTGTTACTACCCTTACTTTATAGATGAGGAAACTAAGATGAGAAAACTATATATATATATATATATGTGTGATATATATGTGTGATAAAAGAGATAAAAAACACACACATATATATATACATATATATACATATATATATACATATATATACACACACATATATATATACATATATATACATATATATACACATATATATACATATATATACACATATATATATATAAACATTGTTTTAATGTTTATTTAAAACAAATTTTTTTAACATTTATTTTTGAGACAGAGAGAGACAGAGCATGAACGGGGAGGGGCAGAGAGAGAGGGAGACACAGAATCTGAAACAGGCTCCAGGCTCTGAGCTGTCAGCACAGAGCCCGACGCGGGGCTCAACTCACAGACTGTGAGATCATGACCTGAGCCGAAGTCGGACGCCCAACCAACCAAGCCACCCAGGCGCCCCTAATGTTTATTTTTAAGAGACAGAGACAGAACATGAGCGGTGGAGGAAGAGAGAGAGGGAGACACAGAATCTGAAGCAGACTCCAGGCTCTGTGACCTGTCAGCACAGAGCCCAGTGTGGGGCTCGAACTTACCAACCATGAAATCATGACTTGAGCTGAAGTTGGACGCTTGACTGACAGAGCCACTCAGGTGTCCTTTAAAAAAAAAAGTTTGTTTGTTTGTTTTTAAGTTCACTTATTTTTGACAGACAAAGAGAGACAGAGCATGAACAGGGGAGGGGCAGATTGAGAGGGAGACACAGAATCCGAAACAGATTCCAGGCTCTGAGCTGTCAACACAGAGCTCGATGCGGGGCTCGCAGTCACCAACTGTGAGATCATGACTTGAGCCAAAGTTGGACGCTTAACTGGCTGAGCCACCCAGGCGTCCCGAGAAATATATAATCATACAATTAATAGTCTGTCGAGTTACGTTCAATTCCAGATGTTTGACTCCAAGTTCACTGCTTTTTTAACTGCTTCATGAAGCTTCAACAAAAACATAAATTCTCTTGATTTTGACTTTAACCTCACCCAGTAAATTGAAGAACTCTTTTTTAGAATCAAAAGTCTGCAACAATCTCATTAACCAACTCTGCAAGATAGAAAAGCTCCAGGATAGTTCTCATGCTGATCAGAAACACTTCTACCAGAATAAAAAGCATCAAAAACCAGCGGAGGAAAGGCAGAAAAGGGGAAGACTAGACAAAAGCCAAAAGAGAAAGAGTACTACCTGGGGAGGATTTTGAAGATCAAGCTCAATGCTGGTGGGAAGTTGGGTAAGCACAGGAATTACATAACTGGTGCTGCCCACACACTGTCCCTGCTGATAAGTTAAAAAAAAAACAAAACAAAACACGCTTGGTAGTTGGGAGATAGCATTGATTATAATTGGCACATCTGATGTATGTTGACGCTGTACCCAATGGAAGTAAATGTCTACAGGGGTAGGATGAAGTAGGGGAAGAGGAAGGAGAATGAAGGGGTTATATTTCTAAAGTCTATTTGTTTTCTTCACATAGGGTGGAGGAAGCCAAAAGGTCACCGATCAAGGTCTTGGGGTAGCCTGTAATTTAATTAAGATCAAATTACACATTTTAATTACCTGGTACCAAAGAAGCCAATGTGTTAATACTTGTCTAGTATTCAGTACACAATTGAGGGTTTCTGTTCTTGGCTTCAGCTGGTCTCCCGTTTGAAGCAGGCATTTGAAGACTTCATGTTAATCAAATTTTCCCATTCTTGATGATTTAAAAATATAAATGTGCAAGTCTGTAAAATACAGAGTGGGAGAGAGTTAAAACTTCATTTTTATACAGTACAGTGCAGTTTTAATTGTAAATTGGCTTTCTAATTTTATATTTTGGAAAGAAAAAAAAGTGGGGTTAACATATATTGAGTATTATGTCATCAAACATTTGGAAAAAAAACTTGAGAGATATATTTTTCATTTAAATGATGCGACAAACATCATCAGTATACAGATGAGAAAACTATCTGAATGAATAAGCTAAGGTTCACAACCTAAAGGCATCTGTTTTCAAAACCCATACTCCTTCTAAACCATAGCCACTCTGTTTCCCTCTCTTCCACCTCCACCTACTAAATGATAATTAGCGATTGTGAATGAGACACTTCGTCTTTCCTTGATAAAATAAAGTCCCGTTAATGTCCACCAACAACTGAATCAGATTATATCTGGGTGAGCTATGGAAAGAAGGACAAGAAATCTTAAAGGATAAACACTGTCTTCTCAACAGCAACTGCACAACCAAATGCATCCATTTATTTGGCATTTAATCAAGCCTTCTTTGAAAAGAGACAAGGGGCGCCTGGGTGGCTCGGTCAGTTGGGCCTCCGACTTTGGCTCGGGTCATGATCTCACAGTTTGTGAGTTCGAGCCCCGCATCAGGCTCTGTGCTGACAGCTCAGAGCCTGGAGCTTGCTTTGGAGTCTGTGTCTCCCCTCTCTCTGCCCCTCCCCTGCTCACACTCTGTGTCTCACTGTCTCTCAATAATACATAAGTGTTAATAAAAAAAAAAAAAGAAAAGAGACAAAATTACTTTACTGGGGTCAAATGATTATATATAAAATATTATGATTATATATAAAATTATGTATATAATTTATATATTTTATTATATATTATATATAATTTATATATATGTATGTTGTATATATATGTATATGTATATATGTATGCATATATGTTGTTATATATTATATAATTTATATATATGTATGTTATATATATATGTATATGTATATATGTATGTATATATGTATATATGTATATATATGTATGTATGTATGTATATATTATTTATATATAATATATATAATAAAATAATCATAAAATGCAGATCATAAAATCCTTGATTTCTCACAGAGGCTTAGACCATAAACCCAGAGGCTTTTCCGTGGTTATTCCAAGTTTTATTCTCCATTTCAACTCTAACATAAAAGCTATTGTTCTACTCTGAGTTTACAGTTTTTGTTTGTTTTTGAAAGATAAATGGTCAAACACCCCGCAAATCAATGGGGATTAGCAGTTGAGACTGTCAAAACTGGTTCAGCCTGAAGGAAAAAAAAACAGAAAACAAAAAACAAAAACTAGATTGTTATATAATACTACATTCAGTGGTGAAATCCTGATAAACCCGACAGATTAAAGATTCACAATGAAGGGTCAAATGATAAATTTAATAGAAGAGAACGCAGTATAACACTTTTGTGATATAAAAGTGAGGACAGACTTTCTAAGTAAAACCTACAAAACATTGAACTATAGGGAATTCATTTACAGTTCAAAATAAAGGATTTCTTTTAAACAAAGGACAGCATAAATAGAGGCAAGAATCATCACAAGAGCTAATACCTATATAGTGCTTACTGTGTGCCAAGAACCTTTTCTATCATTATGCCCATTTTGCTGATGAATCAAACAGAATAATAACAACAAAAGAGATAAAGTAACTTGTCCAAGATCATGTGGCTAGTAAAAGAAGGAGTCCATGTTCTTCACCATGATTTCTTATAGTCTCCTATTGGCTGATGGGAGAAACATTTGCAATATCCAAAACCATTGAGGGCTGGCTACGTAGAATATACAGAGAACACCCACGAATTACAACAACTACAACAAAGACTAATATTCTGAGGGGTATAAGAGAAAGGATTATATGAAAGCAGTTTACAAAACTGAAACCACCTAAACAGCAATGGATTCTCAATCACATCAGTAAACACAGAAGTATAAATTAAAGCAAGAAGGTATCACTTTCTAAAACTGGCAAATTTCAGAAAGATGAATGAGTCAAGTTGATGGAGATGGTGGAATATAAAACACTCCTGCATTGTTGGTGGCTACGGCCCTTCCAGACGGTTGTGGAACAGCAGCATTAGGTCAGTTAAGATACTTGTTTCTGCCTGGGTACATATCCCAAAGAAATGCTCACGTAGGTTCTTCAGGGTGTGTGTGTAGATGTTAACCACTGTTCGAGGTGGAGTTGGATCTAATGTAATGTCTATTATCAAGGATGTATATTAGTAAATTGTGGGAGATGCATATACAGAAGATAATAAAGCAAAGAACCACGTAGTCCTCGTAAAGGCACATGGATGGATCTAAAGAAGGAAGCAGTGCAGAGAAAAAAAAAAAAAATGTAAGGAAGAGATGACATCTCTAATGGACTACTACACGTATAAATCAAAATCATATGTACCCCAAACAAAGATAGACACTTCAAAAAAGCATATAGCAACAAAATACTTCTGGAAAGTAAATATTGAATAAGAATAGGAAATAATGCAGCTAAAGGGAAGTTAAATGTTCAAACAGTCAAAAGATGGGCCCTGCACACACCAGTGATGATAATTTTACACTAAATGAGAGGTACAATTATTTCAAACAACTGCATCAGAAATCCAAATGGAAAAGAAAAAAAAATGACATTTTTGTTTTGATTTAATATTAAATGAATAATGCTTATTAATCATCTACTTCATTAAAAAAAAATGTTTATTTATTTATTTTGAGAGAGAGGGCACATGCCCATGAGTGAAGGGGGGATAGAGAGAAAGGGAGAGAGAATCTCAAGCAGGCTCCATGCTCAGTGCAGAGTCCCGTGTGGAGCCACTCGCATGTCCCCCAGGCACTCTACAGGGGGCTCGAACACGCGAACCATGAGAGCATGACCTGAGCTGAAGTCGGATGCTTAACCGACTGAGTCACCCAGGCGCCCCTATCACCTACTTCATTTTGAATTACTGAAGTAGGCAGTTACATATATTCTATTCTATATTCCTTCCCTCACAAATGCCTGTAATATAAATATTAAATTCCATTTACAAAGGAGAGAAACTTGCGTCTAAGATATGATGTGGCCTGCTAGAAAGAGGCAAAACTGGAGGGTAATCCCACGTCCCTTATCTGTTTCAAAAGATTTTAATCATTTCACTCTATGTATCTAATATGTTCAAAAGAATTTTCCCAGAGGCTTATATCCAGATTTCTATAAATACAGAGAAAACCAAGCTTTCATTAATACAGGTCGTCCTAAAACTTTTAATTCCCCAATATTGAGAGTGGTCGCATTTGTTTGAAGGAAAAACAGCACCATACCCATACAAGCACCATTTAGCCAGTTTGAGAGAAAGGGTGGAAACAAAACAAAACAAACAACAACAACAACAAAAACCTTTTTTCTTTCTTTCTGATAGCTCCTATTTTAGACCTTCTTGAAACTAGCGTTTTCCCTGCCCTCAGAGGAAATATTGCTTGGGTCTCGTACTCGATGTACACTTTTAGGAAATAAAAAGTTACCTGGTCAGTTATACTCAAAAAGAATCAGTTCAGTTATTAAATAGCCGATGTAATAATTCAATGTCATAATCAAAATAATCCAACTTCTTTTAAATTGGAGCTCTTTCCTCCCCCCAGTGTGGTTCTACATTGGGCTGGCTACCTAACCAGGGATTTTATGATTGGCTTTTTCATTCTTTCTCCTGTTTTGCGTTTCTACCCAACTTCATCGGTTTAGGAGAGGGGGGTAAGAAGAACAGCCAAAGGAAGCAGGAAATATTTGTAATAATCCAGGTGAAACATGCTGGTAGTGGTTACCACCCTGGTCAAGTTATCGTTAGTGTCTCCTGAATTATTTATGATACTAATCTTCTCCCTCCACTCCTTTTCTTATTTTCTGCTCTCAGCATAGAACAAGCCTGATCCATTTCCAACAAGTTGGGTCGTGCTACTCATTTGCTCAAAATCAATCCCCCAACGCTCAGTGTAAAAGTCAAATCTTTGCACGTCCCTACATAATATGGATACTGCCCTCCCCCATCTTATCTCCTACAGACGCAGCCTCTATTCCTTCATTCTTTGTAAGCTTTGCAGCCTTAAGTGATTTTCCTTGAACACAGCATTTCAGGTTTAATCCAAACAAGACCTTGGGCACATTATCAGTAAGAGATCAGTTACCTCCCAAGCCACCCTCTCTGCTCCTATTACCACAGCTAGCCTTCAGCCAGCCTCTCACCCTTTTGATTTTTTTGTCCTTTGTCCCCATGCTCCAAAGGAAACATATTAAGCTTTTTGACTGGATCTGTTTGAAACTCCTCTCCTCTCATGCTTAAAGTGAATGGGATGCAATACCAACTCATCCCTTATGGTGGGGGGAAATAACTCAAGTAGCAGCATATTCTCAATAATATTTTCTACCATGATTAAAGTATTGGGTAATTAAAGATTTCTTAAATATGCCTTCGGGATTTGAATGATGACACAGGGAATATAATATAGGCTTGCAAATGATAGCTTACGCATTAGTATTCAATCTGATTGTTTATTCTTTTCATAAATATTTATATAGCACCCACTGCAATCCCAATCCCATCCTGGAAGCTGATGATCTGATATGGAAAAACATCTGAGGAGACTCATATTTTAGTTGGAGGTAGATCGAAAATAAGCAAGTCAACCAGTAAGTGAAGAAAAGCCTCGTAGATATGACCAGAACTTTGAAGAAAATCAAGTAAGGTGAGTTGGGAAAGAATAGCAGGGCATACTTATAATGGAAAGTTCATAGAATTTCTCTTTGAGAATGTGTCCTTTGAAATGAAAACTGAATTTAAGGCATTTCACATCTTTTAAAAATTGGACAGCAACATGGAGAAGAATGAAACTGGACCACTTTCTCATACCATACACAAAAATGAATTCAAAATGGATACATATGTTTAAAATTAGAACATGCTCATACTGTATTTAGGAATGTATTGTGTTTAAATTATTACTGTACACATTAAATATGCATACATACATATACATGTATTTACCTACATACACAGATATATATATATATATACTTGTACAAATGTTTCCATATATATTAATTTATATTCATACAAAATGTACATGGTATGAATAATGTATACAACTATATTTATATCATATATATTACATAAAATTTTATAAATAAAATATACCAGGAATGTGTTTTCTACTATGAATATATTTCCATGATTTATTGTGTTAAATTGACCTCTTTTTTTTCCCCTACTATTATCAATAGATGAGGTTTCTAATAAATCAGCACTTCTACAGATTAATGGTGTGAAAGACTCCTTAAAATACACAGGTGTATGTTATAATTTTAAAATCCCTTTTTATTTCTCCAGTCATATTTAAAATAAATAAGTAAGTAAATTACTGGCTTCAAATTTTCTGTTTCCTTATTTATAGTATTATGGATTTAAATGCCTTTTGTGGCACAGATACATACTTAAGGATCTAGAGGAGTCTAATTTACAGTGTAAGTTATTTTATTTTTATTTTTTAAGTTTATTTATTTATTTTGAGAGAAGGAGAGAGAGCTAGGGAGAGGAAGTGGGGGAGGAGCAGAGAGAGAGGGGAGAGAGAAAATCCCAAGCAGGCTCTACACTGTCAGCACAGAGCCAGACGCGGGCTCGAACCCACGAATTGTGAGATCATGACCTGAGCCGAAATCAAGAGTCAGATGCTTAACTGGCGCCACCCAGGCGCCCCTACAGTGTAAATTATTTTAGTTGAAATATAGGTTCTATATTTTAATGGCAGGGAAACTGATGTTCTGATTCCAAGGTTCTTCTGTAATTCATTTCCAGTGCCTTTTTACCAGTAAGAATTTTTTTTTTTCTCAGCTTTTATCTGCTATTTTTTGTATCCCTGCCCCCAACCTCTTTATCAATAAGACCAGGAAACTTCTAAGTTGAGAATTATTTCATTCACTGTCTTAAGCTTCCCATGAATGTATTTTCATTTTCTGTTTACTTTTTTCCATATATAATACGTGCCTTTTAAAGATGCTATAATTTTACATTCTAGTACTCACAAATGATTTAAGAGTTGGACTTTATTTTTTGTCCTTCAGTAAATTTTAGAAAGAAAAAGAATATAATGCACAAACATCATTCATCCACATAATAAATTATGAATTCACACATCCTGGAAAAATGTTTGGTTTCTCACAAAAACAAATGTGTGCATTCACACCCATCATAGAGAGTAACACATAGCTATATCTCTTATGAAAGGATCTTTATGTACTTTACAGAATTTATGAAGAAAGGTCCTTTTAAGCACCACTGAATGATACCATCTGTGGTTGAAAATACAACAGGTATTCAGTGCTGTGTCACAGAGAAAAGGGGAAAATGAGTTACAACTCGTAAGTGTCTTGTAGCCCTTGTTAGTTAGAATGACTAGAAACTTTTTTTAACCAAGGAATTCATAGTCATTCTAAAACACAAATGTGAAGCAAGGAAATTTATTCATAGTATCACTGCACAAAGATTACCATTTTTGTTTTCTGTTATCTACATAAAAGGCTTAGTATCCTGCTTGGTATATTCTAATCATTCATTAAAAGGCAATTATTTAATAATAATTTTAATAATATTTTCAGTAGATTAACATATATCAAGTCAAATA
Organism: Panthera pardus; assembly: GCF_024362965.1. Taxonomy (NCBI): domain Eukaryota; kingdom Metazoa; phylum Chordata; class Mammalia; order Carnivora; family Felidae; genus Panthera; species Panthera pardus. The sequence continues at coordinate 121,896,153 of NW_026526810.1, read as the reverse complement.
TTTCTTAAGATAATTTCTTTCCCTGTTTTGCCATAAATAAATCAGTCATCTTACATTTTTGTTGACCTCTGGCATTCCCTTTAATCTTTACATATTTATTACTAACAAGAATAAAGACGAGGAATAGTTAGCATTAAGTATGCATTAGAGCTAAAATTAATATCATACATTTATGGTAGCATGTACTGTATATAACAAAAAACTTTCAGGTAGGTACTGATATAGAAACTGAAACAGAGGTTAAGAACTTAACTCAAGGTCATGCAATATATAAGAAAGGAGACAGAATTCAAACCTAAGTAACTACTCCAGACCCTACAGTTCCTGATACTATAAGGAATTACATGTTTTTATTGATGACAGTAGATATCTCCACCTATACACCTGAGGAGATATATCACTGCAATGAATCAGAAGCCAGAGGACGAGGGGCGCCTTGTTGGCTCAGTCAGTTAAGTGTCTGACTTCAACTCAGGTCATGCTCTCATGGTTAGTGGGTTCGAGCCCCACATTGGACTCTGTGCTGACAGCTCAGAGCCTGGAGCCTGGTTTGGATTCAGTGTCTTCTGCTCTCTCTGCCCCTACCCCGCTAGCACTCTGTCTCTTTCTCTCTCAAAAATAAACATTAAAAAAATTAAAAAAAAAAAAGAAGCCCCAGGACTGACTGAGCAGTGATCCATAACTCAAACTATTAAGAGTGCATGGGTAAGAGTGCATGGGTCTCTGAGTGACCCCTCATAGGAGAGACTTGAAAGCCTGAAAGGTGTCTTCACTTCTTCACTGCTCAATACTTTTAGGAAGTTGCAGGCAGAGGAAACAGAGGAAGCGAATTGTGATTGCAAAACGTGTCCTAGAGAGTAAATATACATCAACTAAAGACAGTCTTATAAACACATCCCTTTGCTCACAAATTGCTTATCCCACATATTAGTGTAAATCTTTAGATCAATAAAATGTGATATTCTGTAATCTAGATTTTTCTCTGCCTTCGCTAGTTTACCGCAGGATATCAGGGCGGCCATAACTACCAGAGGAAGAGGTTTTGCCCCAGATCCCATAACCAATCCTGGCACAAACAGCTTGGGCAATGAAATTGCCCTTGATGGGCTCTGAATTCCTCTCTGGAAAAGTGACGAGAATGCTTGCCATATAATAATTATATAATATGTTAGGAAAGACGTGTTGATGCTGAATTATTGTTAGAAACCTTTAAATATCCTATTTTACTTGAAAATACATTTCTGATACTTACCAAAGTGATGCATTCTTCAAGCCTCAATTCAAACCCTTTCTCCTTGTGTAACATTTTAGTTTATTCCAAGCCTCAAAAATTTCTCCTTACCCCACTCTTATGACACTGGGTAATGTATATTCAACTGTTAATTGTGGCCTTTCTTCTCCCAATCCTTGTGTTTTGTTGAATTTAAAATTACCTCATGCATTGCCATTTAACTGGGTAAAATTTCATTTTGCCTCCCCACCTTCATGATACGTATGTAAATAACAAAAACTGTGTTATACTTGTTTTTACACCAACATTATCTCTCCAAGGGTAGGAACTCAGTATATAAATAAACGAATGGATACGCTGATGTCATCAATTGATGAAAATATAACTCTTTTACATTGCAAATAAATTTGTAAATTGTTTCTCATCTCATAAGATTCTTGTGAGGAGACACTTTTATATCTGTGCATATTAGCAGTATTTGATAAGATGTAACATTTAATTTTAGTGGATAATTTAATATTTCATAAATACAAAATGTTTTGAAAATATATTTATAAAGAAAAATCACTTTCACTAAAGCAAAGTTGTTTGATCTTTTTTTCCAGGTTTCATTATACTTCAATTTGACATCGATTGATATGGAACATGCCATGAAAAAGTGACAACAAATTCTATACAAATGTTACCTTGGGAGGTTTCTAGGTAACGTATAGCGTAGGGAATATGGTCAATAATATTGTAATAGTTTGTATGATGACAGATGGTAATTAGATTTATGGGAATTATTTTGTGATGTATAAAAATACTGAATCACTACAATATACACATGAAAGTAGTAAGATATTGTATACTAATAATACTTCAATAAAAATTTTTAAAAAAACTAGGGATACTTTATTTGCAATAAACAAACAAACAAACAAACAAACAAAACAAAATGGAGCGTGGTGGATGGAAGTTTCCTCTCTAGATTAAGTGGATAAGATTGTATCTAGGGTGACCTTGATTTCACTGTCAAATTTTATTTACTCTTAAAATCAAAAAGATACTTAAAATTTTTTAAATGTATATTTATTTTTGAGAGAGAGAGGCAGACTGCAAGCAGGTGGGAGCAAAGAGAGAGGGAGACACAGAATCTGAAGCCAGGCTCTGAGCTGTCAGCACAGAGCCCAGCAGGGGGCTTGACCCCATGAACCATGAGATCATGACCTCAGCTGAAGTCAGATGCTCAACCAACTGAGCCACCCAGGCACCCCAAAAAGATGCTTTTGTCTTCAGAAATAATTTGCAATTTATCATATGTGAAGTTAAAAAAAAAACAAAAACAAACAAACAAACAAAAAACACCGGCAGAGGAGAAAATCTAAAAGTGGAAAATCAAGACAAAACAAAATAAAACACTGATAGAGATTGATAGAATCTTGTGGATGAGATAGGAAGGCTGATTCCTTACCCTTCAGTTATCACAAATTTGATGCAGAGATGTCAAACATTCTTACTTCTACAACTGCAACCTTTTGGTAACTTCAAGTCCTTTTAGATTTTTGCTTATCCTCACACTGAATAAAACAAATCATCTAAATACTTTAACATACTAAACCCCAGGAATGAAGCAAGCACTACGGAAGGTGAATCAATTCCTGAAAGTCACTTGGGATGCTAAAGGCAGTAGTACGGCGTGATGACTTGGGCACTGTCGTAGGGACTGATACACAAGCAATTATTAGCCTCAGACCCTCAGTTTCCGCTGTGTCACTCTTGGAGTATACTGGGATTCAGTGATCTGATAGGCTATTGCTGAAGTAAGATATGAAGTAAGATAGAAGGCGTGGATCTAATACAAGGACTATTACATCCTTTTCAAGGATATAAGGATCAAGGTTCTTATCACGGACCACAGTACATCAGCGTTTATGGCATAAATAATTGCTTTATTTTTATTTTTTAAAGTAAACTCTGTGCCCAATGTAGGCTTTGAACTCATGAGCTCCAAGATCAAGAATTGCATACTCTATGAACTGAGCCAGCCAGGCAATCCTAATGCATAGTTCCTTTATTTTTAATTTTTAAGTAAGTGTTGAGCCAACAGGTTCAGCTTTCAAACACAATAAAAAAGATGGTCATATTTGTAAAAAAAAAAAAAAAAGAATAAAGTTATTATCACTCTCAACAGCCTTCCTTTGATTCACTAATACTGAGTTCATTTTGTTTTCTGTTGTTTCCCTTTTTGATCACTCTGGGCATGTTCTTTTTCTTCTTCAATTTTTAACTGATTCAGTTCTAGTTCTGTTGCTTAAAATTATATGTAAACACCACAGAAAGGCACAAAGGAACTTTCATGGGGATGGAAACATTCTATACCTTGATTGTGGTGCTGGTGACATGATTTTGAATATTTGTGAAAATACATTAAACTGTTCACCTTAAAAGGCAAATTTTATTGTACTTTAGTTATGCTTGAGTAAGCCTGACTGTAAAAAATAAAATAAAATAAAATAATAAAATAAAAGAAAATAAAATAAAATGATATGAAATGAAATGAAATGAAATGAAATACAATACAATACAATACAATACAATACAATACAATACAATACAATAAATAGCAAAGCTGATGTCCAAGAAATGACTGCCTGTTTCTTCTAGGAGTTTTATGGTTTCAGGTCTCACATTTTAGGTCCTTAACCCATTTTGAGTTTATTTCTGGGTATGGTGTAAGAAAGTGGCCCATTTTCTTTTCTTTTTATTTTAGAAAGAGAAAGAGCACAAAAGCAGGGGAGGGGGGAGCACCTGGGTGGCTTGGTCAGTTAAGCGTCCGACTTCGGCTCAGGTCATGATCTCACGGTCCGTGAGTTTGAGCCCCGCGTCGGGCTCTGTGCTGACAAGCTCAGAGCCTGGAGCCTGCTTCCGATTCTGTGTCTCCCTCTCTCTCTGACCCTCCCCCCCTCATGCTCTGTCTCTCTCTGTCTCAAAAATAAATAAACGTTAAAAAAAATAAAAAAAATTAAAAAGCAGGGGAGAGGGGAAGAGGGAGAGAGAGACAGGATCTTAAGCAGGCTCCATGCTCATCACAGAGCCTGACTCAGGGCTCGATCCCACGACCCTGGGATCATGACCTGAGCAAAAATCCAGAGTTAGATGCTTAACGGACTGAGCCACCATGCACCCTTAAAGTGGTCCATTTTCATTCTTCTGCATGCAGCTGCCCAGTTTTCCCAGAACCATTTGTTGAAGAGACTGTCCTTTCTCAATTATATATTCTTGTCTCCTTGGTCTTAGATAATTGGCCATGTAAGTGGGAGTTTATTTCCGGTCTCTCTGTTCTATCAATCTGTATATCTATTTTTGTGCCAGTACCAAACTGTTTTGATTACTATAGCTTTGTAACATGTCTTGAAATCTGGAATTGCAACACCTCTAGTTTTGCTCTTGTGTTTCAAAGAAGCAATTCAGGGTCTTTTATGCTTCCATGAACATTTTAGTGTTATTTGTTGAGTTTTGACAGGAATTACATTGAATATATAGGCTGCTTTGGGTAGTACTGACACTTTAACAATATTAATACTTTCAATCCATAAGCATAAACTATCTTTCCATTTGTTTGCGTTGTCTTCAATTTCTTTCATCAGTGTTTTATAATTGTCAGAATATAGATCTTTCATAACTTTGGTGAAATTCATTCCTAGACATTTTATTCTTTTTGGTGCAGTTGTAATGGAAGTGTTTTCTTAATATCCCTTTCTGCTACTTTGTTATGAATGTATAGAAACACAACCAATTACTGTATATTAATTTTATATCCTGCAACTTTACTGAATTTATTTATTATCTCTAATTTTTTTTGGTGGAGTCGATGGTTTTCTAAGCATAGTATCATTATCTGCAAACAATGACAGTTTAACTTCTTCCTTACCAACATGTATGTTTTTTTTATTTTGTATTTAATAAATATGCCTTCTATTTCATATTTAATAGAGTGGCAAGAATGAGCATGCTTCTCTTGTTCTTGATCTTAGAGTTTTTCAGCATTGAGTATGTTACCTGTGGGTTTTTTCAAAAATGGTTTTTATTATGTTGAGGTATATTCTCTCTAAACCCACATTGTTGAGAGCTTTTTTCATGAAGCACTGTTGAATTTTGTCAAATGCTTTTTCTGCATCACATACTTCTTAATTCTTCCTTTTGTTGATGTGATGTATCATGATAATTGATATATAAATATTGAACTATCCCTGAATCCCCAGTGTCAATCCCACTTGTTAGTGGTGAATGATCTTTCAGTGTATTGTTGATTGCAGTTTGCTAACATTTTGTTGAGTTTTTTCATGTATGTTCATCAGAGATATTGGCCTGTAGTCTTTTTCTTTCTCTCTCTCTGTCTCTTGTAGTGCCTTTTCCTTGTTAATGTATCAAATTAATGGTGGTTTCATAGAACAAATCTGGACATTTTCCTACATCTTCTATATTTTGGAATGTTTGGGGAGATGTTAGGTATTAATTCTTCTTTAATTTTTTGGCAGAATTCAGCTACAAATTCACCTGGTCCTAGACTTGTCTTTGTTGGCAGATTTTAAATTACCATTTTAATTTTGTTACTGGTAAGTGATTTGTTCAGATTTTCTATAGCTTCCTGATTCAGTTTTGGAAAATTGTATGTTTCTAGGAATTTGTCATTTCTTCTAGGTTGTCCAATTTGTTGGCATATAATTTTTCATAGTGTTATCTTATAGTCCTTTTTATATCTATGGTATTGGTTGTTACTTTCTCAGGAAAATGAAACAAAAACAAAAATAAACATTGGGACTACACCAAAATAAAAAGATTTTTCACAGTTAAGGAAGAAATGAACAAAATTTAAAGGGTGGGAGAAGATTCTTGGAAGTGATATATCTGATAAGGGGTTAATATCCAAAATATATAAATAATTTCTACAACTCAATACCAAAAAAGCAAACAATCCCATAAAAAAATGGGCAGAAGATCTTAATAGACACTGTTTACAAAGTGACATAGAGATGGTTAAGAGACACATGAAAAGATGCTCAACATCACTTATCATCAGGGAAATACAAATAAAAATCACAGTTAGATATCAGTTTACAACAATCAAAATGGCTAGAATAAAAAAGAGGAAATAACAAGTATTGGCAAAGATGTGGAGAAAAAGAAACTCTCATGCACTGTTGGTCAGAATGTTAATTGATGCAGCCATTGTGGCAAACAATATGGAAGCCCCCCCCCCCCCCAAATTAAAAATAAAAATACCATACAATACAGTAATCCTGGTACTGGGTATTTAGCCAATGAAAATGAAAACACTAATTTGAAAATTTATATGAACTCTGTTTATTGCAGCATTATTTACAATAGCCAAGGAATAGAAGCAACCCAAGTGACTATCAATAGATGAATGGATAAAGATTATATAAAAAAGGATGAGATCGTGCATTTGTGACAATATGGATGGACCATGAGTATATTATGCTAAGTTAAATAAGTCAGAAAGAGAAAAACAGATATTTTATGATATCACATATATATAAAATCTGAACAACCAAACAAATGAGTAAACGAACAAATAAACAGAGAGAGCAGAGACAGACCTATAAATACTGATAACAAACTGATAGTTGCCAGAGGGAATGCGGTGCGGAAATGAGCAAAATAGGTGAAGAGGAATGGGAGATACAGAGTCCCAGTTGTGGAATAAAAAGTCATGGGGATAAAAGTTACAGCATAGGAAATATAGTTGATGGTATTGTAATAACGTTGTGCAGTGACAGATGGCAGCTCAGCTTGTGGTGAGCATAGCATATTGTATAGACTTGTCAAATCACTATGTTGTACACCTGAAATTAATGTAACATTGTGTGTCAACTCTACTTCAATTTAAAAAAAGGAACAGCGATAGCAAAAAATATATTTAATGATTTCTCTGTGTGTGTCCCTGTGTGTTCTCCAACACATTAAAAATGCTGTGTATTTTGCAATATTTGTAGCATGATATCTTAATACATTTTTATTATATGTGTAATACATTAGCAGATTTTTACAACACCCATGGGTTATCAACAGTGAGAGACCTACTAATCATGACTGGGGAGATAACTGACAGGGATAAATGTTTGGCAGATTTGAAATTTAGACTTATAAATCAGATGTTCAGAAACATGACTTTCCTAATTTTCTAGTAAGTGAATATAAGTAACTCTCCATTTTCATAACAGTAGAAAACTCAATATCAAGCCCTTTTAAGGGATCTAATAATACCCAGTTTAATATACAGTTATTTTTATAAAAATATTATTCAAATTTAACATATTTCTTCACCATTTCCCTTACCTGGCTTCCTAAGGGTGATCAATTTTGCTGAGATTAGTGAGTGGCATTCTCAGAAGGGGGAAGGAAGAGAAGTAGAAAATAAATAGTTTTCTGATATTAGTTTTTACGCCATCCTATGTTCTTTCTTGCCTCTGCTCCTTTGTACCTCATTCCATTGAAGCACCCTGTGCTGTCCAGCCTTCATCCTGTCCAGCCTTCAAGACTCCTGTATTGTCATCAGCTACAGATACCCATGATCAGTGCTGTGCCTTCCCAGTAGCGAGTGATATCAATGTCTTCTGGGTCCCCTTAGGCCGGTCGTCTTCTGGACCATGCTCCTTCTCAGCACTTCCTAGGACCCCACATTTCCAGGAAAATCCTGACTACACTTTCTTCATACAAGGTTAAGATATTCATGATTTTTTTGAGACTATTCACCTAGACGATCTATATGCTAATTTACCACTAAGTTGTCTTGTTACTCTGTGGCCTTGGTAAATATCAAGATTTCTGAAAGGCTCACAGTCTTTTGAAAAACACAATGGAAAGCATTAACACTCCCACCCCTGAGTTTAGCTTTCAAGGGGCAATATAAAAATCCTCTTCTTAGAGGACCATCCAGGTATAACTATTCATTTATAATTTTTTCTTTATAAAATAATTCTTTTATAAATATTCCTTTATCATGGATGATAATTGAATGGGTTGAAAACAGTGTTTTTTTTTACTTTAAAATACCATATTTTAAATATTTTGAAATTTTAAGTTAATTACTTTAAAAAAATTGTAATGACTTATTTTAACATCACAGTCCCTGGTTTTCTAGTGGGTGTATTTTATACAATTTTGTAAGTAGACAGTGAATCAGTACATATATTGAACATGACTGGTGAGAAAACTAATAGGGATAAATGTTTGCCAGGTTTGAAATTTTGGGGTTATTTTGTATTTAAAATATAAATTATGAGGCACAAATAGTCAAGAAAAAATAAGTTTAGGAGAGAGGAATGTTTTTAACATTTTTTAATTTACTTAATTCCTGTATTTTGAATATATAAATCAATATAATTTTATACATGAAGCATTTATTTTGACAATCATGTTTATTCTTTTTATTCTGATGAATACTGTTTATTTTGCAACCATGAAACTCTGGGGTATTAGGTTAATGAATACACCAATAAAATGAATTGCAGAGATCTGGAATTTGTATTTTATTTTAGTAAAAGAAATCTGTCAAGAATACAAAGAGTGACAGAAGTATTAAGTCTCTACTCTTTCATATTTCATTCAAATTCAAAAATCTCTTTGCTTTTCTTATGGCTTTTCTGAAATATATTTGAAATAACATTATTCAGCACATTAAAATGTCTTGACAATTCTTTGTAGGTTCCATTTTTTATCAATATAAAATGACTTATCATTATCTTTTTCAGTAGGTTTTGCTTTGAATTTCATTTTATTCGACTTCAATATTGAATTGCAATTCCTAGTGATATTACGTTTTCATTTGCCTGATATATCCTTCCTTTCGCTTTTAACACTTTCTTCGATGATTTTATTTTAATTCTATAAATGGCATAACATTATTTTTATGCATTCCTACATGAATTTTATTATGGAAATTTTTAACCCATTTATATTTATTATTTTGCCTGATATATTTTATATTTTGTCATCTTAAATTTTTCTCCTTAAGCATTTATCATTAAAGCTTCAGAGTTTACAACAAACACTGATGGGTCAATGCCCAACCCTGGCTTACCTTCCCCTACCTTCTCTCACAGGCATACTGCTTTTCAGTACCCTTTAGCTTTACTTAGCCTGTTCCAACATAAAGCATAAGCTGAGAGTGAGTAGAACAGCTGGGTTTTGTGTAGTGGTATCCTTGTACTTCCCAGGAAACACAAGTATATGTAATGTTTGTTTTCTAGACCAATGGTTCATAGCCATCTCATGGACATAGAATTATCTGGAAAATTCGTACAAGAAAAGAAATGTATAGAGTTTCCCTGGCAACCAAGGTTAGGATTTAATTGCTCTGAAATCAGATCTGCATGTGATTATTTTTGAAGTTTATTTATGTATTTTGAGGGGGTTGGAAGGGGAAGAGCGAGAGGGAGAGAATCCCAAGCAGGCTCTGTGCTCAGAGGGATGCAAGACTAGATCTCACATCCGTGATATCATGACCTGAGCTGATATCAAGATTTCCACACACAGCCAACTAAGTCACCCACACACCCCAAGAACGTGATTGTTTTTGAAAACTTCCTCAGGTGGTCTAATGTGCAGCCAAGGCTGAATAAACCCTTCCCTTCTGTCTCTGCCATACCCACTCACTCCAAGCTCTAGAACTGATTACTTCTCCTATTGTAACTCCTATGCTTTTCTATAAGAATTTCTCCTGAACATTATCTTCTCTAAATTCCTCAGTCCATCAAGAATAGATATGTCATCTTTCCCTAGTTTCCAGCTCTGCTATCAATTTTTCTATTTTTATATAGCCATTTCAGTATTTCAGTGAAAATTCTGAAAAAAGTGGGGTGTGCCAATTTCCATTCCTGGGCTTAGTTTTCATTAATAATGAAGCCTCAACATGGAATTCTTATCAATTGTTGCTTTATGATGCTTTAAGAGTTCTGATAGTAGAAATGGATTTTCCGTGATATTCGTGCCAAGATAGTAATGACTAAATATCCAAAGATTAAATTAGATATTAAATAAAAAAAATGAAAATGCTTACTATTTATATGATAATGTGCATTTTATATGAAAGAAAAAATCGTAAAGTATAATCGTATAAAATAATTTTTATAGAAAATTATCTATAATTGCTCTAGTGGGATTTAGTTAGATTTTTGACAATAATAATGCAAATAACATATAGTGTTTATTGATTTAAATTCAAGAAAAATAGTTCTCTTTAAATTCCCAAAATAATAATAAAAATTATAATAAAAATAATAATTTACTGAGTAATTATTCTGTGTAAGGTCATGTTCTAAATCCTTATGATAATACAACTATGTGAGTTATTTTTATTAAGTGTTGAAGAAACAGAGAGTTTAAATCATTTGTTTGAGGTCACAGAGTTGGACCCAAGCGGACAATTTCTTATACCCATGTTTTAGCCATTATGATGCTTTGTGTCATGTAAGTGATCTTTATTTTTCTCATTATACCTTTGGTTTTCTTGCTGACATTTTACTGTAATAAATGGCTATTTTTATTAACCACAATAAAATGTTAATAACAGTTAAGAACAATTTTTAGCCCCAAACAAACAATTACCGCAAGCATTTACGTGAGCTGTAGGCAATGTTAAAACATTTGTCAAGTTCATTTGAAATTCGTTATGTGAAGATGCCACATACAAATTTCTCTGAGACAAAAAAGGAAAAAAAAATCCATTACCATACCAAGTGGTATTTATTTCTCTCTGCTTTTTAAAGGTTGAGTCTGGGTCTAGATTACTTAGAATGATGGAATTGTACTCAACTCTTGATAATAGTTTAGTGTATCTCAGTTTAGGGAGGGCAGATACTGTTGACGGCTGATCTTAGACAGAAAATTCCCCAGACATTTTTTATAATATAAGAACATGAACGTGCATATACCATATGACAGTGAACAATGGTGGCTTGGTCAATAGCAGCCTGGTCAACATGATCCGATTTTATAGTGTTGTTCTATAACTTAGTTAATAACCCTCTCCAACTTCTCTTTCTGACAAAAAAAAAAAAAAAAAAAAAAGAGGCATTTTAACGATCAGTTAATTTTCAAGGAGTAGAGACAATCATTTTTAAAAAATATTTCCCAGACAACCAAATTCCAGGATGACAACAACCTATGGTTTTATTCATTTTGACATAAATATTCAGCATGTTTGGCAAGCAAATAAAGGGTCGGCTCTTATAGGACAGATAATTACATCTATCTCAAATGTATGTTTTGCGTAATTGGGAGTGGGAAAGGAGTGATAGATTGAAAATCAACACAGAACTAAAAGGTTTATGTCAACTCTCCCACCCACCTTTGAATTTAAATATGTGTCTATGGAAACATCTGCCAGGTGTTAAGCAATCTGCTTGGTGTTATTGATTAGAGAGACTGAGATAAAGTCTCTGTTCTAAGAGAGTTCATCATCTTGTAGGGACAAAAGACCCAGGACTGGACAAATTATAATTCAACATGATTCATATGATATCAGGGTATTTAAGCAACGTTGTGAGGAAGCAAAGAGGGCGGGGCTGCTAACTCTACCTGCAAAGACTGAAGAATAGTGTAAATATTAGGAAAAGGATGTTGAACATTCCCAACATGAACACTGGCAGGATGCAGAGCTGGAGAATAAATGGAAGTCTATCTAACACATACACACATACATATATATGTAACATATACATATATCTATCTAACATATACACACACAGATCTAGTCTATCTAACATATACACACATACATATATATATACACATACATACATATATACACATACATATATATATATATACTTCATATACCATATTATATATATATATATATATATATATATATATATATACACACCATATATCTAAATATTTAAAAGTTATTATTCCAGGTTAGAAGCTGTTAAATATATTTTACCATGTATCCAAAATGACACAAAGATGTGTACAGCTAGGGTATGCATATGACAGTCAGTCAAATCATGTATATGACAGTCAAATAAAACTATAACTCATTATTATTGCATTTATCTTGGTGTCTTGATAAAATTACTTGCACATTTGTCTAGGCCAACAGTGTTCTAATGGGTAATAAAATGTATACATGAGAGGCACCTGGGTGGCTCAGTTGGATAAGTGTCCGACTCTTGATTCTGGCTCAGGTCACGATGTCACGATTTGTGAGGTCGAGTCTCACGTCGGCACTGTCAGTGCAGAGCCTTCTGGGGATTCTCTCTCTTCCTCTTGCTGCCTCTCCCCTGCTCTCTCTGTCCCTCTCTCTCTCAATAAATAAACATTTTAAAAAATGCATTCATGAGACATGGAGGAGTGTTTATTTTGTACTAGCTTTCTATACTGCATAATAAATCACCACAAACTTTGCAGCATAAAGCAACTATATACACAAATGTATTATGTCATATTTTGTATGAGTCAGGAGTCTGGTCACCAGTTAGCTGGGTCCTCTGCTGTATCTCACTATGCTGAAATTGGGTGTTGGCCAGGATGTTTTCATTTGAGGCTCACAGCCCCCTTTCAATTTCACTGTTGTTGGCAGAATTCATTTCCTTGTGGTTGTAGGACTGAGGTTCCTGTTTTCTTGCTTGCTCTTAACCTGAGGTCATTCTTAGCTCCTAATGTCCTCTTCCCATTACTATCTACTTATACAAAATCATATATCAGGAGAATGGCAATATAACCAAATGCTTTAAAATAAGAGACTTACTGGTACATTAGGATTTAGGAAACACATACCTATTGGCTTTTAATGTAAAAGAAGAATGCTAATAAAACTTTCAAAGTTGAAGAAGAGTATCTCCAAGATGCCTCACTAGAAAGCTTTCACTGAAAGTAAGGTATCAAAATGTAAGTTCATGGCAAAGAAATCATATATTTTACTCTTATTTCAAGAATTAAAGTCTCCCTTTGAGCAAGCAAAGTTTCACTTTCTCTATGCTTTATTTTTTTTCCTCATGCTAAGCCTATTAAAATAAAACAGACCCTAGCCATTATTTTTCTTACCTATATTTATTTTTTGTATATTGTTTCCCACATAATCATTCTAAAACAGTTTATTTTTACATGAAAGTAAAATGAATCCGAATTTTCCCAGCAAACAAAATAAGCTCACAAAACTGACCTGCAGCATTGTCTGGTAAACACAACCATTGTTACACTGAATGCTTACAAAATTAATTTAGTAACTGCTCTGAGGATTAATGAAGGAAAAACATTTAGCATATTATTTCTTGCTGTCCTCATTAGTATTTTTACCACATCAAGGAACAATATTGATTCCTCTGTTAAAAAGGGGGAAACAAGTGAAACCGGATGTGCCCACATAAGTATGACATATGAATTGGTTGATTGATGATGGGTTATTTACCAGTTGATGAGTTACACTTTGATATTTGTAACCTTTAATTCAGCCTGAATAGGTGCAACTCTTTCAAAGTAGGCCATGATATAGTAGACACTAAAGCTGTCGGATTTGATGAAAAGGAAATGTGGCCTGTGCTGTTGGCCTATTAATGGCTTGGCCACACACTTGATGTCTTACACTTCTCTCCAGTATTTCATTTAAAAATGCACACGGTGAGTGAGCTAATAAATGCACATCTTTCTGGAGCTCAGTGCAGGAGGCACCTATAGAACAGCTATTTATAAACACCTTTGGTCCTCCCAGGCAAAGGTTGAAGCCAATTTATAACAAAATTTCACCTACATCTCTCAGATATGAGCTGGAGGTCAGCAACAGAGAACACAGTGGCCATGACAACTAAAAGATCTAATAAACATCCACATGAATGTTTGAAAAGATTATAGAGCAATCTTTTTCTGACCTGGACTCCATGGTTGAAAATGTTGAGCTGGGATTATCAGACTCTCATTACAAAATCCATTGAGTAGGAAAGTGTAAGATTTAAAGTCATTAGGTCATCTTTGTTCTATGAATATTCCTTCTTATTTCATGATTGAAGAAGCTTATTTTGTTAAAACCGAATACATATTACATTATATCTTAATGCAGTTTAAAAAGATTGCCCAGTTTTGAAATTTAAAACAGACTTGTATAGATATAGATTTTATTTTCATTACTACCCTGGACGCCATTTTAATTGTTATATTTACACTATTTTCCCCTGAAGTCAACAACAAAAAAGTCTTCCACATGGAATGTGTGAAGACTGAGCCTCAGTATTTTTGTCTGAGGTTTTGATGATACTGTTTATGTCACAGTCACTATCATATTTCAGTTTAGGAAGCCACAACTAAGCTGTTTAGGGAGGTTCTTTCTTTTTTTTTTTTTTTAATTTTTTTTTTCAACGTTTTTAAGTTATTTTTGGGACAGAGAGAGACAGAGCATGAATGGGGGAGGGGCAGAGAGAGAGGGAGACACAGAATCGGAAACAGGCTCCAGGCTCCGAGCCATCAGCCCAGAGCCTGACGCGGGGCTCGAACTCACGGACCGCGAGATCGTGACCTGGCTGAAGTCGGACGCTTAACCGACTGCGCCACCCAGGCGCCCCGGGAGGTTATTTCTTATCACCCACAATTCATTCAGCCTGACCAGGAGCATAATAACTCCAGAGAAACTAATTAGAAGTTCAGAAAGAACAGAAAGGCTTTCAATGACTTTTTTTTTTTTATTTCCCTGTCCAGGCTTCTAGCACCATGTGACAACAGAACGTCAAAGAAGTGAAAATATACATACACAATATGGTAGAGACAGATCTCCGTGGAACTGAGAAAGGAGCGTTTTCAAGCTGACTGGCATTTTGTTGGCTTATCTATCATACCTTCTAATCAGAATTCAGACTCAATGTTTCCAAAAAGTTACACTGGCAAAAGTTATTATCTCCAATTGAATTTTAATTTTATATTCTACTTTCCCTTAAATCTTTCACCAATATTCATTGAAAATGACATTACCAAATGCTGCCAAAATAAGTGGACCCATGATGTCAATGATTTAGTTTGAGCACCTCACATTCTGATCCTTTGGGGGATTTGCTTTGGCTGGTAAATGCTAGTCAGTCCATCCGTGTGCTCATTTATCATCTATAGTATATGTTGTCCGTTCTTATAGCTGTGTGACAAAATGATGTCCAAAGCTTCCTCATATTCCGATGTTTTTTTACGTATCACCTTCTTGTATGAGTTTTTTATGACCCAGCATTCTTTTGGTTTCCCTTCCTTGACCCATCTTATTGTTTACTCAGTGTTCTAATGCAATTTGTCTCCCCCCTTTTCTTTCCTTGTAGCGTCACAAAAGTCCTAATGGCATCCAAGAGCTGGGCCTCCAGAGAGAAGAAGCCGCAAATCCTGCAAAAGCTGACCCTTGGTAGTTAGTGGAGACCAATACGGATGCTCTGGATCTGGATATTGGATCTGCAGCAAGGCCAAAAAAGACTTGGTGGGACTAATTAGAATTCTGGCAGTGGGGTAATTTCAAGACACAGTCGTCACAGTGGAACCAGTGATGGTATTTTATTTTTAATTGTTGATTTATTTATTTTTGGAGAGAGAGAGAACAAGCCGTGTAGAGGCAGAGAAAGAGGGTGAGAGAAATCCCAAGCAGGCTCCGTGATTTCAGAGCCCAGTGTGGGGCTCGAACTCACAAACTGCAAAATCAGGACCAAGAGTCGAGTGCTTAATGAACTGAGCCACCCAGATGCCCTGACAGTTTCTAAGATCCAGTGTTGGAGACAGTGTGACATAACCAGGCTATTCTTGTGGCATGACATGAAGTGTTACTACAGCATGCCAGGTAGGGTGACCACTCTTTCCAGTTTGCCCAGGACTGAGGGATCTCCCAGGACCTGGGACTTTCAGGGCTAAAACTGGGAGAGTCCCGGACAAACCAGCATGAGTCGGTCACCCTATGTCTAACATGTCTAGTTTCTTTCTCAATATCTGATACTGGCTCTTGGTCTTCCAAGGTATTCTGTGACCTATCTCCATTCTACCTTAAAAAGCAGGGGTTCAAATTAGTAGGGGTCTCTGTTCAAATTTGTAGGAGTTCGTTTCTGATTTCATCATTACAGAATCCTGACTGGTATAGAAATCAACAGAGTGTGAGACGCAGGGGAGATATCGTCAGGGAATCAGATAATCTGGTACTGGTTATCTGGCTAGGTGAAAATTCATTTAACAATCGGGGCAGGGATATTAGATGGAAGAGTAAATTAGTAGTCAGAAATGAAGTGCTCACTGAGGTTTGGCTTGGAGGAAAGTGGTCACTGCTATAAAAACAGTAGGAAGAACGTAAAATGTTGAGAACTGAATATGGACTGTCTGCTGGGAACAGCACTACAGAGAGAGAGAGAGACAGAGACAGAGAGAGAGAGACAGAGACAGAGAGAGAGAGAGAGAGACAGAATGACATGCTCTGATCCTTGAATATTTGGTAAGGGAATAATAACTAAAACCTGGGAATTTTCCGGGACTGATGATAAAGAAACACTAATTTTTAGCAGCTGCACAACTAAAATAATGAAAATCTAAACGGCATGTCAAGCCTAAGCGTTGCTGCATTCCAAAATGCGTCAAATTCAGTCTCCTAAATATCTTCTGTAAAAGTAAACATACTAATCAGAAAAGAATAGGATTCTGAAACAGACAGAGTGATGAGGCATAAGGCACTGGGTTTGTGATACTGCGCTGCCCCATCATCCCTAAACTGCCTTCCTCCAAAGAACCTCTGTCTTCCTTGAAGACACTTATGCCTTCCTCAGCTGATGGAGTTACTTGGCAACATGAAACACATTTTCTTGTGGGCCCTCCTCCCCTTTCTTGTCCCTTTGTTTCCATTTCTATAACTAGAATCAGCTCCCAGTTTATCCAGCAAACGAACTTTACATCACAAAAGGTTAGTTAATTTAATTTACAAAGTTCCAATGAGTACCTGAAATAGATCTTGGGAGTACTTGATGAAGGAGAAAGGAACAGTATATTTTAGATTACACTGACTTTACTATTTTATTATTATTTTTAAAATTTATTTTGAGAAAAAGAAAACATGAGCAGGGGAGGGGCAGAGAGAGAGAGAGAAAGAGAGAGAGAGAGAGAGAGAGAGAGAGAGAGAGAGAGAGAGAATCCTAAACAGGCTCCACACTGTCAGCACAGAGCCTGATGTGGGGCTGGGACTCAGGAACTGTGAGATCATGACCTGAGCCAAAATCAGGAGTTGGACACTTAACCGTCTGAGTCACCCAGGCGCCCCCGATTAAACTGACTTTAGCCACATAGGTGCACTTACCAAAAATTCTAGATCCCACGTATTGAATTAGCAGCTAAAACCCGGACTCCATACCACCCCATGACAGCACTGACATGACAAAAAACTGGGGTAGATTCCAGAGGAAGGAATCCAAAGACTGTGGAGATTAAAATAAGTGAGTGAAAATTTCTTGTTCAGTCTTCCACTCAAGCAAACTCTGATTCACAAAGGACCTAGAAGGTCCCCTTACCCCAAGGCCTCCCCAAACACATTGGGGAGGGGAGTGCAAGCATTCCTAAAATATTATTTTAGTAGCTGGTGGGAGAAGGGGCAGTTGATATGGTCTCCCTGGTAGAATGGGAGTGAGAGGATAGCAAAGGTGTGGAGACACAGACAGTAGAACTTTCAGAGGGCTATTAAGGACGGGGTCTTGTGAGGCAGCAGTCTGCCGTAGTAATCTGAATGGTGTGAAATGCAAGGTATTTGACGGTGCTTGACTGATCATGGGACCTGAAGAGCAAAAACAGATGGGCATCCATCCCACACACGTCCTACCTGACTTTTATAACCAACCATGGTAGGGACTTGTGACTTCTCACCCGATTTCTATTCCTAACTTATTTCATGGACTCACAGACTCTTAAAGAAGAAGCCTGATAACTTTGAGGAGTTAACTGTTACACCGGCAAATCATACTAGTTCTGTAAATATTTCTTCCTTAAGGAAGAAGACAGGGGAAACAACCCAGAAAACTGTGGATTATTTTTTTTTTTTCTGCCTGTGGCTCTGGGCATCTAATGGCTGGGTGTGTAGGCAGTCGCTGTGATCCAGTGACACAACTTAAAAAGGGTAGTAATAAATGGCATTGTGATATCTGTCTATGTCATAGAGCCTGTAAGATCCAGAAATTCACATGCTTACTTTCCCAGTTCTTGAATGCGTAGCCAAAATATGCCCTTGGCAACTGACAGGCTTCTACATTAGCTTCCTGCACTGCAGGCTGTTTTGATAGAAAAGCTCATACAGAAGCTTCTGGAACTTCCTTTAAATGGCAACAAAAATAAGAATAATTGCATTCCTAGTGGAATCACAGACATTCCCACCACCATCAAAGATGTGAAATTTACAAAGGCACTGATTCTGCTCACATCCCTTCTAGCTCTCCAGCCCAACATGTGCAGGAGTAGATAAGTGTTGGAGACTAGCAGAGGACTATCAATGAACGTAATCAGATAAAGACTTCAACCGGAGCTCATGCAGCAAATGACTAAAAGCTCAATACCTGGCATGTATTTATTGATCTGAAGTATACTCTTTTCTCTACATCTACTTTGTTGTCATTTTGAAGGAACATATACTTCCATTGTTTTGCCACAGGATTATCTCAGCTCTCTGGCTCTGAGACACAATTCAGTTGGGGGAGAACCTGACCACTTCCCGATCCATAAAACTGCCTCCAGATCCACATCGCTGAAAGTATCACGTTAACTGGATTTGGAGAACAAGGAGAATTAGGTGTCTTAAATACATTCAAGTGGGTGGGAGATCAAATCCATGCAAATAGAGATGCTTACTGTTCTTGGGGTTTCTACGGATCAAGTCATCTGGGATGTATCGGGACACCAGCAGAAGGTAAAGAACTCTTTGCTGCCTTTTTTACCTTTTATTTTTATGAAATGGCCACTCGCTTTTGCGTCCAATATGTACCATATTGGGGTAAGCAGATTTGTTAAATTTCCCAGGTGACCAGAAGGCCGTCAACTCTGGGTGTGTCCCAAGACCAGAGAACTATCTGCAACTGGTTTTGGCCAAAGTACAAGCAGCCTTTATCCTTCATCCTTACAAAACCAGCCTGTTCTATAACAGATCAAATGGCTCAATAAAGGCAGCTTAAAGTTTTTGATTTACGGGGCAAAACTATGCATTCTCAGGCACACACTTTTTTCCTTTGAAACAAAATTCTGGCTCTGGTAGAGGTTGCATATATTACCATATGGCCTAAGCTATCTGCCATGAACTGGACACTCTCCTCCCTAATCCCAGCCTGGTTACTCTGATGCCCAGAAACTAAGGAAGTAATACATCCAACTTTGAAAGATGATCCCAACAACACTAGTTGATCATGTACATCTAAAACCTCACATGATAGTCAAAAGCAACTGCTAAGGGGGGCCTGATGGCTCAGTTGGTTAAGCATCAGACCCCTGATTTAAGCTCAGGTCATGGTCTCACAGTTCGTGTGTTTGAGCCCTGCATCAGGCTCTGAGCTGACAGTGCAGAGCCTGCTTGGGATTTTCTCTCTCTGCCCCTTCCCTGCTCACATGTTGTGTGTCTCTCTCTCTCCAAAAAAAAAATAATAAAATAAATAAAATAAATAAATATATATATATATATATATATATATATATATATATATATATATATACATATACATATAATAAAAAATAATAATAACCTTGGGGCACCTGGGTGACTCAGTTGGTTGGGCATCTGACTTTGGTTCAGGTCATGATCTTGAGGTTCATGCCATGCTTCTGGCTCTGTGCTGACAGCTCAGAGCCTGGAAACTGCTTCAGATTCTGTGTCACTCTCTCTCTCTCTGCCCCTTCCCCGCTCGTGTTCTCTCTCTCTCTCAAAAATAAACATTAAAAAATTTAAAAAAAAAGTAACTGTTAAATGTGGAGAAAGAGACAATTCCACAATTTGCAGAACGACTGTAGATGTTTCACACACTGTGATTTCTGTTGTTTTGTTTTGTTTTGTTTCTGTTGTTTTGTCTTTTGCTGTTCTCTGTTCCTCCAAATTCAAGGAATAGATAGCATGTTTGGGAGGTATACTTTTTACAACCCCTTTAAATCTCTGAATTCTTCACAATGAGGCCAACAGACTTGCAAGAAATTATCTTTAAACACTACAAAAACCCTTGCCTCCGGAACCGAGAGCCATGTGGGTAATGAAATGCAACAGCTTGGGGTTTGTGCCTCTCCTAGAAGTATATAACCCACTCCCCAAACTGTCATGCATAATTTGATACAAATGGGTTATCTGCCTTTTTGATTTAAACACAGAGCAGAACTGGCAGGGAAAAAAAAAATAATAAGTCACCTGTAAGTTATTGAGAAGGCGGTCGGCTCTCTGGGAGTCAGGATAAGGGTAATTAGCCAGGAAGTCCACACTCTAATTTGCCTGAAGAGAAACAAATGAAGAAAATTACATACTGTGTGTGTGTGTGTGTGTGTGTGTGTGTGTGTGTGTGTGTGCATGTGTGTATCTCTGTACGTGTGTTTACATTTTCAGCACGACTATTGCTTTAATCCGCCAAGATTCCATTTTCTCTCCCTGACTTTGAGTAAAACCCAGGTGCCACTGACAATATTGTAAGACTTATTTAATAGGCAGCAGTGGGAGGCAGCATTTTTTTTTTTAGCCTGCTGAATTTCTCTTATTTCTTGCCAGGTACAGCTTTCACCCCTTACATCCACTGAACTTTGCTGAACAAGTCAGCTGTAAGGTGATTTTGCATGCCTCTTATTTTTCAGCTCCCAGTAATTTGCTCAACAAATAACAGAAGGCCCAGTTATTTGCTGCTAGCATGGAGGCCATTTCCTCCACTTGGAAATACAGGATTCATCACTTAGATCTCAAATCTTGAGTATGCTGTTATTTTTTTGCGACATTTTCATCTTTTTTCTTTGCCAACGACAGTTACAATGTATTTTCATATTTCACCTTTTCTTCCACATCTCCTTTTTATCGTTGTGTTAAGGGCGATGCATTTTGTATGTATTCCTTCATTCGAAAAGTGTTGACAAATTCGTTTCTGTCTCCTAAAATTGAGCTTGTGGTGGAAAGATGAAGTGTAAATGCATGCCTGTGTAAATTTTCCAGAGTAAAAACAGTGACAGATTACATTTTAATAAAGTTGAGAAATCCGTTTGATGGGTGAGTGTACCTACCTGTCAAAGGCCGTTTGAAAGATAGGACCTGAATCTAGTAGAGTAGACCCCTGACATCTAAGGAAACTCCTGAATCCATGGATACTAACCCTACTGCATTTTTAGATGAGATTATATGCTAAAATATAAGCTTAAATGCATACACACCCTCAAAGGCAGCAGCGCTGAGAAAACAAAAACCTATGAGATGCAGATGTCTTCCCTCTGGCAGCCTTGTTGGATCTTCCTCTCGCTCAATCCCCTCCCCTGAGAACTGGTACTCTGTGGGCCACTACCCCTTCCCTCCCTCGCCATTGCTGCCAACATCTTCTGCATTCACTCCAAACCAGTAAACCAGCTGTATCTTGGCCAATGGTCCAAACTCTCTCTTTTCATTAGGGTGGCACTTAATATGACACCGTTCTCCTCGCTTTAGGGAGAAAGGATATGGTAAATATGGCCCCCACCCCATTTTCTGTCTGTTTCAGTGTAGTGAAATATAAAGTAGATGTTCTTTCTCTTCTTCTGCAAACCTCTTTTTTTTTTCTTTTTTTTTTTTTTGCTAACACACACCATTCACATCATACCCCCTCTGCTCATATTTACTAGGAAAGTGAATCCTTCTCACACTTGCCTGGCAGTTTAGGATTACAATTCGTGTTTCAGGAAAATGGAAAATTACAGGATATGACAGACCCTGGAAGTGTCACATTAAAGAAAAGAGGAATAGTAACTTTTCTCTATCCTGTCTGGAATAATTTCTTTACAACCTAATGATACAAGGTGTTAGTAACTTCCGAAGGAATCAGTGGCTCAGAATGGAAGGAAATTATGTTTTTGTTTTTTTTTTCCAAGAGCAAGAAATTTGTCTGTGACCTTTTCTGTGTCTCCAGTACCATGTTGGGCATATGGCAGGTGCTTAATATTGAATAATTTAAGAGGAAGCAAATCAACATCAAGTCGAGGAAAGAACTTATTGGGTTTTAAAAAATAATATCTGTATTCTCTTATGTTCCAGAAAGATGGAGAAGGGGAACTTTTAGAATGAAAGAAAATATTAAAAGCACGAATGACTGTCAATTATATATATATATATATATATATATATATATATATATATATACACACACACACACACACACACACATATATACATATACATTTATATATACATTATTTATACTTTATACATATATAAATTTGCATTAGCTTCATAGCTCTATTTTCAATTTTTTTAAAATTTTTTTTTAACGTTTATTTATTTTTGAGACAGAGAGAGACAGAGCATGAAAGGGGAGGGTCAGAGAGAGGGAGACACAGAATCTGAAACAGGCTCCAGGCTCTGAGCTGTCAGCACAGAGCCCGACACGGGGCTCGAACTCACGGACCGCGAGATCATGACCTGAGTCGAAGTCGGCCGCTTAACCGACTGAGCCACCCAGGTGCCCTCTATTTTCAATTTTTAAAAGAGGTGGCTCTTGTCCTTTTTAAAAGTTTTATTTTATTTTATTTATTTTGAAAGAGAGAGCATGCATGCAAGTGGGAGAGGGGCAGAGAGAGAGGGAGAATCCCAAGAAGGTTCTGTGTGGTCAGCATGGAGCCCCATGTAGGGCTCAGTCTCAGGATGGTGAGATCATACCTGAGCCAAAATCAAGAGTCAGATGCCTGACCTACTGAGCCACCCAGGTGCCCCTCTTATCCTTTTAAGAGTGGAAACTAATAATTTGTGTCATTTCTCCACAAGGTAAGATGCCGAGGGACAGAGTTTTTGAAATCATTGTTACTATTTTGTATTTCATACGCACATAAGGATCATGAAAGTGGAGGTAATTAATTAGAGGATTTAAAATGAATAGTTCTATAAATACTGACCAAAAATATCATCTTTTAATTCCAACTGGGCAACAGTAGAGGGGATGACAGTAACCTTACTTTTTAGAAGCTGGTTTAGATTACTTGTTTTCAGAGGCACAAAGAGACTGACTTTAGTTATATATTGTCCAAGAGAGTTATTAAGTATTTTAAATAGTGTAGGTGAGTGAATTTCTGTGATATATCTAGCATTCTGTTATCTGAGTCTGATCCAAAAACTCTCAACTGCAGTGACCTACCTGACAGGGTATCCTTATCGCCATTCCCTAATATAGACACAGATGCTGAAATCCACATACATATGTATTCCAAAGAAAATAGGAAATCCATTTTCCAAAGCAAATGGAGTTATGATCAATATTTTTAAGGAGAGGAAAATCAGTCACAAAAATTAGTTAATTTAATTTTATGGCTTATATACATCAAAATACAGCTGTTTGACCAGATGTTTTACTTATTTTGCTGGGTATATTACTGCAATGTGATTGAGCCTTTTCTCTAATGCTAATATAGTTCAGTTACTCTTTATAAAAATAAGCTCATCTGATGCCAACTATAAATGAGTATGTTAGTTTTTAGTAGTGATAATAATTTAAGACTTACTCTGAAATAATTTTTGGAGGAAAAATATGAAAATTACTGACTGTTTTCTAAAAATGCCATCAGAAATACTGCAATATGAATTGGTTATTTATTAAAATATTTGACAATTATACAGTTCTGAACCTCAAAGAGTGCCATAGTAGATATAAATCACAAATTTTAAAGGGCACAGAAGCCAGACACCTGGAATATTGATGCCTTCGCCTTCATTCTTCTCAAGCATTAGAGACCTTTCCCTGTATCTTATCATTTCTCTTTTTCTCCTTTTAACCAGAAAGAAGGGGCCTCCCAACGTGATTTACTCAAGGCCTTAAACCCACCTCAGATTTGGCCCTGAATGGTGCCTTTGAAGGCTAAAGGAGGTCCAGATGAAAGAGGGGCTGTCTGGAAAAGTCCACAGAGAAATACTTTACAGAGATTAACATGCCACAACCTCTTAATCACAAAACCTGAACAAAAATCAACAGGCAACAGGGCTGCATCCGGAAGTTGTTGAAGTAAAACTGTGGAGAGAAAGGACATCTGGACAGGAAGGAGGGGTTGACATAATGTCCACGGCTCGGTGCTGACTAAAGGAAAATCAGAAAATGCAAAATTCTGGGACCAGTAAGAGGAACATTAGGCAATGTCTTAACACGGGAGTTACTTGTTTATGGATATACATGTTTATGTATACTTGTTAAGTATGGATATACATACATATACATGGATATACATGTTAAGTATACTTAACATATACTTGTTTATGGATATACATTGTGCTGCATTTTGACAGGGAAACTTTTTCTTTGTACACCAACCATGTTCTAGGCACTATTATTTGTTATACAAATATCTTATTCCACCTTTACATTAGTTTATTAAAATCAATGACACTGCTTTGCATGTGGATAAGAAAATTCTGATTAGAGGGAACGGTATTTGGTCAACCTTAAGTGTGAATGGATAGAGCTCAGAAGAGTTGTGGCTGAAAAGTATGAGACCCAAAATTCAAACTGAAGTCTGGTTCCAAAGCCCAGGCTTTTCCCATTAAGTCCCACTGCCTACTAAACCGTTTTTGCTTTAAACTGGGAATAAGAACCACAGGGGTATCCTTGAAAGAGAAGAACACTTAAAATTTATTCTCATATAAACACAACATTAAAATCATGGATGCAGATATTTACTGTGCACAAGAATTACTTGGCAAAACAAAACAAAACAAAAAAAAAGCATATTCACTGGTCCACTTTCAAACAGTCCTATTCAGTACATCTGAGGCCATCTTCGGGTACATTGAACACACTTTTAGAAACATTAGTGTTTTAATTATGGTTCTTCATTGCCAACAACTGAAACTGGCTTTGGCTGAAATAATCAAAGAGTAGAAAACTTCTGTTTCCAAGCAGACTAATGGGCCTCCAAAGACACCCAAATGTTAATCCCTGGGATCTGGGAATGTGTTACCGTACACGGCCAAAGGGACTTCATAGATATAGATATGAATTAAGGACCTTGAGACAGAGATGGAGAGAGAATTCTGGGTTGTACAGGTGTACCCCATATAATCACTAGAGACCCTTTGAGTGAAAGAAGAAAGCAGAGTCAGCAGCAGAGAAGATGTGTTGTAAGAAGCAGAGAGAAACAGGGTGAGTGGGGTGGGAATGGAAACACAGGTCACAGAGATGCAATTACTGACCTTGGTGGTGGCACCCTTCCCTGTGTCTTGCCACATGTCTTATGGAAGGGGCCATTTCTTGTATCTCTACAAGAAAATTGTACTCTACCTTGGAGATGATGGGGTTTTGAGGTGATGGTGGGGTGGTCCGGAGCCAATGGCCAAGACATCTTTGGGGCAAAAAGGTGATTTTATTAAAGCATGGGGACAGGACCTGTGGGCAGAAAGAGCTGCACTGGGGTTGTGACAGGTAACCGATTATACACCCTCAGGCTGGGAGGGGGTTAGGGATAGTGTAAGTCTCTAAGGAATTTCGGAAGCAAAGTTTCCAGGACCTGGAGGAGCTAGATGCTGTTAGGAAAACACCATTTATTACCATTTAGTAAAACCTCAGTCACAAAACCCTTCAGATGTATATCAGGGGGGCCATAAGCTTGGAGTATGATTGCCAGCATATATCTGGGGGCCGTTGAGATAAAGGAAGTTTCCAAAGGAATTTTTTTTTTAATTTTTTTAACGTTTATTTATTTTTGAGACAGAGAGAGACAGAGCATGAACGGGGAAGGGGCAGAGAGAGAGGGAGACACAGAATCGGAAGCAGGCTCCAGGCTCTGAGCCATCAGCCCAGAGCCCGACGCGGGGCTCGAATTCACGGACCTCGAGATCGTGACCTGAGCTGAAGTCGGACGCTTAACCGACTGAGCCACCCAGGCGCCCCCCAAAGGAATTTTTATATGTTAAAGTAGACTTAAATGATCCTGGGGGGTCAGAATGATGTTAAGTCAAGATTCCCTTTTGCCCCTAGCAAAGTGTCAGCATCGAGGCAGCTGAGCTCCTAGATGGAGGTCACTCTGCCTGTTTCAAGGACTTGTCAGTGGGCTATAGGCAGTAAGGGAATTAAATTTTTCATTTGCCTTAGTTTCCCACATCACCACGGCAAGCACTTAACCTTCCTTACCCCTCGATGAGGGTGATATTAGGGCTCCAGGAAATGGAGTCTATAGGTTTCTGGAGATCAGGCTATGGATAAAAATGCTTTTTTTCTTGCAGTTTACCAAATGACCAATAAACTGAAGGAGACTCCTGTCCTATATGACTGTGATCTCTATCAGTCAACCATTCGCTTTCTCTTCTTTCTCCTGTTCTTGGGCAGCCAGGAGTGAGTGGCCAAGGAACATCACACATATCCCACCTGGTGGGGGAGGCGGGGGTGCTGTTAGCCTGTACTTTGCCCTCAGCTTGCCCCACGTTCCCACATTGGAGATATTGTGCATTCAGTTCTGGATCACCACATGAAGCAAATATTACAATAAAGTGAGTCAAATAATGTTTTGGTTTCCCAATGCACATAAAAGTTATATTTGCACTCCACTGTAGTCTGCTAAGTGTGCAATAACATTATGTCTAAAAAGCCAATGTATATGCCTTAATTAAAGAAATACTTTAGTGTTGGGGCGCCTGGGTGGCTCAGTAGGTTAAGCATCCGACTTCGGCTCGGTTCACGATCTCTCGGTTTGTATGTTTGAGCCCTGCACTGGGCTCGTTGCTGTCAGCACGGAGCCAGCTTTGGATCTTCTGTCCCCTCCTCTCTCTGCCCCTCCCACACTGGTTCTTTTTCTCAAAAATAAGTAAATAAACTTTAAAAAGTACTTTATTGATAAAAAATGCTAGCCATCATCTGACCTTTCGGTGAGTATTAATCCTTTTGCTGGTGGAGGCTCAGACCTCCCTGTTGGTGGTTGTTGACTAGTCAGTGTAGTGGATGCTGAAGGCTGGAGTGACTTTTTTTTTTTTTTTAATTTTTTTTTTCAACGTTTTTTATTTATTTTTTTGGGACAGAGAGAGACAGAGCATGAACGGGGGAGGGGCAGAGAGAGAGGGAGACACAGAATCGGAAACAGGCTCCAGGCTCCGAGCCATCAGCCCAGAGCCTGACGCGGGGCTCGAGCTCACGGACCGCGAGATCGTGACCTGGCTGAAGTCGGACGCTTAACCGACTGCGCCACCCAGGCGCCCCTGGAGTGACTTAAAATAAGACAACAATGAAGGGTGCCATGTTGATTGGCTTTTCCTTTCACAAATGATTTCTCTGTAGCTTGTGATGCTGTTTGATAGTATTTAACCCACAGTAGGACTTCTTTCAAAGTTGGGGTCCATCCTTTCAGAGCCTACAGCTGCTTTATCAACTCTGGTTATGTAATATTCTAACTCCTTGGTTGTCATTTCAACAATCTTCCCAAATTCTTCACCAGGAGTAGATACCATCTCAGGAAAACACCTTCTTTACTCATCCACAAGCAGCAATTCCTCATCTCCTAAAGTTTTATCATGAAATTGCAGTGATTGAGTCCCATGGTCTCATTCTAATTCTCTTGCTATTTCCACCACATCAGCAGTGACTTCCTTCACTGAGGTCTTGAACCCTTTGAAGTCATCCACGAGGGTGGAACCAACTTCTTCTAAACTCCTATCAATGCTAATATTTTGACCTCTTCCCATGAATCATGAATGTGCTTAATGGCATCTAGAATGGTGAATCCTTTCCAGAAGGTTTTAATTTACTTTGCCCAGGTGCATCAGAGGAATAGTAGCTATAGCCTTATGAAATGTAATTCTTGTTTTGTTTTAATTTTTTTTTAATGTTTATTTACTTTTGAGAGAGAGACAGAGTGGGAGTGGGGGAGAGACAGAGGGAGAGGGAGACACAGAATCTGAAGCAGGCTCCAGGCTCCAAGCTGTCAGCACAGAGCCTGACACAGAGTTCAAACTCATGAACTGCAAAACCATGCCCTGAGCAGAAGTCAGACGCTTAACCATCTGAGCCACACAGGTGCCCCCGAAATGTATTTCTAAAATAACAAGACTTGGAAATTGAAATTATTCCTTGATCCATGGGCTGCAGAATAGATATTATGTTAGCTGGTATGAAAACAACATTAATCTCATTGCGCATCTCCATCAGAGCTCTTCGATGACAGGTACATTGTCAGTGAGAAGTAATATTTTGAAAGAAATCTTTTTTTTTCTCTTTTCCTCCTGAGCAGTAGTTCTCCAACAGTGTGCTTAAAATATTCAGTAAACCGTGCTGTAAACAGATGTGCTTTTGTTCAGCTTTTATCGATCTATTTATAGAATACAGCAGGGGCTGAGTATATTTAGCATAATTCTTAAAGGCCCTAGGATTTTTTGGAATGGTCAGTAAGTTTTGACTTCAACTTAAAGTCACCACCTGCACTGGTTCCTAAGAAGAGAATCAGCCTGCCCTTTGAAACATTTAAGCCAGCCATTGACTTCTCCTCTCTAGCTATGAAAGTCCTAGATGGCACCTTCTGCTAACAGAAGACTGTTTCAGCTACATTGAAAAGGTGTTGTTTAGTGTAGCCACCTTCATTAAATATCTTAGCTAGATCTTCTGGATAACTTGCTGTAACTTCTATGTCAACGCCTGCTGGTTCACTTTGCACTTTTATGCTATGGAGGTGGCGTCTTTCTTTGAACTTCATGAACCAACCTCTGCCAGCTTCAAACTTTTCTTCTGCCATTTCCTCTCCTCTCTCAGCCTTCACAGAAATAGAGTTGGGGACTTGCTCTGGATTAGGTTTTTGGTTAAGGGAACGTGGTGGCTGTTTTGATCTTCTACCCAGACCACTAAAACCTTCACCATAGTGGCAATGAGACTATTTTGCTTTCTTATCGTTCATGTTATCCCTGGAACAGCACTTTTAATTTCCTTCAATAACTTTTCCTTTTCAATCATAAAGTGGCTAAGTGTTTGGCACAAGAGACCTAGCTTTGACCTATCTAGACTTTCAACATGGTTTCCTCACTGAGCTTAATCATTTCTAGCTTTTGATTTAAAGTGAGAGATATGTGACTCTTCCTCTCACCTGTACACTTAGAGGCCATTGTAGGGTTATTCACTGGCCTAAATCCAATAATGTTGTTTCTCAGGGAACAGGGAAACCTGAGGAGAGGGAGAGACAGGGGAATGGCCGGTCGGTGGAGCAGTCAGAACACACACAGCATTTATCAATTAAATTTGCTGTCTTACATGGACGCAGCTCATGGTGTCCCCCCAAAATCGCAGTAGATGATATGAATAATCACTGATCACAGATCACCGTAACAAAAATGATGATAAAAAAGACATACTGTGAGAATTACCAAAATGTGATGCAGAGACACAAAGTGAGAAAACTCTTGGAAAAATGGCAGATCTAGATTGGCCACACATGAAGTTGCCACAAACATTCAATTTGTAAAAAAATATAATATATATAAAGCACAATAAAGTGAAGTGCAAGAAAACAAGGTATTTCTGTACATAAAGTTACACTTCTGGGTGTGACACACACTCTATTCTTTGGGTAGATCTCTTCACATCCAGTTACCAACTAAGTGTGCCCTTGTCCTAACTTCTCATTACTTTTTTCTAACGTCTTTATTACCTGGGGCCTTTTCCACAGGATTTCCCTTGGGCTACCAGAGCAGTAGTTAATGTTGAGAGTTTAAGTGTCCCAAGCCTCTTTCACACCACCAAGAAATACTCTAACATTGAATAGTGATCTGTTTAGGATTGTTTTCTTCTCCATGCAAATGTGCATAATTATCTGCTAATCATGGTTACTATCTGATTGCATTTTTCTCTCATATTAGGTGTTCAGGTAATGCATTTCAAAGGAACGCGACAGCGAATGAAAAAAAATGAATAAAAATATCCCCAACATATCCTGTTTAGTATTTGATTGATATAACAAAATTATCCCAATAAATATATATTATTCCAAACCGCGTACTCGAAGAAGAATAAGGAAATTTATTTAAACACTTTGTTTTCTTTTTACTGTTAATGGGGTGTGATAAGTGAGGATGTATTTTGGATGTCTCTCTGGCATAATTACACACATGAATAATATCCACTGAAGTTTCTTCTCAGTCAAGAGTTACCCTAAGAGAAATTTAATCATTGATGAAATGACAATAGTTGTCTGGCTCAACAGTTAATTTGTAAAATCATTCACAAAAGACCCATAAACTGTTCAGTGTACTTAGTTTTAAATATGGCAATTGAGGAAACTGTATTCTTTTGAACAGAAAATGCTAGAAAGCCAGCAGACTGACATTCATATTACTCAGATTCATTCAGGGTGTATCGATGCTTTCCTTGGCTTGCTAGACATGATTCAGCATAATGACGAAAGAAAACAAAACTGATTTTAATTTGCTGTGTCTTCTGCACCATCTCTAATTTCAGCATTTTGGTTGAAATAATGGAATATGTCTCAAAATTCATGTTTTTTTTTTTAAATGATATAAGAGTATATTTTTTATAACTTATCATAATAAAAACAATATCTTATTTAACATTTAATGTTTTTATTTTATTTTTTGAGAAGGAGAGACAGAGCTGGGAAGGTGCAGAGAGAAAGGGAGACACAGAATCCGAAGCAGGATCCAGGCTCTGAGCTGTCAGGACAGAGCCCAACGTGGGGCTAGAATTCACAAACCCTGAGATCATGACCTGAGCCAACGTTGGGTGCTCAACCAATTGAGCCATTCAGGGCCTCCAAAATATCTTATTTAAATAATTTATGAACTAGATACTTTTACAAAATTATAGTGTTTATAGTTTGGGGGTTCAGCAATACTAACAAACAATAAAGTAAACCAATCAATTTGTTTAAGGGGATTTACTTTATGGGAGAATTTCAAAAATAATTTGAGAAATTTTTGGTAGGCAATAATTAGTGAAAATATTGGCTATAATGAAGGAAAAAATTGAGTTAGAACCATACCCCATGTCATACACAACAACAAATACCTAATGGTTTAAAGAACAGGGGCACCTGGGTGACTCAGTCGATTAAGCCTCCAGCGTTGGCTCAGGTCATGATCTCGCCGTTGGTGAGTTCAAGTCCCATGTTGGGCTCTGTGCTGAGAGCTCAGGGCCTGGAGCCTGCTTCGGATTCTGTGTCTCCTCTCTCTCTGCCCCTCTCCCCTCATGCTCTGTCTCTCTCTCAAAAATAAACAAACTTTAAAAAAATAAATAAAATAACTAAAAACAAAACAATTATTAAAGAAAATATGAAATAATAGTTTAGGTAACTGTGAATTACAAAAATTCTTCCTAAAAAGAAACAAATCCAAAATCCATAAAGGATTCCATAAAGAAATAAACCAACAGATTTGACTATGACAAAATATAAAATTTCATTATGATAAATTGAACTACTAAAACATTAAAATAGAAATTACAGTTTTTTAATTTTTTTAAACGTTTATTTATTTTTGAGACAGGGAGAGACAGAGCATGAACAGGGGAGGGTCAGAGAGAGGGAGACACAGAATATGAAGCAGGCTCCAGGCTCTGAGCTGTCAGCACAGAGCCCGATGTGGGGCTAGAACTCACGGACCGCAAGATCATGACCTGAGCCGAAGTCGGCCGCCTAACTGACTGAGCCACCCAGGCGCCCCTAGAAATTACAGTTTGAAAAAAATGTGTACCATATTTAATACACAAAGAATTAATATGTAGAATATACAGCTCAAATATATAACTAAGAAAATTACATGTATTCTAACAAAAATTAATATAGCTTAATCAGTAAATTCAGTCAAATAAATACAAATGACAAAAAATTAAAATACATATATCTTTGCTCATAATCAGGAAAATATATATTAAAAACCATAGTGAGATATCTTATTAGATAAACCAAAAATTTAAATGGTTGAAAAATGATGTGAGAAAATAAAAATTGTCTTCTATTATTAATGGAGTATATATTAGAAAAAACTAATGAACCAGTTTTGTAATATATACACCAAAAATTTAAATGACTCTATCCTTAATTCAGAAACTTCATCTCTACAATATTATCCTTGATAAATATTTTCACACGTGCATGATAATATAAATATGAGGTTTATTGTGATATTGCCTCATAATTTTGAAATATTGAAAACAAACTAAGTGTCTATCAAGATGGGAATTGTAGGGGCACCTGAGTGGCTCAGTTGGTTAAGCATCCAACTTCAGTCAGGTCATGATCTCAAGGTTTGTGGGTTCAAGCCCCGCTTCAGGCTCTGTGCTGACAGCTCAGAGCCTGGAGCTTACTTCAGATTCTGCTTGTCTGTCTGTCTGTCTCTCTCTCTCTCTGCCCCTCCCCCTCTCGTGGTCTGTCTCTCTCTCGAAAATAAACATTAAAAAAATTGTTAAAAAAAAAGAAGAGACTTGTATATTATATATTTTAGGATCTTCATTACACAGAATACTATGCAATCATTAAACATAATGAAGTCTTTGTGAATTAACATTGAAACATTTCCAGCATATGTTGTTCAACATAAAATCAAGTCTCAGAACATATATATCATGATCCTATGTATGCTTTAAATAAATTATTTGTGTAAAATGCACACATGTAAATGGATAGAAAGGATATTGACTAGTCCACTAACTGGAGATGTCTCTTTGGAGGGACTGTGTGAGGAAAAGAAGATGAAAGACATTCTATTTTTATGCCTTAAAATATAGTGTGAATATTGTATAATATGAAATATATGTATTTTATTATTAAAAAGACAAAAAATAATTTCTTTTAAAAAGCACTTCCACATGTTAAAGTTAGAACTAAAACCTTCTTTGATATGAGAATATTCAGATTTTTAGTAGCTAATTACCCTTTAAGTCATACTATTTTTCTTACCAGAGAGCACCAGTAGGGCTCTGGTCATTAAATAATATCAATTAAACATATGACATCAAATACATAGCAAGCACAAGCTTCTCAAGACGATTCCTACTAATATCTTATAGCCTAACTTGCCACATATAGCTTGCCACTTGAAAGATTCTGAAATTCCATAATTATATTAAATTAAATTGTAATGTACAAATTTTGAAATTAAGGAGAGAAAGCCATTTTATGTTCCTATTTCTCCTCTGTACTAGATTAAAAAAAATTGTTTTAATTTTAGACGGAGAGAGCACGCGAGCAGGGTAGGGCAGAAGGAGAGGGAGAAACATAATCTTTTTTTTTTTAAGTTTATTTATTTAGTTTGAAAGAGTCAGAGATAGCACAAGTGGGAGGGGGGCAGAGAGAGGGGGAGGAAGAGACCATCCCAACCAGGTTTCACACTGCCAGCACAGAGCCTGACATGGGGCTCGAATGCACAAAACCACGAGATCATGACCTGTGCTGAAAACAAGAGCCAGAAGCTCAATCGATTGAGCCACTCAGGAGCCCCGAGAGAGGCAGAATCTTAAGCAGCCTGCACACCCAGTGTGGAGCCCGATGAGGCGATTGATCCCACCTGGGATTATGACCAGAGCCAAAATCAAGAGTTGGTTGCTTGACTGAGCCATCCAGTCTCCCCTCCTCAGTACTAGATTTTTGACTCTTGATCAGTTGAGTCTGATTCCACTTTGGGGCTGTTC